>NW_026622997.1:9560000-11960000 GCF_023065955.2 Ursus arctos | reverse complement strand
CTCGGGGCTCCACATGGGGCTCGATCCCATGACCCATGAGATCATGACCTGAGTGAAACCAAGAGTCGGAGGCTTAACCAACTGAGCCACCCAGGTGCCCCTAGACCTTTTCTTCTCAATTCCGTAACAGTCGCATACATACACACATACACACACAAAATGGAAAGATCTTGATCATAATATGGTCACTCGTGAAGACTCATGCCCATTACCCTCTTCACTGCACTCAGCCTGGTTTCTTTAGCAAGCTGGTTAGGAGGATGGGGGGCAGGAATGGGTAACATAAACCACCTCCCGCCAACCTCCAGCCTCCTGGATGTCAAAGTATGCCTCTTCCTCTTTTCTCTCTTCTACACTTTCAGGGTCCTCTGTCAACACACAGGAAACAAAAATGAAACACATAAATCACATTTCAAGAGAGATCAACTTATTTTGATTCCATTAATTTAATGGGAATGACCTCTCGGGAAACCTGTTCTGACTTGATCAAGGGAGCTCGGTGTAGGCAAATTCTCCATCTGGCGTTCAGAACTTGGGCATAAGGTGTGGCTGCCCAGGGAGACAGGAGTGACTCACACCTGCTTGCGACTCAGCAAGGGCCCTACCCTAAGCATGTCCCTTTCTCCTCCTCCCTGTTTTTCCTCTGTCTGCTCCACGCTCTCAGGCCTTCCTTGCTTCCAGGCATCCTGGGAAACAGTGGCTGAGATCACATGGTGATGAATCATAACCCATCTGATCAGTCAAGCGAAGGCAGGAATGACTCTAGAATGACTCCTGCAGTTTCAAGACCCAAGGTCCCAACTCCCAGGCCATGATAGCCTCAGAGCACTTCTAGTTCAAAGGCCTCGGACCAGAGCTACTTGTTCAAGGGGGAGGACAGCTCTGAATCTGGACCGAAGCCAGCTTCAATCAGGATGCCAATGAACTTACGCAGCGAGAGAGGGCTGTGAATTAGGTTTTGGGTGTTGCCTGACAATTAAAAAAAAAAAATCATCCAGTGTCGGAATCATAGGATTATAGCATTCTAAGGCTGAAGGGGACTTTTAGATCTAAATATCAAAGAATTTCAGGATTAAAATATGTGTCTTATTGATCTTATCCAAAGTTGTATTAGAACTGGGTGGTACTGTCTCACCCAAGCCCATTGTTAAATTTTTAGGACATTTATGAGCCAGTTGACTTCGGTGGGATATTTACATCTCAGAAATTAACAAACACTACAAATCAGGGCTTCTTTCTCCCTGCTTCTTCCAGCAAGACCTGGTTGTTAAAGATTTATTAGCACATCATTGATCTTAACCACGCCTTTTATTTATGGATGAGAGAGCTGAGCCCCAGAGAGGGAACATGACTTACGTAGGATCATACTATGCATTAGTGTCAGAATTTAGAATCCAAATCTTCTGCATCCTATTTTTGTGAGTGGCAATCTAAAGCGAAGCCCTGTCACCCAAGACCAAGCATCGCGCCAAAAAACAGAGCCATGAGGATGGTTACTACAATAAGTACAGAGAGTAAGAGACAAATAGTTAGCTTGAAAATAGGGTCTCGGGAAAGAGACTGCCTGCTGTTAGACCCATCCTGAAACCCTGCAGTAGTCGAGGCTGAGTCATGAGCACTGTTCTTGTCATACTTCTGTGGAATGCAACGGGGAGACCTGGACACAGTCCCTTCTTTGTAACCTCCCGACAAGAAGAGGCTTGGTAGTCCTGGAAGAAAAAGTGGCATGTTTGGTAGAATGGGGAGAAACAGCCTGGCTGTCAGTAAGAAGACATTAATACCCGTCGCCCGAAAATCCATCGTTTGGTATACGTCGTCGGATCTGCTCTGTCTCTTGTGATAAAAGTGGTTCCAAAACAGAAACAAAAGAACTTTTATGCTTGCACCTCTTTTTCCCCAGTGTGATTTTCCTGTCCTTGCACAGCTGAACTCGAAGTCCTGGTTTAGGCCTTTCACAGGACGGCAAAGGTAGAGAAAGCAGGGTCTGCTACAAGCCAGAGGAGTAGGCAAGGGAAGGAGAAATGGAAAAGATGGAAACCCTGACCCAAGTGCACACTCCCAAAGGGCCTCAAGAGCTGGCTGGTGCTCAGAAAGGCAGAGGGGTCCCCACTTTGCAGAGGGCAGTGAGTCTGGAAGGAAGAGGGGGGCCTCTGCTTCTGTCTGGCTGAACCACCCAGACTAGTGACCAGAGTAGGGACTGGGAGTGGCCACGTTGTATGGGATGAGGAAGAAAGAAAGAATCACAACACTTCCAAGGTAGGAGAGAAAAGGTCAGATGTCTCTGGTTTCCATGGCCTCCACCCTCCCTCCGAAATCCCTTGCGGGTGCTGTGGTCAAGCCTTCTTTCCTACAAGTGCCCTTCTCATCAATTTCCAGAGGTTCTTTCTCTGTCCCGGCCTCCTCAACAGTGACAGTGTTCGCTACATCTGACTCTGAGAGAATCCTGTCTTGTGCTCTCAGACCCCCCAAGTCCACACCCTATTATTTCACCCTTTCGAAGGTTGTAATCTCTTTAACCCATCAATGTACTCTGGGCCCTGAGTAGAGTCAAAGTGTCATCGGAAGACTAACGTGAATCCTGGTGTCACGGACCAGGATGAGAGGTCACTCATGGTGGGCGAAGGAGAGGAGAACTGAGGCCCGGGCTGGGCAGCCTTCCTGTCCAGACTCCAGATGCCAAGTGTCAAAGAAGTGACTTCTGTGTGAGGTGGGCAGCAGGAAGCCAATCGAGTGGGAAAGCCCCGTCAAATCCTTGGAAAAGGGGAGCCCAGACAGGGGCCGGAAGAAGCATGCCATGCTGTGGAGAGCCTTACTGCCCTTTGGGAGGAAACCCATGAGGCCCTCGGAACGACCTGGCTGTGCTAGGTCAGAAACTTGGAAATCGGCTATTTGCTGTATTCTCTGTTGTTCTCTGTTAGAAAAGTCTTTCTTTTTCTTCACACAAAAGATTTCACATATGTATTACTGGACGAACCTACTGGTGCAGAAGCATAGTAACAGAAAAATCATTTCTCCGAAAAAACATGTCTATTGTTCAGGTGGTTGTGACGTTTACAGAGTGATAGGACCTTCACACGGCATAACTATGTGTGCCATCTCACGCACGATCCCTCATGGACGCAGCCGGGGTCTTCTACCGTGTCTCCTCTTGGAGTTGTACCTGATTTTATTAGCAGTTTTCATCCAAATCCACTGGGAAATGGGACAATTCTGCTTTTGTTTCTTGCCCAGGAATCACTTGATCCTGAAAGTCTTGTGAGAAGACATGGGGAGGAGCAGTCAACTGGACACACCAGAATGGCGGAGAAAAGGAGAGAGAAGGCAAAGTCTTTTTTCAGAAGTTCCGGTGTATCACAGCAGTCGTAAGGGAGAAAGGGGAAGAGTTGTATGTGATCTTTGGTGGGCATACGAAAGCAGTGGCAGCATACTAAATTGTCAAGCGTCTGGGTTTTGAAGTGACTTTTTCTTTCTGCCACTTCCTCTTTGCAATTCCTCTTCCAGACTTCTGAACCTTCCCACTGCCCTAATTCTCCCCTCCACCGCCTCCTCCATCCGCGGGCTGCGCCACAAGGCTGTTTCCGGCTCCTTGCTCTCTGTCTGTCCACTCTGCCCTCAACAATGCGAGCTCTTGGCAAGACTTCAGTTGTGACCTCCAGGAGGATGACCCCAAGCCTTTACCTCTAGTCTTGAACTTTCTCTGGACAAACTTTCAAGCTTCCTCTGGGCCACACTGCCTGGAGAGGTGATCGCTGTCATGTCAGTATTGCCAAAACAGAATTCAATTCTTTCAATCCAAACTCAAAACTTTCAAAATGATCTTGGACGACCTCCTCATCTTTAACCTCACATCCGGTTACGAAAGCATATCGACCCCATGTGCACTGATCTCGTCACACTGCCCTCTTCTGTCCCACATCCATGTCCCCACCCAATCTGGGCTCCTGCTCCCTCCCCACTCCACCATGGCAAACCATCCTAGCTGGTCTCCCCACTTCCATTCTCTACCCATCCCAAATCAACCTAGATCAACCCGGACAGATTTTCCTTCCCCAAGCCCAGTCAAGGATTTCAACTCCTCGGCCCAAAGTGCCTCACTCTGCCTGCCATTCAAGGTCACAGATGGTGGGTGTGCCTTCACCAAAATCTACCACTGTCTTTCCCTCAATATAACCTCCTGCTTCCCTGGCTCTTTCTTCTCTCTAGAATGCTCTCCTTTGCAATGTCACCTGCTCAAAATGCTTTTATCCTCATCTAAAATGACCTGGCCTGCTTGGACCCTTTCCTGATACCCTTTGCCATGTGCCCTGCTTCACTCTCGTGCACCTGCCCAGTGCTGCGGGCTCCCCACAGCGTCGGCCCTTCTCTGCCCTGTATCATCGCACAGCCTGTGCTCCTTTCCCTTCCCTGGCTCCTTCTTCCGTGCCCCACCACAGCACATGCCACCACCTCTCAGTGTCCAGGCCAGAAACTCTGGACGATTCCCAATGCCTTCTTCTTTTTCACCCAGCACTTAGGTCCTCAAAAATCTGCCTCTGAGATAGCCCTCACGTCTGTCCTCTCTGGTCATCCTCCCTTGCTCTGCGTTCTCTCTGGACACCCCCATCCAGGGAGCTGCCCCGAGGCAGGCAGCCTGCCATCTCCACCCTGCTCGCTGCCTGTATGACTCTGGGGAGGGTGCTCAGCTTCTCTGAGCGTCAGTTTTCTCACCTGCAAAAGGTTAAAAAAAAAAAGAAAAAGAAAAAGAAAAACACCTCTCCAAAATTTCACACACACACGCACACACACACAGAAACTAGTATATATGGTAGACACTCATAAAATTAAAGGTTTATGATTTTTTTTGGCTTGAATTAATAAAGCAATTTTCCACCTGGCCCCTGTTCAGTGACACAAGAATAAAGCCCAGTGCTCTCAATGTCACCCATGCACTCGATAAAAAACCCCGTGTGATCCCACCTACACTTTCAATGCCAATAACCGTCAGAATACAATCTTCTTATCGGTAGTTTTCTTTTTTATTTTTTTTTCTTTGCTTAGCC
This sequence comes from Ursus arctos, assembly GCF_023065955.2. Lineage (NCBI taxonomy): Eukaryota > Metazoa > Chordata > Mammalia > Carnivora > Ursidae > Ursus > Ursus arctos. The sequence goes on along the minus strand of NW_026622997.1, from coordinate 11,954,961 downwards.
TCTAAGGCCATACATGCTGTGGCCCAGCTGTACCTTTAACTGCTCTGAGGAGCCCCCCAGACCGAAAAGCGAGCAGTCTGCCCAGTGTGGCAAGCCCTTGCACAGACCCAAGCCTTGCACATGCTGTTCTCAAGGCCTCTAATCATCCTGACCCACCTTCACTTCCCTCCTCGATGCTTCCCACACCGACCAGCCCCTTGTGTTCTTCAACGGCCCAGCTGTCACCTTCTCTGGGAGGCCTCACTCTCTGGCCCCCCAGGAAATGGAGGGAGCTCTCCTCCGTATTCCAATCATCCCAACGCTTACTCTGAGTGTGAGCCCCATGGTGGGGCGGGGGGGGGGCGGGTTTCGATCTCATGACTCTGAGATCATGACCTGAGCTGAAATCAGAAGTCGGACACCCAACGGACTGAGCCACCCAGGCCCCCCAGTCCGTGCTATTTTCCAGCTGACTTACCTGGCTCTCCTTCCAGCTGAACTCGAGGTCCTTGTCTTGTTGGACTGGATTTCCCCAGTGCCACACTCTGGACCTAGAATGTGTACACAGATAATGATTTTGTATTGACTGATTGAATAAAAGAATGAATCCCACCCCTGGCCCCCAGCCTCATATATTGTAAGTTCATCAAAGACCAGGGTTGTATTTCTTCTAACGTCTGCCAGTGGGTCCTACACTAAACAGATTCTCCACCAATACTTGGCTGTTTAAAGAACAGCAAGGAGGACAGTGTGGCACAAGCACAGTGAGCAAAGGGGTCAGTAAAGTGAGCCACGGGGGCCAGAGAGGAATGGAGCTTTGAGGCCATGAAAAGGAGCGTGGGCTTCATGCAATAGGAAGCTACTGCAGGGACTGAAGTAGATGAACACTTTCAGATTTATTATTTTATTTTATTTTTTAAAGTAGGCTCCATGCCCAGTACAGAGCCCAATGGAGGGCTTGAACCCACGACCCTGAAATCAAGACCTGAGCTGAAATCAACAGTCGGACGCTCAACCGACTGAACCACCCAGACGCCCCCAGATTTATGATTTTAAACGAAGCCTGACGGTAAAGGCCACGTGCTGTATGATTTCATCGTCTGACATATTTATCACGCTCAGAACCCTCCCCAGGAAACGCGCAGTTTGCTCCTCTATAAGACGAGGTTAGACCAGCTGACCTCCAGGGTCGCATTTAGTTCTATGTTTTTTGATTTCTTATTAAAGAAATTTTTATTAAAATGACTGTTAGGCCAGAGGAATAGAACCTGGCATAGTAATTTCAGGAAAGGGATCCCTGGTCTCTGTTTCAGCAGCCGTGGGATATGGCGGGAACGACCCGGAAGGTTTGGATTCTTCACTGGTTTGAGCTGTTACCATTGGAATGACCTTAGAAAAGTCATTAACCCCCCTCCAGGTTTAGTTTTTGTAAAATATGGGAGCTCTAGGGGGTGGCTCCTGTGGTCCTTCCAACAGAAAGTTTTCATTCTAATTCTTCCTCATTTCTGAAGGCAACCTAGACCAGTCCTGGAATAAAGTATGTATTCACCATATTATAGATTTTAAGGATATTAATAAAATTAATGCCATTGGTGTTTTTCTGCTAAAAAGACCGAGAGAAATACATGGAATACTGTGCATATTTTTTTAAAGATTTTATTTATTTATTTGACAGAGAGAGAGAGAGATAGCCAGTGAGAGAGGGAACATAAGCAGGGGGAGTGGGAGAGGAAGAAGCAAGCTCATAGCGGAAGAGCCCGACATGGGGCTCAATTCCAGAACTCCGGGATCACGACCCGAGCCCAAGGCAGACGCTTAACGATTGAGCCACCCAGGCGCCCCGGAATACTGTGCATACTAAAAAGAATGTGGTAGCTTCGTCTCCAAGACAACACCGCATGGTGGATGACACCAGGGGGGTCGTGGAGGCATGGCCAAGGACAAGAAGTGGACCCCCATCACCAAGCTGGGTCACCTGGTCAAGGACAGGAAGACCAAGTCTGTGGAGGAGATCTGTCTCTTCCTCCGGCCCATCAAGGGCTCTGAGAGCATCGGCTTTTTGCCTGCGTGCACCCTCGAGGATGAGGTTTTGAAGAGTGCGCCTGTGTACAGCAGACACGCGCTGGCCAGCGGACCGAGTTCAAGGCATTTGTTGCCACCAGATTTTACAATGGACACATCGGCCTCAGTGTTAAGCGCTCCAAAGAGGTAGCCACTGCCATCCATGGGGCCATGATCCTGGCCAAGATCTCCATTGCCCCCCATGTGGCGAGGCTACCGGGGGAACGAGATCGGTAAGCCCCACACTGTCCCAGGCACGGTGACTGGCCGCTGTGGCTCTGTGCTGGTGCGCCTCACCCCTGCAGCCAGGGGCATCGGCATTGTCTCAGCCCCTGCGCCCAAGAAGCTACTGGTGATAGCCAGCATTGACGATGGCTACCCCCTCGGTCAGGGGCTGCACTGTCACCCTGGGCAACTTCACCAAGGCCACTTCTGACGCCTTTCCAAGACCCACAGCTAGCTCACCCCTGACGTCTAGAAAGAGCCTGTGTTTACCAAGTCTCCCTATCAGGGATTCACTGACCACCTTGTAAAGACCCACACCAGAGTCTCTGTGCACAGGCCCCAAGCTCCTGCTGTGGTCACCCATAATTTTTTTGGTTGTTTTTTTAAATTGAATTTTTTATTTAAATTCCATTTAATTAGCATATACTGTCTCATTAGTTTCAGAGGTAGAATTTAGTGTTTTTTAAAAGATTTTATTTATTTATTTGAGAGAGAGAAAGAATATATGAGCTGGGGGGGAGGGACAGGGAGAAGTAGACTCCCTGCTGAGCAGGGAGCCTGACATGGGGCTCAATCCCACCCAGGACCCTGGGATCATGACCCAAGCTGAAGGCAGCCATCCAACCAACTGAGCCACCTAGACACCCCTGGAATTTAATGACTTATCAGTTGCATACAATACCCAGTGCTCATTACATCACGTGTCCTCCTTAATGCCCATCACCCAGTTACCCCATCCCTCCAACCACCTCCCCCCCAGCAACCGTCAATTTATTCCCTATAGTTGAGACTCTCCCTCTTTGTTTTTGCCTTATTTTATTTTTCCTTCCCTTCCCCTACGTTCATCTGTTTTGTTTCTTAAATTCCACATATGAGTGAGATCATATGATAATTGCCTTTCTCTGACTGACTTATTTCACTCAGCATAATACCTTCTAGTTCCATCCACATCATTACAAATGGCAAGATTTCATTCTTTTTGATGGCTGAGTAATATTCCATTGAATATATACCACATCTTCCTTATCCATTCATCCCTCAGTGGACATCTGGGTTCTTTCCACATTTTGGCTATTGCCCCCACATAGTTTTATACAAGAAAAGTAACTGAAGCCTGTAAAAAGAGAACATGATATATTTATAAATAGGGACTTGGAAGATGTCCTGTGAGGATTGCTAGGTTAGAAAATTGAGTTAGAAAACAATATGGACTGTAGTCCCCCCTTATCTGTGGTTTCAGCTACCCATGGTCAACGTCAGTCTGGAAGCAGATGATCCTCCTTCTGACACATTGGCAGAAGGTCAGTAGGAGCCTAACATTACGTCACAGTGCCGACGTCACTCACCTCACGTCATCTCTTCACATACATATTTTATCATCTCACAGCATCACAAGAGGAAGCAGGGTGAGTACAGTAAGATATTTTGAGAGAGAGACCACATTCACCTAACTCCTATTACAGTCTAGTCTCATAATTATTTTATTTTTAGTTTTGGTTGTTAGTCTCTTGCTGTGTCTAATTTATAAATTAAATTTCATCATAGATACGCATGTACAGGGAAAAAACATAGTATATGTAAGGTTGGGTGGCTTCAGGCATCCACTGCAGGTCTAGGAACGTATCCCCCATGGATAGGGAGGGACTAGTGTATAGTATGATATCATTTCATGAGAAAATAGTGTGTGCACATATAAGTACCCAAATCTTCTCCTCACTTAGTCTTTACTACCTTACTGCGCACCACAATCCAGCGGCTCAAGGCAAACACACAGAAATCAGTCACTCTTGGTTCCTCCCTTCCTTCACACCTTAGCTCTCTCTTCACAGGAGATAAGGGGAAAGTTGCATGGACATTGCCCTTGGGAAGTTTTATCCCTTCTCGAGGGAGAAGACAATGCACAAAAGAGGATGAGAGAATACATTGGAATAGATGTTATAATTGAAGGAGAGAGCCCCGCTGGCTAGGGTGGTCAGAGAAGAGGCATGAGGGGGCTAAGTTGGGCTTGAGGAGGAAGTCGGGCTAGATGAGGGCAGGCCAGAGGAGCAGACATGTGAGGGAAGTGGAGGGAACAAGTGTGGCTTGTGAGGGGAAAGGGGCTGCTACTGAGGCGTGGCTGGCAAAGTGCGCATGTCCAGCTTCTGGGGCTGCCACAACACAGCACCACAGATTGGGGGCTTAAACAACACGCATTTATTTTCTCAGTTTTGGAGGCTGGAAGTCCATGATCCAGGTGTCAGCAGGACTGGTTTCTCCTGGAGCCTCTCTCTTTGACTTGCAGATGCCTTCTTCTCCCCTGGGTCCTCACGGGGTCCTCCCTCTGTGTGTGTCTGTGTCCTAACCTCCTCCTCTTTTAAGGACACCAGTTAGAATGGATTAGTGTCTACCCTACTGACCTTGTTTTAACTTAATCGCCTCTTTAAAGACCCTGTCTCCAAATACAGTCATATTCTAAGGTGCTGGGGGATAGGACTTTGATGTATGAATTTTGAGGAAATGCAATTCAGCTCGTCACACTGACTATGCCTACGGTGTGGTAGATGGCCAGGAAATGGGTGAAAACCTGAATAAATGAAGCACGGTGAGACTGCCTTGTTTATGGCACAGCAGGACATTTGTGGGACACATAAAGTGAGAAAGAGCATGGAGAGAGAAGACCAGATCCAAGCTCTAAGACACTCTTGAGCAAATGAATGCCATGATGTTGATGTTGCTGTAAGCACGTCAGATGGCAATGTCCTGCCCTGCGGTTTGGAGCAGAGGTGAGCCTGGGGGCAGAGACATCAGGTGAAAGACCATTTCAGTCATTCCAGGTGTACGGTGACAAGAGTCTTGACTAGGGTGGTGGCCACAGAGTAAAAGCTGGAGACAGATGGGTGTGCCTGGGGGGTTGTTTCAAGCACCTGCACCCAGCTGATACATCTATGAGGGTCATACGCTGCCGTGAGAACAATGAGTCCTCTAGAAACTGGAAAGGTAATGGTTACCAAAGCTGCGTAAGATGATCTCATAGGTCCTGGGACACCAATGACTCCAAACAATTCCTTTTGATTCAGGGCCCTCTCAGTTTGTCCCCACCCTGCAGCTGAGTCTACCTTGCACTTGAACATGATTGGGTTGCACTGGGACAGATTCTTATTAGTTGGCAGAGGCATTAAATTCACGGCCACCTTGTCTTGGATTTTGTGGTTATCTCCCCTAGTCACACCTCTTGTACCTACCAGGAGGTCCTCTCCCTTCTTCCATTCTTCTGGAAATTCTACCTGGATTTCAAGGCCCAGTTTATATACTGCCTTGTCCACACAGCTGTTGGTGGCACTACAGCTCATGTGGCACTCTTGGCTGAGCCCTAATCACACGTATTTATACTACAAGATGCATATGACATGAAATAAGGTATCATGCCCATGCTTGAGATGTTTGGAACATTCATACGCCATGCAAACTCCCCCATGAGACTCTAAAGTCCTAGAGGATATGGATTTGGACCTTCTTATGTATTTGTTACACTACAAAGACCTAGTGTATATTAGGTGCTTAACAAATTCATGCTGAGACAATAGCCAATACCCCAAAGGTCCATACACATGGAGTTAGTGGGTAAAAAGGGCAGAGATAGAATATAAGCATATTCGTTTCAATCCACAGACATGGCCTCTAAGTCCCAACCCCACCAGTTTGCTCTGTACTTCCTTAATACGGCTCAAAAAAGCATTAGCCCCAAGTCAGAAGAGATTCTTAAACCTCCAAAAGGAGCTTCATGGGTGGGAACTTGAAGTTCACTTATCCTCACATGTATAATGTTGATACAAGGGTTGAGTGGACCAGACTCTTGGCAGTCTGCTTCCAAGGAGATGATTAACCTGTCCTGGGAAGCAGGTGGGACCAGCACCTGTGATAAGGATCATGCAGAGGGCCTGAGGGGAGCTGGCGCCAGGGCGGCCTCCGGGGAGGAAAGCAGTTGTTTGAATTCTCCTCAGGAGAAACGAACAAAGGAGAATTGGCAGGTTTTTTGGAAAAATGTAAAAGCTGATCCTCAAGTGCATATGGGGTTGCAAGGAGCCATGGATAATGACAAGAATCCTGAGAAGGAAGAACAAATTGGGAGGACTCACACTTCAACACTTATCACAGAAGTACAGTAATCAGATGAGTGTGGTGCTGGCATAAGATAGACATATCGACCAATGCAATAGAATTGAGAGTCTAAAGATACGTTCATGTGTCTACAGTCAAGTGATTTTCGGCAAGGGTGCCAAGTCCGTTCAATGGAGGAAAGAACAGTCTTATGTTCTTATCAACAAATGATGCTGGGAAAACTGGATTTCCACATGCAAAAGGATGAAGTTTGGGCCCCTATCATACACCACACACAAAAATTAACTCAGATGGATCAATGACCTAAATATAAGGTCTAAAACCACAAAACTCTTAGAAAAAAACAGAGGACTAAATCTTTATGGCCTTGGATTTGGCAATGGAATCTTAGGTATGACACCAAAAGCACAAGCAACAAAAGGAAAAATAGATAAATCAGATCCATCCATTTAAAAAATTAAAAACTTTTGTGCACCAAAGACATTATCAAGAAAACAAAAAGACAACCTATAGAATGGAAGAAAATATTTTCAGATCAAATATCTGATAAAGGTTTGTCTAGATTATATAAACACCTTCAAACACTCAACAAGACAAGCAAATTTAAGAAATGGGCAAAGGACTTAAAGAGACTTTTCTCCAAAGAAGATATACAAATGGCCAGCAAGCACATAAAAAGATGTCCAACATCATTAATCATTAGGGAAATGTAAATCAAAACCACAGTGATTTAGCACCTCCCATCCATTAGGATGGCCATTATAAAAAATGAACAAACAAAAAAACAGAAAACAACAAGTGTTGGTGAAGATGTGGAGAAATTGGAATGTGAATGTAAAATGGTGCTACCACTGTGAAAAACTGATGTTTCTCTCAAAACACTAAACACAGAATTACCATATGCCCCAGCAATTGTACTCATAGGGATATACTTAAAAGAACTGAAAACAAGTGTTCAGATACTTGTCCACCAGTGTTTACTGCAGCATTACTCACAATAGCCAAAAGGCAGAAACAATCCAAGCCTCCATCAGCAGATGAATGGATAAACAAAACATTGTATAATATACAATGAAATATTATTTGGTCCTAAAAAAAAGAAGGAAGTTCTGATACAACATGAAGGAACCTTGAAAACATTATGCAAAATGAAATAAACCAAACACGAAAGGTCAAGTATTGTATGGTTCCACCTATATGAAACATCTAGAATAGGCAAACTGATAGACACCGAAAGTATAATCGGGGTTACCAGGGGCTGGGAGAGGGGAGAATGGGGAGTTATGACTTAATGCTGATAGAGTTTCTGTTTGGGTGGTGAAAAAGTTTTGGAAATCACCCTCTACAACATTGTGCATGTACTTAGTGTCGTTAAATTGTACACTGAAAAGGGGTTAAGATGGCAAGTGGCAAATTCTGTTATCTATCTATGTTTTACCACAATTAACAAATCTTACAAAATGAAACAAGAATTGGCAGATGCAAGGAGGAAAGAGAAATGCAACGTGCATATGGCGCTCTTCAGAATGGGTAGTTACTGGGACAGTGTATGGTGATGGCCAGCCTTTGAGTCCGAAGATATTTTGTGCTAGGCACCAAAATAGGCCCACATTAAATCATAGGCACAGAAGACTTGCTCCAGCAAATATGGGAGAAGAACATTGACCCCTAAAGTTATGAGACTGCCCCACGGGCTGTCTGGTCACCCCAAGCTGCCAAGGTAATGACTCTAAGGTCACTTTCTGTGCCCAAGTTTATCATCCCAGTGGCACTTAATTCCTCTGCCATGTGAAGCTGAAGTCTCGTATCAAATATGGAATGTTATTAAAAAATGCCTCAGCTAACAGATGCCTGAAAGCTTCCTTAGCTCAAAAACGTTTATTCTTCCAGCCTCCCCGAGGCCTCTGGGTGGCTCAGCTGGTTAAGCAGCCGCCTTCCCACTCAGGTCATGATCCCAGGGTCCTGGGATCGAGCTTCACATCAGGCTCCCTGCTCAGCGGGGAGCCTGCTTCTCCCTCTCCCTCTGCCTGCCGCTCCCCATGCTTGTGCTCTCTCTCTCTCTCCGTCAAATAAGTAAATAAAATCTTTTAAAAATTTTTACTCTTCCAGCCCTTCTTCTGTACCAAAAAAAAAAAAAAAAAAAAGAGGCAGTATGGCTTGTATACCCTTCTCATTTACTTTTTAAGACAAAATACGTCTGCTTCCTATTCCACAGCATTACAAACTCTGCTACCATGAGAGAAAGCAACACAGTCACGCTCCCTGCAGATGGGATGTGACTTTAAATCCTGCCCAGGGGTGTTCAGGGGTTCACCAGCTGTATCAGGGTAGCGCTGGCCCGCGTCCTCCTCCACCTCCTGGGACTGGCTCCCAGCACCTCGGTGTTGCAACCCGTCCCTAGAATGGCATGAGCATTGAGATAAAGCACCTTGCAGTGCTTGGCACGCAGTAGATACTCAAAATATGTTTGTGGAATACAGAGAATCCCAGTCCCCTCTGAGTTGGAGAAAGAAGGTGATGTGAGGAGGAAAACAAGTGGCCTCCATGGAATACTAATGAAGTCTAAGTTCAGTTTTAAGACAGGGATATGTTTAAAAGAGAACACATGTGGGGGCACCTGGGTGGCTCAGTCGTTAAGCGTCTGCCTTCGGCTCAGGGCATGATCCCGGTGTTCTGGGATCGAGCCCCACATCAGGCTCCTCCGCTGGGAGCCTGCTTCCTCCTCTCCCACTCCCCTTGCTTGTGTTCCCTCTCTCGCTGGCTGTCTCCATCTGTCAAATAAACAAATAAAATCTTGGGTCGCCTGGGTGGCACAGCGGTTAAGCGTCTGCCTTCGGCTCGGGACGTGATCCCAGCGTTATGGGATCGAGCCCCACATCAGGCTCCTCTGCTATGAGCCTGCTTCTTCCTCCCCCACTCCCCCTGCTTGTGTTCCCTCTCTCACTGGCTGTCTCTATCTCTGTCAAATAAATAAATAAAATCTTTTAAAAAAAAAACAAATAAAATCTTTAAAAAAATAAAAAATAAAAATAAATAAAAGAGAACACATGTGGTCCTTCATTTGCTTCAAGCCTCTTTGAATATATCTTTCATTTCATCTGAATGATATTAAACCTTCAGTTGGCTCGGGAACCGATTTTCAGGGATATCCACTGTTGAACTGAGGAATAAGCTGCCTGCAAATTGCACATGTCCTTAAATGTTTAAACCTCCTAAATCAAACAGACCACCTGAGGGGCGCCTGGCCGGCTCCTTGGGAAAAGCATGCAACTGGATCTCTGGGTCCTGAGTTCGAGCCCCAAGACGGGTGTAGAGAATACTAATAAATACATACATACATACATACCTACATACATAAACTTTAAAAGAATACATAAATGAAATAGGCCACTTGAAAAGCACAAATTTAAAAAAAAGAGTAATGAATACAGTCATATGGTGAAAAATTAAGAGAGAGCCTTAAAAAAGGAGTCGTACTTCTATATAAGTGACATTTGGGTAAATCTGATATGACAGCTAGTTGGCTTACTTTTCTTTCGTGTTCATCGCTTTCTTCTGATTTAAACTGTGCTAGGCAGCTACACCCCACAGCTGGCCCTAAATACTAATGGCTCAGAGACTCTCTTACGGGGAGATGGATTCAATTAGCATCACATCTTTAATGACCCAGCATATTACATACTTCACATGTATAATTATTTATTTTACGGCATCATGCTACCTATAGATAAACAGAAAACTTTGAGAAAATTTACTAGCTTTTTGGGGAGTGTCCTCGAAAGGGTGTCATTTTCATTGTAACCGATAACTAAGATGGGAATAACTCCACTCTTGAGGGTTAACCTGTGGAGGTTTCATTCAGTTCCGAAATTCCCCTCATGAGTTTTTTTCCCTTTTACCATAAAATTGGAGAAATGTCCATCACGCCCACATGTACAAGGGACGGCAGAGTGCTGGGAATGCAGATTTGAACAATCCAGAGATTCTGTATCAGGGAACTCACGGTGAAGCATGGGAGACTGGCATAGACGAGTAAACCATTAAAACGAAGTCTGATGAAGGCACAGAGAGCAGAAGTGAGCAGGGCTGGAGGGTGGTGACGGCCTTCGTGTGAAATGAAATGTGGATATTGAACAAGGAGGAGACGTTTTCACGGCATACGGAAGTCAGGACAACATCCCAGGAAGAGTCAATAGCGTGCACCAAGGCATGCAAAGAGTGGTGGGTTTGGGAGAACTCCCTCTAGATCTACATTGCCGTGAGTGGGAGGTGAGAACAAAAATAGAAAACTTGAGGTAAAGCCTCATTTCTCCTCACTACGTAATAAAAGCAGCCACCGCCCAAGCAATTCATCTTCATCTTCAAATACAAATATAAGCTGGGTTATTGGATTGTAAAAAGTGATTGAGGTAGAATGAGCAGACCTAGGAACAACTGAACGAAAAATCTTCAAGTTCAGCTATACTCTTCAGAGAACCAGTAACATCAAAAGAAGAATGTCTCTTGCCACTTCCCATCTCCATTTTTAAACATTTGTCAGGGTAGGAGCGCCTGGGTGGCTCAGGTGGTGAAGGGTCTGCCTTCGGCACAGGTCATGATCCTGGGGTCCTGGGATCGAGCCCCGCATCGGGCTCCCTTCTTCTTCTCCCTCTGTCTCTCCCCCTGCTCATGCTGTCTCTCTCTCTCTCTCTTTTTTGTGCCTGTGCACGCACGACACACACACACACACACACACACACACATACTCTATCTCTCTCTCTCAAATCAATACATAAAATCTTTTTTTTTAATTGTCAGTTTATCACAAGCAAGCCTGGCAGAACAAGGACAATCAGAAGTGGAGGGTATTGGGGCAGTTCCTAATGGGCTGAGTGACCCTGTTATTGGCCAGCTGGGGTTCTGGGTCAAGACGGAGAAGGTGTGGAAGAAGAGTAAGGCGTGTGGCAGGTAGGATCTGATGCACAAGGAAAAGCAGACTGGAGAACGGATAGTGTTTAGGCAACCGAGTTCTCTTCTCTGTTGCCTATTCACTGTAGGGAAGGGTGCTGCTGGCAGTTCTCATTCCACACCCCACCACTCGCTTCCCCTGCTGTGGATGTGTTTTCTCTTCTAATGTCTTCCAGCATCAACATGTTTCTGCTATTCGGGGTACCTAGGTGGCCGAGTCGGTTGAGGGGCCAACTCTTGACTTCGGCTCAGGTCATAATCTCGGGGTCACGAGATCGAGGCCCTCATCAGGCTCGGGGCTCAGCAAGGAGTCTGCTTGAGATTCTCTGTTTCCCTACTCCTCAGCCCCCTCCCCCTCTCAAAAAAATAATGTTTCTGCTATTCAAGCCCTCAGAATGGCGATTCCACACAAAGCTGTCCGGTGTCTATCATGAGCCACAAGGGGTTCTCTGCCTCTCATTCCCTGTTCCCCCCTGCCCCCTACTCCCTACCAAAAAAGATTAGAAATTCCCTCTGACCGAGACATGGCAAAGTTCATTTGCACATTCAACAAGTTACATTCTTTTTGTAAAACAAATAAAACTTTAGCACGTTATCACAGCATCTAATTGAAGAAATGGATGAGGAAAGGGGATAATATAACAAACCCATGTTCCACTCTGTGGCGGGAGCTCTCAACGTATTATCTCATTTAATCCTCTCAACGTTCCTGTGAAGGAGGCTTGTTCAACCCATTGTATAGGTGCGAAAACAATCACAAAGTCCACAAACTCCAGCAGCCATCCTTACCCAGCCCAGTTTTTTAATACAGTGGTCTAGGCGAGTCTCCAGCACAGTAGATGACTAATAAATGGTACACGGCCTCCACTGGATCCTTGTCCCTGATCAAGTTGATCAAGGTTTACCTTGGTTTTCCTCCCCTGCCCTCTCACCCCAAGCCAGTTACCATGTCTTATCTCGGCACTCAAAACAGATATTAATGAAGAACAGAAAGGTCTTCCCACTATATTTGGCTCCCTAAAGGAAAACTCAAAGTCTTACATGCATTTATTAATGCCCCACTTTTTCCCACAAGGGGTTTAAAGTGATTTATCACAAAGAGGAGCACCTGGCTGGCTCAGTCAGTAGAGCGTGCAATGCTAGATCTCAGGGTTGTGAGTTCGAGCCCCACGTTAGGTGTGGAGCCTGCTTAAAATAAAATAAAATAAAATAAAATAAAATAAAATAAAATAAATAGTGATTTACCACAAAGATAGCTACAGTAACATGACTAAGTATAAATAAGAATAAAATAATAGAATCATAGATAACATAAATATAAGTAGTTAAAATAAAAGTTAATAAGAGGCAAAGAAAAATCATAAACTGCAGGCTATAAGGAATTATATAGTTGCTATAAATAAGCCTTAGTTTTTACTTTTTGTTTACTACCAGTCAAACCGTCAGTTACATAGTTCTAATTGTTAGAGAAAAAAAGAAACTTCCTCAAGGGAAGATTAGCTTTTCTGAAAATTTAGTTTTAAGATATATACATCATGCACGATTTCATCTTCGCTTCTGCCCTCCCCACCTCAAGATAGAGTACCCAGTATCCCTATCATATGTTCCTATAGCAAAAGCAAAGGTTTAAAGTAAAACTCTCTAGTCCAGGTTAGACCCTCTAGAAAGCTTCTCAAGTGGGGGTACACATTGCATATCGGTTATCTACTGCTGTGTAACAAATCACCCCAAAGGTCAAAACAACCAGCATTTTATGTGCTCGTTCTTCTGAGAATCAGCAAATTGGGCTGAGCTTAGCTGGGCAGTTCTTCCGAGTGCTCAAGCCTCACACTCAGAGGTTCAGATTTAACTGGTCTTGGATGGGGTCCTTGACTGGCAGCTCCCTAGGTGACTCTTATGTGTTGCCAAGCTGAAGAACCGCTGGCATAGCGCATAACCCTAAATCACAACTCAGTGAAGGCAGTGAGTCCCCGGGGAAGTCAAGTTAAAGGGACTTTAGGAAATGCCAGACCCAAATTATCCAAAACAATAGCGGAGAGAACAAAGTTGGAGAACTCATACTTCCTGATTTCAAGACAGGGTATGGCATAAGGATCGAAATACAGAGCAATGGATCCAAGTTGAGAGTCCAGAAATAAACCCTACTTTGATAGTCAATGATTTTCAACAAGGCTGCCAAGAACTTTCAACAGGGAAAGAAAAGTGTTTTCAACAAATGGCCCTGGGACAACTGCATAGCCACATGCAAAGTAATGATTCTGAGCCCCCTTCCTTCCATCATATAGAAAAAGGAATTCAAAATGGATCGCGGACCTATAGGAGAGAGCTCGATCTGTATAACTCTTAGAAAGAAGCACAGGATTATACACCACAACCAACTAGGATTTATCCCTGGAATGCAATGTTGTTTTAATATCCAAAAATCCAATAACATAACTCACTATATTAATAGAATAAAGGACCAAAAAAACCATGTGGTTCTCAATTGCTGCAGAAAAATCATCGCTCAAAATCCAATTATATTCACGATGTAACCTCTCAATAAACTAGGACTAATAGGAGGCTTCCTCAATTTGATAAAAGTCATCTATGAAAACCTGACAGTTAACACTATACATAATAGTAAATACTGAACATATGATGGAATAAGATTCACCCTTAAAATGAAGGCACTTCTGACACAGGCTACAACATGGAGGAACCTTGAGGACATTACACTCAGTGAAATAAGCCAGTCACCAAAAACATAAATACTGTCTGATTCCACTGATATGAAGTACGTACAATTGTATAATTTGTCAAGGCAGAAAATAGAATGGGGGTTGTCCAGGGCTGGAAAGATGGGGGATGGGGAGTTAGTGTTTAATGAGGACAGAGTTTCAGCGTGGGGAGAGTATAAAGAATTCTGGAGAAGGACAGTGGTGAATGTATTTAATGTCGCTGGACTGTCCACTTAAAAACAGTTAAAATGATACATTTTACATTATGATTTTCTATTTCACCACAGGTTAAAAAATAAAAATAAGTAAATAAAACAGAAAAAAAATTAATGTTTTCCCACTGAGACTGGAACAGGGAAGGATATTTTCTCTCACCACTTTTATTCAACTTTGTCCCAGAGTCTCTAGCCAGGTAAATAATGCAAGGAGAAAAAAACAAAAAAACAAAGGGTATACAGATTGGAAAGGGAAGAAGCATAACTGTCTTTATTCATAGACAACATGAACCTGTATGTAGAAAATTCTATGGAGTTTCCAAAAACTTACTAGAATTAGTAAACTAGATCAGCAAGGTCACAGGATAAAAAAGCCAACACACAAAATTAATTGTATGTCATATACTAACAATAAACAATCCAAAAATAAAATTAAAAAACACTTCCATTCACAATAGCATTGAAAAAAAATAAAATACTTGGAAATAAATTTAACAAAAGAAGTGCAAGAACTATGCACTACAATCACGAAGCATTGCCAAGATATTTATCCGAAGATCTGAATAAACGGAGAGACATACCATGTACATAGATTAGAAGGCTCAATATTGTTAAGAGGGTGATCCTTCCTAAACTGATCTAGAAATTACATGAAATCCCTATCAAAAGCTCAGCAGTTTTTTGTTAGAGTTTGGTGACACGACCCTAAAAGTTATATGAAATGCAAAGGATGGGGACACCTGGGTGGCTCAGTCAATTAAGCATTCGACTCTTGATTTCAGGTCAGGTCATAATCTCAGGGTCCTGGGATCAAGCCCCATGTCTGGCTCTGTGCTCAGCAGGGAATCTCCTTGAGGATTCTCTCTCTCTCCTCCACCCCTCCCCCCATTCGTGCTCTCTCTCTCTCTTTTTTTTTTAAATATTTTTTATTATATTATGTTAGTCACCATACAGTACATCCCTGGTTTTTGATGTAAAGTTCGATGATTCATTAGTTGCGTATAACACCCAGTGCACCATGCAATACGTGCCCTCCTTACTACCCATCACCGGTCTATCCCATTCCCCCACCCCCCTCCCCTCTGAAGCCCTCAGTTTGTTTCTCAGAGTCTTTCTATCTCTAAAATAAATAATAAATCTTTAAAAAAAAAAAAAAAAGAAATGCAAAGAATCTAGAAGAGCCAAATGCTTTTGAAAAAGAAGAACAAAGTTGGAGGACTTCCACTGCCTGCTTTCAAAACTTAAAGCCACAGTAATTAAGAGAACCGTGTATTAGTGTTACGTAGAGACAGATGGGTCAATGGAATGGAATAGAATATCCAGAACGATCAACTGATTTTCAACAAAGATATGAAGGCAAAAAAAAAAAAAAAAAAAAGGGTGTGTGTGTGTGTGTGTGTGTGTGTGCGTGTGTGTACCCTTACCTCACAGCATACACAAAAATTCATTAATAGACCTAAACTTTAGGAACTAAATAATTATCCATACAAATGCCAAAATCTACTTTAAAAAAATCCTGACTAAATCACTTTTTGCTTTATTTCACTCAGGCAAACACCAGAGGCTAAAACAGGCCAAATGTCTTGAATGGCACCGTCTATTATTTTGAACACACTCACCAATATTTTTCTTTCTGTGGCCAGATTTGTCAAGCTCAGTCCCTTGGCAGAAAACCCCCTCCCAGCATCCTGATGGACAGCTTCTTTTCTTCCTGAAAAGAAAGGCAGTGAGATTTTGAAGTTGACCCTGAGATACTGAAAAGTCCTAAGTGGGTTCTAAACTCAGATTTTGTGTTATGGAAGAATAATCTGTTTTCCACTGAGAGAATTTAATTAGAGTTACACCAGTAAATTCTCAAACTTAGCTGTAATCGTTCACCCCAATTTATTTTGAAGACATCACAAGGAAAGGAAGGCCTACCCAGGGCTTTGGCGACTGGGTTTCTTAGGCCCCGAAGGGTTGAGAGGGTCCACAAAGCCCTGTCAGCAGCTGTGGTTTGGGGGATTTCACGCACGAGGTGCCCAAGTGTGTGTCTCTCCCGAGAGCCTGGAACATTGCTGATCCAGGACTGAGCCTGTCTCCGTGAAATGCCTCCCGGGCAAGCAATCCCTCAATTCATCTTCTCAAGGCTTCAATAGACCTGAGAAATGAAAGAACACACCTCTCTCTCAAGGGAGAGCTGCGGGTTTGTCCATGTCTTCTGGATTCCTTCCAGCTTCTGGGTAGGTTTTCTTTCTTGCAGGTCTGGAATGGGTGTGGAAAGCAGCGAGCTCCCCTTCTCTACCAGCGGCAGGATGTGTGTTCACCTGCCGACACAAGCAGCGACTTGTAGGACCAACACCTTGCTTCTTTTGTTCGGAGATTTGGTACAAAGCAAAGCAGGTCCCCTTCCCATGAGACTAATAAAGGAGAATTTGTATTTAAAACAAGGATCTATGCCTCAAACACAATTTCCATCTATCTCCCTCCCTCTCCACAAATACTCATTAAAACTCCATTTAAGAATAGCTATGCATGTCTTTTAAAAGATAAACTCCCCTCTTAGCAAATTAACCTTAAAAACTCTATTCCAGTTAATAGTGACCTTTCTTCATCTTAGAATATGTCACTCTCTCATCGGAGACACCAAATCTTTTTCTTTTCATGAATAAAAATGTCACAGTTAAAGGGCATCGGGGTGGTCCAGTCAGGTAAGCAACTGACTTGGTTGCAGCCTGGGTCGTGATCTCAAGGTTGTGAGATCGAGCCCCCAGTCTCCTCGCCCTGCATGGAGTCTGCTTGATATTCTCTCTCCCTCGTGCTCATGTGCACGCTCTCTCTGTCTCTCAAATATATAAATAAGTAAATCTTTTTTAAAAAGGTCACAATTAAGAATTATAACTCTTAATATTTGTTTGCCCTCATGCTATACTTTCTACCTGAGTTTCAAGACGAAATGACCTATCACATTAGGACAAGTCATTTTCCAATTTTCCCATGTGACACACAACCACACTGTCTCTTTCAAATCTATTCCTTGATTTTATAACAAATAGATCTAGAAAATGATAGGACCATTTCAGTTTGTGACAAAGTTAAGCCTGGCATTCGATTCCTGCTTCTCCAGTGTTATTTCTGGATATTTCTCCTACCAATATTCTATTTCCTACCATTTTTTTTTAAAAAATGAAACATTGTTCTCATTATCTAGCCTTTTTCCTTTCACATTTTAAAAATAGTATTTTTTTCACACTATAAAATTAATACTATTCATTACAAAATTTTAAAATATGAAAAATTATGAAGAAGATGATCAAGCTACCCATAATCCCTCCACCAAGAGATAATTACTGCTAACATTTTTGGTGTAGTTCACTTTCATATTTTATGTATGCCTTTCCCCCCAAAATTACATAGCCAATAAATCAGAGGCAATTTTCCCATTCTTAATTCACATCCATTTGGAATAAGACCACTTACATTTGGTCTTGAGCTTGTCCCAAAGTACCACCAGCCCGGATCTTCCATCCCCTGCCTTGTGGTCTGTTTCTCCATCCACCCTGACCCCAAGTTCCTCGGTTGCGGTCCCACTCACACTGGACTCCAGGTTTGGGTTTTGACTATTTGCCTTCAATGCTGTTTGACCCCTTGGACCTTTTGGAACATGAATTGTAAAAGCAAAAACTTCATGCAACTCTGTACCCCATATAACAAAAATCATGAAAATCTACCTTTTTCATTATTTTTGATGCTTTGGAAACTAACCTAGAGTTTTACTTTGCCTTTTTTAGAGACTGGCATTTCCAAAGACATGAGCTGCTAGAGAGCAGACTCCATGCCTATTATTTTTATAACTCCAGCACATGGCCCGTAGTCAGTACTCCAGAAATGTCCACTGAATACTCAAATGACATTTATTGAACTCTTGCTTCCTGTCTGGGGGAATATAGTCAAAGCTGGAGGTTAACAATAGCAACAGTAATGAATGTGGTCGGTGGCTCTGTATCCTTTATTTGCCAGAATGACTGGTTTATAATCACTTAAACATCTCTATTCCCCCAGGCAGGGTCTTCTGGCCACTGGCCTCCTCCTCTTCCTGCCACCTTCATGCCTGCTTCTCCCCCCCACCACCTCCCACCTCTCCAGATGGACTGAGACTTGGCCTCCCCACCAAGGACAGCGTTGGCCTCCCCCTTACTGACTTGTAGCCCCTCTTCTCACCTCCCACCACCCCACCTAGTGCAGTCACCCCCGTTCTTGTCAAGCTGTATGACCACCTTTCATCTTTGTCTTACCTGACCTCTCCAAAGCATTTGACACCCTTGCCCTCAACCTCCTTAAAACTCTGTCTTTGGAATGCACGCTTCCTTCCTGTAAGTTCTCCTTATACCCCTGGCTGCCCCTTCCCAGCCTCTTCTGCAGAGCCCTCCTGTCTGAGCTGTAAATGTTGGCATTCCCCACATGTCCCTCCTCAGTTCTCTGCTCTCACCCCGCAGACTCGCCTCTCTGATCTCCCCGACTTCCATGATTTCGGCACCATCCAAGGATCCTGCGTGGCCCATGGAGTGGAATATCACAGGAGCGCCTACTAGACAATTCCACCCGAATGTCTTTCCAAATCAACGTGTCCCAATGGAACTTACATCTTCCACCGAAACCTGCCTTTCTCTTACTTTTTCATGGCACTCAAGTCTGAAACTTGGGAGTTCCCATGCTCTTCCACAGTCCCTGATCTAATGGTTCACCAAGTCCTATCCATGCTACCATTTCATTGTTTGTCCAATTATCCTCCAGCCTGGGATCTTTCCAAGAAGTCCATCTGACCTTCCTCTCAGTAACATCCTTTCCTTTTATACTAATAGGGCCCAGCCCCGTTCATGGGGTCGGCAGGCCCTTTGGAATTTGTTCTGTGCTTACCTCGCTGGTCTCATCCCTTAACAGTTCCTGTGGCCTAGTCAGGCCCAACCTTTTAATTCATTCAGAAAGCCCCAGTATCTCTCAACCACAGGTGGTTACATCTGTTTCCCATTGATCCGGAGGCCCCTCTACCTCTCCCTTCACCTGGCCATCCCTTGCTCTTCCTTCAAGTCTTAGTGTAGACGAGGTTGGTAGCGAACTTTTTTAGGAAGTCTTTCTGAAGCTCCAAATCTCTTAGAATATGCTCTTGATACACACGCTCCACAAGTTCTCCGTACCATCTCAGCACTTACGCACTAACTGTGGTTGCCTTCACACCCGCCTGGGCCGCCAAGCGAATGTTCACTGTGCTGAGAGGCAGACGCCAGCCTTCTCTTCCCTGCACGCGGCACCGTATGATGCCAGCACGTAGCAGATGCTCAGGAAAACACTGAGTGAATGTCCAGTTAGAGAATGAAGGAAGGAACGTAAATGAATGTTCTTTCTTGTCACCGTTCTTTTCATCTCTTGCCAGGATGAAGCGGAGATTCCTAACAGACCTCCTCCCTCTCCTGCCCAATTTATGTTCCACATTTGGGTACAAATGGTCATTCTAAAAAGAAAATCACGCCATGCCCTGTTTTAAAATCAATGGCTGTGCATTTCTCACAAGATAAAGTGCAGACTTTAGCCTGGTTTTAAGGCCCTTTAGGATTTAGCTCCTATTTCCCTCCTCACTACAGCCCCTCTCCTGTTGAAACACTGATGTCCAGTCCCTCTGACCCACTCTGGGCTTTTCCCACAGGCCAGGCTCTCTTGGTTCTGGGCCTTTGCACATGCTCCTCCTCCTTTTCCTGTTTGCCCCGCCCACGCCTCTTCCGCCTCAGGACCCAGCTTAGGAGTCACTTCTTAGGAAACTGCATCTGAGCCCTCAGTTCCCTGGCAAGTAGAATGAGGTACCCTAATGTAGTTCTCATTGCCTTCAATCAGTATTAGTGACAGCCTTCCTCAGCCTGTAGGTGTCCACCATGTTATTCCACACGATCCAGGAGAGCTAAGAGCAAAGCCTTTCGATCCTCGCACAGTGAGAAAAGTAGCAAGTGAACAATGAGGTCATTAACAGAAGCTATGTTCAAAAATTTCAAAGACAACTGTGACCCCTGATGATGATTCTGTGTTAACAACTCAGCAGTCATGGGGCATCCGGTTGGCTCAGTCAGTAGAGCATGCAACTCTTGATCTCGAGGTCATGAGTTCCAGCCCCACACTGGACATGGAGCCTAATAAAAAAAATTTGTTTTCAAATGCTGAGAACAACAACAACAACAAAAATAATTCAGTGGCCGCACCACCTTGTCTGTGGTGGGAGAGGACAGATCTGCAAGAGGGACAGGGATGGGGAAGGGGAAAAATTGAAGAGGGGCCTTGCAAGACTCAAAATGAGACTGACTACAGACTGAGGCAAATAATTAACTTCACCTTCTGCACCTAAGCTTCATCCCGCCTTTAAAGTATCACCAAGAGAGCCTAGAGATTTTACCATATTCTTTTATTTATCCAGTCATTTAAATTTAGGGCACAAGTTGCTTTTTGATTAACAGAATCCCATTTTAAAATATTGTTGCTTAAAAGAACCCAGACATCTCACACCCATTACGGTGACCCATTAAAAAAAAAAGAAAGAAAAGAAAAAAGGAAAGAAAAGAACATGTTGATGAGGATGTGGAGAAACTGGAACCAAAGCAGTAGACTGATTTCTCAAAAATGAAACAGAATTACCTCAAGATACCGCACTCCCACTGCTGGGCATTTACCCAAAAAAACCTGAAAGCAGGGACTCAAAGAGATATCTGTGCACCCATGTTCATAGCAGCATTATTCTCAATGCCCAAAAGGATGGAAATAACCAACGTGTCCATCCACAGATGAATGGATAAACAAAATGTGGGGCACTCATACATTGGACTATAATATTATTTAGCCTTAAAAAGAAAGGAAATTCTAAAAGAAAAAAAAAAGGAAACCGACACACACTACAACATGGATGAATCTTGAGGACAGGATACTCCGTGAAATAATTCAATCACAGAGGGACAAATACTCTATGAGGTCCCTAGAGCAGTCAGATTCGTGGAGACAGAAAGTAAAATGGTGGCTGCTGGGAGGTGGTTATTTTAATGGGTGCAAGGTTTCCATTTTGTAAGGCGAAGTTCTGGAGACAGATAGTGGTGATGGTTTTGCAACAACGTCAGTGTGCTTAATGCCACTGAATGCACACTTAAAAATGGGGAAGATTGGTATGTTTTATGCTACCTGTATTTCCCGCAATTAAAAAAAAAAAAAAGGAGCCCATGAATGAGTTCCTTTGTTTGGTTGGTTTTTTTTAAAGATTTATTTATTTATTATGGGGGGGGGGGCAGAGGAAGAGGGAGAGAGAGAATCTCAAGCAGATTCCCCGCTGAGCGCAGAGCCCAATGAGGGGCTCGATCTCACAACCCTGAGATCAGGACCTGAGCTGCAATCAAGAGTCCGAAACTTACCCGACTGAGCCACCCAGGCGCCCCTCAACGAGTCCCTTTGTAAAACTGAAGCGTCCTGTGTAAGGTGAGGAATCACACCTTTTCCTCCTAACTAATCTGTTTTGGAAATTCAGGTTTGTGTATGAACCTAAAGCCAGTCACACCTGAGACACGTTTTGCTCTGCGAGCTGCCCATCTGCAGTCACTTCTCCAAGGAGAGTCCGTGAGAGCCATTCATATGCAAACATTTGATTTAATACTTGTCTCTAAAAAATTACTTTGACAGTCATGGCTGCTCACTCACTCTCATCGCTACGTGTTGTGTGACGAGCAAACCGCGGCTTAATAACGTCATTCTGTCATTGCCCCCACCACAGGAGACAAGGGGACATGGATACACGCCCCCCCCATCAGGAAAGTGAAGTGAGAAACTCCTGCCCCTCTCAGCCGTCAGTGGGGAGTGCTGGGTTGGGTGAGTAATGGATCCGCCAGCCACAAATGAGGCTTCCTCTGACTCATCGGGTACATGAAGCTGCTTTATCTCCCTTGCCCCACCTACCTGCCCTCCCCATCCTTTCCTCCAGAGAAGTCAGGGACTGAGGTAAAAGTGAGCACACTTCACCCCAAGTGCAAGGAGGCTGCTGAATCAGGAGCCGGCCCAGCCCTGCAGCATGGCCCCAATAACGCAGGCCATGCCTTTCATCCAAGGACCTCAAAGTCCTTAAAAGTATTACCTTATGAATCTGGTGCAGGCCTTGGGAAATGATCTGGGCTATTTCAGGTTGGAGAAACTAAGGCACAACGGGGGTCACGATCACACTTAGTATCGCACAAGATGATGGTCCAACGAGAACTTAGGACTTCCATGGTATTTTTAACTACCACCTCCCTCCTGCCTATTTTTTGGAATCGAACTCACATTATCGGTGGGCAGTGGAAAAGAATAACAACTTTGTACAAAACATAATCCACAAATAACCCAGTAATCTAGGACATCTCAGAGAATCTGTGTTTGTGTTGCTTTTAAAAAAGCTTTTCTTGCTGAACTTTCCTGGGAGTGTCTCTCCTTTTGGAAAACCTTATTTCTTAGATGCCAGCGATCTTTTTGAAGGCAGTCACCTCAGGCTGTAAGACTGAGTATTTCCCGAACTTGGTGTACAGAGGAATCACGTGGGGGATCTATTAAAATGCAGAATCCCGTCCGGTAGTCTGGGTGGGGCCTCAGACTCTTGGTCCAAGGACCACACGTTGAGTAACCAGGAGCTAGACGGGGCAAGCCACTTGCAGACAATGCCCTTCTTGAAAACACACTTGGAGCCTATCCATTCCTCCCCCCAGCACCAGCTTTCTGGGAACTTAATTATTCTGAGTCTTTAATTATTCTGAATTTAATTATTCCGACTCAGTAGAGCCTAATTTGCGAACCATGCTGAGGTTAGCACACCGCGGCACTGGAGGGAGGTGAGAAAGTTGGGGTTGTTTAAAGCTTACACAAACTAGAGAGACGGAATCATCTCTGATCATACTTACCATAGTTAGTAGACAAGATCTTTTGAAAGAGTGGTCGCGAATAGAATTGTCTGCTAAGCAGCCTTCCAACGCAAGAGACTGAAAAAAGGAGTGACATTAATAGGAGGTCACTTGGGGGTGAAAAGAAAAATTACTTTCAAACCAACCATCCCCGGCGTCTCAGGTACATAGTCCAGGCGCAAGAGAGGCTTTGCGGGCGGGTATTTATCAGTGTTTGACTTGACCTTTCACCTCTGCCGTGTGGTTCCCGGCCCCCACCGTTGTCATGGTAACGCTGATAACCGGCTGAGGCTTCTCCACACCTACGGAACGCCGGAGTCCTCCGGGCAGTCTGTTTTTAGGTCTTCCAGCCGGTCACCCTGTAGACAGAGGCAGCTGAGGCTCCGGGGCACAATTTCTAAAGGGTGAGGTGTTATCGCAAAGTCCCGGGTCTTCGCAGACGGCGGACTTCAATCCGAGCCAGCGCAGCGCGGGAAGACAGCGGCGGGCGGGAGGAGCCTTGCCCCTGCTCCTGCGGGCCAGACGTCAAGGACGGGGACAGAGTGTGCGTCTGGCAACGTCCACTGCCCGCCAGCACCTGCCCCGCTGCCCCCGTGTGGGGAGGATGGTGGGGGGAGCGCTGACAGCCCACCCCGTGTCCTTCCCCGGAGGTGGGGATGGGAGGGGGAAGGGGCTGGCCGGGCGGGGGATGGAGCAGCCCCTCCAGCTCTAGCTCCCGCCCTACAGATTTTCCTTCCCGTCGCAAATTCCTACAGCCTGACAACATAAAACTTCACTTCATCTTTCTCTCTCACCCTGGCAAATATTTCAAATGTCCTGAAAAGTGCAGATAATATTGCAAAGATGCATATGCCGGCTTTCTCAAATATCGCCGATAAATATTTTGAAAGAAGTACAGGTACAGTGACTGTTCACCGTGTGCTCCTCCCTGGCCCTCTTTGTCTTTCTCTTTCCAGAGCTGACCATCATCATGACTTGGCAGTTTGTCATTTCGGGCGTACGTTATACGCTCACGCCATATGCTGCGTGATAATAAAAGTGTGTCATTGTTTTGGCGTGGCTTTATATCACTGGCATCCCACCGAAGGCATCTTCTTGAAAACGTGTTTTTTTCACCCAACGTTATGTTTGGGAGAGGTATCCATGGTGATACATGTAGTTGATTCATATTAAATTTGTGTATAATACTCCCTGATATGGATTTAATCGTATTTATACGTTCTGTTTGTGGGCACTGAAGTCACTTAAAATTTTCACTCTTACAGATAAGGTTGCCATGATCATACTCTTTGTGGCTCTTTGTGCCTACGTCCCGGATTCTTTACCTAGGAGTGGAATTGTTGGGACACAGAGTAGGTGTACCTTTAACTTTGCTAAAAGCAGCCGGTGCGGTCTTCCTAAGTGTCCCAGCTGACATGTCCCAAAGTAGTGGGGCCAGCTCCTATCTCTCCATCCACATCTTTGTCAACACACAGAATTGTCAGACTTTACTTTCTGGTAATCTGGTAGGAAGGAAATGCTATCCCCATCCCCTTTTAAAAACAGCCTTATCGAGGGGCCTCTGGGTGGCTCAGTCAATTAAGCGTCTGCCTTCGGCTCAGGTTATGATCCCAGGGTCCTGGGATTGAGCCCCAAGTTGGGAGTCTGCTCTCCCTCTGCCCCTCCCTCTGCTTGTGCTTTCTCTCTCTCTCTTTCTCAAATAAATAAAATCTTTAAAAAAAATAATAAAGTGTATAATTTAATGACTTTTAGAAGTATATTCAGAGTCGCATATCCATCAACACTATCAATTGTGAAATATTTTCATTATCCCAGAAGGAACTTTGGCTTCTCTCAACCATCGCTCCCATTCCTAACCCCTCCCCATCTCCCTCACCCAGAACAACCACTGATCTACTTTCTGACCCTCTAGATTTGCCTGTCTATTCTGGACATTTCATATAAGTTGAATCACACTTTCATTCTTCTCACGGATTCCTACAACCTGACAACATAACACTTTGCTTCAGGTCTTTTAATTTTGAAATATTTCAATATGTGGTTGATGCCCATTTTAATTTGAATTTCCCTAATTATTAGTAAGTCTCATGAGCTTTTCATATGCTTATTGGCCAATTGAAATTTTTCTTCTGGAAATTACCATCTTATATTCTTTCATCTGTTTCTAAATGGGATTGTCTGTCTTCTCCTTACTCATTTGTAGGAGTTAGTTAAAAATTCTGTATAGGAAACCTTTTTTGGTTACATATGTTATGGATATTGCTGGGAGGCAATCCTCCCTGGATTTCTCAGTGTTCCCGCACTGTCCAGACCTTTCTGAGAAACAGATATTGACCTGCTACAAAAACAGAGAATGCCCTCTTTCTCCCCAGACCCATATTCTCTTCATTTTCCAAAGGTGATAAACCCAGAACGAGTTGTTTACATTCCAAATGGTTGTAAAAACGCAGAGACCTTCCTCTCCTCACCCCAGAGTGGATTTGTTGACTTTGGAGAACAAAGGTCTCTCTTTCCACATCCAGGGTGGGAGAAACAGATGTGCCAGCCTCTTCTATTCACGCTCTGAGATCCATCATTTTAGAGTTCTTCTCTGTGTTTCTAGCCCGGTACATGCAGGGTACGTCTGGCCCTCACCGCGTTGCCTGTTGGGAATTGGCAACAAGACCAGTATGTGAACAAATAATTGGTCTGTTCTCTGATCCAGAAACTTCATGTTTCCAGTCAGGATAAATAAACATCTGCAAATATAAAAACTTATCAGATATCTCCTCCTGGTCTTTTCCCTTTGTGTAGGCCATCTTCTTTTTTTCATTGTGGTAAACTATGCATACATTAAATTTATCATTTTAGCCATGTTTAGTGTACCAGTCAATGACATGAATATATTCACCGTGTTACGCAACTATCAACGCTATCCATTTCCCGAAATTCTTCATCTTCCCAAACTGAAACTCTATACACATGAAACACTAACTTCCTGTCTCCTCTCCCTCCAGTCCCTGGCAACCACCATCTACTTTCTGGCCATCTGAATCTGACTATTCCAGTGGAATCAGAGAGTGTTTGCCTTTTTGTGACTGGCTTAGTTCACTGAACATAACATCTTCAAGGTTCATCCATTTTGTGGTCTGCATCTGAATTTCCTTCCTTGTCTTTTAACTGTAAAACGCAAAGAACATGAAATTTAGCCCCTTTCCCATTTTTAAATGCATGGTTGTGTGGAACTAAGTTTCACACTGCTGTGCAACCATCACCACGATCCGCTCCCAGAACGCTTTTCATCTTGCAGATCTGAAACTCTGCCCCCACTGCTTAATGGTACTTAATCCCCATCCCCCCTCCCCGCCAGCTCATTCCTTTTTTATGGCAGAATAAGATTATAACCACCGTATGTACGTAACATATTTCTTGATCCATTCCTCTGTGAAGGGACACCTGAGATGCTTCCACCTGTTTGCTCGTGTGAATAACGTTGCTTTGAACGTGGGTGTGCAACTATCTGTTTGATGCTCTGCTTCTTGAAGCTGTCTTTTGATTGAAAAAAAATTTTTAAGTTTTAACACATTTCTTTTTTTTTTAATCCTTTCCTCTAGGGTCTGTGTTTTTTATATTCCATGAAACACCATTTAAAAATATACCATGCATGGGGCGCCTGGCTGGCTCAGTTGGAAGAGCACACAACTCTTGATCTTGGGGTCCTGGGTTTGAGCCCCATGTTGGGTGTAGAGATTAAATAAATAAAACTTTAAAAATTTATATATATATATATATATATATATATATATATACACACACACCATATATATACCATTTATATATTTATATATATTTATGTATTTATATATTTTATATATATATAAAAGCATGGTGTGCGTGTATATATATGTGTGTGTGTATATATACCACATATATACATATATATCACATATCATATATATATATGATATGTGGTATATATATATATATATATACATAATGGCCTGCCTGGTTTCTGGCTCCCATTACTCTGCAATCGTAATGCTGAAGCTGTTTATCTCCAACTCAGACTCTAGGTCACCCTGCTCAAATCAGAACAGACAGAGAGCTTGCTGGCTGGTCCTACCCGAACCTTATGCCCCTGGCCCTCCTGTCAGCACTCCTCGGGCCCAACCCCAGTCTAGAGGCACCGGCCTCTTTTCTGATTCCTCTTGGCTGAGTCCTGTGTACTCTCATCAGTTCTTCTAAAGAATGGAGTCTTGTGCCTGAACTCAGGTGCAGGGTTCAGGTCCTTGTTGTGTCCTCTGCCTGGACCACCAGCTCCCCACTCAGATCAACCGATTGCCTGAGTCCCAGTTGCCTGCCACGACTTTCTCCAGCTGCTTGTTCGAGGGATCTTTGCAAGGCCCTCCTCAGGTCAGTGAGGTCTTAGACCACCAGGGTTGGGGTCAGTGCCTCCTCCCCAGCACTGTTTAGACTACAACCAGACGTGCCAACATTCCTGTGTAAACAAACTGATCATTACTCACACCACTCTTTTTTTATACCACCTACTATGTGCCAAGCACTGCTTGGATACAGACAGACAAGACCCATATCTTCATGGTGCTTACAGAAAGCAGACCATAAATGGAGAGCAGACAATCAATAAACATGCGAACAAATGAAACAATTCTAACCTACAGTAAGGCTCTAAAGGTTATAAAGAGAGTGTTAAGCTACGGGTGAGGTGGCCAGGGGGCTGCTGCTGTGGAGGTTGGGGAAGGTCTCATGGAGGGGAAATAAGGGATCTCAGATATAAAGGAGCTGAAAGAGCAGGAGGAGGCACATGTGGACAGAGGCTCACTGTGGCCACAGACTTCAGAGGCCATCAACACGCTGCTGCCTGGGACTGAGCCTCAGCTAAGGGGCCCTACCTCTCCAGCTGGGCCCCTCAGCTCAGTGACCAGCTCCGTCACCTCCAGGGCACTGACCGTGTGGTCCCCTTGGACCTCTGGGAATCTCTCCACTGTGGGCCTCAGTCGACGTGCTATGGCCATTCCCACTGGCAAGAAATTCACTCAACAAGATTTTTTAACAAGCATTTATTGAGGAGCTAAAAGGAGACCAGCCCTGAAGATACAGAAGTAAATAAGCAAAATAATTGAAATCGAGGCCTTGAAGCAGCATTCGTATACTTGTATGTTCATAGCAGCACTATTCACAAAAGCAAAATGGTGGAAATAATCGAAGTGTCCGTCAGTGGATGAAGGGATAAACAAAATGTGGTACGTACACACAAGGGAATGAACTATTATTCAGCCTTAATAAGGAAGGAAATTCTGACACAGGAGGCAACGTGGATGAACCCTGGAGAACGTTATGCTCTGAGAATGGAGCCTATCACAAAAACACAAATTCCATTTGTACCTGGAGTCATCAAATCTGTAGAGATAGAAAGTGGACGGGTGGTTGCCAGGGGCTGAGGGGAGGAAGGAATGGGGAGTTAGTGTTTAATGGGTACGGAATATCAGTTTTGCAGAATGAAAGAAGTTCTGGAGACAGATGGTGGTGATGGACGTACTTAATGCCACTGACCTGTAAGAACTCCATAAACTCTCCACAGGAAAGACTCCATGCAAACACCTGCACCCAGAGACTGGACCAAACCCTGGCAGGGCTTCTAGCAGCCAAGGCCGTCATCGCTGGGCCAACCCAGCCCCCACCTTGAGATCCCGTCTGGAAAAGCTCAAGGTTGCCAAAAGAATTCACCCTTAATTTCAGCTAACACCTAATTGATGCCTCCCTTTCTTAGAGTATGGACAAAAAAAAAAAAAAAAAAAAAAGCTTCAAATTGTAAATCTTTCTTCCGTTGAGATGTATGTTTCTGCTACAACCAAAGAGTCTCTTTCTCTCGGACCTAATAGCCATTCCTTTTATTTATTTATTTTTTTAAAGATTGTATTTATTTATTTGAGAGAGAGAGAGAGAGAGAGCATGAACAGGGGGGAGGGGCAGAGGGAGAGGGAGAGGCCACTCCCCACTGAGCAGAGAGACACCAGATGGGGCTCAATCTCAGAACCCTGAGAACATGACCTGAGCCAAAGTCAGATGCTTAACCGCACCCAGGTGCCCCAAAGCCATTCTTTTTCAATGTCATCCTCAAGAAGGATAGGGCCTCTGGTTCCCAGTCTCTAGAGGAATAGAAGCCGCTGATAAATGCTGTTAGAGGACAGAGCTGGCCTAACTCCAAGTGCATTGAAAAATGCTGTTCCCAGCCCCTGCGTCAGCCCCTGCTGCCTTCTCTTCCCTACTCCTTCATTCTCCCTTTATTTTTATTATTTTATTTTATTTTAACTCCGGTATAGCTAACATACAGTGTTATATTAGTCCCAGGTGTACAATAGAGTGGTCAAAATTCCGTATATTACTCAGTGCTCATCAACGTAAGCGTACTCCTGACTCTCCCTTTAAACTGCTGGGTCATCCCTGGCAAATCAGGTGGGGGGCTCAGCTGTTCCTCCCACCACAGTCATTACTGAATAGAATCCATGAACAAAAATCGTCCAGCTGTGTTTAGCTTTGACGGCTGTACACTTACACATGGTTAAAATGGTAAATTTTATGTTATGTGCATTTTACCACAGGAAGAGTTCAATTAAATTAAGAAGTCATAGTGGGAAAAAGCTTATTAAAAAAAAAAAGTACACGGGGGCTTTTATTCAAAGAGCTTGCCTTCCAGCAGAAGAAATATGAGGCCTGAGGAAGATCATGAAAATGTCATATTTGAGGTACAGAAAAGGGACAGGGGTGTGTAGAGAAGGGAAGATCCCTTCTAGTGGCAGGATGGGGAGAGGGACAGAAATCAGGGACACAGCCACAGGGACACGTGAAGACAGAAGGAGAAGAGCATTCCAGGCCAATGAGTGCCTGAGCCTAAGCTCCGAGGTGAGAAAGCAAAGGAATGTTCACGCGACAGAAGTGCTTCTGCATGGCTGGAATTGGAAAGGTTCAGTTTGAAAGATCTACCAGAAGGAAATTTTGAAAAGTAGCGGAGAATCAAATCAGAAAAGATCTTGACTTTGCTCTCTGGGCCAAGGGGAGTCACTAATGGTTTTTAAGTGGGAAAGGGAGTGATCTGAAGTCATACAGAAAGCAGAGAATGCCAGCAGCCTAGGGCCATGTGCTACAGGGACCACAGAGGCTGGGGAGGGTGAAACCTCCCTAAAATTGGGTCAGGAGGCCAAGAGGGGGCGCTCTCATACCCAACCACACTCCGTTGCAGACCTCCCAACAAGAAGGGACTACCTGGCAAGAATACTACTGAACTACCCCAGCAGGAGGAAGAAAGGTTTCCTCCTTCCCCAGCAACAGCCCAGCCAATGCGAGGCAGTCAGCACTCAGCCAATGAGAAGCCGCTACACTTGGAACTCCCAGTTTACTCCAATGGGCTTTTCGTTTATAACAACTCCCAACGCCACCCTGCCTTTCCTCTATAAAAGAGGGGGTCCTCCCGTGTCTATGGTTTTGCAGTGGGTTGCACATCTCACGTGGCAATTTACTTGTTTCCAAATAAACTCATTTTTGCTGGTTAAAAAAACCTTTCATTTTGGGGCGCCTGGGTGACACAGCGGTTAAGCGTTTGCCTTCGGCTCAGGGCGTGATCCTGGCGTTATGGGATTGAGCCCCTCATCAGGCTCCTCTGCTGGGAGCCTGCTTCTTCCTCTCCCACTCCCCCTGCTTGTGTTCCCTCTCTCGCTGGCTGTCTCTCTCTGTCAAATAAATAAATAAAATCTAAAAAAAAAAAAAAAAAACAAAAACCTTTCATTTTGAAGGGTACCAGAACAAAATTGAGAGCTAACACCATTGTCCAGGTGAGCTGGCAGTGGAAGGGAGCATAGTGAGAAAGGCCATGGCCAGGCCCTAACAAATAGATGACGGGAGAGATCCAGAAGGAAGGTGGAGCTGAAAGGAATGCCCGGGTTGAGGGCAGGGCACTGATAGCTCCAACAGGAAGATGAAGTTCAAGGAGAGAAGTATCTCTGAGGGGAGCTGAGCAGTTCAGATTTAAACTGGTTGAGCTAGAGAAGCTAATGGGAAATCCATTAATTTGTGATATAAGGCTAGTACTCATTCATTAAATAAATTAAATCTTTATTTCTGAAGCTGGAAGGGAGAAGTCCATGGTAGACTAGATAGGGTTAATGATTCAATAACTCCTGTCCCACCTGACTTCCTCTACTGAAGCTGGGTCCCCTGGAAATTGGATTCATACTCTAGATTGAGTGAGACCCCCCCCCCAAAAAAAGATAGAAACTACACAATAACTGTATTTGTAGGACCTGCACTGCCAGTTTCTGGGTGGGGGGTTTGCAGTTGTGACTAGACCATGGTTCTCAAACGTTGATAGAACTAGAGTCTCCTGGGGGTCCTGGGGAAAGATTCGGCTTGTGTAGGTGGGTGGGGCTTGCAATTCTGCTTTCGAGCAAGCTCCCTCCCTGGTGATCTCATGCTGCTGCTCTGGGAATCCTATTTGAGTAGCAAGACACTGGAATACACTACTGAGATGTTGAGAAGAAAGCAAGAGGGGAAGGGAAGGGACATGACAGGAAACCTACCTGCTCCGCCCCAGAAGTCACCTGTGCAACCTCCATCCCTCAGGGCCTCTGAGTTTGAGAAAGCCTCCAAGGGCATGTGGACAAGTCATGGGAAGGAAAGGGTGGGAAGAGCTCTGAGGTCAGACAGACCTGGGTTTGGATCCCAGGCTCTGAGACCTATTAGCTCTGTCACCCATGGCAAATTACTTCTCTCTCTAGAATTCCTCAATCTGTAAGTGACACGGTAATGGCTACGTCTGAGGATGGAAAGTATTCAAGGAAATAAGTGTCAAGCCCAGCTCCTGGCACGTACTAGGGATTCTGCTGTAGCCAAAAGTGTTTTTCCTTTGAAATCTAAGACAAGCCTATTGTACACAATCCTCAATGGACTTGTTAATAGACTACGAACGGGAACAGGGAGATGAGTACAGGGTACAGATGAGATGCTGGCTAAGCTGGGGAGCTCTGGAGCCAGCCTGTCAGGGTTCAGATTCTGAGCTCTGTCACTGATTCACCGTGTGAAGTGGTTGGGCTTCAGACTGAAGTGGAGGTGGGGAGAATGGCACATCCCTCAGAGACCTGTAATGAGCATGAAATGTGCAATGCCCCTCCAGGTAGAAACCCCTCAGTACAGGAGCGCAGTGTGGTTATTTTTTGTTTCAAATGAGCAAAAGTGACCTTTCAGAAAGAAGTAGTCAAAGACCAGATGCCTTTGTGCCCCTTAGCAGACCACTTGCAATTCTAGATAAGACTTCCAAAGGGAGTTGGAGTTGGAGAGAGCGGGCTGGCCCGACAAAGAGTAAATCCTTCCTCTCTCACCCCATGCACTTCTCGGCCACTTTCCTTGTGTCCTCTCTCCTCTGTCTGCTGCTCCACTCAGCTGTCCTTTCCCTTCATGCATTCCCAGTCGTGCCCCCTTCCCCACACACCTTTCTCCCTCTACCTCCTCCCTTACTGTGCATTTTTCATTCCCCTCTGTTTGCCAACATGAGTAATCATCATTGCCAAATTAATTCGTCCTGGAAAAAATGTAAAAGCTGGCACACCCGAGCTTTCTTCGAATAGTCATTTTTGCCATGAGCTCTTTGCCTGCAGGCCAAGAGGTTTGTTGAAACCTGCCCTGTCCCCCTTCTCCCACAAGTGTGGATCTGTGGTATTTTTCAAGCCCAGGTTTACTGAGCCTCCGAGACTCTCTTAACAGAGTTTAGGATCAACAGCAACCAGTGTTTTGCTCCAGATAAGATCTGGAGAAGGAGGAGGGAAGTCACACCCACAAGCGCCAGGTGGTGGTAGGGGGTCAGGGGTGTGTGTGCACACACACACATAAACGCACACTCACACTCACATTCCCTCCAGAAAAACCTCTTTTCCAGGAGTCTCCTGAGAGTCAGAGTAAGCACAAAAGATAGGAAGGAGCTCGGACTCTTCACTGCCGTCCCGGTCCAGCCAGTGTCTAGAGAGAATCCCATCCGTGGGCGGAGAACTGGCCTTATTCACAAGGCTAGCATCCTTAGGAGTGAAAGATCAGAGTTTCAGATCAATCCTTGCTCAGAGGCTGAGGTCATTCTGTTATAGCCTGAATGAAACTTGTCTGGATTTTTAAATTATAAATGTCATTGTCCTATCAGGGGCTAAAATGCTCTTTAGTGGAATGAATATATATATATATTTGTGGGGGTTTTTTTTGTTTTGTTTACTGTATCTTTGCCTTTATATTCCCACTCTGAGAATGGCCAGCACCGTGTCTTGTGTAAACACTTGCCCGTCCCGCCATCCCACGGTGACACACGTTGAAGTTCCTCCTACGTTTCCCTGTCAGTCAGCCCCCTGTTCTAAACCACTCAGCATCTCCCTGTACCAGCAGGACCAAGCCCTGGGCCTCAGCCTGCTGCAGGGACATACAGGACTTGCCACAATTGGGTCCCTGTCTATTTTCCACGGTTTCTCCCCCACCCACCTTCGACTCCCAATGGAACAGGTTGATTCACTGTCTTCTGAATCACCCAAGCACATTCCAGCCTTAGCTCAGAGCACACTTCTACTCTCCGTCCTATAAGGCTCTTTGTTCCCCGATTGATTCCACATACGTTTCCAAAGCCCCTACTATGTGCCAAGAGGGGAGACTTCACATGACGTGGCTAGGGAGGGTAGCAGAGAAGGAGTCGGACAGTCCTGACAGTGTGAGAAGTGGAATGGAGGTGGGGAGCTATGTTCTGGGGGAGAGCGCAAGCCAGGGGGGCCGTGTGGGAAGGAAGGGGAAGAATGACGTCAGCCATACTTACTGAGTGCTTTCAATAACTTTGGATTTGCTTTAGTTACCCCCATTGTGGAGGGGAGAAGGCTGAGAGCCTGCAAGGGGCAGGGGTCTGCGTGCCGCTGGCCTCCCTGCGGCGTGTCACTGGGAGCCCCAGCTCCACCACCAGTGCCCCCAGATCAGACAGAGCTAAGGGACCACTCCTGGCAAATAGGAGCTCTTCCCTTCTGCCTTTCACTTGGCAAGCGATGGCACGGGCCCTTGTTCTTTGCAGTGTTTCTAAGCTTCGCGTGCGTGTTGTGTCTTGTCTCCCCAGCGGGCTGTGTCCCTGTGGGCAGGGCATAGTTTCCTGCACACTCTTTTGCACCGAGTAGGCAGCCCATAAATACCTTCTGAATGAAGAAGCGAATGAAGGTTCTCATAGCACCCGGTTATCTACCCAAGTCATCGAGCCCCCAGGTTCTCTACGGAACAGAAAACTGCTCTTTCCTGCTTCACGGGGAGTACGGCACGGATCAAGTCATTGGTGTCCCTGATGAGACTTGAGATCTTCCGATGAAAAAAGACTTAATCTTGCTGGATGAAAGAGAAAAAAAAAAGCTTATAAAAGAAATTCAATGTCACTTCACAACCGGGGCCTTGATGAGCCTCCTTTATGAAGCATAACATCTCATTTCAACTCAAATTAAACCAAAGAGAGTGGAGAGCAGAGAATAGAGGGGAAAGTTTCGTTTTCTTCTTTATTGTCCTGCTTCTTTTTTGCAGCCTCTAGAAGGATTCCTGAACGCTGGGCATCTGCTGCCCAAATCAGAAGAAAGTTCCGCAGCAGTGCACAGCTCAGAGCTGGCCTCTTTCTGAAGAGTGGGTGGCCCGCCTCCCCAAGGCTGGGTCACCAAGCTCCGGAGCAGCTTCTCACTCAGCAATTACGGCTGCTGGAGCTCCACCCAGGCCCCAAGCACCCTCCAGCTTCTGTCTCTGGGAGAAAACGCTGCTGAGCACTGGCGGAACCTGCGAAGAGATTACAAATAATTGAGGGAGGTCTCTGGCTTTGTGCTCCCCACCTTCCCCTCGGGGCGGGTGGCTCCCCCCTCCCAGGGTGCCTCTGCAGAGTGGGAGGGGGCCTTCTGGGGAAACACCCGCTCGGTTGGCCACACCCTGCTTTAAGGCTGTGCTCCCTGTGTGGAGGACTCCACGCCTTCCATTTCTTCCATCTCTCAGCTCCTCCTTGCCCATTTGCCAGTCTCCCCTGCTTTCTCCCATTCCGTGCTCACTGTCCTACCTGCTGTCAAGGTTGAAAGCAAAGTTCTCTTCCCTTGTCCCCTCCTCGGGTAACGGAACCCTAGTCTACCCCGCCCCAGTTGCACAGCAAAGCCCATCACTGACACGTCCAGTACGCAGCAAGGAAGGAGTTCATCTGAAAGGCCGTCAAAGGAGGGGATGGGGGCAAGAACCTCAGATCTGCTTCCAGAAGGGAAGAGTTGGGGATTTTTTTAGAGGCAGGACGTCGACATGAGGGGGAGAGGAGCTAGTGACTCAAAATCAGATAAGGGAAGTTACTAAGTAAAGGAGAATTCATCTCCTTTTTTTGGTCTCTAAGAGAAGGGGAGTGGTCCCAACTGGTTTCACCCGGCTTCTTGATGAAACCTTGAGTTCCCGCAAAACCACTAAATGAACACTTGGTTATCGCGAGCATCGAGCAAGAATATGATTCTTTACAGGCAGACAGCATTCTGAGAAGAGGCAGAAATGGGGAAAGAGTTGCAGCTTCGCTCATCTGCCCTGTTAATTCTTTATTTACTGGTTTCACTCACACTCGGTGCAACTCACTTGTTTCTGGGGTCAAATACCAGCCCCCCCACGTGGCAGCGTCCATTTGCACACTTGCCCCCTGAAAGCACCAGCTCATTGGGCCCCCAAAGTATCTCATTCTCTTGCCCCAAACCTGATCATCTCCTGATTTCCATCTTGACCGGTTGGGCCACTGTCTACCCTGCTCCCGTGGGAGCCAGAAACCCAGACATTCCTCTCCTTTCTCTAAGCCACATAGCCCCCACAGGCTGCCA
Organism: Ursus arctos; assembly: GCF_023065955.2. Lineage (NCBI taxonomy): Eukaryota > Metazoa > Chordata > Mammalia > Carnivora > Ursidae > Ursus > Ursus arctos. The sequence goes on along the minus strand of NW_026622997.1, from coordinate 11,918,923 downwards.
GGTCTTAGCCCTCCCGTCCCGACGGCCACGGCCTTAGGGCAGGTGCCAGTCTCACTGGCCTCCAGACTGGCTTCTCTGTCTCCGATCTCTCCCTCGGTCCAACTTCCACATTATGGGCAAAGGGATATTTCCAAAATGCTAATCCGATTATGTTCTCGCCCTACCTAAATCCCTTCAGTGGAAATTGTACTGCCTAAAGCAGTTGTTTCTAAACCCGAGAGCTTTTGAAAGATAGAGATTGAGAGGACCCAAGAAAGTCTGTGTCAGGATTTCTAAGGACTTATAGGCAGTGAACCCTGCCAGGGAGCTGATGTTGAAGATCACTGGCCTGAAGAACCATTTTCAAATTCCTTCAAAAGACTTGGCTCCAATGGTCATCCATCCACTCTTCAGCCATCTTTAATGATTTCATTTCCCTGCAGGTGCACCCATTCTCTGCCCTGCTTTTCCACTATCCAGATGCCCTCCCCAACTGAAGGCTTCTTTATGCCCCAGACAGGATAAATTCCATCCGCCTTTGGTCCTCCTCTGGACCCAAAGTCAAGAAAACCCCTACTGTGTGGGACGCCTGGGTAGCTCAGTGGTTTATGCAGCTGCCTTTAGCTCAGGTCATGATCCCAGGGTCCTGGGATCGAGCCCCATGTCGGGCTCCCTGCTCAGTGGGGAGTCTGCTTCTCCCTCTCCTTCCATCCCTCTCCCCACTTGTTCTCGCTCTCTCAAATAAAGAAAAACCTTTAAAAAAGAAAGGGAAAGAAAACCCCTACTGCATCACTTCTCATGTTGTACCTATACAGCATTTAAAATTTTTTTTTTTAAGATTTTCTTTATTTGAGAGAGAGAGAACATGAGCGGGGGTGGGGGGCAGGCAAAGGGAGAGGGAGAAGCAGACTCCATCTAAGCCCCGAGGTGAGGCTTGATCCCAGGACCCTGGGATCATAACCTGAGCTGAAGGCAGACGCTTAACCAACTGAGCCACCCAGGCGCCCCCTATATCGCATTTTTAAAAAGATGTCTCTCTCTCCAGTTAGACTACAGACTAACTCCCTCAGGAAAGTCTTAACGAGCTTCGCATCCCTCAGCTCCCAGCACAGGGCTAGCACATCACTGGTTCTCGATAAATGTGTATTAAAGGCCTGACTACCTGGAGATGAATAGGAGGAGACACTTTCTTTCCACGTATGGAATTTTATAGAGATGGAATAAAATGAAGAGCTCAGATAGTTTTTGCAGTTACTACAAAATTCCCTGTGCCGGCAATTCAAAGCGACGTGAGTTTGGGGGATACTATGCCCATCGTTTCCCTCCCGTCTCTCTGCCTGCTCCTTCTTGCCAGTTTTCCAGTCTCCTCCATCTTCCCTCTATTCTTCCGGAACTCAGACCCACCAAGTAACCCTGTCCTCTTGTGATTCTTCTTTTTTTCACCAACATAAGTGAAGATATGCATGATCTTTAAAGCCTTCTCAATTAAAAAGAGAGAGAGACCAGAAAAAGCTGTTGATTGATGATTCAGCGCTACCTCTCTTTTGTCTTGCCTGGCCTGCTTAAAAAGATGCTTAAGAGGTCATGAAGGTAAAAGAATTAGGCTTTCATCTAAATACAATATTTTTTATTTCGTTTTCTTAGGGGCTCACACCAATGAAATAAAAGATTTCTAGGCCATTTTCTGCAGTGTTTGTGTATCCTTAACTAAACAATTCTGTTAGAATTTGCAACGTAGTTCTGGATAAAGGTATGTGATAAGCACACACACACACACACACACATACACACACACACACGCGCGCGCGTGCGTGCATGCGTCCAATTTTGTTCCCTCCTGAAATGTTAAAAACAAAGCAAACAAAACCTGCCCAGGGACAAGGAGACTGAGAGAGGAAATAAAATAAAACTTTGGAAGCTGGAAATGGACCATTGGCAAGTGACTTATCTGACCTGAAAAGCTGAACACTGAACAACTGGGAGAAGCTGAGAACAGTTTGGTATACACCCCAAGAATCCTTAAAATACCCAGGAAATGGCAGCAATTGAAACCAGGGGTGAAGGAGGTATGACTTCCATCCTAGGAAGGACTAAGTGAAAGCTGTTTAGGAAACTGTTAAACCCATGGATCCCCTCCCCTACTCCATGACTGCTCCTCCCCCATGACAGAAAAATATGGGAGTTTTGTTCTCAGGGGAAGGTAAAGAGAGGTTCTCTGGACTTGGGGACACTGGGCACAGTGAGGGGGGAGGAGACCCTACTGAAGGGAGGAAGATGGTGTGAATGTTTACACAGTGATGAATGAAGCAATGAAAGTTTCCTGTGCTAGGCTTCCAGATGCTGGGAGCCAGGCTCTCACCTCCAAGCAGGATGCTGGACTGTTCTGTGGGGGGGATCAAGGTAGAATTTTCAAGAGAACATCTTTTTGTAAACTGTATTGCAGAGATACAGAAGAAAGTATATTCATGAACGAAGAATAGGATCATATTAAAAACCTGCATTGAGAGAATTTTTTAAAAGATACTGGAAATCAAGTCTTTTCAGAAATGAAAATTCAATTTAAGATTGGAAACCTCGCAGAACAAAAAAGACAAAGAGATGAAAAATAAGACAGGGAACTGGAGATCCAAGGTAGGAGAGAGGTGAGGGGAACCCTGTGAGACAATGAAGAGACCCCAGGATGACAGGTGTGCACCCGCACAGTGGCAACCAGCCCAGAGAGCTTTCGTGAAGATGAAATTGATAGGAAGTTTGATGTAAAGGAACATTTTGGGAAGGGATCTAAACAATTAGTAGAGAGTTTGGGATTGAATTAGTCATAGCCACACAGAAAAGTAAAGAAAAATTTTTTAAAAGATAGCTGTAGTAAGGAGAGCACGTATTACATGGTGCACTGGATGTTACACGCAACTAATGAATCTTCGAACTTTACATCAAAAACCAGGGATGTACTGTATGGTGACCAACATAATATAATACAAAAATACTTTTTAAAAAAGAAAAAAATAAACACTAATATTTAAAGAGGTTTAAAACAATAAAAATAAAAAATTAAAAAAAATAAAAGATAGCTGTTAATATTGGGGAGGAAAAATTTTTCTGTACCCTTTAAGATTCTTTTGGCTGGTCTAAGAGTTAAACTGGTGTGAGACCAAATGTAATGACACATGTAAAGAGAATCCGTATAAACACAGGAGATTCCAAAGACGGTCAAAATGAGTATAGGTCATCCTGAACTGAGGAGAAGCTGGAAGGGGTTTGGGAGTTCAAAGAGAAGGAAGACAATTCACAGGAAGATGAAAAAGAATACACGCTTGGTAAACAAATGTTTGCTGGACCACTCAGAAACATTGGGACGGAAGGCGGAATTTTAACAAACAGCCTTGGCTAAGTTCCTTCCTGTCTACTTCACCTAGTTTATATTATACTGTAGTTATCTTGGTGACACTTCCCTTGCTGGAGCAGGTCCTCTATCTAAATTCTTCCACTCAGGAGAAAGGACGAGGGTTCTTCCCGAGACTTCTGTTTCCTAAAAATAATGAGCCTAAAACAATCTACATGCCAAAGAGACACATTTGGGGCTGGCAAGTTTTGCTCCTCCACATTAATTTGGGGAAGAACTAATAGCTAGAAGGGAAAGAAAAATGGTTCACGTTCTGCTCTGAACAGCAGATAGCCCCACTAGCACAAATACCGGAACTCATGTGAAATATAACTGTACTGGCGATGGGGAGAAGAAAGGGTAAGAGTGTGGGCCAGGGAGGAGCTGGGGCTCAGGAAGGAGCAAGACCGAATTCTCACCTTTCATACAAGAAGGAAAATAACTAATGCCTTAATCTGAAAATAAAGCTATAGAAATATAAGCTCGTTAACTGGAGAAATAGGGGCAAATACCTAAGAATCAACTAAAAAACATAGCAGACACCAAGGGAGGAATAATTGGTGAAGAGGGGAAGAATGGGGAAAGTGGTCTATGACTATTTTCTGTGTAACTTGATGATTTAGTTGACTTTCCAAAATAAATACTACATACATTTGACAAAAGGTAAAACAAAGAAACATGAGGTTTATTTGCAAGAAATAAATATGTTTAAACCAAAGCAACTGATTAATATAAAGTTTAGACTTTTTTTAAGTAAAGACAGAATCCTCTGGCTAACACCAAAGTGAGTCAAATTCTTCACCTTAAAGAGGTGGAATTATTCAATTTTTTTTAAAAAGATTTATTTATTTATTTCAGAGAGAGAGAGAGAGCACACGTGAGCAGAGGAAAGGGCACAGGGAGACAGAGAGAAGCAGATTGTCTGCTGAGTGTTGAGACCAACCAACCAACCAACAGACTAACCATGGGGCTCAATCTCATGACCCCGAGATCATGACCTGAGCCGAAGTCAAGAGTCAGACCCTTAACTGACTGAGCCACCCAGGTGCCCCTGGAATTATTCAATTCTGTAGGAAAGTCATGACACATTTTTGAAAGAATGTTAATAATTACATGAACTATCTGTAGAAAATGCAAGCCGCGCATAAAGGAAGCATACTTTCTACCAATGCTTTTTACAAAACTAAAAAACATCTTCGTAAAGGCCAATTTTCTATATTTCAGTATATACATAAAATAAGATAGTCCTTAGAAGTTTTCAACCTGGAAAGAAAACTTCTCCCCAGATCTCTTGTCCCAACAGAGGTAAAAACTGACTTTCAGACTCATAGAGTTAGAAGGGCCAGACTCTTTGAACTATGAGTCTCCCAGCCAGGATTTGGGATGTTACATCTTTGACCAAGTTTTCTTTGAAAAACCTCAGAGCAAGCGTGGTATACCAGCCATGCCCCAAAGTAGATGAAACTAAAGCTTTTCTTTTTCACCTTTGGATACAGTTATTCTCAAGACTCACATGTGAAACCGGGTTTTGGATCGATGGTCTTCCTTCCTCACACCCTGCGTTCATTCCTTTTAGTTCAGAGATGTGGTCAATCTACCCCCCCCCGCCATATTGTTACACCCTGTCCTTTCTGTACACATTCTCTCCTCTGAATGGCCTCTCTCCTTCCCATCCCCATGTGACTCCCCACCCCCACAACCCACAAACACACACCTGGCACCTGGGACTAATTCTCAGACCAGTTGCTCATGGAGCAAGACTGAGAATCTCTGTAGGATGATCTCCTTCCTTCTAAGGCTACCTCCAGAACTCTAGGAACACAGTGCCAGTTCTGGGGTTCATGTGCTTCTGCGTATCCAGACCTGACAACTTTCTAATTTCTTTTCTTTTTTTATATTTTAAAGATTTTATTTCTTTATTTGAGAGAGAGACAGAGGGAGAGAGAGAACACGAGTGGGGGGGGGCGCAAAGGGAGAAGGACAAGCAGACTCCCTGAGGAGCAGAGCAGGGAGTCCAACGTGGGGCTCCATCCCAGGACCCCAGGATCATGACCTGAGCCGAAAGCAGACGCTTAACCGAATGAGCCACCCAGGTGCACCAACTTTCTAATTTCTTAAGACTTAAAGCCCCTTCCACAAATTCAGAAGGCTCCTTAAGTCTCTAACCATCAGCATTCCCGTGTGAGCCCAATGGTCAAGCGTTCTTGTGTTTTCGGGGAAGTTTCATCATTGGTATAAGATCTGTATTCCCTACATGCCTACGTAAACGATACATTCTTAGGGAATACCCAAGAGATACAGGGGAAAAAATAACCAAAGAACTCCATTTCTTTACAACAGAAAGTGTCTGAAGAAGTGATGGCTGCAGTGTGGGGAAAGCTACCAAGAACGCTGCTTAATTCTTGGGGAGTTTGCACTTTAGAGAAGAGACTGGAGACCATGTGGAAGGCAGAGGGGGAGAGATAGAAGTTACTCTTGGTCCAAACCCCTGGAGTCTTGCAAATGGACTTCTTCCTGGCTGTCAGAAGTGGAAGCGAAGATGAGGATAAGGTGGGTGCCCTCTGAGTCAGCCCACAGGGCCTGGCTGGCTTCTGTTGTGTTCTGGAGTGGATGAATCGTGCACTCAGCCAAACCAAGGCATCTCCAAGAATTCAAAGGGGATGGGGTGAGGAAGAATCCCCTGCTTGACAGCACTGACCAGCCTGTAGGTTTCTTAGGAATGGTGAGCTAAGTGTGTTCCTGAAGGCAACCCAGAGCTTTTCCTTCCCAAGATGACCAAGTCACACACGGACCAACAATTCGGTCTACGTAAGAGTTACGGACAGGGCACAGCTGACAAGAGCATTGAAATTATTTTTGTCTAGAATCTGAATACTAATGAACAACAAAATCGTCTATCTTAGAATCCTGCTGGGCTGAACTGGGTCGTCTGCAAATTTTTTTTTTTTAAAGATTTTATTTATTTATGTGACAGAGAGACAGCCAGCGAGAGAGGGAACACAGCAGGGGAGAGGGAGAGGAAGAAGCAGGCTCCCAGCCGAGGAGCCCGATGTGGGACTCAAACCCAGAACGCCGGGATCACGCCCTGAGCCGAAGGCAGACACTTAATGACTGCGCTACCTAGGAGCCCCAGAACTGGGTCGTCTGCAAATTTTGAAGCATCCCAGCACCAAGGCTTGCTCACCTCCTCAAGCCTGATCTAGGCACTGGAGTCCAGAGCCGTGTCTCCAGCTGGCTGCCGGCTGGGGACAGGAAGCCCTTCAGAGTGCAGAGCAGTGCAATCGTCCCCACAGAAATGTGTGCAGCGTGGACAGCACGGTGTCAGGCAGTGGACGCACTGACGGCCATCTTTAGCATTGCTCCCCTGTCAAAAACTCTGTCGAACCTCACACTCACCTCCTACCCTTCCTCCTCTTCGTGCCCCAAATGACTAGCAGTATGAAGTGAGGCAAAACTTGTTGTGTAGGAAGAAATGGGGTTTTATTTTTAATGGAATATAAAATGGTTATAATCCCTATAAACTTTTTAAGTCATCCCATCTGGGAGGAAATGGTAAATTATATTACCCTCACTTTAAAATAATAAGTCAAATAATTCCCAACCCTAATAGCTACCTGTCTCAGTCCGTTCGGGCGGCTATAACAGAATACCATAGACAGGGTGTGGCTTATGGGCAACAGAAATGTATTTCTCACAGTCCGGAGGCTGGAAAGTCCAAGATCAAGGTGCCGACAGATTCAGTATCTGCTGAGGACCTGCTTCCTGGTCACAGAGCGCCGTGTTCTCATTGTGTCCTCACATGGTGGAAGGGACCAGGAAGCTCTCTTTTGTAAGAGCGCTAACCCCATTCATGAGGGCTCTGTGACCTAACCATCTCCTAAAGCCCCCACCTTGGAACACCATCACCTTGGGGGTTAGGTTTCAACACACGACTTTGGGGAGACACGAACATTCTGTCTACAGCGCTTTCTTAACAGATTCTTACAGGATTGATTAATTCACTGAGATACTCCCTGCCTAACTCTCTTCCTCTCCGTAGTCTAAGAGAATAGAAACATTTCCTTCACCAAACCACTGGCAGAGTTCTCTATGAAGACCAAACAGGAAGGGACCACTATCCTAACATTGTACCAATATTTGGGAGAATGATCTTCTTGCTTTTCTTTATTAATTTACCATAGCGTACTAAATACTAGAGTTTTGCATCATTTTAAACTTCATACAACTGTACTGTCTGTATGATGATCCATGTGTGTGTGTCTCCTTGCCTTATTCCTTTTGCTCAGTCCTTTTGTTTGTTGTACGCACCCCTCTTTATCCATTTTCATTTGCATTGTATTTCATCATACGAAGGAGCCGCTTTCCCCATTCTACTGCTGGTAGATATGAAGCTGCATCCAGCCTGGGGTTATTACAAGCAACGGGGCCCGGAACGTTGTTGTATACGGCTCTGGGGCACATGTGCACAAGGTCCTCTAGAGCGGTACTATCTGGTCAAATTTTCTGCAATGATGGAAACGTTCTGTATCTGTGTTGGCCAACTCAGTGGCCACCAGTATTGGGCATTTGAAATATGGCCAATGCAACCAAAGAGCTTAATTTTTATTTATTTTACTTAATTTAAAGTTAAGTAGTCACGTGCAACCTAGAGGCAGCCACGTTGGACAGCTCAAGTCCAAGACTGTACCTAACGGAGGGATTGGTGAGTCAACGGTATGGCAACTTCGACCCTTCTAGATAATTTCAAACTGTTTCCAAAGCTCCTGGTCTGGCTATCTACACATGTATGCAGAAGAAACGTGGTGAAATCACCAAGCCCCAAGTGGCAGTCAGACCTCTTCGGAAAAACATGGATGTTGAGTCTGCATGAACCTCAAGTGATACGCTAATGTTGGTTTATGAATATCGTGTTTTAGTGACATTTGCTAACTCCCTTAGCAGGTTACTAGTGAGGGGACTTCGCCATAGAGAACAATGAAAATCTTGGAATTGTACATCATTTGCCCATGAAATCAAAGACCGGATTCAGGTTTTTGGGTTAGGAAGACATCTGAAAGTGAACTGACAATCATCGGGATAGCAGAAAGGAAACCCATGTTGGATCCAAGAGCCTGAATTCTAATTCTGATGCTGCCTCTCGGTAGTGATGCAGCTTTGAGAAAGCCACGTAGCTTCTGAGGCTCGGTCTATCCTCTCATTCATGGGTGGGCATTTGGGAGATGCGAGGGATACAAAGGCAAGACAAAGTCTCTCAAGTATCACACCGTGTATTTGAGGAGAGAGCCGTATGAAGTATTTATTCCATTATCAATGTATTCAATTGCAGTAATGAGAATAAAAAGTCTAGCCCTAAGAAACAATCAGTAAGTGAAAAGAAAACCAAACAGAATGGTAGAAAGCATTTGCAAATAATATCTCTAAGAAGGGGTTAATATCCATAATATATAAGGAATTTCGACAACTCAACAACAAAAATACCAATAACCTGATTTTAAAATGGACAAACGATTTGAACAGTTTTCCAAAGAAGACACACGAATGGCTAGCACACCTATGAAAAGATACTCAAAACGACTCCTCATGAGAGAAGTGCAAAATGAAACCACGAAGAGATCATACCTCACACACATTAGGATGGCTACTAACCAATGTTGGCAAGGGTGCAGAGAAATTGGCAGCCTCGTGTAAGTTGGTGGGAATGTAAAATGGTACCGTTATAATGGAAGACGATATGGAGGATCCTCCAAAAATTAAAATTATAATTGCTGTATGATCCAGCAGGCTCACTTCTGAATATACATCCTTAAGAACTGAAAGCAAGATCTCAAAGAGGTATTCGCAGCCCATGTTGATGGCAGCACTATTTGTAACAACATGAAGGCAGAAGCAACTCCAGCGTCCATCACAGAAGAATGGATAAAGAATGGATAAAGAACATGTGGTGTGTACACACAATAGAAATTTTACAGGCATTTTATTTAGATATTTATTTATTTTTATATGACAGAGTGCACACACACACATGTACACAAGTGGGGGGTGGGGCAGAGGGAGAGAATCTCAAGCCAACTGCCCACTGAGCACAGAGCCTGATGCAGGGCTTGATCTCACGACCCTGAGATCATGACCTAAGGCGAAATCAAGAGTCAGACACTTAACAGACTGAGCCACCCAGGCAGCCCTCATGCAGACATTTTAAAGGAAATCCTGGCACATATTAGAACTTGAGGACATTATGCTCAACAAAATAAGCCAGACAGGAAAGGATAAATGCTGTATGATTCTATTCATATGAAGTATCTAAAGTACTCAAGATCATAGAAACAAAAAATTAAAAGATGGTTTTCTAGGGCTGGGGAAAGGGAAAAGGGGCATTTGTGTTTAGTGAGTATAGAGTTTCAGTTTTGCAAGATGAAAACATTCCAGAGATCTGTTGCACAACAATGTAAATACACTTAACACTACTGAATGCACACTTAAAGGTAGTTAAGATGATAAGTTCATGTCAGGTGTGTGTGTTTTGTTTTGTTTTGTTTTTTTTACCACAGTGAAAAATTATCCCATGGGATCCTTGTGAGACTGAAGCAATTAAACGAGATAACCTGCCTGGTGAAGTGCTTCACTGGTACTTGCAACCAAAAGCACACTAACTGACCCTTTCCTACCAATCAGAGTAGCCTTTGGTTGGGAGCGGGAGGGTGAAAAGCTAAGTTACGTGGCAAAGAGCCATCCTTGAAAGGCTACTCGGTGCTCAAAATTTCACTTCACAGTGGTGCATACCCTCCGCATATCTGCACATTCTTTCCAGAGCTTCCTAACTGTACCCGTGCCATCAACCTCTCTGCCTCCCAGTGTATTCTGCACAACGCTGAACCCAAGTGTCGCTTCCACTACCCCGCCTGCGCCAGCACGCTCATGGTCTGCCTGTGCGGCTGCTGCAGGGTGAATTCAGTGCGGTAATGCACGGGACGTCTTTGAGCAGCACACCCAGTAAGTGCTACCTGGTCGCCAACATTACTTTTATGGCTTTGCTGATTAAGTCAACGTTTCTCCACTCAGAGAAGGCCTTCTATAATATGGGTCTGTCTTACTTCATGTAACCTCGCTAGGCACACACTGTTGACTGCCAACCCAGGCCATTTCCTCTTTCCCCTTGAAAGAACCCCAAGTACATCCAGTAACACAGCCTCTCCTGGGGGGATGGAGTGGCCATGTGATTTGGGCAAGTGGCTCATCCCTAATCCCAAGGGGACAACCACAATGAGTCCTGGTCCTCTCCTGGGCCAGTGACTTGCAGTGCGATGCAATTCACATGGAAATCTGCAAGGAGACCTCTAGTGGACATATTCTTAGCTGATAAAAAGAAGAACAGGGGGAAAAGTCTTTTCTACCTCTGGGTGTTGTCACGAGCCATGTGATACACTGCTGATGGCAGGAGAGAATACCATAAAGAACCAGGTCCTGGACGAAGACCTTGGATGGCTGAGCAAAGCACCCAGGATGGGCCTGCCTCTAAATGCACGTGTGAGATAATGCACTAGCCCTGATCAGGGCTCCTTCTCAGCACGGACACACTGGTCATACTGGTTGTCCCAGCATACTGAAACAGGTCTGTGCTGCTTTGCTAACATATGCTGTCCTGAGCCTCCTGAGTGTCTCATTAGCACCCCAGCCCCTCATCCCTCCCCTGGAATTTGCTAGGCTCTCCCTTATCCCTCCACAATGGGTAAACACTGGCCATAGCAGAGGCCTCCAGAACCCTATACCATCACCGTCGCCAGAGGCCATTCTGGTTGGTTATAGCATTAAAAAGCATGTTCAAACAGGTGTAACATTAAAAAAATAATTTTGTCTTTACTGTTTAAGCCACATGGGTCAGGGTTCACTGTTACTTGCAACCCAAAGCACTCTAATTGACCCTTTCCTACCAATCAGAGTAGCCTTTCGAGGATGGCTCTTTGCCACGTAGCTTAGCTTTTCACCCTCCTCCCAACCAAACGAACCCATCCCTTGATCTAGCTCCAGCCCCACCCAGCTAGTTCGCTCCCTACTCTGGACCATACATTGTCTGTGCAACGTCTTATTTCCCAATTGTTCTGTGTGTAAGTGTACACGTACATGTGCACGTACAGTAATAATGAGGGCAGGAGCAGAAGTATAACCCTGGACTATCCCCCAATAGCATATCATCCGTAGGCTTAGAATGATATTCAATTCGGAAACACACACACACACACACACACACACACACACACACACACACACAAAATGAGCAAGTGAATAATACGGCTACTGTTGATTTTCATTAACTTCCTATTTGTTTGCAGGGGGATTTGTTTTTATTCTGTTTTTTGGTGGGAGAATGGGTGTTGGAAAAATAAACTTAAAGTATGTTAAGTGTATGTTTGTGGTAAAAATGGAATCCAAGCTCTCAAACCTCCCTTGTGACCTCAGAGCACACTTCATGTGGCCGAAGCCTAAGAATGCGACATGAAAGGTACATAAACCAGAGCCCAAGGAAGGCTCTGGATGGCATTACATTCCATTGTCCACATTTTCTACTTCAAAAAACCCACCACCACAAAACCCAGAACAGACTCAGGACGGCTAAGAGGCTTGTCAAGGAGTGAGGGAACCAGCTGCGGGGCAGCCTGGCCGTTGTTGGGGTGGGGGGGCAGTCAGGCCACTATAGCTGTTGCCCTCAGAACTAGAGAGGAGTGCTGGCAATCACATCTACAACTTTCCACTTCCGCTGGACTTCCTGGAAGTGTGAATGACAGAGAGCATCTCAATTCCCTTCAAGAAGCTTCTAACAGGTCATTGGAAACGACCCTGTTTCCCCAGCTGGGGCACAGATTCTGTGACAGCCCTCCCCTGAGCTGGGGACAATAGCCATGGCCAGGAGGTGCTTCAAGGCTCCTTCCAGGGCCTGGATCTCTGGACCTTCCTGGCCTGCTTCAAGGTGACCTGATGGCGGGGAGCACCAATACCAAGAGGGACCCGGGGGCCAGACCACCAAAACCAAGACTGCCAAGCTTGTGTGAGGCTGGCCTCTGCACTCTCCCCTCCCGTGGACGTCCACCAGCACTGGCTGGGCAGGTTCCTACAGGCCACGGAGTCCAGATGGATTCCGCACCAGCCGTTCACAATACCGGCCGGCCTTCTTCACTGTCTTTTGTTGTCTGGAGACACGTGGGGCTCCATCGTGCAGAGCCGTGCACGCGCTGCCTCAACGTGACCGCAGCACGAGCCCGGGCAGCAGGGCCGGCCCCACCCACATCCAGCCTCCCGCTGCAGCATCCGAAGCGCCCCTGCTCCATCTACTCTGTTCTCCCCCCTCTCAAAACACTTGGTTCTGGAAATCAGACTCTTGCACTTGCGGGGCTGCTGATACTGGCTGGCACATGGCCCACCATGAGGTGCCCGGGGCTCCTGGGGAGGCGGCGGGACCAGAGAGAGCCCAGGAGGCTGGGCAGGGCCTCCCCCGGGCTTGAAGATAAAAGCAGCTAGAATCTCAAACCCAACATACAACCATTCAGAGATCTTTTCTGCACTTGCCTTCTTGTAGGGACTTGCTCTTTCTTTTTATAAAAATGTTTTCCCATTGTTAAGATTGCTGGATTTTTTTGTTCCTCTTCCTCCAGACTGCCTTGTCTGCAGCAAGCCTGTCTAGTCAGAGGGCCCGACTGCCATCTCTGTGACACCTGTAGAAACTGCTTCACTCTGGAGAGCTGTCCCCAGAGAACCTGTTCTTTGTGGCCCATCCCCGGAGTTCAGAGGCAGGAACATTTAAGCCCACCCTAGCCCATCCCGGGGATTCAGACGCACTCCCCAAGTCTAAAGTATCTCTGAGAGCGGCTGGGAGGGTGAATCCGGCCAATGCCCAGGACTGCTCACTGCTTTTTTGGTGAGGAACGTACTCACTCCTAAACTGCAGAAGCAGGATGGAAGGTAGAATGCCAGCCGGTAGAGGGCTTTCCAACAGAAGGGAGAGCTAGCGGCCTTCTACCTTCCACTAAGCTGAGTAACTAGATGTGCCATAAAGCTGCCATGACCCAAACCGAACAGCCAAACACCAGAAACGAAAACCACCCAAAAGAACCCAACCCACAGCTCTGCTGGAGAATCCTCATTACAACCTGGCCCGCGTGTGCAGAGAAACTCTGCGGTCCCAAGGTGGGGTGACGTCCACCGCTCAGCTGACGTCACAGCCTCAGCCCCACAGCCCACCCTCTGGGATGCGCACAGCTCCTCCGCCTCACTGGGAAGGCCGGCTTCCCCGAGGCGCAAGGTGTGGGCGCACGCTCCCTGAAGCAGCTCTACCCTCTGCCCTCGCCCAGGAGCAGGGCACGCTGCGATGCCATGCCCCACACAGGGAGCGGTTTCCTAACAGGATGAGCGGGTCCAGGAAGCTGACCCACTCCTCCCACTGTTTTAAGGGAGGGCAGGGCCGACCCCTGGAAAAACTGTGAAGTCAGTGAGTTTGGCTCTTGGACTTCTCCACCCTCCCTGCTCTGCACATTTCGCACTTCCCACCACACCCCTTCGGGCATTCCACTGCCTTCCACCTCATTAAGATCTGCCCAACAGAAATTAGCCTTTCATAGTTTGGTAAGAATTGGTCTCCAATTGAAATAAAATCCCTCACCCACTCTTAGAAACATATTCCCAGAGGCAGTGTTGGTGGTGAAGACCATTTCCTCCGTGAACCCCCTTCCTTCGAGGGCTGTGCCATGACCACAGGCTCTAGAGTGCTTGGTTTTGAAGTTTCAGATTACCCGGTTTGTAAAATAAGATACTCATTTTGGAAGAGGGTACCAGAGCAAAACTGTGGCACCGCAAGTCAACTTGCATTCGAACTTCCTAGAGTTCTTCCTGGAAACCAGCAGTGCTCACTTCCTAGGAGTCAAGTGTTGGACTTTCCCCGACACCACATTTGATTTTCACACCATCTTCATTTCAGATGAAGGAACAAGCTCAGAAAGTTCAGTTTGTCCACCTCGCTGATGAACACTGGTGGTGGCTTTTGAACCCGTCAGAATTTGCCTGACTTTGCAAGTGCTGTGCTGAGGAATGCAAGAGCCGTAGCAACCACCTGGCCCACCCGCTCTTCCTCATCCTGGAGCTGAGGAAGACCAAGAGCTTATGTCAAATGACTTCCCCAAGCCCGCGGATCCTTTTGCCCAACAGCTCAGGAAATTCAGCCTGGGCAACAAGTATCTATCTGCCCATAGGTTTTTGCTGTAGTAACTTCTCCCTTCCTCCGAATGGCTTTGCTCTTTTTATTGTTAATACTGCATATGCTCCTTACTGAAACCACTTAGAAATTCTTCATAGACGGGGTATAAATTATAAATAAAATAAAAAGGAATATTAGGTCCTGGACTAGAATTCAGTTTCTTAATTCAAATCTGGGACTTTCTCAGTTACAGTACGTGACCATCTACCAACACCTGCAAAAGATGAACAAAACTAAGAGTGAAGGAGCATCCTCCACAGCAGCGTTAGAACTTCACGTATGCTCCCCTAGCATGGCTTCCGTTTTCTGAGAAAAATCCTTTAGCCTCTAATCCTTCATTTTATACGGAACGGGCACCTTTTAGGAACCAAACGAGAAACGTAACCGATACTTATTTTTTCTTAATAAGTATTTATTGTGTGCTAAAGGACTTACCTGCATTTACCATTTATAATGGATGCTATGATCTGACCATTTTCAAGCGAAGATCCTACCACGCTGTCCTCACTAGCAACAGACTTTAAAATACGATTATGATGGTCCACAAGGAAACCTCAGGTTAAACATGGGGCATGACTTCCTGGAGCATTCATATTACTTGAGGGTCATTTAAAAACTTTCAAAAAGGTTTTTAGCAGGAATTTAGTATGAAGTAGAATGCAAAATTCACATGGATTTTTCTTTTTTAAGCTAAAACAAGAGATTTGAAAATGCCGTGCCTGGCGGTGGCGTGGAAAGCAGCTTAGGGCCACGTTCTTCTGTCCCAGTGACTACCTGCAGTAGGAAAGTTCGAGGAGCAAACAAGCTAACAAAATACTGTGAGGAAAAAACAGGTATTTAATACCTCCTTGTACTCATGTATTCATAAGAAGTCCCATTTTCCCCTCACGCATTTTATTATTATCTATATTTAAGCCAAATGGAATGGCAATTTTTTCTTCACAAATACTAAATATTCCTGAATATGGAATTTTCAAAATATCTTCTAGAACACTGATTTCGACAGATTTGGGGGAGTCCCTTGCTCATTCCTTCCTTTGTGGGTTGCTCTGTCCTACACACCACATATTCACATACACAATTTAAAACTTTCTACCCCACAAAATATAGGTGAAATTAATTTTGATATATTTTCTTTGACCCAATATACAGTAGTCCCCCCGCCCCACATCCATGGGGAAGACGTTCCGAGACCCCAGTGGATGCCTGAAACCACGGATAGTATCAAACCCTGTATGTATGCTGTTTTCCTACACATACATGCATAATAGTTTAATTTAGACACAGTAAAAGATTAACAGTGACTAATAATATAGAACAATGATAACATGCTATAAGAGACGTTACAAAATATCTTACTGTACTGTATTAGCCTTCTTATTGGGATAATGTTTGGTGATAAACTGTCACGTGAGGAGAGGAAGGGAGGTGAATGACTCAGGCACTGTGACCCAATGCTAGGCTACTACTGACCTTCTGAGGATGCGTCAGGAGGAGTGCCATCTGCTTCTGGACCGTGGTTGACCACAGGTAACTGGAACCACGGAAATGTGGCTGGGTGGCTACTGCATGCAAAATATTAGCATTTCAGCATGTAATCAATATTAAAAAGTTACTAAGTTACTGTACGTTCTTTTTTTTTTTCCTACTTAGTCTTCAAGATTCAGTGTGTATTTGGTACTTACAATCCCGCTTGGCCACACTGTAAGGGCTCAACAGTCATACATGGCCAATGGCGACCGTAGACAGCAGCTCTAGAACTCAGGGTCCTCATCACTCCAATATCTTCATTTTATAGATGGGAAAACTGAGGCCCAGAAAGAGCGAGTTCCTAGCAAGTTCATAGCATGCCAGACTCCCAGTCTAAGGCTCTTCAGGAAGTCTCCTTTTGTGTGATTGTTATTCTTTTCTTGAAGCATGTGTGCTGGTTTAAAGTAAAGCAACTCCTGATTAAAGGAGCTACAACTCCTGGGAAAATGTTACTGAGGAGTTACTTCCGTAGAGTTCTTTAAGAGGACGGATTCAAAACTCAGCCCCCGAACGTGCACCTGCGAGCAACAAGATCGGTTCATTTAATCCTTCTTAAAGGGGAACGTAAAGAGAGGAACTTGACTAGTCCTGTGCAGTCTGAAAGTTCTGGCAATCAGCAGCGTGACGGCCATGCAGCTTATAGGACACGTTAATAATCAGAACTCAAGGGCACATCTCCCTCTAGAGGAGCAAACGTTATCGCAGGGACAATGAACAATTCCTATCACGGAATTAAAACGGCACACAGTTGCCTTGAGATTGTGATTCATATAAAAAGCAAACCTGACTTGTGGCGTAACTGGCACCTTACACCCATCGATTGTATCTTGAATAAACAAACTCTTTTAAGAGATGTAATTCTAGCCTGGTTCCTTGCCTTTGGAATTTCTTTCCTCAATCATTGATCTGCTACACTTTTTTCAATAATGGAATTGTAAAGAAGAAATCTTATGACTACCTGGTCTGACTCTCTGAATCTATAGATGAAAACATTTCCCCCCAAAGGAAAGTGACTCACCCTTTCCCCAGCCAAGAGAGGGTTCCCCTCAAGCAAGCCCCGATGATGCTTACATGGTGGGGCAACAGGAGACAAGCTCCCAACACTACTGCCAGTACTGGTATCATTTAATGATAAACCAGGCTGGGTAAGACCAAATACGTGGTTAACAATCACGCCAATGTCCCGCAGCTAGCATACTATTCTATGCCCTGGTGAAGAAAAGGATCGGGACGGTGCCTCACTGTGGTAGTCTGTCAGCCTCTCAGGTAAGCAGAGTTTTTGTTTACACTCAGAACCACCTTTTAAGATAAATTTATCGGGCATCTGGGTGGCTCAGTCAGTTAGGCATCTCCCTTTGGCTTGGGTCATGATCCCGGAGTCCTGGGATCAAGTCCCGCAACAGGCTCCCTCTGACCCTCCCCACCACTCGTGCTCTCGTGGTCTCTCTCACAAAAATAAATAAAAAATCTTTAATAAGATAAATTTATCTTAAAAACACTCAGTCTGTATTTGGGAAAAGATGGCAAACTGTGTGAATTCTAAGCCTTAGTTTCAAAGACTCCCATTGTCATGTATGGTGGTGATTTGGGACTGAATAATTCGTTAGTCAATCCAATTTTGGCTGACACTTTAGATAATGGTCAAATGGTCTCACATGGTCAAAATCAAAATAATAATCTAGTTTAAAACCCACCAGTTCCATTGGCTTGAGTGCCGCAGGAGCAGTGCTGTGGCCTGCAGACAAAGCTCAGGTCAGCCACCTTAAAATGGACACCACTGGTCAGGGTAGGGCTAGAGAGGGTACAAATAAGTCCACATCAACTCCTACTTTTCACTGTTACAAACACGAGGGGTGCGTATTGATGTAATACCCTCATTTTTTTTTTTTTAAGAAACACAACCTATTAATCACTACATATTTATTGAGCACTTACTACGCTTCAGACAGCATGCTAGGTGCTGGGACACAAAACTGAACAAAGGTAAAAATCCTTGCCCTCATGGAGGTCACATTCTAGTCAGAGTTTGGGAGGTGAGCGAAGACGCATGATATATACATAAGTAAATTCAATATGTAAATAAGCTACTTAAAAGAGTCTAGGAAAATGATGTACAGGAAAGGTAATACAGGTGTGTAGGGGCCCCAGGGAAGGGGGCAGACTGCAATTCCAAATAGAGTGGTTAGGACAGGGCGCTCAGAAGATGGCGTCACATTTTAAAACAAGGGCTGGGTTTGGCAGAACTAAAACTTCCATCAGCCTTTGTTCAATATACAGGTTCTCTAACGGCAACCTACTAGTAGCATCTGAACTTCAGAGCCAAAAGGTCATTTCAAGTGACGCCAGGTGACACCAGCATCAGTCAGTGGGCATTCTGCTTAGATCAACCTTTTTGGCCCATGTGATTGAACCCTGATGCCTAGGTAAAAAAAAAAAAAAGTTACTTAAAAATAATAACAAGACAAATATATAGACACTACTACTATGTGACAAACTGTATTTTGATATACTTAAACTCATTTAAAAAAGCCCTTTTTCTTATGGAAACTTTTATACATTGAAATAGAGTAATACAATGAATCCCTATACACCCATTACTCAGCTTTAGCCATTATTAACGTTCTGTTGACCTTGTTTCATCTACTATAACTGGGAGTATGTTCCAGCAATCCCAGATATCCTATTTGTTAGATGCATAAAGACTTCAGTCCATACGGAACACAATTTTTCAAATGGAACAAAACCCCCTCGTATCCAGTACAATCACAGCTCCTTCCTACCATCTAACCCCCTCGTACCCAGTACAATCACAGCTCCTTCCTGCCATCTAACCCCCTCGTATCCAGTACAATCACAGCTCCTTCCTACCATCTAACACCTACACCATTTTAATTTTTTTCTGTTCGTCTAACAAAGAAAAACAAGTCCATCTTTTTACAACTGCTTTGGTTGATCAGGATCCAAACGAAGTCCCCAGCGCTGGGATGCATGTCTCTTAAGACTTCTTTCACGTTTTATAATAGTTCTTCCTTTTTCCCTAACAGACCTTCCGACTCAGATTTGGCTGACCGATTCCTCCCAGCCTCAATTACCCCGTCCCTGTGAGCTGAGTATGTCCTGTCACTGCTGGTCCCATCTGGAGGCCACGTGGAGTCGCGTTCAGTGGCTTTTGCAGGAAGCAAAGTGGTTCTGTGTGCTTCTCCCTAGACTGCAGCAGAAGCACCCACATGTCTGGCAGTCCCCTCTCAGTGACTGAGCAGTGGGCTCTGCCCCTCACCAAGCTGCCTGTGGCTAGCCTCAGCGTCCTTCACACAAACTCTGTGAGGTGAGCACTGCTACTATCCCCATCGTAGTCACGGCATTGGCCTTCTTAATGGCATCAGGCTCAAAGAACATGAAGCCACCAGCGCCACCAAGGGGCTTGCATCTGAGCTCAAACAGACCCCTTCCCACCTTTCTAAGTCCTGAAACACCCCCACAAGGCCTTTCGGAACTCCTGGTCAGACACCAGTAAAAAGCCTCGTGCCCTCGGAGCCTCCTCTGACGGTCCCCTTTTCCTTAGCCCATTTAAACCCTGGCTCTCCTGAGGGCACTGCTTGCCCTGCCGCCCCTAATCTCATGTCATCGGACACCACTCACTTCCCCTCCAGGTGGCAGGCATCGATGTCATCCCCTTCCTGGCCCACTTCCCTTCTCTCCCTGAGGATCTAAGCAGGGCCCTTACGGACACTCTAAAACGAGGCCTGTCCTAGCACAGACGGCCCTGCCAAGCCCTGGCCTCAGTTCCTAGACCTTCCAGCCTTCAGTGCTTTCGTCTGCTCCCTTCCTGCAGCCACTCACACCCACGGCTGCAGCTCAGATATGACACCAAGGGCAACCCTCCACAAGTATGACCTTAAATATCCCATTCTCTCACCTCCTCGGTCTTTCCAGCTTCTGCACTCCAGCATCCTGACTCCAACAAGTCTTTGGCCCCAAGGACCTACCACTTTTTCACTGACAAATCTAGAACCCCACAACATTCACAAAGAGGATGTGTAAAGGCTAAAATTTCACCCAAAGATGATGAAGTTGATCAGCCTTTAAACAAAACTACAAAGTAGCACTAATGAGACATGGGAACCTCTCCAGAGAGCTAGAGATAGCTCTGCCCACACACTAAATGACCCCTTTACTATTCTGGAACACAAAACAAAACAAAAACCCGAAGACAAGGCCTTTATGGCTGTGTGGTTAGTCCAGCTGTGGGACAGCCACCTCCTCATAATCATGGCCCGCCAGCACTCAAAGCAGGATGTGGAGCGACACAGAAAATGAAGGGAAGCCAAAAACCAGTCAAGAATTCCACCAGTTCAAGCCTTGGTTCTCCAAATTCAAGTCCAGAGGTTTCCACAACACGGTCAACCGGGACTGAGATCTCTGGAAGACACAGATACAAGAAAGGCATCTTCTCTTTCAGAAACTAGCTTAAATGAGTTGATACCCTGTACTACAATTACCCCTGGGACAATTTATTTTTATTATTTTTTTAAAGATTTTATTTATTTGTCAGAGAGAGCACAAGTAGGGGGAATGACAGGCAGAGGGAGAGGGAGAAGCAGACTTTCCATCGAGTGGGGAGCCTGATGCGGGACTCCATCCCAGGACCCTGGGATCATGACCTGAGCTGAAGGCAGATGCTTAACTGACTGAGCCACCCAGGCATCCCTCCCTTGGGACATTTATAAAAGCCTTTCTATCCAAGGCAATGCAAATCCAAAGGCTATGGGAGTGAAAAACTGCAAACAAAATATAGGAAGTGTGATAACTTAATGCGATTTGAGAGACAAATCATAAAGAGCTCTTGCTTTATGATCACCCATGGTTGAAAACCGTGTCCATCTGATGTGGTCACAAAGCATCTTCCTAAGAAACTAAACTTTGAGGAGCTGCTGATCCGCGCAACTCTTTCATCATCAAAAAGTAACCCCCAGAAATCAAGGTAGAGCTCTGAATGGGCATGGTCTCTACTTCCTATGTGTACAGACAACTAAAAATTAGAAAACCTGTCAAGCTTTCGAAAATGAAAGGATTTTCATGTCTTCATGGAGCCCATGACATCTGAGATGTCCTTAAACTGAATTTTTACCAGCTTCTAGAAGAAGTTTTTTTTTTCAACTCTTCATTTTCTGAGCCAAAAGATTAATGAAGTCATAGCCACAAAACAGGATAGGCCTGCTACCAAGAAACAGCAAGCTGCTTGCACTGAACTCAATAGAATATTCACGAAAAGAAGAGATCTTCTCAAACAACTTAGTACCAAACCATAGAGTTTTCTAATCTCTTGAGTCCACCTTCATCAAGCAGAAATAAAGCTGAAGACCTGATGCCAGCCCAGAACCCTGGGTTCCTATTTGGTCAGACTGAGGCAAACAGCTGCCACAGTCCCTGTCTCTTCGCTGCAAGGACATGCTCAAACGCTGGAGCGCCTGGGCCAGGGGAAGTTCTGTTCCCCAACGGCTTTGTCAAAGGAAGGACGACTGGAGCGGCACAGGACAGAGCTGTGATTTTGTGCTTCAAAGAAATGATGCCAATTTTTCACAGTAAACAGAAACATGTTATTCGGAAGGATTGAATATCAACAAAAGAGAGGACAGGAAATCAGATACAACTGAGAAAGTTACGTCCCCGACTTTGAGTCAAGACCCAAACTCCACCTCCCCAAATGGAAAGTAACTGTACAACCAATAACGAATCCATGGGTACTTCAAACCTGTCAAGCACTCAAAATTCAGTTGCAACCAAAGTCAGCAAGTAGCCCTATAAGTTCGCCTAAGAATACGCTCCTTCTCCCAAGCCTTCCGGTGAGAAAGACAGGAACGGGGAAACATGGTTTCAGACAAGTTTGCCAGAAATATTAACAGTGGTTACTAGTCGGTACAGCCTGCAGCCCTGAATCCAAACAAGGAAACAGATTATCAGCAAGACAGTTATCAGAAGAATGTTCCTCAAATTAGAATCCCCTGACAGTCCCAAATTGTAGGAACCACTTCCTCCTGGCAGCAATGCCAATGAGAATGTATTTTCCCTGTTATTTTGCTGACACTACCTCTGCCCAAGAGAAACGGATTCCGAACTTTGTAACTGCATTAGATGTAGAAAAGAGAGCCCTGAGGAGCGTAAATCCCCGCCCAACACACCTTGTGGGAGAGTAAGACCAAACACATACAAGAAAGGGAAGATCCTGAAGATAAAACCCCCACATGTGTACAGGATTGCTAAGGCTGTTTCTGTTTCTCTTTGGCTAACTGTAGAATATTTTAGAGGGGCTATTGTTGTATTTCACCTAAATTGCATTTTGGATTTTGAAACTTTTTAAAGTCAGGAGGAGAGGACAGTATGAACATAATAAATGCAACCTAATATTTTAAAAGTTCAGCTGACCGCCCCCCATCCCCAGTAGCATACCAACCTTCAAACAACGAGATGCAAGCTTCACTTTCAGGGAAACTAAGTTCATTTATAGCAACTGTTTCTTTTTTCTTTTCTTTTAAAGATTTTATTTATTTATTTGACAGAGAGACAGCCAGCGAGAAAGGAAACACAAGCAGGCGGAGTGGGAGAGGAAGAAGCAGGCTCCCAGCGGACAAGCCCAATATGGGGCTGGATCCCAGGACTCGGGGATCATGCCCTGAGCCGAAGGCAGACGCTTAACGACTGAACCACCCAGGCGCCCCTATGCCAACTGTTTCTGATGCAAGGGCTAAAATAGGCATTTCCAATAAAAAATACATGGGAAGAAAAATTAAAAATTGATCACTTCTTTTGACTTTTGTTGCAATGGAAGCTTACCCCAACCCTGCCCCAGCCACATTCCTTCCCAACACGGGAAGTGGCAACTGCAACTCTCAGTTGCTTAGGGCATAAACCCTGAAGTCATCCCTCGCTTTGTCATACGCCCCACATATTCCCTTAGCATATCCAGTTCGCTCCACTTTTTGTTATACCTAGAATCCCACCTCTCTCCATGTCCGCTGCTACCATGCTAGATGGAGCCATCACCAGCTCTCACGTGGGTTACTACAGTAACCGCCCCTCTGGTCTCCCACCCTTGCTTCCTACTCAGGTCTCCATGGAGGCCAGAGTGAGCGAGATCCTTCCAAAACACAAGCCAGATTATATCATTCCTCTGCTCAAAACCCTCTCATAGCCTAGCACCATCTGATCTCTTTCTCGGTTATGGGAGCCTCTTGTTTCTGGAACATTTCAGGCACACTTCTGCCCCAGGGTTTCTGCCTTCACACTTGCCATTTGCTTTGCCTGGAATACTCTTCTCTCCTGATACACACATGACTCATGTTCTTCAAGTATTTGCTCAAATATAGCTGCTCGGTGTGGCCTGTTTTACAACTGCCAACTCCCACCTCCCCAAGCATTCTCTCTGTTCTGCGTTATTTCACACCATAGAATTTACCACCTAACTGATACTGTTTTTTATTGTTTAATGGCTGGCTTTCAAAATGTAAACTACCTGAAGGTAGTAATTTTTCAGCTTCGTTTACTGCTATGTCCCTAGCACCTAAAACACTCAAATATTCGATGAATGAATGAACAGTGAAATAGCTTATGAACTGGGATGTCTTAACTCAAAAGAGTAACAAGGATGAAGAGTAAGTGCATCCCAAATGAGCAGCAATGCACACGGAAGGAAGAGTCGTAGTGCATGATCACGTCCACAGCCACCTGTGTACCTGCGTAGATGTGAAATTCTCTTCTACAGAAACTGTGGCCCTAGGATCAAATGATTTCAGATGGGTCCCTGGCATGTAGGAGCAAAGCAAAAACAATCTGCCCAAGTCTGTCCAAAGTGCCTTTACACTTACACAAAGACTATGGATGTTGGTCACATTTAAATATTTATGATGCTTCAAAAAACACATTAAAGGAGAAAAAATATATATATAAAAATAAAATTGTATAAAGTTCTTCATTGAAATAGTAGTTTAATAAATCCTCTGTCAATACCACCACCCAGAGGCGGATCTAGACTGGAGAGCTTAGAGCTTGTTACGTAATTACACGAGAACACGTGACTCCACCTTCGTGACGCTGCCGTGAGAACCCCTTCCAGACGCAGCTCACCACGCACGCAGGCGGGAAAAGCGACTGACGGAAGATTATGCTATGTCTCGAGTTCTGGTTCTATTTGCCCTTTTTCATCTTGGCTGTCTTCTCCTTTCTTTTTTTCACATGCTTTGGAATTTTGTTTTTTCTTTTCTCTCTCTGGGCTTCTTTAACCATCTTTTTTCTTTCCTGTAAAATAAAAACAAAAACAAAGGAACCTGCAGATTTCACTCAGAGGATTCATCTTACTATCAGAACTAAGTAAGAAAATCTAAGAAAGGATAAAAGTGAGTATAAGAGGAAAAGATGAAAATGATTAGGATGTGGTGGTGCAATTTGGTTCCAAATTTGTCTTTAGGGTTTCTTAACAGAAGTTTGAAGAGCACCAAAAAGAAATATTTGGGAGGACTATTAAATGTTTGCAACTACTTTTCTTCACAAGTTTCATATTCTAACAGAAACAAAGATTGGGAAAAGACAAAGTATTTGCAGTAAACAAAGAAAGAAAATGTGTGCGTTAGCTTGGGTATGTCTCTCAGAAGTCTTACGGCCCCCAAAGTTTTAAGGTTTAAAGGTTTAAATGACAAAAGAAGAGTAACATTTACACAGCAGTCATGTATCATTCAATCAGTAGCATCTCTTATGCTGATAGCTAGGAGTGGAATAAGTCTCTTAGATTCTGGAAACACTGGCTGAGCTGCAAATCCCCTGTGAGATGGCCCTTCAGTATTTCACCATGGAACAACTCCAACATCATTTGTGTTTCAGGTGAATGACAATCATTTCTAATCGATGAATTCAGTGTGTCCTCTCTCAAGGCAGTGCCCAGGGAGCTCCTAACAGAAGCCCAATCTCTACATGATGTGACCTCCACAGGCAAAGTTCACACTTAGAAACTGGCACTACAACTAGAAGTACTTACTGATCAATAATGTTTTCGGCCACCATAATCTAGTAATCTAATAATCTAATTCTTGAGCAAAGAGAAATGAGACTGGCTTTGCGGCCATGCTGAAGAAAAAGGGAAACTGAGTCCTCGGCTAACCTTTTTGTCAACTTCAGTGTCAGCAGTGGGTTTCCGGGAGCAGGCCTGGTCTTCTTGCTCTTCAGAATCTGTGTCCGAACACTCAGAGCTTCCAGCATCTTCTGAATCAGAACAAGCCCTTTCCTTAGCCTGATTTTCTAGAAGTGCAGGGACCTTGAAAATATTACAAAACCACATTATTCTAAACCACTTAGTTACCTATTGTTAAATGTGTTAATGCCAGAATTCAGATTTTTCAGCCTTGCAGGTATATGGTGAACAACCACATCCTGTACTGAAACATCGAGAACAGAATCAACATCAGGGACGAAACGTGGAAGCAGCGCGTCGAGTGAGGCTCGAGAACACACCCAAATGAAGGAACTGGGGCTTCAGTGGGTGACCTAGATCACCGACAGAACTGAGCTGGGATTCGGAAGGATGAGAAATACAGACAGAAGTCAAAAATAAAGATTGATTTGGATAACTTCACAGCTGTTTTCCTATGAATCAGATTTCAAGTAACACTTAACTATGAATCCAATCAAGAGGGAAAACAACATTTAAGCAAGAGAAATTTGCCCTTTTTGTCCCCCTGAAGTTTAGCAGTTTTTAAAGCAGCAGGGAGCATTTCTTAAAAATTAGAGGTTTTCTTTTTATAAGAAAAACTAATCTTTAAAAGGCAATCGTACAAAAAGGTTTTCTAGCCCGTTTTCACAAAATCTTCATGTGCTGGAACTCAAGGCACAGCTGCCCTATAACACTTACTATACGGAACACGTACTGAACATGTGAGTTTTCCTAATTCAATTCTTCCAAAAACAAAGACACAGTAAATTTTCAAAAAGCAAACTATGGTCCTTCACATTTAAGCCTTTAATTAAGAACATACAAATAGGGGCGCCTAGGTGGCTGAGTCAGTTAAATGTCAGGATCTGGATCTCAGATCAGTTCAAGTCCCAAGTTGGGCTCCACGCTGGGTGTGGAGCTGACTTTATTTTTTTTTAAGATTTTATTTATTTGGGGTAGACAGCGAGACAGCGAGAGAGAAAGAGTGAGAGAGAGCATGAGCGGAGGCAAGAGGCAGAGGGAGAGGGACAATCAGAATCCCTGCTGAGCAGGGAGCCCAAAGCAGGGCTGGATCCCAGGACCCTGAGATCACGACCTGAGCCGAAGGCAGATGCTTAACCGACTGAGCCACCCAGGGGTCCAGCGTGAAGCCTACTTTAAAAACAAAACAAAACAATAAAATAAACAAGAACTGCCTTTATTTTTGCTTAATTAGAATTAATCCACACCATTCTAAAAATGTAAAACAAAACAAAACAAGGCTGTTTCAAGAAAAAACACTACAGGAATCCAGAACCCTAAGACTTCTAAACCCGTGAGACTGCTCTGCAACAGGTTTTATACCAGTATGAGGCCAGATTCCCTTGTTGTTATTGTTGTTTTAACTGTAAAAACATCAAGAAACACATGGTTATCATTAAAACTTCATAAATGAAGCCCAGGATATAAAAAGTATCAATGCCTCAGCAACAACAGGACAATTGAGAGGCAGAAATAAATCACAAATGCTTATATTTCAGTCTTACAGTTAAAAAAAGTGAACACAAATGGGGCATTTCTGAAGATTCCCATAAACTTTGAAAATACCTATACTCGTAATACGATTGTCAGTCTAATTCTAGTATACAGGTTTTATACGCTTCCAAAGAGTATTCATGTAAATGAAGAGTAACACGTGTTCTCATACCTTCTGAACTCCGGATAGATCTTTCTTCAATCCCGTAACGGTCTGGTACAGAATCTTACAGCCAAAAAGAAAAAGAAGAATCAACATAAAGCTAGGCAGTGAAAAACACATACTGTCATATTACAAAAGAACTCAGTGGGCTAATAATCTTCTGTGATTATTAAAAGGTGCCTAAAATTTATCCCCTGGTTAATACAGAAAGTTTATAGAGTGGGTATTATTCTTGCCCACCAAGCATACAGGTATTAGCAAACTCTGGCCCACAACCCACCTACAGCCTGATGGTTTTTACAAATGAACCTTTGCTACCAATTTTGTAACAGAAAACTCTAACTTTGATTCTCAATTAAATGGAATGTATTCTCCTCCCCAAAATAACTCCAGTCTTCTCTCATTATTAGGAATCATGAAAAGCTGTATTCAATTATTAAAGGACTTTTAATTTCATCAATAAAAACTTGGGGAAATTTTTTTCTTCTTATTTTATAATGACTTACATGATAGGTCAATTTTGCTTCTTAGCCTGCAAAGTCTAAAACATTTACTATCTGGCCTTTTCACAGGAAGAAACGTTCCAGACCTTGAAATATATATGTTAGGGGACCTTGTATAATAACCATTTACAGCCCAGACTTTACACAAATCTTCCATTTTCTGCAACTACAGTCTGTTGGACTCAAGTGTGCCATTTTCTTTCATAAACACCAGTGAATTCCCTTTATATCCAATATGCACAGAGGACCTATTAATGCAAAGGGTATCAGCCATCTCAGGAGATTAGAAGCCAATATTCAAGATGGCGGGTGTGCGACAGTAGCTCCCTCTATAAACTTGCTTGCTATATGCAAACCGAGCTACTCACATTGTCTTGTTGGGCATTCATGGCCATGTCCTCTTCCTTCAATTTCATCATTATATCCATATCCCTTTCATAATTTTTTACTTCATTCAAGGTTCTAGGAATATATGCTCGCTTAAACACCTAACAGACACAGAGAAGAGGAAAATCAAAAGTGTTATTCACATGCTTCTCTCATTACCTGAGCATCCCATACCCATCACGTCAGAGGAATCTGTCATCATCTACAGCACTGATTCTCAGCCAGGCTCTCTGCACACACTGGTGTTGCTGTGCGACATCCCAAAAGGACTTTGTTACTGAACAATAAAACAGGAAATGATTGGAAGTCCCTTCTTTCCCCTTGTTTACATTTCTGAAAGCTTTTCAGAGTGGGAAAGAAAGGAATGGAGCTCCAATTAGCAAGTACTGCCCCTGGCTATGCCTTACAAAGGAACATAATCTTATATGGAAACATTATCTACTGTGCTATGGTGGAAAGGATTTAGAACTGCTGATAAATATGGGGTGCCCTGTACTCACCCATCACACTAGTAGCTCTGAGATTTTTGATGAAAAGTCTACTACGGAGGTGCCTGGGTGCAGTCAGTTGAGCAACCGACTCTTGGTTTCGGTTCGGGTCATGATCTCAGGGTCATGAGATCGAGCCCCATGTCGGGCTCTGTGCTTAGTGTGAAGTCTGCTTGAGATTCTCTCCCTCTCCCTTTGTCCCTCCCACTCGTTCTCTCCCTCTCTCAAATAGATAAATCTTTGAAAAGTACACTGATCTCCAAGGTTAACATAATTTTCTTTTTCACAACACATAAATATTTAAAGTCTACAATGGTACCAAAATCAACATTTAAATCATTTAAAAATTCATATTTGTGAATTGAAATGGGCTTTTCCTTCTTGAATCATGTTTCAGTAGGTTCCTTAAAAGTGTTCTTTATCTAAAGCATTGTACGCCCTAATTTCAAACTACACTACAAAGCTATAACAATCGAAACAGTATAGCACTAGCACAAAAACAGACATATAGATCAATGGAACAGAATAAAGAGCCCAGAAATAAACCTATGCATACACGGTCAATGAATTTACAACAAAGGAGATACGAATATATAACGGGGAAAGGACAGTCTCTTCAATAAATGGTGTTGGGAAAACTGGACACCACGTGCAAAAGAATGAAACCGGACGACTACCTTACCATACACAAAAATAAACTCACAACAGAGCAAAAACCTAAATGTAAGGTCTAAAACTTTAAAATTCCTAAAAGAAAACAAAGGCAGTAAACTTAAATACAGTCATAGCAGTATTTTTTTGGATCTTTCTCCTCAGGCAAGGGCAACGAAAGAAAAAATAAGCAAATGGGACATCAAACTAAAAACCTTTTCACAGCAAATGAAACCATCAACAAAATGAAGAGAGTCTAGTGAGTGGGAGAAGATATTTACAAATGATGTATCTGATGGGGGGTTAATATCCAAAAAATATAAGGAACTCATAAAGCTCACCAATAAAAAACAATCTGATTTAAAAAATGGGCAGAGGACCCGAAGAGAGATTTCTCCAAAGACATACAGATGGTCAACACACCCACGAAAACAAGCTGAGCCTCACTGTAGAGATACAAACCTAAACCACAATGACAGATCACCTCACACCCGTCAGAATGGCTAGTATCAGAAAGAAATAAGCTTTGGCAAACATGTAGAGAGAAGAGAACTCCCATGCACTGCTGGTGGGAATACAAACTGGTGCAGCCACTAGGGAAAACTGTATAGAGGCTCCTCAAAAAATTAAAAATAGAACTACCACAAAATTCAGCAATTCTACTTCTGGGTATTTATCCAAAGAAAACAAAAATACTAATTCGAAGAGATACATACACCCCTATGTTCACTGCAGTGTAATTTACAATAGCCAAAATAAGGAAGAAGCATAAGTGCCCATTAATTTAGAAAAAAAAAAATACACACACAAAATATTACTCAGCCTTAAAAAAGAGTGAAATCTTGCCATTTGTGACAACATGGATGGACCTCAAGGGTATTATGCTTAGTGAAATAAGACCAACTACATGATTTCACTTATATGAGGACTCTAAAAAAACAAAACAAATGAACAAACAAAAGCGTAACAGACTCATAAATATAGAGAACAAACTGGTGGTTGTCAGATGGGGAGAGGATGGGGGAAGGAGAAGATTAAGAGGTAAAACTTCTTAATGAGAAGATCAAGAGGTATAAACTTTTGGTTTTAAAATAAATAAATCACAGGTATATAAAATACATTTAACATGTTATTGACTATATTTAACATGATAACTACTACGTATGGTGACAGATGGTAACCAGACTTACGTGGGGACCATTCAGGAATGCACACAAATACGGAATCACTGTGCTGCCCATCGGAAAGTAATATGATCCTGGGCATCAGCTATTCTTCAAATAAATAAGTAAAGCTCTCCATCTAGGACAATGGGCTAATAGGTTGCTAGTGGAATGATGTAATGAAACGTAACTTACCCAATCTGGCTCAGTTAAATTATGTACAAGGAAATATTCTCATCATCTGAAAACTGCTTCTCTCTTAAAATCAAGTTTGTGACATAGTATGCCCTTAAAAAACAAAAACTCAAAACGAAGTGTTTCCTATGGCTGTGGACAGAGAATACGTCTTACCTCTTCGTCCACATGATCTTGGCTGGACCTTTCTTCCTTGGTCCTTTGAGATGCTATTTCCATGGCCTTGGAAAGAAATCAAACGTTACTTTCCTTTATATTCAACCTACAGAAGATGCATCCATTTCTCAATTTTAGTATAAACCTGCTCTCATCTTTATCAGTATCACCTCTACACTTCTGAAAGGACGGACTCTGAGGCCTCTAGTGACACAGGTTAGCTCTCTCTCAGACCTCACCAAAAAGGCTGCTGTCAGCTCAAAAGTAACAGCAAAATCAAAATATCTAGCCTCAGGCGATCCCTGGCCCTTCCCTCAAAAGAGTAAAACTACTTTCCCTAATTTTTTTTTTTTTTAAAGTAGGCTCCACACCCAGTGCAGAGCCCAACGCAGGGCTTGAACTCAAGACTCCACTTCTCCTAATTTTTACATGATTACCAAAAATGTTTATTAAAATAAAAATGAAACCCAAAGAAGGGAAGAACCACCCTTTAATGCTTCAGCAGTCAAGGAAGGGAATCAAAGAGGAAAAGTGGACTGTCCTCTAATTTTGAACATGTGTCTCCAACACTGCAGAGAAATAAACCACCAAAGAAATGTCTTTGAGCCAACAGTGACTGCAACTAAGGTGACAAAGATTCTACAATAGTCTTTTGGCTGGAGAACTGGAAATTTGTTCTCTACTTAGAATACATAGAAAAAAGGAAAGAATAGTGATACTAGGGTTTTTTGTTTTACATTCAGACACTAAAATTAGTGCCAAAGAAATCTAGGAACAAAAATGATACGTATTTATCCCATTAATATATGAAACTGCTTAGTATGTGCCAGGCACTAATGAGGTACTCCTGTCCCTTGCCGGCTCATGGTCTAGTAGAGGCTGACAACATTACGAAGCACTTAATAACAGGAGTGCCTGGGTGGCTCAGTCGGTTAAACGTCTGACTCTTCTCAGCTCAGGTCTTGATCTCAGGGTCGTGAGTTCAAGCCCCATTCAGCGTGGAGCCTACTTTAAAAAAAAAAAAAAAAAAAAGGACCTTAATGACAAGTGAGGCAAAACGACCACTTCTACTATAGGCTCACAGGATCTGGGAAATACACCTGTGGAAACAATGATTTCTGCCTGATTTCTCCTAGAGAAAGTTTTCTGAATGGAGCTCTAACGTGGCCAACAAGCACACGAAAAGATGTTCAACATCACCCATCATCAGGGAAATGCAAATCAAAACTATGAGGTACGACCTCACATAGTCAGGATAGCTACTCTAAAAAAAGAAAAAACCAACACAAGAACAAAACCAGAAAACGGTGAGGATGTATGTGGAGAAACTGGCAGCCCTGGCACAGTGCTGGGTGGGAATGTAAAACGGTTTCACTACTAAGGAACACAGTACGGTAGTACCTCAAAAAATTAAAAGCAGAATTACCATGTAACGCAGCAATTCCACTGTGGGGAATAAACCCAAAGGAATTGAAAGCAGGGTCTTGAAGAGATATTTGTGCACCCATGTTCACAGCAGCACTATTCGCAATACCCAAAAGGTGGAAGAACCCCAAGTGTCCATCCACAGATGAACAGATGCATGGGATGTGTCTGTACACCGTGACTGAATCTTGAGGACATTATGCTAAGGGAAACAAGTAGCCAGAAAAAGAAAAAAACCGCATGACCCCACTTATGTGAGGTACCGAGAGTAGGCAACATCACAGACAGAAAGCAGAACGGGCTGAGGGGGGAGGGAGAAATGGGGAGTTAATGTTTAATGGCTACGGAGTTTGTATTTTACAGGATGAAAAAGTTCTGGAGATGGACAGTGATGGCTGCACAACAGTGTGAATGTACGTAATGCCACCGAGCCATACACTTACAAGTGGTTACAATGGTTAAGTTTCATGCTATGTGCATTTCACCACACTTCCAAGAATCCTATGATTCCAAAAGGTCTCTGAGAAACAAGGGAGACCAGAAGCCGAACAAGCCTCTCACTAAAGATTCACGAACTTTGGTGGTCTATGTAATCTTGCCCAATGCTTCAAGTCAAGAAACCTGGCTTTCCCATTGGCTTTTTACTGTACTTTTGATTCCCGATGTGTGAAATCAGAAGGAGAAGGTTCAGGAAGTTGTCGAAATGAACATACACTGAGCAACTGGAGTCCCTGAGAAGCGCCACGTAAGTGCGAATTACCACTATTTTCTGTTCTTTTCCTCGCCTCGTCTCACCTTTGAGAGGTAAGCGTCCATGTTCTCATGTGTAATGGACGGATCTGTGACAAATTCAAAGAGTTCCCGCACAGTCATCACAGCAACACCGTGCTTCAAAAAGAAATCTGTTGGAAGGAAAACGCAGTACAGCTTTAGGAGGGAAAAGGTTGTTACTCCAACTACTTTATGGAGAAACAAAGATGTGAATAAAAATACACCATCTCCCAGCAAATGGCAGAGGTATCCCGACATCAAATGATTTAGTGCCACGATTTGATATCGACAGCTTAGCAAAGTGCAGACCCAATAGACACAAACAACCTGGCAGGAAATTCCAATTTCCACTCACCGTTGACATTGGCACAGTCCTTTCTCAGGAACTCCAAGGCATGTGGGTGGTCATGCTCTACGGACTGAGAAACGTCAATGACATACGCACCTCCGCTATGGTACCTGTGGACCAGATTCACAGGGACTTGGGATTTCCTTTCCTTTCCTGCATATTTTGTTGTTTAAAAAAATTCTATTTTAAGAGCAAGGGAAATAAGCAATAGAACGAACAAGGTGGGTAAGGATAAGAGGCCACATTGACAAGCAAGAGATAAAAACTGAGAAAATTTCCAAAGTCCCATAACTCTGTTAATGATCAGATGGTCAACTCTGTGACTACCGCAGGCCGCTGCAGGCACAGAACACATCCTATACTATGACCAGTGGAAGCCAACTTTAAAACTTTAGAATTTAAAAATGCCTTCTTGGGGGTGCCTGGGTGGCTCCGTCAGTTAAGCATCTGCCTTCAGCTCAGGTCATGATCCTAGGGTCCTGGGATCAAGGCCCACGTCAGGCTCCCCATGCAGTGGGGAGTCTGCTCCTCCCTCTCCTCCCCACTCATGCTCTCACTGTCTCTGTTTCTCTCTCAAATAAATTAAAAAATAAAAAACAAAAAAAAAATAAATAAATAAAAATGACTTCTTGGATTGGGATTTTATTTTTTTAAAGGACATGAAACGCTGTCCAGGAGGTTCCCAAGGGACAAACACACTCACAGCATGTTAAATTCACTGAGATCTGCGTGGACAAGTCTGGCATCTTGATACATTCTTCTCATGTACTGGATGACCTGCAGATACAACTCCCGAGCCTTGGATTCTGACAACTGGACGTTTTTCAACAGTGGCGCTGGCCTTGAATACCAATAAAACAAACTAAGATAAAATGCCCCCACAACAAGTTTTCTTGCTTTATACTACACATTGCCACCTAGACTCCTTTTCAACAACTTATCACTGAACAACTGGATCACTACAGATGTACCAATCCAAAAAACTATCAAGAAACAGGTGTTTCCCCCCCGCTCACTATATAAAACATTCCTCAAAACAGGGTGAACTTTGTTACTCTGAAGCACTTTGAGACTTAAAAAGGTAGAATAAATGAGTAACTCTATGCACGAGTACAGTGGAAAAGATTCACAAAAAACATTCCAAGATGAATGGAGCTATTTAAATGGGAAACAGTCACATACCGGATAATTCGAAGCACTTAAAAATACACTTCTGAGCATGTAATTATTAGGCCTTCCATGTACTCACATGTCATCTTTACCAATGAAGCCCATGACAAGAACATGACTTCTCAGCAGGATAGGTTCTGGGCATGGGATCTGTGCTGTGTTTAGTCTGTGGTACCCAAAAAAGACAAAAGGACAAATGAAAAGGTGACACAGCACCTAAAACAAATTACAGAACACAAGATTAATACGGCTATTAGGAAACAGCACCAACACATCTCAACTGTATTACTGTAGTTCATAAACTCGAAGGCCCCAGAGATTTTTAGTGGCACCGTAAGACACAACCAAGAACGACAAACACTGGCAATTCATCTACATCTCATAGCCTCTAACACTCAGTCCCATTCCAGAGATGTTAAACTGTGCAGTGTGCATCTCAGAATTGATAAACTACAGCAGATATGTCTTCTGAGTTGATTAGCCTCAACAATGATTGATAGAAAAGTTGGACTCAGGGCACCTGGTTGGCTCAGTTGGTAGAGCACGTGACTCCTGACTCTGAGGTCATGAGTTAGAGCCCCACCCACCTTGGGTGTAGTTTACTTACCAAAAAAAACCCAGTTGGACTCGTACCTAATAGCTAACTGAACACAGGAAGATTACAAAAGGACTTTCAAAACAAGTATTTAATACTAAAACATCCAATGTATGTCACCAATGCACAGCAGATAAAACATTAAAAGGTATTCGAAAGAGGAAAAAAAAAACCCTCAAATTTTTGAGAAAACTTGATCTCAGCTAGATAAGTTGCCCTCACCTGATATAAAAGTGTCAGCACAAAGATGTATAAATATGTCCAAGATTAGACTGAAATCAGAAAAGGAAACTATGACAGAGTTTAGGTCCTAACAAAATTGTCTAAAACTCCAATGCCTATAAAAAATGACACATTAGTCTCAAACCTGATTGTGTCATTTCCCCGTTTTAAAATCTTGCAACAGGGGACGCCTGGGTGGCTCAGTCGTTAAGCGTCCGCCTTCGGCTCAGATCATGATCCCAGGGTCCTAGGATCCAGCCCAGCATCGGGCTCCGTGCTCTGCTGAGAGCCTGCCTCTTCCTCTCCCACTCTCCCTGTTTGTGTTCCCTCTCTCGCTGTGTCCATGTCAAATAAATAAAATCTTAAAAAAAAAAAAAATCTTGCAACAGCCCCCTATCATCCTCGGTATAAAGCATTTAAAATGCTTTCACATGGGGGCGCCTGGGTGGCACAGCGGTTAAGCGTCTGCCTTCGGCTCAGGGCGTGATCCCGGTGTCATGGGATCGAGCCCCACATCAGGCTCCTCCGCTATGAGCCTGCTTCTTCCTCTCCCACTCCCCCTACTTGTGTTCCCTCTCTCGCTGGCTGTCTCTATCTCTGTCGAATAAATAAATAAAATCTTTAAAAAAAAAAATGCTTTCACATGGCTTTTCACAGCATTTAAAAAATGCTTTCACATGGCTTCCAAGGTGCTTGGAATGACCCAGCCTTGCTGAATAAATGTGAATTTTTCCGTAATGGGTTCTCAAAACAGAGAAGACGAGATAGTTCTTACTTGTCCAGGTACATGCTGCTTCTGCACACCTCAGCAGATCTAACAGAAACGAACAACACTACGAGCCCCCACCTTTGGACAGAACCACCCTGGGATTTGCCAGCAGGAAGGAGCTGCGGCCAGTATGGCAGACACAGCACAGACACACGCCGCAGACAGTCACCTGATTAAGTTCCTCATTTCTTTCTCTGCCCAAGTTTTCACCATTTTTCTGGGGTTTCCTTTACAATAGCCATGACGAAATCTTGAACGAGAAAAGTATCTGTTACTCCAATCATTCCATTATTCCAGTTTTCATTTTAGGACACAGAAATTAGGCCAACTGGAAAAGAGCCTGAACTCACCTGAATTCGCCACTTACATACTTATCCCGATCTTTGAACACCAAAATAGAAGTTTTGTAAATTTTGATTGCTCTGCTCTCTCCATCTGCTGTGCTAGCATGGTATACATTAGCCTGTTTTGCGTCAAAAACAAATTAAGTTTGTGTTAAATAACTACACACAGTATTTCAATTTTTCACTCTATTTGATTCTATCCTCAAAAGTTAAAAAAAAGTCAACCGAACTGAAGTAACATGTGTAAGAAACACCATCGTCTTCTGATTATGTCGATTAAAACACAAAACATCATTACCAAAAGGTACAGTAAGTAAAGCGCTAACTTACATATATAGTAAGATCCAAATTATGTATAAGAAGCGGTTTCAAACATTTTTGTATCTCAAGTACGTGAAAAATATTTTAAGACATTCTTACATCTCACGATTTATAAACTGAGTTTTACTCAGGAGTGCTTCCCATAGAATGAGTTGCTAATTTAAAAATGCCATGTCTGTCTTTCTCCATATCCACGTACAAAGAAAAAACGGGAAAGAGATTCATTGACTCAGAGACTAGACTAAGCCCCTGCCCCCCTTAGTGACTATGCGATAAGGACTCAGGCCTGCAGTAACCTGACCATCTACACTGACCCTAGGCACCACAAGGACCCAGTGAGCCAGTACAGTAATGGAGGTGAAAAGCCACAGTTGTGTGCACAACTTCCTATCTACCCATAAATATTAATAAAGCTGTTTTTAGAAATACTAAGCTACTCTGACTCGTGTATTTTTTTCTCCTTTTCTTTTTAAAGGCACCATTTATTTACTAAGTGCCTTAGTTTCATTTGGTATCTGAAGTAAGAAAACTAACATGAAAACATTCAGGCATCCAAAGAAAAGCTCACTTCTTTTCCTGTGCTTATGCAGCCATTTATCTCTGATATGATTCCTCTAGTCAACATCTTGAATAGTATCATTCGTGTTCTAGGATCCAACACCTAAAAAAATGCAAAAAATAGAAAGTTCAGAGAGACCGTACCAAATATTTCTCACTGAAACATCTGACCATTACCAACCTGAAGAGGGGAAGTACTAGGCTAGCCTGGCTGACTCAAGGAGAGTATCGACTGTGGTGTTTTTACTCACTCCGATTTTTCGTAAATAAAATGCGACACGAAGGCCAAAGGGACAAGAGACGAACCACCAAGTTCGGTCACAGAAATTAAAGTCTGCCAAGTCAAAGGGAAGCAGAATTGACTGTAGACGGACATTAGCTAATAGAATATAGTGCAAGTCACACAACTGGTTTTACATTTTCTAGTCACATTAAAAGGAGTAAAAAATAGCAGGTAAAATTTGTTTTAACGTATTTTATTTAATCCAGTATATCTAAAACACCATCAATTTCAACATGCCATTGATATAAGACGTTATCAGTGAGAGGTTTAACACCGCATTTTTTACACCAAGTCTTCACAGTCCAGTACGTTGATGCCGACGGCACATCTCAGTTCAGACTAGCCGCATTTCAGGTGCTCAGGGGCTGCTCTACTGGGTACGCAACTTGAACTCAGGGGTCAGCACCCTACAGCTCATGAGTCAAATCCAGACCACAGCCTGTTTTTCTACAGCCTGCAAGCTAGGGATGGTCTTTACATTTTAAAATAGTTGTTTAAAAAAAAAGAAGAAGAATTGTGAGCTACAATGCTCAAAGTGTATATTTAATCCTTTAAAGAAAGAGCTGCACACTTCTGCTATAGATGAGTAAATCAGGGAAAGGGTCTCCTTCCGAGTCAGAGCACTCAATCCTGAGGAAAAAGGCCCCCAAAGTCCTCCTTAACAAAAAGAAGGCCATGAACTTAAAGCCTGGTCCTGTCCGTGCCTGAACAGAAGCAGCCGCGTAGTTACACACACTTTCAAGGGACACTCACGGCAGCCCCTCCAGCTCCACAGAGAGAGGCGGTGTAAAGTGGCCAAATCAAACTATACTTTAGGGTCTGTCCTTCAGACTTATAAATACATACTTAAGATCAAGATACACACTCTTATTCCACATTAATTTCGAAAGGGGAAAAAAGGACTTCCTGCCTTAATTATTTTAGGGTCTGTGACAATTACAGCTGCCTCACTTCCCTCAGCTGGACTACCCTTTGTTTTCAATCACACACACACAAACACACACACAAATCACACAAAATAAACACACGAGAGGACAGTGAAGACATGGATCCCAGCCCAACGATAGGTGGGAATTTTGTACAAATGGTTCTGGAGCTTTGGTTGCGTGTGACTCCCTTGGGGGCTGAGGTGGACAGCAGAAGGGGCGGTAGAAGAGGCTACTACTGCAAAGTGAGTTTGTGCCTTTGTGCAGGGGTGGGGAGAAGGGTGGCAGGTGGCAGTAGCAATGTTCTGACCCTTGCTATCACCTTCTTCACATCAAAAATCTGGCCCAATACTAACATCCAACCACAGCTCTCGACATAAAGGAAAATTAGGAAAATTCTTCCCCACTCTTGAATAGAAAGAATAAAACAAGCATAATTTCTAAACCAAATAAGGAATTTCTAAGTGAAATTACACACACACACACACACACACACACACACACACACACACCCAACTGCTTTGTGGCAGATACCTATCTTTGGAGAAAGCTCACAAAATTCCTGCTGACCTTGTTTAAGACAAGAGAAAAGATTCCTGGTCTTACAGTAAATTCTGCTTCCCCACAGAAGAGGAAAGCACTGCATGGTGGCAGAGGGGGGCGTGACTCTAACTTTTTATTAACAGTTCTATTCTAAATAAAGCAAAATGTAGATGTCTAAACTTAAAACTACAAGGAGTAATTTTAGGTAACATTAGCATTAAGTAAGAAGAATGAATGCAAACTATAAACCCAAAAGAAAAGAAATTCTTATTTAAAATGAGAGCTTGCAGGGCGCTTGAGCGGTTCAGTCTGTTAAGCGTCTGCCTTCGGCTCAGGTCGTGATCTCAGGGTCCTGGGATCAAGCCCCACGTCAGGCTCCCTGATCAGCAGGGGAACCTGTTTCTCCCTCTGCCTCTGCCCCTCCCCCTGCTTGTGCTCTCTTTCTCTCTCTCTAATAAATAAAATCTTAAAACTAAAGCTTGCAGCACATTTAAATTGTACCTGTTCCACAGTTGCTCTGTCCGCCTTATCTTTGATGCGATACCTAACCAAAACCAAAAAAGTATATGTGACATTCAAAATTCAGAAGCCAAAACAAAAGTTTTCAAATGTATATCATTCCGTGAAATTCCTAAGTAGGTAGTTTCATTAATAACAGATTTCATAATCTCATTGTAGTTTCACTGCTCAGTGATGATTCCTTCCTGTCCCCTTAATCATCAATTCAGTTCCCTAGAGCAAAAGGAGCACAACTGCAATAAGAAAAAATAATTCGCTCCACGTTTCAGAAGGATTAGATAAAAAGAGCAGCTGGGGTAAAGTCAACTATGCTGCAGAAGAGAAAACACTGAGACTGTTATACTGTCCTTAAATCTTTAATGATTCTATTAATACAGAATTTATACTGCCTTCTCTTTAGAGTCCCTTTCTACAAAGACACAAGTTTTTATCATCTTAAGATTTTACTGGGTTCTACATTAAAATGCAAACTCCGATTGGCTTCAGCTCATGCACTAAGTGACTATTAGCACACTCATCTAAACTCATAAAGATTCAAACACAAAGATTCAAATAAACACTTTCATGAAATAACAAATGACTATGGCAGTTCTCAAAAAGCTTGCATCTTGGGGCACTTGGGTGGCTCAGTCAGTTGAGCAACGGACTCCCGGTTTCAGCTCAGGTCATGATCTCAGGGTTGCGAGATCGAGCTCCCCCCACCCTCCCACACCCTCTGAACTCAGTGGGGAGTCCACCTGAGATTCTCTCTCTCCCTCTCCCCCTCCATCGGCTCTGGCAGGTGCGCACGCACTCTCTCTCTAAAAACAAATAAATTTTTACAAAAAGAAAAAAAAGCTGTATCTCTCGGGTACAGCAATAAACCAGAAGAAAATCGGTTCTTAAGTTCAGTTTTTTTTTTTTTTTAAGATTTATTTATTTTACAGGGAGAGAGTGCGCACGTACATGTGCACCCAAGCAGGGGGAGGGGCAGAGGGCGAGAAAGACTCCACAAGCAGACTCCCGCTGAGCCTAATGAGGGGCTCAATCTCACGACCTTGAGATCATGACCTGAGCCAAAGTCAAGAGTTGGACACTCAACCTACTAGTGACCCAGGTGCCCTTTAAATTTGGTTCCAACACTACTAGTTGTATAATCTTAGTATCACTTTCTACAACACATAGTTAACATCTTAGAGTTATTAGGATATAGAAGTTAGCCAGATGTTAAACAACTGGTTTTGAGAAGAATAAAAAAATGTTCTTAGTTATATCACTATTTAGTTTCAAATCTTCCCTTGAATTTTTAAAAATATTTCATAGAAGGGAAAAAATTTTAATAAATTCTTAAAAGGGAACGTTTTTACACTCTAACATTTTAGTTTAAACTAGAATCTACATTTTAGTTTAAACCCGTTACCCTCCTGAGAGTACCTCTATGAATTTCACAAAATTATAGTTTGACCATACATTTCTTAAGACTCAAAATTTTCAACTTATAAAAGGGAAGGCTACCTTCACTTAACCTAAAAAAAGAAAAAAAAAGAAAAAATTGGTTTAAGTATACAAAGCAATATCCTTTCCAAAAGAATTATGACCAAGATGCTACTTAATTTGTTTGAAATTAGTCCCTATCAGCCATGTATTATAGTTAAAATATTACTTACATATCTGCTTCCTTTTGTCTAGACTTTTCGGTGACTTTATTTATGACAGAATCAGTAACATTTAGCTTATCTGAAAATTTAAAAAATTCACAGTATAAACAACATTTAAAACAAAAAGACAACATTCTGAATAGAATATTTCCTTCTTTCTTATTCTAAATATTTTGTTGTATAGAGAATATCTTTTAATAATAAAAAAATGTCTATGTTTTTATAGATGTGCACGAAGTTGTGTCTCCTTACAGCTATAATTTCTGAGCCACAGAAACCCGGATCCAGGAATCCCTCCCCAAAATACTTCACCTGCATATGCTGAATTTCAGACACTTGTTAATACTTTATATGACTAATACAGATAATATAACTGCCTGAATTCCAAGTTTAATTCTAAAAACTTCAAGTTTCATTTTAAATTATAGGTCAACGATAGGCAATGAGAGACGTGCTAGGTTTATAATGAGTCAGTGTTTGCAAGACAAAGATGACACTGCATTTTTCAAGAGGTGGTGGTTCAAATCAACATTCCATAGCTCACTAAATGATTGTCTACATAAAAAGTGTCTAGTAAAACAAAATGTACTTAGGTTCTATATTCTGGGACAGTTGACTCTTGAATAACATGGGTTTGAACTGCACAGGCCCACTTACATGCAGATTTTTCACAGCATAGTACTGTATATGTATTTCCCCTTCCTCATGATGTAACATTTTCTTTTCCCTAGTTTCCTTTACTGTAAGAATTAAGTATATAACACATATAATATACAAACTATGTGTCTTCAACTGTTTATGTTATCGGTGAGGCTTCCCGTCAACAGTGGGCTATTAGTTAAGTTTTGGGGGGGGGGGGAGTCAAAAGTTATACATGGATTTTTGACTGTGTGGAGTCAACAACCCAACTCCCACGTTCAAGGGTCAAGTGTATTTTCTACATCCTACTATGTGATAATCTTACTATAAAATCTGATACCAAACAGATGAAAACTTGAACAGGTACCTGTAACTTTATAATTCTAAAGCAGAGGAGAAAACAGAACTAAAAAAGCAAAAGCTAAAGTCTCTTCCTCAAGCCAAGTTTTTAAATCACTGAGTTTTTATCTTTTCTAAATGTTAGTAATCAGCCAGTAACACTGAATACGCTCCTTTCTTGATCTAATAACATTTCATAGCACTTTATGGTTTCTGAAGAACTTCCTCAGAGCCCAAATATATTTTATGAACTCACCTAGATTAATTTTATTCTCAAATTTCCGTAAGACCTTGTCTGCTGGAGTAGACATTTTGGCTGAATTGCAATTGGAAATCTGTCGATTTGCCTAGAAGAAATAAGTTTCAGAGCTAAAGGCACTAGTTATAATTAAAGACCTAGGGTTCTTTATCACATACCTTTTTCCCTAGCTCACAGTTGACTACTAAAGCATCAATACTTGAATGAGTACCCTAAGGTTAAGAATCAATCATATTTGCACAAGAAATCTTTTAAAAAGACGTTTGAAATAAGACATAGTGGTTAAAGGAGTCTGTACCATCTACGTTTTTTTAACCTCTCTACAGTGTATTCCTCATTATTATGCATAACAAATTAAAATTAGATGCATTTTTCTCATTCGACTGCTTTATTGATTTAGAATTTGAAAATGTTCATTTACACCCCAAGTGTATAACAAAGAGCTTAGACCAACATTAAACTGGTTCTAGGAATCTCATTTTGGGCCTACTGTTTCAAGAAAGGGAAAGATTAAGTCTGAGGCTTAACAACTTGCACGGGCACTATGCACAAACTTAAGTAATAGCAAAAAGAGAAGAAAGAACCCATAAACAAGACAATATAGTACAGAGAAAAAGTGCCCATAATAATTACTGACTTAATCCTGTTAAGTTGAAAGTGTGTGGCTGACTTGCTTCTTGTTTGCATAGACCTCTTGAAACTTTCCTACTAAATGTAACTTTTTAAACATTTTTAACTACAGGTTCACAGTAGAAAACACAGGTAAAATTTTAATCATTTATAATCCCCAACACCCAAGATAATAGTTAACATTCAAGCAAATATACTTACTTTATGTCTAGCTTTATTAAAAGGGATTACATTCTACGTTGAAATAGCTCAACGTCTCACCAATGAATCAATGGAGGAGTTACCAAAACAAGACCACAAGTGTGAAATTCATCTGGTTATTTTTAATTGCTCACATTCTAGTCCATGAAATAGCAGTCTTAATATTCAAAGAAATATTGTTGGTTTTCTCCCCCTCCTTCTCTTTCAGAAATCTTTATGCTCCATTAACATGGTACCATGTTAATCCTAGGGCTCTGCAAACTCCTGAAACACTGAGTACTTCCAGTTGAGAAGAAGGCTCTATGTAGGTTGGTAACTTGTGTTTTGTACATGGTAGATGATGTTCAATCATAAACACATCTTCATGTCATTAATATAGTTTTCCACTGCAACGTATTTTAAGGCTGCATAATATCCCATCATGTGAAATCAGTCCCTCACTAAATTTAATCAAGGTTCCTTCCAATGGTTCTCTATAAGCAATACTGGAGGATCATTCTTGTAACATTCTTGGCACAATTCTAGAAGAACTGCTGAGTCAAAGCATTTATTTTATGGTGTTTTTTTTTTTAAGATTTTTATTTATTTATTTGACAGACAGAGAGAGAGAGAGAGAGCGCACAAGTAGGGGGAGCAGCAGGCAAAGGGAGAAGCAGGCTCCTGGCTGAGCAAGGAGTCTGACTCGGGACTCAATCCTGAGGACCCTGGGATCATGACCTGAGCCGAAGGCAGCCACTTAACCGACTGAGCCATCCAGGCGTCCCTATTTTATGTTTTAAACGCTTTTTATCACATACCAGTTTATCCTCTAAATAATTGTGCATATTTGTTCAATCAACAATTATATATTTTGGGTCTTGGTCAGTGTCATAGGTGAAAAAAATGGCATCTCTACCTATTTAATTGGATTTCTTTAATTATTAAGGAAGTTGAACTTTTTTCTCCATGTTTCCTAACCATTTGTAGTAAACTGCCTATTCACGTCCTTTCCCGTGCAGATTTTAAAGCTCATCATCTTATCATAATTTAAATAACTCTTTTTAAATGTACCGATTATGAAAGGAATCTACATCCAGGAAATTATCAGAAATACGAAAAGGATGGAGAACGAAAATGGTTAAAGGCTGGGGCTACGGGGCAACATAACCCAAGGGAAATCTTTCAGTTGGTCAATTCCAGAATGACAAAAAGTCCTTTGAAAAAAGACGACATAAACAATAACATAAAGATGTATAGAATCATTTATAAATTACCTGGGGGTTACTCCTTGCATTCGAGATATAACCCTTGGTGAATTTCCCAACTCCATCATCCCAGTCCCAGTCATCGTCATCATCGTACTCCTCCTCTTCCTCCTCCTCCTCCATTTCATGTCCCCCCATCTTCTCAGACACATTCTTCTGCAGGACTTCAAACAGAACACCATCTTGCTCTCTGATGGCCTTCAAGTCAATGCTTTCACTAGAAATAACAATGTTTCAGCACGTTTACACATACCTCTAATTGGATTTACACATGTATTTATTTGTGATACAACAGACTAAATGTATACCAATAAATCTAAAAGTTTTCCTTCCAACGTACCTCCCCATAAACTCAACGCCAGATTCTGAGTGCCATTCCCATTGTTTCCTTCTTCTCCAGGTCCTACTAAAGAAGAAGTACATCCAGTTTGAAACCCACTTCTGCCTTAATGAAGTTAGGATTTACACTGTCATTTTCTCTGCTGAACGAATGGACTCTGACCTGTACACCAGACCCAGCTCTAGGAAAACCATCCGCAGACATGCCTTAAGGGGAGGGGGGGAGCTTTTAAAATTTAAGAGTAAGTCTAAAGCAGCCTACCTTGAACTCAATGCCACGCCAACAAAAGGAGCTGTATCAAG
This sequence comes from Ursus arctos, assembly GCF_023065955.2. Taxonomy (NCBI): domain Eukaryota; kingdom Metazoa; phylum Chordata; class Mammalia; order Carnivora; family Ursidae; genus Ursus; species Ursus arctos. The sequence goes on along the minus strand of NW_026622997.1, from coordinate 11,873,990 downwards.
ATTTGTGTCACACAACTTCAAAACACCCTTGTTCGTGAAGGGAAGGAATGGTGAACATGGGCACCACGAATGAGAGTTGGAGTCTGCGTGTAATTCAGTACAAGAAGTGGTGATTCTCAAACCCAGAGAACAGGTCCAGAGTAAAGGGAGCACAACCTTAAAGGGTGTTTTCTTGCCATGTGAAAATTCAGACCAGTGCTACCATATTTTCCTAGTTATTCAAGAGAAGTCAGAAGTGTGGATTTTTGTGGTAAATCTCCTACTTAACTGGTACATTTAATTTTAACAAAACACTGCATACCAAACAAACTATGTCTGCAGGTCAGATTCAAAAGAGGTACTACCAGTTTTGACCTCTCATGTAGAGAACAAAGACAGGAACCACAAAGAACAGCTGATAATGTGAACTACTAGCTTAAAAACAGTCAGACAAGAGTTTAGTAAATTCAGATGATCAATCCTGATTATTAATTAGCCACAGTTTACAGAGCTCCAAATCTCCATAAATACGGGTGGGAAGAAAATAATCATTACACACCTGCTATTTATATTTACTATGATTTTGTGAATACAATCCTTAATTTGATCTTTCAATTGCCAGTAACCTAGAGTAGCATGTTTCAGTTATACTTCATTTGTACCTCGGCTGGGCAATTTTTATTGAGAAAGGTCATTTTGTGTCTCGCAGAATGTTTAGCTGCATCTCTAGCCTCTACCAACCAGATGTCACTATGCACTCCCCCCCACCTCCCGGTCGTGACAAACAAATGTCTCTAAAGATTGCCAAGAAACCCTGGAGTGTGGTGGGGTCACAAAAATCCACTGGTTTATCTTCACAATATCCAGGGATGGATGGTAAACAGTGCCCACTCATTACTGTTAACTATTCACGAGCCACACTGGGCTGTGTTTCATCTTCCTACTTCTTCCCTCAAGCCTTATACATGCTTATCTAGAAACAAAAATCTGGAATGCATTTGAAATAAAATCTTATTTCTCCGGTTAAATCCAATGTAACCTTCCAGTAATAGCCTATGATCACTTGCTCAGGGAAGTCTTCCCTATTCCTCACCCATTTTTCCTCTGTATTATTTACCCAATTATAATACAAACATCTATTGTCTAATCATTTAATGTTTCCCCTCCTACCATGCAAGCCCTGTGTCAATCAGGGTGGTATTTACCAAGGAATCCCTACCCACTAACATTAGATCTGACACACAGAAAATGATCAAATATATTTATTGAAAAAAATCCCCAACTGATTAATAAAATCTACATGTTATGAATCCTTACTGTGAACACAAAGCAAAAACCGTTTTCTTGGAATTCCAAAGGCACTCTCATGCTTCATGTAGGAGTTATCCTTAATTCCTTTTGCCTCACAGCCCACATCCAATCCACCACCAAATCTTGTCACTTCTACCTCCAACACATAACCCTGTGACCCTGTATCTAGCTCCCGTCATGTCTGAACTAAATTAATCCTTTTTTTTTTTTTTTTAGAGAAAGAGGGGGGTTCAGAGGGAGAGGGGGAGAGAGAATCCATGCTGGGCGTGGAACCCAATACGGGCCTCAATCTCACAACCCTGACACTGTGACCTGAGTGGAAATCAAGAGTTCGACGTTTAATTGACTGAGCCACCCAGGCACCCCTACTTTATCAGTTTTGAACTGCTTCCACTCATGCCCTCCAAAACCATCCTCTCCATAACAGAGTAATTCCTTAAAATCATAAATCACATTATGTCATTCCCCTGCTAAAATCTCTCCTATGGCTTTCTATCAAGACCTAAAAATCCCAACTCCTCAACACTTACAAAACTCTACCCAATCTGGCCCCTTCTCACTTCTACATCAGTACCTAGCCATCTTCTCAACTACTTCTGCTGTGCTCTAAGTACAATGGCCTCTAAATCTTCCCTTCACGCCAAAGAGGGGTATCAACGTTGGGCCTCTGCACTGTTGTCTCCTCTTGCTGAACTGCTTGCTGTTCCTTCTGCTCTTGAGATCAGTTCCTTTTTGTCGTTCAGATCTAGACTTAACTCTCTCCTGACATTGTCATTAGTCTACTAACTGATTATAATTACTTGCATAGTGTCCAATATCTGTTTTTTGTTTTTGTTTTTTAAATATCTCTAGGTACTCAACTGTCAGTCCCTCCCAAGTAGAAGGTAAAATTCAATGACAGCAGGGACTTAGTCTTGTTCATCACCATCTCCAGCGCCGAGGACAGAACCTGGCACACAGTAGGTGCTCAAATATTTTTTGAGCACTGAATACAGTAAAGAGCAAAAATCTATGTTTCCTAACCGCTATCCCCAACTCGGCCTGTCAGCGATGATAACCAATCGGGGACTCCTTTGACAAGTGGCTTTCATTAACTCTGCCGCAAACAGGGATAAAAGACCCGCTGGTATGGAGAAAGAAGTGAAACAAGTACCGGTCTCCCTCCAAAGCCTAAGGGGAGGCGGCGAAGGAGACAGCAGAATCCCAACCGAGTCAAGGTGTCCAACCGGCGCCCACCTGTCGGAGCAATCCGCGTCGTCGAACTGCCCCGGGACCACCCGACTCATCAGCAGCCGCCGGTAGTCCATGACGGAAGCGCGCAAAGCCTCGACGCCCCGGGAGGCCGTCCGCCCCGCGCTGGGATAGGGACCGCACAGACAGTCCTACCCACGGCCCATCAAACCGCCTTTCGGCAGATGCCCGCCTAGCAAACCACTCGGAAGCTCCTAGGCTAAAACCGAGCGCCACGTGCTGAAAGGAGGAACGCACTTACAACCGGAGGAAGCAGGGTCTCTCCGACCGGAACTCCCGCCTGACCGGAAGTCTCCGCCCTGCCAGGAGTCCCGCCCCTCCACAGCTTCGTCCAAGGGGGCGAGGGGCGGGGACGAGGGCGTGGGAGCCCGGGGGGAGGAGTTCCCCGCCGAGATTGGCCGGCGCGGCGGGATGACGTCACAGAGGGTCGTTCCAGCCCGCCTTCTTGCCTTCAGCTAGTTTTTAAAAGCCTTCGGTGGGAGAGGCGTTAAAGTGTTGTTCCTCCTCCCGCAAGACACCGGGCGGAGGGAGGAAGCCCGAAATCCTCACTGCGGATCCAAGAAACTATGGACCCTGGCTGGAAGTGAGCACACTTTGGTGCATTGTTTTGTGGGGAAAATAAGATAAGTGATTTTGGAAAGTTTGTCGTACAACTGAAAAAATTTTTTTTGGGCGGTAACGCCCAATGACTTTTTTAACACCCATCTTAAAACAGCGTTAGATTGTCCTGGAATATCTATCCAAATATCTGAATAAATATTTTTAAAGTGTGGCATAAATCTAGTAAGGACAGAATGAAAATGGAAAACTTAAAAAGTAAACTGACATATTGTGCCATGTGAACGAAGTTCTAAAAGTGTAATTGGAAGCTCTCGACCACCAAAAAAATGTAAGAAATAAGGCTCTTGCCTTATTGTGCATTTGAAAAACAAAGATTTTTCAGATTACCTTCATCACAACCCAGGCAGTGTTTATGTGTTTGGAAGATGGAAAAGGTGAGCATAAAGTTGGGCCTTTCACTAATCCCAGCTAGCCTGCTTGACTCACTGGCTTTTTTATACTCCCAAGTGATGACATGATTTGGGGGGAAAAAATCAAACCTCAATAAATTATTCATTAATTCGATAATTCAATAAAATAATCTGTAGATTGAGAAGTTTTCATAGAAATAAGTCATTGGACTGCAGGATTTATTCAATCAATATTGACTCTATGAGCAACATTGCTGTTTGCTGTAAGGGTACTGAAAAATCATATGTGGATTTCTCTGGAGGCATTTATAATCTGTAAATACTGGGGCACTGACTGGCTCCGTGGGAAGAGCATGAGACTCTTGATCTTGAGTTCAAGCCCTGTGTTGGGTGTAGAGATTACTTAAATAAATAAAACTTAAAAAATCTGTAAATACTAACACCCTTGAAAAGGTGGCAAAGACTAAAACAGTAAAATGAATAGGTGCTGAATTGTGATAGAGATTTAGACACAACATTGCAGGAATTTTAAAGACAGGTGAATGGGTAGATAGGAAGATTTTGGGAGAGAGAAGCATTTGCCATGTCAGACTGAAGTAGTAAGGAGCATGATCTATTTACAGGAAAGCAAGCCGGATCTGACTAGAACAGCGGAGTACTGGATAGGTAATGTGGGTCCAGGCTATGGGAGACCTAGAAAGTCAAGCAGAAGAACTTGGACTCCGTGTAATTGGACATCCTTTCCACTCCCATCCCCTGACAGACCTGAGGAAATCACAAGAGTATGGGCCAGTGTGATGATGTAAGAGGTGGAAAGAAAACATGGGTTATGAAAAACATTTTTAAAGGAGAAATGGACAGGACTTGGTAACTGGATAGCCCAGATGATGAGGAAGGAAGATACGACAGGTGTCTCCAAGTTTTCAAACCCAACTGCCTGAGAGAATAGTGTAGGATAGGAAAGTGGGAGAAAACTGATTTACAGTGTTGGATTTGATTTGATAATGACTTAATAGAGGGTATCAGATAAATAGCAATATATTATTTTGTGAACCTGATAGTCCTCTGATAATACTTTGTAAATATCTTTTAAGTAACTGAGAGGTCCCTTCATCTTCTGGGTCCCTTGTCTTTTAGGAAATTAATGGATAGTAGCCACATATACATTGACTTGTTTTTGTCCAAATCAGTATTTACTACTACACAAAGCGACCATGGTATACTCAAACTAAAAAATTTTATTTTTCTAATAACCTGACAATGGACATTTAAAAACTTAGGACAATGAATGTTGCTGCTTTCTAAATGCGAGGAGGGATGGGGGGCAGGGGGATCCTTTGTTTGCATATACTAATAAACATTAAAACTATGTTTTTTAAAAAGAAGCCTTCCATCATTCAACAGTTAGGAACAAGGACTATCAAAAAGTTCGGTCATCATCTTCAGATCCTGTGCATTTTGAAATGGATGTTTCTCATGAAAAATTAGAAAGCGTGTCAGAAGCGGAGGCCATGAATTTCATCAGTCTTTCTCAAGACTTAACCCACTCAAACTCTCCCTTCTATATGGAAACCAGCAGTACCACTTCAGACTTGCCTCAGGTGTGCCTTGCTTATAAATTCTAGGAGATACAAATGTATTCAGCTTTCACATTGTCTTCCATATGAAAATTTCCTCAAGAATATAAGGAACAATAAAAGAATTTCCAGTGGAGACTCAGAGGAGAGGAATACAGGGTCTGGTTTTCCCAGTTCCCTTAGTGTACAAAGAAAGAGAGAATTTTACAAGTAGTGTTAAAACTGATCCTTTCTAGCCTCCACGTGAAGTCTTAAGTGTGCAACCAGGGGACATGGCCATGACAACTCAGTGACAGGGGCAGGAAAAGAGTTCAAGGGACTGGACATCAGGTCTAAAGCAAGTTCTAACATGTCAGCAGGCAAATGATTCAAATGTCATTCCTAATGGCATTGACAGATCCCTGCATATAAATGATTTTCTATCTTAATGAAAATACCAAGTGCCCTTTCTCACAAAAGATTATACTGTCCCAAATCATGATTAATGTTTTTCTAAATGTTTGACAGTTATTAGCAAGTATGTAAATAATAGGAATGAATTAGGTTGTGCCACATGTAATTGACTTTTTGTAGTTCAAAAATGGACAAATAATGTCAAAAATGGACAAATATGTGGGTTAGCCCATAAATTGGCATAGCCTATCTAAAGGGCTATTTAGTGCTAGGAAAACACATTTTATTTTTAATTCTACCTCAAAGAAGTATGCAAATGAGATATGTTCAGAATTACCTTTAATAAATAAACATTAGGGATGCCTGATTGGCTCAGTCAGAAGAACATGTGACTCTTGATCTCAGGGTCATTAATTTCGAGCTCCGTGTTGGGTGTAGAGGTTACTAAAAATAAATAAACTTTAAAAAAGGTATCATTTAAGACAAAAAATAAGTGAACATTAGAAGCAGTCTAAATTTTATCAGTAAGGACCTAAATTATGGCACAGATGTACAGTGAATATGCAAACCTTAAATATGGTAATACAGGTTCAGAATTAACCCTTGAACAATGCAGGGCTTAGGGGTACCAACTCCCCTCATAGTTGAAAGGCTTCATATAACTTTTGAGGCCCCCCAAACCTAAGTACTTATAGCCTACTATTGACCGGAAGCCTTAACAATAACATAAATAGTCAATTAACACATGTTTTGTGTGTTATACTTATTATATACTGTATTCTCAGAATAAAGTAAGCTAGAGGAAAGAAATGCGATTAAGAAAATCATGGGGGAAGGTGCCTGGGTGGTACAGTTGGTTAAGCATCTGACCCAGTTCCAGCTCAGGTCCTGATCTCAGGGTTGTGAGCCTGCCTCAGGCTCAGCCCTCAGCATGGAGTCTGCTTAAGACTTCTCTTCCTCTCCCTCTGCCCCTCCCCCACGTGCTATCTCTCTCTCTTTGTCAAATAAACAAATTAATTTTTTTAAAAAAGAAAATCATTAGGATAAAATACATTTATAGTGCTATACTGTATTTATCAAAAAAATCTGTTTATAAGTGGACTTGGGCAGTTCAAACTCGTGTTGTTCAAGGACGAACTGTATATTTCTTGATGTAGAAAAATGATCACATTACTTCTCACTGGGTAGTGAGCTTTTGAGTGTTTTTTACTTTCTTTTTAAAAATAATGTTAAAGATTCTTTTTTATAATGATAATTTTATCATATTTTCATTTTAAAAGAAAATTTGGTTACAGTATTATAGTGTTAATCAGGGTCTAACATATAATTTATCAAATTTATCAAATTATAAAGAATGAATGTCTTAAATTATGTAAAAAGTTTCTTGGAATTCTTTTCTTAGAATTCACTGAGTATTTTGTTCTTTATAAAGAATTTACAGACTAAAGGAACGAAAGAGATATTTTGGTTAAAAACAGTATTATCATAGAAGGCTAGAATTAGAAGTGAGTTCTGAAATTTGACAAATAGTGGAGTTTCAAGAAGTTTGTGTAAATATAACATCAATACATGTGAATAATGCTATTTTATTTTTCAAGTTAATTATTCTTGATACTTTTAAAATCTCATTAGCAGGAATGGTCTAAATTAGCAAGAAGTCTAAAAAACAAATTGTTCTAAAATATAACTCAGTTTTTCTCATACTTGAGGTACATTCAATAAGTGCAACAATGTTATAAAAAGCATGATTGAAGAGAGGTTTGTAACCAGCTGACTTTAGTAAGAGATACAATTTTTTTAGAGCATCCTCTAGGTCTCACATACTTGATAACTGTGGGTGATTAAACCAATGCTTTCCTCAAACATTCAAAATACTTTCTTTACTGTCTTACTTATACTATTAAGTTACCTCACAAAACCTTTTATCCTAGATAGCATTAAGGTAACTTCGAAAATAAGCCCTACATGAATTTCTATAGATTTCTATCTATTGGAATCATATTTCACCTCATTACCGGAATCCTGTATCTTCACTGTTAAAAATCCTGAATAACAGCTATCCTAATAGTCGTGTAGAGCAGGGTTAGCAAACTTCAAAGGATGAGCAGAGATACATATATTATCATACATCCCTATGTTTATAGTAACATGATTGGACTTACCAAAAAATCAAAATATTAAAATAGCAAGATACCTGCTTAATGCCATTTAATATTGTGACCACATTAGCATGGTTTTACTAAAAAGGAATTCGGATGTACAGTAGGGAAGAGTACCAGAAAGCACATTCTACCCATGCAACCAAAAATACTAACAAGTTATGTAGCAATGCATATACATGTTCAGAAGAGGCTTACGATACTTGTTTGAAGTATTAATTTTAATGCCTTTTTTATTAATACAGAATGAAACAAAGAATGCTGAAAGAGAAAATGAGTCTAAATTCACACTTTGCGAAGAAATTTATGGCACAGTAGACGATTGGTTAGGTGGTGAGTATCTCTTTGTTGTCAGTGCACAAACAGAGAAACTAAGATTTGTGTGTGTGTGTGCTGTGATAACAGCAATAATAGTAATAGCCAGGTGCTAATACATGGTTTATATGCATGATCACATTTAATCTATAAAAAATCCTATGAAAGAGGGCATTTTTTTTTCTTTTTAAATAAGGGTTGTTTTGTCTCTATTTTACAGATGAGAAACATGAGCCTTAGAGAGTAGCTTATGACCAAATTATAATCAACAAAATAAAAAAAAACAAGACATAGACTAAGATATATGCAATGTGTACATTGACAAGATTAGTATCCCAGATAAAGAACTCCAATAAGCAAGAGACACATACAACTTGATAGAAAAACAGGCAAAAATATGCATTAGCTTGCTAGAGCTGCCATAACAAAACACCGCAGACCAGGTGACTTCAACAGTGGAAATGTATTTTGTCACAGGTCTAGAGGCTAGAAGTCCAAGATCAAGGTGTTGGAAGAGTCGGTTTATCCTGAGACCTCCCAGATAGCCATCTTCTTGTGTTTTCATATGGCCTTTTCCCTGTGCCTCCCTGATGTCTTTTTTTCCTATAAGAACACCAGTCATATTGGATTAGGGCCCCACTTTTATGACCTCATTTAACCTTAATTACCTCTTTAAAGGCTCCATCTCCAAATAGTTACATCCTAAGGTACTGGGGGGTAAGCCTTCAACATAAGAACTTTGAGGAGATACAGTGCAGGCCATAACAGTATCTAGTAGGCAGATCACAGAAAAGGAAACCTGCAAGATTATTAAAAAGACCACAAAATTCCATTTCATACATATTAGTTTAACGTGCCTGAAAGGATGTAACAGAGCAAGGAAACTCTTCTGCTATTGGCGGAAGTATAAATTGGTCCAAGCACTCTAGAGAGTAATTTTGCAATGTCTAGTGAAGTTGAAGATATATATTATCTATAATCCAGCAATTCCACTTCGAGGGGTATATCCAGAACCTGAACAAAAATTCTTAGTGTACATTGAAACGTGTATAAGGATGTTCACTAAAGGGTTGATTTTAATAGCAAAATTAGAAACAAATACCTAACAAAAAGGAAAGAAAGTGTAATCCTTCAGTAAAATGAACTAGATCTACATGTATTTATGTGGCTAAATCTGAAAAGCAAAATTTTAAGTGAATTAAAGACTTTCATATGGATATACATATATATTTTTATATGTAACATAGAGGTTACAAATATAATTTGATTCTAATTATATACAATTTTAAAACACAGAAAATAATACTATATATCCACAGTTCACCCAGGGTGCTGCATGGTCTTTTGAAATATTTAGGAAACAGTGGTATAGGACATCGGTTGGATCCCACCAACTACTAGCTTGAGATAGTTCACTACTTCAATGTAAAACCATACTACAGCCCATTCTATAAAATATTATTTGCAAAGCTGGGTTTTTGGAGGTTGCTATGAAAAAAAGCAAGTATTGTATGAAAATCAATGTGGACTAGAAAGTGAGGGTTGACATCATCCTATCTGATTCCAAGATTTGAGACTGTGTGGTGCCCAATAGTGCATCCAAGTACTCAGTTCAGTTGTATAAGAATGATATAAAACACTATGTTTTTCTTTCAGTTTATTTTCAAACATCTACTAAGTTAGGGCAAATACTTAAGTTGAGCCTAACTACTTAATAAATGGTACAGTTAGATATTTCTTTTGGCCTTTTGGTGCTGTGAAAAATCACTGAGACAGGATGATGTCACAAAATGAGAAATTCTGGGAAGTTGATATGTATTATTTAAGGTACATAAAAGGATAGGGAAAGGAGGGAAATACGGGTGGGAAGAATGAACACAAAGCAGCTTCAGCTCATCAGTAGTTATCTCTGGGAAGGGGGAAAGGAGGGAATTGAGATAGAAGGAAGACATCATTAATTTTGGAACACTTTCTTTCTTTTTTTTTTTTAAAGATTTTATTTATTTATTCGACAGAGATAGAGACAGCCAGCGAGAGAGGGAACACAAGCAGGGGGAGTGGGAGAGGAAGAAGCAGGCTCATAGCAGAAGAGCCTGATGTGGGGCTCGATCCCATAACGCCGGGATCACACCCTGAGCCGAAGGCAGACGCTTAACCACTGCGCCACCCAGGCGCCCCAGTAACACTTTATTTCGTTACACTTGCTTCCGATTTTTAAAAACGTATTAAGTCTAGATAATTTGTCATATTGAGAAACAGTATAGCATAGCATTTAGAAATAGTATTCTAAATGGCTAAAATTAACAACACAGGAAACAACAGATGTTGGTGAGGATATGGAGAATGGGGAACCCTCCTACACTGTTGGTGGGAATGCAAGCTGGTGCAGCCACTCTGGAAAACAGTGTGGAGTGTCCTCAAAAAGTTAAAAATAGAGCTACCCTATGACCCAGCAATTTCACTTCTAGGTATTTTTATCTAACAGATACAAAAGTGCTGATTCAAAGGGGCATATGCGACCTGATATTTATAGCAGCAGTGTCCACGATAGCCAAATTATGGAAAGCCCAGATGTCCTTTGACAGATGAGTAGATAAAGAAGATGTGGTATAAATATACAATGTAATACTCAGCCACCAAAAAGAATGAAATCTTGCCATTTGCAACGATGTGGATGGAACTAGAGGGTATTATGCTAAGTGAATTAAGTCAGTCAGAGAAAGACAAATATATGATTTCACTCATGTGGAATTTAAGAAACAAAATAGATGAACATAGGAGAAGGGAAGAAAAAAACATAAAACAGAGAGGGAGGCAAGCAATAAGAGAACGTAATTAAGAGAACAAACTGAGGGTTGCTGGAGGGGAGGTGGGAGGGATGGGCTAAATGGGTGATGCGTATTAAGGAGGGCACTTGTTGGGATGAGTACTGGGTGTTGTGCGTAAGTGATGAACCACTAAGCCCACCCCTGAAACTAATGCTACACTATATGTTAACTAACTCGAATTTAAATTTAAGAAAACAAAAAGAAAAGAAACAGTATTCTAGAATTGCAGCTGCACTGCTTACCCACTCTGTGACCTTAGGCAAGTAAGTGACTTAATATCTCTTGTGTCTCAGTTTCCTTATCTGTACAGTGGGGACGATAACAATGCCTCCCTGATGAGATTGTTGTGAGATGAAACAAGTTTATGCGTGTTTGTTATTATTCTATTGTGCTTTTGTATTCTTTGGAAACATAATCAAAACATTTTAAAATTACACTATAACAAAAGAATTTTGAAGATATCTTGGGACTTGTTGCAATGGTATTTGACCAGAATGACTATAACAAGCTTTTCTGTAGCAGTCATATGAGAACTTCCGGCCCCCAAGTATAAGTAGTTCTGTTTTGTTTGCTAGCACAGAGTCATGCTGAAATCAATAAAAAATGTTGAAATTAATATAATTTTAAATAGACTCCAACAGTGTCATAAATGTAAATATAATGGTGAACGTATAAATTTATGGTCAACTAATTCTTATTTCCATCTTTCTCTTTCTAATGAGATGTCAGCATTGGAAGTGACTCACAGAACTTACTAACTCAGCCAGTTGACACCAGCATTTCCTCCTTCAGGCAATTGGAACCCATTTGCAAATTTCATCACAGAGAAGCATTTAATAATGAAATGATACCATTTCAAAATCTGACAGAAAGCTTACCTTACACAGAGAAACCAGAAATGCAAAGTCATGTGTATAATTGTGCAAAAGACACCAATATGAAGGAAGATTCAATTAAGGAAGAAAATCCAGTGGAAACTGGCACCTCCACAAATGAAGACCAACTTGCTCATGAGTGGGTCAAACAACCTTCTAGAAGCCCTCCTCTAGTCCTCAGCAGTGGAGAGACACCGAAATTCATGGAAACGTCACTGCCTAAAAGTACTTCCATGGAGTCTGCACTCAAACCTAATCAACCTCAAAACTTCTTATATAAGGAAAATGTACACAGAGATGTTGAAAAACCGTTTTATCAAGGGAATAGCTTTAACCTCCTTGATCTGAGAGCTAATTATACAAAAGAGGAGGTAAGATTTTTGATGGTCAGTATAATTTGTAGAGTGTTAAAATATGTGCTTTCCTATATATATATGCATATATATATATAGAATATATATAAAATATAATCTGAGACTTTTCCAAGTACTGCTAGATAATCTAATCAGTATGAGGGACATTGCTTCTCTGGGGGAAAATGCCTTCTGAGATCTTAATCAATTTAGAAACAAATTTTTCCTAATAAAATCAAGTCCATTACTTGAAGATTAGCTCTACGAAATGATAATTTCTTTGAGGATCGGGGCTCTGTCTTGCTCATCCTTTTATGTATCTTAGCATCTACTTAGTGCCTTGAATATAAGAGGCTGTCATGTGTGGTGAATCAGATTAGCTGGAATTCGGAGTTTATAGTAAGCAAAAGGTTGAGAAGAAGAAGAAGGAGAGAGACATTAGGTCATTTGACAAGAAAATCTTAAAATTTTTCTATCAAGGGATTTCTGTTGACAAGCACAAAATACTAATTTTTCTACCAAAGTGAAAATATTAATTCGTCTTTTGAGTTACTCTTTCTGGGCACACATGTAGTATCCTAAGAACACTGAAGATACCAATAGTATAAATTCTGCATACTCTGAAAATTTGTAAAAAAGTAACAATTTTCAGAATTGGTATGGGCAAATAGATAAAATCCAGGAATAGCAAAAATAGTACCATTTTATTGTAAGTCTGATGAGAAAAGCTATGACTATTATGTTTCATTTGCAGGTGTGAGCCCTTTTTTTGCTCATTTGTTTGGAAGCAGTATGTAAAAGAGAATTTTATTTCCCTATGTTGATTCTGGGGCATTTAAAAAGTCTGTTTAATTAGCATTTCTCAAGATTGCTCCTTCCTGTTTCCACTGCATTTAGTCATTTATTCGACCAATAAATACTTTCAGGAATCTATTATGTGCTAGGCCTTGTACAATGTGTTGGTTATATAATGTAACGGTTTTAAAAAATGTGGTTTTTGTCCTCATAAAATAACACCTTAGTAGAGGAAACTCACATTAAATAATCACACAAGTAAATGTAAACTGTCAACTATGGTAAGTGCTATGAATAGTTATATAAAGTGTATGTTAAGTGTGTGTGTGTTATATAATATTACATATAAACTATAAACCGTAAGCATGATAAGTGCTGTGAATAAAATGATGGGAATCTTACTGTTCCTGAAGTAGTGGTAATTGAGCTGAGCTCTGAAGGATGAGTTAGGAGTTAATTAACTGTGGGTGTGATTAGCATTCCATGCAGAAGTAACATGTGCAAGAACCCTGTGGCTTCAGGGAGCATGGCACCCACTACGACCTGGCGGGAGTCCAGTGTTTTTGGATCGAAGGTGGCAGGTAGTAGATGAGGATGGACAGGTAGCGTGGGTCAGGCATCAAGATCAGACATCGGAATCTTGTAGGCCTCAGTAGGGATAGTTGTCTTTATCCCAGAACAATGGTAAACTGTTATAATATAGGGGTCAAGTATCTCTAAATTCTAGAAAGTTATATAGCCCACCCCTGCAGATATCTTTTATGGGTTTTTTTTTAAGATTTTATTTATTTATTTATTTATTTGACAGTGAGAGGGAGAGAGAAAGCATAAGCAGGGAAGCGGCAGAGGGAGAGAGAGAAGCAGGCTCCCTGCTGAGCAGAGAGCCTGATGTGGGGCTCGATCCCAGGATTCTGGGATCATGATCTGAGCCGAAGGCAGACACTTAACTGACTGAGCCACCCAGGCACCCCCTTTTACAGGGTTATATATCATATTCATTTGAGTGTTTTCCTACTACAACTTATTATCCTTTTAAAAAGCCCCCAAAACCTATTTTGTGGGAGAAAATCAATCACGAGGCATATTCATCTGACATTCTTACATTCACAGAAGTCATACCCATGAGATAATGATTTGATGAGCAAGAAAAGAAGTCTTCATTCAAAAGTGGCCTCACAGACTGTAGGGTAATTGATAAATTTGTTTTAATTCATCTGAAGTCAAAGAAAGTACCTCACATGTGTTCAGAAAAGTCCATATCATAGAAAGTTGATGAGAGTATCAAAGCTGAGTTTATCTTCTGAAAAAGTAAATGTGATACATACCTCTATCATATGTCTGTTGTTTGTGCTCCGCTATGCTATTGGGTGCTATATATACATTTAGCAGTTATTACTTAAGTATGTTTGTTAAGTTGGTATTATTATTGGAAGCAGACATTATCATTGCTCTATTATAGCTGAGGAAACCACACTAGAGATCTAGGATTCAAGGCCAGCTATATATGATTTCAAAACTCATGATCTTTATACTCTTTTTCACACTTACGTACTCTAATTTACAGATCACAGTGTCTTCGAAAGGAATACAGAGCTTTGGGGATATTCCTGAGACTCCAGTCTGTCACCATAAGGAGGTCGCCGTGGAGAGTGTGGACAGTCCAGGGATGGCCTCACCTTGGTCTCCTGCAGGCATTTCTTGGTGTGGTAGAGCGTCTCTGGAGGACAGCAATATGCACGACATGAAGCAGAGCTTGGAAAGCTCACAACCTCCGGAAGAGGACATGGCTTTAAATGAAGTCTTATGGAAATTACAGCACACTAACAAACAGCAGCAAACTCGGATCCAAGACCTGCAGAGTAGCAACAAGTATTTAGAGAGGAAGTTTGAAGAACTACAGAAGCAGACTACCAAACAGCATGTGTTTGTGGACATCATAAATAAGCTGAAGACCAAGGTGGAAGAATTAATTGAAGACAAATACAGGGTGATGCTGGAAAAGAGTGACGCTGACAAGACACTGCAGAATTTGCACGAGGTCTTAACTCACACCCAAAAGCAACTTCAGGAAGCTAGGAATGAAAAGGAAACCTTACAGCTGGAGCTTAAGAAGATCCAGGGCAATTACGTTCACCTCCAGGAAAGGTACATGACTGAAATGCAGCAGAAGGACAAAACTGTCAGTCAGTGCCTAGAAATGGACAGAACCCTAAGCGAGAAAGAAGAAGAGGTGGAGAGGCTGCAGCAACTCAAGGGGAAGCTGGAAAAGGCCACCACCTCCGCGCTGGCCTTGCTGAAAAGGGAGAAAAAGACCCGAGAACAAGAGTTCCTGTCTTTATATCAGCAATTTCAGAAGCATGAGAAGGAAAACCTGGAAGAAAGACAGAAACTGAAATCGACACTCAAAACGCTGCTCGCTCAAATTACTCATTTGCAGTTCACATCCGAAAACAAGAAGGCAAAGAATGCCCAACTCCAGCAGCAGGTCAGCGAAGTAAAACAGGAGAACGCAAGGCTTCGGCAGCAGGTGGCGAGGAGCCAGCAGCAAAATGATGGCCCTCGGTTTGAGATGCCTTGGTTAGCCGAGCACTCCGGGGAAGCGGTGGAAGCAGATACCGCAGAGGTATAGACACAAATTCGGAATCTCGAACACAGAATTTCATGAGTTGCTAACAGTCTGCTGATGCACATTTAGACATGGCGCTCACATTTGTTGGCAGAAAGAATTACTAACAAAAAGAAAAGGGAACGGAAAACGTAGCACAGGTTTGGAGAAGCTTCTCCGGTTCCTGGGTACGCAGATTAAAGAAGAGCCATTTCTGGTCTCTTGTGACTATTTTGGTAGAGGTGAAAATTAACGTGGGAATTTTCTGGGTACCTATGATCAATGGTCTGAAGCATCCCTTGAGAAAAGATCTTCTAGGTGGGCATTTCAGTGTTGTCATGCCACGTCTGCCTAATGATGAAACTAAGTAATGCAATTACATATTTGGTTTACAAGGTCAAACAAACCTATATTATATCACATGTTAATTTTATGATGTTATAAACTTCGTGATTGAGATGTAAGTGATATATAACATTAGTTTCAGGTCTGTAGCATGATTCGATATTTGTATATGTTGCAAAACTAGCACCACAATAAGTCTAGTTAACATCTAATAAAAACAACATGACAGCCTCATATCTATAAGTTTGGAGACACTGTAATATTGTAATCTCTGCAGTTCAAATGGCTTTTTTGGCATTTGTCATTCCATGAACCTGAAAGTGATCCTTTTCACAAGCCAGAGCGCATCTATTTCAGTTTTGTAGGCCTGTCTTAAAATATTTATAGTACAACCTTATTAATTCTGACTACCTAGAAAGAAGGCTGATATGAACTAGAAAAATGTATGTTTGTTTAAAACTCTTAAAACAACTTGAGCTGATTATGTTGCCTTGAGGATGTCCTTAGAGGACTTTCTTTCAGGAATCCATAATTAGTACAAGTATTGTTGGCAAGTAAATAGTTCTATTATTTTTTAATGATTCTCAGGAAAATATTGTTCTCTTACATTTAAAAAATTCTCTCTGTAATCTTTTCTCCAGAAAGAAGTTAGGATTATCTAAACCAGTGCTTAAACGTTAGCATTCATCAGCCTTAGCTGTGAAAATGCAGATTGCTGGGGCCTGCCTCAGGGTTTCTGAATCAGTAGGTGTGCCATGGGGCTGGAGAATGCGTTGTTCTTTCTCTCTCTCTCTTTCTCTTTCTTTCTTTCTTTCTTTCTTT
Organism: Ursus arctos; assembly: GCF_023065955.2. NCBI lineage: Eukaryota > Metazoa > Chordata > Mammalia > Carnivora > Ursidae > Ursus > Ursus arctos. Next base: position 11,857,411 of record NW_026622997.1, on the reverse strand, counting down.
CTTTCTTTCTTTCTTTCTTTCTTTTTTTTTTTTAATGTTTTTTTTATTATACTATGTTAGTCACCATACAGTACATCCCTGGTTTCTGATGTAAAGTTCGATGATTGATTAGTTGCGTATAACACCCAGTGCACCATGTAATAGGTGCCCTCCTTACTACCCACCACCAGTCTATCCCATTCCCCCACTCCCCTCCCCTCTGAAGCCCTCAGTTTGATTTTATTTATTTATTTATTTATTTATTTATTTATTTATTTGACATGAGAGAGTGAGAGAACACAAGCAGGGAGAACAGCAGAGGGAAAGAGCCCCGCTGAGCAGGGAGCCCGATGCGGGGCTCAATCCCAGTTTCTTTTTTTCTTTTTTCTTTTTTTAGTTTTTTATCGTGTTGTGTTAGTCACCATACAGTATCTAACAAGATCCTGAGTCTCCCCAATGCTGCTGGGCCAAGGGTCACACTTTTGAGAACCACTAACCCAAGCAGAGATGACCTTAACTCATCTTTTTTTTTTTAATTTTGATGTTTTTTCATTCTATTATGTTAGTCACCATACAGTACATCCCCGGTTTCCGATGTAAAGTTCGATGATTCATTAGTTGCGTATAACACCCAGTGCACCATGCAATACGTGCCCTCCTTACTACCCATCACCAGTCTATCCCATTCCCCCACCCCCCTCCCCTCTGAAGCCCTCAGTTTGTTTCTCGTAGTCCATAGCTCATCTTAAGGGTCTGTATTTTGTCTTCCAAAATAGCTGCTAGCCAAATCATGACAAATTTTTTGTATTGGTAAACTCTGAATGAATTAGTACAACTGTATAGAAGGTTATCACAGTACGTTATTTTTTTTCTTGAGCTTTCTTTCAAAAAAAAAAGTGAAGTTCTTTGTTTTATATTGACAAATCAATTTCTTTAATATCCCCAAATCATCCTTATTCTGCGTTTAGTTTTGCGTCTCATGAACTCTAGGTATGTTTTCTCAAAAGTGTGGTCTGGTGTGTCTATGAGGTCAAAGTATTTTCATAGTCATAGGAATATGTTGTGACCTTGCCACTCTCATTTTTTTCATAAGGGCTTCCGGTGGAGTTTTCTAGAAACTGTGTCATTCGTTGCTTTTATGTCTGACCAATGTATGAAGCAGATGTGAGAACTCTGCTGTCTTCTATGAACTCAGCATTACATATATTTGCAAAAATGTAAACAGTGCCACTCTTTTCACTAATTTCTTCCTTTGGAAAATGTGGTAATTTCATATTAAAATTATTATTTACATTGACACAAGGGATTTATTGTTATTTGAATGGATTAGTAAGCAAAGAATTTTTCAATGTTCTCAGTCATAATTTCTAATATAGTAAATATTGATAGATATAACCCACATAAACAAAAGCCTTTTAGGATTCTCAATAATTTTTGAGTCTATAAAGGGGTCTTAAGAATCCAAAGTTTGAGAACCACAGTTCAGAGTTTTTTTTTTTAATAAATATTAACATTTATCTCTTCAAATTTAAATTTGAGTGCCATGTTTTTAGGGCAGCTCAGAAGTTTTTGGGTTTTTTCCCCTTTTTTTTCTTGGTTTTTTTTTAATTTAAATTGAATTAATTAACATATAATGTATTATTGGTTTCAGGGGTACAGGTCTGTGATTCATCAGTCTTATATAATACCCAGTGCTCATTACAACACATACCCTCCCCAATGTCCATCACCCAGTTATCCCATCCCTTCCTCTCCCTCCCCTCCAGCAACTCTCAGTTTGTTTCCCAAGATTAAGAGTCTCTTATGGTTTGTCTCCCTCTCTGGTTTCATCTTACCATTTTTTCCTCTCTTCCCCTATGATCCTCTGCCTTGTTTTTTTTTGTTTTTTTAAAGATTTTATTTATTTGACAGAGAGAGAGAGACATCCAGCAAGAAAGGGAACACAAGCAGGGGGAGTGGGAGAGGAAGAAGCAGGCTCCCAGTGGAGCAAGGAGCTCAATCCCAAGACCCTGGGATCACGCCCTGAGCTGAAGGCAGACGCTTAACGACAGAGCCACCCAGGCGCCCCCTCTGCCTTGTTTCTTAAATTCCACATATCAGTGAGAGCATACCATAATTGTCTTTCTCTGATTGACTTATTTCACTTAGCATAATACCCTCTAGTTCCATCCATGTCATTGCAAATGGCAAGATTTCTTTTTTAATGCCTGTGTAATATTCCATTTTATATATATACCACATCTTCTTTATCCATTCATCTGTTGATGGACATCAGGGCTCTTTCCACAGTTTGGCTATTGTGGACATTGCTGCTATAAACATTGGGGTGCAGGTACCCCTTCGGATCACTACATTCATATCTTTGGGGTAAATACCCAGGAGTGCAATTGCTGAGTCGTAGGGTAGCTCTATTTTCAACTTTTTGTGGAACCTCTATACTGTTTGCAGAGTGGCTGCACCAGCTTGCATTCCCACCAACAGTGTAGGAGGCTTCCTCTTTCTCTGCATCTGTTGTTTCCTGACTTGTTAATTTTAGCCATTCTGACTGGTGTGAGGAGGTATCTTGTGGTTTTGATTTGTATCTCCCTGATGCCGACTGATGTGGAGCACTTTTTCATGTGTCTGTTGGCCATTTGAATATCTTCTTTGGAGAAGTGTCTATTCGTGTCTTCTGCCCATTTCTAGATTGGATTATTTGTTCTTTGGGTGTTGAGTTTGATAAGTTCTTTATGGATTTTGGATACTAGTCCTTTATCTGATATGTCATTTGCAAATATCTTCTCCCATTTGGTAGGTTGCCTTTTAGTTTTTTTTGACCGTTTCCTTTGCTGTGCAAAAGCTTTTTATCTTGATTAAATCCCAATAGTTCATTTTTGCCTTTGTTTCCCTGGTCTTTGGAGATGTATCTAGCAAGAAGTTGCTGTGGCCAAGGTCAAAGAGGTTGCTGCCTGTGTTCTCCTCAAGGATTTTGATGGATTTCTGTGTCACATTTAGGTCTTCTACCCATTTAGAGTCTATTTTTGTGTATGATGTAAGGAAATGGTCCAGTTGCATTCTTCTGCTTGTGGCTGTCCAATTTCCCAACACCATTTGTTGAAGAGACTGCCTTTTTTCCATTGGATATTCTTTTCCGCTTTGTCAAGGATTAGTTGACCATAGCGTTGAGGGTCCATTTCTGAGTTCTCTAATCTGTTCCATTGATCAATGTATCTGTTTTTGTGCCAGTACCATACTGTCTTAATAATTACAGCTTTGTAATAGAGCTTGAAGTCGGAGTTGTGATGCCACCAGCTTTGGTTTTCTTTTTCAACATTCCTTTGGCTATTTGGGGTCTTTCCTGGTTGCATACAAATTTTAGGATTATTTGTTCCAGCTTGGTGAAAAAAGTTGATGGTATTTTGATAGGGATTGCATTGAATGTGTAGATTGCTCTAGGTAGCATAGACATTTTAACAATATTTGTTCTTCCAATCCATGAGCATAGAATGTTTTTACATTTCTTTGTGTCTTCCTCAATTTCTTTCATGAGTATTCTGTAGTTTCTGAGTACAGATCCTTTGCCTCTTTGGTTAGGTTTATTCCTAGGTATCTTATGGTTTTGGGTGCAATTAGAAATGGGATCGATTCCTTAATTTCTCCTTCTGTCTCGTTGGTGTATAGAAATGCAATTGATTTCTGTGCATTGATTTTATATCCTCCAACTTTACTGAATTCATGTATGAATTCTAGCAATTTTGGGATGAGAGTTTGACTTCTTTGTCAATTTGGATGTCTTTTATTTCTTTTTGTTATCTGATTGCTGAGGCTAAGACTTCTAGTACTACATTGAACAGCAGTGGTTTTGGTGGACACCCCTGCTGTGTTCCTGACCTTAGGGGAAAAGCGCTCAGTTTTTCCCCATTGAGAATGATATTCGCTGTGGGTTTTTCATAGATGGCTTTTATGATATTGAGGTATGTACCGTCTATCCTTACACGGTGAAGAGTTGTGGTTTTTTTTTTAAGATTTTTTTTTTATTTATTTGACAGAGATAGAGACAGCCAGCGAGAGAGGGAACACAAGCAGCGGGAGTGGGAGAGATAGAAGCAGGCTCATAGCGGAGGAGCCTGATGTGGGGCTCGATCCCATAACGCTAGGATCACGCCCTGAGCCGGAGGCAGACGCTTAACAACTGCGCCACCCAGGCTCCCCTACACGGTGAAGAGTTTTAATCAAGAAAGAATGCTATACTTTGTCAAATGCTTTTTCTGCATCTATGGAGAAGATCATATGGTTCTTGTCCTTTATTTATGTAGTGTTTTATATTGATTGATTTGTGGATGTTGAACCAACTTTGCAGCCCAGAAATAAATCCCACTTGGTTGTGGTGAATAATCCTTTTAATGTACTATTGGATCCTATCGGCTAGTATTTTGGTAAGAATTTTTGCATCCATGCTCATCAGGGATGTTGGTCTGGAATTCTCCTTTTTGGTAGGGTCTTTGGTTTTGGGATCAAGGTAATGCTGGCTTCATAAAAAGAGTTTGGAAGTTTTCCTTCCATTTCGATTTTTTGAAACAGCTTCAGAAAAATAGGTATTAATTCTTCTTTAAATGTTTGGTAGAATTCCCCTGGGAAGCCATCTGGCCCTGGGCTCTTGTTTGTTGGAAGATTTTTGATTACTGTTTCAATTTCCTTGCTGGTTATGGGTCTGTTCAGGTTTTCTGTTTCTTCCTGGTTCAGTTTTGGTAGTTTATACATCTCTAGGAGTGCATCCATTTCTTCCAGATTGCTTAATTTGTTGGTATATAGTTGCTCATAATACGTTCTTATAATTGTATATCTTCAGTGTTGATTGTGATCACTCCTCTTTTATTCATGATTTTATTTGGGTCCTTTCTTTTTTCTTTTTGCTAAGTCTGGCCAGGGGTTTATCAATCAAGCAGCTCCTAGTTTCATTGATCTGTTCTACTGGTTTTTGGTTTTTTGTGTTTTTTGGGGTTTTTTTTTAGTTTCTATTTCATTGATTTCTGCTCTAATCTTTATTATTTCTCTTCTTCTGTTGGGTTTAGGCTTTATTTGCTCTTCTTTCTCCAGCTCCTTTAGATGTCAGGTTAGGTTGTGTATTTGAGACCTTCCTTATTTCTTGAGAAAGGCTTGTAGTGCTATATACTTCCCTCGTAGGACCACCTTTGCTGCATCCCAAAGATTTCGAACAGTTGTGTCTTCATTTTCATTTGTTTCCATAAATTTTTTAAATTCTTCTTTAATTTCCTGGTTGACCCATTCATTCTTTAGTATAATGCTCTTTAGCCTCCATGTATTTGAGTTCTTTCCAACTTTCCTCTTGTGATTGAGTTCCAGTTTCAAAGCATTGTGGTCTGAAAATATGCAGGGAGTGATCCCAATCTTTTGGTACCAGTTAAGACCTGATTTGTGACCAAGGATGTGATCTACACTGGAGAATGTTCCATGTGCACTCAAGAAGAATGTGTGTTCTTTTGCTTTGGGATGGGATGTTCTGAATGTATCTGTGAAGTCCAGCTGGTCCAGTGTGTCATCAAAGCCCTTATTTCTTTGTTGGTCTTCTGCTTAGATGATCGTCCATTGCAGTGAGAGGAGTGTTAAAGTCCCCTACTATTATTATATTATTATCGATTTGTTTCTTTGATTTTGTTATTAATTGGTTTATATAATTGGCTGCTCCCATGTTAGGGGCATAAATTACATAAATTACAATTGTTAGATATTAGATGTTCTTGTTGGAAAGTTGCTTTAATTATGATATGGTGTCCTTCCTCATCTCTTATTATAGTCTTTGGTTTAAAATCTGATTTGTCTAATATAAGGATCGCCACCCCAGCTTTCTTTTGATGTCCATTAACATGATAAATGGTTTTCCACCCCCTCACTTTCAATCTGGAGTTGTCCTTGGGTCTAAAATGAGTCTCTTGCAGACAGTATATTGATGGGTCTTGCTTTTTTATCCAATCTGTTACCCTGTGTCTTTTGATTGGGGCATTCAGCCCACTACATTCAGAGTAACTCTTGAAAGATATGAATTTAGTGCTATTGTATTCCCTGTAAAGTGACTGTTTGTGTGTATTGTCTCTGTTCCTTTCTGGTCTATGTTACTTTGGGGCTCTCTCTTTGCTTGGAGGACCCCTTTTAATATTTCGTGTAGGGCTGGTTTAATGATCACAAATTGTTTCAGTTTCTGTTTGTCCTGGAAACTTCTTATCTCTCCTTCTATTTTGAACGACATCCTAGCTGGATAAAGTATTTTTGGCTGCATAGTTTTCTCATTTGGCACCCTTGCTCAGAGTTTTTGAGAGTGGTGTTTAATTCAGCACTTTGATTAAAGAAGGAAGGGAAGAATGAATGGGGGATAAACAGAAGGGGGAATGAACCACGAGAGACTATGGACTCTGGGAAACAAACTGAGGGCTTCAGAGGGGAGGGGGGTGGGGGATTGGGATAGGCTGTTGATGGGTAGTAAGGAGGGCACATATCGCATGGAGCGCTGGGTGTTATACACAAACAGTGAATCATGGAACATGACATCAAAAACTAAGGATATACTGTATGGTGACTAACATAACATAATAAAAAATTTCTAAAAAAATAAATAAAGAGCAATCCAGACTCTTTGTCTTTATCCTGACACATGTGAATTGTATACACATAGGATGCAAAGATTGTGCATTCTGATTTGTTCCTGAATTGCTCACTTGGTGAAGAGGAGAGCCTGAGTCCCCCAGATGTGAAAAGAACTTCTCAGCTTGTCTCCAAAATTCACAGTGTTCTGGCTCTGATGGTAGGACTTCTCACATCCCAGGTAATTAAAAAAAATTTTTTTATTGGGGGAGGGAGATATATCGAGGTTGGACTAAACCACAGGGGCAATCTAAAGCCACAGAGTTAAGTTATGGGAGAAAGAAATGGAAGACCCTTCGTTTAGTACTTTTTACATGTCCTGGAAGCTCTATCAGAGCAGTAGTCTTGTTGTCTGGCTCAGTCTGCTCCTAGTGATTGGTAAGTGTTCCCATCAGTGAGCTGTTCACCCATCTAAAATTTAGCTTTGGGGCAGCAGGGGGGACAGTAGGGAGTTGTGTACATTGGTGGACTGAAGAATGAAGTTGGTGTCAGGTGAGTTCAAATCCTGACTTCACCACCTCCTGGCTGTGTGACTTGCCCAAGTGACTTTTACCTTTATCAGCCTTAGCGTTCTCTTCCTAAGTAGGGGAAATGATACTTGCCACTGCCCTGGGAGGTGACAAGCACTGCATTTAATGAGAGACCTGGTTACGGGGCATGGCATTTGCTAGCTTCTCAAATGAGCTAGTTGTCTTTCTTCCTCTTCTATTAATGTCCATTTCTCTGATCTTTTTTTAAAAATTTATTTGAGAGAGAGTGAGCAAGAGAGAGAGCATAAGCAAGGGGGAGGGGCATAGGGAGAGGGAGAAGCAGACGCCCCGATGAGCAGGGAGCCCGATATGGGACTCGATCCCAGGACCCTAAGATCATGACCTGAGCCCAAGGCAGATGTTTAACCAACTGAGCCACCCAGGCACTCCATTTCTTTGATCCTAAGTGTGGTCATCTGAGCCAAAATTGAGGGCCATGGTCCGTGATGTTCCTGATCCAACACAATGCTTATTTCCATTGTGCTTCAGCTAAAGTTTGTTGAACACTAGCGTTTATTTAGTGCTAGAAACTGAGCTGAGCATTTTATGCAGAAATCACAAAACGGTGTCCCACAGACTATATCCACCAGAAATTTTGTTTTTACACGTGAGTCTGCATATGGCACAGACTCTTCTTAGCTACAAACTTTCCCATCCCACTTCGTTCCTTCAAACATTTCCTTACTCACCATAAGGCTTGCCTCCCCACCCCCCATCTGTCACCAGAAGCTGCTATTCTTTCTGCCTTAATTGTAGGCTGCCGCTTCTCTACCACACCTCCCAAGGAGGAATGTGTCCTAGCCCTCTTGTCGGTAGATGTCATCCCACACCAAACAAATATTATGTTTGCTTGTTCTGGGTCTCCCACCCCCACTAGAACGGAAGCCTTCAACATCAGAGACCTGGTACGTTGTATGCCCTGTACATAATATAGGTTAAGCCCTTAATCGGCACTCAACAAATGTTTCTTGACTTCCCAGCCTGTCCTTGAAGTCTTCTGAGTTTACTCTCCCTGCTTTTCATGAGTTATCTCCTCCAGTCCTTACGCCATTCTTTGTATTATCAGGCTTTTTTTTTTAATGGAAAAAGAATAAAAATAAAAAATAAACTAAGTAGGAGGGGCGCCTGGGTGGCACAGCGGTTAAGCGTCTGCCTTCAGCTCAGGGCGTGATCCTGGCGTTATGGGATCGAGCCCCACATCAGGCTCCTCCGATATGAGCCTGCTTCTTCCTCTCCCACTCCCCCTGCTTGTGTTCCCTCTCTCGCTGGCTGTCTCTATCTCCGTCAAATAAATAAATAAAATCTTTTAAAAAATAAATAAATAAAATAAACTAAGTAAAATAACATAAAATAAAAACATGGAAAAACAAACTGAGGCTTCGAACAGTTGGGTTTCTTGTCCAAATTCTCACATAGGATGGAAGGGCAGAACTCAGATACAAACTCAGGCAGTCCAACTCATGCACATATTTTTGACCCTGAGGTCATACATACAAATACCTTTTTCTGGGCACCCTTGAAATATCTAGAGTTTCAGTGTTGTTGAGGATGTCTGATTACTCTGGTGTCAGATATAGCAATTTGGCTAAAGTTTGGATTTGTAACCTGACCAGGCTAGGCTAAGATGTGATGTAGGTGCGAATGTGTAAGCATGTATTGTTATTATAGATGGGGATTAACTTCCCAGCGATTATACTAATCTGTCCCCAAAACAATTACTTATATCCAAGTGTGAATCTATAAGAATTCTTTCCATACTAACTCTTTATTGGATATCTTATGAGTAATTGAAGAATTGAGTTCAGTATTTTATCTCTTTTGGTTTGGTCACTTATTCTGGAAATTTTGTGTGTGTGTTTTCTGTCCTCCCTTTAGCTTTACTGAAACCTTTTTAATACAGCTTCTCAAACTGTTACTCCTAGGACATCACCACTCCCGATATTGAACATTTCGAAGACAGCAAGAAAGTTAATGATACAATGCTACAAAAATTGAAGCACTTCCATCTTAAAAAGAAAAATTTAGATAAAGAGGTACCATATTTATTCTTTATTCTAAAAATTGTATCATTTTTGGTAGAAAAATAGTCAAAAAGATAACATAAAAGTATAAAGAAATTCTCCAAATTTGGACTTTTTTAAAAGACTTGTTTTTGGCAGGGCACTTGGGTGGTGCAGTTGGTTAAGCATCTGACTTTTGGTTTCCACTCAGGTCATGATCTCAGGGTCATGAGATTGAGACCCGCATCAGGCTTCTCACTCAGCTCAGAGTCTGCTTGAGATTCTCTTTCCCTCTCCCTCTGCCCCTCCCACTCATTTTCTCTCTCTCTAAAATAAAAGGTGATACCAGAAGGTTAACTTATGCCAGTTCTAATGTGAGAGGAAAACAGAAGTGTCAAGTTTACAGCTAATGAAATGAAAACGTACTCAAATATGGGATCTTGGAACATAGAAACAAATTCAGTCCTGTGTTATAGGGAAATTACTTCTTTGAATTGAGATGGATAGAAAATTTGTTGCAGGTATTCTGGGGAGTCTCTTTGTCTCCTGTCTAACCTGATCAAGGAATAACAGATACACAGAGAAACTCCTGTTCTCTATTTCTTAAACCGGCCTTCAAAAATAAGCCCCACTGAGGGTTGGAGCAGGATGTTACAGAAATACAATTTCAGATATTTGTGTTGTTTTGGTAAATTTACTGAAATGATGTGGTTTCTGTAATTTGACTCCGTGAAGGGGGGTTGGAGGGAAGAAGACATGGTTGGGGGTATAAATGATACAAAATTGGCCACTAGCCATCAATAGTTGAAGCTGGGTGATTATTACATCGAGGTTCATTTAGGTTTTTTCTCTATTTTTTTAAATACTGGAAATTCTTAGGGTGCTTGGTTGGCTCGGTCGGTTAAACATCCAACTCTTGATTTCAGTTCAGTCATGATCTCAGGGGTGAAATTGAACCCCAAGCCCTGTGTAGGGCTCCACACTCAGCAGGGAGTTTGCTTCTCCCTCTGTCTCTCTCTTAAATAAATAAATAAATCTTTTAAAAAATTAAAAAATAAAATAAATATTGAAAATAGTTCATAATAAAAATAATTCTGTGCCTCACAGTTTACCTCACTGATTTTTGGAGAAATTTGAATATTGAATATTAAAATTTATTGTTATTTTCATGAAGGAGCAAATGAACAAATAAGAAATGATTATAATTTACATCTAGGAAAAGTTGGTAGTTTTTTTTTTTCTTTAAAGAAGAATTCTGATAGCCTAACTATAAAATCAACTGAATATTGTGGAGCGCCTGGGTGGCTCAGTTGTTAAGCATCTGCCTTCGGCTCAGGGTGTGATCCCGTTCTGGGATCGAGCCCCGCATCAGGCTCCTCCGCTGGGAGCCTGCTTCTTCCTCTCCCACTCCCCCTGCTTGTGTTCCCTCTCTCGCTGGCTGTCACTCTCTGTCAAATAAAAAAAACAAAAAAGAACAAAAACCAAAAACCCCAATTGAATATTGGGATAAGCTCCCAGAGATCCCAAGCCCACCCTCAGGTTCGTGATCTGCTAGGACCCGTGGGACTGTGCATATGGTCATAGTCACAGCTGTGTTTCCCTGTGAGAGACTACAGAGCAAAGTCAGCACAGGGAAAAGGGGCTTGGGGAAGATTCCAGAGGAAACCAGATTCAAGCTGCCAAGAGCCCCCTCGCAGTGGAGTCACACAAGATGCACTTCATTTTTCCAGCAATGAGCTGTGACAATATGTGTGAAATTTTAACAGGGTCTCATTAGAGACCCAGGACCCAGGGGTTTATTGGGGGCTGCTCAGATAGGCATGTCACCCTAGCACACTGTAAAACTCTAGACCCCCCAGAAGGAAAGAGGCATTCAGTATAAACGACACTCTCTGTACAAATGGGTTAGGCACAACGAGCCATTCAGATTACAGAATGATGGAACTTCTCCTGTAATCCACATTCCCAGATGCCAGCCAGGCGGCAGCAGAAGAGCAGGCCTTCCTGAGGGGAGCAGTCTCGGATCTGCTGTGTGAACTCTCTTCTATACAAGAGCTGTAAAAACAGTAGCTCTTTAGAAACCAGGGACTAGACAGTGCATGGCTTTATGATTTTATTATAAATGTTATCGAATGCAGTTTTATTTCTTCTTTTCTGAAATATGAAACACTTTTTTCCTTAGCTACTGGAACATAAAGATAAAATTACAGCTTTTAGAGAATTACTTGCAAAAGAAAAAGCATTTCACGATCAGGTTACTGAGGTGAGTTTAACTTTTACCATGCACTGTCTTTAACATGCAGAAATACAATTTCAAATATTTATGTTCTTTTGGTATATTTGCTGAAATCCTTCGAGCTCCAAGTTCTACACTTCTATTATTCTAGCCACTGAAGAGCTCTTTGATTGTTAAACTTATAAAGTATTTATTGTCAAATTTCCCAAGGAATGTGAAAGTATTGGAAGTGAGCAAAATATATTAAATCTCAGGTTACAGGTTTTGATTCATATGAAGCCAAGAATGTTAGAGATGTGCCTATCTTATTGGGAACCAAACTGAATAAGTACCACAATCTGAATGAAGAGCTTGATTTCTTGGTAAGGAAGACCTTTTGTTGCTTTGCTAGCATTCTTATCCATAGCACCATTTTATTAACAAGTTTAAGAAACTATCAACCTTCAGGGGCAACTGGGTGGCTCAGTCATTAAGCGCCTGCCTTCGGCTCAGGGCGTGATCCTGGCGTTCTGGGATCAAGCTCCACATCAGGCTCCTCCGCTGGGAGCCTGCTTCTTCCTCTCCCCCTCCCCCTGCCTGTGTTCCCTCTCTCGCTGGCTGTCTCTCTCTGTCAAATGAATAAATAAAATCTTAAAAAAAAAAAAACTATCAACCTTCAAAAAATTTGTTCATTAAAATGGTCACACACTGGCACTGTGGCAGCGTTATTCGACCATAAAAGTATACAATTGAAGTTTGCATTTTCAGGTTTTTTGTCCTACCTGATTATTGTTTAGACTAATCAGATTTATTTCTTTCAAAATGCAGAAATCAAAAAATGGATGCTAGTTTCCACAGTGACTGAAACACATTTATATTTTTGCATAAACTACCACCATTCTTTTTTTTTTTAAGTTTTATTTATTTTTTTTAGTAATCTCTACATCCACCGTGGGGCAAGAACTCACCGTCCTGAGATCAAGAATTGCATGCTCTTCCGACTGAGCCAGCCAGGCCCCCTGCTCTCACCATTCTAAATATCAGTGTATCAGTAGCTGTTTACAACAACTATGATTAAGGGATACTTTGGGAAATTGTTCACTTTAGATGCCATCTAAAGATGAAGGCATCTCCACAAAAAGAGATGGTAATTACGTGACTTAATGGAGATGTTAGCTAGTGCTGTGGTGGTGATCATTTTGCAGCAGAGAAGTGTATCAAATCAGCGTGCTGGACACCTTAAACTTACACAGTGTATATGTCAGTTATAACTCAAAAAAGCTGGAAAATACAGGCAGATAAAACAGGAAAAATACGTGGTAAGAAAGGGAAAATGTGATCTCGGTATCTAGGTAGTTACAGAGTTGATCCCACTAAAACAAAAAGGTGATTAATTAATGTAGTTTATTTTTTAATAGCAGTTAATTAGAGAAGTCTATCATATTTCTAAATTATTAAAAATTGGCATTCTCCAAACATCCATAGCATAACCATTCATCTTTGAGAGAGAAGAAAAAGTCCAATGTGGTGAGGGCTCAAAAGTTTCTCATAATTCATTATTTTTTAAAATTTCAATAAGTAATTATTGGCATCTCACAAAAGGCTAAAAATGCTAGTCATTATGGAGGCAGAAAGCCAAATCAAACATGATCTCTGCTTCTAAGAAACCTAGAAAAGAAGATAAAATATGTAAGTAACTGTTCACAAAGGGTGAAGGGGAAGTTCCTTAAAAAGTGATACAGTGGCCAGTGGTCTAACAGAGGTGATGTTTGTCAAATGATAAGCTCAGAGGAGGAACAGATACTGTCCAAGTAGGGGAGTCCTGGGACACCTCGTGAAGGGAATGGCAGCTGGACTTTGAAAACTAGTAAAGTCTGAGCATAGGGAGATGAGAGGAGAGCCCTCAATCAATTCTGTCATTCATTAGTAGTTTCTGTGCTTCGGGCATAAAAGATAATTCGAGTGGACCTTCATCTTCCCAGCAGTGGGAAGCTGTCATGAGAAAGAGGACACAACTAGAAGCACGTCAGACACACTATGTCATTTCTAAAATGTGCTACAGTCTACTTGTACAAACTGTATGTCAGAGAAACCAAATAATCCATGAGGGAGGGAGCCCTTCACTGAAAAGGTAAGCTACTAAGAACAGAAGAGAAAAGGGATCTTTTGGGGGCAATTATAATGGCTGCTAAAACCTTATATTCAAGACTGGGGGAGGTTTGTTTTTTTGGGTTTTTTTTTGGTTTTGTTTTTGTTTTCTGAGAGAGAGAATTGGTGTGGGGAGGGGGAACAGAAGGAGAGGGAGAGAGAGAATTCCAAGCAGGCTCCACACCCAGCACAGAGCCTGATGCGGAGCTCAGCATGGGGCTGAGTCTCACCACCCTGAGATCACGACCTGAGCCGAAATCAAGAATCCGATGCTTAACCGACTGAGCCCCCAGGCGCCCCTGAGGGGGAGCTTTTAATGAACGGGTCAAACTGGCAAGCCCCTGAGCCTGCTAATCAGTCTCAAGCCGCTAAAGGTGAGACACGCACCCCTGTGCCCCCGATGTGATGCAGGAGGACAAGACACAGCAGATCTGTGAAGTCTTCTCACCGAAACAACTGGATCCGCAAGGAGGCTTCTAGACTACCTTGACTGTAGGTAAAGAGACGTATTAGATGACACCATGATAACAAATCCAGAGTGTGGAAGATTCTCATCAGTAAACACTTGGCACGAGAAAAGGGAGGGAGAGGGAAGGGATAGCTGGTATAGACTAAAGGATGGTGGAGACGAGGAACAAATCAACCAAATGCAGTGTGTGACACCTGTAGGTCCTGATTTGAACAAACCTACTCTAAAAAGGTATTTGTGATATAATAGCAGAGAAAGGAACACAGTCTGGGTGTTAGATAATTTTAAGTTATTGTTAATTTTAATATCTTTGATATCATTATATTTTTATTTATTTATTTTTTATTTTTTAAAGTTTTACTTAAGTAATCTCTGCACCCAATGTGGGGCTCAAACTCACAGCCCCTGAGATCCAGAGCTGTATACGCCTCTGACTGAGCCAGCCAGGTGCCCGAATATCATTGTGTTTTTAAAAGCCCTTATCTGTTACATATTGAAAAGTATTTATGAGTGAATTAATAGAATGGGTAGGTTTGCTTCATTTTTTTCCTCTAAATTTAAATTCAATTATTTAACATATATTATTAGTTTCAGAGGTAGCGTTCAGTGATTCATCATTCTCATATAATACCCAGTGCTCATTACATCACATGCCCTCCTTAAAATCCATCACCTATGATTAAGAGTCTCTTATGGTTTGTCTCCCTCTCTGATTTCGTATTATTTTATTTTTCCCTCTCTTCCCCTATGATCCTCTGCACTGTTTCTTACATTCCACATATAAGTGAAGCCATATGATAATTGTCTTTCTCTGATTGACTTATTTTGCTTAGCATAATACCCCCTAGTTCCATCCACATTGTTGCAAATGGCAAGATTTCATTTTTTGGATGGCTGAGTATTCCATTGTATGTATATACCACATCTTCTTTATCTATTCATCTGTCAGTGGACATCCGGGCTCTTCCCATAGTTTGGCTATTGTGGACATTGCTGCTATAAACATTGGGGTGCAGGAGCCCCTTCGAATCACTACTGGGTAAATACCCAGTAGTGCCAATTGCTGGGTCGTAGGGTAGCTCTATTTTCAACTTTTTGAGGAACCTCCATACTGTTTTCCAGAGTGGCTACACCAGCTTACATTCCTACCAACAGTGTAGGAAGGTTCTCCTTTCTCTGCATCCTCACCTACGTCTGTCATTTCCTGGCTTGTTAATTTTAGCCATTCTGACTGATGTGAGGTGGTATCTCATTGTGGTTTTGATTTGTATTTCCCTGATGCCTAGTGATGCGGAGCATTTTTTCATGTGTCTATTGGCCATTGGGATGTCTTCTTTGGAGAAATGTCTGTTCATGTCTTCTGCCCATTTCTTGATTGGGTTATTTGTTCTTTAGGTGTTGAGTTTGATAAGTTCTTTACAGATTTTGGATACCAGCCCTTTATCTGATAAGACATTTGCAAATATCTTCTCCCATAGAGTGGGTAGGTTTGCTTTTAAATACTCCAGGGGAATGAAAAGATGGCAGGGCTGGGGCAGCAGGAGGTTGGAGATGGATGAAAAACTGATGGAAAAATATTGATGATTGTTGAAGTTAAGTGATGGGCACACAGGATCATTATACTTCTCGCTTTCCTTTTTATGTGTTTGGAATTTCCTGAAATAAAGAGTTTTGGTTGTGTTCTTTGTTTTTGAAACGCAGAAGCGTGCTCTGGAAGGCTCACTTCTCATTCTCTAAGGAACTCTAGGCCAGCAGGACGTGGTCTGCTGGAGCTGAGTCTGATGGCTCATACGTCCTCTACTGCTTTGCCATGTGCTTCTCTTGGAGCCCTTCTGACCCCTTGCTTTTGGTTCTTCTTCACGATTCTGAACTTCCTGTTGCTCCTTTCACCTCCTGACCTCCTCTAGCTTGAGACAGGGTCTTCACCCCAGCTTTGCCTACTGCCAGGCTCTAATGCTGTGGGTATTTAACTGTCAAGTGCACAATGTCTCCTGATCCTAGAAGCATTTGATAAGGTACACCGAAGTCAGGGAGTTGGTCAGAGGGAACAGATAAGAATCTAGTTAGCAGTGCTGGGGTTTAGGGTTCAGGTTAGGCTAATAGTAATGATTTCTCAAGGTCCTCCTAGAGCCCATCTTCAGTAAAATAGGAATCTTTTTATAAAAATAAAATATTTTTAGGGGCACCTGGGTGGCTCAGCTGGTTAAGCATCTGCCTTCAGCTCAGGCCATGATCTCAGGGTCCTGGGATTAAGACCCACGTCGGGCTCCCTTGCTCAGCAGGGAGCCTGCTTCTCCCTCTCCCTCTGTAGCTCCCCCTGCTTATACTCTTGCTCTCTCAAAGAAATAAATAAAATCCTTAAAAAACAAAATGTTTTTAAACCAGTAATACAGAAGATACCCTTTAACTGTTATTATAATAGTTGAAGATTAGAGGCACCTGGGTGGCACGGTCATTAAGCGTCTGCCTCCGGCTCAGGGTGTGATCCCAGCGTTCTGGGATCGAGCCCTATGTCAGGCTCTTCCGCTGGGAGCCTGCTTCTTCCTCTCCCACTCCCCTTGCTTGTGTTCCCTTTCTCGCTGGCTGTCTCTCTCTGTCAAATAAATAAATAAAATCTTTAAAAAATAAAAAAAAATAATAGTTGAAGATTAAAAACTGAAATACTATCCTAAAACATACCATATATGTCACTAAACTTTACTACATGTGTACATACTTTACTATGTATATAGTGTGTATACACACACACACACACACACACTTTACTAATGTACTCTCTGTATTACGTGAAACATTTATTTAATTTATTATTTTGGTAGTCTTTAAAGTTAGACGTTTATTTCTAGTCAAGGAAATACTCAGAAGGTAGCAGATTATTTTCATATTCATCTCCTTTAATCGTAAAATAAGGAAACCTATGATGCAAGGCAGAGAGTTACTACTCTAGGAGGAATGTTCTAAGTGAGCCAAAAGAAAACAATCACAACCCAGCGTCTCATGGTTCCTCTGAACTATTAAACATACCCACCAGTTCCTGGATTTGGACACAGTATTCCCTTGAGCAAACTTTATAGTTAGTGGCCCTTTCTGCCACTGAACAGCCTCCTGAGGAAGATTGAGGGCTCACTAGAACTCCGGTCACAGATGCGATGGCTGTCCCGTCAAACACAATGCTTGCTCCTCAGTTTCCACAGGAAGACGTCAACCTTACCATCAGTTTCCTTGCTCTCTCAAGCACCCTGGGCCCTCACGGGATACTATGACCCTATTCCTCACCTTCCTGGCTTCGATTTTCCTAAACCGTATTCTGAAGCTGGTGTAAGAAGCAACGCTTGCACGACGGAGCCTTGCTGGAGGATCTAACATCAGCCTATTCACTGACCAACTCGGAGCTTGCTAAGGACTCTTCATCCCTGAAGGATGATCTGTGCAGCTGTCTCATGGCTCTCAGAGTAAGCACGGCGGAAAACACAGTTCGCTTCATGGTCAGATACACATGTCCCCACACACAGAAGAAACACTGGTTTTTTATTCTTCTGTTCTATTCCATGTTTTTGTGTTGGTCATAAATCCATTTCACTGCTTAATAAAGAGTCACAACCTGGGTCCCGATGATTCTCAGAAAGTTGCTGCGTGGGACATGCTGGCTTGGCCTTCACAGAATTGCTTTTACCAAGCGCTTGGTGTTATGCCCTCAGCAATCCTAGGAAACCTCTTTCTCCATTTGTTACAGAGAGATTGTTATTTCACTTAGTGCCACAGGGATGAGAACTTCCTTGGAGACCTTAGACCTACTAGGAAAAACCTGTCTTTAGAAACAGGTGTGTTTTCATCACACGAATAATGAAAATCATGTAACTGGCCAGATTTCAGTTTTGCTTTAGCTGCAGAGAAGTTCAGTACCAAACACATGGCAGAGTATAGTCAGGTGTTCACTGTCTTCGTAGACGCATATTGTCCTTCACTTGTTCTGTACATTCTGCTTGAATTGTACTTAATGTATATCTTACTCTATGTATTCAATCTCAAAACCTGTGTGGAAAGAATTGGGAAGTCAATCAATCAATCAATTAATCAATCAGCCAGCCTTCAGATGTCCCAATCTCCTAGGCTGTTCATAACAATGATGGATACATCTACTGTCCTGGTGAAATGTTATGTCTACCTTGACACACTTCTTCTGTAAGTCGACAGTAGCAGAGTATAAGACAACCCCATATGAGGAAAAAGTATTAATGGAAGCAAAAAAAATTTTTTTTCCTTAGGAAACCCGGAATTATGAACTAGGTAGAGCTAAACAGCTTGACAGTATTACAAGGACACTTGGTACCCCTCATCATAGAAGGCCTCAGTGATCCTGGTGGTAGGCAGAGTAATGGCCGCCCAAAGATATCCACACCCTGGTCCTCGGACATGGCAACAGGGACTTTGCATCCCTTGATAAAATAAGAAATCTAGGCACTTATGGCAAAAGGGACTTTGCAGGTGTGATTAAATCAAGGACCTTGAGATGTGGAGGTGATTATCCTGAATTATCAGGATGGGCCCAATCTAATCTCGTGCATCCAGCCGTGTCAGAGAGAGATAGGACTTTGAAGAATGTTAGAGACATAACATTGCTGGCTTTGAGGATGAGGGCAGGGGACCACAAGCCAAGGAATGTGGGCAGCCTTCAGAAGGTGGGAACTAAAGCCTTCAGAAAGGAACACAGCCCTGCTGATGCTTAACTTTAGCCAAATGAGGAGACCCCTGTCACACTTCTAACTTACAGAACTGTAAGATAATAAATTTTTATTGTTGTAAGCCACTAAGTTTGTGGTTATTTCTTATAGCAGCAATTAAAAAAACTAATACAAGATGTGTTGACCTTATTTTTTTTTAGCAATCTGGATTTCAGTGACTCATAGTATCTTAGGGCAATTAATACATTATTAACTTGGAACTATGTCCACAAATCTAGAACACAGAGGGGCCATAGCGGGGACCCAACCTAGGAAATCTTCTGCTGGAGGACTTCATGACCGAGCAGTGACACCTGGACTGAGGGTCCTTCATCCAGCCCCAGCAGCCAGCTGGCTTCTCCACCTCTCCATCCACCCCTCAGTGCTATGTCCACACAGAGTGGAAAGCAGCTTTCCAAGAAGACTTCCTCCTCCACTCTGGGCAAGTGTATGTTGCTATGGACAGGGCCAGACATGGATACTCTTCCTCTTCCTTACTCAGCCCTACCTTTGGAGCCTGCTTCAAGATGATTGTCAAGGCCCATCACTCCAGCTGTGGGTCTGCATTTGTGCCATGCGCTCCAGCACACGTGGGCTGATGCTACAGGAAAGGAGGTGCTAGGGAGATGGGAGAGCCTGCCACTGCACCTGTTGTCAGCCCTCAAGCACCGTGGGGTGAGGAGGTCTTGTTGGACCTTATGTAAGGGCTTTGATGCTATCTTAAAAAGTATGTATTTTAAATATTGCACACCAAACTATGTAAAAACTAATATAATAAATAGCCATGTATCTACCGCCCAGGTAAAGAAATGAAACATGAATATAGTTGAAGCCCCTGTGGCCCTCTCCAGTTGCATTTTCCTCCCCTCCAGCCCGTGGTAACGTTATCCTGAATTTAGTGTTTAACTTCGCCAGGCGTGTCTGTATTTCCTGCTCACATATTTATCTTTAAACAACAGACAGTATTGTTTTGCCTATTTTTTTATGGTATCTTATATACCATTTTCTAAGTTTTGCCCTCTCAATCTTATAACTGCAAGATTCTTTTTGTGATAGGTGTTGCTGTAACTTACCCTTTTTCACTCCTGTGTAGTATTTTAACATATGACTAAACCCTAGCTAACACTAGAACATTTCAGATACATCCAGTCTTTGTCCACACACTTTTACAGAGTTCACTGTATGTAAACTTTGAATTTTGTTTTAATAAATATATCGCATATTTTTTACGTTACTATGCTATCCTTATAGATTGTATATAATTTTCAGTGACTGCATTAGATTCCATAGAGTGAAATGACAATAATTTTTTAGCCATTCCTCTTGTTGGATATTTGGGTTCTTTTTACTTTTATCTGTAGAGTTTGTTCCTTTGTGAGTTATTTCCCTAGAATAAATTACCGAAGTGGGATTACTGCTTTTAAAGCTATAAATAAGCATGTGGGTCTTTATGTACACTAGCAAATGAATTTTCAAAAGACTTAAACTTTACCTTGCAGACATCAGTGTGTTTGTGGTACTATTTCACCAAAACCTTCCAGTATTAAATATTATCACTTGAAAGTTTTCCAAACAATTGGCCTTTCGCTGTATACTTATAGTAAGATGGAACATTTTTCAGTGTATTGCTTTTGCCGTTATATTTGTGGGACAGTCTCACCTGTAGATTTTAATGTATGTGCAGTTTAACAATTGTCATTTTTTTTAAAAAGATTTTATTTATTTATTTGACAGAGATAGAGACAGCGAGAGAGGGAACACAAGCGGGGGTAGTGGGAGAGGAAGAAGCAGCGGAGGAGCCCGATGCGGGGCTCGATCCCAGAACGCCGGGATCACACCTTGAGCCGAAGGCAGACGCTTAACGACTGAGCCACCCAGGCGCCCCTAACAATTGTCATTTAACACAGGTTTTAACACACGCATTATGTTTTCAAGGAATAAGAATTGTGATAGAATAAATAATAGCCACTATGCCCAGATTCCAAACTGCTTTCCAAGCCAAAGTGTTTTAAATCTGTTACAGTACATATTCCTGGGCCTGATACCCATCTAAAGATGTTTTGCTTTTTCTTCAATTTAGCTTGTCCCCAAGTCTGACTTCTCTTCTATCTTCACTTAGTTATGGTGACTGACTGGGGAGGCTGGAGGAGTGGGAGCAGGGGGAGAAGTTTCCCAGTGAGAGCTGAGATTCTCACTGGGGGCAACAGAGCATAACAAAATCAAGGACCGAAACTAAACAGGGCCAAAACCCATGCAGGAATGTCATGTGAAAGGCCTAGAAGGGAAGCCACAAGAATCACTGACCGAAGGCGGGGGGTAGTGGCCCCAGGCATAGTATCTGTGGATGAAGAAATCTAGGGCCAGGTAGAATAGAGTTCAGGGAAGGCTCTTCTCTGTGAACCCTCTTGTGAATGGGAGTTCTGTCATCTCTTTGACTCACAACAGTCTATATCTCCTGCCATTTTTCTTTAAAGCTTTTATTTATTTATTTGACAGAGAGAGAGGGCATGCACAAGCAGGGGGAGCAGCAGAGGGAGAGGGAGACAAGCAGAATCCCTGCTGAGCAGGGGCTCATGGGGCTCATGTGGGGCTCATGACCTGAGCCTAAGGCAGACCCTTAACCGATGGAGCCATCCAGCTGCCCCTATCTCCTGCCATTTTAAGCCAAGTGCATAGAAAGTCACTTTACTAATGTTCAGTTTCTCTCCCTTCATTCAAATCTGCTTTCTTTTGGTGGAGACTTGGAGGGGGTTCAGATTTCCTGGCATTTAGCTCTGAAGCATACAGCATCTCTGAGACATCAAGGAAAAGACTCCACATTAAAGGACAGCTTTCATTAATATTAATCAAATAGCCACATTCAAGGTTATCTTGTAATATCTTCTTTTAACAAAGAGAAACGCTGCCACCACCCCATCCTTCAAATTATTACTTAAATATTACTTTACATATTAAAAAGTACTTTTTGGTACGCTTTCACGAAAATGTTTTAGACTTTTTCAGTGATTTGACTCTAATACACTGTCTTCTAAAACTTTTCTATTTTGGAATTTTTTTTAAACTTTAAAATTTGAGCTCTTGATGAAAAGACAAGCCAGAAACTGGGAGAAAACATTTGAAAATCACAGATTTGATAGAGAACTTGTATCTAGAATATGCCAAGCACCCTCAAAACATTGTAATAAGAAAATAACCCAATTTAGGGGCGCCTGGGTAGTGCAGTCGTTAAGCGTCTGCCTTCGGCTCAGGGCATGGTCCCGGCGTTCTGGGATCGAGTCCCACATCGGGCTCCTCCGCTGGGAGCCTGCTTCTTCCTCTCCCACTCCCCTGCTGTGTTCCCTCTCTTGCTGGCTGTCTCTCTGTCACATAAATAAGTACAATCTTCAAAAAAAGAAAGAAAGAAAGAAAGAAAGAAAGAAAGAAAAAGAAAGAAAGAAAGAAAGAAAGAAAGAAACCCAATTTAAAAAGTAGGCAAAAGGGGCACCTGGGTGGCACAGTGGGTCAAGCGTCTGACTCTTGATTTTGGCTCTGGTAATGATGTCAGGTCATGAGATCAAGCGCCCTGTCAGGCTCCAGGCTCAGCATGGAGTCTGCTTCTCCCTCTGCCCTTCCCCACCGTATATGCTCTCTCTCTCTCTCAAATAAATAAAATATTTTTAAAAAAAGAAAGCATATGTTCATACAAAGACTTATACACGAAGGTTCCTAGCAGCTTTATTTATAATAACCAAAACCTGAAAGCAACTCGAATGCTGATTAAGGAATGCATAAACAAACTGTGGCACGGCCGTGTGATGGACTAGTACTCGGCAATGAAAAAGGGGAGAACTACTGACACACACGCAGCATAGAGGAATTTCAAAACTGTGTGGAATGAGAGCCAGACAAGAGTAAATACTGTTTGCTTCTATTCTCTCAAACTCTAGGAAATACAGATTAATCACTAGTGACAGAAAGCAGGTTGGTATTTGCCTAGGGCTGGCATAGAGTGTGGGAGTCAGGGAAGACAGGCAGGCAGGAGGGAGGAGCTACCAAGAGGAGGGGCAGTGACGGATATGTTTATCTTGACTGTGGTGATGGTTTCATAGTTGTATACATATGTGAAAATTTACCACACCGTCCTCTTTAAATACGTGCAATTTATCATATGTCACTTACACTCTTGAAGCAGTTAAACTTTACATGCTTCAGCAGAAACTTTTTTTTCACTATAATTCAAAAAACTGCTTTACAAGAACTAGTCCTTTTTCTCTAAAACAAATATCCCTTAATTCCTTTAATTTGAGGTTAGGAAATTAAAAAACTCAACCCAAGGACTTTATTAAAAGGGTTCTTACTTTGATCTTGAAAGCCATTAAAGAAATCCAAAACATGCCATGAAGTCAATAATGAGAAACAGAAGTGAGAAGCAATTTCATATTGTTTCAGTAAGAGGCCATGAGATAGGTGAGGCTGCAGGTGAGGAGTCCAGGTGAGGAGAAGCAAAGGACTAGAATGAGAAAAGCCCTGTATTAATGGGTAATAAATATGGGTTTTAGTCTTTGCACTTCTAGACATACCCTTTCAAAAACTTTTAGATTCTCTTCACCTTGATTTCCTCTGTTAAAATGAGGTCATAATATCCGTACTCCCTACCTTAAATAATGTATGTAGTCAGAGGAGTAGCACCACTAACTTGGTACCGTCCCCATTAATTTAACAAGAGAGTAGGAATAAGGGGAGCCTGGGTGGCTCAGTCAATTGAGCGTCCGACTCTTGATTTCAGCTCAGATCCTGATCTCAGGGTGGTGAGATCAAGCCTCCCATCGGGCTCTTCTCTTCAGCACAGTCTGCTCGTCCCTCTTCCTCTGCTTCTCCCCATGCTCAAGCGCTCTCTCGCTCTCTGTCAAATAAATAAATAAATAAATAAATAAATAAATAAATAAAATCTTAAAAAAAGAAGTAAGAATAAGAAAGTTGCCATTAGTACAGCAAATTTATTTTGCCATTGCTTCTCCTAGGGGATTTCACTCGAGACACACAAGTATATCTAAAACATTACAAGATTGATGGCCATTCTTAACATTGGTATTTTTTAATTTTTTTAAGGATTTTATTTATTTATGAGAGAGAGAGCACGAGTCGGGGGAGAGGCAGATGGAGAAGCAGGCTCCATACTAAGCAGAGAGCCCAATGTGGGCCTCGATCCCAGGACCCCGGGATCATGATCTGAGCCAAAGGCAGACACTTAACCAACTGAGCCACAGAGATGCCCCTTAACATTGGTGTTTAATGGGGACGTTTCTGTCATTTTTCTTCTATAACTGATTTAAAAATTAAGGTAACTTCTAAGGGAACTTGGGAATACCCTTTCCAGATAATTAATCCAAGATGATACTTTTAGAAATAAAATTTTTATTATTTATTTATTTATTGCAAATAAACATTGGATCTTAGGTCAGAACATGACATATGAGCTGAACCTTTTTTTAAAACTTGCCATCACTGGGGCGCCTGGGTGGCACAGTGGTTGGGCGTCTGCCTTCAGCTCAGGGCGTGATCTCAGCCTTATGGGATCGAGCCCCATGTCAGGCTCCTCTGCTATGAGCCTGCTTCTTCCTCTTCCACTCCCCTTGCTTGTGTTCCCTCTCTCGCTGGCTGTCTCTCTCTCTGTCGAATAAATAAATAAAATCTTAAAAAAAAAAACAACTTGCCACCATTAATGCAAGTTGAGAATATTTATCAAACCTGAAAATGCTTCATCAAGTACATTGGTGCTTTACTTCAGAGAGAATCAAGTATGTTTATGCATTGGTTACAAATGGAAAGAGGGTAAAAAAAAAAAAAAGAAAGAGGATAGTGAAGATTTGGGCTGATATTTATATTCACTAACAAGTGTTAAATGATTTGCAAACCTGTTTCATAATATGAAATTCAAGAGAATTATAACTAATAAAATAATTTCTCCTTACCTGTTCTACGTGCAATCTAACTAGGATTAGCAACTATTGATTCACTTATGGTACAACTTGGTTTATGAGAATCTTGGAATAAAGATTAGGTCACTGTTCTCATTTGTTCTCAGTATATGGTTTTCACGACAGTTTCCAGGTCAGTATTTTTACTATGTTTCTCCATAGATTGCAAAATTGGGAAGTCTTCTAGAGTCAAAAGAAGACCACTGCAACAGACTCATTGAAGAAAATGACAAATATCAAAGACATTTAGGCAACTTAATAAATAAGGTACACATTTTCTTATAGAAATCTTTGTCTTTAAAAACTATGCCAGGGCACCTGGCTGGCTCAGTCGGTTAAGCCTCTGCCTTCAGCTCAGGTCAAGATCCCAGGGTCCTGGGATCGAGTCCCACATCGGGGCTCTGTAGGGAGCCTGCTTCTCCCTCTGCCTCTGCCTCTCTCTCTCTCTCTGTCTCCCATGAATGAATAAATGAATGAATGAATGAATGAATGAATGAATGAATAAAAGCTTTAAAAAATAATAAAATAAAATAAAAACTATGCCAAATACTTTAATAGAATTTTGGTGCTGCAAAGGATCCGAGGAATGATGGAATATATTTATATTGATTCCTTCTACTTCTTAATGACATTATCAAATGCTGCCATTAGCTTTTTTAGCTGACACTTAGCAAAGAACATTCTGTGTATCTTTACCTCTGCCATCAGCAATTTCAGGTCTTAGTATTGCGACTTCATTTTGTGGGTAATTATAAATCTTGCCAACTTGACTTTCTAGTTTACCTCCTAAAAGGTGCATTCACTTTAACCAAACAGGCAGTAACCCTTAGTGGCTACATCCACCCCTTGTGTGGAAGACAGTGGATTACAGTTGACCCACAACAGCTGTCCACTTTCTGACACTTCACTCCTTCATGATGACTATGCACTTTATGATTCTATTTCTGTTCATATTCCTGATTTCAAACTGTAAGGAAGATGTTTTGCCTACTGTAAAACTACTGGTGGGAGTCACATGATTGAATGTCAGTGTGTAGAGATTTTTTTTAAAAGCAAAAAATAAACAGAAATTCTGCAATTTATCAGAGAATAATTTTTAGCTTCTTTTTTCAAGGTTACATCATATGAAGAAATCATAGAATGTGCTGACCAAAGGCTTGTGATATCCCACTCCCAGATTGCACAGTAAGTTGAAAAAGCTTAGTTTTTAATTTTGTAAACATTTACTCATATTTTATTTCGTTCTCTGGCTTGCCAAGTTCCTGTTCTTAGACTCCTAGGAAGAGGAAAAATGTGCAGTTTTTATAAATTAAGACCATTTCTTCAATAAAATAGTCTGCTTAATGTCTGACTACTTGAAGAGTCAGAATAACTGGATTTTCATCTTCCTTTCTCAGCGCTCCCTTTGATTTCAGGGAGGGGGGAGGTGATGGAATTAGTGAGAGATCCAAAAATTTCACAAGATATTCCATGGTAGTAAAATAACCTTGCAATGCTTAGACTTTATTCACAAAAAAGTTTTTGAACGCACACCAAATGAAACATACATGTATGTTTATCAAGAACCAACTAAACTCTCATTAGAATGAGATTCAGCTTGAAAACACTCAAAAATTAGTGTTTTTAAATTCTGCAAAATTTTTTTCACTCATTTATTATCCTCATTTCTCATATACTATTTCCTCATCCTTCCCACAATTTCATTTATAATGTGCTGGCTATCACTAGAGCTTAAGCAAAAGGTCTAATCTTACATAGAAAGATACCCCCAAATAAGAACTTTCTATAGGGCTAACTCACCACAAGGTAATTGAAAGCCTTGAGAAGTTTGTTTTTGCTTTTCAATGTTGTTTCTAAGCAGAATGAATGTTAAAAGAATTTTCTGATTTTTCAGACTGACACAAGATTTAAATTTGAAGGAGGAAGGGAATGTTGTTAGACACTCAAGAGAAGTAAAATAAGACTCCTCTTTAACTTATAACCAAGAAAACTCAGCCAATGCTCAATCATCATGGGCTCATAAAATATAAAAATAATGAATAACCTAATATTTCTAAAACAATATCATACCATCACTCAGGCCACATTGCTTTGCCCCAGTTATTTTTAAAATTCAAAATTTTAAATTAAACTTATATTTCAGAAAATATATCCAGTTTGTGTTCAAGAAGAGACTTGACATCTAAGTTCTATAAATTGTACTAAAATGGTTGTCAATGGTGGCTGCTTATTAGAATTCCCTTGAATGTTTTATAAAAAAAATCCAATGCCCAGACCCTACTCCCCAATCCAATAAGCTAAAATACCACGTGGGTTCTGGGCATCAGTGTATTTCAAGACCTGTCCAGGAGATTATAATGTCTGGACAGTTCAAGAGCCACCGCCAGATATCATGTGGGTTGATTTAGTGATCAGAATTGTCATCTTTTTGATCAAATATAGTCTATTATACTCACAAAGACAGTTTTTTAAAAAAATTATAGTGAATTAGCTTTTATCT
Organism: Ursus arctos; assembly: GCF_023065955.2. Taxonomy (NCBI): domain Eukaryota; kingdom Metazoa; phylum Chordata; class Mammalia; order Carnivora; family Ursidae; genus Ursus; species Ursus arctos. The sequence continues at coordinate 11,830,256 of NW_026622997.1, read as the reverse complement.
TATTAAAAGGTGTATGCTGCTTCAAAAATTATTGAATACATCATTAGAGCAATGTTTCTTTCAATTGGTGCTAGTCTATTCTGTTAAAATTTAGTGGTGTTTGAAGTATCTTTCTTCAAATGTTTTCACTGGATAGTCTGTAAGTTTTCAATTTACATGTCTTGGATTTTAGAAACAGCTGCTTATTTATAAAAACCATTAATGATATTTGACTTTTCTAAAAGACTAAATAAAAGAAGGAACTTGGTAGGGTCCATTTTGTGCATGCAGCCAGAGTGATCTTTCTGAAATATAAATCTGATCATGCCCCTTAAAACACTTTCAGTGATTTCTTCCATCACTTTTGTTTCATTCAAATTTTTATTTAAATTCTAGTTAGTTAGAATGGATAAAGAAGATGTGGTCCATATATACAATGGAATATTACTCAGCCATCAGAAAGGATGATTACCTAACATTTGCATCAACATGGATGGAACTGGAGGAGATTATGCTAAGTGAAATAAGTCAAACAGAGAAAGACAATTATCATATGGTTTCACTTATCTGTGGAACATAAGGAATAGCAGCAAGATCATTAGGAGAAGGAAGGGAAAAATGAAGGGGGGAAAACAGAAGGGAGACGAACCCTGAGAGACTGTAGACTCCGGGAAACAAACTGAGGGTTTTACAGGGGAGGGGGTGGGGGGATAGGCTAGCCCGGTGATGGGTATTAAGGAGGGCATGTATTGCTTGGGGCACTGGATGTTATACGCAAACAATGAATCATGGAACACTACATGAAAGCTAATGATGTACTGTAATTAAAAAAAATAAAAAATAAATTCTAGTTAATTAACATACAGTGCAATAACAGTTTCAGGAGTAGAATTTCGTGGTTCATCACTTACATATAACACCCAGGGCTCATCACAACAAGTGCCCTCTTTAATGCCTATCACCCAGTTACCCCATCACTCACCCACCTCCCTCCATCAACCCTATTTGTTCTCTATTGTTAAGAGTCTCTTATAGTTTGTTTCCTTATGATTTCACTCATATGCAGAACTGAAGAAACAAAACAGGTGAACCTATGGGGGGGGGGAAGGAGGGGAGACAAACCATCACTTTTAGATAAAGGCAAAAATTCTTAGCATGGCCTGGAAGTTTCTTCAAGATATGGTTTCTGCCTGCCTTTCCAATAACATCTTGCCATTCCCCCTGCCTTGCTTTTAGCTACAGTGGAGATATTATATCTTCTCAAATGCATCGCATTCCCTTTTGCCTCATGGCATTAGCCTAGGCTGTTCCACCTGGAATGCTCAGGCTACCCTCCCCCCCAGTTATTTCCTACTGTCCTTCAAATCCCCACTCAAACGCCCTTTCCTTAGAGGTACATTCACTTTCTTCCCAGTCTGAGTAAGGCAGCTTTTCCACAACACTGCAGAGATTCAAGTACTCCTGCATCTCTCTCCCAAACACTGCTTCCTCTGTAACACCTATGGCTAGATCAGTTTCAGATGTAGAAGTCCCTGCTCCATACACGCCTGGTTCAGGAACACTTTTCCATGAAATGTTAGACTTGTTCTCTCTACGCTACTCCCCATGACATCTATGACAACATCATAGTGAGAGGTAGATCCTCTCACAAGAATACCCCAGTTCAACATACACATAGCCAACAGGTACGTGAAAAGGTGCTCACATCCCTAAGCATCATGGAAATGCAAATCAAAACCACAATGAGAAATCACCCCACACCTGTTAGAATGGCTATTATTAACAAGACTAGAAGTAACAAGTGTTGGCTAAGATGGGGAGATGTACACTGTTGGTGGGAATGTAAATTGGTGCAGCCACTGTGGAAAACAGTATGGAAGTTCCTCAAAAAAGTAAAGATACAACCACCATATGATTCAGCAGTTCTAATTCTGGGTATTTATTCGAAGAAAATGAAAACTATCTTGAAAAGATATCTGCACCCCCATGTTCACTGCTGCAATATTTACAATAGTCAAGATATGGAACCAACCTATGTATCCATCAGTGGATGAATAAAGAAAACATGGTATATGATGCAATGGAATATTATTCAGCCATAGAAACAAAGGCATGCTGCCATTTGTGACACCATCGATGGACCTCGAGGGTATCATGCTAAAAGAAATGAGTCCGAGAGAGAAAGACAGATACCATCTGATCTTACTTATATGTGGAATCTAAAAAACAAAACAAGTTCGTAGATGCAGAGAACAGATTAGTGGTTGGTGGGGGAGCTGGGGGGGGGGCAGTGAAATGGGTAAAAGGGATCACAAGGTACACACATCCAGTTATAAAATAAGTCATGGGGATGTAATGTAATCATAGTGACTACAGTTAATAATACTGTGTTGTATATTTGAAAGTTGCTAAGAGAGTAAATATTAAAATTTCTCATCACAAGAAAAAAATGTTGTAACTATATGGTAACAGATGGTAACTAGACTTATTGTGGTGATCATTTCACAAAATATACAAATATTGAAACATTATGTTGTACATCTGAAACTAATATGAAATGTTACGTCAATTATACCGCTCTAAAAATAATTTTAAAAACTACAAGTTAGATTGCACTATTTTAAAATGCTTTAAACCCTTGAATAGCCTCCCCTCCACACTTAATATAAATGCACACTCTTCACTATAGCTTCTAAAACCCTTCATAATCTTACCTTGTACTGTTCTTCCCACTTCAGCTTGGGCTCTCCTTAACCTCATTATTCCTTTTAGTTCCTAGAACTTGGCAAGACTTCCCTGTCTCGGGGCATTCACTCTTGCTCTTTCTTCTGCCTGGAATGTTTTCCCCTGAGCTGGCATTTTGTCCTTCTCATCCTTTAGTCTCTGTTCAAATGTCACCTTCTCAGAGAAGCCCTTCTGTGACCACACTATCTAACGTGACCCTTTTTCGGTTCCTCAGTGTCACAGAAATACATACCTCTGTACGTAATACATATTCAATGAACAGGATAGACAGCAGACTGGTCACAGAATAAGAAAGAATTAGTGAGTTAGAGAAAAAAAAAAATCCATACACTGTATCACACAGACTCGTATGAAATAAAGATCAAGTGAAACAGTAACACTGTTTGCTCAGAGTAGAAAGATCCAAAATATCTGGAATTTTAGAAAAAGAGAATAGAATAGTGGAGAATAACCTATGAAGGATTTTTCAGAGTAAACACCACTCAATACTCAGGTTTAGGAAGCCCTACATATCTGAACAGGATAAACTGAAGGAAGCCAAGACCTAGCAGGGTTGTTGAGAAATTAAAGAAAGCTAGGTAAGAGGGGGTCTTAAAACCAGACTTAGAGAAATGACGGTCTCTGCAAATGAAAGCCAGTTTGACTGACTGCTCTCCTGTTGATGGCAACAATAAAAGCCAACAGAGAATGGAATACTGTCTGCAAAGTGCTGGTAAGAATCAGTGCCAACCGAGAATGTTTGATCCACTTGAACTCTTGAAGAAATGCAGATGAGTTACAGAAATTGCAGACAAAAACATAGATCATTTACTGACAATAAGACTTTACTATTGGAAACTTCAAAATGAAATGAAAATGGAGAAATGACAAACAGGTGCAGCAGAGATTAAGGAGATATAATAAAAACTTTGTACCAATGATTTTGAGAAATTAGGTGAAATGGAAAGTTTATAGAAAAAATATTTTTATTAAAGATTTTTAAATTAATTAAACTTTTTAAAAAAGATTTTATTTATTTATTAGAGAGAGCACACAAGCAGGGGGAGCTGCAGGCAGAGGGAGAGGGAGAAGCAGGCTCCCTGCAGAGTTCCGATGCGGGGCTTGATCCCAGGACCCTGGGATCATGACCCAAGCCGAAGGCAGTTGCTTAACCAACTGAGCCACCCAGGCACCCCTAAAAGTTTTTTTTTTAAGATTTTGTTTGTTTGTTTGTTTGTTTGTTTATTTATTTATTTATTTAGAGAGAGAGAGAGCAGGGGGGAGGGGCAGAGGGAGAGAAAATCCTAAGCAGACTCCCCCACTGAATGCAGAGCCTGATGCTGGGCTCCATCTCCTGACCCTGACCTGAACTGACTGAGTCACCTTTTTTAAATTTTTTAAAAAATTTAAAAATCTTTTTAAATTGATTCAGGGAAGAAAGAAAATCTGAATTATTAAACATTAAAGCAGTTGTATGAAATTTTTCCCCACAAATAGTAAGACCAGTGATTTTATGGATGCATATTCTGGAGCATTTAATAAACAGATAAACCCAATCTTAAGCAAATTCTTTCAAAAGATAGAAAAATAATATAACCTTAACATTAAAGTCAGACAAGGACAGCCTGAAAAGTAAATGATAAGTTAATTACATCATAAATATAGATGCAACAATTATAAACAAGTTATAAACAAACTGAACCCAGCAATGAAAAAAACAACAGTGCATCCTGCGGAAATTAAATTTATCACAGCAATGAAAGGTTCAATGTTAGAAAGTCCACCACATCAACTGATTAAAGGAGAAAATATCATTTCAGTACGTTCAGGAATTCTACCGCAGTATACATTAAAAGTTTATTTTGTAGAGCTCATGACAAAAATACAAGTAAGGGAATCTTCCACTTTTTGATTAAGGGTTATGTTCCCATCACCTTCCTCTGCCAAAAAAAATTAAAGCCAACAGAGTAATCAACTGAAACACTCCAAGTATGTCATCTAAAAATCAGGAACAAGATATATAAACCCATGGTTGTTGCCAATTCTATTTAGCAATATCCTAGCAGTCCTGACCAGTGCCAAAAAAAGAGAAAAGAAATGAAAACTGTAGGGGCTCCTGGGTGGCTCAGTCGGTTAAGCATCTGACTCTTGGTTTCAGCTCCAGTCATGATCTCAGGGTCGTGAGACTGAGCCCTGCACTGGGCTCCGTGCTCAGCACTGAGTGTGACCGAGATTCTCTCTCCTTCTGCCCCTCCTGCTCATGCTCTCTCTCTCTCTTTCTCAAATAAATACATGAATCTTTTTTAAAAAAGAAAGAAAAGATGTAAAGATTGGTCTGAAAGTAACAAAATTGTCATTATTTTCCAATAATATAATTGCCTACACAGAAAACCCAAAACAATCTACATATAAATTATTGATATTTTAAATGACTTCAGTAAAATTGACAATTGCAAGAAAAACTTCCAAAGTCAATTGAATTTCTGTACATGAGCAACACACTATAAATAAGTACAATTTTTAAAACTCTATATATAATAGCAAACAAAAGTTCCTAACGAAAAATGTGCATGAACTTTGGGAAGATATGTTTGTCCTTACTGGAAGATTAAAAAATAAGTAAGCGGGGGACGATAAAATATTCATGGAGTAATGGGTAGAAAGTTGTAATTTAAAAAAAAGTCTCAGTTCATTTCCCATCCTGGCCTCCCATATGCTCCAGCCATGCTACCTTGTTGTTCTGGGTGATCTTCCATTTCATTGCCTGTCCATCATGGACTGTAGTCTAAAGGCTTTGAGGACACTTCTCAGTGTCCTTTACATTAATATATTCACTATTACCATCCATAGGGTACCCACTGAGTCCTTGAAGAATACCCCCAGGGCCATGTCTCCTACAGACAACACTGCATTCATAAATAACAGTTCCTGCCCTTTCACAGCAACTGTGGTTTCTACCCACGCGAAGTCCGTATAAATGTCTTTCCATGTAAAACCAAATCAGAAGTCACAGAAAATTCCAGAGTGTAAATCCATAACCTTTCTTCCTAATTCCATTATAGTCTGAGTACAGGGTGGCTTGAACATGCTATTAAAAATCCATGGCTTGGGGGCACCTGGGTGGTTCAGTAGGTTAAGCGTCTGCCTTCGGCTCAGGTCATGATCCCAGGGTCCTGGGATTGAGCCCCGCATCAGGTTCCCTGCTCAGCGGGGAGTCTGCTTCTCCCTCTCCCTCTGCCCCTGCTTGTGTGCTCTCTCTCTCACTCATTCTCTCTCAAATAAATAAATAAAATCTTAAAAAAAAAAATCCATGGCTTGGGGCACCTGGGTAGCTCAGTCAGTTAAATGTTTCGGCTCAGGTCATGATCTCGGGGTCATGATATCAAGCCCTGCATCAGGCTCAGCGCTCAGCATAGCGTCTGCTTGAGATTCTCTCTCTCCCTCCCCTAACGCCCCTCTGCCCCAATAAATAAATAAATAAAATCTTTTTAAAAAATCCATGGTTTATAATACCTTGATCAGAGAAAAAAGTGAACAATCGTTTACCTTTAAAACTTGTAACCCTAACAAAATAGCCACATTTAAATATATAACATATTTAAAAAGCATTGATACTGCTGTATTTATAGTCACAATTCCATTGTATTTCTTTGACTTTTTTTCTTTTTTAGTGAAAAAAGGTTGGCATGAGAAAAAGGAGGTAAAAGTAAATGGCAGAACAATAATTATGGCAGATAGAAAAAATGTCTCCCTACAAAATATCCACTTCCTAATCCCTGAACCTGTGAATGCTCCCTTATATGGGCAGAAAAAGGGGAGACTCAGCTCTATGTAAAGTAATCCTATTAACATAAGACAACATATTAAAAATTAAAAAGGAAAAAGCATGTAATCGTCAGATAGAAAAATACGTTTCACAAAAGCCATTCCTGATACAAACTCCAAACAAACTAGAAGGGAACTCATTCAACATGATGAAGAGCATCCATAGAAAAAATACTGTTAAAATCATACTTAATAATGAGAGACTGAATACTTTTTCAAGATCAGAAATCTGACTTCTGTCCACATTGTGCTAGAAGTTCTGCCCAGTGCAATCAGAAAGAAATAAAAGATTAATGTTGAAGATGAACAAGCAAAAATGAATTTCTTTTTTAAATGACGTCATTATCGTTGTACAAAATCTGACTGAAATCTACAACAAGCTAGTAGAACTAATAAGAGATGAACAAAGTTGCAGGACACAAGATCAATATGTAAAAATCAGTTGTATTTCTGATTTAGAAAAACATTTCTAAGAGCACTGAAAATATGAGTTACATTGGGATAAATTTGACCAAAAATGTGAAAGACTGTACACTGAAAAGTATAAAACACTGTAGAGAGAGAATAAAGAAGACTGAGATAAATGGAGAGATGGCTTTTCAGACTCGATATTCTTAAGACTTCATTTCTCCTCAAGCTGATCTATAGATTCAATGTAATCTCAGTGAAAATTTCAGCAGGCTTTCAAAATAGAAATTGACAGGCTGATTCTGAAATTCATATGGAAATTCAAAGGACTGCAGAATGGTCAAAAGAACTGAGAAAGAAGGACAAAATGATTGATTCAAGCTGTTTGGAAACAGAGGGCCTATTTAATATTGTCATCTCCTCCTGGATTGGACAACGTCTCCTCTTTAACCTTTGAAAACAAAAGCCTGATATCTCTGATCAATAATGCAGAGGTTTCAAAATGACACCCAACAAGTCTTATCCTGAGGCAGATGTGTTTTGTTTCATCCATATGATATTTTTGAAATACTGCCAATATTTAAAAAAGAAGATTTCCTGTAAAAATTTAGATTTCCGTCTCCTCTTTAAAAGTAAGATCTGACATCATAGCTGCAACATTCCCACACGACAACATTAGGCAAGAGCCAGGTAGCAACTTTGTCCTTTAGGCAGGGAATAGGTGTAGTATCTCTCCCCATCAGACGGGAGCCCCCAAACGTGGGGTGACCTGATCCGGCAGAAGCTGGGGCTCTCAGGCAGTGAAAGAATTCACTGGAGGGAGAACAAAGGAGACAGACATTTATTCAATACATTCAACTGAATACACTGCAGAGGAGCAGTGGGCAGGACAGCAAAGCAGAGCCTATCTGCCATGAGGCAGTGGGTGGGGGCTGTACTTAAAGGGGAAAGGTGAGGTGTGGGACATTTGGAATTTTCCCTTTTTGGGTAAATTTGCCTGGTTGTAAGTAACCCGTTGGTCAGCTAGGGCTTATGGATATTTCGAGGTGGGTTGCCTGATGGGCCTCTCTTCAGTTCGGGGGTCGGGGTCGCCTTGGGCCCTTTTGCCTTGATCAAGTTTCCATTGCTCAAGCCTGTTGTCTAAAGGAGGCCTCTACAACAGGGGTATATGCTCTCTGGTTTGCCCCCAATCCCTCCTTAGCTGGCTTCACTCATTTCACATACTTGCCTGACTCTTCCATAGACATTTGCATTTGAGGTTATGACTCCTGCAAGAGAATTTCCTATCTCCGTGGTAGGCTGAGTAATGGTTTCCTAAAGATACCCGAATCTGATTCTCTGGAACTTGTGAATGTGCCCTTATCTGGCAAAAGAGACTTTGCAGATGTGATTAAATTAAGGATCTCGAGATGGCAAGATTAGCCTGGTTTATTCAGGGGAGCCCTAAATGCAGTCACAATTGTTGTTATAAGAGGGAGGCAGAGAGAAATTTGATGACAGAAGAAGGCACTGTGATCAGGCAAGAAGCAGGCAGAAAAGGCAATGTGCTGACGAGCCAGGAAGCAAGGAATTAGGACTGCAGCCAGACAGAATGGGAAAGGCAAGGCAAAGAATACTTCTTCTGAGCCTCTGGAGGGAGTACATCTTTGCTGACACCTCGATTTTAGCCCAGTGCATCTGATTTCAGACTTCTAACCTCCCAAATAAATGTGTGTTGTTCCAAGCCACCAAGGTGGTAGCAATTTGTTACAGCAGCCTCAGGAAAGTAATAAACTGTCCCTGGATGGGAAAGCGAGTTTGGGAAGAGACCATTTTAATTGAATTTGCCCTCCTAGAGGCAAGAAGGGAACCTGCCGGTATCTCTCTCGCGAGGAGCCATAGAAGAAAACATAAGTAAATCTCTAACGGGCACCTGAGTGCTGTGATCCTTCTTATGACACCGTTACACATTTCCCCATGTTAAAGCAGTTCACGGTTCAGGGGCTGTGTTTTTAACATGTTAGCCCCTAGGATTACATTGGGTTTCCTTGTGGGGAATCAGGGAACCAGGGATCAGTTCTCTACGTACTATCTGTGTCAATGAATAGGACATCGAACTGTCACTTTATTTTTACTACTGCCTACTTTCCCTCCTCACTACTGGAACCCCTAAAGGGAGAAACTGATTAAATTATTGGAGTTGCTAGGAAAGAATCCCAAATTGTCGTACAGTGAGGTAGATGGATGAAAGACTTTGCCAAAAAGCTAGATTTGCCATTTATATTCATCTTTTCAAATCCTCCAGTGAGTCCAACAAAATATAGTTTAGAAAAGTCAATTTTAGTCATAAAACTCAATTGTTTCTCCCTTCAGTTTAGAAGAGAGAAATAAACATTTGGAAGATTTAATTAGGAGGCCCAGAGAGAGAGTGAGAAAACCAAGGTGAGTTTTTCTCTTTTTTTTTTTCTAAATAATAATGTCTTTAGCTTTAAAACATAAGTATATAAATAATACATCAAAAAACCTTTTTTCCTTCTCTTAATTTAAGATAAACTATATGTAGGTGTTGGGTATTTTGCCTAGCATAAATAGTTGCTTGATAAATGTTTTTTGTAGAACTTGAGTTGGAAAACCAGAATACCTGCCCTCGTGGAACTTACAATCACCCCTAAGGAAGATACTATAAAGATTATGACCTACGACTGTGTCTACAGCAAAACAGCTTACATACGTACTTTATGACCAGATTTTCTGACACCAATGTTAAACGTATAATCTGTTATTTCTGTAGATTTGATGCATGCTACAAGGTATATGCACAAACTCTATGGGGTTGATTAAGACCATAGTAGGATGTTAAAATGGGATTCTTCCAGGCCTAGTCCCTGAGGTGTTAATAAAACCGTCGCCAGTCCTTAAAAGTGAGAGTGAGTTTCCCCCCATGCAGAGTTTCTGAAGGAAATGTCAAGGAACCTGTTTGATGACTCGTATCTCTTGGCCAGATCCAATATATAAAAAGTGTGGAGAGTAGGGAAGACTGGAGAAGAAATTTCTTTGAATCCATCATGTTGTGGACTCCCATTGCCCCCAAATAATTCACCTCTTTTATCTAAAGCCTGGCGAGGGGGTTTCCAGAAGATCGCCTGGAGAGCTTTGATCTGCATTGCCTAAAAGTTGGGAAACAGAGGATCAGTGATGCACCATCCCTGAGAACACTAAAGCAAGCTGTGGCAGCCCCACAGAGGGGCTGCATTGGGGTGGCCGGTTCTCTCTGAGCTTGTCACCAGGACAAAAGATGTGTGTGATAGTTTGTTAAGAACCAAGCAGGAGGGGGTTGAGTTATCTTGGGCTCTGCCCAAAGCTGCCTGGATGGACACCAGCAGCAACAGGCTGGAAGGGAATGCCAGATTCTTAGGGGCTGATGAAGGAGTATCAAGTGAGCACCCGAAGAGAGATGCATCAGCCTCGGTCAAGGGCAACTGTAGGACAGAGGTCCCTCGCTGTGGCAAGCTCTGCAGAGAAAGAATCAGCTTAGCTACATTCCATACCCAGAGACTCTGAAGCCACCAAGCCAAATAAAAATGTCCTATCACCGTACTTCTTCTCCCTCCTTCTGCAAATGGAGAAGGTGGAGAATGAAGAGAGAGCAGAAATTGACCTCCAGTGGCAGGTGCTATCCACCAACTACAAGGCTTAGCTTAGAGAGGGGGATGACAAACCCTACTTTCGAATGACAAGTAAAGGATTAATATTTAAGACTGGACATTCTGCTTACCGAATTGAGATTGTGTGCATGCCTCACGGTGAGGACTGACCTTATTTTAGAGTAAGCAAAAACCCTCACTGGGCCTGCTGCATATTCAGCCAATGGCAGAGGAAAAGCTCCCTGGAGCAGAAATGGGCGGCAGACATTAAAGTTGCATTTTGACTATGTCGTGAGTCATGAATGTTCAGCAGACCATTTGCAATACAACTATGTTTTAAAAATTAAAATCCCTTGGCAGATTTATACTAGTATTTGCAAAACAATAGGTTAACTATGAGGAGTTTTCTCCTAATATGAAAGAATATGATCTGATGCCTGGCATATTATGGATGTTCAGTAACTGCTGGTTTAACCTGAGTATGAATCTTCTCTGTGTTACTGAGAGAAACTGTGGAATATTTTTTTCCCAGAATCATTTTAAAATAAGAAAACTAGCATATAAGTTCACATATTTCACTAGTTCAGGTAGTTGTTTACTTATACTGAGCCGATTATATGGTGGATTTGAGGCCCATTTGTATAGATTAAGACTGGCCTTGAAGCCAGGGGGTGAGCTGGAGCAGAAGAGCTCACAAGACCCTTTCCAACTCATCAAGGCTGTTTCCTAGAAAACCCATGACTTACAGGATCCTTCAGCCACCATCCTTGAAGCTTCCCATGGGCCTTAGTAAATTCAGCAATGGGAACGTGCTTTAGACTACCTCTGCACTGTCTCAGAATTACGGTGCTCCTGGTGCTGGTTGTCTTCAGGAGTGGAAGACCGGGAAATAAGGAGACAAAAGTGAGCACAGCACATTAGTAGTTTCAGATTTTTTTTTTTTTTTGCCTCTAGTTCTTTATCACTTTCAAGGAGCCAGAATCTTATCCTAAAGAAACCCATGAGAATGTTAAAACATAGCAAGACAGTGGCTCAATATGTTTATTCAATTGCAGTGAGACTGATCCATATATCACACACACTGAAAAGCTTAAACTCTTAGGGTCTGATGGTTCTATCCTAAGCAGCAATTTCCCCTTGAAAGTGGGGGCAAGAATTTATCAAATAATGGCGTCCTTGTTCACTAGGTTCACTGTTTTAGCCCTCCTCGCCACCACTGCCACCACCCTGGTTTTTTACCTCATTCTCTTTCTCTCTCCTACAGGCCCAGATTAGAAAATCATCCAAATTCCTTGACCATGGTAGGTCATATTGATGATCGTTACAAAGAATGTTATATCTTCATGTAATTCAACAGTAGCACAAGATTAAATTTCAGGAATGTTCAGCTTAGCTTTCCTTTCTGTCCTCAGATGAGGCTTCTTCGGCCTCTGATCATCATTCACCCTGTAATTGGGAAGCGCTCCCTCTGAAATTTTCCTTTTATCGGTATCTTCACTTCATCTCTACAGCCACTGCTTAATGTCAGGTCTTCGTCATTTCTTACCTGGCCTATGACGGTCTTCTACTTGGTGCTTCTGCCTCTAGCTTGGTGCCCCTTCCTTCCATTCTCCACCGAGTAGACCATGATCTTTCAGAAGCAAATAGGATGATGCCCCTTCTCTACATAAAACGCTTCAGTGGTTCCCCGCTGCGTTCTGGATCAGATGGAGCTCCCCAACACAACATGTAAGGTCCTCTATGACCTGGCCCTCACCTTCCTACCCACTCTTCTCCTTCACTGCTTCCTCCTTGTCATCATACACCCAACCATATCTAACCACTTGCCACTTTCCAAACATGCTATGTTATTTTTATGCCTTCCTGTTATTGCCCATACATATTCCCCTGCCAGGAATGCTCTCTCTCGATTCCTTGTGTTCCCTTACTTTAGTTCCCACCTCACAAATTTACCTGCCAGCTCAAGTCCCAGCTTGACTAGAACCCTTTTAACACAGGGATTGTCTCATATTTATTTTGGTATTCCCAAGCACCTATCCCATAATAGGTATGAAATAGGAGGCAGTGTTAGGCAGACTCAGGACCCAGGACCAATGCTACCCGTGCTGGAATAATTCTCAATAGAAGATACAGCCACTGTTGCCCTTATCCCAGTCTGGGCCAAGGGTATGTATTCATGAAAACCCATGGCTTATATGTGGCATAGCTTAGTGGAAGAGGAGTACAATCAAAGGGTATGTCTCTATATGCCCCGCTGAACCCCAGCTGTTCTTATAGTTGAGTTATGAGAATACCTTAATACTATGCTGTTATGATAAGTCACTTCATGAATTACTTAGATTCTTGCTTCTGTTCCTTTTTCTTCATTCTGCCAGCCGGCAACCAAACCAAGAAAGATGAAACTCAAACACCCTTTTTCCTTGTTATGTTCCTTAATGGGAAAAAAGGTTGAAACAAACAAAATATTTATTAAACTATTGTATTGGTATTATCTGCGAAATTCCTCTATCTATAGGTTGTACCCCTTTTCCATGTGTATTTAAGAATTAGCTGTTTATGGGATAAGAATTGTATATGTAATCAAGAATTCCATAGGGAATCAAGAATCAGTTGCTCTGTCACTGAATGCCTACGTTTCCTAAAAATTAAAGATACATTTTTTCCTTTCATTTTTAGATGCCAGATGTTTTAGAAGGAAATAGAAATTATTTAGATTAAACAGGACTGAAGATTAAACATTATTCATTTTTGTCAACCGATCCAGGAGCAGAGTCATTACTTAAGTATAGTACCCAGGTCATTCATACAAATGATACATTAAAATCTATATAAATGATGAAATTTACATTCCAAAAATGTGATTCTTTTTCTTCTAATTTATTCCCATGAACAATGAAACATATTCTAATTTAGCATAAACAGAGGAATACAGTGGCTTCTTTTCCAAATGTCTGTTTTCATTCACACAGAATACCACTTCCATATTATCAAGCCTTTAATGACACATAAAAATAGTAATGTATCCCATTTCAACTTTTTGTTTCCCCCTGCAGGATATCCTTTTTCTCTCTAAGCGGACAGGCTCTTCCTACTACCAACCAAATTTTAAGACACTAATTCTGAAATCCTTTGGAATTAAAACCCAGGTGAACGGAGACAACTGGGCTGAGATGTAACCCTCATAATTTCTACTTTAACACAGTTTTGAGGAATTAGTTCTGAATTTAAACAAAGGAACCAGTGACAACTGATTTTGTGAGATGTATCAGAAAAACAAATGTGCATACATGCATATACTCTTTTTGATAAATCCCAGAGCCAGGATAGAGAGGTAGCTTTTGAATCAACTACTGGAAGGGAAGAAATGATTTTAGCTCACTTAAATTACTCAGGTAAGTACAAGAGGAAAATATGCAGAGAATATATATATCTGGCCTTGAAGGAAGTGCTGAATAAATAAAAACTATTATTATTACTGTTATTTTTGCCGAGGAATTCTGTAAGACAAATCTTACGTGAATTTTGAGACAAAATTTAACTTCGCAAATTCAGCAAGTTGCAATACCATTTAAGACAAATGAGAAATGCACAGCCTGTCGCAGCTGTGACAGTGCTGTGTTTTAGAAAATTAATTGAAAGTTTTGGAAGTGATTCAAATTTTAAAAAGACACATTATTATTAACAGTTTTAGGGGATCCTCTAAGGATAATTAAAATATCGTAGGAGAAGGGCAAATATTAAGGTAAAGATGGCTAATGCAGTTCTGGAATCCACACGGGGAGGTGATGAAGCAGTTGGAAAGGAATTAAGACAGGTCGTCTGCAAACAGGAGCGTGTGTATAAGCGCTACATTCAGCATGTATATTATTAGACATTTATGATCTTTTACCTGCAGGTTGTCTCAAAATGAATGTGCCTCCTTAGGTACATGACTCAAGGACACAGAGTCTAAGCCTGGGCTTCTTTCAATAAACATTTAGTGACTTTCAGTAAACTATGTGACAGCCTCAGTGTTAGATGCCAAGGACACAATGTAAAATCAGGCAAAGATCATCAAGGGGATAGACTCTGGTCTAGAGTGGGATGCCAGCGTACCTGTCCCCGGTGCTCTGGAAGCATGGATGAAATGGCCCAGGATTATGTGCGGGAGGTTCAGGGAGATTTCAGCCAGAGAGGGTGACACTTGAGCCAAATCTATCGCTGAATGGATATTCCCTGGACAGATGGAAGGGGAAAGCAACAGCACACTCAACATGCGGAGGCCTGACGGGCACTGGGTTACATGCCCTGAACTACAAGTCGTGTCTAAAACCCACGTTCTTCAGATGGCAGGAGACGAAGGTGATCGTGAATAGCATTGTATGCCTTGCCAAAAAATGTGAACCTTATCCTCATGAGAAGCTCTGAAAGATTTAAAGTAGAGGCATGACGTGGTCAGCAATGCATTTCGAAAGCTCACCCTAAAAGTGGTGTGAAGGGTAGGGGCTGATGATGGGTAATGTCGGAATCATGAGCACCTGTTGAGATCTGGCCACAGCGCTCCAGGCAAGGAAAACTGATACCAGAAACTCAAATCGGGGCAGTGAGAGTAAAGAGGAAGATAGGGATGCCCCGTGATGTCAAAGGTAAAGTGAAAAGGATTTGGTAATTGGTTAGCTGCGGGGGTGAAGACAGAGGAGGCTGGGAAGCCTACCAGGGTTCTGGGTGTGTCGTCCTTACTGAAGTAGAGAACACAAGAGGGACAGCTGGTGTGCAGGGAAAGACAGCATGAGTGTGAGGTGCCGTGAAACATCCAGGAGATATTATATATATGCTGAGAAGGATCCAGTGGCCAGGGGGAGAGCAGGGTTAATTGGTGAGTCAAGGTCTCAGGGGAGGAAAGAGAGCCTCGATTCCCCAGCACCTCATAGGAACAGGGGCACCTCTTCCGCTGTGCCTGGATGAAAGGAAATCAGGACAGGCATGCTCAGGGCAGCCAGGGGCTGTGCCGCGGTAAGTGCGAGGTCATGGCTGAAAGCTTCACTCTCTTCCTGCAGTGGGAGGCTCAAGGGGAGAGGCGAAGGTTTGAAACAGGCACAGCCTCTGCCTTCACAGAGCAGAGCTTTGGCTCTCACCACAGGATATGACAAGGAGGTACAATTTCCTCTCTGCCTCACGATTTCTGTTTTTATCTCCACTTTGTTCTTCCTTCTAGTTCCTCGTTCCCGTGATTCTGACCCATTGCATCTTCTTGAGGACTTGCCCCATCAATTGTTTTGATTCTCTCCCACCTTTAGTTTTTAACTTGTCACGGAATTCTTGCTCTCACCCAAAAATATCCTGCCTGCAGTCCTCTTCTCCTCTAACGCTATCGTGGTTGCTCTCTTTTCACGCCCCATTATACCTTCTGAGAAAGGACTGACAGTTTACAAAGCACTTTCACGTATGATCTTAACCAACCAGGCATCTCGACTCATAGTGTTTCTGATGAATATTTTTCCATACTGCCAGTCTCAATATGCCCCTCATTTTTAAAGGCTGTATAATATTTCATGGAGTTTATATATGTGTGTGTGTGTGTCATAATTTATTGAATTATATTTTAAGGGCTGGTTTAAATTCTTTCTTTGTAGTCCCACATCTATTGCTTTACATGCTCTGGCCCCACACTACTTGTATGCCTTTGGCCATCTTGTTACCTTTCCCGGGAATGCCCTTCCCTGCCCTAATTAAACTTCCTCCCTTCTCCACCTCCACCAACCAGTTCCTCATATTTAACACATTTATATCCTTCAAGGCCTAATTTAAATGTCACCCTCATCCTATCTGAAAGCAATAAAGTGTATTTATTTACTTGTTTGGTTGTTTATTTAAAGATTTTATTTTTAAGTAATCTCTACACCCAACGTGGGGCTCAAACTCATAACCCCAAGATCAAGAGTCACAGGCTCCACCGACTGAGCCAGCCAGGCAACCCTCCTCTATTTTATCTGAGACTTTTTTTTTTTTTTTAAGATTTTTATTTATTTATTTGACAGAGCGCAAGAGAGCACAAGCAGGGGGAGCAGCAGAGGCAGAGGGACAGGGAGAAGCAGGCTTCCAGCTGAGCAGGGAGCCCAACACAGGGCTTGATCCCAGGACCCCAGGATCATGACTTGAGCCGAAGGCAGACTCCTAACCGACTAAGCCACCCAGGTGCCCCTACCTGAGACTTTCTAATGGTATTCAGCACACTCTTCTCTAAACCACAGCACACGGAACACAGCAGGCTACAGGAAAAAGAGCACACACCATGGAATCATTAAGATTTAGATTCAAGACCCAGCTCCTCCATATAGCTGTTGTGAGAACAGAGTTTATAGTCACATTATGTTAAGAACAATTACAGGACTGGGGTGCCTGGGTGGCTCAGTCGTTAAGTGTCTGCCTTTGGCCTAGGGCCTGATCCCAGGGTTCTGGGATCAAGCCCCACATCAGGCTCCCTGCTCCACTGGGAGCCTGCTTCTTCCTCTCCCACTCCCCCTGCTTGTGTTCCCTCTCTCACTGGCTGCCTGTCTCTCTGTCAAATAAATAAATAAAATCTTTAAAAAAAAACAATTATAGGACTGTGTTATTGTAAAAATGTAAATATTTTGTACATTATATTTATCTTTGAAAGATAGTGACATTTGCCTATAGAAACACAACTCTGGGTTATGAGCAAGTGACATATGTAATTCAAAGCTAGCAGGTCCACCCTGAAATATTTACAAAGGACTCTGGGAGTCAGTATGAATTCATGATTGTACCTCAGGGGTAAGTTGTGAAACTTAACACAGATCCTCTTGTATTTAGCAAGGCCAAGCTTACATGAAGAACAATTAGAATATATATATATATATATTTAAAGATTTTATTTATTTATTTATTTATTTATTTATTTATTTATTGGAGTGGCAGGGGGAGAGGGAGAGAGATAATCCCAAGCAGAGCCTGCTCTGAGCACAGAGCCCAATGCAGGGCTCGATCTCACAACCCTGAGATCATGACCTGAGCTGAAATCAAGAGTCAGATGCTTAACTGACTAACCTGCCTAGGTGCCCCTTAATTAGAATGTATTTTTAAAGAAATTCCAGTGAGCACGATATGGTGAAAAATTCAGTGACACTGGTGTACTCTTGGGGGTCCTTATAATAAATGGGGCCAAGGTCAATGAAGATGTTCCAAGAAGAGAATCTCCATGATTTCATAGCACAACCACTGCACTGATACATTCCACTTCTATGTGGACTAGAGGATTTGAATCTCCCTATCAGAGACCTTCGGTACCGGGAGAATTGTGTCTAGGAAGAGCACAGTTCCTTCCCTCCCATGTTTCTCCTTTACTCTCGTGCTACTACCACACTCAAAACAGTCTGACACCAGGTGCCTGGTGTTTTTTCATACACCAAGCAATTCTCTGCGACATCAGCTTGGGGTCCTATGATTTAACTCCGTTCATACTACCTACCTAGAGGTAGCATCAGCTTCTGCAGGTTAAGGGCTCAGTCCCTCCAGACTGCCCCCACCCACTTCAGATGCCCAGCGTAAGTCCAAGTTGTTCCCTGTGCTTGGTCTACAAATCAGAGGTTGCCACAAACCCCTCCTCTGGTTTGATTAATTTGCTAGAGCACCTCACAGAATCCAGGGAAACATGTACCTTTAACACTTTATTCAAGGATACAGACGAACAACCAGATGAGGAGTTGCACAGGATACAGTCTGGGAGGGTCCTGAGGGCAGGAGATTATATCCCCGTGGAGTCGGGGCGTGCTACCCTCCTGGTACTCACTGAATCCTATCCTTCTGGGATTTTTATGGAGGTGTCCTCATGTAGCCAAGACTAATCATTATTTCCATTTCCAACCCCTTCCCCCTCTGGAGAATAGAGAGTAGGGCTGCAAATTCCAACCTTCTAATCATGGTTTGGCCTTTCTAGTGACCAGTCCCCATCCAGGAGCCATCCAGGAGCTGACCCAGAGTTGCCTCATTAGAACAAAAGATGCTCCTAGTGCTTTTCGCACTTAGGAATATACAAAAGGGTCAGGTGCTCTATGCTAGGAACCAGGGCAGAGACCAGTATATGTATTTTCTATTATGTCACAAAAAGGTATAAAAACTACGGTGCATAAATACACAAGGAATTACTACAACTAATACATACATTTTTTTAAATATACTCTTCCTGGGGCACCTGGGTGGCTCAGTTGGTTAAGTGTCTGCCTTTGGCTCAGGTCATGATCCCAGAGTCCTGGGATCGAGTCCCACATCGGGCTCCTTGCTTGTTGGGGAGCCTGCCTCTCCTTCTGCCTGTTGCTCCCCCTACTTGTGTTCTCTCTCTCTGACAAATAAATAAATAAAATCTTTAAATATACTCTTCCTTTTATTGAAGGTTGATTTACATACTGTAAAAGTCCTCTGTTGTTGGGCACCTGGGTGGCTCAGTCGGTTAAGTGTCTGCCTTCGGCTCAGGTCATGATCCCAGGGTACTGGGATCAAGCCCCACCTCAGGCTCCCTGCTCAGTGGGGAGCTTATTTCTCCCTCTCCCTCTGTCCTTCCTCCAACTCACTCACTCTCTCTCTCAAATAAATAAAACCTTTTTTTTTTAAAGTCCTCTGTTAAGTGTAGAACGCAGTGATTTATAAAGTAAATTTAAAGTCATGCAGTAATCACCACAATCTAGTTTTGGAAATTTCCATCACACACCCCAAATCTCCTCCAACCTATTTGTAGTCAATCACTGCTTTCACCACTGCCCCCCCCCCCAGGAGTCTGGTCAGTCTTGTTCTTGGGGAATATACAAGAGAAGGGTTAGTAGGACAAACTGATCAGCTGCTGTGCTGGAGCGTGGGGCATTGAGGCTGCTACTCGGTTACTTTTTGGTACTTCACTGTTATCTGCCATGATCCATCTAGTTTTTGGAGGGGCCCGCTGGCAAATTAAATTGGAATTTGACAGAGACCACCGCCCCTATGAGAGTGGCACACACCTTCCCCTTCCCCTGGGATGTGAGTGTGCTTTTAATTTACTCTCTCTGTCGGGAAGGGGAGTGGTAGTGGCAGTTAGAGAAGCTTCCATTCAGCCTTTCCTACTCATAATACTCTTTTTTCTAAGATTTTATTTATTTAAGAGAGAGAGAGAGAGAGAGAGAGTGCGCATGCATGAATGGGGGAGGGGCAGAGGGAGAGGTAAAGGGAGAGAGAATCTTAAGCAGACTCCACGCTGAGCGCAGAGCCTGACTTGGGGCTTGATCTCACGACCCTGAGATCATGATTTGATCTGAAACCAAGAGTCAGATGCTTAACTGACTGAGCCACCCAAATGCCTACCATAATACTCTTGATGGCTCCCCTAGGAACCAATGTAAGCGTTCTTTCAACCAGCAAGTATGCCCATTCCATCTGTACTTTTAGGCACCAAATATGGGTGGGTCTGATAACCTAAAGGACCCACTGTTGGCTGGACCCAGGGTGGGACTCCATTTATTGCCTGGCTCCCTTATACTCCTACCCTAAAAGGGGGCCATGCTGGCAAGTTAGGTCCTGGATATGACATCAGTTCAGATCTTGTGTCCAACAATCCTCCAAAGGTCTGGGTGTTCCCCTTTCCTCAACGCATGATTACTGTGAGCAAATGTCCACAGGTCCCCTTGAAGAAGGATGCGGAATCACTACTGAATTATGATGGTTCGGGGCTCCTCATCATAGCACCCTGGCTTCTCTTCAGTTACTGGGTTCTGGAATTGAGAAACATTTCAGGCCCTTCTGAGGAGGGGATCGTGACTTCACTCGGCAACTGCCCTCAGCCTCCTCCTAATCTTTCTTAATTTCTTGAATGGTATAAATTAACACTAAGTTGGGTAGTATTATTAATCTTAGTAACCATTGCCTCTCTCCAGGTTACTCCTCCTGCCCGTTTTCCACTCCACTCCCCTGTTCAGATTTTGCAGCTCACAGTGATAACTGAGCCCACCTTATTTCTGATGGTTAAGGGGTGCCACCTGGCCTCCGTTCATTCTCATCCTCTCGTCCTCGTTGCAATCAGCCCCGTTCTGTAACAGCATCTCTAATCCTTAGCCTGGGCTCCACAGAGGATAGCCAGCCCCTGGTCTCAGCGAGCCTGGAGCCCTTCTCTCCTGTGCATTCCTTCTTGCTTTGGTAGATGGAGTGTTTTCCAGGCCCTCGCGCAGAATGGGAGCTGGTGAGCGTTCCAGCCTTACGTAGTATATCCATTCCAACAAGCCTACATTTAGGGGCCAGACAGAGAAGGAGGGGCTGGTGAAGTGGGAAGAAAACTAGCGGAGTAAGGTTGTCACCGAGCCTGGAAAGACAAGTGTGAAAGAAGGGGCTGGGCAGGGCTCAGATCAGGACTTCGGAATTTAGCAAGATGGAGATGTTTTAGCAGTGAAAATAAAAGCCTAGTTGGAATAGGTAAGTAGAAAATTGAAAGCTGGGGCGCCTGGGTGGCACAGCGGTTAAGCGTCTGCCTTCGGCTCAGGGCATGATCCCGGCGATCTGGGATCGAGCCCCACATCAGGCTCTTCTGCTATGAGCCTGCTTCTTCCTCTCCCACTCCCCCTGCTTGTGTTCCCTCTCTCGCTGGCTGTCTCTATCTCTGTCAAATAAATAAAATCTTTAAAAAAAAAAAAAAGAAAATTGAAAGCTGAGATAGTGAAGTTTTACTGCGTCAGAGAGCAGAGAAATGAGGCTGTTGCTGAAGGGGAACAGGGGCCACAGGTAGTTTTGTTTTTTTAAGATGGGCAATATTACAGTAGGTTTGTACGTTGATGGGAATGATGAATTGGAGAAGTAGAAAATTTTTATGAGGTAGAGAAGAGAGAGCTATTCTCAGAATCACACGTTTCTGAGCAGGAGATAGGATGCAGACTACAAACGGTGGATGCCCTTTGTGGGCCTATAAATATTTTTATTGTAACAGAAAGGAGGGCAGAACCTAAGTGAACAGATGGAGGGAAGTGGCAGGTTTTGTGGACAGTGGTCAGATGATTATGCTTTTGCTCATCAGTTCTTTTCAAGGAAATCTGAGCTGGGGAGGTTTGTGAATTGTGCATAAAGAGAACCAGATGGAAAGAGAGCCTGGGAGGCTGGGGAGGGAACATAAGCCCTCCTTCTAAGTGAGAAGTCAGGCTGGAGAGCCAGCACTCCTTTGAAAGTCTTCCTAATTTTCTGTTTCTTTTTCCTGTGGTGCCCCCTTTTCATGAGGATTTTCTTTCAGAGGTAAAAGATAGCACAAAAAACCCCAATTCTTTTCTTCACCCCTTGCTAGGTGAAGAGAACACTTAAGTCTTTGCTTGCATGCAATAAACTTTTTTTTTTTTTTTGCTTGATATTTTTTGCATTTCCTATTAAGCCTACAATTGAACTGAGGTTGCATTTTGTGGAGAAAAGACGTCACTTGTAACAATACAACAAAGTCAACAAATAGTTTGAGTTACCACAGAGAGTACACTTCTGAAACACTGACTCAAAGGCACAAAGCTCGCCGGCCTCAAGATGTCCACAGACAGGACGCATAATCCAACTATATATTGTGTGAGAAGGTAACAAGTGCTATGAATGAAGGAGAGTAGAGAGACGGGAATTAGAGAGAGTGTTGGGGAGGGAAGGTTGGAGAGTTGTGATTTTAAATTAGGTAGTGAAAGTAAGTCCTGCTAACCGGGTTAACAGTTGAGCAAAAGTTTAAGGGGCATGAGGAAGTTCCTCAGCTATGTGGTAATCTGGAGAAATAGAATAGAACAAAAACCGGTGCATAATGATCCCATTTGCCAACGATGCTGAGGGGAACTCTTAAGTAATCAGAGGAAGAGATGGCTCTGCTTCTACAAATTCCAAGGGAATAAAATGACAAAAGTGAAAATCAACGGAGATCTGCCTGAGCCCTGTGAATGAGAATAACCAGGATGTGGTATATTCCTGGAAAACGAGTACCTTTAGAGAGAGAGGTGCAGAGGTAAGAGAGAGGGAGAGCATGGGGAAATATTTGGAATGATCTAAATAAATTAGTACATATTTTTAAGATTTTATTTTTAAGTAATCTCTACACCCAACATGGGGCTCAAACTCACAACCCCAAGATCAAGAGTCGCTTGCTCTACCGACTGAGCCAGCCAGGTGCCCCTTATATTAGTGGACAGATTCTTAATTCAGTGAATCAAGGATTGGAACCAACGAAGGGGGAGAGCTCTGGGTGGGCGCCAAGAGAAAGCTGCTTATTAGAGGGAGACTGTAGATCATAATACAAGGTTTGTAAGCCCCCAGATCAGGGTGAGTATTTTACTTCCTGGATCCACAGGCAACTACTTTTTATTTTTTATACCAGTTGGACAGTCACATAAGTTTGTTTTCTGGTTGTATGTTTTTATTTTCCCTAAATTCTGCACATCAGTCACATCCAGAATAGGCACATTTTATTTGTCCCCGACGAGCATTAAGAGCTGGTTATCTAAAATTCAAGTCCCAAATAAAATCCATTAGAAGTCATTTAATACCCGGTGTGGCAGTCCAGGTTAAGCCTAACTGGATTATCCTTACTGGTTCAGGCTGTGTCTAAACATGTCCTGCGAACTGGGGAGAAAGACCTACTAGGATCTCATTTTAATTATAATGAGAATCCACCCCACTGGAAATCAGTCCTCTGAAGGGAAAGGAGTCAGTGAGATATCTTTGGTCCAGAAGGGAGGGAAGAGGTGATTTTGAGTACTGTATAATGTCTATTGTCTGTGACACAGTTCACACTGCATGCTTTCTGGTGTGAGGAGACAGCAGCAAGTTAAATAGAAGGATGTGTTTGTCAAAAAACCTGTCAGACATCAGGAACTCAGAAAAGGCCTGATTGGACACTCACGAAACATAAAGCTGGGGAGGGAGAGTGTTCCCTCACCAGTAGAGAGTACGAGGCAAGGTTCAGCCACAGAGTGGTGGCCATGGCCTTGATGGTTTTGGCACAGTGGCAGCTTTGGCAGCAGAGCAGAGATGGAGACAGCAGCAGAGTGGGAGGGTGCCCTCCGCTTCTGCCAGCTGCCTTAGCCATGCTAAAAAACCAAAACTGAACCAAGTAAATTTGAAGGTCTAATTGGCTTTATTAAGTGATTCATGAATTGGACAGCATCCCATCTAGCAAGGGATAGCTCCGAGGACAAGGTGTACAAAATGGACGGTGTTTATAGGAAGAAGGGTGGGGCAAGAAGTTATTAGAAGAGAAAAGAAAGGATTGTTTCAGGCACCATCTCCCGCCCCTTAGGGGGAAGGACAGGCTGTCGTATTAGGTTGATTACCTTCTTTGAGGGGTTGGAGAAGGGGGGTTGGAGAAGGGCCCATGTGACAAGATTCCTCATTGATGCTGATCAGAAAATTCCTGACTGACCGGTTAAGACTCCTTTTCCGGGGGAAGTTGAAACTGCAGTTAAGTTGTGTATCAAGTCCACATTTGGTGATTTGGCCTAAGTGATGTGATTTTGGGCCTGTGATTTTTCTTTTCAACAGCAGCAGTGGCAGTGGCGCTGGTGGCCTGGTGGCGTGGCGTGGAGCTGAGTTGGTTCGGCCCAGCACTATCAGATTGTGATTTTAGCATACAGAATTAGTGGCAACAGCAGCCACAAGCTGCTTTTACAGAGGCCCCAGGCCAGTGAGGCTTTGAGCCAATTCAGGAGTAGAAGAGCTGATGGTTCTAGGCCATGGAGCAGGAATCTGAAAACCAGACTGCCAGGTTCAATCTTCCATTTGCCTTTGACTAGCCTTTAAGCCTTGGGTAAATTACTAACCTCTCTGTGTTTGTTTTCTTCTCAGTAAATAATATCCAGCTCATAGGGATTTTTAGAGATTATATAGATTACACATGAAAGCACAGCTCTAAGAGATAGTGATTGACAATAGTAAGCATGCAATCAAGGTTAGTTTATTTGTTTCATCATCTGTATGACATCTCACACTGGTCCAGTCCAATAGTACTTGGTGTTCACATTGTTTAATTGCATGAAATACCAGAGTATTGGCAGCAACCTAAAGTCCAACGAGATGAGAAGGAAAGTGAAGGACACTGAACAGCCAATGTTGCCTCTAGTATATATTTGCCAAACGTTTACCATATGCCAGGCACTGTTCTAGGTGATTTATAATTCTGGAATGTCAAGAATTTAAGCACTCACTATTTAACTATGGCAGATAGGAGCCAAGATTTTCCACTATTTTTTATGCTTTTTGCGTTTTTTGAACAATTATATATTACAAAACTGTTTTGCTTTTCAATGCCACACATACGGGTAGTTCATGTTTCTTCTATCACTATTACTTAAAATTATACAAAAGACTACCGCGCCGAACACCAGGCGAATCATCATTCAAATAAGGTAACTACTTACGACGCTAATTAATTGGGACCGAAGGACGAGCGGTGCGGGGCGAGCAACAGACGACAGGTGGCCAGCCAACGTCTACCGCGGGAGGCGGACTTTCGCGGGAAATGTCAGAAGCCCCGGGCAGCCGGTCACGTGACTCCTGGGGCCGCCTGCGCTCCCCACCACTCGGAGCCAAGCAGCCACGTTGGCGGCGTTCCTCGGCCAGAGGAGGGGGCGTGGCAAGGGCCCGTGCGTGATGCGTGCCCCGCCCCCTCCTGGAGCCCGGATGAAGAGTAACGCCATTACCGCCGGAGCCCTGGAGAGCACTGGCGGGCGGTCACCGGACGCCGGACCGGCTACGCCATGAGAGTCCTCTCCCGCCTGCTTCTGCTTCTCTTGCTCGTGTTCCCCGCTACCTTCTTGCTCCGCGGCAGCCCCGGAGGTGAGGCGAGGGGAGTGGGCGGCGGGTCTTGGCCGGGAAGGAGACGCCAGCTACAGCAAGTTTGAAGCTGGAGGCGGCAGCGGCTCCTGGGTCCGGCGTCCGTCCCGCCAGCCTCTCCCCACCCCATCCCATCCCCGACCCCCGGTTCGTAATAGGGGGTCTCAGCGCGCGCGGGGCGAATCCCCGCTGGGGCCTCCGTCCCTTCCACGCGGAGCGCGGGTCAGTGCCTGGCGACCTTGCTTGGTGGCCGCCCATAGCCTTGGGTTTCTCCTCTGGCCCGGGACCCGCGCCTGCAGCTGTGGCTGGAGTTGGTGGGTCCTCGGCTTAGGGAAAGAGGCGAGGGGGCAGCGGGCACAGCTGCACCGCGAGCGCGCTGCAGCCGGTTGTATTTCTTCTGGCCGCCTCCGCTCCACCCCCATCCGCTCTGGGCTGACGTGTCTTTAGCTTCCACGTTTGGGAGCCTTCCTTCATTCATTTGCTGAAACCCTTGGTTTCTACACACCTGAACTCTTATAGCATCTCCCCCCCACCGCCCGTTTCTGGTCATCTCCCTGTTTATCAGCACCTGAACTCTGTGTGTTACCAGGAGTCTTCATTTCAGAAAAACTCCACATCTTCGCCTTCATTGTCCACCCCAACTCCCAGGCCGACTGAGGAATTCAGCCTATTACTTGAGCTCTCATTTTTCTTCTCCTTTTTTCTGTAACTGTTTTTTGTTTTGTGGAAGCATCGCATTGCCCTGGGTTGGGGGGGATCGAATTCGACATTATAGGTTTATTTCGGTTTATCCTTTCCAACAGTTAATATGGTGTGAAAATAACAACATTAAAGATGTGGAAACTTGAGTTTTTGCCCTGGTTCTAATCTGTAAAAGGCAATCTGACTGAACGATCACTAGAATGCCTTTTATTCTGTAAGTTTAAGCAAGTTCTGTGGCAAAACGAATGATAGTGACAGGTATCCACGAGTGCTTTTGCAGAGAAAAGTGAAGTGACTGGCTTCTCTTTAGTGGATAGAAAACCAAATGAGATAATTAACCAAACCCGTTAATGAATTCATTTGCAGGTTTAAAGAGGGATCCTTTTTCCTTTATGAGTTGCTTGCTGGCTGCTTATTTGGCTTTTTAAAGAAAATTTGACAGTTGTACTTTAGAACCTAGAGTATGTTTTTCAGGTTTGAAAACATTTTGTTTTTTAGGAGACATCAATTGTATCTAAACCTAACTGGATATCTTTAAACATTTTTTTTGTGAAGAATGGTCTTTCTTTCAAAGGATGTTTTTTCTTAATTTTGCCAATTGAGAATTGCTAGACTTTTTAGGCACAAAGTTGTTACTGGTTAATATTAATATCTACTGAAATGTAGGATGAAAAGCCATTGTACATATTGAGGAGTCTTGAAATTTAAGTCCAACTTAAGATTATGTCAGCATAGGTATTTTTCTTATTGGTTTTAGAAAATGACTTGTAAATTATGAATGCACTGTCTTTGTGCAGCAAACAGTAGAAGCTGTTTTTCAGTTCATAATGTGTGGTTCAGTGTTCTTTAGTGTTTTTCATAAATCTTAACAGCCGGTAAAAACTCAAGGAAGTGGAAAAGGCTTAAAATGCAGAGTCCTTAATATATACTGTTTTTCCTGGGTATTGCAGCATGTGCACATGCTTCCTTTCCCACATTTTTTTTCCCCTACTGAATTGCCACATCATCATTCTTTTTGAGAAATGTTGGAAGAGTCACTAGAACTTTGAAATTTCTTTTGAGTGTCTTGCCTGAGGTAGATTTAATATGACTTACTTAGTGAACTTTTGCCTATAAAATTATAATTTCTTGGCCTTACAGTTATGCTTAATTTTTTTTTTTAAGATTTTATTTATTTGATAGAACAAGCAAGTGGGGGAGCAGCAGCCAGAGGGAGAGGAAGAAGCAGGCTCTCTGCTGAGCAAGGAGCCCAATGTGGGACTTGATCCCAGGACTCTGGGATCATGACCTGAGCTGAAGTCAGAAGGCTAACTGACTGAGCCACCCAGCTGCCCCTATGCTTAATTTTTCAGTGTAGGGGGAATAAAAAAGTACTTAAAACATGTTTGAAGCCATATGCAAAAATTGATGCATGCTTTCAATGCTATCAACCCTGAAGTTGCCAGTATAGTTTTTATTTTACCAAATATGCTTTATGCAAGCTAGTTTTTTACCGTGGATGCCATACAAATATTTGTTCCTTGGAATTACATGCTATGAAGTTCTAAGAGAGCTGTAGTCAACTTTAATAACAAATGTTTCTTGCCTAGTTATTGAGATTGCTATTTTCCTTTAGACCTGAGCAGGGTTTTTTGGTTTGTATGGTTAATAATAGGGATTAAATTTTGGAGCTTCTTACTCCGATTTTATTGATTTATTTGACAGAGCACGATGCACATACACACAAGCAGGGGGAGCAGGAGAAGTAGGCTCCCAGTGGAGCAAGGAGCTCAAACACCCCTGGAGTATCTTAGTTTTAAAACAAAGTCACTTTAAGTTTTTTATTTGAGCTTCAAGGCATCTTTAGTTTCAGTTCATTTTCCCAACAATTAAGTGCTTTTGAAAATTAAACGGCATTTCCCATTAAAGTTAACACAGAGTTGGTAAGACTATCTATTGATAAGAGAAAATCATATCAAAATATTCTAGACGCGTTGTAATTTGGCATCTTTCAAGGGAACTGGGAGATTGAATTACTCCAAGGGGAAAAGTGTATTGCCTATACTTGGGACTAAAAAACATTGGTATGCCCGGGGTAAAGGTTAACTGCTTGTTTTGTATCTTATTGTTAGGCTCATTAGCTGCAGCTCAGGATCTTACAGAAGATGAAGAAACGGTGGAAGATTCAATAATTGAAGACGAAGATGATGAAGCAGAGGTAGAAGAAGATGAACCCACGGATTTGGTTAGTGTTCTACACAATGTAATTCATGTTTATATCCTTTCTAGAATTTATCTTTTTATAGACAAATTTGGTATTAAAATTTTTGCTTTTAGAGGTTTGTTACTATGATCAGAGTGGATTGAAGTTGGGAGAAAGGGGCCAGTGATTGAGGATGGATCATGAATATTTTCTTGCACAAGGAGGGAGATATGAAACAAAGAACAATTAAAGATCATACGAACATGAGTCTAAGAGGGTAACAGAATGGGAATGGCACTGGACCAGTGTTGATAGATTTGGGATGCATGCTACTTAGCTTTTTAACTTTGATAGCTTTTTTCTCTGGATCTCGCTTTCCTCCTGTTTCTTTCCTGCATTCAGTAAGCAAATATTTACTGAGTCCCTACTATGTGATAGGCACTGTTCCCAGTGCTGGGGTAAACAAACCAGTTATTTTCTCTGTTCTCATGGAGTTTTTGTTCTTGGGGCAGTATATATGTGTTTTGGTGGCAGGGAGTGAGGAGCAGGCAGTAAACAGTATATAAAATGTGTCCTGTGAAGAGGAAAGGGCTTAGAGAAGATCTCTTAAAATTCCAGTTCTGAAATTTTTACTATAAAATTACAGTTAAACGGTAAGAATGTTGGGCTAGAATCAAGATCATTGCAGCATGCTTCTAGCTAGTTTTATTTCCTCTCTTAGGCTACTACGATTTATCCTACATAAATTTTTAAACTCCAGAATCAGGGGCGCCTGGGTGGCTCAGTCGTTAAGCGCCTGCCTTCAGCTCAGGGCGTGATTCTGGAGTTCTGGGATCGAGTCCCACATCAGGCTCCTCCGCTGGGAGCCTGCTTCTTCCTCTCCCACTCCCCTGCTTCTGTTCCCTCTCTCGCTGGCTGTCTCTATCTCTGTCAAATGAATAAATAAAATCTTAAAAACAAAATAAAACAAAACCTGCAGAGTCAATCCTTTTCACAGACTTAGCAACACATTGCCTTCAGTGTCAGAAAACGAAGGCCATCAGGTGTGAACTCTTCCAAATTTCTACTTCTGAATATATTACTCACTCATCCTTTCTACGTTTTCTCCTTAAGAAGTAGGGAGTTGGGGCGCCTGGGTGGCACAGCGGTTAAGCGTCTGCCTTTGGCTCAGGGCGTGATCCCGGCGTTATGAGATCGAGCCCCACATCAGGCTCCTCCGCTATGAGCCTGCTTCTTCCTCTCCCACTCCCCCTGCTTGTGTTCCCTCTCTCGCTGGCTGTCTCTCTCTGTCAAATAAATAAAATCTTTAAAAAAAAAAAAAAAAGTAGGGAGTTGTCTTTACTCTTTTCTAAGGCTTAGCCTTACCACCTGTGTTCTTGTTCCCATCTCGTCCTGTGGGACTTTGTATTATTCTTTCCTTGTGTAACTTCATTGTTCTTTCTCAGTGGCTTGATTGTGTTAGGCTGTGCATGTACTTCTATATGCCACTTCGTATTCCTCCACTTTAAGTTGCTACACGTTTTTTTTTTTTTTTACCAGCACATACCTTGAAAGAGTAAACTGTACCACTCTACTCATTTCATGTTTGTATTGTGGTCTGGTCCGATGTAGCAAGTAAAACTGTTCTTGCTAAGTCACCACTGACTTAATTGTGAAATTCCTGGCCTGTTATTCGTTGTCAGCCAGTTTGAACTCTTGTTAGCATTTGTGGAGTAACCCTTGAGTCCCTTCATGTTGGCTTCTGTCCCCCGCCCCTTTAATTTCCTCTGCCCAGTTGCTGCTGCTTGGTCTCTCTACCACCTTTTCTCCCTCTGCTTGGCTCCTTAATGTTGATGAAGCCTGTGGTTTCAACCAGCACCACCTTTTACCGATAACCTTCAGATCTTGCCTCTAGCCGTTGACCTTACTGAGCTCCATACCTTTATTTCCGGCTCTCTGCCAGATAGCACCATCGGGATACTCCATTCGTACCTGAAATTTTGTGTGTTCAAAATGGAATTCAGCTTCTACCATCCGTCCCACCTCCATAAACTATTTTCTGTTTTGGTATGGCTCTAGTGATTCAAGCTCTTGCCTTATGACTTCCATTTCTTTTTATCCCACAACCCATTAATTTAATCTTCAGGGTGATTTCTCTTAACCTTTTCTCAAGTATACTCTTTCTTCCTTATTACAGTTTATGGTTCCTGCCTTCTTGTCTCTGGTCCCTTCCTATTTGTGGGTCTCTTTTCTCAAAAGTAGAAATTCATTAACTCTTACTAAATGAATGGTATCTTTAAGGATACTTAATATATAACATCAGACAGTTGCGCAGTCATTGAACAAATGTTTGAGTGTCTTCTCTTGAGTGTATGAGCTGGGTGTGAAGAATTTTTAAAATGTAAGACAGTCTTTGCCCTTCAGAAGTCTGTCTTTTGGGGGAGAGAGTGTTTTACCTAAGTGAGAAAAGCAAAATGCCAATAAACAGTGGTGCCCTTAGCTATCTCAATTTATTAAAGGTCTGAACACTTAAAGTGTATGAATATCTCTAATCCTCATTGATGCCTAGAGAAGTGCTGCACTGAGAACATTTAAAAAAAATTTTTTTAAAGGTAATTTTTTTTGAAGATTATAATTATTTATTTGAGAGAGAGAGAGAATGAGTGGGGGGAAGGGGCAGAAGGAAAAGCAGGCTCCCCATAGAGCAGGAGCCAGAATCAGGGCTCGCTTGATCCCAGAGTCCAAGACTCTGGGATCATGACCCGAGCCAAAGGCAGAGGCTTAACCAACTGAGCCACCCAGGAGCCCCGAGGATTAAAATTTTAAATTAAAATTTGTTCGCATTTTGTAACTATTTCGTTGAGATATAATTTACATATCATACTATTAACCTGTTTTAAACATACAATTCTATAATCTATAGTAAATGTACCACGTTGAGCAGCTCTGAATTTTAGGACCTTTCCATCATCCTAATACGATCCTGCTCATTTTTTTTTGTTTTTAAACCACTTCTTCCAAGTTGTGTGACATCTTCTCAAAGGAAAATTGTTCTGTTAATTGGGATAGAAATCTTTTGGGGTGATGACAAGGTGCTCTACAGCAGAAGTTGGCAAAATGGCTACTGGCTAAGTCTAGTTGTCCTTTCTGTTGTACATATTGTCTGTGGCTGCTTTTATACTGAAGCCTCAGAGTTGAGTAGTTGCCAGAGGGACCTCATGGTTCCCAAAGCCCAAAATATTTGATATCTGGGTCCTCGGGTTGGTGCTGCTTTCAGAGAATTGTTTCCTTCACCTTTGTAGGAGGATGGAGGGCAGGGAGACTAAGTTTGAGACTTTTTTGTGTGAGGTACTATTCCTGGCATTTAAACTGAAGGGGAAAATAAATACTATTTGTTTTAACTGTGAATTAAATGTTCCTTTGAAAGATACTTTTTAAACTTTTTTCAAATTTGACGTTTTACCAACCCATGCTCTAGAACCTTACAGTTCCGAAGTATGGTTTGAGTACCTGCAGTCTTGGTATTTCCTGGGTGCTTTTAGAAATACGGAATTTCAGGATTTCCCTAGAACTGAATCAGATCTGCATAAAATCCCCAGGGGATTGGTATGCATATTATTCTTTGAGATGCACCACTCTGAAAGTTTTTTTTTTTGTTTGTTTTGTTTTTTTTAAAGATTTATTTATTTATTTATGTGACAGAGAGGGAACACAGCAGGGGAATGGGAGAGGAAGAAGCAGGCTCCCAGCGGAGGAGCCCGATGTGGGACTCGATCCCGGAACACCAGGATCAAGCCCTGAGCCGAAGGCAGACGCTTAACGACTGTGCTACCCAGGCGCCCCCACTCTGAAAGTTTTATGTTAACTGATGAGATACACTGAAATTCTTACCACTACTGATCCCAGCAAAGCCTAGGAGAAGCAGTATTTTGTCCCAAATCTAGTGGAGTCATTATTTTTAAATGATGTATTTTCCTCCATAATTATCTTTTTAATGTTGTTTTTGTTAGGCTGAAGATAAAGAGGAAGAGGATGTATCTGGTGAACCCGAAGCTTCACCAAGCGCAGATACAACTATCCTGTTTGTGAAAGGAGAAGGTAATAGAGAAGTGTTAGTTTTAACTCAGACGTAGGAATTTTTCAAATGACAAGCTCACTTTTGCGGGGAAGCATTAGTAATGCTTAAGATCTTTGTTCATCTTCTTTCTTACATTACAAATATGGTGTAAATACGTATTTCAAAAAAATCCTCTTATATATGCGATTACCCATATCCATAAGATAGTATTCCTGGCATTTAAACGAAGGGGGAAATTAAATACTATCTATTTTAATTAGAAGTTGAATGTTCTTTTGGAAGATACTGTTTTTAAAATTTTTTTCAAACTGCCACAGTAAACTGACTCATAGTTTGAGTGTAAATATTAGTGAAATATTCTGTACGATTAGGCCTTCTAGAGCCTAGTTTTATTAAAAGAAAATATAATGTCTTATATTTATGGAGAGCTCTTCTCAATATTTTGTGCGCATTCATTTAATCTTAACAGAAACTGTATGAGGATAGTTACTGTTAAACTGAGGTTTAGAGAGGTGAAGAACATGTCCAGGGTTACTCATTTGGTAAATAGATTGTGAAGACAGACCCAGAAGTGTCTGTCCCAAAGCCTCTGCTAAACTGGTTGAAACTCAGCTCTGTAGGCCACATATAATTATTGAAGACTTTTCTTTTTTGAAGTTATTAATTATCTTGGTCTTCTCAAGTTTTTTATTCCCACATATATTCAGAGTTTATGCCTACAAAAAGTATGATTTGATAAGAGATTCCCCCCCGCCCTTTTTTTACAGCTTCCTCATTAGGTCATACATTCAAATTTGTGTTTGAATTCTTAAAGTGGTATGGGTTACCTGGTTAATTTTTTTTTCCCAATATTTTAACAGATACTACAATTTTCAGGACCTCTTAGACTTTTCTGTCATTCTTTTCTTATCTGCACAGATAACAGATGTAAGTTGGAGGTGACTTCCAAGACAAGTAGTCCCACTGCAAGATAATCTTACAGTCCTTTCTTAGATCACATAACATGAAAGTGATGTAGTCTAACATTGAGATGCTACGTTCAGTTCTGAAGTTCGAATGCTAGAATACAGACAAGGGTTTCAGTTTATACACAAATTGTAATCAGTTACTAGTTAGTGGGTAACTGGAGTGCACTACTGAAAAAGATTCCAAAACCAAGTCCACTTTTAGGAAAGGGTGCCCAAATCCTTAGTAATTTCTATTTATTTGTGTGCTTTGAACATTTTCTAATCTTTTGGTTTCTTATTTTTGTTTCTTAGATTTTCCAGCAAATAACATTGTGAAGTTCCTAGTAGGCTTTACAAACAAGGGTACCGAAGATTTTATTGTTGAATCCTTAGATGCCTCATTCCGTTATCCTCAAGACTACCAGTTTTATATCCAGAATTTCACAGCTCTTCCTCTGAACACTGTAGTACCACCCCAGAGACAGGCAACTTTTGAATACTCCTTCATTCCTGCAGAGCCCATGGGTGGACGACCCTTTGGTCTAGTCATCAATCTGAACTACAAAGACTTGAATGTAAGGCCCTCTAAACCTTTTTTTTTTTTTTTTTTTTTTTTTAAGTTAGAGATGGATGAGGTCAATTGACAGTGTTTAGTGAATATTCTTATATTTATTCATTCAAGTGCCTGTTTATGGTTGGAACTGTGATGGGCAACAGGGAGGCAAAAATAAGTTGCACGTTTGTCTTCAGGTCTAGAATCCAGTGGGGCAGATAGATACGAACAGGCGATATCCCAGCATAAGTGATAACATACTAGAGATGAATGTTAGGGGCTGTAGTAGGAAAGCGGATGAGCTTGAGCTTAATAGACCAGTAAAGCCACACAGTGGAGTCTACTGCTTATTAAGATGTTAGATATATAGAGTAATTTGTTTTGTACCTCTGTTCATTGTTTGTATTTTGCCCATATCACTGCTTTTATTTTTAAGTTTTAAGGGCTTTCTGTAATTGTTTTTCCATCATTTTATGTACTCATAGATAAAAATATAACCAGGTATTTTTAGGATAGAACAGTGAGGTTTATGAGAACCAAATAATCTAATATAAGCTCTGTTGTCTTTCTTGTGGTTTTTAATATATATATATTGTATGTCCAGTGAATGAATGAGAAGCCCACTAGAATTTTACTGCTAGGAGTTGACCTGTAGGTGCCAACTACTACATCCTTCAGATGAGAGCACATCTAAACCATTCCCTTCTCAAAAAGTTTTCAGAGAAGGAAATTTCATCCTCTCTTGGAAGCTTACTCAGCCTTTTCTTCACATAAGAGTCAACATGTTTACTTGTGTCTGAGATAAATTTCTCAAGCTGTAATTAAGTTTTCTTTTTTTTTTTTTTTTTTTTTAGTGGGGTTTTTCATCCTTAAAAATAATGTATTCATCTTCCTCAACTTTATAGTTAAGCAGTTCAAATAATTATATATTTTGTCTTGTTTTCAAGCAGAATTAGACTTAATCCAACAGACATTTATGTAGTTTTAGTACCATTTTGAACGTTAGTATCATCAATGTATTCTGATTCCTGGAATTGTCGTTGGAGGAATGCAGGTGGAAGGATTTTGAAGTAAAACTTACGTAATTACAGTTGAGCAATAAGTGACAGTTTTGAGTAGCGCCTTTGTGTTAAGCATCAAACACTGGAAACGGCTATCTCTGTATTGTCCCAGTGATTCTTGTGTTTGAAAACTGAAGTTGTGTTGAACTGACAAAATTATTCCAAAACCGCAACAGAAAAATATGTTGATACTGAAAATTGAGTTTATTGTAAATCGATTTCCAATCCATTGTGAATTTAGAACATGGATTTGACTTCTGTTCAAGTCTAGTTCTTAAAATCTGCTACTGCAGCTGCTACTATATACATTTTCATGCTCTTCCGTTCTGTTTTGGAGGATTATACACAACAGAAGTTATGGCCTTTAGTTTACGGGTGTTCTGTGGGCTTTGTTTCTTTCTGTGCATTTTATCCCCTTTTTATTTTACTTCCCTGGTTTCTCACACATTTCCCCTTCCCCACCCTCACGAAAACAGAGGACAACTTTAGCAAAGTTGGAGGCATTTTTTATTTTGTGGAAGAAAATAATATTATAATTTTGAGTCTCTGACTTTGAATTAGTGCAATTACATGTGACTTTTTTGAGTCTTACTGACCTAAGTGATGAGAAAGCTTTTTTATATCTGTTAGGGTAACAGTTTTTAAGAAATCTCATAATCTTTTATTTTTTCAATGCTGTTGATATTTTTGTGATTTATTTTATTAATAGGGCAATGTATTCCAAGATGCTGTCTTCAACCAAACAGTTACGATTATTGAAAGAGAGGATGGGTTAGATGGAGAAACGTAAGTAAAACTAGCAATATGTAGATCTCATAGGGCAGGCCTGGAAGGCTTACTCCTGTCAACATTTGTCTTAATAGTGAAAATGGACCAAACTAGATTTTTGTGAAATCCTGCCTACATAAATCCATATTTTAGGTGGTTTTTAAACTATTAATAGTGAGTTAGGAAAGATAATGGAAAATGACGAAAATTGTTTTAAAAAGATAGTTGGCTTTCTGAATGGTCCCTCTTTCTAAATTCTTTTCTACCTCATGCTCATGAGCTGATCACCAGCCTCACCTAAGTTACATATCTCTTCAGTTGCTATCAAAAATATAAACTAGGTGTTATCTTAGAAGCTGTGTTCTCGGTGAATGATGATGAGCCATTTGTCACTGTATACATATATGTAATTGATCAAAAGCAAGTTTTAAGTTAAATTGTGCAAAATAATCTCATATTTGAGGGAAACAAAACCTAATGCAATTATTTTAACTGAGCTTGAGCTTGAGTATAATAAATTATAAAGTAATTTTATTCATTTTAGATCATATAATTGCTTTTTTTGGCTAATTGTTCTCAAAGATAAAGTACATCTGTGAAACCTATTACCTAGATCTAAGTTGAATATAAAATATTTTCTTCCTTTGCCCCACAAGTTATTTGGAAAGCCTATATTGTGTTAGAATTATAGTTGTAATTACAGCTATGGTATTGTTTGAGTTAAAGCAGAGTTACAGTTCTGATTAGTTGTGGTGTTTCTTATGAATTAAAGCCAATTTGTTTTTTCTCCTTTTATGTCAGAATCTTTATGTATATGTTCCTTGCTGGTCTTGGGCTCCTGGTTGTTGTTGGCCTTCATCAACTCCTGGAATCTAGGAAGGTAATTCTAGATGAGTGACTCTTATAGCCATACTTCAGAAGTTGTTACCCTACTAAGTATAATCTAGTTATTTGTGGCTTCTTGCTCTCAACTGTGGGTTTGTGTATTTATAGGTTGTTGTACCTTTTTAAAATAAAACCTGAAGATGATACCTTGGGTATGTGACTTGGATCTGTTTAGACTTCATTACACAAATGCACTTAGGGTCTTTTGGCTACACCCTCCAGAATGATCTTTACTTTCATATTATAATCTAAGTCATGCTAGAATTTTTGTTCCTTAAACTCAGACCTAAGATTTCATTGTTCTATTTACTATACTTTTTCATGGATATGTTATTCTACCTGTATAGCTTTTATATTTGCTTTATTAATACTCTTTTAACTCCAGGGATAATTTCCAGTTAGCAATTAAGTGAGTCTTTTCATTTGAAAAAGAAAGAATGAATTTGGCTCTATTCTATCAAACTTCTTTCTTGTTAGGGTAGTAAAGTGGCAACACTGAAGCACCTGCTATAATCCTGGTTTCTTTTTCTCTGGATATGGTAGCTAATTCCACCACTGTATCTTTATCTCCCTGTCCTCCTGCAAAAAACAGAACAACCCATATTATTCCTCTCATTGGAAAGTATAACAAGATTTGTGTCAAATTTATATAAGTACTTGCTCTTTAAAAGAGAAATACTTAGTGCTCAAGGGTTAATTTCCATAACTTCCTTTACCTCATTTTCATAATAGTATTTTTGCTATGAATTTATGTATCAGGTATAATGGCATCTCCACTTGTTTTTTCATTTGAATGAAGCCGTTTTTAGTTACTTTTTGTGTATTCAGAGTCCAGTTTTTGGACTGTATAGCTAATACTCTTATCTAAATGATAGGTTTGTTTTTAAGAACAAGACTAAAGAGGGAATTGAATCACTTTCTTCCTAGTGGTTTTGTTGCAGATACTCCAGGAACAAAGTTTGAGGTTGTTAGCTTAAATGAGATTCTACATTTTTGTTTTATCTGTGCCAGCTGTATTTAGCTGAAAGTGCAGGAATCTACCTGCCTGCATGTAGTGTTTCAATAATTATCTTAAATTTTGTTGAATGTGAAAATTTATTCTTTAATTTGATTGCCAAAGGGAAAGAAAATCACTGTATAAACAGAAGTTCTTAGTTGGTCCCCCAGCCCACTGACATACGAAGTTTTATAGCAGAGGAAAAGGCCTTTAAAACCTGATTAAATAAATCATTGTTGTGAAGATTTATTCGTTATCATTTATTTATAATTGGTGTTAGGCATGATTTTCTCCTTCTAATTAATAAAATACTTAAGTAGGAATATGTTTTGAAGAGGACATATTTGCTTAAGATATTTAAATTAGGTAGCTTAATATGCTTTTAAAAAATTATAGTGAACATTGTAATAGAACCCCTTCAAAGTAATGTTTTTATGCTCTCTTAGCGCAAGAGACCCATACAGAAGGTAGAGATGGGTACATCAAGTCAGAATGATGTTGACATGAGTTGGATTCCTCAGGAAACTTTGAATCAGATCAGTAAGTACTCTTATAAACTTGGCTGGAAAATTTTTCCCTTGAATGGAAATCAAGTTAAGTATTAGATACAAAAATGCTTGGACAATGCTACTTAACATTCATCTTTTCCATTACTTATGTAGAGTCTAGTATAATATTAATAAACACTTTAAATTTTATTCTGAGTATTTTTATGCTTTAATTTAGAATGCTTCCATATCTGCGGTTTTATATACAAATGTGTGAATTCTCTATATTCCTAATCTTTTCCTATCTCTTTTTTTCTGTTGCTTCAGTGCAGAGTAGAAGAGGTGAGGCAATTAATTTTTTTAATGGTGTTTGCTATATATAGTACTGGACTTTGTATAGCATATGAATACTTTACAGTAAGTTTAATGAGTAATGGAACAGTTTTCTAGCCCTGTATTTATTAGAAAAACTACTAACTACCCACTGTAGTTTGAAAGAATAAACCTAAAACATTGCCTAGTAGTTTACCTAACATATATTTCAGGTTTATTATGTATGTGATTAGTTAAAATATTAATCTTTATGAAAGAATGTAGGACTTTTTTTCTCCAATTGTAAATGGACTGTTTTTGTTTTGTTTTAAGATTTATTCAGAGAGTGAGCAAGCAAGCTAGTGCGGGGTGGGGCAGAGGGAGAGAGAATCTCAAGCAGACTCCATGCTGAGCATGGAGCCTGGTGTGGGGCTGATACCACAACCCTGAGATCATGACCTGAGCTGAAACCGAGAGTCTGTTGCTCAACCAACTGTGCCTCCCAGGGGCCCCATAAATGGACTTTTTGGAAACATCATTATAAGAGTAGTATGTCCTCATATTTAAAACATTGATAAATAGTACAGAAGTGAAAAACTGAGATTACCTGCTGGCTCTGCTAACTTCATTTTCTGTAAATAATAGATGTTTGTTATTCTAAGTATTTTCTGTATACTTACCAGTACGTATGTCTGTTGTTTGTGATTATTTTATACAAACGTCATCATGCTGCATACACTGTTCTGCCGCCAAGTTTTCATGTCTTGGATTTTTTTTTTTTTTTGATAGTGACTTATTTACCTCATTCTTTTTAATAACTGGATAGTATTCCTTTATATAAGTGTGTCATGATAAGTTAAACCTAAACCTGTTCTGTATTGAGGATGTTTATTATTTCCCGTTTTTCATTCTTAAAACTACAATGAATGTTTTTATATAAAAATTTATAGGATGATTTCTCATTTTTTTAATTGAGATAATTGACATATTAGATTCAGATGTACAATGTAATGATTCAGTATTTGTATATATTGTGAAATGATCACCACAGTAAGTGTAGTTAACCATCTGTTACCACACGTAGTTAAAAATTTTTTTTTTTAAGATTTATTTATTTACTTGAGCACATGCATGAAAGCATGGGGGAGGGGCAGAGGGAGAGGGAGAAGCAGACTCCCCGCTGAGCAGGGTGCCCGACTCGGGGCTCGATCCCAGGACTCTGGGATCATGACTTAAGCCGAAAGCAGACATTTAACTGACTGAGCCACCCGGCCACCCCAAATCTTTTTTTTTTTTTTTTTTTCAATTAACAAGAACTTTTAAGATCTACTCTCTCAACAAACTTTCAAATATACAGTACAGTATTAAAAACTGTAAACACCATAGTATCCATTACACCCCCATGACTTAGTTATTTTATAGCTGGAAGTTTGTGCCTTTTGACCTCCTTCTCCCCTTTCACCCAGCCCCCTACCTGGGATATATAATTCCTTAAAAGTAAAATAGTTAGGTTTAAGATTATGTACATTTTTTTAAAATGAAAAATCCTGTTTCCCTTCCAGAAGATAGTTTTTGTTCTCAACAATGTACAGTATTGCCTATTTCTTTTCCACTCTCACCAGTCTTTCTCAAGTGTTAAGTTTTATCAAATGTTTAGTGTGGCAGTATGGTACAAAATGTTGTCTTTCCTTTACAATTACGAATAAGGTTTGACTTCTTTATATTGGCCACTTAGTATCTCCTTTCTTGTGAATAGGCTGTTCATGTCCTTTACATGATATGAACTTTGGTTACAAAGTGAATTGTTTTCATTATTACTTTCAGGGAGCTTTCTCTTTTGAAACAGAATTATGGTGTGGTAGTTCCTTTATTAAAAGTGGGTACAAAGCAATAACAGCATAGGAGGGGCCTTCATCCTCTAGGAGAGAATAGGGGAGTCATTCGTAACAGTTGACTTTGACCGTAGTACTTAGGTGAGAAGGAATCCTCAGGGATTTATGTGCTATACTAAGGACTTGGCTTTCCTTCCTGGTAAAAGGCAGCCATCAGATACTTTGAAGCAGAGAAATAACAAATTTATATTTTTAAAAGAAATTACCATAGTTTTGTTGGTGTATGGTTTAGCAAGCAGGAGCTACTAGAAGTAGTGATACCAGTTAGATGATTTCAATAAAACATCTGAGAAATCCTTAGGGCCTAAGCTAAAGCAGTATGATGTGGAGGAAAAGAACTAGAAAGATATTTCAGAATTGGAGCAGACCAGGCTTTGGGTGACTTTTTGGCTGTTTGAGGGAGGAAGGAGGGAAAAGTAATTTTGAGTTTTAGGCATCTGGATGGAAGATGATCCCATAACTGTTAGGGAATATAGGAAGAGTAGCACACATGCATGAGGGGAGAAGAATTGGAACTAGATCTGTTGAGTGTGAGGAGCCCAGATAAGGATGTCAGTAAGCATTCAAAAGTTGTATTTAGAGCAGAGCTGAATCAG
This sequence comes from Ursus arctos, assembly GCF_023065955.2. NCBI lineage: Eukaryota > Metazoa > Chordata > Mammalia > Carnivora > Ursidae > Ursus > Ursus arctos. The sequence continues at coordinate 11,789,467 of NW_026622997.1, read as the reverse complement.
GATTTGGAGACATTGATGGGGCGCCTGGCTGGCTTGGTCTTAGAAGCATGCAACTCTTGATCTCAGGCTTGTAAGTTAGAGTCCCGCTTTGGGTGTAGAGATTGCTTAAAAATAAAATTAACAGAGTTGGAAACATTGGGTCATATAGCGTAGGTGGTAGCTGAGATCCCATGAAATAATTTATCTCCAAATTAAAATAAATCTTTAAATAATCTTTTCTCTTTAAGGACAAGTTTTCCATATTATCCTAATATTCATCATAGCAGAATACAGAATTGAGTTGTAGGGTAGACTGTGGTCTCTTTATAATGCATCAAAATTACTTATGTAGTTTGGTATGTTTAAAATAAAGGTTCTTCAAAAATAATTAAAATTTTTTTAAAGATTTTATTTATTTGAGAGAGAGTGAGCGAGAGAGAGTATGCAAGCTGGGGGAGAGACAGAGAGAGAGAGAGAGGAGCAGGCCCCTGTCGAGCAGGGAGCTGTATTCCGGGCTCAGTCCCAGGACCCTGGGAATCACGACCTGAGCCGAAGGCAGACCCTTAACCAACTGAGCCACCCAGGTGCCCCCAAAATAATTAAATTTTAAATGTCTTACACAGAATTGGTTGAAACTTTGAAAAGCATTAAAAGTCACAGTTAAAAAATAAAGTCACTCTAAGCTGTGGAGCTCCCCTCCCCCCAAGAATTCCCACATGACAGATAGATTGGCGGCAGGTAGGGGAGGTTAATAGTATCTTTCTCCCTGACATTGTTGTTCATGAACTTTAAAGCTGAGAATTATTACATTTCCAGAGTGTTTGTATTTATGATTGTATTTTCATCAGCAAGTGTCAGGTATTTAGTCTGTCATGATACTAATGCTAGGCTGTCTCTATCTCTGTCGAATAAATGGATGAAATCTTTTTTTTTTTTTTTTAAGATTTTATTTATTTATGTGACAGAGAGACAGCCAGTGAGAGAGGGAACACAAGCAGGGGGAGTGGGAGAGGAAGAAGCAGGCTCATAGCGGAGGAGCCGAAGGCAGACGCTTAACGACTGCGCTACCCAAGCGCCCCGGATGAAATCTTTAAAAAAAAAAAGACTCAAAGATGGATGGAGTTGAAGTCACTAAATGTTTTTTAATGGTACTTGCCTTTCTTGCTCAAAATCTGATTTTATTTTAGGATCATGTCTTTCCACCAAAAGACTTGTATTATTCCTTTTTCCATTTACATGAAACCCCTCGTTTTGAAAAAACTTCATAAACAACAGTGAAGCTTCTAAACAGCATTGAGATAATCTGATTTTCCAATTAAAGTGATAAAAATTTTTATCAAATTTAGGGTTTTGATGCATTGCCCTCTACAGGCTTATTGAGAGGCATGTTATTTATAAATTGTTATTAGAATTTGAAAATAGCTGGAATACTCTCATACATAATTAGTCCTTTCTCACCATTACTACTTTTAGCAAAGCCTGGGAGCCAGGAGGTCCTAGTTAGAGCCTCATCCTGTGAAATCAAAAGAGTCCTGAGACCATTTCAGAAATTGGGGGCACAATGAAAGACTTTTAATGATAGAAAGCAAACAGGGTTGTTGGAGGGAGGTGGGTGGGGGCTGGGCTAGATGGCAGATGGGCATTAAGGAGGGCACTTGTGATGAGCACTGGGTGTTGTATGTAAGTAACGAATCACTGAATTCTCCAGAAACCAGTATTGCACTGTATGTTAACTACCTAAAATTTAAATTAAGATTATATATATATATATAGACTTTATTTGAATAAAGGAAAAAATTTTTTAAAAATTGGCACAGAAGTTAAAGAGGAAGAAGGGTGTGAAAAAAATATATATGATTAGTAAAAACGTGATTATTGGCTTTTTTTTTTTCTTCTTGTAATCTCTATACCCAACATGGGGCTTGAACTTAAAACCTTGAGATCAGAGTCCCATGCTCTTCTAACTCAGCCAGCCAGGCACTCTGATTATTTGCTGTTTTAGAGTGCAGATTTTTTTACAGTGACATACTACCTCTAAAAAAATTTGGACTTGCAAAGAAATAACTCTTTTCCTGACAAATAACATCACATTTAAAGAATAATGAATTGTTTTATTTATTAATAAATACCATGTTGAAATTTCTTCAGTGGTTTCGGAAATACCCTTTCCAGCTGGTTTTTCCAGTATAGGGTGATGCAGTGCGTCTGGTGGTTCTGTCTTAAGTCCCTTGTAATTTGTAGCAGCTCAAGAGATTGGCCACTTGACCTGTGGAAAGCAGCTTCCAAACTTTAATATGTGTACCAATCATTTGAAAATCTTGTTATGACGCAGGTTCAGATTCAGTTGCTCTAGGCCGGGGCCTGAATGTTGGTGTTTCTAACAGGCTCCCAAATGATGCCAGTGCTGCTGACCCATTTATCACCCTGAGGAATGAGACTCGAAAAAGTCCCATGTTCCAGATTTCTGATTATTTTCTCCTGGTGCCTTTTAGTTAAATTTCTTTACCTTGGAAACTAAATCTATAGGTTTGATTAGATTGAATCATTTTGGCTGATAGCATGTATCATAATCGTCTCCCTGCATCACATCAGGAAACAATATCTGATTGTCCCATCATTAATGATGTTAAGTTGAGCACTGGGTTAGGGTAGTAGCCTCATGGTCTTCCCATGTAACCAGGAAAGGGTGGTGGTTTCTGCTTGCAACTTAGAAGTTATCTCTGTGGTATTACTTTGGTGTCACACAGATATCCAGTTCTCTAAACCATTCACCAGTTGATAATCCTTTCATGAATCAGTAATGTTTCAGAAGTTGTAAGCGATGATTTTTAATTGAAATTTCTTTGGTTTTTACTAACTGCCATTGTTTTGTGAAATAGAGCTTTACTTCATCAACTGGGATTTTTCGGTTACTTTATAGAAGACAGTTCCTGTTGGAAAAGCGGATAAGTGCTATTTCTTCCCTTTATTTTCCTATTTTCAAAGAGTTATTTTAAAAGCCATCCCAGTGAGACAAATGAGTTTTTTCTAATTTTCTCCTTTGTTTTTTGACATATCACGGAAAACTGAGTTTTCCATAGAATCTGTATTTTAGTCAGCTGTATTTTTTTTTGATGCTCAAATTGTTAGTTTTGACTACTGGTTGCCTTTTTATGCTTGATCTCAACCAAAAGGCTGAGAAGGGTTTACTGATTGCCTTTTTTTGAACCACCTCCAATCTTACCCTTTGGTCTTTGAATGATCCCTTCTTTTCTAGCTCAACAAGATAATCCAGACATTTTGTACTTGCTCTAGGCATGGAGCAAGCTGTTTCTCCAAGGACTCCTGGATGATATTAGAAATGAAATGAAATGAAAATTTAGACTTTAGGGATGTCATTGATACTGGGTGACATTGTTTTTAGGCCCATTCTGTGAACTGAGCTAGAAGATACATATTGTTTCAAATCCTGAACTGAAACTGGTACTTTCAGTTCAATTTTAATATTTTTACTTAATTTTGTATTTGAAACAAAATACAAATTTTGTTTCTCTTATACTTGATTCCTTACAGCAGTAGTTCTCAAACTGTAGCACTCACCAGAACCACCTGGCCAGCTTCTTACCCTTGCTAGGCCCCACCCCCTAGAGTTTCCAATCTAGTAGGTCTGGTTGAGGCTCAAGGATATGTGTATCCATGTTCTCAGGTGATTTTTGAGGCTGCTGGTCCAGACTGTACTTTTGAGAACCACCCTTAGAACATGGTTTTCTCAGAGTAAAGGCGTTGAGCCAAATTGAAGATAATTTAGGAAAAAATAGCCAGATCTTTCAAAGATAAGATACATGCTTTGCATATTTGACGACAGAATGGAGAAAACCAAGATAATGGGGCAGGAGGTGTGGATGGAAGTGGAAGTCTCTCAGGCTTCCAGGAATTTTGGAGAGGGGTAGTGTGAAGACAAACAGGTGTCAGGGGCCCCTGTTTAATTTGGCAAGAGATTTTTCTCGTCTCCATCTGACTCATCATAATGTAAAGGAAGGAGGGGTGGTTTGAAACGATTTGAGCCTGCTACTAATACATTTTTTCCTGATATGTTTTGCATTTCAGATTAGGGTGCTTCCATTTCCCTCAAGTCTTGTTAACTGTAAATGACAAGTTAGCTAATTTTAATAGAAACTTATAGGTCCTTTGCTTAATACTAGTGTTTTAAATGTATACATAAGGCAACCTTAATCAGAAGCTTATAAAGATGAAGTCTTTCGTGTAATTTGACTTTTAACTTGGGGATCCATTAGAAAGCTTGCAGTTTTTATCTGATTAATTAAAAAAGCCATCTAACAGCTATTTATATAGTATGACTTCCCCAGGTGTGCTAGGAAATGAGGTAGATTGTGCAGTCTGAGAAGGGGGGGTGAGGGACTAGTTTAAGTTTCTGCTAACATTTTGCCTTTGTTTTTTCTAAAAATGAAAAAGTTGCAGTTTTGCCACAATTAGGTGGCTTTCTATAACATCTTTCTTTTAAAAGGTCAGGGTGGGCATTTTCAGACCTGCCCCATTTACTGAATCTCATTAACGTCATGTTCCAGTGTTTTTTGTTCTTTCAGTTAGGTGATTTGTTTCATATAGTTAAGCTTTGCTCTTAAAAGCTAAAATATTTTGACCTTAAATATTATGTTGGGTTTTTTTTTTTTTAATAGTTTTTTAGGGTTTTGGGTGGGGCAGGTAGGTGGTAAGAGGGGGTGGTTTTTTCTTTGGCTGAAAAGCATCATTACACACATCAGTTATTGTTTTTTGCTGAAGTAAAATGCTGCTTTCTAGGCCCATGAGGAATTTGGAGCCATTTTCCGAAAAGCCGAATGACTCTAGAATGCTATCTTACTCTGTTTCTCATTGATCTGCTTCTTAACTTTGCCGTGCCGGGCAAGTGATGGAGGTTTTTAGACTCATTTTTAAGGTAGGCAGAGTCGGCTGCCTTACTGGAGTCCAATTGATATGTGTTGAAACAGGCATTGCAGGTCCTCTGTGGCTCTTTTTCATGTGTTCTCCTAGTGAATACCCGGTTGAAATTGTAAGTGCTGATTACTTCAGTCTTCGTAGTAACTGCTACATTCACACAGATGGCTGTTTGATTCTAAAGCACTTTTTTGGGGCACTTGGGTGGCTCGGTGGGTTAAGCGTCTGCCTTCGGCTCAGGTCATGATCTCAAGGTCCTGGGATCGAGCCCCACATTGGAATTCCTGCTCAGTGGGAAGTCTGCTTCTCCCTCTCCCTCTGCTGCTCCCCCTGCTTGTGCTCTTGCTCTCTCTCTCCCAAATAAATAATCTTAAAAAAATAAAGTACATTTTGAGAGGCGCCTGGGTGGCTCAGTTGGTTAAGCATCCGACTCTTGATCTCAGCTCAGGTCTTGATCTCAGGGTCCTGAGTTTGAGCCCCATGTGGAGCCTACATAAATAAATAAAGTACTTTTTGAGTCCTCAAAGATCATATTCAGCATATTGTTTATTTTAAAATATCTAGTAATTATTATCTGGTAATTGGTCAGTTGCATAAAGGCAGTAGTTTTAGTGTAACCTTTCTGAAGTCTGATGAAAGTTGTAAGCTTTCTCCGTTAGAAAAATGCTTCTATGCTCAGTTTTGGGTGAGTTGAGCCCCCCCAAACACATCATTAACCTATTTGTAATAAAGTACTGAGGTCAGTTCATGTGATTTGCATACTCAGTCTTAATATTTCAGTCACTAACTCTAAAAGCATATTTAAAAAAAAAATTCAGCTGCTAAATATTTTTGATAAATATTTACTTTTTTAAGATATATTTTAATTTTTAAAATATAGTTATGGTGATCTGGCAATTTTAGAAAATAAAAATTAAGATCTTATAGGTAAATTTTTTTCATACCATTGTTCATGAAATGCTTACAAAAGAAGCCCCGTACTTTGGTGTTAAATATTTTTTCCAGCCTTTTGTTTTTTTTTAAGCTGGAAAAATAATTGTAATTTGTAACGTTACAACAAAGGACTTAACTTCCTAATATGTAAAGTGCTTCTAAAAATTAAAAAAGTAGTGGTCAGAGAAGAAAATAGCCTTACTTAAAGAAACATATAGGTGACTCCTCTTACTGGTTGGAAGTAGAAACTCACCACCAATTTAGCTTTTGTTTCATAGAACCCACTAGGAATCTAATGTAAGGAGATAAAGAGAAAAAGGTGTACAAAGAAGGCTTGTGTATGCAGGACGGTTTCGGTATTGATCTTCTGTCTAAAAATTCCTCTAACCTGCTGCTCGTTCCATTAAATTTATGAAATTGCCAAAACTTATGCAAACTGCGTGGCTGTGTTTATAAATATTAATTTGTAGACAGTATAGGTGTTTTTAAGCTGCAAATTTCATGCCTTTGACACTTTCTAAAGCATTTACTTAAGCATGTGTAAACATACTAAATTATAGAATTTAAGATTTTGCTTAGTGGCTTCAGTATTCATGTAACCAAAATTAGACCCTTTCCCACCCTAATTATACAAAGTTTCGTTTGGATTGAGTTATTTCTTGAGGGATTATTTTAAAGGTTAGTTTAACAACCTATACCAGATAAGAGGCGTTTATTATTATTACTAGGGTATTTTTGCGTGTATGGTTTTTTTTTGTTTTTTAAGTGGTAAAGTTGAAGGAAAATGCTTTTTAAAGGTCTTTTGAATCCATCCTATTTACAATAAGCAAGTTAAAACTTTCTCTTTTCTTCCAGATAAAGCTTCACCAAGAAGGTTGCCCAGGAAACGGGCACAGAAGAGATCAGTGGGATCTGATGAGTAAATGTTCCTTTGTGCAACAATTCAGTCTTTACTTAACCTGCCCTAATGTTTTTCGGCCTGATGGGAATTAGTGCAGAGAAGCCATATCACCATAGAAGGCAACTACTACTTATGTGTGGACTGAGCAATCAGAGTCTGTGGCGATAATATTACTGAAAATGCACTGCATTCATTTTTCTAAAGTAACAAATTTGGGTTTTTTTAAGCCATTAAAATCTATATGTGTGCGTGTGTATGTATGTGAGCAGTTGGTGTTACCAGAATCATTGTTGAACTACCTGAAGCCTGCCTTTAGAATACTAAATACAATGCTGTTGTTTCTTTTTGACATTTTCTGGTATTTCCCCCCAAAACTCAATATTTGTCCAATATGATTGTGGATGTCCTGCCTTAGACTGTTTTAAAGAAAACAGTTTGTTTCTTTTTTAGAATTCCTCAAATCCAGTTGATGGCACAAATTAGTATTTGTTGTTGTTGGCATTCTAAACAGCTAGTATTCTAAAGGCACAAACAGGAGTAGCTGCTTTCTAGCAATAGAATTGTTTTGGTATTTTGCTGCTGTTTACTATAATGCGCACCTTCAGAAAACTTCCCGAATGAGTCCCAGGAATTTGGGGATTTCTAGCAACAAAATTGTGAAGCATGAGAATTCTGCCGATTTTGATATATAAAACCCACCCCACACTCTTTTTTTTTTTTTTCTTTTTTTAAACAAAAAAAAAAAGGTACATTTTTGGGACCTGAGTTGTGTTATCCATTGTTGTTTTATTTCTGACCCACTTCGTTTTTTGTTTTGTTTTAAGAGATCATATTTTTTCCTAAATAGGAGTATCTTGCTTGAGAAAAATTGCCTTGGTCTATAAAGTAAGCAAAAAGTCAATTTATATGGGCAGAGATATATTACAAGTAATACTAACTTGTTAAAAAAAATGAGTTGGATATTTTTTTAAGTGGTTAACCAATTGGTTTTATCTAATCTTTTGGGTATTTTCAGAAAAACTATTATTAGTTAATCTGAAGAATTCTAAAATTTTAAGCACTTAAGATCTCAGAACCAAAATTAAATTGGACTTCATAAAATCCTGTTAAAGTCATTCTTGTCCTAGGTAGTAACTTAAGTTTGGCATTATTGTCAGACTGGATAAAGGGTAAAGTAAAAGAGTATGAACAGATAAGAGGCTTTTCCCCTCTGTCTTTAAGCCATATTCTCCCACGTATATTTTATAAAGAAATGGTAAATGAAATTCTAGTGGCTGTTTAATTCCTGATCTGTCTTTATTACAGTGAACTGACCCCTCCTCCCCTCTTCATTATAATCCCCACCCATGCCCACACGAAACAACAGCAAAACAAGACACACAAACAAAAAATCTTACCAAGTTAAGTATTTAAACATCTGAGCCAAAGCCTGTGACAGTAGAATAGAAGTTATTATTGTATAGTTGTTAATCACTTTGCAAGTAGGGGCTAAGGTGTCAAATTATCTATATTGGCATTGCTGAACTATAAACTTTCTATACCTGTAATATAAAGTGTTTGAGTTTTTAATTGGGCTGTATGATCAGTAGCTTATTTTGAAAAAGCTCTATGAGCTGTAAAAACTGCATGTTTTTTGTTTAATGTAACATAGGAGACCCTCCACCTTCTCAAGGAATATATTTCAAAACATTGTTTTGTGAATTCCTAAGTTTGTGAAACTACTAGAACATAATGCAGTGAGGTGTAATTACAAAATTTAAATGGCTTCTAGACAGTTCATTGACTACTTGGTGGTACTTAGTGGCAAAGCCACACTGAGTTACAGGTGCCAGCCCTTCTGACTCCTACGTGATTGCCTTACATGCTAGCCCGTCCACTGCTGAGGCTCAGATCAGTGCCTCAGAAATCGTTTGTCCCGTTCTATTTTTTAGCATCGATTGGCAACAGTTGAAAACTCTTAAATCCTCAGCTGCCAGGGTCTTCTATAGTATCGGTATGTGTTTAGCAGAAAACTAACTCCATAATGAATGGAATTCAATTCCACACATGGTTTGTTCAAGCACACTTAATAAGTAGCCTATTTTTTAAATGTTTTTTTTAAATGTAAATATTTGGATGAAGTTTTTAAAGTTTGTTTTGATATACTCATTCACCATGGTTTCAGAATTCATTTTTGAGCAAATTGGTCTCAGAATCTGTAAAATGAACCAAGAATCTTGTGTATCAAACCTGTCACGCAGACATGTGAGAATAATGTGTTCATAAAGCATGGATCTTGCTTTGGTTGTATAGCTTCATCATTCATTTCACGGCCTTACATAGTGAGTGACTTTTCAGACTACCCGTGCCCTCTGAAGTGGTGTCTGAGCGGGGGGGGGGGGGGGGGGGGGGGGGGGGTATGGGACCTGCAAGGTCCCTGAGGAAGATAGAAATCAGAAGAAAAGGAACATGGCTTGATTTTAGTGGCTTTTAATTTTAAGTAAATTTCAGAAAATAGTGACTTTGATAGGAAAAGGCAGATCTAGATCTTAAAAAAAAAAAAAGCCAACATTAAAAAACCACTGCCTTAAAGGTGTATTTGCAGTGCATTAGCCTATAATTGTACTTAACTCTGCTGAGGAGTAGTTAATAGTGGCATTGTGACCTTGAAATCTTTGTTTAATGACTTAACGTTATTTTGGAGGTACAGGAGTAGGTAAATGTAATATGTTAGTCTCTCATATAGCATTCATCTTTTTTGGTACAATGATACCCAAACCCTCGGTTGAAAGAAAAGAGAAACTTGGTTAGTGCATTTAAATAATGATTTTTTTTTTTTCCTTTAACTTTAAACTTGGCAATACACATTGTCTCTCACCAGGATTTTGATAGGTTACAATCCTTGGTTTTTCATTCTTTGTTTTAGTTCCAAAATTAGATGTTAGCTTTAATTTAAAAATGTAAATCTGTATTTCCAGGTACACTTGAAAAAATTGGCCACATATTTGGACAGCATCATTTATAGCTGTAAAATCAATACATTTGTTCTAGTTTTACTAAATAAAATCCTACTTTGAACTAATTATCTCCAGCTTAGGGAAGAGCAGCCTGACCCGTCAACCCCTCACTACCAGCATGAGCGGAATATTAGGATAGTATGAGGCAAGAACAGAACTGACCTGTGAACTTCTCAACGGTTTCTTTAGGCCTCTTACAAACTTTACCAGTTAATATTTGTATGATTTTATTCTTTGTTTACACAAAAGCCTAGGCTTTTATAGTAATTAATTCTATATATAATCTGAAGTTCTGGAGTTTTCCCTTTTTCAGACTTCGGAATTATTTAGGAGTATGGTTCTGAGGTTCAGGTACCATTTAGCTGGTTTTTTAAAGGCAGTAGAAAAGGAACTCTTTTATTAAACATCAGCCATGGACTGTTCTGTTGGGCCTTTCCATTCATCATCTAGTAAACCTTCACAACAACTCCCTGAAAGAAGGTGATTGTCACTTTATAGATGGAAAGAAACAAAACCTCCTGAATTTAAGTAGCTTGCTCAAGGTGTTACATATTGAATTTAGATTCAGAGCTTTTGCTAAAACTCCTGCATTCTTTCCCCTGCACCATGTTTAAGATGGAAATTTTATAAAACCAAGCATTTGGGCAGGTAACAAATACCAAATTCAGCAACCGGAAAGTTCCAAAAAACTCAGTGCTTAATACACTATATCTCTACTTGTACTATACAAAATAGTATATAAATGCCACTCAACTCCGGAATACTATAAAATAACCCCCAAAGAGTCTTCTGAGCTGTTACAAATCGATTTGTGTGTTAGTTTGTGGTATATACATATACTTCGAAATTTTTTATATAATTCCGTTATCCACAGTTCCCTATTTAATCTCAATAATGACACCTCTTTAAATACCCTTGATTAACAAAATCATGGTCTTTAAAAACATTTTAAGATTGATATGCTAGTTTGGCTGGATTTTCAAGTTTTAAAGGGTTGAAGATTCATCTTCGTGTTAAAAGACGAGAGTGAAGTACAGTTGGCCTCTGAACAGCGGGTTTGAACTGCATGGGTCCACTTATATGTGGATTTTTTTCAATAAATACAGTTCTGTAAATGCATTTCCTCAAGATTTTCTTAATCTTTTTTCTAGCTTTATTGTGTGTTAACTGTATAATTGATAATGGCTCTGGCCCACAGTAGGCTATTACTAGTCATGCTTTTGAGGCATCAAAAGTTGTATGTGGATTTTTGTGCAGGAATCAGTGCCCCGAAGCCCACCTTCAAGGGTCAACTATACTCATTCTTGGGTTATACAACGACACAAAACTGGGATTGTAAGTTAGGCTTCTGTCTTTTTTTCTGTTCAAGTGTGGATTTCCCTTAATGGGCACCGTAGAGCATTAGAAAGAAAATCCAGTATCCTCTAGAAAACATGAAGAAGAGCCCTTACATAGATTTTTTTTTTTTTTTTTTTTTTCATATTAAATGCTATTTGATTTTTTTAATAAACTGAACAATCTGATTATAGAAAATTTAAGTTATCTTCACTTTTTAGGATATTTTAACACTGCCAGTAATTCACATCTCTTGGGAACCATTAAACTCAAGTTTGCTTCATTTACAAGAGGAATTTTGTAGATAACCAACACGTACCCAGATTGGAAAAGTATTAAAAGTAGTTATACTAAATGAAAATGAGGAGGTTTAAATTATCTTGCTATTTTGACATGAGAAATTAGGAAGTTTTACATTTATCAAGAAAAAAAAAACTCAGATTTTTTTTTTTAAAAATTAAACGAAAATCACTTTTGTCTATATTTCTTTAACAAAATGTAGGACTTTTTTTCTTTACTATTTTTTATGTTATCATATATTTAAATTTTAATGTTTTGATATATTATTGATTGATCTATATCTCTGTAGGGCGTATGGATTTATTCTCTGCCCATTCCTACTTTCTGTACAATCCCCTATATATGACTTGCCTTAGGGTGGGACTTCTTTTTTTTTTTTTTTTTTAAATGATTTTTTATTATATTATGTTAGTCACCATACAGTACATCCCCGGTTTCCGATGTAAGGCTCGATGATTCATTAGTTGTGTATAACACCCAGTGCACCATGCAATACGTGCCCTCCTTACTACCCATCACCGGTCTATCCCATTCCCCCACCCTCCTCCCCTCTGAAGTCCTCAGTTTGTTTCTCATAGTCCATAGTCTCTCATGTTTCATTCCCCCTTCTGATTACCCCCCCTTTCTTTATCCCTTTCTTCCCCTACCGATCATCCTAGTTCTTATGTTCCATAGATGAGAGAAATCATATGATAGTTGTCTTTCTCTGCTTGACTTATTTCACTTAGCATTATCTCCTCCAGTGCTGTCCATGTTGTAGCAAATGTTGAGAACTCGTTCTTTCTGATAGCTGAGTAATATTCCATTGTATATATGGACCACAACTTCTTAATCCAGTCATCTGTTGAAGGGCATCTCGGCTCCTTCCACGATTTAGCTATTGTGGACATTGCTGCTATGAACATTGGGGTGCATATGGCCCTTCTCTTCACTACGTCTGTATCTTTGGGGTAAATACCCAGTAGTGCAATGGCTGGATCATAGGGTAGCTCAATTTTTAACTTTTTAAGGGACCTCCACACTGTTTTCCAGAGTGGCTGTACCAACTTGCATTCCCACCAACAATGTAGGAGGGATCCCCTTTCTCCACATCCTCTCCAACAATTGTTGTTTCTTGCCTTGTCTATTTTTGCCATTCTAACTGGCGTAAGGTGGTATCTCAGTGTGGTTTTGATTTGAATTTCCTTGATGGCTAATGATTTTGAACATTTTTTCATGTGTCTGTTAGCCATTTGTATGTCTTCATTGGAAAAGTGTCTGTTCATATCTTCTGCCCATTTTTTGATTTGTTTATTTGTTTCTCGTGTATTGAGTTTGAGAAGTTCTTTGTAGATCTTGGATACCAGTCCTTTATCTGTAGTGTCATTTGCAAATATATTCTCCCATTCCGTGGGCTGCCTCTTAGTTTTTCTGACTGTTTCCTTGGCTGTGCAGAAACTTTTAATCTTGATGAAGTCCCATAAATTCATTTTATCTTTTGTTTCTCTTGCCTTTGGGGATGTGTCATGAAAAAGGTTGCTTTGGCCGATGTCGTAGAGGTTGTTGCCTATGTTCTCCTCTAGAATTTTGATGGATTCCTGTCTCACATCGAGGTCTTTCATCCATTTGGAGTTTATTTTTGTGTATGGTGTGAGATAGTGGTCAAGTTTCATTCTCTTGCATGTAGCTGTCCAATTTTCCCAGCACCATTTATTGAAGAGACTGTCTTTTTCCCACCGGATGTTTTTTCCTGCTTTATCAAATATTAGTTGCCCAAAGAGCCGAGGGTCCATTTCTGGGCTCTCTATTCTGTTCCATTGGTCTATGTGTCTGTTTTTGTGCCAGTACCATGCTGTCTTTGTGATCACAGCTTTGTAGTACAGCTCGAAATCCAGCATTGTGATGCCCCCAGCTTTGTTTTTCCTTTTCAACAGTTCCTTGGAGATTCGGGGCCTTTTCTGTTTCCATACAAATTTAAGGACTGTTTGTTCCAGTTCTTTGAAAAATGTCCTTGGTATTTTGATCGGGATAGCATTGAAAGTGTAGATTGCTCTGGGTAGCATGGACATTTTAACTATGTTAATTCTTCCGATCCATGAGCATGGAATATCTTTCCATCTTTTTATGTCTTCCTCAATGTCTTTTAAGAGTGATTTATAGTTTCTAGAATATAGGTCCTTTACGTCTCTGGTTAAGTTAATTCCAAGGTAACGTATGGTTTTTGGTGCTATTGTAAATGGGATGGATTCCCTAATTTCTCTTTCTTCGGTCTCGTTATTCGTGTATAGAAATGCAACTGATTTCTGAGCATTGATTTTGTATCCCGCCACGTTACTGAATTGCTCTATAACTTCTAATAGTTTGGGAGTGGCTTCTTTTGGGTTTTCCATATAGAGTATCATGTCATCTGCAAAGAGAGACATTTTGACTTCTTCTTTGCCAATTTGAATACCTTTGATCCCTTTTTGTCGTCTGATTGCTGTTGCAAGGACTTCTAGTACTATGTTGAATAATAGTGGCGAGAGTGGGCATCCTTGTCGAGTTCCTGATCTTAAGGGAAAGGCTTCCAGCTTTTCCCCATTGAGAATAATATTTGCAGTAGGCTTTTCATAGATGGCTTTTATGAGATTGAGAAATGTACCTTCTATTCCTACACTCTGAAGGGTTTTAATCAGGAAAGGATGCTGTATTTTGTCAAATGCTTTTTCGGCATCGATTGAGAGGATCATATGGTTCCTGAGTCTTTTCTTGTTGATATGATGTATCACGCTGATTGATTTGCGAATATTGAACCACGCTTGCATCCCAGGTATGAATCCCACTTGATCGTGATGGATAATCCTTTTAATGTACTGTTGGATTCTATTAGCAAGTATCTTGTTGAGGATTTTGGCATCCATATTCATTAGGGAAATCGGTCTGTAATTCTCCTTTTTGATGGGGTCTTTGCCTGGTTTGGGGATCAAGGTAATATTGGCCTCATAGAATGAGTTTGGTAGCTTTCCTTCTGTTTCTATTTTTTGAAATAGCTTTAGGAGAATAGGTATTATTTCTTCTTTGAATGTTTGGTAGAATTCCCCAGGAAAACCGTCCGGGCCTGGAGTTTTGTTATTTGGAAGGTTGTTTATCACTGACTCAATTTCTTCATAATTAATTGGCCTGTTTAAGGAATCAATTTCTTCCGGTTTCAATCTTGGTAGTTTATAGGTTTCCAGGAAGGATTCCATCTCTTCCAGATTGCTTAGTTTATTGGCATATAGCTGTTGATAAAAATTTCTAATAATCCTTCCAATTTCAATGGTGCTCGTCGTGACCTCTCCTTTTTCATTCATAATTTTAATAATCTGGGTCCTTTCTCTTTTCTTTTGGATAAGTCTTGCCAGTGGTCTGTCAATTTTATTGATTCTCTCAAAGAACCAGCTTCTAGTCCTGTTGATCTGCTCTACTGTACTTCTGGTTTCTGCTTGATTGATTTCAGCTCTAATTTTGGTCAACTGCTTCCTCGTGCGTGGATTAGGCCTGTCCCTCTGTTGCTGTTCCAGCTTCTTGAGGTGAGAATATAAAAACTGCATTTTAGATTTTTCTATTCTTTTGAGTGAGGCTTGGATGGCTATGTATTTCCCCCTTAGGACTGCCTTTGCAGTATCCCATAGGTTTTGGACTGTTGTATTTTCATTCTCATTGGTCTCCATAAATTGTTTTATTTGATTTTTGATTTCCTGGTTTATCGAGTCATTCCTGAGCAGGATGGTTCTTAGTCTCCAAGTGTTTGAGTTTCTTCCAAATTTTTCCTTGTGGTTGAGTTCCAATTTCAGAGCGTTGTGGTCTGAGAATATGCAGGGGATAATTTCAATCTTTTGGTATCGGTTGAGACCTGTTTTGTGTCCCAGAACATGGTCTATTCTTGAGAATGTTCCATGGGCATTAGAATAGAATGAGTATTCTTTGGTTCTGGGGTGTAGTGTTCTATATATATCTATGAGGTCCAACTCGTCGAGTATGGCATTCAAAGCCTTTGATTCTTTGCTTAGTTTTTGCCAGGGTGTTCTGTCTATTTCTGAGAGTGGAGTGTTGAGGTCCCCTACTATTAATGTATTTTTATTTATATGTCTCTTTATTCTGGTTAAGAGTTGGCTTGTGTATCTTGCTGCTCCCCTGTTGGGGGCATATATATTTATAATTGTCATATCCACTTGTTGAATACTTCCCTTAAGAATAATATAGTGCCCTTCTGCATCTCTAACTATAGTCTGTAGTTTAAAATCCAATTTATCTGATATGAGAATTGCTACCCCAGCTTTCTTTTGAGGTCCATTTGCGTGAAAGATGGTACTCCATCCCCTTACTCTCAGTCTGAATGCATCTTTGGGTTTGAAATGAGTCTCTTGTAGACAGCAAATGGATGGGTCATTTCTTTTTATCCAATCTGCAACCCTGTGGCGCTTTATGGGATGGTTCAAACCATTTACATTAAGACTGATTACTGAGAGATATGATTTTAATGTTGCCATGTTGCCAGTAAAGTCTTTGTTTGTATTGGCTGTGTCTTTCTGTTCTGTATCACTCTTGGGGCCTTTTTACTTTTATAGAACCCCCCGTAATATCTCCTGTAGGGCTGGTTTCGTGGTTACGAAATTGGTTAGTGACTGGCGATTCTGAAATATCTTTATTTCTCCATCAATTCTGAATGAGAGCCTTGCTGGATAAAGGATCCTTGGCTGCATGTTTTTCTCTGAAAGAGCTTTAAATATGCTCCCCCAACCCTTTCTCTCATTCCAGGTCTGTGTAGACAGGTCTGATGTAATTCTGATGCTTTTGCCTTGGTACGTGAGAAATTTCTTTGCCCTGGCCGCTTTCAGTACTGTATCCTTGCATCTAATATTTGCGAATTGCACTATGACGTGACGTGGCGTAGGTTTGTCATGGTTGAGCTTGGGAGGGGTCCTCTCTGCCTCTTGGACACGAATGTTTGTTTCCCTTGCTAGATTAGGGAAGTTTTCAGCCACAATTTGTTCAAATATCTCTTCTAGACCTCTGTTTTTCTCCACCCCCTCGGGGATGCCGATGATTCTAACATTGGATCGTTTCATTGAGTCAGTAATCTCCCGTAACCTACATTCGTGGGCGTGGATTTTTTTAAGACCATCTTCTATTTTCATTTTTTCCTCTATTAACCCATCCTCCAATTCACTAACCCGTTCCTCTGCTTCTGCGACCCTGGCCGTCAGAGCCTCTAGTTTTGCCTGCATTTGGCTCATAGAATTTTTAATTTCTGTCAGATTCGCTCTCATTTCTGTCCTTAGGGATTCTATATTCTCAGTAACCTTTTCGTTAATAGTTTTTTCAATTCTACTCATCATTTTGACCATCGTTACTCTGAATTCCATTTCTGATAATTTGGTTACATCCATATCCATTATTTCTGTGGCAGAGGCCACAGAATCACTGTCTTTTCTTTGCTGGGGGGGGCTTCTCCTTCTTGTCATTCTGATGAAGAGAGGTTGCGGGGTTTCCAGAGCCCAAATTATTGACTGGGTCCCAGGCCGTGCCCCTTGTTTTATAGGGATCTTAGGGATGTGGGCTTCTTCTTTAAAGATTTTATTTATTTATTTATGTGGCAGCCAACCAGCGAGAGAGGGAACAGAAGCAGGGGAGTGGGAGAGGAAGAAGCAGGCTCCCAGCGGAGGAGCCCGATGAGGGACTCCTTTCCGGAACGCCGGGATCACGCCCTGAGCCGAAGGCAGGCGCTCAATGACTGCGCCACCCAGGCGCCCGGGTTGTGGGCTTCTTGATTTTTCAGCCTGCCTTCTGGGGGAGGGGCCTGCCGCGCCGATACTCAGGCAGCCATGTTTGGGTAGAGTCTCGGCGTCCCCTGCGAGGGGGGATGGGGATGGGCACTCTCTGAGCCGGTATTTCCAGGCTTTTGTTCTCTGGCGGCTTTCCCTGGCGGTTTGCTGTGCCTCTTCTGAGAGTCAGAGCAGCAGCGGCCAAATTTCAGCCTCTGTCACAGAACAGAGGGATTGCGGCCTGTTCTCTACTAATGTTCTGGCCACTTTAACTCTGTTACTGTTGGTGCTGCTCAACCCTGCAGCGTCCCGGGATGTGCGCCCCACACCCGGCGTCCCAGCCCTCACTTCCAGGGCCGGCGCGTCTCTGTCCTTTGTGTTTCTAATGCCGCCAGCCGCCAGCCGCCCCGCGCGCGCTCCCGGATCTCCCGGTCTCAGTCTGGATCCAGTGAGCGCACCGGGATTCCGGTGTTCCGCGAGATGCCTGGTGGCGCGCGCACCCGGTTCAGGGTCTCAGTCTGCTGTTTTGCGGGTGCCGTCCGCGAGCCCCTCCCGCTCTCCCGTGCAAGTGGCTACCGCTTCCTGGCGCCCGAACGCGGCGGCTCCCTCCCCCTTCCGTTTATCTTCCGATATCTGTGCACAGTTTCATGGCTCCCCGCTTCGTACCTCAATACTCAGCGCTGGAGATGTTCATTTGTAGAGATCCAGATGCGTCTTCCTGCGTCTCAGGCTGGTTCCGTGGTTGTTTAGGCTGGTCTGGTACCTCTCCAGCTCGACTCGGAGGACCGGCTGAAAACGGTGTCTCCTACTCCTCCGCCATCTTAACTCCCTGTCTCCTACTCCTCCGCCATTTTAACTCCCAGATTTTTGTTACAGTACCTGTGACGATCTGTCACCTTGGTGGTACGTCTGTCTGTCTCCTGGACCGTGAGTTCTGCATCTTACTTGCCTTTTATCCCCAGTTTCTAGCTTGCGGTTTTCTTGTGGAAACCTTATCACGAGTGTATTTTAAAGAAAGAAAGAGAAAATGTGAGCTGGTTTTCATTTGTCATTCCTGCATGGGATTGTGTTTAGAAGCATTCCTCGTGATAACTCGGCATCATTGGCAATTCCGTGAGGTTGAACAAAGAGAGATGGTATGGTTTGCTATCCTTCGGATTGGGAATGAAGTCCACCCTGGCCACTAAGCAGTGTGACCTTGAGACGGCAGCTCATCTGTGGAGTCTTGATGTGTTCTTTTTAAATTGAGAGATCCTTTTTAGATTGAGAGAGTGTCCCAAATTGATTCTGTTACCTACAAACCCTTAATACAGTGTTATTAAACGATTCTTACATTTAGTTAGCGAAAGCGAAAGAAGTAAGGTATAGCATGGACTCCTTTGTGGCTGCCCGGGTTCAAATTCCAGCTCTCTCTTAGAGTCAAATTGCATCATCTCGTTGGCTTCAGTTTGGGTGCCTACCTTTTAGAGTTGTTAGCTGTTCAGAACTTGGCCTGGCGCATCAGAAGCTTACGTAAGTGATCACTGCTGCTGTTGGAAAGCCCCATGTTGTTGTAACATCGCGTGAAGCATGTGAGTGGGAGGTGTATATGGTACTTTTTGGACTTCAACATGGATAGTAGTTAAATTCTGTAGAGGAAAGCCAAATAGTGGTATTTTTTTTAGCTAAAGAGTGGAAGTCCTAAGGTGGACAGGTGATGTGGCTAGCTCTCTGTATATGATAGTGAACTAGAGCAGTAGGGCCGCCAAGGGGAGTGTTATTATAATCTACTGGAGCCCGCCCATCAAACTGAGAATTACGTTTTTCAGAACACTTGGGGCGGCTGACATGTTTTCCAGTGATGGCGTTGCTCTTCAAAACATTTTTTAAATTCCTCTCAGAATTTCTTTGAGCTTCACAGAGAGCTGCCCAAAGAGAATCCGTCTGATTTGTACATTTTCAGAAATGCATTTGATCATCTGTCTTACATTTGTCAGAATAGGTGCTGAGGTTCTAAAGCATGTTAGAGAGGAGTATGAGAAGTATTTTCGTCAAGAGTGGTGTTCAGATTGGCAGGTATATGTATATCAAACATCTGCTCTGTTCCACCACATACATTCCTGCTTAATCCTCACAACCACCCTAGATAACCCCATTATCCGTGATGCAGCCGCTTCAAGGAGCCCAGAGGCACGCGTGGTGCAGGTTTGGTGCATGGCTGCCTCCAGCTGTGTTGCAACAAGACCTGTGAATCCTGGACAGGGAGACCTTCACGTTACCGCACAAAATCTGCTTACCTGTGTTGTAGTTGCTTCGCTTGGGACTTGCCTGATACTTTCTCTGACGTAGATACCTTCGTATTTTCTTGTGCAACCACAGCCAAAAGTCAGGATAGATTTATCAATACTCTGGACGGTGGCTCTTTTACAAGGACCTGTTGCCATCGTCTGAGGTAGAAGATTTAAAGTCATTGGTCCTCAGTACACATGAAAACACGACTTCATCCCTTGAACTCTCCTGAGCAGTTTATTATTAGAGTCACGTGTATTTTAAGGTCTTGTATTTAATACCGCAAACTGTTGATAATCGAGTGAGCTTTTCATGGCTAAAAATACTGGTTATGTATTTCAGTTCGCCCCTGCTAGCTGCTGGCACTGTGTGTCTCCACTCAGCAGGAAGTAAGAGCTGGAGCAGGCTGCGGCCTGTCCGCCCTGAAGCTGTGTGCAGAGAAGGTGGTGGCGGGAGGACGACTCCACACGGTAGTCTGAGAGTGTTCTAGCTTGACTCCTTAGTGGAATTCCACCTGGGTAACCCACATCTGGTTCAGAATGAAGCCCCTGCCTGGAAGTAATCTCATTTCGGGAACCACCAGTAAGATCCTGTGACCTTTTGGTCACTATGGTGACTTTTCGTGTGGCTGATGGCCTGATAGTTTGGTTTCAAGGAGAAATCCTGGATGGGTGCCGTCTTGGTCTGTGCAGAGAGACTGCTGTCTACACAAGGTGTTCAGAACTGTTATTGGGCTTTCTTCATTGTCACCAATCCTGTCTTTCAGATTCTTGAGACTTCTGTCTCCAGATGTGCACTTCCTTTCCCATCGTCCTCACCATCTCTGACTTTTCTCCCTTTGTGCACATCTATACAAAAACCCTCCTAATCTTAAGTCTTTGCATGATTCTCTTGCCCCTCTAACTGTATTCCTGTTTTGTTGTGTTCTCTCTTTGTCAGAGTATCTCTTAGGCTACTGGCTTCTTTTTCTTCACTAGGCTTTCAGTCTTTCACATTTCTTTCAGTTTAGCTTCTGTCCAAAAAACCTGTTTTCAGGATCTCATGGTTTCCTATTTGCCAGCCTTCTGCACTCTGAATTCTCTGGCCTTGACTTGTGCGATTAACCCATTGACCACCAGCGCCCCCCCGCCAAGAGTTCCTCTTCGCTTCTGTGATGCTCTTGCCTCCTTTTCTTATCTCCTCTGACTAACCCCAAACCTAGGCGCATTGTCCTTCTCTCTGCACTAGCTCTGGAGAGCTTTATTATCTGTTTATCTGTTTATTATCTCAGTCCTCACTTACTTTCCTGGTGCCATTCTAACCACCTCTGACTGGTTTCACTTAAACTTTCTATTGTAACCCCGAACAAGCAAGTCACAGATGTTTATTGCCCTCCGTAATTCTCCTCAGTCGAACATCTTGCCATTCTCCAGTAACATGGCTCCCACTTGTCCAATATGAAATCTTAAAAAGTCCAAGTAGGCATTTGCACATAAGCATTTAATAAATTCTTACTACTTTTAGCTCTGCTATGAATTAACTTAGATTGCAATTCTCTCCACTTCATAATCCAACAATTTCAGAACTTCAAAGACATCTGAACTCATTCATTATGGGCAAAACACCTCTGGTTCCAAATATTTCTTCTTATATTTCCTAATTCATTACAGGTGGTCTTGTGTTTGCTGTTTTTTTTTTTTATTAGAATTTTTTTTAATGTTTTTTAATTATATTATGTTAGTCACCATACAGTACATCCCTGGTTTCTGATGTAAAGCTCGATGCTTCATTAGTTGCGTATAACACCCAGTGCACCATGCAATACGTGCCCTCCTTACTACCCATCACCAGTCCATCCCATTCCCCACCCCGCCGAAGCCCTCAGTTTGTTTCTCAGAGTCCATAGTCTCTCATGCTTCATCCCCCCTTCTGATTACCCCCCCTTTCTTTATCCCTTTCTTCCCCTACCGATCTTCCTAGTTCTTATGTTCCATAGATGAGAGAAATCATATAATTGTCTTTCTCTGCTTGACTTATTTCACTTAGCATTATCTTCTCCAGTGCCATCCATGTTGTGTTTGCTATTTAAATTCTAGTGCTTTCAAACTTGGAATGTGATTTCTGGCATATTTTCATCAGATTATTTATGACAGCTTTTTCCCTCAGGTTTTACTTGGTGACTGTCTTAAGGATGTTCTCTGGCTGTCATTGAGGACTGCTTAATGAAAGTGGGCCTGAGTAATCCATAACTTTCTTGTGCGCCTTTGAGAAATATTCCTGCTCTATGAGTATCTGGAAATCACGGTTTTTCTAGTTTGGTAAACCCAAGAGTACCCCTTTTCTTTGTTACTTCCATTGGTCTAGCCTACCACCTAAACCGGCCTGCTGTCCTGCAAAATGCATTTTTAAATTTCCATATCCCTCAATTAAAGCTGGTCTTGAAAGTATTTGTGGCAGTACAGGATGTTGCCTGAAGCGGCACTGCATGTTATTGCTAGGTCTTAAAGATGAGAGGCACAAAGTGAATCTCAAATACTAAGCAAAAAAGAAAAGAAAAAAGAAGTACAATATTGATCTTAATTTCCCCCTGGAATTTGTGAAAAGAAAAAAATCCTCACGCATTTTCTGCTTTTAAGTAACAGTCTTGTTTTAGAATAAAGATGATTTAAGATGACTTCTGCTTGTGCTGTTTGTCAGCTAGTTGACTTTCCAGGTGATGGTCATAAAACAACTCCCCACCCCACCCCCCGCCCAGTACTCACACACATACTGAGAGTTTGGGTTCCCAGTAATTGTACAGACTGCATATCCTGACCTTTTAATTAAACATTTTTAAACAAGCAGAGAGGCGTCTTTGGTTTAACTTCCTCATCTATGTTGATGAGTCAGTACTTAGAATTTCCTTTTCAGGATTTTATTGTTAAGCGATAGAACTGAATTAATGTGTTCTTCATAGAAAAAGTATGAGATCTCCAAAAAACTTTGGAGATACAGTGATTGTAGCTATGCAATGTTTTTAGTCTTTGCTAAAGGGAAAAAGGAATCAAAAAATATTTGGACAGTAAGAACCAGCATTTTAATTTCTTGTCCACAATGCTGGAAACACTGAGTATTAAATGTCAGATTAGTCCACAGTCCGAAGAGCAAAATACCTGCAAGGTGCTAAAGCAGGTTTTGCGGTAGGATGGTAGGTTATTTTTTCCTTTTCAAAATGTTTATAATATGCTTCTGTTTTATAGTGGAAGAAATAAATGTATCTGAGCCTCCTACAATGAGTATAATAATCACAATGGTTGTGGGCAGTTTTGCTGTAGCTCAGAAAATGAGCCAATTTTAAAAAACTTGGATGTGTTGTCACTTTACATACTCAGAGAAAATTAAGATTATTAGTGGAAAATCCTTGAGAGTATTTTTTCCTTTTTTCCTTAAAGCAACTCCAGCTTCCCTTTTAAAAAAACAGTAGTTTTTTTAAATGAATAAACTCCATCTGCAGCTGGGTTTGGCCAGGCACTGTGTTGAGTGCTGCCGCTCCTGCCCCGCCCTTTGCCTCCCCGTCCCTGTGCCCACATTGACCCAGCGAGTCCAGTCCTGCCCCTCATCTGGCCTCCAGTCACACTTCTGTGAACATGGAGACCACCGTCGTCCACGGGCCATCTGGTCCTCCCCTGCCTCTCACCGCCCCCCCTGCTTTCCTCTGGCCCCCAGCCTTAGCTGTGATTCCCTCTGCCCCGGTCCCACCCACGCGGGATCCTTGCCTGTCAGCCTTCCCCCACCCGCTCCCCTCGTCCGAGGCATCAGCTCCAGCATCTGCGGCACACAGCACTGTTTGTGCTTGTCCGTCTGCCCTCGCCACTACCTGAAACTACCCTGTGCTTCTGTTGTCTGTCACCCCCTTTTGAAGAACTGTATTTACCAGATCACCAAGTCTTAAAATGGTACCCAACATATGATAAATGTTTTAACAAATACGAATTACTATCCCAGCCATACAGTGAAGTAGGTATATCCTCATTTTGTAAATGAGGAACCTAAATACACAAGCAACTGACTAAAAACCGCTCAGCTACTAAGTGACAGAGCTGAGGTCGGAGCATAGTCATGTCTGTGTCCAGAACCTTCACATGATTGTCCTGCCTCCCTCATGATACGGAAGGTGTCCAGGTGGGAGCCCGGTTACCATTCCCTGAAAACCCAGGAGAAAATAGGTTGAATTGCTGTGCCCAAGTCTTGGCTTGATCTATGCGTGTGCGTGCGCACACACACACACACACACACACACACACACACACACAAGACTTCCAGCTCCTGTGGCAGACGACCGCACCTGGAGGATTCTAGAGAAGAGGCCGAAATGGCCTCTGGGTGTACATTGCAGCTCCAGCAGGAAGCATTCACCAACACAAAGCCCAGGAGACTGGCAAGCAAGTGCCCACGAGTTGCTGTAAGTGTGGTTCATGTGAAATCCCATAGGTGAGTTCTAGAAAAGGAAGTGAAACAGTAGGGAAATCACAGCTGTAGCTTCAAAATGAAGAGTCAGTTCCCAAACTGTGAGTGAATTGTAACCTTAAATTTTTTTTTGTTAATTTTTTTTTTTTTATAACTTAGCGAATTGTACCAAGTTGAGAGAATTCAATAAGCTGTCATAGGTGCTCAAAAGCTGCCCACCAGCCATTACAAGATTACTGTGAGGAAAGACAAGAAAATAGAGGTGCAGGCCCCCTTCAAGTAGTTCACGTCAAGAGACTAGCTGTATTAAGATCTTTTTACTTACTAAGTTTGTAATAAGGGAATAATTAATTACTTGCTTCCGTATTTTGGGTTTCATAATTTTCAATCAGTGGTACTCTTCTAGAATTCTCCAAAGGATAGGAAAACACTTGAAAGCAGAACCATCATTCCCAGGCTAGACTGGAGACCTGTCTGCATTGGTGCGTTTTGCTGCCCTCTGCTGCTAACAGTTGGTACAGCAGTGAAGGGTTCGTTCGCAGGGCTGCCCCTTGGCATTGCTAGAAAGGTGAAGGATTGGGAAGAAGACAGACAAGTCTGTGTTAGGAATTTTTCTCTCCTACATCAAACTGCTGCTCCAGCCATTGCAACCCAACCAGCCTCTGCATGCCTGTGCTCCACCCCCCACCCCAAACAAAACATCAAATTAAAGTGAAAAATACCGTTTTAACTAAGATGTCAATGAAATGATTCGGATTTTTAAGTAATTAGAATGATCATGTCAGAACAATGAATGCTATAGAAGACAGCCCTGTGTGTCACCTGTGGCGCTGGCCAGCCACACCCAGAATGTTCTGTAGATTCATCTTACCTTCCAAGAGGGAAACATGGTCTTAGAGGACAAAGCCAACCGCCCCTCTGCTTTGCCTCCATCGTGTACACACACACACACACACACACACACACACACACGTTTACTTCAGATGAACTAACCAAATATTTTCACTTGGACATCAGTGCAGTACGATGGTTGATACCTATTGGAATTCGATTTTGTTTGACTCAAGGCTCACCCCATTTAGCGGCTGGATAACCTTAGACGAGCCACTTAACAGGTCTCAGCCTGGTTCTGTAAAATGGGATCATAGTACTAGAGTTATTAGTTACTAATATTCAATAATTATTTATAAAGCCCTCACTATACATGAAGTGTTGCATTGAATTTTTTAAGATACTGTGTGTCATAAAGCTTATCCCAATGCCTGGTCCAGAGTAACCTGCTTTTCACCCATAAGAAGTAGGTTTCTTTTCCTCATAAGGATTGTTGATATGTCAACCAACTAAAGACCATCATCAGTAACTTTTTTCCCCCTAGAACTTTGAGATTTTGTTTAAAAGGTGTGGTCCTCTTATTATTTCTGGACCTGACGGAGCCTCATATATGATTAGAGTTGGAAAGAATCTTACGAGTTACCCGGTCCAGCTTTTTCGCCCAGTGCAGGACTCTCTTCTGTAACCCCCTCTATGGACCCCTCCTCTGGGCCAGGCGCCCACTCCCCTCCTTGGACAGCTCAACTATTAGACAGTTATTTCTTCAACCCACATCAACCTCCCCGTGGTCTGTGTCCCAGTTCTGCTCTCCAGATCATCTTAGAAAAAAAATCTGCTTGCTTTTTCTCATGACATTCCTTCATGTATTTGAAGAGACCTAGGATTCCTTCCTTTGTCAAAAGTCATCTTTTATCCAGGCTAAAGTAAAAAGTAACAACAACCACCTCAACTACCTGAATTTTTTTTCTAAAATATTCCAATAATTTTTTTTCAGTGGAACACTGTCTTCATTAAGATGATGGAAAAGATCTAGCCCCTTAAAATCGTACATACTTTATTGAACGATGTGTAATGTCAGGGTCCAAAATAATTATTTGCGATTAAGGATGGAAATAATTGCCCTTTGTTCTCTCCCTCCAAAACGCTGTTACTTCGACAGTTACCTGCCCTCAGGCAGCAGTCGCGAATGCAGTCGCCCCTGAGATTGCACGGGGGCGGCTCTCTTAAAGCGCGGTGTTCAGGGCGCGGTGCCCAGGGCTTCCGACTCTTGCTCTGGGCGGGGGCCAGTGCTCCCACATACTGCAGCGCACCCCAGGAGAGCCGGGGTCCCACCTGAAGGCACCGCCTGGTGCAGAGTAGTGAGCAGCCTGCCCTGTTGCGTCTGGGAGCCCCCAACTGGCCGAATGGCAGGCTGGCATTTGTGCCGCAGGCAGCGATGGCTTGCCAGGCCCTAAGTACTCTCCTCGTGCTTGTACAGAAATGGGGCTGCTTCCCTTGCCCCTTCCTATTGTTCCTGCCCTCTTGTTGGATGCCCCAGAGGGCAGCTGAAGGTGGCAGTGGCGGTGGTGGCGGCGGCTGACCCCTTGAGCACTTCCTGTGATCCAGGGACTCTTCTAAGCATTTTTGTTGTGTTCACTCGGGTCATTGCCAGGGCCCCCTGCCCTATGAGAAAGGTTCTAATCCCATCATGTTCAGCCAAGGAAATGGAAGCAGAGATCCATAAAGCAAATTGCCCACTGTCACCCAGCTTTCGAGATAGGAAGGCCATCCAGGATTTGGACCCGGACAGTGTGACTCCAGGAGCCCTGCCCCGCCTCTCTGCCCCAGCACCCGACCTCTCCTGGGGCCGTCAGAGCCACCGCCAAACACCGGTGTTCCAAAGACACCTCAAACTCAACACGGGAATTGGCCATTTTCCTCCCTAAACCACTTTCTCCTTCGGCATTTCCTGTCTCGGTTGGTGACGTCACTGCCACAGGAAACTCCCTTTGTACAGGTACCCAACCCCCTGCCTACCTCTTACCACTCTCCTCTCAGCTCAGTCCCTGTACTTGACAAGTGCAACTGCCCCACATGGGGGACAGCGGTGCTGGCCATTGCCCAGCACTGACCCAGGGTCCTGCTGCCGGGCTAGTGCCTTCAAGCCTCCTGACCCTGTCGCTCTCCCCTGCTTAAAACCTTGCCGCAGGCCCCCACGGCCTGCAGGACCAAGACCAAGCCCTCTACCCTTTGCCTATACCTGACCTTCCAACCTGCTCTCTCACTACTGCCGACCTTGAACTCGGACCCCTGCGGAACTGCCTGTTCCCTGCGCCCACCACACCCTTGCCACCTCCCGGCCCTCTCCCCAGATGCCGCCCCCGCCCCTACCTGCTGGCTGAGCGCCTAGCTTGGGGGTAGCCTTTCATTTTGATATCATCTCAAACTTACAGAAAAGTTGCAGGATAGTACAAATTCCCTTAACCTCTCTCTGATCATTACTTGCTAACGTTTTGCCACACAGATACACGTACACACGCACACTCTTGCTGACCTGAGAGTGAACGCAGACATGCCCCTTTGCCCCTGAACACACCGGTGTTTATGTCCAAACACAAACACACGCTCTTCTTACACAGCCAAACCACAGTTCTCCAAGGCGGGAAATGCAGCCCCGACGCGAGGGTTCTAATCCGCAGGCGCCAGTCGGTTTCCCGAACTGTGTCGGGCCGCTCCTCGCCGCTAGCTTCCACCTGCTTCGGAGCCCCTGCGAGATCACGGGTTACGTTTCCTTGTCATGTCTCCTTCATTTCTTTTAATCCGAAACATTCCCTCAGTCTTCCCGGACTTTTAAAGCGTTTTTAAGGCGTCCACGCAAGCCGCTTTGCAGAGTGTCCCCCAGCTAGAGCTCGTGGGCTGTTTCCTTGTGAACGGATTCAGATTATGCCTTTTTGGCAGGAACGGCACAGAAGTGACGTGGAACCTTCTCAGTGCCGTGAGTCAGGAGGCACCTGCTGCTTCTGGCTCGTCCCGTTACTGCCATGTTGAGACTGATGCCTGGGAAAGGTGGGGTCTTACTTAGTTTTTCAAGGTCACCTCTTTGAAGGTCGCTTCCTTAGCCTCCCCCACCCCGCTTCCAGGCACTCACAGTTAGGTCTGGGGTCTCTGTTCCCAGAAGGCCGTTCATGGCGATTTGACTGAATCCTGGTGGCGGCGTGCCTGTCCTCCTCCCCGGCGAGCTCTGGGAGAGCGAGGACCCCTCTTGCTCCCTGACCTGGGGGGGGCGGGGGGCTGGCTCAGCACAGGCGCTTCAGACGTATTGCTGAGTGAATGAAAGGATGCGTGGGAGGATCCGGGAGCTGGTTCACTTACTAAAGCAAACCCCCAGCTCTCTCCGCATCGCGCTTCGTGGCTTTCTCTGCTTTACTCGTGGAGCATGGCTAAGTTGTTTTCTTTTGTGTACGCCGGGTTCTCACTGAAAGCGTGGAAGTCTCACTAAATCCCAGTCAAGAGGCACGGTGTTCATCCTTCCTTTCGGGGCCTCACAGGATGGCGCAATTTTAGAAACCTTGAACCCCAGTTTTAGATTTTCCCATTTGTCTCTTCCTGGGGGAAGGCTGGGCAGAGGGGAGATTCTCGGGGTCTCTGATCCGATGAACTATTTGGCCCCAAACGAGCAGGAAGGGTCTTTGGGGGGAAAGCGGGAGCACGACCCTGTCGCCTCTGTCCAGCCGGCCCCTTGCTGCACCTCGGGGAGGGACGTGGTTCCAGGGCTGTCCTGAAGCTTCTCCGGAGGTCACTGTCTCCCTTTGTTGTTTCAGACGCAGGCGGAAGGAGACGCACTGATGCTGTCAGCAGACCTCTCCTGCGGCCTCCGCCGTCTCCCGGTGTCCAGGTGCCCGGGCTGTGCACTGCGTCGAGGCTGCTGCAGGAACCCCCCGGACGTGCGGGTGCTGGAGACTGGCCATCCTTTCTGCACCGTTTTGCTCTTATGACACCTAGGACCGCCCCAACCTGCTCGGCTGGATCCTCCCCCAGCTCCCGCTGAAAAGTCGCCCCCGGGAATGGCTGTGGGACCAGGGCTTTGTGGTTTCTGAATAAGAGCTCTTGTGCCTTGTTTTGGGTGGAGAGTTCCTGGGAAACCGGGCCTCCCCTGCCCGCAGGTAGGACAGGGCTGTGGGGCCCCACCAGCGAGGACCGCTTCAACTGTGCGACCCAAGCAGTCGGTTCCTCCAGCCCAGCTTGCTGTTCCCCCATGACATAGACGGTGACGCGCTCAGGAGACGGCGGCTCCGGGTGAAGGGAGCTCACCAGCCCCTGGGACGTGATGGTTGTGACACACACCTTAGCAGCTTCCAGATTCATCTTCGGGAAATGGACAAAGACGAGCTGGGCCCGTAGGGGCCTCGGAGGCGGTTGGGCAACCACAGCGTGGCAGGGCCTCGGGAGCAGGAAGAGCTGAGTAAGGAACACTCCCTGGGAGTGCAAGGCCCCAGGCCCTATCAGTGAGCGGGGGGGTCCCTCCAGCCCCCCAGAGGCCTGCTTTCCCTATGCTGGTGCTCCTCGTAGGCTCCCCGGGCTCTTTCCTAATGCCGAACCGAATCAAGTTGCATTGCATTGAGTTGAATTGGACTGAAATAAATTGAAAGGCCTACAAACAAATATGAATGTCTTGCTGAGTACCAGGCCCTGGGGAATCTCAGACCCGGAATACGGTCCCGTCTGCACCAGCTGGGCCTATGGCGATCATCCTGCCTGCTCGCAGTGGGAACACATTTGGGGCCAGGGGTGAGAAGGGGCAGGGAGGGAACGGGAGGCTCCAAGAGGAGACGCTCTCTGAGCTGAGCCTCACTTTGGAGAGAAGAGGAGGAAGGCAAGAAGGACGGTACAGACCAGGGAGCCAAGCAGATGGTGTTTGGGGAACAGAAGAGAGATGGCAAAGAAGCCGGTGACAGCTGTCCAGCTGAGAGATGACACAGACCTACACGAGCATAGACAGAGTGGCACAGAGAAAATGCCTCACAGTCACCCAGAACATCCCCCACACCTAAAGCAGAATCCCAGGGAGCTGGCCCAGGAATCTGCATTCTAAAACCAACGCTTGGTTTCAGACTCACGGTCTAAATTCAAAGTTGAGCCTCACAGTCAGGGGGTGGGGCTGAGCCTCCGCCAGGTGATCAGTGCCCGTGTCAAGTGGGTCATTGTCACACTTGGAGCAGGTCAGAACCCCTGAGGGCCCCTTAACACACAGATGGAAGGCCCCGGCCCGAGAGCCTGCATCAGCAGGTCTGGGCTGGGGCCTGGATATTTGCCTTGTTTTGCATTTGTTCCCAGGTGGGCTGTGGGGTTGCAGCTGGACAGCCAGTCTGAGGAGAGACCCCTCTGCCACAGTTCTGAGAACTCAGCCAGACTGAAGGAAGCCCACTGGCCCTTCGAGGCTCTGAGGAGTCAAGACAGTCATGAGATTCGGAGCACTCACATTTGATCAGATGTGTCTTCTTCTTCTTTTTTTAAAAGATTCATTTATTAGAGAGAGAGGGAGGGAATCCCAAGCAGACTCCCCAGCTAAGTGTGGAGCCTGACACGGGGCTCGATCTCATGACCCTGAGTTCATGCCCTGAGTCGAAATCAAGAGTCAGACACTCAACTGACTGAGCCAACCAGGTGCCCTCCAAATGCGTCTTGTCTGTACTCCATCCTCAGTTTCCCTCTGTGACAGAAACTTGCTTGGGCATGGGACAGACACCCCGGTCTCACTGATCTGGGGGTGGGTGAGCCTTAGCCAAGCAGCCCAGTGGTCTGAGCGGGGCATTCTGGGGCCCGGTGCTCAGGGTCATGCCGTCACCCAAGCTGGCCCTGCAGAGGCCTGCGGCTCTGAGCCGCCTGGAAGCATTTCAGGGGATTCACGGGATATCTAGATTCCTGTGACCAGAAGTGGTGGAGGTTTCCCCAAGGTCACAGGTCAAATCATCAGGTGCCCCTTGGAAGGGCTGTCAGGAGCAACTGTGTCAAACCACTTCCTGTTATAGATGCCAAACGCCCTGTCCAAGGCCACACAGCTCGGGTGACGAGGGTAGGAGAGAGGGTGGCGAACCCCTCTTCTCCTTACTACCTCACTGTCCCCCACAGGGATTCTGCCATTTAAATGGGCACATAGGCCGTCAGCATCCATTTTACCGTGAGGCACCCAGAGTTGAAAACCTTATTTGAAGATTTATTTCGAGAGAGAGAGTGAGTGCACTTGAGCAGGGGAGGGCCGAGGGGAGAGAGGATCTCAAGCAGGCTCCCCGCTCCTGCAGAGCCTGACGTGGGCTCCGTACCAGGACCGTGAGATCACGACCTGAGCCGAAACCAAGAGTCAGATGCTCAACGGACTGCGCCCCCCAGGCGCCCCGAAAACCTTATTTAAATGAACCCATGTTCCCACCCACCCCAAAAAGAAGTCAAGTCACAGGCATCTAGTCCCCTAGGCCAGGGGAATCTCTTGCTTTTCCA
This sequence comes from Ursus arctos, assembly GCF_023065955.2. Lineage (NCBI taxonomy): Eukaryota > Metazoa > Chordata > Mammalia > Carnivora > Ursidae > Ursus > Ursus arctos. The sequence continues at coordinate 11,758,328 of NW_026622997.1, read as the reverse complement.
AAGAAACACAAACACAGAAAAGCTAAACACTTTATTTCTCTGAATTCTAAAAAGACACGTTTAATGAGAGGTGAGGGTAAGACAGTGAGACGACGGCAGACCGAGCTTCGCGCCGCAGGCGCCCAGCGAGCAGAGGTCCGTGTGACCTGTAACTCCTGGGGCCCGGTCTTGGGAACGTGGGCCTTGTTCTCCTGTGGTGAACATCAGGGTAACTATTCTCCTAGGAATGCTGGTAGGAATCCCTAACGCTTCTCGAGAACTTACCACACACCCGACCCTCTGCCGCGTGCTTTGCAAGCAGGAGCGCCTCCGCCATTTTCTCCCCTCCTCGAAGCCTATCGTGACCGGCTTGCGGGTGGTGTCAGGCACACGCAGAAAAGCCACCTAGGCAGCGTATTGGCCTCCTAGAGCTGCTGGGGGGCTTCGGTGACAGAAGTTTATTTGCTCACGGCTCTGGAGGCTGGACGTCCAAGATCAAGTGCCATCAGGGGTGGATTCCCTTGAGGCTTCTCTCCTTGGCTTGCGGATGACCGCCTTCTCCTGGGTCCTCACGTGGCCTTCCCTCCGCGCACACGTATCCTTGGTGTCCAGGCATCCGAATTTCCTTTTCTGATGACACCAGTCGGATTGGATTAGGACCCTCCCTGAGGGTCTCATTTTACTTCTATGACCTCTTCAAAGGCCCCGTCTCCTCATACAGTCACAGTCTGAGGTTCTGGGGGATACGATTGAACATGCGAATCCATGGGGGGACCCAATTCAGCTCATCACAGGCAGTATTTCCTTTACCATAATCTTGAATATAGATGTGATTAAGACCTTTGAACAATGTAAGAAGCTCTATCTCTCAAGCTTAAGCTGCCCTTTACCTCACGATCCAATTTATTTTATCTTCAGATAAATACGTCATATCTGCAGCCTCCAGACTCCTGGAAACATGTGAAGCCCCTTCTGTTTTTAGAATTTGAAGCAGCTTCCTGGTGAGCCTCTCTCTAGTATCATTAAAAACTGAATTCTGGGCCCAGAATTTCCCGGCTGTCACCACCACTGTGGCATGACAGAACGTGGAGGATCTTGTCCAACAACGCCTGGGACACACGAGACCCATGACTCCCACCAGCAAAGGTTCCTCACACACCCACGGGGCCTCAGGAAGCTGTGTCTCCTTCAGACAGTCCAGGTGTGGGAAGGAGAAGGGCTCACACCGCCTCCTGGAGAGGTGAAGGGGTGTCCGGCAGAGTCCACGACCCTTCTTGGGGCTTAGGTGGGGGGCACCACTGGGAGCTGCCAACAGAGGGACTGCACCCCCAATTGCAACCCCACTCCCCAACGCAGGGTCTCTGCTCCTTTTTAGAACATGGAAAACCCTAAAATGAATAGATAAGAGAGGATTTTGTATAACATGTAGAAAGAGGTACTTAGGTCAATTTAGAGGAACCATGAATCCTTTTCTCTATAATCAGAAGTAAAATTAAGTCCTTCCCCGCCCCCAGCTCTGTGAAATAACTATGGCTCCCATTGTCCACACCGGGAACCCCTTGAAGGGGCTTCGTTGTCCCCACATAATCCTGGATATGGAGACTATGGGGTTCATCTCCATGAAGACCTTAAGTACTCAGGGAGGCCTGGGGAGTATCATTTTAGGGGGTTAGTACTTATTGGAAGCTCTGTATGCACCTTACATTCTGAGAAACGGGCCTGTTATACCCATTTTTGAGATAGGCCATCAAGGTCCAGAGGATCCCAAGCAATGCAGGTGGTGGGGCTGGGATTTGAACCCAGGGCAGTTTGGCTCCAAATCCCATAAGCTTTGCACTGTATCTCACTGCAGGATACCCAGAGATGAGTGAGTCCCAGCCTTCTGCACATCAGAAAGTTACGGGGAGCTTTTAAGATTCTCAGTGTTGGGGCGCCCGGGTGGCTCAGCCGGTTGAGCGTCTGCCTTTCTGCTCAGGTCATGATCTCAGGATCCTAGGATCGAGCCCCGCGTCTGGCTCTGTGCTCAGCCAGGAGTCTGCTTCTCCCTTTCCCTTTCTCTCTCTGCTCTCTCTCACTTGCCCTCAAATAAATTAAAAATCTTCAAAAAAAAAAAATAATAAGACTCCCAGTGTTTAGCCCCACCCCCAGAGACTGATTCAACTGGCCTGGGGTGGGTGCCCGTCATGCAGAGTCTAAACAGTCGCCGGAGAATCCGAATGAGTAGCCAAGGCCTAGAACAAGTGCCTTCCAAGAAAAGCGGGAGGGAAGGTCAAAGCTACAAAATGTGCAGTCGGTGAGGTGAGTGGGAAGTCATTAACTGAACACTTGCATAGCTACCGGGCTGGGCCGCGTGAAAACTCCCCGGAGATGAGGCCACACCTTCCGTCCCCACCCATTGCCCAGACCACACAGCCCCTCAGGACAGCGAATCAGGGCTTGGCTTCCATCTGTGAAAGTACAGCCAGGGACTAGCTAACATGTGCAGGGCGCTGGGCTAATTTGGAAGAGACACAAAAAAGAATACTTGTTCCTGCCCTGTCCTTGCTCCTGGCTGAGGAGGCAGAGCTCAGCTAAAGAAAAAAAAGAAAGGCGGTAAAAAAAATTAAATAAATAAATAAATAAATAAATAAATAAATAACATTATATGATAAGAATCCAGTGAGTGATCTTCCCAGAAGGGCTGAGTAGTCTGGGAGGGCCTCCAGGAGGGGGCGAGACTGAGGAGCGGAACCCCATTGGAAGTCGCCTGGGGGCGTGGTCGTTTAAGGGCGCGGTGGCGCAGGAGACCGGGTGGGTTGGGCCGCGTTTGGGAAGTAAAGTTTGGGTGTCCTTCTCCCAGCTCCCGGGGCCACCGGAGACGTGGGGCGTGTGTACCAGCTTCACTTTGTCGTAGGGTCCCCTCCGGAGGGCCCCCCACGGCCACGCGCTGGGCCGAAGTGACGGGTGGGGCCTGGGAAGGAAAAGACAGGTGTCGCGATCACGGAGCAGGTGATGATAAGCCCGGTCTGAATGCCACTCCCCGCCACGCACAGTCACCAAGGCTCCAGTGTGACGTGGCTTCGCCTTCCCAGCCACGGAAGAGCGCGCTGTTTCCTGCCGCTGCTGCTGGTGGCTCCGCAGGCGCACGAAGAGAGTTGCGGCTTCTCTGCCCCGGGGCTAACCTGGTCTTTCAAACTCCCACCATCACCATCCCACCCTCCGCCTTTTCCACCTGGGGGCGGGGCTGGGGGTGGAGCACAGGCCCCGCTCCCTCGTCTGCCACATTCGGGGGAGGGGGTGGCCCGCCTCTGCTTCCCCAGGGCAGGTCTTCGGTGCCAACAAGAGCGGCCCTTGGGCCTTCTTCACGGGGCTGCTCCCGCCTGGCAGCTTGAGCTCTGCGGCCCTCCCCGCCCTTCCCGTCTCCCTGGGGGGAAGACCTTCCTGAGGCAGCTGGCTTTCTCATGCTGACTCTCCCTTCTCTGAAAACATCCAAATACCCAGGGGCTGACCCTGTTCTGGCAGGAGTCCCTGGCCCTGACTGCTCCAGGGTTGAGCGCTGACCCTGCCAGGCCAGTAATCAGATATGCTTGCCTGGGAATTCAAGAGGTGGCAGGGAGAGACCCAGAGTCCCCAGGGGCGCCCTGCAGATGGAAGGGCCTGGACTTCCGTGGCCTTAAGCCAGCCAGAGTCCTTTCCTGCCGGTTTGCATTCAAGAGACTCGGCTACTCCTACTGGTCGGTCCTTCCCTGCCAGCCCATTTCTCCCTTTTGGGCTCACCTGCCTCCTGCCTGGCCTCCAGACTCAGCCCTCCCAGCCCTGGGTGAATGCAGTCAGCAGCTTGGGTCACTGCATTGAGCGCCCCCATTCCTGGACACTCGAAGATGGGTAGAGTGCCGTGAGACTTGTCTCGAACTGAGCCACATTCTGTGTTGCAAAACCAAGCAGCATGCTTCCTGCTCACTAGAGTGCCTGCAGATCAGCCCTCCCTGGGCCCTGTCACCTGTCTCCCCAGGGCTGCTCTGCACCCCCATCCCACACTAGCCCTGCACTCCATTTTGCTCTTTGCAGACAGTCTCTGGCTTCCTGGAAACAAGGAGGCCTTCTAACCGGAATTTCTCAACTTCCTCCTCTCCCTGGTGGGGTCATTGGTCTGCATTTTCCTCTCTCCCTGGGTCCCCATCTGTTCTTTAGACTAGGTCATCGGCCTGACAGCGCTTTGAATCCTTCCCTTTGTCCCTCCTCCTGGGCCCTGGTCAACCACTACCCACTTTCTTGCCTTGTCGGTGATACCAAACCCCACTGCCCCCAAACACAGACTCTTTTCCTTTATCCTTAAGTCTCCCCAGGCCCCTGCCATCCCCTCAGGTGACAGTGTGGCCTCATTCCTTCCTCGCTCCCCAAGCTCCCTGTCTTCACACCTGCATCTATCTCCACTGGTTCCCAACTCCCGCCCTGGGGCTTTGGCCTCCCCCACTTCCTCCAGGGTGGCAGGAAGAGGTGGGCAGCAACCCTCCCGTTCCAGGACTGGGCGTGTTCACCCTCCATCCCATTTTTAGGCAGTGATATTCTCAGCCCTGCCTCTCCGAGCTTCCCTAGTGTTGTGTCTCTTTCTGGGTCTCTCTCCCTGTCTCTCTTACTTGTGATCCCATTCAGGACTGAAACTGCAGCTCATGAATGCGACTCAAAGCCCTCTCGGCTCCCAGCTGTCCCCTAAGCTGCAGACAGCCCCCCACTCCGGATCCCCACAAACTCTCCGCTCCTCCTGGTGGCAGCCCCCAAGGTCTCCTCCGGGGTGCTTTCCATCTCCAGGCCGTTCAGGGGCATCCAGCTTGCCGGCTGCTCCAAGACCGTGATGGGACCCAGAGATGAGCCCGAGGCTCAGGCCAGCCAGGAAGATGACATCCTGCTTGGCTGCCGGAACTGGCCGCTGGCTTTGCCAAGCTGTCCAGTACAAGGTGAGCTGCTGCTGGGGCCGCCGTTGCTGCGGCGTGGGGGACCCTCCGTAAAGAAAGCAGAACGGGGACAGAAGAGGAGACAGGTGAATCCGGCTCCGTCCCTCGCGCATCCGCATGGGGCCGTGCGGGCAGGCACCTGCTCCCAGACCTCTCAGCGGTGGGGGCTGACTCGGTCCCGCCTTCGAGGAAGCTGGTCTGGTTGGGTTTTGGTCACTTGCTGTCAAAGTAGGCACCTCAAGCAAAACTGAGGCCACTCTGTCCCCGGCCACCAGACCCACTCCTCCTCGTCCGGCTTCCCTGGCTACGTTCGCAGCACCGTGTCCTCCGTCCGCCGGCGACAACTCCGACGTGCTGACTCCTCCCTCCTGAGTGACCCTTACACGTGGTGCCAAGTTGCATCTCTGCGTTGTTTCGGTCATTTCCTCACTGTCTCCCTGTCTCCGCTCTGCAGCTTGGACGTTTCTAGAGCACAGCCCTGAGACACCTACTGGGACGCCCAATGGCCTTCACCAACCCGCCTTCGTCCAGAATCCAGGTCCGTGATCCAAGCTCTGCTCATTCCTTCCTTCATTACGCATGCGCTTTTCATGTCCTCGCTGTGGGTCGGGGGGCGTCCCCACCTCCCCATCAGCCAGTAGCCCACCGCCCTCTGGCGGGCCCCACCACCCGCGTTCACGGCTCCCTGCACTGTCCCCGGGCCTCCCTGGCTGCCTCTCCCACCGCCACACAAGTGCCAGCCTGTGGGGCGCCTGGGTCCCCACCCAGAAGTGTCCCCCTGCCTCTGAGCACCCACAGCGCCCTGTGTTCCTGCGCAAGTTGACAACAGCGGTCCTTTACGGGGGTCGCTTGCCTCCATCTTTCCCTCCGAGATTTCTGGAGAGCGGGGTCTGCGTCTCCCTTGCCTTGGGATCCCCTACCCGTACCTGCCCCTCCTGGGTGCTCCCAGATACTTGCTGAGCGAAGGAAGGAAAAGCCACGCCTGAGCACGAGGCCTCCTGAGCTCCAGCTCCCCTCCCCCCATTAAATAAGAAACTTAAAAAAAAAAAAACAAAAGACCCGACTATGCAGAGGAGAGAGGGAGGGATGAAGAGGTGAACGCGGAGGATTTCTCAGGCAGCGAAACTACCCTGGATGATACCATCATGGTGAGTATATGTCCTTATACATTCGCCTGAACCCACAGCATGCACAACCCCGGGAGTGAGTTCCAGGGTGAAGGATGGACTCTGGGTGACGATGACCTGGCAGGTAGGTTCATGCTCTGTAACAACTGCCAGCTCTGGGGACCCCTGGGTGGCTCAGTCGATTAAGCGTCTGCCTTCAGCTCAGGTCATCATCCCAGGGTCCTGGGATCAAGTCCCGCATCGGGCTCCCTGCTCAACGAGGAGCCTGCTTCACCCTCTGCCTGAAGCTCCCCCTGCTTGTGCTCGCGCTCTCCCTCTCTCTCTCTCTCTGACAAATAAATAAATAACATCTTTTAAAAAACCCAAAAAACCAACTTCCAGCTCTGGCTGGGTGTGGATGCTGTGGGGAGGCTGTGAGTGTGGGGACAGAGGCATATGGCAAATCTCTGCACCTTCCTCTGTTCTGTTGTGAACCTAAAATGCTCTAAAAAATAGTATTTTTTTAATTTAGTGATTCATCATGTACATATAACACCCAGTGTTCATCATAACAAGTGCCCTCCTAAAAAAAAAATAAAGTCTTAAAAAAAGATAGTATATAACAGGGAACATTGACATGGTATAATTCAGTTTCAATAAAAAATTAGGTGTTTTCCTCCTCTTGTATTTACTCCCATATCCTCCTCCATCCACCTCTGCTCACACCCTCCCTGGCTTTTGCTTTCACTGTTCCTTTCACGCTGACAGGGCTCCTCTCTGACTCAGGGGCAAAGCCTCCCCTTCTTCCTTCCCTCACCTCACAGACCAGCCCTGCCTCTCCCCTGCAGCATCCGAACTCTGGCAGTCAGCACTTACCTCAGGTGAAGGAGGGCTGGGCTGCCGCCCTGGTGCCAGTGAGCTGAAAAAGAAAGGCAGGGGGGAATGATCTGGAAGATTCTAGAAGGATGTGGGCAAGGCAGGGGTGGGGCAGTTCTGCTGGCTCGTCTGGCCCTTTCTGGGTCCCAGAGCTGGGTACGCACTGCACAAGTCAGAGTTCTGTGCTTTCACCAAGAGCTCGGGGCAGGGCTTGGCAGGGACCTTGTGTGGTGAGGATGGGAAGGCCAACCCACCATTGGTGCCGGCTTGACTGCGCCTCACTGGTTCTGATCATGAAACGCGATACCACTCTCAGGAGAGCAGCAAATACAACTGTGTACAGACCAGGGCGAGCAACTAAGCCCTGGGCTTGAGGTTAGTGGGGGACAGCAGCCCCCAGGAACAAAGTGGCCAGGCCTGAGACACCAAGGGGTGCTGGGACCCATGGAAACACAGAGGCTGGATTCTGGACCTCCAAGAGAGGAGAATGGGCCACTAGGGGGTATTTAGGAACTTAGGAAGGTGACCTTCGGGCTGAGGGGCTGAGGCTGGGGCCGCTTCCTGGGAGCATACCCAGCCCAGTCACTCAGCTCAGTGCTTGGAGTTTAGTGCTCTGAGGGCGCCATCTTGAAATTCTTTATGATTCTATCTCTGAACTGGGCTTTGGGAGTGAAGTCCAATAGGACAAGGGAGCATGCACTAGGGGCTTGGGGGCTTGGGGGCTTGGCTCATGTGTGGTCCCGCTTTCCTCCGCCTCCTACCTTGCTGGAAAGGGGTCTTGGCTGCCTGCCTCCCCCACTTCCCAAGTGGAGGATGGGGGGCAGGTGCAGGGAAGGTCGGTGTGTTGGAGTGTATGCTCCTCATGTTGGGGCGCTGGGGTGCAGTCTCAGCACCTGTGGGCACCTCTCCATGAGGATTCCCCCATGCCTGACACAGTGTGGCCTTAAATAGCAAACAAGAAACACCGTGGAGGCGGTGGGTGGGGGAGAGAAGGAAAGGGGTTATTTCCTGCCTCTTGAACAAGGGCTTTACATTTTCGTGTTGCACTGGCTCCACAGACGACGTAGCCGGCCCCCCGTGGAGGGAGAAGCAGGTCCCAGAAGACAGGGCAGCCCGAAGTTCCAGGCAGGGGCGTCAGGAGCAGGCACCTGTTCCCAGAACACGGTGCCAAGGCTGAGCCCTGGCACAGGCTCTTAGAGGCTCCCTTCCTGGGGGTTGGGGTACGGCCCCAGGGTGAGGTGGGGTCCTGTGCTGACACAGGCTGGTGAGGAGCTACACAGGCTAGAAAAGCCCCCCAGGGGTACTCGGATGGAAGGTTCTGGTGCATTTCCTAGATTTCAGAGAGCGCATTTTTGCAAACAGTTTGGCTTAATGTGAGCCTGAGGGGCAGCCAGAGGTGCCACTGAGGAACCGAAGCAGGGGACCGTCTTTAATTTCTGGAGCTCTGATTTTTCAAACTTTCCTAGGTCTCAGAATTCTCTGGGGATTTGCTAAAAATGCATATGGCCGGGTCCCACCTCCTGAGATCCTGAATCACTAGGCCTGACATTGAATTTTTAACAAGCAATCCAGAAATTTCTCTTCAGTGGTTGGGTAATGCGGGTGGGGGATACCCACACTGAGGTGCCAGGTGGGAGGGAGAGAAAGCATCTGTCCATCCGGGAAGCCCTGCCCCAGCAGACGCCTCGTGGGGCAGAGAACAGCCGTCCCCCCACAGAGCCCGGCCCAAGCGGCCCGACCCTGACCCCACGTCCTGGTAGCCTTTGCTTTGCGGTGAAAGAGCTGGAAGAGGTGGGAATGCACTGAGTGACCGTGAGGACACCGGGATGGCGCCCACGTCACATTTGTGTTCCGGGTGTTCGACGGACAACACGTACCATCACAGGCACCCCACGACACCCGCGATCTGTCTTAGGGTTTTTCTGGCGGGCAATGGCATCCTAACAAGGCCACCGATGAGCTGGCCGGCCTGGGCGAATCCTTCCGGCCCCTGTCTTGGCTCTGAGACGATAAGGACTGTTTTTCCTTCCCAGCTCCCTGGGTGTGGGTGACAACAAGGGAGAAAACCAGAGGAACACTGCAGTGGGCACACGGCTGCATAAACACGTCCCAGATGAGGAAGGGGAAAGAAAAAGTGGGGCCCCCCTAACACATAAGGATTCAACGAATGAAAATAGCATCTGAGCAGCGAGATGACTGCTTTACTTTTTTCCTTCCTTTTCTCCGGTGGTTCCCTAATTGTCTCCCCTGAGCAGGCAGCGATCGCTTTGATTTAAAAGGCCCATCCGGGAGCTGCCCGGGGCGCACCCCACCCTGGCCTCCCGGGCCCACAGCATCGGTTCCGCCCCGACAGCCAGGCGGCCCCGGGCGGCCCACAGCGAGGGCCAGACACGTCACTGCCGCGTGTGGCTGTGGCTTCAGTCCCCTACAAGCAAAACGGGAAAGGAGAGCCCGCTGCTTTCTTATTTGGGACACTGGCGCTGGCAGCCTAGTGTCCGAGGGGACTGTTCTGCTGTTACTAAAGAGCAACCTTCAATTTTCAGTTTAAAATAAACCCGGTCGCCCTTCCCATTTCACGGCCTCCCGGGGAGTTGCTGGGGGGTTGGGGTTGCACAAGGAGAGGCCCCAGGCCGCTTGGCGCCCAGGCGGGGAGCTGGCAGGCCGGGGCATGGTGGGGTCTCCTTCTTGCTTCTTGGCCCCTTCAAGGAGCCTTGGGCACCCATGAGTAGGGCAGAAATGCAGAGACTCCGAGGAGATTCAGACTTATGTGTGGGCCCATCGAGCGGCTGAAGCAGGGGCTGGGGGCGTTGCTGCCAGAAGGGCCCAGAATCCAAACACTCTAAAATCCTACCTGGGCTTCACGTCCCTCCTGCTGGGATGGTCTCTTTCTTTTGAGCGCGAGCCTCCAGCTGTGTTCTCGGGGACCCAGCTCCAGGCTCCGGCTCCCAGGTCAGTGTGACCCACGCCCCCAGGGCTCTTGCCGCTGTGCGGAGGCTGACTCCTGGTCTGTGGGCCTGAGAGGCTCCTTGTGGCAAGGCAGCAAGGCCCAGACCTCATGCCAGGTTTGCGGGCTGCACTGCGCCCCCAGCAGGCCTGGTGGAGGCAGACCCCAGCCTTCACTGCAAGGGGGGAGGCCGTGAGGCAGGCCCTTCCTAAAGGCCTCGAGGTGCCTCCCTCCCAGCAACTCCGGGGGCGGGGGGGGGGGGGGGATGTCCGCTGCACACCAAGGCCCAGTGGAGTCCCCAGCCACCGTGAGGCCTGCGGCGTGGAGTGGCCAGGTGACTGCCCTGCCTGCCGCTTTCTGGGCCTCTCCTGCTTTGCAGGGAGCATTTCGGCTGCTTGGATGAGGCCCCCATGTTTCCCCAGCCCCAGGCAGCAGAGCAGCGTGGCCCAAAGGCAGGTGGGGGGCCCCCAGGACTCTCTCGGGGGCCCTTCGTCTTCCTTCATTCAAACTGGAGAAGGCCAGCTGGGCCGAGAGAGAGAGAGAGAGAGAGAGAGAGAGAGAGAGAGACGTGTGCGCTCTGGGGCCGTGGGCTGACTTGGGACCTTGGGGACTGAGTGTGTGCAGAGCTGGCCAGGATCGGGCCTGCTCACCGGAGAGCTCCTTCCCTGCTTGTCTGGCTCTCCTCCCTCCAGGGAGCCAGCAGGGGCTCTGAAGAGGCCTAGACCTCTGGGGCCTCGAAGCTCGGTCATCCCCCACGACCCCCTTGGCAGGCTGTTCCCCCAACATCTATGGAACGAAGGTGTCCTGTGGACGTTCTGCCCACCTGCCTCCCGGCAACCAGCACAGCATTCTTACGAGGAGCAGCGGGAAGGAGACACTCGGACTGTCTGCTTTGCTTACATGGTAGCAGGGGCTGTTCCAAGCACCTGACGTATCATCCAGCTCTTCTAGTCTGCACGGGAATCCCACGAGGCAGGTAATTATTCTTCTCCCCTTCATAGGGATGGGGAAACTGAGGCACATGGTCATTCACTAGGCCTAGGAGGCAGAGCTGGGATTTGCACACCAGCCAGCTTGCCCTGTGACCCGGCTTTTGGCCATTTCTCTACCCTGACTCTCTGTCACGGGGGCAGACAGCTAGCTGTGTCTCCAGACAGAGGGACCTGACATTTGGGACCCCTCGCGCAGGGGCTGCCTCCCCTCCATCTGCTACCTGGATAAGTTCCACGCAGGCAGGCTTGTCCCCTGTCTGAGCTCCCACTTATCAGGCTCTCGGGGCACGTGTGTTGAGGAAATTCTCTTTCAAACATGTGATGTTCCTCCCACTTCTCGGAGGTCCCTAGAGGAGTCCAGTTCACAGAGACAGACAGTAGAACCTGGTTGCGGGGGGCTGGGGTGGGGGAGGGGAGTTTGTGTTTGATGGCGGCAGAGTTTCGGTCTGGGAAGATGCAAAGTTCTGAGGCAGATGATACGCAGCGTGAATGTACTTGACGCCACTGACCTGTACGCTTGGAAGAGGAGCGGGTAAATTCTCGGCTGTGTGTTTTATCACACACAGTAACGTGTGCTGTTCTGACCTGAGACCAGGGGCAAGAGGCAAGGAGTCCTTAACGCCATTTCTGGGGGGAGAGAGGACAGCGACAGGATGCCCTGCTTGGACCTAAATCCTCAAGGCACAGAGGGCGATGGTTGCCCCGCGGGTCAGGAGCACCGACTTCGGAGTCAAGGGAGTCAAGGTCAAGCCCGGACCCACTGGTCACTTTGCCAGCTGTGGCTCCTCCAGGAGGGGCCCAATCAGATACCATATGAGGGAGTGACAGGCACGAATAGGCACGTGGCGTGTTCACGTGCGTCTATTACCACGTGCTCGTTCTGGTCCTAGAGAAGAGCGATGCGAAAGCGAGGCCATGCCTGTTGGGATTAGTGTCCCCTCGGCCCAGCAGAGCTGGTTTTGCTCAGGAAGAGCCACTGGGCTGCAGTCCGGGCTTGAAATCCTAAGGCTCCCCCTCCCCGTCGAGGAGCTGTCCCATCGAGGACCATGTGTCTGGTACCCCAGCCTTTTGGTACCACCTCCTGTCCCATCCTTGCTCAGGACCGCAGTGCCCCCTGCAGAGGACAGGCAGGCTGGGCGACGAGCTGGGGGAGGGGGAGCAGCGGGTGTCAGGGTGCGGGGGGGGCATGCCCCGAAATCATGCTGGCGAGGGAGGAGGCTGCAGTTTCTTTGGGACCCACCGCAGAAAGACTTGTGTGCTCCCGGTCACAGGGACAGTAGCAGCCGCTGCCTAGAAATGGGGTGCTCAGGTGGCGTGGACAGAAAAGATTAAGGACTTTTTTCTTTTTTTTTTTTCATTGGCCACATATCCTCTACCGAGGTTAATTTTCAGGACTGAAGCCCCCTCTTTTATTTTTATGTATTTTTATAATTAAATTTTTAAATTTAATTCCAGTATAGTTAACATATAGTGTATATTAGTTTTAGGTGTTCAACACTTCCATACATCAGCTGGTGCTCATCACAAGTGCCCTCCTCAATCCCCATCCCCTATTTCCCCCATCCCCCCACCTCCCCTCTGGTGACCACCTGTTCTCTAGAGTTAAGACTCTGTGTCTTGGTTTTCCTCTCTCTTCTTTTTCCTTTGTTCGTTTGTTTTGTTTCTTAAATTCCACATGAGTGAAGTTGTATGGTTTTTGCCTTTCTCGACAGACTTATTTTCCTTAGTATGATACTCTCTAGTTTCATCCATGTTGTTGAAATGGCAAGATTTCATTCTTTTTTATGGTTTTATAATATTCCATTATATATATATACATATCTCACATCTTCTTTATCAATTATTCTGTTGATGGACACTTGTGAAGCCCCCTCTTCTAAAAGTGAATTCTGGGGGTGCCTGGGTGGCTCAGTCTGTTAAGCGTCTGCCATCGGCTCAGGTCATGATCCCGGGGTCCTGGGACCAAGCCCCACATCGGGCTCTCTGCTCAGTGGGGAGTCTGTCTTCCCCTCTCCTCTGACCCTCCCCCCCACCAACTCATGCTATCTATTGCTCTCTCTCAAATACATAAATGTAATCTTTATTTTAAAAAAGTGAATTCTGAACATCTGGACATCACAGCTAAGCTCTGAGCCTGTGTGTTCTGGGAAGACTCCCCAAGCTTGACTTCTCATGGATCTGATGGGCCATCCAATGCTGTCAGCTCCCCTTGAAAATATACTCCGACCCCAACCTCTTTTCAATGTCTCCACCTCACCACTCTGCTTCAAGCTGCTACCACGTCTGGCCTACATCACTGTGACTGCCGCTTGATGGCCTCCGTGTCCACCCTTGTCCCATCGTTCCACAGTCCACACGCAGCCAGCAAGCCCCTCTGCCCTCGTCCCCCGTTGCCACACCCCTTGCTCATCCCACCCCAGCACATGGCTTCTGCAGGGCCTGGCTGGCTCCCCCAACGCCTCACTCTCCAGGGCCCTCCCCAGACACCCGCGTGGGTGACTTTCTTGCTGCTTGCTGTCCTGAGACCTCCCCGGTCACCCTGTGCGTGCCTCCTGGCCACACCCCGCCACGGTCTCCTTTTCCCCTTGGACTTGCATTAATCCCGCATCCTCCTCGGCTAGTCTGCGTATTGCCTACCACCGTCAAGACCCAAGTTCCACAAGGAAAAGAGATCTGTTTTGTTCCTGCCGTATTCCCCGTGCCCGGGACAGTGCTGGGCGCACAGTGGCTGCCCAGGAACAGCTTTGTTGAATAAATGCAGAATCAACGTTAACCGGATCCCCAGGAGGGACTGACGACTAAAACACGTCCCCAAGCTCGGGGCGGCTCATAGGCCTCAGCCACGTTTGGACAACTACAAAAGTGAAACGGACTTTATTTTATTTTTGAAGATTTTATTTATTTGAGAGAGAGTGATAGAGAGCACAACTAGGGTGGAGAGGTGGAGGGAGAAGGAGAAGCCGGGAGCCCGACACGGGCTCGGGCTCGAGACCCGGGGATCGCGACTGGTGCCGGGGGCAGCCGCCTAACCGTCTGAGCCACCCAGGCGCCCCTGCGAGACGATTTTAAACATAAGTGCCTTTCGTTCCCCCTTCCAGTAGGGAAAGTAGACGTCCAGAAGAGGGCTGAAAGGGAGGAAGCAGCACAAGGCGTGCGGCTAAGACAGCCTTTGGTATACATCTGAGGGCTACCTGTGCTGGGCCGGGATTCTTGGAAGGCACCACAGAAGAGAAAACCCACACCCCCCTTCTTCCCTAATAAACACACTATGGTTAAACGAAGCTCATTCTATACATTTCTATGGGAACCAAGAAATAATTTCTGCCAAAAACCGTCCAGTGCACATGTGCTAACTCCCTCCCTTTTCCAGAACAGCCGCCTGGAAGACCGGCCGCCGTCCAGGACGTGGGCTTCGCAGGGCTGTGTGGGGCTCCAGCCGGCGCGGAGCTGGAAGCCGGGCACAAAAGCTTGGCGCAGGCTCCGCCCTGGGGCAGCGACGGGACCGCCAGCCTGCGAGCGAGGGGACGCTGGACATGTGTCTGCGGTGAGCCCCCCAGGGCCTGAACCTGCGTGCCAGGGACAGGACGGAGGCGGCCGCCCAGACACGCTCCTTCGGCAACCCGCACAACTCTTGGTAAACCCCCCTTTTCACCTCCTGTATGCCTCCTCTCACAACGACCCGCGCCCAGGGCCTCGAGCTCCCCGCAAGACTGTGGGTGTCTTGGGTCTCTTCTGTCGCGCTCCCGGGAGCTGCCCCTTTGTTCTTCACACGGACCAGGTGCAGCCCAAATCCCACCAGGAAAATGACTCCACCCACGGGGGCGGGGGCGGGGGGCGCGGGGGGCTGTACGCGCTGCTCGTCGGTGGCCAGCGCACCCAGACCCCGCGACTCGAGAGGCTGGTCCAGTTAGGATCTAGTCATTCCCAAATTCTTTGCTTATTTAATCCAAGTTCAGGACCCCTGGTTAGCATTGCGGCCAGCGTCCTGGGGCTGGTGAGGGAGGGCTGTGTGTGTGTGTGTGTGTGTGTGTGTGTGGGGTGTCTCCCAGCAGAGGACCCTGGAAACCTTACAGACCAGAGCACTCTGGCGCTGGTCTGTCCGTGACCCAGCACTTGGACCGACAGCAGGGTCAGCACATTTTAAGCCCCATCCGCAGTTACCCGCCTGTGAACCCTGCTTCCTCCAGAGTTGCTTTCTGAGTCCTGGCTTAGAAGATTCAGGCCTTGGCCCATTTGCGACTTTACCATGACAGACCTCCCCTCTTCGTGGGTTCTCCCGTGCCCACGGACAATGCAACCCCTTCTAACCGATCAGAGGAGGAGAAAGCAGAATGGATGTCCCAGGAGGTGCTGCCCAGAAAACACGATTCCTGGCTTTAGGGCTTGCGAGAGCAGTACAGCCTCGTCACCTCCCAAGTCGGGGGGGCTGCCCAGTGAAATCACGACGAAGGCCCTGCTCTCTCCTCTTCCTACTCTCCCGCCTGAGCCAGCCCTGCACCTGCAGCCATGAGCCAGAGGCTTCTTCTCCGAGATGCCGTGTGCGGGGGGGGGGGGGGGGGGGGGGGGCGTGCTGAGCGGGGGCGGGCTCGCGGGTCCCTTGATGGCCCCCGGGCACCAGCGGCCCGTCCTGCGCGGGCTGCAGCGCGGGGGCCAGACCAGCTGGCGGGATGACAGCAAATCACAGGACGGCCGTGTGACCGGCAATCTGCCATTTTTAAAATATAACATTTATTGCTTAGATGGTTTGATACAGAACAGCTTTTCTTCTCATTTTGAATTTGGAAGTACTATACAAACTGAATACAAAGAGGAAAAAGTACCAAAACCAAACCTGTGATTCTGTTCATGTGGCATAAACCGGTTTTGTATATAACACGTAGCAGCAGTTAAGTTCCCTTTAGAAAAATATGAATTCTACACATTTATTATTGTTTCCTGTTTAATGCATGGGCTGAAATCACTGGGATCAACTTCCTTCTTGAAGAAAGAGAGGACAGAGACGAAGAGCGTGGAAGGTACGACGCATCTTTCTGAAACTAGCATCTGACTGTCATGTAGCTTCCCCCCGGGCTGCGTGGAAAACAGCCCTGGGTTTTATATTTTGTTTTCACAGCCAGGAGTTTCATGTAGTGATTGAATCTCAGCATTGTGTCCATAAATCAAAGAGAAAAACAAGAGAAAAACTTGCACCTCAAAAAACTTTTCAGAAGATCCATATATATATATATATATATATATATATATATATGGATATATATATACTATTTTTTTTGTAAAAGCCCTGAGAGAAGGAGAAAGAGAATCAAACAAAATGTATAGAAACAAATTAGCTGGACATGCAAACTAAACTACGATTCACCCAGAGTTTAAACAAATCACAAATTTCACAGTTTAATATTGGGGGGGGGCAGGACAACAAACAAATAATACATTTCTCAACCTCACTAATAAAATGTGGCAAGACCTTATCGACTACCAGGGTACAGATGGAGGCTAAATAAAGCTTTAACTCAATAGTGATTATTGCAAGCTGTGGCCCCTGGCCACGCGGCCGGGCCAGTTCCTGCTACATCTCACCGCCGCGCTAAGTCATGGCTTCTCCCCACAGAGTCGCGAGTTTTAGTGTGGAGAGCTGCAGAGAAAAACAAAACACAAGATACCCCAAATAATAACAACAACAAAAACAACAATAACAATAGTCATAAAAAAATGCAGGGATGCATGAACTGGTTTTTCAACTAAGCAAACCACACTGGGCATAAAGTGATAACAAGGGATCATTGGTTCTGATTTGGATTCATCTCGAGTAAATCAAACCTCGGGTTCAGACATCCCCAGTACAGTTAAAAGTCATAGATACCTCAACCTTTTTCCTTTCACATGCAAAGAGATCGCGCGTCATTTTCCCAAAAGAACATAGAGCTTCCTTCGAAGTCTGGGCAGTTGGGATTTTGGCCACGAGAAATCAGTCAGGAAGTGGGGAGAAAAGGGTCTGTGTTGGTGAGTGTGGGCAGAGGGGGGAGGCTCAGGGCCGGAAGGGGCTGGAGTGCGGGGAGGGGTGGCCGGGGGAAGGCCGGAGGATCTGGCAGGGGGGCAGCAAGCGCAGGAGGCCCCTGGCAGCGAAGGCTCGGGAGCCCCAGAGGTCTCGGCTGAGGGACAGGACGCTGAATGCAAGCTCAGCTACAGCAGGGAGATCTCTCTTGTCACTGCCGGCGGCTACCGTGAGGCAATTCTATCACCTGCATGGGATGCTCATAAAAAAAAAAAAAACCTGCCTTTTCGCACCCAGGGGTTGAGGCTACTTCGGGAACACTAGACAGCATGTTTCGCTTCAAGCACCAACCCCACGTCACAGGAAGGTAAATACAAATCTATTTCTCATCTTCCAATCTTGCATGTGCAGTTTTATTACCAGTAGTAGTACTTCTTCGCTTTGCAAACGACAGTAGCACAGGCGGGTAAGGCTTGGGCCGGGTCTGGCAGGGAGACCAGTGAGGGACAGGTCTCGTCGCTGCCTGGCTTTCTCAGAAGCCCCGGGCGGGGCGCGTGCACCCTCGCTCTCCCCTCTCTGAGCTGCTCTTCGGCCGGCCGTGCGGGAGGACAGCTCCTGGCCCCGGTTGGTTTCTGCAGTCACGGAAGAAAGGCTTGTCTAAGTACAGTAGAAGAGCTACCACCCGGGGGAGGGGGGCCAAGGAAAGCTGCGGGCACATGCCCACATGGGGACCCGGGGGCAGCCCAGGTCTCCCCGGACAAATATTGCCCATTTGTTTCTGCTGACTGCAGAGACCAGCAAACTGATGAACTAATAATAATAATAATAATAATAATTAATAATACATATACCAAAAGGGGGGAAATCAGATATAGGACATCTGTGCATGTTCTCCATAGGTTAAAGTTGCCAGCGTAACTCTTCTCTGGAAGTTAAGAACGGATGTCTTGAAACTTGAACAGTAATACCATGTCTAACGCTGAAAACACGTACAAGGTTGAAGCTAGAATCTCTCCTGGTTTTGGCTGGCACCAAATTGGAAACCTTCATCAACCATATCCCGCCATACCGGGGACCAAATTACAGCTCCACCATGTAGCAAACAGAATAAGAAAAAGGTCTATTTGAGAAAAAGAACATCTTATCCATATTTCCTCTGGTAATTTACATGAAATTCACATCATTTTCTTCCAGTTATTGGTTATGGGTGTCCAAGGGCATATTTTTTTTTCGTCTGTTTCCAGCTCACAGAACATACGTTACTATCACAGATTCGCAAGAACAAGCTCACACACACCAATACAGAAGGTTACGTTAATGCTTAAATGAAAAGGTCCTCTCCAAATAATTCATTAACATATTTGCTTTGTTTTTCAAAAAGTCATCTTGGGGAAACACAACACCCAGGCTGACAGCAAGGACCGGTGAGTATTTAAGGCACTGGAGGTGTGCGTGCTGCGTCTCTCGCACGGAGATGGAAGGCTATGGCACTGGGCAAGACGGCCCGCTCCTGCTCGTCTCTCTCTCTCTCTCTCTCTCTCTCACTCCCCAACAGCTGAAGGGCACTGAGGAAACCTCATGAAATATAGATTCAGGACACTTTGCTCTGCTGGCTTTCGTCTGTGTGCTGGTGGGGGGACAAGATGGGCTGTCATTCCATTCCCAGGAGTGGCGAGGCACCATCTGAGGCCCGGATGGGGTGGGCGGGCCTCTTGCCTTGCAGCTCGGGCAGGTCCTGCCCGAGGGCCGCCGGGCTCTCCGGGTCAGGGTCACCCTGAGACTCCTGCTCCTTGGGGCTGCCTGATGGAGCAGCCCTGGGAGCACTCCTGCCGGCTTCAGCCTGGCCGGCACCCGCCGTCCGACCTGCTGCCCGCTCCTCCCTGCGGCCGGGATCCTTGGTGGCGTTGGCCAGGCTCTCCTTCCGGCTCCGGGTGACAGCCACGTGGTTGCTGGCCGGTGGAGCCGAGTCGGCCTCGTTTTCTGAGACAGGGTTGTTGCCGCTGTGGGTGGACTCGCTCTCACTGTCCTCCTCACCCCGCTCCTCCTTGTCGCTGTCCTTCCCGTGCTGCTTGGCGTGCCTGGCTTTCTGGTGGACCCGCTGATGGCGAACCAGGCTGTGCTTCAGGGTGAAGGTTCGCTCACAGGTCTGACACTTATATGGCCTTTCTCCTGGAGCAACGGGAGAAAGAGGTCGTGTCTGTTAACAGTAAGGCCACCAGTACCCAGCTCTCTGTGCTACACAAGAGCGGCAGCCGTGTGAGCAGGAAAAGGAGCAGCAGGTAGTAGGGGCCAGGCCCCCGCCCCGACTCAGGAGGAACCCTCCTAATTGTCTGAACTGGCAAAATAAGGGAGCAAGGGGCCGGCCTGG
This sequence comes from Ursus arctos, assembly GCF_023065955.2. Classification (NCBI taxonomy): domain Eukaryota; kingdom Metazoa; phylum Chordata; class Mammalia; order Carnivora; family Ursidae; genus Ursus; species Ursus arctos. The sequence continues at coordinate 11,739,140 of NW_026622997.1, read as the reverse complement.
GCTTCACTCTCGCTTCCATCTCTCCAACTTGCTTGTTCACATACTGAGGCAGGAACCAGGGTCCCCAGGTGGAAGCCTCACGGACACCCAGACTGGCCTGAAAAGAACCTCAGGGGAGGATCACAGCAGGGTCCCTGTCACAGGGACAGGGCGCCACTCCTGTGGCTTGCGCATGACAGTGGCACCTCCCCGGTCAGAGGCACCAGAGCAGCTGGGGCTTTCCCTCTCGCTCACAAATATGGGCTGTGAGCAGCTGAGCGCAGCACCTGCCAGGAGCCCAAGAATATCTCTCTGCCGGGAGCCAAACACCGGAGCCCTCCAAATCCCCAAGCAGCGGGGCGGAGGAGTGTGTGGGGAGAATGTGTGCACCATGGCTGCCACGGGAGGGACAGGCGGAAAGCTGAGACCAAGATGCAGGCTCTAGGTGGGGTTTTTTTTGGGGGGGGGGGGATAGGTTTAAATCTTTTGGCTTTGTGAGTATAACCTGGTCTCCTCCTTTCTACCAAAACAACGGCCCCTTCTCCAGGGTTTGTAGGCGGGGAGTTCCAGAAGGAGCAAGGACATGTGTGGAACACGGCCGCCCTGACATGCCTGTGAAGCTCCTGTTCGGTGACATCAGTCAGGCTGCCACACAGCCGGCAAAGGAAAAGCCCCCGGCTGTGCGCACGTGCAGCCAACTTTCCCCCGAACGGCCGAGGATGAAGCCCAGGTGCCTCCCACAGAGTCCCGCAGAGCACCTGCCCTATGCCCGCTCCCCAGGCCACAAGCCCAGTCCTTCCCAGGCTCACCACGGGCCCCAAACAGCCAGCACCCACATTCTTCTAGATGCTTCTATGGGACAGGGCAGCCCTCCTCCCGTTCTACAGCTAGGAAAATGGTGGCTCAGAGAGCTGACCAAAATGCTCTCAAAACTACCACTGCTGAAGGGCCACCCCTCCGTGACCCTGCCAGGAGCTAGCATGGGCCAACTGCGAAGGAAACAACGCAGCTTCGCGGGCCCGCGCGCACGCCAGGGCCGGGCCGCACTGCTTCCGGGGAGGGGCCTCGTCCAGGCCCGAGGCGGCAGTCGGCGGGCAGGCCCCGCAGGTGTGGGGAGTAGAGGCGCCCCGCCCCTTACCTGTGTGCGACCGCATGTGCCGGGTCAGGTCCTGCAGGGACCAGAACCTCTTGTTGCACACGCTGCACACCTTCTTCCTCTTGTCGGCCTTGCTGGCCGCGCTTCTCGGCGAGTCCGTCTTTGGCTTCTTGTCGTCGTCACTCTTCTCTGAGGACTTCTTCTCGGCCACGCTCTCCCCGTCCGAGGCGCCCTCCGCCTCCTCGCCCTGCTTCTCCCCCGAGGCTTCCGACGACGAGGCCACCCCCTCCGCCAGGGGCTCCTCCGGGGGGAGGGCGGGCTTCTCCTCTGGCTCGGGAGCGGGGACCGCAGCGGGGCCGGGCAGCGGGCCCTCGGCACCCCCTCCGCTGGCGCCCGGGCCGTCCTCCTGGGGCTCCTCGCGGCCGTGCGCCTTCCTGTGGCGGCTCAGAGTCCCCTGGAACTTGAAGCTCTTGCCGCAGACATCGCAGGCGTACTTCTGGTCCTGCTGGGCGGGGCCCCCGCTGCCCGTGGCGCCCGCGTCGCCCTCGGCCAGCTTGAAGCCCATCAGCCTGCTGGCGAGGTTGAGGTCCAGGCTCTTGTTGCTGACGGTGTCTTCCTCCGGGCCGTCCGCGTCCTCGTCCCTCTCCTCCACTCCGCGCTTGTCCTCGTGCTCCTGGCTCTCCCCAGCTCCCTGCGCCTCCCCATCCCCGGGGGGCGCGGCCGGTCCCCGCGGCACCTCCTCTGCCGGGAGCTCCTCCTGGACCTGACTGGGCGCAGGGGCTCCCTCGGCCGTGGGCTGCTCTTTCTCGCGGGAGGTGAGGTCCAGCACTTCGCCCCCCGGCGCTGGTGTCTCTGTGTCCGACTGGCTATCTGCGGGAGCGAGCACAGGGGCACAGGCTGAGGCCCAACGCCACCCAACACGCGCCTTCCAAGAGCCCCACTGGGACTCTTGGCTGGACCCACCTCCCCAAGCCTGTATGCCAACCCCAGCAAGGATGCCTCTTCCCCCCACTCCTTGTTCCCACTCACATCCCCGGAAGGCCGTGGTGAACCTGGGGTTAGTTTACAAAAGGCAAAAGGAGCCTCCACATACACACAGGTTGGGGTCAAGGGGCCAGCTGCTCTCGGAGCTCTGGCCCTCCCCTTCCACTGCCCCCCGTAGCGGTGCCCGGCGCCCTCCACTGCCACACACAGGGATGCTCAGGCCCCCAGGAAGGTGTGAGCGACTCAGGGCAGCACAGACAGAAGGATCGGCGAGAGAGGAGAGTTGGTGCATTCCAGAAACTCGCAGCACTAGGGAGGCTGAGGAAGCGGAGCTGTCAAAGTTATTTTTCCAGTGCAAAGAGATTATACAAACATGCAACACACGCAGGACCGCTCCCGGAACGTAGTACCTGATGAGCGTCTCACAGAAATGGCCCAAAGCGTGTACTCTGTGCTACGGTACACGTGCTCTCGCCTGCCGGCTAGTTCCCAGAGTTCCGAGGTGGAAAAGGCGATGCATGCACACCTGCAGGCCTCCCTGGCTGTTGTGAGGACCCCACGCAGTGAGTGGAAACATCTCCTAGCTCTTCATTTGCTCCTACCTGTCCACCCTTCACAGCAAAACCAAATGTGGAAGTCTCCCAGTTTTTAATGACCTTCCTAAGGGATGGCACTGTGGCAACACCAATGACACCCAACAGACAACAGCATTTATCAGAAGCACCATCTGCTCTTCACTCAGGCTGAATGAGGGCTTAATGACTTCTTCATTATGTGCGAAGACCGTGAAGTTGTGGCTGAGACCCACTATTTAATTATCGATCCAGTGGCCAACTTACTACTGCAGGGATTCAGAAATTCCTCTGACAATCGGGCTGACAAAATCCAGTTTCGTGGCACCCAGGTCCGATGTACGTCCCTCCGTATGCCAGATCCCTAATTACAGTGCCCGAGCCAGCGGATTCTGGCACCTAAGCTGGCTCCTCACATACGTGACCAGACGTACCACCATGTCCACCTGTACCCCTCTACCTGGTCAATTCTTTGCCATCAAGGCGGTCCTACGGCAGGGGGCGAAGGAGCTGGCCCTACCCTTGCTATGGTCACACCTGTCTGGGGCTTTTGGCTCACCTACACCCATCTATACTTCCACTGACATCATTTCATTGGTTTTATTCGGACTGTGCCTTTTGACGGGCACTACTTGAGTGTCTCAAGAAGTTTCAGAAAGAAACAAATACTTATGGTGTGAATACAAAATGTGTCAATAAATGATTTTTTATAAATTATCCAAAAGTTTAAAGAAGAGGACTCCTGAGATATACACATCTAGGCCTTATTCTACAAAAAAAACTATACTCGTTTCCTTGAATCATCCCAATAGGGAGCATCTATTAAATGAATTTTGGTATAAAGTCTATTACAAAAAAGTATGGAATGCTGTTTCTTAAAATAAAAAAAAAAAAAAAAAAAAAAAAAAAAAAAAAGCTTGATCTCTGGTTACTTTCCTATTTGTCCCAGTATATTCTAGGCTGTTTCTCTTCATTATTTTTTTTTCACCAAAGAACATGGGTTTTCAAGTTCACTGTAGCAGAACATACTTAAGATGATCTTATTTTAAAAAGTGGTGAATTCTGGAACCAAACCCAAGTAAATATGCTAATCTCAGATTGTCCTCACTCTTGGGCCCTTCCTTAGTTAGCGTGGATAATGGAGAGCTCACCCTAAATCCCCTGAAAGGCCAACTCACTTCCTCTGGTGAACAAAAGGGGGCTTGGCCGTGCTCTAGCAAACTTCCACTAGGGGGCGTGTTTTAACAGGGCAGCCCGTGCCCTTGAAATTCTAGCCACTCCAACAGATTCTTATTAAGTGATTCTTGGCAACAGTAGACTTAGCCTCTTCTCATTTCATGAACATCCAGCTTCTAACGCCAGGTCCTACTTTGATCCCCACCTTCTTCAACCGCCTACAGTTTCAAATGCAAGCAGCAGCACAGATGGCTTCTCTAAGCAATGCCACCTCCCTTACCTGGTAATTCTCTGTCCCTGTCAGTTCCCTCATTCGTGATGCTAAACCTAAGAAAACTGTGCTAGGAAGCGGGACTCCTGCGAGCACTCGTAGATGATAAACCCACAGCTCCTCCTACGGGGGAAAGTGGAGACTTTCGTGTCAGCTTGACGATGAAATACCTCTTGCTTCCTAAAATTCCATGTTCCTCAGTTGATGTGATCAGCTATCAATCTAAACACCCAATCAGCCTGGCCAAGGGCACGCTGTTGGGGAAGCGACCATGTGCATCTCGCCTCCCCAGAAGCATGTCCTGCGGTGCTGTGCGTGCTGCCCCCTGCGCTCTTCTGGCTGGTAGGGGCGATGCCCGTAAGGAGCGGTATGAAGCGTCCACGTTTCTCCTGACTTAGAAAGTCATGTGCAGGCGCCCCCCCAAATATGAAGGCTCCCACAGGCATCACTTGAGGAACCACGAGTATCCCCCAAAGACAAAGTGGGCTAGGGAACCTCTCTGCCCTCGAGAAAGTGAACAAAGAGCTTCAGGCCAATGACTGATGGGCCCCTTCGTAGCAGCACTGTTAGCATTCCTTGGGTGGGTGGGTGGGGAATCGAGGTAATATTTTCTTGAAAGAACTTATATGATTGAAAAAGTCAGACTTATAACACATGTTTAGGGACTTGAAGCTAGGCATATAAACCTAGAAAACCCCTCAAGAACTTCCTTGGTCATTTCCTGCCCTTTTGTTTTGTTTTGTTTTTATGGTCTTCCTCTAAAGCCTCACTTTTAACTTCACGGGAGGTAGCACCAAAAGCAAGCTTCACCCCACACTCCCGCAATGCTCAGCTGGCTTTGCAGCTCTCCTTGAAATCACTGAACTCCACCCCTCCCTGACTCCTTTGTCCCTCTTTCTTACTATGTATGGATTGTGACCACAACGAAACCAAACATTTATTTTCTCTTTGCTGGTTTCACATTACAGCTTTCAGTGAATTTTCTTTTTCCAGAGGTTTCGTCCCTTAAGGAAACCCTACACAACGTCCAGAATAGGGCAGATAAGGGGCCTGGATGGGCTCTGGCAAAAAAGAACTCGTGTAACAGCAAATTTAAAAAACAAATACACCCACAATGTAAAGTTTGGTGCTGAACTGAAGCTAAGATGTATATTCTGATTAGCTTTGTGTCTGCAGGCTCCTACAGCTGCCCCCCTCCCCCGGGATGTCGTCAGGAGGCCCGGGTTCCAGACTCATCCTCAGGCTCAGGAAGCTGAATGGAAAATGTGCGCCCAGCACTTGGTTCTTCCTTGCCACCCTGGGAAACGGAGGGCTCCCCTCAATTGACCTCGATTATCCACTGCTTTCCCTCTTTTGGGACCGTTATGGGTAGAATCACATAGCTGCTTTCTTAAACCAGGCTTCAAGAAAATGCTCGGGGCTACCAGGTGACACAGTGGCCAGCTACTAAACGTTAAGAGTGATCGTCTGCAGCAAATCTGAGTTCCTGCCAGCATCGTTGCGGGTTTCCTGGGGATGGAACAGCTGATCTCTGGCTCCTGGGGATCCAAGGTTCCATATCTTTCTTTACCCAAAGATCCTGGCAAGTTATGCAGACATGGAAGCTGGGGGGAGGCGGCGGCCAACTGGCTCACATTTTTATACCCTTAGAGGGTTTGATCTTAACCAAAGGGCCTGGCAGTTCAGGGGCTGGCTTGCTTCACTAGGGCTTGAGGGAAGGCATGGGGAAGAAGCAGAGGGTCGGGATCAATTCCTCTTCCTGGAAATGCTACCCATTCAGATGTGTCCCTCTCCCCCTGTAAGTCAGATAAGGACAAGGGGGCTGGGGAGAAGGAGGGGGCTCCCAGACAACACAGCTCCCCACCCCCACCCACATCTGAGAGAGAGAAGCACAGGACACAATTACAGCCCTGGACAAACGCCTCTGGGGAGAACCTCTCTGGCTTTGAGCAATGGGGAAATGTCAAGCTTTCAAGATCTGCAGGGCTGAATCCACACCTGTTACTAACCCATGGCCAACCAGTCATGTATGTAGGTAACGCACAGCAACCAATTTTCTGATCTGTTTCGGGGGGGTGGGAGGCACAGAACCCCAGGACTTGGAGATGCCGGAATGTAATGAATAGAGGACAGGACTGAATACAGAAGCTGTAAGGGAAAAAAAAAAAAAGGTGGCAGGAGACGCATTGAGCAGCCGTTAATTGCTCTGTAGGGGCTGGAGGAAGGAAGCACATATCAGCACATGAGAATAATACCCGGATTCAGGTCAAGCAGAGATGTGATTAAAGAAAGGACATGCAGAGTGCTTTTTCAAACAAGACAAAGTTTTTTACTGGGAAGAGAGTTATTGAAGAGAAAAACACCCCCTCCCCACCCACCACTCCCCTGTGGAGGGCTGGGCATCACTACTTCCTGAAATAACCTGACATCGGAGGGAGCCCATCCCTGCTCTGTAGGATGCGGCAGAGGCTGGGCTTAGAGAAAACAACACCCCAAGCCAGTAGGGTTTCATATCCTTCTTAGATGTGATCCTACCGAGAGCTAGAACTGCTTGCCCAACCTCGTCTCCCACCTCCAGAGGGGCCCCGCAGCAGGAAGAGAGGGTCTGCTGGGAGCACCACAGATCTCCTCTAGCAGCTCAGGAAAGCGATCTAGGGGCACCGTCAGTGTTTCCCCAGGCCCCTTCCTGCTGCACGCATGCTCCCAGTCCTCGGCAGGGCCCGCTTCTAGGGACCGCCTGCCGAGTCCTACAGAGAGAGGCATGGGAAAGGCAGCCGCCATGCTTGCACGGCTGGAGTTTGCTACCGTGCCAGCAGAGCTCTCGGAGTGGCCCTCCTCTGTCCCTCTCCTCCTGTCCAGCACCCGGAAGCACTACCTGTGCTATCATGGGGTCCAACATCACTCTCTTTGGACTGGGGGATAAGCCCGTTTCTTCTCAGGGAACAGTTGGTAACTCCGTGTTTGCGCAACTGGTGGCGTTCACAGTTAGATTTGGTAGAAAAGAAGGCATCGCATTTTTGACAAGGGAAGGGTTTCTGACCTGAAGCAGGAAAAAAAATATATATTTATCTGGCTTTCTACTGCAACAAAAAAAAAAGTCGCTTTCCATTCATTCCCCTGGGACAATTGGCATGTTTCCCCCCCATCCAACCCCTTCCTTTAAAACACACGCACACGCACACACACACACGCACACGCACACATTAAAAAAAAATACTGGTAACATCAACAACTCAAGTGATATCTTCCCTTATCCTGAGTGAAATGGAATGAAGGTTTTGTCTTCAAAATATTAAAAGTTAACAATGAAACCAAGACGTTTAAAACAACAGTATTACAATTAAAAATCTTAACAGTAACAACAAAAAAGATCGAGTAAAGGGATTTTAGAGCACAGCAAGGAAACACCTCCAGTCTGTCACAAAGAGAAGCCACCTCTTGGTAATTTCTGGCGGACTTCTGACGCTGGGAAATCAAACTGGCATCGTGAAGCCCAGGATGTCCCCAGGAGCCATTCCCCTCCCCCTGGCCAGGCGGGTGTGGCCCGCCCACCTGCCCGGCCTGCAGTGGCCCTGAAGCAGGGAAACGCACCACCTCCTGTCCGACCTGCTGAGACAGTGCTACGGTGACCTCTGCCCGAGCTCACTGCAGTCCTAGCGGGCAAGGAGGCCCGCTCCTTGCATTACAGGTTCTTTGTTCCCCTGGCTCTATGCCCTTGCTAGTAGTACACAGTGACCCACAAAGGACCGAGTCTGTGTTGGGAGATCAAGTGCTCTGGGCCACAGACCTGCCAGTGGAGAGAAGCGGCTGAGAGGCCCTGCCTCCACCCCACTCCACCATCGGGTAGCTCCCGAGAGAGGAGTTCTCTGCTCTGCTTTGCCTGTCTTAATCTTCCAATTTGATTCCTTTTGTAACCGTACAGACAATATTCCAAAACGCAGACCAGGGTCCTCTGCAACTTGTCCTGGGTTTGTGTGGCTGGAGGTGCAGGGAAAGCCAGGGCGAGGAGGGAGAGGGGAGGAAGGGGGGGTAAGAGGGATGGGGGGCGGAGCTGAAGTTCTGGAGAGAGAAGGTGGAGGTAAATCATTTACTCTATCACTGGATTCTTCTGTTTTCCCCCAAGTGCTAAGGTCCCAGTTTCTGGTTTGACAGGAGAACAGGCTTTGTGTACTAACAAACACAACGTCAGAGCTGCAGCCTTCCCTGGGTGCCTCATAACCTTGGGACGGCCACAATGAGACACATGAGTGATCAAGAACTGCCAGCAAAGTCAACCAGCACAACCCCCTCGCAACACCAACACAGGGGCCCTTCAGCCTCCCAGGGGCGATCCACGGATGCCCAACCTTGTGCAGGTGACAAGACCAGGCACTCACCGCGAGCTGACCACCTGGGCCTGGCGCCGGGGGCTTAGCACAAGGGGAAGGGAGAAAGAGCACCGCACACCACACAACTCCAGGGGGCGCCATTCACACAGAGCATGCTGGTGTGCAACCCAGCATCACATCACTGCCCAGACAAGTTCCAGCATCAGCAGCAAAGAAAGGGGCCATCCCTTCCCTCTTGAGTTGCAAGACCCTTTCAGGTGATGCTTCGAAATCACCAGTGAACTTTTAAGAATACAGATGTCTGGAACCAGCAAAGACCATGGAATGAGATACCCAAAAGCCTGGCATGTGTGCTTTTAAGGAGCTCACATGGGACCTACAGGATCAAGAGGAGAACCCAAGGACTGCTTCAAAGTTTCCCTCCACAAAGCCCAGGAAGTGTTTTATTTATTATTATTAATATTTTTTGGTATATGCTTCAAATTATTCTTGCTTTCCACTAAAAATTGAACATAATCTTTCGTAATTATTCGGTCTTTAAGTATGAAAAGTAACATTTTATCGTCCAAGATCAAATATCATAGCTTCTCTGTGCCAGGCCAGACTGAGAGGGAGAGACCCAGCTGGGAGTAAAACCAGTCAGAAGCTGGGATGATGAGGAACTGTAAGATTCTTACTTCTTCCCATTACAGGGTTTACTCTGTGATTTTACAGCTGGGTTTGGACAGCCAGGCTCACGCCCCACAATGAAGATTCAGAATCTTGTGCTAAATTCAGACACTGACCCAATGATGTCAGAAGGTTCTCAATGTGACAACGAACAGGAACCTCTCAAAGTTCCCCTTCTCACTGCAAAAGCCTAACATTTATGCATTCATTCACTCACTTGGTTACTTTTACTGACGTTTAATTGACAAGTCTTACATTTTAAAGGGTGGTGTGCTCTCTGGAGTGCATGGACAGAGAAAAGCATGAGCCCCTCCAGTATTTTTAATCAGACAGGTTTCCCCAAAACTTGTTGATTGGTAATCTCCATGGAAAGATCACACGATTCATTTATTTGGGTGACTGCCACAAGTCACTGCTCTCAGCAGTGTTCCTAAATGTACCTGCAGCCACAAGGAGTTTCCTTAGCACCAAAGACCTACGGCCTCCCTCCACCTCCCACAGGAGCCGAGAAAACCATCAGCTAGCCCGTTTCCCTCCCAGAGAGCAGTCAGGAGAAGAGAGCAACCCTGTACTACGTGATGTTATCTGGCAGCCACCGGGACCATCGGGAAGAGAAGAATGAACAGCGAGAGTAAGTCTGATCACTCAGCTTCCCGCCCGCAGACTTCTTTCCAAGGCTTTGCACCCTCGCGGAGAAGGCTTCTTGCTCTCTGTGACAGAGGTGCGCACACGGCTGGCTGGGCAAACAGGGCCAAGGTTGCCACTTCAGAAAGCCAGAAGTAGCCAAACAGCACTGGTGTCCAAAGCGCTTTCCACGCGGAGGTCTGCACATCGTACTGATTTCAACCCTAATGCCGGGTGCCTGTGAGCGGCAAGTGGGACAGGGTGAGTGCGGAGGACCTCAGGCTAGCAAAGAAAAGGCACTAAAACCAACTGGGAGAATCCCAAAATGTCAGAGCTGGAGGCTCAGCCATCCCAGGCTCCCGAACCCTTCATTTTAGGAGAAAAGGGATTAGAGAAAGAGGAAGATGAGGAGGAGCAGAAATGGGCTGACAGCACTTTGTGTTCTCTTGGCCTGTGGCCTAAACGAGGGGGAGAGGGGAGGGACAGCGGACTGTCCTCTCCCAAAGGGGCAGCACTATTCAGGCAGAGGAGCCAAGGAACCAGGAACCATCCCTGCTCACCAGGACACAGGCCAGGAGGAGAGTGCACAGAGAGCTCAGCAGGGAAGATGAAATCGGATGGCAGGTGCCGGCTTCCTCCTGAGACACAGGCCACGGGCCCCTCGGCCGCAGCAAGCCCCGCTGGTCTCCCTGATGCTGCCGGAGACAGCGTATGCATGTTCCGGTCCTTCTGTGCCTTTGCTAAGGGGTCAGGAGGAGGTGGACTCTCGAGACCCAGGGGCAGTTTGCCTCATGACAATCTGAACCCCAGACACTGCTCAGAGCTTCGGGCTGGAACACAGCTAGATCTTAACACTACCCTCCCCCCAAAAAAAAGAAAAAAGAAAAAAAAAAAGCCTCTTTTCTGTAGACTGCGTTTTGTTTACAGGGCCTTTCAGAGCCGTGTTGAACTCCCGTGTGCCCACATATGTGCCCCCATCTTATTCCAAGGTTTCTGCAGAAAGCCAGGGAACCCAAAACACACGCAGCCGGGGGATTCCTCAAGAGCAGAGCCTCTACCAGGAAAACACCCGTCTGTGGGAAGAGGGGACGGGTCAGCTGGTTTCCCAGGCTCTGTCCAGCTGCGACGCTCAATGAATGGAAAATGTTCTAACACAGCACCAGGCACAGCCAAGTGCTCCATGAAGTTATTTAACAGAAGTGATGCTGAGACTGTCCCTGAAGCTGACGCAGGAGAACAGCAGAGGCAGTTAACAAAGCCCGGGGAGCGCGGCTCATACAGCGTCTACGCGGGCTAGTCCCATCCCGGGGCCATGCTTCGGTCTCACTACTAGGATTCGGGTCTGTGTCTGCGTCCGCCTCCTCTCCAGCCCCCTGCCAGTCTTCTGCACTGGAGCATGTTGGGACACGTCACGAAGGCAGAAGCAGGCACACCCTCCACACCGGCTGACAGAGAAGCAGCAACCGCACACCCCGACGCGGGCCAGCCGCAGGGAACGTGACCCGGGCTCTGCACTCGGGCTCCACTAGCTCACGACCCACCCACAGGCCGCCAGGCTTTCAGCCTCTCTCAGCCTTCATTTCCCTGCTTCAAGATGTGGACAACATCGCCCTCATGGGATAGTCATGAAGACTAGCTCTGGCAGGTGTCTCTGCCGACCCTGAGGGCTCCCCTCAAGTCCAGGCCGGAGGACGCGGTCGGACAGGACGTCATGGATGGGTGCAGCAGACACAGCCACCAGGGGTCTAGGAACTGCTTAGGGAGAAGTGGCAGAACATGCTGGTATTTCCGCCCACCCTACCCCACCTTCAACAAACCTCCCATCTTCCTTGCCTGGTTTCAGAAGCTACGAGACTTTACACCCACTAGGACATTTTGGCATTCAAAAGCCAGGTGACTGAAATGACTGCATTCACAAGTGGGAACTCCTATCAGGCACGTGCAAGACATGGACACAACTCTGGGAAGAAAATGCCAGCCGCTCTGGTCCTCCTAGGGAGACTGCTGGTTTGCTAGGAAGAGAAAGTCCGGGAATGAATGGCCTCACCCGTGGACAATGTGCATGCTTTCTACTAAGCACAGGACTCCCAGCTGTGGGGAGGGTGGTGGGGGCGGCATCAGGGGCTGCAGAGGGTAGGGCATGGTGAGTGCCACCAGGTCCAGACATCTGCTTTCTGAAAAGTGGTAACAGAAGTACTCACTTCTCCAAAGGCTCTGCAGGTGACAAATAAATGTCCCCCAAAAAGGGCAGCAAGAGCCTGCGGCTCGGGGCACCTCCCGTTTATGATGCATTTTCTTTTCTGAACCGCCTTCTTCAGAGAACTGTGACTTGACTTTGTCAGGCTTATAGGATTTCAAATAAAAATGACAGTCTGAAAATGTAGCATATACTCCACAAATCTACAAATTCTGATATTGGAGTCCTTTGTGCACAGGCATCCCAGGCTTGCTGCCACCTGAGTCCTGGATTCGAGGCCCCACCAGCCCAGAGAGACCCCCCCCCCCACAACAACTTGCTCTTCCCTCCCCGTTTCCCAGGGAGGGCCTGGCGACCTCCCCCCCTCGTTAGTATAAACAGCCTGCCATGGGCTTCTTGGGAAGCTTCTGTGATGACCACCCCTTCTGAATGAAGCCTTTCCCCCTGGGTACAGCGCATGGCTCACACCTAGTTCCCAGTACCTTCCCCTTACTGGTCCTTAGCCTTGTAAGCCTTGTAACTGACTAGGGTTGACAGATTGAGCAACTAAAAACACTTCAGTCTGAATTTCAGATAAACGGCAATTCAATTTTTAGTCTACCCCCAATACTGCATGGAAAAATACCTACACTAAAAATTATTTGCTTTTTCTCGGAAATTTAAATTTAACTAGCATTCAGTATTTTACCTGGCAATCCTGTATCATACAATTGTCTATTGGGTTTTAGGTCCCACCCATTAGTATTCGGGTGGTAATCTCCAAAAGGCTAAGGATCTCACCCAATTTAACTTTAGTTCAATGATATAAACTCTGTATAAATATTCAGTAGATTAGAATTAAGAGGAGAGTGTATGGTCATGTGAGACTATGCGAAGCACCTGGTATAAAATTACTTAAAAATGTATCCTCTTCAACTTCTCTTTAAAAAATCAACACGGAGAAACTAACTCTTGAAAAATACTTTGGGATATCTTTTTGGCAGTTTAAGTCTGAACCTTAGACTTAGAACATTACTATATTTGGGTGTTTCTCCAGAACGGCTAATGATTTTAGTATAAATAAAATTAAAAAAAAAAAATTCTACCACTATTTGTCACTGATTTTCCCCATAATCGGGAAGCCGGGACTGCCTTAGTGCAATGACAGAGGACTGTGAAATTTGCACTATTCCCTTTAAGAATATATGGAGTCAAAAAAAATCACGGAACATTCAAAATGTGAAAAGCTGCTCTGTGGACTGGGGGTGCAGCGGCTCCTGCCAGAGCGGCAAGTCCACCGTGGCCAGTCCCTTAACACCAACTTCTGCTTTCCCCTCACTGCCTCCTGTGGGTCAGCAGGTAATCTTGCTACATCCTGCGGAAGGGATGAGGTGGACGAAGTCGGTGATCCAATGGGCCAGGACTGTTTTCACCCCCAAACACCCACATGTAACACCTGCCTTCACCAGCAGCCCTTGGAGGGGCCCACACAGTGGCCACAGGTGCTTCTGGTGACAAGGGCACACAGGGAAGAACTCTTGGCACCAGCAGGCAAGCCCCCTGCTTCCAAGACTGAGGGAGAAGCTAGAAATGGGGTAGTGGGGAAAGTGTCCCAGGCTTCCGAGCCTGTCCCCCATGCCCCCCATCCCTGGCCGGCCAGGCCAAAGCCTCCCCGCGGGCAGGAGCACTCCCGGCCTGGCGGGCCCTCTTACCAGTGTGGGTAAGCATGTGCCGCTGCAGGGAGCTGGCCCAGGGGAAGACCCGCGGGCAGTGGGGACAGGTGATCTTCTGTAGACAGTTGGCGTAGGAGTTCCGCTTCACCCTCAGCAGCTTGTCTTCGGGAGGGCTGCCCTGCTCTTCGTCACTGGGCCCGTGGGAGTCTGCGGGGGCTCCAGCCACTTCGTCCTGAGCGTCGTCCTCTGTGGTCTGTAGAAACGGACTGAACTTGTTGGTGTCCGTCGTGGCCAGCATCTTCTCGATGCTGGCGAACTCCCCGCTGGAGTCCAGGTCCACACCACCGCTGCTGGAGCGGGGCCGGCTCCTCATGCCCTTTTTCCGGCCCCTCTTCTTGGACAAGCCCACTGGCCCCTGCTCGGTGGGTGAGGCCGCCTCCGGGCTGGTGGCAGGAGGGGGTGGGTCGCTGGATTCTTTTGGGCTGCTGGTGTTGGTGGGGGCGGCGGCAGCTCTGGGGACAGCGCTTCCTAAGCTGTCGGGGGCTGTGCTGTGACTGCCAGTGCTCGTGGGCCCTGGGTCTGCCACCTTCGCTTTCAGCAAGGTGGGGGCCGAGGACACAGATGAGATGATCTGGGCGATGGAGGCCAGTGGGGGCAGCTCTTCCGTCACGGGGGGCTTCGGCAAGAGCAGCGGGGGCTTGGGGCGCAGCGGCCGCAGCAACGCTGGGCTGCTGATTAGGGTGGAATTGCCCAAGATGGGGGAGCTGTTGACCAGAGCTGAGGAGTAGATGGGGACAGCAAGCTGCACAGAGCCCTGCAGGGGCTGAGCGTGGGTTTCCAGAGTGGAGGCTGCAGAGGCCATGGGTTTTTCCAGGACCCCACTGGGCCCCAAGGTCACTGGCAGGGTTGGGCACGGTGGAGGACAGGAAGAGGGCTGTTCCCCGCTCCCTGGTTCCTGCTCAGGCTTCTTGGCTTCGCCAGGAACAGACACATCCTTGTCTCCTTTCCTGAAGTTCTTGGGGATGGACAGGTCGATGGGCTCCATGGAGCAGTCATAGGGCGCTGAGGAGGAGGGGCTCAGGAAGGAGGGGGCATTCTCCTGCTTCACCTGGACCAGGGCCAGGCCCTTCTGGGAAAAGTCCAGGGGCTCGTTGAAGTCCACCGTGAAGTTGCTGGTGGGCTCCAACTTGACGGAGACGTGAGGAGGCAGAGGCTGGGTGGCGCCCCCGTGAAGAAAGCCGTTCTGCGGCTCCAGGAAGGGGGCCAGGGGTTTCCGTTCGCCAAAGGTCCCGCCAGCGTCCTCGATCCTCCCTGAGGCCTCGGGAGCCGCGTCGGCGGGGCTCAGGCCATCGGCCGCCAGGACGTAGCTCTCGATGTCGTGCTCGGGCACGTGCAGGTGCTGCTTCAGGATGTGGTGGATGCAGTTGCGCTTGGCCGAGAAGGCGGCGCTGCACTCCTTGCACTCGAAGGGCTTGCGGCCCTTGGGGCAGCCGCCCAGGCCGCGGCCGCAGTGCGTGCGCATGTGGATACGCAGCGCGCGGTAGTGCTTCAGGTCCTCGCCGCACAGCCGGCACACCGTGTCCGGGGAGCAGAAGGCGTCCACCATCTCGGCCGCACTGCTGGTCACGTACTCGATGTTCTTCTCGATGTCCTTGCGGGTGGCCTTGAGGTGCTTCTTGCGCAGGTGCCGCTCGCAGTTGGCCTTGACGGTGAAGGGGTAGTGGCAGATCTTGCAGATGTAGGGGCGCTCGCCGCTGTGCGTGCGCAGGTGGCGGATGAGCGCGGCCTTGTCGGCGGCGATGTAGTCGCAGATGTTGCACTGGTACGGCGAGATGCCCAGGTGGGAGCGCACGTGGGCGCGCAGCACCCCGGAGAAGGCGAACACCTGGTTGCAGAAGCGGCAGGGGTAGAGCACCTTGCGCATGGCTGGTGTCTTCTTGCCGCCGGGCCCTGTCATGATGGCCTTGAGGTCCCCCTCCGTTATCTCCTGCTTGATCTTGGCCTCCATGCTCAGCGGCAGCAGGGCCTCGATGATGCTGTCTTGCTCCAGCTGCGTCTTCATCTCAGCCTGGCCGGGCAGGTCCGCCCGCGGCTGCTGCAGGAACAGCTGCGTGGCTGTGTCTGGCTGGGCTCCAGCCTGCGACGGCAGCAGGTGGACACTGGACGCTGCCTCCATGGGGCCTTTGAGGAGCTTCAGGGGCGGCGGGGGGAGGCTGGGGCTGATGCAGCCCGGGGAGGCCTGATGGGCGTTGAGGAGGGGCGGGGGCGTGGACGTGGCCACCACCGTCCGCGGGGTGACCAGAGGCTTTGGCTTCAGAGGGGGCATATGTTTGAAGATGGCCTGCAGAGGGGCCGCGGGGGCCTTGGAGAGCGGCGGAAGACTGATCTGAGGGGGAGCCGAGGCCGCCATCTTCAGGATCTGCTGGATGTCCGCCAGCTCGATGGCCGACTCACCGGAGATGGGCTTGACCACAATACTACTGTCGGGCTGGATGATGAAGCCCTTCTGGAAGGGCTGCAGGGACAGGTGCTTCATGCTCTCCTTGGTAGCCGGGAGGACCGTGAGAGAGCCGCCCAGGGAAGCAGCTTCGAAAGGAGACAGACTCAGCATGTTGGTGCAGCCCGGGTCCTGAGGTAGCTGACACTTGAGTGTCTGGAGCTGTATTGCTTGGTTGTCATCCGGCAAGGGCTCCTCGGCGGGGGCAGGCCTGACGTCTTTGGTGTGCTGCAGGCCCAGCAAGGCCAGGAAGACCTTCTGGTCCAGGGCGTCCCCGGGCAGGGTCTTGGCCTGCAGCCTTTCCCGTGCCTGGTCCGTGGCGACGTGGGTCTGCCTGTGCAGGGCGAGCGAGGAGAGCATGGGGAACGCCTTGTCACACGTATCGCAGATGAAACGGTGCTGCTCGCTAATGCACCTTCGTAGGTTTGTCTCACACCAGGCCTGCGTGGATGCCAGGTCAGCAACAGCAAGGGAAGAAAGGGGATGGAAAAATCACTACCCTGAGATGCAGAAGGTATCTGTTTATGTATAAGCGGCCCCAGTCCCCAGCCTTGGCCTCCCCCTGCTTGCTAATTCCTGTTCTGGACTGAATCAGCAAAACCCCAAAGCATCTTAAGCATCATCTTGCCCGATGAATGACATCAATCCCTAGGGTACCTCAGAGAAGCAATGAAATACAGTTAAGTAACAACAGCACAAAGATAGAATTCTCTTAAAAATGGTGTCCTGGAAAACTAATGGGCTGGGGACTTCTTACCACCAGTGGAGAACTGGCTACCTTCGTGATCGTGGGAGAAAGGGCACTGCCTGGGAAGGGGCGTGAGGCAGCACCACCTGGGGGAGGGTTATGTGAGTGCATACATGTGGCTGTATGCATATGGGTGTATACATATGGAATAATTTATTGAACTTGAGATTCTGTGCCTCAAGAGTTTCCCTGTTGATATCCTCTATCTCAATTAAAAAAAAAATAGATTCGAAATAGTTTTGGCAGGTATTTTCTAGGCAGAGAACAAATATGGTTCAGGTTAATAATGACTCAAAACATTTTTAATAGAAACTACAACACTGGAAACATTTACCTGGAATATGGGCATTAAAATAGAAGTATTTAAAAAATACAAATTCAATTCAGATAGGGCTGGGGTAGGGGTGGTGAGCAATTTATAACTTCAAATCCAAATGCCCCAAGAATGGGCAAAAAGCACAGATGAGGCCAGACACATACTCAACTTAATAAGAAATACAACACAAAATAAAAACCCATCTACTATCCCTCTCAGCTCAACGACCCAATGAAGACTGAAAAGATCAAGGTGAATTTCAAGAGAAAAGGTTGTGATTAAAAAAAAATAATAATAAAGACAAAACCCAACTGACAACATTTTAAGGAAGGGAAGCGTCAGGGTGAGGGGGTCTAGTCCAATGACACGGCCTGCGGAGGGGGCTGCTGGGTCCACAGGCTGAGCAACATACCTGAGAAATTCGAGGAAACTTCCTACAGGAGAAGTCAGTGAATCCTAAGTCATGGAAGCCAGCAGGAATGGAAGGGTTGTTCTGTATGAAAGGCCTTCCCATCGCGTCCCTGGGAAGTTGTTTGTGGACAAGGGCGTTGTGGCGCAGCAATCCTCGATGTGTTCGAAACGTAACACAGCAAATGTCACATCTGGCAGAAAAAAGGGACAGGATATAAGGGAGCAGTCAAGTCAGACTTTCCGCTTGTCCAGTAGCGCATATGTTTTTGTTGCTTCAATTCACTGAAATAAAAATGATAGGACATCAAGAAGCCACTCTGTTCATGGTTAGCACCAAGAAAACTCTTCCTTTAAAAAAAATGACATTTTACCAACTTCCAGGTATCCTAATCTTTGCAGACAGAACAGGTGTTTCCAATAAGCTAGCCGGGAACCCGAAACCACAGTTGCAGGCTTACTCCTTACCTGAATGATGCAGCATAGAGCAATCATTTCAAAGGTTTTGCTCCCTCCCTTGGCTCAATGGATTCTAAAGACCATAAATGTTTAAAATACCTTTGCAAAGAATCTAGAGCAACCCTGGTCTCTGATGGGGATGAAATGATCAGGATGAAATGATAATCAAATTCTCCAAGTGAATTAATAGCATACAACAGTGACTATGTATCAATTCTGATATTATTACCATCATTATGTGAAAAACAACTGTGGCTCTTAGACTAGGGGCAGGGAGCACGCCCCTGGCCAGTGGGTGGGTATCCTGACTTTCACCTTACAGATAAAAACACCGAGGCTCAAAAACCTCACACAACGTGGCCGAGGTCACACAGCCAGTACGAAGCAAAGATAAAATACGAACCCCGTTCATCCTCCCGCCCGCACCTGTTACGATGCTGTCGCCTTTTCCTTGAAAGACTCCCACAGATGCAGTCCATCTGAAGATTGGCACCCTCCGCCCTAGAGATGACCTACATCTTAAGTGTCCTGGGCCCCACAGATGTGAAACAAATGCATTTTATTATTATTTTTATTTTTCTAGAGGGGGAGGGAGAGAGATAGAGAGAGGGAGGAGGGGGGACAGAAGGAGAGGGAGAGAATCTTAAGCAGGTTCCACGCCCAGCGAGGAGCCTGACGTGGGGCTCGATCTCACAATCCTGAGATCATGACCGGAGCCGAAATCGAGAGTCAGATGCTTCACTGACTGAGCCACCCAGGCGCCCCAAAATGCATTTTATGTGCTTCCTCCACTCTTCATACCAGTGTCACCTTCTGGGTCTTCACTGAGAACCTTCCTAACGACCACCCGATCGCTAAGGTATTATCAACATCCCCTAGACCGGTACTGAATACAGTAGCCACCGGAGCCCCATGTGGCTATTTAATTAACATTTCCTCAGTCACATTACTCTCATTTCAACAGTGGCCTCAGGCAGTGTAGCTCTAACACATGTCTATGCTTCTATGACTGCAGAAAGTTCTACTGGACAGCGCTGTGGGCCTAGCACCTTCCCAAGTATTTGCACGTACAAACGCATTTGTCCTCAAGCCGGTGCTACTAGTGCTCTACAGGGAAGGAACGCGGGACACCGAGGGCTAGAGCCACCTGCCCGAGTTTTCACCGCACACACCTTAGTGGAAACTTTCTTTGCTCTGAAATTCTTCTCTGTTAATAAAGAGATAATAAATCACCCGTGAAGCAGCTGAGCTCGTCCTCCTCTCGCGCTGAAAGGAAGAAGTGCCAAGTATGTGCAACTCTGCTGTCCTTATCGTGCTGTGGCAGGCCACGGCGAGCGAGGTCCTGCTCTATGTCCACCTCTCCTATCTGCGGGCCAACCCCGGCCGCATCTCGCCATCGAGATTCCTGTCATCGTTCCATTAAATTTAGAATACCGGGTTCCCACGAGCCGCTCAAAACACAAAACTCTTTCTGAGGAGTGGTACTCCGGCTCACCGAGTGTGACGAAGGCTCCGGGGAAGCCAGGGCCACAGAGAACCCAGGCTGCCTTTAGGTACTGACAGTTCTCCCGGCCATGGGCCCACACGACGCCGCTTCCTCCTCCTTCCCTGGCCCTGCTCCCCAGCAATCCCTTGCACGCACACAGCTCAAGGTCAGGGGGGCTGGAGGGTGGCCCCCAACCACAGGGAACCCTGGCCAAAGCACTCGGAGTGCTCGGCCGTGAGGAAGTGAAGGAGGGAAGGAGCCTGGCCGCAGCTGCTCCGGTGACACTCTGGTCAAGTGTCATGCTGCATGAGTGGAGGGGCTGTGGCCTCGAGGCCCCACGGCAGCTCTGTCCTGTCCTGCTGCCCTGGAAACGACGCTCTTCTCTTCCACCCTGGTGACTTCAGTCCCCCCAGACTCAAGTTCAACTGCACACTCCTCGTCACCACCCCATCAGCACCCCAGCGATCAGCTGGAAGCTCTCCACTGACCTGGAGAGAAGCGTCTGGACTGGGGACATTTAATGCCGACCAGACATTGAATGATAGTAAGAAACCACTGTTACTTCTTTAAGTTGTGGTAATACTACGGCTGTGTTTTTTTAAGTCGCTTTCCTTTATAGATACATAATGAGATACTGGTAAGTGAAATGTGATGCCTGGGACTTGGGAAATTATCTGGGATGGGAGGAGAGAGGAAACACAGTGGGCTGGGTATTCCTGAAACTGGCGGATGGGTGCATGAGGACTCATCGCACTGCACTCTGCTTGTCCTATGTTTAAAATGATCCTAATACACGTAAAAGAGAAACACCTAAAGAAGAAAAACAAGAAAAGAGGGAGACACAGCTAACTGCAGATGGCTAAGGAGAGCGGGCTGCCTTCTCGTCTTTTTCTGAGCTTCAACAACATCCAAAGCACGATCTGCGGAACCTGCATGGGTGGGGGGGTCAGTCTATAAAAACCCCAGAAGAGAAGCCCTTACACTAAGTCTCACTCTGGCATGCGAGAAGGAAAGGAGCCCATTTCCCCAGCAAACCTATGGGACAATCAGAACCTCTGGGAGAAAGGTGGATAGGCCGGAAGCCGGAGGGAGGCGCCGAGCCCAGGGCTCGGGAAGCTCCACAGCTGGGATCTACGAGCAGGCAGAGCGAGCCACCCTGTGGCCTCATCTGGCGTGGCCCTTTGTGAACTAGAGATGGTTCCAAGTTTCTCTCTCCCTGCCTCCCTTCCTCTGTCCTATCTTGGCCAGAAGCAGGTGAGGTTTGGAAAGCTGCGGGAAACGGGAGCTGGTCTGCGCCTTCCCTGGAAGGTGAGAACCGGAGGAGGTGATGAAGTCAAAGGCAGGCGCTGAGGGCCGCCACTTGTGGGCACTCTGAACCTGACGTCTGCACTTGCTCTTTCCAAATGAATGGTGAGCACTGACTACATACATTTTGTGTAGGACATCTGCAGAGTGTTTCTTCTAAAAAGACTATTTGACAGAGAGAAGGAGAAAGCACACGCAGGGGGAGCAGCAGGCAGAGGAAGAGAGAGAAGCAGACTCCCCGCTGAGCAGGGAGCCCGACGCAGGACTCGATCCCAGGACTCTGGGATCATGACCTAAGCCAAAGGCAGTTGCTTAACTGACTGAGCCACCCAGGCGCCCAGCCATGAGTTTTTAATGACACCAAGTTTTCTTCACTTCTAACATGTCTATCTCCTCATTCCATTCTCTTGTTCACTTTCAAGCCCCTCCTGTTTCTGGCCTCCAGGACAGTTTCACATATAGTAGGTGCTCAATAAACGCAAGGCTGAATTAACCAGCACAAACCACAAGCTCTGTGTCCCCCATGGAAGGCAGCTGGGGAGTGGTGTGAGATGGGCTAGGGGACCAGAGATGGTGGGAGGGGAAGGGGAGGTTGTGCCATCTTGGACAACTTATTTCATCTGTATTTTGATTGCCTGCTGGGCAAAATTTCCCAAACAGGCCTGAGATAGGAACTGCCCCCTCAGTGACCTCCTTACTACAATGAGAACTAAGTGACAGGCCCTTGAATCTGTGGACACCCAATGTCCCAGGCCTGGTAGAGCTCTTCCCCATCCTTCTCTGATCCCCCAATTCTCTCTCATCTGTAACATGGGGATTGTTAAAGTTACTGTCAGGGATAGAGAATAAAATGCTTGGAAAACTGCAAGGTGCTACTGCAAACTTGACCATGACTGTATATTGCTGGGAACAAAAACCATCAGGAAGAGCCCATTTCCTGGCCACAATAACAAACATAAAAACGCAGGGAAAATGAATTTTAATTTCGAAAGAATGTGTTCTCTCTCTTCATTCTCAGTAAGTTTCCCGCTGTCTCCACTGCTTCAGTTTAACCTTGAGACGTATGGGAGAAATGCACGTTCTTCCTAGTTGCCCTCTGTCCTGAGCCACCTGCTTCCTCCCTGCCCCCACCCATGCTCCCGGGGCCGCAGCTCAGAAGAGAAGCGCAGGCCATCCCAGCCTGCACATGCGCTCAGAGGCCCCTGATAAAATCTAAGTAAGGCCCAGAGCCACAACTTCACGCCTCTCCATTCATGGGATTCAATCAATGCGCTCCTATTTCACTTCTGAAAAGATACAGAACGTCATCTTATAAGCTGCTTGAAAAGTGGCGGGGGGGCGGGGGGGGACCCTGCTTTGAAACCAGAAGCACATTGCAGGGATGGTTAAAGGCAGAAAATGAAACCCCACAGAAAAACACAGCTTCCCATCTCCCGCTTGGCACCTGTTGGCAGACCTTAAATACAACCAGTGTGGAAAACCATCACCCAGAAACATTTGGACAGGCCTTTGTCAGCCAGAGACACTCTGGTTCAACCAGCCTTCCCAAGGTCCCGGGAAGAACACTTTGCAACTGTTTCTAAGAGCTCTTCAAGGACAATGGAGATCATTGTCACTCTGTGGGCGACGCTGCGCGCTGCGGGCTCTGATCTTGGGGTATTTGCTAACCTCACTTGGGCTTGTCAGTCTCCATGAAGACCACGGCCATGGGTCAGGTGGGCCCCACAACTCTCCCCTCACCCCCTGCCCTGGATGCCATTCCAGGAACTCATGGACGGTACCACTGCAGAACATTCCAAAGGAGCAGGACTGCACTTTAGAAGTCGTAGGACCGCAGAGCGCTGGAGGGCGATTTCATCTTGTGTGTGATTCTGACAGTGTGCCAGAGGGAAATCTCACAAACTCAAGAGATTGCTTTCTGATACCGTGGCAATGCAAGAGGAGGGCAACTTTCCCAAATGGAGAACTTCACTGTCAGTAAATGAGTGCATTTGGGGGAAAGTGTAACTACTGAATCCTAGTCACAGGATTTACAGATGCCAATAGAACTCTTCTAAAAACAAAACTTTCTTTTTTCCTTTTTAAATCACATACTGAAATAAATTAAGGAAAACAAAAATGCATCGGAGGGAAACACTCCAAAGACAAGGTGAGGTCACATATGAAACATACGGAGGAATGCTAATATGGACATTCCGCCCGTCCTCAACTTACAAACATACACCTGTCTATGTGTGAACTCCAAATTAGTCTGCTCACAGAAAGTGTTTCACCCAGAAAACACCTGCATTCCAGCACATTTTCGCAAATGATTCTATCAGAAAGAAAACTGAGAATCCCGGAGATCGTACAACCCCCTCCCCCCGCCATGTGACATCCCAGCCACCCGCAGGGCTGCTCGGTCATGGCGGCTCCTGTTACCGGGGCCGGGACTCTGCAGTTGTGTTAGGGTGGGTGGGAAGGCAGGAGGTATAGTTTCGGGGCATGCAGTCAGGCCTGTCTTAACAGCAGAGGGGCGAAGCAGCTGCCTGCAGCTTATCTGCTACCCCCCCACCCCTGCCTCCCTTAGCGCCACTTGCACGGTCACTGAAGGGGTATGGGTAGGTGTGAAGCACAGATAGGAGAGGGCTGGGGTGGGGGTCTTAGGGGAGGGAAATGCCTCCCAGCAGTAGGCGGGGGTAGGGGATGAGCCAAGTTTCCACTGCGGCCCCTGGGGGCTGGAGGGACACACCACCAACACAGAGAGCCTTCAATATACACTTTATCCACAGCCCTTCCTGTCCCTTCTCCTGCAAAAATTAAACAAATAAGCAAAATCACACAGCAGACCAGCCCTAGATTTGACGTGGGCTGGCCTGGAAGAGAAGCCCAATTCTCACAGGCACTATGACCTGCACTGGTCCTGAAGCCAGAGAGAGACCGACGCCACCAGCCAGAGCTCAGCCTCTGGGGCGGGCTGTCACAGGCCATGGACAGCGAGGCAAGGGCTGGAAGAAGCCAGCTCCAGCAGGTCAGGGAGATCCTCTCCTTCCTTAGCTGATGGCTTTCTCCTTTCAAATTCTCAAAGGGCTTAAATGACAACGAATGATGTTCTTACTCATACCCAGACCCACTAGTCTTAAAAAATTCTCAAGTCACGGGGCGCCTGGGTGGCTCAGTCATTAAGCGTCTGCCTTCGGCTCAGGGCTTGATCCCAGGGTCCTGGGATCAAGCCCCACATCGGGCTCCCTGCTCTGCTGGGAGCCTGCTTCTTCCTCTTCCACTCCCCCTGCTTGTGTTCCCTCTCTCGCTGGCTGTCTCTCTCTGTCAAATAAAAAAATAAATAAATCTTTAAAAAAAAATTTTTTTTTGAAGTCATGAACTAAGGACAGACTCCTCCCACAGCACACCTGACAGGGCACCATGGTATCAGTTCTTTTACAACCCATGCCCTTGTGGGAAGAGGCTACATTCTTCCCTCTTACTGATTTCTTCAGAGAAAACTATATAACCCTGGGCTGGGGTAGAAATGTGAAAAATGTGCTCTTATGGCCTGGGCAGTCTGTGCAGGGGGTGAGGGTCCAAGAGGAAACCTGACACAAAGCCAGCAGTTTTGAAGGCTCATAGGAGAGCAAACAGTTACCCTATCAGGAGTAGCTGTCACCATTCGGGACACCAGCCCTGAAAGAAGGAATGCGCCCCCACCAACTGGAGCGGGTTTCCCAAATAGCCCTCCCGAAGTACCTACGATGGGAAGGAAGCCTGCAAACGCATCCAAGACTGAGAGTCCAGCCAACGTAAGTCTGAAGGCAGAGTTACTAGCAATGGGATTGACCGACGTGGAAAATGCGAGGCCACCAAAAAGCTTTAAAACAAAAAACGAAAACCTTGTGGCTCAACAAATTTGGGATGAGCTCCTCCCAGGCCTTGCTACAGTAATACCGTATTCACCTGGTGACCTCAACTCTCCAGAACAAGACAAAACTCTGAAGTCCACAGAGAAACTTAAGAGCAATCGGAAGAGATAACCAGCGCCTCCCCTCCAGGTGCCTCGCCTTCATGGCAATATCACATCTACCATGACGGCAGTTAAGGGGCAGGGGACCTCCATCAAGAAAGGGTTTTATATAAATTATATAATTTTTTTTTTTTTACTATGCTAAACATTTAATTTTTGAAAGGCTGCTTTGGCAAATTTCAAACATTAGGAAACGTTTCTTTAGAATCTCCGGTTTCCCCAACCATCTAAGGAACATGATACACGGTTCTACTATTTAAAGCTAGCCAGTCCCTTCAAGCTTCTAACTATCCAGTTTTCACAGCTGGATTACAAAATGTGGTAGGGAGGACTCAAACCAAATTTAAATAGTCATTCAGCTTCCCAACGTTTTCCAGAGCAGAACGAGACCAAAGGGGCTCTCTATGACAAGAACTCAAGAGCAGATGGTTTTCATGTTCTCTTGTCAAATACAAAGTACCTGGGAGAAGCCCCTGAATGGGATGCCTCAGTTTCCTTGGGATGGGATACCTATCTGGTGTCTGCTGCAGTCCGAGGACTGGACTGCCCCCTTCTTCCTCACCACAGCCCACAAATGAATTTACCAGACGGGGAACCAGCCTCGGCTCACCCCGGGTGGGCCAGGGACACACTAGGTGGCAGGCTGGAATGGAGCTGGCTGGACTAACTCCCACTCTGTGACGCTATCCTCAGAGGACAGTGATTGGCAGACGCCCCAGCTCCTTCTCCAACCCAGAGCACATATTAATGGCTGGACACCGGACAGTGGCTCACCTGGGAGCCTTCCCTGCCACTCAAACTCCCTGAGCAGCCAGCCGGCCCAGCCCCGTCATCAGAACCTGGGAGATACCTTGCCGAGAAAGCTGAGCTCACCCTGGCTACTTCCTTGAGATACTGAATTTCTTGCTCATTACAGTGTTTTAATCGAAAGACTGACATTCCTTTTTAAAAGGGATTTCATGCTTCATTTTTTCCTGTTCTGTCTCCAGAGGCAAAAAGGGGTAAGTGCAAACAACCTCTCCTCGGAGCCCCACCCGGTTCAGACATTCCTGCCCTGGTGCCCACCCTCCCCTCCCTCCCCTCCCATCCCAGCCAGAGAACTGACATCCAACAGCTGCACTAATCTCTCCCAGTTGCTGGGAGCAACAGTGAGGGCCCTGTGACAGGGCCCTGGCCAGTGGCGGGCGGCAGCTTGCCCTCCCCACGCCCAGGAATCCACCAGACTGCACACCGCGTCCCGACACCCTGCCTGGACTGTTCAACCAACCAGCATGGAGTGAAGTCAGGGCAGGTCCGAAGCTCTTCACAGCAGGCAGGTCGGTGTGAGCACAGACGCCTTGGCTCTCAACAGGCTGAGTTCTGGAGAGGCCCTCGGGCAGGGTGGAGAGAGGGCATTTGACAAAGGTGCCTCCAACTTCCAGGTTGGCCGGGGATGGACAGACACATGTGTCCCGTCCCCCTCCCCCAGCACTGTTTCAAACCTGCCTCCACCTGGCCAAGCCACCAACCCCTGGGACTCTTAAATACCAGATGCTCAGGAGTATTTTCGATACTCTTTCCTTATTTTTAGGATGACTTTTAAGTGTGGGACCAATGCCATGTGAATTAGTCCGAGGGGCTCCCTGCAGGTGATGGGGGTGCGTATGGGTAGCTGGTGCAGCAAAGGGAGCCAAACATTCCTTGGAACACTTGAGAATCCAGAAGAAAGGTGGTTCTGGCACCTCACTCCACCACCAGGATGAGGGGGTGGCTCTCAGCCTGGCCTGCACGCCTGTAATTGCTTCACCCTCACCGTGCAGGACAGGCCCACCCACAGCAGGGGGGGGTGTACCTGCCCGAGTCCGCTCGTGTTCCCCGAAGACTAAATCCTGACCTAGATTCCAGACAACTGAGATCAAGAACTCGATCAGACTGAGGAGAGACTCCACCTGGAAGAAACCGTGAAGTACCACCTCGGCCCATGGAAAATGTCCTTGAAGCTTTACGGGCTCCCTCTGCTTCGACAACAGGCAACCCCGTGCCCCTCCTGGCCCCGAATTTATCCCTTTCGCCTTGCTTTATAACTGCCCATTTCCTTGTTTTCTGACCAGCCCTCCAAGGGCCTGTCTCCAACATCACTGTTTTTCTCCTTCAAGTCTGGTCAAGTGCCGGGCACACAATCCACACTCAATCATTTGGATACATTTTAACTGAAATAACTTAATTATTTATTACCCGCCCTTCTTTCATCAAGAAGCCATGTAAGATTAGACAATAACTTTTGCTAAGTTCTGCCCTCAGCAGCAGCCCCAGAGCCACGGTAACCAGCCAGCTGTCACCCCTCCTGGCCCAGCCCCCCAAGGGCCCGAGACAAGTCATTCCCACACGAGGCCAGGGGCCTCGCCCGCCAGCCTGTGGCCCCGGCGCCCTCCGTGCTGCGGGCGGGCCTGTCCTGGCCTGCGTGGTGGGCTCTGCACACCTGAGCCGTGGCTGCCTCAAAACTCAGAAGGGCCGTGATCGCACCATACCCTCCGAACTGCAAAGACTCTGTACGCAGCCAGGAATGCAAAACACATCACCGGCAGTTTTTACACCGAATATATGTTGACACTGTATTTTGGTATTACTACTATAACGAGCAGAGAAGCATGATCAGTTTTGTCGATTTGTTTTTACTTTTTAAAATGTACCGCTAGAAAATGTAAAACACTCTGTCCATCACGTCTGATTCCAAATGCCGGCTCTCTGCCAGCACCCCTTGTGTGGGGCTGCGGATTTACCGCTGGTCACGTCCGGGCACAGGCAACGCCCTGCCTTCTGCACTGCGCCGACATGCGCTTCGTGAACGTCAAACGGGAATGGGGAACAGCCTTGGCATTTACACCCGTTTGGACTTCCAACACTTTTTATTAAGGGACAACGGGCACCTTGCCAGCTTTGGGGATTGGAGGGGGGGTGGTTAGGGCAGGAGAGGGAGAAGCCAACAGCTGTTCTGAGTTATACACTTTCTGTTAAAACTGGTAGCATCCCACTGTGGTTCTGCCGCCGCTGGGGTTTGCAAATGGAGTCGGTGTCTGTTTTAGCTCTGGGTTAACAAGCAGTCTCTCCCACCAGCTACTGTCACAGTTCACTGCCCGGCTGGGCCCTGCCCGCTCCTGCCTGCCCCATGGCCTCCTCTGATAGCAGGCTATTATGTGCAACAGGAGAGCAGAGAGGAGAAGAGGGAAATTAACTATGTTCTATAATCAAGTCCCTTTGGTTTCCAGATGCAAGCCCCACCCCACATCGCAACAGCCACTAGACAGGGGACGCCTGGCTCATCCCCCACAAAGGACGCGCTGCGGGCACAGCGTCCGGGGGCTCCAGTGGGGTGGCAGGCTGCCGGAAGGGGCTGAATCCCCAGCAGGCTGCAAAGCGCCTCCAGGAGACTCCTCGCCAGAGAGACGGCATTATTTCCGAGTGGGCAGGGAGAACAGGCAGGACTTGAGGTTCGACCTCATGACGTATCTGCCTTGTCACAGCCTTGGGGACACAGCAAGTGAACTACCCACTGAAGTGTGCGGAACGGGACAACCAGCGTCCAATGCACTTCCCATCCCTGCCTTGGAGTAGCAAGCCCAGCCTGTCCCTGGGACAGGGGCTTGTCCGGGAGGCCCCGCTCCAGGGGAACCCACACCCTCCTCCAGGCCACCACGTAAGAAGAGGGGACACCTGAGCTTCCTGTCCCACTGCTATACACTGTGCCATGCAGGTGCCAGCTGCCTGAAAATCTCTCGCGAGAGTCAGATTACCTTCCCTGTAGGACAGGATTCTCTAGAAGGGGGCAAACGGGTCGTTCCTAAGATGGTAACTGATCCCAGACTAAAGCACGAAGTGAAATAAAACACACAGAGGAGCCCTGAGACGGGCAGTGCGTTCACGCTCCGCAGCGTGTCGGATGGGAAGGCAGGCAGGGCAGGGGCTGGGGTCGCGTGTCGGATGGGAAGGCAGGCAGGGCAGGGGCTGGGGTCCCATGAGCCATTGCTGGCTCTGCCCACGACTCAGCACGTGAGGCCTCACCTCTGTTTGCTCAGGTCCTCAGTCGAGAAAGCTATTTCAATAGTCACGACCCACCACAAGCCCACATCCTGGGGATGCTGTGGACGTTCACAAAACCATGAACGTTCCCGAATCTCTCAGGACTAGAGCGCCAGCAAAAGGAAGAGCCAAGCGCTTTTTCTTGGTGGACAGAAGGACAGCTGTTAAGAGACCAACCCCTAGAATTTAAGGCCTGAAAAGGAACACAGGGATTATGTGGTCCAGCTCCCCTGCGAGGGTCATGTCAGACAGCCGATCGAGGTCCCACGAGAGCAGGATGGGATCCAGAAGTTCTGACAACCAGCCCATACCCTCTCCTACGCGGCCAGCAGGCAATTTCCTGAGACGGGGGAGTTGTGAAAAGACATTTTGTGGCACTTCAGTGGCTCAGCAGTTTAAACTCTTTATAAACTCTTTCTTCTCCTAATGGAAAATGTCAAGCTGACGTTGTGAAGTATAACGCTATTTGACATGGCTTTAAGTTATCACACGGTGAGGCTTTTCCCTCGACACAAAAGTCTTCAGCTGGCTCAGACCTCTTCACTCCCAAGTCACAACCCAACACGTGTCCTGAGGAAGGAAAGCTGGTCCAAACATCGGGAAGTCCAACAGGTGTCCAGCCAACAGGTGTCCAGACTCCTACACTCCCAAGCTGCCTCCCGAAACCCAGCGCTGTGAGCGTGCGTGCGTGCGCCCTGCTCTGGGTGAAGTCTCAGCCGTGCCTTGCAGGACACGACCTTCCGATCTTGTCACTCTCCTGTGGCACCTGGTTCTTGTTGGTGCTTAAAAACCACGGCAGTAGCATTTTAAACGTGACAATTCTGCAGAAAACGTTCCAAGCCTATCTGTCCCTAAGAACACAGGACTTGCTGCCTGATGAGAAAGTTGTACGAGAAGATGGGGAAGGAAAGCTGAGGGCACCCCATCCGCAGCCCTGCGCTGAGTGCTGCTGGAGAGTCCTAGCACTGTCCCATCTCTGCCTGGGCAGGAGAAGGACCAGCAAACCTGGAGCCAGCAACGCAGAACAGCAGAACAATCACCTCACACTGTTTGCCTGTGACGGGCTTCACGTCAGGTCGGGTGTCTTGCATGAAGTAGAACTCTTCTTACCCCAAAAGGCTTTTTTCGGTTTCTGTGCTACCAGTCCGATCCGGCCAAAACGCCGATGAGCAGCTGGTATGCCCCTCCGTGCTTACCACACAGCTAACAATCACCTGGGCTGCGTGTACAGCTAACAATCACCTGGGCTGCGACACCTCTTGTGTTAGAGAAAACGTGCTTGTTGCTCGAAAGCCCCCTGTCACGGGAGATGCCCGTGTGCAGGGCACTCACGGCAACCACTCTGGGGACCTCGCCAGAAGCCAAAAGGAACCACAGCAGACCTCGGTGAACACACCCTGTGGCTACAGGCACTTTCTTCCTTCTCTCTGACACTTCTCAGCCTGGCTTCCCCGCACCATCCACCTTTCTCAGCTGCCTGGCTTGTCACCAAACCCAAGTCGAATCCCTTTAGCTCAGTCTGGAGGAGTAGGGGTGGGGGGGGGAGTAAGGATCAGTCCTAAGTCCAAGGAAACAGAAATGAAAAAAAAACTTTCCAGAGGGCGGGGGCGTTCCACCCTTTCTCCTACCTTAGTGGGTTATCTGAGTGGGTCTCCATGTGGGTCTCCAGTCCATACTTGCAAACGAACTCCTTGAAGCATATGGGACAGTGAAACACTTCATCAACCTTCTCCAAGTCACCCGACTGCCCATCTTCTACCATCTTGGGGGGAAAGGAAAAAAGTGAAGTCATGAAGGAAGGTCTCCCACATGGGGCTGCGTCAGAAGAGAGGCCCATACCCAATCCGGATCTACAGGGAGGCCTCCCTCCTAGGGATGAAGGAAGCCAGGGACCAGTCTTTCATCCATGCAACAAATCCTCACCGCATCGTCCATCCATCCACCTTCAACCCACTCATCCATTCAGTGCACGCTTACGGAGCACCTAGTATCTGACAGGGACAGAGAACAACAGGAGTCCCTAACACGTATGAAGACGCTTCCACTCCGGCTGGAGAAACCAAAAGCAGAGAGCAATGGAACAAGCTCCTCACTTCACGGGGCTCAGCGAGGGGGGCCCACAGAGGAAGTGCACACAGGTACGCTTTCCTGCAGACACCTTGCAAAAACAGTGTGGGAAAACACAGGTTAAGAGCTTAGGATGGATGTCTGCCAAGTCCCCAGACTGTCAGAATAAAGACCAGAGGTATTTCTGCCAGGAGTCCCGCGGTGAGAAACATCGGCGCAGGGGGTGGCGAAAACCTTTTTAGCAGGTGCTGGGTCTTCTTTCTCTGACTCGGCATCATGACTCAGTTTCCTCTTGGAGGACAGCCGCCTGCGCTTCAGTGGGGATGGGGGGGCCGTAGCTGTAGTACTGTTAGGGTCCTTCTCATGAATCTTCATATGTCTGGAAAGAACACACACACATACACACACAATATGATTTGGGAAAAAACTGAGTTGGTTTTTAAATTTTTCGTATTATATGTTTAGGTGTTGGTACTTCAATTTTAAGACAGAAGGTATGATTTATACAGTGACTGCTCTCTTTTTAAAGCCTTCTATGCTCTTCCTGAAGCCCTCCATAAAGCTCTCACAAGCCCTATCCAGAAAGGTTGCTCAACACTTTGCTGTCTGTCGGAAGACAGTCATGAACTTCACAGACACTAACGAGATGAAAACACCATGTGATTGCCTCTTCTATTATTCAGACGAAAGGTACTATTGTTGGACACACGATTCTACAGGATAAAGAACTCCCAGATATGGCCAGTTCACACATCAAGTAATCCCTCTGCATTTGCCCCCACAACCCACCTCGCAAATGCTAGTACGTGTTCGCTCTCCTCTGCTTTCGGAGGCATGCTGGGGGTCAAACGTGAGAAGTGCTAACACAGCAAATGTCTGGAGCGAACCTGAAAGGCCTTCCATGTTGTTCATGGTGTTAGGCGGATTTATAAATAGTGAGAGTAGCTGGGGCAGTGGAATGAGTAAGTTGCACATTGTGACCCTGACATCTGCAGGGCCAGGAACACATGTGTAAGAAAGCATTACATAGAGTCTGTCTGCTCCAAAAAGAAGGCTTTACGGGTGACCTGATTTAGGTGGCATTACTTTATCAAGTTCCAAAGCAAACACCCTAAGAATATGGTCCCAAGGCCCATAGGAAAGAGAGAGATTACAAAAAGACAGTCAGTCTCAATTTCCTTCCTTTGTGACATAAAGGGTTTGGTTTTCCTAATGACAACCGTCATCACCATCATCATCTTTGACTGGGGTTAAACTGTGCCAGATGTAGGAATGGAATCCCAGCTTTTCAGAAAGAGCTCTTTCATTGGATTATCTCACAGAGGAAGCACTTAGGAATGGGGAGAGACGGCGAGGCCTTCAGAAACGGTCCCGTCACATTTCCAGAAAGAAGCGCAGCACAGCTCAACTCCTTCTTTAGAGGGGACAGGCCAGGGATGACAAGGCTAAGAAGCTTGCGAACCCTAAGTAGGGGCAGAAATTCAAGCATGTGGGCCAATGGTGCAAAGAGACAGCTGAGATAAGGCCTTTTCCCCCACATCCCTGCCCTGTGCATGGGTGTGTGGGGGTGAGACCCTGGGCATCTCCTGTTCTGTTCTACAGATACACTCTAGGAGGCAGAGGGCCCCCAA
This sequence comes from Ursus arctos, assembly GCF_023065955.2. Classification (NCBI taxonomy): domain Eukaryota; kingdom Metazoa; phylum Chordata; class Mammalia; order Carnivora; family Ursidae; genus Ursus; species Ursus arctos. The sequence continues at coordinate 11,706,622 of NW_026622997.1, read as the reverse complement.
CCAGCCCTGACCGTCTCTGCCACGGCCCACAGAGAGCCAGCCCAGCCACCCACCAGCATGTTGGATGTGGCCTAGCCCTGGAGCAGATGGGCCTCAGGTTCTCTGGGTTGGGGGGCTTGGGGTGGGGAGCAGGGTGTCAGTGTGGTGGAGCAGGAAGATCTAAAGGGAGAAAATGGAAAAGAACCACAGAGAACCGCCATGCCCACGTCCACCTAATTCCTTGCTGAGATTATCAAGGAAGAATGCTTTATTATTAGTTCTTGGTCACCTAAAGCCCCAGGAAAGTTCTTGGGAACCAAGAGCCTCATTCTAAGTATCCCCTCTATTCCAAGCTGATTGGGATTTAGAGACCAACACTTACTATCAGTGTTCAGAGGGAAAAAGGAAAAGACTATCAAGTTTCTTTTGATATTTATTGTATCACATATTCCAGTTTTAGAAATATAAAAAAAATGTTTTGAAGCACCTACGAACTGAAGAAGTAATGAAAAATACTACGGGATGTAAATTAGCACCAAACCCTCTCAATAAATCACTCAAAAATTAAGTTAAAGATGAAGACCTTTTCTATGGCCAATCGGTGACTTGTGTCCACGAACACAAGGCCACAAATCACCTGCGAGAATACTGGAAATCCGAGACTGACAACCGTAAGCGGCTCACTAGCTCACTTCCAGCTACACCTTTTCTAACACAGAATCTGCATTTTTACAAAGTGATACTTTATTATCTAGTTCTGGGATGTGTGACGGAAGCGGTTTCCACAGAGCAGAGGATGAGGAAGGACAGCAGTGAGAATACAGCGAGGACCTGGTGGGAAGTTTACAGATTCTCATGTCCACTCTGCAGATGAGGCCGTGCAAATGTGGAGAGGCTGACACGCCCGGGGCCCTCACGGCCAGGACTGACCCAGGTGTGCCCACTGCGGAGTCCGGGTTTTTCCCCCAGACTGCCTCCTAAGGCCAAGCCTTTGATCTGTGTTCTGTATCACCAGCAGGAACCTCAGGGCTCCAGCCTGACCCCAGACACTTCCTCTCTGAGTGACTGTGGTCCAAGGCCTAGCACTTGGGACCAAGCTCTAGCCAGATGCCAAGAGGAGAATGAAAGAGATCGTTTCTGGCCTCCAGTCCTGCCTCTGTCTTACTCCGAAAAACTGAGGATGCCCTTGAGTTGCATCGTTGCTTAAGGCAGGAAAAGGAGACCAGATCAAAGCAGTCTGAAAGGCCCTGGTGGCAAGCACGTCAACCCACTCCAGCTCTCCGACTGAGCCCTTTGGAGCCTCAGGTTCAAAGCTGCAGCGTGCTCCCTTCTGGAGTCAAATCTCTGGTTGCTGGCCAAGACACGGGGAGTTTCCGATCCGTCCCTTCGGCAACATGGTGACCAATGGCTGCAGGCTCATGAACTCAACTCAGTCAAGAGTCCAGCTGCCAGACTCTGGGAGCCACAGCCATTTCTGAAGTTGGATGTGGTCTGTAGTTAAGATGCCGTCTAACCTGACCCCTTCCCTTCTTCCCCGGTCTCTGACGGTAGGAGTGGCAACATTAACTGTCCACTTCCTCCCGAGCGCTCACAGGAAGTGGGGCGTGTCACTAAAATGAGCCAGTAATGGCCTCTTCCCCACAGAGTGTGGCCGAAGCAGACAGGAGGGCTGGTGGGGAGGGCAATTCTCGGTCTCTTCTTTACAAGGCCTGGGTCTGTTTTTCTCTCAGGTTTTATTTCAAGGACGAATGCTTCTCATTTCCACGTACCCTAAGAACCAGTAAACTATAATGAGCCTCAGATCTGGCAGGGAGCTGAGATGCTAGGCAGCCTCCCCTTCAGCACAGAAAGCCCCCAGCACACCAGACAGGTCAGCATGTCATGATGCTTCAACACTTTTCCATTTTTAATGAGGCTAATTACTAAAACCATCTTTCCCATGCTGAGCCAAAAATCCCCTCCTTCCTTCAAATGTCTATCTGTCTTTGGGGGCAATGTCGAATTAAGTCTACCTTCTCTCCTAGATGGCAGCTCTTCAAGTAATTCAAGAGGACTACTGTGTTTCTCTGAAGTTTCTCTTCCCCGAAGTGGACAACTCCGGCTTCTCCATCCAGCCCCCTCACAGCCCTCTCCACTCTGCCGAATTATACTGGTCATTCCTAACCTTGGGATGTGCCCCAGTGTAGGGATATTCTTCCTGCCATGCTGGATTAGAAGGAGTGGCAATCTGGATGTGGTCTGAGGGTGCGGGGCACAGGCCTGCGGTGACCATCTCTGCGGGTGGCGTAAACAGAGCTGGGGTTCCCGTGTGTGTATGTGTGTGTGCGTGTGTGTTCAACAGTGATGTCACACCCTCAGCTCCAACAAAGATCCCCGTGACTTCTTCACTCCAACTGCCATTGAGCCCTGTCTCCACCCCTCTACACTCGAGCATTTTCCATCTTTTCATCTGCCAGACCGGCAGACCGCACTGTTGATGGGAGTAAAAATGTAATCACCTTTCTGCAACACGGCTAAGCAACAGGGAGCAGAATTTTAAATATGTATGCCCCTTATCCCAGTAAATTTCACTTCTAGAAATTTGTCTTGAAGATTAAAGAGCTGAACAAATAGGCAAGGATTTATGCACAAGGACTGAGGTGCCATTATAACTCACAGATGGATAAACTGCAAAAACACCAACGACAACAGCGTTTTCAATCGGCTGGTCTTAGTATTTTAAACTGACCTCCCTGATGTCCCTCTTGCCCTGCTACCATGCCTTCTCTACACCGCAGCCAGACTGAGCTTCTAAAACATGGCTCACATCACACCACTCTCCTGCTTAAATGCCTCTGACGGCTCCCCTCCTAGAACTGAATCTGGCCTCGGCCTATTTCTCAGGCTTCACTGGCTTGCACCCCAACCTGACCTCAAGGCCCTTTCGGACCTACTCGTTCTCTGGGAGAGAGGCCCCAGGACTGGTGCACCTGCCACTTCTTCTGCTCAGCTGTTCCATCTCCGGACCCTAGGCCTGGATGCCTGCAAGTGTCCCACCCCGCTCATGCAGAGGCTCTCAAGCCCCCTGCCCTGTTTTACCTTCCTCACAGAACATACCAGAAACTGAAAATACCGTGTATTTCACTCGTTTGACGGTCTCCTCGGCCTCAATAGAAAATAAATGTCATCACAGCCTTGTCTCTCTCGTTCTCTGCACTGGCCCTTGGTGGCACATAGTAAGTAGTGGGTACATACCTGCCAAATGGCTGAATGGCTGGACAGATGAATGCACGAAGGACATGCAGAAAACCTGTCCACTTGCAAAATCACCACAACCACGTCCTCAAGTCTCCAAAAAACCGCAATTAATGCCCTTACTGGGGTTTAATGTGAGCCAACTCGATACGAGATTATAAACAGTGCAGTGATAAAGGGACTTGAATGAAAAACACCAAAGATGAACTGAGGACCCACTCGAATTTCTCCCATTATTGGTACAAATCTGTGTTCGTGTATTCAACTCCACCTACATTCACAGTAAGCTGCTTTTGGCACAAAATTCTAGAACTTTCCTTCAGAGGCATGTCACTTCAATCGTAGAAATCCTGTCACACCATGGTCTAAGGAAGGAATGTTATCAGAACTCTTTGAGGATTCAAGTGAAGTTTTCTCCCATTCGTAACACCCGGGGTTGGGGTGGGGGGGAGGTTTCCATAGTAATGAACAAAAACAAATATTGCAGATGTTTTTTAAAGTAGAAAAAAAAAAATCTAAATCTGAGTGCTTTTTAGTACTGATAGGGGCCTACTTTGAATTTTGGCATGGATGCTGATTTTCAACTCAAATTTTCCTCTTATAAATGTAGTTCTTTATCTTCTAAAATGTAAAAAGACCCAGTTTAGCTATGGTGGGCTGTTCATAAGAATACCGAACACATCACAGCTAAACAAATACATCTTGCACAAGAACTGAATGCCACTCTAGTAACTTAGCAGAGACAGACCAATTTCTAAAGCATATCCCTTTCTTCCTCCCTGAACTTCCTCACCTCCAGCTCTCCAAATACAGGAACTTTCTGCTCACCTTTCTTAGGTATGTAAGTCTGCAGACTTGGCAATGAAGGTAAACTCCTACCACTCGAGCACTGGTTTGCTCGGAGAAGTGGGAATTCGGGTAGATGACAAAGCAAATTTGGGTGGGACGATGGTGTAGCGGAGAGACCATGTGATGGCACTGAAGCCTTGGGGGTGGTCTTGAGCACTGAGACAGTGTAGACTTATCCCAGTTCTACCATTCAGCACCCAGGGAGACACCACACGTTCCCCAGACTACCTCACCTTTGGTTTGCACATCTGTAAAATGGGGACAAAACTGCCAGTCTCAAACTGTCCTCCAACCAGCAGCAATGGCACCAGCCAGGAGCTTGTCACAAATGCAAGTTCTCAGGCCTGCAGACTCAGAGACTTGGGGCCAGGGCCCAGCACCCTGGAATTCCACAAGCTCTCTAGGTGATACTCATGCCTGCTCAGGTGTGAGAACCACTGGACCACAGTTCACTTCTTCAACCCTTCAACCTGGTCACAGGCTCGGTTAACCACCTGACTGGAATGTCGCCATCTTGGGGATACGAGCATTACACCACTCCCAGGCTCACACTGCAATCTGCCGCAGACTCTGCACAAGTTTATTGGGCATAAGTACATGACCAAAACAGTGATGAAATTTAACATCCTCAAAATTATTTTGGGGGTCAAATCCTTTGGACAAGCCTCAACAAGTTTAAAGGATCGCCTAGTGGAAGGCGTCCTGATGGCAGGTCTGAAACACTGTTCAAGCTTTTCCATAGCTACTTTACCTCAGGTACCTGAGAAGGTCAACGTTCAGGCAAGATCTAGACCCTTCTGGTATTTGCTAACTTCTCCTGCTTAATTTCTTCCTAAGTTTTATTAACCCAGGAGGACAGAAACCGCACACAAACAGCGCTCGGCCCTGCTTTTGGCGGGGGGGGGGGGGGGGTGCACCAAACTGAAGCCGACAGGCTCCAACAGGTTTTTGCAGCCTGATGACAGATCTATCCCCATTCCTACCGGTGCTCGCTTTGCTTTTCCAACAAAGTCTTGTGACAGCCAAAAGAGGGAGTGAATCAGATTAACAAGCATCACTGCTCCACAACCTCCATTTTGGGCTAAAGAAAAGCCAGCCTCCAGAAAGATTCCTGTAGGTCTCTGGTAACAGAAGTACAGGGCAGGGGTTTAAGGGTGGAGAGCTGTGAGTGATGCCTGCAAGTCAACCCAGGCCTATGCCAGCACCTGAGGGGCGGGGAGGGGAGTGAAGAGAGAGGTAGACGAGGGGCCGGGGAGAAGCTGGCAAGGCTTCAAGCATCCGACTCCCAGTGTGGTTCCACCTCTGAACGCAGAGCCACCTTCTAGTAATTCGGGTGTTGTTCAGGCTCAGTCATGCTGATCCGGAAGGCAGGTCACGCCAGCTGTGCCTGGGTGTGGAGGGAGGGCTGACCATGGTGGATGTAAGCAGCCTCGCGGACTGAAGACAGCACCCTCAGAGAACTCTGGAAGTCAGCCTCCGGTGAGGTGTGTGCCTCAGAGAGGCGTTTCCCCGCTGTCCTCAGGCTGGCTGTGGGAACACCTACGGCGGGCTGCTCCCAGCGCTCTCGGGATGCTTCTGCTCAAGTGCCCGGATACTGCACCCCCCCCCCGCCCCGCAGGCCGGCGACACTCCACGTCCTCTGACCGGGACAGCGTGACCCATGGACACTACAGCAAAGGGAGGTTTGCACCTGAGTCCTCACGTGCAGTTTACTCCTCCCGCGGCTGCTCGGGGGCAAAAGATGAGCACGGCGACTTCAAAGCCACCTCCCCCCGTCAGCTTTTCTCCATGAGCTCCTCTTCCCCTGCAACAGGGGGAAACGCATCCCAATGGTACAGAACGTCTCTCCTCCTGCGGACTGCAGCCTGGTGCGTGGGTGGTGCCGGTGTAGGCATGAATCGGAACAGTACGAAGAGTCAAGGAACCTTAGGAGTCTGGGTCCATGTTGCTCATGACAGTTGCCTTTGAACTTTCTACCTCTCCACTGCTCCCCGGTCCACAGCTGCTCGCAGCTCTGACTAGGGGTACAGTCCTGGATGGCCCCGATTTCTGCTCTGCTGTCTCTGGGTTCCCCTGCAGTGGTGGTGAAGGCACTTCTTTCTGGATCCCGCTCTCATGCAAAACCCTGGTACAAACACTTCCTCCCTGATGGACAGAGCTGGGTTATGATGCCTGAGGGGTATGTTTCCCTCGATGGCCCCCATGCCCCTGCCATCCTTCAGGGAAGAGAAAGGCAACCTTCTGGCTACGACAGTCCTTTCCCTCTACCTTCCATACGGATACTGAAGCCGCTGACCTCAGAACAGAATCGAGGTCCAACATTCTCCAGTTATTGACGGTTTACTCAGAAAACAGAGGGCCCTTCACTGCTCATTCTAAAGCTCCTTCCTCCTCTCTCAGCGTTCAAATACAGTGTAGGGGAGCTTGGCAGTTGGCCTACGTCAATAAATATCAACCTCTGCAAAATCTTTATTCTAGACCCTGTTCCTAGACAGGTTCTTGGGATCAGTACACCTTAAACCCTCTTGTACTTTTTCTTTCCTTTGCCTGCCCTCGTTTTGCTAAAATAATTTATTTGTTAACACACTCTCTATACGTTATTTGGCTCCCTGGATACCTGTGTATAATACCCACAAAGACACACAGTACATATTTCCATATAAAACCACAGATTCCTAAAAAACAAATAAAAGACCTCAGAGGCTGAATGTGTTGACCTCTCTCGCACCCAGAGAGCTCTCTCATTCACACAGAGCTAAAACTGGCCTGCCTGGGCTGTCCCTGTGTTGAACCAGGAAACGGTAAGTAGAATGTTACCACCTTCCCACCTGACGGGCCCTTACATCTTTTAGGGCAGCTGCCATGTTGTTATGGACTCTTCCCCTTCTCTGAGCTAACCACCCTTTATTCCTTCAACCCTCCTAGACAGCCCGAGGTCCCAATCCCAGGAGAGACGCTCGTATATGCTGCCTTTGGTGATGGAGCCCACCTAGAAGTTGACATTCCCGAAGGGCAACCCAGAGCCACTACCTGAGGGAAGCAATCACCACCACCTCCACCCTACCCTGCAGACGATGGCTTTCTGCAGCAAACGGCTAAAAATCCCCAGTCCTAACCGTCATGGTAGACTTGAAAGGTGGTCACCCAGACCCTTTTCTCACTTCAGCCCCGGAGGGAGTTCGCTTTAGCTTTCTTTCTTAAAGACGGTAGCACCTAGTTATTCACATCCTTTTTCTTTTTGCAGAGGAGGAAGAGAGATGACTACCTCCACGATAAGGTAGCGCCAACTCACTGCTGGCTACTCCTCAGCCTCTTCCAAAAGAGGAACAGGAAATGCTTAGTCTGAGCAGCTCATGACGGCCCACCACATGCCACAGAGGGAAATGGAAGGTGTGGGTGGTGGATGCAGAGAAGGGGCATGGCGAAAAGGAAAGTCACCACCACTATGGGGACACCATACTGTATTCTTCAGGGGCCAGGGAGAAACAGCCCAGAAGGAAAGGAGGACCAAGATCACACTGTGTCCGACATGAGAGGAAAAAAAAGATGAACATAAATGAATCCAAGGAGAACGATCACCTGCAAAACCCAGTCAGGCAACAGAGCCCCTTCTCGGCGAAGGCATCGGTCCCCAGTCACCCCGCATCTCCAGTGGGATGAATGTGGTACGCACGGGCCTCTGCTTGCCAAAGGTGACCCGAGTCCCTAAACGACGTGCTGCGAGGGAGAGCGGAACACCGCGCTACCCACAGGAACCCAGGGAAGAGAGGTCCAGGACTTGCTTCCAATCTCAGCGGAACCTGTAACATCACAGACCTCCATTTTCCTGCCTGCTGAGCTGGAACGGTCCTCTCGAGTGAGCTGGGTTATATAAGCACGAAGAGGAAGAATTAAGTGCTGACACTACATACCAATACCTATTATGCAACCGAATCTCTGGTGTAAGGAAATACAAAATCTCTCCTGACTGAAGACCGACAAGCTCTCTATCAACCCTAAGCCCCGAAGGCAGCTGAGGAGAAAGGCCCTCTGGCACACACACACACACACACACACACACACACACACACAGGCCCGGGACACGTGAGCAGGGATTCGGTGTGATCAATACCTATGCTAAGATTTCTGTGCTGCCTGTTCACATTTTAGTGGGGGTGGTGGGGGTTGGGGGGGAAGACAGAATTTGCTGCTAATCACCTTCCTTAACAAATCAGAAAAAACGTTGACAGTGAGTGGGCACGTTTCGATGTTTGCTAGCACCAGCTTGTTCAGCCCGAACAGGTTGGACAGGTTGAATATTTAAACAAAGGCGGAAAAATGCAAGGTATAAAGCACGAGGTGCAGAGCTGTGGGTTTAAGTTGGTGATCTGACGCTGGCAGGCAGGCTCGCTCTCCTCCTCCCCTTCCCTCCTCACTTTGCTACTTTGATATTATAGGACTAAGTGGGACGCACGCTCAGGACCTGTTTGCAGCTGTCGGGACATGAGCAGAGGGCAGGGTGGGAGAGGAGAAGGGTGACCGTCGGGGTCCGGAGCAGAGGTGGGCCCTCTGCTCCTTATCCTACCCCCAGCAAACACAGGCCTTACCTTCTGTGACCTAATTTCTAGCTCTCACGATTGCCGGGCCGTTCAAGTGTGGGCAAGCACGGGTGCTCCAGAATTTGACGCCATTCACCACCTTTACCTGGTGCAACTGAGCTTTCAAACTATCTCAGTGAGATAGGTCAAAAATACCCCAGCGCCTGCATTCAAAAGAAACTTCTTTTGCGTCTGCTCAAATCTCCAAAAACAAATACTACCTCTGCCAAAATAGAAGCAAACCTAAATTATGAACATTACTCGCATCCAGCTGGCGGAGTGATAACGAACTGCTTAATTATGAAGCAGACCATAATCCGAGAAACGGTGACGGGATGAAACAGGCTTTCACATCCCGTACGTGCAGACGTTTGGTCTGCCCTCTTTGGTATAACCGAACTTGACGTGGGCCTCAGAAGAAAAATGGCTGAATAAAAAGTGAGCACCAGACCAGCTCATTGTTGAGGGGTATTAGAAAAGAAAAAAACAAGCACAAAGTAGAAGGGAAAATGTTTTAGAGAATGTCAGTCAAACATAAAACAGGCTTCGCAAGAGACTGTCAAATGAAATGGGTCAACTTTCCGCTTTGCTATTTTCTTATGCTTTTTACTTTATTTGAAGAATAAAATTCTGTGACAAATCACTCTGACCTGTTCTTTTTCTCATACTGATAGCTTTCTGCTATTTGCAGATTTCTAAAATGTAAAAGTAAGAATTCTGAAAAGAACCACAGATTCTCGTCACATAGGAAAATGCAAACCCACATGAGAAACAGAAAAACACCTCAAAACAAGCAATCCCACCCAAAAAAAAAGAAGGGTTCAAATAATAATGAGGAATGCACAATTCAGAAAAGAAAATTCAGGCCTATGGCACACAGCGGCTTTACAAAATACCCCTTCCAGACTGTCAGGTTCTTAGACGACAGCATATGGGACCCTCGTGGTCAAAGGTCACGGTCTCTCCTTGGTTTTGTAAACACACACGCTTATGAGCACGCAGAAGGAACTGGGAGGTTAAGTTTCCTAAGAGAGAAGAGAAAGGAAGGCAACCACAATTCGCCGAACGTTTATGTGAGCTAGGGGCTTGGGTATATATTACAGCATTTAATACTCATGATAACAAACTCCTGAGAGCCGAACGTCACCCCGTTAAAGATGAAGAAACGGAGGCGCTCTCCGCCACTCTGTGGAACATCCTTTATCAGCATCAGCCAGAGAGGAAGGAAGAGCTCTCAGAGGACACAGAGAGGCCGCCTTTATACAAACCACTACTGTATTTAAAATAAAGGCACACAGGTTTCACTTTCAGCCGATGAGATGTAAAGAAAGGGCTAAGAGCGTTTAAATATAATCACACGATAAACTCACTTGGTGAAAGCTTAATAATGCTACCGGGGGGAAACTGGGAAGCCAGACAATTTGCTGTGATACACAGATTTGTCAATGTTGACGCTAAAGGGGAAAATCCGGGGCCTCTTCATGATGTGGACTCTCCAAGAGAATGAAAAGCATATTAAAAGGCATGATCAGGGAATGGACTAATACACTTACATGATGTTTTTTTCCCTAGTTAAAAAGAAAGAAGTTGCAACCTGGTTAAAAAAAAAGCTTTCTAGACGATACTCAAAGTATGTCTGACTACTTCAGTACCCATAGTACTAAGACAGATGAGACCCAAGTACAACCATCATGAAACCACCAGACAGTCACCAAACACCACCAAATGTAAGTGGTCCTGTGTCCCGCAGAGATCACACCTGCCCATTATGCTGACTGTGCGACTATCTTTGTAGGGAGCTGCACATATGATCACAGAACATTTATCATCTTCTAAGTGGAACCGAACATGTTAAGATTTCTGAGCATCCCCTAAAGACATTTTCTTCTGATTTGTCTTTCCCTCAAGGGAAAGATTCTTAGTTGTAGATAACTGAAATGTCATTATATAATCATTTTTTCCTTCTATCTATCTATCTACCTACCTACCTACCTATTTAACCTACCTACCTACCTATTTATCTACTTTAGAGAAGGGGGAGGGCCAGAGAGAGAATCTTCAGCAGGCTCCAAGCCCAGCATGGAGCCTGACATGGGGCTCGATCTCACAACCCCGAGAGATCACAACTGAAATCAAGAGTTGGATGCTCAACTGATTGAACCACCCAGGTGTCCCATTTCCTACTTTTTAATAGAAAAAAAATTCCCACAGTCCTAGGTAGGGTGACCCACAGATTTTTATCCTACAAATTATTTCTTCCCATGGGACCTGATACCTTTCTTCCCTTATAGGAATAGGTCAGGGAAGTGTGTACCTAGTGATTAAGACTTGTTTCAAGATGTGACTAGCTGAACCTCTTAGTGCCCACCTCCAATCTGGAGAAACAGCAGGTCCCAAAACTAGTTCTGGGGGGTCCTCAGAAACTCATTATTACCATGAGCGAAGTTCACAGGGCCCTTCCTCTTGCTGGGCTCTGAGGGTAAAGAAGTGACTGTCCCCTCCCAAGACACTGTCCTATCCCCGTTCCTTCTGTCCTTAAATGCTGGCCACCTGTTCAGATACCCAAGTTCACTTGTGCATGCCAAGGGCTGGCTCTGCCTAAGCATCTGAGAGTAGTGTGCTAAATTCAGAGCCTCTGTGGTCTCATTTGTCATGGAGCAGGTCACATTTCTGTGCAGCGAACGTTTTCTTCCAGCATAATAGGAACACATAAGCCTCTGTTCCTGAAGACTGTCCGTTATCCAGGGCATCCTCAGGGTCTATGTCTCCCGCACTTAGCAACAGAAAAAGTCATGCTTGTTGCAGGAGGAAAGCAAACCTGGGCCAAAACAACTAGATGATGTTCCAGGGATTTCCCTGCCTCATGTTCGCCCTTCCACGACACGGACGAAAGGAGCACACAACCCCTCTCTCTGGAGAATGAACGGAGAAGCCAGTTAGGAAAGCCTGCTCCTGCCAGGGTCTTCGGCGTGTCTGAAATGTAACACGTACTCCGCAGCTCTCTCTGTAGCTTAAAGGTCTATAGTTTGGAAAATGAGGAGCAAAGTGGCAATTAATTTCCTATTTTCCCAAGGCAATTACGGTCTGGCAAAAGAAAGACACCTATCTCAGAGGTAAGATTTCTTCCAAAGGAGATCTGATTCAATTTTCTCTTTCAAATATCATCACTTCTTCATAGCTCTGAAGTCCAGCGTCTTCTGGAAAGTTTTGCAAATTGCAAAGCTCAGTGCCCTTTTTCCTACATTGAGCTCTCCCAGCAGGCGGCTCTGGCTCAGTTTCCCAAGTTTGTTTTGGAAGACGAGCACCGCTCAATCCAAATTTTCAACGTGGGAGCAACTGATAAAGAGTTCTGGGAAGTTAAAAGCTGGAGCCACGGTGATGTTTCCGTGATACATGTTTTGCACTTGATGCAGGCTATTATCCTGCCTGGGAACTCAGCTGTGATCAGAGAGGTTTGGGATGAAGGATTTCCAAACCTCAAAAACATAAGAGTCCGCAGACTGGGAAAGTGGCAGCCTGAACAACTGGACCAGATTGGGTAATAGACCCAGAAGGCCTTTTTGCTTGGGTGCTGAGGGTCCTCTGCTACAACTAAGATAAAGGAAACCCTACAAAAAGACTGACTCGCCTTATAAACCAGAGGTAACTACTGCTTCATAAGGGGGTGAGGACAGAGTACCTCAATGTCAGTTAAGAACCACCTAGAACTGAAAAAGATCTAGTTCCTGGAGTATGGGTTGCAATGTATGCAGCAACAGGAGTGTGGGGCGGAGCCCAGATCTGCCCCTACAGCATGTGGCCCGACAGTAAATACCAGGAAGGCAAGGCTTATCTGGAAGAATGTGCACACCCAGAGATACGCATCACCTCTGCACGTGCAGATGCCCTTCAGAGCAGCAGGGGGGAGCAGGAGGCCCCAGGAAGGTGACTTCTGTGTTCCTAAGCGACACTGTGTGCCAGACCAGCCTTGTGGAATCAAGCCTTGGGGAAATGGCTCTAGAAAGCCACAGCACAGGGAAATCATGTGCTAGCAGGGGTCCTGCTGGATCTGCACTCCTCAGGGGAGAGAGGGAAGATGGGAACCTGATGTGGGCACAGGAAGGGAGGGCCTGGAACAGGTATCAACAAGACAGAACACGACACGGGTGCCCAGGACGCACGGGGTCTCCGATCACCCCACCAGTGATCCTGGCTCTCCTTGATCCCAGCCGGTGCCACAGCCCTTGGGAAGCAGCAGCAGCGGAAGGAAAAAGAGAAAGAAGGAGAGAGGGAAGAGCTTCTGTCTTGAGCGGCAAACTCACAGTCGACTGACCTCCTTCCATGCTCTGAAAACCCATCATAACTTGGGTCTTCACGGTTCTTTTTCATTCCTGCACACACATGTCCCTGGGGTCGCTCTGGCCCTAACCAGGGGAACCCGGGTATGTGCTTAGGAGAGACCACAGCTCAGCATTCTAGCCTCAGGTTCTAGAACTGATCCATTGGGACAAATAAATCAAACTCCACTCTCTAGCACATTTTTGTAAGTGTTTTCGCATTTTTATCATCTTTTTTTTCAAAAGTACAGTTTCACCAACAAATGAAGGGGGTGATGATTGTGGATGATTACCAAAAACTGAATGCTCTTTTAACTCATTATTTGCGATTTTCTGCAGAGAAGGCAAAGCCAATGTAGTGTGATAAACTCAAATATCCTGTTATTCAGATGACCCCATTTAGGATAGCAAAAAGAAAACAAAAGTAAAAGGAATCTCTTGAGTTATTTTTCTGGTATTATAGGAATGTTTACTTCAGTGGCACATAGGATAGTGATATTGGTGACCGCTGATTTAACAAACATTCTCCTAAGGGCTTTGCATGTGTTAATTCATGAATCCCCGCAATGCTACCCCAACACTGGTCAGGTATCACTTCTTTCTACAGATGAAGTAACCGAGACACAGAGAGGTCAAACAACTTCTCTAGGGTCACACAGCTCACAGATCATCACTAGAGTGCTTTCAGTGCTAACAATACAAACTCGGAAACACCCCCCACCCAGGATATTCCCACGGTATATTGTTAACCTTTGGGATGCTTTCACAAACTTTTGAGCCCAAGTCCTCAGTGAGGGTTTCCTATGCCACTTTGTGACAGGATAGACAAATTAAGAGATTCCTGTAAATTCTGCAGAATTAGAACCAGAGCTTGGTCCCGTAACAATTAGCCCTCTTCTCCAAATCAAGATGATTCACGATAAATAAAATCAGTACAAAACCCAAAATTAGCACAAACATCCCTAAGGCCTGCTTTTAAAAAAGAAAATTTACAAGTAATAATTCACAAACAACTCCAATATACACTGTTCGCAAATAAGAAATGTACCTTAGGATAACATCAAGGGCTGTGGTATAAAAAATGAAAGATCCTTTCAAAATCTATCCATGTGCACCCAAACAGCACACCGTCGTAAATCTAATAAAAAGCTATTCCATGCTCACCAAATAGAGTGTATATGCTAGTAAGTTGGCTACAACAGTTTCACACTGAAAATACAGTTAACCTTTGAACACCATGGTGAACTACACAGGTCCGCTTGTACATAAAATTTTTTGGAACAGTAAATTACTGTAAATGTATTTTCCTTATCATTTTCTTAATGACATCTTTTTCTATAGCTTACTTTATTTTAAAATTACGGCATACCTAATACAATGCGCAAAATACGTGTCAATCAACATATATGCTTATGTGCTCGGTAAGGTTTCCAGTCGACAGTAGGCTATCAGTAGTTAAACTTTAGGGGAGTCAAAAGCTTTATGTGATTTTCAACTGCCTGGTGGTCAGTGCCCCTAACCCCTGCATTGTTCAAGGGTCCACTATAAAGCTCTACAGCAACATGGAATTGTTTTGGAGGGGGGCAGTATGAAAGAGTGATTTTTTTCTAATATACAAAGTGACGTGAGCACTATATCAATTATTTCTGAGATAATAGTTAAAGGGATGGTCTCTAAGCCCGACAGCCAACGTTCCAATCTCGGCCTTCTCTGTTACTTTGATCCTAAGCAAGTTTCCTCATCTGCAAAATGGGATAATAATTCCACAAACCTTACAGGCAGAGCACATAAAAATAAATGGAGATCAATAAGGAAATAGGAAATGTGAACATATAAACCAGCTTGACCTAAAAGCACCTCTCGAGAGCATGCCAACTAACAGCAGCAGAATACACATTCTTCTCGAACAGACACGGGACATCCTCCAGGACAGACCATATGCTAGGCCATAAAACGAGCCTCCATAAATTTCAAAGGATTGAAATCATACAAAGTATGTTCTCCAACTACAATGGAACGATATTGGAAATTAATAGCAGCAAGAAATTTGGGAATTCACAAATATGCGGAAACTGAACAATAGAGTCCAAAATAACCAACGGGTCAAAGAAGAAGTCACACGGGAAATAAGAAAATACTTTGAGATGAATGAACAAGGAAACACAACATACAAAAATTTGTGGGATGCAACTAAAGCAAATTCCAAAAAGATATTTATAGCTGTGAACGCCTATGGCAGAGAAGAAGTTCTCAAATCAATATCCTCACCTTCTGCCTTAAAACACTGGAAAAAGAACAGTAAGCTAACCCTAAAGCAAGCAGAAGGAGGGAAATAATAATGTACAGAGTGGGAAAGGAATGAAAAGCCAACAGAGGAAAACCTACAAAACCAAAAACTGTTTCTTTGAAAATATCAGTAAAATTGACAAATGTTTAGCTAGACTGCCTATGGAAAAAAAAACAAAGAACACTCAAATGATTAATGTCAGGAATGAAAGAGGGGACGTTACTACTCACCCTGAGACAGAAAGGACTAGAAGGGGAAACTGTGAGCAACCTGTAGGCCAACCAATTAGATAATTTACATAAAATGGCCAAATTCCTAGAACAGACAAAAATAACTGAAACGAACTCAAGAAGAAACAGGAATGTGAACAGACCTATCACAAGAGCCTGAATTAGTAATTTGAAAACGTCTCAGAAGGAAAAGCCCAGGTGGTTCTGTTGGTGCATTCTACCAAATACATAAAGAGTTAACACCAACAAACTCTTCTAAAACACAGAGGTGGACGGGATACTTCCCAACTCACTCTATGAGGCTAGCAGAATTACCCTGGCATGAAAACCGGACAGGGACTCAGAAGAAACCTACAGGCCCATATCTCTTATTAACATAGGAAACTCTTTAATGAAATACTAGCAAACCATGTCCATGAACATATGAAAGTGATTATACAATGTGACCAAGTGGGATTCATCCCAGGAATGAGGTTGGTTTAATATCCAAAATAGAACAGAGGACAGGATAAAACCACCAGACCATCTAGATAAATGCCAAAAAAGCATTGGACACAATCTGACCCCCTTCCCCAATGAAAACACTCAGCAGACTGGGACTAAAAAGAACTTCCTCAAACTGATAAAGGACATTTATGAAAAACCCGTAACTAGCATCACACTTAATGAGGAAAGATGGAATGCTTTCTACCTAACATTAGAAATAAGACCACGGTGTCTGTTCTCTTTGCTTCTATTTAACACTGTGCTGGAGCGGCTGGCCAGGGCTCACAGGCAGGAAAAAAAAAATAGCATCCAGATTAGTTTCAAAGGAAGAAGCACAACTGTCTCTATTTGCAGATGACAAGACTGCATATACAGAAAATCTAAGGAATACACGAAATAACTGTTAGAACGAATGAACAGGTCAGCAAGGCTACAGGAAACAAGGTCAGTGCAAAATGTAAGCTGTATTTCTATACACTAGCAATGAACAATCAAAAAAAATTCCACTTCCAATACTGCCCCAAAGAATAAGACACTTAGGAATAAATTAACAAAATAAATACAAAACTTGGGGTGCCTGGGTGGCTTGGTTGAGTGTCCAACTCTTGATTTCGGCTCAGGTCATGATCTCAGGGTTGTGAGATGGAGCTCTCCATGTCGATGCTGAGCATTGAGTCTGCTTGAGATCCTCTCTCCTTCTCCCTCTGCCCCTACCCCTGGCTCCTCTCTCTCTCTCTCTCAAATAAATAAATCTTTAAAAAGCCTTCTGCCAAGTAACTAACTAATTAACTAACTAACTAACTAACTTACACTTTGAAAACTATTTAAAAGCACGGTTGAAAGAAATCCATTAAGACGTAATGGACATAAATGGACAATATCCCATGTTCAAAGTTTTAATACTGGTAAGGTGGCTACACCCCCAAATTGATCTATGCACTTTATAATCCCTATAATTCTACCAGCTGCCTTTTTTGCAGAAATTGACAAGCTGATCCTAAAATTCATATGGAAATGCAAGCAACTCAGAGTGGCCAAAACAATCTTGAACAAGACCTCAGTTGGAGGATTCACACCTCCCAGTTTCAAAACTTGGTTAAAGACTTGTAGGAACTCAATATAATGCAAAGCCTGAGGATGAACATACAGTTCAATGGAACAGAACTAGTAGAGAAATCAATCCTTGCATTTATGGCCAACTGAACTTTGACAAGAGTGGCCTAACAATTCAACGGGGGAAAGAAAAGTCTTTTCAACAAAGTGCTGAAGACTGAAGCTGGACCCCTTCCTTACACGATACCCAAATATTAACTCAAAATGGATCCCAGACTTACATGTAAGAACTACAATGATAAAACCCATGGGATTCCACTTCACACCTCACAGGATGGCTGTCATGAAAAAGACAGGCGGGAGCAGGTGTTGGCAAGGATGTGGAAACACTGGAACCCTCCTCCTACGCGGCTGGTAGGGATGTAAGATGATGCAGTCGCTCTGGAGAACAGTCTGGCAGGTCCTCAGAATGTTAAACACGGAGTAACCACATGACCCAGCCATTCCACTCTGAAGTATCTGGCCAACAGAAAGGAAAACACGCGTCCACACAAAAAGATGGGCCAGAACGTTCACAGGAACACGATGCGTAATGGCCAAAGAGTGGAAATGACTCAAATGTCCACCAATGATGAAAGTGATATATAAAATATGGTAGATCCATACAATGGACTATTATTTGACAGTAAAAAAGAATGGGGTGCAGACGTGCTACAACACAGATGCGTTTTAAAAACATAATGGGAAACAAAGAAACAGGTCACAGAAGACCACACAGGAGAACAGGCAAATCCAGAGACAGGAAGTAGATTAGTGTTTTCCTAGGCCTGGAAGGTGCAGAGTAATGAGAAGGGACTGTTTCATGGGTACAGGGTTTCTTTCTGGGGCGATGAAAATGACCTAACACTGATTATCGTGATAGCTGCAGAACTCTGTGCATATATTAAAACCGACTAAACTGGACACTTCAAATGGGTGAAATCTATGGCATAAAGGTGCAAAAGAAAAAAAAAAGAAAAAGCAAAGCGTTGAGCCCAGTGCTTGATGCACAGGACAACACGACTTCAGCTATGGTTGTTTGTAAGGGGCACTGTCTGCTACGTCAGCATAGAAGGAGTAACTATGCCCTTTACGGACGTGTTGGACACGTGTCTTATTCAGTCACAGACGCTCTCCCAAAATGGAAATGTTCCCAATCAGGAGTGACTGGGCCCAAGACCAGAGATATCTCATGGAAGATCATAAGCAGGGAGTGCTCAGGGCCAAAGCGGCCCCAAGGAGGGCACATCTCACTAATGTGCCCCACTGCCCTCTCCAGAGTCAGAGCTGGCCCATGGGGAGATCCACGCAGATGGGTCTCAGGAAGAAAAAGCAGGGAAACCACCCAAAAAGGGAAAGGCCATGCCTCCAGGACCGGATTTTGAGAGCGCAAATATGTAAGGGACGGAGGACTTTTTGGAGGGGGGGTGGTGCACAGAGAGAAGGACCAGGCAAAACAAAATAAAATGGGAAACAGAAGGTAAAATGATACTACCGGGCTGACTGTGCTGGTAAAAAAGCAAAAAGCTAGAGTGTAAAATAGGCTAGTAAACCATGGGGATGGCATTTACTCACTTCCTTCTCCATGCCCTTAACACTCCTAGGAGGGGGTGAGGGGCAAAGAGGACTGAAATGTACATGCGCAAAAAAAAAGTAAAATACTTTGTAAAAAATCTCATAAAGTCACCCTGTACCTTCCACTTCCAGGAGTTAGACGATTGCGGCATTACTCAGAAACGCAAACAGTAATGACAGATAACATTTACCGAGTGCTTACCGTGGGCCTCGACTGTGTGCAAAGCTCATTATCCCCTAACCCTCATCCCTCTCCAATGAAGTGGATACTATTTAAAAATCTCGTTCCAGTGAGGAGGAAAATGAGGCACAAAGGTTAAGTAACTTGCTCAAGAACGGAAAACTTACAAGTGGCAGAGCTGAGATTTGACATCAGGTGCCTAATACCAAGAGCCCGAGATTTGCCACTTTTCCAGTGTGTCCCAGCTATACCCTCAGCGGTCCACAACACGGCTTTAGGTGAATAAACTGGCCCACCCCATTTTACTGTTGCTAGGTAGTAAGGCATCAATTTCACAGTAACTATATAAAGTCTTCTTTTGAAACAAATATGTAAAAAAAAAAAAAAAAAGTCAATTTTTAAAAAGAAAGCAGCATAACGCCTAGAAGGGAGTATAGGAAAGCAAACAGTCCGATTTTCCAAGAAGGTGAAATTTTTTGAGTCCCTTTAAAAGTCTTTCCTAGAGTCCCACTGTTCCTAAATGTTTATGGAAAAGATAAAATGAGCATTAAAAAAAAAAAAGTCTTTCTGTGCTAATCCCTCAGAACCTATGTAATTTTTCTATAAAGTGTATTTTCTATTTGTTTGTCCCACAGAATTTTAATATGCCCACCATTGAGTTCTCTCCCACTTTTGAGTGAGCTTTTTTCCCTCAGGAAGTAAATTCCTGCCATTTATCAGATCTTCTTTTTCTTCATTTTATCCTATCTTATCCTGAAGTTCCAAGACCAGGCCACCTAACTATTTATTCAAAGGCCCCAGAAACTTCTCGCAAGGAGAAGGGCTGCAGGGAATCTGGTAGGCATATGCAAACAGGTTTTCAGAGGCAAGGGTTACCATGCTCCTCCTGCAGGCTTCCTCTGTATCTGATAAGCTGCCCACCTCCGGCACCCAAACAAAGAGCTCCAACTGGCAGAGGGGGAAGGACTCCGTGTTTCATTCTGAAGATCCCCAAAGGCCAAAGTCCTCGCCCACGTACTTCTGTTTCCCACGGCTAGACACATACAATACACGGGAGAGAGTACGCAGAAGGCACCAATACCACCTCCGACTTCTCCATACAGCGCGCGGATCCCAGGAGCTCTCAGGCCTTCAGGCAGGTCCCCTGATGGCTCCGAGGCCACCGTGCTTTCTGTCCCCTTCCAGACGGCAGCTACCGGGCAGAGGCCGCCCTCACCCACCTGTGCATGTTCCCATTGGTGGTAAACGACTGGCCGCACACGGTACATTTGTATGGCCTCTCGCCAGAGTGCACAAGCATGTGGCGGTCCAGGGAGCTGGCCGAGCTCAGCGACTTCCCGCAGATGCTGCACGAATGGTCTGCCCCTCCAGTGTCCGTATTATGCTGTGGAAAGCGATCGTCACAGTGATCACTTAGGAGGATGGGTCAAAACTTGGCTATCATGAAATGCAAAGTCAGAACTTTATACAAAAACCCAGAACAAAAAAACACCCAATACAGCTTCTCTGATAGTTTTTGGTTTTGTTTTAAATATCTTCCCAAATGTCAAAATCTGTCAGGAACACAGGCAAATAACTATTTCTTCCACTTTCGTGTTCCAGTTTTGAAATACTTGTCTGCAAGGCTGAGAGAGAGGTGGAGCCTTTGCAGGTCTTTCTTGGAGACCCAAAGAGACTAACAGAGCACATATATTAACATGAACAGAAGGCCCCTGGACTACGAAGCTACCGTGAAATATGGTCTTCAAATTAAGGCCGTGTCCCTTCTTCCAGTTCGCTGACTCAGTCCTGCTGTCCGAGAAAGAGAACTGAAACCTGCACGGTTTGGAGTTCTGGCCTCTGGAAGATGTTAAGAAGGCACATTTCTATCCAAACCCAAGTTACTAAATGATGGTATTACTCAGTATCAAGTTATGATCTTAATGTCATCAATCCTTCTCACTTATATGTGGAATTTAAGAAACAAAACAAATGAGCAAAGGCAACAGAGAAAGAGACAGAGAGACAAACCAAGAAAGAGACTCTTAACTCTAGAGAACAAACTGATGGTTATCAGGGGGAGGTAGGTGGGGGATGGGGAAATAGAGGATGAGGACTAAGGAGGGCACTTAACATGATGAAAACAAAATGAAAAAATTATCCATTCCCACGCCAAATATGTATATATGCTGTCAATCCTTCATTGTTCTAGATTAATCCATACTTCATCACGAATCTACAATCTACCACAGCAGGCAAGGAAGAAGGATAAATGTCCTAATATAGAAGCCAAAAGAAATCCCAAACAAATTCCCTGATGCACAAGGTAAGTTTATAGCAATATAAAGGACAGGATAGGGGCGCCATCTACAATCTCACTGTACTGTGAAGAGACTTGGTTCAAACTGACAAGTTGCGTATGATGAAAGGTCTTCTGTTGCATGTGGTCAGTTAGCGAGATGTTTGCCATAGCCTGAAAAGGTGTTCTGCGCTGACCTGGGATTTTGGTCAGAGTAATGTGGACACACAAGACTTATTTCACAACCACCCCTGAAGACTGTTCAAATATTACATCTAAATGGAGCGCAGACACAATTCATCTGCGGAGATCAAACGGTCCTCTCTTAATGAAGAATGACTTCAAACAGAATAGAAAATCGGCAGCAAACCTGACGAATGTGCATGGTCAGCTGATGCTGTGTACTGCAAATCTTTTCACACAGGGGGCAGTTATAGGAAGACTTCTCCTCTTTTGTTTCCTGAAAAGACATAATACAAGGAAAATCAAGTTCAGTGCACAGTCAGCCACGGCCTCTTGTTTCTGATGTCAGCACCTGTGTCTCAAGAGCCAGAACAATGAATCAGCTGAGAGCACGGGCTCCAGAGCCTGTCTGGGTAGGAGCCTGGGTAAGTCACAGGCCTGTCTGCCCTGTTTCCTCAGGGGTCAAATGGGAAAAATAATAGCATCTACCACATTGCACCGTGATGAGGATTAAATCAACACACACAGAGCCCTGGAATAGTACCTCGTACACCCTAAGTACTCAATAAATATTAGTGCTTTTATCAAACACTGTTTAATTAATCATCAGTGAGGACAAAAAAAAAAAATCAAGGATCAAGTCACAGCAGAGCTAGACATGGAATACATGTCTCCCCAAGCTCTATCTAGGCAGCTCCAGTCACCATTTTCTACCTGGTCTTGAGGGTCCCAAGCACAGTCTTCCTAACAAAACCCCATCCACCCAACAGTGCAAGCCTTCGGCGCCCAGCTGCGTGCCTAACAGGCATCAACTCGACCCTCTTACTTGTTGCCTGCACCTGCCTGACACCGTTCGTAAGGAGTAAGAATGCTGCCCTTTTCCACACTGTGACAGGGAATGATGACCCAATACGAAGACTTCCACAGAGGTGACAAAAGAACCAGCTCACGACTTGGTGAGGTGGCTTATGTTCCCTCAAAACACATGGGACAGGCTTCCCTCAAACAACAGATTTTTACCTTTTTAAGGAAAAGGACGAGCTCCTTCACTGGCCATATGCTTTGGCGCCTCTTTCCAGGTAACTCATGGAGTTGCCCCAGACGTGCCTTCACACAGTCCCTAAGCACCACAGTCTGTGCGTCCTCATCCCCAAAACCAATGGGAGCAAGACTTGGACACCTGTCCCAGGAATCTGAAATGGCGATGCTTGGAGACTGAGATTGGGGAGGTTCCCACTGCAGCTTTTCTGAACCAGATTTCTAAACCAGACTCATGACATGCTGAAGCAAATTGGGGGTGGGGGGTTGTACCCCAGAAATCTGCTTGTTTCGTAAGCTCCCCAGGTTTGGGGGTGACTAAGTTACCCTCTCAGGTGATCATCAACACCTGAACGGGAGGTTCACGCAGGGTTAAGCATCTGCCATCAGTCGGTTAAGCATCTGCCTTCGGCTCAGGGCATGATCTCAGGGTCCTGGGATGGAGCCACACATCAGGCTCCCTGCTCAGTGGGGGGCCTGCTTCTCCCTCTGCCCCCACCCCGCCGCTTGTGTGCGCTCTCTCTCCAAAATGAATAAAAAAATCTTTTAAAAAAGAAAGTAAGTTCCTGTGGCCCCAGGCCTGGGCTGAGCACTGTGGTAAGCCCAAGCCACGAGACTGAAGCTGGGGAGGACACCAGTATTCATGGCAGTGCGAGACCACGGAGCCGGAGAGGGGATGGCACCATCTCTAAGGCTGGACCCTTAGGCTTCCTTCAACAGACCTCTTTTTACTTGTACTCATTTGAATGAGTTTTTGTTCTTTGTCAATAATAACCATCCTTGAACACTATATGCTCAACTCTACCCGTGGAAATGTCAGTTTTTTCACAACCACTATTATAGATCCCATCTTCTGTATGAGGAAACAGGTACAGAGAGGCAAGGAACTTGTCCCAAAGCAGAGAATCATGCAGTAGCAGACCCAGGAGTCACACTCAGGCCAGCTGCTCCTCAGCCCACGCCGTAAGCCACCATGCTATGGAAGTCTGAACAAAAAAAGGGTTAACCCCAAGAGAGGAAACCTCCTGTGCTGGCTCGTGAGACATGATGAAAATACAAGTCACCCTGAAGACTATAAAAACAAATGGCACCACACAGCAGACGGGGTGGAGCGGATGCATGAGGATGTCTAGGATGGTGTTGTGCGGGGCGGTTCCGTCTTCTCTGCGAAGTCTAACAGGCCTCATTTTAAGCGGTACAAATGCTTGTCTAACCTGTGGCGTGGGGTCCGAGGATTAGGCATGCTACACGTTTTTTCGCTCTCAAATTCTAAAAAATGACAGACGTGAAGTCTAAGGAAGTTGATTAACCCAGAGACAGTGAAAGAGTGCCACCACGTCTCATCCAGTCACCCATGCCCTTCCGTCCTCCCAGGGGCGTGATGCGCGTGAAGTCTCTCCTCCTCGGCCCATTGACTCCCGTCAGAATGGAGCTGGCCAAGAACCACTGGACAGAAACACCAGAAACAGCAGTTGCAACAAAATAAGGGCGCTTGTTAGAGTAACGAGGGAGGTCTCGTAGCTGGGCCAAAACTCAGTCTCTGGGGTGTTTTTGTTCAATTATTAGATTAACAATAATATATATTAAAACAAATTTTTTAAAGGAAGATTCATCGGTAAGATGTCAAGAAAGTGAGTTAAAAAGCCAGGCATCCATGTGGCCAGCCTCCTGAAGCAACATATTTTTAAAAAAACCATCTTGCGGGGACGCCTGGGTGGCTCAGTTGGTTAAGCGTCTGCCTGCGGCTCAGGTCATAATCTGAGGGTCCTGGGATCGAGTCCTGCCTCAGCCTTCCTGCTCCACGGGGAGTCTGCTTCTCCCTCTCCCTGCCGCTCCTCCCCCACCTTGTGCTGTCTATCTCAAATAAACAAATAAAATCTTAAAAAAAAAAAAAACGAAAACCAACCATCTTGCATTCACTTTGAGGTAGACACTAAACATACTGAGTAGCTCCCAGGACTCTCTGGCCCGGAGTCCAGGGTTTATCACGAACCGGAACCCAAGCCTTCTCTGAGGCTTGGCAGTGGCACGCTGCAGACCCTAACGCAGATCTACGGAATCCACAACAGCCTGGGAGAAACACGTCTCTGGACTCAGATTTAATTTTTGCAAACCGACCTAAGAGAAAAGAGAACAGCCGTGCCGGAGAAGTGTGAACCCAGGTCTTGCGGCTGAGCTGGTGGAAGGAGCAGACTTCCTGAGCTGACAGATAAAATTAGCAGCTAATGTGATAACTAACCATTCCATAATGAAACAATCTGGCACCCCTGCTGGCGTCCGGCTGCGGCTAATCTGTCCTGGAACTGGGTCCTAACACTGATGCGACTTCTCTCCAGGCTCCTGCCCTCAGCCTGCCCTGTCCGCTCCCAGGTAGGGGTGACGCACTCCCTCTCCCCAACTGTGCTCTGGTGTTTTTAATATGCTGCCTTTCCACAGTCCCTGGGGCCCAGACCTCCCTCTCAAACACAAAGCCAGCGCCCCGAAGAGCCCTGGAGGACATGGGAAGTAGATGAGAAAGGCTTGGGTACACTTGCACCATTTGCCCGTGGAGTCCCCTCCACTTACCATGCAGGGGTGCAGGTTCTACTGGTCATGCTCTATGGTTCTCCCCACAGTCTCTGAACCACCGGGAAGGGACCCCAGATGGGACTTGGGTCAACGCAACCTGTGCCGGGGAAATGCTGGGCTCGTCACCACCCATGCCACTTTCTCTTGGTCGAACACAGAAGGATGAGGAGACAGTGACCTTACATATCTCGCTCATCCCAAAATGCCTGGCACCTGCGGCAGGACCTGGCCGGAAGTATGTATTGTGAAATGGGTGGGTGGATGGAAAGATGGACGGACAGATGGATGGACGGACAGTCACGTGAGAGTGGCAATAAACCTTTTCTTCCCAGAGCTAGCGCTCCTTCTTGACTCAGGCCACAGTCATACAGGCTGAGTATTTTCTCAGGTACCCATAGGAAGAGAGGCAGGCAGAGACAAGGGAAAAAAGAGAGAAAGGTATCAATGCTCTGACCCTACATCACCGCTGAACCCTGCCAAGTCTTCAGCCGCGAGGAAGACGTGAGCAAACAGACCCGTCTCCTACGCTGCCGGAGAAGCTTTAGGCTGGTATGACTTTTCCTGGAGGACAGGAACATTGGTTAATGTTCTAAGAATTTACAGAAAACCATCATAGATGGTGCTCAGACAATTCTAAGGACAGTCACTGGAGGATTATGAACAAAATAGAAGATGAATTCACCAAAGCCCAACAGTCCATCCCTGGTAATGGAGGCTAACTCAGAAGCCTGCCTCTTCCCCCGAGGATTTGGTATAAATAAGCCCATTAAGAAAGTTCAACCAAAAACTCAATGTGGAGTCACCAGTTGCGATTACATGGATTCAGAGAAAAATTGAGAACTACTCACTTTCTGCCTCACTCCTTGAGTTTCGCTGAATGTGTTGCTAACAGAAGAGCAACAACTTTTCAAGTGCCCCAATGGGTACGTCAATTAAAAGATCCATCTTACCCCCCAGTGGAGGAGACATGGACTTTTGTTAACACATTAATTAGTCCTTCCAACCCTGGCCCACCCACTTCCTCCTTCCCACTCCTCCTGCTCCAAAGGCCACTAAAAATTGAAGAGGACTAAATCACATCTGAAGTGGAATTCCCCAGAGCCAAATTCTGTGCTTTGCTGAGGGTGGAAAGCTGAATGGGGGATCCAGCAAAACCAGTACTTACTTGCTACCCAATCTGAAGAGAGTTAAAGGAAAAAAAAAAAAAATCAAGGAGGCGGCTTCGAAAACCCAATTAACCAGCTGCGTAAAGAAATGAACCACATCACAGTAGAGGAGTAAGTCAAGTTCTTTGCCTTTGCCATCACATGAAGAAAGCTTGCAATCGAATCAAATTACAGGGCAGAGAATAAGGATGCTTCCACCAATATTGACACCAGAGCAGAGCAAATTTTCTCCATGAAAGGAGACTGACATAAGCCCTGAAAAGTTCACTCTCGAAGCCTCACGGTATGTGTTTAGTTCTGAACACGTCCAAGGTTTTGGCTTAGGAAGCTTGGGCTCAAGCGAACATCCTTCTCCCAACGTTCTCATAGACTGAAGCCACCAGACGTCACCAGCTAGCGCACAAAAGCTTACCTGGTTCCTTCTGCCAATCCGATTTGGTCCCGGAGGCTTCGTGGGGGACTTGGTGCTCTGGGGGCTCCCGCCATTCTCGGCGACCTTCCCTACACTCATTACCGCTGACATCATGGTGTTGACGGAAGACAAGTCTGAACCTTCCAAGCCAATGGGCGAACTTGACGTCATTGGGTCAAGGGTTTAAGCTTCTAAGAAGCCTCTGCCATAGAACTGAAAATCGGAAATCGCTGCTGTTGGTCACTGCGAAGTTTAGCGTCTGTCAGAGCCAGGGAGCGCTGGCCATGGCTACCATAACCACAAGTCAGGCCAAAACACCTAAAACCCTCCTTCGGTTCAAGCTGCCCAAAATGACTGAAGCTTTCATGTGAATGAGGCGATGTCATGCCAGAGACTGACAACCTCGCTTTCTTTCTGAGCGTATACACCGACACAACCCCCAAAACCAGCAGATGCGGGTCTCTTGGCTTTTCCTAATCTTTCACTAGGCAGAGCGGGAAAGGCTAAGCCAACAATCAGGAAAGGCCAGGGAGCGGACATTGGGCCAGCCCCCTCCTGATAACCCTAACTCATCCACTACTACATGAATGTTCTAGACTGAACAGCTAATGACTCGAGGGTCGTCAGGCCTTACTTCACTCCACTGCTTGCAACACAGTGATTTTACAGGGGAGCCCGAACTGTGTAAGACAACTGAAAAGCCAATCCTATCAGAATTATAACCAAATTTCAAATCAACATAAAAAAAAAAGACTTTCTTAAAATATACAAGTAGGGAATGTACCTATACCCCAGAAAGTGGACAGAAGAACAACCCAGCCCCCACTGCCGATTACCTCCATTTTCTGCCCCAACTGACACACTATGAGACTTTCCCCTGCTATAGCTATCATCCACGTGGAGTAGGAAAGGAGTCTGCGTTCGCTTCTTGGGTTTTTCTTCTCTTGTATCACTTGTGGACACTGGAAGGGAAGCAAAGGCAAAAAGATTCAGTGAATGCCTTTTCACTCAGGGAAGAAAAAACCGAAACCACGTATTTGTCGTAATCTCAGGCCACTCTGTTCATGAGAATACACGAAAGGGAGGCGATTTTAAGTCATCTTTTTCTTCCAAAACCACATTCTGTGGTTGTTTTTTCAACCTTTAACTGATGTTCCCTACAGTGCTGTCACCCTCCCAACAGCCAAAACGATTTTGTGGTATCTTACTTTCTGAGGATCCCGTTTACACCCACACTGCCCAGTCTCCTCCTCACACAAACATTCAGACTCCTACCTGACCCCCCTTCCCGCCTCTAGCCAAAACGGACCGAAGATGAGGCAGGAAAGGAACTCACGAAAGTTTCATGGTCTAGAAGGTATACGGTCAGACCAAAAAGAAACCCAGTAATATGAACAGAATGACTAAATGGAACACCAGGGCTCATGGCCATTCAGCCTTTTCTAGTTCCGTACCTGACCGTGGCTATAGCTAATGGCCAGAAATAAGTCTGCAGGTAAACTACTTCCCTCATTTTATCTGGGAAGGTATTCTAGAGCCAGAGCCCTGCCAGTAAGCCACACATCCTATTATCCCACAGCGTGCCTCGGCTGGACTTGAAGTCAAAGATCAAGCTCCTTATCTCAGCGGCCAAGTGAAGGCTTAGAAACACCACCAGAAACAACATGATTTCTTGTGGTTTCCTCCTCCAACTTCAGGGGATGTGACCTAGGATATGACAAATGGTAACACCCCGAGCAGCTACAAATGTGTCCAGCAGCAGGGCAGGAAGAGCCTGGGGACAGAACTTCATTAAGTGATGTTGCCATCAGCTGAGAAGTCTCCAGCTAAAATCTTACGAGGGAGCCAGAGACAGGAACAGTACTTTTCTAGTCAAGAGACAAAATGTGCCTTCCTTGTGGACAGACATCTTGAAGATAGGGTTGTAACAGGTTTCCAAATGTAAGTAAAAGGACTAGCTGCAGAAACGTGCCAACTGAAGATAACTTGACTGAGCCGTACCCCACACATCTTTCCCACAAAAACAGAAGAGCTACATCCAAAATTAAAGAAAAACCAAAGTGCTGTCCTGTGAAGTTTCCCCATGCTAGAAGGCCACTGAAAATTGTGCTTCCAACTTCCTATTTTTAATGGTCTTTGAAAATTTATTTGGGAGATTTCTGTCTGGGAAAAACTGTGAGACCCAAGCACACACACGTAAGTGTGCGCACACACATGCACACACACTCTTGATTTCTTTCTTAATGCATTTCTAAAAGTATCATCAGTTCCCTAGAACTGTTGTAATCAATCAGCATATAATTATCTGTTTGGCTCAAATAAGTGGATACCTTCAATCCTAAAACCATCTTGTTCTTTCAAATGTATTTCCCCCATAGTTTTATGTACGGCAAATTAGAAAATAACGGACCATAATTCTTTATTGTAATTATGTCAGTAAAAAGAAAGTTAACTTTTCTAGCATCTTCTAGGAGGAGTTTAGAAGATAATCTTGCTTTTGTCCTAATACTACACTTAGGAAAGAAAAATGTGGTAGTTTACTGAAGTCTGGGAACAGGTTAAACACTTCCAGGACTAAATGTAAAACTCTAAGTTGTAGGGGCGCCTGAGTGGCACAGTCGTTAAGCGTCTGCCTTCCGCTCAGGGCGTGATCCTGGCGTTCTGGGATAGAGCCCCACATCAGGCTCCTCCGCTGGGAGCCTGCTTCTTCCTCTCCCACTCCCCCTGCTTGTGCTCCCTCTCTCATTGGCTGTCTCTCTCTGTCAGATAAATAAATAAAATCTTTAAAAAAAAAACACTCTAAGTTGTAAAAATTATATTCTCATTCTATCATTGAGTAGGGAAAGAAAATGGGACAGCGAAGACACAGTCACATGAAAATTAAAATTATAAATGTAAAATAAAAAAAATATTCATGTAACAGAGCCAGATTACTAGTAAGAATTTTTGTTACAGTCATTATAACATCAAACATAGATTCTTGCGAACACCCTAAGTGTCTTCAGTGTACAATACCTAGCCATAGCCATGACAGCTAACAACGTAAGGGCTGAACGTTGCAAGGACTAATCCCAATTGGAAAAGAAGAAAAGCAAACTTGTTGTTTCCCATTTTGTCTGGACAGGAAAACATTTGCTACGTTTACTTCCTCCTTGGGGATGGAAGTGTAAAGCATGACACTACCCACTGATGACGCCAAGATCATCGACACTTACTTCCTTTACCGAGTTCACATGTAAGTAAGTAGCAATATATATTTTTAATAGAGACTTCTCCTCTCTGATCAGAAAGTGCAGTGAGCAAAAAGAACCCCCCAGCTACTTTGCTGGAAAAGAAGAGCACAGTGATTAGATTCATCCCTGAAAAGCTGTTTCAGAAGCAACCCACACCAGCCCCAAGGAGCTGGAGGTCTTTACTCCTGTTTGCTCTTGTGTCTTATACTTGAGTTCTTTCTCCCTTTGGGAGGATGGAACAGGGAAGAAGGGAAAGGACCTCGTGTAAAATAAGGTAGCTCATTGTTCCAGGTTACGGGAGAAAAAAATCCACCTTTGCAGTAAGGCATGTCTGTGCACTAATTTCACCAGAGGCCAGCTGGCCAGTATTAGTTAATTCTACTTACCCACACCCGACACCAGACTGTACTGGGGTAACAACCCAAACTATCAAGCCTAAACCTTCTGAGATTTGATCTCAGGGATGAAAGAGAAGTTGCACAGCTTAAGGTCCATTTACAAAGCACATTTTCTTTATGGATATTAATAGTCTCAGTATCTTCATTCTTTCCTTTGCTCCCTGATACCATCCTACACATCAGCCCCACTACTGCAAATAACAACAACAATAAAATTATGACAATAAACAAAATAAAAATCACAGGCCCCATTCTAATGCAATGTGCTCCAACTGGAACCAGAGAGGACTGGGGGCCCAGACAAAGTTCCCAAATCACAGATAAGAAGTCATCTTTGTTGATGTGGCCAAATGGACTTGCTTGGCGTTCCAGTTTTTAACATAAACAGTTTGAATTTGGGGGGTGGGGGAGAAGCAGGGGACGGGGGTCTGAAACACTGCTCCGTGGGAGACCAACACTCGACACCCTTTGAGATTTCTCATCCCACAATTCAAGTCCATTGGCTCAGGAAGAGGTAGCGATTCAGGGTTACAATTTCACTGTGGTTTTGCATCAAAGCCTCAGGAGGACCAGGGGAAAGAGAAAGGGCAACTCAGAGGAACAGAGGGGAAGGGAGGGGAAGGGAAAGGAAGACTCTATACTTCAACTTACTGTGACTCCAGGAAAGTCAATCAAGTTTAACTGACCTGTTTTTGTCGTCTTATCAAGCTGGCCCTCCTTACTGAGGGGCTGGCGCTGCTGGAGCCCAGACGCGGGCAGGGTCACACCTCAAAGCCACCACCTCGGCAGCACACCTGCGCAAACGAGAAAAGCTGACATGAAGGGGCAGTCAAGACCAGCAACGATCCCGTCTCTGTGTCCTTCTCTCCACTTAGCGCCGAGAGTCACCAGTGAAGGGCAGTCACATCCCCGCCTGTGTGCATAAGCAGGCTTCCAGGTCCCAGGCCGATGCCGCCCAGAGCCACTCATTAGCTTCTGAGCCCAGACGACTGGAGTTCAGTGTGCCTCGGACAGACAGGAACCCCCCAAAGCACGCCCCACAAATCGGGCGCACTGGGTGCAACATCGCGTGAGAGCAGCTGGGACCGCTGGCCCCAGGCGGGGCTCTGGGCATCTCAGTGGCATGTTAACGGGCATGTTAAAGCTGATGGGGATGGACTTCGGGTTTCAAGGGCAGAGACGAACAAGATAGCACTAAGTGCTGCCCACAACAGAGTGGAAAGACAGCTGGAGAGAGTAAACAACATGGAACCAGACAGCCCCTTAACGTAAAGGACAGATGGGTACACCTTCTCCTGAGTGACAGGGGGAAGTACCCACGACAGTTCAGCTAGGACCAAGCGTGTATCTTCTCCTTACTGTAGGGGGGATACAGAAAACTTCTCAAGTGACACATGTCCGCTCTGGGTGCCAGGGCCCTCCAATCCCTGCCCCGGGAGAAAGTCCGGGAGCCCTGGAACGCAGCCTTTCCCGGCTTTGCCCAGCCTTCAGCTACATCCTGTTTCTGGAAATGACATCCCGTAGCTGAACTGAGGAGTGCCCAAGTGGGAGACCAAAGGACATAAATCAAACCACCACCGAGACAAACCCTGTCGAGAAACACTTGCTTGGCCCATTTTCTCATTTTTATCCCCTTTCGGAGTGCCTGGAAGAAAGCTGCTCAGTTGGGCTACACGTACAGTTATCATCTTGAACGTTCCTCACTTTGTGGGTGCCGGGTTCCTGAGCACCTCGAGCAGGCCAGCTCCCTGCTGGACTGGTCAGCTGGGGGGAGAAAGTGCCACCAACCTGACTGCAAGCAGCGCCTTGGAGATTTCTGACACCTGAACACTCCACACCTCACTGTCTCAATTCTCCTTCTTTTCTCTCTGCCCCTTTCCCTCTGGAAAAGTTCTTTGGATTTCGAGCCAAGTATCAAGAAACAAGGAATAACTCATAGGGACAGCTCCCGGATGGGATGGAGACCCTGAAAGCCTCGAGGAATCCTTATTACTACCCCAGTAATTCTCATTGGTTTGGTGGGGGCAAGAACCTCCTTAAGGGTCTGATAAAAAAAAAAAAAAAAATTATGGCCCATCCCACAGGAAAAGGTACCTAATGCTACCCGAACATTTGCCTTCAGCATCAAGAGTTCAGGGACCCCAGACGCTCATCCTGGGGGTAAGCAGGGTAAGAATCCTGTTTTTATTTGACATATAACCCACCTTCTTTTAAACTATGAATCAAATCAAGCTTATTAAAATTCCCATGAGGTTTTAGAAATGCACAAAACATCCTTTCAGATCATCCCCGCCCAAACTTAAAGATGCCCAGGGTAAAGTGAAACACCATGGAAGAAAAAAAAACCCACAAAAAAACAAGCCAGATTTCCCTGTTATTATTCATTTCTTAATTCACAGCAAATTTTAAACAATTTTTTAAAAGATTTTACTTATTTGAGAGAAAGAGAAAGAACACGAGAGGGGGGAGGGGCGGAAGAGGAGGGAGAAGGAGACACCCCACTGAGCAGGGAGCCAGACAAGGGGCCAGATCCCAGGACCCCGAAATCATGACTTGAGCCAAAGTCGGATGCTTAACTGATTGAGCCACCCAGACACCCCCACAGCAAATTTTAATAGGAAGAAAGTCTGGAGAGGAACAGTTCCATGGTTGTTTTCTAGAAACTACCATGATCTCCAAATAAATAATGTGAATTATAGTTCTATATATAATTATTAAAAATACACATCAGAGAGATGAGTCTCTGAAATTTAAACTTTCCAGAATATAGTAACTAAGACTCTCATTAACGTTTGAACTCGGTCCCTCCCCTCACTTAAAAAGATACTTTAAAAAAGTCCACCGAGTAATCTCCTCAGTACACACAGAGAACCAGAGTGGGAGAGTGCCAACCCAACCCACTTGACCCTGAAACTTCCATCTTCTGATCTTGGGTGTAAAGGATCTGAATATTGAGGATGTCTTGCAATTAAAGCTGAGTAACAAGAGTCACTACCCTGTGTGTCTGGGGTTCCACCAGGCCTGAGGGATTCACAGAACTCAGCAAGTGGAAAAGTAGAGGGGAGTTCTTGGAAGAAAATTCGAGATACCCCTTACCTCTATCACCATTGCCTGGTGTGGTGCGGGGGGCGGGGAGGGGATGAAAAGGGGGGCAGGGGAAGACCAGGTGAGGAGAGGCTAGTCACCTAGAAGGTGACTCCTACAGGGGAATGTGAGGAACACAGGCTGGGAATTTGGAGAGGTGGGTCTCGGGGCTCCCCTGGGAGGATGCTGAACTTCTGAGTTTGCATTCCCACACAGGCTCTGCCCAGATCCGATGGAAGCAGGAAGACTTGGAGAGGGCAGGGGTCCATCTGTGAGGTCCATCTGTGAGGATGAGGGGGCAGGGAAGGCCGGCCTCCAGCCCCTGCCCCCGGAGGAGATAAGGAACAATGCTATGTAAAGCCAGAAAGAAAAGATTAAGGAGCCTGTCTCCAGGTCCAATGAGATAGCAAAGGGGAGATGAAAGATAAAAGGGAAGATGGTCTAGAAACAAAGCTTCTCAGCTTCTGAAAACCAGAGGATTCTTGGGTGAAATCTAAAATCTGTCCTAAAGGCCTGCAAGGACAGATGGGGTAAGTTAGATGCCTAGGATGACAGCAGAGGTCCACGGATCCTATAATAGGGAACTTCACAACACCGCGCCAGGAGAGCCGCAGTGCTGAGCCTACAGACGTCCACGAATACTTGGGATGGTTGACCCGCTGATTGGAACAGCCTAGTGAACAGTCTAGCTGGCCGGTTCAGGCCAACCCAGGACAGGCTCACAGGGTCTGAGTTGTGAGGAATTCAGCCACTAAAATGCTCGAGCTACTACTAGGGAGCTTTACAAGCAGCAAGGACGTCTCTCTTAGAATGGGCTGAGTCAGAAAGGAAAACACTCTTCCCTCAGTCTCAGCTAGGCTGGGGACAAAACCGAACGAGACAGGATGTCGCACCATGGCGATGGCCATTCTCCCTGGCCTGCAAAGCTCGGGGCAAAACCGTCTCCTCTGACCAGGACAGCCTGGTGTGTGCTGTGAGGGCTGACAGCTGCGATGACGGCTATGAGTTCCAGGAAGTTGATGTGTTTCTTGGCGATGGGCTCAGCCTATGCCTTGCACAGGGCGGCAACCCAGGCAAGTCACCATCCCCCCTCACTGGCACGGGCTTTGGTCAAACGAGGCCTTGGAGTGTCACACGGAACACCCGAGCAGGCTGGGCACAACTGGGCACCGCGAGCTGCTCTGGCCACTTCTGCATCCTCCCCGCTGGGGACCATGTATGTGGGCCCTCCCATTGGGCCGTCTTCTGAGGTCTGCCTCCAAAACACGCCCCCCCCCACCATTTCCATCCCCTCAAGACGACAGGAAGTAGTGAGACCTTCTAACCTGCCATTCAAAGCTCTCCACGCTCTGGCCTTAGTTTACCGCCTGGCCTTCTTGCCCGTGGTGACCTCTCTGTTCAGTTTCTTCCCCCAGAATGCACGTCTGCATGCTGCCCTCCTCCAATCCTATCCCTCGGGGCCACCTTTCACACAAAGCCTCCTTCATTCCCACTGAGAGAATTCCTGAAGCTGTTATAAAACCCTGACTCTGCAACATCAGTACTAATACTACTGATGATGATGATGATGATGGCCGCTAATGAGTTCTGAACACTACCTGCCACACGCTAAGTGCAGTATCTCATTGAATCCTCCTCGCCACACCCGAGGAGCACTGGTCCCACCGTACAGATGAGAAAACTAAGGTGCAGGGGATTAAGCAACCTGCCCCCAAGATCACGGTCATAGAGCAAAGTGAATCCAGCTTCTAAACGCTGCTACGTTTCTTCTGGACAAAATCTGCAACCCTGGCGCGGGGCTTGAGAGAACAGATGTACTCCCTCAATCACGTTCTCTGACTCGTCACAATCATATTCTGAGTCATTTCTGCCCTTCCAGATTGCTCGGCACCTGGCCTCGCATTTCTGCCTGTTTCCAGGCAGGGAAAGGAGCTCCCTCCTCATACCTTCACCTCTGTTTTCCTCCCTCTGGCAGGATGCATGACCAGACTTCCACCCCAGACTAAAAAGTTCACGGCACAGGGCAGGAGTTTGGAAGCACTCACTGCCCTTGCTGTGCAAAAGGGATTGGGTGGGGGGGAACCTCCACATTCTACACCCTTGAATTCTAGAAGGAGAAGGCAACTGGAAGGAAGCCACCAGGCTCTGCCTGAAATCCTGTACAGCCCAGGTCTGCCCAAGTGACTGGATCCAACTGATCCACCAATGTGAGCTCAGAGGCCACCTGTGTCCTCTAAGCCACTTCTGCATCCATCCACCAATGTGAGCTCAGAGGCCACCTATGTCCTCTAAGCCACTTCTGCATCCATGCAGATGGAGACACAGGCCTGGAGCAAGGGGAGCTCTGACAGGAAGCCTGCACCTTCAGGTCCTGGGGTTCCAACAACGTGTCTGGGGGAGGGATGTAGTGGGGGAGGGCAGAAGAGGGGGAACACAGAGGGTTGGGAGGAAGTAGACAGAACTGCACAGAGCACAAATGAAGTAAACACGACGCAAAGGAAATCTCACACAGTCTCATCCAGCCAGTGAGACGTTAACTACTACGGACTCTCCCACACAGGCCACCCCAAAGTGTGGTCCCCATGTGGCAGCATCACAGACCTTTGCTAGAAATGCCGATTCTCAATATATATAAGTCAGGTCATTATCCTGTACACCTTAAGCTTACACAGTGCTCCTATCAAGGATGTTGCAATAAGACTAAAAGGAAAAAGAAATACAGATGCTCAGGCCCCGCTCCAGACCAACTACGTCAGAAATACCTCCAGGGAGGTCTGCACATTGGCTCTCAGGGGATTCTGATGCCGTCTTGAGAACCAGCATTCATCTTTATGGAGAATTCTGGAAGAAGGCTGACACAAAACCAAGGATCTCCCTGACAAACTTCCCTTCTGGGAGGATTTGGAAGGAGCCACTGTTTTATCACAGCCCCAGAGCAAAAATCAAGGCGCTAGAAACTCTGATCTCGGTTCTCATTTTAGCTGTATTCACACTTTGCATGAGTGAATGAAATGAGTGCAAAGAAAGGAAGGAAGGAATGTACGTGTGTCTGTGGGGGGGGGGGGTAATCTATTCAGGACCTATTTTAGCTGCTCAGGAACGGGGAACACGTCAGATGTGAACTTCAGACAAGGGAGGGCCAGCCTGCAGTGCTCGGGAAGCAAAACCACTCAGCCTGGCCCCGGGGAAACTCTGGAACCTCAAAGCTATCTCTCCAGCAAATGGCATTCCCCAAGCTGTCACTCCCAGAAAGGGTGCTGTGGGATGTTCTCCACAGTCCAGCCCTGCAGCCAGGACTTCTGATGGTCCTGGACACCCTGATGGGCCCCGCCAATGTCTCTGCTGCTCACCGGCAGTCTGTGCGCCCCCAAGAGGGCAGGTGGGAGGACCGGTCAGGCGGGACAGCCCCGAGGGAAGGCAACCCTAAAGAAGCCCTATCAGCCTCAGAAGGAGCTCAAGGTCTCCAGCAGTCTCTTAATGGGACCGTCGGATGGAGAGGGAAAACCCACGCAGAGATCATTCCGTCAGCATCCAGCGGCTGCCCCTCACTGATCACGTTTCAGGAGCCCCCGTGGACACCAGGAATACCACAGGCTGCTGACCCTCCACAAGGAATGTTCACTGTCCTCAGGTAAAGGACCATTTCAATATTCAGGAAAGTGGGGGGCGGGGGAGAAGGAGCTGCTCAGGGGAGTGACAGGTTCCATGCTGGAAGCAGCTTCTCTCTTAAAAATAAAAATCACTTGGACGCTTTGATGGTTACAGGACATACCCTTGCGGCAGGGAGGCACGCGTTGCCTCGGAAAGCAGGGTTCTTGCTTACCAAATGTAGCTGCGTAAGTCAGCTTAAATTTACTATCTGAAATACGAACCACTGGAAAGATGGACCGATTTTCTGGAACATGCTCATTTATGAAACCATCCGTGGGACCCTACTCTTCTTCCTGTATTTCTCCACAGAGCTCTTGGCTTCTTTAGAGGGAGGAAGTGGGGCAAAGTCTGGCTTGTAAGCTTCTCCGTCGGTCATTGAGACTATGAAGAAGTGGGCTCCACGCCTTGCAGCTCTTCTCCCGGGAGCACGTCTCACTGACAGGGTCGAACCACCGCCAGACTTGCAAAGCCACATCCCAGCTGCCACACGGCAGCCATTTGCTCCCCAGTGTCCTGGCCTTCCAGGTGGGGGCCCCACTGGCCCACGGGGCCTGGCCCCGTCTCTCTCTCTCCAGGTGAGCTAGGCTTTTCCTAAACCGGCCACTGGGATCTGGTATTTTATAATGTTCTTGCCCTAACTTAGCAGAAACGTGCCTGGTTCCCTTCTCTGCCTGAGAAAGCAGGTGAGAAAGAGGTGGGCAGCCAAGGGGGCCTAACCGAGGTAGCACTCCAGCTGGGCAGAGGCTCATAGGACCCACCGGGTACCGTCACCTACCCCCAGGGCACGAAAGGCTCTTCAAGCCTAAACCAGAAGATGTCTCTGCAGGAGACTGAATGCAGAAGCCCCCACCCTACCCCACCCTAAGATCCGCCCAGGGGCTTATCAGGAAAGGGTGGGGAGAGGCCCCCCACATCACACCTTGACTAGGGAATTTAAAAACAGAAAAGAAGACTATTGTTAAAATAGAAAACAGGATTTAAATAAGGGTATGTCAGAAGTCTAGTGTACATCCAATTATATGTCTGTCAGAGTACCTCCTTCCCTAATAAATTAGGGGGCATTAACCCTCTGTGACATAGACCTTTGGGCTGGAAAAGGTGTTAGGTACTTTACATACATTTAACCCTTCCCCAAACCTTATCTAGGGCAATGATGAGGTTATTTGCTAGCTATTAGGCAGCTCCTAAGAGGCAGGGCCGAGATTCTAGCCTGGGGTTGTCCGACTCCAAAATTCTTACACCTTCCTCTGCACCACAACGATGATCATGGAAAAACCATGCAGAGAAGGGCAATGAGCACTGGAAAGCCAAGTGGGGGGGGGGGGGACAAGAAATGACTGAAGGAACTGGACATGTTCAGCCCATGGAAGAGAAAGAATAGGAGACACCTTGAAGGCCTAGCACATGGGAGGGGTGTGTGTCCACAGCATGAATGACATTTGCACAAAGAAGCAGGTCTGGGACCCCATAATCCTTTATACCAGAGTTCTGGAACAACTAGCCCTGCCCACAGATGGAAAGAGGCCCCAATAACGTAATGAGCTTGCTGTCCCTGGAAATATGCAAGCAGAGGCCGAATAACCACAACTTCAGTTTTGCAGTGGGTGGGAGACCCTATCAGGTCATCCTTCTGACTTTCAGATTCTCTACATCGAAGAGGAAGAGGATGGTCCCTTTCTCCTAAGCCTGTAAGATTCAGAAACAGGCCCGAGCAGAATAAACTCCAGCAGTAGGATTTAAAAGCGCAAGACGCCGAGTCTCAAATCTTGGACTGAAGCTCAGCTTGCCACCAGCGGAGCTGACCCTCGGCTCACATCCGGAAAGCAAAGCTAGCCACACTGCTCTCACGGTACAGAAATCAATCAAAGGAATACTTAGTAAGACACTTTACAGGCGGTACAGCGCCCACCAACACCAGCTATCGATGTTACGCCATTTAGCGCCCAATGTCCCAGCTTCCCTGGCTCCTGGGCCAACTCCCCCCATCTTCTAGATTCATCCATGGGCCTCCCCTGTTGCCAACGGTTTCACAGCCGGGGTCAGTTGGATGATCTTTAAAAATTTCCATTCCAGCCCCCAAGGTTAACGATGAAATATAATGTAGCTTATCACGAATGCAATCTCATGAACAAGGGGCAGAGCAGCTGCTGCCACGCTCACTCGCAATGTTGTAGGGAGAGCAGGAAATAAAACCCCTCCAGCTTCAGTTCGCTGCTGAAACAAATCCTGGGCAGCTTTGCATTTGCTTAATCAAGGAAGCTGGTGGCACTGCTGGCTTCCACGGGGCCCTGGCTCCCTCTTCCCCAGCTCTTCAGCACCTCTTCCCTCCCAGCTATGCAACCTGAATGCAGCGCAGCTGACACCCAGCCCTCGCCCCAGACACTCCTCTGAAGTGGGTCTGGGTGCCTTTAATCACATTTACAGCTTGGAGACAGAGGAGGCTGGAGTAAAGTTCAGCAGCCGTTTGCAGAGAGTTTTAGGCAATATCCTGCAACTCTTTCACAGGCCCTGAGGTTGTGGGGCTGGCCTTTCAGACACGCTTGGGTAAAGGGGCTGCAGAAATAGGATTCTCCACCCCCGCCCCCAGGAGGAGCTGGATAAGCACCCCTCAGGGCAGATGGGTAACCTCAGATCTGGGCTTCAGATTCCCAGAATTCGGGGCCATTTCAGGCGGACCAGCCCTTATAAAACCAAAATTACTTTGTGGGAGACAAAAGTGTTGTTCTGAAATGCTTCCACCCTCACCGCTCAGAGAAGGCAGTAGTGGAAGGAGATCACATCTTTCCTCGCCCATTGGAAAAGTGGTCGGCTGTGGTCAATATTTCACAGTGGGTGATCAGACATTACAAACCGTCAGCTGAGAATGACTGTACTATGCCCAAGCTACCAGGCGCTCGTGGCCTGCCCTCTATGCCCTCTAACGGATGGTCTTTTCCCCTCACTTTTGCCTCTACGAAAAGTATCCACCCCACGTCTATGAAGAAAAACAAATACTCTGAGATATAAGCAGTTGATAAGCGTTTATCACCAGCCAACCAGTCAAAAACATTAGCAAGTGGTTTCTCTTTAAGTTCGCTGAGCCCAAACCAAAAAGCTACTCCAGGGCAGGATGGGGCTCCAGGAAGGCAGGTGCCACGTGGCGCCATCCCCCAGCCCCAGCCTTGAGGAGCCGCCGGGCACTGTTCGCTTGCATCTGAGCGCACAGGGGGCACTCCGCTCGCAAGACAAGCCCCACCCTGACCCTAAGAACCTTTTGCAAGCCCCTCAACTTCCCTTCTGAGTGACAAAGAACAGGAAGGACGATCTCAAAAGGGGAGAGCACTCAGCCAGCACCAGCAGTGAGCCTAAGAGGAGATCCAGCAGCGAGAAATCAGAGACAGGGTCCTGGGCCCTGGGCCTCGCTGGCAGACTGGGAGACCAGGGCACACGGCGTGCAGGACCATTCTGCACGTCTGCTCAGCCCCAGAAGGGCCGGACGCATCCCTCGGGTCCCCATGGGTGAGACACCCCCCACAGGGAAAGTGTCTGGTGCACAAGGCTTAGCGACCCCAGCGCACGCCCGATTAACTCAGGTAGCGTAGAGCACAAACATTCCCAGTCAAGTGGGGGTTTCAGCTGAAAAAAGACTGGCCTCTGCCCGTATTCTGACACAAAATTCTTTTACTGTGCTGTGAAACCACGTCCCGTTTCTCGAATAGAGTCTTCAAGCCCACCTGCAGTCATATGAGGATCCCTCCTCTTACCCGTTTCATTTTACTTGAATGCCTGTGATAAAGGCACCCTCGTGTTGTTCAAAAAGAACACCCTACTCTTTCCTTTTATCTTCCCTTAACAGTTTGCCATCCAGTGATAGGAGGGGCCTCGCCTCCAACAGTCCGCCCTTTTATCTCCCGCTGACCACGCAACCACGTGAAGCCAAGGGCTGGATTTCCTGAAGCGCCCGCCGAGGGGCTGTTTGACTTGTTTAAAATATTACTGGCCTCCAGAACCTTGGAACGATGCCTCAGCAACACCTACCCAGCATCCATTTCAGCTCCAACCTTGAAAGCCTCCAAGTCCAATGTACCAGGACTCCTCGTGCCTCGGTGTGGGAGGCTTACTGCTTCCAAGAAAGAGACCTCACTTTCCAGGCTCATGTATGTATTTGCTTCTTGTCTGCAGCAAATCAGGAGCCACTTTCATCAGTCCACAAACCCCAGATGTTACTTACAGTAGCTCAAGTTAAACTCTGAGTTTACACTGTTATTATTCTAATAATTCAGCGGCATTTAATCCCATCCTTTAGCCACCAGGACACTGAGCGGTATGCCACGTGCTTCCTTGCATAAGCCTGGAATACACTGCACCCCTCGTCTGGAGAGTGAGGACAGGCCATGACCTCTGATGTCCTTCCAGGCCTAACTCTGTGGATGAGACTCAGCTCCACTGGGAGGCACAGGTCCCGGCTCAAAAGCACTTCCACCTGCTGCCGAACGCGGTGAGCATTCCTGTGAACGTCCAAGGCTGGCCATGGCAGCAGACTCCCATTTCGTAGCAGATTAAGGCAGTTGTGGGACCACGTGCCACTTATGGGATGGAATGACCAGAAGGAGTTCACCCATCAGAGCACAGAGGACCTCGACTCCCTGCCATTTGAGGCCAGGAGTTCCATTTTCTCAGCATCACACCAGCATATGTGAGGTTAATGGTTTCAGAGAACGATAATATCAGATGTTTCAAACAGTCCACCAGAGTTCCTGGAGTACAGGAAAAATCTTTACAAAGTCAACTAAAAAGAAGAAAAACTTCCTTGCCTAAGTAACCCCTTAGCCCCTCACAATCTCCCAGGGAAGAGGGTTGGGGGACAGGGGGAGGGAGGCAGGCAGTGGAGTGATGACGGTAAGCATGGCCATGGATAAAACGGTGGCCAATGAGTGACGGAAGCCAGGCTATACGTTACATTTGCAACACAAATTTCTGTGCCATCACTCCAAGACGGAGCCAGTATTTTAAGGATCTCTCTTTATGAGGCACAGATAATAAACAAGAGTGTTCAGAGAGCAGCTCAGCCACGCGGTCCCCATGCAAAACTCAGGAGGCTGCACTCTCTGTGGCCCCTCTCTCGCTGCCACAGGGCTCAGCCCTGTCGCTGGCCTGTTGGAGAACAGG
Source organism: Ursus arctos (assembly GCF_023065955.2). Lineage (NCBI taxonomy): Eukaryota > Metazoa > Chordata > Mammalia > Carnivora > Ursidae > Ursus > Ursus arctos. The sequence goes on along the minus strand of NW_026622997.1, from coordinate 11,664,657 downwards.
AGCCAGCTCCCTGGCTCGGCCCCACGGGCCAAACAGCAGACACTCTGCAACGTCCTCTGTTTCCTCCCAGCCATGAAGTCAGAACAACCTGTACAGACAAAGAGAAGCGAAAACTTGCGAAACAAGGGCATCTACCCTGCTCACTGAATATGCCCGAGGAAACTTTCTCAGAGACCTTTTCAGATGCTTCATTACAATTCTGGAAAGAAAACGCAGTCCCCTACACCCAGGCATGCTCGTGTTCACACAAACCCAATTTCATGCTCTGCCGGCCCCATAACTACAACGCAGAAGTCAAAATATAAGTCCAGAGCATGGCCCCGGTTAGTTAACAGATTTGGAATTGTAACTGACACTTTTCTATAAACTCTTTTAGAGGCCAGTGACATCCTGGCATGTTCCCAATCTGAAAACAGAGTTTTCCTAAGGCAGGGAGGGGAGAAAGGCCTAAAACATTATACAACGATTTGCTACCTGACTACAGGAAAAATGCTGTTTGCAAGAAAGAGATGTGGGGGGAAAAAACCTTTACCATCTCTTTAGTCCTTGTAGTTAACCCCTAACTAACGTTATGCTCTGGCCAAGGCAAGAATAATCCTTTCAGGTTTCACCCACAAGAAGCTCCTAATTGTGATAACTTTTTTTTTTACCCTATCAGCTGAGATTCATTCAACAGGCCTAGAGTTGGGAAGACAGATATGCAAAGTAATTCCAGTTCTATCTGACATAAAGATCTCAAAAGTACTGTGCTACTGGTGCGAGCCATGTATGCTATGCAACCCAAATTTATAGTCAAATGCGATTATTCGCGTTAGGCAAATGCTCCTTTAAATTTTTTTTAGCTTGGAGAAAGAAAAAACCAAGGGACGCATTAATCCGTCAAAGTTGCCAGGCTTAGAACTTTCGCAGCTTCTCTGTATTTTATCACTTCTATGGCTTCAGCCACCAGACAGGTAGGTTTCAACTTTAAAAAAATGAGTCTCCTTAGTCTCCTGGGGTCCGACTTCCAGGCCCACCCTTGCTGCTTTCCATGAACCCAGGCCAAAGCCCAGGAGAGTCCACAGAAAATGTGCGTTCTCTGCAAAGGGTTAAAATTCATTGTTGAAGATGTTCTATACTCTCTTTGTGCCCTGGACGCAGGGTGAGATTTGGTTATCAGTGTGGAAAACCTGAAACAGGATGGTGGCCATTCTCAGATGTTCGTCTACGAAGGTCCCAGATGTGAGAACTACCAGGAGCTGCACAACAGAGCCCCCGGCCTAGAGATCGAGGAGACAGGGCACAAGGAGATAAATTCCAATCCAAGGGAAAGCGAATCATGAGCCAAGCACTTTAGGGCTGCAAGGTTCCCGAGGCAAGTCATCAAGTGTGAGGGAAGTAGGGCAGAAGCAAACATGAGCTTAAAGAAGCTCCCGGCTTTCCGAGGACAGGGCGTTCCAATTAGGAAATGCGTGGAGACCCAAGAAGGTCTGCATGGTCCCTGGTGTCACGAAAGCACTGGCTGCTCCGTGCCTACATTTTCCCCCTTCTTGAGTGAAACAAGAAAAAGCAGACGATTTGCTGAGATACTCACAAAGCTGAACGTATTATTTTCCAAGGTTCAGGTGCCTCCTTTTAAAATGAGACGATAAGCATAGGAGATGGTTGAGACTGGTTATTAATGGTGATTTATTTTTGGCAAAAGAAAAAAAAAAGGCCATCCCCTGTGTCTACCTGCCAAAGTTTTACCTTGACTTTCTGGCCCCTGAAAACAAAACCCTTGCGAGCCACCAGACTATATACCAGTGCCTCGTTTGAAAGGAGGGAGAGTGGAGTGGGGCAAAGGGCAAAGACAGGGTGGCAAAACTGTGCTGGTGTCAAAGTTCCATCCACAGGGGATGGACTTCATCCTGTGGCTGTGAGAACCCACTGAAGGTCCACCCCCTCCTTTAAAAAAAAAATACTGAGATGAAATAATCATATTTGTATTTTTAAAAGCTCTTGGCAGTAGTTTAAGAAATGGACAATTAGAGGCGCATAACCCAGTCAGGAGGCCACTGCCAATACAAGGGGCAGATAGGAGGCGCGTGGGATCCAGGAAGACATCACCCAGGGCCGGACCTAGCCGGCGAGTGAGGATGAGGACCAGGGAGATGCTGGGCTTCCTGCACTGGCGACAGAGTGGGTGGCAAGGCAGTTAACGGAGATGCAGAAAAAAATCCCCAGTACAAGGATAGCATAAAGAGAGTGCGGCAGGAAGGGACTGGTTATTCAGTAGCAGGATTAAGAGAAAAGATCTGCTCCAGAGAAAACCTCACATGACCAGAGCCAGAAAAGGAGCAGATGGGAAAAAAGAAGGTTCTGGAGGAGGTGGGAAAGGAGGGCAGGGGGCTGCCAGGCACGGGAAGATGAAACATTCGGGCCTGAATGGAATACATAACATATGCAGCCATGTAAACAGAACTATTCATTGTCAAATTGACTGTGCTAATGAACCCTGACATAAGCTGCTGATGTGGGGGGAAGGGCACAAAGAGCCTTAACTCCCAGGTTACAAGTCTACACAAAACTGTACCACATGTAAAACAAGAGAAAAACAAAATCCACCCTCCTCTCTTTCCAAGAGCCTATCATATAAAACTCACATGTTAGATACTGGGGGAAACATTCTATGGAACTGATAGGATCTGGAGCAGTGAAGTCCAGGTGAAAGTTCTCCAACAATGAAAATGGCCTCTACCTGTGAGGCCCAATATGGTAACCGCTAACCCCACGTGGCCACTGAGCACTTGAACAGAGACTAAAGTAACTGAGGAACTCCATTTTTAAATTTTACTTAAGTTTAACTTAAATTTAAATAGCCACATGTGGCTACCAGCTGTTGTACTGGACAGCATAGGTTTATGGTATTTTTTTTCCTCCAGTAATCTTGGGTTACTAGATTGTTGTCCTTCATTTGTTTGCTTCCTGGGGTTTTTAAGCCCTAGAGCAGGAATAAAGATGATCTGGTATGGTTTTACCTGCAGGCATGAGAAGGGAGTGAGCTGATCCCAGAAGTAATATACTCTGCTATGAGTCTTCATTCTTCCCGGTGTTTATCCGAGTTTCAATGCATAAAGGGAAATCACCCATGAAACCAACCACAGAGGGACATCTCCCAAGCCAGAATGAGTTCTTCGCAGTGAGTCATCACCACCCTGCCCCATCTACCCCAAACCTGCTCAGACCTGGTCCCACCTCCAACATGAAGGTCAATGTGTACAAACATGGGAAAATGTTACAAAATCAGATCAAGTTTAAAAAGCAAGTCAGTACCTTTGAGCATTCTGCAGTATGATCATGTATTTATGGACAAAGTCTGGAAGATGCAACCAGAAATGAGATATGGCTCATGGGAATATGGTGATTTTTTAAAGAGAAACATATAATTTAGTATCATTATAAACTTGATTTTTCTAATTAATTTTTTTAATATACAAAAAAAGAAAATAGACAGCATTCCCTCTTAAATATGAAACTGTTCCCCTGCCTCCCTCCCCCAATTTATGTATCTTTAGTCATAGCCCAGGGCCTGGCACACAGGAGGCGTCTGTTCAGTTCACTCTAAGTAAGCATGGGCTGATGAAGGGGTGAGATGCTCAGACTGATAAGCCCCATTCTACAGACAAGTACAAGATTCATACCCTTGAAGGACACGTGATGGAATGAGCACTGGGTGTCATACGCCTGATTAATCACTGAATCCTCCCTCTGAAACTAATAATACAGTACATGTTAATTAAATTGAATTTAAATAAAAAATTTAAAAAGATTCATATCCTTGAAACTGTACATAAAATCTGTGGTATTCATTGTTGGGGGAAGAGTCCATAAATTTGATCCGATTTTCAAATGTTCCTTTTTCTTGTGGAGATGAGGTCAGTCAGGTAATACATGGTAGTGACTTAATAAAAGTGAGTGAAATCAATCCCCCAAACGATCTCCCCATGCCTACTACAAACAGTTACAATTTTAGAACAGAATTCACCCTACAAAAAGAGGGTTGGGGAGAGATCATGGGAATCCCCATTTCTGTCACTGCATTTACGTTTTTGTTCTGTTGCCCCAATTACTCCAGGAAGAGCCAGCTGCTGGAACCAAGTTAGTTCCCTGATGCTGACTATTCTGTTAAACTTTCTGAGTGCCTGTTACCACCCCCTCTAGGCCATCAAAGGCACCGAGGAGGTTTTCTGTAAGATCCACGGAGAGGTGTAAATGTGGCCCAAACACTAGCAATTCCTGGGACTCTCAAAGAGGTCCCAGAATAGAGGGTGGTCTCCAGGAGGATGTTTGTGTTGCAATTAACAAAAGGTAATGGCATTACTGAGCCTTTTAAATAGAAGCGAAGAATTGAAACTGAGTCCTTCTATGCACCAAATAGTCCTTACTTAAATTGCAATGCATAAATAAAATAAAGTGGCTGTAAACGGGAGGATTATATCAACTAAAAAATTCAAGAGTCATAACCAGGGGAGTGGGAAAAGAGACGGACGAAACGGTATGGGGCGAAGGGGGCTGGCTTGGTCCTTGTTTCCTCTGTAGCCTTTGAAGGTGAATTTTTTTTTTTTTCTGGTCTTCAAGCTGTCAGAGGTTAAAAGGAAACGAAACAAACTTGTCTGAAAAAATTAACCAATGGGAGCTGCCATCAGCTTTCAACTGATTTGGAGGGAACAATATCCGCCCCCCCCCGCGGCCCTCAAATGCTGCGTGATGATAAAAATGCACTTATTGGTTACCTCAACTGGTAACCAGGCTCTACCACTAGACTTGGCGTGGTTGGGGGTGTTCTAGAAACTCACCACCTGGGTGAGAGAAAGCAGCAGCGATGAGAAGGTAAGAGAATTAAGTGCCGTCTATGTCATACTAACTTTAAGTCCAGGGGAACACTGGCGTACGTGAGCACAGGGGTGTGAGAGGGAGAAGCGAGGCTGCAAGGAGCCCAGATGCAGAACGGACCCCGAGAAGCCCCGGAGCCAAGTCCGGCTGACAGAGGGTGTGTGGGGGTGAGGTGCGGGGAGCTGGGGCAGCGGGGCTGCGGGCTCGGTGTAGGCAGAGAAGATGATGTCAGTTTTCAGAGAACCTGTTCGAACATGGAACGGGACTGCAGGGGAGGGAGGCCTGACTAGAAACTGGAACAAATGAAACACGGAGAGATGTAGGCAGGCTGGGTACACAACGGAGGAGCAGAGGGGGTCAGGGGGTATGTGGCAAGAGCCATGGGCTAGATTTCCTGCCGCCCTGGGATGATGACTGGGAAGAAGGTTTGGGGGGGTGAAGGCAGTCAGGCTAAGTGAAGAAATGGCAGGAATCAGAAGGGCAGGTCTGGGTACTACGGGATTAGCACAGAGGTGAGAATGGGAGCTTATGGGTGCACATGGGAGCCACCCCTCCGCAGAGAGGCAGGGCCTGCGCTGGGTGAGCCCGGAGTCAGAGCAAAGAGGGTCCAGGGTTACGCCACAGAGACAGGAAAAAGGGCTGGCAGGAATGAGGTCCCCAGGAAGGAGCAGGGTGTGGTGTCCAAATCAATGTGAAAGCAGCAGCAATGCAGCCACAGGACCCTTCCGAGCCTGGGAAGATGAAAAACACAGAAAGGAACCATCTGAGGGGGTGCTCAAGGAAGCTCACAGCTGCATGAACTTAATCTGGAGCACACAGTAGGCACTCAGATATTTTACTGATTAGTAATCTCAAGAAAACAGGCAGGGGGTCATATGCTGTGAGGAGGAGGAAGAGAAAAGGGGAATTGATGGTTTAAGGAGCAAAGGGCCCCAGGGAGCTGGTGGGAGGGAGCACAGTGGCAGAGATAAATAAAGGCCTCCCCAGCGGCCAGCCCAGCACCGGGACAGCCAGGGACAATGACGCTGAAGGGGGGGGGGTGGCTCTCTGTTAGCTTAGGTATTTACAACCACGTGATCGTGATCTGGAGGTGCTCTGGAGTAAGACTGGGCTCCGGGGAGCAGCAAAGCTGCTCCCTGGAACCCCAGCCTCCCACTCAGGGTGAGTCTGGCATCCTGTTCCCCACTGTGGACAGCTGGCTGAAGAGCAGGAAGGAAAACCATGTTATTTCAAACGGTGGCATCTTTTATTCCAGCTATTTGAGGCGAGCCTGTCAGGGTTCTCCCAACAGATGCCCAATTCACACACACAGCTGCTCTCCTGGACAGTAAACAAGTGGGATCCTACCTACAAACACCAAGGGCACCAGGTCGAGGGGAGAGAGAATATTTTCCAAACGCCCAACCCAAAATGGCTTTCATGGGGTTTTCCGCCCCCCAGGCTGAACTTCTAACCCAGATGCGCCTCAGTGCGGAATGCAGCCGGGAAATCGCAAGGGACCCACAGGAGCGGATTATGAAGGACACAGCCCTCCACCAGCACAGGGGTCCGCCGTCCTTCTCCCAGGGTAAGCTGGTCTGGGCAAATGCACGCAGACCCTGTGATTCAATTAGCTGAGTTCAGTTGCTCTTTTTAGGTCACTACTTTCTTCTTTTGTTTAGATCTGACTCAAGATTTACTTCAATTATCCACACCTCTGTTAGAGTACCTAAGCAAATTAAACCATCCGAAGTGAGAGAGAGGGAAGGAAGGAACGGGATCTTTAATAAAACAATGTAGGCAAAACAGCCCTCCCCCCAATCTCTGTTCTCTACATTACCAAACTCCTAGACAAGCAACTGTTTCTTAAAGGAAGATTCTAGACTCTTAAGCCTGAATGTGAAAAACCCCGTGGTTAAGCCCTGGCTTGCAGGAAACTAAAAATTTCAGCAATTCTGGAATGAAATGTTATGTTCAGAGCTATACAAAGCGTAGCAGCTGTTCCCAGCCAACACGAAAACCGAAAGGGGTGATGCTATCTTTATCCTCTACCTAGAGTCAAAGCTGGTGCCGGCCTGGGCAGGGCTGCCAAGGAGTCTGCTCGGTTCTAGCCTGCTGAGCACAGGAGACAAAGAAGGCAAGAAGTGCAGGGGCCAGCAAAGTACACCTCAACGAGACAAACAACAGACCCACCTGGGAGAGGGAAAAGACAGTTAATCATTAACAACTTTTAAAGGATGCAAGGGAACAGCACCGCTTGCGAAGCAGCTCTCGGTGACATTTGGAAAAGCCTTTTCCATCAGTTCAAAATTGGAAAGATTTGATCCATCTAAATCTTCCTGAATATTCCAGGTGGAAGGAGGGGAATCCTTTCATCGGTTTTCTTGGGAAGGAAAAACACGCTTCCCTCTATTATAATTCAAGTCCTGATCATGAACACTGAACAGAAAGCTCTTCAGACCACCTTGTGGAGTGAAGCCTCAGAGGAGCACCTCAGGGAGAGATGAGGATGGGAAAGGGCCTGAGAAGAATCTCTCCTACGCCCGAAGCTTATGCAAGGGTTAGCTGGAGAAAATGTGCTTGTGGTGGGGCCAGGCTACCTCCCTCTGAGAAGATGCTTCTCGGCAGCCACTGGGCTCCAGCCCCAACAACCCCGTCCTGTCACCGTTCAGTTTTACACGGTTGGGCACCTGCTGCCCAGCCATGCATCTCCAGCGCTGGTCCACGCGGCGGGCAGCCTGCCACATGCGTAAACCACCAACGACCGAAGCTGCCGGTGAGGGGGCTTCACGCTGGTAATGGGAACTGCCACCGACACGCCACACTTCCTGCTAATTCTGACAGACTGTCTCCAAGAAAAAGAGAAGAGCCACCGCAGGGCCGCCTGGGCTACCACCCGGAGATCGGCAGGCAGAACGGCACAGCAGTTAAGGAGTGGACTCACCAGCCACATTTCCTGGGTTCAAATCCCACCTCTTCCGCTTGCCCGCCGTGGTATGTGGCTTGACCTTGTGACACTGCCCCGAGACGGCTACGGCACGTCCCTCTGCCTCAGTCTCCTCGTCTGATGGCTGTTGTGAGGAATGTCTGAGTTAGATCTGCTAAGTGCTTTCACACAGTCTGGGGCGTCCACTGCCAACTCTCCAAGTGCTTGCTATTATCATATAGGTGCTCAGCCCTGAACATACGTCTGCTGCACAAACACACTAGCAAGGGCGGATCGGCACGTCGGGGTTGATTCACTAATTATCAGTTCAACGGGTTCCAAAGACATGCCACTCATCCAGGGCAATGGTCCTCACACTTGCCCATGAACCTACAGAGCTCACTGTCACTGAGGTCTGGGGATCCTCTCCAGAATTCCTGATTCGCGAGGTCTGGGGTGGGGCCCAAGAATCTGCCTTTTGAACAAGTTCCCAGGTGATGCTGATGCTGCTGGCCTGGGGATCACGCCTGGAGAGCCACCACTCACTGGCACAGTTAACGCCTTCCATGCCACGTTTCGGGGCCTAAGCCTTACCTAGTTTATTATGTACCCAGTAAGCAAAGGGGAGTAGCGAAGACGCCTGTGGCAAAGCATCCCGCTCAGAGAACAGCCGTGTGCTCTTCCATGCTGCCCGGCACCCCTATACCTCTGCAGGGCATGTGGCCAACCCCATGACAAGTTCTGGCCGATGGGCTCCAGGCTGAAGCTCTTTAGCATGCCATGTGACCTGCAAGCTCCTGCCTTCCTGGGGCCACCGGGAAGGATGGGTGACGGCAGCGCAGCGAGAAGATGAGCGTGGCCTGGATCCCTGGGCCACTGCCCCAAAGGGAGCCACACGACCGAGCTGCTAGGCCTGCACCAATCTCACATGAATAAGAAATGACGGCGCCCGGGTTGAGCCCCTGAGATTTTCAAGTTCGTTTCATGCTTCAGCACAGCTGAGCCTAACCTAAGACAAGTGGTTATGGAAAGAACCTCCCCATCAGTCTTATTAAGGACAACCTGTCAAACACGGATGTGAGGTCTTTTATAATCAAGTCAGTTAGCTAGGATTTCTACCCTATTGTCATTCACTACAATCCATCGAAATAGGGGAGTTTTGTTTTGTTTTTAACCTCACCAAATTTTAAAATTCTTCATCGCAACATGATTATCTAACAGTTGCCAACAATTTAGAAAGCTAACTATGATAAGAAGTACCAAAAACGTGGACAGTAAATACCCCGAAGGCTTCAGATCAAGAGCCCCATGAAACAAAAACGCACACACTTACACTCCTGGAATCCTCTGATTCTAAAAGGCTGGCCAAGAAGAAAGGGTTCCAATTTTATTTATTAAATCATGTGTGAACTGATAATGTATTTTGCCCAAATGAAATAAGGCGAGCTCTTTAAGTAAAACCATCACCATTTAACCACAAAACGACTCTTAAAAGATGATTTCTAGTCAACCTAGGAAAATGTGTGATTCAACAGGCTGATAATGCCCGCAACATACAACCTTTTGGACGGTGTGGAACCGAACACCATAAAAATTCTCATCTCCTAAAAATGCCAGATGCACACACAGCCGAAACAAAGCGTAATCTAGAACTCAACAAGAGAGAGAAATACACAGGTTTAAAGAAAAAAAAAAAATTGGGGAGAGAGAATTTAAAAACAGGTAACACCATCATATAAGCCCTTCCTGGTCTAAAGAGCAAAAAAACAGCACTTCTCTGGAGGGTCCTCTGTGAGGACAAGTTCAGCTGGGTGGGATCTACAATGGATCTCAATGGTGGGGAGACTTCTGGCTAGAATTCTCCCTCTTTCTACAGAGGGCAGGAGAACCACCCCTCTGGGTGTACACACACACACACACACACACACACACACACACACACACACATTTTAAAACTCTTCTCGAAGGAGCTCAGTGGCTCTCTGCTCCCCACTTAGCACAGGCGAGGCTAAGCTGCTGCTTCTGGCCTTCTCAAGTTCTGAGGCCCCTAGAGTGCCTCATTCTTGGGGTGTGGCACATTCCATCTCTTTAGGTACCTTCATGTGGCCAAAACGGGAGAGAGAAAAAAAAAAAAGGAGGTAAACACTCATGTAATGCATTTGGTCACATATTATAACTCAGCTGTAAAATCAGAGTTGAAAATAATTTAAAAAGGCCCCAACACTCAAAGCTATTCAGCAAACTGGTGGGGTTTTCTTGGTGAATGAATTTTTCTTTCTTTTTTCAATTCTTTTAGGAGATATGAAAAAGTCATTTTAAAAAATGAAAACCTGAAAACTTAAACATCTCTTTTAAAAAAAATATCGTACAACACATTACCTTTAAGACATTAGAGAAACCGATAAAGTATCACATAGACCCTAAAATAGGGTTACTTCTTCACTTTTCATTAAGGAGCCAACACCGCAGGATACTCTGTTAGGACATCAGAGAGAACAGGAATAACGTGGAGTTCAACGATAGGTGGATTTATTAATAATCACAGAGCTAAAGGAACTCAGCATCACATCTTGCAAGTACTCTCCTGGAAGACCCCTGGAAACCCCTATTAATTTAGCAAGTTCATTTTATGACGCTGGATGTGAGATGAGTTACTGTGTGCGCATCTATGAGAGAAACATAATAGGAACATCCACATTTAGAAAATGAAAGCCATATAAAAGCGATCTCATGCGATTTTTAGAGTCTAACTTGCTCAGTTTCTTTCTTCCATAGTCAGGTTCAAGCTGAGAGAATCAAGCTCTAAGTCAATTCCTGGGGTTTTTATAAACATTATGCTTCATATAACCAGAAGCCCCTTTCCATTTACTTCTGCCCAGAGAGGTTCATGGCTGCATGAGGACAATGTGAGTGTGACTGTTATTTGCTTAACAAGATGGTTCTCCACCACCCATCCTGCTGCCCCAGCCTGGCGGCCACCTTCTACACTCAGAGAATTGCAGTGTTCTCACCAGCAAAGCTGCCCCCCTCTGCTCTCACTGCTGCTGCCTCTCCAATGGGCACCCCAAGAAAACTTGGGCTATACAAATGCAAGTCTCTGCAATGTGGAACTTTCATGCGCACCCAGGCCATGACCCAACCCAATCTTGGCTAAAGGACTCCCAAACCAGCACTGCCCCTGCACCCCGAAGTTCCCTCTCTCCAGACTCCTCGCCTCCGTAAGGAGACTGCTGCTTGCTGCTCCCGGGGGCTGGTCTGCTGATCATATGACTGCTCAAATCCCTCGGATAAAAGCAGGCATTGTCCATTTTTCCTTGAAATCTCGAAATCCTGGATAAGACCAGCAATCAAGTCACATTTCAATCCTCCAACAACTTTAAATCAACTGATCAAATTCTTCTCTTTGGGTCTCACCACACCCCCTCCCCTTATAAATACTTGATGTCCAACAAAAGTTATTTTAGTCAACTTTTAAAGCAGACCCCCCCCCCCCGCCCCAGCATTTACTTTAAATAAAGGATTAGGATTATGTGAAGAGGAAATGCTTTCAAACGGACAATGAGCGTTATGGACTGAGATGCTAGTAACTGCCCAAATTTCTGTTAGGCCTTTAAAGTGTTCTGGGGGCATCAGAGTATTAACTGAAAGCTGCCCGCTTCCTTCTTCATGTTCAGCCTCCAGACCCACATATGAGTCCTGTGAGCCTGTGATTCATGGAGGCTGATCTCCAGGGCAGCCAGCAGCTGTTCAAATCTAGGCCTGGATGTTTCCCTCCCCAGCACCTCCAGCTCCACCATCCCAACCTCTCAACAGTTGTCCTTGAGGCCCGCCCACTCAGAGGATGCTGTGAGCACATCATCCCCAATTAAGCCTCGCAGGGAGCTACGGGTCACTTCACAGATTCGATCACACAGAACAAGACACAAGCCCTTCCACCCTGTGCCACACCCCTCCTGCTCTGTCTCCACCCCAAAAAGTCAGCACAAAGACCTGCTCCTTGCTTCCTGGGAAGTAATGCTTTTTATTACTTTTCCATCTGCTGTGAGCGTCTCACATCCAGAGAACTAATTCTTATTATATGAAGTTCACACACATGTATTTCCCTTTCCTGACAGAGTCACAAACGTCTACCCATAAAAGAATACTTTCCACCTTCAGCGTGGCTATCAGGAGCTAGAGTTTCCATGGATACGCAGAAGACCAAATTACAAAACTAATTACATTTTCAAAGGGAGTAATTTCTCTTAGCAAAACAAAACTCACGAAGCCTATTTGATTCAGAAGCAGAAAAGGTTATACCAATCTTACTCAGGTTAAGTGCATTACCACACATCAAAATGCACAAAAGACCTAAAGAAATCTACTACTATTAGAAGCTAATTTAAATGCACTTAGGAGTATGATTATTAAAACTCAGGTCCCAGCAACACGCCACATGCAGATAAAAAAATCAAAATGCGTGAGCACCATTACTAGGTATTAGCTGCCCTGGGGGCTTTCCAATCCTGGGATTTCCATGAAAATGTCCTCCAGATTCTTAACGATACCAAGAGAGATTTTTGGTGTATCTCCGTGGAGTGCCACAGCAGTTTCCATCTGCAAAATGGCGCTATGGAGAGGAAGGAACTTAACAAATAACCTAAAAGGGAATAATTGCTGGCAAGCGAGCATTTAGTTTTTCAAATTAGAATTGTTCCTCCTGGCCAAAAGAGCCATGCAGACACTGCTCCACATTAAGAATACAGGTGAACAACCTGGTAATGGTATTTGGACATCATCTGATTCTGCTAACGCATTGTGCTGCTCCCCTCCCCCACATTTGCGCAAAATAAGTATTATTTAAGCATATTCATGAATATACTAGAAGGTTTATCCTAACACTTCATGTTAACTCATAAAGCAGGTGCACATCACTGAGGGGAGTTGTAGGGGGAAGTATTCAGAAATTAATTTTCCATATAAAACTCCTGGGTATAAATCACTCTGAAGTACCTTTCAAACTTCCCCATCTCCTTAAGCAGAGCATGGTGAATCAACGTTATGATTAATATTACTTTTTTGGGCGATGACTCAGGATCATTACAGTGAACAACCATTACACAAGGTGCCTTCGGAAACTAGCGTAACATCCCCCCTATTTCAGTTCTGCCCCTGTACCACATGGCCTCAGTCAGCCATGCTTTTTTCTTAACTGAAATTTTTATTGAGATCACTGTGGATGCACACGCAGTTGTAAGAAATAACACAGAGGAATCTCCTCTGTTAGCGATGCCCAGTTTACCCCAGGGGTAACCAGCCATGCTGTTTCAATTCTTCTGCTCATTTGCTGACATGCTTTCTTGTTGCTGTCAATGTGTCTTTCTGATGGCTTTTCTCCACCCCCAAGCACCAACTTTGGCCTCTAATTTGTTGTTGACTTGAAAATGGAAGAAAATGGGAGACAAGGTGGTCAGGGCCGTATTTACATTAGAAATAAATAATGCTAAGGTACAGGCCCAGGGGACCATCATGATTCAAGGATAGGCTGTTAGCACCAAGACTTCCTACACCTGCATGGCCTTTGAAAGTTTTATTTTGCATACCCCGTCCCCCACCCCAAACACACCCCCCCCTTCTCCCTCACTCACATGCTGAATATTCTGGACTTAAGAATGCCAAAGAAGCGGCCTCCACATAAATGATATATTACTTTTAAGTTGACTGAATACTAGCTAGCTAATCAACTGCTCTTTCCCTATGGGCAACTGGTACTCTGGCAGACCCTATGTCTTACTCTGAACATTATCTACCAAGCACTGTTAATAGTTTAAAGTAAATACACATAGCCTTAAAAAAATTTTTTTAAATTTTTTCTGGTCTCACTGATATTTTTAAGGAAGTTTTAATTTATCAGTCACTTGTCCTACTTGGAACAATTCAATTGCAGATGCTAAAGGAATCAAGTTCTAAAAAAAGATATGATAAAGAGCATAATGAAGGTGCTTTAGACTTCAGTAAACAAGAAAACTGTCACTGTGTTCCTCTACCGCATTAGGAACTCCTCAAACAAAGAGGCCTGATGGAGACAGACAGAAAGGGGCTTATCAGCTTAAGAAACGGGAAGGATGGTACCATTAACTGTCACACAGTCAGATATAATTCACTGTGATGAGGCCAATGACAGGACACCAGGCAAAGAAAATGCCCATCTTGTCTCTTTACACAGAATACCCAAATATCCCAGCGCCGCAAAACACCTTTCTTTCAAGGGTTATCTATACACGTGACCAGAGAAGAAAAGCAATACCCTTTGGAGGGAGGGGGATAGGAAGGAAAGGAAAAGAGGAGGAAAAGGAAGAGGTCTCTTATCTGAACCACAAATGCCTCCCAGTGCTCACTTCAACAAGCCGAAGGGCTGTGTCCTAGGTATTCCAAGGGGGGGGGGGGGAGGAACAACCGCACTGCATTTCTTTCTTCTTCCCAGCTCCTGTGTCCCCTGCTCCACAGACCCAGCCCTGCCAAGTGGCAAACGGCGGCCCTGAGTTCTGCAGAGAGCTGCGTGCTCTGCCCTGGCGATCGGAAGGTGGAAGGAACACAGGAGAACAGCGCAGGGAGGATCCCGACAGGAAACAGGAGGGCTCCAGAGCACCTTCTCCCGGGCCTCCGAGCAACACGTTACAGGGGAGAGCGCCCCTCACCCTGTTACAAGATGCTCCAAAAACAAACCGCTGAAGACGGGGGCCCATAAAACACAAACCGTGTGTGGCGTTAAAGATACTAAGAAAAGCCAGGTTTTTATGCTAAAACAGATGTACGAAGTGAATTCCGTTCCCCCTCGTGTGATGGTACAGTTTCTTCAGTGTTCAGGGTGCCAAACACACAAGGATCAGAAACATGTTTCAAACAGTGTGAAGAAGGGAAAAAAAAGCCCCCTCCTTATCCCTCCAAAAAGGGGGAAAAAAAAAAGCCACCGCACACCAGAAATAGCCTGAGCCTGCTTCTAAGTGCCCGAGGATCTGTGCATTAGGAGAGGTTCCCCTGTGATGTGTGTTATAGCGAGCTCAAGCATGACTATATATGGTATGTTTACGGAGGGATTAGATACAAACACCACGCAGAACTTATATCAGACCAGAACTGGCCTGGCAAGAGCTTGGCTTCTCTGCATTTATGGCCACAAGCGAACTGTCCCCTAAGTCCAAGCAAACTTCAGAGCTTCCAGATGCAATGTCTCATGACTTCCTGGCACTCAGAGCACAGGGACCCTCCCTCGCTGCCCTCCACATCTCCCACATCTCCATTCCGACCTCATTTCCCCCCCCAGCCCCCCTCGCCCCCCACAGGCCGCCCACCCCGCAGTCCCACAGAGGCATAAATGCACACAGAAGAATGTCTCTGCTGAATGGGGCCTATGTTACATGGCGAAGGGCACAGACAAGCGCACCATCGATTTCTCAAGAAACAGCTGGCATGGCTGAGGCCTCTCCCACAGGCTCCTCATCTCCACAAAGTATTTTCATCACATCAAATGTTCTGCCCTGGAGAGGGAAAGCCAGACACTGACGTGGGGAGGGGCGGGGGGGGGGGGGAGTAGGGGATAATCTGAAGATGTTTTAAAGTCCTGGGAGAGGAAAGGGAGAACAGGGTTGGAACAAGAGGGAGAGGGAGAAGGAAGGAAGGAGGGAGGGAGGGGGAGAGAGAGAGAGGGAGGGAGAGAGAGGGAGGAAGGCTTCATCACTGGCTTTAACAGTCTTGCCCAACCTGTTCTGCGGTATGTTCTGTTAACTCCTTTCTGGCAAATGGATGCAAACAGCAACCCCTTTCTTTCCTCTTTTCCCCACAGCCATACTGCAATTTAAGGCAGACATGCAGAGAAAAGTCCCAAAGAAAAAGGCTAAAGCCATTACTGACGGGACTGAAGCCCATAATTTTTGTCATACGTTGAGACACCTTCACTACCAGCTCCTTGGGCTGTCATCTCCCTGGATACTACTAACTTTCCAGCCCTCTCCACCTCCTACCCTGGTCCTCCTCCCCTCAAAAACACAAAAGTCGAGTCTGGATCCTTGACAACCCGTAAGGTGGAGGCTGGGGTGAGCTAGGCCCAGATGTCACGCACCTGAGCAAAGCCTTATGTAAAAAGGAAGCATCATCACCTCTTCGGTTTTCCCTCTTCTTGTTTTCTGCTTGACATTTGGCATTTACAGAGTTAACCGACAGCCCGCAGACCAGAAATTTACCTGCTTAGCAACAGAAGCATCAACTAAGCCACACTGGTTGTTTTGACACAGGAAAAGCAGTTTCTACCTGGTGAAAATACCTGGTGATGTTTCGAATGCCATTTTAAGCAATACACATATTAATCACAGGAGAGAAGCAGTCAAGAAACTGTGGTACAGGGAGAAAAGTCCAATGAGAGTTTACCCAGCTTAAAGGTGCAGATCAAACCCAAGCCTGAAAATTGCAGGACAGCATATGGGAGGTGCTCTAAATATTAGGAGCAGACTCAGGGCTGAGAGGATGGCTCTTGGAAGCAGTAAACCCCAGGGTCACTTTCCCTAGAACTTGTCACTGCTTAGTCTTCACATCAAGAGACCAGAAGGACTCTTGAGGTGGTGGACTTAATCTTCACAAAGAGATAGAGCTTCCCCCTCCAACTAGTGAGATGAAAAGGAACGCATGCATCTCACTAAAGATGACACTGTTTCCCTTTAACATGTTTGTAGGTCTCAATTTTAACAAAAACACAAACACAATCCTGGGCCTCCCCAACTTCTTCAAAAGACAACTAAATCTATTCCTTGAAACCTCAACATCTACTTTAAATTTCAACTACAGAAAGCTTCTTCATTTTCAGCAAACGACTTTCATTTCTGGAAGCTCGAGGACACAGAGGCTTGTAGAGCTGGTTGCTGTAGGATGTTTGCTGTTTTAACAGAAATTTGTCTCCTGAGCCAGAGGAGGGCCTAACATCAGTCAGAAGTAACAATTTGGCCCAGTTGTTCAATATATAAAGGATAGCAAAAAAATATGTCAGTACACACTTCTAACTAAAATACAATTCAACAAAATATTAAAAAGGCATAACGCCAACCTATGTAAACATGCAGTATAACCCATATATAATTACAGGGCCAAGGAATCTATATGTGAGAGAAACAAAACAAGAATGAAAATTTTAACACTAATAGTATCATTTTTGGATGGGGCCTGGTTTCAAGAGGAGAAAAGAATAATAATTACTTGTAATGATGATATTCCAATACTCCTAAAAACCACACTGCAGAGTTTGGTTTTAACGGCTTCTCTTAAATTCTCAACTGAAGACAATACCTGATGACAAAGGGATTGTGTATAAAGCTTAAAAAGAAGGAACTATAATGACCTAGGAAAAACCTAAACTTTCTAACTTCAATGCAATTTAAAACCAAATTTCAAAGTGACATGTTCTTTGAGATTATTTTTTAAAAAGCATGTATGCAAAACCAAGCCACAAAAATAACCTCCTCCTTTAATAAAGTAAAACACTTATACTTATTCAGCACCCCTACACTAACAGTCTGAGCAAATTAAACCTTATTTCTGAAACTTTTGAAAAATATAAGTTGGGTCAAAGAAACAGTACTGTGGACAAAATGGTGATATTTAAAGCAAAAATCCGGCTTATGCAGAAACAAAAAAAAAAAAAAAAAAGAGGAAAGAGAAGGGGGGGGGGACGGCTGCAGTGATACACTCTCATCCCGGGCAGAGTGGGCTGCAAGGCCAGTTGTATCTAACAGTTGTGCTCGAAACAACAAATGGTGCATTCATGAACTGCGTAAGCAGAGGCCGCTCAGAGGCTGTGAAGTCTGCACACGAAATGATGAGCGGCCGACTTTCCTCTTGTTCCGCAGTTAAAAGACTGAAGGAGGATTGAATTCAGTTAGAGGCACAGGCTGTCCCTTCAGCTGTGACAAAATGGTGAGCAAGAGGGTCTAGATAAAAAGGCCCCAAGTACCATTTACTCTCTTCTAAAAAGAGCTGGGCCTAATGATAATTGAGTAAACACCTCTACATAAGATAATCTGCCAGAGCTGTGGGGGCATGGGGGGGGGGGGACCAGTAGAAACCAGACCGTATATCCTCCCCCACCCTTCTTAAAGAAAATATTCAGCATGGCCAAAATCCATAGCCTCAGACCCAGGGATTAAAGGTCCATAGCCTATTACCTGTGACATTACCTCTTCGTGGCCTTAACAAAAGAAACATCTGGTACCAACTACTCAGCATCCCTGATAATTGTCAGAGTGCCAAGTTCTTAAAAAATTAATTAGGAGCATTTACACCTGCCAGTGCAGACGGCCTATCAGGCTTCTAGCACAGGTACCACAATACCTGCCTTAATAGGAAACTCAGGGATGCAACAAGCAAGCATCAGATAGGAAAATTTCAAGGTTTATATATCATTTCCTATTTTTATTTTTTAAAAAAAATTCCCAGTGGCTCAAGTGTATTCAGTTGTCTCATCGGCCATAAATACAAAAGTAGACTGTTTATAAATACAGTTTTGAATGCTAATTATTAGGGGAATTCATTAGAATCACCCAGGAATATTTTCGAAAGGCCAAGCCCCAGCCTTACTACAGACCTGTCGGGAGTGGGCCCTGGCATGTGTTAGGGAAAAGTTTTCCCTGCAGTTTAAGAATCCCTGTGTTAGATGCTGCAGCCCAGTGAAGAGGGATCACCAAGGGCGACTCACAAAAATCGAGACAAGTCACCAAGTGGCGAGACAGCAACGTGAGTCACTAGGAACTCCATGCTGCTCGTAGCGTGGGAGCAGCAGTGCCCCTGGGACAGCAAGCTGCCCACTTCAGGTTCTGCCCAGCCACATGACTCGGAGGAGCGGGCAGGGCCATGTGCATCACCCACTGTGCCAGCTCAGGGCACACTCAGGGTACCTCGGTGGCAGGCCGCCTTCAGCCATCAGAAGTAAGGTTGATGGTCTCCAAACCACCTGTTGCCGCCAGCAGTCATGCACTTGAAGTACAGAACATCAAGAAATTGCATCCCAGCTGAAAGGCCCCATTATTATCGACAAGCTGATTACGAAGGGAGAAGGAGAGAGGGGCACCCCACTCTCAGGAGAGGTGCAGGAGGTCTGACTCCTGCACTGCTGGGAAGTAACTCAGTACTGAAGCCACTTGTCCCGTTTGCTTGTATTTTGCCCAACCGCCTCCATTCTCCGAAGGCAGATCACACTGGGGACAACAGTTGCTGGACATTAAGCGGAAAAGGATAGAAAGGACCAGGAGCCGTCCTGCTTCCAAGCTCGGCCAACGTTCTCGCCTCTCCTCTCTTCTCCACAAGCTCCTTCTCCCAGTTCCAGGTCTGCTGCCTATAATGTCTGTACCCAACCTCTTTGAGGAAAAAAAAAAAAGGTCTGCAGATAATTTTCTAGCTACATGCTGCTTTCATTTAAAAGAGCCATCGGATATACCAAATGTGTTAACGTGGGCTTGTCCTGGAAAGCAAGTACAAAATGCAAGTGGGCAAGCTCACGCCTATGCAAAACTTCTGAAAATTCCAAGTGGTCACAGGCTAAATGGTCTCAAATCAGCCAAAGGAAAAAAAAGAGGAGAGGGAGGACTTCGCCCAGAGCGCACACTTTCTAATCTCTTCCTGAGAGGTATTCACTTTTCAAAAACGAGCTCAACTACTAAACCGGCTCTTTGAAGATCTCTGGTTGTTCATTAAATTGCTGCTCAGACCGTCGCGGGCCGAGGAGAACGCGTCAAGGTCTTCTTGGAAGCGACGCCGGCACCGCCCACCGGGAAGGCCGGGCCGAGCTCCGCCCCCGCCGGCCGACCAGCCAATCGGCGCCCGCCGCCCTAACTGACGGCCGCGCGGCCCGCTCACAGGGCCGCCCTGCGCGGGCGCCGAGGTGGGGCGGGCTGCCCGAGAGGGCCCGGGCTGGACCCGCGCCCCCGCCGGGTCACCCCCGCCGGCCCCCGTCCGCTTCCCAGTCGCCGCACTCCGCTGGGAAGGGAACGAGCGGGTGCCCCGGGACGACGGCGGACGCACTTTCAGCCGTGCGAACACCCCTCGGCTTAGACGGCTTCCCCGGCGCACAAAGGCTCGTCCGCCGAGGAAAGGGGCGGCGTGCCCAGGCCGCCTTCCGCCCGCGCGTCCTCCCAGGCCCCTCCCCGGCCGCCCACCCGCTCGGCCGCCGCAGGAGCGCAGCAGACACCCGGCCGCACCGCCTCGAGTCTGCGGCCGGCGGGGGGAGGGGGGGGTACCCGAGCCCGAGGGGCGGGCGGCTCGGGTGTTCTCCTCGCAGCCCTACCCTGCCCGGGGCTCTGCCGTCGCGGTCCGGGTGGACGCAGAAACGACTCGGCGGCGACGCAGCCGGACACGATGCCCCGGGGACAAACTTTACTGGGCTGCTTCCATGCATGCTGCACTGAGGGGCAAGGAAGACAATCATTTCTACTGTCAGTAATTTTAAAACCATGCTGCACTGAGGGGCAAGGAAGACAATCATTTCTACTGTCAGTAATTTTAAAAACATGCATGTCCTATAGAAAAGCACAAGTCACGTTCCTGTTTTTGAAAAGGATGCGGGGAGGCAAAAGTTCTATAATATTACATGATTAATGAAAAGAGTAGGTTTATTCTCTATTTGCCAGTATTTCATCATAGCACTTGGTTTATGACTTAATGTGCTAACTCCGAGAACGAAACCGGTTATCTATCTGACGGCAATCAATCCCAAATTATCTTTGAGAAAGGAAAAAAGAAACCCCCCATAAAACCGAAAGAGACCTTTAAGAATCACCGTGATAAATGTTAGAGTACTTCACTGCTGGGACCTTGAAACACTCATCCTAGAAGGCAGTTCTGAATCAAGCCGAGATTTTTTTTCTTTTTTTTTTTTTTAATGAAAGTAAAAACCATGTTTTAAAATCATTTGCCTGCCATTCAGGGCGAGCATCTGAAGAAATCTGTTTTAACCCTAGTACACAGAAATGCGAGGCAAAGGAGCCTTGTCTCAGGCCCACAATAACGAGAGGATATTTAAAATGTGAAACTGGAGGTCTCCTCCCTAAATTCTCAATAATTTCTAAAAATTCAACCACCATGTGACCTTGGACTCTCTCATTTTCATCTGTCTCTTGCAGTACACTCTCTTTGCTAACCATTCAGCACACTGCAAGTCCTGATAAAAGTAGTTAATGTTTACTGAAACCTGCGCATGAACTGTACTAAACCCGATAGGAGTGAAAAGGCAAAGTTCTGTTAACAGCATCCATGTACAATAAAACAAAAAAAAGAGGGGGTGGGGGACCAAAACGGGAGGAATCATTTTCTTTTCCTTCTAATTTGAACTAAAAATGTCTCACTGATGAATAAGTCAATTATATACCACCAAAGATGCTATCTATTACCTTCTTGGAAAACTTTTGACACAAATGAACTTCAACTATTTAACATTTTTCTTTTTTTTTCTTTCTTTCTTTTTTTTTTTTTTTACAGAACTTAAAACTGAAACCAACCTTATTCTCTTACTTATTTCTGAAGGCCTAGCTACCTGGTTAATAACCAGTTTTCCTTATACTCTTATTCATCTGAAGAGCTGTTTACAATTACAGCTAAAGAACTATTTCATGCAAACATAAAGTTAACATTTCCACGGTTATCATCTAAAATATTTTTTCTTCCCTTGACTCTTTACTTTCTCAAATGTAAAAACAGTTCATTTTCATTTCCGTCTGATCAGACCTTTAGTTCTAACATTTCTTACCATTACATTCGCTCTAAGGACAGAGTTCAGTATCAGAACTCACTCATCTTTTTTAACTTACTGATAATCTGTCTTTTTCTCACATTTCCACATTATCCCTATTTTCTCCCATTAACTCAGTTAAAATAATATTTCAACTTACACACATACACACAGACTGTACAGGATGCTCTCAGGTGTTTAAAGCCAACTTTCTCTCTCCCCCATCCCCCTTGCTTAAAGGGCAGCAATAGAACCAGTCACCTTGGAAACAAACATCACCCAGTGTTTGCAGAACAAACAATGGTACCTTTTCAGCCAGTACCAGGCAGGCAGGCCAAAGGGGCAGCGAGCAATTCTGGGCCGGACAGGAGTGTTAACATATTGCATTCATTCAGTGCACGGAAAAGTAGTTCAGTACTGAAAATGAAGTGCTCTCCAACGTGTGAACTTTTGGCTAGAAACCATAGACAAAGCAAGGAGGGTTTAATGTCAAATAAGGCTACCCCTAGTCAGAAAAAAATCTTTTCATTATTTTTGGAATTGTTTTACATAGCTCATGAATAAGGTAAACCAAACTCTTGTCACTGAGAATTACCTTCTCCAGCAACTAGGAAGAAGTGGCTTAAAATCTTTTCAATGAGCACATTTCATCTAATTATTCCTACAAAACCATTCTTTTAATATGCCTCCATATACTGGTTTTTTAAAACGCATATTGCTTGGCACTCTGACCCACTAATTAATTTCCAGGATTGACAGAGATCTGACCGTGTGCTACAACATTAAATGTCTTTTTTAAAATGGTGCCAAACAGATCTATAAATCTATAAAGGCCCTGGATAACTTTTTGACCTTGGAGAACAACAGTTACCAAACTTTCACTTACTGAAGACTGACAAAAGCTAATCATCTGGGGGTAGCTGAAGTGTTAGAGGAGATTCTGTTGTCACTGTGTTTTAAAAAAGCTCCACTGCATAGTGAACATCGACAACAAAAAACACACCAGTGTTCTTCAGATCCTCCAGAATGAGATTTTTAAATGTTAAAGTAACAGTTCCCTCCTTATTCTGGGTGTGTGCCTGAGTTTTCCTTCCCACCAATTAGGAGAGAAGGCTGGGCCCAACTGAATTATTTGGACAGAAGTTTGATGTCGGTTAAATACCGCAGTAACTGGCATTTTCTATCACCTCCAGACTAAGGGACAAATGCCTAATTAACATGGACCAACATGCAGCTTAAACTGGAAAAGTGCCTGTCCTTTTTCTTTCTTTTCTTTTTTCTCCGAGATTTAGGTCTTTAACATCCTTGAGTTAAAGTGCACAAAGGGTGTCTAATGCCATCTGACTGAGGTGTAAAAGTCTAATTAACTAATGCTTTTTTTGCAGCGACAGTAAATCAGTGAACATTATTAATCTTCCTGACTGGGCCCTGAGTGAGTGAAGAGGGCTATTGAAAGGGAACTAAACGGTTATACTGGGTGCCCTTGAAAATGAAAAGGAACCCTGCAAGTGATGACTGATAATCCTAAAAACTACTGAGAAATGCCTGAAAATACCACTGCTGGGCGTAGCACCAGGCCCTGTGCTCTAAAAGCTAACGCTGCAGCTCCAGGGCCCCGAGAGGAAGAGGAGGAGTCAGGCAGACAGCGGAGAGGAGCGCCTCACGTCTCCCATCCTCTCCTCCCAGCATCTCAGAGGCACCCCACCAAAGCAGAACCGAACCTCTCGCTCCTCTGACACTGCACCTTCGCGAGGAATGTTTTTTAGCGGACCGAGCAAAAATCATTACCCGGAGGAGTCTGGGCGAATGGCTCCCACAGTTTGGCCAGTTAGGCTAGTTTTCAATGAATCAGTCAAACAACAACTCTCTTAGCATTTGGCCTCTCGGTTTTATTGCCTAGTCAACACCCCAAAAAATGTACGAGCGCATCATACTCACATTTGCAAACCATAAATGTATCGAATGTGATCACTGAATGCCAAAACGTGAAGAGGAAAGGCCAACAGCCAGGCAAGAACGTCTGCACCACAGTCCGGGTGGCTCGGTCTACACGCGGACGTTAACTGCCAGCAGCCCCTCCACCCTCTGCTCTGGTTTCCAACTCACTGTCCCCTGCCTGCACCCCATTCTAGAAGGCAAGGCCGGCCCCTTCCCTGGTGGCCCAGAGGGCGGCAGAGGCAAGGCCCCGAGGAAGGCACTTTCTCTGTCCCACCCTGCCCCTGCCAAGTCCCAGGCCTGCCCAGAAAGCCCTGGGGGACAGGGCTGAGTGTGAAGAGCCAGCACCGGGCTCTGGGGAAGGCACTCCCAGTGCTGAGCCACTCCCGTCCCCAAATCCAGAGGAGGGGCGTGATCCAGGGTGATGACCCCAGCTGCCAAGTGGCTTCCTCCATCTTCTCGAAGACATCTCAAAGGGGGCAGAATCAGGAAAGGAAGTGAAAGGAGGCCCAGGTGCCACGGTGGCTTTATTTTCCCCCCTCCCTAGTAGTTCTATCAAGTTTCTGTTTCACTGCCCCCTCGTCTAAGGGGTATGGGAACCTTTTTAATGAAATTCTGTGGGAAACACAACAGGTTTGATTAATGACGTGTCGTTACAAGCTACCTGATAATAAAGGCCTCCTGAAAACATCAGGTTCAGAACTCAATCCATTTTGAGTAAAGGTACGTATGCTCTGTTCACAGAGTTAAGTATCTTTAGAGACTGTCACTCATTACTTGGTGAACTCTTATGCCTAAAAAATCATCTCTCCTCCTGGTCAAAAAGGCAGGTAAGTTCAGAGAAAACTTCACTTCTGCATTCCTAAGCTGACTATTCATTTGTAACCCCTCCTCAAATAACATCTCTTACGAAAGGCTTAGTTACTATTCTTTCTGTATTGCCAAGTCATTGAAACCTGAAGCAAACTACTTAAAAATAAACTCAACTAAAATCCTTAAGTTATCATTTATAACTCATTTCTATTTTTTTTTTAAATGATCATTCCTAACATCTGTAAAACAAAGAGAAGAGAAGGTGCTGATGGCAGTCCCCTTTCCAATCCAAGCTCTCTTAGAATCAGAATGGTAAAATTGCTTCAGAATTCTGGAAATTATGTTTGGAGGGATTTTCCCCTGGAAACCTTTGTGAGGTCATTGTTCATCCAGAGTAACCACCCACTCTGATGTGTCCTGGAGAAGCCTCACCGCGGCTGGGGGCACCAGGCAGGGGAGGTGCTGGTCCCATTATACAGACAGCCACAACCCAGTCACCGAATTCAGGAGACTCTAGCCACATGCCACCTCAGGTCCACCTAACGAAAGTAATTCTTCCTGCCTTTGTAAAAATCCAGTTTTATTATCTGCAGAAAATCCACCCCACACGGTCTTTTCTGGGCAGTCACTTCCCCAGCCCTGCCCTTTCCCAAGTCGGATATGGGCTGGTTGTACAGCCTCTTTTGAAGATTCCCTGGAGCAACTCGAAAAGGCTACACAGGCTTGAAATCAAGATTCCATTCGACATTGTTTGAAAATGCACAGACAGCACCTAAAACTGAAAGAGAGTACCTGCTCCTGGCCCTGACTCCTAGAAAAACACCGGGATGATTTTCCTTCCGATCGTATGGTGACATCAGAAAGGAGGCAGCTTCTGAGGGGTGGAGCAGTGCAAGGACGTTGTTGTCAGAGCCCAAGAACAGTGTGTTAAGAGGCGTCACTACTGAACAATTACTAAGCCACTAACACCCTCATTTTAAAGAGAAGAAAATGGAACCTCGGGAGCATGGAGACAGGAAGTTTCTGAGGAAGGTCTCACTCCACTGGCAGGTCCCTGGCTGCTGCTCTGTCTTGAAGAAGCTTTCGGGATACTCAGAACTTCCCTAGTTTTATGGTCCTTTATCCTTGATATGAAAGGACAGTAACATCTAGCCTCACAAAGGCTTTTCTGTTGGCTTCTACTGATTAAAAAGAAAGAAAAACACTGCCTGGAAGCATCATTAAGTCCCCTCCTAAGAATATGATAAAGTAAAGAGACTCTGCCCATTTTACAGGTGGAGAGACCGAGGTATACAATGTAATATCTCTCCTTTAACCCTAATCAAGGCTGGGCTGGGTTTAGAACCTAACTAGTCACCTAGCCTACATATCCAGCCCTCTCTCTAACAGACCATATGAAATTAATCAGAAGGGCTTTAGGAGATACTCCATAAGGTCTGTTGAAGTATTTCTCAATTTACTCTTCCAATGACATTCCTGCCTTTGAAATAATGACAACCAGGTTGGGTGGGGACCTCCGGAAGCATCAGTAGGGAGCAGGTGGAATGAAATGTGTGCTCCTAACCTGCTGTAGAATGGCCCCCAGATCTTCCGCCTACACCTTGTTCCTGGAGTTGGGAGAACTCCGCTTGCCCTTCAGGACTGATCTAATTGTTATTTTCCTGACCTTAGACCTTAGAGTTACTCACATGTAGGCTCTATCTTCCTCTAGGGCAGGTGCCTCCAGGAGCTATTTCAGGGGGTCCGCTTATTCACACGCTCATCAAGCATCTACAAAGCAAGTAAACTGTACACATATGTGTACTATTAGGTAAGGGTATGAAGATGCTCTTGTAATTAATTAACATAAATTCCACGAACCCTGTTGTTTTTAGGAATTTTTTTAAGAGTCTCTTTTTTTTTTTTAAGATTTTATTTATTCATTTGAGAGAGAGAGAGAGAGAGAGAGCACAAGCAGAGGGAGAGGCAGGAGAGGGAGAAGCAGACTCCCACTGAGCAGGGAGCCCAATGCGGGGCTCAATCTCAGGACCCTGAGACCATGACCTGAGCTGAAGGCAGATGCTTAACCATCTGAGCCACCTAGGCACCCCTGTTTTTAGGAACTTTTGGTCAGAGCCTACCAACAAAAGTTTTTACATTAAAACCGGTCCTTATATTGGAAAAAATTGGGAATAACTGCTCTAAAACATCCAAATAACGTGACATTGATGAAAGCAAAATACCTAGTTAAAAACACAACCAGAGGTAAATTACATGTCACACCATATGGGACATTCACAACACAGTGTCCTATAGAGGATGGAAAACATCTTCTTCTCAAGACACTCTGACCTTTTAGAAGGACTTTTTGAACTGTTCAATATGTTTTTCATCAATGACTAATTTGTTTATAGAGTAACAAGATGACAGATCATAACTAATCAAAAAATAAATATATTTTGTTCTGTTCAGCGTTTTCCTCTTTAGTATAGATCAATTTCTGATTAATTTACAGTAAAAATTTTAATCCTAGATCGGTTTCACTTAACCTAGGAAAATACCCCTCCCCCCTTCCACACGGTGAATGCCCAGGGAAGGCTAAATAATGAAAACATCAGTCTCTGGCCCTCCCACCAAATTGTGCCACATCAAAATAATGTGATTTTCGTGTCAAAGGATATTTAAATACATCAGCAAATACTTATCCTATCACATTAAATCTTTAATAGATTGGTGTAAAGGCATGTGCAAAAATGGGCTTCTTATTGTCCACAAATGTAATGAATTCCACTTTTACGGCAAGTGTATATGCATCACGTCAGCCATCCAGAAGGACACGCACTAAAGTTATTTGTGACTCATGAAAGTAAATAATTTTACTTTCTCTTCCTTTGTGCTTTACTAGACTTTTCCTCCTTTTTGTTCATTTAGAAGTTTCTACGGTGAGCAGGAGTTAAATGGGCAAGAACATAACACAAATCTAATAGGGAAGAACAATTTTTTGAGACTTGGGAATATTTCCTTTGCCATCTGAGTGACAGGATGACAGGAAGTTTTATGTTCTTCACACTCCCTCGTATTATTTACAATAAATATGAACATTTTATAAATGAGAAATGTTTACGTCGTACTGTGATTCTGACTCACGGGCTCTTGATCGGATCTACTCACTAACATCCTTAGCAGGAGTAATGGCGGCTCCTACACAAGCATTCAGACAATCCCACCGAGGACAAATCTCTGGGAGTCTGGACCTGGTGGGGTTGCTGACATGGAAGAGAACCTAAGTTCCCCCCAGTCCTGCCCCTGTACCTCTCCAGGCCTCAGGTTCTTCACCTGTAAATTTAGGGGGTGCAAGGGGAATAACTGGACAAGGATCCCTCAGGCCCCTTCCAGTACAACATTCTGACTGGAAACAAAGCAGACACCAATATAATTGAATCAACCCTTGCTAGTCAGAGCCCCTTGCCTGGGGTAGATTTAACCTGATTTCACCGATTTTTCTACTTGTTATGGCTTGACAGAGAGTACAGCAGAGATAGGAACATCCGATTAATAAAATTAAAAGTTTCAGGGGCTAGCAAATTTTCAGCAACCCTGCCCCAAATGAAGCCATATGCAGATGAGCGATCGGAAACACGGCCAACGCAACGCCACTCATCCAATGTTTACTCTGTGCCAGAGACTGGGTATTTATAGTGTTTTGTATCATGCCCCACGATCCCGTGACATAGATCTGAGTACTCCCTAAATTTCACGTGTGTAAAAGTGATCTGTTAAAGGAACAAAAGATCTGTGCTGCGAAGAGCAAAAGTTGTTCGCAACTGTGGTGTGTCTACGGGCAAGTCACACAACTCTGCCTCACGGCCTCCGCCCTTAATATGGCTAACAGGAGCCTGCCTCACTCGTCCGTTCATTCAGAGTATTCACGGGGCACCCAGACATGCCAGGTGCTGTGGTCCGGGCTTGGCATCATGGATGGAGAAAACAGATAAAAAGGACAAAAAACCCGCAGTGGAGCTTGTACTCTAGGATAAGGAAAACACATCCTCTGTGCCTAAAACTCTAATGGGTACGTGATACACATTAGTTCCCTCTCCTCCCCCTTGAAAGAAATGCAGTGTTAGAAGACACATCCAATGGAAGCCATCAGCTTTAAGATGGCCCCAAAGGAGAAATTTCTGCTTAAACAAATACAGAAGAGCAAAGATTAAGAGCACGTGTACTGGAGGCCACTGGCTGGGGCTCAAATTCTGACTCTGTCACTCAGGGCTGGAGTGCCCAGGCAAGTGCTCTCAGCCTCGGCTTCCCCATCTGTAAAATGGAGAAAACAATGACCTCACAAGGTCAATACACAAATTAAATGAGACAAAGCACCAAAAGCTGGGGAGCACACAGTGTCCTGTATACTGTGTCCTGGTATAATTAGGACCCTCTCCTCAAACCCCATCTTCTGTACCTGCAAGCTGTGAATAATGACACCAGCATGGTACATGGTACGGCCGTTGTGTGGACTATGGAGACAGTGCATGAAAACCAGTGACCCCCCCTGGCGCAGGACAGCTGGTATCTGCTTCTTCAAAATGACTAGGGGCACAGATGAATGGGAAGGGGGCAAGAGTGGCATCCCCAAGGCCAGAGCTCAAAAGCGAAAGTGCTGGGGAGGCTACATCCGGGTAGGAGCCAGGAAGAGCGCTGTGCTCCGAACACAGGTACGGAGTGTGTCCACGGAGTGGAATCGGACGCAGGGGGCTGTGACATGACAGATCCCCCGAATCTGCATCAGCGGGGGTGGCATCTGGCGTGCGTGGGTTATGCAGGCCCTGGCTCCCGGCTGCCTCTCCTTCAGGCCCTTCCAGCCTCACCCAAGGGCCGAAGAGCAAAGGAAAGGCTGCAAAGGGCTTTAGACTTGGCAGGTTTCTCCAGGAAGGCAGGTTGGCTGTGAAGGGTAAACATGATATGGGGGAGTTATCAGTAAAGCTCCTCCATCCAGACTGCCTTTCCTTTCCCCAGTTAGGGCAGGTGAGAGCATCCCTGCTCTCCTTTGGGCTGTGGCAGACAGCACCAGTTTCTCTCTCACCAGGAACCACGGAAGACGGCCACAGACTTGAAAACCGGGTTGGCGGGGTGGGGTTGGCAGACTGGCTCCGGTCCCTGGGGCCACAGCGCTCCCAGCCAGGTGTCCACCACAGCTCAGGGCACACATGTGCCAAGAAAGCCTTCGGCCCCACCTTCAGTAAACCAGCACCAGTAACATACAAACCCATGTGTCCGCATTATAAAGATGATACAGAATTTTAGCGAACAAGCCCCCAAGACGGACAGGGTAGCCCAGAAGCATCTGAACCGAGCCCTTCTACAAACCAGGTCTCCTTCTGCTCCGGGCACCCTCCCTTCCACCCATCACCCTCCTGAGGGCAGCTCATCTGGAGCTGGTAACTAAGAAGTCAAATATTAAGCCAGAGTATGTGATTCAGCTTTTAAACAAATCTATGGCTGTAAAGAAATAAAGCCTCCCTGTGTGTATACATCACGCCAGTGGCTTTAGGCACTCCCAAGATCCCGAGCACCGCTTGGTTCAGCCTGTTCCAGCTGACATGCGGACATACTCTCTGCCTCGGGCCACAAGGGAACAGTGAAGCAAGCCACAGCAGCCACCCAAAGCACAGACACGGCCACGCTCCCCCTTCTGAGGTCTCCAAAGTTCGGGCCAACCTGTCACTTCTCTGCTCAAAACCTTAGGACTCCCTCCCTCCCCCTTCTGCCCCACCCGCCCCAGAGAGCCCTCCAATCCTACCATCTCCCACTACGAGGTCCTCAACTCCAAATTATCACCCGAACTTCCAAACCCCACCTGCCCCTTCCTGCCTGAACCTCAGCCCACACTTCGGCTTCTTCTGTTAGCCTCAGCCTTCCATGGGTACTTGGCCCCGGGTCCACACTGCAGCGTGAATCCCTTTCATAATGCAAACCAAAGGCAGGAACCACCATGCTCCACCATGCCTCAACCCAGTGTCCTACACACAGGGAGTTGGTCCAATCAGGGATATTTCAGGTAAATTTTGAGGCATTCAAATACCATGTTCTGCTCAAATCCAAGCAAAGTGTTAAAGAATGAAGATGAATGAAATCAAGGTTCAGAAATGCCAGCTAGGAGCTCTCCAGGTACCAAGGTATTATGTGATTTTGTGTAAAAGAATGTCCCTTAAAACTGTGGAGACAGGCCAGGACAGAAAGCTTCCCGGCAGTCCGACACTAGCTGCACGACCTCAGAAATAGGAGCACCCGTAAGCCTCAGCTTCCTGTTCCTAAAAAGAGGGGAATACTACCTCCCCCTCATCCATGGAGTAAGGCATGCGACCACCCAGCACAAGGCTCGGGGCGGACCCAGGGCATTCCTTCCCAAACCAGTGCCCCGACTGTCACACAAGCACAAGAAAGATACCTCCCGCCACATTCCCCTGCTGGAGAGGACCACCAGAGCGGACCAGCACCCCACTTCCTCCAGCTCACATTTGGTGCAAATGAGAGACCACGTTCAGAGACAAAATCAAACACAGGAGGTGGCCCACAGCTCACAGCATCGTAACCTAGAAAATCAGTTTTAGGTGACAGAAATTATTAACGTTAAGGTCTGTGTTGTGTCCCACCTCCCGAATTGAGGGGGCCTCCCCATATTTTTCACAATCCTCTTAGCTCCCTCAGTCCAGGAGTACCGGCTTTGAAATGTATCAAGCCACACATACGAAATTGGACGTGGCTTCCCTAGAGGGCGGGGGACTTTGAAACCTAAGAATAAAGGTAATATCGTGTCCTTACTGTAGTGAAAAATCCACTGATGGTCTTTGGGGCCTGCTATAGGACTTCACACACACACACACACACACACACACACACACACAGGGTTCGGGGGTGTTAAGCCCTGGGCATCCAGGGCTCCCCTTCCCGGCTGACGTCATCTTCAGAGAGGGAGACGGAATCTGGGCAGAGGGCAGGAAGCAGGAGGGGCAGAGCGGTTACCTGGGCGCGTGCACATGCTCGGGTGACCAGGGGGACCCACTAGCCCGTCCTGCTCAGGCGGCTGCCTCTTTAGGAACAGACAATTTCCAAGAGCGGCTCTCAGCCCCCGAAACCTTCACCCCCAGGTCATCCAGGACTGCACAGTAGCCAGCCCGCTGCCTGCTCCCTCTCCGAGCCCATTCACTCCCAGCTGACAAACGGGTGATTATAATTATAGCATCAGCAGTCCCCTCTGACTCCCCATGTCACCCTCAGAGGGAAAAGAAAGGCATCTCTCTCCTCTAATTCCGCTACCTGATAAGTCTATAAGCACCCAGGAGTAAAACACAACTGAGGGAGCTCATACATTGCTGACCCAAGTTCTACCTGCTGAAATAAGGACCCCACCACTTTCCGATCATTTCAGCCTTCAGAGGGCAGCCCACACAACAACCTGGGTAGAAAAATCTTTTGGGGGGGGGGGGCGTGAAGGGGTTGAGGGCGGGGATAAATTATTCTATTAAACGCGGCACCAAATTCCAAGTTCATTCTGCATTTGCTAGACATGTCTCCCCCACTGCCTCCTTTTTCTAAAGGGTTAGCAGTCTTCTTTCTCTGAGACACGCCGCTCACATCATGGCCCCACTCCGAAGCACGTGATGGCTCACCACTGCCCACACACCCCAGCCCGTCTATTTTTCCAGAATCCCATCTCAATACCCGTCTCGTGCCTAACTCAGCTCAACACCCCCAACCCTCTCCTCCAGCCACGCTCTACTTCCTGCCCTAACCCGGCCCCAAAGAAACTCGTATTTCTATACTCTGGGGCCAGGACTGAACAGGGTCCTTCTGCCTAGAAGTCAGCAGCCCCCCGCCTTGGCTCTCCGCATGGCCAGCCCTTCACATCTGAAGACATCACTTCCTCTTTCCCCCACCACTTCCCATTCCCCAGGGCTCTGCCTGCCCCGGGGTCCCTGCCAGCTAGGGTGCACCGGAGAGTGTCAGGGCGTGTTTTGCTCATCTGTGCGCCCCCCGGAGCCTAGTACCCGGGGAAAGTGTCCCAGAAGTGATGCCCACTCCCGAGGCAGTGAAGCCGATGGTGGTATTCCGCAGATGGGAAAAGGAGCACAGAATGCAGGCCTCCTAATCCAGAGTCCTTGTCACTACTC
Source organism: Ursus arctos (assembly GCF_023065955.2). NCBI lineage: Eukaryota > Metazoa > Chordata > Mammalia > Carnivora > Ursidae > Ursus > Ursus arctos. Next base: position 11,632,262 of record NW_026622997.1, on the reverse strand, counting down.
TTCTCCTGAAACTCAAACTGCCTCGGGCTGAGGGGGCTGAGGACGGTAGCACAAAAGACAGCCCCGCTGTAACCGGGCTGGCGGCACACAAGGCTGCAATTTTCTATTTGTTACCAATTTCAAAACAATCCCTCTCCACAGACCCACCGGAAACAGGAAACAGACCATCAAGTGCTCATTGCAATTCAAGATCTGCCAGTTCCCATAACTTCCTCAGGCACCCCCAAAAAGGGCAGATCAATGCACAATGGTGACCTCCATCCCAAAATCATCCGAAGGGAGACAGGCCATCCTTCTACCACAGCTCTCCAGTCCACAGGGCTCCTGCTGCTTAAAAAGCAACAAAAGAACAATACCTCCCAAAGGCTACCTCCCTTGAATATGGCCAAATTTTAAGATCAGGTCAATAATTAGATCAATTGCTGCACCCACTTCACGAGTTACCACAGATCCCCAGGCCTCTTAGGTCGCCAGTTCTGAACCCCAACACCTTGAGGCAAAATCCTGAATTTATATAATCAATGACAACACATTATAACATAAACCAACAAGGGACCTGTTTTCAAGGCACTGGCCCTTGAAACAAAAACCCAAAGCAACACTCAATTGATTATAGAGCTGACAGTTTCCAGGCTCTTCCAAAGTGGCCCACATACTACTCTTACTTTGAAGCAGAGCTCAAGCACTTTCAGTGAGGCTGAAAGTGGGTGTCCAGAAGAAAGAACCTGAGAGACAGGCACGCACCCCACTACCCATCGCACAGAGGACCAGCAGAAGCCCTAAGTCCAAAGCCTACGTGCTTTTTCGCTTCGGGGGCATCCCTCACCGTGTGAAAGACAACCTCCGATCCACTGGAACCTCTCTGATGATGGAGACCTGGGGGAAATTCTATCTTCCACAAAGGTCTGTTCAGGGCTTCGTCCCTGGGTCTTTCCTACAGCGCCGGCCCGAGGCTCCGGGGACAGCCACTTCCCTCCAGCTGATCTGTGAACCAACACCACCTGTGCAAGCCTCTCACTCCAGCAATCACACATCTCCCCTCCCGATCTTCCACCGAAGTCATGGTCTACTGGAACTCATCTCGTCAAATGCTGGATAACCCGCTACTGCCAGAAGCCAGCAACCCCGCAGCATGCTCGTTCTCATACACACTTCCCCTCCATGGCCACCAAAGGGCTCTCTGCACGCGGCAGATTTCAGGGGATGTTTACTTGCTGAATATACTGTGTCGTTATGGGAGGCAGCGTGGGTTCTAGACTCAGGCTGCCCAGTTTGATCCCCAGGAGCCGGTGGCCACTCTGGGTTTCCATTTCCTCATCTGAATAATGAGGGTAACTGACCTACATCATCGGGTCAAAGAGGTTTTGTGAGGAAAGAATGAGACCATCGGCGTCATTTAGGCTCACGGTCACCGTGCATGCTCCCTAAACGTTAGACGTCGTTCCGGGCGGCTCCCAGCACCCACGCTGAGAGTTCCTCCACGTGAAAGCCTAACCATCAAAGAAGGGCGAAAATTAAAGTGGAAGGGCTTGAGATTTTTGTTATCAGATTGGAGTCATCGATCAGGATCAAGTCTAGCAAGGGCAGAAGAGAAACTGAAAGACTTGATTTCTGGTTTAGCTGATTTAAAGCAAACACAGGCGGGCCTTGACTAGTGATGTTTCTCACCAAAGGTGGTCTATAACCCAAATGCGGTCTGTTGAACTTAGTTAAATGCACCCTGGGTAGACTCTTCTGTACTATGAATGACCACATCCCAGTTCCTGCTGTCTAACGGTGCGTTTCTCTGCATGCAGCTTTCTAGAGAGACACGGGCTGCAACACTACTAGCAGACCCCCCAGGGCTGGCCAGCCACAGGTGCCCTTCCCAAATCCCAGGGACTATCAAGATAACAATGAAATAAGGCTGCCCGGCCATTTTGATCACATTCTCTAAATATAATGATTTGACCACAGTCCCTCCCCAAGACACATACACTCCCCCCACGCTTTTTCTTGAGGACACCACAGCATGGAACATGACCGCACAGCATCTACTCTCCAGCGGACTGATAAAGAGCAACTTGCTTCAACCCACACACCATGGTCATCACCCACATCCACATCAAGCACTCCTCAAAAAAGGAAACAAGAACAACAATGGAAATGGGAAGACGTGTCACCACCAGGGTTCTCGGTGCTTACTGACATGACATGACCACGTGCGCCTGGGACTCACCCACTCCAAGGCAGGGCAGCCACTTCCCTGAGGAAAAAGTCATCTCTGCAGCACCTATCCCAACACCACAGTCTTCGCAAGACAACAATGGCTCTGGGTTCACAATGGAGGGGCGTATCACAGACAGCCTGAAGAACATCACACAGCCTGGCCTTCTTGATAACGCTGTGAAATTCTCTGAAGAAAGCTCATTAAAATTCCGAAGCATGTATTTCTTTATTAACTTGTTTCACTAACCTCTTCAGGAGCTTTACATAAAATATATTAAACTTTCATCCACTTAATCTTAACACAGCAGATGGTCTAATATACCCAGAAGGCAGCCACCCAGCCACCCAGACATTCCAACACCCCAATGCCTAGGGAACCTAACACCACTGAGCCCCTCAACGAGGGGCAACCAGATGCAAATACACAACTGCGTGAAGAAAAATAAATTACCAAAGAGATAGCGTGTGTCGTCACCACTGTCCGCAGTTACGGAAGGGTTATCCAACAGTGAGATTATATGTGTTTGTCACCAGATATTGGCTACTGAATATACGGACAGCTACGTAGGTTATTCTCCACAAGGCCACTATCTAGTAAGCTGTGTTGGGAACAAACTTCCTGTCAGACCCCCCACATCCACACCTCACCGTGAGGCTGGAAGACGGAGTTGCTTGCATAGTACCTTAAAATTTCAATTTTTAAAAAATATGCTTACACCCAGGCTTGGAAGTTTTCAGCATCTCCTGACCAAGCTATGTCAGTTAGAAAGAAGTAGGACTTTGTGGAGTTTCTTTCTTTCTTTCTTTTTCTTTCTCTCTTATTTTTTTTACCCTAACTGGTTCATCTTATCAAATACAGGGCTGGAATGAAGTGTGGTGTCTGTTCCAATGGGATTGATGGTTGTAGCGATGCTGAAACACCCAAGCTCCTGAGCAAGAAATGGAAAATCATGTTGATCCCAACGAGGGCGAACAACAGCACTATCTGGGGCCCCGTGGGATGTTCGGGTTACCTTGGTCAGGATCGATACCATAAAAGAGAAGCATCTTTGGGACATGCCGGGGTTCATCTGAGGCCCTGATGAGTCATTTGTATAACGTCAGAGAAAAGCATTACCCCAATTCAGAAGCACTGCTAACACTTTCTTGCAAGATCACCTGCAGGGATGGCGTCCCAGCTCCCACACAAGGGGATGGCTGTGCAGGCAGGTGAGGCAGACAGCGCCCCCCTCAGGAAGCAGGACTTCTAGTGCCGGAGAACGTAAGTGAGGGCGGCACCCTGAGCTCTGAGGGTCCCACTGTGAGAAGCAGCGGGCCTGTACTCTGGCTTCTAGTTTTTACCCATTCAGTGGAAAACACGTCACTTTCTATCTTGTCCCACAAAGAAAGATGTGTTTGCGTTGGAAAAAAAAAAAAAGGCAATTAACAGTAAAAACCCAAGGTCTGCCTGGGGGGAGCAAGGCTGCCATCACCAGAGGTGTTCAAACACGGGCTAGACAATCGCTCAGTGGGGACAAGCTCCGTTCCTTGTGGCAGGGATTAAATCCTTTCCTTTGACACCCACAGATCTAGTGTAAAGCCCAGCACACAGTAGACACAAGAGCAAGTTTTGTTTACTGAATGAACTTTGTTTCCACACAGATTACCGGTCAAGGAAAATACAGATGGAGTGCTGAGACACGCAGGGCCTCAGGTGACCACTGAGAAACGAAGAAACACGTTGGAAAATCCGGTCGTGAAGGAGTTCTGACACCCCCCAAGTCAAGGGCTCGTGCCCTTTTGAGAGTCCTACCTTGGTTCGCACCCAAAGCCGCCTCCCCTGAGCCCTGAGCTCACAAGTCAAACACATCAAGCATCGCTAAAACAAGCAGAAACTTAAATGCGCTCAAGTTTTCGTCGTAGATCTCATCTGAGAAGCATTCAGAAGCTCAGGCCATCTACAAGAAAATCTGCCATTTCCTCTTGATATCAGGAAATTGAAAGGAAAGAAGGAAGAGGAGGGAAGGAGGAAGCTAGTCGTCTGTTTCCTTTTCTCACTTTTTTTAAAAAATAGAGTTGTACTTCTCAGGCTTTTACCCAGGCCGGGCATGTACATTTAACCAATGAAAACAGTACAAGTAGAGAAGATGTTAGAAGTATTAAAGACCATAAAAATCCCTCTTTAAAGAACAGGGGACATACAGTGTTTACAAACCCTGCTTTATCCAGCATTCTAATCTCAGAGAAAGGCACCCCCACTTGACCACTACAAAAGCCAAAGAGACCTGGAAGCCATCTCTCCCTCTCTCTCACCATGTTACCCCAGCCAGCAGCCAGTCCTTCCCGCCACTGAGATCTCTATCAAAGCCTTCCAGGCTCTCCACCTCTATGGCCACCATATCTAAGCCACTACTGATTTTCAAAATCTGGAGAACTAGGCTCCTAAGGAATCTTGCAAATGGAAAGCAAAACAGTAGCTTCCTTGTCATCTGGTCTATTCTCTACTCTGAGCAGGAATAATCTTTGAAAACGCAAATCTCATCATGCCATTCCTTGGCCTAACACCCTTTAAGTTCCTAAGACAATTCCAAATACCTGTGGGCTGCAAACAGCGTGCTAAGCCCCCTACCTACCTCACCGGGCTGTCATTCATTTCCTGTGTCTTCTTCCCCTACACACACACACACACACACACACACACACACACACACACACGTACACTGCGCCTCACTCCCTTCGGTGGGCACACACACCCCCTCCAACCTCAGGGCCTTTGCATGAGCTGTTCTCCAACACACTCTTCCTTCCCTCCACCATCCTTCAGATATTAGCTCCACGGATGGCTTCCTTGACCTGCCTCGCAGTATCCTCCGTCGCCGCCACACACAGAGGCTAAACTCTGTATGCTCTTGTTCTACACTCCACTGTTAGCACTTGGCACAGAGGTACACGACTTAGTGGTTGAATGGGGGTTTTCCAACCTCTATGAAGCTAGCAACTGTCTCTTGCTCCTACTAGCACTCCTCGTACTCACTGCAGCCTTCACATAGCATATATTCAAATACTAAATAAAAATCAAATAAAGATCTGTAAATGTAAAAAAAATTTTTTAGCACTATGAGGTTAGCAACTTTGCAGGTGAAACATTTTTCTAAAAGCAGATGGGGTCTGATCCTGACTCCAACATGATAAAATATTTTAGGAAAAGGGGCTGGTTGAAGCTTTACTGAACAACAGATAGTTCTCAGAAACCTTATTTTCATGATTTAAATACAAATTAAGTTTAGAGATGTACAAGGTAAGCCTCTTTTAAATCATACTCAGTTTAAAACTTTAAGGAGAACAGTTTAATCCAATACAGAATTAACTAACCAAGTCATGGGAAACCTGTTTGCGATGTTCACTAAACAGTTTTATATAATTATCCCTCAAAACAACAATTAAAAGCCCCAAAGTGGAAGAGAAATGACTTTTACGAAATCTGTTTTCCACAGCAGAGAGGAAAATATACAAGCCTCCTCAGAAATACAACAAAGTTAGACTATTTTTTTTTTTTAAGATTTTATTTATTTATTTGACAGAGATAGAGACAGCCAGCGAGAGAGGGAACACAGGCAGGGGGAGTGGGAGAGGAAGAAGCAGGCTCATAGCAGAAGAGCCTGATGTGGGGCTCGATCCCATAACGCCGGGATCACGCCCTGAGCCGAAGGCAGACGCTTAACCACTGTGCCACCCAGGCGCCCCCAGAGTTAGACTATTAGATCTGAATGTATCTGCCAGACCTGAGCCTGAACTCTAGTTATTAGGTAAGCACGACAGGACTATTTAAAAGGTAGGAATATATTTTTAATCAGCTAGGATTTCATTCTGTATCAAGGATACCAAGAACTTCGACTATGCAGTTCTAAAAAATTTTTTAAGGTACAAAAGGGTCCATAAGCAAAACACTTCTCTCTGATCCAATCTTTCTGCTATCTCCCCTCTTTCTGAAGCTCTATATACCTCCCTTAAAAGAAACTTACACAGTTTGAGAGGACTTTGTGTATTCAGAAGTGGTTTTTTTTAAATAATAAACGAAGCTCCCCTAAACAGTGGGAGAGTCTTAGCTCCCCTAAAACAGGGGAATGATTCTTTCTGTAAGTATTATCTATAATCAGCTTCTATCAAATATGAATATTGCACGTGTGCGCGCGCACACACACACACACACACACACACACACACACACACACACATAAAGCAAGATCTATGACCTGTAGGTTTCTGGTTTGGTATTTTGTTTTAAATCCAAGGAGTAACGGAAAAAAGAAAAGTTAAATTATACACAGACCAACACTCCTATTAACTCATACCACTAATGAAACAAAAGTCTAACTAAGCAGAGAAAATGGGCCCACACGTTGGAGCTCTGAAATGATTTTGGGCTTTGATCTGTGTGCCCATCTCCCCTATTTAATATAAACTTCAAACCGAGAGCCATGAAAAGTGGTTATAATTAGTAAGGGCCCTAGTGAGACAGCTTTTAGTGCAATCAGGCATTAACAAAGATTTTTTTCCTCTTTAATTTCGAGTAAATTAAGCTGAGCAAAGTTTTATTTTAAAATTTCTGTAATTCAAAATTATTTTCCACCAGCGTGCACTTAGCACCAAGTCTCTCTGTGTGATGGGTGTGTTAAAAACTCAAGTTTACTTCTGTTTCCTTCTCTCAGTCTGTACTGATATGTAGGACTTAGCTACCAAATTATATGAGCTCTTCTCTAAATACTCTCGCTTTTGCATTAGAAAATGGATTCAAAAGACATACTATGCAATGCTTGAGCTAGGTACAGAAGGTGGAAAAATAAGAGTCAAAGTCCCTCCCCACTCTTGAGGTGGGGAAAACATGTCAATAGGTAAATTATGACAGACTGGACAGATGGGGGGGTAAGAGTTACTCTGGATGGAGGACCAGATTTTCCCTGGTGGTTCTGAGAGCGGACTGAAAGAAGATCTAAGACACACTGTTTGCTAGCAGTGGATGGGGACAAGTCCAAGTGAACAACCCACGCGAACACCAAGACAGTCAGAAATCATTCAGTGCGTCAGTGGCGCAGAGAAGCGGCAAGAGCTGAAACTAGTAAGACAGCCTGGAAGCTGACGATGAGGGTCCTCGGGTGCCAAGTGGAGGAGTTTGGATTTCTTCCTGTAGACAACAGGGAGCCAAGAGATGTTTTTCAGCAGGCAAACACCACGTACAGCTTGAGTTTCTGAGCAGAGCGGACGATGAGCTGCAGCAGGGAAACACGGGTGGCGGGAAGCTAACTGAGGAGGTGTTTGCGACATGATGAGGACCTGAGGTCAGGGGCCTTGCAGAGCCAATACCAGAGTCTGACTGCAGAGGAGTTTCCGGGGGGGACTGCTCACTGAACTTCGGGACTGAGACGGACCCAAGCAAGGATGGCAAAGCGCTTCCTGGCCGGAAGACTGGGTAGACGGTGCATTTCAGACCACCTTCTAGAAGTGAGGGAGAGGACTTTTCTTTTTACAGGTTACCTCTGAAGCACCTGCAGGAGAGCTGGGTGACAAAAGGTCTGGGCTTGGAAAAAGCTGTAAATGGAGATAGAGGGCAGGGAGCTGCCAGATTACAGGCTAAAGGAGAGGACAGAAGAGCACCAGAATCCACGGCTCCCGTTTTTCGGGACAAGATGGCCAAGGTGGCTTCAGAACAGGTGCCTGAGCAAAAGCAGCACAAACAGATGCAGACAGATGCTTACTGTCTATCCCTGGGCTTAAGATGTTTTTTTTTTTTTTTTTTTTTTTTTTTTTTTTAAAAGCTACCTTCCAGAGCCACGTGTTTCTCTAAGATCCGTGGGAGCCCAGGCCATCTTAGGGGCAATTGCGACTTTCCAGCACAGGCAAACAGCCCTTCTCTTTCTGCAATTCTCTCCCCCTCTCTTCCTGCCTCCTTAGCTCCTCACCTCCTGCCTGTATGACAGAGGCCTGGGGAGTGGTGGTGGTGGGCAGGGGCGGGGCAGGGAGAACAAGGGTCAGGCAAGTGGCACCTGTGGCTTCATGATCACTCCTGTCACTATCCTAGACCTTTCTGGGCCTGAGGAAATTCAGTTTCAAGTTCATATACCACATTCTGTTTCTTTAAATCAACTACCTTTTCACGTATGTGAGATCCAGGAGTCTCATGAACACAAAAATAACCAGTGTCTTCCCCCATGTTCCCTCCCCATCCCTTCCAGCAATGGCAGCAGCCCGCCAGCCACCCCCTCAAGAGGAGATGTATGGACAGAAGACCAGTGCCCAAACTCTGCCTTGTAAAAAGGGTGGATAGTTATGTAAGAATTTTGCAAAAACTTGACAAAACAAAACAAAGGAAGACTTCTTTTGCACTTACGAGTGCAAAAACATGGACTGTCAAGCGAGTAAAGGCTAGTTCAAACACTTGGGGGGGCGGGGAGAGACACTCCACATAACTTAAAACATGAGGGAGAACTGGCAGATGACAGCACCAGACCGAGTTTCCCAATAACTGAAGAAGTGACTCGGAACAGTTTCCCAGTGCCAACGAATCTGGTTTGTTTTAGGAGCAGATGAGTTCTAGAACTTTTATTTACTATGGGGTTTTTAAATATATTTAACGCCACTTAATGTTTTCCCCAACCCCGAATTTTCTGTGAAACCCTGAATGTGCCAACCGTGGTACCTTACAGGCATGTAATGGGAGCTCACTTGCTTTATGAAATTTCAGATCTGCAAAGAGATCACGTGCCCTGCACGGAGGACACCCAGGCTACTTGCACACAGGCCACAGGCCACGACTACCGTACCTTTAAAGCAGGCTTTCTCAACCTCCACCTACTGACATTCTGGACTGGCTAATTCTTTGTTGTGAGGCCAGCCGGTGCATTGTGGGATGAGTAGCAGCATCCCGGGCCTCTACCCACTGGAGGCCGGTAGCACCCCTCCCCCGAGCAAGGCAATCAAAAATGTCTCCAGACATTGCCAAATGCCCCTGGGGGCAAACCGCCAACTCTGAGAACCACTGCTTTAAAGGGTGAGTCCAAAGCTTACGACGTGCCTTGTCCTTAAAATCCACCCCGAAGTGAACTTCATTAAGAAAAATCGACTCGTTCTGTTTGTCTCTCGGCACCCAAAGCAAAAAGAAAGTGCTGCATTTCCTCAATTAGAACATAAACCCTAGGCGAATTTTGCCTCAAGTCCTGGAGTTGTGCACAACTCTGGAAAGGAAATCCAGAGTGGATACCCACAAAGCTTCCTGAGCTCAAAATATACCACTTTCTTCCATATATAGATTTTGAGTTTCTGGAACATTTATTATCCTTACAACAATTCCAGGAGGTAGAAAACCTACTGAAAAAAATGTGTATAATCACATTCATCAACAGAGATGTGCCAAAGGCTAAAAAGTTTCTTTTTCATTGCCTTACATCTTCAAATTCAACACAGAATTATTGTGAAAAGGATCTGGTCTCATTTAAAACACACAGACAAACACATATTTAATGCTCAGTGTTCTGAGGCTAATCGGACTTTAAAAAGCAGGTGTCATACGGAGCTAGACTGGGATCAGGCTTATTACCAGCCAGAGTGGAAACTGGCACAGCTGTAAAATGGGTTCCTATACCTGCCTAACCCCTGCCGTGTCTGCTGCTCTCAGGATAAGTTACGAATCTCCTGAATCTCCGTTCAAGGCCTTCACAAAAGCAGGGTGAAGACTTTGTCAAAGGTACACTCTCGTGAAAGCTGAAATTTTAAAAGTCATTACGCCACTAAGCCTCAAACATTCTTTTGACCATCCTACCCCACAGCCTCTGAAAAAGGGGGGGGGGGGAGGAGATACTAAGCAAGACAGTGGAAAAACAAATAGAGCCATTTAAAAGCTTTATCTAATTACCCCCACTGAGACTTTTTCGTTGCAGTCTGGTTGGCTGACAAAGAAATGGGGGTGGGGGGTATTCCCTGGGCTGTCTCTACCTTATCAGGACCACCCGCCCTCAGGGAGTCTGAAAGGCCTCAGGTAAATCCCGCAAGGGCAGGCAGCACCCAGTCTCCCCAGTCTTGGGGACTTTACAGAGGCTTTCGAATTCTCTTAGCATTACTTGCTTGAATCACACTGAGCAAACATCTCCACCCTCTCCCACTTCTTTTGTCTGAAGCACCTACTCACAGGCCACCACCTTCACTGATGGGCCGATGGGCTCACCTATACCCTGGAGGACCATTAGAAACAAGATGCACCAGGAACTGGAAGGAACAGCCCCCTGAGCCCTCCTCCCAGGCTTCCCTTGGACTCCACCAACCCAAAGGGAGAACGGCCTCTGGCTCCACTCCACGCTGGCTTCCCTTCATGAGAAGGGCAAACACCCCGAAGGTGACCAGAGACCCTGAGACCAGCACAGGCGGCGACACTGTCCCACAAGGCAGGGCAGTCAACGTAAAAAGTCTGTCTCCCTGACCCCCCCACCTTCCTTGTTCTGCGACCTCAGTCATGGTGAAAACACAGCAGATGTATTTCCTCTCTATTCTGCCTTCTTTGGGAGTGGGGAAATTAAAAATAAGTGATGCATTTCAGAAAGCACATCGTATGCCTCCCTCTGTGCTTCCTAGGGGAGGCCCTCGGGGCGTGGAAATCACAATCTGACCCCTGCTTTTTGAAGAGGGCCGTGGCTCTTTCTACTCAAAAATCACTTTCTAAGTCTGACGGAGAAGGCGAGAGGGAGAACTCATGTACCCTGCCCCCTCCCAAAGAACCCGTCCAATTTCTTAATTATATCTGGATATAAAAAATGTTACTCAACTTCGCCTGTTCAGTAGGTCAGATGTACGGGAGCGAATCTGAGGCAGGGAAACTTCGGACTTAGAGCAGGCTTGCCTTTCAACCAAGAGATGATGCTTCCCAACCATGGCTTCAGTTAAGACTTCAACGGTTTTATCTCACTGCACAACTTCAAGATCCTTAAACCCACTCACAGCAGAAATGTTAGATAAATCACACCTAAAAAAAATTTTTTTTTTTTACATTTGGTCACCCTTCCAAAGATACTCCAAACCTAATACAATTATTTTCTAAAAGGTATTAAAAACTGGGCCGAATAAACTAAGATGGGGAGTTGGAATCCTACCAAAGCCTAATCTAATCTCAGGCAAGGGGGAAGCCGACCATTGTCCTGTTATCAGGAGGGACTATATCGCATACTCTCTATCGATACTATATTACATTTCTATCTTTCTAATGCAAATCCGTTTAATAAGGAGTAAAGGCAGACATCACTTCGCGGATGAGCTAGATTTTCCAAAGCAAACTGCTTTGAATGAATGAGCTACGGTGAAGCCGCACACATACATCCTCAGGAAGGGGAGGTTTAACCTGAACACATGGGTATCAGACAAGAAGGCGGCCCAGACTAGCTGCCATCTGACACCAGAGCTGGTCAGAGAGCATGAACTTCAATTAAAAGACACTCACAAAAGAAAGAGAGATTATTTAAATATGATAACAAAAACAAAACAAACTTAACAGCCTACTACCTTCCTAGGTCAGAGGACAGGGAGGATTCAGAAATTAATTAAATCTACTAAATAATGTAAAACAGGGAAGGACTCCCTTTCAAAAATGCTTCGGTTAATTTTAGCATCCTTCTGTTTAGCTGCTTAGCAACCCTTATCCTATGACCTTTTAAGCACCACCTACTTTTCAGAAGGATAATGAATAGAAACACCAAAAGGATTCACTTCTGACTGTTTCTAGTGAGCATGTTTAACCAATGTTTGTAGAAGTTAAATTTATATTAATTATATCCTACAAAATCCTAAAAGGGTAGAATGTTTTAACGTCCTTAACCAGGAATTCTCCTTTGCTGAAGGTAGTTAAGTGATGTTAACAAGTGAGAGCATGAAGACCGCAAGCCAAGACTTCCAAACTGACCTGAGGAAGTGGATCAACACAGCAGTTTAAAACTGAAGAGTAAAAACGCAAGCCACATCATGGCAACTAGCTATTGCCTGACAATACAGCAGATAACCAATAAACAACTCGATCAGATGCACACTAACAAGGCAGGTTTGTTTTCCTTCTTCAACATTCTAGACCTGTGGTGGATGCAAACAAGATCTCAGCAGTCTCCCTGAAGATACCTAAAAGAAAAGACCCTTCAATCAAAAGGTCACTTGCTGGATGACGTAAATAGTTAGGAATGGGTACACCACCTGTACCAGCTGAGTCAGACCCATCTTCCCCATCACATAACAAATACATGTCTGCCGTAGGGGCTGAGGCTCTGAATTTCTGATGAGAAATGAGGTAGTTACCTAGAAAACCCCAGAGAACGATGTGCCATGTAACAGTAAGCCTCAGCAGCATTTACCATAGAACCAGCAAATCCATTAAAAACAAGACACCCCAAAATGCAATCTGCATAGCAGTATTTTTTAAGAAGGATAAAACAGTGCAAGTTCATTAACAACCTAAAATGGAGCAGAAGCTAAACAAATAACCAAATCAAAGGGCTCTCCCTTTCTTTTGTAAAAGTGGAGGTGGGTGGGAGAGAAGGTGTTTTTTCACACATTTAAAACTTGATAAAAGACATTCAAATGTTTAATTCATCAGTGTAACCAAAGCTCAAAACACATCAAAGCAGGATCCATCAGCGGGTACCCAGAAAGCTCCCTCCAAAATGCAGAGGTAAAACACAAACAAACAAACAATAACAAAAAAAACCCCTAACATTAGTGGCTCACCGCTGCATAAATTATTTGAAGACTAATTTCGAACTCATTTCTTCAAAAGTTCTGTGTAACTCTTGAAGAAGCACAGAACTAAATGTTTAAGAAGAAAAAAAAAAAACGTTTCAGCCAGGACTCCAGCCTGTAACTGAGACTTCCGGGTTACACTATGTCTTAGAACCATACCTGCCTACTCGAAAAAGCACCAGGTCTAGAGGATGCTTTTAAGGGCTATGGGGAGAAGAAAGAAAAAAAAAACACCACCCTAAAACTAACAAAAACCATTCTTTGCTCTGCAGTTCCCTTTTCTCCACCTTCCACTTCAACTAAACTTATTTCAGAATACACTCACGCGCATGCACAGACCACTTCGTGTCTAAAAGGAAAAAGATCTCGAAAATATGGGATGCACATTAGCAACTCAGCCTTTGCAGAAATCATCTCAAGTCTCCTCTTCGAGACCGAAATACCTCGCTATTTCCAGCATCCCTATCCAAGAGACAAACTTTATTTCCATTGACTTTTTAAAAGGCTAGGCTTAAATCTAAACTCTAAAACAAGCACGAGGCTTAATTTTTCTATTGATGAAAACCCTCAGACAGGTTTTTCAGCATACCAAAAAAGTTATATTTTTTATTCACCCTTCTATCTCTCTGCACCACCACCACCATCCCCCCAAAAAGAAGAAAAAACTCCAAAGTGCCCCGAATGTGTGCTGCTGCTGGCTCTGAAGCCGTGTAGAATTTCGTAATGGAATGTGAACTGCTCGTCCGGATCTGGGCTCACGTTCTATCTTCTAACCAGTAAGGAGCGAGGGAGGGCAAATCTGCTGAGCAAGGAGAAATACTTTCCTCCTCTTTTATAACCCATCACGGATGCACCACGGACGCTGGACGCGAGCTGCACGCGGCGCCTGTCAACCGGCCCGCCCGCTGGCCGGTCCCCGCGACCCCAGGGTCCTCGTGCCCCCTGCGCCCCTCCTCTGCCCGGGGCCGCCCCCGACCCCCCCCCCCCGCCCGCCCGAAAAAGAAAGTGGCCCCGCAGAGAAGTGGGCTCCGCCGCCGCGTCCCGCACTCACGCGCCTGGCCCGGCCCCGCGAGCGGCCGGGGAGCGAGTAACCACATCCTCGACGCGACCCTCGGCCCCTCCAGAAAACACGCCGCTTCCCAGGGAGGGGGCCGGCGACGGGAAGGACCTCCCCTGCTCCTTAGCAACCATTAAGGTCGCAGTTTCCTAAGAGACCGCGAGTGGGGAGGGGGCGCGGGGGGCCGGGCCCGAGGCCGGGTGGGGGGGCCCCCCGCACTGGGTCCCCTGCCCGTCGACGCCGGCCCCCTCCCCGCCCCCGCCCCGGCTCGGCGCTGCGGGCCGGGATGGGAGGAGGAAGGGAAGCCCCAGAACTCGGGAAAAATTGGTCCAGCGGGCGGCGGACAAAAGTTTCCGAGCGCGCTCCACAGCTGGGCGGCGAAGCGGGCCCGGCGGCCGGCCCCGCCTCGGATGCTCCCGGCCTCCTTCCTGTGCTCGTGACGGCGCCGGGTGCCGAGGTTCCCCCCCCCCCCCCGCGATGCAGGCTCCGCTCCACACCGATGGCTCCCACGAAAACACGTACACCGCCAACGGAAGGGCAAGGGAACAATACGCGCGGACACGGCTCCGGCCCCCACCTCCCCCTGGGGCGGTGGTCGGCGTGACCCCCAGCCAGGAGCCGGGAATGGGGGAGGGCGCAGGGTTGCCCGCGGCCCCCTCCCGGCCGGCGCCGTCCGCCGGGGAGGATCAAAGTCCGCGGAGCAGGGCGCGGCGGATGCTCCCACCGCGCAGCCCCGAGCGGGCACCCCCGAACGAGCACCCCAGGCGGGCACCCCCGGATACCTTGCGGCGGCGGGCGGGCGCCGTCATCTCCGCGCTTCTCGGCCCGAGAGGGACTCGAAAGTATGTAGGAGAAAAGTTTCCCCTCCCACATGGGGGGGAGGATGTCGGGGGAGAGAGGGCGGAAGATGGAGAGCAGCGCTGGGAAGATGTTTCTGGCCGGCGGTGCGCGCACCATCCGAGTCCCGGCGGTGCTGGTTAAAAATAAATTCCGCGGCGGGCGCGGTGGCGCGGGTCGGGCCGGATTCCTGCGCTCGGACGGCTAATATGGATGCGCATCAGGTCCTGGCGGCGGGGCGCTGCGGCGGCCGCGGCGGCTCGCGCTGGGAGCTGGTTGGCAGAGCCGGCAGCTCGGGAAGGGGAAAAGGAGCGGAGGAAGGGGAGGAGGAGGAGGAGGAGGGGGAGGAGGGGAGGAGGAGGAGGAGCGGCCCGGCGCGCAGCCCGAGGGGAGAGGGCTGCCCAGCTCATCCCCGGCCGGCCCCACCGCCCCGAGCGCACGTAGCGCGGCGTGGGTCGCTCGGGTCCTCGGCTCCGGGAAACGCCGAGTTTAAAAAGTACAACGCGCTCTGCACACTTCACCCTCCCCATCCCCAAAAGTTCTTTAAAAGGTCGCTCCCGCTCAGCCCTAGACATCTCGCTGCCACCCGAGTACCGGGCGCCGGAACCCCGGGCGCGTACTTACGGCCCGGCAGGGCTCTTGGCTCCCAGGCATGATGCAGTGGGGACCGGTGGGCTTCAGGGAGAGAAAGAGGAGAGATGCAAACTTGTTCCGGAAAAGGAATCAAAATGGCGTTTCTGGATGTGCAAAGTTCATCAACTCCGCAGTCACTTCCCCTCCTCCTCTTCTCCCACAGGGAGGGAGGTGGGCGAGGAGCTGGCGACCCCGGCGCCCCAGCCGTCGTCCCGGCCCCCGCCTCGGCCCCCCGCCCTGCTTCCTCGCCCGCACGCTCGGAGACTCGCTCTCCCCCTCTCACCCTGATAAGTAGACACATCACGTGTTGCTCCTGCGAGTCTCCTGGGGACGTGTTACTGAGCGGCGGCGGCGGCGGCGGCGGCTCGGGCTGGGGGGTGGGGGGGCCGCGGTACCCGCGGGTGCCCACCGCCGCCCCCGCCCCGATTTTGGCGGGGCGACCGCAGTTTCCATCCCGGGATGGATGGAGGTGGAGTCCCCCACCCCACCCCCACTGCAGCCCCAGGTTTGCCCCACGCTCTCCGCAGGCGCCCGGGGCCACGGGAGGGCCGGGCCGCCCCAGGGGAAGGGTCTCGGCCGCCGCAGCTGAGCGCGATCGCGATCAGCCCAGCGCTCGCCGGCCGGCCACCCTCTTGGACCACCGCGCCCCCTCCCCTTCAGCCCCTCATTGCGGGCAACTCCCCGCCCCCGGCTTGCCATCACTTCACTCCAGGGCTTGTTTCACTATTTTAACGGAGGAGACGGCGAGGCAGCGATGCCCGGGAGGCGCGAGAGGGGCGCCCCGGAGGCCGGGAGGGGGTGGCGTGGGGGTCGGGTTCCCTGGCCCGGCACCGCCCCGCTCGGTCTCGGAGGCAAACGGGAGGGTGAGCCCCACCCGCGCGGTTCCCTCTCCACGCGGTCCTCGCTCTGCATCCAGGTGGGGCGAGTAGATGATGGGGCAGGAGATTAAGGAACCAGCGCTTCACCCCGCCCCCAACTTAGGGCTGTTTCTCTCCTGGGGCCCGGTCCTTCTAGCTCTGGGGCTGCCGCCCAGGAGCGTGTTCTCCGTCCAACAAATTCAAAGCTGCCTCGGCTTCTGTCACCTTGCCTTCCCCACATTCCACAATTGATGCTTAAGTGGGGGCTGCCTCGCCCCCAAGGGGCTGAGGATGGCAAAGGCTCCTACCGCCTGTGTGTCCCCACCCCGCGACGGCACTGCTGATGCTGTGTCATCCACGTCGCCCTCCGAGGCAACAGGGAAGCCACACGCAATATCTCTTTCTTTCAGAGGGCTCCTGTTTCAACTCTGAAACGCAGGGGCCCTCCTTGGAGCTGCCTGTGCTCCATCCCCAAGGCGGCTGCCACCACGCTTGCTTCTTAGCTTAGGCGGCCCAAGTTATCACCGAGCCCCAGAGAAACCAGGCCTGGGCTGTGCTTCCTCCAACAAGCAGCTGACATGTTTCCCACTGTTAATACTTTTCCTACCGGGGTTCGGCGAGGAGCCTGCTCTTGGCTTTTGGAAACATCTTTAGACAGGGGATGATTGTGGGTTTGGGAAAATAAACACCAGCCCCACTCCCCCAATTTCTGAGGATAAATGTGCCTCCTGAATAGTTGTAGAGAATACTACTTCAGACTTATGCGTTGGAGATGAGTCAGGCAAGATGATGTTACAGGTACACAAAGCTGGCTACGCTCTACTTACTATGACCTTTGACCCTGGCTCTACCACACCAACTTTGCCGTACAAAGTTGTAAGTGCAATCACGACCCTTTAATTTGCGGCCTTCAGTGGAACGCTGGTTTTCAGGGCTACAGATATAGGAGGAAGTGTCTATGTAGGTATGGATGAAATGAACGGATTCTGGCCAAGACAGAACTTTATAGAACAAGCAAAAGCAGTTGGACCATTACCTCTGACTGGAGATAAGTAAGCTAAACCACTGCCCAAGAGGGAACTGACTCAGCTGCTGTTTCTCTGGCGTCGGGAATCATCAACGTTAAGTTTTCAGAACCTGTTCTGTTTCCCAGGGTCTACTGTTTACCGAGGAAAACTGGTCAGAGAAACTTCAGCACTTGCATTTTCCTATGTCTCCCCCCCACTCCCCCCCCCCCATGTCCCCAAGTATGTTATCAAGTGCTTTTGTGAAGACAGGCATGCCAGAGGAGGCAATGCGCAGGTCTCTGAGCAGGAGTACTAGTTCACACGCTCGCCATAGAATCGGTGTCTGGTTCCAGTAGGAAGGCAAAAGAAGGGCCAGGTAGGGAACGCTAGTTTATTTAGTTGCCTTGCCTCAAGATTCAAGAATTATTAGCCATTCCTGGTCTCCCCAGCAAGTGTTAGCTTTGGGATAGGAACAACATTAAAGTTGGAATTTTGCTTGTAATTTTAGCTTATTCTGTAAAATACACTGAAACTTGCAAAGCTACATGAATTTTTATGACGAATCACCACCTTTATAATGTCAGCTAGATAATACTGGCAACTAAAAAGAGAAACTGTTTAAAAGTAACTTTTAAAAACTGAATTCTAGGGGTGCCTGCCGGGCTCACTCAGTCAGTAAAGCATGTGACTCTTCGTCTCAGGGTCATGCATTCAAGCCCCACGTCTGGTGTGGAGTCCTACTTTAAAAAAATAGATAAATAAAAAATTGAATTCTAATAAAAACAGGGCTCTGTGTTCATCTTTCCTAGCTAATTAGTAAACTTCGGAGTCAAATGAGTTGCTCAAAATTCTGTTTGTTCATACTCATATAAATATCATATATCCAACAAATATTTTTGGACATCTAATAGGTTAAAAGAGTCATGCTATCAAAACCAGAGAGCGATGCCTGTCCACGCCCACGTAGGATGGCTAGAATCAAGAAGACAAATACTACCAAGTATTGACAAGGATGTGGAGAAATTGAAACCCTCATACATTGCTGGTGAGAACGTAAAATGGTGCAGCCGCTTTTCAAAACAGCTTGGCAGTTCCTCAGAACGCTAAAAGAGCGTTGCCATATGATCCAGCCATTCCACTTCTAGGTACATACACAAGAAATGAAAACATATGTCCACACAAGAACTTGTACACAAATGTTCAAAGTGGAAACAACCTGAATAACCATCAATTGATGAATTAATAAACAAAATGCAGCACTTCCATACACAGAGTATTAGTCAAAAGCAATGAAGCAGGAGTGTATGCTATATATCAATGTTGAAAACATACTAAAGAAGACAGACCCAAAAGGACAAGTATTACATGCTTCTGTTTATATGAAATATCCAGAATAGGCCAACGTATTGAAACAGAAAGTAGATTTAATGGTTTGCTCAGGGTTGACAACTTAGGGGGATATGGGGATTGACTGCAAATGTGTATGGGGTTTCTTTCTGGGGTGATGAAAATGTTCTAAAATTGATAGTGGTGATGGTTACACACTCCGGATATACTAAAAACCACTGAATTGTGCACTTCGAATGGGTGATTTGTATGGTAGGTAAGTCATCGTTCAATCAAGCTGGTATGTATATACGACAAGAAATTGTGCT
This sequence comes from Ursus arctos, assembly GCF_023065955.2. Classification (NCBI taxonomy): domain Eukaryota; kingdom Metazoa; phylum Chordata; class Mammalia; order Carnivora; family Ursidae; genus Ursus; species Ursus arctos. The sequence goes on along the minus strand of NW_026622997.1, from coordinate 11,613,268 downwards.
AGGTTCTCTAGCAGAGAAGTGATGCAAAAATGGATAATTTATATCCATGCCTTAAGAGAATTTATAGTCTCATCTCTGCACCCGCATGAAGTAATCATGACATGCAGACCAACATATTAAGAACCATTAAATCGGTTGCAAGATTCAGGGGTTCCGAGAAAAGAGATCACTTCTAATGAGAGTGATCAGGGAAAGCTTCATGGAAGTTAGAAAGCCAATGGAGTTGAGCCATGGAGAACAGCTAGAAATTTTGTAGATGGAGACTGGGATTAGAATCAGCAGATGCAAGGGCATGATTGTAGCAAGTCATGGGTCCTGTTCACAGATCAGGATGGAATCTAGAATGGCCGGATTATGACATATACAGGAATATGCAGGTGACACGACCAGAAGGTAAACAAGCTGACGCTCTACCACAAAGAATTCCATCCATGGAAAACCTCAGGTATGAGGGCCTGAACTAGGGGAGGGCTAGAGGGACTGGAGAGCAGAAGATCAGGAACCAGAGGAAGGCGAGAAGAGCAACTGGTGGACCAGGGATGGGGGTGTAAAGGAGTGAGGGCCCAGAGGAAGCCTGGCTCTTAGCCAGGTGGCTGAGGGAATGAATGACAAAATGAGAAAGTCCGAGGTCAAAGCCCGTTTGAGGTGGAAGATGACCGAGTAGGTGATACTGAGTGTGAGGAGGTGCTGCTATGTCAGGGGAGAGAATCAAGAAGAAAAAGGATTGGAGAAGGCTGCGTGGATGAGGTGACATTCATGGAACCCCACAAGATGTGTAAGGTGTCCCCCAGGCAGAGACGGGGGGGCAGGGCACTCCAGACACAGGGAGCAGTGAGTGGTAAGCACAAGAGCATAGAGGCGGAAAACAAGGTCAGTTTCCTGAACTGCAAATACCTCCCTCTGTAGCGGGAGCAGAGGGAGGAGGGGAAGCAGCAAGAGATGGAGCCGAAGAAACAGCCAGTGGGCCAGATCGCTCGAGCTCTGTGCACCTCGCGGCTGACTTGGACTTCATCCAACCTTGAGGCCCTGAAAGGCTTAAGGAGGAAGGTAGACAGAGCCTCCCTCGTGGGACTGTGGAGAAGGGTCTGGAAGATTTGAGACAGGAAGGCTAGTTAGGGATTAACAGAAGAGCCCGTCTGAGAAATAATGAGGACCTAGGAAGCCCTGGCTGTAGAGGTAGGGAAGAATGGATTGCCTGGAAATAGAATTAGGATGTAGATGCCAGAGAACTTTGACCAATTCGATAGGAGAGAAAGGAAAACAATCCCTCTGGAGCCCTGACCCAAGGGTGTGGCACCAAAAGAAGGGAAACCACCATGGCAGCCATCTTGGTGTGACAAATGACAGCACAGGGGTTAGAGCAAAATCAGTGGGACAAGTGGAGGGACTAGACCAGGTGGGAGACATTACGGAGATGGAATCCACTGGGCTTGGGCCCAACCGGTTGCAGCTTGAGGAGAAGAAGGGAGAATCAAAGAAGGCTACCTCCCTGGGCTCAGGTTTGGTACCTGGATGGGGAGTGGGTCCACTCACCAGTGGCATGAGTGCTGGGGAGAGGCGGGTGGTGTGGGGGAGATGCGAGGAGGCTGGAGCCAGGGAGAAGGCCTGGAGAGACATCTTAGGGCCAGAGAGGGTGGGCAGGAAAAGCTAGAAGCTGAACCCGGAGGAATGCCTGCAGTGAGGTGGGTGACGAGGGAGTGACAAGGGTGCTCTCTTTTTCCCCTAAAGGAGCAAAACAGCTAAGGAAGTGGGGGCTGTCAAGGAAAATGATGATCAACAGTGTTCAAATACAAAGAAATCCAGCCAAAGGGCCCCCGAAGGAGTGAGGTCTGAGAAGGTGAGTTGATGGGAGTGGAAGGCAGGCCAGCACACGAGGGCTTCCAGAGCCCCTGGAAGAGGAAGTGAAAGCCCAGCTCTGCTGAGAAGTTAGGCGATGAACGGAAGGGAGAGAAAAGAGCCACAGCTGCAGGGGGAAGAGCCACTGGTATTCACCGCACACCTACTAGGCACCAGGCACGGGTCTAAGGGGCCCGTGTGGATTATCTGGCTTCCCCTCCACCCTCCCGGGAGGGTGGCGCTGTTATCGCCCCTGTTCTGCAACTGACAAAACTGAAGCCGAGTCCCAGCATCACGGGACTGGGCCCCGGCAGAGGTGGCGGGGCCAGATGCACACCACACCATCTGACCCCAGAACCCGCTCTCTGACGGCAGCTGTCACTCAATTCAGAATTAAGTGGTTTGCTAATAAAAAATGCCTACTTGGTCGGACTTCATCTCACTAAAATGCTCTTGACTGGGGTTGTGCAGAAGAACCACTGTGAGGTTGTTTTTACAAGGATTTAATTAGCAAGATAAGTGAATGGAGAGCTTAAGTTTTGCTAATTTGGTTTATAACCACCACCCCCCCTTTCACATGAACCTAACAAACTCTTTCTGTTCTCCAAAGATCATGTTCTGTATGTCTGACTACATTCTAAAGCTGTCACCAGATATTTTGTACACCCAGGACAGCAGAGTCCACGCTTTTACTCTCTATACCACTGGTTCTCAGGGTGATTTGGACTCCCCACCCCCACCACCAGGGAGACATTTTTAGTTGTCACAAGTTGGGGGAAAGGTACCGCTAATATCTATGGGTAGAGACCAGGAATAGTGCTTAGCATCCTACAAGGCACAGGACAGGGGCGCCTGGGTGGCTCAGTCAGTTAAGTGTCTGCCTTTGGCTCCGGTCATAATCCCAAGGTCCTGGGATGGAGCCTCATGTCAGGCTCCCTGCTCAATGGGGAGTCTGCTTCTCCCTCTCTCTTTTCCCGTCTTCCCCACTCGTGCTCTCTCTTTTGCTCGCTTTTAAAATCTTTAAAAGATTTTATTTATTTGACAGAAAGAGAGACAGCCAGCGAGAGAGGGAACACAAGCAGGGGGAGTGGGAGAGGAAGAAGCGGGCCTCTCACTGAGCAGGGAGCCCTATGCGGGGCTTGATCCCAGAACACTGGGATCATGACCTGAGCTGAAGGCAGATGCTTCATGACTGAGCCACCCAGATGCCCCTAAAAATTTTTTTAATTAAAAAAAAAAAAAAGGCACAAGACAGCACCCACAACAGAGAATATGTGATCCCAAATGGCAGTAGTGTCAAGGTTGAGAAACCCTGCTTGAATGGTGTCTTGAAAATGATCTTTAGGAATATCAGTATCCAGGAAAGACATTTCAGAATGAGTAACTGACCCAGAGCACTGAGATCAACAGGTGAGGAATGTGGATCCAGAGAGGCAGAGACTACGGATAAATGAAAGAGAAAACAGCTTTTGAAAGAAGATGTGTGTGTGTGTGCGTGTGTGCGTGTGTGTGTGTGTGTGTGTGTGCGTGTGTGTGTGTGTGTGTGTGTCTGTCAACAGCAGAGAGATCAGCCTTGGAGGAAAAGAGGGATACTTCTTATTCTGTGACAGGAGGAAAAAGAGAAAGAATAGTAGGAACATACTGAGAAATATTTGTAGGAAGCAGGCAAGTTGTGGGACTTCACGGCTGTTGGTTCTGAATATGGAAAAGCAGCAGAACCAGAGAGCGAGGCAAGCAGCGTGGCGGTGAGGCTTAAGGAGAGAAGAAATGTAGGCGTTGGTGGCAGAAAAATTCTGCTGTTTTAGCTTCAATGCCACGGAGCCACAGAAGAGAGAAAACATATGGTAGGGATTATGGACAGTTGGAAATTGAAATGAGTAAAATCCATCACAAGGGGGATGACACTGAAGGCGTTGAGCCTAAGAGCCAGGAGTGGTCAGGGCCACGGAGGTGAGGAGGAAAAGCAGTCTGGGTGGCTGGGAGAGATGGTCCTGTCACTGGAAATGAAGGAGGGGAAAGGCTCAAGAGGAAAAATGTGGAGTTGGTCCCTCGGGCGATCTTGAGGGAAGCGTGTCTGAGAGGTCAGTAGGTGACCTGCACAGATGAGAAGAGGCAGGCATGAACAGACGGCACCGGTGTCAGAGGAGGTCTTGTGGGCTAAACTGTGTCCCCCCAAATTCATATGGTGAAATCCTAGCCCCCAGTACCTCAGAATGTGACTGTATTTGGAGATATGGCCTTTACTTAAGTAATGAAGGTTAAATGAGGTCATAGGGATGGGCCCTGATCCAATAGGACTGGTGTCCTTGTAAAAAGAGATTAGGGCACAGATACACACAGAGGGAAGACCGTGTGGGGACACAGGGAGAAGGAGTCATCTATGTGCCAAGGAGAGAGGCCTCGGGAGGAACCAACCTTGACAGCGCCTTGATCTTCTGGCCTCCAGACCTGTGAGAAACACATTTCTGTTGTTTAAGCCCCCAGACCATGATACTTTGTTAGGGCAGCCTGAGCTGACTGATTCAGGAAGGAGGGATGTGAAAACATGGTGAGCCTGGTGATGAAGGGACAGTAGAAAGCACGTTTGTAGACTCCACAGCCTCCCCGGTGAGCAGGAGGCCTAGTCTTGAGGAAAGGCTTTCAAGGGAAGTGATCTCTGAAGGCAAACCAAGTATCCATTGAGGTGCGGAAGGAGGGGAAGTACTGTGGAGAAATCTGTCTTAGAACAAGGGGATCCATGTCCTCAGTGGATTGCACACTTCTTGAAAGTGGGGCCTAGTCCCGCGAATGATTTCTCCACCCCCGTGCTAGCCCAGGGACTTCCATATTGCAGGTGCTAAATGAATCTGCTTTGCAAAGTGTGCAGACGTGGAGGGATGGGGATGAACTTGAAAGGGTGGGGGGCACAGGGGAAGCTGCTTTGCCCAGGAGTGGTAGAGAAGCCAGGAAGGGGGTTGCCCAGGAGTGGTAAATATAGCAGAAGGCTGAGAGGCAGGTGGAGAGATGTCCTTTAGAATTTCCAAATCCCCTTAGTAATGCAGACAATTAAACTCTCCCTCTCAGATAAGCAGGGCAGAGTCGTCGGGATGGGCTACTGAGAGCACCTTTACACAACTGCTGTTATCCTAAATACATCATTACTTCAGCTACTCAGATAACTGGAGGAATGCGTTACTTCTGGTGGCCGACAGTTTTCCCTTTAAATGTGAACCATTTGGAGTAGAATTTTTTTCTAAAATGTATTATGTACTGCTTGCTTTTTCTTCCTTTTCTAAAAAAATCGGGAAGTTAAGATATGAACAAAATGATAGTATTGTAAACTTCAAATATTATATTGGATTGTCGCACAAAGATAACTTCTTATACACAAGATTTGTGCTAGGTCACCAAGTGATCATAGCCTCAAGAAACTACATATCTTGAGGTATGTAATAGCTATTTCCTAGCATACCCTGAGACTCTGCAGTAAATTCCAAATTGAGTTTTTGTCTGCTTTTTGTTATTTTCCCTCCCTTGTTATCTGGCTATCCCTTGTCCCTTGTTTTTGAACTCGGTGTGCCTACTAATAGCAACCACCTCGTCCTTTTCTAAGTGATCGTTTGTAGTCCATAGTGGTTAGGAAACTGTATCACCAACGTTGTTAAGAAATGTGTCTAAAGTAAGCCTGAGGACCAGCACCTCCTTTTGCTGCCCAGTAGCCAAGAGATGCTTATTTCCTGATGATCATTTGGGTTTTAGACTGATGAGTTCTTAGCATATTTCTAATTTATAAAAGGTGTTCTAAAGATATCAGCATAGGGGCGCCTGGGTGGCTCAGTTGGTTAAGTGTCCGACTCTTGGTTTCAGCTCAGGTCATGATCTCGCGGTCCTGGGATCGAGCCCTGCATCAGGCTCGGCACTCAGTGTGGAGTCTGCTTGAGATTCTCTCTCCCTCCCCTTCTGCCCTTCCCTGCCTGTGCTCTCCCCGCCCGAATAAATAATTAAAAAAAAAGATATCACCATGTAGGGAAGGATAGATAAATAACTCTTCTAAGCTAACTTGCCCTCCGTGATGAAAGTTCATTGCTTACTATAATTTTAAAATGATGGAACTTCAGGGTATACAAAAGGGCCAGTTGTCCCTCCTTCCGCCTTCAGACAAGAATGACAGATATCAGAAAAATTGCTTTCCTTTCATTGGATGGAGTCTTTCTTTGCCTTTAAGACATGTACTTATGATTCAATATTTGTTTCTCTGTGGGAGGGAGCTCTTCAATCATAAGCCAGAGTATAAGTGAACTAAATACTTCTTCAATGAGAAATGTGTCTGTGTACCTGTGTGTTCAATTGAGAACGCACAAACCACAGTAGGTTTCTGAGTTTGTCTTAAGCAGACCCCCAAATGGCACTCCTGAGTAGAGGCCACTGACAGGGCTTTAGTATTCCCGAAGGCGCCGTCTACCTCGCCCGGCCACTGGTCAGCTTGCGCACAGGATAGGTCCCCACGTTCCCAGGTCCAAGGAGCAGACTGAGTTTTCAACTATAAAAAGGGCTGAAGAAATTGCAGAAAATCACACGACTAGATAGCCGTGAAAAACCCTGCCCATTTGTAACCTGAAAACCACAATGTGTGTATCCTCATGGATAGAAAACTCTCCTTCCCTCAGAAAGAAAGTCCTAGCCAGTGCCTCTGTGTCATTTCATGGTGAATGGGGGATTGGGCTGATTTTACCCACTGCTTCTGACTTCTATGAGGCAACGGACTTAGCAATTTCAGTCACTTTAACATGCATACTTTAGGTAAATAATGGAGTACGTGCTCAAAAAATCAGGTATTCTAAAATGCGTGGACGGATTTGATGTGATTTCTCCACGTGACTAAAGAAACTTGACATTCACTTCCTCATTCATTCAACAATGGGTAGGCAACGATAATGTTCCAGGCTCTATATACAACAGTAAACAAAGCATGCAAGATCTCTCTGTCCTAGTGAGTCACAGAAGCTGAAGATGTGTTATGTTTCAAACAATGCAATATCATGAAAATCCTAACAGGTATACTACAAGTTGTCTCCTCAGTAGGAACTTTTACGATAAAGCCAGTGTATGCTTCTGTTGTGGGCTGAATTTTGTCCCCCCACCCCCACCCCAATTCCTATGTTGAAGTCTTAGTCCCCAGGACCCCAGAAGGTGACTGGGGAATAATTTAGGTAACATGATTACCTTACAGGGGTAATGAAGGTAAGATGATGAGGTCATTTAGGTGGGCCCTGAATATGGCTGGTGTCCCCATAAGAACAGAAGACTAAGACATGGACAAACACACAGACACACACAGCATGTGAAGACACAGGGAGAAGACGGCCATCTGCAAGCCAAGGAGAGAGGCCTCAGAAGAAACGAACCTTGCCCACACCCTGATCTTGAACTTTCAGCCTCCAGAACTGTGAGAAATAAGTGCTTGCTGTCTAAGCCAGCCATTCTGTAGTACTTTCTTAGGGCAGCCCTAGTAGGCGAATAGAGCCTTCAAAGCCTAAACCTTATCTGTTAGTTCTAACAGATACCTGTGAGTTAGAACAATTTCATCAGAACTGTAAGCTCGAGGTTGGGGCACAAGCGCCTATGTATAGACCCAATGGAACGAGAGGACCTTAAAGGAGCCAACAGGATTAGAAGATATTACGGTAAGACAAATTTGTGATAATCCTAAACGTGAAGCCAATTGGAGGGCAATCTGTTTAAGAAACTAAACTAACTACTAAAACCATCCCACATCCATGAAACAAATACGTTATACCTTTTTAAATGATCCTGTAGAAGAAAAATTAATTTCATTTTAAAAGTTCGTGATGTATTTTTTTAAGTGAAAAACAACAATGACAATTTTTACTCACATATAAATTAAAAAAGACAGAAGGGGTGGACACCAAAAAGTTAAAACGGTGCTTATTTCTAGGTAGAAGGAATATTTTATCTTTTGCTATTCTGCTTATCTCTGTTTTCTTTTCTCTATAATAAACATGGAATGATTTTGTTATAAGGGAAAAAAATTAAATAGTATCATTAAACCCATTACATGAAATGACTATCTTTGATGTCCTAGATATCTCTATCGAACCCAAGGATTTGAAGCAATCATCTACAGGATGTCCTAGACAACATAAGGAGTTCACATCTTACAACACACAGCTCTTTCCACATCAAATCCATTCCTCTTCCTCACCATTTGTCTTTATGCTATAATTCCAGCAATTCTTCATATTTCCTATGGATTTCAGCCATAACGTAGTGTATCAGATCATGGTTTGATTCCTAAATTGAAATCCAAGTTTCGGTCTTCAGCTAAAAGAAGAGTGTTTCTTTCTCCTCGAGTTTCTCAGAAATTTGATTTTATAAAGCAAAACGAGGACTGCAAATATCCTTGGAAGCGGCAGATTACAGAGGAAAGAGCATGCACCGGGACATGAGACAGCCCTGGGTCCTATCCTGCCCAGTTCTATTACTTACCGGCTATCTGTAGTTCAGGTGTGCCTAACTCTGGCAAACTTCAGTTCCTTCAACTATAAATCAGATGGAATAACCACCTGAGCACTGTCATGGGGATTAAAAAAGATAACATGCATGAAGCATTCAAAAAAGGCATCTGGCCCATGGTAAGTGTGCAGTAAACTACAGCTCTTATTATATAGATAAAACTTTGATGCTTAATATTTACATTTTGCAATCAAACACAAATATCTTAATCCAATAAAAGTATTAAGGTTATATCAAATTCCCTATGTAATCTTTTTTCAATTCTTTTTTTTTAAAGATTTATTTATTTTAGAGAGAAAGAGAGATGGAGAGAGGGAACGTGCGCACGGGTGGGAGGGGTAGAGGGAGAGGGAGACAGAACCTCAAGCAGACGTCACACTGAGCTTGGAGCCTGATGCAGGGCTCGATCTCAGGACCCTGAGATCATGACTTGAGCCAAAACCAAGAGTCAGGTGCTCACCTGACTGCAACACCCACGTGACCCCCATATAATCTTTAAAAACAAAGCCAAACAGAATAGTGCCACATCAAGGTCATTATTTCTTAACTGCTGTGTGATATCAATCATCCATTTATGAGTATGTATATATTGCTGGATATATATATGTGTGCATGGGTATGCATAGAAGATGCTTATAAAGGAAAGCTGCTCATAATTGTTTTTAATGTTACTTAAATTACATCATGGTGACGACAGACAAGATTAAGCGGTTATAACTGAAATACTGAGTTGGAAATCTGCAGTCATAAGAAAAATGGCTTATTTTATAGAAAGGGAAAGACTTGAGTGATGTGACTCTATGATTGGTCAAGTTGGTCCTGTTATTTCAGATGACTTTGGGATAAGTGCTGATTTTCATACAATTACTTCATCAGAGAACCAGAGGCACATGGAGAGCACAAAACATGTCCAACCTGAACAGCTAGTGGGTGGTAGAGACAGGTTTGGAATCCAAGTCCTCTGTCTATGGCTCAAGTTCTCTCTGCTGCACTGTAGAGAATGAGAGGAAAATTTATATCTTGGGTAGGCTCTAAGTCTGTAGTTATACACAGAAACAAACTTTCAATTAGAAAAAAAATTGGAGGGACAGGGGATGAGCACATCCAGATACTAAACCATGCAATAAATCTAGAAGGCACACAACGCGCGTATGCTATACACTACGCTCTAATGCCAATGCAGCGACATATTATCAATGGAATCAAATGGAAAACCTAGAAGTATCTGGTCAATGATAAAGATGGCACTTCAAACCACTGGAAGAGAAAGACAGATTAGTCATCATAGTTGAACTGAAAGGGAAAAAAATTCACACCAAATACCAATTCACACTAACTTTACACCAAAAGCGAAAATTCATTCCAAATGGATTAAGAATTAAATGTAAAATATAAAATCCTAAAAGAATCACAAGAAAAATAGGTAAATATTAATCTGCTCTTTGAGGGTATAGAAGGGCTTTTTAGGGAGAAGGAATAGACCATAAAGGGAAAGATGTGCATTTTCAATCACATAACAGTTTAAATTTAAATACATTTTTAGAAAAGCCCGCTATAGGCCAAACTGAAAGAGAAATTACAGGCTAGGAAAAAAGCATATTTACAGGCAGAGTTGGTTAAGAGCCTTAATATAATAAAAGCTACACTTTATTGAGCTTTTATTAGGTGTAAAACATGCTAAGCTCTCTGCACATTATATCTTGCCATCATCTTATAAGGGAGATACAATTAGTTCCACCCTAAAATAAAGAAATGGAGACACTGAGTGGCTAAGAAGTATCATGCCCAAGGACACATAGCTAATAAGTAGCAGAACAGAGATGTGGATGTAGAACTCTTCCTGAGTTCCAAGCTTTTCCTCTTAATTTTTATACACTACAGGCTCTTACAAGTCGGTACCGAAAGAACACCTGCACTGCAAAATGGGCAAAGGATATGCAGAAGCAATCCACAAAAGAAAACATACAAATACTTAATAAACACATTTTTCATGTTCAACATCAGTAGTAACACAAGAAATGCAAATTAAAACATGCAGTAAGATTTTTTTCTCTATCAGATTGGCAAAAAATATTTTCAAATGTCAACATCTCATTTTGGCCAAGCTGAAGAGAAAAGATATGTGTTGTTGTGGGAATGATATTGTTTTCAATCACCTTAAACAGAAATGAGAAAATTTAAGTATTTTGTTCTTAAAAATGGCTCTTTCAGCCAGCCATTCCACTTCTAAAAAAAAAAAAAAAAAAAAAAGGCTTCTAGAAATTTTGCTAAAGAGATACACACAAAGATATTTGTATAAGGATGGTTGTCATTAGATTATTTGTCCTTATAAAAAACTGGAAACAAGCTAAAAGTCTACTAATAGGACTTTGGTACATGAATGGTAAAACATTCACATGAGGAAGTAACATGTTAACCATCAGCAATCATGAAGTAGAAAGCTACTTGGGAAATGCACAAAATATAGTGTGTGAAAAACAAATCTTACAAAACTGTATGTGATTTTCTTTTTCTTTTTAGAGAGAGAGACAGGCACTGGGAGAAGGAGAGAGAGTATCTTAAACAGACTCCATGCCCAGCACAGAGCCTGACACGGGGCTCCATCTCACAACCCTGAGATCATGACCTGAGCCAAAATCAAGAGTTAGACGCTTAACCGACTGAGCCACCCAGGTCCCCTGTATGTGCTATTTTTAAGTTTTGTTTTTCTGCTTCTCCACATTCTTTAAATTTTCTACAATGAATATATATTAATTTTACATCAGGAAAACAGTTGTTATTAAAATACCAATAAACTTGAACTAGAAGAATTAGTAGTTTAAGATTATAGACCTTAAAATATGGTTTCAACTTAAAATTTAAATGTTCCAAGTATTGGTAAATACGGGAATTCAAAATCAGAATAAAAAATTAAAAAGTTCCTGTGAAACCCAAACGAGATATAAAAGCAAGATACAGATTTCTAATATATAAACAAACTAGTAGTTAGGCCACTAAAATGAAGATGTAACCCCCCACCCCTCCTCCCCACACCTTACCCCCAAGGAGCTGAATTAATTTTCAGTATTCAAATCCATGGGAGGATTCATAAAGATCTCATGCAGAGACAACTGTTTTTAGAGGAAATAATAACCTGTATATTCACGATAGAATTGATCTTTAATTTCTCTTTCCTCTTAGGTAACACTAATATTGTAACTTGCAAATAAAGTTGTTCAAATTGTATGAATCTTCCAAGCTAACAGATTTCTAATTTAAAAACACTTAAAAAGTAAGAATTGAAATATACTTCTTCAACATATGAAGAGTATCCATTTCAAACAACAACCAACATTATACTTCATTGTGAAAAACTAAAGAAAAATTCCTTTAAAAATAAGAATATAGGGGCACCTGGGTGGCTCAGCCATTAAGCGTCTGCCTTCAGCTCAGGTCACGATCCCAGGGTCCTGGGATTGAGCCCCGCATTGGGCTCCCTGCTTGGCGGGAAACCTGCTTCTCCCTCTCCCACTCCCTTTACTTGTGTTCCCTCTCTTGCTATCTCTCTCTGTCATATAAATAAATAAAATCTTTTAAAAAATTAAAGAAAAATAAGAATATAAAACCCAAGACAGAAAAAAAAATTATGTAGTATTGTTCTGCAAGTTTTTCTGGCCAATGCAATAAGACATGAAACAGATAAAGAGATTTAAATATCAGAAAAAAAGATAACATTATTATCATTATTTACAGATGGTATCATTGTGAAACTAGAAAACCCAAAGAAATGAGTGGAAAACTATATTCAAGAGAAATCCAATCATAAAAGCCATCATTTATTGAATTCCTATTTGTCCAACAGTGCAGCACTTTATTCCCAGAGTCATGTGTCTGGTAAGAAGTAGAACTGGAGGGGTGCATGGCTGGCTCAGTCAGTTGAGCATCTGACTCTTGGATTCAGCTCACGTCATGATCTCAGGGTCGTGAAATCAAGCCCCGTGTCAGGCTCTGTGCTCAGTGGAAGTCTGCTTGAATATTCTCTCCCTCTGCCCCTTCTCCCCACCTCTCTCTCTCTCAAATAAATAAATAAATCTTAAAAAACAAAAAAGAATTAGAACTGGGATTCACACCCAAGTCTGATTGATTCCAAAGACTTAAAAGACTTTGTGTGTGTGTGTGTGTTTTAAGATTTTATTTTTAAGTAATCTCTACACCCAACATGGGACTTGAACTAACAAACCCCAAGATCGAGAGTTTTACACTCCAGCAACTGAGCCAGCCAGGCACCCCTGGTGTTCTTTTCAATATTTTATTGCTTTGCTCTATAAAGTATATAGTTATGATGTATAAGCACGCACACACACACACGCGCGCGCACACACACACACACACACGTTGAAAGGAATAACCGTCACAACAGTACAATTTAAAAAACCCCCATTCACAAAAAATTCAAAAAGGTTTGTGAGTAACCAATGAAAGAAAAAATCCACCTAGGCATAATGTATATGAAGTAAAGAGAGATGAACTAAGATTTAGATAGGAAAACTAAAATTCAATTTTCAGAATGTACATTCTAAATTAATTTTTATGTTAAATGAAATTCAAAAAAATCCAACTGGATTACATATTTTATAGGGAGAAATGTAACAAAAGAATTCCCACATGCATCTAAAAGAAAGATAGAGGTGAGAATAGTAAGGAAAATTCTACTAAAAAACTGTAGGGAAAAGGGGTAAAATTATTAAAAAATTATGTCTATACACTTACTGGAAGTCAGTTTTTGATAAAAGAAATACCACTAATCATTAGAGAAGGAAATAATTATTCAAATTAGTTATTGTTGGAATACTTGTTACCAATTTTTGGGAAAATATCAAGGTAAATTCTTACGTCACACCATACACGCAAGTAAACTCCTTATGGATTAATAAAATCTAGTTAAATAGAGATGTATTTTCAAAACAGAAATATAAGATAAAAACAAAATTTGTCAGGACGCCTGGGTGGTGCAGTTCATTAAGCTTCTTGGTTCTGGCTCAGGTCGTGATCTCAGGGTCATGAGATCAAATCCTGCATCAGGTTCCATGCTCACAAGGAGCTTGCTTAAGATTCTGTCTCCCTCTCCCTCTACCCCTCTCTTTCTCTCTCTCAAATAAATAAATCTTAAAAAAAAAAATCATCATATTCCTGGAGAGAAAAAAAATGTATTATACCACTAGAGGAGAAAGAAGTTTTAAAACTTGAATGCAAATAAGGAATAGACACATAAAATTCAAAATTAAAGGGACATAAAGAAAAAGAAAGACCATAAATAACTTGACCACATAGAAGTATGAACCGTCTCTAGATTTAAAAAAAAAAAAACGAACTGGAAAAAAATTGGTAGCAAAAATTACAAAAGAAACATAAATTTAGAAAAATAGTTAATTTTTCTCTATTAAATTAGAAAAAAATATGTCCAGACTTCCAGGATATAATGAAATGAGTGGATATACTCTCATATGCTGTATCACTTAAGGCCTTATAAACGAGCACCACCCTGTTGGAAAGTTTTATTTACATACTTTGTATACATATTATTACAATTATGTGGTATTTTTTTAAAGTAAAAAAGGACTGGAAATAAATTTATCAAAATGATAAATAACATCAGAGGGATGGGAATGGGTTTTATGTGGGTCTTGTATTTTTCCATTTAAGAAGTTAAAAGCAGCAGAAGGGGTAGTATGTTTCTGTAAAACTAAAAAAATCTGTGAGTGGTGAGTTAGTGTCCCAAAGAAGCACACCCTTCAGCAGATTGGTCAAATCAAGTGCCTTTTTCCCCGCCCGTGTGCTCGGGAGAAAGATCTTGAAGGAATCCCAACCTGCCCCAAGCTGCTACAACCTCCTTTCTCCAGGATGGAGCTCAGAGCGCGTCAGATCACACATCTCTTACTTGCAATTGCCTAAAAGCCTCAGAGCTCAGCTACAGAGCAGAGCAGAGCAAGTGCTTAGGTTTGAAGAGTCCAGGCAACAAAAAGGGTAAGGAGCCTTCTCCTCCTGCCTCATTCCATTCCACAGAAACACACGAGGAGGGTTCAGCTGCACACGCCTCTGAACACCAACATTAAAATGACCATTGTCCAAAAACCACCATGAGGTACCACCCCAGACCCATTAGTATCCAAAAACCAGAAAACGGGGCGCATGGGTGGCTCAGTAGATTAAGCGTCTGCTTTTGGCTCAGATCATGATCCTGGGATCCTGGGATCGAGTCCCACATCGGGCTCCCTGCTCAGCGTGGAGCTGCTTCTGCTTCTCCCTCGCCCTCTCCCCCTCCCCCACCTTGTGCTCTCTCTCTGTCAAATAAATCAATAAAATCTTTTTAAAAAAAACACACAAAAAAAAACCCCCAGGAAACAAGTGTCAGTGAGGATGTGGAGAAAATGGAGCCCTTGAGCACTGCTGGTGGGAATGTAAAATAGTGCAGCCCCCGTGGAAAACAGTACGGCAGTTCCCCCAAAAATTAAAAGTAGAATTGCCCTATGATCCAGCAATTCCACTTCTGCATATAGACCTAAAATAATTGAAAGTGGGGTCTCAAACACATTTGTACACCCATTATTCACAGTAGCCAAAAGGTGGGAGCACTGTTCACAGATGTTGAATGGGGAAACAAACAATGGAATATTACTCAGTCTTAAAAAGGAAGGAAACATTGCCATAGGCTGCAACGCAGATCAACCCTGAGGACATGACACTGAGTGACATAAGCCAGTCCCAAAAGGACAAACACTGTAGGATTCTACTTGTAGGAGGTCCCTTAGAGTTGTCAAATTCATTGGGACAGAAAGCAGAGGGGTGGTTGCTCAGGGGCTGGGGTGGGGGAAATGGGGTGTTAGTGTTTAATGGGTGCAGAGTTTCAGTCTGGGAAGATGAAAATTTTTGGAGGTGGGGATGGTGGTGAGGGATGCACAACAATGTGAAAAGTACTTAACGCCACTGACCTGTGCACTTGGTTAAAATGGTAAATTGTATGTAATCTATATTTTACCACTATAAATACGTGTGTGTGTGTATACACACACACACACACGTATATGGAGAGAGAGAGAGAGAAAGACCATTGCCGCACGAATGCTAAAGGCACCAGTCACGTTCACTGTGTATTTTCTTCAAAGATGCAGATTGCTCCGAGGAATGTCCTGACGACACAAAATACACCTGTGGCTGGGTAAACGGAATGTACACTGAGCCGTAGCCAGTTCTGGCAACTGAGAGCAGGGTCATGCTTGCTTCTTAGGCATCAAACCAAAGAAGAACATGGCACCCACAGGAAACCGAGCACTGGAACCATAAAACAACGCAGCGTGATTTCCCTACTGGCATCTCCTCAATTGAGAATATTTTACCAAAGTAATTTACAAAAGGCGAAGTTCTCAGCCACAGCACCCCTGGGCTCGTGTATCGCCCACAGAGTTCTTTCATGTTGCATAGACAATACTTGAAGGGCTCTTCTGTGAAGTCGCAAAGGATGACACCATGTCATCAATCTGAGGCTAAAATGAGGGCGGCTGAGAGGTCTGCTCTGCGTACTTGCTTCGACAGTCTGAGCTTCAGTTTCACGGATTATTTTGAGAACTCAATTTAGCTAGAGTCAAACACGTCAATTTGTAACTTGCCTAAATAAGTCACCTGTCCCTAAGCTGGGGTCCTGAAGCACCATTCAATTCCACCGGCATTGTTTGCCGTACAAAGATACAAGCACACTTTTCTTTTTAAAACCTGGTCCAATGGCTCTCTGAAGCTGTCTTTAGTCTTCTAAAGACTCTTTGGCCACCTACTGGATTTTTTCAGCTCGAGAGCTGGGCAGAAAAAGAGCAACTTGCTGCCCTTGTTCAAAGGAAAGCGAGTAACAGAGGAGAAGCTAGACAGACTTTATTATTCAGAACCCGCGGGGATTTGCAAGAGAATAGCTCAGACACAGTCTGTTACTACCCTCCTCTCAAGGAAAAAGCCAATTATTTTCCCCTACCTAAAGCGTTTAGCAGGAGTGTGAAACGTAAAAAGCTTCTATGACATCTTTATCCCGGGCACAAGGAAGGAAAAAAATAAAAGGTGGCAAAATTCAAATACTTTTGCTTATTTTTGCTAAGTTACCAGGAGGAAAAAAGGCTTAAATGACTTGTCAGTTTTCTCACATATAGAAAAGGATTATCAGCTACTTTCACTTTCTAACGAACAGTTCTCCTCTCCTAAATGAGTTCTGTGTAAGGCATTTCATTTAAAGCGAAGTCATTTCGATTAATAGAGAAAGAGATGGTTTTTTTTCAATATCCTTTTTTTTTTTTTTTTAAAGCATGAGCATTCTGTTAGATGGGACCCTTGAGATCAGAGAGCAAAGCTAGAAAAAAATGGAAGTTACGACTCATTCAGGAAGAGCACACTGAAAGTGAAAGATTCATTGATGAGTCTCTAGCTCTCAGGCTGTGGTGGAGAAGCAGGTTTAAGGTGGGAGCTGAGAAAGGCAGGGCTGAGGGGAAGTGGTGATGCAGCTGGGCCGGCGGGTGTGCTGGGAACCCGCGTGCTGTTCCAGCACCCTTGCTCACGGGTGCGTATCACAGGGTCCCCCGCACCGTGATTTCTCGAAAACGGATCGAGGTTTGAGAGGTACTGGTAGTTAGAGACCGTGCTTCGGGTGCTGATCCCAAGAGTGCTGCGTCTCCAGAGGGGGCCTGGAGACAGGGCAGCGAGAGCACCCATGGGCGCGTGGGAAGATCTCAGGGCCTCCTGTAACACAGCTCTCTAGACTCACCATAACTCATCTACACAGGAGGAAGCGGACTCAGAGAGCTGACGTGACTTGCAAAGGTCCAGAGCCACGTAAGCCTGGGACTCAGGTTCGGGACTCCTGATTTCCAGAGTCGAGTGCCTTCTCACTACCTGAAATCTGAAGGCATCTGTTCAGACGGCGGCTCGACAAGGCCACGTGGCTGTTGTGGGCAAGAACCACCAGCGTCTGCGATGTCATCAGGAGGCGTGGTGTTGGTAAGGATTCCCGGAGCCCTGCCAAGCTCTCCAGTTGTCTGGTGGCAGGCCGTTCAGGAGGAAAAGAAAGCAGGGAAAGAGGGAAAAGCACCTACAGAGCCAGCAGGCTGGGGCGCAATCCCACCAGGATGGAGAGCTTCCCCAGCCTGCGCGTCCCTGGGGGCCCCTCATCTGCCCTGGGCCTTTCTCTCGGCTCTCCTGCAGCTCTAGTAGCCTGAAGCATTGCTTTTACCTGCCTCTCTATTCTCTTTCCCTTCCATTGTCCCAAGCAGCTAAGGATAGCCCCACGGACATCATGGTCTCCTTTGGTTTTATTAATACCAATTGTAGAGGGTTTTGGAGCCACAAAAACCTGCCTGGTAAATAGGCTTGGACCACAAAGTTGGGTACAAACAAAAGGTCACATATACCAAGAGCCCTGACTCAACCTTGAGTGAAGTGGTGATTTGCCGACACGATCTCTTCTGACCCTTGCATGACCCCTGGAGGCAGATATAGGCTCCCCTTCTGTAGAAGGGAGGTTTAGAGGGGTTAAACTGCCCCAGGTCTGAGCGACCCCGTGTCACTCCGAAGTGCAGGCTTTACCACCACCGTTCCAGAAATCACACCCATGAGGGCCCCTCCGACCCGCCTTACCCCTACTTGAAATAAGGATGCGGACTCTCTTCAAAGGGGCTAGGATTAAAACGGACCAACAAATCTCACTTGCTTTGTTCGGACAACTCTGGATGCTCCAGTCTGCTGTCAGCGTGTGTCACCCTCCCTGTTAGCGTGCGTCACCTCGAGGACGGGAAGGAACAGAGCTGCGAAATGCCAGGCGGAAGGGAAGAGCAGACGACCCGTTTTCTGAGATGCTAGAAGGGTAGTCAGTTACTCTTTGCCCGCGGGAAACTCACTTCGTTCTAAGTCTCGTCCTGGAACTGCTACTCCCGCCTTCCCAAATGCAAAGCAAGACACTGGATTGGACAAAGCTGGGGAAGGGCCCTTATTTAAACCATGGTAGAAAGAGTTATAGGTATGAGGAGGGCTTTGGGATGAAAGGGGGGAAAAAGCTGTTCTGAGCACAGACATGCTGTTTTCCTGCCTGCCCCGCGCATGCACCAAACTTCACGGAGCTACCAGGGCAAGGGTTAGGGAGCGGTCGGGAAGCTGCGCGAGAGCTCTTGCAAGCTCTTGCAGGGCTGCGAAGAGCAGCCGCAGGAAGGAGGAATGAGAGAAGATGTGCCATCCACGCAGCGAGAGAGCTCTGCTGGCACGCTAACTACAGCAAGCAATTTTTCCACCGAAGAAACCACCCGGAGGAAACCGGTAAGACGGAACGTTTGGAACTCAGATGTATGCCAAACGGTTGCTCCTGTCTGCAGTCTCCCATCACCGGCCACCTCCTCACGCTTCATCAGCTGAACTTGCAATGGGTGTTTCAAATGACAGAACGACATGAGTGGAGCTAGTATGGAACTCCAAAATCTGGCGAACAGAGGCCCTGATTCCGCCCTGAAAGGAAGATTATTTGTGGGTGCGCACGCGTGGGTGCTCTCCATTTAGAAGGGACTTGTTTCTGGTTTCTGAGGCTCCTGAAAGATTCCAGAGTTGTGCACAGGGTTTGGACTGCTTTCTGGAGGGGTTGATACACAAAGCAGTCCCTACCCTGGGCTCTGACCACAGGTGGCGTTGTCTTTCTGGCGGCTAGTGGAGAAAGTTCTATGAGAGGGTGCAAGGGGGAGGGGAGGTCGTGCATCAGCTTAGAGGAGGTGCCTCTGGAACCAGAAACACCTACCTCTGGCAGCTGCCACGAAGACCCCAAGTCGCTGGAAATTGCTGGCTTTGAATCTAAAGGCGCTCCTAGACGTGACCCACCGCACCTACCAGGCTCCAAATTAGGCCATTTATGGGCCCAGAAGGGTCGCCTCCAGCAGATGCTT
The DNA here is from genome assembly GCF_023065955.2 of Ursus arctos. NCBI lineage: Eukaryota > Metazoa > Chordata > Mammalia > Carnivora > Ursidae > Ursus > Ursus arctos. The sequence continues at coordinate 11,593,988 of NW_026622997.1, read as the reverse complement.
CGCAATAATCTAACCTGGCCAAGAAAGAAGTGATTTGAAATCTTAACCGGCCGTGGCAGAAGGGGTACGAGGACTCAGGCCTCGCCGGGGTTCTGTCACTGGCGGCCAGGACCTGGTGGGTGGGCTCTCCGGTTAACCAAGGTTCCACACTGGTTGAAACTCCTTTGTAGATAACATCAGTCAGATTTACCTGACTGCTTTTGTGTTGGAAGATTTCCAGCCTGGATGTGAAGGTTTCTTTACCACCGCTCTCCGCACGTGTGTGAGAACGTGGTTCAAAAGACCGCAACAGTATGGCCAGACCAGCCCTTCAGCGGGATCTGGGATTGCTCAAGGGCAAGTCCATAGTTTCCTTAAAAGAGAAAGACTACCTACAGCAAAGACACTACACACACGCACACAAATCCTGGTTCTCCCCCTTATTAGCCAAACAACTCAGACAAATTATCTAATCTCTCTGAGGTTCAATTTCTTCACCTATAAAGACATACAACGTCAGATACTATCCAGGACGGCTATAAAATGTAATGCCCACACGTACTCCGCGCAGAGCCTTGCCCACTGTGAACAGTGGTATTCATTCGCTCACAGGGTCCCTTTCTACCAACTCCAGAGTCACAGCTGAATACCAACAGGATATGTTGGTCTCTTACATACTGAAAATTGCTTAATAATTCTGATTTCTTGACACTTCTTTAAAAAAGAATTTACTTATTTATTTGAGAGCCAGAGAAAGCAGAGGGAGGGGCAAGGGAGGGAGAAGCAGACTCCCCTCTGAGCACGGAGCCCAATGCAGGACTTGATCCCAGGACCCCAGGCTCATGACCTGAGCCCAAGGCAGACATTTAATCGACTGAGCCACCCAGGCGCCCCTCTTGACACATTTTTATTAGAAATAAGTTCCATGAGGGCAGAGACCTTGTTTGTTTTATTAATTGCCATAATCCTCCTGCTGACAAAATATCCGCGGTATGAACACACTGATAAACAAAGTGGAGATACCGAAACTATCTGGAACAATTCTGTGTAGTCACCTGCAGGTTTGCAGTGCTGTACAGGGGACATTTCTTAGATCCTAGGGACCACACTGCCCTGTGTACCATCATTAGGGCATCACGCAAACAAAGTCTACGGTAAACAATCCCCAACGCGGGGGTTCTCAAACTTTGGTGTCAGGACTCCTTTAAGCACTTACATTACTGACGATCCCAAGGAGCTCTTGCTTATGTAGATTATGGCTCTCAGGATTTTCCACATTAGACAGTAAAACTGAGAATAAATCAAATGTATTATCTAAAATAATAATGATAAACCCATCACACGTTAACAAAAATAGCATACTTTTATGAAAAATAACTATATTTTCAAAACAAAATTTAATGAGGACACTGCTTTACATTTTTGCAAATCTCTTTTAATGCCCGGCTTTACAGATGACTGCATTCTCTGCAGCCTGTGTGTTACCACACATCATATACCCTCTGGGTAAGTCCAGAGAGAAAAAGAGTTAAAAAAGGAAAAAAAAAAAAAGCAAATCTTATTATTGCCATAAAAGTAGTTTTGATCTCCTGGACCCATTGAAAAGATAATCAGGGATTCCCAGGGTTCTCCAAGCCAGACTTTGAGGCCCACTGCTTGACCAATGATAACAAGAAAACACCACGTTTGTTTCTACTATTAGGGGAGTTCTATTTGACAAATATCTGAACTTCAAATTTTAAAACCAACCCCATTTTAAATCATTTGCACACACACACACACACACACCCTCTCATTCAGCTGGAATCTGCCACTCTACCTACCTAATATAAGACAAGGATGCATGCGCGCGCGTGTGTGTGTGTGTGTGTGTGTGTGCACAAAACAGAACTTCCCATGCAGGAAGACTGTAAACCCAACATGTCCAAAACTGACCTCTTTCTCCTACCCCAAACCTGCTCCTCAGGGGTGAGGGTACTCCAATTTTTCCAATGAAGATATTTTTCACCTCCCCAAAGTCAAGTCCTTTATGGGCTATACTATATTTCAGACTGCGTTTACTGGGGAAAGTCCACTCTGCTTCTCCTAACTTCACTTCCTAAAAAGCATGCTTCCTCCTTAGAGTTTTCTTTAGGAGAATAGTTGAAAATTCTTCTTCCCCCATCCAGCCAAAGCACGGAATTCCCATTTATCATGCCATGGCTTGATGGATTTAGAAACTTCATAAATGGATTTATTGGTTACATGTAACCAGCCTACATTAATTTTTATTGTATCACTGAAATATATTCGAGGATAGAATTTCATCAGTTGATGGTTATTTATAAAACAATTTTTACTAAATTAGACACTGGCTTCGTGCCACCTGCATATGGCGAGGCCGGGCCTAAGACACAGCATTATAAATCAGATAATTATATTTATTACAGGGAATCCTACCACTTTCCATCGAGTTCTCTTTGTGAAGATCATTGAAAAGAAGGTCTTGGTGCCGGGTGCCCTAGTGGCTGAGTTGGTTAAGTGACTGCCTTCGGTTCAGGTCATGATCCCCGAGTCCCAGGATCAAGTCCCGCATGGGGCTCCCTGCTCGGCAGGGAGTCGGCTTCTCCCTCTGACCCTCCCCCATCTCATGCTCTCTCTCTCTCAAATAAATAAATAAAATCTTAAAAAAAAGAAAAAAGGTCTTGGTGCCAAGACCTACATAATTGATTTACTTTCTTATTACACGCACCCTCTAAATCTTATTACTAATCATTTCCCCTATTTGTCTTGGCTACTAGGAAGCTCAGAGCCAGCTGGGAAGCCCACGTTCTGGAGTTCACAACACAACTAGTACATTTCTACTTCAGCTTTGATTCCCTTACTTATTTTAAATACTGTTGTCCTATGTATATTTCTATAATCCCTTTTGAGGACAGAGCAGGGCATACAAGAATAAGTAAATAGGGTGTAATCTACTTCAAGCCAAGAGAAGGGGCCAAAGGCAGTCATGGGAAGTAGGGAACCTTGAGCTCTTGTTTTCCTATGGCCCATAGTATTATGTACATTTCCAAAACCATAGGAGCTGTTACTTAATGTTACAAACTTTTCATTACCATTCGCCTAAACCATTTTGAGGGGGTTCATTTGCAGAAGCTGTCCTAGAATTAATGACAGGAAGAAGCAGGAACATATCAGGTCAGTTTCATGTATATCATCTTTTCTCTCCACAAATACCTATGAAATGCTATTAACAGTTGAGAAAATTGAGGCTCAAAAAGGTGAAATAATTTGCCTAAAGTTACATGAATAGAATCGACGAAGCCAGATGATGAAACCAGGTCTGTGGTATTCAAAAGCTCTGGGGGTATGTTCTTTTTGTGAAAATTCAGGGAGTTATACGTTTATGATGTGTACCCTTTTCTGTGTGCATGTTATACTTCAGCAGAATGTTAACAAGACAAGAAAAAGGCCATGGGGCTCTTCCACCTGTCAGTGGAAGTCGACGTGACAAAATTCGTATGGAGAAGAGCAGGAGGCAGTCATGAGTTTGAGGCACGGGCTAGGATGTTACTGCTTTACCTATTCCACACCGACGGCATTATTTTAAATGAATGAAACAGTACATTTAACAAATGTATGCTTTATTAGGTCTCCTCCAACCATGGGCCATTCTCCAAGGTCAATGTGTCAGAGGGATGGTCTAAATGACAACCCACGCAAGTGTGTCTGAGGCCGGGACAGTAAGGCAGGAAGCCTAAAATAGATGAAAAAGTCATGATGGTGACAACAATATGTACCTCTTCTTTGGTTCTCTTTTTGATAGGCTTTCTTCTTCTCCATTGAAAACATGCACAAACACAGAAAATCCATAAGTGGGTTTTCCACTTTGCTGGATATTAAGGTCTCCAGCAGGCCTGATAGTATTTTAGAAGAGTCCTCCTATCATCTAGCATTGTGTATTTAGAAATGTAAGATAACTTTATCACTAGCCTAAATAATATATAATAAGGATAGTAAATCTACCTTTAAAAAGAAAGCCCTGGGGCACCTGAATGGCTCAGTTGGTTAAGCGTCAGACTCTTAGTTTAAGCTCAGGTCATGACCTCAGGGTCATGCGATCGAGCCCCACATCGGGCTCCCCGCATCAGGTTTCCCGCTCAACATGGAGTCTGCTTGAGATTCATTCTCCCTCTCCCTCTGGCTCTCCCTCTGCTCACATGTTCTCTCTCTCTAATAAATAAATAAATAAATAAATAAATAAATAAATAAATAAATAAAAACTTAAAAAAAAAAAAGAAAAAGAAAAAGAAGGAGCACCTAGGCAGCTCAGTAGGTTGAACGTCTGACTCCTGATTTCAGCTCAGGCCTTGATTTCAAGATTGTGAGTTCAAGTCCCACTTTGGGCTGTACTCTGGGCGTGGAGCCTACTTAAAAGAAAGGGGGAAAAAAAGCCATACCATATGAATCATTTTGAGGTTAAAATCCTTATGGCTTATCATGTCATGATTCAGCTTGATCAGGGCAGTGCCAGCATAAAACCTACCCAGATGAAAAGGGTAGAAGGAAGGGACTGTGCTGGGTGTCAGGAACCGGGTTCTGGTCTTGCCACTCACCAGTCACATTAAACAAGTCACTGAAAATGTAGGTTTCTCCTTCCCTTTTCGGTAAGATGGAGCAATGGAGCTGGATGATTTCTAATGTTTCTTCACCACCATACACTCTACAATTCTGAAGTGGCTCAGAAATAAGTATACTGAACTCCCACCTGCATATGGCACATTAACAGACATTCGCCATCCTCTCATGAACACTACAGAGCCATCAGGGCATGGAAGGCCACCCCACTTCTGCATGGCAGTAAGCAAATGGAGTGCTTATGGGCAAAGTTACGATGGGCCTTTAAAACACGGTCTGGGCTTCCTCCAGTCCCTAGACATCTGTCAGTCTTGTTCTGGGCCATGAACCTGGCCATGATAATAGCTCTGAAGGATTCTTACCTGACTCAAAGGCCTGGCAAAGACAACAGAACCAGGGGACGAAATGGGGAGGTTAAGCAAATGATGAATGACATTAGAAGCCATTGAAAAGATCTCTTTAAACCCCCCAGTGATCTTAGTGACTGGGCTATCTGGATCATTATCAGATGGATAGCATCTCTAGAAAACAGAAAAATGCTATTTGATTATATAGTTAAAAGCAGAAAATCCAGTGGCTCAAAACAAGGCTCTGGAGAGAGGCAGACATTATCTTCATTATCACAACCAGGTCAGAGAGCCTGTATGACCACAGGCAAGTTTCCTTGGGTCTCTAAGTTTTAGTTTCCTCTTCAATCGATTATTAATAGAAGTTAAAGAGGGCTCTTGTGAGGAATACATGGGAGAATACACCCAAACCAGTTGGCATAGAGTCTGCTGCAAGGGGAGAGCTCAATAGTTCCTCCACCCCACCCCAAATCCTCCTATCTCCCAACGGGCATCTGCTAAGAAGTCAATAGTCTGTCTGATATACTGGTTTCCTGTACATGCCTTCCTTTTGTAGAATCTCTACCCCAAGCTCTGGGGATGCTAAATGCCCCAGTAAGGACTTGCTAAAGGAACGAATAACTTACAAGGCCCCTAACACGATACCAAGACACAATTATGATCCATTTCTGCTGGAGACCAATTCATTTTGTAATTAACAAAAGTCAGGATTTTGTTTTTAGGATCCACAAAGACAAGGACCATTCTGCGTCAGCTGTTTGACTTTGGGTAAGTTATTTAACCTCTGAGTGCCTCAGTTTCCTCTTCTATAAAACGGGGCTAATAATAATAGGCTACTCACAGCATCGGACATGAAGTGCCCAACACATGCTACTTACTAGGTGTTAGCTACATTATATCAAACCTCCTGTGAATTTTTCCATCAAGTGTTGTGTGAGCAATGAAAACGAAAGCCTACCTATTACCAGGTCCTATGTGACTGTCAGTATCACCAGGGTATCTTTGAAAATATTCAAATCCCTGCCTCCTCTTCCCCGCCCCTTGTCTTATTCCCTTGGTGTAGGTCAGGCCCAGGAGTCTGAATTTTCAATGAAGCCCCTGAGGGAATCCCAGCAGATGGTCACTGAACTGGCAAATACTGGCTGGAACATGCAGAAGAAACCAGATCAAATGTTGGGTGATTCCCCTCTCCCTCCAAGAGACGGATTTATGGTTTGGGTAAAAACCATTAAGAATACATTGGTTTTTTCATTGGTTTCACTTTGAGTTTCTGCCTCCTGTGATACAAAATGAAATCATAGGGAGGCTCGCGGCATGGGTCCTCACCTCCCACATAAGGTGGAGGACCACATGACCAGAAAGCTTAGAACTGAAACACAAGTCAAGGGGAATATATATATATATATATATATATACACACACACATACACACACACATACATATATACTTATGTATGTATATGTATATATGTATGTGTATATATGTAATGTGTGTATATATATGTATGTGTATATATACAGATATCTATATATACACACGTATATATATATATACTTACATATACACATACATATACAGATATATCTATATGTATATATATACACACACACACACATATACTTATGTATGTATATGTATATATGTATGTGTATATATGTAATGTGTGTATATATATGTATGTGTATATATACAGATATCTATATATACACACGTATATATATATACTTATATATACACATACATATACAGATATATCTATATGTATATATATACACACACATACATATATATAGGTTCCCGTATTTGCTTCCTTTCTTGCTTTTTTAAAAAACCTGTAACTCCATGGAGACATGTGTGACACATGTGACGAATGGTAAAGAGACAATGTCAGTTATCGCCCAGACGAAGCTTACTGAACACTGGATTCAAGTCCATGTATGAAGTTGTGACTCTAATCTCATCTTTATAGCACTGAATTTAGGGAGAAATAAGAGCACTAGAAATAAAACATAATGAGGTCTCAAGCACACCATGGGTGGTCTATAAGAAAGGATTGGAATATAATGATCTCATAAATTTAAAAGAAACAGTGAACAGAAAGCAGCCTAAAGTACAGTATAAAACGAACCAGACTGCCAAAACTCTCACACAGGTTTCAACAACAGAAATCAATGGGATACAACCGTTTAAAATTATGCACAATGGATAAGACGTTCAATCCCATGAGACTAGAGCAATAATTGTGATGGGCAATCACCCAGTTGGAAGCATCCGTATTTCCTGCCTGCTCTTAGCAGTATCTTACGCAGCACAAGCACTTAATAAGCATTAATCAAAGATGATCATACTCAGCTCATAAAAGATATTAAATAAAAACAATAATATTGTACACCCTCCAAAAAGCTTTAAAAAATACCGTTTATCACAGCACCAAAGATTTTAGGGTTCCTAGGAATATATATCATCTACATTTCTATATGTATATGTAGCAATATGTTCGATATATATGTCCTTTTATAAAGAAAATTACAAAACTTTCTTGGGACATGAAAAGGATATGAATAAACATAGAGAAGTCAGTGTCTATGCACTTATATAATGCTTATTATGTGGTTTACACATATTATATGCAACACATTTAATCATTTAATCCTCTTGATTATCCATAAGGTAGGTACTCTTCTCATCCCTATTAGCAAATAAGGAAATGGAGGTACATCGAGGTTAAATACATTGTCCAGGGTGATGTGGCCAATGAAGAGCAGAGCCATGACCTGAACCCCAGGAAGGTGGGCACCATCCCCTCAAAGACTCGGCACCCTGCCTTCAATGTGGTAGACTCCCCACTGTAGACACGTCACTTCTCCCCAAACTGGTCTACAGATTCCGTGCAGGCCTAACAAAAACTCCAATAGGTCCTGTTAGGGAATTTGTGCTGCCTCTAACATTTACCTAAAGGGCAGCAAGCCAAGAACACCAAGACACGCTCAAAGACGGAGGCAGAAGAACATACCCTCCCCAACATCCTGACTCACTCCAGGCTGTGATAATGAGGACAGTGCAGGGTTGCATCAAGCATTGACAGAGGCCAATGGAATAGAATGGGGACACAGAAACTGATTATGGGGGCGCCTGGGGGGGCTTAGTCAGTTAAGCATCTGCCTTCAGCTCAGGTCGTGATCCCAGGGTCCTGAGATAGAGCCCCATATTGGGCTCCTTGCTCGGCAGGGAGCAGGGAACCTGCTTCTCCCTCTGCTCGCCGCTCCCCCTGCTTGTGCTCTCTCTCTGTTAAATAAATAAAAAATCTAAAAATAATTAATATAAAAAAAGGAGAAACCGATTACAAAGGTCTACTGCACAAACAGCCACTTGACATATGACACAGGCAGTATAAGTCATGGTTGGGCAACCAAATTTTCATTTAGACAAAAAATGAAAATAGACCCCTACCTTACAACATTCTCAAAACCAGTTTCAGATAAATAAAATACAATAAAATCACATGTGAAAGGCAAAACTGCAAAGAATGAAAGAGAATATCTTCATGAACTGAAGATAGGGAAGAATTTCTTAAACAAGATACAGAAGTATCGACCGCAAAGAAATCAGTTGATAAATCCAACAATACTGAAATTAAAGAGCTTGCGTGCCTCCAAAGGCATCATAAACAGAGGAAAAAGGAAAGTCACAAAGTGGTCAGATATTTGCAACACATGTAAGCGACAAAATATTCCTATCAGAATACAAAGGAGTCCTACAAATCGGCAACAAATCAGTAAGAAAAAGACAATCCATAGAAAAATGGGCAAACACTTGAGAAAAAACGGTATCCAAATGGCCAATGGACCTTACGAATCAGGGAAAAGCAAATTAAAACCACAATGAGACCTCATTTTATATTCACCAGATTGGCAAAAATTAGAAAGTCCAGTGATACCAAGTTTTGGGGAAGATGTAGAACGGTAAGAACTCTCATTCACTGTTACAGGAGTCCAAACTGGAACAAACACTTTGGAAAACAGTTTGGAATTAGAGCAGAAAGTTAAAAATACAAACACCCTACAATCCAGCAATCCAGCAATCCAGCAATCCACCTCTCCTCTGCACCCCAGAAAAACTTTTGCACAACTGGATTAGGATGTTCTCGACAGCCTTTTTCATAAGACTCAAAAGCTGGAAGCAGTTCACATGTCCATCAACAGTGAAGTAGAGAAATGCATGGTCATGGTACATAGGAATGCCAAACAATGAAAATGAACGAACCACAGATACACATCAACATGGCTAAGTTGTGCAAGCATATTGTTAGTAAACTGAACAAGTAAAAAGTAATGTATGCCACACACTTGCAAAACTAAGTGATGGCATTTAAGGAGACCTACATAATTGTAAACTTCCCGCAGAGGGAAGAGGAAGGTGGTTTTGAAGTGGATTTTATTTTTTAAGACTTATTTATTTGAGAGAGAGAGCGCGCACGTGCACATGGGGTGAGGAGGGGCAGAAGGAGATGGGGAGAGAATCTCAAGCAGACTCCCTGCTGAGTGCGGAGCCCAACTGGGGGCCATCTCCGGACCCTGAGATCATGACCTGAGCCAAAATCAAGAGTTGGATGCTTAAGTGACTGAGCCACCCAGGCGCCCTTTGAAGTAGATTTCTAAGGCAATGTTCCATTTCTTAATCTAGATGGCGGTTACGTATGCCACGTGTTCATTATTCTTTAAACCACATGTATCAATTCTCTACACTATTCTGCGTGTATACCATATTTCATAATTTCTGATTATCCTCTTAAGAAAGCGCAATTCACCTTCCTTAATAGAAAAGAGGCTTGCTTTTCAAAAAGAAAAAGCACACCACATACTTTCAAACTAAAACATTCAAAGATAGGGGTGCCTGGGTGGCTCAGTCGTTAAGCATCTGCCTTCGGCTCAGGGCGTGATCCTGGCGTTATGGGATCGAGCCCCACATCAGGCTCCTCCACTGGGAGCCTGCTTCTTCCTCTCCCACTCCCCCTGCTTGTGTTCCATCTCTCTCTGGCTGTCTCTCTCTGTCAAATAAATAAATAAAATCTTAAAAAAAAAAAAACATTCAAAGATATGTTTCAGAAGATAATCCACTGAAGACAGCAAGAGTGTTCAGTTACATGGAACCCTAAATAAAAGTAACAACGAGCTCACCAAAATCTGATTTTACTACCATTTTTATACAAGTTAGAAGACGAAAGCCTGGTGATTCCCATGCATGTTGGCTTGCATTATCTGCTGGGGGAAGTGCCATAAAAATAATTGGAAAAGAGGTAAGAAATGCAGAGCAGAGCAAATCCTTGATGCTGTTTGAGTCACATTTTAAAGCCATGCTCCAAGACTGGTATATAGCAACACCATACTTTTTAACACTTCTTTTCTATTTCTTCATCTTTTGCCTTAAAACAGAATTAAGAGCCCTTACCCAAACCTAAGACTTTCCACTCTGACTGCAACGAAGTACAGAGCTATACAGAAAGTACGATATATTTCCCCGAATGTCTCAACTCACGCTCTGACAGCAAATGGATTTCTGCTCTGCCAGAGTTTTCTGAAAATGGCTCTGCATTTGTTTTTACTGGGAGGCCACTTAAATCTTACCCACTTGTTTAGCTGCAAGGATTGAAACAAAATGTTTGCTGGCAAAACAAACACTGGTTTTAAAATTCTCCACTTGGGCTGCTGGATAAAGCACTTGTTTACTGAAACAAATGTTTTATTTGGAAAACGCCTGCCAGTGTGGACACTTTCCAAAAAATACACCATGGTGTGCTAGGATGGTGAGGTCTCACCCTCGATAGAAGCTGGCATTTTAGGGTAACTTCACAAAGATTACCCTCAGAGAAGAGAACCACAATGGGAAAACCAATCTGTTAAAATAAATAAATAAATAACCCTTAAGGCCTAAAATGCTCGTGGGTCATTAAATAAGCTAGTTCAATCCCCTCAAAGCTAATCTCTTTATAATCAAGGTTTATGAATGAAATAATAATAATAAAATAATAATAATAATGGAGCCAAGCCTTCCCTTTAGATTTATTCTATGCCTTCAGACTCTCCTATGTGACCTGGCATGAAAAACCATTTCTATCTTTTAATAAGATACACTAGAATCCTGAAAAGCACTTGTAATGAGCACTGGGTGTTTACAATCACTAAACTGATTTAGTGATTGCAAACACAATATAATTTAGTGTGGAATCCTAAATTGTACACCTGCAACTAATACCACATTGTCTGCAAACTACCTGGAATTTAAATAAAAACTTAAAAAAAAAGAGAAAGAAACGCCATTATTAACCACAAATAGGATTGAGCATAAGGCATGTCTAACTTGAAACCCATCCAAGGAGATTTACTTTCTTCGGTAACAGGGGAACATCCTGAAGGATCACCTTGGGACCCTGTGGTTACTTTCATAAGAAGGCTCCAGTAAACACATTACCTTTGACCAATTAAGACTCTCACATCAATAGTTTCCTGCTAATGTCAGGCAATAAGAAATAAAACAGATGATTGTTATAAACTATAATCATGGTCTCCAAACTGTTTACGAGCACATCCCCCATCTTTAAAAAACATTTTGCATATATCCGAGTACAAAAAATCTTTTTTTGTATACCATCTACATACTATCAGACATTATAAAACATATACAAAAATGGACACTGCGAAGGACTTAACAGACAGTTCTCCAAAGACGTACAGATGACCGATGACCACACGAGAAGATGCTCCACATCATTAGTCATCAGGGAAATGAAAATCAAAGCCACAAGATACCACTTCACATCCTCTAGGATGGCTACAATAAGAAAAAAGGGGGGGCTGCAAAAACGTGTAGACTAGAACCGTCCTATGTTGTTCGTGGGAAAGTGAAATTGGTGCAGCCGCTGTGGAACAGTCTGGTGGTTCCTCAAACCATGTTAAGCTTGGAGTTACCACATGAGTAATTCTACTCCTAGGTATCTACCCAAAAGAACTGAAAACAGAGATTTGAACTGATACTTGTACACCCACGTTCAGAGCAGCATTATTCAAAATAGCCGAAGTGTGGAAACAACCCAGATGTCCATCAAGAGATGGATAGACAGAACGTGGTCCATGTAGACAATGGAATATTACTCAGCCATAAAAAGGAATGGATGAACTCTGAACACATAAGCCAGTATTAACATTATAAGCCAGACTACACACATTATAAGCCAGCTTACTCATTGCAAAGGGCCGAGGTACTATAAGCCTTATCTGTGGGGGATGCGTTCCAAGAACCCCAGTGGGGTTTACTATGTTCTTCCTAGTCGTACATACGTATGATAAAGTTTAATTTATAAATTAGGCACAGCAAGAGAGTAACTATAATAAAAAAAACACAGAACCACTACAAGAATATTCTGTAATCAAAGTTACGTGAATGTGGTCTCTCTCCAAATATCTTACTGCGCTGTCCTCACCCTGCTCCCTCTTGGATTGGTATGAGCTGATAAAATGCCTCCGTGATGAGAGGAAGTGAGTGCATGACGCAGGCGCTGTGATGCAGCGGTTAGGCTGCTATTGACCTTCTGAGGATACGTCAGAAGGAGGATCATTCGCTTCTGGATCACAGTTTACCGCGGTTCACTGGAAGCACAGAAAGCGAAACCGTGGGTAAGGGGAGGACTACTGTATAGTGACACAAAATATCTACAATGGCCATAGAAGACAGAAAGTAGAGGGTGAAGAGGGGCTTGGGAAGTTACCGCCTAATAAGTATGGGGCTTCTCTTTGAGGTGATGAAAAATTTTGGAAATGGACAGTGGTGATGGTTGCATAACATGGTGAATGAATTCATGCCACTGACCTGTACGCTTAGAAAGGATTACAACAGCACATTTATGTGACATCTATTTTACTGCAACTTTAACGAACTGAAAAACAGAAGGCGAGCTAAAACTACAACAGAGGTTTGAATATTTTCTCCTCACATTGTAATGGTCACTCTGCACACAATGGGGCCTGGCGGCCAGTGGGGGAGGGGGCCTCCAAAGACAAACCAAGAGTTAGTGAATTGGATTGGATAGGGGGGTGGAGGAACTATTCGGAGGTAACAGGGTCTGAGTTTTGGTAATGACTACAACTCAGAAAGAATTTTATTTTTCATCCCCAAGGAAAGAGGACCCCTTTCTGCAACCTTTCCCTAGAACTGGATACAGATCATCTGCGAATTCTTGCCCTCCCTCACACCACAGACCCGGATATCTGAATCACCGCAAAAACACCAGGAAAACCCTCTTCGCTTCTACTACAAAGTATTCGTTAGAATGCCAGCTTACTCATTGCAAAGGGCCGAGGTACTGCCTTACAAACAGACCAGTTTGCTTTTTCAATTATTTTATGGTCTTAGGTAAGACCCAAGTCCAACCTAAAATATTCCTTTTCAAAGCTGTTTTCAAAGTCATTTTCATCACTTTTCCCCCCTCAGGCTCACGAGCATCAATCACGGGGAAAAGTGACAGGAAAGAGTAAAAAGATTAACAGCTCAACATCAAGAAGCAGCCATACTGCCTATGCGGAGAGTGTCGAATATGAGGCTGGCCGAGGACCAAGGTAATCAAAAGTAAAACACACATGAGTTTGAGGGCCAGGCTGACATTTCAGGAGGCAGAAGGCTCTGTGAAACACAGAAATGACAAAGCAAAGGGTCGCGACTACTGAACAGGATCTTTCTGTACTAACACGAAGTGTAGAGATTTCCTGTGTTTATCATCACAGAATTTCACGGTAGAACGGGCTTGTATGGATTGTGGGATTGTTGGATCTTAAGAGCTGGAGTATTTTTCTAGTAAAATGTAAGAACTCAGCTTTAGAAGAAAAGTCAGGGGCACCTGGGTGACTTAGTCAGTTAAGCATCTGCCTTTGGCTCAGGTCATGATCCCAGGGTCCTGGGATTAAGTCGGAGTCAAACCCCACTTGGGCTCTCTGCTCAGCAGGGAGTCTGCTTCTCCCTCTCTCTCTGCCCCCACCCATGCTTGCTCGCGCTCTCTCTCTCTCACATAAAATATTTTTTAAAAAAAGAAAAAAGAAAAGTCAAAATTGAAATACACGAGACTCCCAGGGACCACCTGGACTTGCATTTTCTATAGATTTGCGATGCAGCGATGTGATCAGCCACTTTCTTTTGGCAATTAGTTGAAACCCATGACTACACTGTGCTGGGAAGGGCAAACATCTTCTAAAACTGCAATATGAAATAGTTGATTCAAATTTCTATATAAAGTCAGCTTCTAAACAGAATTCAGTAAATTATACTGGGTGCATGTGTGTGTGGGGGTGTGTGTGTGTGCGGGTGCGTGCACTTGTGCACAGGCTTGTGAATATGCAGGTATTCCAAATTCTCGGTGAAATTCTAAACTGCCTATACCTGGTATTGCTATAAATGGAAACCCTTCCATCGGTAATTAAGCTCCTACCATGAAATCTTGGCTTTTAAATGATGAAACCTCCAAACTAAGAGAAATATACATAGCATAAATATTCTAATTTAAAAGCATTCAGTTTTACGGAAACACTAATTCAAAAAGATATATGCACCCCTATGTTTGTTAATTTATTTTTAAAGATTTTATTTATTCATTTAGAGAGAGAGAGAGTGCACAAGTGGGGGACGGGGACAGAGGAAGACAGAGAATTCCAAGGAGACTCCATGATAAGCATGGAGGCCGAGGAGGGGCTCGATCCCAGGATCCCAAAATCACCACCTGAGCCTCAATCAACGCTTAGCGGGACTGAGCCACCAGGTCCCCCTCACCCCTGTGTTATTTGCAGCATTACTTACTTACAACAGCCAAGTTATGGAAGCAACCTAAGTGTCCACTGATAGATGACTGGATAAAGAAGATGTGGTAGCTTGCATTGGTGGCTCAGTGGTAGAATTCTCAAGAAGATGTTATATACGTACAATGGCATATTACTCAGCCATCAAACAGAACGAGCTCTTTCCATTTGCAACAACGTGGATGGACCTAGAGGGTACTATGCTAATGATACTATGAAATAAGTCAGACAGGGAAAGATAAATACCATTTGATTTTACTTCGATGTGAAACAAAACAAACGAGCAAACAAACAGAAACAGAATAATGAATACAGAGAACAAACTGATGGTTGCCAGAGGGGAGAGGGGGGAGGGGGGACCGAAACAGGTGGAGGGGATTAAGAGGTACACAAACTTCCAGTCACAAAAAACAAAACAAAAAAAGTCATGGGGATAAAGAGCACAGAATAAGGAACGCAGTCAATAATACTGTAATAATGAAAATAACAATAATAATATTGTAATAATGTTGCATGGTGACAATTACACTTACCACAGTGAGCATAGTATGACGTATAAAATTGTCTAATCGCTATGGTGGATACCTGAAACAAATATAATACTGTCTGTCAACTATATTTCAATTCTCTAAAAATGTTTTTTAAAAAGGCGTTCACTTTTAGTTTCAACGCTGATATTGTTTCAAAACTCTTTTCTAAGGGCCTTCTCACATGATAGATTTAAAAAAAGTTGCCAAACTGGTTTTAACACATCTTCTCAGGACTGATAAGCAGAAGTTGACTAAAGCAGTCTCCAATAAGATAAACTCAGAAGATTCTATAAGTTTTCTCAAATTGGGCAGCACTTTTTAAATGGGTTGATCAATAAGCTATACCTTTCCAAAGCCACGAGAGATCAGCGAAGGCATCTCTCCTTCGGTAGAACATAAACACCCTGCTTCTCTGTAACTGCAGCTGACCTCCTGTCGGAATGACTAGCTCCAAACCTGTTCTGTGGGTATTATGAATGACTGAGTGCAAACAGTAAAGGGTTGTGAAAATAAATTTTCTAATGTTGAAAAAAAAAAAAGTGAACTGTAGTAGATTTCGGTTGACCAAGAACTCTGACAAACAGCAACAATGCCTCCAATCTTTCTTGTGACTCTTACTCAACTCTTTAACCTTAAAAATTGTTTCATTTCGTGACGTGATCCTTTACATGATAATGAATTCACAGGTTCCTGCTCCCTTCGGATTTTTTGGGTGGTTGATACCCCTATTTTCATAAATCGTAAGATTTCATCAGAAAAAAAATTGGATAACAGCAGCAAATATGACCTACCCCTCCGCGTACCTTAAAAGAATATTTCTACAGAGTATACCAAAAACAAACTGGAAACTCTAAGCAAGTGTGTAAATTAAATTCTGTAAGTTCACATCTGACGGGGCACCTTCTCTCCTTCTACTCTTAGAGCTTCAGGAAAACTTTAAAATCAGTATCAAGGTGCTAGCAATATTTCTGGCATCGTAAAGAAATCTCAAGCATAAAATGGCCTTTTTCCTCCACACTAATTAACTTCGCAATTAGCTGCTGTGAAAAGCTGTCCCCAGGCAAGCCCAACCTACAAGGGCCTTCTCTCAGGAGAGCATCTGGATGCTTTAAGCCTCTGCTAATACCATTGTCTCTCATTCATAGTTTTGTGTGTAACCTGGGATTCATTTTCGGACATTTTTAGAAGAGTCGCTTATGTTGCAAATGAGTTTAAAAACCTAGATTCCAGGGGGGCGCCTGGGTGGCACAGCGGTTAATCGTCTGCCTTCAGCTCAGGGCGTGATCCCGGCGTTCTGGGATCAAGTCCCACATCAGGCTCTTCCGCTATGAGCCTGCTTCTTCCTCTCCCACTCCCCCTGCTTGTGTTCCCTCTCTCACTGGCTGTCTCTCTCTGTCGAATAAATAAATAAAATCTTTAAAAAAAAAATTAAAAAAAAAATTTAAAAAAAAATAAATAAAAACCTAGATTCCAGTGCACAGCGCTGTGAATGTACTTAACAGGACTGATGAGTACACTTAAAAAAGGGTGAAGATGGTAAATTTTATGTGATGTGTATTTCACCACAATTTCAAAAAAAAAAAAAAAACCCACACCTAGATTCTATCATCTTTTACTGTTCTTCAGTGGGGATTAAAAAAAAAAAAAAAAAGGCTCAACGACAAAAAACCACCCTTGGCTTCAACAGTTAGAGACTTAGAAAAATGGACAGTTGAAATTCTCTCTGGGAGGGGAGGGGGTGAGGACTCTGCCCCTCCAACTGGCCCCATCAATTTTAATCCTCAGTTTCTACCTGCTGGTCCACCAGGCATGTCATAACACCAGAAGGTGAATTTGTCTCTTGATAGCTTATAAACAAGAAAGGAAAAGGAAGGGGACACGATAATTTGTAGCCAGATAATAAATTCGTAGCATCACGGTTAATTGAAAGTTGGCTGTGACGGAATGTTTGCTACTGCTCGGTAGGACAGATGTTTGCTTTTCCAACGAGAAAGAAAGGAACAGATCCTTGGATAGACAGATATTCTTTGAAAAAGGGGTTAATAGTCATCTTTTAGAAAACGAACCCTAAATTTCTGACTACTCATTCCTAAACTGGAGGACCTGTGGGGTGTAGAGCTGACAGCTTCCCCCACCTTACCTCTGACTCTTCCCTTGAAAAGGATCAGCCAAATCGCCTCCCCCTAAGAAGACTGCCAAATACCACACCCTGGGTCTGCGTCTCCAAAGGTACAGGAAGTGGTCTGCCCAGGGCCCGGCTTATTGCATCATCTCCAACAGGCTTCGATGGACAGAAAGTGAGTCACTCAGCACATACACAGCACGTCAACCCAAATCCCCTTCCTACCTAGCAGGGCAGAGGACTTCTGACGCATCCATCCCTGCTTCCAACCAGTGCTAAATTTGGACAGCAGCAGGCCATCTGGATAAAAACAACTGCCAGCCCTGCCTATCAATGACTGTCCATTAGAAACAAAAGCAGGAGGACAGGCTGAAACGGACACATGCGAACGAAGAACTCTTGCTCTCCCAAGGGGAGACAGGAGGCTCGGGGGGAGGTCTCAGAACTGGTAGAGCAAACTGGCTAAGGCATTGGTTCCCCACAAGGAATCCCTACCAGAGTGGCCTGGAGAGCTTATTAAGAATACGGACTTGCCAGCCCAGGAGATTGTGATTCGGTGCCTACGGGGCGGGACCCCTTAATCTGATGAGCCCGGCTCAGGAGCCGTCGAGTGAAACCACTTGGGCTAGAACAGGGCTGGATCAGTAGATGGGCTCTAACTAGAGCCCAAGGAAGGATCACTTTGTTGTGGTTTATGAGGAAGGAGGAGAATTTTGAAAAATCATATATATGTGTTTATATGTTTTTTTATACACATAAAAATTCTAACTGTGAATGTTCCCTCACGCTGGTCCTTTTGCCACCAAGTTCAAACTGAGGAGTTCATTCCGCACCTCTGGCCAATAATCACCTACTTCTACGTGGATGACTCACATCTCCACCTCCAGCCAAGATTCATCCATTTTCCCCGAACTCAACTGCCAATCACAGCTTCGAATTCCATTTCTCAAATCAACTCTTCAATTTACCTTGAACACTGGCTTCCTGTTCCAATTTCTGCTCATAGTACCATCTTCTCACAGCTTCTAGATTTAAATTCTTATCCACTGCCCTCCACGTCCACGTACTATTAAATATTATCAATTTTCCCTTTATAGCAACTCAAAAAGCATTGCCTTCCAACCAATTTCCATCAATACTCTACTGGTCCAGCCCCCTTAGACCCCTACAATAGCCACTCATGGTCCCTAACCCCCACTCCAATCTAACCTTCCCCAAATGCAGTTGTCACCCTGCATTTCCCTTACTCAAAATCCTGTCATAATTTCCCATTACCTGCAGATAAAGGCCTTCCACCAACCTGGGCCAGGCATTCATGGTCCCTAACTGGTCTGTCCCTCACCTATCAGTCAAATGACAAATTTCACATTTGATCCATCTCCGGTAGCAAAGCTGATCTATTCAAATTCCCCGAATGTGCCCTGTGACTTCCTGCCTCTTGGCTTATCTCATTTCTACCACTTTTTCTTCCTAGCTATAAAAATCATCTACATCCTTGAAGGCCTAAGTTCAAGTGCTACCAACTCCCTCTGGAGAACTTTCTGATGGCTGCCACCTGACGGCTACCCCTCCCAGAACACACCCAGCACCCTGCAACATCTGAGCCCTTCCTAAGCAAGGGTGTGACCTCTCCCTTTCACTGTCCCTCACACCCTCTGCTCTCTGACCCCCTGGAAGCTCCTGGGGCCCTTTAAGACTGACCTCTCACTGATAGTCAATCATATACTGGCTGTCTGGGTTGCCAGACACCTGCCTAAAAGGATCAAACCTTCATTCTTAGAGAGAGAAGCAATTTACGTTCACTGCTAACATTTTGGAGAATAAATAAAAGAAAAAATGTTACTTGTTATTTATTTATTTAAAAAAATTTTTAAATTTATTTGACAGCGAGAGAGCACAAGTAAGGGAAGTGGCAGAGGGAGAGGGAGAAGCGGGCAACCATGGGATCATGACCTGAGCTGAACGCAGATGCTTAACCGACTGAGGCACCCCGAAAAAAAATGTTTAATCTCTCATTCCATTTCTCAGCTCCTAGTACCTTTCATCTATGAATCCATCATCTCTTCTTAGGCATATATGCACATATTTTTACTTAACTTCTGAACAGTTAAATTTCTTGTATTTGTCATACAGCTGTAGCCTCCAACTCAACCACAGATCTGACTCTTTAAGGAGCATGAATATGCTTCTGTGTAATCTCCACAGTGCTTCATACAGTTCTATACACAAAGTAGTGAAAATGTTTAAAGCATATGTTCATTCAAAAAAACATTTGGGGGGTGGCGGTGAGTACACAGTTACAAATGCATGGCCCCAAATAATCTCTGTGAGAAACTGCTACACATAGATGATTTCTTGAAAAGTGCCCCCAAATTTATGTAACAAATGTTCGAAATATACAAGGACAATTCACAACACTAAGGATCCTATTGTTAATCCTTCCTTAACAGATATTCACTCCTTCATTTAAATTGCTTTGTAAACCTGAGTTACAACTAAAATGAAGACCACCCTGCATATAAATGTTTCGTGAACTCAGATGAAATTTGGGGGTGGGGGGGATAGGGAAGTGTGCCACTTCATTTTTTGTTTGTATTTGTTTCAGATTGTATTTATTTACTTGACAGAGAGAGACAGAGATAGCGAGAGAATGAGCGGGGAGGAGAGGGAGAAGCAGACTCCCAGTGAGCAGGGAGCCCGATGCAGGGCTCGATGTCAGGACCCTGAGATCATGACCTGAGCCAAAATCAGAGGCTTAACCTACTGAACCATCCAGACGCCCCTGCCACTTCATTTTTTACTTAAATGTTCAATTCATTTCTATAGCAACAATCCTGGTTTGAAGCAAGGCTTTAAAGTCTAATAATCTCACACAGAAGGAAACCGTGCCCCTTAACAAAGTGACAAAAATCTAAGATCACGAAAGTGTTCATTTTTTTTTCAAGTTTCCAGAAAACTATTGTGTAATTCTGCCCTTTACACTCAGAGTGCAAGAGATTTTGATGTAAGGGGCTTGTCAGCTTCCAATGTAGTTGGTCTACAGTTTAGGCCAACACTGTAAGAAAGAATGAAGACTTTCACCAGGGGAACATGAGTTCCTCTATCCAGAAAGTAATGTAAAATGTCCAAGTCTCCCAACCCAAAGAAGACCAACTATTACTATTAATGATTATTATTCCCATTTTACTAGTGAGATAAATAACCTGGGGATGGTTAGATGTCCAGCAAGGTTTTCACTACAAAATAACCTCTTCTTTTACATATTTAGAATATGATTCAATTTACAAAAACTACCAGTTTTTGCTTTCTATGAATATACACTCTTTAATGCAGACTACAATCTAAATTTAGGTCCCTTCATCTTGGGTTGCCCTAGAAACAGAAATTTACATTAAATCCTAAGTCAGATTTTCAGGTGGCTCTTAAGGTCTCTTTAAAGGATAACACACCCCTGTTTTGCTTCTGAATAAAACTACAGCAACTGAACATTTTTTTCTGAGCTTGTGGCATTAAGGTTTTGGGGCCTTGCTCCTACAGCCCTGTCCCATCCTCTGACTAAGGTCCCCTGAACAAAACCAGAAGGAAAAATGGGACAAAACTCAGGAAGGGTGCTCACGGGGAGCTTTGAGCTGCCTAGTGCACGACGCTAACTTCTTTTTGCAGTCTCTTCTCTCATTATGATTTTTTTCCTTGACTCTGCCTGGGTCACCAGCATTCAAACCCAAAGCCCATCACTTTCAAATCTGGATCCCTCCCTCCCCTAATCACATGCTTGGGGTGTGAGGTGCCACTGGGCTCAGGAGGGAACCAGCTGGGCTGCTCTCACTGCTTCTGCTTTGAGAAGGGCTGGGTTTTTGGGGTTTTTCTTCTTCTTCTCCTTTTAATAAAGGCCTTTTCATGTTTGCTTCTCAAGCCTTCCCCAAATACAAAACTGTCACTGTCCTCTAGTCCTTCCAACTCTAGGGTATCAGCTTCAAACCTTTGTATCAACTAAGTCAGCGTCTGTTAAGAACTTCGGTAAATTTATGGCAGCCGGGGCCTGCATCTGGGAGACTCCAACTCTAACGCAAAGACGTCTAATTTATGGCCTCTGAAACAGTAAAAAACAAACACGAAGCAGGGCAAAAACCCACCGCGTCCCCAGCTTTCCTTTCACGCCTTGGTTCAGTAATAATAAAAGTTAATCCACCCCCTAGTGCCACCGCAGCCTCCTCGTCCTGGTAAGGCTCACCTAGAACATTCATTGCATCATTGCATCCAAGCAAAACTCGGTTACTGAGGCAACTAAGTTTTTCTTCCCAGAGGGTCACAGGGAAACACATCCCTCGGGATCCCCTGGTAACCGTCCACCGATAATGCTGGGGAACCACAACAGCAAAAGACTCGCTTTCCAAGGCTGGCGCTGGCCGCCTCTGCCGGCAACGCGGGAGGGGGGGCTCTGCGTGGGGGTGCGCAGCGTCCAGTTACATTCCTGACCCACTTTCGCATCCCTCCCTTCCCCTCCTGCTCCTCCTCCTCCTCCCCCCGCCCGCCGCCCGGGCAGGCCGCGAGGGTACCGGCGCTCCGCAGAGCCACCCTCGAGCCCTCCCTAAGCCGCCGCGGGCGGGGTGCACCCGGCGTCGGGCTTTGCGGGGGACCCGGAGGGAGCCCGCCCCCGCCCCCACCCCCGGCTTCCCCTGCGCGGCCCCTCCCTGGTCACATGGGCTCGCGAGCACCTGTTGGCGACCTCAGCCCCCAGCGGAGCCCCTCCCGCCGCCCAGGCAAAGCCCCCCTGCGGGAGGGGATGCGAACGCTGCCCGGTGCACGTTCCTCAAACCCCGCCGGGTTGGCGGGGGCCGGTGGGCGACGCCTGCCCGGCTTCTCAGCTTTGCAAAGTGCAAAAGCACCACGGCCGCGCGGCGACTGGGTGGAGGGGAGCCTACCCGCCCTCCTCCCTGCCCCCCCAACCCCCGGACGAGCGGGGAGGTGGGGTGCGCCCGCCCCCAGCCCGACTCCGCTGGAAACCTGGGCTCCTCGCGGGCGCCGGGAGGGGATGCTGCCGAGTCCGGGCCGGGGCCGCAGGGGCGAGGGCAGGTAGCGGGTGGTGACGGGTGGGTGTGTGTTCCGAGCCGCCGAGTCCAGGAAGGGGGCGGGAAGCTGCCGTCTCAGCTGCAACTTCTGAGCGTGCAAGGCAACTCAGCAACTTTGCCTGCGCCGCGCCCCTCCCCCGCGCCAACCGGCCGGGCCGGGGGCTGCGCTGCGCTCGGGGGCCCCGGCGCCTGGCCCGGTGGGGAACAGACCTGGAGTGCGGGCGAGTGCGGGGGTGGCGGGCCGGGCCCGCGGAAGTGGCACAGCTGCCCGGGGGGTAGGACTGGGGTGCGCCCCTGCGTGCCCCCGGGGCTTGGGAACGACGCGCGGCCCCCGCCCCGGGACCCCGGGGCTCCGCGCCGCACCCGCCCCCCCCCGCGGCTCCCTCCGGGCCGGGCCCGTGCCCGCCGCCGGGCTCTGCTCGAGGAAGGGGCGGAGGATGGCGGCGGAGCCATGGAAACTGCCGGGTGGATAAGTAAGGAGAGGGCCGCGCGAGGCCGTCCCCCGGCTGCCAGCATCCCGGCGGCGGATGCGGCGCCCTGCGAAGCGCGGCGGAGCCCGTACAAGTCCCCCCCAGCCCCCCCCCCCCCGCGGCTCCGGGCTGGGCGAGGGGGGCGCCGCCGCGGGAGGCAGGCCCCGGCCCCGGGGGAGGTGCGGGGCGGAGGCGAGTGTGAAGGTGACCCGGGCCTCCCGGGGTCATGGGCTGTTTGTTCCGGCCCGAAGGACGGCGCGAGGCCCTGGCCGGTGCTGCCAGCCCGGAGAGCCCGGGGAAACCCCCAGATTCGCGTCCAGAAAGCTGGATTCGCGCAGTTCAGACGTTCGGAAGCGTCCGAGGGGCTGAACTTAGGCGTGCGGGGAAGATGGGGAACCTGGGCCAGCCTGGGGAGGGACACGCTGTCCCTGAAGGAGTCTTGCTCAGATTGGCAAGATGGAGAAGGATGTGCGCGGGTGGCTTGGGCCAGGCCTGTGCACTGGTGCAGAGGGGAGCCCGAGGAGCCCTGGCCACGCACCGCACCCTTCCCCTGGAAGCAGATTTACGAGGCCCTCCAACCTTCCCCCAGCACTCCCATACTTCATCTGACTCACTGGAGAGTTACTGATGCTTTACGCCCTAGCCTAGCCTGTAAAGGGCTAGAGATTTTAATGGTGGTGTTATGAAGTTGAGTCACTTCAGGGTGTGGGGCTCTGCAGAGGTAAATGGGTTACTTCAAGTGAAAGTAAACTACCTGTGTGGAGAAGCCCGTCAACAGGCTGAATGATTTAATTACATGCCATCTTAATTTAAAGAGATTTACATGCTTATTGAGGACAGCTGGACAGTTAACATGCTGATGCGGACCTAGCAATTTTTAACTGAACAAGGTCTGGTTCACACTTAAAACGGGTGACCGGTATTTCCTTTTTTTTTTTTTTTAACTTCAAAGTTCTTATTCTTTTACTTCTTAATAGGAAAGCATAGTCTTTTACCTGCTTCCTCTGAAATAATTGTGAACGCTCTGGGCTAGAGCATAGGCGTCCAGAGTGTTGTTCCAGAGAACGCTAGGTCCTCAGGAGGCGGTAGGTGATGTCTGACAAAAGGTTCTGTGGTCCTATTACCACACCTCCTCTCCTAAGATGCACGTTTTTGAGTTTTAACATCTCTGATGTCGTATTTGATGGCATCTTAGCTTTGAGTCCTAGTTTTCTTTCTTAGTGGTACATGGAATAAGGAAGTTTGAAAAATGCTGAGATGAACAAGTTTGTTATACAACAAAGAAATGCAACAAATAGCTTTTTGGCAAGACTTTCCAGAATCTTCTGTGTGCTAAGGGGTTTGTGAATCGCCAAGAAGTGATGGTATGCAGGCTTTCCTAAATGTGTCTGTCCAGTCACTGGTTTTTGTGAGCATGAATGTTCAGGATTAGTATTCCTTTCAGGAAATGCTGCTCTAACAGTTGCACCAGATTTGAACACGGTTAAGGAAAATGTTCACATTTCAAAATAGTACCTGAGTGTGATTGGGGGTCATGAAATGATAAACTAAATTCAGTGTCTTTACACAAAAGAGAGAGACCATTTGAGGAAATATTCACAGCTGTTCCCATTCGGCTCTATTAGAAACTGAATCAGGATCATTTTTAGGGAACTAGTCCCAGTAAACATTCCGTTCATCAGAAAATTCATGTATCTGATATATAATGTTGCTGTTACACTATCTCCTGTATTATTTTGATTTGTAGAAGTTGATAAAAATGCTTTATTAAATTGGCACTAAGCTACTAAGCAACGACTCCAAAGAATGACCGCAAAACTCATTATAGAAAAATAAAAATGGGGGCGCCTGGGTGGCACAGCAGTTAAGCGTCTGCCTTCGCCTAAGGGCGTGATCCCGGCGTTATGGGATCGAGCCCCACATCAGGCTCCTCTCCTATGAGCCTGCTTCTTCCTCTCCCACTCCCCCTGCTGTGTTCCCTCTCTCGCTGGCTGTCTCTATCTCTGTCAAATAAATAAATAAAATCTTTAAAAAAAAAAAAGAAAAGAAAAAAATAAAAATGGTGCTGAGCATAGAGAAGTATACTTTAAAAAAAAAGGAGGAGCACCTGGGTGGCTCAGTGGGTTACATGTCCCACTCTTAATTTAGGCTCAGATCATGATCTCAGGCTCCTAAAATCAAGCCCTGCATTGGGCTCCACCCTGGGCGTGGACCTGCTTAAGATTCTCTCCCTCTACCTCTGCCCTGCTTCCCCGATCTCTCTCTCAAACATAAAATAAAACAGGAGAAGAAGCAAGCAAGCATATAACAGTTTACAAAGAGATGAAATTTAGCATAGCAAAAAAAAAAAAATCATCTCTTACCAAAGGTCACAGGCAAGGTCGGATTTTTATAATAAGTGAATAAAATGTACAATATTCACTGTATCACGGTATCAAGTACCAGGTTCTAGACACTAGGCTCTGGTGATAGACAAACATAACATCCTGCTCCGAAGAAGTTTGCGTCTGGTAGGTGAGGTGGGTAAGTACGATAAATCATTGTAATACAATTTGACATTGAGGCTTAGAAAGGTTAACGACTTACCCAAGGGAACGCAAGTCAGGATTTGACAGGTCTGATGATTTCAGATACTCTGCTCTCTTCTCTAATAGACCTGCTCCCATCTTTGCAGATAACATCATGAAGATATAGTACTTGAAATTAATTAAACATAAAATCAAACATATTGAACCTAAGAACCAAAGGAAATGTAGAGATGACCCAGGCCGACCCCTTTCATTCTACAGGCCTGGAAACTGAGACACAGAGAAGAAAATGGATTTGCTCAAGGTTATACAGTTATCTAATGACCGAATGGAGATTAGAATTCAGGTTTGTTGACTCTCAGCTCTTTGCACTGTGAAGTGCTGCCCTACGGGAAAAGACTGAAGAAAGCCTCAGCAGGCTTTCTACCGTGGAGCGGTGTGGGCCCATCTCCGTAAAGGCCTAGGGCGATTGTTGAATCGGTGATAAAATGCCCCATGACTAAGCACTTATTTAAAGAAATATTTCTAAGAGGAACTGTAAGGGGATTTCAGCTGAGTTCCTTAAAAACAGCCACTATCCTTAAAAGTTGAAGATAGATTTGATAAAAAATAAATATGGGACATTTGGGGGAAATTTGAACACTTACTTATTAGAGACTATTAAGGAATCATTGTCACTGGCTTAAGTGTAAGTAGACTTGGGATTAATGCTGTTTTTGAAAAGGAATTCTCATGTCTTTGACATATCTAGTGAAATATTTGCACTGAAATTATATAGTGTCTGGTACTAAAATAATCCAATTTTTTTTTCAGGGGCGGGGGGGAGGGGAATGAAGATCGTAAATGACATAAATTGCCATACTTACGAGAGTTTGTTATTCTCTTATCGCTACTTCTGCATATTCCCAGGGAAAAAAGTCTCTTCATAATGTTGAAATACCTTCTTGTTGGAAGTTTCAGAAAGTTATTTTTTCTGACCGGTTGAGTCAAGGTCAGGGAGAAGTGTAATCAGTAATTTTAATTGCTGACATTTGCATAGGCTAGCACCTTATAATTTACAAATTGTATTCACACCAACACAGACCTTTCCTCACTCTTCCTGGATTAGTTTAGGTCTGAAGTTGAAGGCAAAAGATCTCAATTGTGTTGTCTACAGAACAATGCCTGAGGCCCTGTCTGAAAATTAAATTTTCTTAGCACTTTTAAATGGTAGTAAAAAGCCAAAGGATTTGCAGGAATACTGAAGGCAGGCTCATGCTGAGCTTGCTTCTGCCTTGCAACAAGATCCCCCCCCCCCCATTTTAGGTACACGCAAGGGGATGTGTTACGATTTATCTCAGCTAGCTAACATTCTTACTACAAAATATTAAGCCAATCCCAAAGCCACATTATCATGGAATCAATAATAGTATTAAGGGCCTCTTTGTGGCTAAGAAGAGTTGGTGTGTTACTGTTTTTATTATAAGATTTATAGAGCTGGTTTATAATACTGTATTCTTAATTGTGTGGGTAATATATTTAAAACACATGTGGTAGCTACAATTCTGGTTCTATTTTTAAGTGACTTTGGGGTTTTTTTCCCCCTCTTTCTATTCATATAAGGTGTACCTGCATCTGGAAACTATCAAAATATCACGAAGACAACACCATGAATGTGGTTAAAGGGATAGACACCATGGAGGTTATAAGCAAGATCATTATCATTCAATAAATATTTTATTGGCAATACTTATTGTTTTGTAGGGAGCTGGGAAACTGTAACATGGGTGGGATTTCCAAGCACATAGAGATGAAACTAGTTTCCAAATGAGAGTAACTTCTTACGGTCCGCGGTTTAGGGGAAAGCAGTTTTCTCTCACCTTGTTTGAATTGCAGAAAAACTTTCAGGATATGTTGAGCATCCCTTCCTGCCTTCCCATCATGTTTGTGCTCCGAGTCTGTGGCCCCAGTTGGTGGCTGAATACGCCCTCGGGGGCACTGAGTTATTGCAAGGGGTCAGAGACGCTTTAGTGCATCAACAATTTCTGTAGATCGAATAATAAAATCACTGGCATAGAAATGCAGCCGGTCCAAATGCCCGTGTTTGTCATTCACAAATAAGCTGCAAATGCATTGAAAAGCTTTTCTGAATTTATACTATCATCCCGTACTTATGTATGTTTTACATCAATGAGTACCAAAAATAGAGCTATGCTCTTACGTAGGGGGGGGCAGTACAAAAGCCAAGAACCAGCTCTCTAGGTGAGGTGAGAAGCTCTCGTTCGTATATTTGGTAAAGCACATTCTCTCTCCCTTTAGCCTTATTCTATGAAGCACATACTAATTTCTTTGTTTCATTATATAGTATATCCCACAGGAGATAAAATGGTTCCAGGGGTAATTCAATGCACTCATGGGTTTATCATTGGCGCTCAGAACTGGAAGTTCTAGGCATACCTTCTGCGCCACTTTTTATACTTAATGTACTCACTCTGGCGCTCCGAGCCAAGAGGACTTTTCCCGATCTATGCATACTATCAGGCCTGAAATATCCAGGATAGAGATCTCTGCAGGAACTTTTTACAGTAGTAGAAACTTAAAATTGGGTGAACCTTGTCAGGAATGCAAATGTTGTTCAGAATGTCTCAGAAGGCTCTTAATACAGAGTGAATTTTTATTCTCGAAGTTTCTCTGCTTGCTCTCTATACACTCACCTTTCAGCAGGGTGTTTTTTTTTTTTTTTTTTTAAGGGATGTTAGTCTTGGATTATTACCACAAGCAAGCAAGCAGATGGCATCATTGCTGAGTGGGGTTCAGGGTGAAGGATGACACAGTAAGCGTCCAAATCATAATTGGAGGTAGGATTAGTTGGAAGTCTCATGTTTATTAACAAATCCTCTTCATTTTATTTGTTCTCCAATCATTATTTGCTGCTGATTAAGCCCTTATTTTGCACCTGGCATGTTTTGCTAATCTTCACAACAACACTATGGAGGCGAATACTATTATTCTTCCATTTGACGGATGAGGAATTTGATGCTGAAAGAGGTTATGTTTACCTAAGGTCATGCCTCCGGTAAGCGACGGTGTGAGGATTTGAACCTAGGTCTGACTCTAAATCCTCCACCAGCACAGACTACTCACTCAGTCTTCCGAGAGGAGCTTGGACCCCTGTGGGGCCTCCTCACCAGCTCTAGGGTCTAATGACTTAAGCACCTGCCTATTCTTATCTTTGGAAAGGTGAGAATTGTGTAAACTGAACCCAAATAATGACAGCTGTTTCCTTAGACCATCCATCATTAGTCACTTGTTCCTTTATCGCTTCCCAGTGAGTACTAGTTTAGTAAGTGGCTTAACCGTTACCAAGATCACCCGCTCATTCAACGCACAGATGGCACTGGGCTAGTTATGACTTAACCTAATTATTCTGGTCTTTCTAACTTTTCCCTTCTAGAGACAGTCATCAAAAAAGGGGAGCTATTGAAAGACTTCTTTAAAGGCCAACTTTCCCTGAAACACAAGCGTCCCTGGGTGGGATCGAACCACCAACCTTTCAGTTAACAGAAAAGACTTCTTTAGATCTTACTACCTTAAGGAAGAGGGGAAATTATTTTTGAGACGAATGAGTCCTACAGAAAGGGAGATTATTTATTATTTGCCTAAGTAGAAGTTAATTAAGAGGATATTACACACAATAGCTATTAAGTCAGTAATGACATATGGAAGCCAAAAGATCCCACTCTTGGACACATATGGAGGCTAAAAAAAATGGGGCATCTTCTCAGTTTGACTTCACCGCTAGCCTCTCTCGAGTGCTTGGATCTGGGTTCACTCTCACCTCTAAACTCTTTATAGAACCTCCAGCTGTTTTGCCATCAGCTGAGGACTTATCTGGTCATCTTCCTCAGTGTCCCTCTCATTTTGAGATGGAAGGAGGTGAAGCCTTTCCAATTACCCCTCCTTCAAATCTATGACGATCGTCTGCCAGAAATAAACACTTTCTCCTCTCTTATTAGGAAGACAAAAACCAAATGTAGGCAGTCAGATGGGCTGATATCTTAAAATATCTCCCAGGCGCTGCATAAATCCTCACCACTCCCTTGGTGCAGAAGTAAGAGGGAGCCACTTATATTTGGGAGTTGGGAGGAAGGGGCGTGTGTCAGCAAGGCCAGCAACAGTGGTTTCTGGGTCCAGTGCAGTGAGGCAGCATGCAGAAAGCATGTGCTAAGGGGCAGGTAGCAAGCCTGGCGGCTGGCGGTGGGCAGTGAGGGACAGGACAGCGAGAAGACTAGAATGCTGCCTCTTAAAGCAGCTAACGCCCCCCAGTGAGACCAGGGAGCTGCATAATTTGTGGAAATAGCTGAAAATATAGTGTGAGGTTAGGTCCTAAGAACTGGTTACCTGCCAGGGGCAAAGAGAAAAGCCAGTGTCTCCCATAGGTAAACCCAAGACAATGAACAGGGCCTTTGCACACCCAGCACCTGTTACACCTGCCTGCCGGGGAGTCTGGCTCTCAGCCCTGCCTTTGGGAAAGAGTTCAGCAATATGGTACTGTTTGCCCTCTTGCCTGAATCACAAAGAAATCCAAGTAAAAAGGCGTGTCTGTGTTTCTTCCCAAAGCTGGTTGATTTAGGTTGCAATTGCAGTTTATGCCTTGAAATTTTCTGTTGAAGGAAAAGCAGTCTTTCAAACCACAAAGTCAGCTGCTGGGATGGTTTGCTCTTGCTGCTGCTCCTGACCAGATGAGGCGGGTTAAACCTCTGTCAGCCGAACGTTGATTTGCCAGCACTGCCCCTGTCCCAGGTAGCGGGCTCAGATGGGTCTCAAAATAGACCAGGCACACATGGCTGACAAGATCCCAGTGGGCAGAAGGTAATGTTACACCATCTATGATATAACTTCTAGAATAATCGCTACCGTCCCTCTGCTCCAGAATCTGGCTCTGGTGCATTAAAAAGTGGAAAGTCCTCAAACGGTTGGGGGTGTAGTGTGCGTGCACTTTCCTTGAAGTTGCTTAAACTTCCACTCAGCTTTGGGGGCTTATAAGAAGCAATGACAGCCTTTGCTTTGCTTTCTTTCCCTTTTTCGCTTTAGAGGGACAGATGGCCAAACGAAATTTCTGGTGGCCGTTAAGAGGGACAAAATCCTTGGCCAAAGCACGTGCCAGCGTTTTACAATGCACAGCACACGCGGGGAGCTTTTGGCACACCCTGGGGCACAATTGGGTTCTGGGGCTCTAGGGACAGAGTCCTGCTAATTCGTGCAGCCGCCGCTTTAGAATGGCGCGTGGGGACAGCGCCCATTGAGGGAGGACGAAGTCAGGACAGGAGGTAAATTGATGATCCAGGCTGAGCAATGCTGGTAAAGGAAGGGGAGAGCCCCATCTTGGAAGAAAAACTTTTGTTCTCTGCTGACCTGGGTGCGCCTTTTGGCAGGTATCTTGCCCCTCCCCAGGATGACCTGAAGCTCCTTTGCCTTCTCTCCTGGAAAGCTGCCTCTAGAAGGGAATGTGCTCTAATATTTAGAGAGGAAACCAGGAAGCGAGGAGTCACAGCCCTGGCTTCCTGGTCAGGCTGCTGACTCACACGGCTACCCTTCGGGCGATTTCCTTCATCTCTCTGTACCTCAGTTTCTCAGTTAAATGAAAGATGAAAATGGAATTCCCCTAGAGGCATTGGGAACACCTAATTAATGTTTATGTTTCTTTGAGATAACTGGGATTAAGAGGTCCTATTCCGGCAAAGCATCATTACGTGGAAGATTACATCTTATTGTCAACTCTAGGCGTCCACTGAATAGCATTCGGAGTCACTGGGCCATCGTTGCCACTATGCCACTCTGTGACATGCCCTCCCCCTCTGCTTCCATTCTTTTCCACGTTGACCTCGGGTTGTGTCCCTTGCTTGACATTCTGTTAGTAAGGGGAGGGAGACTTTAACTTCTCTTTGGTCATTCCAGAGCCTGGAAGCCCATAAGTGTCTGCCAGCAAGGGCTGACTGGGAGAGAGAGAGAGAGAGACAGAGAGAGAGGGAGGGAGGGAGGGAGAGGGATTGGGCTAGGATGCTGCTAACTTCAGCCCTTTCAGACACAGCCCTC
This sequence comes from Ursus arctos, assembly GCF_023065955.2. Lineage (NCBI taxonomy): Eukaryota > Metazoa > Chordata > Mammalia > Carnivora > Ursidae > Ursus > Ursus arctos. The sequence continues at coordinate 11,562,414 of NW_026622997.1, read as the reverse complement.
CATGTTCTTTTAAGGAATTTCGGCTGTCCCTTTGTGCTTGATTTTCTTTTCTCCTTTCAAAGTGTTGACTTCATTGTTTGGCTAGGGTGAATACATCACTTCCTCTTTGGGGGTCTGTGTTTTGTCTCCTGCTGGGTCTGAAATGTCATGTCATTTGTTGGGTTTTGCTAGATTATGTTGGGGGTTTGTTTGTGTTTTGGTGTTCCCAAATCGTCACTGTTTCACCAGACCCTTGCCACTTCCACCTCCTGATTAACGATGTGATAGAAATTTGCAGCCCTCGGCATTACCAACAGATATGCATTTGTCTGTAACTGCTCTCTTGGTTCTGTTGCCTACAAAGGGAGTTCCCCTGCAAGGGCAAAAAACCAACAAAACCCCACACTGCTGTTATCTTTTCTTCCTGCTGTGCGGTCAGGTTGCTCTGTTGCTTTGCTCATTCTCTGAACTTTGTTGAAGAGTGGATCTCCATGCCTCTCACCCAGAATATGGTGTGAGCCCCAGATCTTTTCCTCTTCAGACTTAGCAGCCTTTCCGTGACTCCCTCATACATGACTTTTTCCATTCCTGGAAGCAGTGTTTCTCTACTCCCCTAAGTACATTTTAGTAGATACACTTGGAATTTATTAACTCATTCCACAAACATTATTTACTTACCGCCATGTGCCAGGCACACGGGACGCTGGGTGTGTGATAGGAATCGTGAGACCGAGTTCCTGTTCTTGGAGAGCAGTGTGTGGGCAGGGCAGGGTGATGGAGGTGCAGGTGGTGAGGGGAGGGTGAGAATGACCCGCAGGCTCCTAAGTTGCCATGCAAAAAGGAGGATTTCTGAGGGTCCCTGGGATCTAGCACAAATAATATTTATACTACCCACAGTATGTTATTTACTATCACAAAAATATTTCCCTGAGCTCTTACTATGTACCTAGCACTGTGCTGAGTAACCCCATTTGATCCTGTTCTGCCCTCTGTGCTGAGTTGTATCGTCATCCTTATTTTCCAGATGAGGGATGAGACAAGTAACGAGGGCAGGGTTGTTAGACATTTCAAACTTAGGCACAGAGGCTATGCTGTCCAGAGAAAGAGAAGCTTGCCAGGGCCCTTTTGGACAGGGTCCTGCCTGTACCCGTGACAGCACTAGACATGAAGTCGTCTCCCCACATTTCCCCGAAAGAGGATTTGTTTCTTGTGTTCTAGGAGGACGTTAGGTGGAGGTGCTGTTTTGAAGCTCACCTTTTATTTTAATAGTAGGTTCCTCTAGTCCTGTCTCAGGGCTGTCTTAGTGAGTTCTCCATTGGACTTAGGAAATATTGGAGCCATTCTGCCAATCCAATGTGGGGTACCTGCTTGCAAAGGGATTTTGGGGTGATACTGGTGGCTAAGAAGCTCCCCTTTTATCCATTCATAAAGAAAGAAGGATCTTTTTTTTTTAATTTTTAATGTTTTTTTATTACATTATGTTAGTCACCATACAGTACATCCCTGGTTTCTGATGCAAGGTTCGATGATTCATTAGTTGCGTATAACACCCAGTGCACCATGCAATACGTGCCCTCCTTACTATCCATCACCGGTCTATCCCATTCCCCCACCCCCTCCCCTCTGTAGCCCTCAGTTTGTTTCTCAGAGTCCATAGTCTCCCATGCTTCACTCCCCAAGAAGGATCTTTTTAATATATTTAAGACTATTAAGATTACTTTATAGACCCCAAATGAGCATCACTGGGGTTGATGTGCTTGCCAAGGTCATCAACAATATCCTGGTCACTGTATTCAAGGGGCACATCTCAGTTCCTATTATTTGACTTTCAGCATAATTTGCTGCTGACTGCCATCTTTTGAATGAATCTGTTCTCTTGATTACCTGGTTTTCTTCCTATCTCTCTGGCCTATGCTTTGTCTTTCCAGGTTGCTGCTCTCCAAAGATCCATGCTCTTGCCCGAGGCACTCTCATTATTATTAGGGCTTCAATTATCGGCTTGATGTGAATGGCTCCCACGTATCTGTCTCCAGACCAGCTTTTTCTTCACTGCTTTGGAACCCAGCTAGTCTGTGGGGCTCGCACTAACCTCAAACCCAGAAGGTCTGACAATGAACTGGTCTTCTTTACCCCAAACCCTTTTCTTGCATCCTCTCTCTGTGGAGGCTACCACAGGCCATCTACCTGTTTGCCCGAGCCAGGGGACTTGGCATCATCCTTGATTCTTTCTTGTCCCACTCCCACTACAGCTCTTCAATAAATACTGTTGCCTCTCACTCTATAATTACTTGAATGTTCTGCTTTTTCCCAGGCCATCACTACCACCACCCTCGTTTGCCGGCGGCCTGCAGTAACCTAACTGCTCTTCCCTGTGGGGATTCTTGCTCCTGCTGATCCATTCTCAGCCAGGCAGCTAGAGCGAATTTCCTCAAATGCAAGCCTGGTGATGTGACCTCCCTGCATAAAACTCTTCAGTGGTTGCTACTGCTCTTAGGATAAAATGGAAATGCTTTAACATGGCTTGTAAGACCCTATATGACCTGGCCCCAGCTTTTGCTATATTCCCTCACTTTACACTCATAATTCTCCAACTTAACATGCTATGTCTTGCCTTTATAGTCTTTAGGACAAGCTAATCCATCTGCATGAACTATTCTCCCATGTCCTCATAGGCTTTCACCTGGTGCTATGGACCGAATTGTGTTCCCCAACCATATGCTGAATTCCTAACCCTAGTACTTCAGAGTGTGTGCTTATTTGGAGATCAGGTCTTTACAGAGGTAGTCAAGTGAAATGAGGTCATTGGGATGGGGCCTAATCCAGTATGACTACTGTCCTTATACAAAGGGGAAATTTGGACGCAGAGATGCATAAAGAGGAGATGATGGGAAGACATACAGGGAGGAGATGGCCATCTATAAGCCAAGGAGAAAGGCCTGGAAGAGATCCCTACCTCACAGCCCCACAACCTTATAGCCTCACAACTCTGCTGACACCTTGATCTCAGACTTACAGCCTCCAGAACTGAGGACAATAAATTTCCATTGTTTGAGCCACCCAGTCTGTGGTACTTGGCTATGGCAGCCCTAGCAGACTGATGTATCTGGATAATTTCTGCTTATCTTTGGTCTAAAGCTTAGGTATCACTTAGCTGTGACCTCCTATACTGGGCTGGATGACCCTCGTTGTGCTTCCCTGGATCTCCTGCTCATCAGCACCTCATTCTTTCTATGAGAGCATGTGTCTCTCTGTATGCTGCCTAATAGGTTGAGCTCTATGAGGGCGGGACAGACATACCTTACATATCGTTGTATCTCCAAAGCCTTGTACCTAGTAGGGTAGAATCCTGTATTAGGTATACATTACTGCATAACAAACGACCCCACAACTTAATAGCTTAAGACAACAAACACTGTTTTTAAAGATTTTATTTTTACTTATTCGGTGGGGGGGAGGGGGAGAGGTGCAAGCAGACTCTGTGCTGAGCATGGAGCCCAATGCAGGCCTCTATCCCAGGACACTGCGGTCATGACCTGAGTCAGACACTTAACAACTGAGCCACCCAGGCACCCCACATCAGCAAACATTTATTATGTTATAGTTTTCTTGTGGGTTGGAAATTCTGGAATAGCTTAGCTGGGTGCTTCTCCTGTGAGGTTGCAGGCCAGATGTCTCCCAGTCCACTGAAGGCTTGACTGGGTAGAGGCTCTTCTTCTAAGATGGCTCCCTTCCATGGCCATTGGCGGGAGGCCTTTGCTATTCACCCCATGTGAACTTTCCCAGATGCCTGTTTAGGTACCCTCATGACATGGGAGCTGAGTTCCCTCAGAGAAAGTAATTCAAGAGAAAGAACAAGGAAACTGCTATTGTTTGTATGTCCTAATCTCAGGAGGGCCATTATTTCAGGTATATTGGCTACATAGTATTTATTAGAAGTGATTAAATATAGTCACACTTAATGGGAGGGGAATTAGGCTCCATTCTCTGAAGGGAAGAACATCAAAGAATTTATGGACATACTTTAAAAGCACCACAGGACTTACTGAATAAACAAAAACATTTTGAATAAATGCACCAACAGAACCCTTTCCCATTTATCGATTCAGCCAGCTGTTTACTGGGCGCTTACTCCTGCGGGACTTGCCCTGGGTAGAAGAAGGCTGAAAATCCCCCCCACAAGAGTGGAAAGCATAAAAACAGAGGTGGCACTGGTGCTTCATCTCTCAAACATGCGTGTGACAAAGGCCGAAGGGCCACTGTACCCCAGGAGCCCTGTCATTGCTGCTCCAAGACTATCCCAACTCCTGGCTCACTTCACCCCCTCCCCGTTTCTCTCCCATTACCCCTGAGCTGTTAATACCAGCTCTTTCTTGTTTTCCTTCTCTAATATGTATTTTGGAGCCATTTTCATGATTATTTATCCCATGTCTCCATAGATCATCAGCTCTTGGGAGACAAAGCTGAGGTATATGGTCTCCAGTACAGACTTTGCCCGTCGGTCACTGAATGAGCCCTGGCAGACTGTGTAGGTGCAATCTATCGTGCATGAGTGTGCGTACTTCATATATCACGCACAAGCAGGTGCGCTGATGAGTAGCTTCCGTTTATACAGCACTGGGGCCTCCTGCTGCTCTCATTGCTGGGAGAGTCAAGCAACCACCCATGGTCCTCTTCCCACCCCCACTCCGGTTTCTCAGTCCCTGTGCGAAGTATCAGAACCTTGACTTCATGCTTTGAAAGGTTGCCAACTCCTGACATAGCCCTTTGTTTGTTTGCTTGCTTTAGATTTTATTTATTTAAGAGAGAAGGAGAGCGAGAGAGCTCACAGAGGGAGAGGGAGACGTAAACTTCCCTGTTGAGCAGGGAGCCCAGTGCAGGGCTCGATCCTGGGACTCCGGGGTCATGACCTGAGCCAAAGGCAGACACATAACCACCTAAGCCACCCAGGCGCCCCCAGGACCCATATTCTTAACCACTAAGTTCTAATGTCTCCCTAATGTTGACTGGGAGGGACAGAGCAGAGGATAGGACTCAGGAGACTGACCTGACCTCAATTGCTTCTTGTTACTTGCCACCAGCTCGTTCTATCTAAGCCACTGAGTAAAATGGAGGAGAATTCGAAAATGTTTGGCCACACGATGTGTGTTCTACTGATAGTTTCTAGCCCTTCCATTCCGATTTTCCAGAAACTCAAGTCAGACTTCCCTGAGTTTTCAGGATTGCTGGGGAAGGAAATAAGGTCATCTTTGCAAAGGAGGGTTAGAAAGTAGAAGCGGAGGGAGGGATGGGCAAAATAGGTGAGGGGGCGGCACCTGGGTGGCACAGCGGTTAAGCATCTGCCTTCAGCTCAGGGCGTGATCCCGGCGTTATGGGATCGAGCCCCACATCAGGCTCCTCCGCTATGAGCCTGCTTCTTCCTCTCCCACTCCCCCTGCTTGTGTTCCCTCTCTCGCTGGCTGTCTCTATCTCTGTTGAATAAATAAATAAAATCTTTAAAACAACAACAAAAAAATAGGTGAGGGGGAGTGGAGATACAGCCTTCCAGTTATGGCCGAACATGTCATGGGAGCGAAAGGCCCAACACAGCGAACGTAGTCGTGATAATGACATAGCTTCGTATGGTGACAGATGGGAGCTACCCTTGGGGTGAGCACAGCATGGTACAGGGATGCTGAATCCCTGTGTTGTGTACCTGAAACTAAGGTAACATTGGGTGTCAGCTATGCTCAAATTGACTTAAAAATGTAAATTAAAAAAAAGAGACTCAGGGAAACAGCGTAGCATAAAGTGACGCAGACAGACTTTGAGTCAAAGTGCCTGCGTTAGAATCAGATATGCGCATTTCTTACCTGTACAGGAGTGGGCAAGTTAGTTTACCTCTCCGCACATTATTTTTTTAAGACTTTATTTATTTACTTGTCAGAAAGAGAGAGAGCACAGGCAGGGGGAGCAGCAGGTAGAGGGAGAAGCAGACTCCCCGCTGAGCAAGGAGCCCGATGCGGAACTCGATCTCAGGACCCTGGGATCATGACCTGAGCCTAAGGCAGACGCTTAACCAACTGAGCCACCCAGGCGTCCCTCCACACATTATTTTTCTATCTATTATGTGAGAATAATATTAGAGCTGCTCTGAAAAATGAGATAAAACATTGACATTTTTGAAATTAGCAACTGGAAAATAATAAACATTCAATAAACGTCAGGTATTAGCTACACTAATGTTGTTCCCATTTTTTGTTAATATATTCTTTGAAAGACTTCAAAAACTTCCTCTTTGTGAATATTTTAACTGGCAAAAAAAATTTAATGGTTACGTGCAGAAACAGAGAAAAATATAATTATCTGGATTATTAGAAATACATTAAAAAAATTTTACTGGGGAGTAAAGATAGAAAGGGCTATGTCAGGGGTGCCTGGGTGGCTCAGTCGGTTAAGCGTCTGCCTTTGGCTCAGGTCATGATTCCAGGGTCCGGGGATGGAGTCCCTCATCGGGCTCCCTGCTCAGCGGGTAATCTGCTTCTCCCTCTCCCTCTGCTCCTCCCCCTGCTTTTGTGTGTGCTCCCTCTCTATTATAAATAAATAAAATCTGACAAAAAACCAGAATATGGGTCCTGTAGGAAGACTGCATGCAGAGTGGGGTTGCCACCTCCTAGACACTGTAAGCCTCAGTGGATCATCAGTAAAATGGGAATAATAATGGTACCGACCTCGTAGGATCGTTGTGAGGCCTCAGTGAAACAGTCCGCACACAGTTTGGCACATGACGAGCGCTTCAGTAAATATTAGCATTTATTACACCATCCTTGCCTATATTTTATTGGTGCAGGGGAGGCAAATAGAAGAGGTTTCTTATTAGCCATGTCAGCGAGGATCTGCATCTCCTCATTTTTGTGTCCTACATCAGCAACTCCAGATGTTTGTTTGTTTTCTTGTACAATACGGTTGTTTGTTGCTGTTGGTGTTTCCTGGAAGTAGAAAGCTTGCTAGGAGCAGTTCTGACAGTTTGAGATTAAAGCGCGTCTGTGTGGTGTGTATTACTTACTTGATATTTTGCAGAAAGTTCCTTCCTGTCAGCTTTCGGTGACGAGACTGTGTTGGTGCAGCTATTCCACGAAGAGGAGCTCAAGGGAGGCTCCTGGCCCATACCTAAGACAACTGAGAGAGAGGGAGACAGAGACAAAGAGAGGTGGGTTCTTTTAGCTTTTGCTTGACACTGGCAAAGAACTGAGGCTGGGACAGAGATTGGATGTTTGTTGCATGAGTCATGGAGAGTGAAAGGTGAAAGAATGGGGCATGGTCTCCTTAACTATTTAGATAAGGAGAGAAGGGAGAAGGGAATTTTTCAAGGTGGGTATCAGCATCTGAGGAAGGAGCCACAAAATAAGTCAATCATTTCCAAATTTTCTGAAGTTTCTTTGTCACTTTGCTTTCTGTTTAATTAATGCCTTTGTCTCTGCCAGTATCTTCTTAAAATTGAGGCCGACTAAGAATAATTTTATTTGCGGGGTGCCTGGCTGGCTCAGTTGGTTAAGCGTCTGACTTTTGATCTAAGCTCTGGTCTTGATCTCAGGGTCGTGAGTTCAGGCTTCGTGTTGGGCTCTGCTTTGGGGGGGAACCCTGTTAAAAAAGAAAAAAAAGGTAATGGAAGAATAATTTTATTTAGAGATAGAACTAGATTACAATTCCCTAAGATGATGATTGAAATACTGAGATTTATTTCAACAAGACGCAGGAATCCTTGGGCCGCTTTCTCTGCATGTGTTCTTTTCCTTGGGGCTGAGGCAGATGTCCCTACTGACTCACCTGTCACCCTGCTGTCCTGATGCTCTTTCTTGTGCTTCATGGTTTTCCAAAGCCCTGGTGGTCCCCCCCCCCCCCCCCCGCCACCCGCCCGCATCTTCCCCCCCTCCCCTGCTTCTAATTATTTCAAAGGGAAAATTTTCTTAGAAAATTAAGTAGTTCTTTTATTTTGCAGGAATGGAGTCCACCTTTCTACCCTAGCCCAGTAGCTGAAACAGGTAGTGAAAATTTCCTTTGATTCTCTTATCCACACACAGATAACTGAAGACAGAAACTTCAGATAAGGTCCCAGGCAGCAAACGGATTATTTGTGGCATAGACTGAGTCCAAGGAGGAACTTGAGTGGCTTTATTTAATTCTAATCCACCTTTATTTCACCAAGGAAATTGTGAGATGGAGCAGGGAGGGCGGGGACAGTGCTTTGTTTTTCTGCTTTTAAAGTGCTGAACGGCTCTTTTTCCCTCTCCTTCCCCTTTATCACTTGGCAGTGACTTTTCTTTTGCAATCCTGGGTAGCTCGCCACTCCCGCTGCCTCCCGATGTGTGCAGCACATCCCTTTCGTCCAATAAGGGCAGTAAAGACAAGGCTCGTGTTCTTGAGATGCCCCACGTGCTCACTAAGGAAGAATTCTTATTTTGAAAGTTCCTTTGCATAACCTTAATTGTGTTTTTTTTAGCTTTTGCCTTCGTTTTGCAAATTCCGGGTCTAGATTCCAGAAGTCTGATCTATCCGAATGAAGGCACAATGGAGAATAATGGATTTTAAGAGAGGGAGAGCGTGATCCAGTGCCTAGAATTTGGGCTGGGGGACCTGGCACATGGTGCCCATTAAATGTGTGAAGTGACTTGGGCATGACGACTCCCCAAACTCCGACACATGTGCTCTGACCTGCCTGTCCTTACTGGAGGGTCTGGGGTGGGGGTCTCAGCAGTTTGCATGGCACGAGTTCGTTGCATACCCTCAGGATTTTCATTTCTGGACTTTCTGCTCTGCACACGTTCACTTTTCTGTTCCTTCCTGCCCTATATCGTGGCTGCAGCTCTTCAGTTTTCAGACTCCGGTGGCCCAGAAGGACAAGAATGCAGAACCAGGCAGGAGCAGGGGAAACTGCTCGGAAAGCATTGGCGTTCAGGGCTTGGAATCCAGGGTAGAATCCATCTCTCGTCCTTCACAGACGTGCGACATCAAGCACAAGAGGGCTGTTTGCTGGGTGCGGAGGGTAGGAAGCGGATATTTTTCAACATTAATATATGCAGAAATGAGGACGGCCTCAGAAACAAGGCCCTAGTGGAAGGACTCATCAGTAGTGTTTCAAGCACCTCAATTTGTATGGCGTATCAGACTTGCCTCGAAAGGAGCCTCCTTTCCAGAAATAGACGCCCAGCCCGTAGTTCCCAATACCAGAGAAAGGCACGGAAATGAAATTGGAGCACACGGGACAAGTGTGGAGGAACGACACTTTGCCAGAAGTACACAGGACTCACGCACAGTTCACACAAGAATGGGCTGTTTTTACAAAAACAGAGAACTGTAATGCTTGAGAATCTTTAAGGAGGCACCTTGTTAACTTTTCAGTAATTTCTTCATTGTTGTCAGCTTGTGTTTGTGTGTTTGTCCTCCCCCAGGAGAACTCATCTGTTTCTAGGGTGTGCTCATTCACTGGGTATGAACAAAATGCTTTCTAAGAAAATTTCCTTAAGTGGCGAGGTGGAAAGATCATCTGCCTTAGAACCACGTAGACCGGAGTTCGCGTCCTCATTTGTACCAGTTCTGTGATGTTCGCTCTGTTGCCTTGACATCTGGGAGATTGGGTCCCTACTTTTTTAATGGCATGTGTTATTTGTTTATATTTAAGATTGGTCTCACGGGGGGCCTGGGTGGCTCAGTCGGTTAAGCATCTCCTTCGGCTCAGGTCATGATCTCAGGGTCCTGGGGTCGAGTCCCACATTGGGCTCCCTGCTCAGCGGGGAGTCCGCTTCTCCCTTTGCCCCTCCCCCTGCTCGTGTGCACACCTGCTCTCTCTCTCTCTCTCAAATAAAAAAATAAAATATTTAAAAAAAAAGTTGGTCTTTAGGCTCATTCCCTAATTTTGAAATGGGACCAACAATCTCCTTTTCAAGATTGTCGCTGTGAATCAATGGGTGAATAAAAGTACGGTGAGTGGCCCCGATACATTCTTAGCTGATCTCAGTTCCCTTTCTCTTCGTGTTTATACCTGACTGCAGGGGTGCCCCACTGCACACAATAAGGGGCTGTACACACACTGATTTTCCTTTAAGGGCTTTAGCGTAACCTTCTAAGGAATGACCGGTGACTTACATGGCAGAGAAAAATCAAATTCATAAAACCAACAACTTCTTCTGTTCATATATATCTTATCTACCATACGGCAAGACTGGCAGAGAAACAAATGAAAACAACAGAGGCTCTGCCATCAAAAGCCCTTGGTGTGTTAGATCGAGCCATATGAAATTGCCATTCCTGTGGGACAAACACAGTGGACTGTCAGCAGTTTCAAATGGTTCGACCTGGTGGGAGGAGAAAGGAGGGAGATGTTTCTAGCTGGGGATCGGGGAGGCTTAATAGAGTGGTGGCTGCCCATGATGGCAGGAGGTCCTTAAGGAGGTCCTCTAGATTTCTTGTTCGTTCGTTCTTTCTTTCTTTCTTTCTTTCTTTCTTTCTTTCTTTCTTTCTTCTTTCTTCTTCTCTCTCTTTCTCTCTCTCTCTCTTTCCTTCCTTCCTTCCTTCCTTCCTTCCTTCCTTCCTTCCTTCCTTCCTTGATTTTATTTATTTGAGAGAGAGAGAGAGAGCATGAGCAGGGGATGGGCAGAGGCAGAGGGAGAAAGCAGATTTTCCACTGAGCAGGGAGCCCAGCTCTGGTGACCTGAGCCGAAGGCAGACGATTAACCAACCGAGCCACCCAGGCGCTCTGCTCTACACTTTTCTTGCTTCCGGTTCTCAGCGTTGCAGCCTAGCCCTTGGGACGGGATACTCAGCCATGTGGGCGTTGACGTTGGTCTTCTGTCTAGCTGGCGTAGGCTCCTCCTCCCTCTGACTATCTTGGGAAAACAAGACTCCTGATTGGACTGGGTCCCAGAGCCCCTTCCTCAAGGTCACCCATTTGGGTATATGGAGTACCATCTTAGGAGCAGAGGACACTACTGTGTTTGCCAAGGTGACGCCGAGGGGATTGGGTTATGGCCTGTGATCCAGCCGGGAGGCTGCGCCGGGCCCTGTCCTGCAATGGGCCCTCCGGGGGTCCCTCTCTGATCTCTTACTCAGAGCAGGGTCTGCTCTCAGGGCCCTTCCTGCCTGGTGAGCTGCCCTGCCCTTTGCTTTGGGCCTCCTCCATGCTGACTACACTTCCCATTGCCTGTTGCCACACTCGCCACTGACCATTTTCTTCCTCCTGACTGGGACTCCCTCCGCCCCACCCCACCCCAGCCACCACAGCGAGTCTGCCTCTCCCAGAGCTCTGTCTGAAGAGTGCCAGTCCTCCTTGCTGGAAGGGTGTCAGCCAGCCGCATTGAGCCTCATCAGCCCAGGCCACCCCCAAACAGGACACCCACAGAGGAGTAATGGAGATAAGAGAGAGGCAGAGCTGTCGTCCTTCCATTCACCCATCGCTAGGTTACTGGGTTTGTCTCTGGGCTGGTTGCCATGGGGAGGAGCTCACAGTCTGGTAGGGAAGCTTGGACTGTGAGCAAACGTCCGGTACAGGACGCTGAGTGCTAGGAGACAGATGCACACAGATGAGGGGATGTCTGATGGACAGACACAGGAAGGCGAAGCTTCTAGAAGGGGAATCTGGAGACCGAGAAAGGAGTTCATTTGTTGAATCTGAAGCCCAGATTGGTTAGGCTGCTACTTTATGCCAGGCAGAGTACCAGGCACTGGGGTGATGCGGTGATAAGCAAAACCAGATTGGGTCCTGCCTTTGTGGAGTTTAGTGTCTGTTGGCGGAGACAGTTATCCAGCAAATAATCACAACAGTAAACGAACACTTACAAACTGTGGGAAGAATGAGGGAACATGAAGAGATCTTGTAACGGTACCTGGCTGCTCTGGGGGGTGGAGGGGCATTGGGCCAAGGAGAGTGTCATTTGAACTGAGTTTTGAACAACGGACCTGAGTTAGCCAGGTGAAATGGGCAACTAAGACGTCTTGGGCAGAAGTGTGCTGGTGGGGGCTCAGAGCACAGCAGCAGAGATGCGGGTAGGCCGGGATAAGGATTTGTTGAGGCTTTACCCTAAGAACTTGGGACTCCAAGGTCAGGTTTTCAGCCAGGGGGCAGGGTGGGCGCAACGCTGGTGACAGGATCAGATGTGAATTCTGAAAAGGCCTCTCTGAGGCCTGAGAACAAGTATAGAGGCAGGAAGTCAGTATTTATTTATTTCTACATAATAAGATCCTATTGTATGTATTGTTCTGTAACTTACTTGCCTTTTTTTTTAAACTTGTGTCACACTGATCTGTCTCGTTCAACTGAACAATGCAGCCGGCCCAGTATTTTGTAGTACAGATGGATAGGCTGTATCCTGATTCATAGTTTATTTCTAAATTGTTCCTAAGCTTTCATTTTCACAAACTACTGGCAGGAACATCCTTGTTCGTGGGTGTGGCAGGTGGAATGCTGAGATAGTCCCAAGATTCCCACCCCTGTTGCACTATGAGGAGGATGGGACAGAACTCCTGTGATTTGGAGCTAATGGATTTGGAATATTCTGGGTGGTCCTGTTTAAACAGAGGACCCTTTAAAAGGGGATCTCTGAAGGGAGAGATCTGAAATGTGACCGTGCTGACAGAGGGTCGTGTGGCAAGGTCACATGACCCCCCCCAGGACCTGAGAATGACCTCTAGTTGTTGAGAGTGGCTCATCTCTGACAGCTAGGGAGAAAACAGGACCTCCCTCCTACAACTGCAAGGAGATGAGTTCTCTTAACACCCCGAGGGAGCCTGGAAGCAGATCTTGCCTGAGTGGAACCACTAGAAGAAAACACACGGGGAGACATCTTGACTTCAATCTTGTGAGATCCAGGGCCAAGGACCCAACAAAAATATACCTGACCTCTGGCCCTCAGAAACTGTGAGATAACAAATTTTGTGCTGGTTTAACTTGTTTAGTTTGTGGTAACTTGTTAGGCTCAATAGCAAACCGGTATCATGACTATTTGAATGCATTTTCCAGTGTTTCTATAGGATAGACAGAGAGAAATGAATTGCCTGGGGTCTGAAGGTGTGCTCATTTAAATTTTTATTTTATTTATTTTAATGTATTTATTTTAAAAGAGTTTATTTATTTTAGAGAGAGGGTGTGTGCATGTGTACACGAGCAAGGGGAGGGGCAGAGGGAGAGAGAGAGAATCTCAAGCAAACTCCGTGCTGGGTGTGGAGCCCATGTGGGGCTCGATCTCACCACCCTGAGATCACAACCTGAGCCGAAATCAAGAATTGGAGGCTTCACTGCCTGAGCCACCCAGGTGTCCCTCATTTAAATTTTTAGTAAGTATTTTCAAATTGTTTCCAAAAAGGTCGCACCAGCTTCACATTCTCACCGCTGCTCTCACTGATCATCAGCGCTTTACATTTTGTCTATCTGGTACATAAAAATGGGATCCCATTTTTGCTAGAAGGTGTATCTTTCAGATATCTATCAATCTGTCCATCTACTTTATATTTGGCTACTCATATCTCTTGCTTTATACCCTGTTAAGTTTGTGTGTTTCTTCTGTTGAGAAACAAAGAGTATGAAAACGTCCTGGTTTGTGCTAAGTGCTTGACAAATCACGAATGATTTATAGGAATTAAACATATAACCATTCTAGTGATTTGTATTACAACTGCTACATATGTTTTATTTCAGTCTGTTTTTTTCTGAAAAAAAAAGTCGTTTTTTTAATAAATAAATTTTAAAAATTTTTAAATTAAAAAAAAATAAGCCCCCAATGCAGGGCTTGAACTCACCACCCCGAGGTTAAGACCTGAGCTGAGATCAAGAGTCAGAAGCTCAACCAGCTGAGCCACCCGTGCGTCAACCCCCCCACCCCAATGCCCCATTTTTAAAATGTTGGCAATAAATTCAACCAGTTAAAATCCATAGGTAGAACCCATAGTGTGGGTCCCACCAAACCCCTGGTGTGTAGCCTCTCTCCGTGCCCCCCCTTCCGTTTCATTACCCTTATGCCTATCTTAGTGCACTGACATTTATCCCTCTTAAATGAGTGGGGAAGTCTTGGATATTTTCCTATGTCTGGAAAGAGTTTATATGTAAGAATTATCTTTCTTTGAAGGATTGGAAGAACTCACTTATAAACCTATCTGAATTTGATGCTATTTTTTAAGGGGGGAAGGTATGTTTTCAGCTGTCTTTTCAATTTCTTGTCTGGTGATTAGCCTGGTCCTGTTTTCTACCTTTTTTTGGAGTCAGTTTTGACATTTATATTTTCATAAACATTATCCTTTTCATCTAGATTTGCATATGTATTGGTATAAACATTTAACTGGGTTTCTTAATACATTTTGAATTTTTATTGAACTGGGAGTTACGACTCCTTTGTCATTCTTAATATGATTTTTCATAAAGTCCTATTTTATTTATTTGCTTGTGGAAAGGTTACATTACATGTGATATAAAATTCAGTACACACACAGGATATGTAGTAAAAAATATATATACAGGGACACTCTTGTCCCCTCGCTGTCAAGTTCCCTTCCAGAAACAGCTGTAATCTGTTTCATGTGCAACCTCTACCACAACTGATTTTAGAACATTTCATCACCCCAAAAAGAAGCCTTGTGCCCCTTAGCTGTCACTCCCCATTTCCCCCCAGCCCCTCCAAGCCCAAGGCAACCACCCATCTCCTTTCTGTTTCCTGATTTGCCCATTGTGCGCATTTTATATAAAAGGCATCATAATTATGTGGTCTTGCGTTGTCAACATTTCATCCATGTTGGAGCACATACCAGTACTTCATTTTTTTAAAAATTGCCAAATACTATTCCATTGTGTGGATGCACCACATTTTGCTTCCCCATTGGTCAATTTTTTTTTTTTTAAAGATTTTTTATTTATTTATGTGACAGAGAGACAGCCAGCGAGAGAGGGAACACAGCAGGGGGAGTGGGAGAGGAAGAAGCAGGCTCATAGCGGAAGAGCCTGATGTGGGACTCGATCCCGGATCGCCAGGATCACGCCCTGAGCCGAAGGCAGACGCTTTAACGACTGCGCTACCCAGGCGCCCCCCCCATTGGTCAATTTTTTTAAAGATTTTATTTATTTATTTAAGAGAGAGAGAGAAAGAGAATGAGCCAGGGTCGGGGCAGAGGGAGAAGGAGAAGCAGACTCCCTGCTGAGCAGGGAGCCCGACACGGGGCTTGATCCCAGGTTGCTGACACCATGACATGAGCCATAAGGCAGATGCTTAACCAGCTGAGCCCGCCAGGTGCCCCTCCCCATTTGTCAATTGATGGATATTTGGTTGTTTCCACTTTTTGGCTATTATGAGCAATGCTGCTGTGAACATTCTTGCACAACTTTTTGTGTGAATACGTTTTCATTTCCCTGGAAGTGGAATGGCTGGGTCCTGGGGTAGCTCTGTGTTTAACATTTTCAGGAGCTGCCAACTGTTTTCCACGGAGGCTGCACCGTTGTAAATTCCTACCACCAACGTGCAAGGGTGCCAACTTTTTCACCTCTTCCCCAACACTTGTAGTCTCCCATTTTTTTTTTTAAGATTCTATTTATTTATGTGACAGAGAGACAGCCAGCGAGAGAGGGAACACAGCAGGGGGAGTGGGAGAGGAAGAAGCAGGCTCATAGCGGAAGAGCCTGATGTGGGGCTCGATCCCAGAACGCCGGGATCACGCCCTGAGCCAAAGGCAGACGCTTAACGACTGCGCTATCCAGGCGCCCCTCCCATTTTTTTAAATTATGGCAATCCTAGTGGGAATGAAGTGGGGTATTATTGTAATTTTGATTTGCATTTTATGGTGTTGAGCACTGACCACTTGTCTACCTTTGGAGAAACGTACATTCAGATCCTGTGCCCATTTTTCCATTGGGTTACTTGTCTTTTCAGTTTTGCATTCCATTGCTTTCTTAAGGAAGAATTTCTTGCCAATTACATTGAGTTTCACTGCCACTATCCCAGTTATTTAGACCAGCACTGTCTGATTGAAATACACTGCTATATGACCCATATATAATTTAAAGTTTTCTTGTAGCCACATTAAAAACAGCAAGAAGAAATAAATGAAATGTATTTTAATGGTAGGTTTTATTTGACGAGATATGTTATTTAACCCAAAACATCCCAAGTAGTATCATTTCTTATGTGTACTCTATACCAAAATTAATTACATTCTTCTTTTCTTTGTAGAAAGACGTTTAAGGGTATATTTTTACATATATAGTGCATCAATTTAGAATAGTAATAAGCCAGGGGCTCAATAGCTTCAGGTGGCTATTGTGCACCATGTTGGACAGTAGCTACTCAGATTGTACGTTTACATACAATTAGTTACAAAACTCAGACTGTACGTTTACAGTCGTGAACACTACTGTTTTGCTTGCTGCTATTTCTCATATTCCACATTTTCATCTCTGCTGGTCAAATTTTGGGATGGAAAGCCGAGGAAATTCAAATCTAGTGGCCTCTTTGTACTCTAAGCAGCATAAGGCCAGCTTTAGAGATGGTGTTTGGGCCTTGAGGAAGCACACAGAGAAATTCAAGAATGACAGCAGACAGGAAGGAGGAAACCAGCTGTCGGTCCCTCGCAATGGTGTAGACGCATGACTGCTGTCATGAGGAAGGCGGTCATGCAAGAGGGAAGGAGGGGATATATTCCAAAGACATGGAGGGAATAACACAGAAGGGCCTTAATTGGTCAATAGGGTGTGGAGAATGAGGGAGAGGGGAGAGTTGAGCATGATTCAGGACACTAGTTAGGGGGAATAGGGGCTGCACTTTCTAGGAGAACTTCCGAAGAAGGAAAGGGTTTGGGGAAGATGGTGAGCAGTTCGACCCCATTGAGTCTGGGATGCCAGTGTGACATCGAGCAGAGCAGCAGGCCAGACACGTGGGTGTGGAGCTCCGCGGGTGGACAGAACCACAGAAGAGGCTTCGGGACTTCTCCATAGAGCAGTGATAGGCGGAGATAGCCACACAGGTGGGGCTGCAGAGCGAAGGGGTGGCCAGTGCTTTGAGAAACGGCCCGGAGTACGAGGAGGAAGAAGAAGCAGGACAACACCTGAAAAGGAGCCGCCAAAGGAGAAGTCTAGAGTCGGAAGAGGGAAGTGAGTGATTCCTGTGAGATGCCATAGAAATGATGGGCTGGTCTCCTCTACTTCACCCGTGGAATCTGGAGAATGAGAACCCTTGTTTCATGTGTACAACTGTGAAGATTACCAGTGCATTTTAGTAGCTCGGAAAGTCAGAGTGCATTCTGGGTCTTTGAAGAGAGAATTTATTCCACGGGCTGGGTCCTTGCTGTCTGGGGAGGGGAATGCAAGACTCGAACGCCACTGACCAGTCCCAAAGCCAGTGAGTTGAGGTTCCTGAGTCCAGATGACGTCAGACCTGCTGGGAGGCCTCCAGCAGCACACGGGAGCCGTGGCAGTCTGGCGTTGGCCCACATTTCCAGCCTCACCTCCTTCCATCCTGCTTGGTGCTCTGTGCCCGGCCACACAGGAGGCCGTCTCTCCAAGGGCCTTTGCACGTCCTGTTTCTTTCCCGCCTTCTCTCCTCCCTCTGCCTCGCCTGACAAAGTAGCCTGGATGTGCGTGTCACTGTCTGGCTTGAAACCCTTTAGTGATTTGCCATGGTGCCTACGATAAAATGCAAACTTGTAACCGTAATCTAGAAAGCCATGTGTGATCTGGTCTTTGCTTATCTCTCTCACCTCAGTCCCTTCACGCGGCCTCTTGGCCACTAAATTCTAGCCACACTGGTCTTTTCCCCCTACCCCAGTAGCACACTTAGCCTGTCATTGCAGGCCATTTCCTCTGCTTGAGAAAACCTCCCAGCCATCTTATCATTAAGGTCTCAGCTTAAACATCGCTTCCTCAGGCCTCCCTGGTCATGTGGTCACTCTGTCACAGTCCTCTGCCCATTAGAGGTTCCTTCCTCCCGGAATGTGAGTTTCTAGTGAGGAGGACCTCATGTGTTGGTCCACTGCTCTAAGCCAGCGCTCAGAGCAGCGGGAGCACATGGTAAGTGCTCGGTAACAGTTGAATGGATGGAAGCACTAGGGACACTCCTCCAGGCAGACTTCCCTGACTCCTGCTCCACCCTGCCTGTTTAGGCTCTGATCAGATGTGCTCACATGGACTCTGGGCTTCTCTTGGGTCCAGCACCTTCTACACCGGGTTGTAACTGTCTTCCTGCTGGACCGCCTCGCTGTCCATCTTGGTGTTCCCAGTGTGTGGCAGAGCTCCTTGCCCAGAACAGACCCGCAACAGGAGTCTGGTGGATGTTGAGTGAAGGAGGAAGGGGGAAGTGAGAGCCACCCAGAGAGGAGTCCCTTCTCCCTGTGACTCTGGGAAAACAGGCAGGTCCTACTGAAGCAGAAGGCAGCCATGCTTCCAAAGTGAAGGCCCCGCCTGCACCTGTGGGTGCGTCATTTCCAGGTGCACCTGCTCCAGACAAATGCCTGTGAGTGTTCCTGGGAGAACCAGGTAGTTGGAATGTCCCGGGGGGAGAGGCCGGAAGATACAGATTGCCCTGGAGGCTCGCCCTGGAGGGGAGAAGCTAACGTCCGGATGCTGGCCTAGCTCATTTTTATCCGTCTGTGCTTTGGTGATATTGTGTGGGGCAAAATGTGACTGCCGTTGCTTGCCTGATCTCTGTCTGTGAAACCATTTTATTTTATTTTGTTTATTTTTAAAGATTTTTTAATTTATTTGAGAGAGAGAGAGCGAGCAAGAGCACAAATGGGGGGGGGGAGGGGCAGAGGCAGAGGGAGAAGCAGACTTCCTGCTGAGCAGGGAGCCCAACTCAGGGCTTGATTCCAGGACCCCAGGATCATGACCTGGGCTGAAGGCAGACGCTTAACCAACTGAGCCACCCAGGCGCCTCTTAAACAAAAGCAATTTTTACTCAATTTGATTTTGGTGAAGTAATCATGAAAATTTGTAAAAACTTTGATTTAAGCACTAAATCTGAAGAATAAATATCATTAATTGCTTTTTTTTAAAGCACCCTTCGCCATGAACCCCATTGTGTTTTTTATAATTGTGCTAAGATCAAGAGGGTGAGATTAATTAAATAATGGGGGGGTGGGAGATACTGGGTCTTTCTCACTAAGGGGAAATACCATTAAGGGGAGCATATGGAATAGGAAATTAGGAAAAGTCAATCCAATTAAACGAACGTCCCTGTGCCTTTGTCGTTACACTGTCCTTACACGCTCATTTCTGAACTTCTCTCTGCCTTGTCCTTACTCTTCCTCCACCACTACTTTGCCTCCAAAGGCTCCCAAAGAGTGGGATTCCAAGTGACACTTCCTTGTTCAAAATTAGCGCCCGGGGCATTGCCTCTGGAAGCTGGAATTCAGGCTGTGAATCTCACTGTGACAGAAGCCAGGGGGAGAAAAGGTCTGCAGCGCACTGGGGCCGGGAGAGAGAGCAATCATGAATTAAGACGGGCTTCTTATTTATTTAGTACTGTGTACACGCAAACACTGCTCAGAGACCAACCAACCCTCGAGCCTAGAAGGCCTTCCGCCGTAGCACTTGGCCTGTTTGCGGGGAGGGACAGGGTGTACCAGCAGGAGACGGGCTGAGGCTCCCCTGCAGGCTGGCCTGGGTTGACTCCTCAATGCATTTTCCACAGTGTGGGCAGCAGTAGGACCTTTGTTGTGACTAGTATTTTTACGTTGCAAAGTACTTCCAACATTGTCCCCTCCTCCTCCCCTCCTTTATGTTTACTTGTTTGTTTTTGAGAAATTTGTATTAGTGTCCTGTTTTTTTATTTGTTTGTTTGTGGGTTTTTTGGGGGTTTTTTTGGACAGATTGGGTTGAGAACCAAGGTTCTCAGAGAATTTAATCTCCACTCCTGGCAGAACCTGCTTTTCTTGGGCAAGTGTCTTTTTTTTTTTTTTTTAAGATTTTATTTATGTATTTGAGAAAGGGAGAGAGAGAGCAGGAGCAGGGTGAGGGGCAGAGGGCGAAGCAGACTCCCCGCTGAGCAGGGTGTCTGACCCAGCTCTCCATCCGGGGACTCTGGAATCATGACCTGAGCCGAAGGCACACACTTAACCAACTGAGCTACCCAGGTGCCCCTCCTGGACAAGTGTCTTTAATTCATCTTTGCTTCTGACTGTTATTGTCCCAGGTCTTGGCTGAAATGGATGTCCTCCCTGCCTTTTGCTGGTAAATGAGCCAGGCTAGTCAGATGGGTCACCTGGTTGACCTCTAGGGACACCGTGGAAGATTCTTCCAGAGTTGTGTCTACATCATGCCACTTAAGATCCTAATTTAGGGGCGCCTGGGTAACTCAGTTGTCAGGCGTCTGCCTTCGGCTCAGGGCGTGATCCTGGCGTTCTGGGATCGAGCCCCACATCAGGCTCCTCTGCTGGGAGCCTGCTTCTTCCTCTCCCACTCCCCCTGCTTGTGTTCCCTCTCTTGCTGGCTATCTCTCTCTCTGTCAAATAAATTGATAAAATCTTAAAAAAAAATCCTAATTTAATCTACCTACTTTCATATTTGCTCCCATGCTGAAAAGGAGACTTGGTGTTTCCAAATGTTTTTAGGTAGCTTCTAATTCTACTAAGCTCTGGGATTCTGTTCCCCATTTCTTTTCTTCCTGAGATATAAAATGCACGGTTTTTGTAATGCTTTCCATGAAGATGGCCTGGGATTTGCAGTTTCTGTCTCTTGTATGTAGCTTTCTCCCATCTTTTCTCTTTTGTTCCCTCTTCCTTCCTGTGGCTCAGCTGTTACTGGGACATCTCGGACAGATTCCACCACTCTGATCGTTGCTAGCTACTTCTCCCAGCAGCCTGCCACTTGCCTTTTCCGAGTGGGTGGCCCGTGGAATGCCTGGGCTGGCTTCAGAGCCTCTGCTGTTCTGCCCACAACCATGCTGAGACTATGAAAGTTAGGTAGGGAAGATGCTGCTGGCTGTTTCCCTGAATCTGAAATCCCCTGTGGGTTCTCTATAAAGTGCTAGGGCGGTGACAAAGATGGTGGGTTTCCCTTAAGGAGCACAGAGCCCGTTTGGGGAGCTTCCCGTAAGGGAAGTTAAGCAAGGGTGATACCCCGAAGAAAGAGGTTGAAGGATGAAGGCGATTTAAGGAGGTACAAGTGACGTCCTATCTCACTTAGACGCTCCTTGCCTTCATGGACTCACTATAGTAAATAAAATCAGGGAGGGAAAAGGAGTGAGAAGGAAGAATTTACCATGATCTTCCCCAACCAGTGTGTTCCTCTCATCCATTCCTCCAAACCCATCCATGGGCCCCACTCCCCCATTTCTGTAACTGCATCACCTCCCCCGTGCTGCGGGTCAGCTGGGACTCTGCCACCCTCAGTGCCCCGGAGCCGACGAGGGCAGCTCCAGAAGATCGGTTCTCACACCTGTCTTCTTTCCTCACTTTTCTGTTTTATGGCTCAGCGACCCCTGTCCCCAGCTTCCACGGGGCTGGCACATGGGTCTGCCACATCCTGGACTCTTTACATCTGGCAGAGCAGCTCACACATCGTACCCTCGCTCGCATGTTTGGATTCCATCTCTCCTTTTGGTCCTGAGCCCTTGGCACTGTCCTCCAGCTTGGTCTACACCACTACCCCCTCTGGCATCCCTAGACGCCGTGCTGGCTCCCACTTGCTACCTTTATTTCAGCTTCTGGTCTCCAGCAGGGTTGCTGGTCTGGCCAGAGCCCATTCGTCCTGGCACAGCATTCTGTAGAGATAGGCAGTGTCTTTGCTTTTATGTGACTTCCTCAAGTGAGAGGAGCCAGATTGAAAGAACAGGTGCTCAAGGGGCACCGCAGAGGCCAACCCCCCTCTCACATTTCTGCTAAAAAGCCTATAGGGAAACTACCGGAGACCTAGGATCCGAGCCCTATTTGTTAAACAAAACACACTACATGGCGAGCAGTGAGTAAGACGTGTATAAATGTTTAGAAAAGGAGCTCAAATAGATACCAAACTGATAAAAGGACTTAGTCTATGCTTTTTTTCCTACAGTCTTTTAAAAACAACAATGTACTAATAGAATGCATTTTGCATACGTCTTTTTTTTTTTTAATGGAAAAAAAAAACCAAAACAACCCAGCTTAGCAGTGCTGAAGGGGGCAACCTCTATTAGTTAGCATCTCTGACAGTTCGAACTTGGTTCTTGGAGACAATCACCACCATGATGGGACCCGGAGCGAGGGTTGTACTCTGGGCTCTGTCAGTGAGGGGTTAGCTGAAAACCGTCTGGTGTGCTTCCTTCGGTTGTGTGAGGCTGAGGATGAGAAGACCTCTGGGAAGGATTTAATCCATAATGTGAGCTTGGCCTCCCTAGACACCTAAGGGAATAAAACAGATGTTGACTCAGTTAACTTGCCAGTGAAGCAAACCAAACATCGCCCCAGTGGGAATTGGATTAGCGTTACTGTTTTATTTTTATTGTTTAGATTAATTTGGTGTGAACTTACTTTGTTCGTGTGGACTTGACTTATCAGATACTAGACACGTCACAGCGGCAGGACCCTAGAAATACTGTTTTCTGGATTTTGCCCAGAGCGTGATGGATTCCCAGTTTCATAAACCGTATAATGAATGTGTATAAACTTCCCTAATTACTAATACCTGGCTCTGTTTTAAGTACTCAATTTCCATATCCTCTTGACTTCTTTGCAGATATAACAGTAAATTTCATGCCTTATTGCTCAGTTAGTTGTTATTTTAATAAGTAAAAGGCTTTCTGGTGTCATTGCCCCTGATGTTTAGGACTGCAAAAGGCCCTATACATTATTTGTGTTTATTGTCAAATACATGGGTAAGTGTATGCTTTCCTTGGGGCCCTAATTCTCTTTCAAACCTCAACGTTCTTCCACAGACACAGTGGAACCTCATTGCCATGTTGGAAGTGGAGGGAGAAGTAACACTCCCCTTAAGAATCGACCTATCATGGGGCCGGTATAGTTACTGTATTTCTAGAAAACACTTTTCTGCCCCGTGGAATGTTCAGAGGCTTGTGCTAATGAGCTGTGTTATAATGGAGTACTCCTGGACTTGAGACACAACCTTGACTGACAGACCTACCTCAACTCCATCACGAAACACATCTGACAGCTGGGGAGATTGAAACCTGCTGATGCAAATTGACTTCCTCGGTTGCTGATACATTTGGGCATTTTCCATTCTTGCTGAAAGGAAAAAAGGACTCTTTCCTTATATGGCTGAGAAAACCTAGCAAAATATTTCATTAACATTCAGAAGTGAGTCATGTCTTCAAGTCATTTATAGAAGACCTAGACTTTGGCACGAAGGACAAGATGCAGTGACAAGCTAGCCAGAGAGAAAATCGTATGTCTGCCTGAGTTGGTCTTTACACTTATCTAACTTCAATTTTCTGGGTCTTCAGACTCTCAGCACTGGTATTGTCTACCCCTGGGGGCCCAGCGCTCCTCAAGAGATGATTTTCTCCTTGTAGAGTATCTGTGCTTAAAATTCCTCGTGACCCTGCAGCCATCTCCCAACCCTAAGAACCCCACTGTGAGCTTATTGTACTGTGGAAAACCAGTCTTTTAAGACAAGGGGTGTGGGTCAAGAGTATCTTTCCCTCAGAGCTATTTTAATTTTACTAGGAGATTCCTGGTAAAAGTACCACTGCCTTCATCTAAGTAAATAAATCTCTGGTGTTGGGAATTTGAGGTATGTGGCATGGCAAGTTGGGTAGATATTTTTGCCTGGGAGAGGGGTACCACTCCTCCCCAAACGTAGGAACCGAATAGTTTTTTATAAACCATCCTGGTTAAGTCATTTCGTGTCCATTTCCTCATCTATAAATAAACATCAATGATGATTTTATAGTGTTTCCTGCTCTACCATTTTCTGATTCTATGAAATGAGTGATTTCCTGGCACCAGTGAGATAGAGGTCACCTACTTAATTTTCCTGGACACATTTTCCTCACCAGTTCTTAAAACCTGCCTCGAATATTTGTATACCCATGTTCACAGCAGCATTATTCCTAAGAGCCAAGAGGGGGAAACACCCAGGTATCCATGTGCAGATAAACGGATACACAAAAGGTGGTCCATCCATACAACAGACAGATTCAGCTTTAGAAACGAAGGACCTCCTAACGCAGGCTGCAGCACGGAGGGGCCTTGAGGACATTATGCTCCGTGAAATAAGCCAGCCATAAAGGACAAATACTGCATGGTTCTACTTACATGAGGTCCCTAGAGTAGTCAAACTGAGAGAAACAGAAAGCAGAATGGTAGTTGCCAGGGACTGAGGGAGAGGGGGAGCAAAGGGGAGTTACGTAATGGGTAGAAGGTTTCAGTTTGGGAAGACGGAAAATTCTGGAAGTTGATGGTGGTGATGGATGTACAATCATAGGAATGAACTGTACACTTAAAAATGATTGAAATGATACATTTCATGTCATGCGTATTGGACCCAATAAAAAATTTACATGGGACTTAGAAGACTCAATGCTTGATAACGGATCAATACTTGAACACAATGCATCATACCTCAATTCGTAGTCATTTTATTTTAGGCTCTTGGATCGTACCTGCTAACAGTGGTTGAATTACAGTACCACAGCCCTAAGGTTAGTTTGTAAACAACAGCTTCTCTGGCCACGGTTGATTTAAGAAAGGCATGGCTAGAAACACAGTCATGACTCCAGCACTTCTTTGTTTTGCAGACCATTGAACAGGAAGGTGTAGCACAGTTTGCCAAGTATTATCACTCATCTAAATGGAACAGGGGTGACAAAATACAGGAAATTCACAGGTAATGGGACACTATCCTCAATTTCTATTTCTTGTGATTATGGAAAACATTTTTTTCAAAGGCACGTATATCTTGTGACTGCAAAATGCTGAGTTTAAATTTGGAATTTCTTTTCTTTTCTCCTCTCTCCCTCCTCCTGCCCCTCCCTCCTCATCCTCCTCTTCATCTTCCTCGTACCCCCCCCACCTTCTTCTTCCTCCTTCTGTCTCTCTCTCTCTCTGGTTTATACTTTATATAAAACATAAAGCAACTTATTAAAAGGAAATAATTAGACTTAATTCTTTCTACCTAAATAAGAGCTCTCTCCGCGCATCTGAGTTTTGAGTCTGGAGATCTCTTCTTCGACAGCCTTGGAACATTCATCACATTTATACTGAGGCTTAATGTTGAACATGGTATTAAGTCATGGGCAGGTAAAGCTGGAAGAGACCTCAACTAGTCAAAACCAACATTTTAATTTAATTTTCCCTTAATCCCCCCTCCCCCATCAACCCCGCCAAGTATCAGAGTAAAGCACATTCTTATTACAGTTTTTTCTTTAAAAATTTTAATTTCGGTAAAATATGCATCAATGTCCTCCAGGTTCATCCATGTTGTAGCACATGTCCCAGTGTCCTTCCTTTTTAAGGCTGAATCATATTCCATTGTATGTAGAGACCATATTTTGTTTATTCACTTATCTGTTAATGGGTATTTGAATTGTTTCTCATTATAGATAATTTTGGAAAATACAGAGATATATAAAAAAATAAATAAAATTCTGTCATAATCCCATTGCCAAGGGGCAATTGTTAACATTTGGCATATTTCCTCTTAGTGGTGAACACTGACATTTATGGTTAACTCTTCCCAGTTGTAAGGGATGATATCTTCATGCATGTCTCTCTGTCTGAATTTCTCATAATGTTTCTTAGAAAGGGAATCGCTGGGTCAGTGGGTGGGAACATTTTAAAGTGCTTGATGGATAATGCCAAAACACCTTCCAGAAGTAACTGTAATTTTAGCATGAGGAGACTGAGGAGCAGAAAGCCTTCCTTTTGTGTCTGTGGCTCTTTCTACAGTGAAAAATACTCTGATAAAAAACAAATTTACACATTCAAGTAAGTAATTTACACGTGCCTACGATTGGTAACATACAAATAAAATCTTTGGAGAGTTGATTGATTTCTTTACCCTATGATCTATGAGCGATTTGGTACCACGAACATTTCTCTTTATCCGGGCATGAAATTATTGTTTTTACTGGCAGGTCTGGTTAAGATCTGGGATCAGGGACCCAGAAGGACTCCGGGATTTGTACTGAATTACATGAGGTGATAACAGCCAGAGGCAGGATGTGAGATCTGGGACATCACGCGGGCTGGGCCTAACCTCACTTCCTGTTGCTCTGAGAGTGAAGTTGAAATGGAGTGTCTCCCACTTGGGTGATCAGTGTGAGGTGTGCACTGCGTGGGGTGAAGGCTGGGCACTTGGTCCTACCCTCTGGGACGCTGCATGTGATGTTACAAACAAGCCCAGCAACACTCTTGATCCTGATGAATCTTTGTCAACAATGGGCAATACTAGTCTGCCCAGACTAGCCAGTTTCTGTCCAGAGACAACGTGGTTTTGTTGATGGAGGACATCATGTAGCTTTAGAAGTCTAGCTCTGCCGTTCTTTGACTCAGTGACTTTGCGGAAATTTCTGGCTTCTCTGAACTTGGGTTTCCATATTTGGTTTCCTTGGTGAGAATCAATTCGAATGGCTGTATTAAAGGGATTTGGAAACCAGTAAAGGTCTGAATAAATATCCGGTGTTGTTATTAGTCCAGGGGTAAGCTGTAGTGCCGCAAAGATGGCGGCGTTTGTCAACTTTGAAAGCAACCGGCTCCCTCAGAGTTTATTATCATCATAACAGTATCGCTTTAAAAAATACAGCGTTTCTTACTCATACTATTGCTTGACCCATTTCACCTAGTCTCATTTTTCATTTACACTGTTCTGGTACATACGCTATCTCATTTAATCCCTACAGCAACACCGTGAAGTAGGGGCTGCCGCTTCTAATACAGAGGAACATGCTGTCCCATGAGGTATTAGTGCTTTGTCTCAGGTCACACAAAGCAGAGCTGGGGCTGAAATTCTGGACTTTTGCATTCAGGGCCAGTGTATCTATACCGACCCCCCAGATCAGAAGGGCCTCAGACGGGAAGATTCCATGGGTATTTCCTGCTTTACCTTGCATGACCTTGGGCAAGCTACTGCATATGGAGGACGGGTGGTCTGGAGGGTGAGGGACACAAAGGTTCTTTGCAGATCTAGATTCTGCAGTTCTCTGACGTGACCTCTTCAGGCCGTGTTTACCCTGCAGCTCTTGCTCTCGCCGCTGCTTTCCAGGGCCCTGCCTCCCCTCTGCACGGGAAGTAACGTGAGGACAAGAACCGGGTCTGGGACGCCTCCTGCTGCAGCCTCCAACCCGCCCAGGGAAGGCTCCTCCTGACTGCAGGGCCCCAAATAATATGCTTCTCTTCTGTTGTTAATTTTGAAGGCAAGATGCTTATTATTTATTAGTCATTCCGAGACAGTCTATTTAGAGCTGTTATGG
Source organism: Ursus arctos (assembly GCF_023065955.2). Taxonomy (NCBI): domain Eukaryota; kingdom Metazoa; phylum Chordata; class Mammalia; order Carnivora; family Ursidae; genus Ursus; species Ursus arctos. Next base: position 11,535,091 of record NW_026622997.1, on the reverse strand, counting down.
CCTATTTGGCAAACACACGTTAGTGATATGTACATATTGTGGTGTTTGACCCTGTACACAAGACTTTATTATTACCCTCAAATGCTCACACCGCCGTATAAAAAGTGACAGTAGTATCTTACATCTTCCCCTCACTGCGGTTAGTGCTAACTGGCGATCTGTGTTAGCCATTTTCAGACTCTTCTCACAGGGAGGAGGAAAAAGGACTTCTTATGCTATTTGTGAATGGAAAATGGCAGACAGTTGGAGGAAAGGTACATGGTTAAGGTTTTAGTGCTTTTTCCATTTTCAGATGTGTGGCACCCCTGTGGCGGTCCTTGCTGGGCATAGCAGTGGGAGGAACCCAACTTTGGTGTGCTGGATCTGATTTTATGCAAACCTGTAATACGGCCTAACCTTGGTTTCAGCGTGAGGTGTCCAGACAGCCTTGTGTGGACTGTGGCCGTGGCAGACCATCTGCTGAGCCGAGCAACTCCAGAGTCTACTCAATACCAGCAATTGTCCCGCCGAGAACAGTGCTGGGCTCTGTGGGGATGGGTGATGCGAGTCCAGGAAATTATAGGCTGCCCAGTTACCAGGCCTCCTAAAAAGATTATGGGGTGACTTACTGATCTTTAGGTGGGTCAGGGGTTTTGAGGGAAGGTTAGATTTAAAGCATGTAGTTAGAGTTAAAAAGACAGACTGAGCCTGGAATCTCAGAGAAAGAGAGAGAGAGAGAGAGTGCACGTGGAGAAAAGTCCAGGCAAGAAGAGCTCGGGGCTCTCTGGCTCTGACACAGCCAGGATCTGGGGGTGGGGGGCTCCGTCCAGCTGGTGCACAGCCCCTCCATCGCACGGAGCGGGAAACCGCAGCTCAGCAGCCACGTGGCTTGCTCACATTTCTCCCGCTGATTGGAGTCCGAGCCACGTGTTCTGACGTCCAGGCCAGGCCACCTTCTATTACTCGAAATCCTTTGATTTCAGGGATTCTCTGTCAGATTTTCTCTACTCCTTTGGCAGCTTTCCTGGGGCTTCAGAGAGGCTACTTTTAATACATTTCACATTGAATGAAAAGAGGCATAACTAGGGGCAACTGCGAAAAGAGTGAAAAGCAGAGAGGACTTCGGGAGGTTTCAGTGTGAATATTCTTAGGGGCTGACTTGTGTCCCCCCACATTCGAATGCTGGAGTCTTGGCTCCCAGCACCTCAGAAAGTGACCTTGTTTGGAAAGAGGGTCATGGCAGATGGCATTAGTTCTGATGAGGTCGTATCGGACTGGGGATGGGAGACCCTTAATTCAGCATTATTGGTGTCCTTAAAAAAAAAAGAGAAAACAAACACAGACACAGACACACAGACACAGGGAGAACGTCATGTGATGATGAAGGCAGGGATTGCTGGCAAACCACCAGGAGCTTGGAGAGCGGCCTGGGACAGATTCTCCCTCCCAGTCCTCAGAAGGAGAAAACCTTGCTGACACCTCAGTTTTGGGCCTCTGGCCTCCAGAACTGTGAGGAAACGAATTTCTGTTGTTGAAGCTCCCTCGTCTGTGGTGCTTTGTTATGGCAGCTGTAGCTGACTGATACATATCACCCCCTTCACGGTCCTCTCAGGTGACCACTCGGTGGTGTCTACCATTGCCCTTTGCCAGTTTTGTTCTCTCAGCACACATCCTTAATGTTCTCTAAAGTATTTTTTTTAGTACCAGAAAGAGTGTGGTAACAGGGGAAAAAGTTAAGCAAAAAGTAAACACCCCATTTAATTTTAAGATTTTTAGTTAGGTGGGGTTTTCGTTGTTGTTGGTGGTGGTTTGGTGTGTTTTTTTGTTTGTTTGTTTTTGGACACAGAATGAAAAAACACTTTTCTTTTTTTTAAAGATTTTATTTATTTATTCGACAGAGATAGAGACAGCCAGCGAGAGAGGGAACACAAGCAGGGGGAGTGGGAGAGAAAGAAGCAGTCTCATAGCGGAAGAGCCTGATGTGGGGCTCGATCCCGTAACGCTGGGATCACGCCCTGAGCTGAAGGCAGACGCTCAACCACTGTGCCACCCAGGCGCCCCGAAAAAACACTTTCTGAAGTAATTTATTTGATAGTTTTTCTTGAGGGCTTTATTGGCATTCTACTGTTTAGGCTACTAACCTGGGAGCATTTATCCCTTAATCTAGTCCCGGAGTTTATATTGTTTGTGAGACTCGGGTCAAATGTTACCTAACAGAGAATGTGCTCTTTTTCCTTGGCCTAAATATTGCCCACACTTCCTAACCATGTCAAAAAGGTGACCTGAGCACCAGAATCCTTTGTTCTGTGGCGTGGTTGCTAAAAAGTCCCCCTTCTTGTTGTGGGTCCCTTTGAAGTCTGCTCTCCTACTTACCGTTTTGGTCACTCAGAAGCCGTGTCACAGAGAGAGTCGAGCTGCCCCTTTGGCAGCCATGTCCTCACAGGGGTGGACAGGCATGTGACCATCACACTCATAAGGGCTATCCTTAGCTTTGTAGAGCCCGAGACTTAATTTTTTCTCCTCACCCAGACAGTTCTGGTTGCTTCATGACAATGAAACCCTGAGAGGAACGATAGGTAAGCCTGTGTGTCAAGAGGGGCATACCTTTCTGGTAATCAGGGTCCCCATGCTCCTAGTGGTGCTTCGTGGTGGTGGTGGTGGGGAGTCAGAACAGAGGGAGCTGGCACCCTGGAGAAAGCCTGCTGAGCTCTCCTGCCCCACAGAGCCCTGAGTCCTCATACTCTCAGACCACCCTGCATCTGTGACCAGTGTTCTTTGGATGGGCTCACATACAATTGAATAGGTTAAAGCTTTTCTTTAGATTAATTATATAGTTAAGTTCTATGAAGTGTTGTATTTTGGGGTAAAAAACAGCCCAGTATTGACAAATTCATGTAGTTCAAACTAATAGGTTTTTCAACTTTTAAATTTAATTATTGACAAACAAGAAGTTGCAAAAATAGAGGTCTCATATATCTGTCATCCAACTTCCCCTGGGGCTGGCATTTTACACAATGGGGTTCACTACCAAAACTAGGAAATTGGTATTGGCACCGTACCATTGACTAGTATATAGGCCATACTTGAATTTTACCAACCTAATAGCTTTCGGGGGCTAGTCTTAATTATTTCCATGGTGACACATTTAACAAGCTCTTAGGTTCTGTTTACTTTATAGATGATAGGGCTTTCATTTTATTTTTAAGTTTTTACAAATATCACATTCTCAAGACAGAAATTCAGACAAGATCATTGCGTAGAGTTGTGTAGGCTATGAAAGCTTCCTCTCTCACACAGAAGTACTTACTGTCAAAAGTTTGACAGGATTCTCTCTTTACGTTTTCTGTGGTTATGAGTATGTATCCAGGGGTGCCTGGGGGGCTCAGTCATTTAAGCATCTGCCTTCAGCTCGGGTCTTGACCCCAGATCCAGCCCTGCACTGGGCTCCCTGCTCAGCGGGGAGTCTGCTTCTCTGCTCCTCCCACTGCTTGTGCTCTCTCTCTCTCTCTCTTGCTCTCTTCGAAATAAATAAATAAAATCTTTAAAAAAAGAGAAGAAGAAAATGAACATGTATCCAATATATATACCAAATTTATATACACCCATAATCTGTAACTTCTTTAAAAATCACACTTTATAAGCCATTTTTTTCTCATTTATATGTTATAAACATCATTCTGTGGCCATAACACATTAAAAAAAAAAGGTTTTATTTATTTGTGTGAGAGAGAGAGCCCAAGCAGGGGAGCGGCAGGCAGAGCGGGCAGAGAGAGAAGCAGACTCCCCGCTGAGCAGGGAGCCGGATGCCAGCTGCAATCCCAGGCCCCGGGGTCATGAGCTCAGCCGAAGGCAGTCACTTAACCAACTGAGCCACCCAGGCGCCCCATAACTCATTTTCCTTTATTATCATTTCGTTGAGTGAAAGGTAGTTTCTCTGCCCTGTTTGGCGATCCCCCCCTCGCCCCCCCCTTAGCTGCCTCCTTCAGTCCAGGCTCCCTGCCGTAGATGACATCGTTTCCTGAATCCCCTGCCTCCTTGTCATTCCATTTTCCCAAAATGATTCCATCTTTTTTCACCGGGGTCTAGATGTCCAGTGTGACTCCAGGACCCTCCTGAACTGGCTGGCCCCCCTGCACACACCCTGCACACCCTCCCTGTCACGGCCAGCCACGGGCCTGATCAATCTGCCACCCCTCTCAACCCGCCACGATGACCACTTGGCATTTCTTATTTGCCAGACCTGTGATTCTCCTCATATTGTTAATTTGGGGCACATTTATATAACCTTTATGGACTTCTGCTTTCTCATCTGCACAAGGAGAAGGCTGGCTCGCCTACAGGGCTGTGTGGTCTAGGGCAGGGGCTGGCAAACTTTCTCTGTAAAAGGCAGGGTAGTACACATTCTAGACTTTGGGGGCCCGACAGTGTCTGTCACAACCACTTAACTCTGCCATTGGAGCCCAAAAGTGGCCAGAGACACACAACATGTGTAAGTAGGAGTGGTTATGGTTCAGTAACACTTTGATTTGCGGACGCTGAAATTTGAAGTCCGTATTGTTTTTTCATGTCACAAATTTTTAGTATTATTATTTTTTAGCTGTTTAAAAATATAAAAACCATTCTCGACGCACAGGTAGTACGAAAATAAAAGCCAGGAGGGCTGGCTTTGGCCCATGGGCTGGTCTAGTGGAAAGAGACCGAGCTTGGGGGTCAGACAGATCAGAACTGCAGTGGCTTTTGTCACGGGCGGTTGTGGGAACTGGTCAGGTTGTACAGCCCTCTTCAACTTCAGACCTTGCAGAGTTGTTGTGAAAATTAGAGATAACTTATGGAAAGTTTCCGACATGCAGGGGGTACTCAATATGCGTTAGTCCGTTTGTCTTTCCCTTAAGGATCTTTCCAAGACTGGAATTCGCTAGCCCAGAGAGCAAAGTTCATTTCCAACGTGAAGCCTTTTTGGCTGGCTTCGGCATCCTCTTTGCGCTAATGGCAAAAGTACAGATGTGTGCATAGAGCTTTTATGCTTACAGGTGGCTTTCATGCCTCTCCATGACAACAGGGAGAGCGTGACCTCTCGCCATGTCTATTGACGAGAGGTCTTAAATTTTAGGTGGTACACGAAATGTCTTCATTTAGTAATTCCTTAGTCCTTCAGAAGTTTATAGTAGCTTTTATATATTCTCTAAAAGACATTTCAGTAACTCAAAAATCCTGTGATCTCCAAGTGCCCTGCCACAAAAGTCCGGGGCTTACTGCCCCAGACCAGACATCTTTCCAGACTTTTAGACTTGCTCATGTCCCTGTCCAGCCAGGTCCCATGCTTGGACATTTCAACCTGTTCTAGAATTCAAAGTGATCTACATGAATTCTTTCATTTGACACCCAGAGCCAGTTTTATTAGTACCTTTTTATACAAGGACCCAGGCTCAGAGAGGTTGAGGTGATGGCCAGCATCACACGGATGGTGGGGGGAAGGACTAGGTCGTACACCCCTGGACTCTGGGTCTGGTGCTCTGTCTGCTGCATAGCTGACTTCCAACACTGCTTCTAAATCTTATATTTGGGGGCAGCTGGGTGGCTCAGTCAGTTAAGCGTCTGCCTTAGGCTTAGATCCTGATCATGGAGTCCTAGAACTGGGTCCGCATAGGGCTCCCCACTCAGAGGGGAGTCTGCTTCTTCCTCTGACCCTCCCCTCTCTCTCACTCTATCTGTCTCTCAAATAAATAAATAATAAATAAATAAATAAATAAATAAATAAATAAATCCTTAAAAGAAATAAATCTTTTATTTGGTCCACTCTGCTCCTTCGTCAGGTACTTGTTGAAACTGCAGTCTACAGCTTTTTCATGTGCTGTGAGAGATCCTAAACAAGTTTTTGCAATGCCATTGGTCCACTGGCATTCAGTAACTATTGGTTCTTTGCTCACTCAAGAGCTGCCATCAGTTATCGCCCTCAGTTGGCCCGCGGTCAGCATTTGCCCAGGGATGGTACCGAGAATGCTCTGGAGGCTGCACACAGATGGCTGTGTCTGTCAGGAGTTTTTCAATTTGGGAGCACTTTTTTTTTTCCCCGCTATTTTGCTCTAAGTTTTTATATAAATTCCAGTTAGTTAACATACAGTGTAATATTAGTTTCAGGTGCACAACATAGCAATTCAACACTTCCATACATGGCGCTTATCACAACAAGTGCCCTCCTTAACCCAATTTGGGAGTAGTTTTAATGAGCAGAGCTCTGGGGGCCCCTGGGTGGCTCAGTCAGTTAAGCGGCTAACTCTTGATTTCAGCTCAGGTCATGATCTCATGGGTCATGAGACTGAGTCCTGAGTCAGGCTCTACGCTCAGTGGGGGAGTCTGCTTGAGATTCTCTCTCTCTCTCTCCCCCTCTGTCCCTCCCTCCCAAAATAAATAAATAAATAAATCTCAAAAAAAAAAAAGAAGAGCAGGAGCCTCTGGCATTAACAGGGCTCAGGCCTAGATCTCAAACTTGGTTCTAGTCAGGCATCAGATTATCTAACCTCTACGGGCCTTGTCTCCTCGTCTGCAAAGTGGAGAGATGAGTACCTAGCTCATCCGGACGTGTGGGAATGCAAGTGCCTGGCCTATCAGCAGCGCTGGAAAATCATAACCGGTAGCAACAATAAGCAATTGCCATCCCAGCCAGGTTCCACTGGCGTAGAAGGGCTCCAGATCTCATGGCTTACCGCTTCGTCACCACACAGTTGTGCGCCGTGTCCATCGTGGGTGAGCTGTGGCTCCGCGAGCCACGTCATCTTTCCTCGGGACTCAGGCTGACTGCGAAGCTTCTATCTGGAACAGCGGGGCGGAGGAAAAAGAGAGCTTGGCAAAGCCCAGACTGTATGACACACATTACTTGTCACCTTCTGTGGGCCAAGTCAGGCCGCATGGCCAAGCCCGACATGATTAGGAAGAGAAACTCTTACTCTCCCCCGGGCAGAGGCCGGGAGGATTTCGGAACTCCATTACAACTTACCACAATACGTATGCAAAATAACCTTTGGAAGTCCCAGAAAGTGTGGTACAGAAAAGACATGCAGATGTTGAATAAACATGAACACGGAGTGGGCTTTCAGGCTTAATTGCTTCCAGCATAAACGATTCTTTCAGAATTTTCTGAGAAAGGCCTGTCATTGTCACTCTCTTCTCAGGTTTACGTAAAACCGAAGATTACTGTACATACGCTCCCAACAGCTGTCACACACGCAGAATTCTATGAAAGCCAAGCTTCTGCTTATCTTCCTGAAGGCTTGCAGAGGCAAACACTGATCAAAGCAAATAGCTCCTTTTTGTCAGCCACTCTAGGCTTTTAAAACGAATTTGGAGAAATTAATGGCAATGCTTGGAAACTCATTAATTTAAACACACACACACACACACACACACACACACACACACACACAAAACACGCTATTGTCAACCTTTTGGATTCTGTATCAGTCAGGGTCCTTTAATTATAAACAACAGAATCCATTCAGGGGGTGGGGGAATCTAGGAACGGCAATTAGGTAGCTCAGAGAATTTCCAAGAGAGTTTTGCACTTAGAAACGATGGCTGAATTACATTGATTACATTGCTGAACTGTTCCAGTAGGAAATTGACCGCTGCCAAGATGGGGTTTGAGGTGCTGTTATTAGAACCCCTGCCAAGTTGCCCGTGAAAGCTAGATGCCTCCCTTCTCTGTGCTCTGCCCCTTTGCCACAGTGAATACTGGGCAACTTCCTCCTCTTTTTAAATTTGAATACTTTTTAAAAAAATTTTTATTTATTTTTATTTTTTAAAAATTTTAATTCCTTTTAAACCGTCTTTTCCAAATCAAAATCTCATGCCTACACCACCTTTACTGAGTGATTGAATATTGCATCCCAATAGTGAAAAGGTTTGTTATAGCGTGCGATGCATTGTGACGTACACCGCATCACCTGTGAGACGTCCTTTTGTTGGGATGTACATAGGTCTCGTTGTCTTTAGTTCTGTGGTGATAGCAGCTATCAGTAATTATCGCCTAGATCCATCAATTCACTGGGGGTTGTACAATGGCGATTTTTCTAATTTCACTATTTTTCTAAAAATTTTTAGTTGGAATAATTTAATAAAGATATACTCTTTTCCTTATCTACTTCTGGGTTACCCTTATTATTCACATCAGAAAGGCATAGAAGGCAGGATAACTGTTTGATATTTTCCTTTCCCTTTATTTAGTAGTTTTCAAGACCATTAATTCCTATTACTCTGTCATTCTCTAAATGTGACCAATTAGTTACAAAATGTATATATTATCAGGACTTCGTGGATCAAAACATATTTGATTAAAACATGAGTGATATTTCAGTCAATCGCAGAGATCATTTTCAAAGCTCAAATTGTTCTGTCTTTTGCTAGTGGAAGCCTCTTTGGTTTGGTCCTTGAGTCCTTTTGACATGACCCTTGTGGTCTTTAATAGTTTCCTCACTGTCTGGCATGACAGGCTCATTTGTACTGTTTGTGCCTCAGACCAGAATCAGTCATTTCTCCAAGAAGCTTTGGTTTCTTTTAGTGCAAAATGGCATTTCAAGACCACGATCTGGCCGCTAATAGTATTTGCTGCTACTGGCTTGGCCACTGTTTCTAGGTCTCTCCAGTGGACAGAACGAGGATATATATAAATACTTATGTAATATTATATGTGTTTTTAGGAGAAAATAGACAAACTACCTCATGAGTTTATAACTGGTACTTCCAATTCAAATTTATGACTAGGCTTTTCTTAAACTTAAACTTTTGTATGTTAAATCTGTAGGTCCTTTCTTTCCTACTGATGATCTTAATCCTTAAATGCAAAGGATGATGTAATCAGAATACCTTATAATTACTCATTTATTTTATCTCATATAAAGTCTCAGACTAACAAAACTACTACTACCACCACAAATGGAATTACTGTGAACAAATGGAATTACTTTCTCAGGTGTTCTCATTCCCCCTGTTTAAATACTTGTGCTGTAATATCTACTTGACCGGAGCATAGAGCTGTCGAGTAGTCTACTCTCTCCCCTTTCAGCTTTACTTTTAGTTCTACAAGTATCAGTATGTCAAATGCTCTTCACCAATCCTTATGTCAATGTCTCTATTGGTTTTGGTTGTCTGAAGCTTGTTCTCCAGCAGCTTCTTCAGAAAGGGCTATGGATGGCAACAATATTCCCTGAATATTGCCCGTTCAGTTTTAAATACATTAACTCCTACATTATTAATACATTATTTTATTTTCTTCTGGCATAAAGTCTCGTTGTCAAAAAGTCTGAGGAAAAGTTAATTTCCTTATCATAAAGATCACTACCGATTCATCCTCAGTAATCTTTTCTAGAATATATTTTGGTGTTGGTCATTCTGGGTTGGTATTTTTAGCTACTCCATGTGCCCTTTCAATATGTAATTTCAATGACTTTTTCCTCTTTCTTGAATAGGTTTTTGCAATGAAGTGTTTAGTGTCTGTTCTGCTCCCTTGCTTTGCTTTTCTTCTTCAGCAGCTCCTATTATCCTGTGTCAGATCTTCTCTGCCTATTGTCCATATTTGCCAAGTGCATTCATATCTTCTTTATTTTTCTTCATTTCTTTTAAAATTAATTAATAAATTAATTTTTAGGAAAAGAGAGCGGGGAGAGGGGTATGGGGAGAAGGAGTGCAGAGCCTGAAATCATGACCTGAGCTGAAACCAAGAGTCGGTTTTTTATTAAAATTAAAATTAAAAATTTTATTTTAAAGTTTCCTTTTAAAACATTTTCTATTTCTCTTAAGGCATTAGCTATTGTATTTATTCGTTTCAATTTTCTCTCCATTTCCAATTTTTTAAATGATGTTTTCCATTATATACACTATTTCCAGAGTTCTGCCATCTCATCTCTGAGTTTCTCTTAGTTTTGATTTATGTTGTTCCTTTATGGCTTGTATCCTTTAAAAAATTATTTTAGTTTTTTTTTTTTAAATAGAAGTTTACAGGTTTTACACATGGTGGGTTTTCATGATTTACAGAGGTTTTTTCAGCTTCCTTATCTCTTTTTTTCTTATAATAACTTCATATGGGATTTCATCTTGATATATTTTTTTAAAGATTTTATTTATTTATTCGACAGAGACAGCCAGCGAGAGAGGGAACACAAGCAGGAGGAGTGGGAGAGGAAGAAGCAGGCTCATAGCGGAGGAGCCTGATGTGGGGCTCGATCCCACAACGCCGGATCACGCCCTGAGCCGAAGGCAGACGCTTAACGACTGAGTCACCCAGGCGCCCCTCATCTTGATATTTTTATGTTGTTTATTTAAAAAATCATTTCTCCTGAACTTTTAGAAGGAGGCATGGTTGACAGTGTTGTTTCTAATTTTTATCTTCTGTTGTTTTCATGTAATGCTCCCGACTCTGTTCTTCTCCCTCACATTTAACTGGATTATCTCTTTCCTTTGTCTCTATCCACCACAATTTTGATTCGTTTTCCAGAAGCTTCTCCTCAGCATAGAGGCCTGTCCTGAAAGGGAGCCCCACCTTAGTGGTTTCAGGAATTCACAGGAGCTTGACTTCTCCAGACCCATTAGTCCTTACTGAAAGCCTCTTGTCCTCACTCACTATTGGACTGGGCAAAGCCCTTCTGGTTTCAGCTGCTGTTCTCAAGTCGTCTCACTGAGCTCTCCTTTGCATACCTGTTGGGTATTTGGGAGTTTTCCAACTCTCGAGTCTAGCAGACACCCTTTTGCTTCAATCTGCTTCCTCCCGCACAGGTGTTGAGACCATGTAGACAGTGTGACAGTTGATGATCTTGTATTTTGGGCTTTGAGAAGGAAATGTTGTCACCCAGTTTTGTTTAAATGTTGTCCATGACAGTTTGGTTTTGCTATCTAGTTGCTTTATCTTTTTATATGAGAATTCAGAGGGATTAAAAAACTATGCCCCTGCCTCCATCTTTCCAGAATTCCTTCTATACGTATTCCTTTTTGAGACTTTTCCTAACACAACTGAGAAGATAATCTCATGCAGGTGTATGTGATTGGTTGAGGTTATGTCACATGTCTTTGCCCTAGTTGCAGAGGAGGCTGGGAAAATCATTTCTGACTTCTACCTTGGGAAAGTGGAACTTGTAAGATTGCAAATGCCCTAACATAGGGAGGTTATTGAAAATGCATGAACTATATCTATTCTGGATCTACATGATAAAGCCTGGCTTTTACACAGATAAGCCAGGTTGATGCCTTTGTGATGTCATTTCAAGGGCTTCAAAGGTCTCAACAGCCTGAAGTATTTATCATAATGACTTGTCAAAAATGAGGGGCATTAGAGTTACTTTTAGGATAAAGATATCGTCTATTAAAGACTCCAAATTTCATTTTAATCATAAAATTCTGGAATGTGGGAGTTTTAGTTCGGTTTATCTGATCAGAGAACTGGACGACTGGTTGTTTTATCTCACAAACCAGTCATTTGAGTGACTGGTTTTTTGGATTGACTTCAGCGTCATGAACTGGCTGTGTGTGTGCATCGAGCCTTTGATTCAAGAGCTCAACAGAAGCACCCCAAATTTACTGTTGTGCCATTTTGGATATGTCTATAGAGTGAGAAGAAGCGACAATCTCCTACCTCTTAGTGTCTTATGTATTATACTGTTGAGCACCATTTTTTTGATATTACTACAGTTCAATTGATTTGGACCTTTCCCCGGCATATCCTAACTTGTTTACCTTCCCTACTGGCCTTCCACAGAGATCCTAGCATGCTTTGGAGGAAACGCTTACAGCTTATAAATCAAGATGTTCAGAGAAAACAAAGCAAAACAAAACAAAACAGCTTTAAAATCTTTACACATCTGCCCATTAATTAAAGAACACAATTCCTTAACAAAATATTAGCAAGTTGAATTAAACAATACATTAAAGGATCATATACCATGATCAAGTGGGATTTATTCCAGGAATTCAGGGATGATTCAATATCTGCAAATCAGTCAATGTGATACATCACATAAACAAAATGAAGGATAGAGATCATATGATCATCTCAATAGATTCAGAAGAAGTATTTGACAAAATTCAACATCAATTTATTTTTTAAAAAGACTTATATAGTTTAGAGAAAGAGAGAGAGTGTGTGTGTGGGAGGAGAGGCAGAGGGAGAGAGAAAGAAGCTCAAGCAGACTCCATGTCCAGCGTAGAGCCCGATGTGGGGTTCAATCTCATGACCCTGAGATCATGACCTGAGCTGAAATCAAGAGCCAGATGCTCAACTGACTGAGCCAAACAGGTGTCCCTCACAATCAATTTATGATAAAAACTCTCAACAAAGCAGGTAGAGAGGGAAGGTACCCCAATATAATAAAGACCATATATGATAAGCCCACAGCTAACATCATACTCAAAGAAAGCTTTCCTTCTAAGAGCAGGAACAAGACAAGGATGCCCATTCTTTCCACTTTTATTCAATATAGTATTGGAAGTCTTAGCCAGTGCAATTAGACAAGAAAAAGAAATAAAAGTCATCCAAATGAGAAAGGAAGGAATAAAACTATCACTATTTGTAGATGTCACAATATTATTTACAAAAAAAATCCTTAAGACTCCATCAAAAAACTGTTGTAACAAATAAATTCAGTAAAGTTCCAGGATACAAAATCAATACACCAAAATCTGTTGCATTTATATATAGTAAAAATGAACTATCAGAAGAGAAATTAAGAAAACAATCCCATTTATAATTTTATCAAAAGGAATAACATATGTAGGAAAAATTTAACCAAGGAGGTAAAAGGTTTGTATATTGAAAACTATGAGACGTTATTGAAAGAAATTGAAGAAGACACAAATACATGGAAAGATTCCATGGTCTTAGATTGGAAGAATTGATATTGTTAAAATGTTCCATACTACCTGAAGCAATATACAGGTTCAGTGCAATCTCTATAAAAATTCCAGTGGCATTTCTTAGCAGAAATAGAACCATAGAAAATTCTGAACAGCCAAAGCAATTTTGAAAAAGAACAAAAGTGGAGATATCATGTTCCCTGATTTGTAACTATATTGCAAAATTATAATATTAAAACAGCGTGGTATTGGCATAGAAACAGACACATAGATCAGTGGAGCAGAATAGAGAGCCCAGAAGTAAGGCCACACATATATGAGCAATTAATTTACAACAGAGAAGCCCAAAATATACTATGGGAAAAAGACAGTCTCTTCAATAAATAGTGTTGGGAAAACTGGGCAGCTGCATGCAAAAGAATGATATCAACTAAAAAAATTAACCGAAAAAGGGTTAAAGATTTGAAAGCAAGGCCTGAATCCATATAATTCCTAGAAGAAAACATTGACAGTAAGCTCCTTGACATAGTTTTTGGCAATGATTTTTGAAACGGACACCAAAAGCAGAAGCAAGAAAAGCAAAAATAAACAAGTGGGACTATAGCAAACTGAAAGCCTTCTGCACAGTAAAGAAAACCATTGGCAAAATGAAAAGGCAACCTACTGAATGAGAGAAAATATTTGTGAATCATATATTTCATGAAGGGCAAATACCAAAAATATATAAAGAACTCGTACAACTCAATGGCAAAAAACCAATCTGATTAAAAAGTGGGCAGAAGATCTGAATAAACATTTTTCCAAAGAAGAATACAGATGGCCCAAAGGTATATGAAAAGACGCTCAGCCTCGCGACTTATGAGGAAACTGCAAATCACTCACAGCGACATATCACCTCACACCTGTCAGAATGGCTAGTATCACAAAGACTAGAAATCACAAATGTTGGTGAGGCTGTGGAGTAAAGGGAACCCTTGTGCACTGTTGGTGGGAAGGTAAATTGAGGCAGACACTATGAAAAACAGTATGGAGCTTCCTCAAAAAGTTAAAAATAGAACTACTACATGATTCAAAAATTCCACTTTTATCCAATGAAAAGGGAAACGCTAACTTCAAAAGATGATACGCTCCCCCATGTTCATTGCCACATTATTTAGAATAGCCGAGGTGTGGAAATAGCCTAAGTGTCCATTTTGTTTAAAGATTTTTTATTTATTTTAGACAGTAGGAGAGGGGCAGAAGGAGTAAGAGAATCTCAAACAGACTCCCTTCTGAGCATAGAGCCAGAGGCAGGGACTTGATTTCATGACCCCGAGATCATGACCTGAGCAGAAATCAAGAGTCAGATGCTTAACTGACTGAGCCACCCAGGTGCCCCCAGCCTAAGTGTCCACTGATGGATGAATTGATAAAAAAATTTGTGGCATATATTATGTAATGAAATGTTATTCAGCCATAAAACAAGAATGAAATCTTGCCATTTGTGACAACATGGATAGAACTTGAGGGCATTATGCTAAGTGAAATAACTCACACAGAGAAAGACAAATACCATATAATCTTTCTTATATGTGGAATCTAGAAAAAAATATGTCTATATAAACCAAGCTCATAGATATAGAGAACAGACAAGTGGGTGCCAGAGGCACGAGGTTGGGGTGGGAGAAATGGGTGAACTGTTTTGTTTGGTTTTAATTTTAGTTTAAATTAAATAATAAAAAAGATACATACACATTTCAACCCTGCTATTCTGGTCCTGAGTATGGACTGACTCTAAAGAAGTGCTTACAAATTATACCAGAAGATAGCATCATTCTTTATCTTTACTATCAATAGGAAATGAATGAGTCCATTGTGGTATACTCATATAATGGAATACCAGATAGTCGTTAAAAATGAATAAATGAAAGTTACATACAACATGGATAAAACGTAGCAGCGTCACTCTGAGTGAAGAAAGCAACCTGCAGAAGAATGTATACAGTAGGATAGATTTAAAGCCTACAAAGCCATACAGTACGTTATTAATGGATACAGTTGGAGATAGTAATGGGGATAGATTCATGCATGGGGAATGAGAAGCACTAACTTTAGAATAATGGTTGCTCAGGGGTAGGAAAGGAAATGGGATTAGGAAAGGAAACACAGAGGGAAGACTTTGGATTTATTTCTTAAGCGATAGTGGTGGGTACCATTAAAACAGGAATCTGAAAGGCAGAAGCTTAAAGAGGTGGAGAGAGTCTGTGTTCAAGGAGGGGGAGGAGGTACCGGCTGGTTAGCATATCAGGTGTCGGCATCCTTCAAGATGATTATATAAGAATATGACTTACTGACACATAGAGCTGTTAGGATCATATCAAGTAAAAATTAGAAGTACAAAACAGAATTATTACTTTATTTTATTTTTTTAATAAATCTTTTTAAAAAATATTTTATTTATTTATTCACGAGAGACAGAGAGAGAGATTGAGAGAGCAGAGGCAGAGGCAGAGGCAGTGGGAGAAGCAGGCTCCCTGCAGAGCCGGGAGCCCGATGCGGGGCTCCATCCCAGGACCCTGGGATTATGACCTGAGCTGAAGTCAGGCGCTTAACCGACTGAGCCACCCAGACGCCCCTATGAACTTCTTATATAATAAATTCCTGAAGATTTTTAAGAAAACTCATTCTTTTAGAAAACCCTTCCTTACCCAGTGCTGTTCCCTTGCCGTACCACGGCGGGGATCTGAAAGCCTGGAATGTGACATGATTTTAGGTGGCCTAATGCCGATTAAACCTGTCTTATTTCCATAAGGGTATGTTTATTTTAACATATATTACAAAAATAAATTAGTTTCAACAAATGGTGCTGAAGCAACTGAATATCCAATACAAAAAAAAAAAAGCATCTAGACACAGACCTTATACGCTTTTCCAAATGAATTCCAAATGGATCACAGACTACATGTGAAACAGGAAACTATAAAACTCCTGGAAGATCACAGGAGAAAAATATACTAGCACATCAAACCCAAGAGTCAATTAATACTCAAATTTTAAAAAATGCGATTCCTGCCGGAAGACTGTCTTTTCAATAAATAGGGTTGGGCCTGCAGGATATCTACATGGAAAAATGTAATGTAGATCCCTGCTTCGTCATCTAAGAAAAACAAATCCTAAGTGTTAAAGACAAAACAATGGAGCTTCCAGATGGTAAACATAAACAAACCCAAAAACAGAACACCCTTCTCTTCCATTCTTTTGTTGCAATGGCCCAAGTCGCACGGGGATTAAATCCGCACGTAGCAGAAGGGGACACATTCACGATGTATGACATCTGTCTGCTCTTCTCAGTAAATGGGCTCCTCTTTTCTGTCCCAGCCAAGGGTTCCTGGTAGAATATGTTATTTATAGCATGACATACAAGTGCCTGGCAATACAGTGTGGGCAATGAAACATGACAAATGGAGGTGTCTCCTCGGGGAGGGAAGCTTCCTTGAACATCGCCTCGTTTCCTGTTTTTGCAGCTATATTTGCTAAGAGTGTCTGAAGCGTATCATTTAATGAGGGCCTAGTCTGAAAACTTTTTTTTACCCAGACCCGCTGGGACTACCACTGACGACTTTCTAAGGAGATGTTGGGTAACTGCCCCGGGGAGCCTGCTGCCTAGACACCCCTGTTGGTTCTGAGAGCAGAGGGAGCTGAGCAGTGGTGAGAAACGCTACCAGGTACTGAGCACTGACTGGGTCAGGCTCGTCTCACACACAGGCCAAACGTTTAATCCCCCCCAGCACATCCTGCAGTAAGGACCATTATCTTTGCTGTAGAGAGGAGATTTTTAAAGTCCAGAGAGATTAAACTGTCCAAGTCCATGGGTGTGTAGTCCAGTTACACTGGTCTCTAAGCTTAGAAAAGCCCCGTGTTTGATTTAATGCACTATTATTAACACCTTGAAATTTTGAATAACTTTTTTTTTTAACAGAAAGCCTTACATTTTCTTTTTGTAGTGGATCCCAGGAATTAGGCAACTTTTCTTGTTCAAAAGCACTATGCTTGGACTTATCAAATGCCCGTGTCTCTTTTTATGGTGTCCCCGACTGCCCTCAACTCCCTAGTGCTCAACAGGCTGGCTGGGCAGCCCTGCTGTGTTTCCTGGATCCGGAGGAGTGGCTATAGGTGGGGGAAGGCGGTGGAAGGAGCTCCCCTCTTGGGGCCGGCTTTACCCCTCTCCTTTCTTCTGTCTGCTCTTCCCTTCTTCCGCCATTCTGCTAGCCTTCACCGTACTCCCAATGGAGTGCTGGAATTAGAGCCCAGGTCTCCTGATTCCAAATCCCACGCTCCCCTTGCTAGCCCTACCTGTGCACG
The DNA here is from genome assembly GCF_023065955.2 of Ursus arctos. Classification (NCBI taxonomy): domain Eukaryota; kingdom Metazoa; phylum Chordata; class Mammalia; order Carnivora; family Ursidae; genus Ursus; species Ursus arctos. Next base: position 11,517,937 of record NW_026622997.1, on the reverse strand, counting down.
GACAGGTCCTTCTCAGTTCCAAATGCTTCAGCAAGTTATTTTTTTGTCTTTTTAAGATTTTTTTTATTTATTTGTCCGAGAGAGAGAGAGCAAGCGAGTGCACAAACAGGAAGAACAACAGGCAGAGGGAGAAGCAGGCTCCCCGCTGACCAAGGAGCCGATGCGGGACTCGATCCCAGGACCCTGAGATCATGACCTGAACTGAAGGCAGACGCTTAACCAACTGAGGCGCCCAGGCATCCCCAGCAAGTCTTTGATGAGGCCAGATTCACACCACCCACATCAACATTTTGAGTTCTGGCTGCACTGGGTGGCGTTTGGGGGGATGAATCTCCCGCTTCTCTGTCTGGTCCACGACTACCTTCCGAAGGCCTTCTGATGTTTATTCCAGACACCATCCAGACAGGTGCGGCTGAAGTCCTGCAGGCACCTCAAGCCCTCCCTCACTCACGGCTTACCTTTCTGGTCCTAGTTGTGATCTCGTTAAAGGAAGTCCCCTCTGGGCTAAACGCTCTAGCTGAGTGTCTTAGAGCTGTCTCCATCTCCTCCCCTTTTCTTTTCTTTCTTTCTTTTTTTTTTTTTTAAGATTTTATTTATTTATGTGACAGAGAGACAGCCAGCGAGAGAGGGAACACAGCAGGGGAGTGGTAGAGGAAGAAGCAGACTCCCAGCGGAGGAGCCCGATGTGGGACTCGATCCCAGAACGCCAGGATCACGCCCTGAGCCGAAGGCAGACGCTTAATGACTGTGCCACCCAGGTGCCCCCTCCTCCCCTTTTCTTATTCTCCATGTCACTGAATCCTATGGCTTTTTGTTTTCTGCCAGAAAAGCCCCATCCCCTTAACTACTGCCTTGGTGGGTTCCTCGGTTCTCTCTCCCGGAGTTTACAGCTGTGCTAACTGGGTTCTCTCTCTCTGTGTCTCTGTCCTTTTCAGTTAGTAACACTCTCTCTTATAATTACATTTACAAAATTTAACTGGTGTGTTTAAAAGGGGCGACCTTTATAACCTTATTTTTATTTTTAATTGAGGTGTAATTGACATGTAATATTATATGAGTTTCAGGTGTACAACATAATGATTCAATATTTGTCTACACTGTGGAATGATCACCGCCATTAGTCCAGTTAACATCCGTCACCTGGCACAGGGCAACCGGTCTCTTTGCTCTATCATCGGCCCCGTCCAGGCCACCCTCCACACTGTTGCAGAGGTATCTAATGATAAAACCACCCCGATCATTCACTTTCACGGGCTCCCTGTTGGTCACCGGATAAAGTCCAAATGCCTCTCACTGTCTGGCCCCAATGTGTCTTCTCAATTTCATCTTTTGTTTCTCTCTTGCACTCCATGCACCCGCTGCCCTGGGTTCCCTGTTTTCCAATAAAATGACCCTTTGTGCCTCTCTTTGCAAATGCTGTTTCTGCCTGCAATTCTTTGTCTTGCCCTTCCCCATCCTCTTAGTGGTACCTGTATTCTCTGCATCTCGGCTCAAATGTCCCTGGTGCTGGTAAGTCTTTCCAGATCCCCATCTACCCCCTTCCCAAGCTCTCTCTTCTTATTCACACCTAATCATGCTATATTGGGGAACATTTGACCATGCATCTGTCAGTACTAGGAAGGCAGGGATAATATTTATTCCTCTTTGTATTGTCAGGGACAAGCACAATGGCAGCCATGTAGGAGGGGCTGATGAGGCATACTGTGTGCACATGGATGAATCTTGAGGGATTGTATAATTTTTATTTATTTATTTATTTATTTATTTATTTATTTATTTACTTCAGAGAGAGAGAGGAAGAGAACAAGTGGGGAGGAGGGGCAGAGGGGGAAGGAAAGAGAGAATCCCAAGCAGGCTCTACGCTCAGCATGGAGCCTGACACCAGGCTTGATCTCACGACCCCAAGATCATGACTTGAGCTGAAACCAAGAGTTAGACACTTAGCTGACTGAGCCACCCAGGCGCCCCAACTGTATTATTTTTAAAACTATTTTGATTTTTGAATTTTTAAACAGATAAATGGATGTGGTATGTGTTGCTTTTGATTTAGAAAAAATGCTGTTAATAAATGTGTTTTTAGCATATGGTTTCTCTCATCTATGGATCACAAGAACTAGGAAGATCGGTAGGAAAGAAAGGGATAAAGAAAGGGGGGTAATCAGAAGGGGAATGAAGCATGAGAGACTATGGACTCTGAGAAACAAACTGAGGGCTTCAGAGGGGAGCGGGGTGGGGGAATGGGATAGGCTGGTGATGGGTAGTAAGGAGGGCACGTATTGCATGGTGCACTGGGTGTTATACGCAACTAATGAATCATCGAACTTTACATCAAAAACCAGGGATGTACTGTATGGTGACTAACATAATATAATAAAAAATATTATTATAATTAAAAAATAAATGTGTTTTTAAAACTATTTTTAAATGGTGTGTACTTAATAAATAATAAAATGTGCAGGTCTGAAGTGTTTAGGTTGATACATTAGACAATTGGTATACGCCTGGGTAACCACCTCCCCAACCAAGACAGAATGTTTCTTCATTCTGAAGACTCTCAAAGAGTCTTCATGTCCTCTTTCCAGTCAAAGACAGACCCACTGTCTTCAAGAATGACCCACTGTGTGATCTCTATCATCGCGGGTTAACTTTGCCTGTTCTAGAATTTCATATAAATGAACTCATACACTATGAAGTCTTCAGTAGCTGCCTTTCCTCCTCGTGTCATGATGTTTTTGAGATTGTCCCACTTAGCAATGGTTTCTTCCTTTCATTCATTGCTCAGAGGTGTTCCAATGTAGGACAATTCATATAACCATTCTCCAAGTATGAGTGACCTTGAAAATCTGAGCAGCATTAAGGCATCCTGTGGACTTGGAGGTGGCATTCATGAGATCAGAACATTTGACTCTTACCAGGGACCCTCAAGGTCTAGGTGTTACTGATGGCAAATGGCACTAGACTGATCCTTTCTCTTTATTGTTATGTTGTCTCCATTGCCTTTAGATTCATGGTTGACACACTTTCTGCTCACGTTGTGTCTGCCTGAGGCATTGCTGTTGCTGATTTTTGGGTTTTGGTAGGAGTTCTTTTATGAGGGACTGTGATATTGATTTTGGTTGCCCTGAGGTCTTTTGTCTCCCTTGATATTTCTAGCTTCTCAGCCATGTTCCAGATGTTGGAATTGCTCCTGGATTGTACCCTCTGGTACAGTTTGGGTCTCTGGGCTCCAGATTTCCCTCTGTTCTGACCGTAGGGGTCCTGTGCCCTCTGTCTGGCTTGCATCTCTATTTATTAGCCCCAGTCTGTATGCCTTCCGTGAACCATCTATGGCCCTCTTGCTTCGAATTCTCAACACTGACCCCAACCTCCTACCTGAAACTTGTGCGTGTGTCTCTAAGCCCAACTTTGTGTCACAGACCCTGACCTCAGATTTGCCCTCATTGCTCAGCATATTACATATACCCCTTGGCATGGACACCTTTCAAAGTGAAACTATCTAGGTGCCAGGTTATGAATGCTGGGGAACAGCCAAGCACACCCTTACTCATCACACCTGCCCGCTGCCTCTCCGAATGCTGCGTTGACTATACACTCACACTGAATACTTAAATTCTCACTACAGAGCTATGAAGCTGGTGAATGCGTCCCTGTCTTAGGATGAACATAGTAATGAGTACCGAAAAATGAAATAAGCACAAAGGACCACCCCCCCCCAGCACATGCACAAAAATTACGCTTTCCACAATAGGTTCCCAGTGTCACATCATTTCATAGGATGAACCACCATCCTGGTTTGCCCAGGACTCTCCCGAGTTTTAACTCTGAAATTCCTGCATCCTGGGATGCTCCCTGGTTGTAGGCAAATCAGGATAGTTGGTTTCCTTAAAACTTAAAAACAACTGTGAAAACATAACCTGGCTTAATCAGAAGAATCTGTTGCATTTTGTTTACCTGATGATATTGTAAGCTCGAAGAGCATTTATTAACCAAAGGAGATAAACTTTTAGAGGTAGCTTTTATAGAGCATGCCCACCTCCAGTACTAGCTAAGTGCACGTCTGTTTCTTCAGTGCTCCAGCATTTGGTAGAGGCCAGAGTGAGGACACGCGCACAGGGCTGACCTCCCTGGAGGAGAGCAGGGATTCACGTGCTCATGTCCAGAATTGAACCCATTGTCAGATCACTAATGCTTCAGGCACTTTGTTCCTGGACTGTATATAATTACACAATAATGCACTATGGGAGGGGACATTTACTCTCTCTCCCCATACTCAGGAGCTGCCGGCTTGCAGGAACTCTTCATTCTGGAAAATCTCTTAGAAGAAAGCAAAAACAAGGAGAAGGAATGCTCTCACACTTCACATATGGGAGTGCATGTCCTGGATGATGGAGAAGGTGGCATCCTGACTCAGGGACAGTGGGGATTTATAGCCCTTTGTTTTGTGTTTTTTCGACCTTGGGAGAAGGACATTGTTATGTCACTGAAATTAGGCTGTTAGCAATAAAATAATTTATTCTCTGTAGATATCTGAGATTCCGGGAAAAAAATTTTTTTTAAAGATGTATTTATTTAAGCGAGAGAGAGTGGGCGAGCACACAGAGAAAGAGGGAGAAGACTCCCTGCCGAGCAGGGGGCCCGATGTGGGGCTCAAGCCCAGGACCCCGGGATCATGACCTGAGCTGAAGGTGGACGCTTAACTGACTGAGCCACACAGGTGTCCCTCAGGGGAAACTTTTAAAAGCAAATCTGAACTATTGTGATCGGGCAAGCTGCGGACCGAAGTCAGACTTACACAGGTGGGAATGGCTGAGGCTGCGGAAATGGGCTATAAAGACATGAAAATTAAAACCCCTTTCTAGACATAAAGGGATTTGTTCTCAAAAGAGTGTTTCGAGACCAATATGTCAGAGGAGAGACTACAGGCTTTGGGGGGAAAAGGGGTCACCTAAATTAGGCCCAGAAGGAAAAGCAGTATGTGAATGGAGGTGAACGGGCAGGATAGTGAAATACACCTTGGACACGTGTGCACATGCACGCATTTCTGTCTTCCAAGGCCACATGCTTTTCACTTTATGAGGGGCCTCTCGTGTTTGGACTTTGACTCAACAAAGTATCATAAAAGCACTAAATGTATGTTTTTAATCGAACCAGTGAAATTCTTTACTTCTGCTAAAGACTCTGGAGTCCCGAAGCCCTGGTCTTGAATTCTAGCTCTGCCACTTAGCAGTTTCGTGTCACCAGGGGAGGTGTGGAACCCTCAACACCCAGCTTCCTCCTCCGTATCATGGGGTGACACCTGCCTTGCCTATCTCCAGGTTTGTGGTGAGGGTTAAAATGGGAATGTACACGAAAGTGCTTTGAAAGTGGTAGACTTCTATGCAAATGGGGTAGCAAGTTGTTTTGGACTGAATTATGTTCCCCAAATCAGATGTTGAACCCCTAACCCCCAATGTGACTGTATTTGGACATAGGGTCTTTAAGGAGGTAATCAATGTTAAATGGGCTCATCAGGGTGGGCCCTAATTCCATAGGACTAGTGTCCTTATAAGAAGAGGGAGAACCACCCGAAATCTCTCTCCCCCTCTGCACAAGCATGCAGAAAAGCCGTCTAAGCACAGAGTGAGAAGGTGGCCATCTGCAAGTCAGGAAGAGAGGCCTCATGGGAAACCAGCCTTGCCGGCAGCTTACTCTTGGACTTCCAGAACGGTGGAAGAAAGAAATATCTGTTGTTTGAGTCATCCTACCTGCGGTCTTTTGTTATGGCCGCCCCAGCAGATCAGTACAGAAGAAAACCAAGGTTTACATAGCAATGTACAACTTCCAGCATGCTTTCTTGGACATCTTCTTTTTTAAAATTTTTATTTTTTTGTTGAAAGGGTAACGAAATACTCTCAAGTGGCATGTACAAATTTGTTTTAATTAAGTGCACACATTAGTTTGCATCATGAAGTGTGGAGAATAGACTTGGGTCTTGTCTTCCTGCTGCTTTGCATTCTAGAAGCAGGTAGAAATGTCTGACAGTTCAGTAGAACAGCTACAAGTACAGAACGATGAGTATTCTTTGGAAAAAACTCCTTGCACTTCTTTTTTTAAAAATTTTTTATTTTATTTTTTATAGTAATATTTTTTATTATATTACGTTGGTCACCATACAGTACATCCCTGGTTTTTGATGTAAAGTTCGGTGATTTATTAGTTGCATATAACACCCAGTGCACCATGCAATACGTGCCCTCCTTACTACCCATCACCAGCCTATCCCATTCCCCCACCCCGCTCCCCTCTGAAGCCCTCAGTTTGTTTCTCAGAGTCCATAGTCTCTCTTGCTTCATTCCCCCTTCTGATTACCCCCCTTTCTTTACCCCTTTCTTCTCCTACCGATCTTCCTAGTTCTTATGTTCCATAGATGAAAGAAACCATATGATAATTGTCTTTCTCTGCTTGACTTATTTTGCTTAACATTATCTCCTCCAGTGCCGTCCATGTTGCAGCAAATGTTGAGAAATCGTTCTTTTTGATGGCTGAGTAATATTCCGTTGTATATATGGACCACATCTTCTTAATCCAGTCACCTGTTGAAGGGCATCTTGGCTCCTTCCACAATTTAGCTATTGTGGACAATTCTGCTATGAACATTGGGGTGCATATGGCCCTTCTCTTCACTACGTCTGTATCTTTGGGGTAAATACCCAGTAGTGCAATGGCTGGATCATAGGGTAGCTCAATTTTTAACTTTTTAAGGGACCTCCACACTGTTTTCCAGAGTGGCTGTACCAACTTGCATTCCCACCAACAATGTAGGAGGGATCCCCTTTCTCCACATCCTCTCCAACAATTGTTGTTTCGTGCCTTGTCAATTTTTGCCATTCTAACTGGCATAAGGTAGTATCTTAGTGTGGTTTTGATTTTAATTTCCCTGATGGCTAATGATTTTGAACATTTTTCATGTGTCTGTTAGCCATTTGTATGTCTTCATTGGAAAAGTGTCTATTCATATCTTCTGGCCACAGCAACCTTTTTCATGACACATCTCCAAAGGCAAGAGAAACAAAAGATCAAATGAACTTGTGGGACTTCATCAAGATAAAAACCTTCTGCACAGCCAAGGAAACAGTCAAAAAAACTAAGAGGCAGCCCACAGAATGGGAGAATATATTTGCAAATGATACTACAGATAAAAGACTGGTATCCAAGATCTACAAAGAACTTCTCAAACTCAACACACGAGAAACAAATAAACAAATCATAAAACTCCTTGCACTTCTCACCCTAAGCCTCCCCATCCTTTCCCCCTATATGTTGTTACAGCTTCTGAGGCCAATATATACTTTTTCCCCCCCCAGCAGTGATAAGTGGTGTCCATTGCTGGTTGAAGATAAGAGGCTACAATTTTGTGGAAAGGATTTGGAGAAACACAAATGCCCTCCTTCCTTCCTGCGACCCTGACTTCTTGGACGTAAGTCACCAAAACAATGGCTACGTTCTGCTTTCCAGTTTGTTGTTCTCAGGGGTTGACATGAGTTTATCTGTCTTTCTGCTTCTCCTCTTCTCCAAGCCCCACACCGACACCCCGCCTCTCCCTTGTAATTTAAACAATTGGAGTCAAGAGGAACTGTCTCATGTTGCCTTAACCCAGAAAGGCTTTGGGAAGCTAGGAAGAGAGCATCCCCTTTGTCCTGGTGGCGGTCTATACTCGGTACTCGAGCACTTTGTCTTCTTTTTTTTTTTTTTTTTTTAAAGATTTTATTTATTTATTTGACAGAGATAGAGACAGCCAGCGAGAGAGGGAACACAAGCAGGGGGAGTGGGAGAGGAAGAGCAGGCTCCCAGCAGAGGAGCCTGATGTGGGGCTCGATCCCATAACGCCAGGATCACGCCCTGAGCTGAAGGCAGGCGCTTAACTGCTGTGCCACCCAGGCTCCCCTAGCACTTTGTCTTCTACCACCATTGCTGGGGTTACTAATTCAGTGATGGAAAACGAGCCCTCTTCTTGGTCTTTGAGAGTGATGGTTTTAAAGGGCTGGGTGGGAAGGATCAGGGCCAGTGTGGCCACAGGCATTAAGGGTTTGGTGGGTTGGTCTCAACTGGAGGGAGGATTATCCTCAGGGTTGGCACCACTTTTCCTCTCTCTCTCTTTCTCTCTCTTTTCGTTTTAGTGGTAAAATATACATACATAAAATTTACCTTCTTAATCATTTTTAAGTGTACATTTTGGGGTACTGTAAGTACATTCACAGTGTTGTGCAACCATCACCACCACTGTCTTCAGAACATTTTCATCTTCTCAGACTGGGAGTCTGTCCCCATCAAACAGTAACTCCCCACTGTCCCCCTCTAGTCTTTGGTGACCACCATTCTTCCTTCTGTCTTTATGAATTTGAAGATTTCACTATTGTAGGTACTGCATATAAGTGGAAAAAGGACAATCTTGGTCCTTTTGTGTCTGGCTTATTCACGGAGCATAATGTCCTTAAGGTTCATCCATCTATAGAGTGGAGAAATTCCTTCTGTTTTCAGGTTGAACACTATTCCATCATATGTGTACGTCACATCTTGTTTGTCCATTCATCTGTACATGGGCACTTGGCTTGTTTCCATCTTTTGGCTATTGTGAGTAATGCTACTACGAATATTGGTTTACAAAATCTGTATGAGTGCTTGAGTCCCTGTTTTCAATTCTTTTGCATAGATACCCAACAGCGGAATTGCTGGATCATAGGGTAATTTTATGTTTAATCTTTTCAGGAACTACCAAACTTTTCCCCAGTGGCTGAAGCATTTTATCTTCTTGCCAGCAATGGTAGGCATCTTTGTCACGGGTGTGGTGATTTCTTTAGCACCTTCAGATGCTCAGTTAAAGCTGTAATTAAATGTCAGATACATTCTAAAAATACCATGGCACATGGGCCGTTATGCACCATAGAAAGATATATTTTCTTTCTTTCTTTCTTTTTTTTTTTTTTAAGATTTTTGTTTATTTGAGAGAGAGAAAGAGAGCAAGAGAGAGCGGGGTGGGGGCAGAGGGAAAGGGAGAAGTAGGCTCCCCACTGAGTGCAGAGTCCGACATGGGGCTTGATCCTAGGACTCTGGGATCATGACCTGAGTTGAAGGCAGACGCTTAACCAACTGAGCCACCCAGGTGCCTTGAAAGATATATTTTCTTCCTGTTGTTGCATCCAACCAGATAGAAAGTAAAATAGTTTTGGGTTTAGGAAGTCAAATACGTAAATACGTAAAAAAAAAATATATATATATATATATATATATAATATATTTAAATATATATATATTTAAACTGGAGGGGATTATGCTAAGTGAAATAAGTCAATCAGAGAAACACAATTATATGATTTTGCTCATACGTGGAACATAAGGAATAGTGCAGAGAACAATAGGGGAAGGGAGGGAAAACTGAAGGGGAAGAAATCAGAGAGGGAGATAAATCATATGAGACTCTTGACTCTGGGAAACTGAGGGTTGTGGAAAGGGAGGTGGGTGGGAGGATGGGGTAACTGGGTGATGGTCATTAACGAGGGCACGTGATATGATGAGCATTGGGTGTTATACGCAACTAAACGAATCATTGAACACTACATCTGAAACTAGTGATGTACTATAGGCTGGCTAATTGAATTTACATAAAAAAGACAGAGAATAAACTGAGGGGTGAGGGAGTGAGGTGGGTAGGGGATGGGCTAGATGGATGATGGTATTAAGAAGGGCACTTGATATGATGAGCACTGGGTATTGTATGTAACAGATGAATCACTGAATTCTACTCCTGAAAAACCAACATTGCAGTGTATGTTGACTAACTAGAAATTAAATAAAAATTTGAAAAAAAAAATTGATCAAAGACAACCAAACTCTTCATGCTGTATTGCAAGTAAGCTCTTCTGGTAGAGAATGACTGTGTCCTTATGCCCAAGCATGACACTCCATTTACACATCCAAGAACAAAATCTATTCTTTTCTTTTTCTTTCTTTTTTTTTTTTTAAAGATTTTATTTATTCATTTGACAGAGATAGAGACAGCCAGCAGAGGAACACAAGCAGGGGGAATGGGAGAGGAAGAAGCAGGCTCCCAGTGGAGGAGCCTGATGTGGGGCTCGATCCCAGAACGCCGGGATCACGCCCTGAGCCGAAGGCAGATGCTTAACAACTGAGCCACCCAGGCGCCCCTATTATTTTCTGATTTATTCCATAAAAGTTTGTTGAGCTTATTAGGGGAAAATCTTCCTAAATCGTAAGTTTTTTTCTCTTTGTGCTTGAAATCAAATAAGTATATCCTTTTTCTTTGACTTAAAATTCTATACGCTGTCAGGCATTTGGAGAGTAGCATAGAGAAGATCTCAGTAAGTGTTTTCTGGAACGAAACAGATGCTTTCCCGCTAGGTTTGACAGCCAGTGCTGTATCAGCTACTGTCCCCCCCGCAAATCCGGGCAGGTGTGGGGGTGGGAGAATTTACTTCCGTGTGTTGTTTTAGATTTTGAAGGGTGATCGCTGTAGTACTTGCCGGTGACGAGGAGAACACTAGTCTTGACAGTGACTCTCTGCTTTGCCCGCAGCATCGACTAGGTCGATGGAGAAGCAGCTCCCTCTCCTCCTGGACTAGCTGGAGATTGACGGGTCCTGTCTGGCTGAGCCCTGGGCAGGCCCAGCCCCTAAGAGGGACCCTTCTGTACCCTGACAAAATAGTCTAGAAGCCAACGGGAGAGGACTGAAGACGATGAGGAACAAACCCTAATCCTGGGCTTGCTGGGGAGAAGGAGCAGGGGTGACCCTTCCCCACACCTGCTGCCACACCGGGGCATTGGGCATTGGGCTTGTTCTCCATGCAACCGTGACGCTGGGTGCAACCCTGCTCATTTACGGACTTCATCCGCAGGGGACAGATTATCGGATACGGTCTTCCTATGTGACACTATCCAACACAATAGTCGCAGCACAGCATCAATCTCTTGCTAACACATCCATTCATCGGGAAGAAGTCCCGGTGGCCTGTGGTGGTTACCATAGGAGCCGAGTTCCGTGATGAAGCTGCATTCCTCAGGGAGGAGAGCATGTGCCCCCACTCTTTGCCCTTCTGTGTGCTCCCTTGTGGGGGGCTTGGGGTCAGCAGCAACTCTGAGGCTCTCAGCACACACCCTTTTGGCATGGACCTCTTTCGTAATCCATGTGTGGTGAATTTGAGGGATCCATGGTCTCCAATTAGCTTCTCTGGTATTGAATCTGTTTTTCTTTTTCATACAGCCAGTTGACTTCACATCTTGATATTACCGTATTTTCTTATTGTGAGCCCCATTCCTCCAGCGGGCTGAGTGGTTGCCCAGCTCTTGGATAAAGAACCTTCTGACAATGACAGTGTCTGTGATGGGGGTGTGTGGGTACCCACATCTTGAGCATCCTTTGGGGTGGCAGCCAGAAAATGCTTGGTTGAGCTGGGTGGGACCAAAGCGGATTTTTAAAAATGTTTTCCTTGCTTTTTCACACATTTGCTTTTCTACCAACTGACTTTCATTAGTTTTCTGGAATGTGGGTGAGTTAGCTGGGTGGAGGAGCTCTGCTTGAGGGAGATTTTGCCTTTTTCTTGCCACATGTTTTATACCTAAGTGTTCACGGCTCTGTGGTCGAGAAGGAGGGTCATAACTCCTGGGGTTCTGAGGTCTCTTTCTTTTTTACGATCCCTCCAGGAATTTATTCTTCTGACTGATGTTCCCTTCTCTACTTCTCCACTTTTCAGAAGGCAGTGCATGGACACAGAGTGCGCGTATGTATTTTTTTGCGATTGGTTAAGAGTAATTGTTGGTGTTTAAAAATATTCTTTAGACCTTGATGTACTAGTTTGCCAGCAAATTTTATTATGTAAGCTGAAGCAAAACAATCCACGTCTACATTCTACTTCTCTGTGGTACTTAGCTCATTGTGGCATTTATATGGCAAATGCCACTAATGGTAGCGTAAATAAGAGATGATGTGACTCGTGGGGACGTGGGGTGCATTGTACAATACTTTGTGGCCTGGATCACACTTGAGTCTCTTTTTGCCTGTCATTCCCTGAGACCTTGCTGTCCTACCATGTTTCAGTGGCATAAGGAGAAGAAGACAAATTCTTTGGCCTCAAGAAGCTTGGGGAAGAGGCTGAGAAGTGAATAGCTACATGCAATGTGATAATTGTTACTGTACAGATTTGGACCCGATTTGGGGAGACGGCTTTTTTCTGTTTCACAGAGGAAAGGAGAATTTTGGGGAAGCAGGGCGAATGAGGGTTGAGCTGAATCTAGACCAGGGTTTCTCTTCCTTGGAACTGTTGACATTCTGGACCAGATCATTCTTTGTTGTCCTGTACAGGGTGGGATGTGGAGTCTGGCCTCTGCATGAGGTGAGGGTGATAGCAGCGCTCTTCTCTCCAGGTTATATCAATAAAAATTGCCTCCAGACACAGCCAGCTGTCCCCTGAGGGACAAAATCGCCCCTGGTTGAGATTCAGGGGGTCACTAGCGGAATCAGCGAGGAACAGGGCTTCCTATGCACCTGCACGGAGGTGGGAGAGAGCCCGGCCCATCCAGGCACCGTCTGGTGCTTCCGAACCAGGTGGAACTCAGTATGCCCGGAGGCTAAAAGATAAAGTGGCCTGTTTTTGAAAGTCTCATGTACAGAGCACAAACTGGCCACTTAGGTGCAGGGGCAGGCAACGGGGCATGGCGCTACACAATCAACTGGACGTGTTATCCGGTAGCCCACAATGGGCGTCACGAACAATACACACCGTTTGGCAGCTTCCTATTATAACTAATTTGTCTTGCTAAGTACACTTGAAGCTTTAGAAATCCTTACTTTAAAATGGTGCGCTCTAAAGTTTGGTGCCTTGGGGCAAAGCCCAGGTCTCCTTTTTTACAGTCCTGTTCTGGAGGGAGGACCTTAGGTGTACCCGCTGGGAGCCAGCACGGAAAGTAGCAGGACAAGGCCCTTGTCCTAGCAAGACAACCTGCCGAGAAACATCGGAGGGCACCAAGCCTACTGTCCGGAGACCGGGCAGAAGGCAACAGAAACAATGAAGACCTGAAACAAAGACACAAAGCCCCCAGGGTGGAGAGGAGGGCTGGCTTGTGAGCCAACAGAAGGCGTAACCGGCCAGGCTCGCCCGGAGCCCAGGAAGGGGAAGGGGCAGGGCAGGAGGAAGCTGGGGTTGTCTGATTTGGCTATCTCCCTCTTGTAGGTGCCCAGAGATGGGAGCCAAGAGAAGAGCCAATGCAGGTACAGGGAGAAGACAGAGATGGCTAGAGTCACCAGTTGGGACAGTAGGGAAATGACCTCTCGGACCACTGGAATCTGGGGCTGGGGAGAAAGGACCAGGCTGCGGACACGTGTTTGTGAGTCGCTGTATTGAGGTGCTGGTTGGAGCCGTGGGTGAGATTGCCCAGGGAGGTGTGTAGAAAGAGTGGAGTGCGTAGGACGGAACCCCGTTTCCCATTCCTTGCAAGTCCTGCTCACGTGCCCTTCTCCCAGCATCCCTTTCCAAAGCTGCGGCCCACCGGCTGTGCCTCTCCACCAGCCCTCCCTTTGAAGTCAAAACCCCTGGCTAAACAGTCACCATCCTGGAGATGTTTGGGGTCTGACAACTCTCTGTTTTTCTGGTAACTTCTCTGGGGTCTGACAACTCTGTTTTTCTGGTAACTTCTCTGCGTTTCTCTCTTGTCTTCCTGACTCCACAATTAGCATCATTCAGGCTGGGGCTCCATTTTCGTATCTGCTCCCCCACCTTACTCCGTATCAGTTCAATCCAGTAACGCGCCCCACTCTGAGGGCCCTGGGATCCTTCGATGAAGATCCTGGTCCAGCTGCACCCTCCTATAGAAGACAAAGTTCTGTTCTCCTTGAAGGGCCCTACACCCATGTCCCTCCTGCCAGCACCTGGGGCTTAGGACTGACTCACTGAGTCAACATTTCTCGGGTCTTCTTGGTGGATTCCAAACCCCGAATCCATGTGCAGCTTGAAATCCATCTCCTTGGCCCCACCTCTGAAAACACTACTTGGAAGACTGGGGGTTTGTTTTGCTAAAAAGAAGCTGGATGTTGGAGCAGCATGTTGAAACACAAAGCACTAGGTTCATTGTTTATTTTGGGAAAAATATTAAAATTCTGTTAATGCCGTGTAATGGGTGCTGACAGCACCAGGACGACTGGTTGGAGGCCTTTAGATCGCCAGGCTGCTGGAAGCAGGGCTCAGAGGTATTGTAAAATGTGTTCTCTCCTGCCGGGGTTATCTGCCAAGAAGGGTGCAGCTTATCACCACGGATGTTTTTGCCAGGCCGCTTGTGTGCACTTTAACCCGCTGTTGCAACTGGGGTCATGCGCGGGAGCCCCAGGAGCTGCGTCCCCAGAGCCGCAGAGCCAGACCGGGGCCTGATGTCAGCCGCGTGCTCCGACCTGCGTGCCGGGCACGGGCTGGGGAGCGGTGTCAGCGCCCAGCAGGCTGCTTCTGCTGTGTGAACACAGGGTGTGACGGCCGGGGGCCGTGTGGTCCAGAGGGAGTGACGCGGCTCTCCTCAAGGCTTTTGTCTCCCCACGAAGGGAAATGAAGTCACACCGTCTGGGGCAGGGACACCATTTTTGGATTTCCCCGTCTGTGTGTTCCGCGTACACTCTCTTCAGATCTTGCCCAGAGCACCGGACCCTGGGTGACTTTGCTTCTTGCCCAAGCTGCCGGTTTAATAATGGTGTGAATCAGAAAGTGTGTTAGCCAGCACCCACAAGTGTAGCACCCAGGCATGTTTCAGCTCAACAGGGCTTTATTTCAGGGCTGTGGCCAAGGGCTGGATTTGCTGTTGCTGGGACGGCCACGTTTCCAGCTCCCCAGATCCAACAGCTCAGGGGTGGAGAGTATCTATCTTGCGACTCATGGGAGTTTCAAGTCTTCCTGAGGTGTCAGAGCTGAAAGGTTGGGTGCGCCCGCGCCGGGATCCCCAAATCTGTCTTAGCATGGCCATGCTGTTTTTAGGCTGAAAGGTGTCAAGAGAAACAAACAGCCGGGCGAGCTTCCTTGGGCAAAAGCACTTCCATTCGGAATAATGGAATTTAAAATCTGTAGGTCCTACGCCCTCTCCTATTCTTCCCAGGTGTGTGCGCCAAGTCTGTAGCTGTCAGCTTCTCCCGTGTCAATTGCCCGTGGCTTTTTCATTTCATGTCATCTTATTTTTGTTGGGAGGCACACGGGGCCAGAAAGAAAGGTGTGCCAAGCCCGGCTTCTCTGTCATTACCCAGAGATTTGCTAACACACCTGCGGTGGGTGAGAGCCTAGGCTGCCGCTGTCTCTGGGGCAGAGGTGAATTTGGCCAGCCGGTGGGGGCGGCGCAGAGACACAGGGAGAACTGGCCTTGGCTTGGGAGCCGCAGGGGCTTGTTGGAGGGGCTGAGCACTCTGCAGGCCATGTGTTGACAGGTAGCCTTTAACCCTTCCTTGCTTGTGTCCGTGATCTTCCTGCACATCATTCCACAGCCCCCAGCTGCCCATTGCACGTTACTTGGCATGCTTGGATAAGAGTGGTAAACACTCCGGAAGAGGGAAGGCAGAGGGAGCAGTGGGGTGCCAGGCAGGGGAAGCTTCTGGCTCAGCTGCTTGGAACTTCCTTCTCCCCCCAGTGCTAACACACCCCCACCCTTCCTCCTCCTCCAATGGGGGACACAGAAAACCAGCCACATTTCCTCTTCCTTGCCCGGATGAAGGGGCCCTTCTGCTTAGCACAGGAGGCTGCCGGCTGGCTGGGAACTGTGGGAACACGTGGCTGCCACATAGGCAGTGAGTCAGCATCCCACCTTCCTCAGAGGCTCTGGGAACCCGGCAAGGGTGCTCATCACCTTGGGTTAATATTAACTGTCCAGGCAGGTCCAAGGCAAATCCAGGAAGAGAGGAGTGGCATCCTCAGGGTGGATGGACCGGGTGGAGGAGCCGAGAGTCCTCTTAACTTGGGCCCTTCAAATCGCCCAGTTTATCCCCCTCCTGAAAGTTGGTTTCTCTTACCCTACTGACCGCACGGTTGGGTGAGATACTGCAGCTGGCGTGGCCCGTGTAGGGGAGGGGGTGGAGGGCCATGGCAAACTTGTGAGTTTTTAGAGGTTAAGAAGGGCTCTGGGGTCAGAGCTGGGTTAGAGGTTCAAGGTCCACCATTGATGGCTGTTGGATCGACGGTGGAAGGGTTGCTCTCTAAGTCTTGCTCTCCTCATCGGGGTGAAAGAGCTCATTGCATGTACATTTCACGGGAGATAACATGAGTAAGTGGCAGCTGTTAGGTTCCTTTTTATGAATGGCTGTTTCCTTTGACACTTCCCCCAAGTTCTGGCTTTCCTGCCTCAACAGCCCAGAGGGAAGCTTCTCAAACGATTCTGCTGTGAAACTTGGAGCTGGGGTTTCATGCACCTCGAGGAGCAGCTGGTTTCTCCTTCCCTCAGCGATGCGAGGAGGGTGACTGTGTGCACAGAGTTGGGGGGACCATACAGGGGGTGCCTCGCTGGGCTGCAGTGACTCGTCGCAGGTGCTGCGGTGGGGGTTGTAAATCGTTGATTCACCCTAGTGGGGATTTCCTTAGTGATCCCAAATCCGTTCTTGGGTCCAAGGTATCTTGATTATGGAATGTCATCAGACCTCTGACATTTGGAAAGGTGAGTTCAGAAAGGCTATGAGCAAAAGCACTGTGCAGCCTCGGGGGTTTGGGCAAAAGGGTCATGAAGTCGGGCATTGCATCTCCTGTCCTTGGAGGCTTATCATCCACTGACAGATAACCCGAGTCTTGGCCAGCTGACTCACGAGGGTGGTTTAACTCCTTCCGGGATGGTTCATGGCTAGCTCTTAGGAAGTGGGGGAATACAAAAAAAAGAGGAAGATTTGGTTATTTCCTTGGCAAATATTTACTGAGCAGCATTATGTGACAGCCCCGTTCTCAGCCACAGAAGATGCAGAGAGCCCTGAGCTGAACGGACAGGTTCCCAGTTTGCGTGCAGCCTCATTTCTCGAAGGGAGGGAGGACAAGAAGTAAACGGGTGTTTAAAGAAATAAACAAGAGCGTTCGGGGGGCAATAAGCTGGGGTGATGAGGAACTACGCCGTGGTTCTCAAACCTGAGCGAGTCTCAGACTCACCAGCAGGGCCAGTTAAAACACAGCTGGCTGGGCTCCACCCTAGGCCTTTCTGGTTCAGTGTCCAGGGAGGGGCTGGAGAATTTGCCTTTCGAATGAGCTCTCAGGGGATGCTGATGGTGCTGGTCCCTGGACCACACTTGGAGAACCACTGACTCCCTCTCGGTAGGAAGGGGTGGGGTGGGGGCTGGTTGAGAAACAGCACTCAGCAAGATGGGGTCAGAGTTCCTTTTAGTGGGCTGGGGGCAGAGAGAATGGAGGGCGTATGTTATCTGCAGGTGGGTTTTTTTGTTTTTGTTTTTGTTTTTTTTTTTTAATATTGAGGAAGGGACAGCTGCAAAGGAACAGAAGACTTGGTCTCCCTCTCCTCTCACTCTGCTTTTGTCCCTGGCTAGATTAACGTTCGGAATCTCCCTGCCCTGGGGAGTTGGCTGTCCAGTTGGCTTGAAGACAGGAGAGAGTACTCTCATCTGTTAGTTCTCATGAAGCAGCCGTTTAAAGGCCAGATCTCAGTCGAAACATTTTGGAAACATCACTGTCACTAAAGAGAAGGACATTCCTATTCTAGTTGTAACCAGCCCCCTGGCTCTTTGGGCCCCTCCTTACCAGTCACCCTGTGGGTAGTTGTGTTTTTGTACAAATCTCTCTGTACATGAAATAAGGATCAAAGCCATCGCAGACTCCTAGATTTTAATGTATCCTCGGGCTGACGACTTAACTTTGTCTCCCAATCTGGTGTCTGGCAGCACACTTGCTTTAACGGTAAGCCATACATGCTTGTCGATTTCAAATAACGCTCGCTCGTCTGTTCACAGCTGGACACTATGCTGGCTGCTGGAGATTTCGTGGCAAAGGAGACAGATCCAGCCCCTCCCTTCAGGGGGTTGATGGTCTAAATAGGGGAGCAGGCAAATTAGTAGGTAATTTCCATGTGGAGGGTTGTCTTACATTCTATGCTGGGAGTGGACCGGGTGCTATGGGAACGCATAACCTAGTGAGGTCAGGAAGGCTTCCCGGAGGAAGTGACATATAGCATGGGGCACGAGTGGGTAGATAAGAAGTGGAGAAGGAGTGTCTAGGTGCAGGCCCAGAGGTGAGAGAGAGCATGTATGGTACAGTTCCTGAAGGGGCCCAGATCCCGAAGGCCTTGTGGGGATAAGTGAACAACGCTGGGGGCCCTGAGAAAATGTCTTAGGGGTCCCCCTGCTTGGTGGCTATCTACAGCACGTGTAAAGGCGCTGCCGCAGGCCCAGGTTGGGGAAACCCGCGGTGGCGGTGGTGGGATGCTGAGTGGAGCTGGCTCTGTGTGCCAGTCCCCGTTCCCAGATTTGCACTTCCTCCCACCTGTGGAACAAGGAGTCCTGGGCAAACCAGTTTGAATCAAGGAAGGAGCTTGTTGAGCTCTTCACCATGAAAGGGCATTCTTGGAACAAAAGCGACAACTCCACCGCAGCGTGGTTGGGGAAAGATTGGGTCCAAAGTGGTTGTGGAGATACTAAAACACAGTTTCCGCGTTGATGGCTTCGGCCCGGAGAGGCGCAGCTGGTTTCCTCTTGAACTCGGTTTGCCTGCCTGGCGTGTAGGTGCTGACGAATGACTCTGCGACCGGGGGCAGCCAGGCCCCTGTGGGCACCCCGCGTTTTTATAGTTACAAAATGTGGACCAGTCTCTGCCTCTGAGGCATCCCGGGGAGATGAAACGAGATGGTGTCTGTGAGAACAGTGGGCTCTTAGAGGAAAAGCTCAAACCTCCCGGATGCTGATTGTTAAAGGCATTTAGTTGGTGTGGCCGTGGTCACTGCTTATGCTCTGTGTGTGTGTGTGTGTGTGTGTGTGTGTGTGTGTGTGTGCGTGTGTGTACTTAATGGTTAACTATTCAACCTAGGATCCGTGGTTAGTTTGTTTCCATAAAAATACTCGCAGCTTGCTTTTATATAGACTTTCTTCTATTTTATCTCTATAGACGAGTATTTTCTCTAGATCAAACTTCAGGTTCACAAGACATCTCAAATACAAAGAAAATGGGTCAAACACCACTCTTTAGGTTAATTTTTAACTGTACTTGGAAAAGCTACACACTTTCAGCGAAAAAGTTTGTGTTTTCGGTAAGAAGTGTGTGTCATCTCAAAAACTCTGAAACCCCTTCCCTTTCTCTTTGAAATGCTTTTTCCTAAAACTTCTGAGATTCTCCAGTTTCTTTCATCAGCCAGTGGGGGCCCCCCTTTGAAAGTGCGAGGGTCTTATTGAAACACGAAGACTCACTAACACCCTCTGTCTCGATAGACTAGGTTCTGGCCAGCGTTCCTCCTGCTACGGCTGACCTGGATCTCCTCCCTCCTGCTCTGGATTTTTTTTTTTTTTTAAGATTTTATTTATTTGTTTGACAGAGAGAGCGCGCGAGCGTGCACAAGCAGGGGGGAGGGGCAGAGAGAAGGAGAAGCAGACTCCCCACTGAGCAAGGAGTCCAATGTGGGGCTTGATCCCAGGACCCCGGGATCATGACCTGAGCCGAAGGCAGACGCTTAACCGACTGAGCCACCCAGGTGTCCCTGCTCTGGATTTTTGGACACTAGGACATAATAAAGATAAGACTAAAGTTACCTGTAGGCAAGACATACAGAATTTTCTAGTTGTTTTGGATGTTCTATTTCTCAGGCTGACTCACATGTTTGTTTTGCAGACATGAAAGAAACCCCCAACCTGGAGAGACAGAGAGCCTTTCCATGGGCTTTCTCTTTTTACTCGTCTGATTTCCTTCCTATTTCTCACTGAGGATGGCATGGAAGGTGGAGAAATGAATTTCCGCTGTAAAACTGAGCTAGCTGTGTGCAAGGAAGGAGGTTAAAGTGGCTGATGCCAAGTGAAAAGTATAGTTTGTGGCTATAAGAATAATTAAGAATAATTAAGCTTGGCTTTTTTTTTTCTTTAATCCCAGAGTCCGATGTGCGGAGTCCTAAAGGGAAGCTAAGTGCCTTTCATCAATCTTTGGATGAACCCTGTTCAAGCCAACTCCTGTTCTTCCGGTAGATGTCTTAAGGATGTGTAAATAGAACCAGCGTTTTAAATTTCTGTAATGCTCTTAAAACCCAAACTTGGCCTCAAAGAGAAGAAGTTTGGAAATTCAATATAATGCAGTTTATTTCAGACTATATGAGATTGGCTCACCTGGGAGCATCATTTCCGATCGGAGCCCATCAGTTTTTAAGGGCTGTGTGTCCAGATTAGTGCACCAGCCTCCTAGCTGGTCTTCTTGACTTTAGTCCTGCTTCTGCTAGGTCATCTTCGAACCACTGTCAGAGCTGTATTTTTCCCAAACTGAGGCCTGTTGTGTTTTCTCTCTGCTTAATCTCCTTCAGGGACTCAGTGGCTCCCCATGACCTTTTGAACCCTTTCCAGATGCCTTTGCATGTGGTCAGTTCTTACTTCACTACTGCTCTTACTACAGCGATCCTTTCATCGCACCTGCCAGGCATCCCTTTTCTTGCCTTCCTACTTATCCTTCAGGATGTAGTCCTTCTCTGAAGCCCTCTAATGTCTTCCAAATAGGGCATGTCTCCTCTGGGCTTCTGTAACACCCTGCCTGCATTGTAGCATTACCACCTTGACTCACGATTTTTTCCTGACACCTCTGTGTGCCCTACTAGACTGGGGGTCTAGAGGGTCAAGATGTGTCTGATTGAACCAAAGGTCTGGTTCAGAGCAGGTGGTCAATAATTTTGTGTTACGTCAGTGAATCAACGAATGGCATGGGATGGGGGCAGCATGGAAGGAAGGATTCATTCATAAATATAAAAGTGTTTCCTTAGAATGGGGGGGTGCCTTGGGTACAACTGCCAAAGCTTAGGAAAAGTACTTACTCCGGTTGGCTGGTGCCCGAGCCTGAGTCCTTTCAAGGAAGCTTTTTCGTCACCAATGGAGGACTGGGAGCCTCGAGAAGGGAGGGGGGTGGGGGGCAATGGGAGACAGCCTGAAGACTGAAGAAAAGGGTTATCTAACGATGTCAGAAGACTTTGGAATACTGTGAATATGTGAAATTTCAAGATGGAGCTGTCTTGGTTTTTATGATTTGAAAAATCACACTAGTTACCAGATCTAGAAGAGAAGATTTTCAGAAAGCAGAAATTATTTTCAAGGTGGATCGCTAAGAGTGATCAGACTGGAAGACTATAGTTTCATTTTTAATTTTGGGTCCTTTTCTTCTTCAGTTTTCCATTAGATGGTTGGCTGATTGAAGTCAAGGGCAATGTTCATATTTTCCAATTACTTTAATTATAAGAGCGATGCACACTTGTAAAAATAATGCACAAGTATGCAGAATGAAATCTCCCTCGATAAGATTGCCACTGGCTATAGGGAACGTTTGCATGAATTAGTAAAAGCCATTCTTGCTGTCTGCCAAAAATTGCCTAGCAACACACATGCGCATCTGTGATGTCTCCGGTATAGATGTCCCCATGCTTAGTCTTCCACATGTGGCCACCGCGCCTCTGCACCCCTCTCCTCTCCCCTCCTCAGAGGTGGCCAGATCTTTATCTGTCCACGTATGTGGACATGTGCATATATTTACACGCTGACATGCACGCATGCTCATCTACATAGAGAGGAGAATCAAGAGATTTATAGAAATGGGGCCATATTTTACATACTATTTGGTTACTTTAAAACATTTTTTAAATTTATTTGAGAGAGAGTGAGTGAGAGCGAGCGAGCACCAGCCACGGGGAGAGGCAGAGGGAGAGGGAGAAGGAGGCTCCTGGCTAAGCAGGGAGCCCGATGTGGGTCTCGATCCCAGGACCCTGAGATCATGACCTGAGCTGAAGGCAGGTGCTTAACCAATTAAGCCACCCAGGTGCCCCTGATCACTTGTTTTTTTTCCCCTTGACAATGATCTTGGATACAATTTCCTCAGTTTATATAACTTTACGTTACTCTCTGTAGTGGCTGCTCTCCCATAGCATGGCTGTACTGGGTTGTTACCACTCCTTTGTAGAAAGACATTTAGTCTGTGTACCATTTTTTTTTAATTATGCACAATGATGTAACATAAGTGAATGTTCTAAGGTCTAGGATCATAGAACCAGGGTAAAGAGTGCTAGATGTTGACGTTTTGGCCGATGGTGTAAAATTGTCCCCCAGAGTTTGAGCTGAATTATATTCCTGTTTCTCCACATCCTTGCCAATAGTTGGCATTATCAGTATTTCACGTTTTTACCAGTTTTGATGGGGGAAAAACGGCATCTCATTTATTTTTGATTTTCCTGATTACTAGTGAGATGGAACATCGTTTCACATAGTTATCAGCTATTCGTGCCTCTTTGTTGCAATGCGTGTGTTTATCCTTTGTGTTTTTTCTTTTTTTTTTTTAAAGATTTTATTTATTTATTTGACAAACAGAGACAGCCAGCGAGAGAGGGAACACAAGCAGGGGGAGTGGGAGAGGAAGAAGCAGGCTCCCAGCAGAGGAGCCTGATGTGGGGCTCGATCCCACAACGCCGGGATCACGCCCTGAGCCGAGGGCAGACGCCCAACGACTGAGCCACCAGGCGCCCCCGTCCTTTGTGTTTCCTAAGTTGGCTTGTTTAATCTTTCCTGTGTATGCATTGTCCTCGTTTACTACCGTATTTTGTTTTCAACACACACCAGCTTCCTGTTAACTCTGCACTGGAAATAAACGATGAAGGCTGGGTGAGAGACAGTGCAGTAAATCAGAAAGATCATAGTGTCTTGGAGCAGAAAGGGCTCATGGAGATTTCGTTGTCCAAATGTCTTATTTTGCACATGAGAAAACTAAGTTTTTCAGGAGGCAGAATGTATCTCGTAGCTGGTTCATGGCAGGTCTGGAAGTGGACTCTAGTTCAAATTTTTTTTTTTCCTGCCTGTGGCCCCTCCATGAAACAGTGTTTATGAAGAATACCGTTGGTTCCTCTTCTCTGGGTACTGTGTTTTCTGAGTACATCTTTATTAATTTAACAGAAAGCAAATGCAAATCTGTCTATAAGAGGGAGAGGGTGAGCTTTATTAGCCACATGGAATGGTTCTTTGAGAGTCATGTTACCAAGCAGAAAGCCAAGAATGGTTTCTTAGGTGTATCAGGAGAGTGGAATTGAATAGGTTTTGTGGGAAACGGGGCAAGTGTGCTGATAAAGGAAAAAGGATTCTTACTTAAACAATGGGGAGAGGCGGATGATAGGCTCGCTGGCTGCATGGGAAGCTTCTAGTAGTTGTGTATATTCTGGTTCCTGGTGCTTTCAGAATCTATAACGAAGGATCCATAGACAAGTCGGATTCAGAAACCTTCTTACAATACTTGAGAAAATACTGCACATGATCTGGGGACGCGTTATCCCACATGCAATGAATTTGGCTTGCAGAGAAGACCGAAGGGGAACCTTCTTTTAAGGAAGAACATATATGAAGGGATCATGAAGTGTCAGTCTTCAAGTCAAGTGAGAGACAAGGCGGGGACTTCCCTTCAGGACCCGAGCACGAGGACAGAGCTTCCTCAGAGCTGGGAAAAGAGCACAGGCTACTGAAGGCCGAGAGTCGCTGCAAGGTTTTCTGCTGCCCACACACTTGGAATTTGAGGTGGATGAGTTTTCTTGCTTCTCACACAATATTACAAGGAAGAGAGGCAAGATAGGCAAGATCAGGAATGTTCCCAGGCCTGTTGGCCGTACGGCCCAGTGTAGCCTGGGGCGCACAGCGGACAGGAATCCGGGAACATAAGGCAGGGTTATTATCTGATGACGTGTTTGCAACGCTGGGACCCGAGGCCCCCTGAGCGCTCACCGATCTCTCTTCCCTAAGTCACGTGGCCACTAGAACCATCCAGAGTCATTCCTTATTTTCATCAACTATCTGTCCAGGGTTCACCATTTCTCAGTTATAAGATGGTGATGATGGTTATTAATTATAATACCGTTACTTTTTTTTTCAATCGGGGTCTGAGAAAATTTATATAAGTTTATACAGTGGGGTTGGTGGAAATGCCTGTCTTTTTAAGTGTATAGTTTCCCCTTTACTTTTTTTTTTCCTTGGGATTTTTCAATTTTTGGTTGTTTTTGAAGAAACAAAGTCATTTTTCTCCTGTAGAGTTTCCAATACTCTTAATGTTGCTGATTACATCCCTGGCGTGGGGTTTATCACGTTGCTCTGCCACCTCTGTTCCTGGACCTCTGAGTCGGTGAGATTTGGTTACCCTCGAGTTTGACTTGTTTTGGCCCGCAGCCCCAGCTGGGAAGTGGTCTTATCCCCTCTCCGACCTCACCTACCCCCGTCTGTCTTGCTCATTCTGTTTCTGCCCCCCCGGCCCTGAACATTTGAGGCATGCTCCCCCGTAGGGCTGTTGTACACTTGTGCCCTGTTTCTCACCTCCTTCAAGTCTTTGATCAAATTTTACCTTTCTTTTTTAAAAAAGATTTATTTACATATTTGAGAGAGAGAGAGAGAGAGAGAAAGAGTCAGAGGGAGAGACTCTCAAGCAGACTCAGTGCTCAGGGCAGAACCTGACAAGGGGGTCGATCTCACGACCCTGACATCATGACCTGAGCAGAGATCAAGAGTCAGAAACTCAACTGACTGAGCCGCCCAGGCATCCCTCAAATTCTTCCTTCTTGCTGAGACCTGTCATGGCCCCGCTTGAGTGCATATGTCCTCATACCAGCTCCCCTGGTCACACAACTGGGCCTGACGTGTGGTAGTGGTCACTAGGTGTGTGCCGGATAAGTTAAAGAAAGGGAGGGGGGCCTCTTCCTCCAATGCTTCCTCTACCGGCGATGCCACGAACAGATATTCACTGAAACCTGTTCTGCACTGGGTATGCCACGTGCTAAATGCTCAGCTTATTTCACGCCCAACAACAGAGGGTAGGTGTTGTTATTATCAGCCTCCTTCTGCAAACAAGTGTGGAGGGCATGGAGTGGCACTGCCCAGGTCCTCCTTCGAGGAAAGGCTGTGGCTACGGGGCAGGGAGTGCTGTCAGCCTCCAGCCTCCAGCCATCGGCCTCTTGTTCAATGTCATGTGTATTCCGCACTGTCTACATTGATGACATATCCCAACAAGGGCCAGCTCTGATGGACTGCATGTGCCCCAGACTTCCCCACGGAGCTAGAAGAGGCTTTGTTGCCGTTCCGCTTCTCCCTCAGCCCAACCTTGGTTCTTCCACCTTTCCTCTCTGCAGGGTCTGGGGAAGTGGACAATTCTCATGCTTTCCAGTGCGATCGCGTTAACTTCTTACACAACCATTTCACAGTTCTGACGAGAAATTTTAAAAATGGTGGTCTTACAATAACCGAAATTTGGAAAGATCCCAGATGTCCATCGATGGATGAGTGGATAAAGAAGATGCAGTGTATACATATATACTATTACTCAGCCAATCAGAAAGGATGAATACTTACCATTTACACTGATGTGGATGGAATTGAGGGTATTATGCTGAGTGAAATAAGTTAATCAGAGAAAGACAATTATATGCTTTCACTCATATGTGGAATATAGGAAACAGCACATTATAGGGGATTATAGGGGATTTTGGGGAAGGAAGGGAAAACTGAATGGGAAGTCATCAGAAGAGAGAAAAACCATGAGAGACTCTTAACTCTAGGAAACTAACTGAGGGTGGCTGGAGGGGAGGTGGATCAGGGGATGGGGTATCTGGGTGATAGGCATTAAAGAGGGCACTTTTAAAATTTTTATTTTATTATGTTATGTTAGTCACCATACAGTACATCCTTAGTTTTTGATGTCGTGTTCCATGATTCATTGTTTGCGTATAACACCCAGTGCACCATGCAATACGTGCCCAAGGAAGACACTTGATGGAATGACCACTGGGTGTTTTATGCAACGATGAATCACTAAATTCTACCCCTGAAACTAATGATACACTATATGTTAACCAAATTGAATTTAAAAAAAATTAAAAGACATGGGGGTCTTTCATTTCCCAATTTCAGGGAACTGAATTGTGTGTGGAAGGAGAAAAACAGGTGAAAAAGATCACATTTCCTAAGGCGGGAGCCCCTGGGAGTCCTTGCTTTCATCCTGGAGTTCTTGGTGGCCTCAGGACCATAAACCTTGCCTTATCTCCTGACCCCACAGGGGAGTCCCTCCCCTGTGTCTCACAAATTGGTTACTTACTTTTTTTTTTTTTAAACCAGTGGCATCACTTTGTAATCTGTCTGTTTTGCCCTTCCTCTTTCGATTTTGGGGTCCTCAGGTCAGGGGCTGTATCCTGACCGTGTGTGTTTCTCTCAACGAGCGCAGAGAAGGCTTTGATTACACATTTGATGAGTGAATGATGGACAGTGGTTTATTTTCAAGTCCGGGTTTTTGAATTTACCACCACCTGCAGGCTACAGGTATGTGTGTGTGAGGGTGTGCCCCGGGGCGGTGGTTGTCCATACAGCTTCGTCCAGTCTCAGTGAAGACTCTACGAGCAGGGTGTTCCTGACTCCTTTGCTCAGCAGCAGAGGCCAGCCCATGGGCTTTTCTCCATGTTCCCTAGAGAAGTAAGTATGTTCTTCTGCTTCTGTCTGGCTTCTGCTTCAAGTCCAGGCAGAGCCCTCTTCTAGCTCATTTGCCATGGAAAGAGAAAGGTCCCTTCAGATCCCTACTCTTAGGGCAGGTGTTTCCCAGGTGGGACATAACCAATCCTTTCTTCTTTCTTTGGCCTCCCTTGGCATATTTGGGCTCCTCTTTGATCTATTGTTTCACGGATACTGGAAGTCCCTTGAAGAATCCTCCCTTGTTTACCCAATAGCAATGAACTCTGCACAACAAACCCCTTCTTTCCAGAGTTCTCCAGCATAGCAGAGAGGTGGTGGGGAGGCTTTCTGACTTAGAATGGGGTGTCACCCCTTTGAGGAGATGGAGGCTGCAGGCGGAGACCTCCTGTTTGTGGGATTGGCAAATACAGAGAGTGGGGCTGAGCGATAGTTGGAAGGAAGATGAGATCAAGGGGAGACTTTGCTTCCAGGTGGAAGGCTTTGTCCTGTGTCAGGTTAAAAATCTAGGTCAGTAAATATTTTAAACTCTGGTGAAGTGAAAGCCACAGGGCACAGTGATAGGAACAGAAGGGAAAAGCAAGCTAGGGGCTGGGCATGGCAAGGAGAGCTCTGTGGATGAAGTGGGGCATGGGGAGTGGGTGGAAAGGCAGAGAGGTACAATTCCAAAGAGAAGAGATTAGGCAAATGGTGGGGCAGAGAAGTTCCCCAAGAGCTGACAGAGTAGAGGATATGGAACAGCAAGTGTGGGTGGCTTGCAGGAGTCTCACCCTGGGCCTGCATCAGTCACCTGAGGAATTTAAAAATATACTGATGTTGGGCCTTTCGCCAACTGGCCTGGGGTTTGGCCCAGGTATTGTCTGGGTGATTCTAATATGCCAGCTGCTTGAAAATGTCCCTTTGGGCTTAGGAGAAGGGGTAGTATTTCCTGTGGAGGTGGAGAGGAAGAGAGGGCTGATGGAGAAGTTGAAGATAGTAATATGCACATAGTATGTATTTTCCTAGTTCTTTTCTTCAGATTTCTCAGACTCTAAAGTGCAGGTGAATCCCCTGGAGATCTTATTAAAATGTGAATTCTGATTCGGTAGGGCTGGCTGGGGCTTGAGAGTCTGCATTTCCAACACGCTTCCAGGGGATGTCACTGCTTGGTTGGCAAGGCGTAAGGTTTACAAAGTGCTTCCGTGTTGACCATCTTGTTTTGCATATGAATTATGATATGAGGCTCATAACAGGTAGGTCTTAGCATCCTCATTTTGCAGACAAAGACACAGAGATCAAGAGAAGGGAAGGTGGGGCAGAGAGGGGCCCTGAGCAGTGATGTTTGGTGATCCTTTTGGGCCCCAGGCCACATACTTTCCACCTGCTCCTCACTTAACCAAGTTCCTCAAACCACACACCGGTAAGTGGTAAGCCCACATCTTCTGACTCCAAGCACAGAGCATGCCAGCAGCCTTCTCCAGGACATGAAAGAACACTGTTATTATTGAAAGGGAGAGGGAGTAGGAATAGGAGCTTAGGGACAAAGAAGGGCATCTGGAGACACTGTTATAGGGAATCAGCCAAGAGATGGGGAAAGAGGCTGAGCAGGCATTAAAGCCAATTTGCTGTTGGCCCTTCATAAATCAGCAGTGGATGAGATCCTCCATTCCATTAAGGGGATGTCTCCAACTGTGCCCTAAATGGAAGCCAACAAGTCACATGGGTGGACTTCCTGCTGTCCGGGGGATGAGAAAGTTTATAATCTAGGACAGGGGTTCTGAAACTTGAGTGGACATCAGAATCACCTGGGAGGCTTGTTAGACACAGAGTGTGCCCCACCTCCAGAATTTTAGGAGGTCTGGGGTGGGGTCTGAGAATATGTATCTCCAACAAGTTCCCAGATGCTGCTGATGCTGCTGGTCCTAGGACCCCACTTTGAGAAACACTGGAGCAGTACCTGGCTATAGATCTCTGAAGGTCAACGAGGTCAGTTAGAGCCAGAGTGGGCTGTTGATCCCAGTGCCTTTTGTGATGAAGTCCATGGAGTGAAAGTTTAAAAGAGGGGAAAGGTGGCAGTTTGACGGGCTCAGTGTGGTATAAATTGGCAAAGTCTGAGTCCTTGTCCTCTTGTTCACTTTTGAATCCATTGGGAGTGGGAGAAGTTGCTGGTTCTTGGAGTGATGATGATGACCCCAGGGAAGTTAGACTTTTCTGGGGAAAGGTCAGCTTCTGCAAAAGGGATGCAGGGAGAAACAAGGTTTGGGATCTTGCCCTGATGAAGTGGAGCAGGGGTTATTGTCCAGAAAGGCAGCTGAAGAAGGGCTTGCACATACCAGGGCAGGGTGGGCTGGTCTTGTGAGTCCAAGGTGCAGGACAGGAACCCCAGAGAGGGCAGGGGGAAGGACAAGGTGGGAAGGAGACGCACAGAGAGAGATGCCAGCTTGGGTAGACCAGCACTCCCTACCGACCGGTGGCCTGCAATTGCTGGTCTTTCAAATAACTCACCCTTCTATTACCTCATTTGGCTCTTCCAGCATCCCTGTGAGTATGTGGAGAAGATACTCTCACTTTAGGCTTATAGATAAGGAAATAACCACAGAGAAAATTACGTAACTAGCCTGAAGAGGCTAGGGCAGCTGCTGAACTATGGTCTTCCTATTCTGGGATTCCTGCTGTTCTGGAAGCTGCTGAGGGCCTCAGGTTGTCTTGCTTTGAGGATAGGCCTGGGCATGACTCCGTGGACACAGTGGGATGGGGAGGGACTGCCATGGCTCAAGGAGGGACCTGGCTCCCTGGAAGGGCTCATTGCTGAGTTAGTTTGGAGAAGAGAGGAGACCAAGGTGCATTGCCTCAGGTGATGGGGGTTTGGTGGAAGGAGGAGGATGAGAGGTGGAGAATGTTTCCATAGGCCTCCACGAGAACAGGGAAGCTCTTCAAGGTCTAGTGTTACTCAAGCAACCGGTTATTCTCCCCTTGAAACTGGGAAGGGGGCTGGGAGCCTGGCTCCCTGCACCAACTTCCTACCATTATGGCCCTCCACCTGTGTCTGCCTCTGGTCTCTCGCTGCCTGAGACTGGCCCTTCCTTCTGCTGCCCTGTGGCTCCTGCTTCCTGCCATGACTTGTACTGCTCCACTCCTTGTGATCCTCCTCATGTGTATTATACTGAGGCATTCTTAGAAATAAACACCTAGTCTGAGGATGGGCGCAAGGGTTGGGGTCACAAACCACCTCTTAGGCTAGGCCAGCGAACCCAGATGGCAAGGCGACCTGGTGCAGAGCAGATGTCAGAGCTGCCTGTGGGCGTGGCAGGCCCTCAGAATAGCACACCCCATCCCTTGCAAAGCAAAGCGGACCCCCTATGCTAGGGGAATTGGAGAAGAACTGGCATACTAGGCAGATTTCCAGAAATTTCCAGGATTTCCAGACAAGGGGAGTGAGATTAGATTTCATTTTCCAGACCTGAAAGGCAGGGTCAGGGTGTGGTATCTGGAGCAGCCCCTAAGACCATAGCTGGGTGACATGTTAGGCAGAGTCAGAAAAGGTCAAGGGACATGGTGGTGCATGTTGGATGGCTGGGCTAACTGTCCCCATCCCCC
The DNA here is from genome assembly GCF_023065955.2 of Ursus arctos. Classification (NCBI taxonomy): domain Eukaryota; kingdom Metazoa; phylum Chordata; class Mammalia; order Carnivora; family Ursidae; genus Ursus; species Ursus arctos. The sequence goes on along the minus strand of NW_026622997.1, from coordinate 11,487,723 downwards.
TCCTGCCAGGGGTCAGTCCTGCTCCTGGATACCGAGGCTGGGCTGGGCTTGCAAGGAAAGGTCTGCAGGCTTCAGCTGTGACAATAGGCAGACCAGGGACCGTGATAGACTGGCCAAGGCCATAGGGGACAAGTTCAGATGGACCCACATGCAGAAAACCACAAAAACCAGCGGGTCTGCATGGAGATGGGGCCTTCACACATCACATGTGCTGTTGGGGGCTGTTTTCAAATGAAGAGAATTCCATTCTCACTTGTAAACTCCGGAGCGCTGGCAAAAGCACCCGCTCTATGAACGTGTTCCTCAAGCCACTTCCAAGGAGACTCCTGCCCGAGAGTCTTCACTAGGGTTCATTGTCAGAAGCCACAGGATAGTGATATAGGAGGGGATGCCTGTGCGTGGTGAGTCCCCCCGAGAACATTCCAGCAGAGGCTGAAGGGTTGCTGAGCAGCCGTCCTGCTCCGGGGTGGCAAGCATTGGCTCAGGCAAGGGTAGGGGTTGGACCCTGGGGTCTGGGAGGCCCCTCCTCAGTCTGGCACCGTATGGCTTAGAGGTTCCGCCTCTGCCTTTACCAGGCCCACCATTCCCGGGCTGCCAGGAGCACGAGGGGCCTTCACGAGACAGTCCTGTGAGTCCCCTGCTATCTTGCAGGTAAACGGCGACTCATTCAGGGTGCACAATTACCTGAATGCAACGTAATCCAAAGCAAATACAAAGAGATCATGTGTGTACGTCATAGCTATTCTCCCAGAGCTTCTCATGCTAAAGGCAAAGCAAATGTATTCTTTTAAAGTCCCTCTGTCCCGCAGTGGTACCGCTCGCATGGAAAATCATTTCCTACCCTGGGGTATAGTGATCTGCATACTCCTCTGTCTTCCCTGCTGGGCTGAGCGTCTCTAAGCAGGATCTGTGCTCCTTCGTAACGACTTTGACTTGTACTTGGCCATCTTCTTAGACAGACATCCCCCGGGGACCCTCACACTTTGGGAGGGAGGCGAAGTGAGCATTGCAGTTATATACTCATTCAGTAGGTGTGGATTCATCTCCTTGCCTGGGTGCTATGCGGTTGCGACTTCAGATCCTGGCACCTCTCACTACTTCCTCTGTGGCCTTCTGCAGCGTTCTTCGTCTCTCCACGCCTGGGATTTTCATCTACAAAAAACATACAGTTACCCTGAGACTTGAGAGAATCTATATATTATATACATATAATATAACATGATTGATATATATATTATATCTGTATGATTGATGTATGTATTTTGTATATATATAAAACGTTTCACACAGTACCTTTCATCTGGCAAAGGCTCAATAAATGGTAGGCATTATTACTGCGAGCAGGAAGCCTGAGCCTTACTCCTGCGTGATATTATTCATTATTATGCATTAAGCAATTACTATATGATAAGCCTTGTGTTACCTGCTTTGCCCCAGTTAATCTTCACAAAACTCTGCAAGTTTTTTTTTTTCCCCCTTCTATTTCATAGACAAAGAAATGGAGACCCAGAGAAGTTAGGTTCCTGAGGGAGGTCGCCCCAGTGTGAAGTGACACAGCCAATATTTACATCCACGTCTTGCTAACATTTATGTTTGTGCTTGTCACCGTTACGCTGAACTACGCCCCAGGTTCTTCGTGCTTCTACTCCGCATAGGGCCTGGGCTCAGCCCTGGATTGAAAGGCAGGCAGGAACGACTTCTCAGACTCTGCTGGAGTTCCTTGGGGTAACTTTCCAACAGTTTGGCTTACTTTCAAGCCATGCAAGAATTGGAAGGAAATATGACTTATGGCTACAAAAGAGTCAGCGGACAAGCTCCCAGGGCCTTCTTCCCCCAGATCTGCGGTCATTTCAGCCCTCAGCAAGTAAGCAGTCTTCCACCTGCTCGGCTGGGGGCTGGGCCACATCTGCACACCTGGGTCCACTTGCCCCTCTGGGAAGCAAGTCCTTTTGCTTCTGGTCTAGTTTCCACGGCCTCAGAAGCCAACAGCAGGCTGCCAGGCCCACCTCCCTTGCACACAGCAGACGTTCAGGAATCAGGAAATAGCCCTCGAGAGTGAATGCCTCCAAGATAAAGGCAAAGCTCCATGTTTTACGTGTTATATGTAGGAGTTTTTTTTTTTTTTAAAGATTTTATTTATTTGACAGAGAGAGAGACAGCCAGCGAGAGAGGGAACACAAGCAGGGAGAATGGGAGAGGGAGAAGCAGGCTCCCAGTGGAGGAGCCTGACGTGGGGCTCGAACCCAGAACGCTAGGATCACGCCCTGAGCCGAAGGCAGATGCTTAACCACTGCGCTAGCCAGGCGCCCCTATATGTAGGAGTTTTGAAGGCAAAGATTTCAAGGGATGCAAAAAGAATTATAGACCCTGATCTGAAGGAACTTAATCGAAAAGCTCTTTGTTTAGAGGCCTGAAGGAAGCTAATGTTAATAATACTGACCGCGTCTTAGGTGCTCCGCCAGAGGAGGTCAACATTTTTCCTTATTAATCCTCCCAAAGCTACAATGATAATGACCCTCTGTTGGACGCAGAGTGCATTATAATTACTAGAGGCAATGAAAAAGGACCCTCGTGTCGACTGTGATCTGTCCCTCCACCTCCAGCAGGACTCTGTGAAGGGGTGGGGAAGACGAGAGGGTAGTCTCCCTCCCCTAGGCTCCTCCACTGAGAACTCTGCCCTGTGAAGTTACAATTAGTTCCCCCACTTGAAGTCTGAGAGTACAAGGTTCAGACCCTTGCTGCCGTTCCAGATCACATCATCGACTCCGCGGCAGCGTTAGGGTGAAAACACACCTCTGTCTGGGATGTCCCACTGCCCCGTCCCACCAGACGCTGTTTTGTGCACTGAAAGTTCAAGAGAACCGGGTTGATTTTCAATTTCACTGTTGACTAGGGCATCACCCTCAGCAGTCCTACCTTCTCAGTCTCTTGCTGGGTTTTCCCTCTCGCCTGGAGGAAGCCGGCCTTCACCTGGCGCGTTCCCTGGGACCCAACAGTAGGAGGAAACTACAGTTTGGTGTCTTCTGAAGGTGCTTGGGGTCAAGGTTATGTTTAGTACAGTACGAGCTGGCTATCCCGGAAACGTTTGAATTGTTCATTTGTAAACACATTTTTGGCCACAGGCAAATGCGATGAGAGTGGGGACACTGAACGCGGAAGCAAGTCAGATTTTTGGAATATGTCATCTGTCTTCGGGACTCGGGACTTTGAAATAGAGATATTCAAATACTTGAGTGTATTTACTTTCTTCTGTTTTCATGGGGGTGTTTGGCAGCAGGGAGGCAAACCTGAATTGGATCGTTAGTCCTGTTTTCTCAATGTAGAGCTTTATTTGCACACATGTGCTTAGCATGAAATAGATGCTCAAACCGGGCTTGTTGAATTCACGAAGAATGTGGCCTTGCCTGCTTTTTTATGGTGCTAAAATATACATAAAATATACCATTTTAACTGGTTTTAAGCATACAGTTCAGTGGCATGAAGTACATGCACATTGTTGTGTGACCATCACCACCATCCGTCTCCAGAACTTTCTCATCATTCCAAACATGGTACCCGTGAAACACTCATTCCCTATTTCACTTCCTTTCCCAGCCCCTCGTAACCACCATGCTACTTTCTGCCTCTATGAATTGGACTACCATCGGGACCTCCTAGAAGTGGAACCATCCTATTTGTCCTTTGGTGGCTGGCTTATTTCACTGAACATTATGCCCTCAAGATTCATCCGCGTTGTAGCGTGTGCCAGAAGTTCCTTCCTTTTCTAGGTTGAATTGTGTTCCGTTGTGTGTACCCATCACATTTTGTTTATCGGCTCAACGGTGGAGGATGCTCAGATCGTTTCCCCCTTTCGGCTGCTATGAATCACGCTGCTATGGATATGGGCGCCCAGACGTCTGCTCAAGCCCGTGCTTTCAATCTTGTCTGCTTATCTGCATATCCCGTGTCATCGTTCACCCTGAAAATTCCTACTCTTTCCAGTCTCCCAGAATAGCGTTTGGGGGGGTCCTCTTTCAATACTCTCTTGTAAAGCCAAGCAAAAAAAAAAAAAAAAAGATTGGAAAAATGTTTCTGATAATAAACTTGTAGGAAAGGTACTTTGTGTCCTGCTTTGAATCTTGCGATTTAATTGTCCACTTTCAGTTCTACTTCTGGGCCCATCAAGCCGTTGATCTTTCTGTTTACTCACCGCCTTGTGGTTTGTGGAGGGTGGAGTGGCCCATTCCTGCACGATGTGGGGCTCCCGGCTCCTCTGCTCCTTTTATAACATTCTGCACATGTTCGCTTGAGACTGGCAGCTGCCCTGTTCTATCACGCTCTGTCACTTCCTTCCCTGGATTGCAGATTGAGCTTCCAAAGCCCTGACCAGCCGCCTGGTTGAGGAGTCATTAAACCAAAAAAACAAAACGAAACAAAAAACCCAAAAAACAGAGAGAGAGAGAGAGAGAGAGAGAGAGAAATCAGTACTTAAAGAATAGCTCAGTTTTTTGAATTCGCTCTAAAAAGTTTGGCTTTATTCAGGTCTTAACCGTAATGTCTCATGAACCCTTCCATCTGGGTATCTTTGCGCATTGCAGTTTGCTGGGACGGAGGAGGAGGGGTAGATCTGCCGTGTGCTTCATCACAGTAAAGTTATTCTGGGTCTCCAAAGGCCCCATAAATCTGCTCCCCAGATGGAAGTCTCCATAAAAGGCTCCTCTCTTTGTGTGAGTCTCAGATTTCCCTTCAATTAAAATTCAACAAATGAATAATCAAATGAATGAGGTAAATTGTAATACCAAAAAAATTACATATATATACATATATATGTGTGTGTATGTATATATATATATATATATATATATATTTTTTTTTTTAAGTGAGTGCTGTCCGACCTCCCTCCTCAGTTTATGAGTAGCCATGTCTATAGTCGGTTAACCGGCAAGTCCTCAAACAAGTCAAGGATAAGCCAAAGGTCATTAACTAACACAGAGCTTTGAGTAAACAAAATGTCTCCAAGTCTCAATATATTAATTATTTATTTCTCTAAAGGAATTTCATAGCATGGGTTTGAGTTTAGTAGGGTAGTTTTTAAGAGTCTGAGGTTTAATTTTTCTTCCTTTTTAAAAAAATATTTTATTTTATTTATTTTTAAAATTAATTATTATTTTTATTTAAATTCAATTGGCCAAGGTATAGCACATTATTAGTTTTTGATATAATGTTCAATGATTCATTAGTTGCATATAACACCCAGTGCTCATCATATCATGTGCCCTCTTTCATGCCCATCACCCAGTTACCTCATCCCTTACCCACCTCTCTTTCCACAACCCTCAGTTTCCCAGAGTCAAGAGTCTCATGTGGTTTGTCTCCCTCTCTGATTTCTTCCCCTTCAGTTTTCCCTCCCTTCCTCTATTGTCCTCTGCACTATTCCTTATGTTCCACGTATGAGTGAAACCATATGATAATTGTCTTTCTCTGATTGACTCATTTCACTTAGCATAATACCCTCCAGTTCCACCCATGTCGATGTAAATGGTAGGTATTCATCGTTTCTGATGGCTGAGTAATATTCCACTGTATATATGGACCACATCTTTATCCATTCATCCGTTGAAGGACATCTTGGCTCCTTCCACAGTTTGGCTATTCTGGACATTGCTGCTATGAACATTGGGGTGCAGGTGCCCCTTCTTTTCACTGCATCTGTATCTATTGGGTAAATACCCAGTAGTGCAATTGCTGGGTTGTAGGGTAGCTCTATTTTTTTTTTTTTAGGGTAGCTCTATTTTTAACATCTTAAGGACCCTCCATACTGTTTTCCAGAGTGGCTGTACCAGCTTGTATTCCCACCAACATCCTTGCTAACATTTGTTGTTCCCTGTCTTGTTAATTTTAGCCATTCTGATCAGTATAAGGTGGTATTTTATTTTATTTAAGTAATCTCTACACCCAGTGTGGAGCTTGAACTCATGACCGCAAAATCAAGAGTTGCATGCTCTACCAACTAAGCCAGCCGGGCGCCCCAGGTTCAATTTTTCTTTAAAGAAGTTACGGGAAAGGTAGACCAGGAGGCCAAAGGCATAGGCCTCACAGTGTAACCTTGGGAGTGAAGAAGTGACCTTGGAGTGAAGAACAGGATCTCAAGTGCTGGTCTGAGGTCTCCCTCCCTGCCCTGCAGACCTGGGAGATATTAGTGTATTTGGGACTGGTGGCCTAGTGGCCTGGTGGCCTGGTGCTGCGTGACACTATAGGGTACTGACTCATGACACCACGCAGGACCACACACTTCTGATCTCTAAGTCAGAAGCCTCACAGCAACTCAGTGGCTTTCAGTCCCTTCCACTCCGCACACCAGAGCTGGAGCTAGCCTCTGCTCGGTGCCGCTGCTTCGTGTCATTGGTATAAAAACCATGCAGTCCTCTTTCTACCTGCCACATAATTCCCTACGCCTTTTAGAATTTGTTTTTATTATCATAAAAGTACTACATGTTGATTGAGACAATTTTAAACAATATAGAGCAGCATAAAAAACGGAATCCTCTCCCTTCCTTCTGGTTTCTCCCCCATCATCACAGAATTGGATGTGAATCTTTTTGATTTCTGATAATACAGAAGTGCAAATCATCTGTCAGATTGTTTCATCTTAAAGAAGTGGAGTCATATTTTACCTATTATTTTTGCAGTTTGTTTTTCACTTAGCAATATATCATGGATATCTTCCCAGGTCTATATATTGAGACTTCAAGCATTTGAGTTGCATCATGCTACATGCAAAAATTTGCTATGATTTATCTATTCCTGTGGATAGACTTTCCAATTGTTTCTCATTTTTTACTGTCATAGACAATGCTGCAACCGAAATCCTGTGTATGTAGGTACTGAAGCGTTTATTTCTGCAGAATAAATATCTTGAAGTGGGATTGCTGGGTATGCCCAACTTTAACTTCCACGTATGTTGAAACAGTTTAATTTTCCAAAATTAGAGAAATTTACACCACCACCCGCAATGTACAAGAGTGGCCATTTCCTCACATTCTCACGAACACTGATGCTGTTCTGGCTTGTCAGAGGTATTTCATTATCGTCTCCATTTCAAATTCTCTGATTACTAGTGAGATTGAGCATTTTTTTCTGTCAACTGTGTTTGCATTTCCTTTCATGTGAATTGTGTGCCTATATATTATTGTCATATTTTTTGGTTGCTTCTATTTTTATTGCTAATTTGTATGACTAAAAAATTAGTGAAATTAACCCTGAGGCCGTTATAATGATACAAATATTTTCTTCCAGTCTTTGCTCATCTTTTGACTTGGCGATGTTCGTCTGTCATGCAGACGCCATGGCAAAATTTTCTCGTAGTCAGGTGTCTCAATCTTTCTGTTTTGACTTCTGAGATTTTTGTTTTGCTTAACACCTTCTCTATTTCAAGCAAACTTTCCCCATAGGTATTTGATTCTAAAACTTTTATTGCTTATTTTTGATGTTAAAATTCTTATTCTCTCTTGGAATTTATTTTTTAATGTGGTGTGGAGAAAGGGGCATCTAATTAAATTGTTTTCTCGATGCTTCCCAGTGATGCCAACATCATTTATGAATTGATTAACTTTCTTTATCCTGTAGTAAGTTCCCATACACCCTTAACTCTGCTTCTGGGCTCTCTGTTCTCGTTCGTTGATCTATTTGTCTGTTCCCATGCCAATTCTATAGTGTTCGTAATGGTTTTAACATTAGTTTGAATACATGGAAGGACAAGCTCCCTTACCATTTGTTTCAAACCGTTTTTGGCAATTTCTGTACATGTATTCTTCCAACGGAAATGTTAAGATGATGTTATCTAGCATGTAAACATTTTCTCGGTGTTCTGATGGGTATTCTTACTAAATCTTTATAAATTTTGGAAGATGTACATTATTTCATTGTTTTCCCATCCAGGATCATTTTGTTTTATGTCTTTCAATAAAATTCTGTAGCTTACTTAGTTTAAGCTGCATGTGTTTCTTGTTACCTTTTCAAAGATACCTTGTGTTTTTCCTCTATTATGAATAAGGTGGTTTTTCTATTTCCTTAAGACTTTATACATTTAGGGGCGCCTGGGTGGCACAGTGGTTAAGCGTCTGCCTTCGGCTCAGGGCGTGATCCCGGGATTATGGGATCGAGCCCCACATCGGGCTCCTCCGCTATGAGCCTGCTTCTTCCTCTCCCACTCCCCCTGCTTGTGTTCCCTCTCTCGCTGGCTGTCTCTATCCTGTCAAATAAATAAATAAAATCTTTAAAAAAAAAAGACTTTATACATTTATTTATTTTACAGCAGTTTTAGGTTCACAGCAGGATTGAGAGGAAGGCACAGAGAATACCCATATACTCTGCCCCCACACATGCACAGCCTGCCCCATGAGCAACATCCCCCACCAGAGTGGGACTTCTGTTATGATTGATGAAGCTGGGCTGACCCATCATCGCCACCCAAAGTCCACAGTTGACGTTCGGCTTCACTCCCGGTGGTGTACATTCGATGGGTTTGGGCGAATGTATAATGACATGGATCCATCATGAATATATCATACAGACTATTTTCACTGCCCTAAACATCCTCTGTGCTCTGCCTATTCATCCCTCCCATCCCTCTGTGCTCTGCCTATTCATCCATCCCTGCCTATTCAACCCAGCAACCACTGATCTTTTTACTATCTCCAGTACTACTGTTTCCAGTATGCCCTTCCAGAATAGCATAGAGTTGGAATCATATAAAATGCGGCCTTTTCAGATTGGCTTCTTTCTTTTCTTTTCTTTCTTTCTTTCTTTCTTTCTTTCTTTCTTTCTTTCTTTCTTTCTTTCTTTAAGATTTTTTATTTATTCATTTGACAGAGAGAGAGAGACAGCCAGCGAGAGGCGGAACACAAGCAGGGGGAGTGGGAGAGGAAGAAGCAGGCTTCCAGAGGAGGAACCTGATGCGGGGCTCGATCCCAGAACGTGGGGATCACGCCCTGAACCGAAGGCAGATGCTTAATGACTGAGCCACCCAGGCGCCCCCAGACTGGCTTCTTTCATTTAGTAATATGCATCCATGGTTTCTCTGTCTTTTCATGGCTTGATTTCATTTTAATGCTGAATAATATTCCATTGTCTGGATGGACCAGAGTTTATCCATTCACCCACTGAAGGACATTTTGGTTGCTTCCAAGTTTTGACAATTATGAATAAAGCTGCTATAAACATCCATGTGCTGGTTTTTGTGTGGACATGCGTTCTCAGCTCATTTGGGTAAATATCAAGGAGTGCAGTTTCTGGATCATATGGTGGGTGAGAGTATGTTTACTTCTGTAAGAAACTGCCAAGGTGTTTTCCAAGGTAGCTATTATTTTGCATTCCTACCAGCAATGAATGAGAATTCTTCTTGCTCCACATCCTTACCAGCATTGGGTATTGTCTGTGTTCTGAATTTCGACCAGTCTAGTAGGTCGTTGTTTTGATTTGCATTTCCTTAATGACATAGGATATGGAACATATTTTCCTATGCTTACTAGCCATCTAGATATCTTTCTTGGTGAAGTGTCTGTTAAGGTCTTTGACCCATTTTTAAATCAGGTTGTTTGTTTTGTTTATTTTGGATAACAGTCCTTTATCAGATATGTCTTTTGCAAATATTTGTTCCCAGAGTGTGGCTTGCTTTCTCTCTCTCTTGACACTCTTGGAGAGCTGGAACATTTTAATTTTAATGAAGTCTACTGTATCATTTCTTCCTTTCATGGATCATGCCTTTGGTGTTGTATCTAAAAACTCATCCAACCATGGTCAAGGTTGTCTAGTTTTATGTTATCTTTAAGGAGTTTCATAGTTTTGCATTTTATATTTATATCTGGGATCTATTTTGAGTTTGTTTTTGTGAGGGGTTTAAGGTCTGTGTCTAGACTCTTTTTTTTTTTTTTTTGCCTATGGATGTCAAGTTGGTCCAGCACCAATCGTTGACAAGACTATCATGGTTCCATTGTATTGTCAAAAGTCAGTTGACCATATTTATGTGGGTCTATTTCTGGGCTCACTATTCTGTTGATCTATTTGTCTATTCTTTTGCCAGTGCCACACCATCTTGATTCCTGTAGCTTTACAGTAAGTCTTTGAGTTGGGAAGTGTCAGTCATCCATTTTTATTCTCTTCCTTCAATATTGTGTTGGCTCTTCTGGGTCTTTTGCTTCTTCATATAAACTTTAGAATCTGTTTTGTTATGTACAAAATAAATTTACTGGGATTTTAATTGGGATTGTATGGAATCTATAGATCAAATTGAAAGAACTAACATTTTAATAATACTGAGTCTTCCTATCCATAAGCTTGGGATATCGTTCCATTTATTTAGTTCTTCTTTGATTTTGTTCATCAGAGTTTTGTAGTTTTCCTCAAATAGATCTTGTATATACTTTGTTAGATTCATACCTAAGTACTTCATTTTTGGGGTGCTAATATAAATAGTGCTTTTAATTTCAAATTCCACTTATTCATTGCTGGTATATAGGCAAGTGATTGATTTTTGTATATTAATCTTATATCCTGCAATTCCATTTCCATTTTAAACTGGTTATTGCTAGCATAATTAAGAGCTTTAGAATTTTGTGCATTTATTATATGTAATTACCTTGTCAAATTCTAATACTTATAATAGGTTTTAAAAATTGACTCTTGGTTTTCTAGGTGTACAGTCATTATATATATTATTTCTAATAGTTATAGTCCTTAGTTAATTTTCTTGTTTTGTTACATTAGTGAGAACTTATAAAAGTAAATTAAATAATTTTGATGAGGGAGGCATGTGTATGCCTTAGTCCAGATTTGAAAGGAGTAGCTTTGGTATTTCATTGTTTTCAATGTTTGTTGTTGGTTTTTGGTAAGCAGGTTTTTATCAAACTTTAAAAAATTAGGATTAGCTCCTGAATTTTATCAATTGTCTGTTTTTCTACAATATTAATAGTATTTGCCCTTCTCCAGATAAACCTATCTTTAGGAGCCCTCCTTTATTTTATTTATTTTTAAAATTTTATTTTTCAAGTTTTAATTAAGTTTTAATTCCAGTTAGTTAACACACAGTGTTACATTAGTTTCAGGTGTACAGTAGAATGACTCAAGACTCCCATGTATCACCCTGTGCTCATAATGACAAGTGCACTTCTTAATCCCCATCACCTATTTCACCCATCCCCCCACTCCCCTCCCTTCTGGTAAACATCAGTTTGGTCTTTTAAGAGCCGCACTTTAAAACTTGTTATCAGCTGGTAATGAAAATTCCACAGTTCACAATGGATCTCAAACTTGGATAACCTGTTGTATCCTCTGGAGGTCCTGGAGGGTGTCAGCTTGCAGGTGTCATTTATATACCATGGGGCAGGGCACCGCAAGATGGAAACTGGGGCCTTACAATGAGGGGTGGAGGTGAGCATGCCATTTCTGAAGGAGATGGGGGAGCACTCAGGTAGAGTCCAGGAAGTAAAAGCAGGGTGAGGAGAGCAGATTACCAGCTGTCATCAATCAAAATGTCAATGTGAGCCTGAAAGACAAGGGTGGGGTTGAGAGTGGAAGCCAGTAAGATCCCTCACCAGGCTTTGGGTAGAAACCTGTGGAGCAAATACCAGCATCTGGACGTAAACTGCAGCTAAGGTCATGGGGCAGCCCAGGTGAATGAGGTAGAAGGAAATGGAGCTTGCGAAGCAGATGTGGGTGGTCCAATATAATCCCCTTGGCTTACCACTCCTTGTTAAAAACCCAAGAACTTGCTTCCTTGTCTTCTTTTGATTTGTCTTGAAGATAGAATTTGATAGGCACTTGTGAATAATAAGCTGGGTGAAAACTACTGAATAAGACACACAACATTATTCCCCAATTCTTATTAGGTGCTTTCATCTTTTATAAAGGAAGAATTATCTTAAGCCAAAATTTTAAAAATAATTCTCTTTAAATTTTTATTTTTTTATTATGAATTTTTAAATAATCCTTATTTTAAAAAGAAAAAATGTTGACAAAAAAAAAAACCTGACCTGGAAAAAAAAATCTGACCTGGAAGATAAAGAAAAATATAAAGAAAAAAAGAAGAGCAACTAATAATTCCATCCTTCCAGATAACTCCAATTGACTTTTTAGTGTATTTTCTTTTTTTCTATTTTTAGATTTTATTTCTTTATTTGACACAGAGACAGCCAGTGAGAGAGACAGCCAGCGAGAGAGAGACAAGCAGGGGGAGTGCGAGAGGAAGAAACAGGCTCCCAGCAGAGGGGCCTGATGTGGGGCTCGATCCCAGAACGCTGGGATCACGCCCTGATCCGAAGGCAGACGCTTAATGACTGAGCCACCCAGACACCCCTTTTAGTGTATTTTCTCCCGTCCCCCCCCCATGATCTGAGACCATATAGAATCTATATAGATAAGCAATTATTTTGCCTTCTTCGTTGTTGTCATGCCATAGGCGTTTTCTTGTGTAATTAAGGTATGTGATTGGGAACTCTAGTACCTAGCACGATGCCTGGCACATACACAAGGAGCTTATTTGTTGAATGACTGTGAGTTAGGTCATTCAAAAGTCCTTCTGAGCACGGCTTTGAAAAGCTGCATGAAGTTCTTACAGACACGGCCTAATTTACAGAAGCATTTGAGACCACCTTCCTCCCTCACTGCGTGTCTTCCCATGCCTCAGCCATCCTAGGTCTCTAGGAGGATCTGGGGTGCACGGGTTCTCCTTACTCTCTGTTTTGTACTTGCTGTGCCCTCCGCCCCCCTGCCTCAGTAACTTGTCCTTACCTTTGAGGTTCCAGCTTAGCAGACGTTTCTGGCAAGTCTGCCATACCCCCAACCCCCATTGGTTCGAGTCCCTTGTCAGTGGTCCCGCAGCACTCCGGCAATATCACTCAGTCTCCTGGCAGCAAACAGAAGGCGAAGTCTAAACAGGTCATTGAGGAGAACGTAGTGACAGAGCATTTACAAAGGGGTAAACGGGGTGACAGCAAACCAGCAGGGGAAGGCGGAGCGCCCCGGGCAAGCATAAGGGAGCCCACAACCAGCTCTTAGCCTGAAGGAAAAAGGAAAAGAAGGGGTTCCTGGGGTGCAAAGAAGACTCCTGACAGAAGCTTTGGTAGGGGAGCCCACAGACACCCCGTGACCTGGCAGGGAGGGAGTCTTTCCTCTCTTCATTCTCCTATGTTCCGTGGCAGCCTCCCATTCATCAGCACCACGGAAGCCAGGAGGCAAGTGTAGGATTCCGAAAGGCCAGCAGCCCGGAGCTCAGAGCAGGGCGGAGAGGGGAGGGGCGTGCACCTGAAGGGCCGAGTGTCCAGCATTTATCCCTCCCCTGCCCAGCCCCTGCCAGACTGTATAACCCCGCACATGCGAGTCCCACACACTCATGGAAGATCCTTGAAATCGGGAACCATGCCTATCTCTTTGGGAATATATCCCTGGGAAATAACATGAAAGGGGGAGTCAGTAATGTGTGCAGCAATTCACAGCACCATTTATAATAGTGGGGGACTAGAAATGCCCCCAAGTAGGGCAGGAGTCCAGCGAGCCGGCCAGGACGTGTCATTACACAGCCATGAAAGGATTCTCCGGTGGGCTCTGTTTACACATGTAAATAGGGTCACAGGATAACAAGTGAAAAAAGCCAATCCTGCTGATTATAACTTTGTCACAAAGCATAGATGGGTCCTATACAGGGAGAGATTAAAGGTGTGTAACTTCACAATAGCTAAGAACACCGGCCAAATGCCACACCCCAGAATTTAAGGGAAAATAGCAAAGTTCTGATTGAGTTTGTCACAAATGTTAGCACAAAGTAGCTAGAATAGTTAGGATGGTGCACAATATAAAAAAGGAGGATGGCAGCTTATTTTAGGAGGCTCTGCTGGGAAAAGCCACTTGGCTTTCGTCAGCTGTCCCTCCCCCTTTCCCCCCCAATCCTCCAATATCCTAGTTGGTAGTGCAGCTCCTTTTCCAATACCCCGTGGTGAGCTTTGGGAGGAGTTTGTTGGCTGACACACAGCAAAGGGTCTTCAAAGTTTCTCAAACTTTCACGTGCATATGAATCACCTGGGGGATCCTGATAAAACACAGATTCTGCTGCTCGGGGTCTGGGAGGGACCTGAGATTTCCCATTCTGAACCATGTCCCAGAAGATGGGAACTCTGCTGGGCTTGACTGTCCTCTGAATAGCCAATTAATCCGTGGGATTATTTGTTGGCTTTTTTTTTTTTTTAACATCTTTTAAAACATATCTGCTGTTGACAAATGTGCCAATCACTCATTCTTTGTCACCCACCCTGCCTCCAGATTCGGACACACCTCTGACAGAGTGCTGGCCCTCTGGTTGAGAATCCCAGGACTTCTGGGCATCTCTACCGGCCAAAAGAACCGGCTGAATTTTCCTTTTTTTAGAATAGGCATTCCAAAAAACGATACCTTTAGTGTTCCTGATGTAAATATTATTGTGTGGAAAAGAATTTCAAACCGCATATGATTCCCACCCCTTTTCTTCCCAGCCACAATTATTTTTCTGATTATCATCGTGTGGTTCTCACACTATCTTCCTTGAATTCTTCTGACTTCGTGAATCCCTCACAACGACGAACGGAGGTGATGCAGGGCCTCAATACTGCAGAATTTCAAATCACGTCTGGTGACCTGGTGTGATTCCAAGACAGAGGAGACAGGTCCTCACCAAAGATTAGCATTTGCTGTTTGTCTCCATAATTCTCAGAGCTTGAGTCAGGCACCCCGTCAGCTGGGTCTCGCTGTAGAATGAGCTTCCCGTGGAAGGACATACATCTCTTCTCGTCCATGCTATTATATAGCCTCTTTTTTCAGACATCATTTCATTTCCCCTGAAATGCACCGTATTTTGCACGTGTCAGTCAAGAAAACCTTTCTACTATGACCAAGGTGTTTTGTTTTGTTTCTCTCCCTCACTTCCCATTAAAAAAGTATCAGGAAAGGGGCGCCTGGGTGGCACAGCGGTTAAGCATCTGCCTTCCGCTCAGGGCGTGATCCCGGCATTACGGGATCGAGCCCCACATCAGGCTCCTCCGCTATGAGCCTGCTTCTTCCTCTCCCACTCCCCCTGCTTGTGCTCCCTCTCTCGCTGGCTGTCTCTATCTCTGTTGAATGAATAAATAAAATCTTAAAAAAAAAAAAGTATCAGGAAAGCACATTGAGTTCCTATTTCCGTACGTCGCCTTGGTTATTGATTACAGTTTCTAACTTAAAAGTGAGAATCGCCTCTTGACCTCTGCCTCATTTTGTTCTTCCCCCAGCCTTCTCTCTCTCTTTGCCCGGTTCTGTTTTCCTAGCTCGATGTTGTTGTGGAATCGTTCCAGTGGACCACAGGAAAGTCAGGTCCTCCGCCACGATCCCAGGCTCATGCCGGTGGGTGACCAGCATCTCCCACGAATGCGTGAGCACGTCCGCTGGGGGGAGGGGCCGGGGGGAGGGGATTCTCTCGCAGGCTTCCTTCGCTGACTCATTGTGCGACCTTGGGTATGCCGTTTAGCCTGTTTGGCTAAATCTGTCCGCTCTGGGGACGCATCCCCTATAAATCTGGAAAGCCGTTCCCAAAGAATTATTACATCTTTGTCCCCTCGATGTTTAGTGAGGATGTAAGAAGAACTCTGTTAACGGATCTGGTCTCTGGCCCTTGCTCCTTCCGCACGTCCCTACTTCGAGCACGCGCCCCTCGCGTGAAAGAGGCTCTACTCTCGTGGCTCCCAAGTCTGTGTATGTGAAACAGAGAGATGGACAGAAACAACCCATCAACAGTCAACAGGCTTTGGCCTGAAGCTACCTCTTTGTTGTCATTCCCATCTCTGCAAAAATATTGCCTCTAGCCGGTCCCAAGAAATTTAAGTAACTCATTCATAAATACCCCACATATGTTCAATTTTCTTAGTCCTCAAACACCTACTTATTCTTTTGCCATCCCGAGCAATTAAGTATGTCTATATCAGCATTTGCCTTTCTCGTGCTCCTTTAAAAATTTAATACCCCCCCTTTCAACCCTGTGAACCTCTCAGTCTTGCAACCCAGACCAGGGAAAACCTGGTTCATAGGCTGTGGGAGGGCTGGGAACAAAGCTGTCTGCTGAACCATCTGTTGTTTCTTAGCAGTAGAAAAAGAGGATTTACAGGTTTGGGGGCAGATTATTTTTAGGGGTTTCCAGGCTACTAATATTCTATCCCTGTCTGCATAATTCCTCACCCGGGTTGAGACTCCCAGAAGTCACTGCGACCTCCACAGAGAATCAGTGTCCCTGAGATGCACTCTCATTTGGAAATATTCTAAAAATATGGAGTCTGGAGCCTCCATGCTTCTCTCTGCAGTGGTGGGACTCCCCATTTCTAGCAGAGGGAAGCACCTCACCTCTCCCGTCTGCAAGAAAGGCAGTGCCCGTTAGAGAGGGATGTGGAGGAAAAGGAATAAAACAGAAGTGGAGTCAATTTGCATGCAGATGTTTGCATTAAATATTAATCGGGCTTGAGGGTGAGGGTAGTTTCTCTTTTATTCACACTCAGGTTGCCATGCTGTCTGGGGTTTGCAGGGCTGGCTCTGGGAGGAGTGGGGAAGGAGGAAAGGAGGAAAACGGGCAACCATACCTCCGAATGCAGCTCAGGGTTCAGGCCCCCATCCTGTGCCCTCACGCTGTGGCCCAGACCGCCAAAAGCAAGTCCAAGGAACTGAAAGACGTAGAAGTTTCCAGCAACAACCAGAGAACATCTGGAGGCCAGTCTTCAACCCATGAAACCCCCTCATGCTTTGAAAGCAATGATCTGAGTCTAGGGTCAGCAGAGACTACCAGGGGAGGGACAGGAAAGCGAAGGGCGGCGGGCTAGGAGGACCCGAGTGCCGAGTGTCCTGTGAGCCCCTGGGAGGCAGGGGCCGGAGGCTGCGGTCAGGCTCTTCCTCAGCCTGGGGAGCCTGCACCCCGGTGCTGTCTTGAACAAATTCAGGAAATCCGTGCAGGAGGGTAGGGGGCAGGAAGGACTGGTGGCCCCTCTCTAGCCTCCAGCTCTTGAAGGGAGGTCAGGGCTTGTGCTATTGGCAACCGCAAAGGAAGCTGTCGCTTTGAGAAAATGATGGCTCTGTGCCCAAGGTGGGCTTCGTGATGGGTCAAAGTCCTTCCCAGAGGAAGCCCCTGAAGCCAAGTGTCCTTTCAGGAGAGGTTTCTCTGTCTTCTTTTGCTTGCTTTTTTTTTTTTTTTTTTTGAGAATGAGGGCCTCCCAGTGCCTCCAAACTCACACCAGCTGAGTGACTGTTTACTTAGCCTTCCTGCAAGGCTGGCTCTCGTCACCCTCGTCTGGGCCTGTCCCTGTGTTATCCTTTATGAGGGGAACTTGGAAATTTCCATCTTTTCCCTCTAATCTGAGTCTCCTCGGCCGCCGCCAGACGGCCCCAGGGTGCTATGGTCTCACTGCGAGAGCCGTCAATCCCGGCTGCATGCTGGCAACACCTGGACACCTTTGCAAAGTTCAGATGCCGAGATAACTCATGGTGGAATCTCTAGGGGTGGTTCCCAGGCTAAGGAGTTTTTAGAACTTCCCAGGATGATTCCAATGGGGGTTAAATTTCAGTGTTGCTGGCCTGGGGTTCTGAGCACATCCACTGGCCTGGACTTGACCGTCAGCTCTGCTGCTGCTGGAACCAGCCTGGGGCAAGTTATGGACAGCTCTCTGCCTCAGTCTCCTCATCTGTACAATGGGAACAAGAACGGTGGCAACAAGAGCACACAGTATTGGGAGGCAATATGAGCTGAGGGCTTAGACACCGGCTGGCGCAGAGTTAGCGTTTTAAAAGTGTTTGCCATTTATGATGCTGGGGAACGTGTCTCGGGTGGAATGGCAGGACGGTGCGGGAACCTGAGAAGAGGTATAAAGAATTGGAGCTATTTCTCCTGAAAAGGAGGAGGCTTTGTTGGAATATGGTGGTTGCCTTCCGATTCCTATCAGATGGAAAAGGAATGTGGTTTGTTTTGCAGAACTGTGAAGGAGAGAACACGGGTTCAGGAACGGAAAGTTTCCAACAGAGCCATTTAGCAGCAAGATGGACTGTGTCATGAGGAGTGAGTTCCCAGACTCTGGGAGTATTCAAGTAGCAGTGGGACAGTTTTTGGTGGAAATGTTGTAAAAGGAATCACGGTGGAACTAGACGAATCCCAAGGCGTCCTTGAGCCGTGCCTGGCATGTCCTGAGCACCACCAAATGTTAGCCGTTATTGGACATTCTCTTGCAGCAGACGAGGATGTGCAGGGTTGGTGTGGATGTCCTAGGTGAGTCTAAAGCTGTGTTGAAAAGGACCAAGGTCCAACCAGATGGAGCCAAACCTGTTTTCAAGTCAAGGAGGTGAAGCCGGGCCAGGCAGGGGAGCTTGGTCCAGGCCGGCCTGGAGTAGGAGTTGATGACCAAGCCAGCCATGGCTGTGGGAGGGGCTGGGATGTCTGCTGTGAAGGTGGCTGGTCTGCCTCAAGGCTCTTTTGGTTGAGCTCTGGACACCAGAGAGATGGATAGGTTGGCTTTGCTTAAGGCAGAGGGTCAGACAAGTGGATACCTTCTAAATCTGAACCTCAGCTCTGCAGTTGCCCCCCCTGCGGCCCCCAGGATACTGTTCCTTGCCACTGCACCCCACCTTCACTGCCCCTCACCTCCCTTTGCCCTGTGTGGTTTCCTACTGTACCTCGTGTGTTTTGTGAGACGTCTAGGAAGCCTGTTTTACTTGTCCTACCCTTTTCGGGGTGGTGTGGGGAACAGCACTAGCTGGGACACTATTTAACTAGAAATCAAACTGAACTTCCCTTTTGATAAGGCGACTCCTCTTTCACCCTTTTGAATCTGTCCAGCATGCATTCAGCCACTTCCCTCGCTGGGCATTTGGCAGATGGTGTCAGCCCCTGGCTCCCGGTCCTCCTCCTGCTTCCTCCCCGCCCCCTCCTCTGCCGAGCTTGTGGGGCATCCTCTGCTCATCCTTTTCCCTCACCTCCTTGTCACCTGCATCTCTCTCCTGGGTGCTCAGCCACACCCTGGACCTCATTGCCCTGCTGGAGTCTCCATCTCTGCAATGCCCTCTGTCACCACGGCCCGTGTCCTTCCGTGGTCCCACTCGCTCCCTCCTACTAAATCTCCTCCCTGTGGGCACTGGGGCCCCTGGAACCCGCTCTCTTTCGGGGCCTCTTGGACCCATCCTGGTTGCATCTATGCCCTCCCTCCCTCCTTGTCGCCTTTGGATTCCCTGGTGGCCTGGTGAGCCATTTCGGCCAAGTTCTCGAAGGTACCCCATTCCCTTCCCCACATGACCTTCCCGCGTGTCTTGTCATCTCCTCCTGATCCCAAACTCCTGCGTTCCGTGGAGGAGATTCCGAGCATGCAGAGTAATCGGACCCACGGCCCGTGGCTGCCGTCGCACTCTGTGCCCTCGGCCATCTTCCTTTTGCTCCATTTTTAGCTCCCTATCGGATTGCCGCGACAGCTGCTCCGAGTCTTTGCCACTCGGCTCCTCCAGCCCCGACTGACCCTGCTCGCCCGGCCTCCGCCTCCCGGGACAGACCTCTTCCCCGCACTGGCTAAGAAATCCAGCCCTGAGTGCTGCCCCGGCTGCTTGCTTCCCTTCTGCCTTTTCACAGAGATCACGTCTCCTTTCCTCCGGCTCTGGGGAGGGACCGGTTTGTCCTCTTTCCAAGGCTAAGCCTTCCACCTGCACCCCTCACTGTGTCATCATTTTTTTCTCTCCCTATCAAGTCTTCTAACTTCAACCCCCATTTCCTTTCGGCCCTGAGTCTTGAGACTCAAGAAACAGTCACAAAACCCTGACTTTGTCTTCTGCCGGCCTCCCTCCTTTCTCTATCATTGTCTTCATTCTCTCAAGTGGGGTTTCTCCCCTTGTGCCAGGAACCAGCCGCGCTGAGCTAATGTCCCTGGAATACGTCTGCTCTCTCCCTCCTTCCTGGGATCTGGCTTCCTGAGGTAGAAAAAGCACCGACATCAGAGTAAGACACTCAGGAGTTTAAATCCTGGCTTTGCCCCATATTGTTATATAATCTTGACCCTCGCTTGGCACATTATTAATCTTCCCAAGGAAAGGAAAATGGAAGCACCTAATTCCCTGGCTTGCTGTGAATAGTAAATGCTTCTACTTGTAAAGTGCCCAACACACAGTTGGTGCAAAATAAAAAATACTGCCCTCCATCCGTTGCTTTAGCTAATGTGCAGTCCTTCGTGTGCAACACCTTTGGTTTCTTTCACCTGTCTGTTGAATTTCTGTCCACCCTTCAAGCCTGGAGGTACTTTCCCTGTCTACCTGTTGGCACCACATCCCTCCACTTTGTTTGCTCTCTGAACCTTGTTCCTGTGTTATAGTGGGTGTCCCAGTCTACACTGTATCAGGATGTATCACAATCATTTGTACCTACTTGTCTGTGCTGTTGTGAAATCAAGAGCCTCTAGGGGCAGGGATATTGAATTCACCTTTGGATCCCTCTGGAGTGGAGCACCTTACACATAACAGCTATTCAGTATATGTGAAGCTTATAGGAAATTAAGGGGCTTCTGGGTGGCTCCGTCGGTTAAGTGACTGACTCAGGTCAGTGATTTCAGCTCAGGTCATGATCTCAGGGTCCAGAGACTGAGCTCCACGTAGGGCTCCACACTCAGCAGGGAGTCTGCTTCTCTCTCTCCCTCCCACTCCCTCTGCCCCTCCTCCCACTCAAGCTCTCTCTCTCCCCCTCTCTTCTGCCCCACTCAATCTCTTCCTCTCTCTCTAAAATAAATAAATATATTATATTTGCAAATGACACTACAGATAAAAGACTGGTATCCAAGATCTACAAAGAACTTCTCAAACTCAATACACAAGAAACAAATAAACAAATCAAAAAATGGGCAGAAGATTTGAACAGACACTTTTCCAATGAAGACGTACAAATGGCTAACAGACACATGAAAATAATGTTCAAAATCATTAGTCATCAGGGAAATTCAAATCAAAACCACATTGAGATACCACCTTACGCCAGTTAGAATGGCAAAAATTGACAAGGCAGGAAACAACAAATGTTGGAGAGGATGTGGAGAAGGGGATCCCTCTTACATTGTTGGTGGGAACGCAAGTTGGTACAGCCACTTTGGAAAACAGTGTGGAGGTCCCTTAAAAAGTTAAAAATTGAGCTACCCTTGATCCAGCAATTGCACTACTGGGTATTTACCCCAAAGATACAGACATAGTGAAGAGAAGGGCCATATGCACCCCAATGCTCATAGCAGCATTGTCCACAATAGCTAAATTGTGGAAGGAGCCGAGATGCCCTTCAACAGACGACTGGATTAAGAAGATGTGGTCCATATATACAATAGAATATTACTCAGCTATCAAAAAGAACAATTTCTCAACATTTGCTGCAACACGGATGGCACTGGAGGAGATAATGTTAAGCGAAATAAGTCAAGCAGAGAAAGACAATTATCATATGGTTTCACTCATTTATGGAACATAAGAACTAGGAAGATCAGTAGGAGAAGAAAAGGAAGAAGAAAGGGGAGCGGTAAACAGAGGAGGAATGAACCATGAGAGACTATGGACTCTGGGAAACAAACTAAGGGCTTCAGAGGGGAGGGGGTGGGGGACTGGGATAAGCTGGTGATGGGTATTAAGGAGGGCACGTATTGCATGGAGCACTGGGTGTTATACACAAGTAATGAATCATGGAACTTTACATAAAAAACTAGGGATGTACTGTATGGTGACTAACATAATATAATAAAAAAATATTATAAAAAAAAGGCAAAAAAATATTTTTTTAAAAAAGTAATTTAAAAGAATTTTAAAAGAATTTAAAAGAATTGCTTGATGCTAGGTATATCTCCATAACCTAAAAAAATTTAAAAAATCCAAGCTGATCTCTTTTTCACCTATGAATATCCTCTCTATACTTGTAGAATTTACCACAAGACAGGGATTTACAATACGAAGACCTGGAAAAAACCTCTTACCGAAGACCATCAACAAGTCTAGCCAGATGTTTTGTGGTCCTTCTGTTAGCTCATGGACATCATTTGCCTTCATGTTGCTAAGGTCCTCTTTTGGCAAATAATGAAGATGTTCCCTGCTTGGTGGAATCCATCAAGTCTCTCCTGTGGAAGAGGAAATGGACGGACTAGCCAATATCTAAGATTCTTTCCGGCTTGACCAACGACAGCTCAATGATCTTGCATTGTGAGTGCACCATAATTAAGACACTCATTTATGAAGGTGACCAAGGATGCATCTCATGTTGGTCCTGTAAGGAAAGTTCTCTGAGGAAGGCTGTTTTCTGCAGGTGCATTAATTAATTTATTTCTTCATGCAACAAATATTTATTAAGCACAGACCGTGTGCACCCAGTTTGGGGTCAGGTGCTGGGAACACAATGATAACTCAAGCCTGGTCTCAGCCGAACTCACATTTGGCATGCTCTTCTTAGAAAGAGAAGATGGAGGTGGGCTGTGGGCGAGGCCGGGCCACGTGGCTGCCTAGGCTTAGTGGCGCTCAGAGAGGACAGTCCAAGGGGACCTCTTCGCAGCAACAGCACCTGCCCCTCCTGGCAGGACCCTCCACTCAGTTACTTGGAGCATGATTCTCTGGGCTTGTCACATTATCCACGGGCAGCCTGAAATGCCTTCTGCTACACAGCAGCTTCCCTAAATTCATCTTTCAGTCTGGAGGATTTACAAAGATTTATACCATTAAGAGCAAGATCTCCACAACACGCCGTATGGGAAAAACATGTTTTGCTCCTGCCCGTATATGTATTAGTGTGTAAGCTTTTCTGGGCAGGGACCCATTTTATGTGTCATGTTCTCTCTGTAAAGCTTCATTCCCTCGTAGGGCTGATGTTTCAGAAATGTGGGTCTATAACTTCATCCGAGATCAGCATTTAGGAATTAGCACCAGTTCTTGGCTAATGGTGAGTCACCTACATTTTACAGTGGGACCCATGGGTCTGAGTCCTTTCTTATATGCCTGAAGAAAACAAAAGACCACGGAGAAGAGAATGCTGGTGTTATTTAGAATCAAGCCCTCTTGTTGGCTAAGGAGCAGTAGGACCGAAACGTGCTCATCTTCCCCATGGCCCAGAGACCATGTCTTCAAACTCGTCAGGAATACTGGGGGATAAAGCACAGGACAGACGAGGAGGCAGTTTGTCCATGCCATGTGCTCCCTGTACCTGGCCGCATATCAGATGTGCATGCCTTGTTGGTTCACAAAGTTCCCAAAGAATCCAGACTGCCCCCAAGGACAGGAACATCACGGTATGGCCTTGTGGGGACTGCAGATGGAAGGGGATATGGGGATTCTCTCCCAATTCTGCTTTGGCGATGTGGGAGGGGGGGAGGTTCCTTTCTCCTTTCTTCTCTCCTGCTGGCTGTCCCGCTTACTTGTGGACCACCTGTCAAATGCCCATGTGAGGAGACGCAGATTCACTGCTCAGGTCTCTTACAAAGCAGAGAGGAGGGGAAAGCAGAGAACAGGAAGGTCTGTGGTTTGGATGGTTTCTCTGTGTTGTTGGGAGGGGGAGGGCAGAGGGCAGTGGGCAGAGAGAGAGGAGGTGGCAGGGTCCTCAGCTGTCCTTGGCACTTATGCTTTCAAAGGCAGAGTTTTCTGGCTCTTGGAGGGGCAGATCCCAAAGGAAGGGATCTTGAGGCCCCCATCCTGTAATTCTGTTACTTTGCCCCTTCCCCACATTATCCCAGCCCCCACGTAGATCTTCTCAATGTTCATAGCAAATTTGGCTTGAAAAGTCATCTGAAGCGTACTGCATGTTTCAAGCCTCGATAATACTGGCTGTCATTTGGGCAGGCTTGACAGTTTCACAAGCCCGCTCACATTTGCTCTCATTCTCTTTGATTGGATCCTTAAAACACTTGTAGGTAGTAGGCAGGGTAGGCTAGTCCTTGTCCTGGTTTACAGTTGAGGAGTTTAGGCTCAGATCTGTTTTCACTATAGAATCCTACGGAGTGCCACAATGTCAAAAACGTTTTACTTTTTTCATTAAATGATACCTGTGTGGCAGAGGGATAGTTAGTGGGAGTCCTGTATGCCAGCATGGAGATTCCAACATCCAGTGTTACAGAACGATGATGAGCTCAGTGTTACATGGACACAGCCTGGGGGTAGAGAAGCTGAGGGATACTGAAGAGATGGTGGGCCTCATTCTTGCCAGAGGGTATCACTCCACACCATGGTCAGCCTAAGGCATTTCTTTTTTTTTTCCTCCCTCTCTCTCTCTTTTTTAAAAAGATTTTATTTATTTGACAGAGAGAGGGAGAGAGAGAGAGAGAGAGGGAAAGTGGCAGGCAGAGAGAGAGGGACAAGCAGGCTTCCTGGTGAGTGGGGAGCCTGGTGTGGGACTCGATCCCTGGACCCTAGGATCATGACTGGAGCTGAAGGCAGCTGCTTAACTCACTGAGCCACCCAGGCACCCCAGCCTAAGGCATTTCTTTTGTTCTTTAAGGAGCAGCTGACCCAAGAGCCCTTCTCCCATCTCTGACAAGCCCACAGATTTAATCTGATATACAGACGCAGGGAGCCACTCAGCTGAATGAGTGCAAATGCCCTTTATCTTGGGGCTCTTTCTTAGCTCCACCCAGGAGACCAACAAGAATGCAAAGGGAACAGGACCCTGTATCACCTGAAATTTTCTGACCAGCCAAAGAAAACCAACTAACGACCAACGGACAACACTGGCAGCCATTATCAAAAATTATCAAGTGAACAGAATGGCTTAATTTGGCCAATTGGGAGTAGTCAGGGACTGAAATAAAATGGCATATGAGGCAGCAAAATAAATCCTCTTATATTACCTTTCTGCCTTTGGCCATCTTATTAGGTGTAATTTGGATGTTCCCAATACACACTCACTACATATTTCCACGTGCTCACATGACATTTGAGCTCATGAATGTTATGGTCATAGTCATTTTCAGTCTGTTTCAATTATTATGTTACTTTTTCCTGCTTAATGTAATAAGAATTTTTGGATAGAAATGGAGATAATCATAGTCATAACTGTCCTACCCAAGGACAGAGAAGAGACGCTTCCTGTGAGCTCCCTCATAAACTAGAAATACAGCTAACAGTTGTTCTGCCTGTCAACAAAAACATCGGAGACTAAAATCAGCCATGGACCACTTACTGAGAAAATCCAGAATGGCCCACAGTGGACAGGTAGATTGTATTGACCTATTATCCACCGCCCCAGGTTGATACCTAAGCATCTTGACTGGGATAGATAGACGCTCATTCCAGATTTAGATTTGCATTTTCAGGAACTGAAGCAAACACTTTTAAGCTGTGGTCCATATATACAATGGAATATTACTCAGCTATCAGAAAGAACGAGTTCTCAACATTTGCTGCAACATGGACGGCACTGGAGGAGATAATGCTAAGTGAAATAAGTCAAGCGGAGAAAGACAAGTATCATATGATTTCTCTTATCTATGGAACATAAGAACTAGGAAGATACGTAGGGGAAGAAAGGGATAAAGAAAGGGGGGTAATCAGAAGGGGGAATGAAGCATGAGAGACTATGGACTCTGAGAAACAAACTGAGGGCTTCAGAGGGGGGTGGGGGAATGGGATAGGCTGGTGATGGGTATTAGGAGGGCACGTATTGCATGGTGCACTGGGTGTTATACGCAAGTAATGAATCATCGAACTTTGCATCAGAAACCAGGGATGTACTGTATGGTGACTAACAGAATATAATAAAAAAACATTAAAAAAAGACACCATGAGGGACTTAGAGCAGGAAGTTTTAAAATTTGGATCTGCCCCTTATGTATCATTGTGAGAATCAAAGAATCCATATTACTATAAGTGCCCGACGGCGATGTGCTGTGAAGAGTCGTACGCAGTGCACTTACGCACTTACCGCCCACAAAGCCGTGTACGTATTGCAATTGGAATCAGCAATCAAAACACATTGTTCACCAAATTGTGGGGGGGGGTGGTGGTGGTAAGGGACTGAGGGGTCAGCTTGCACGATAGAATGAATGAGTGTTAACACTTTAAGAAAGTACTAATTGAAATTGGATGAAAGTATTAGTTGCTAGTACCACAGGTGGCAGAATCTTTTAACATCTTAGACAATTTAGAGTAGAAAATTGGCCCGCTGCTGACTGATCTTAAGATCTGACTCAACACTCAGTGTCCAAAGTCAAATGTTTTAGGGTAGCGTATAAATAGCTCTTGCAGTTGAAATTGGTTCACGATTCCAAAGCTTAGCTGGTTAGAGGAGAACTGCTGTCCTCCACATTTCAATAAAATCAATTACTCTGGGACAGTGTAGCCAGAGTTGTCCCAGCAGAAGGAAATCAGAAGAGGTATTCGTGGATGCTGGTACACATGCATTTTAAACAAAATGTTTATTCATCAGCAGCCATTTAATCAGACACGTGGGTTTACTTGGAATGTTTACACAGGCCACGTTTTAGAAGACAAGGCAAAGAATCACAAAACCTTTGTTCTTCTCTTCAAACCAAATGAACTAAACAGTGTGTGCCATTTCCTGACTGCCCATCGTGCTTCTAGGTACTTTGTTTCACACCAGCCACATGGTAGATATTGTATCCGTCTTGCAGAGCAGGATGCACGAGGGTGCTAAGGCTCAGGGGCTGAGTAACTTTTCCTGGGGAGTCACAGAGCTAGGAACAGCCAAGGCTATCTGATTCCAAAGCCCATTGGTTTTTTTTTTTTTTTTTTTTTTTGCTCAACTCTGCCTCGGAAAACTCTCTTTTTAACTGAATCTTCTATGGTTTTCACAAGTGTACCCATGTGTCTACACACACACACACACACACACACACACACACACACACATCTATATATATGCATAGGTGGCATGAAATGTTAAGGGGTTCCTTGACACTGTCTACTGCAGGCAGAACCTTGCTGGGGGGGATTCCCTTAATGGGGTGATCAAATTCTTAGGTCTTGCAAATGGATTGTATCAGTGACATGTTATCCAGGGGACTGACTCACGCTGACCAAACTGATTGATACAACAGGTATTGCTTTGGCAATTAAATGTGAACAAAAGCGATACAATTCACCAAGTTTCCTTCCTAGCATGGTGGTGATCATGGGGGCATGTGTTGAGGCGGAGTCTCTGTCGGCTGGGTTCCTGGCTGCCTCTTGCTGAGCTGACCTGGGCTGGGCAGTAGGGGGGAGAGGGAAATAAGCTTGCTCTTGAATCAACAGAGGCGATGGGGTTGGTTGATAGGTATATAACCTTGCCTATCCTGACTGATACAATAACAATGGATAGAATCTAGTTCACCCATATACATGAAAGGGGTGCTTGAGGCCAAATAAGGTTTTTAATAAAACCTTCATTAAAATCTCAATGACCTGTAAGCCGACTAATCAAAATCCAATTAATTTGTGTACTTCCCACTCTCCTCAGTGTGCTGGTCCCAGCCACCTTCCTCTCTGGATAATTGTGAATGTCAATTGTTCTTTCTCCTTTTGTCACCCAGCCTCCTTCCCTGATCCAATCCTGGGGTGTACCTGTTACAATTAAAAAAAAAAAACTGTTTTCCAAACTGATATTTTAGTTGACAATATATTGGAACTATCTCTCTATGAAATTAATTCTCACTGAAGGATCATGGCTTGAAAATCAGGGCCAGTCATTTGCCCAAGGCCCTTCCTCCCAGTGGGCTGATCCTGGTGTGCTAGAGAGAAGGGCAGGTGGTGACTTGATGTATAGAGAATTAGAACAAAAGGAACAGTCTCTGCAAGGAATAATTCCATCGGCAGTGGTGCCCTAATTGTCAGGCGTCCTGACCCCTAGCCCAGTCCTCTATACATACAATACATCTAATGCTTGCTTAACCAGAAAATGACATCTGGTTAACTGAGATTTCATGGTAGACTCTATTTTGCAACAAAGCTATAGCTGCATTCTTAAGAAGCCTCAGGTAATCAAAAACAAAATTAAAAAAGAATTATTTTGATGGTTGAAAAAAAAAAGCTAGAAGCTGTCTCACTCAACGTAACTAAATTATTTTTCTTGCAGGATTTCCAATAATAAAAGTACTTCAAAGATATCTTTTGTTATTGAAAACTTAAAACTCCGAACTATTTAACCAAAATGGACAAAAGCAATCCTAAAGATCACAGAGGAAAGCCTAGATGGCATTTAGGATTGAAAATAAAATCTATGGATTGACAATCCAAGACTAGGAATCCTAGCACAGCTCATGGCCCCAGTGCCTGGGCAATGGGCCACTCAAACCAAGTATGCCTGGGATCTGCCCCCTTCCCCCACCTCCACCAGCTTCTTCTCCTCCTCGAGTTGTGCCAATGCCTGGTGCTGATCATGTGAAGCCAAGCACAGTAGGAGTAATACAAACCACGTTCCCAGAATTATTGCTTTATGTCTTATCCACATTCATGAGAACATGTGTTAGACCAGCTCTCCTGTACATTTGGTCATCACCACTTCTGTGAATCAACCGAGAAACAAAACAAGAAAACAAACAAAGAGGGCGTGTTTTTACCCCTTCTCATGTGGCCTGCCAGCCTTTATTTCACATAGTGGTCCCTCAGAGAACAAGCCACAGGGAAGTCGATGCTGTGGATGTCACCGGGTAACATGACCCGTGGCTCTTGGAGCTGGGCATATTGTCCAAAGGGGAAAAAGTACCTGCCATTTGTTAGGACTGAATGCCTGCCAGAGTGTGTCCCTTTCACTGGGAAGGATTCCTAAAAGGATGCATTCAAGTCCACAAACCATGCGATATCTGATGTTTTATCTGAAAGTAGATGAGGGCTGGGGGAGGGGGAGGGGCGGGGAAGGCAGAGAGAGAAGGAGAGCGGGGGGGGGGGGGGGGGGGGGGGGAGAGAAAGAGCAGAAACAAATGAAATCGATTGAAACAGCTTTCTTCCATATCCCCAAACTGAAACGCTCGACAGAAAAATTCCAGAAAAGCTGCAGGAACTTCTTACCTTTAGGAACAACAGAATAGCGTAAGGTCAGAAAACCACCAAGAGAAAAAAGTGGATCTTCCTCAGGAAAGCCTGTTCTACAAAGAGTCACAAAACGGGCAGGAGAAGGTTTATTTTTGACCCACGCTGAAGGGAGAAATTTGGCCCCCAGCAGATCTCAGCATTTTCGAGGGTCCACTTGTCCTGAGGAGTTTTGAGAAAACTCCAGTCTTCTGTAGGCTCTGGGGCTTATCAGTTGCCATGGAAACCATTAATCTCACTGCTGAAGTTCTAAGTGATTTGAGATGAAGAATGTTCACTCGAACCCATTTTACCCGGGCCCCTCTTCCTCCATACGACTGCCCTAGCAGCTGAGTGCCCCCCGCTGCTGCCCCTGGGCCACGGGGCTGTGAAGGTCTAAATAGTCCACAAATTAATGCAAGCAGTCCGCTCTGTAGTTAGGGAACTCTAGCTGGCAGAGAACCCAAGCAGGTCTGAGACAAGTTGGTGTAAATGCTGGCACGGACTGGCTCACCTGTTGTGTGATTAAGTCATGAGGTTGCTGCTTGTTCTCTTTGGGACCAGGCCAGGCAGCATTTGTTCAAGTGAAAAATAAGGCTCTGTGTGTGTGGTGTGACTGTAGCAACAGAAACAAATGGGCAAACAGATTCCGGTGGAGGAAAAGAATGAAAAAGTGGGCGGCAGGGACAATCAGGCAGCTGTGTTGAAAGGTGTCTTAGTCAGGATGGCTCGGTGGCAAGAAACAAAAACCTACTCAGCTCGAGTACAGAGGGGTTTGTTTGATGGTACAGGAACCCAACTGAAGGAAGTAGGAGCTGACATCGGCAGCTGGGGAACTGCCCCCAGCTTCTCACATTCTCCGCTCTCCCATCACATGGGTCTGATGTGGAGTTGGGTTGCGTGGAGCCTTGGCGTGGGGGGGGGGGGGGCACTCCAGCTCCTCGTAGTCTTACAGCTCGGGGACCGAGGGCTCTCTAACAGATGTGTCTCTAGTAGGGATTCCTAAGGCAGGTATCTGATTGGTCCAATTGCCTGTGGACAGTGGGGTCAGAGGGTGGGCTTCCTCTGACCAGGTTGTGGGTAAGTTCTCTGAGAGAGAGGTAGAATTAGGGGGTAGAAGTGATAGGTGGAGGAAATGATACACATTTGCAGAAGGAAAGCTTGGCATGGACACTGACAAATAGTAATGGCTCAGAATGGACCCTGGCCATAAACAACAGAGTAGCTGGAGCGTCCTTTCAGGCTGAATACTGTTCTGGTGTGAGCGATACAGGAAAAGGGCAGCATGGAGGACTGGTTGTGGATTCCAGAGACAACAGGGAGGCAATGCAGCTGGAGGGGTTAAAGAGATGCTAAATGTATAAAGGAGTTGAGTAATTGAAAGTCCTGGTGAGAACAAAGACCGGGAGTTTGGAGGCTCTAGAGAACAAAGATGGCCTCCAGGGAGAGCCAGTCCTAGAGCAGGCTGACTGGGGAGGGAGTGCGTGTTGGCGCAGACTCAGGTGAGGTCTGGGTTGTGGCCACGCCGGGTACGAGGTACGAACACCTGGATAAGTGTCATAACTGTGGATGATGTTATTTGTGTCCCCCCCACAAATTCATATGTTAAAATCCTAAGCCCTCAGCACCTCAACATGTGACTGTGCTTGGAGGCAGGGTCTTTAAAGAGTTCATTAAGGTTAAATGAGGTCATAGGGGTGGGCCTGAATCCGGCATGACTGGTGTCCTTATAATAAGAAGGGATTAGGACACAAGACAGACACAGAGGGAAAACCGCATGAGGACCCAGGGAAAAGTTGGCATCTGCAAGCCAAGGAGAGAAGCCTCAGGAGAAACCAGCCCTGCCGACGCCTCAGTCTTGGACTTTCAGCGTCCTGAACTGTGAGAAATAAATGTCTGTCAGTTAAGCCCCCAAGCCCGTGCTACTTTGTTACTGCCGCCCTCGCAGGCCAACACAGATGGAAGCGGAGAGGGTCATTTATTGGCCGAGAGGCAGCACCGGGATTCAGAGAAAGCCAGACACACCTATCTGAGCCGATGGAACTTAGGGAGTGAGAGAAGCCAAGAGGAGGGGAATGTATATCGCAGGGAGAGCAAGGAGTTCAAGGAAAGAGGTGAGAGAGGAGAGGTCTGCATTACAGAGAGAACGGCCCACAGTGCAGGGGATTTAGGTGAATCGAGGCAGCTAGGAGGAGGCGACGGGACAAAGGAGCCGGTGAGGTGGGCAAAGTGGGATGGCTGTTTGGGTTGGGCTCAGGCAGCGAGAGTAGGAGAATAAATGCCCCATGGCATGTACAGGATGCAGATCCGTGACGTCACAGGAGCATGGGGTGGAGGGGAAACGGAGCCATGTCAGAGGCAGGAGGACTTGACACGGGCTTGGCAGGATCTTGTAATTGATGGAGGAAGTGGAGTTAAAGAAACACACATGTGGGGGCGCCTGGGTGGCACAGCGGTTAAGCGTCTGCCTTCGGCTCAGGGCGTGATCCCAGCGTTATGGGATCGAGCCCCACATCAGGCTCCTCCGCTATGAGCCTGCTTCTTCCTCTCCCACTCCCCCTGCTGTGTTCCTTCTCTCGCTGGCTGTCTCTATCTCTGTCGAATAAATAAATAAAATCTTAAAAAAAAAAAAAAAAGAAACACACACACACACACCCGTTTTGTCAGAGGAGAACTCAGGGATTCAGGTATTCTGGAACAAGAAGAATCCCAGGCCTTGTGTCATAGTGACCCCTTACCAGGGAGCCCGGAATATGTCCAGTCTGAATGAGAAGCTCTGGAATTCTTCGGGGTGCTTGGATGTGACTGGACCCTTATGGCCTATTATGGTCAGACTCTGTGCCCCCAGCTGCCTTGGAATAAAACCAGTTTCTGACTTGTTTTTCTGTTTCTGCCAAATTAGTAAAGCACAGAGGCTCTCCTGCTTTGACTAATTCTGAGGCTTAGCTTTTTGAGGACTGATCTTGCTCAGTGGTTTGCTTCGCCAGAGGAAGGATTGTGGGAACTTTGGGTAAAATCTTCCAGAAGTGCAGTTGAAGGTCAGTAACTGATTTGTGTAGAATTTGGGAGGGGGTGGGCAGTCGTGAGTGGTGGCTGGTTAAAAAAAATGAGAGTGAGTGTGTAGGTATCTTGGGGATGTGTCCAGCGTGAACCAGAGGTGTGCCCGACAGTGCAGCCAGGCCCTAGGCTTGGGATACATTGCATAGTATCATCACGTAAGTAATGCCAATTCCATCAGATAGCGACGCACTGATAGCTTAACACACTTAGATGTGGCCAATAGCACTTGAATGCAGGCTGTGTAGGAGGAAAGGCCGTTTTCTGCTGTATTTTCAAGCGCCTGGAGGAAGTGCCTAACACGTACTGGTGTTCATAAATGTCTGCAGAAGGAATGAGCCAATCACAGAGGTGAAATGCATGGAGTTCAAAACCTCGGGTACCTCCACCCTCTCCCATCCCTCCCACCCTCTAGTGTCTTTTGTCCAAACAACAACAACCACCACCACCACCACAACCAAAACTGGGCAAAGAACATCTACAGAAAATCACATAAGAGGGACAGAAAGGCTAGAGTATGTTCAGCATCCTCCGAATCGAGGAAATACGACTCACATGTTTTTATATGCTGCTTTAACATCAGCATACGTGTTATTTTGCAATCAGCAAAGGTTAAAAAACGATACTACTGAATGCTGGCATGAATGCAGTAAGATACTCCCTTATATTTCAGGTGGGAATGTAAAGGGGTATAACTTTTATGAAAAGTCAGTGTGTATCAAAAATGGTAAATTGCGGGGTGCCTGGGTGGCTCAGTCGTTAAGCGTCTGCCTTTGGCTCAGGGCGTGATCCCGGCGTTATGGGATCGAGCCCCACATCAGGCTCCTCCGCTATGAGCCTGCTTCTTCCTCTCCCACTCCCCCTGCTTGTGTTCCCCCTCTCGCTGGCTGTCTCTCTCTCTGTCAAATAAATAAATAAAATCTTTAAAAAAAATGGTAAATTGCAAAAATATTGTAAGAATGATTACAATAATCATCTGAGTTGTTGCGCTTCTGATTATAATTGTATGGTTAAGTCTTGGATCAAGCTGAATTCATTATACTGAATTCCCGCATTTCAGGGAGGCATTTGCAAGGAAATGACAATGTATTATTTGAGGAGAAGTATTGATAGTAGAAATAATGAGATATTAAGGCAGAAGTAGAAATGAGCAATCTAGAAAATGTTTCTGACCACATAGCAAGAATTGTGGTTTTTATGTTTGTTTTGTTTTGATGTAGAATAAAACAGCCAAAGGGCCCCAGGAGACCAATCACTAATTAAGTCCTAGTATGCACAGAGCTAAGACCCAATTATTCCCTACCACGTTTTATAATATTTTACCAATTTGCTTTTTTATGACTGAGGTTTATGTCATGAGCTTGTTTAACTTTAAAAGCACTCTAGTAGGCATTTAGCTAACACTTAAAATCAATACATTAACAATTTATATTCAGTATATTATAGGGCTTCAGTTACATTGTAATCTTTTGACTAAGGTACTTGAATAGTCCTTGGCTTTTGGATGAATGCCTAGGGACATGGCATTTGCATGACTGTATTTGTTATCTTAACACCCCAACCTATATTTTACTGTATAGCAGTTTCAAAAAAATAGAGTACATAGTGCATATAATCGTGATGGGGAATCTTTCTCAATTCAGACGTAGGGCTACATGTAAAATCAAATCCTGATTATCTTGGTAAGTAGGACTGGTGTGTGCATGTGTGTATATCTAAGACTTGTGGAACTCATTTGTTTTCAAATTTTATTTGATGGGCAAGTAGGAATGCTTTGGAGCTAAGTCGTCATTGAGAAACCACCGAGTGCAAATGTTACACACCTGTCGGCCATGAATGACCCTTTCTTTCTGGAGCTGCTGTGATGTTAACTTTGCCTTCTTTCCCTTCTAGCCAGGCTTCTCTTTCCAGCGTGCTCTCTAGCGATTAGTCATTTCAGCAGGACTTCCCCATCTGTTCCGAAAGCCGGTTCCGTGTGAGAGAATGCGGGGCAGTGCTTTGAAATTCGCAGAGGGTTAGTGTGCAGATGGCAGTGGGGAGGTCTTGGCTCCCCCACGTAGGAGACAAATGCACTGGGGGATACCTCCACCCACCCCCTCTGCACATGTTCCTCTGCAAGCCTGTGTTGGCTCAGTTTTTAGAAGCTTCCAGTCTGAGCCTTCCCAGGGAGCTCACCTCTCTCCTCTGCAAGACCTTGTGACACATGGGTCAATACAGCATAGTCCCTGTCTGTCCTCAAGGAGGTCACCATCTGGGACACACGTAGCTTACCGCCTTGCACTGGTCCTTTACCCCGTGCGAACTGACTTCTCTTCCCTTGGGACGTTCCCCCACCACACCCAGCAGTTGAAGCTTGGCGGCCTTCTTTTGGGCCTGGTCCTGTTGGACTTGTGTGAATGGGGGTCAAAACATTCGCTCCGTCCTTATTCTCCTTCTTTCAGTGACCAGCCATCCTGCTTAAACCCAAGTGTGGGCCTTACATTCCTTGGCTCCAGGGCCTTCCATGGTTCTCTGTTGCTGATGGGGTATATTATCCATTTCATTTTTTGCATGGCACCCCCTTCCCTTCTTTCTGCTGGCTTCACTTTTTTTTTTTTAAAGATTTTATTTATTTATTTGATAGAGACAGAGAAGGCCAGCGAGAGAGGGAATACAAGCAGGGGGAGTGGGAGAGGAAGAAGCAGGCTTCCAGTGGAGGAGCCTGATGTGGGGCTCGATCCCATAACGCCGGGATCACGCCCTGAACGAAAGGCAGACGCTTAACGACTGTGCCACCCAGGTGCCCCTGGTGGCTTCACTTTAATTCCACTTGTGCTCGCTGTTCTTGAAATGTTAACATTTTAGGCTCAGGTCCTTACCTAATCGGTACACTGATCATAGGTCTTACCTCCCCAATTCCCCCCACCCCTCCTGCCACTGCTACCATGGAGTTCTATTCATTCTTCGAGGTCCAATTAAGAACTCATATTGTGTTTGTGATCACAGCCTTGTAGTACAGCTTGAAATCTGGCATTGTGATGCCCGCAGCTTTGTTTTTCCTTTTCAACAATTCCTTGGCGATTCGGGGCCTTTTCTGATTCCATACAAATTTAAGGGTTCCAGTTCTTTGAAAAATGTCATTGGTATTTTGATCAGGATAGCATTGAAAGTGTAGATTGCTCCGGGTAGCATGGACATTTTAACTATGTTAATTCCTCCGATCCAGGAGCATGGAATATTTTTCCACCTTTTTGTGTCTTCTTCAATGTCTTTCAAGAGTGATTTGTGGTTTCTAGAATATAGAGGTCCATATATACAATGGAATATTACTCAGCTATCAAAAAGAACGAGTTCTCAACATTTGCTGCAACATGGACGGCACTGGAGGAGATAATGCTAAGTGAAATAAGTCAAGCAGAGAAAGGCAATTATATGATTTCTCTCATCTATGGAGCATAAGAACTAGAATGATCAGTAGGGGAAGAAAGGGATAAAGAAAGGGGGGGGTAATCAGAAGGGGGAATGAAGCATGAGAGACTATGGACTCTGAGAAACAAACTGAGGGCTTCAGAGGGGAGGGAGGTGGGGGAATGGGATAGACCGGTGATGGGTAGTAAGGAGGGCACGTGTTGCATGGTGCACTGGGTGTTAGACGCAACTAATGAATCATCGAACTTTACATCAAAAACCAGGGATGTACTGTATGGTGACCAACATAATAAAATAGAAAAAATATTAAAAAAAAAAAAGAACTCATATTGTGGCAGCTTCTCTGACCCCCATGCAAAGCGAAGTTTTTGTGCCTCACAGCCATTTATTCCACCCGTACTATACCACTGATAATGCATTATGGTTACTTGCATGTTTGCTCATCTTTTTCACTGAACTGTGGGCCTAATTAATTCATTCAACCTATTCTCTCTTTGTGCCTGGCATTTAATAGATGCTTAGTAAAACTTTGTTAAATATAAACAGATGAATCCCTTAACTCCTCCACTTCCTCTAATTGACTACAAGTTTCTTGGGGCGGCCATTCTGTTTTTCCTCTTTGTTTACTCCATTGAACTCAGCTTGGTACCTGCCACATAGTAAATTCTCAATAAATGTTGAAAGTAGTATCTATCTATCTTTCTATCCATCTATCTATCTATGAAAGCCCGAATAAAGCAACAAAAAAAATCTGTCTGGCAACATTCTAAGTTGGGGGGGGATGGAGATGGTAACATTGCCCATGTTTTGGATAAAGAACTTGAGCAACAGAGAGAGTATATTGTGGGTACAACTCTGACTTTCTAATTGTATTACTTATTTTGCTTCTTTGGACACTTCTGAAAGTCTCATCTAAGGTAACGCCAAAGAATTGGGTAGACATCACTGTCTTGAAGAAGTCTTAGGTCTCAGGAAAGCCAAGGGCTCTTGCACACTGAGCACATCTGCTATGTAAATGAACCCCAGCACC
Source organism: Ursus arctos (assembly GCF_023065955.2). Taxonomy (NCBI): domain Eukaryota; kingdom Metazoa; phylum Chordata; class Mammalia; order Carnivora; family Ursidae; genus Ursus; species Ursus arctos. The sequence continues at coordinate 11,451,242 of NW_026622997.1, read as the reverse complement.
TCCCAAGGCCCCTCCCCCAGGACATCAGGGGCTCTTTCTGGCCGTACAGCTCTCTATTCCTGTTCTACTGGAGATCCAGCTGGACTCTGGGTTCAGCCCAGCCTTCCCATCATGGCAGTAGGACCCTTATGTGACCGACATTTAATCTCCATTAAAAAGCATTGGTTCATATTTTTGAGTTTTTTTCTTTTTCTTTTCTGGAACCACGTTCATTCACTCAGCAGCATTTAGCAGGTTGGCTGCCGTGTGCCAGGCATTCTGCTGGGTGCTGACGTACAGTGATGGAGAAAGTAAACACAGTCCCTGGTCTCGGGGGCTCCCAGACCAGCAGGGCGGGCCAACAGACACTCACGCATTTGCTCACACCTCACTACCACACAGGTGGGGCAATGTGCACAGGACCACAAAGGAGGGGTTGGGCTGGGGCTGCGGCTGTGACTTGGCCCCCAGGGCCATTTGTCCAGACTGGATGACTCAGGGCAGCCAGGCCCAAGAGGCTGAAGGAAGCAAGGAGGAGGCTGATGGAGGAAATGCTGCAGAGAAGAGGAAATACACACGATGTCCTTTTCGCATCCCACGTGGCAAGATGAAACTTCAGCTCAGGTAGCTTTCTTTCCCTTTATTCTCAGCTCTGCTGGGCTCCTTCTGTTCCCCTTCCCCAAAGAGTTTAACCCTGTTGCTATTTTCTGTAGATGCACACAGGCACAGAAATGTGCATGTGAATACACACCCACACCCCCCCTCACACACATGCACAGAACACTGTGGTCTCTGCTCCAGCTTCCAGGATGTCTGATTCAGGGAGGGTATGGGCTCACTTGCCTTTCTGATCTCAACTCACTGTCCTGCTGCCTCTAGCTACTGAAGTTTTGCTCCTATTGAGACAGTAGAAACCAAATAAATAGAGGCAAGCAAACCACGGAACTCAAGGAAACAGGAGGAAGGGAGAGAACGACGCTGTTCTGCCGTGGTAGGTATGCCACCAAGTGCTTTGCTAGGGATTACCTGGAAAAAACAAAATCTGCCCGGCCCGTTGGTTGCGTTTTATTTTTAAACTGGTCACGGTGGTATGAAAAGTGAAACTATCATAAAAGTTAAAATGGCAAATGTCGATTTCTCTCTTTTCCTGATTTCACAACTCAGGCAGAAGAGGAGTTAAATCGTAGTAGTGCAAGCAAGTAGCAGAGCAAAAGTCACTGTGCTATTTCTTGGAACTATTTCGGCCTAACCAGTTATCATTTCTCAAGCCCGCTGAAAGCGTGCCAGGAGCTGTCTGCATAAGCAGCCGGCACGGGGTGTTCTGGGCTTTGGGCGTAATGCTGAACAGCTTTTACAGTTATCTCTTTAATTGGCCTCCTATTTGCTTTTATTTTAAGCAGTGCCTTTTGGTGGAAAGTGCACTGAGCTAAGAGTCAGAATATCCGGGGTCTAGTCTTCACCAGACCCTAGCCAATGACTGCCTTCCGCAGCCGTCGGATTCTTTGCCCCCGAGAGGAGAAGCAATTCAAGCAGAGCCTTTTAAAGGTCCTTCCTACCTCCAAGAGCCTCTGTCCTAGGTTAGGGCTGGCAAACGGCAGCCCCCTGACTGTGTGTGTTTCGTCCATACACTAAGGGTGATTTCTACATTTTTAATGGTTGAACGAAATCGAAAGAAGAGTAATATTTTGTGATCTATGAAAATGGTCCCTCTTCTAATTTGGCGTCCATAAGTCAAGTCTTACTGGAATAGGGGCATATTCATTTGTCTACGACTGCTTTTGTACTTTAATGGTAGAGCTGAGCGGCTGTCGCAGAGACCACGTGACCCATAATGCCTAAAATGTTTACCATCTGGTTGTTTACGGAAAAGTTCGCTGATACCTGTTGACCACAGTACAACATATATGCTTACTTTTGCATTCATGAAAACAATAATACCTCAGTGAGTAAGAAGTAAATGAAATAATGAGTGTATATTGAGAAAGGATGTCATGTACAAAAATACCCATCTCCTGGGGGGTGCTGGGTGGAGAAGGAAGAAACCCTTACCCATTGTTTGTACATAAGCAAGTTATATTTTTTATTCAGAAGCATTAAAAATGTATAGGATTGCAGATGTGTGAAATTTTGGAAGGAAAAAATAATATGAACTTACTTGCTGGGTCGGTATGATTCTAGATGAGATTTTGTGTGTGTGTGTGTGTGTGCGTTGCAATTATTTAGACTACTGCTATAACTCCATTTTAAGATTTTATTTTTATGTATTTATTTATTTGTCAGAGAGAGAGAGGGAGGGAGAGAGAGAGCATAAGCAGGGGGAGAAGCAGACAGAGGGAGAAGCAGGCTCTCTGCCGAGCAAGGTGCCCCATAAGGGGCTTGATCCCAGGACCCTGAGATCATGACCTGAGCCAAAGGCAGAAGCTTAACTGACTGAGCCACCCAGGTGTCCCTATAACTCCATTTAAAATCAATAAGGGGGCACCTGGGTGGCTCATTTGATTAAGCGCTGGACTCTTGATTTTGACTCAGGTGGTGATCTTAGGGGCCTGAGTTTGAGACCCGTGTCGAGTTCCACACTCAGCATAGAGTCTGCTCGAGATTATCTCTGCCCCTCCCCACTGCACTCTCTTTCTTTTTTAAATAAATAAACAAATCTTTAAAAAAAAATAAATAAAATAAATAAGAAAAAGGGGAGAGTACCTCACGTTTATTTCAAAATTAATGTTCAAAAAAATTTTTTTTTTAATTTCCAAAGTGAACATTGAACTTTAATGGATGAGATCTAGTTGTCTCTGTATTCCACACTAAGTTGTCCATGGGAAACACTGTCCCAAATAATTGAAAGATATAAAGAGTCAAGTAATGGAAACAATATACAATTAAAGAAAAATTACAGCAGCCATGATTTATGGGTTTTGTTACCATAATATTAGAATATTCCTTTACCTGTTAAATAGTTCGTCATTTACTTCAGTGTTTAGCAAGAAAAGCAAAATTCTCCTTGTTTAAAATTTAACTTATTCAGAAAGCTGGGAGGAAAAAAATGAGCATTTTAAATGGGATTGGGTCAATTTTAGGTTTGGCAAAAGACACAAAGGTCAAAGTCTATCCTGAGAGGTTCAGAGCTTCAGCGTGCCAAAGAATAACCTGGAGATAGCAGAACTTGGATTCCACATCCTACTTTCTAAAGACACTGTCGAGGGAGCTTCCAGATCCACTCAGTTAGCTTGTGTCTTTGTCATGTAAGTAACAACGTCTTTTCTCCATGGAAGTCCCCAGTGGTTTGATTGAACAGGAAGAGTTCTCCGTGGACACAGCCTTACAGTGAGCCACGCACAAGCTTCACAAAGAATGTGGGGTTGCCCCCCTCTCTTCCCTGATGTGTAGAATGATCTGGACAATGAAATTTCAGGAGACTTAGGCACCTATTCCTGGGCTGGCACTGTGGTTTCTCCTGGTATTAGTAGTGGGACCTTGGACAAGCCACTTAATCCCACGGAACCTTGACTTCTTCATCTCCAAAGGGGAATGACAGTAACACTCATTTCATGGAGTTGTGAACACTGACTAAGGAAACCCATGGAAAAAGGCTAACATACAGCGCCTGGTGTATAGTTCTCTTTCAATGAATGTTAGCCCTCCTTGTTAGCATGGGTGGTCAGGTAGCTAAAAAAACAACAAAACAAATAGTGCTTGGTGGTGGGGGTTTGAGTAAATGCTTTTCCATTTTCTGCAAGCCCTGGGTCACAGATAAATGTAGACTGTCCAGCTCACTGGTTTGTAAAGGATGAAAATGTCTGGCAGAATTTGTTAGCAACTTTACGTCTTTGTAGAATGTCTTAGGCAGAAGTTCTTCAGCACTTGATGAGTGATTTTTTTTTTTTTACATTAATATCCATCCAACAAAATGATGAAGTACATGCCGGTCATTGGATCTGTCAGGAATGGTCAATAAACAATGACAAAGGATATTTTACATTCTCACAATAAACACTGCTGCTCCTTCTCACCATCTTCCTTGATAAACACCATCTGGAGGGAGTTTCACCCGAGAGGCAGCTCACTGCCATGATGAAGGATAAAGTCAGCGGCTGCCGGAATTTATCATTGCCCCCCCCTTTTTTTAAGCATGGTAACTGATGGGGCTCCCTGGGTTGGGACCCTGGATTCTAGTGGCGCTCTTCCTGACATGGGAGACAACTTTGGGTAATGACTTATTTATCTTTTTCTTTAACTCTCTGTCATCGCAGCCTCTTGCTTTTACATTAAAGGAGGAGCTAAGCTGGCCATGAGGGAATTGGGGGGTGGGCTGTGGTGAGGAGGAAAGAGACTTTGGGGCAGTTGAGTGTGAGAGTGGCAAATGGGGGAGGTGAGAAGGAGAATTTAAAGAGTGTGCTATATGTCATGAATAGGGACTCCTCTTTGGTGTTTTTATGAGAAGTAGCAGTAAATAACTCAATATATTTTTGGATGTTGAACTAGTGTTTAATTGAATGCTACACTGGACCAAGATGGGGTAACTATTCTCAGCTCCTAGCTTACCACCTACAACAGTGCCTGACATGTTGTAAGTGCTTAATAAATATTTGTTGAATGAATTACCACTATCCTGGTCCCAGGTATATACCTCATGAATCTAATGCTGTAGATATCCAAATGTATACATTTAATTATAAGCATCCTCTAAACCTCCTTTTTATGAAATGAGCCCGTTATTATAACTCTTCTGTTGACCTTTCCCTGCCCTTCCCCCTCCCTTATATCTACCCTTACATCCACATTCCAGGAGCAGTTCCAGTATCTTTAGAAGTCATCTCTCATAGAGTTTCCCAAGTCTGTCCTTACCCTTTCTGACCTTATTTCCTCCTTACTTGACAGGGGTGGTCATAATATTGTAAGGTTCAAAGATGATATTTGGTCAGGGACCAAGGAATATATACATTCTTTGTGGCCCTGTCAGTGTTCCCCTCCAAAAAATCCCAGAGGAAGAGAGATGTGTAGTAATCACTGAAGACCAAGCTGTGATACAGAAGGGAAAGTGATCTCATATGGAGAGAGATGGCCCCAAGTCACCATCATGAGAGGAAAAGAAGAGCCAGAGGCACACAGAGGTTGATCATCTGATTCCTGATACAAGCTTGGTCATAGGGTTGTAGGGACATCCTATTATACTTTCTGTGTATAGGGGAGGTGGAGGGGGGCTACTCTCCTACCCTGGACTTTTGCTCCTGATCCTGACTCATTCAGTAGAGGAGAGGGGCAGGTGTGCGTGTGTATCCTTGAGTCCTCCTTAGAAGTTGCACTTACTATGCTTGGGGCACACCTGTGCCATAGTGGACCCCTTGTTGTGGGAGTGGGGGTTGGGAGGGCTTTAAAAGAACCAGTGGCTTTGGGAATAGTCATTCATGTAAGAACATAAATCCCACCATATGATCATCACCAATTCAAATATATTTAATTGAGTAAACCTGAATCGTGCTCCTACTGTGTTCCAAGTGCTGGGGCTAAAAACATGAACAAGAAACAAAGTCTATTTCCAAGTGTCCCACAGCTCAGTGGGAGAATATAAAAGTATAATTAATATCATAATGAAGTATGCAGAAGGTGCTGTGGGATGAAAGATGGGGGAGCAATCAATCTTTGGCTATAAGCTAGAAAGAGGCAGGCCATTTGAGTGGAACCATAAAGGATGGTTAGAAGGTTGTCACGTGGACGATGTGGGGGAAGGGAGGGGAAGGACATTTTAGGCAGAGAGAATAGCAATGAGCCAACACAGGGCCATGCAGAAGTACATGATCTTTTGTAGGCACAAACAGTAGTTTTGTGAGGTTGGGGGTTCTAGAGTATAGAGTTCTAAGGAGAAAGAAGGTAGAGGAGAAAATGGAAGGACACATCCTATTCCAAGGACAATCTGTTGCAGGTTGGGTTTTCCAGGTGCTGACATGGAGTTTGGGAGCACAAAGTTTCTCAACCATTAACACTAATGAAGGGGAAGGAGGCAGGATTGGGCAGAGGGAGAAGCTGAATCCCAACATATACCCTACAAAACTTCAGCCACTCCAGTGGGAAGCCTTATCCACCTCCCAGCTCTGAGCATTTCTGGAAGAGTGGGCCATTTAATAGCATACTTAGGAAGTCAGGCCCTGCAGCACGCTTATCTGCTTGAAGTTCTCAGAGGACCTTAGTTGGGATAGTGGCATCCAATGACAGGTTGGCTATTATTAACACCTCAGTGATAGAGAACACAGGTGCTACACCTAGACCAAGACCCGACTGTGGTCAAGAGATCCACCTTGTGAAATCTAAAAGCTAATTCATGGCTAAATGTGCTGTAATGGTTGACCGGAAGTTGTGGGCTGTTGTTAATATCTTGAGGGCAAGGTTTTCTATGAAGATAGAAGTCAGCACCCACACACCTCTCAGCTTGGTTGTGAACATATCTTTGAATTCCATGCTTCTTTCTCTCTGTTGAATGATGAGATAGGCTGTCCTACTTGACATTGCCAATGATTCTTTAGGAGGTCTGTGAGCACCACATAAAGGAGATACCAGGGTGTATTCTAGCTCCAGTAGGAGTCCAGTATAAAGACAAAACCTGACTGAGGGCTGTTCATTTTGTAAGCTGGGTAAGGCTGAAGAATGGCAGGGAGAACAAGACAGAGTTGTGGTCCATTTGTCTTATTACTGGGTCTTCCAAAGACTCATCCTTATTTTTAACACCACACTGCCTTGGTTTAAATCCTGGTGCAAGTGCTTCAAGCTGTATGACTTTGAACAAGCTACTTAACTTCTCCGTGTTGCAATTTCCTCATATTTAAAATGGGAACAATAATGACGATAACCACACAGGGTCATGGAAATCATTATGAAGACTGAATGCCTTAATGAGACCAAAGATCTTAGAGCAATGTCTAATGTATAGAAAATATTCTGTAAAAACTAGCTATTACTCTGATTATTTAAAAACCACTTAAAATATGTAACCCCTAAACTTTAAGACCCTAGAGACCTTTGAAAAAGAAGAAGAAAAGAGGAAAATGCTGGGAATGGGCATGACACCTCTTTCCCTTACTTTTTTAACTAATATTTTTGCAATAAATCTCCAGTGTCAGGTAACTGTGTGAAGACGTGGGGTAACCTGAATAGAGAAGGTATAGTTTCTGTCCCTGAGGACTCCCAGTTTAATGCGGGACTTGCGAACTTAAGCAAAATATAATGTGATGTCCTATATGCTTTATTAGAGGTATATGAAGGTGGCCAGGAAGCAGCCGAGGCTTTGGAGAAGGAAGAAGGAAGTGTCAAGGGGCGAGGAGGAAGTCATCGGGTGCAGGTGCCCCGGGGGGGGGGGGGGGAGGATTTTGCCGGTGGAGGCTGGAGCAAGAATAAAAGCGAGAAGGCGTGAAGGGGCTCGATGCTCCATTCAGGGAGAGCTGAGTGCAGCTGGAGCAGGGAGAGATGCAGGCTGATGATGGCACAGGCGAGCTGGTGTCAGGCTGCCCAGAGTCTCGAACTGCCAAGCAGGGGGTTTGCACTTCACTTTGACGTTGAAGTACATGGGCGTGATGGGATCAGAATCTTTGTCTCGGAAGCCTTGCCTGGCTTCGCAGCAGTCCAGAGTCCTTTTTACTTCCCCCTTAGATCCTTGGTGCTCGGAGTGAGCTCTGGGGACCCGCAGGGCTGGCTTCGCTTACGAGCCCGTCTGCGATGCAGAATCTCAGGACCCACCTCAGACCCCCCAAAATCGCCAGACCGTTACGGTCTGGGCTACACTGCATATTTAGGTTCAGAGTGTTTGCCTTGCGAATGTTGCCCCCTTCCCCATTCTGTGGCTGGCAAGGGAGCTCCAGGAGCAAGAGGAGCACAGGGCACCGGGGCTTGGGGGCTGAGGATCGCTCAGGTGAAGCATTCTCTGAAAGGCTGTGGTTCCCTAACGCTGCCGGGGCTGCTCGTCCGTGTCTGTCTCCCATGGCTTTTCTCGGTCAGGGTCTGTGTACTAGGCAGCCAGGACACAGACATGTGTCAAGATGTTTCTGCTCATCAAGTGTTAAAAAATGGTCATTATCAGATTTTTATGTCCAGCCTTTGGAAGTTATAATCTGTCCCCATAGTTCTTTGTTCTGTCCGGCTTTCTCCTGCATTACATGAACAGCGCCATTTGTGACCTCTAGTTTCTAAGTTTCTCTATCCTTCTTGAAGTTTCCAAAGTTGCCTCTGGGTCTCATTTTTTGCAGAGGTCTTTTCAAACGTTATTTAATCTATCAACATCCCTTCAGTTCATAAACAGCATGAGAAGGTAGCCTTCCCTTTCGCAGGGATTATACAGCTGTATTAACCTCAAAGAAACAAGAGTGTGGATCTGGGGTGGAGGAACAGCCACATCCTGATAGCTCGGTGCTGCCTTTCGCTGGCTCAAACCCAAGGTAAATGCATATGAGCTGAACATTGCATCGCCCCAAAGACATGAGCCTCTAGGCATCAAAGACTTTCTATAAAAGCTCAAAGTATATCTTTTTCAGCTCTGCTCCTGTATTCTTTTCAAGCTACTATAGAATTGGTGTGATATTTCCAAGTATAGGAAAAGCCAGGGAAATTGTGAGAGAATTCTTTTTCTTCCTTTCAACTTCCTATGGTACCTGGAAAAAAAATCGGCAAAGCTGCCTGGGTGTATCTTACCGAATCAACGCCAGAACCAGATAGCCCAATACAGAGCATCTGAGTTCGACATTCTGTTCTCACAGAATGAATGCTCTGCTAAGCAGTTAATCAGCCCTTCGTTCCAGCTCAGGGAAGAGAAGAGAGATGAAGGAAGCTGGGGGCGGGCGGGTGGGTGGGGAAGAGCCAAGCTCTCTTACCTCATAGAGCAAGGGTCAATCTGAAAGAGACACTATTAGAACCTATTCCAACAAAGACATCCTACCAAATGCAAAGACATGAAAACAAGTAAACAGAGCAAGATTCGAGTCCTATCAAACAGCACAGTGGTCAGACCAAGTTCTCTGAGCCGTGGCACAACTGACATTCTGGACTGGATAATCCTTCCTGCAGGGCTGTCCTCTGCATTGTAGGCTGTTGAACAACATCCCCAGCTGCGCTCACTAGACGCATTCCCTTGGTCGTGACCACGCAAAGCGTCTCCAGATATTGCCACATGTCCCCCGGGGTGGGTAACAACACCACCCCTGGCAAGAGCAACTAGGTTCAAGAAAGGGCTAAGTGGCTTCATGGCCCAGCTCTGGCACCTACTAGCTCTATGATCTTGGATAAATCTCTTAGTCTCTTGCGCTCAATTTCTTCATTTGTAGAAATGGGGCGACCTCACAGGATTACTATAGGATTAAATCCTTAAATAGGCATCATCCAGCGCATAGTATATGTTCAATAAATGTCAACTATTTTTGTGATGATAGTCACATCCTCTCACCTGAGGTAAAATACTGTAACCAATAAACTGGAATGACTCACTGATAAGAAGATTAAGGACACAGACCACATCTTAGATGATCACATGGGGAAAAGTTCTGCTGGAGTGAACAAAAGCATTGATTCGCCCTACATTCATGCTCGGCTAAAAGAAAAGCACTACACACATCGGATTAGCAGAGAAGCTCTGGAAATTCTGAAGGACTCAAACAGTGTTAATAGGGGTGCCGGATTTAACCTTGGAAATCTGGAAAACAACAGGGCACAGTGTAAACAGAGTAAAAAAAAGAACAGAGGGCCTTTTAGAAGAGCTGTAAGGCTTAAACAAAATCCTCCCTCCCTGTACAACACCCACTGTCTCACTTAAGCGCCTCACTTAGAAAAGTCCCTTTGAGGTCTGGAGTAACTGGCCGTCATTGCTGAAGAACATGGCGCCTCCTTCTTCCACTCTAACTTGTCCATGACGATGGAAGGCAAAGCATCTGGTGTTCTCGGAGATGCTGAACCAGGAACTCTAGGCAGAGCCTGGGGCTGGGGGTGGAGGACGGGGAGTGCCAAAGAAGAGAGTTAAAACTTACTGAAGAACCACCAGCTTTTGATGGATTTTATTATGGATGCATAAATCAAGCAAGATGTGAACTTTAAATTGATTGCAACATATTACCTTATCACTGTGTTCTCTGATTAATTTCTGGTCTGATCTTATCTTGTGTTTCCCAAGATGCTTCTGAAGGCTTTCATGTCCACAGCCTAAATCACATTTTCTTTTCTCCTGCCAGTATTCCATGTTCCCAGAGAGTGTGGAGATGGGGAAGTGTTTTATATATTGCAACTTAGCGTATTGGAGGCCTCTCCCTTGCCTATAGCAAATTCCTCAGGGTGAGAAAGAAAAATCTGACTCTACTGAGTTCTTCTTGCTTTTTTCATATAGCTGTAATCTCTGCAATCAATTCAAGGCCTTGGTTTATTTTGATGTGTTAATTCATCCACCTTCTGGCTTTATATCTAATTTTATCCTGTATTTAAGTCTTAAAATTTCAATATCACCTTCAGTGTTATCAGGGTTTTTCTTCATGCCAAAGGCTCAGAAATAGTGATCTACTTATGTAGTTTTCTCTGGCTCTAATTTTTTTTCCTTGAGGTACTCTTATTAGTCAGGATCCTGATAGAAAGAAGATGGCTGAATTGAAAAGAATATTAATGAAGTACTTTGGACAGAGGTAAAGGAACCAACTCAGGATGGCAAGGCGCCCAGAACCAGGAACAGCAAGGACCCATGCACTCCCTGAGGGCTGAGGGGCAAGGAGGGATGGGGATAGGGCTGTCAGAGCCTGATGAGAAATGTACCGGAGGAGGCTCCCACAGGAGGGTCACCGTATGGCCATAGAGCCACCAACAGCCCTTTGGAGGGACATGGAGGGAACAGGGAGAACAAACACCCCAAGTATCTCTTCTCCCACTTTTTGGTTTCCTCATGGTGTCTCTGATTGGCCAATCTGGATGATCCAGTCTAGAGAGATTAGCTACCCTGGCAGAGAGAAGGGCAGAGAATAGATCTGGATTGAGGTGGGAATGAGGAACCCACAATAACTAACATCAACCTCCTCTTTACTTTTGGCTGTTGAAATTTTCATTAGATTATCAATAGACGAGCACTTCTCAGTAGAATATCAATGGGGATGAATACACATGAATGCATGCCAGTTCTATTCTTGTTATGATGAAATTGATTTCTGCTCTTCCTGGAGATACGGATACAGCTTTTTTTTTGGTTATTGTTGTTGTTTTGTTTTAGGAAACTTCTCTTTCTCCTGCTTGATCAGTCTTGTATGCCGGTACAGAGCGGATGACTGTCTTTAAAAGCCTTAATGCCAATATAAAGAATGTATGAGAAATGTTAATTCTCAGCCCCTACTCTGCATCTACTGAACCAGAAGCTCTGGGGTGGAGCCCATCGGGTCTGTGTTAACAAGCCCTCCGGGGAGTCTGATGCATGCTCAGGTTTGAGAAGCACGGGGCAAGATGTTGTACAGAACATCTCAGATGCTTCTCTCACACCACGCCTTTTTGTTCCGGGTGTTGCTGTGGCAACCAGCAGTGCCTAGGTGTAGCCTGACCACACCCCACTTCAGCTGCACCAGATACCTTCTCTGCCTCTGGGCTTCTCTTCCACTGCACTGTGCAATAACTGGGGGAGCCTGTTCAGCTCTTCCTGGGCATGTGCAAACCTGGGAATGCAAAGGAGCTCATGAATAGTCCTGGGGCAACCTTGGACCAATGGAGGTTGGAGCCTGTGGATATATCACTCTCCCGTGGTCTTGGGTTGAAGGTGTATTCTACATGGCTCCTTGGTCGTCTCCAGTGGGACTGAGCTCAATTTGCCCAGAGCACTAACAAGCTCAGTGATACACCTTTGGTTTGGCTTTCCCTCTTCCCGATCACTTTCTAAAATAAATTATCTGCACACAAACCCTTGTCTCAGGCTCTACTTCTTAGAGAAATCCAAGCTAAGACCAATGTTCTCTCCTTATCCTTTATCAATATTTTACTCATCTCTAAGGACCAAGTCAGTGTCATCTATTGCTCATAAACCTCTATCTTCCCAGTTAGAGTCTGATACTCCCTCAGTTTGCTTTCATATTGCTTATTTTTACCATCACAGCACTGGCAATATGGTTTTTCTGTAGCTCTCTGTCTCCCTAGTGAGACTAGTGTTCTTGAGGTCAGGGACAGTGTCATTCATTCAAGGAATACTTCCCCAACCACCCTTGTCCTGGCGGGTTTTTGGATAGTGCTGAGCACAATAAATGTTTGTTGAATTTAATAGAATGTCAGAGTCCTGTCTGATGGCTTTTAAAGTCACATAGTAATATTCTCAGTGTGTCTGACTTTGGAGAGTGTTCTCCTTTGTTGTTATAATCTTGAAATTATGAGGCTTTCTCTTTTAGCTATTTTCAATCCAGTTGTTGCTCAAAAATGAGGTCTGATTGATCGTGACTGTTCAGTACAGCCAAGGCCCACTTCACACACATGTGACCTGTGAAGTTGCTCAGGGTCTTGTGTTCAGAAAGGTACCATACTCCGATAACGCTTGGCTCTTGCCATCTTGAACTTCTTAACAATTTTATCTTTGTAGTTGTGTCCTGTGAGTGAAGTCTAAAGGATATTGAAATATACATGTGAACAGAGGAGATAAATGTAATCTACATGTCTACCCTTCCCTGCTGCCTCATCACGTGTTGTTCATGATGCCCCAGGAGCACAGGATCCCAGCTGACCCATGACACAAAGGAATCTAGGAACACTTAAAATGAGCACAAGGCAAGTGTGTTAGTTCCATGACTAAGTAAACAGGGAAGAGGAAGGTAAGTAAGGACAAGAAGTGGGGAGAGAGGGAGAGATGCCATGCTTTCCAGGTAGAACTGGAATGTGCTTCCATTGCAGAAACCAGGCAGTGGTGTTCCAAGAAATATCAGCAACCAGGAAACCCTATTATATCCTGTCTCACTCATGTCACTTCCCTGTATTAGCTCATCACTTCGGCTGAAAATGATGATGGAGAAGAATAGGTTCAGGTAGGGTAACCCAAGAGCTCCTTTCTCATTTGGTCCTTCCTTACTTTTCAATATGCTGAAGACAGAAAGTGTTGGTAGAATGTGCACATAACAAGAGGTGCAATAAATACAGTTTGGTGTATTTTATTCAGTGTTTTCATTGTTCCAAGAAGAATAAAAATATGTGAACTATTTGATATTGTAAAATACCAGTTGTATAATTTCAGTGATTCTGCATACCACTTGAATATTGTTGTGTGTGCCTGTAAAATTGTCACTGTTCAAGAAAAAAATGAGTGGGAAGATTTAAATATTTTCATATATGGGGGCACCTGGGTGGCTCAGTCGGTTGAGCATCTGACTCTTGATTTTGGCTCAGGTCATGATCTCATGGTCATGAGATCGAGCCCTGTGTCAGGCTCCACACTGGGCATAGAGCCTACTTGGGATTCTCGCTCTCCCTCTGCCCATTCCCACTCCCACATGCGCACTCTCTTCTCTCTAAAAATAAATACATACATACATACATAAATTTATTCATACATAAAAAGAAATATTAATTCAAAAAGAAATGAAAAATAAAAAATACATTAAAAATTTTTGTGTAATGAGCCACCCTTTATGTGCGTTTTTCAAGCATGTAAAATAAAATGCTTTAATAAGTAAGAAGAAATATGAGTAAGGTGAACTGCTTCTATTCCCAGTTAGAACATGCCAGGCTTTGGGAATACAAAGATAAAAGCCATCGTCCTTGCCCAAGGACTTCACAGATTAGCAGGGGATTCAGACAATCAACTCAACAATCAGAGAAGAGGGTGGTGAGAGCTGTGGGCATCTAGCTGCTTGGGGGTCAGGAGCAAAGAGCGCGGGCATCTCAGTGGGAGTCTGGATGCTGACTCACATAGCCCTGGCCACTGGCCACTGACCACCCTTTCTACCATGGTGCTTGGCACAGTAGGCACGCCATTATCAGAGGAATGAATCTGATTCAGCGTAGTTTTCTGGAGGAGGTGACTTCTTAACTGGAATTCAGTAGCTGGGCTTGTGGACACCTCCGTTCCTCCATTAACCTCCAAACATCATGATGAGGTTGTGGTTGAAGTTACCCAAGAGAAATGCAATTTTCCCTCTAGGATGATGGTCTTCGTATCCAACGTCAGTAGGAAAAGGAAACATTGGGGCTCATTCCTGCCTTAGGAGTTATTCTTACTCACAGGGACAGGGTTTACTATAGTATTATACGTTTTATGGCCAAGAATTAGAAAAGTCTTTGTGTATTCCTTTCCCAGATGAAATATTTTCCCTTTCCTTACATTTCATAAATCCATCCATATACACTATTCTTCTTGCCTATGTACTTCATATTTCTTTGCACGACACTCAATAACCTTCATCCCTGGAAGAAAGATTTGTTCAACAAGGCCCTCCTAAGGTGTCTCCAGAAGCCCTGGAAGATGACAAATGCTGATAACCACCCTTCACAGGGCTTTCAACGCATTTCACCTGATCAACCGTATGGCTCTTATGCTTGGTTCATGTATTAATTAGGCTGGGAGTTTCTTGAGAGTTACTTTGTGGTTTAAGCCATCCCTGGGACCCAGCACAGTGCCTGGAACATGGAAGGAGCACAATAAATGGGGTTGGTTGAATGAATGACCTACTACCATCTGACTGCTCCCAAGCTTCTTTAATTACGGTCTTTGGTGTTCATCTCTTTATCTTATTTATTACTCTTTTTTGGACACTTTTTAATATAGAACATACACACGTTTGCACAGGCTCACCCTCCCTTCCCCCCTTCCCCCATATATACACACTGGTTTTATACATGCACAGCAGAACTTGACTACAGGATTTAGTTGGGACACTCACACTTGTTAGGACAGTTCACAAAAACATAAAAAAAGATGATGGATGGCTTCATTCTGGCCCTTGTGCATTTTAGCATGATGGAATCTCTTGGCGGTATCTGATTTCAGAGCATACCTGTAGACCTAGTGACAGCCTGTGCTCCTGAGTGGGTTTGGGAAAGCACTTATTTACTATAAAGCTAAAATTAAACTACATGTTTTTACATGCTGTACAGCAGCAGTAGCTGATGCAAAACTTTGTCAACACGGAACTTTTCACACCTCGGGTTCCAACTTCAGTAAGTGGATTACTGGGTAAGACTGGTGTTGGTTTTCGGCTTTGAAAATAAATGAACTAACTTGGGAAAGCTCAAAGTCACGGCCCTTTAGATTTCTTTGAGTTAAAATCCTTTCATTTTAAGAGAATCAGGGTCACTTCTCCTTTTTTTTTTTTTTGCACTGCTCTTTTTTAATACACTTCTGAGTTTCCTTGTTCCAGACAGGACTCCCAGATCAAAGTAGAAACTGTGAAGTGCTGTGGCAGCGAGATGACGGTCTTTCCTGGAGCCGCTGGGAAGTGCCCTGGTCTGGGATGTGCAAGGCAAATCGCACAACCCTCCTATCTGTGATGCTAAATGTAACAGTCTTGCTTCTTAGCCACCAGCTCTGCTGCCCACGGGGTTGTGCTGCCTGTGTACCCCTTTGTCTGCCAGTGATGTCTCATTGCTTTCGTCATCAACAAAACATCCTGCTCCCAGTGAAAGGCCCCAGATGAGCCCTTGTGAAACTGCTCATTGCACCAGGTTCTCCCCCCTGCAACACACCTGTTGATAACAGCCCTCTGCACACAGTTTCTCATACAATCCAATTTTGCAGGGCAGGACAAAGAAATCTCTCAGCCCTTACCATTACAGAGACAGCTATGGGTCCCCAAAATAAGATGGAAACTAGAATGTAGGGCAAGATTAAAAAAAAAAAAGCACTAATTGAAATGGAAAGCTAAAAGTTAATAAGACCCTCACACAATGGACAAGATGAGCTCGATGTAGGAAAGCCATCAGTTGTAATGCGGCCTGGATGCTGTTACGATTTACTGCTATTATGATTATTTCTTTATAACCCTTTGGGCATTTAGATATTATAACGTATTTTTATATACATGATTGTTGATCTTTAATCAAAAGTAGGTATTGCAATCTTTTACAAATGAGGAAATGGAAGCTTCTAGAAGTTATGCGATCCCGTACAAGGACAGCCAGCTAACAGATGGAAAAGCTGGGACCGAGAAACTAAATCTAGAGATGGGTCACACACTTTTATTACTGATGAAATGAGGGTATTTCCTGAGATATCATTACGAAGCAGCTGCTTGAAAAGGAGAGTAACAACAAATATTGTGTACACAGGTTACAATGCTCAAACCTGTTAATAAAGTGTGAGCAGTAAGGCAGTGAGCCTCTTGGGATCTAGCAAGGGAAGATGCTGCTAAGAATTGATGAGTATTTCCAGCACAGTCAAAGGAGAAAGACATTGTGTTTAGTGAACAAGACCAGTCTGGTCACTAAAAACGTCTATTCTTCATTGGGGAAGAGATTTTTCATCACCCCCTAATGCAACTAACTAAGGCATTCTACCAGAGGAAGCAAGCTCTAGGGTCATTCAATCCCCTTGGCTTGGTCTGGTGAACTCGACAAACACGTGGTTATTAATTCTTTTTATTAGTAACTAGCAGCTGGAGAGGGGTAGGGTGCTCTGTATTTTGGACTAGAAAATTGTCATCATTGGAAAAGTTTGTCTTTGGCTTTACAGTTAAGGCTCTGGCTCCCAGGTTTGTAAACGAGGCTTTTGTCTTGGGTGAACTCGGTTAGCATGAATCTGTTCTCCAGCACCAACACACTTCAGGGCGAGCTCGATTTGACTGAGTTTCTATCAGACTAAGCACTTAAACCCACGATGGCCACACCAAGTACAGCTTTCTGAGGGTCCCAGCTGGATCTATTACCTCACCTTCATTACTGGGTATGAAAACGAATCGGATTAGATGGTCCATTGAAACAGCAGTCCTCACCAGGAACATCTTAGATGTGAACGAATCTTCATAATCACCTGGTTCAATCTCCTCCCCATATAGAGGTCCTCCAAGTGGCTATCTAAACCAGCAGTGAGCGTATTTCCTCAACATTCATTCACTTTGGATGACTCTAATTGTTAAGAATTTTTTCCTTACGTATTGAGCTGAACTTTTTCTATCTTCCTGTTCATTTCTCTAGAGCTGCATAGACCCCATCCGCTTCATCTGACTATCAGACTTGCAGCAACTATATACAAAATGGATTATTTTTTTAACAACAGGTTTCTCTTCTCCTTAACCATTGAAGGACTGCTCAGTTTAAGAGAAGACCTTGATTGAGGGACTTTTGTATTGTAGGCAGGTAAGTCTGACTGAAACAAGAGTCGAGTTTGTGAAGTGTTTTAATCTCTCACTGTCTGGTGTCTGTCAAGAACGGTGAAGGTTCTGAGATTCTGTCTACTTGGATGCTGGCAGAAGCGTTGCCACTTCTGGGTTAGAGACAGAAGACAATGTAATACTCATAGCAATAGTAGGAACCAAAGTATCATCTTTTTCTTGTGTTGGTTCTCTAAGCCACAGTTCCCACAGGGTGGGGCAAACTTCCCCAGAAGACACCTCTACTCTTTCAAGTTTAGGAAACCCCAATCTTTTATAATAGGCCATAAGCAAAACTGCAACCTTTGTCTGGGGAAAGGCTTTATCTTTATCCTGCTGGACAGTCAACAAACCAGCCCTGTGCTCCAGAAGGAGAGGCTACCCCTATCTTCCCAGGCTGTTCTCAATGCAGACATCCTGGGAAAGATCACTGAGCAGAGGTGGTCTTTGCCTCGGCCCGCAAGGTGGGGAGAAACACGAGAGACTGGCAGTTATCTTTGACTCCCATTTCACCTCTTTCTTTATTGATTCCTTTATTTCCCTCCTGGGTTTTACTTACAACTGCCTCTCCCAAGTGCTTTTCATTCATGGCAAAAAGACTATTTTGCCTCTGAAGAATGCCGATCGGAAGAATCTGATTTCTAGTAATGCATGGATCCAGTGGAACGTGTACTATAGACTCTACAAAAACTGTATGTCCTATGGGACGAAAGATGACATAAGTCAGGGAGAGACTTGAATGAAACTTTGCAACTTTGCAACATTTTTAGTAGACCAAGGACTAATCTCTAGACTATTGCTCCTACTCTGCCCCGACCAAAAAAAAAAAAAAAAAAAAAAAAAAAAAGACCAACAACCCCAGAGAAAAAGGACAGAGAATATGAATAAGGAATATGGTATTCAGGTAAATGTGCACTCAGATAATGAGAGATCTTCAATACGTTGATAAAAATGTGCAAGACTGTTAAGAGCCAGTATTGGGGACGGGGTTAGACACTTCTGCAGTGGTGGGGGGTCTTGTAAATAGACACCACCTTTTGGGAGGCCCGTTCTCAGTTGAATCTCATGACACTGCTAACTTAATATTGTTCGTAATAGCAAAATATTGAGACTAACATAAATAGCCATCAATAGAATGGCTAAATATGATATATCCATATTATGGAATATAGACATGCAGTTTAAAAATGAATGCAGTAGAGTCTATTTATTGATTTTAAGGGATCCCTAAAAAATACTGTTAATTAATAAAATAAAGTTGCAGAACAACACTTAGGATATGATCACACAAATATATACAGATATATATCTGCATGCCTATCTATATGTAGATATGAATATATAAGAGCACCGAAGGCTACACCTGTAACTGCCAATGGTCATTAGCTCTGGGAGGAGAATAAAAAAGGGGTTGGGAGGATGGGGACATCAAGGTTGACTTTGGCTTTTAATCCATTATTCTCCAGTGTTGGTTGTTTTAATTAAATGTGTCACTATGTTGCTTGGGTGATGAAAATGTAATAGCACAAATGGTCCTGTAGTAAATAAAACTTGGTTATCCTCTGCTAGTTATGTCATCATAAGCTCCTTAACCAGCAGCATAACTCTAGTTGAAAAAGTAAGTGGAATATTAGAACCGCCATGGAGGAGGAAGAAGGAAGATTTTCATGAACTCCTCCCATTTTGGGACAGCACAGCACCTGCTCTCTGGTTTTCTGTCCAGTGCAGAGCTTCCTAGTAAAAGGGAGAGAGAGAAACACGGACTGAATTCAAGAGATCAAAGACCATAAAAGAGCTAGACATTAAGACACAGTGAGAACAGAATGCACTAATTCCACGGACCACAGTAGACAAAGAAGAGAGATTATGGCATCATGGACCCTCAGTGGCCTGGGAAGTAAGGCATCCCGAAGCAGCTGCCACGGGGCATGCCTACCACTGGTTCTCGAAGTGCGGTTCCCAGGCAAGCAGCATTATCATCACCAGGGAACCTGGTACACATGCAAATTATCCGTCCTCATCCCAGACCTACTGACTCTGAAACTGCAGGGGGGCAGGACGCGCAGGCCCAGCAATGTTTTGACGAGCTTTCCAGGGAATTCGAACGTGTGCTGAAGTTTGACAAGCACTGCTTGAGACCTGTGCCTCTCAAAATTTAAAATACTTCTGCATCGCCTGGGGAGCTGGTTGGGCTGCACATTCTGACTCAGCAGGGATGGAATGGGGCCTGAGACTCTGCATTTCTCACAGGCCCCCCCTGGTGAGGCCGTGCTGCCGTGGCTCGGAGCCCATGGAGTAACTTGAGAAGGCAGATGGAGTGTGTGTTCCATGATGGGAGGGCTTCCTAAGGAAATAGTCGGGGAGGATACAGATCTCTTCAGCATTTTATTTCATTTTCCTTTCAAGGCCATGGGTAAGACCAGCGCTGCTTTCTTTGAAGGGCTTGTTGTCTGGGGTGGTGTGGATGCTTTCGGCAACAGTACTGGGTTTGTGTCTCGGTGGCATGCCTCCTGAAAGCTCCAAACATTCCCTGCCCCACCTGACTTTGTGTTAACAGTTCCTCTTTCCAGATGGAGAAGCTGAGGCTGGCCCACAGAACTATTTGTGTTCCAAGGTCACAGAGACCTGGGACAGCCCAGGCTGGCAAAGGCCTCCTGACCTGGCTGGAGCTCTTTCCACAAGCCCCTTACGCCTCTGTCCGTGGCCAGTGGGAGGTGGTGACCGAGCGAGGAGATTAACACGCCTGCAGCTCCGTAGTAAAGCCCAGAGCCGTTCACTCTCCAGGGTCGCTGGTGAATCACAGGGAGCTTTAGCCTCCTTTCCGTCAGAAAGCATTTATTTAAAACCCCTTGGCTAACTCACGGGGTGAGCTGGCCTGTCACACACCATCACATGGGATGGAAACTGGCAATTAAATTTAGCAACCCACCTCGGCAAATCCAGACCGAGATGTTTACAGGCCAGCCCGAGAGGAGCCAGGACTTTTCGCTCCTAAATCAAGAGGTTTCCAGAGAAAGTGAAGTCAGGCTCGGTGGGTTATGCTGAATTATGGGCACCTGTTCCCATCAATAACTTGATGGCAAGACTCAGAGGGCCAAGAATGCCTGCTCCGCACGCAGCCTGATGGAGGGCCGTCCGCCTCGTTGTCGGGCTGTGTGTGGCTGAGCAGTGGGGAGATGCCTTTGAAAGGGAGGCATTTGCTCCAAAGACGGCTTGTTTGTTAGCCCACTCGGGGGGCTGAGACAGGCAACGGTAACCAAAGAATAAATGGCATTTTCCCTACCCCCCCCCCAACAAAAAAGCATCACAATTGCAATACTGAGCAACTCAAGTCAATTTTTGTGATGGCCAATGGCAAGGTGGGCCTGTTGAGGGGGGAGTCTTGCTGGTTTGCAGGATGCCATCATGATTACAGCCTGGATTCACTGCTGCACACCTGCCTACGGTTTAGGAAGCTCTTCTGTTATCAGGCTCTACTTTCTGGAAAACCCCTTGGGGTGAAAATGAGCAAAAGTGAAATTTGTGTATATTTCTGGGTCTGGTGGTGTGTGTTGGGATGTCTACGTGGGAAGAGACGTCTCTCATTTTAGCAGAAGGCCCTGCTTTTGTGTGGCTGGGAGAATGACTGTCAGAGGGAGGTGAGTATAAGGCCCGTGCACGAGCCAGACTCTAGTCAACATCTTTTCCAACGACTGACGTGCCTGGTGAAAGACACCTGCCCAGCCTCGGTAAGAGCTTGTCTTTGACAGGAGCCCAGCTATGTGGGTGGGATGAAGAGGACCCTGGCAACCCTAGGGAAAGGTGGCGGGCACCGCTCTCCATCTGTGTGGAAGCCTTCCACTGGCCAGGTGCAGATAAACATGTTCGAGCTTCAGCACACCCACATGAGTATCTGTTCTCCCACCTTACACAATAGCACCTTACAGAGGAGGAAACGGGACTTCGAGTGTCGTCAGCTGGGCCCTTCGGGGAGGAAAAGGCCAGCTGATAATGGGAGCCACCCCAGATCAGCTCAAGGGGGAGTGGCTTCTTAGTCAAGCCACCCTGGTGAATTTCCAGTCCTGCTGAGGGTGCTAGAAGGCACCAAAGCCTTCGGGGCTGGTAAAACCTAGCTTTGCAGAGCCAGGTTCTCTCACAGAAGGATTCTCTAAGTTCTCTAAGCCGTGTGTTCCTATCTACCTTTTCCATCTTAGCTCCTTTCCTTATCTCTGCTTTCTCTCTCTTCCTTTTTCTTTACCTCCTCACCTTCCTTTCATTTGTTCCTCCTCTCCTTTCTAGGCCTAATGGCAAAGAGCCACACGTACAGATGTTCCTGAGCTGCCCTGGGGCCCTTGGGCTTAGGAGGTAAATGGTACCCTATGGCTCAGTTCAAGCAGGTGGGGGCTGACACTCACGAGGCCCTGAATCTGAGGCAGGTTTGACTCGCTGTGCCGGTCGCTGTATATTTTCAGTGTCTGGGTATCTCTCTCTGTCAAGCATGGATAGAAATCCCTCCCCTTCCTTCACCAGGATGATCTGAAGGACTAACGAGGTTGGATATGAGATCACAACTCAGGAAGGGCACGGTGTGAATGCCGGGCACTGCCATCACTGGGCATTTCTGTGCACAATGGTTACCTTTCACGGGGCTCCAACTGGCTTTCCTAGTCACGTCTTCCTCGTCTTGTAGAGCAGGTTGTATCCTAAGAATTGTGTTTGGCTCAAGGTCACCCAAGGTTGGGTGCCTCAGCTGAATCTGAACAAAGAGCAATTGAGTTCCTAACCTACGCTCAGCCCGTTGGACCACAGTGACCTCTGCTCTCTGTACCTGGAAGCCCAGCCCTGGTGGAGGAAATAACGCTCCTGCTTCTCCAGGTGGTGTGGAAACCAGTTACACTGCTCCTCCTCGCCCCAGCTGGGTTGAATCCAGCTCTGTCTGCGTCTGGCCCACGTCTTATGCCTGCTTAGCACAGCCTGCTCCTTTCTGGGAGAGAGCATGGGGCCGAGGTGTCAGCTGGCGGCGGGGGGGCTTGGTCTGGCAAGGGGGGAGCCAGAGGACACAAAATCCACTTTGGGGGTTCAGAGTGATGGGCTGGCCGGGAAAGTGAGCTTTACAGCCTAATTAAAATGTTTCCCTTTTGTCCAACTTTAACTCACTTCCCTTGCTTATGGGGCATCTAAAGCAGAAATGCCAGAACAGAACAAAAAAAGCGAAAAAAAAAAAAAATCCCCTCTGAGTCTGGGAGGATTGCAACAGCCGTGGCTGGATTCGCTGGTCTTTTGCCTGGATTCCGCTGCCCTGCTTTGGATTGCAACAGTCTGTCTTACAAACTACATCTCCCAGGCTCCCTCGCTGCCTGGCTTCCAGCTGTGTTCAGCCCAAGGGGGTTCAGTGAACAAGGATAAATCAGAGGGCTGGAGGAAGGGAAAAGCTGGGGTGTCTCCCTCCGTCTCACTGGCCGTACTCTGCGGGGGCACCCTTGCTGGACGGACCCTTTCCACATCTCCCACTCCGCCGGACTGCCCAGAGTTCAGGTGGCGATAACGGTCCCTTTCCAAACCTAGGGTGCATGGAATCTTCTGTTACTTCAGGCTAGGATTGGGTTTTCAGTTCTTCCAGCATCTCTGTAACCAGTGCCCCCACATCATATTTCCTCTGTTAGACTCCCTGACTGGGCACTCTTTCCCTGGTCCACTTTACAGGTGAGGAGCTTGGGACCCAGGGGAACCATGGGCCTGCCTGTAGAACCTGGATCAGAGGTAGCCCGGGAACCCAGCCCCACACCCTCCCCTGCTGCCACCATCGCCTACAGACATCTGTGGGCAAGCCTCCTCCTGCAGGGGGCCCTTGGGTCTGAGCCCGAAGTGGGCCAGATTTTACTGGTAAGGAGAAACCCAGAAATAAAGCTGAAATTGCTAATTGATGCACAGAAATGGGCCAAATACTCTAATCAGCCAGGAAGGACCTTCCTTTATTTTATTATTATTATTATTTTTTTAAAGATTTTATTTATTTATTTGAGAGAGAGGATGAGCGAGAGAGCACAAGCGGGGAAGGGGAGGGGGAGGAACAGACTCCCCGCTGAGCAGGGAGCCCAATATGGGACTTGAACCCGGGACTCTGGGATCATGACCTGTGCTGAAAGCAAATGCTTAACCGACTGAGACACCCAGGCACCCAAACGACCTTCCTTTAAAGTCAACTAAAAAAAAAAAAAGACAAAAGATAAAAAAGAGAAACTTGGCGTCAAGAAGAAACAGGGGGATCTTCTTATTTCTCCTTTCCATTTGCCTCTTTAGACTTTGAAGGGGAGCCATGGGCTGGGGTCTTCTTTCGAACAGGAACAGAGCCCCCTCAACCTTTTTCTGGGGGGCACCCATGTCTCTGTCCACAGCACCTTTTTCTTTGATAATAGTTGATACGCAATGTTACATTAGTTTCAGGTACAACGAGGTGATCCGAGAAGATTATACATCATGCTGTGCTCACCGCCGTCTGTCCCCACAACGTTGTAACAGCATCATTGACTCTATTCCCTAAGCTGTGCCTTTCATTCCCATGACTTACTCCTTCTATAACTGGATGCCTGTATCTGCTGCCGCCTTCACTCCCTTTGCCCAAACCCTCACCCCTCCATGTCCAGAGCATCTTGCAATGACTTCTTTGGGGCGTGTCTAGGAGCCTGACTCTTGTCACAACCGGGCCCCAGCTCCCCACAACCTGCACTGAAGTTGGGATGCCACCAGCCTGGCACACATCCAAATCCAGCCCAGCACCAGCTCCACACCTCCCCCACCCCCGCCCCCAAACCCCCGCCCCCAAACCAGCCCTTCCCAAGGGCACTCTGCGGTCAGCAGGGCCAGCAGAGCCCTAGAGGGGGCCCTCCCTGACAACCGCCCTTTGACTCATGCATTATTCAGAGGTCCCTGAGCCAGTGCTGCCTGCCGCCTGCACAGCTCCTGGGAAGGTTCAGCTCCGGTAGCCAAAGGGATTTGTGGCACAAGAGAAGTTGTTTTTGTTTTTGTTTTTTTAACTTTATTTTTAATTGTAGTAAAATACACATAACATGACATTTGCCATCTTAACTGTTTCCGAGAGTCAAGTTCAGTGGCACTAAGTACAGTCACATGGTTGTGGAACCATCCCCTCCAGCCATCCCCAGAACTTCTTCATCTTTCCAAACTGAAGCTCTGCGCTGACCCCTGAACTCCTCATTCTCCCCTCCTCCCAGCCCCTGGCAGCGTCCTTCTACTCCCTGTCTCTGTAAACTTCACTTCTCTGGAGACCTCATGTGAGTGGACTCATCCAACCTCTGTCCCTTGTGACTGGCTGAGGTCGCCGAGCATGATGTCCTCAAGTTTCCTCCATGTGTCAGAAATCCCTTCCTTTTTGAGGCCGAAGAATATTCCACTGTACATACAGGCCACATTTTGTGAATCTGTTCATCCTCCGACAGCCGTTTGGGGGGCTCTGACCTTTCAGCTGCTGTGAATAATGCTGGTGTGAACATGGGGGCGTGACCATCTGTGTGAGACCCTGCTTTCAGTTCTTCTGTGTCCGTGCTCGGAAGTGAAATTGCCGGATCCTATGGTAGTTCCGGTTTTAGTTTTTTGAGGAACCCCCATTTGGTTTCCCACAGCTGAGTTACTTTGCATTTCCACCAACAGTGCACAAGGGTTCCCTTTGCTCCATAACCTTGCCAACACTAGCTGTTGTCTGTTTTGTTTTTTTTTCCACACTAGCCATCCTAATGGTTATGAAGCATCTTTTACCTTTATAATTCATGTTTAAAAAAATGAGTTCTGTATGTGGAATAAAAATTTCAACATCAGTTTTCCTCTTCCCAACCTCAGTGTCTGTTTCTAGAGACGACCACTGTTTCCACCCCAAAGAATGCTTCTGGAGATGGGCTATGCACAGATAAGCATATATACTTCTTTTTAAAACAAACAAGAGCATAGATTATGCATTTTTTTCATTACTTTTTTTTAACTAATCATGACATTTTTCATGTAATAGGACATTCCATAACTGTATCTGTTGGTGACAAGAGATTTAAAGCTGTATAGGACACTGAAACTATAATTAGAGTCCTCATCCTTCCAACCTAATACAGAAAGTTTGGACTTTGGAAGATAACACACATACACAAATCATAAAAAAAAAAAAAAAGAATGTCCTTCCTTGTTAAGCTGTTCCCTCTGCTTAAGTTTTATGTTAATGCTCTGAGGACAAGGGCATTTCTATGTTTTGGACATGACACACACACTGGGGCAGCACCCTGTCATCGAACACATTAATATTTCTGCAGCAAAACATAAAGATAAATTACACCAAATGGGATAAAGGTTCTAAAGTGCCATGCATTGGTCACGGTCAGGTTTTGCCACCAAATGAGTTTGAAAACGTTCAGTTTTCAGAGCTTGCTGAATTCCAGAATTGCAGATAAGAGCTTGCAGGCTTGTAGTATTCAGGGAGTGCCACATCCTGGATTGGAAGCTCTTCCCCTCCCCCAAAGATTTTATATATTTATTTGACAGAGAGAGAGAGAGAAAGAGAGAGAGCACAGGTAGATCAGAGTGGCAGACAGAGAGAGAGGGAGAAGCAGGCTCCCTGTTGAACAAGGAGCCAGATGTGGGACTTGATCCCAGGACCCTGGGTCATGACCTAGCCAAAGGCAGACGCTTCACCAACTGAGCCACCCAGGAGCCCCTGGATTGGAGGCTTTTTTCGTCTTATGTTTGCTACTCACAATAACCTCACGAGATAGGAACTTTATTGGTGGCGAAACTGAGGCACAGAGACGGAAAGTCATTTTCCCAAGTAGGTGCCTTAACTGGGACTGAACCCAGAGCTGTCTGATCCCCTCACCCGGGCTCATCCCACTGTGTCCCAGGAGACAACATACCCTTGTCTGCTGTAATTACCAATAGTGCCGCTCACTCTCAAGAGAGCTGGGTCTTGGAGTACATGTTATATGGTCACACCCACCATACCCTGCTATGCCTTGGTGACTGGAGCTTTCTGGAGTTTAAAACAGCTTTTACACTTCACTGGCCTGGGTTGCCTGTTTGGCCAGCACTTTACAGCTTACTGAGAAGGGGGAGGACAGCCACGTGAGCTCTTCCTCTTCCTTGAAGACTTCCCTGAATTCTGAAACCTCAGGGGAGCTCATGGTCCATGCCGCACTGTTTACCTCTTCATTTGATGGGATGATTTGTTCTCTCTAATTAAAAAAAATTTTTTTAAATCGTGGTAAAATACACATAAGCAAAATGTACCATTTTAACTGTTTCTAAGCGTACAGTTCAGTGGTATTAAGTACATTCACACTGTTGTGCAACTGTCACCACCATCCTTCTCTAGAAGATTTTCATCTTGCAAAATTGAAACTGTGCTCATTAAGCACTGACCCCATCCCCCTGCCCCAGCCCCTGGCAACCACCCTTCTACTTTCAGTCTCTGTGAATTTGATGGCTCTAGGGGCCTAGTATAAACAGAATCATCCAGAGTTTGTCCTGATGTGACTGTTTAAACTCACTTAGCACCATGCGCTCAAGGTTCCTCTATGTCATAGCATGTGTCACAACGTCCTTCCTTGGGGCGCCAGTGGCTTAATTGGTTGAGCATCCGAGTCTTGATTTTTGGCTCCGGTCATGATCTTAGGGTCATGGGATCAAGCCCCGCATCAGGCTCTGTGCTCTGAGTGGTCTGCTTGAAATTCTCTCTTTCTCTCCCTCTCCCCTCCCACCTCATGCGCACATGCTCTCTCTCTAAAAATAAATAAATAAAATCTTAGGAAAAAAAAAAAAAAGAATGTCCTTCCTTGTTAAGCTGTTCCCTCTGCTGAAGTGTTAGGTTAATGCTCTGAGGCAAGGGCTTCCTGTCTGCTGCTGGGTCTCACACAACACGCCCACCGATTCGATTCGGTGGCTCAGACAGTATCAGCAAGTACGTGATGTGCACATGAGAGACGTTTAGGACCACAGCTGCCCTGGGAGTGAGGCAAGAGGCTGGCAGACCAAGAGGGCCCCACGCGTTCTGTGGCCCGGTGGCATGTGTGCTTTTAACCACACCTGTGCTGTAGTTTTGGCCGTAGATGAAGGGTTGACTTACTACGTGGACTCAAGGGGCAGATGTTGCTACTGGTCTTCGTCCAGCAGCAGTGTCGCCCTTCGATCAGGTTGTATGTGAGTGAGAGTGGGAGCTGAGAGTGTGCGAGAGTGGGGTGTGAGTGTGAGTGTATGTGCTAGGGAGCGTATGTGTGAATGTGGAAACGGGTGAGCACATGTGAATATGTGTGCACAAGCGTGTGGGTGTGAGCGTGTGAGAAAGTGTGTGTGGGGGCGTGACTATGTGTGCGTGTGTAAGAACACTTGTGAGCGGGGCGCCTGGGTGGCTCAGTCATTAGGCGTCTGCCTTTGGCTCAGGGCGTGATCCCACCGTTCTGGGATCGAGCCCCACGTCAGGCTCTTCTGCTGGGAGCCTGCTTCTTCCTCTCCCACTCCCCTGCTTGTGTTCCCCCTCTCACTGGCTGTCTCTCTGTCACATAAATAAATAAAAATCTTAAAAAAAAAAAAAAAAAGAACACGTGTGAGCATATGTGCAGGTGCATGAGAAAGTGCAGGGGGATCGCTCTGCAGCCACGGGTGGGAATGGGGATGAGGGATAATCTCTCTTGCACTCGCCCTGCCTCCAGAGAAGCACTGGTTTAGAGAAATTATGGATAAGCTAAATTCCAGATTTGAGACCGTCATTGGGCTTCAGTGGTTCTCAATGGAAAGAGGAAAGTCTTGAGTTTCTTTCTTTCACTTTTTATGTGTGTTCTCTTCGAAGGACAGGGGGGAAGATGCTGGGTCTGGGTCTGTGAGGTCTTTGGTGTTTTAGGGCCAAGAGAGTCCTTCTTCCGACACAGGTCCCTCCCTCCCGTGGGACAGCCACCGACCCACGTGCTTACAGTGCACGTTCAGGTTGGGGCTGTCATCATCCTGCTTCACTGTTCTGGACAGCATGTGATCACTGAATCAAACAGCAGCAGTCTTGCTTTGTGGGTGAGGTTTGTTTAGGACCCAGTGCGGGGTTGAGTGTGGACTTGCCAGCCTGGGAAGGATCCTGGTCTGTCTGGTTCAAGCTGCACCCACTACCAGGAAGTGGCTGTGAGATGTCCGTTCCAGCAGAAGCCAGGGTCTCGCATCCTCCCCCCTTCACACGGAGCCCTGGTTCTGACTGTGCAGCCTGCTCTCTGGTCCTACCCCATCTGGCTCACTCAGCAAGAGGACAGGACAGAAGGAGCCTCACAGGGTGGTCCGGCGCCTGCCGATTGATGCAGGGCTCCAGCCTCACCCAGCCTCACTCAGGGGAAACTGGTTTGCTCTGAGATCGGCCTGGAGTCTAGCGCGGCCCAGTGACCCTGAAACTGTCCCAGCCCTCGTGCCCTGTCACTGCAGGCCCTGACATCCACCCGATGTTGCTACAGCTTCTCAGAGCCCCAAAGCTCGTTCAGCATCAGGAGCACTGCCCATTCCGGAAGCTTCTCCTGTGTGCATGGGAAGCAGATCCTTTGGGGGGGTGGGGACGGGAAGGCTGCAGCGGCCGTCTGGGTTCAGCATCCCGGTACAATTCTCTTCTTGTTACTGAGCTCCTGTGAGTTACTGGAAACCAGTGGGATGCGGGCAGAGTTTGGACAAGCCACACAAACTGAACCCAGGCTAGGGCATCGCCACCTCTGAGATGCCACGTTCTGACATGTGCACGGCACCCCTGCAGTTGCGGGACATGGGGTCTGCAGAGAGACTTCTCAGTGGAAAGGCATGCAGGGTCTTGATCAGTCACCCCCAAACCAGTCAGAGATGGGCACAGATTAGAACTAGAAGGGATTGTGTGTGTGTGTCTGTGTGTATGTGCGTGTGTGTCTGTGTGTGTGCATGTGTGTGTGTCTGTGTGTCTCAGTGTATATGTGTATATGTATGTCTATGCGTGTATGTATGTGTATGTGTGTGCCCGAGTTTCTCTGTGTGTACGTATGTATTATTTGTATGCATGTATGTGTATGTCTATGTGTGTCTGTGTATGCACACACGTGTGTACGCATGCCTGTGCCCATGTGTATATGTGTGTGTATGTATGTCTATGTGTGTATGTATATATGTGTGTCTGTGTATACGTATATGTGTGTGTGTGTGTGTGTGTGTGTGTGTGTAGCTGTACCGTGTAGGCTCCAGCCTCTCCTCAGGTGTTGGGAAGAAGCCCTGCTTGCCTGGATCTGCTCCCAATATTTGTACATATGTGTATATGTGTGTGTCTGTGTGATATTATCTGTGTCTCTGTGTGTTTGTATGTTTGTGTGTGTACATATGTATGTGTGTCTCTGTGTGTACGTATGTATTATGTGTGTATGTACATATATATGTGCATGTACCTTTGTGTGTCTGTGTATGTATATATGTGTGTTTGCATGTATGTGTATATGTGTGTCCGTGTGTATGGCTGTATGTGTATGTGTCTGTGTGTCCCTGTGTGTATGTATATACTGTGTGTATGTACGTGTATATGTGTATTGTGCATATGTATGTGTGTGTCCCCGTGGGTATGTCTCTGTGTGTATGTACGTAGATAGTGTGTGTATGTGTGCATATGTATGGAGAGAGAGAGTGTGTGTGTGTGTGTGTGTGTGTGTAGCTGTACTGTGTAGGTTCCAGCCTCTCCTCCGCTGTTGGGAAGAAGCCCTGCTTGCCTGGATCTGTCCCAGCCTCCCGGGAGCCCCGCAGATCCAGGCTGTAGAACAGGCTGGATGATGGAGGAGGCCCCCGGCTGTCAGGCACGCAGGTAGAGCAGCCCGGGCCTGCTGTGTGCAGCCTGAGAGAGGAGGAGGGGGAAAGGCTAGGAGGAGGAAGGAGGAGGAAGAGGAGGGGGGGCAGCTGCAGGGGCAGGGTGGGGGAGGGGGCAGAGGCTGTGGGTGGGGTGGGCCGGGCAGAAGTTTTCAGCCTGCGGCCCTGAGGCTGGGGCTGGGGCAGGTGGCCTCCCCAGTCACCAGGTAAGTTCCTTTTGAACCCCGTACAGCACAGAATGGATCCAAGACAAGCAGACGGTCTGGTTTTACTCCTTCTGTCGCTGTATTTTAAAATCTGTGGTGCACATTGGCGCTCCAGCCACACGCGGACTTACCGTGCGTGCGGGCACTGCTCTCCCAGCGCCCTGCCAGCAGGGAAAGGTCGTCTGAGGCTGGGCCCGCTCCCGCGATCCTCCAGGCTGCCTGTGGGACACAGGTCACGGAGGGGCCCGCCGCGTCGCTGTCGTGCTACCTGCTCCGAGAAGCCGCCCGTTCGGTGCCCCTGGAAACGCAGCCGGAGCCGCAGTCTGCTGGTCGGCTCTGCCTGAGGGCGGCGGGGCTGCGGAGGCCCAGGGAAGTGGGGCGCAGCCGTGCCTGGCATGGGCAGGGGGAAGGCCCCCCCATCAAAGGCCGTGCTCTGCCCGCGGAGCTGTGGGTCTCCAGGGCTCGCTTGCACAATGCTTCCTGGGAGCGTTCTCATCAGAGGCTTGGCAACTGTCGGTCAGCACATGACTTTTTTTTTTTTTTTTTTAAGATTTTATTTATTTATTCGACAGAGATAGAGACAGCCAGCGAGAGAGGGAACGCAAGCAGGGGGAGTGGGAGAGGAAGAAGCAGGCTCATAGCGGAGGAGCCTGATGTGGGGCTCGATCCCACAACGCGGGGATCACGCCCTGAGCCGAAGGCAGACGCTTAACCGCTGTGCCACCCAGGCGCCCCTAGCACATGACCTTTAAAACTGTTGCAAAGGAGCCACTTCTGGAGAAAGGGCCTTCCTCCTGCTCCCTGTCCACCGCTCAGGGACGGTCTGCCTGCCTCCCTGGCGAAGGCAGGCCGCCCACCCCTGGGGGAGTAAGTCGGACATGGAGCCGTTGCTTGGTCACTTGACATCTGGTTTTACTGTGTTATTATTATTGCCGTTTTACGTCGGCTGTCTTCTGTGCGTCTGCTAGTGAATTTAGCGTCTCCTCATCTCCGGGAAGACCCAAGAGCCACACCCTAGTTTCCCCTCTTACGCTTCCCTCACCTCCAGGGCCACCCTGTTCTCTGGCACCCCCCCCCCCCCACCTGCACCGGACACTTTCTGATTCTCAGTGGGGCTCACTGAGCTGCCTTCCCCCAGCACGATCTGCCTTGGAGAGGCTTCAGGTAGGAGGGAGAATGCGGGGTATCACCAAGGGGACCTGGCAGGAGAGGCTGAAAGAGCAGCCTGTGGGCGACAGTGAAGGAAGAGGTCAGTCGTTGCCGCTGCTGTAAGGTCTGGGTGGGAGGAAGCCCTAAATTCAAGGCCCAGGGAGATCTTTCTCCCCATCATTCCAATTTTGGCTGCTCTTCCCTGGTCTGTTGCACAAGTTGGCACTGAGTTCTTGGGGTCTTTCAGATTGGAAATAGCAGGATATGGAGGTTCTCCCAGGTGGACCCACCATCTGCCTGCTCTCCTGGGTGTGCGCGCTGAGCACTGCACCTCCCCAGAGTCCTCCCCCCTCCCCACCCAGAGTGGGTTAACCCCCAGTTCTCCTGGCTCTACCCCTGCATCATCCTCGCATCCCCTTCTCTCCATTACCCCCAATTCGCGAGTCAGGGACCTACAGCCTGCAGGCGGGGTCTGGCTTGTAAATAAAGTTGAATGGGAGAATAGCCCTGCCCCTCCATTGGCATACTCCAGCTAGATGCTTTTTGGCCGCAATGGCAGAGTTGAACTAGCCCCCCATATTTATTATCTGGCCCTTTACAGAAAACGTTTGCCAGCCCCTGCCCTAATGCATCCTTATCTTCTTTCAATGGGATTGTTGAACCATCTTTGCAACTGCTGTCCTGGTCCCCTGTCTGGCTCCCCCTCCAATCCGTTTTCTACGTTCTGATGTTCCTAAAATAACCATCTGGTGATGGCACTTTGCCATTTGCTTCTTCGGCTCCTCGAGCTTTCTGGATGGATTCTGAACACCTTCTCTTGGTTTGCTGGATTCTTCTGGCTGGCTCGAGCCCTCCTTTTGCTCCCATGCCACATTGAGCACGTGTGGCTTCCAAGCGCACCACATTCCCCAGGCACCTGGGCCTCCCTCCCAGGGTCGAGTTGTTTCCTCTTCCTGGTATGACCTTTCTCTTTGCTCCTCACCTGGCCTGCTCTCGTTCCACAGTTCTCAGGAAAGCCTCTTGACTTCTCAAGACTGGATTAGAAGCCTTTTCTAGGTGCTTTCACGGCTCTCCAGAATTCTTCCTTTATAAGATACAACATGTTATATTGACATTGCGTATTTATTCATGCATTCATTCATTCGATAGATCAGTCATTCGACTAAGAGGTCTGGATTTAAAAAAAAAATCTGGGGACGCCTGGGTAACTCAGTGGGTTAAACGTCTGCCTTATGCTCAGGTCATGATCCCGGAGTCCCAGGATTGAGCCCTGTGTTGGGGGGGGGGTCCTTGCTCAGTGGGGAGCTGCTTCTCCCTCTGCCTGCTGCTCTCCCTGCTTGTGCTCACTCTCTCTTTCACAAATAAATAAATAAAATATTTTTAAAAATATTAAAAATAAATAAAATAATCCAAAGCTCCCTGATGCTCTCAGAGGCTTACAGGCTAGTGGAGGAAATAGAAATGAAACAAGATTAAGAAGTAGGCTAGGGAATAATAGAGAGGAGGAGACTCTTAGGTGAAAAAATCAATCAGGCAGGAGGAGATGAACTCCTCTGGGAGTGTTGACATTCTAGATGGGGTGACCAGAGATGACCTCATCGTGAAGGTGATTTTAGGTAAAGGCTTGAAGGAAGGGAGGGAGGGAGCCATGTAGGTATTTGGGGAAGAGCATTCTAGACCCAGGAACCATACATACAAAGATGGAAGGCAAGAGCACATCTGTCTAGTGTGTTGAAAAACCAGGCTGGTGTGGCTGGAGGGGAGAGAAAGCAGAGAGAGGAGGAGGGTGGGAGGGGGCAAGTATGGAAAGGGCAGTGGGAGTCCTGAGAAGAGCCTCGGCCTTTATCTGAGAGGCGTGAGAGCCCGTGTAGAGTAGTGAGCAGAGGAGTGGCACGGCCTGACTTGAGTCATAATAGAGTCATCCTGGCTGTACTCTTACTTTTCATCAGGCAGAAAAGGTCCTTAAGGGCAGGCATTGTGCCCGTTGCCCTTTATTCTCAGACGATAGCTTTCTGGCTCATAGAGGACCACGATAGGTGTTCTACAAATGGACGATGAATGCACGAATACACGAATGAATGCTGTCTCCCAACTGCTGGGTCTGAACTCCTAAGGGCTTGGGAAGTCTTCTCACTGTTGAAGGAAACCTCTGGTAGCTGATGCTGCCAACAGCCAAGTCCCTGGGGCTCTTAGTTGTCTGCTTGGATGTCACTATGGCAGCAACACACATCCAAACCGGTTTTCCTTGTTGCCACAGAAAGGGCTGCTTAATGGATCAGTGTCACCCAGACGGAGGATTTCAGGGGTGTATCATATAGCATTGACCTTGGCCCTGCCCTGTGCAATGTTCTGCTCAGTGACAGAGATGAAGCTGCAGAGAGTTATTACCCACGTTACAGATGGAGGTGGGAGAGTTAGATGATTTGTGGATGGACAGACTCAGGATTTAAAACTATCTCTGTAGGTGCAAGCCCAGAGGCCCTATCCATAAGAGAAGGTAAGTAGGGAGCCATATAGGGTTCTATGTCAAAGCCACAAAATCAAACTGCAAAAATTAAATTGGGGATATGTAGCTTTAGTAGGTGATAAACACCACCCGAGTGAAAAGTGTAAAGCCATCGTCAAAAATCCTAAAGCAATCTGAGAAGCTGTTCTAGAAGTATATTCATAGATGCCAATTATCTGAGAGTTGTAATCCGCCTCTGACTATGCAAGGCCACACCCAGGACTTCACGTCCAGGCCTGGATTAGACACCTAAAGACTGCTGTGAGCACATGGGGAGGGTGAGAGAAAAGGCATGTTGGGAGCACAGAGGGCACTTGGAGGGGTCTGGGAGTGGTGGGTCCATAGCTCTCTTCAAATATCTGAATTATCAGGGCAACAGGGCTTAGTTTTGAGAGTTATTCTGAAAGGCCTTAAGGGGTTGACATAGGGCCAGTTGGATGAGAGCTGGACTGATGGAAACATTGTCCAAAGTCAGATTGGTTGCCTCAAGGCCTCTTTTTATGGGGTGGGGGTAGGACAACCAATGGACAGGAATACTTCAGCATCAGAGAAGCACTTTTACTAGATAATTAAAAAACCCCTTTTCACACTGGGCTTCCATGCTTTTATGCTTCTCAGTTACTGTGCGTGGTAGAATTTGCTAGTTATTTCTTAATATCCACTTTGTACTTTTTCCTTAGTACTGAAACCCAACATTTTTAGCATGCCTTTTCATGGAACAAGGGCTCCTTCCCCCAACCTTCCTTTGCAACTAGGTGTGGCCAGGAGGTAAAACTGTGGACATTGAACTAAAAGTGGAAATATCATGATCAACTTCTGGGAAGTAGTAGTAAAAAGAGGGGGTATACTCTTATTTTCACTTCTTTCTTGCCATAGGCTGGAGTGTGGGTGTGGTGGCTGGCACACAGTAGACATTTTGGGCTATAAGGCAGAAACTCTATGTTGATAAGGAGCCTGGGCTCCTGATGATGGCGGCCATTGTTACAACTCTGGTCTGCTTACCTGTCTTCTTTACTATGGGAGACCTATCAACTTGTATTCGTAACAAACCAGTTATTTTGGGTTTTCTGAAACTTATGAACCCACTCATAACTAATCTACCATGGAAAGTACACACACACACACACACACACACACACACTCACTCACACACGAGAGGAACACTATTGAAAGGAAGGACCGTCTAGTTGGACGGCTTTGCTTCAAATTCCAGCTCCACTGCTTGCTAGCTGTGTGCCATTGGACACGTTTCTTAACCTCTCTGTGCTTCAGTTTCCAAACTTATAAACTGGGAATAATAATAACAACAATTGTGCAGTTTTAGTTTGTTTTTAGACAGGATTAAATGAGAGAATACATTTAAAAACCGAACAGTGATTGACGCATAGTAAATATTTGGAACCTATTAGCTATTGCGTAGACATAGTCCACATGTTTGTTCATACTTGTCTCTCTATACTTGAAATAGCTATAGAGCTGTACTAAGTGTATTTTCTCTTATTTACTTGCTCATTTGGTGACTTTCATTAATATCACAATATAAGAACATTCAAAATGTAGTTTATGCATACATAGTCAAGATTTTTATCTTAAGCTTTTGCTTTAAGACCTGAGCTTAAGGAATGAATTGCATCTAGAAGAGCCGGTTTCTTCACCGTTTGGGCTTTTAATTTTTAGATTGTATACAAATATAGATTTCATAGTGGTAAGCAATAATTGGTACCTAGAGAAAGCACTTACTTCTCTGCTAGAGGCTGTCTTTCAGAGTTTCTTAAGAAACCCGTTTGAAGAGTGTTTATTTATTCACAGGAGTGTAGACGGTGAAGAAAGAAGGATCCATACCCTCCAATGCTCTCAGCTAATAGAGAAAGCAGACAGACTTCCTGTAGTTCTCTGGACATGCCTCTTCTTATGTCTGGCTTCCTGGGCCGTGGGTGTCAGAAGGTGAGTAAGAGTTTGCCAGGAAGGAAAGGTGGGGTGGCTCTTCTGGGAATTTATCCCCGGACGTAGCTGCACACGTATGGAAGGATGTACATACATGGTTATTCATGGCAGCATTGCTTATAGGAGTGGCATTCTGGAACCCACGTGCCCATCTATAGCGGCCTGGATAATCTACGGGCCTCCCCAGTGAAATACTATACGGCTGGAAGCAGAAAGGGGTTGCTGTCTGTGCACTGCTGGAAAAAACTCTGTCTGTGCACTGCTGGAAAAACAGAATATACTATTTTTTTAAAAGATTTTATTTATTTATTTGACAGAGAGAGAGAGACAGCCAGCGAGAGAGGGAACACAAGCAGGGGGAGTGGGAGAGGAAGAAGCAGGCTTCCAGCGGAGCAGGGAGTCCGATGTGGGGCTTGATCCCAGGACCCTGGGATCATGCCCTCAGCCAAAGGCAGACGCTTAACGACTGAGCCACCCAGGCGCCCCTCCAGAATATACTATTGAGGGGGGGGAAGCAAAGAGCATTGAACATATATAGTTGGCTACATTTTGTTTAAGGAAAGTGAGGGGGAGATAGAGTATATATCCATATTTCCTGTATTTGCAGAAAGATTGGAAAGAGAAACAAAGAACTAATAAAAGTGATTATCCCCCAGTGGGGGTGGGTGGGTAGTGGGAAAGGAGAGGACCAGGTCAGAGTGCGAGCAAGCCTTCTTAATCATTCTTTATCATTTTGATTTTTGAACCATGTACATATATCACCTACTCCAATAAATAAAATTTACTGTAATTAGAGGAGGGAAGATCATTCTCGGCAGAAAGAAAAGCACATGCAGAGAGGTTCAGAGGCATAGATCAGCAACCACTGGGGAACAAAGTTCCCCTAACTTTAATCTGGAGTCTTTCTGGCGGGGCTTCCAGAACCATGTGTATGTCTCTGTTTTTGATTTCTGGACACCTACTGGAATATAAGTTCCTTAAAAGTATGGGACTTTGTCAGTCTTGTTCGTAACCATATACAAATTATAAATGATTATGGACTGACTATTTGAGATCTTTTGTTCACGTGCATCCCAGCGTCTAAATAGGGACTATGTAAGTGGGTTTTCTAGAATAGCAGTTGTCAAGAATTTTAGCTTGCATATCTCCTAAAGGAATTTTGAAAAAAACCCTCCCCAACGTTTATAAGTCAGCATCTTATGATAAATTTTTTTTTTTATCGTAAGTTCAAACAGTTGCCAAGGATGTAATTTTTGGCACATTGTAAAATGTTGACATTTTAAAGTAAAAATGTTACATGTCTTTAAAATATGGACCAAATGGAATTCAAATGCTGTAATGATGTGATATTTGTTGCATTTTAATCTTTCTTCTTTTTTTTTTAAGTTTTTATTTGTTTAAGTAATCTCTATACCCAACATGGGGCCTGAACTCATGACCCCAAATCAAGAGCTGTACGCTCTTCTGTCTGAGCCAGCCAGGCACCCTTATACCTGTTCCGTTTTCAATTATGTGAACGGTTACTGTAAACCTTCAGAATTTTTCATCTTCCTTTTTTCCTCCTTGAATTACACTTTTATTCTATTTCTTCACAGATTTTTATTCTAATGTAATATGTTTTTATGCTTGAAAGTCTTTTATTGATCTCATAATTATCAAGTCTATGAGTGTAAGTTGCCATGTCATATTTGTTTTATTTCCTACAGAAAGTTGCTAAATGTTAAAAAGTCATTTTTTTCCCCAGAATTGAGTTAGCAATCATGATAGAAGAGAATTGTCAAAAGAAGATATTTTAGCTTTCTCTTGCCTCAAGAATGGTGTGTAACAAATAGTCACAGGCCAAAACAATGAGCTCAAGAGTCTTTGGGCTGGCCGAGTGGTTCTTAAGTCTAGAAGGGGTCGGCTGACACGGCTGGGCTGGCTCGCAGGTCCGTAGTCAGCTGCGATAAACCCGTGTCTAGTGCACATGGTTTCTTGCTCTCTGGTTGGGCTATCCTGGGTTTCATCCTGGGGCTGCTGGGCAGGATCCCGAGAGTGGGCAGGGCCAAACAAAGCCTCTTATGCATAGAGTCCAGACGGACGCATTGTCACTTCTGCCACATTCCACTGGCCAAAGCAAGTCACAAGACCAGCCCATACTGAGGAGTGGGAAAATATCAGCTCTGATGTGAAGAGCTCCAAAGTCACATTGTAGGGACAGCATTTTGTTAGATTTGTACTAAGTATTTCACTTTTGGGGGGTGCTCATATAAATGGCATTGTGTTTTTAATTTCAAATTTCACTTGCTCATTGCTGATATATAGGAAAGTGATTGACTTTTATATGTAATTGCATATTAGTTCTAGGAATTTTTTGTTTGGTTGGTTTTTGTCAATTCTTTCAGATTTTCTGTAGAGATAATCATGTCATCTGCGAATGAAGCCAGTTTTATTTCTTCCTTTCCAATCTGGATACTTTTTCTTTCCTTTTCTTGTCTTGTTGCATTAGCTAGGACTTCTAGTATGATGCTGAAAAGAAGTGGTAAGAGGGGACTTCATTTTCTTGTTCCTGATCTTTGTGGGAAAGCTTTGAGTTTCTCATCATTAAGTATGCTGTTAGCTGTAGGAATTTTGTAGGATTCTTTATCAAGTTGAGGAAGTTCCCTTCTATTCCCAGTTTGCCGAGGTTTTTAAAAATCATGGATGGGTGTTGGATTTTGTCAAATGCTTTTTCTGTATCTATTGATAAGATTGTGCAATTTTTCTCTATTAGTCTGTTGACGATGACATTAATTATTTTTTGAGTAGTGAACCAGCCTTTCATGCCTGGATGAATCCCACTTAGTTGAGGTGTATAATCTTTTTATACATTGTTGGATACAATTTGCTAAGATTTTGTTGTGGATTTTTGCACCTATGTGTATGAGAGATATTGGTCTGTGGTTTTCTTGTAGTGTCTTTTTTGGTTTGAGTATTACGGTAATATTAGCCTCATAGAATCAATGAGAAAGTGTTCTATTCCCTCTTCTGGAATAAGATCTTAATTATCAAATTGTTAAGAAGATGTTTTAAATTATCTTATTAAACAAAACATCAAATCTGAAAGAAATCACATAAAACTTTGATCCTAGGGCCTTAGCTAATATATCTTGAACATTCCAGTTACACTTAAAATGACCAATAGTTGTATGGCTTTAGCTATTTGAATGTGCCTTTCTCAGCTAATGACAGCTCCTAGGGATGAGTCTTCAGAATAGCTGCAAAGAATTTCCTGCATTTGAAAATGTGAAGAAAAAAGTATTTTTTAGCATGAAATAATTCTTGCAGATGTTCTTCTTGATTTTTTCCTCGTAGGACAAACCTCAACGATGGTGATTTTTCTTTCTCTCTTTCTCCCCCTTCTCTTTCTCTCTTTCCTTCTTTGACAGAGGTGAGAAAGAAGAAGAGGTGTCTGTTGATGAAAAGCTGTTTTTTTTTTTTTAGATTTTATTTATTTATTTGACAGAGATAGAGACAGCCAGCGAGAGAGGGAACACAAGCAGGGGGAGCGGGAGAGGAAGAAGCAGGCTCATAGCATAGGAGCCTGATGTGGGGCTCGATCCCAGAACGCCGGCATCACGCCCTGAGCCGAAGGCAGACGCTTAACCGCTGTGCCACCCAGGCGCCCCTGAAAAGCTGTTTTTATCCCCGTTTCTCTGCTGTACCATGTAACTGAATTCAGACATTCCCATATGGGCCAGATACCTCGTTTGAATAATGGGCTTTCCCTTAACAAGCAAAGGAGTGAATGTCTAAACCAGGGAAATCCCGAAAGCCCCGTGGGGGGACAGAACCTTTATTACTCATCCTAGGAGGCTTCCCTTTTGTTGGCTGCCCTGGAGTTTTCCCATCACAGGATAATGAATCATGGTAAGATGTGTAAGAGTGGAGGGGCATGTCTTGCTTTCACAAAGTGAAGAAAGGCTATAGAGAATGCTGGCACCTTCATAGCCCAATCACGTTGGGAAAGAGCGTGTATGGAAACTGATAATCTGAAAGTTGATTCTCTTAAGACTATTCACACTGTACCCCTGGAAGGTCTTCATGTGTTCCAAAGTTAGGGGGTGTCTGGTAAATTAGGGGATCTTCCAGGTTATTGGAGCAAAGAGGGACTGTGCTGAGGGCAGACATTTCTTGTAAAAGAAGAGAACTTCACTTATCGTCATGACCAGGCTACGTGCGGGAGAACTGGGACAACTCTGTCAATTCTGGGAACTTTCTTTGGGCTTGTGTGCCGAGAACGACAGAAAGGGCTTTTCGGGGTGCCTGGGTGGCTCAGTCAGTTAAGTGTCTGCCTTTGGCTCAGGTCATGATCTCAGGGTTCTGGGATGGAGCTCTGCATATTGGGCTTCCCGCTTAGCGATGGTTGGTGTGAGGAGTCTCTTTCTCCGTCTCCCTCCTCTCCTGCTGCTTGTGCTCTCAATCTCAAATAAATAAAATCTTTTTTAAAAAGTGGTTTTCTAAGTAGATCATAAGCATTCCGAGTGCAGACGCGTATCCTCTTTTTCCCCCAGAGGGCCCAGAATTGTGCTGGGCATGATAGACCTGTGTACACACTCAGCAAATGGCCTTTTCTATTTCATGGGAGTGAAGGGCTCAAAGAGACCACCAGAATTCTTCAGTTCTTCTCTAACGCACCTGGTGAAATGAAATTCAAGGTCTCAAAGGCAGCTGAGAACTTATCCAAGTCTTACAAAGCAAGAGAAAGATTACAATAATATCACTTGTTGACCTCTTCCAGGATCTAAAAGCCTGGAGTACAAGAAATTTTTCCCTGTGTGTTGCCTAAGTGCCGGCTTGTTTTCCGTCACAGACCGAGGACGGCTGGTCCCATTGTCAGTGACCTTCATCTTCACCATTAAGTTGTGCCTTCCTCCCACCCTCCCTTCCTCTGGATGGAGAATCTGAGTTCCTTGTATGTCTCAGAGGCGTAGCATATTTTTGGAAGGTGTTCTCATTTACCTTCTCTTATTCTGAGCTGGGGGAGAATTTCAGTTTCAAAGGAAAAAGCATCTTAAAATTACCTTTCTAACTTTAAAAAGATCTGTGATATTCATGGAAAATGCTGTGCATTTGCTATTTCCCTCTCTTCCCTCCCTCTCCGAGTGCTCATTGTTTCCCTGATATCAGCTCTTCCCACAGCACTGCGGCTACTGTTTGAGCCGGGCACCAGGCTGCGCTGATAGAGACCACACTCCTCAACTCCCTGCAACTGACTGTGGCCCCGAACACAAAAACAGCTGTGTTGTCTGGAGGCTTATGTAAGGTTCCATCAGAGATAGTAGCGCACACGCTTTTTGTCTCTTCTTTGCCTCCTGTTTACTGTTCTTTCAGTTTATTGATTGCTGTGCACCAGTCCATTCCAAAAAGTAGTGGCCCAAACCATCACAATTTATTATTTTTTGCCGTTCCATGGGTTGGGAGCTTTCTTAGCTTGTCTCATCGGATGTCCTAGCCGGGCCACAAGATCTAAGAGGGCCTCATTGTCATGTCTGGCAGCTGGGGCTCCTCGCTTCCTCTCCACGAAGAATCGCATTCTCCCACAGGCTAAATGGGCTTTATCACAACACGGTGTTCTCAGAGTTTCAAGGGGGAGAGAGAGAGGAAACATCATGATTCCTTAAGGCCTGGGCCCTTATTCAAACACCATTACCTCTGCCAAATTGTATTGGTCAACCTGGATTCAAGGATGGAGAAGTAGACTCCAGGTCTTGATGGAAGGAGGGGCAGTGTTCTTGACATTGCAAAGGTGTGTAGACACAGGAGGGGTGATTGGATTAAAAACAATCCATCACACTTGTTGGCTGGGCTATGGACGTGATGTCTAGAATTCAAGCAGCTATCCTAGACAACTATAGAGACCTGGTGCTGAGCACGTGGGAGCAGTGAGGGAAAGGTCCTGAGTCTCTGAAACTTTGGGAAGGCTCTCCGTGAGCCATAGATGGTCTACCTCCATTGTGGTTTTACGGGAGAGATTGAGAAGCTCCTTCCTTGTTTGAGCCCCTGTCATTTTGGACTTTCTCTCACTCGCAGCCAAGTCTTTACAAGCTCTCCAATGCTCAATCTGTCTTAAATTCCCAGCGCTATTTACCAGCCTAGAGTTTTCTGCAGTTTCAGGGTTGGAGAGGAAGGGGGAAACCTACACTTTGGAGATGGCAACACGATGCTGTGATGTAATTTCCTGTCCCACTTGGCAAGCCTGGGGAAAATAAAATGAGGAAGGTGGACAGGAGGGGTGCTACCATGAGGCAGGAAGGAGTTTGGAATTGTCACGAGCCTGAAATGTTGCCTGGTTCCAAGTCGTTCAACGTAATCTCAAAGACTAGCCCAGGGGAGAGCCCGGGAACCACAGTGGCAGGACCAGGAACGTTCCAGGCAAACTGAAGAAGCCAAACTTGCCCATGCATAGACTTGTGGCTCGGTGGTTCATTTCGATGTGGTCAAAAGTGGGCCTGCTCCTTGATATAATGATAAGCTATGCATCTCAGATTCCATCTGGAAACCATTCTTAGATTTACATTTTGAAGAGACGATTTCGAGCTGGGTCTCTCTTAGCTCATCTGTTTTGCATGTGCACAGGGTGGGTTTTAGGCATGAACAACAGCTTCTTTCTTCCCCATTTTTTCTTCAAGTTTTATGGTTTGGTTTGGACTTTACTTAAAACATGTCGCATGTGGAAATACAGCAGGGCACTAGCCAGAGGCCAAGCGGTATCATATCATTTTACATATTCCCCCCATATAATTAGTCGAGGCTGTTTTAAGGTTGCATTTTTCTCCCCTATAATGATACAGTACATACAAAGTGTTAACTAGAAACAGAAATATTCTCCTCTCCCTCTGTGCTACCCTTAAGCCGTCCCCCTCCTATGTCACCTCCCTCCATCCCCCACCCCCTCCCTGCGGGTGTATCAATCCTAGGTTCATTCACCCACCAGTGAAAAACAGATCGATCTGGAGGCTTCTGCCACTCTTAGAGGCCAAGGGACCTTGCACCCTTGTCCCGTCCCTCTCTCTCCGCCAAACAGAATGGAACACAAACAAATCTGGACAGATAGAAGGCGTCTGTCTACTTTGAAAGAAGCTCCACGGACAAGGCTGGTCTGCGACCTTGCTGTGTTCCCCATCTCTGAGTGCAAAGGCCTCCCCGCCGGGGCTGTCTGCAGTTTCTGAGACCTCCAACAGCATGTGGTCTTTGGGGGACTCAGACCCCATTGCTTACTTCAGACACCGCATCCTACAGGTGTTTCAACTGCCTTTAGCACTGTAGGAACGACGAGCTGGTAAGGCCACGTCTGGGAAAACCATGACATGCGACAGAATTACGGTCCACTTAAAAAAGAAAATATACACACACACATATATGTATATTTGTTTTCAGGGGTCTTGGCTTAGAAAACAAATTTGCATATATGGGGCACAATTTACATATACCTGGACACAAATTTGCATATGTCTGGCACAAATCTGCATGTTATGTTCGTAAGTCTCTATTTCCAAATAAAGTTACATGAGAATAACTTATTTACTCTACTATAATTTATATTTTCTCTTGTAGAC
Organism: Ursus arctos; assembly: GCF_023065955.2. Lineage (NCBI taxonomy): Eukaryota > Metazoa > Chordata > Mammalia > Carnivora > Ursidae > Ursus > Ursus arctos. The sequence continues at coordinate 11,407,804 of NW_026622997.1, read as the reverse complement.
CCATGCCGTGTTACATCAGTTGTGTTACTAATGTCTTGCCTTCCCCTAATTTGTCCTCCATTTCCCAGAATCTGTTCTAAAAGAAATGCATCACCATTGGTTGTTGTGAAACACGGCCCCGAAGGACATCAAGAGGCCTTTGTGAGTGGATAGCCACTGTCAGGTCTTGTCTCCGGAGATAGACACCCCACAAAACCCTCCACAAAGTATTAGTAAATTGGGGTTTTAGTTGCATTATATATAAATTTGTACAATTGATATATACATTACTTAGTTGCATATATACAACCTTATGTTCATACTTATGTAAAAAAGATTACAATTAAAAATCATATGTGTATAGAAAAGAATTTTACCAAAAGTGCTGGAACCTGCATCACAGTTACTCTCAAATGCAACATGAGGGGATGTTAGTCATTGTTCAAGAGGGAGGTTGTCAAACCTGCCGACATAATTGTGTGTGAACTTGAGCAAGTTATGTTACTTCCATGAGCCTCTGGGAAGTGGGGACAATGACAGCTATCTCAGTGTTCCCCGAATCTCAGGCAGGGAGGCGTTACCCTAAGAATTTTCCCCATATCCTCAGATCACCTGTACTATTATTTACTTCATTTTTCTGGAACTTAATACCCGTTTAAGTTAAAAAGTTATTATCCACCTTACCCTAGTTCTAAGCAAAAGTATCTGAAATGACGTTTGGTATACTCCTTTTTTTTTCCACACTAAAATAAATACATAAATTTCAAAAGATTTTAAAAGATGGATTTTAAAAGATGCTCATCTGTATTCATTTTAAGTTTTCTCTGGTACCACTACACTTTGAGAACTGTGGCCAAAAAAACTGGAATAACATGGATAAAGAGCTTGGTATAAGACCCTGGTGGAGCCCTAAATGGTAGCTGCGTCTGTGGTAGCTACGGTGACAGAGATAGCTAGTTTCCTACTTCAGCATTCTTCCCTCATAGTAACAGAATGCTGACTTCCACCTGGGCATGCAACTAAAAAACTACCTTTCCCAGAATTCTTTGCACCTAGATCTCATCACATGACTACGTTTTGGACTGCGAGACATCACAAAGTCTTTGGTGAAATTTCTAGGAAGCCCCCTTAAGAGAAGGCCTATATTTCTGCAATGCCTTCCATTTTGCTTACTCAAACTCGGATGGGAAGGCAGGTGTCTCCAACCATAGAGAGGAGGGCCATCTCCTAGGGGTGGCAGAACCAAGAGGCAGAAGAACCTAAGCTCTGGATCATTGTATGGGACTACCATGGTAGCCCTAGGTGATTTACCTCTGGACTTGTTTTACATGCAAGAGAGGAAACAAACTCCTTTGTTAAAACACTGTCTTTCAGGGCTTTCTATCACTGGCAGCTGAACGTATTCCTAATGGATATAATATTGTGCACATGGGTGGGTGGGTGTTAGTGCTGAGCTGGCTTTGGTCATATGGGGGAGAGCTAATTGTTAAATTTTCATGAATTTTGCATATGCTGGTGAATGTCATGTTGGTAGGTTGGAATTGGCCACGGTGGGAGTACGGATACCACAGAAATGGCAAATGCTGCACATCGGAGCTTTTTTCTTTCTCCTTTTCCTCCAAGAGAGGCAGTAATTGAATGTTTACCATTTACTGTCACACCACTGATGGAATTAAGGACTTGATGCATGGAATTTTGATTACATAGTGAGTGAGGTGACCTGAGTTTGGGGGAATGGTCAGATCTCATTTGCTCTCAGTGTTTTCAAACTCTAAATCAGGGGCCGTATTAAGCCTAGGAGCCTAGGCTTCTTTATTTTCTAGCTCTGATATTGAATGGAGGAAGCTTGACTATTCCTGCGGGTGGGAGGGGGTCTGCTGTGGGGAGGACCCAACAGGTCCCACCTTCCCCTTGCTGTAGGGATAGTGATTAGGGAAGATAGGAAATTAGCATTCTGATTTTGCCATCAGGTGCTTAAAATATTGAGGCACATATACATATGATCAACGTATGAACCAGTGTTGCCTCTTCCTTTTCAAAGGTCAAAGTTGCTAACTTGGAAATAGACATGCACATATTTAGAATTTACTGCCACCCCATAATTAATTATATTTAAACAATATGTGCTGCACATTGATTAGGTATAAATATCAACAGTTTCCACAAATGGAGCTAGAGTATAACTTTTCCATAGTCAAATCTTATCCGTAGTTATTCTCCTGTTACTTTTTTATTAGGAGGTACACCTATTGCCAACTGTTGATTTCTTTGACGTCCTTTGTGTTCAGTTAACTGTCACGCTTTCACCCCAACCCAGGAGATAGTTCCACATCTTAGTGGACAAATTTGTGTACCTTCATGGGAGAAAAGAGGCTTTGATAGAAACAAGCTTCTATTTAAATTCTGGTTCCTCTCTGCTTATGGCTGTATGACCTTGAGCAAATTGATTCTTGTATCAGTTATTAATAGCTGCATAACAAACTGCCCCAAAACATTGTGGTTTAAAACAAACACGAGTGTATTATTTCTTCCCCCCCCCCCCGAAATTTTATTTAAATTCAAGTTAGTTCACATATGAGTGTATTACTTCCTCGGACTGATTTTTCTGCTGGTCTTGTCTGGGTTCACGCATGTTACTACATTCAGCTGGTGGCTGGGATGGAGTTGTCGACCACAGTCTTGGTTTTGTCCATGTGGCCTCTGTGCGTAGGCTGCTCGGATCTCCTCACAGCACCTCGGCCTTAGGGTTCTAAAAGGGAGAAAGCAGAAGCTGCTGGTCCACTTAAGACCTGGGCTCAGAAGTCCCGGAATGTCACTTCCACTGCATTGTTTGCTCAGGGCTCATCACAAAGCCAATTGAGACTCAGGGAGGGAGAAATAGACCCCAGCTCTTGATGGGCGGAGCTGCGTGCACAGCAGGGATGAGAAGGATTTTTGGTGGCCGTGATTTTAGGTGACCTACCACAACTTCCCTGAATCTCAATTCTTCCATTTGCCAAAAAGGGAAAATACCTCTTTTGCAAGGTTAATATGAAAATTCAATGCAGTAATGTGTAAGAAACTGCTAATATGAGCCTGATACGTGAAATAGCTGCTTGATAAATGGCATTTCACTCTTCCTTTCCCCTTCTTTGGCTCTGCCCAAATATACCCACAGCCTCAGCTCCTATCCTGTGTGATGGTTTTCTGTTCCCCCAGCACACAGGAGCCTGAGCCTTTGCTGAGGTCTCGGGTGTTTGACGATTGGATGGATGACCAAAGGTCTGAGTATCACAGCTAGAGATTGTAGGCTTGCTTGGGGGTGTTTGGGAGTGGGGCAGATATAGGGGTGGTACAAGGGACAGATGAAGAATGGGTCTAGGAGCAGGGTGTGGAGAAGTGTGTGGTAGGTGGGGCACATGGAGGGTGGGATGGGGGTGTCTGTTCAGTCTGGGAGCTGCCTGAGTACCTTCCACTTCCTTCTGATGTTAAAGTTCGAAGTTCACTATAGCATACATCTTCTAGGGTCGTAGTTAGGGACTGGTAAGGGTGTGTGTATGAAAGAGAAAGAGAGGGAGGGAGAGCACAAGAGAGCCCTCAGGGGACATTTGGCAATGTTTGGAGACATTTGTGATGATCACAAATGGAGGGGGTGCTGCCTGCACCTAGTGGGTAGAGGCCAGGCACGCTACTTTGTTAGAGACCGAACAACCTACTATGCACAAGACAGCCCCCATAGTAGAGAATCATCCAGCCCCAAACATCAAACCCTGCTAAGGGACTCTGATGCTTTCTGCTGGGCAAAGAGAAGACACCCTGTCCATCCCTCACTCACCTCTGTCAAATGAGGTGTGTCCTAATGGTTTCAAGATACAAATTTTGTCATACCATAAATTGAGCTAAAAAGCCTATTCATACATTTCCAGGGTGTGGGCCTCTGCATGCATGGGTTATGGCCAAAGGGAGGTAGAAAAATGGAAGGAGTTTGATGAAGTATGGCATAGAATAAGATAATAATAAGGTGTTTAACAGGAGTTAATATTTATTGAGTCCTTCCTGCATGTCAGACCTTGGGTGGAACGTGCCACATTTCACATGTGTCCCTGATGTCAGCTGCCTGGTGGCCCAAGCTCTCTATTCCCGTAGGTCATACTTGGATATTTACATCCCCGTTATTTTACCTTGGCTCCTCCCTCAGCTGGAGCTCCTGTCCCTGGGTGCCCTGCTCCATATTCCCTTAGGATACTGGAGAGGGATGGGGCTTGCTTTTCTTCTGGTTACTTTTTTTGGGACAAATTTATTGAGATACACTTCACATACCACATAATTCAGTCAATGTAAAATGTATAATTGAATGTTTTTTAGTGTCGTCACATAGCTGTGCAACCATCACCACCATTAATTTTAGAACATTTTCATCACCCTGTAAAGAAATCCCATACTCATTAGTAGTCATGTCTATTCCCTCCTCCCCCAACCCCTGCAACCACGAATTACTCTCTGTCTCTATAGATTTGTCTGTTCTGGACATTTCATATTAATGGAATCATACAATATATGGTCTACTTCTAATCATGTAATATGTGCCTGGTTTCTTTCACTTAATGATGTTTTTGAGGTTCATCTGTGTTGTAGTACCTACTGGTTTTTCTCCCTTCCTTCCTTCCTTCCTTCCTTCCTTCCTTCCTTCCTCCCTCCCTCCCTCCCTCCCTCCCTCCCTCCCTCCCTTCCTTCCTTCCTTCCTTCCTTCCTTCCTTCCTTCCTTCCTTCCTTCCTTCCTCCTTCCCTCCCTCCCTTCTTTCCTTCTTCCTTCCTTCCTTCCTTCCTTCCTTCCTTCCTTCCTTCCTTCCTTCCCTCCCTCCCTCCCTCCCTCCCTCCCTCCCTCCCTTCCTCCTTCCTTCCTTCCTTCTTCCTTCCTTCCTTCCTTCCTTCCTTCCTTCCTTCCTTCCTTCCTCCCTCCCTCCCTCCCTCCCTTCTTTCCTTCCTTCCTTCCTTCCTTCCTTCCTTCCTTCCTTCCTTCCTTCCTCCTTCCTTCCTTCCTTCCTTCCTTCCTTCCTTCCTTCCTTCCTTCCTCCTTCCCTCCCTCCCTTCTTTCCTTCCTTCTTCCTTCCTTCCTTCCTTCCTTCCTTCCTTCCTTCCTTCCTTCCTCCCTCCCTCCCTCCCTCCCTCCCTCCTTCCTTCCTTCCTTCCTTCCTTCCTTCCTCCTTCCCTCCCTCCCTTCTTTCCTTCCTTCTTCCTTCCTTCCTTCCTTCCTTCCTTCCTTCCTTCCTTCCTTCCTCCCTCCCTCCCTCCCTCCCTCCTTTCCTTCCTTCCTTCCTTCCTTCCTTCCTTCCTTCCTTCCTTCCTGTCACCGAATAGTCCAATATATGAATACAGCACATTTGATTAATCCATCAGTCAGTGATGGACATTAGATTGTTTTCACTTTTTGGCTATTACGACTAAAGTTGCTGTGAACATTTGTGTACATATATTTGTGTGGACATATGTTTTCATTTGTTTTGGGCATACCTAGAAGTGGAATTGTTGAATCCTATTGTGTTTTGAGGAACAGACAGACTGCTTTCTAAAGCATCTTCCCCATTGGATATTCCCACCAGCAATGTATGCGTGGTTACAATTTTTCCACATCCTTGTCAACACTTGTTCTTGTCTTTTCGATAACGGTCATCCTTAGTAGTTTTGGTTACTCCTTGCTCCATTAAAAAAAAAAAAAAAGATCTGGGGGGGCGCCTGGCTGGCTGAATTGGTAGAGCATGTGACTCTTGATCTCAGGGTCATGAGTTCAAGCCCCACATTGGGTATGGAGCCTACTTAAAAAAAAATTTTTTTTTAAATCTGTTCAGTTCTAATCTCACATCTCACCTCCTGTGTGTGTTGTCTTCTTTCTGCTTTCTACAACCCCACAGGGTCCGTTTTCTTTCTTCAAAAGGTAGTTGTATGTAGTAGAGTTTAACAGATGATTTAGGGCTATGGGGGTGGATGAGGAGAGACATCACTGCACAACACACGGAATAACTTAAAAGTCAAGTACAAATGGTTCCTGATTTATGATGGTTCCATTTAGAGTTTCTCAACTTTACGATGATGTGACAGTGATACGCATTCAGTAGAAACTGTACATCGGATTTTGAATTTTGATCTTTTCCCGGGTTATCGATACATGGTAGACACTCTCCTGATGTGAGGTTCCAGTCCCAGTCAGCAGGCAGTCTGAGGGTCAGCAACCAAGACACTGGCAACCTCTCTGCCCCACACAGCCCCTCTGTGTGTCACCTTCAGGACAGCATTCAGTCCATGACACGGGAGAGTCAACACTTTAGTATAACATAGGCTTCGTGTTGGATGATTTTGCCCGACTGCAGGCTCATGTAAGTGTTCTGGGCACATTTAAGGTGGGCCAGGTTGAACTATGATATCTGGTGGGTTAGATATAGTAAATACATTTTTGACTTAGGACATTTTTTTTCTTTATTCTTTTCTTTCTTCTTTTTTTTTTTTTTTTTTGATTTAAGATATTTTCAACTTACGATGGGTTTATTGGATGTAATCCCATTGTAAGTCGAGGAAAAACTGTATTCATTTCTTCAAAGTTCCTCCATCATGGCAGACCTGGGGACGTTCACACAGCCAGTTTTCCTCATCAGGATCTATGACTTCCTTCCTTGTTCTGCTCGCCTCTCCCTCCTCTGCCGTTCACTTTGGGGTCCTGTCACCCTTACTCTAGGGCTCTGGATCCTTCTTGTTCTATCACACAGAACAATTGAGCTTCCCACTATCACCCTCCCCCACACCAGTCTGGCCCTGGAACTATGTTACTGGGACCAAGATATCCCATGTGTTGTTAGACTGGGTAGTTTCTCTGACAAGGATTTGCCACCAGCTTTTTTGGTTCCCCTGAAAAATTCCACATAAGCAAAACAAAAACAAACAAACGGTTCAAAGTCCCACCACTAACAAAACATGGGATGAAGAAAACAAATCTCTCACTTCACCCCGGCCCATTCCCTGGAAGTAGCCATGAGTAACTAGCTGTTAGGTATTTTCTACTTTTTTCAAGAACTTCTATAAACATGCATACATGTGCATAGCATAGATCATGCTAGACATGGGGCTGTCATTTCACTTTTTCATTTAACAATATGTTGTAGACATATTTCCGTGTTTGCTTTACTTCTTGTAATAACCATGCTGTGCATTGACCATAATATACTCACCCATTCCCTAATGAGGGACATGTAGGTTGTTCCCAACACCTCCTATTACCAGCGATGCTGCAGTGAAATCTTTGACAGGTGCTTTTACCTTCCAGGGCTGGGACCAGGTGAGCGAGGCATCTCAGGCACACCCAGGGCACATGCACGACCCTGAAAACGAGGGCCTCCTTCAGTTCTGCACTCAAGGCTCACCTCCTTTGCCTCACCTTAATCCCAGGCCTATTACTTCTTATAATTCAGTTTCTCTTAGAAATATATGGAATGAAGTGGGGTTCTATTCTCCTCTTCGGCTGTTCCTATTGCTTATCCTTTCCCTGGTGAATTGAAATGGAACCTTATTCTGTATTGGAGCTATATATATATATATATATATATATATATATATATATATATTTCTACATATATATGTTTATTTTTGAGTTTTCTGTTTTGTTCTATTAATCCATTTATTTTTATTATATATATACACATAGTAAATATATATTTATCTATATCTGTATTTATATATAGATATACATATATCTATATAATATATATAGATAGATATTTAAATATGGCTCCACTTTGTGCCCAGCCCCACAGACCCAGTCCTTATTCAGAAGTTACAGATCTGGCTTGCTGATTTCCCTTACCCACATTTTCTGCTGTGCCAGAGGCTGTTCAGCTTGGAGACCTGCTGCGGGTACAGGTACAGCCCAGCAAGCCACACGGTTTTGATTGCAACAACTCTATAGTGAGCTATAACACATAGCAGGCCAAGTTCCCATCACCTACAGCCTTTCTCAAAAGCTTCTTGGCAATTGTGGAAAATTTATTCTTCCGTATGAATTTTGGAATCATTTTGGCCAGTCCCACTAGCGTTTAAACAAGCTTTTAAAAAAAGATTTTATTTATTTATTTGAGAGAGAGAGAGAATGAGAAAGAGAGAGAGCACAAGCCGGGGGCAACAGGGGGAGAGGGAGAAGCAGACTCCCCGCTGAGCAGAGAGCCAAATACGGGGCTCGATCCCAGGACACTGGGATCGTGACCTGAGCTGAATGCAGATGCTTAACTGACAGAGCCACCCAGGTGCTCCATTCCCCCATTTAAACAAACTTTCAAAAAATTATGCAATACGTCCTTTACTCCTCACACCAACCTGACAAGGTAGGTGCCACGGATGAGGAAGTAAGACTTGACACAGTACCTTACATTTCAGAGCAGGACAGAAAAGTCAGGTGCAGTCAGGAAGTCACTGGACCCCAGAGCATGCTCTCAAACATGCTTACACACTGCAGAAATAATGATGAGCACACAATCATGGGGTCTCTGCAAGGCAAGAGACTGTGACCGGGAAGGACCATGCCCAACTGACGTCCTCCTTGTGGCACTCCCAAGTCCGTCACCATGACGGTGCAGAGGCCATGCTTCCTGGGCTGCTCCCACCCAAGGATCTCCTGCCGTCGAAGAGCAACCCGGTTGAGTTGTTGGTGGGAGGTCTCACTGTTACAGTCACTGACCTCTGGAGTTGTTGACCTCTGGGATGCTTAGCACATGTGAAGTTCAGGGCCCTGGTGGGCAAAACCTGAGACTCTGAAACATGGATCCAAGAACCAAGAGGTGGAAGCAAGAGTGGCCTCGACATCCTTCCAGTGACTCACTAGGGGATTTTTGTGCTTCCTGTTCCCGCACTTGTGGGCTCTCTCCAGGGCTGAAGGTCCTCGTGATAGTAAGGGTACCATTGAACTCTGCCCCCAGGGCACCTTGGACCAGCAGATGAGAAGAATCACCACCTGGGCAGGAGCTGGTGACCTTGACCAGCAGCAGGAGGAAGGGCTCCTTTTACACAATAGGCAGACATCCACGTAGAGCCCAGGGATCCCCTTGGGTGCCTCTGGGTACCCCCTCCCCTGTAGTGACTAGGAATAGACTCTCCTAGCAAGCCCGAACTGAGAAGGCTGTAGGACCCTCCAGGAAGGAGGTCCGGATCACACCACGTGAGCCCCTGAGATCCCCCGAGATGAGAGATGACAGTGAGAGGAAATCAGACCAGGCAGTGGAGGAAGAAGAGGATGGATATGAGTTTGAGCTTGACATCCAATGCAGCTATGGGGGCTGCACACTGTCCCTCCAGCTTTCTTCTGAGTTTCCTCTGAGGAGGAGAGATGCATGGGGGCCGTGGAGGGATTGCTGCTTGAAACTGAGGAGAAGCAGATACATGGAGGGTTACAGACTGAATTGTGCTCCCCCCATCGTCCTATGGTGCAGTCCTAACCTTTAGCCCCTTAACCCTTAGGACCTCAGAAGGTAATAGTGGATTTGGAGACAGTTTTTACAAGGGGAATTAACATGAGGTCATAGGGGCGGGCCCTAATCCAGCGGGACTGCAGTCCTTAGGAGATTAGGACACAGCCCACACAGAGGGAAGACCCCATGAGGACCCAGGGAGAAGGCGGCCACCTGTAAGCCAAGGAGGGAGGCCTCAGAAGGAAGCAGCCTGGCCAGCAGCGTCTGGATCTCTGACGTGTAGCTTCCAGATCTGTGAGGCAATATGTTTCTGCTGCGTAAGCCACTCACTTTGTGGTGTCTGTGATGGCTGCCTGAGCAAACATGGCAGAAAGGGTAGACCGTGGTTCCCCAGAACATGTGCCCGTCTGGTCTGTCTCCAGCCGCAGGGGTGTAACTGCCCCTCCCCTGCTGCTCTGAGCCCCCCCCCCCCCCGCCCCGGGAGCTCTGGGAGTGCACTGAAGTGTCAGGCTCTTCCTCCCCACGCTTCCTCCCTTCCTTCCCTCCTGCACTGGGTCAGGCCCGCTTTGGGGTCTGCGGCACCCCAGCCTCTTCTGGGGCCCGTTGCATTTTTCTCGTGGATGTTTTCTCTAGACGCTGCTCTCGCATTCCCAACCCTCTCTCAGTGTCTGCTTCTTAGAAGATTGGAACGATTCAGTTGGAGCCCTCTCCCTCCCCCCATTTCACAGATGGGAAAACTGAGGCTGACTTTAGAGACTTCTGTCCAAGCCGCCTCTCTTTGCCTGCACACACCCCCAAGGTGGCAGCACTTCTGCAGGCAGGTTCCATTTGCTCAAACTCTATTTTGTAATTAATATTGTGATAAAGATATCTTTCTAGCTTTTACTCTGAGAGAGTACCTTCAGATAACAAATTCATACCCCATGAAGTCCCTGCGTGGCCCTCATTGCTATGCGACTCCTATGATGTTTTACTCATTTCTCTTGCTGGTTGTCTGGCACATAAGTGCTGAATGAATGAGTGAACGGTCTCAAAATTTACCATCCTTATTGCTCCCTGAGCTGGGTAGCGGAGGTCAGTGAAAATTTCCTCCATCTTGGCCTTTATCTTGCAGCATCTTGAAGTGCTTGTGAATGTGTCCAGCACCTTTTCCCCACTGGAAGCTCCCTGAGGCAGTTTGGAATGAATGAACGTGGGAGCTGGACTTCTAGGTTCGTCTTAAGTTTGGGTGGTTGGGGGAAACTATGAAAACTTCACACTCCCAAGAGTTAATTTTAGAGAGGCGGTATTGAGCTGCCCCAACGACAGAAGATTGTTTTTAGTGACCGAGACAGCAGATAACCAAGGCCTAGTTCAAAGTACAATGTAATGAGCATGAGTCAGAACCGAGGTAGGAAACGCGTTCGCTGGGGCAATTGCCTAGCTCAACCGTTAGGACAGGATCCAGGTATTGTAGTCGTAAGCAAAGAAAGAAAAAGAAGGAAAGAAAAAAAGGATAAGGATGGAAGGAAGGAAGGATGGACAGACGGGAGAAAGAAGGGAGGGAGGGAGGAAGGAAGAGAGGAGGAAGGAAGGAAGGAGGGAAGGGAGGGAGGGAGGGAGGGAGGAAGTCTGGAAGGCCTCACCAGCACAGCATCAGCCAGAGAACCATCACGCAAGGCTTTGAGCTGATAATTAAAACAGAGCCTGTGCTGAGGAGGTGGTCCTGCGGGTTGAGAGCTGGGAGCCCAGGTGGAGCTAGAAGGAAGGGAAGACCCTCCATCCCCACGGAGCTCTCATGCTTCTCAAGGAGGGGTGCTCAGGCTGTGGCCTCAGGGTTCCTTGGAGTCGGCAGTGGGACCCCAGCCGATGGCAACACTGGGGAAGGCACTGGGCCAGAGGCCAGCCCTGACCTCAGGCACGTGCCATGAGGAGACCAAGCACTCTAGAACGGTAGGTGTGCGTGGCAGCAGGCAGGGGCTGCGAAGGAATCCCTTCCTGCCCTCCACCAGCACCCTCCTCCTTCTCCCTCTCACAGGAGCGGGGCTGGTTTAAGGCCTGGTGAACTTTGGGCCTCTGTCCCCAGCACTACTGAGCAACTTGGCTTTGGCTGGATGTGGGCACTTAGTGACACATTTACTTTTGAAGTCAAAGTATGACACGTTGACAGCATTGGCTTTCAGTGAGCTCCCACAGTACCAAAGTTACATGGAAGTTTCTGCCAAATTAAACCTGTATACGTTTTCTAAAACTTAAAAAAAAAAGGCTTATTTTTGGATTTCAAAAGAATTACATGTCATTGTTGGCAGGCTTTAATATTTAAATGATATTTTTAGATGGGATGATTTAAAGGAGTAAATTCCTTCCTTCCTCCCTCCCTCCCTCCCTTCCTTCTTTCCTTCCTTCCTTCTTTCCTTCCTCCTTCCCTCACTGTATTGAGTGTCTTTCAGACACTATCGAGAGAGATGTGAAGCCAGTGGTCTACCTCTGAAGAAGCAAAATGTTAAAAGAGCTGCCGAATAACAGGGCTCCTGAAAGACTCTCATAGTTGCTGTGTGATTAGTTAGACCGGCTCTGTCCACTCCGGCCACCACTGGCCACATGTGGGTCTTGAACACTTAGACCGTGCAGCATCCAAACCAAGATGCACTGTCCATACTGGCTTCTGGGAGTTAGCATGACGGAGGAGGTGAAAGAGTTCATTAACGATTTTAAATACTGGTCATATGTCTTAAATATGGATTATTTGGTTATATTGGGCTAAATAAGCTCTATTACTAAAATGAATTCACCTGTCCTCCTCCTCCTCCTCCTTCTTCTTTTTTTACTTTTCTTTTAATGTGGCTACTAGAAACTTTGAAATCACCCACATGACTTCTGTCGCGTTGCCATTGGATGGAGCTGGGTTAGCCCCTCCGAACGCTTTTGTACCTCCAACTTTCTGTAGAAACTTGAGGATAGACTCTCTTTATATATGTAGATTCAAGATACTATATACGAGATCGGAGGCCTGGGCGACTCAGCAAGTTAAGCGTCTGGCTCTTGGTTTCAGCTCAGGTCGCGATCTCAGGGTCCTGAGATAGAGCTCCGCATAGAGATTCTTTCCCCCTCCCGCTTCCTCCCCCTACTCTTCCCCCCACCTCGTGCATGCTCTCTCACTCTTGAATAAATAAATAAATAAATAAAATCTTTAAAAAACCCCAAAATACTATATACAAGGGAGCCTTGAAGAATTTTTCTGGGGCTTTTTGTTGGAAAGTTTTTTCCCCAAAAGGTAAAACTTCAGGTAACAATGGACATATGTGTAAAGTGGTTCAGACAGAGGTGTGGGGTGGTGTTGTCCACAGCGTGGGGTCCCATCAAAAAATCCAGGGTGAAAGGAAAAGAGCATGTGGGGAAAGGCCCTGCACCAAAAGTAGGACATCTGACTACCAGCATTCCTTCCGCCGCTCAGAGAAACAGCTGAGAAAAACCACCACTTCGGAAAATGTGGTGTCTGTGCACATGGGAGTCCTGGGGACCCCACGAGTCGCCCAGCCTTGGGAGAACAAAGACTGATGATTGTTTTCTCATTCAGATTTTATCAGAAAAATATAATTCCCTGAATATAATAATCTCAGAACTCCTTCGAGCAGGGAGCTCACCAGGTTTAGGGAACATGTTAAAAAAGTAAAACTAAGACAACGATATAGATAGCCTGGTTATTGTCGTCCAGGCCCCCTTTTCTCCTCCAAGGACTGCATTGGAACATGAATTATGGCCTATCAGTTCCCAGGCTGTCTCCCCACTGAGAGCCTGCGTGTAAAATAACCCCTCGGAGCACTTATGCAAGGTATGACTAGCAGAAGCGCATAGGATTACGTTTATGGGTGTCTGGAGGATTCTCAAGCTGAGAGTTCGGACAACCTAGGGGAAAAATAAATTCTCTCTCGGGTCTCATTTTGGAGTCATGAATCCAGACACCAGATTATTTAACCGCATTAGATGATCTTTTGGGTCTGATTTAAAATCCACAAAAACGAGGAAGTCAGCACTCGGCATGAGGATGCAAGCTAGTGCTTTAACCCTGCCTCACGTTCAAGGGACTTGCTCCTCGGAAAAGAAGGGTTTGAGTTGGCATCTCCTCCAACGTTGAGTTTCCTTCTGAAGGATTTATGCCAGATTGTTGCTTTTACTTGAGGGGCATTGGTAGTAAAGAAAGTCTTTTCGTTTTCATTTCATTCCATAAAATAATTTCATTTTCAGTGCGTGTACTATTCAGCTAGGAGAATGCTATTCGCTATTTTTTTTCTTGTCCAACCCTGAAAGGCTGTTCATACCAAATCATTTCATAAGTCTTCAATCGTATTTCAACATATCTCCTGGTTAGCTTGTGTGGTTGTGTAGTAATTCGAGTTAATTCAGAATAGGTGCTTGCCTGTTATACTTCATAAATAAAAAACAAAGACATAGGGTTTAGACCAATTACTTACTACGTATTTTGCACAGAATGCCACTGGGAGCCTTGGGTGTGGTGCGGTGAGAGAACAACAGAAATAAAAGAAAATTTTTAATCTGGCGCAATTTTAATCTTCGATATAGACATTTTAGAGAAATACAAAGGAGACAGGGAAATGTGTGTCACACTTTCTTTTCCCTTTTGTCACAGCTATTTTTAATCTTGATTGTTCCAGAAGCTGTGGCATTCCTGGGACTCTACTGGGTCCAATTATAGCTGCCTATACACCCTTTTCCCTTTGCAGAGAAACACTTGGGCGTATGGGTGTATTCTTTTACTTCTTGCCCTTTTCTCTAGTTGTCAATTTATAACGTGTCCTAGTCAGCCTATCAACATTTATTCCCTTAAGATTTCTCTTAATAGTTTGGGTGCTGGAGCTGGACAGTGGAGTGCAAGTCTCACTTGTAAGCTTATGAGACCTTGGGAAAGTTTTCTACTCTTTCCAAGCCTCATCTGTTAAATAGGCATCATAATAGTGCCAACTCACAGGGCTGGGTGAAGATTAAAAGAGATTATTCACATAATGCCCTCAGCCCAGAGTCTGGCACTCAGTAAACCGTGGCTATATTTATTATCGCTTTCCTGCCAACCTCACCCTGGCTTCCTATGGAGCGGTGCACCTCAAAGAGTGAGCCGGGAAACCTCAGCACCCGCATCCCTGGGAGCCCGTGAGAAGCCCTCGAGAATTCTCCATGCACCTCAGACCTTCACCGTCAGAACATCTGGGCTCAGGACGCAGCGATCTGCGCGGACTGGCCCTCGGGGAGGTTTGCATGCATGGTCAGTCTGAGAGGCACCCATCTGGAGATCCTGCTGTGTGAATCCTCACCCTGACACTCACCTTGCTCTTTGCCCGGCCCCACCTCATTCCTGGGAACTGCAGGAGCTGCAGGTGTGGGAAGAAACTGAGGTGGGTTCTGGGAAAGGGCTGTTGACTCAGTACTTCCGGATGGATAGACAAAGGGTGTGGAGGGTATTGGCCCATCCCTGCCTTAAGCGCAGGCAGTGGAGAGGGGAACTGGGAAGAATTTCTGAGCATCCCTGCAGGAAGCCAGGGAGCGTTAGGCGGGCCCTGCAGGGCAGAGCGCCCAACCCTTTAATACAGGGGATGCAAACGTGCCAGCCTGAGTGCCCCTGGCTGCTCCTCCCACCGGAGCAGCAGCTCTCCCCGCCCGCTCATGCCAGCCCGTTCCCTGGGCCCGGGGGAGAGGGCTGCACCGTCCAGCTGCTGGGCCTTTCTGCAGGGCTCTGCTTCTGAGACCCCACCTCCCGTCTCCAGCAAACGCTTGTGCCCGGTGCCACCCATTTGGTGTCACAGCTAACATAGTCACGTATTTGACTCACCTGGGAAATCGTAAGCTCTCTTAGGCCAGGACTTCATTGATTCCCTCAACCACTATTTACTGAGGGTCTACTGGGCCCAGGCTTTTCCTGGGGGCTGGCAAGACAGCTGAGAACAAGGACCACAGCCAGTACCCCCAGTCCAGGTAACTCCCCTCCAGTGGGGCTGAGCCAACCTGCTCCCAGATGACTTTACTTCCCTGTCTCACGTCCTTCAGTGGCTTCCAGTCGTGGTTAGAATAGAATCCATACTCCTTTCTGTGCCCTGTAAGGCTCTGTGTGCTTCCTGCTTTCACCTCCCTCCAAACAGGTGTTCCACCAGCCTCCAAACCTGTTCCTGCCACAGGCTTTTGCCCCTTCCTCCCCTTGGGTTGCTCTTCCCCAAACCCCCCAGGTTTGCTCCTTCCTTCTCTGTTTCCTCTGTCCAGTACAAGCACACAAACACCCCATCATCCCAATCTCCCATTGGCTTTAGTTTCTCGGTAGCATTTATCATTGTCTGAAGTTATATTCTATACTAGCATATTACATATCTTTCTTCACTTGTTTCTGGCAGTCTCCTCTAGAATGTAGAAGTTCCCTGGAGGCAGAAACGTAACTGGCCTGTTCTCTGCTCCCTTTCCAGAGCCTAGACTGTGGCAGGTGCCCAGGAGGAACTCGAATTTTTGGTGAATGAATGAATCCATGGACGCAAGATTGCATTTGGAGTTTACAGAATTTCTCAGTAGATTCTGGTTCTGATGTCAATTCCTTTCTTCCCTGCTCCCCTGGAAGAGGTAGCGGCTTTTGAAATGTTCAGTATGATTCTCCATACCAAAGGTTCCATAGGGTGTCAGTGACTGACCCCCAGTGATACTTGCTGGTCCTCGTAGGAGTCCTTCAGGATGTCAGGAAATAACGACGCGTTGTTACAAAGAGCTTTAAGGGCAATTTGCTATTGACTATCAGTCTGAGGATAATAAACATTCCCTGGTAATTTTCTTAGCGTTTAGATTCTACTTTAAGGGCTTTCAAAATATTCTTCAGAGTCCAGACAGTAACAGAGTGCGGGCTTGTCTCAGGTTATGTGTCAGAAAGTACCAAGTCTGGGCAGGTGAGTTTTCCAGAATTATAAAGCATCAACCTTCTTCATCCTAAAATTAAAACACAAATGTGAAAGTAGTTTTGATAGAAGACTTTTTCATAGAGTAACATGCTTATCTTCACTACGTATTATGTGAACTCTCTTTGAGGGTGGTCCGCACACAGAGGAAGGGTCTCTCTCTGTCAGAAACTGGAACACAGGAAATGATTCCCAAGACCCTTATGTTGGAGGGTTTTTTTTTCCTCCCTCTTATTTTTCTCATTCTCCTTCCTCTTTTCCTCACTTGTGACGTGGAAATGTAAAATGTTCCTTCTCAGTTTGGTGCTTCGAAGTCTCAAAGGGAAAAGTAATCAAACTTCTATTCTATTAGCAGATTCTCTGTGTGGCAGATGTTTGCTTAAACAATCAGATACAGTGACAGACCGGCAGCGTGTTCCCTTAGGAGGGGCCACTGAGGACCGGCCTTCCCAGTTCTCAACCCAGCACAATTCTTCCTGGTTTTTGTAGAACTCTTTATGCTTAGATAATGCAAAGAAGATTCTTATAATGTACCATCTTTTTTCCCCCCCACTTTCTTTTTTCTTTTCTTTTTTTTTTAAAGGTTTTATTTATTTATTTGACAGAGATAGAGACAGTGAGAGAGGGAACACAAGCAGGGGGAGTGGGAGAGGAAGAAGCAGGCTCCCAGCAGAGGAGCCTGATATGGGGCTCGATCCCAGAACGCTGGGATCAATGCCCTGAGCCGAAGGCAGACGCTTAACGACTGAGCCACCCAGGCGCCCCTATAATGTACCATCTTAACACACTGTCAGATCACAACACACCCCAGGAAGCGAGGAGATAGAATCATTATGTCCTCAGGAGAGTGTTTCTTGGGCCTAACAAAGAAACCATTTTCTTTGCCATTTCTGGAGGCTTTTGAAAGCATTTCCCAAATCAACTCAAGTTGCCAGTGGTCTGCATCTGTCTTATGAGGACACCTTCCTTAGGAGAAAAGGAAGGGTTCCTGATTTCCTTGTACCCGAAGGAGCTTACTTTTCGGGAGAACTTTGTACCTCCTATCGGTAAGAATTCTTTCAGTTGCAAGTGACAAGAAACCTGACCTGAACAGGCTTTAGCCAAAAAGGAAATTACGCTGGCTGGGGTCACTCCGCAGTCCAGAGTAGATCGGGTGTGGCTTCAGGTGCGGCTTGATTCAAACCTCAAGGGCTACAACCCAGGCCCAGTGGTGTCTTTTTTCTTTTCTTTTCTTTTCTTTTCTTTTCTTTTCTTTTCTTTTCTTTTCTTTTCTTTTCTTTCTTTCCTGTGTGTTCTTCTCTTGCAAGATGACTGCCAACAGCTCTCAAGGGGAGGGGCTCCTGGGTTCATATGCAGCAGAAAAAAGTGAGGACCTTTGGCTTGGTATTCCCAGGCAGTCTTGTTGCGTCTCACGGTCTCTGATTGCCAACCCCGAGCCTGTCCCCAAACCAGCCATAGTTCCAAGGGGCGTATGATATGCTGATTGGCTTAAACTCAGGTCACATGACCCACTCCAGAGCCAATTAACTTCACCCAAAGCCAATGAGAATGGAGGACTGGATGACCTCCTGGGGATCTCCGGCCAGATCTCTGCTACAGACTAGCTGTGTTGTTGTCATTGAAAAGATGCCTGGGAAGTGGTGGCACATATATCATTTCTAAGGAACCCTACAAATATCATCATACTTTCTTTTGGCGAAGATTTAGCCGGAAGTAAAACTTTCCCAACTGGCTTGTCATCAAAAGTACTGGGGGATTTGGATTCCGTAGGTTTGGGGTGGCACCCACTGAGTATAATAAATCTGTTTAATTCGATCATTTTTAATACCATCCCAGATGATTTGCAAGATCAAATGGAGCCGGGCACTCGCCCGTGCACCCCTGTTCTTGGCAGGGCCAGCTCCAGCCGGAAGTGGTCTCCGTCCTTCTGTGCCCTGTGTCGAGACCTGTAATTTCTGCCTTATAGTATAGTGCTTCTGTATGGGCTCTGTTTCCCCTTTCAAAACAAGAAACCTTGGAGGACGGGGATCATGCTGGTCCTTGAGTCCCACACCTTCACAGGCCCTCCTACCATGCCCTATGCAGAGGAGACCCTCTATTTATTTCTGTTGTTTGGCTCAAAGTATGAGTGAATGGAACCGTTACACCTCCCCCTTTCCTCTCCTTCTCTTTGTTTTTGGCATTTTCTTTTCCACAAGACGTCTGTCCTTGGAAAGCTCTAACGAACTCCAGCCTGATTTGCTGACAAGGCCTTGAGATGTTATTTCTGCACGGTTGCTTGGGTTTTAAGAAGAGGTTGTTGGAAGACAGGACATTTTAAAGCCGTAATGGTAAGCAGAAGCAGAAAGACAGACCTAGGTTACAGAATATGGGGACTCTCCCCTTTCTGAGAGCTCCTTTATTTCCTGAATTAGAAACACGAGAATGTTTCCTGTAAGTTCTCTATTACAAAGTGAGGGCAGAAGCACATGACAATAAAAATAGTACACCCAAATTCAGGAGGATGGATAGGGATTCCTTTTTAAATAAGATAGGAAGCCCAGAAATCATTAAAAAAAGAAAAACAAATAGAGATTTGACTACAAAAATATAGAAATATCTGCATGAAAATACCTTACATAACATTGATAGATGACAGGAGAAGAAATGGATAATGTTTACTGCCACGGAGGTTACTACTTGACAAGTGCTTACAATTTGATGTGAGAAAGCTAACATCCCAATAGAAAAATGGGCAAAGGATATTGGGTGTAAATAGGTGATTTATAAGGGAGGAAATAAAAGTGGCCACCGTGTATGAGAACAGGCTGACCCTCACTTTAGTCAGGAAGACAAAAGCAAAGTTAACCGCATGTTAGTTTTTACCCATCCGATTCACAAAGTTGGAAACAATCCGTAACACGTAGAGCTGGGAGGTTTGGTGAAATGGGCATCTTATGCATTGCCATTGGGGGTGTGCACCGCTGTAAGTGTTTACCAAAGGTTTTGGGAAATATCTATGAAATAAATGATGTTTACAGCCTTTGACTGAACCACTAATCCTATTTCTAGGAATCCGAACTAAAGCTTACAAAAGGACAGCACCAGGATGTGGGACTATAGGTACAAAGATTATTTCAGCTTTATTTGAGGTGGTGGGGTAGGGAAAGAAACACCACATATCTCATCGTAAAGGAATATGCATTCAAACTATGGCATATCATGAAACTAATAAAAAGAATAAATGAGATCTATACCTTGGGGGTGGGGGTGGCCTTGATATATATTATATTATGTATTGGAATACCAGTATTATTAAAAAGTGATAGAGAAAGAGAAAGAAAACCCCTTCCATATGTGTTCGTATTTCTATATGTTTATGAACTCCTAGACAAAGATGTGAGGGTTAGGTACCAAACAGTTAACACTGTGACCTCAAGGGATGGGATTACCATGGAGGGGGGGCAGGCCTGCCTTTAACGCCCAGAGGTAGTGGGCCCAAGGAGAGAGGAAAGATAGAAGCTTGGCGTTGTCTGCTCCCCAGCTCTTTACTCCAGCTCCCTGTGGACCTGAAGAGACTTCGTGCACATATGTGTTGGCACCCTAGCCCGCCCACTCCCCACAACGGCTCCTGGAGCCTGTGAGTGCACCCCATCCTGGGCCAGGCTGCCTTTGGAAGAATAGGCCCCAGGGGAAGCTCACTCTGGTCCTGGGAGAGGGCTTGAGGTCTTTTGAAGCAGGGAATTCTGGTATCCTTGGTACCTGGAATATGGTCTAAAAGGAGTTGCAGACAGCCAAGTGGGCATGAGTCCTTGGCCCCGAAGACTCCTATTTCATTGGTGAGGCTTAGGTTTCTTAAGCAGAGGGCTAGAACTGCGGTCTTAGTGGCCCACATCTAAGGAGGTGGGTACAGGGAAGTGGGGCTGATGATTAAATATTCTTCTTTATGTATCTCTAAATTATTGACTCATTATAATAAACATTGAGGAATTAAAAAAATTTAGAATGTATCCCCTTAAACATTTTAAAGTAAAAACTGAGAACCTAACAGGGAAAAAGATGCTTGGCTAAATTAATCTCGGATCTCTAACCCTGAGATTCTAACCCTGAGATAACGACCTGAGCCAAAACCGGGGGCGAACGCTTAGCCGACTGAACCACTCAGGTGCCCTGTTATGATGCCTGTATACACAGATACTGGAATGGAACATTAAATAAAAGGATGGTGGATGGTAGGAGCCAGGTTTCTTACCATGGGACTGGGTATTTATAGTTCTGCAGGGGAGAAGGCAAAAATGGTTAGAGTTGGAGAAGTCAGTAAAAAAATCATGTTTTACTTAACATCCATATAGATAGTTACATATGGAAGTATTCATAGATGTGTGTATATATGTGGTTGGTATAACCACAAATATTTCTTTGGGCTGTCCTCTGACAGGGCCTAAAAACAAAAAAGGGAACAACAACAACAACAAAAAAAGATACTCTGGTATCAGTGAGTACACCTAGGTCCCGATCTTGATTTCTCATACCATCCTCTACTAAAAAGAACCAGGGCTTCTTGGAGAGTGAGGGCTGGGGTAAGAAATATACAAGATGAGCAACTTCTAATGCCAGAAAGTCAGGAAGGCCCCCTCCCTTCTCTGTCCCCCACCAAAATGAGGGGGTATGTTAGAGGGGCACAGGAGCCAAGCAAAAGAGCTCTCAGTGGCTAAAGCTGGAACCATTTGAGCAACACAAAAGTAGTACTGGACTACAACCCAAAGTATAGTGTGAATCTTCATGAGTCCGGACTAATATAAATAAATAACCGAATAAATAAGCAAATAGGGAGGATAGACAAATCTCCATGCATAAGAATGCCAAATACTTGTACACTTTACCCTCAAGGAGGTGGAGCAGAACCGCCCAGGTAAGGACTGACCTCCTTCCAAAGAGTAGGTAGGGTATGGGAAAAAAACATGATTGTGAATTGTCAGAGTCTCCCTGGGGTGGGTTGCAAGGACACTCCTAGAATTTAAGGAGCCTTTTCTTTGTTTCAAGTGGCGGAGTCCTGCCAACCTTGGGTCTATAGGTCCTTGATACACGTGTGGCCTGGTTGTGGCAGGACCGAGGTGTGATTTGAGGCCCTGGGCAAGTGAGGGTAACGGGGATATGGTTTCTGTGGCCAGAGGTGCAGGTGGGATTTGGAGGGAGTCCTACTCTGGCCTGAGGTAGGAGGACAAAACAGTGGCTGGGGACAGAGAATCCTATGGCAGCTGGCATTCTCAGGCTGGCATTTCTAGGACATGTCCAAGACCTCCTTCCAAAGAATAGGGTATGGAAAAAGGAGGAAGCAGCACTTGAGAGTGGAGAAACCTTACAGGGATGGCCTCAGCCAGGTGGTCAAGGTCAGCGTCAACAGGGATAAGTTATGTTGATGGTATATAATGAGAATGACGCTTGACCTCTGTGCTCTTCCTCCCCCCAAACCAGAATCCCAATCTAATCATGAGAAAAATATCAGACACACACACCTGAGGGACATTCTACAAAATATCGAATCAGTTCTCCTGCAAACCATCAAGCTCATCAAAAAAAGGAAAGTCTGAGAAACCATCGCAGCAAACAGGACCCTAAGGAGACAGGACCATGAGATGTAATGTGGGACCTGGGGGATGGGTGGAGGGAGAATACAAACTGAGGGAAATTTAGGAGATCTGGATAAATTGTGGATTTTCCTTCATAACAATGTATCAATATTATTAGTTCATTAATTATAACGTGTACCATATTAATGTAAGATGTTAATAATGGGAGAAACTGGTGTCAGGTGTATGGGGACACTGTACGATCTTCTCTAATTTTCTGTATATCTAAAACTGTTCTAAAAATTAAAGTCTATTATATATATAATATATTTATATATTATATATATTATATTTAGATATAATTTTTAAAATATAAATTTGAAGATTTATTTATTTAATTTAGAGAGAGAACACAATCAGGAGAGGTAGAAGGAGAGGGAGAGAGAATCTCAGGTAGGCTCCGTGCTGAGCACGGAGCCCAGTGTGGGGCTCGATCCCATGACCCTGAGATCATGACCTGAGCCGAAACCAAGAGTCAGACACTCAGCAGACAGCACCACCCAGGCATTCCTCTATCATATATATTTTTAAAACCTTGTAAAATTACAATCATGACTTTTAAATCCTGGTTTTATTCAAGGGAAAGGTAGCTATGAGCTTTTGGACACATGGGCATCAGAAGGACATTGTTAGCATTTGAAAACTGGTGCCTGGAGCCCTTCTCAAGTCATTCTGTGGCTTCGGAAGGCTAGAGAACAGGTGAGGCTCCCAGAACATGAACGACCTCAAAACAATCCCCGGGTACCTCTCCTTGGACCCCCAACCTTCCATAATAGAGTTCTCTGCTTCCAAGAAACTGTGAATTCCCTGACGAGGAAAGGCTCACCCAAGCCTTCTAGATATGGATATTTCTAGTAAGGTAAGGGCCACCTCATATTTGGGTCCAGTTACCTGAACGTGTAAAGTTCCATCCTAAGTTTGCTATTTCAGAGCTGGCCTTTGAACACTAAGGAATTCCAGCGGCTTTGGGTCATTTTATTTTCTCTCTCTCAGGGGACACTGGCAATAATTTACATTGCACAGTATTGGGTTATCTAATAACTTTGGATTTTCTGCTCTAAGGGAGGGGAATAGAAAAGTAGCTCTTTGTCTTTTAAAGGGGAAAAAAAATATCACTGCTCCTCTTGGTTGGGGGTGGTCGGGGTGCCGGAAGCTGGCCCTGGCCGGGCTCAGGAGGGCATCTTTTTGAGGAGTAGGTAGAAAGGAGGTTGGAGACAGGAGGATGTGGGAGAGCTGGCCTGGGCTGGAGACGTGCTGCATTCCTCCCTCTTCCAAGGGAATCATTCCTTGTGTAGAAGGCCAGGTAAAAGTGCAGAGAGAATCCCCTGGCAGCGAAGGCGCCGAGCCTTCACCCCTTCCCAACGGCAGTTCCTGAAGGGATGGTGCTTGTTTGCCTTTAAAAAGGAACTGGAAATGCTCTGAGCGTTTTGAGTGACTCATACCAGTCTGGTATATTTGTAAATATCATTCCTTGGACAGATTTAAACAGGAAGCCTGGGAAGTCTGTTTCCCCAATGCATTGCCCTAGTGGCTGAGTTCTGCTTCTGGGGAAGAGCAAAAGATGCACGGATTTCCAGTTTCTTTCAAGGTGAGACCCCGAAACCATCCATGTTGGCCATGATGGAGGGGCTCCGCTGAACCGTGGTGAAGTACAAAGCGAGTTCTCTCCCGTGGGTGGAAGACCACCACTTCCGTGCAGCCCCCCTTCCATAATCTTAACATTCCCCCTCACCCCATCCCATAACGCTTGGGCCATTTTTAAACCTCAGGGTGCTTCTAGAGCCCTTCTCGCTGCCAAAACGAAGTGGGAGAAAATGTTCCAAAGCCACAGCTATAAACGCCTCGAACAGCGTTATGCAGCCTTATTTTGCTTTCTTACTTTTCATGTGAGGCTTGCTCCGTTCATCGGCTTTGTATAGACGGGACATGCGCTATTCGTGTGTGTTTTTCTTCCTCTTCCTGGTTCTCTTAAAAATGTCTGAGCTCCAGTCGGTGGTAGGTAAGTCAGAGCTATCATGTGGTGGAGCTGTCTGGCAGAGCAGAGGAGGCGGGCAGGGTGTGGGCCGGGGTCTGGACAGGAGGCGAGTTAGAGACCTCTGGGTCCACGGGGCCTGAACGGCAGGCTAGGCAGCAAGGCAGCCCCCCCAGGGGTTGTCCCTCGGGGGACAGCAAGGAATGAAGGAGTGGGTTGCACAGGCTTTTCTTTTCTTCGCACCTGTCTCTTCCCAAGTGCGAACATGTTTTATGTGACTCTGCGAGCGAGGCAAAGTCGTGGTTTCTCCTAATTCCTTGTGTGATTTCCAGACATGACGGTCCTTCTCCTGGCAGCCTGAGTTATCTTCCCCCGTGAGAGCCTCGGGTTGAATCGATTCCCTTTAGAAAGGGAATCGAACGTGAAAGAGAGAAAGAGGAAAAAAGACACCCGTGGAAAAACATCCGCGTGTGGGCAGGGTGTGTAGCTGTGGAGGTGCTGTGTTTGAAGTCAAAGAGTTAGAGAGCAAACAAGGACGGGGTTTTCCTCTTTCTCCTCTCCTCCCTCCCTCCGTCTCTCCCTCTCTCCTCTTTTCATTAGAAGAGTTGGCTGTTTGCCCTTGCAGACAAAGCTGGCTTAGGGGAGGAAAAGCTCAGGGAGGAAGCAATGTGAGGAGACTGGAAATAGCAAGAATCCGGACGCACTTTGCTTTCCAGCCCTGGACTGGGAGAGGTAGTGGGACAGGAGTCCCAGAGCCGTCCGTCCTGCCACACGGGGCAGCTGCCTGGGCCTGCGCCCCCATCTGCAGGAGCACGGGCCTCCACTGTCAGGAATTAGGTGGAACATATGTGTGTAGGATGCTGTTGGCTTTTTCCAGACACAAGGCCACTTTCCAGCCTGAGAAGCAGCTTGAAGGAAACAGGGTAATGAGATAGAGTCCCAGCTGGACCCGGATGCTTTACTTTCCTGTCCTTTCTCTGCCTCCTTTTCCCTTCCTCTTTCCCCCTCCATCTCCTCATCCCCTATCTACTTCCGGTTTACTTTCCCCCTTCTTTATTGGTCTTCCCTTCTTTTCCTAGTTCCCTTGGCTCTTTTGTTCTACTTTGTGCCTTTCTCTCGTTCTTTCTTTTTTCTCTTCCGCGTCTTCTACTTTCTTCACTGTGCACTTCATGCTTCTTCATGTTTATCCCGATTTTGTGTTTGACTCCTCTGTCAGCTGAAGTGGATTGCAGTTCTCGTGGAGAGAAAAATGCAGGCTGTGTCACTGAAAGCCAGGGCCTGCCTTCATAATGCTACGAAAAGGCCGTGGGGTTTTATAATAGAAAGGGAATGCCTGCTAGCATTGATCAGCATGGCTTTGAGTTTTTCTTTTTTTTTTTTTTAATGTTTTTTTTATTATATTATGTTAGTCACCATACAGTACATCCCTGGTTTCTGATGCAAAGTTCGGTGATTCATTAGTTGCGTATAACACCCAGTGGCTTTGAGTTTTTCTAACAGCCTGGCTGAGCAGCATGAAGGTTTCTGTTTTACAGATTGGGAGACCCAGTCTTACACAAGGTCATCCCGCATGTCAGAGGGTGGCATTGAACCCAATTCTGCTGAATTCTGAAGTCCCTCTTGCTTTATACAGCCATGAGGGTCGCAGCTAAAGTGGCCATGCATGCTGGGGGAGGGATGTGTTTGTGGCTCAGTTCAAACGTCTAAAGCAACCAGCTCCAATGTTGGCATTACCAGAGTCACCTGGCAGTCTCCACCCCAGAGTTTCCAATTTGGCTCTGGGGGCGGAGCCTGAGAACGGGCATTTCTAACAAGTTCCTAGGTGATGCTGAAGCGACTGGCCTGGTGACCACACTTGGAGACCCGCTGGTCTGAAAGGTTTTGGCTTTAGGGTTAGATGGCCGGTCAGAGCTCAAGCCCAGGAAACATTTTCCGGATCCCAGTGTGAGTGCATGGTGGGTGCAAATGGAAGTATTTAGTTAAACACTGTCTCATTTTACAAAGGGCTTGAGAGTGCCTTCCAAAATTATTCACAATATAAAACCTATAGAGTTGAAGAAATTAAATCAAGGAAAAATGAAGGTAGGCGTTTAGTACAGGTGGTTGGAATCCACTAAGGATAACTTTCCCTCTTTGTCAGCAGAGCTGTATATACTTCCTTTATCTTCCTGGTTGATGACACCCCGTTTTTGTTGTGGGAGGAGACACCTGAATTCTACCCTTTGAATAAAATTCTCCTTTTCCCAAACTGCCTTGTAGAGAGGGTCTTCTTCTCACTCATACATTTTAGAAGTTATGAACTGATTGATGTTAATCTTTTATTGTGACCTGATATTTGGTAAAATGGCAGCCATGCAATATAGAATAGTTGAGCTGCTGTATTTTTTGGATATCTATTGCTTATTTTCCACAGAAAAGAAAGCTAAGAAATATAATAGGGAGACCCACAAGAAAGCTGAAAGAGGATTCCTCTCTTCAAGTCACTTAAAACCTAGCTTGGAAAAAAAGATGTACTTCTAAACAGCAAGAGAAGAATTGTGTCCTTTAACAGAGGTCAAAAATTCCAAAGGTCGCAATTCACGGAAAGGAAAGGTCAGAGTCGTTTGATGTGGGCGCCAAAGAATGAAATTTAATTTGACAAAATTAAAGAGAGAAAGATAACCAGGGGGCACATTGGGACCATCTTCAAGAGCTTTAGATTGGAAGTTAGTGTAACTTCTTATGAACAAAACATAGCGTCCAACGACTTCGTTGGACACATAGACGGCTGTGGTAG
Organism: Ursus arctos; assembly: GCF_023065955.2. NCBI lineage: Eukaryota > Metazoa > Chordata > Mammalia > Carnivora > Ursidae > Ursus > Ursus arctos. Next base: position 11,381,126 of record NW_026622997.1, on the reverse strand, counting down.
AAAAGGTTGCTGAGTTTGTCCTTGAAAAACTCGAGCCAAGTGACAGATTTGCCACTTAGCACCGTGTGACCTTCCAGCGGTCCTTTGACCTCTTTAAGTCTTGGTTTCTGCAAAAATAAAAATGGGGACCCATCTGTACCCCCTGAGCCTCCCCTAAGAAAACAGTGAGCTGTATTTGAAACCAAATGGCATTTAAACGGGGAATGAGGGGCTTCAAAACCGCAGGACAGACTGGGAGAGTGGAAGCTGCGAGGCAGCCACCAGCTTCCAGCTGAGTCAGGGAGCTGCTGTTTCCACCCCGAGGCCCAGGAACCGGCCAGTGCTGCCCGGCCAGGGCCCGCGGCATCCTCTGGCCCCAGCAAAAACCCATGCTTACAACGCCCGCAGTTGGCTGCTGCTCGGGGAAGAATGCTTTCCATCTCTCTCCTGCCTTCCGAATCTTGCACAAGGGCACCGTCTTGGCAGAAACTACACTGGAATCCAGTTGGCGAGGTAGTTGAGAAAGTGCAGGTCTCAGGCTCCTAGGCTGAGAATGCAGGGAATTGCTCAGAAGTGGGGTCGGGCGGAGAACCTTTGCCGGGGGACACTCCTCGGCCCACTGACTAAAAGGGTGATTGAGAGCTTAGGTTACAGCCCATCAGTGGGTTGTAAAATCAGGTTAGACGGCTGTGACGGGCACTTTTAAAGAACACAAATGGATAAAATAGAAAACACTGTGCGTTGCACAGGGTAACGTGTGAGCACGCGCCTGAGAGTGTGTGCGTGTGCCTGACACACTGGGTCATGATGTATAAAGGTTGAAAAGGTTTGAAAGCCACGGAATAAAGAACCAGTGACACGAAATGATTTGTGCATGTTGTAAATTGTAAAGCACAAAGCAAATATGAATTAATGGCCCATTTGCCTTTCCTGAGGCCCGTGTTCCCTTTCGACTCGATCTCGGTTCTTCATCTCGGTAGTGTTCAGACACCACCTGTCTACCCCGCAAGTGCACTCAGGACTTTCCCACACTCGTGGAAGCTCATGGAATAAAACCACCAATGGGGCCAGAGAGTGGAGATGAATAGTTAAAAAAGAAAAGAAAAGGAAAATTGGCCTTAGTTTTGATTTCCTGAAGGCCCAGCCTAACTTTCCTGATTAAAGTCATGTTTAGTCAGCAAAAACGGCGGTGGTTGTTTAGCTGGGAAGGAAAGAAGCCGAATGGCATGCAAAATAGCTTTTAAAACGTACCCTGGACACCTTACGCACGATCAGAGAGCCTGTTTGCGGATTGGATGATATCCCCGTTCAGACAGCAGCGTCCTTGATACCCTCATTACCAACATCTGGACACGGAAAAAATACTCCAGAGTCAGGTTCATACCTCAGCGAAAGCAGGCTCTGAAATTTTATTAACTGCAAAACCATTGTCGGCTCTTTCCTCATAGACCACATTATTTCAAGGAGTCTCATATCTTCGGGAATGGGTTGGATTTCGTTTTGCTCTAGGGTAAATGAAATTTTAAACTGGGTACAAACTTAATCATTTTTTTTTTTCTGGTTTAGAAATTCCTCCTTATCTCTCCTTCCCTGAACTCCCTCCTTTTTTAATTGCTTGTAAGAGGCAGCCCATGATAGGGTAACTGGTCTTTCCTGGAATAGCAAATACATAATAAAAAGAGCACCATTTACTCCTAACAATTTACTGGTTGTTCTCTGAGTCCCCTGGGAGGTGGGTGAATGTGGTTACTCTTCTCTTTATAGCAAAGGATGTATGACAAGGTGATAGGATCCAGGTCAGTGCCAAGGAGCAATTCAAAACCCAGACGTGTTTGCTCTATAGACAACAGTATTTTCAGCCTCCCCACCAGCTCAGGTGAACCGAGAGCTGCTATCAGCCCAGGGCTACGCTTATCTAATGTACCTGTGCGGTTTTTCTCTGCTGTGTTGGTCCCTAGGCTGCAGGGAGGCCAGGAAGCGAGATGGGCCTCTCTTTGCCACCCAGGAGGGCTGGAGAATCAGGAAGGGGAATGTGGATTGAGGGACCGTGGGTGGTGGGCTGGGGATTATTTGGGGAGGGCCTGAGATGGTGTAAAAATAATGGGGAGCAGTGAGAAAAAGGAGTTCAGGAAGCATGAAGAATCATTAAAAGTAGTCTGAAAGTGTCTCCTGAATATTTGTGTGGGATTAGAATACACGCCAGGAAAGAGATTCTGATCAAAATAGATTTGATCAGAATATCCTGTGCCCTGGGGTGCCTGGGTGGCACAGCGGTTAAGCGTCTGCCTTCGGCTCAGGGCGTGATCCCGGCGTTATGGGATCGAGCCCCACATCAGGCTCCTCCGCTATGAGCCTGCTTCTTCCTCTCCCACTCCCCCTGCTTGTGTTCCCTCTCTCACTGGCTGTCTCTATCTCTGTCAAATAAATAAATAAAAATCTTAAAAAAAAAAAAAAAAGAATATCCTGTGCCCTGAAGTGGTAGGGGTTGTCTGAGAGTGGGTTTAAGGGACTAGAGAAAAACGATGTTCAATTCAGAGTGCCACAGGGAGCTGTCTTTTGAAATGAGAGTAAAAGAGGATCAAGGAGTAAAGTTCCCATTTGCTGATAACATTTCAGAGTCTACATGAGATGTTTAGCCTTTCCTCCATCCCTCCCTTCTCTCTGTCCCTCCCTCCCCTTCTTCTTCTTCTTTTTTTTTAAGATTTATTTATTTATTTGAGAGAGAGAGAGAGAGAGAGAGAGGGAGGGCGACTATGGCGGGGAGGGGCAGAGGGAGAGAGAGAATCTCATGCAGATTTCCCACGGAGCACGGAGCCCTGAGATCACGACCTGAGCCCAAGTCAAGAGTCGGCTACTTAACCGACTGAGCCACCCGGACACCCCTCCCCTCCTTCCTTTCTTAAAAAATAATCTCTCTCAACAATCTTATGGTTGTTCCTACTTTAAAGACGAAATTTTAAGGTTCCAAGAAATTAAGTAGCTTGCCCAAGTTTATACAACTAAATGAAAAAGGAAGATTCAAATTGAGCTTCCCCTAACTCCCAAACCCACGTTCTTTCCAAAACACTGCTACACTCTCTCTCTTCCAGAAAATGGAATGGAAAATGTCTGTGGAAACCCGATCACTGTTCCAAGCTATATTACACAGGGAGACTGTGCGTATGTTATCTTCGTGTGTGCGGTCTGTGCCCAAAATTTCCATGAAACGTGCTCTCTCTGGGGCTGGCTGTATGTTCCGAGGAGAGGATTTTGTGGGGTTGCAGCCCCACAGAAGCGAGGGGGAAAGGGTGTGATCTTAAGGGCACCGTCCTTGGAATAGAAATTCCTTGGCCGCTGAGAGTTATCACTGCAAACGCCAGGCGGTCCTGTGGTTCAGTGGTGGTGTCTTAGTTTCTTTTGAGTTTCCTGTAGGTGGACGCTGTATGATTTAGGCTGGGGCTCACCAGGGCCAGACTCTATGATCTACAGGGCCCAGTGTCAAATGAAAAGGGACCCGTTGTGAAAAATTTACTAAGGATTTCAAGACACTGAAGGCAGAGTATTCCGTACGTGCAGAGCTCTGAGTGTGTGGTAGCACAGGACGCACGCCCATGAAGCTGACCCTGGAACTCACCCACGTAATGTGGTCCCACAAGGTAGCCGCTGAAGGCCTGCATCCTCCATGGGGTAGGCCAAGGTGACTCCCACAAACACACCTGGTGGGGTGGAAGGAAGATTCTATGAAAAAGCAAGGGGACGACAGCGGCTATCATAAACTCACTTGTTGGTTTTTCCATTCATGAAGTCATTCATTTGGAAGGCATTTATGGACCGCTTACTGTATTCCAGGCAGCATGCTAGGTATGGGGGATGTGAACGCTTCACCTGAAGCATGACTTGTGTGTAAAATACATCATGTCTTCAGTTTCTATGTGTGTTTATGTCGTGTGTGAAATGTACAGAGTTGGTTTTGTCCAGTAGAGACTATTGTGAGGCTTACCCTTCTGCTCAGCAAACGGCCCTCCACGTTGCCGTCCACAGTGGTTCTAAGCCACACGTTGTGCTTCGTAGCATTCTCCACCATGTTTTAAAATCCATTTTCCTAGAGATGGTCACCTGTTTTGGTCTCCAGTTCCCCAGGACACAAGCCTATGGTGAGGAGCTGTCTCTTGTATCTCCCCTGTTGACCTGGGTGAGAATCTTCTTAAGACACAAGTCTTGCTTGGTTGTAAGAATCACTTTGTGTGGAGATGGGGGCGGGGCCTCACTCATTCAAATGCGGATTCTTGGGCTCTTCTTCTGCAGTCCGCCTGAAGGGACCCTGGAATCCTAGGGTTTAACAAGTGCCCCAGGTAATTCCTATTATCAGGTAGGTGGTGAAGGCGATGGACAGTATATGCCCTGAATGGGGTTCCTGGGCCAAGGGTACACATGTTCTCAATTTCACTCTTCTCCTGAAAGACTGGTCCACTTGGCCTTCACCATCTACTGACTCTTGCTTTCGTCTCTGATCGGTCCTCATTTATGACTACTTGCTCTTTACGTGACTGAATTCTCCCTTATCTATTTGAATGAAAGTATGATATTATTTCTAAGTTCTGTTTGCCCTGGTCATTACTGTGAATTCAGCATGCTGACTGTTCCCGTGTTTTCTTTGATCTCAGGCGTGTTCTCCGGTTGTTTGTCCCTTCGAGTTTGTGCTCTTGCAGAATATCAGGGGCCTTGGCTGCTAATGGGAACCTCCAGGGAAAGTCTTTAGCTCAGACCCCAGATTGTGCCCCTCCTGGATCTTAGAGAAAGAAAGTGAGAGAAAATGTGTGTGTGTGTGTGTGTGTGTGTGTGTGTGTGTGTGTGTGTCTTGAGGGAGTGGTGGTGCATGCGGGGAGCCAGGGGGAAAGCCTGAGTGAGAGAGAGAGAGCCCGAGTTAATTTAGGTTTATCCTTCTTATACTCCCACCTGGGAGGTCCTTTCTGGATGTAACCACCTAATGCTTGAGATGTGCTGGGGGTGGGGTGGGGAGCAGAGGCATTTTTGATGCAATTTTGGATCCGTCCTAGGATTCCAGCAGTGTCCTGATGTGTCTATTGTCTGCGGCCAGGCCTGGGGGCGCTGAGTTTTTGTTCCCAAGAGCGGTGGCAGTGTGGGCAGTGACACAGCTGGGGCCCACGAGGGATGGAAGGCAGCACAGATGGAAGAGTTTGCATTTTTGCAGCCCTGTGCCCAGCCCTCGTTTGCCTGTCACGCTGTGTACCCATCTCTCTCTCCTTCTTTCACACAGGACTGGAGGGTGTATCAGTTTCTCCAGTCTTTCAATATCCGTGGGGCATCTCCAGGGCTGAGCTCCTGGAAGGCGGCGGCCTTAGTACTGAGCCCCGTTTCCAGCTTCAGTCTGTTTTCGGGGCTGGTGCTGCTCTGTTCAGTGTGCATAGGGAGAGGGTCTTCCTGGCCTGGCCCAGGCCATGTGGCCACCCCTCAGCCATCTTGGCTGACTGACAGGTAGAGCAAGAGGAATGAAATTCCTGGGGGAGGGGAAAGTAGGTAATGCCAAGGTGTTCCCACAATCTAGACGTTTGCCTTCCACAGGGGAGGGTAGAGAAGGTTCGTGCAGCTGGTTAGGAGAGCCTCAAACCAATGATTTGGCTCACACAGCCACCCACTGCCCTCGCACGACCAGGGCAAGCCTTGTTTGAGACAGTACGAACACTCGGTATATTGATGCTCAACGTTGGCTCAGTGCCAGTAGCCCACCAACCCCCATAACCCTTGTTTGGTGGGTGATCTTTGCTCTGACCTTGCTCAAGTTTAGGAAAAGCTGCTATTCAAAGGCACTGGCCCGTATGCCCAAACATCAGCTTCTTATAGTGGCAGTTACACTACGTGAGCTCAGTTTAGAACTCCCGTTGACTCTGACGTTGTCCAACGATTTGGGAAGACCTTGCTCTCAAAGTTTCTGGTTTTGAAATAGCAAGTGTTCTAAGCATGGTATCTACCAAAGATGAAGCTGAAGAAAGCTCACAGGAAGTATGGCAATTGTCAGCATACACAAATCAGGGCTTAAGGCCCCAGGCTTTGGGGTCGGTCATTCTGGGTGTTCAAGTCAAGCCTCCGTCAGTGTATTATCTGTGTTACCCTGGGCAGGTTACTGTGTCCCACTGTGCTAAATAAATTTTATATTAGATCATATACTTAGTCATTACACAAATGTAGAATGTGTAATCATTACTATACTGGTCATATTTAATGTATCAGTTATGCAACTAAAAATAAAAAGAAATTTTTTTTTTCTGCTGTCATCTTCAAAATTTCAATACTACTGGTTTTCTTACAACTCAAGAAAAGTTATACAGTCCTGCTGTAACCTTCCCAGGAAAAGAAAAAGAGCTTTGAGCCTCGAGCTTTCCTAGGACTATGTGATTTTTCCCTTGGCCCCCCTTAAAGATGGCAGCTGTAACTGAACCACTCTTGTTCCAGTGGAAACTCTACACAGAATGCAAAAATGTAAAATGGATGAAAGCAACACAGTGAAAACACCCAGGCAGATGAAATCGGCATTGATTGTCAGAAACCTGTTTGTTTTTGTGGAGGTATTAATATACTTGCATGGATAACCAGAATTTTGTGTGTGTGTGTTTAAGTTTTTATTTAAGTAATATTTACACCCAACGTGGGGCCTGAACTCCCGACCCCGAGATCAAGAGTCGCACGCTCCTCCAACTGAGCCAGCCCGGCGCCCTGGATAACCAGAATTTTGGAAGACAATTTGAAAACCTTTACAGCATAAGGCAGTCAATTAAAAAAAAACTGCTGTAGTCACTATAAGACACACACATACACACATACGCCTGTGTCACTTATACACACACACGAACCTCGAAGCACGAGGGAGCGGTGCTAATGTTTTGTCCTATTGAGTTGCTGCAGTTTGATAGAGTTAGCCAAGAGAAGACTTTTTTCCCCTTTGTTTAATAGTGTCCAGCAGTTGTTTGAAGGCCTTTTCAATCCCTTTCCTGTTTTGAAAGCACCTCGTGTTCCCATGTGATGTAGCCCTGGGATATCCTTCATTTTCGTCATGCTAGATAACAAAGACAAATGTGTTAGGCAAAAGCCAAGGGGTGGTTGTTGAGGAAGGTGGAGCTGGCCCCCATGACGTCTCTGCCTTGCTCAATAAAAGCCTTAGCCAGAGCCGTGAGGGCCCAGTTTTTGGACCTCAACCGTCTCATTATGCTCCAGTGACTTCTAGCTTTCAGTGTCCACATCCCTGCCCGAGGCTTTTTCTGGCACGGGAGAAGGTCACTCTGCCCTCATACTCAAGGCAAGTTGGAAGTGCCATAGAATTAATACCACTTAGAAACGGCCCTCAACCAAGGACTCCCGAGAGTTGACATGCACCCCAGCTCCCTTGACGCTCAGGTGGAATGATTTTGTGGTGTGCAGTTCATGCTGTTTCCAGTGTTCCCTTCCAGAGTTATCCGTGGCGACAGCTGCCTTAGGAGGCATATTCATGGCGTCCCTCCTCTCCCTGCATCACTTCCCTGTCCCCCAGTTGGTGTGGTTTTCACTTCCCAAGTAACCTACTTGCTCTGTAATCCTTGTCGTGGGGGTAGCTCCTGGCAGGGGTTAGGGGGTGGGGGTAAGGGTGGGATCTAAACAAGATGCCATTTTTAGCTTCACTTCCCTCTTTATACCTTCTTCCACTCATCACTCTTCCAAACTCTAAGCTTGGGCTCTTGCTAGCCCCGTGTGTACAATACGAGCCTGCCCTCCAGCCTATGGTTGATTGGACCAGGGAGGGAGAACTGCTGAGCCAATCCGAGTCCCTTCCCCAGGAGTTTGGGGATTGGTTGGGATGGGTGGGAGTTGAGTGGGGGTGTTGCGGGGGGGAGAGAGACAGAGAGAGAAAGAGACAGGTTGATAGAGTGAATCTTCCCCCTGGTGGGGACGGAAGCATGTACACTTGGGAGCTATGAACACACTCTGCGTATATGTCTTCTGGGGAGCTGAGACAGCTCAACTGGTCTGCAGAGAGAAAATGAAGCAGGTGTGCAAGGGAGAGCATCGGTGAGGGACACAAAAAATACTGCTGTGGTTTTGGCAACCTTCGCATTTCTGGTTTCAATCTTTTCAGAGGCATGGCTCCATTTCTGCTTTGGCAAGATACCTATTTTTATTTTTTTTAGGAAAATGCTCATTTTTTTGTTCAAGCTAGGATGAGTTGGCTTCTTTTGCTTGAAGCCAGAACATCTATGAAGGCATATTTTATATCATAAGTCATTCCTATTAAAAATAGTGTTTTTATGGCTATTGCCATCTCAGCCCTGGAATTAAGATATTTTATTGTATATTTGTTTAGCCCCTTCCCTAGGACACACATTAGAAAAGGAAAGAGGTAATTTCCTTTCCCCCATAGGGAAAACTCCGGGGTCTCCTTTTGTGGAGTTCTTGTGTTCTCGGCTCTCTAGGTACCTGAAGACAATCACCTTTCACGTCCTGAGATCTTGCCAGAAGCTGGATTTCCTGAAGAGGTGTGGGCTGTGTGCATGGGAGCTGTGTGGGCGCTGAGGGTTCAGAGCTGGAGATACAAGCCGGGGCAGAGGATCGAAGGACTCACGGGCTGCTGGACCATCCTTGCAGTCCTCAATAGCACTTCTGAGACCTGGGGTGTCCATGACAGTGAGGCTGGCCACCAGGCCCTGTGGCCCGGGGAACCTTGGTAAAGGAGAGGGAAGCTGTGAGGGGACATCTTTGCAGCCTGCCAGGACCACAGGGCATGCCGAATGGGAGAACCAGCCCCTAGCAATGACCCTAAGGAACAAAGAAGAAATAGTGACCATTCAGGACTGAAGGAAAGGTTCTCCATTTCCTTGAAGCAAGTGAGCCCTGGGATTACGAGGCACCACAGGATGGTGGGGCATTGAATATGGCCTCATACTGGCCATTCTAACCACCCCTGGCAAAGTGGGGTGTCTTAATTGGTGTGGACTACTATTACAAAAATGACCGTAAACTGGTGGCTCGGCCAAGGGACATTTATTTCTCCCAGTTCTGGAGGCTGGAAGTCTAAGATCAAGACTCCAGCAGATCCAGTGTCTAGTGACCATCTTCTTCCTGGCTTGGAGACAGCTACCTTTCTGGTGTATTCTCACATGGGTAGGGGGGAGTGGCTGGTACAAGGCAGGGACAGGGTGGGGGTGAGAGAGAGTTTGCATACTCAAGAGACCTCTCCTCTTTCTTCTTATAAGAACACTAATTCCATCATGAGGGCTCCACCCTCATGACCTAATTTACCTCCTAAAGATCCCCCCTCCAAATAGTATCACTTTGGGGATTTAGGGTTTCAACATGAGTTTTCAAGGTGGGGCACATTCAGTCCAGAGCATGGGGGCTGGAACTGGAGTTAATTTAATTTGAGTAAGACATTTCTTGTAACACTCTAGATGTGGTGGAAGATTTCATCTCTGTTACATTGATGTATTTGGCTAATTGTTATGATAAAAGATAACAATAACCATTCTTTATAAAGGTATTTTACCGTACAATAACAGGTCAGAGGTGACTGCTTCTTGCTGACGCTTTTAGGGGATGCCTTAATCTACCATAAGGGTTGGAAAGGAGTTTGAGGAAATAGAATTATCTAAGGAACGGTAGATTGATGTTGGGCCTCTCAGAGAGCCACATTAAACAGGAGAAATGGACTCTAGAAAAGGAGTTTTAGGGGAGTCTATCAGGAAGTCACTGAACAGACAGAAAGACCAGAGAACAAGTCTAAGAAAACGGGAGGAAATCAAGGGCATACGGAGAGCCAACGTAGCCAAGATCACACCTTGGGGATAGAGGGACGCTGCTGCCGGGCACTGGCCGTGGTCACCCGCTGCCACCACAGGGCACTGATGGCGTTGCCACGGGTGGAGTCCATTCTACACAAAAGTGCTTTTGTATCACTTGCCACAGGCTCAGTGTCCCCGGGGGAGCCTCAGGTTGGCCAGGCACATGTTGTTTGCCCCGGTCTGGCCTCCGGGGCTCAGGGACAGTGAGGATCTGGCTTTCTGGCTATGGTAGGGGAAGGTGTGAATCTTACCAAGATAATGACAGCTTCCCCCAATACGGCAGCGGAACCTCCCGCATAAACCCGTTGTGATATGTACATGTCCACAACGAAAAGCACCAAGCGCTTAGGTCCCTGTGGGTGCGGTGGCCGCCTCCCTCCATGTCCCTCTCTTCTCCCTTAAGCTGTCCGCTCCCGTGGCTGCAATCCCACCCCCGTGCCCCATGAAATCTCTAGCTTCATTGCTATTTCTTTTCTGAGTTTGACTATTCTATTCCGCTGACTACTCCACTCTTAGATGTCCCTCAAACTCAATGGAACACATCATCTTTTAGAAAGGCTATATTTGGACTGGTGAAGGTTGTGGGCTCTGGAGCTGGACAGCCTGGGTTAAAATCCCAGCTCAGCCACAGCTTAGTTGTATAACCTTGGAAAAATTACAGACTTCTCTGTGGCTCAGTCTTGTCATCTGTAAAATGGGGATAACACCTATCTCATAGGTTTTTATGATGATTAAATGACTCCATACATGAAAACCACTTAGCAAATTGCCACATACATAGGAAGCCCTCAACTAATTATTATTGTCCAGTACACTGGACCTCTCCTTATTTCTTTTTTTCAATTAATACTCCTTGATGATACAGGCTAGAAACTTCTAGACCATACATGGCTGCTTTTCCCTTTCTCTTCAATGCCTATATTATATCAGTTCCAAAGTCTATTGAGTCACCTTCTCAAATGCCTCTTAATTCCTTCTCTTTATCTGCAATCCCACTGCTACTTTCTTGGTTTTGGGCCACCATCATCCCTTGCTTGGATGATTGAAAGAGTTCTCTAACTTTTTTCTTAGCCTCCAGGTACTTCCAGGTTAAATGAAGACATATACTTCTCTTAGATGATAGTAGGAATAGCCAACATTTTTAAGTTTCTACTATTAGCTGGGAAGTGTTTAAAAAGCTTTGAATGGATTAGTTAGTTCATTTAATTGCTACATCTACCACCTGAAGAGGTACTTTTGTAAATAAGAAAATGAAGCCCAGAGTCCTTAGGGGACTTGCCCAGGGTCACACAGCCATAATGGCCCAGGCAAGATTTGAACACGGGGGCTCTGTCCATGCACTTCACCATATATTCTCCCCTATGCAGGTGGTCCCCGAAAGAGGTACAGAGTCCCCGTAGAGTGTTGTAGGTGAAAAATGTTTGAACTTCTATTTATATTTATTTTAAACTAGAATTATGAAATCCATTAAGGTTGATAAACATAAAATATATGGATTAACATTGGCAGTCTCACGTGGCCTGTCAGATGGTCCTTGCGACACACAGTACCTGAGGCATCTCTAAGGGAGGAGGGAATGTGATGATTTGAGAGGTTGGCAGTGACATTTTCATGCAGGTTTGCTGCCATTGACTTGTTGCATGTAGTTTCATGTGCTATTACGTTGTCATCGATGCAGGTACAGCTTATAAAGTTGACTTCTAAAAAGGATGATATTACAGTACTTTTAATGAAATGAGAAGTGCATGTGACATATTTATCCCAAATAGAGGCTTACTCAAGACAATGAGTTGCTAAACTTAATTGTGAATGTTCCAAAATTTCTGACATTTTCTATCTGGTAAGCGGCTGTTAGTTATAAGTCATGAGAAAATAAATAGGAGAGGGGCGCCTGGGTGGTGCAATCAGTTAAGCCTCTAACTCTTGGTTTTGGCTAACGTGATCACAGGGTCCTGAGATCCAGCTCTGCATCGGGCTCCGTGCTCAGCGGGGAGTCTGCTTCTCCCTCTCCTTCTGCTCCTCTCCCCCCCCCCACCCCGCTCTCTCTACAAGAAATAAATAAATCTTAGAAAATAATCTTGAGAAATTAAGAACATCCTAATATGTACCTTCGAAGTAAAATGGACATTTGAAAATGGCAGGTGTTAAATATAAAACCTCACACTTGCATTCTTTGAAAATATGGAAAAAGAATTTTCTATTCTGTCCCTGTTTTTCAAATGAGAAATTTCAAGGGGCTTTGAAGCCATTTGGTGAAAGTACAAAAGTACAACAACTTCTGATTAACTTCTAGTAACAGCCAATCAACATTAGGGAAGACTGATCCTTTCCAGCCAAATTTCAATAAAAGCTTTGCCTAGGCGATATATAGGATTTAAAAATGAGTACCAAGACCCTGATTCAAACCTACATACTTTGTAAGGCATAATTTTTGTGTATGACATTGAAATCACAAAATCATTAAAATCAAATCATCAAAATCAAGGATCACGATAAGACCTTCAGATGCCTGGGTGGCTCAGTCTATTAAGAATCCGACTCGATCTCTGCTCAGGTCATGTTCTCAGTGTTGTGGGATCCAGCCCAGTCACGCTCTGCGCTCAGCAGGGAGTCTGCTTAAGATTCTCTCTCTCCCTCTGCTCCTCCTCCCTAAAATAAATAAGTCTTAAAAAAAAAAAACCCTTCAAGTCACTGTATCACAAAATGTTAAACCAAGATTTTAAAAATAATTAAGATTATTCCATCACATTGCTCTCATAAAGAATATATTAATTATAAAACTTTTTGTGGTAGGTAAATATTAAAGAGGAGAAATATTAAAATATTTTCTCTAAAATGTTCTGTTTTTTAAGTGTCATTATGTTTCTAACAAATTAATAGGGAGCCAAATATATAAAATTCATCAGTACAATAATATCAATATATTACTGCTGTATAAAATGTTTTGACAAAAAGTGTGGAGATTACTACTCAGTAGTATTAATACAACCATGTTTATGATTGTTGTCTGCCATTTAGAAGACTTGAAATTTGCAAAGCGCTTATTCATACCAGTTTTCTGGAATAAAAATTACTGCTATAATTAAATGTTTAGTTCTTGTTTTTTACTTCCTTTGCTCATTTATATATATGATACATATATCTTATGTATATATAATATCTATGTGTATGTATATACAGTGTGTGTGTATAAATATATAGCCCTGTTTCTAACTGGTCAATTCTTTTCCCTTCAATTTTTCAATCCTTTCCTGCTTTCTTTTAAATCCTTTTTGATAATCTGGATTGATCTGACTTTGCACTCTGTGTGGTGTGCCCCCTCTGCCTCACCTCCATGTCCCCACTCTCCTGTCTGGTCTCCCTAGGTTTCCTGTTTCAGACTCTCTCCTTCTCTCTTATTATTCCATGCCTCTCTGGAACCCAATCAGTACTCCGGGCAGTACGGCAGTGACAGAGAATCACAGGGAAGTTAAGTCGTAGAGGTCCGCCAGCTTCCACTTCCATCGTTAGAAATACAGGTGGAGGGCCAATGAACCGGCCGTCAAGGCTCCTTGGGATAACTTAAGGGGACGACGGTGGGAGGCCGGGGGATCGGGTGGAGGTGGGGGTGGGGTCTCCACACATGGTGCCTCTGGATCTTGTCACCTTGAGTTAGGTGCTCTCTCTCCTCTCCTGAGAGCTCGAGGATCACAACAGGTGGCATCAGAGAAAAAACTGAAATCGATCGTGTGTGTGGGAAGAGTCATAGCTGTTTTGGGGTGGGCAGAAGATGGTGGGCGCTTGATTCTTCCAGTAAGAGGCCTGAGCTTTGCGTGTCTGAGAGGAGTTGTGCTCAAGGGGATTAAAATGGAAACAGAAAGGCACCTAGTTACAACACTGTTTGCTATAGGGCAGAAATCAGTGGAAGTCAGGCCGGCCCTGGCTCTCCGCCAGAGGATTTTATTTCCTGAATCACCAAAACCGTTTTCCTTTGCAGGCTGCCCCATGGCCCTACCCGCGGCACAGAATTGCAAACAGTGAGGCTCCAAGGCCACTGCCCTTCTGGCCACACCTGCTGGTGCAGACTTTGTCCCCGTTAGGGGCTTCCTGCTGTAGATCATCCCTGGTTGCCCCGGGCTACCCTTCCCTCAGCAGCAGCAGCCTTGAGGTGCTGCTGCGTCAGCGAATGTCCAGTGCCGGGCGGTGGTGCCTGGAGTCACGTCCTGGGCTAGTGGGCTGCACATGTGTGGCGCAAGGGCCCACCGCCACCCAGAGTGGAGGCCCGGATCCCCTTGGGAACACGGGGAGAAGACAGGGTGCCCCAGAACCACGTTAGGCGGCGTGTCCTTTGGGGATGTCCGTCCTGCAGCCTCAGGAACGCGCACCATCTGATTCCTCGGCCTGCTGCACCCCCCAGGCGGTAATCCGAGTCCCTGCAGGGCTGGTAGCTGCAGCCGCTAAGCCAGGGCTGCTCTGTTTTTTCTCAACGGTTAACGTGTCCCAGCTCTTCTTCAATGTCAAAATGTTTTCCCATGAACGCCAGGGGTAGCATTTCCCCCGCCTTATCAGCCCTAGCAACCAGAAGCCCGGTTTCCAGGAAAGCAGCCACTTGATCCAACCTGCCGAAACCCACTCCCCAGCCCTGTAACTGACATGGCATTTATGCCCCAGCACTCAACAGCCCAGTGTTTTTTTAGCTGTGGCCACATGACATCATTTCCAATCGGCCAGTCTCCGTCCGCCTCCCCCACGCAGCCTCACCCCCCCAGGCTTTCTCCTCCCCACAGCCCACAGTGGTATTTTGTGGAGTAGTGGGAATGCTTTGGGCTTTTTTGGGGGGCTAATTCCCTTTGTTTCTCAAAATATCCCTGGCCCTGGCTGCTCTAATCCCTTCCCTGGGTAGAGGCGGCGTGGCTCGGGCTCCAGGAATGCACGCCGCCTGCTCGCTGCGACTGGGCTCTGGCTCAGCCCGGGTGGCCGGGCTGGGTGGCCCTGAGGAAGACCCTCCCCTTCAGTGGGGGCGCCTCCCTCCCTGGTGTGAAATGGAACGCTGTTTCTCCGAACCCTGCATCCTGTGAGGCTGGGGGTGGGGGGAGCTGCGATGCTCACACGCGATTGTTCGCTGCTTCCCACGCCTGGCAGTTGTCTTTGAGTCTGTTTGGTGGCGCTCCCGCGGGCCACGAAACAGCGCGACCGTGTCTTGTGATATGAAGAGGTTCTTTTCCTAACCATATATGTCTCCCCCAGAGAACCAATAAATAATGTGGTTGCTCTGGCTGGGTTGTCTTTCCATAGCTGCCCCAGGAGCCCTCTGGCCCCTGCTCACGGCTTCTCCTGTTTCAATTTCCATGTCCTCTCCGTTTTGTAACTCAAGGAGCTCCTGGGCTTAGGAACAGCTGACAAGCCAGCAGGCTCCTGGCCGTGGCACCTGGGGAAGGGGCGAGGGGCACTGCCTTGCAGGCATGCTTGGGGCATCCTGGCCCCGGCTGCCCTGACGCACTGGAAGGTGAGCAAGGATGGGTGCTGGGGGGCGGAGACCTCGGGTGCTGGACCCAGAGGATCTGGCAATGCCATGCAAGTGAGTAATGAGACGGGGAGACGTGGAAGAGCATTTCTCACGGCAGAATCTTCCAGACAGTCCTCCCAACACACCCTCATCTTCCACCTGCCTCCTGCCAGAAAGGGGGCGACCAGTCATTCAGTGCGCATGCGTGGCGAGATTGCTCGCCCCAGTGAATCCTAGAGCTCAAGGACTTCTTAAACCCATCACACACCAGATGGTTATTTTACAGACGAAGAAACTAAAGCCCAGGGGAGAAATAACTTGTCCCGAGGGTAGAGCGGGCGTTTGAACCTCCCAGTGGCTCCCAGAGCTGTTACTCAGCACACCAGAGAGCTCAGGGGCTCCCCCTCGGCCCACGCCAGCCCCACACCTGTGTGTTTCCATACTGCACCCAGGAGGGTGAGTGTATACTGGCACAGGGGGTGAAGGGAACTGCGGGATTGAAGGCAACGGAAGCCCTGAATTTCATCTCTCAAGCGGGTCCCTGCACCCTGAACTCTGCTGATCCCTTCCGAAAGTGATGGATTTTTCCTTCCCGGGCAAACAAGATCCTTACCCCCTTAGCCCTGGGGGAGGGACAAGCGGAGTTCCAGGTTAGGGTAAGTGGGAAGGGCACGGAGGGCCGTTCCTTGCCTCCAGCTGTTCTTTTATTATCCAGCGCCTGCAGTGGAGGGGGCCAAAAGGGCCATCAGAGCGAAACATGCCAATTGGGAAGTGGCCGGCAATGCTGGTGTTGGTGGCTGAGCGTTACAGTGACAGCCAATAAATCCCCAGGCTCTGATTTATCCTATCTCTGAGCGCGGGAGTGGAAATTTTGGAGAACGCCCCGAAAGGTGACAACATGGACCACGCTGCTCCCAGCTTTGGGCTTTGAGGGGCATCTTTGCTCAGAGCTCTGGAACGCGGTGCATTTGTTTATCTCGGGCAGAGTGTGTGCCCGCCCACCCTATCTACCTCTGCTTTCCCCTGAGCTCAGCATGCCATTGGCATTTAATAAATGTTAAAAAATAGCAACATCTGAGCCACTGACCTTCACATAAAGGCCTTTGAGACCATTGCCAACGCGATTTCTCCTTCATGCAGCCAGACGACGAAGGCCTGAAGGGGGAAAAGAGAAACATGCCCGCAGTAACGGGGGCCACGGCCGCGGGTCTGGGAGCGCTGCGGGGTTTGCAGCTGGCACTCAGAGGTCACTATGTATGGAACGAGGCCAGATACTTTAACAAAGATGCTTGGGCTGTGTGCCCTTTGCAAATCAAGGGCAGTGGCTTTGCTCCATCTCGCCCTATCCCTCCAGACATTTCTATGCTCTCCAGGCCAGTGGGTGTCATGTGTGCTGGGGATCCGGCGTTTCAGACCCAAGCATTGAGCCGAGGCTGGGGCATTTCTGTAGCCCTCTCTTCTTTGCCTGCCCCTCCCTCACAAAATCCTTTCTACCGTTGTTCCGCGGAGACTTCCTTGTCTGGTGGTAAAGGACAGGAGGGACTGGGGTTTTCCAGCCAGTCTGAGTCAGGTTTCGATTTCTTCCTTTTTTAAAAAATTATGCAGCCTTTCTTTAGCCGCAAGGCCTGATCAGTGGAGTCTAGGCAGTCTTCTTTTTCAGCCAGCTCTCTCCCTTCCTCTTTTTCTTCTTCCTTAAAGACTGGGAAAAGGTGAATGTTGCAGAGGAAGGGACCTGAGTCTCCTGAGGGCCTGGAACGGGGAAGGCCAGCTTCATGTAATTTATTTAAGGTCGCCACTGAACTGACTTGACAGGCGAGGCCATTGAGATTGGGGGAGAGTAAGCAAGCGGCCAGGGTCAGCAGCTGGCAGGGGGACAAGGCTGCATCCCAGGCCGATCGTGTGGGGGCTCATCGTGCCCCACACGCCGCTCAAGGAGCTCGACTTGCTTGAGCACTTTCTTCTCTGCAACAGTATTATAAGAGGTGACCATTGCTATCCCCCCTATTTTATGGATGGGGAAACTGAGGCTCAGAGAAGTGAAGTACCTTCCTAACATTGTCACTTCAGTTTCTGAACCACTGTTAGAGGAGCACAGGTTAGTTTCTGGGCATCCTGGGCATTATGGATGGCTGGACTGTTGGTGTGCCCAGCACTCTCCCAGTCTCAGCAAGGCAAGTGCCGTGTCCTGGGAAACCCCTCGGTCTCGGGAAGCCGGACAGGGTGGTCTACGCACTGAAAGCTCAGCTCATTCTCTTTCTTCCCCACAGTGCATCTTTTGTTTTTGCTCTTTGCAGCAACACACTATTAACTTCACTTGTTTTCTGGGGACAGGCAGAGGGGCCTCTGGGGCTGGAGAGCAGGAGCTAGGTCGTGGGGTTGGGCGAGGATGACAGGGAGCAGTGTAGCACAGTGCTGGGAATGCCCCTGAGGCGGCCTCTCCTGTTCTTAGCCTAATGAGGAGTGGAGGACCGAAGAATGGGAGGGGCAAGCAGGAGTGACAGCAAAACTGGGGACTCTGGTGCGGTGCGAGGGAGCGCTGAGTTCCTCCTCAGGATACGTGGGGTGCTTCCTCCTTCGAAGAGACCTTGGGGTCTAGGAGGCAGGCTGTAGGACTCATGGTCACAGGAGAGGAAACCCAGGTTTAGGAAGACCCACAATTGCTCACAAGGGTGTGGGGAGTGAGGAGTTGAATGCAAAGCCGTGCCCTTAATCATGGGATGGGGCTGCTTCTTAAGGGAAAAAAATGGTTGGGGAAGAAGGTGCCCCAGAGGGGCCTTGGAAAAACACAAGGGTTGGGCGGGGGGAGGCAGGCAGAAGCAGAGAAAAGTGAATTTTCGTGGGAGCCCAGGCATTGCTCTGTGCTTTCCCACATATTAATCCACTCAGGCCTCCCCGGTTCCTATGAGGTTGGTGTATTATCACCATCATCTCCGGTTACACACGAGAAGGTGAGGCGCACAGGAGTAAAGACGCTTGCCCAAGGTCACACAGCTAGTAAGTGTCTGATAGTGAAGGACGAGTGGGTTTTTTTCCTCCCCCTCCTCCTCCTCCTCCTCTTCTTCTTTAAAAATGATGCAACATTTTATTTACTGGCAAGGTCAGTGGAGTTTAGGCAAAATCTTTTCAGGCAGCTCTCTCCCTTCCCCTTTTATGTTCTTCCCTAAAGACTGAGAAAAGGTGCCTGTTTGAGCCCTTCTGCAGCCCTGCCTTTTTGCTGGCCCAGGCCCACCAGGGAGTAGAGCTGGCGTGTGCGGACGGGAGTTGGTGATTGGTAATCCCAGGTGTGTGTGCATGGATGTGAGCGTGTGCGTGCAGGCGTGAGTGAATGTGTGTGCATTCAGATCAAAGTTGCTCCAGGAAAACATTGGGATCCTGAAGCTGGAAGGTCAGCCCCACCTTGTCTCTCTTTAGCTCATCTCTAAACCTTTATCCAGGCTTCATGGTTAGTCTCCTTTCAGAAGCACAGGGAAAGTGCCAAACCCTGAGATCACCTGTTGGCTTTGTCCCAACTCGCTGCTCAGGAGGCAGTCTTTGTGCAGCCCTTGTACCTGTGTCTGTGGGAGATGGGGGGTGGGAAGAGCACATCAGGAAAGGCCCTGTGCTGGGTGTGGGTTCCATGCCCTGGGGGAGGCTCTCTCTCTGTTCCACCCCTCCGGACAAAGGGGAGCCCTGCCTTGCCCCTGCGACCACCTCTTCTCTCTGGCACATTACTCCCCTGTCTCCACCTGTTCGCCCTCCCTGGGTCTGTGCTGGGCTGGTGCTGGAACCAGCCCTGCTGTGAGCAGCGTAATTATGAATGAATCACACATCAATAGGTTGAAATGGATGAACAATAAAAGTCCAATACCAGCCACAGTTGATGGGTCACCTCATAAAGAAATATGGAATCACCTTCTGCATAGTGGGGAGCCTTCACGTAGCTCTCACACCGGAAGCTCTCTCTCTGCCAGCAAGTTAGGTAATTAGATCTATACCAGCGCTACGGAGGGAAGCCATTTCTAAGTAGAAAGCCTTTTGCAGGGCAACCAGTAAGGAGCGTGAGGTGCCGAAAACTAGAGCGTCGCACGGATATCTAGTGATTATGCTACACCACCGTCGGAATAACAATACAGAAATTAATCTTTATAACTCATAGTAAGTACCCAATAGAGAGCTTTGAGTAAATCAGTAAAAACTCTGTTTTTATGTCTGAAGTTTGAGCAAGTAGACTGAGAAACTGAGAAGCCTGTGTCATCAGAATATCAATGCTGATACAAAAATGCTATCATTCCGATCTAGACCGACTTGAAACGTGGAGCAGTTTGAGATACAGAAATAGATCACGAAGCCAGGATGATGAAAGAAAAGAATCAGCCGCTGAGATACACCCCTTTGCTGTAGTTGGCTAAAAGCGGGTGCTGTGTATTACTGCCCAGGTTGTACACTGCACAGCTTCAGAATGTACTCTTCATGGTGACTACAATATGCAGAGTGTTTTGCAAAGCAATGGCTCTGGATAAGGGTTTTCCCAATCTTTTAGTGAAGGATATTTAGGAAGCTAATATCAGAACAAAACAGCACATGTTATCTGGAGTTTGTCTATACATCTGCTTACGCTTGCCTTAATGGTTTAGTAAATCGTATATAATTCATTCATGTGGATTCAGTTATTTAAAATTTTTTTATTATGAAATAATAATAAGTTTACAGGAAGTTGCAAAACAATGTACAACGAGGTCCCATGTACCTCTAGTTTCGCCCACTGGTAACATCTTACAGAACTAGATATAATATCAAACCCAGGAAATTGATATTGGTGTAATCCACTGAGCTTATTCAGATTTATAAACAGTCATCTGTGTGTGTGTGTGTGTGTGTGTGTGTGTGTGTGTGTGCTTGTATGTAGTCTTATCACATTAAACTTGTGGTGGGTTCTTGTAACCACGACCACAATTAAGATACAGAACTGGTCCATCCCCCAGGATCACTCCCGCCCCACTACACCATCCTCCATCCCTAGCTGTTGGTAACTGCTAATCTGTTCTCTGGCCCTATAATTTTGTTATTTCAAGAATGCTATATGAATGGGGATTTGATCTTTTTTTTTTTAATTGTCAATTATTTTAAAACTAATTCTCTTTCAACAAAGGTTCGACTTAAGGATTTCTAGATAAGTATTCCTAGGGAAAAGTGGTTGAATTAGGGGGACTGAACTGATAGAGAAGTCAAGATAGAGAAGGTGCAGGCCTGGAAACCAAGAGAGCACTTTTATTTATTTATCGAGCACTTACTGTATGCCGGGCATTGTTCTAAGGTTTTGTGTGGGTTGCCTACAGAATAGTGCCTGGAGGAGCTGCCTTCTCTTTGGGGCTCTTGCTCCAGCCTCACCCAACATACATTCCTTTGTCCTTTGTGTACGCACTTCCCATTGTTTCACCATCCCCCGGAGAGTAGGACTGTGTCTCCCTACTCAGAGAGCTAGGTGTCAACCATAGGGTCTCTGGCCATTGAGTTGTTCAGCTTTGATTTTCCTTCCCCTTGGGTTCTGAGCAAGCTCTGGCTGCCCAGGGGGCTGCATGTCATTGGTCTGCTTATGGTCCTTGGATTGCCCTTGCTGCCACCTCCCTGCTGCTAGGACAAATGCCATCTGACAGCTGGACGAGGATGGCCTTCGCTGTTGGCATCGCATCCTGTAGCCCCTTGGCTGCCTCAAGGTTCTCAGCCCTGAAGACCTAGGGAGAAACACACACACCATTATTGACACCCTCAGCATTTCCAGGAATTCAAGATGAATGGAGAGGAACTTATTGTCTTAAATCCCCCACCGGCTAGGAGATTTAGGAAATTCCCTTCTTGAGGTTATTAAGGCTCAGTGGCTCAGTGAGAGGCCATAACATAATTGGCCTTTTATCTGGGAACTTTGGGCTGAATTGGCACAAACTGACATTGAGGGACTTTAAACCCAGGATGGATTATTGGCTTGGGTGAGTTCTTCTGTTGGGAGATCTCTGAAAATAGAAGTGAACATGATTGCCCTGAGCAGTTGGGTGTCATCTTGTCTGAAGTCAAGGCATAAAGGAAATATTAGTTGAGAGCCTTTGTTGCCCTTGGATTTTGCAAAGTCTCCACTATTTGTAAATGGACCTGTGGCCTGAGGCAGAGAAGATAACAATGTTGGTGTTTCAACTGCCTGAACACCCCTGAATATACCACAGCCATCCTCTAGGCAGAATCCTTCGGTATTATGTTCCAGTGGAGATTGGAAGATGAGATTGGATATTTACAACCGTTTTGAAGTTGGGACACTTGTCACTGATTAGCAATGTGGATAAGTACTTCGTGTTGGCTGGCATATGTGCTTTATTTATTAAGGCAAATAATAATCGATTGTGTTCTGAGGATTTTGTTAGAACACTTAGGAAAATCGGAGGCCCTTTAAAAATTGCAGCAGGAGATCATGTGCATTTACCCACCGTTTCTAAGTTAGAATCTGGGGCCATAACGCAAGAAGTCACAAAGACTGATATCTGAGTTCACAAGTCATATGAGGAGAGAAACAGACCATTTATTATAGCCACTAGGCACATTAAAAACTGTGCGATTACTTCCACGCCAAATGGTAGGCACTGTGGTGCCTTTAGACATTTACTGGTGACTCATTAAACTACGGTCTTCAACCCTTTGCCTTGGAAACCCCCTCTTTCTTGGGGCCCCTCCTTATTACAGTTAAAATAGCTTAAAGTCCTTGTGAATCTTCTAAGGGCAAACATGGATAGGTTCTCTACAGAGGAGATGCTAAATCAAAGCAAACAACCTTAAAGCAAAGTCCAAAGCCTGTTGATCAGAAATGAAACATTGGGGAATATTTTGTGATGCACCGGAGGTGTGGCTTTTCTATGAAGGGAAGGCCTTAGATTCATTGCACGGACTCACTATCTACCCTTTCACTTGGTGGCAAGTTTCCTGGTAAGAAGCACGTTACCTACGATCCTAAAATCCAGAAGGCTATGAAAACCAAAAGCATTTTGTATACCTGATACCATTTGCCAGCAAAATCTGGCCTGAACTGACTCGAAACTATTAATAGACTTAATTTATGTTACCTATTATGAATCTTCAAGTTTCATCACAGAAATATTAACATTTGCATATGGGGCAATGCTCTGTGTCCTCTGTGAGTGGTGTTATAAAATATATGCATGTGTACCGCATTATCTTTCTAAAAATCTGAAAAATTCTGAATTCTGTAACACGGCTGCCTCAAGGGTCTTGAGTAAGGGATTGTGGTCCTGGAACACAACCCTTCTTTTTTTTTTTTTTCATGCTGCACAAACATCAGATCCTTTTATTTTGATAGATGATGGGACCCAACCAGATGGCCAAGCTTGTCAGGACTTTAGTCTCCTGTCACTGACAAAGTCTAAAGCAACATGATCCCATGTTAAACCCTGGGCTCCAGTGCTTCCTCCACCCCGCCCAGAGTTCAAGGACTGGCAGCATCGCCTTGAGGCTGGCTGGGCACTAAGGTGGTGGGGCCCTTTTCCGAGCCCTCACACAGCTTCTCTACCTGGAAGAAGAGAGTAGGTGTGGAATACTAGGTTCCAAGGCTTCCCCTGGAGTGTGTGAGACCTTACGGTAAGCCCACGGAGCCACTCACTCATCGATTTGTCAATGCATTCATTCCCTCAGTTAATATTGTGCGTGTTTTGTGAGCTGGGCAAATTTTATTGAGATCCTGGCACAAAGTGAGAGATTGAGTGAGAGTGTGAAGCTTGGACTCGGTCAGGATTTTCCTAGACAGTGTTTCATAGAATCCAAGAGATGTTAATGGATTTTAGAGAAAAAAGATTTCCATGACCAAATACGTCTAGAAAGTGAAGAAGCAAACAGAGTTTAACAGGTTTCCGTAAAGCAGTGTGCCCGGTGAACATCCCAAAGAGGGCGTTAGCATTGACCAGGGAATGCTTGCCCCTGGGTCTCTGTGTCTTTCCCAGCTCACGTTCTTTTCGTATTCCATGGAAGCTGTAGGAGAAATTCTGTAGGTACAGGGCTGAATGACTCCATAAAGCCATAGGAACAGTTTCCACCATGCTCTGTCTCTGTGTTTGCAGGGGCTGTAGGCTATTGTGTCTCTCCCAACTACTCTGAAACAATGTAAAAGTGCAGGTGGGGACCTGGGCTAGTGTCGCAAAGGAATGCTCTTCTGGGGTTGTACGATCTTGAAAAGTAATAGTCCCTGGAGAGCACCTTTCAACTGAATCTCTTTGAACTTTTTTATTCCCTAGGCAGCTTGCCTTCCACGGTACTGTAATACGTAGTGCAAAATACATGATTGCCCTCCGACCTGTTAGTATTTTAAGAACCAAGATTTCTCATGGTCCAAGCCTACATGGAGGACAGGAAGAGTCCCATTTTCATGACTGGTCTTGCAGTTCCGGTCTCTTCTAGGAAAACCAATAAACACGTACCAGGATAGTATTTTAAAGCATTTCCCCAGAGTTAGAATGCTAGTTTTACTAATGGAGTTTCAGCTAAAGGTTAGGACTAACCCACGGGACGACGTTTTGCTGGAGATAAGGGATAGTCTTGTAGGATGGGAAAAGATTGATTTCTTTAGTGTAAGCTTTCTTGAAGAGTAATTTGAGTTCACTTCTGAATTGAACTTGGGTTCTTTTTACCATGTTTGTGATTGTAGCTGTTGTTGTTATAATTGTTTCTGCCCCTGACTTACTCTCTGATGAGAGTTGTTTTGCTTTATTTCTGCTTGATTTTCTAGCGCCTTAGTTTCCTCAGAGGAAACTCCGAATTCGTGAGTATTTATGAAGAAATGCCTGTGAAATTGGGGACAGTCCTGGAGCGGAAAATTGTAGGTACTATGAAACGACTCGCCCCCCCCCCCCCCCCAGTGATTACTGTGTAGTGAGCACTCAAGAAAAATGTGGGAAGAACGTAAGAACGGTGATCCAGGAGGACCAGCCTCTTCTGCTTTCTCAGCTACTGAATTCCCCAGTGGTCAGTGAAGATTTGCAGTCCTTGCTGAGTACCTAAATGATTGATTAATGACCCTCAGAAAGAAGGAAGGAGAGAGAAAGGGGAGGAAGGGAGGAAGGAAGAGGGCAAGAAGGAAAGAGGGAAAGAGGGGAGGAAGGAGGGAGGGAAGGAGGAAAAAAGGCAAACACCATCCACTGAGCTAAAAGGTAACAGAGTGTCACCTTTGTTCTTTTCTTGTCATGGAATTCAGGGGATGATTAGAACCTTTTTCTTCACAATTCTTTCCAAATACATAAATATTTTGCAGTATTCCAAATTTCCTTAGATGTTTTTTATTCCCTCTCTTATGTGGGTGAGTGAATCATCTCATTGATCAGGACTCTTGATGAACAAGCATGGGTCACTACATTCTAAAAGAATGCACATTGCCCATCGTTATTCTTTATGTCCCAGCAAACCTGCATCCCTTAGTAGTGGGGTAAGCCCACATCTGTGTGCTAGCTAGCTAGATCTGCATGCTACTGATATTTAAATCGCTTGATCCTTTCAAAATAGTCTATGCAAACCCAGGTGACCCTCAGCCCAACAGATATTTTTCTTCCCTAATTGTAGGAGAGCCAAGTTCACTTTGTTCTTGGACCTTCCTCCTCACTCTGCCCCATGTTTCTTTCTCTTTGAGGAGCAATGGCTTGTAAGTCAGGGATTCGTGGTCCGGGAGAAAGAACACTGGGCCTGGAGCCAGGAGATGAGAGGTCGAGTCCCAATCTAGCTACTCATTCATCCATCATGGAGTCTTGGGGAGATCTCTCTGCCTTTCTAGGCTTCCATTACCCCACAGGCTGTCATGGAATGCAATGAGCTCAGTGTGGCATGCTTTGCTTTTCCCTGGGAGAATGCCGCAGGAAGCCCAGGGCAGGGGCAAGCAGAGCTAGGTCTGCAGTGTGGCCACACAGCCCCTGCCTCCCACCCCCAGTCTCCTCCATCAGTTCCCCACCTGCTGGGGCTGAGGATGCGTCCTCCCTGAGCAGTCTGAGCTGGCTGAGGCCCACATCTTTTGACACAAACCCTGCTCTAATTAAAAAAAGAAAAAAGAAAAAAATAAAAAGGATTGCCATTTAGGAGACTTGTGATTGATTCATAATAATAATTAATAATAGTAATAATTCCAAACCCGCTATTCTAAGTTCTGGACTAGACTCTAAACGATGTTAGCTCCAATTCTCTACATTTCACTTTCCCCACCTGTAAACTCTGGAAGGTGCACCACGTGGTCCTCTGTAACACCCAGTTCTTTTACATCTAAGCACTGTCTTTAATACTTATTGTGATACCTGTATGCAGCTACAGTTTGCAACACCCATTTTATGGAATAGGAAACTGAGGCTCTGACCTGTTCACAGAGGCGACAAGCCATGGACCTGGTTTCCAGCCAGGCAGTCAGACTCCCAGCTGCTTGGACTCCCTTCAGTAAGTGACTTCTGGGGCAGATTTACCCCCAGGCTAGGGACTCCTCACCCCCTCAAATCTCGGCTTTTAGGGTGCGGAAATAGTGAACACACTTCTCAGGTAACTTCCACTGCTGTTTTCTGCATTTACTTGATGAAGCAGGTGTCCCAGGCGTCATTATGGGATGTGCCTGTTCCTTGCTTGGTCTTTGTCAGTTAGCTTTAAAAGTCCCCAAGCACATATTAGCGTAAAAAGGCAACCTTTTGTCTTCTGTTTGGGGGGTTTCTCCCTCGACTTCTGAGCATACAAATGACTGCAGAAAGACAAAGATGTTGACTTTATAAACCACCAGCTCATGAACCATTCTGCTGGGGTCCTGTTGCTGCTGATAAAGACCTCATCCTTTGGAGCAGCGAGACGGGTGTTTAGAGACAGACATACCAGACAGCTCTTCAGGGCTGTGCTGTTTTGAAAGGAGAGGCTGGTGTCTTTGAAGCCAGGGTGGATGATTCTGCTTTCTGAGCGGTGTGCGTGCCTCCTCTAAATGCCAGCTTTGTGTGCACCTCTCAGGCTGGGTTTCTGGCTCGGAAGAAGATATGACTCCGGCGATGAGGGCGTGCCTGGTGCAACCAGAGCTGAGCTATTTTCCTGTCCCCCGCCCACACCCCGCCCTTTCCTCCTCCGCAGGATCCCTCTGCTCACCAAGAGATAAGGCGGCACAGAGCTTTCCCTGGAGGCTGCAAGCCCACCTCCTTGGTGGTCCTGGCAGCCTGCAGGCCGGGGACGGTCCCGCTTTGCCCCCAGTCCCACCTTGGGTGCTGGGGCAACTCCTATTTCCACGGAAACCCCTGCTGGAATAAAGCCTGAGAGGAAATGAGTTCAGAGGCTGGGAGGGGCCTCACACCCAGAAAAGGCTTCAGATTCAGGCTCTGACCTCACCTGTCCCTCTCCCTGCAAAGGGCCCATTGAAATCAACACATTCTCCTCCTTGGCCCAGCCTCCAAGGGACCTGGACGCTCCTTCCTTCCTTCCTTCCTGCCTGGCCCCAGGTAATTTCTGCAGCGTGGGCTTTTGCTTGGTGTTTCCAGGCCAAAGCAGCTTTTTCTTATCCTCCCTGCCTTTCTGCAGCAAAGACATAGTTTATATTGATTCCCAGTCAGTCACTGGGGACTTCTGAGTGCAATGCAAAGGGAGGCTTGCGTGCCCAGCACCCACGTGTTCTAATTAAGGACCACTGCCCCCAGAGCCACGCTCAGCCACCATCCAAGTGTCTCTCGTGCAGAGTACTGGAGAGTGAGACCTCGAATCTCAGACCATGTTGCGTCAGGGTCCCAGCGCTCCCACATCCGCGTCCAGTCGAGTTGGAAGAGTGTCTTCTGACTTAGCCTCAGTGTGACCGTTTTGCCTTCCAGGGAGAAGTCACGGCACGGCTGGCCCAACAGAACCTCTGACCAGGTCCTGACCCCGATCCCAGCCCTCACGTCCAGGCTCTTAGTTTCCTTACATGCGTGGGGAGTTCCTAATCATAATCAGAGGAAGAGGAAGCCTGACAACGGCGAACATTTGCTGGGTACTTGCTCTGAGTCAGGCATCCGACTGAGTGTTTTAGCTGCCTTTTCTTCTTTAGTCTCCACGACAGCTCCACGAAGCAGGGCCCGCTTCTACGCTCATTTCAAGGATGAAGAAGTGAGGTGTAGACATCAGGTATCTGCCAACCCCACACAACTGGGAATTTGTCAAATTAAGATCCAACACACAATTGTTTTGTACTCCTTGTGATAACCTCACCATATCGTCCTTGGAGTCCTCTAAAAGCCGGCCTGTCTGCCTAGCTATCTATCTACCTACCAAGCATCTAGGTATCACTTTTTGGAGAAGGATCCAGTGTTTACTGCCCTGAAGCCTTGGGATCACCTGCAGTGAGGCCAGAGGGGTTACTTCCAGAGCTGACAGGGCAGAGGGCTTGTGGGCAGCTTGATCCCAGGTCCTCTCCTTGCCAGAAATCCCCGCACAACTGAATCTGGTGCGAGGTTACCCCTTTCCTCATCTACCAGTTAAGACCCTGAGATCTACCAACATAGCCACATCTGCCCCGCGGGACCTCCAGCATTCTTTGCTCACGGGCCTCCTCCCTTGCCCCAGTCTTTACACCAGCTCTCCTTGCACCCCCTCCCCCACCTGAGTGCTCTCCCTGTCTCCAACACCTCTCTGACCTCACCTGACCTCACCTGGGGCCACATCTGGATGATCTCTTCCAGTGTCTTCCATCAACACAGAGAGATTAGAGTTCTCTGATGGCACTTCCTTGTCAGCCTCTGTGTGTGTGTGTGTGTGTGTGTGTGTGTGTGTGTGTGTGTGTGTGTCAGAGTGTGTGCATGTGAAATAGCTTTACTGAGATAATTTCCAACCACAAAATTCGCCTACTGAAAGTCTACAAATCAATGGCTTTTAGTATATTCAGAGTTGTTCGACCATTGTTGCAATCCATTTTAGAACATTTTTATGATTTAAGAAGAAAATCATTCAACCGTTCCCTTTAGCTGTCCCTTTCCTGTCCCTGGGCATCGCTGGGCCACTGCTAATCTTCTTTCTTTTTCTCTCTGTTTTATTTTACCAAGCAGACAGGGAGAGGAGCTAAATGAAGGCCTCTTCTCTTGCATTAAAAGCTATGACCATTTCCGTGTGATTGTGGACTGCCCACAGTATAAGAGTCAGAATTGCTCCCCAAAGATTGGGCTCAGCAAGACAGGAGGTCAGAGCTCATGTGGCCATTCACCACCCAGGCTAAAGCTCCTGCTCCCTCCTCTGCCCATTGTACTGGAAGATTCTAGGAGATACCTTTTCCCCAAACAACCCACCCCCACTCCAGTAATAAAGTGCAGGGCTATTGCCAAAAAGCTGATTACAGTGCAGACACAGGGGCCTCCAGGCAGAATTAGAACTTAAATTGTGCAACGTGAAAGCTGGAAGGAAACTTCTTAGTGCCCATTTAGGGCCCCATTTCTGGATCTCGGAACTGAGGCTCAGTGATCTTAAGACAGGATGGGCATCCAAGTACCTGGGAATCCCGGGCTTCATGTCTTGCAGCAGAATAGACACGGCATCAGTTGAAGTGCCCAGCAGGTCAAACACGGCTGGGAGAGGTCAAAGGGAATCTGTAAGAAGTGTGGACTGAGCAAGGGGAAAGGTACCAGCATCTTGTGACTGGAAAGCAAAGCACCATCTGGAAGGATCTCTCCTCAAAGCTCTATTAGCTACAGACTGAAAGTGGGGACTGATTTTATGTGGGAGAAATCTGGTCACTCACCAGGCCAGGAGACCAAGACTGACAATACCCCAGGTGGGACGTGTAGGCCCAGGGTGCCCCCGAGGTGGTGCTCCAACACAGCCGGCATCCCTCCTGAGGCTGACCATGGAAGGATTGGGCTGGCCCTGCTGGGGGTCCACGAGAATGAAAGATCACTCTCTTCAAGTTGTTGAGGACAGGAGAGGCGAAGAAAGGCTGTTGGCTTCCATATGGATGGCTACTCAATATAAGGTGTGATCCCGGATTGGGCTTTGAACCAGAAAGGAAAAGGTGACACGGTTGGAGCTGGTGGTGGGACTGGGATGGGGTTTCTGGTTTGGATGGGGGTGTTGTATCCAAGTCCAGTCCTGCTGTGGATGATTGTACTGTGATTATGTAGGAGACTGTCTTTGCTTCGGGGAAATATACACAGGAACAGGGGGGAGTATGGGGCGTCGGGTTTACAGCTTGCTTCCAAATAGTTCAGAAGGGGGAACTAATGGAGATGGGGGGTGGAGAGAAAGAGGGAGTAAGACAGAGAGAGAGGGAGCAGATGGGGTAATCTGGGTGAAGGGCATAGGGTAGTTCTTTGTACTGTTCTTGCAACTCTTCTGTAAATGTGGAATTATTTCAAAATACAGAAAAAAGAAACCAGATACCTCCTGATACCCCAGTCCAAACCAAACCAAGAAAGCAAAAAAACAACAAAAAAGCCCAAAACCCAAACCAAAAAAACCCCAAAAAACAAAACACACAAACAAACCAACAAAACCCTCAGGACGTCGTTTAGTGCCCTCATCCTTGTCATTAGAAAGATTTCCAGAGAGAGATTTTTTAAAAGTTCTTATTCTTTCTTTTTTTAAAAAAATATTTATTTATTTGCGAGAGCGAGCTCAGGGGGAGGAGTTGGGGGAGAGGAAAAGAGAATCTCAAGCAAGACTCTGAGCTGTGCACGCGGACAGCAACGCAAGGCTCGATCTCGTGATCCTGAGACCACGACCTGAGCCGAAACCAAGAGTCAGGTGCTTACCCAGCTGAGCCACCCCAAAAGTTACTATTATTTCTTAGTAAGTTTGGGCACCCCCAAAAGTTCTTACTATTTCTTAATTTCATAACAATAATTCTTATTCATATTACTTAAAAGTTATTACTAATTTAAAAATGTATCTTAAAGTCTCTGGAGGAGAAATTTCTCTCGAATATCCACACAGTCAAAAGCGTTTTGGGAATTTTATTCCCTTGGATGTAACATTGAAAATCCTCGGGAACTGGGAGTGACGAATGGCGTATTCACTCCGTGTGAGCGTAGGGAACCCTCTTGCTTGCTCTGCCGTGAGCTGTCGGAAGGCCCCGAAAGGACCAGCCTGCCCATGGGAGTTGTGTTAATGAGTAGTGATCTCTAGACTGAGGCAACACATCTCCCTGGGTGGTTAAGATGCTATTATTTAGCCCCACGACGTAACTGAAGCAGTTGTTTTGAGACATGTCTAGACTGAACCGGGAGCATGTTAATTTAATAATAATCCCTTGCCTCTCAGACACAGGTGTGACTGTGTGTGTGTGTGTGTGTGTGCGCGTGCTCGCAAGCGCTCACCTTTACCTGTAGCTGCGTATACATGTGTGCACAGGCATTCACATCAGTTACATGGAACCTACACATCCCCGCACTAGGGGTGTGCCCAGGATCTGTCCCAACTCTCTCTGCTCGCACCCTTTCGTGCTGTCTTCTGTGGTGCAAGGAGCTGGAAGGGCGCCACCTACATTGTGCAGATTCCCTTGTCAGCCCGTTCCAGCTAGTGTCTTCCAATGACAGTCTGCTGTCTCCTGATTGGAGGGAGCCAAGACTTTTTGTCTCGTTTCCTCTGGAGGCGGCGGTGGCCGCAAAGTGGGGGCTCTTTGGTCCCTGGGCAGGCAGTGTGGTTTGGACAACTGTGGGCAGCCTCAGGAGGAGAGCGTGGGGTCCCGGCTCTCCCTGCGTCAGTGGAGGGTGGGGTCTTGGTCTGCTGCAGGGGTGACAGCAGCGGCTCCTGGTGCAGCGGCGAGGGACATGTGCTCCGGCAGCCTCGGAGGCCGCCCTTGTGGGCTGCAGGTGTTTTTGCTCTTCGACTTCAGCCTTAGACGCGGAAGCAGGTCTCTCATGTTATTTATCTCTGGATGACCTTGCCTTTTCTCCTCATGGCCCCAGCCCTTCCGAAATCTAGTAATCTATTCCCTACACTAAATTCCTTCTTTTAGACACATCTGGAGTAGTTTCTGATCCTGCACGTTTTGAGGACTAGATGAAACACTCTTGTCCTGACACCAGACGGTTTGTAGCTGTGGAGCAAGGCCGTTTGGACAAGGACTGTCCTGTTTTTGTGCTTGTTTCTGATAGTAAGGATTTAATGGGGATGCAGAGAAGGTCTGCAGCATTTATCTCTGATTTCTCTTGTCCTTGTGACAGTTGATGAAATTAGCACTTTTTATTTCCACTGTCACCCGAGTAGCTCTTTCCATCCAGCCAGTCTCACAGCAACATTTCCAACCTTCGCAACATGAGCAGGGCCTCCATCACACTTCACAGCCTCCTTTTGGGGGTGCCTAGTGGTTTAGTGGGTTGAGCATCTGCCTTCGGCTCAGGTCATGATCCCAGGGTCCTGGGATTGAGTCCTGCGTTTGGCTCCCTGCTTGGAGGGGAGCCTGCTTCTCCCTCTGCCGGCTGTTCCTCCTGCTTGGGCTCTCTCTCTCACTGACAAATAAATACATAAAATCTCAAAAAAAAAAAAGATTCTTCCTTTCCCTCTGCCCCTCCCCCACCACTGGTGCACACGAGCTTTCTCTCTCTCAAAAGCCTCCTTTTGGTTTATAATTTGGGTTTTGATCCTTTATTTCTCCTTAACTTTGTTCTTCTATTGGCTACTCACCCTTCCATATTTAACTATCTCATTCAACCAAAAAAAAAAAAAAAGTTACTACTATAGATAGAAGCTACTAGGGGCATCTGCTACACCCAGTATGAATCTGGAAGCACAGGGAGCTCTATGGACACATGTTGTCCTCGAGCCCACCGTTGAGGGCGGCTGGCGGGCCAGTAAACAGGCAATTTCTAGGTGGTGTGAGGGGTCCTTCAGTAGGGGGCGCCCTAAGTGCTCATCTACCTTTTCCTTGAAAGGCATACTCTTCATACGCCCCCACTAAATGCACGTGGCCCTCCGCGATCCACGTACCTCACACACAGAGAAGCACTGATCTGGTCTGACATAGAACGTTAGTCAACAAATGACGGACATAGTTAAAATAAAACAAAATAAAATCTGGATGCAGTAGTTTTCCGAACAGGGTATGAGAGTCTGAGACTACCGGACAACCCAAGAGTGGAAAAGCTCTTAGCAGTTTTCCAGCACTGCCCACCTTCCTGCCCCAAACTGAGGGGACAGCCTTTCACATGGCCTGTTCTCCTCTCGTGACCAGAATTCCTGCACTATTTAGATCACAGCAATCTCTCTTTACGGCCAAGCCCCGTTGGAGAGCTCCATCGTGCATTGACCTAAGTCCACGGAATATATTTGGTGATATTGTTTTCCCTTTCTTCCTCTTTTCTTGTATTGTGGTGTCTCATGCACCTGTTTTTAACCTACTGAAAATTAACTCTACTTGTGAGCCCTCTGCTCTTCTTCCCCCAGTATTCCTTTTCCCCCAAAGAAGGAGGCAAGGATGAACGTGGGGCAGGGCGCAGGCCACGGGATATGAACGCCCAGTGGGTGTGGGCTAGGAGCTGTCTAAGGAGGAACGTCGGCGAGGAAGCAGGCTGCCCTGGTCCAGCGTGCTAACCCGTGAGGAGGTGTCTGTCTTGGAGCCTCAACGGAGGCAGCTGATTTCTAAATGGAGACAGAGTGGAGGAAAAGAGGGCCTGAGAATTGCATTCCAGGCTGAGGAACGTGCGAAGCGCAAGGTCTCCAGGTCAGAGAGCCTAGGGCACCTGCCAGAGTACTGTCATGAGTCCTGGCCGCTGGGGAGGAGAAAGCGGGAGATGGGGCTGGAGCAAGTGACGAGGGTCTCACAGAATAGGCAAAGGAATTTGGGTAGCATCGGAAGTTTTAAGCAAGGGCCTTGCCCAGTGAGATTTGTATTGTAGTGTAGATGTCCCAGCAGCCAGCTATTCCTGGTAGGAAACAGGAGAAACCGTGGCAGGCAGGACACAAACTGAGGATCTCTCACCATAATCCAGGTGAGAGATGACAGACGATAGTGGCTCAGGACAGAGGCAGTGGAACTTTGTGTGGGATTTTCTCTCGGAGATTTTCTAAATTTTGGTCGGCTTTGATGCTTTTAGTCTTGGAAAGATCTTTCCATTTTCCTGCACACTCAGATGAGCGGTGCAAAGCACTTGCCCTGTCAAAGGCTCAGATGCATGTGGGTTATTTCCCCAAAAGAAATGGGTTTAGGATTTTTTTTGCGAACTGGGGTTTGGCAGCAAAAAACACCCAGAACGAAATATTCTGCAAAGAGTTGGTTGTCGGTGCTTTGACCCTTAACATCTATTCCAAAAGAGTAAGAATAGAAAATAGCCTTGGGTTCCACCTCTGTGGGAATTGAAGCAGAAAAAGCCCTTGTTGAATGGCTATCATGTCCCCAGCAAAATCTTTGCGGGGAGGAGACGTGGAAATAAGAGAGAACGAACCTTGATTCCTGCCCCGCGTGATTTACGATGAGGCTGGACAATGGAACGACGCACGTGGGACTATTAGTTATGTAATTAAGTGTTAGAGATTTTGTGGCCAGGAGGGAGCTAAGTGGCTGGAGCTGCGAGAGGAGGTGGGCTTGCAGAGGCCCGGAGGGGCTGCAGAGATAGGAGGTGTGCAGACAATGAGAGGTGGCCCACAGAGGCGGGGCACGAGGACATCCGCTTGGGGGCTCCAGGCTGGGCCACTGTTAGCCCCAAACAGAGCTGCAGTGCACAGAGCTTTCACGAAGACCACAAACCCAAAAGCAGCAATCATCCTACTGTTTTGAGTGATGATTCCATGTCCTTCTCAAAGTGTTTTAATTCTCCTGGGCCAAGGGTTTGGACAGGAAATGCAACCGTGAACTTGGCACGGCTTCACCAGGAAAGGGTAGGCTTGGGCACCTGGGTCGCGCAGTTGGTTAAGCGTCTATCTGCCTTTGGCTCAGGTCATGATCTCAGGGTCCTGGGATCGAGCCCTGCGTCCGCTCCCTGCTCAGCGGTGAGTCAGTCTGCTTCTCCCTCTCCCTCTGCTCCTCTCTCTGTCTCTCTCTCTGTCCAATAAATAAATAAAATCTTAACAAAAAGAGAAAGAAAGTGTAGGCTTGTGTAGGGGCTGTCCTGCCTCCCCCCACTCCCCATGGAGGCAAATTCTCTCTCCTTACCCTGAGATATGTCCATAGTCACTGGAAGGGGAATCAGTGGATCTTTTTCCCGGGAGCTGTGCTGGTTCCAGGCAGGGGGAATGGATTTATTTCCCTCTTTACCAGCTCTCTCCATCCGGGGGGCAAAATGGCCCAGGAGCTGATGGGGTTCAGTGGAGAGGGGTTTCTTCACAGAATTGGAGGGGAAGATGGAGACGTATTTACGGCCCTTGGGCAACTTGTCTCTTCTCAAGGATAAAACTATAAATTCCTTCATGGTACAAACCCAGTTTTTAAAAACCAATTTGGGTCGGTCAGAAGATCTCATCTGACTGTCAGTGACATCAGGGGAGCGGTGCATTTGATGGCGGAAGCCTGGAAACTGCTCTGTTTGGTGCAGGCCATGAGTGCTGAAATGGAAGCACGTCCTTGGCTTTCATCTCCAGGGTTTTACCCCAGAACTCTTGCTGTGAATGCTTCAACTAACAGACACACCCTTCCTGAGGATCTCAGGGCTGTCGGAATTTGAGAAGATCTTTGATATTTTAATAATACTGGCTTTGATGTGCCCCCTTCAAAATCAACAGGAGTCCGATCTCTGGATGCGACCTGCCCATTTCATGCATGTATTGTTCAGGTCGGGCTGGGTTATGGTGCAGTAAACAAGCACCCCTCAAATCTCAGTGGCTTAAAACTCAAAAGGTTTACTCCTCTTTCTCATTCCATGGCCATTATGAGCAGGCTGGGACCCTTCTCCATGCCTGGGCAGTCAGAGCAAGGGCCATCCCTGGATCTACAGGTCCCCGGGCCAGATGTAGGAAATGCCCGGTGGATCACCACTGCTTTCTAGAGCTTCTGTCCACACACATCCCACCTCTGTGGGAATTGCTTTGGCCTCAGTCAGACACGAGGCCACTTCTAAGTTCAATGGGGCAGGAAAGGCAGTCTGTGGTGTGCCTGGAAAGAGAACCGGAAATTTGCAGATTCCCCAACTGTGTGACCTCTGAAGGGTGGGGACGAAATGATGGCGCAGTCTGGTTTAACGGCCTGGAAGCCAGAGGCCAGGGGTTTTCTCTTATTAGGTCTTACCCTTAGGCGAATCATATACTTCCGAGAGATATCATTTCCTTGCCCTTTTAGGAGGGAGTGGGGTGGGAAGGGTGGTGAATGGAAAGGAATGATGATACCTGTTTGGCCAGCCTCAGAGGAATGCTATATGGCTGAAAATAAGTCAATGCCAGTGACACTGAAATATGAAGAGAAAGGGATACAAATATTTTAATGATGGGCTGGGCACTGCCTCAAAGAACTACAGCACAGAGGTGGTCCCCCTGAGCGGCTGCATTTATCAGGGCAAGGTTGCAGGGACAAAAGAAATCCAAAACAGTTGTAGCTTAAATACGATAGATATTTGTTTCCCAGATAAAACACTGAGAGCATGCAGCCAGGACGGGGATGAGGGTTTCACCATCCTCGGGGCTTTGACCCCCTCCCCATGGCTTCTGTGTGGTCCCCCAAGTGTCTCCCTGTTTTAGCCCAGGTGTCCCAGAAACCAGCGCGCAATGCAAAAGCAAATGCACCCGTCCTGTGTTGCCGAGCTCAACCCCAGGAGGGAAGAGGGAGGGAAGAAGGCAAGCAAGGCAGAGAGGAGAGGGAGGCATACACGAGGTTGTGTCACGGAGCTGCTTACAGCTTTTGGCAAATGCAGCTGATGTTTTGTAGGATGTTTCCAGAAAGGCCTGCTGGCCTCATGGGAGGGATTTGTCGGTCCAGTCATGGGTCCCATTGGTCAAAGCTGGCTTCGCAGGGCATCAGGGTCCCTGTACTCCCAGGTGGCACTGTCTGGCATCGCCTGCAAGGGAGAGCCAGAGCTCAACACAGCGGCAGAACCCGGGCACGTGGAGCCACCCGGTGAGGGACTGTGAGTCAGTTTGGCTCTCTACCTGCCCATCTCAGCTACGGCCCCATGGGCCTGGCCTGGAGGATGGTGTACCTGGTTGGGTAAGCAGGCCCCCCCGCTTTTGTCTTGCTCCTCGGCGGCAACGGGGAGGCCCTGAGGCAGGAGGTGAAAGAGATGTGATGGGAGGCATGAAGCAATGGGCTGTTGGGTTGTAACTGCAAGCAACGTGAGGAATCAGGAACATCTGCCACAATGGGCGCAGCCCAGCCAACCAGGTGAAATGTCACGGCACCCTAACCTCCGCCACAAGATGGCATAGAACTCAGTCAGCCTCCCTTTAGAAAATCCAAACCCTTTGCTGGCTGACGAGAATGTGGTTGGTGTTAGGGGGTCCTCTCAGGGGATTGTTAGTGCCATGGCCAGAGAAAACTTGTTTGAACAAATCCTGGGAGGTATGTAACTGGGTGTGGTATATTCCACAGGCCAAAATGGCTGCATGAGCTCCAGCCATCATGTCCATATACCTATTAACAAGGAAGATGGAAAGGAAAGTTGGCACATGACGTACTTGCTGACCTCCTTTTGGCCAGATCTTAGTCCTGGCATCACACTTAGATACAAAGTGTGGTCTTTATTCTTGGTGGTCTTATGCTCAGTTAAAATTTGGCTAAAAGAACAATACTGGGGCCAATTGGCAGTTTGTGCCACAGCAGCCAAGGTTGAGGGGCCCTGAGTTAGCATAGGAGAGTGTCCCTGATGTGTGTCTTCATTTCAAATAGGCATGAGCAGGGATGTGGGAGAGGGAAGAAAGAAAGGTAGGGGCAGGCGAATGGGGGTGTGGAGCGTTCCAGGGGAAGACAGAGATGTGGAGGAAGAAAAAGGGGGAAGCAGAGAAATGAGAGAGATGAGGGGGTGAGTACAAAAAGAGAAAGAGGGGCAAGAGGACCCCCCCAACCCTCAGACTAGATTCTTTTAGTTTCTATGGATACCACAGGCTCTCGAATGGCCGCAGATGAAGATGGGCAAGAAGAGGGGGTTCTTGCCGGCATCAGCACTTCCATCCACCCAGGGCCGCACAGACCTTATGCTGACCTTGACCTGTACCTCATCATTCCCTGCCCCCTGCCCTGAAAACCTGGCCAGCTAGATACCCCACCCTTATTCTGCCTCCTTCCCCTCCCACACTCTTAGATAAGAAATCAATTCTTAGATGAAGATTTCCTTCTAGGATTGCATGCTCCAGATTCACTCTGGCATCAAACTCGGTACCTTCTGTGGCTCCCCTGCACTCTGAAATGGCCCTTCTTGTGTCTGAGATGCTTCTGGGGAGATAAAAATGGGATCCAGTCTGCAGGACAGTAAAGGCCAAACCAAGAATCTCCCCCACTCCCCGGGGGGATCTTGGGTCTCCTAGGAGGGCAGACCTTAAAGAGACATTTGACCAGGATGGGCCGGTTTGGCCTCCCCCACATGCATCATGACAGAGCCAAACTGAAGAGAGGCTCCCTCCCCCCCTCACTGGTCCTGAACTGAAACTAGCCTGTGCCTCCCCAAACCTGTGTGAACTGAAACCACCCAGTTTGCTCAGGCAGCCCGGCCTCGTGCGTCAGCTTGCTGCATCTGCCTCCTGCCCCGAAGGAGGAGCCTGGCTCCACCTCGTGCCTCAGCACCGTGAGACACTCGGTTCTGCCTCAGCCTGGATGCCGTCACAACAGAAGCATCCGCTCTCCTCGGGCTGTGTCCTGGGTGTGTCCTGGCTGTGTTGGGCACCAGGAGAGGATTCTGCACTCTCCGCGTTTCCCTCGCCCGAGGCTGGGTGGGAATATGGAAGGGGCTGCAAATGGGAGTTAGCTCTGGCCTTCCTTCCCACCTTCTTCCTACACAGCTTTTGATGCTAAATTATGGCAGGGCGGCCTGCCGAGCTCTCTGGAGGGCAGCACGGGTAATGCAAAGGGAAGAGGTTCAAATCCCAGCTTCTCCAGGTACTGGGCAAAGTTGGCATGTGACAGCTGCTCAGAGCCTCAGTTTCCCCATCTGTAAAATGGGTGTATGATGCAGACCTGATTGGGTAGTAGTGAAAGGCCCTGGCATGTCCTGAGTAAATGTTTGGTTCTTCCCACACCCCTCGGCCCCAGTTCCAAGGGGACAGAGCAGCTCACTTCGCCTCCTGTATGAGGACCTGCACTTGAGGGCACCTCCATCCATTATTTCACACCTGCAATGCCCAGTACATGCTTCCTTTGGGAGCTCCAGTCCGATGAAGGGTTTGTGCATGTTGGAAGGACCGTGGGGCCTCTGCCTGACTCAATGTGTGTGGGGGGGGGCGGGCATGGCAGTCTGCAGTTTCCTTTTTGTGGGTCGATGTTTGCCACAGACCCCAGTGGCCAGCCAGCTGGGTACCGTGCTGGACACGAGAGCGTGAAAGCATCAGGCCTGGCACGCAAGTGTCTACACTGTTGGCACCACATCCCCCCTTCAGTTCCCACCGGGATCCCTCTACAAATGATACCATGGGAGGCAGCCCACCAGCCCCAGGCTGGCGTGGTTTGCCAGGGGCCACTCCATAGCCTCAGAAAGGCTGTTTCCAAGCAGGCCCTTCCCCACCACCCTCTCTGAAGGACACCTTAGTTAAAACTCCCCCCACAGCCTCATTTCCACTTTCCTTCCCTCCCCCCTCCGCCACCATCTCTAGGCATTCCCTCCCACCTTTTCCCTTTAAACTTGATAATCAAAGAAAGATATCTTTGGACTTCTTGTTTTTCCCCCAACAAAGAACAAGGTCATAGCTAAGTATTAAAAGGGCATCTGGAGCACCCAGGCAATGACGACCGCTCCGTCACCAGCTCCAGGTGACCCCGAGGAACCCCAGCAGCCTCCCGGCGTGGTTTTTGCATGGATTCCAGGAATCGTCAGGGTGGCATGTTCTGAGGGACCGGTGGCAGCCTAAGGGGCCCAGCACCCACGCGGATGAAACGATGACTCCTGGTGGGGAAGAAAGCGAGAGGTGGTGAGTTACTGCATTTCCCCTGCACGCACGCGCACACGCACACGCACGGCCGAGGGGCGCCGTGCCGGCGGCTGGTCTGAGCACAGACGTGGTTGCAGAAGGGCAGTGATTTGGCGGAAGCGAGGTAGTGAGGTCATCGCCCTCCCAGGTGTGTCTTGGGAGAAGCACGGCAGGTGGGAGGTGGAGGATTAGGCCGCCCTGAGTCAGTTCGCCGCGGAGACTAGCCGAGCTGGCCAGCTACGAGTGGGCGGGGCTGCAAGGTGACGTGGCCAGAAGGGCTTTGAAACCGGGGCATGGGCTTTGGGGCTGGCACCTCTGTCTGCGCCTGCGCGGCTGCCCACTCCGGCGGGTCCAGTCCCTCCGTTCTCTCAGCCTTTCCAACCCTAGGCTGCATAGCTTCCAGATGGATAAACTGAGGCAGGCGCCTTTTCAGGCCGAAAGGAGAGGAAGGAAGCCAGGGTGTTGTAACGACCTGCTTAGTCCTTCATGCACACCCAGATCCAGCCTCCTTAGCCCTGTGGTTCCCTGATTCGTGGTGGCACTTCTTTCTAGTTCCTTCTGTGGCCCTTTTCTCTTTTCTTCCCGGAGCTTGAGTTGTAGGCGCCCCCTCCCCAGCACATCGTCTCTGCGCTGCCCGGACTGCAACCACATACTAGCGCCTTTGTCCCGTTGTCCCGTTTATCTTCTTCTTCTTCTTCTTCTTCTTCTTCTTCTTCTCCTTCTCCTTCTCCTTCTCCTCCTCCTCCTCCTCCGCCCCCTCCCCTTCCTTCCCCTCCTCCTCCTCCTCCTCCTCCTCCTCCCCCCCCCCCCTCCTCCTCCTTTTTTTCACTGCCCCTGGCCACAGGCGCTGGGACAGGCAGGAGCAGGTCTGTCCTGCAGAACGAGGCGAGGGGCATCACATCGCCTCTTTCCCTTTTGTCGCCCCAGAGATCAGGGAACTCCCACATGTAACTGAGCACAGCCCAGCTGTCCAAACCGCAGGCCGGGACTGCTGGCAGCGGGCGCTGCAGGCCCGGGGTGGGGGACAGGCCGCCCGAGCAGGCTGCAGCAGGCCCCGGCTGCCGGCCAAGCCCCAGGGCCCGGCTCTCCGGCGTAGCAAGGAAGTGGTGCCTCCCTTCCAGTCTCTTTTCTCTATTTCATCGGTTGAGTCTTGAAGCCTGACTGTGCCCTCAAATTTGACATGTTCAATTCTGCTCTTAATAAAATGGAAACCCAAACAAATACCATTGTCCAGTGAACTCCCAATCAGAGAGCAGAGCACTCTGTGGGGTCATGGACCCGGCCCAAGGTCTGGCCCTGCTACCAGCAGGCTGAGTGACCTTGGGCAGGTCATATTATCCCTCTTGGCCTTGGTTTCCACACTTGTAAACTGTCAAGCATGGATGATAGCTATCTAAGGCATCTCTGGTTTTTAATATTATGGTGCTGAGTCCCCAAATCATTATTGTGAGCAAATAATATGGTCATAA
The DNA here is from genome assembly GCF_023065955.2 of Ursus arctos. Classification (NCBI taxonomy): domain Eukaryota; kingdom Metazoa; phylum Chordata; class Mammalia; order Carnivora; family Ursidae; genus Ursus; species Ursus arctos. The sequence goes on along the minus strand of NW_026622997.1, from coordinate 11,340,435 downwards.
ATTGAGTTACCAAAAAAAAAAAAAATACAAATACTGATTTTTTAAAACGTGTGTGCTATTTTCAAAGGTGACTTGGAAAATGCAGCTGTCCCAAAGAGGAGGAATATTTTCCTGTGCCATAAAAGGGGTCAGAACTGGTGTGGCTTAAGCTCAGTATTTGTATTTCAGATAGAATTGGAAACTCGCTTCTCCCATTTAAGCACTGGAGGGAATTAGTCACACTTCCCTGTGGAAGTGGAGAGGAGATTCTCTGCGCTGCTCAAAAGGCTCTTTCAAAAAGTCCTGGGGACAAGCATTGCTCTGTGTTGTGTGTGTGTGAGAGAGAGAAAGAGAGAGGGAGAGGGAGAGTGGGAGAGACAGCGACAGGGAGACAGAGAGACAGAGAGATGAAGAGGTAAAGAGAGGGGCACAGAGAGAGATTGGAGAAGAAGAAGGTACGTGGAAGGAATGAAATGATTACGATACAGTCAATGGACCTGAAGGTTTGCTCTCCAACAGGAGGACCTAACATGCCGGCAAATGTAACAATATACGGAGTATAATAGGGCTATAGACAAAGGGTCCTAGGGAATGTGATGGAAAGTGTGGTTGATTTTGGCTGGAAGGACCCATGGAAGACTTTCTGGAGGAGGTGGTATTTGGCACAGAATTTTCCTTTAAGGCGGAGCTGAATGTCTGGGGTGAAGAAACCAGGATGGGCTTCTGAGCAGGGAAACAGCAGCTGAGGAGATAGCTCCCTGGCAGTTCTCTGTCCCCAAGCCTTGGGGCTCCTGGCCAGGACCTTCTTCACACCCATGTCTCCCCTGCGTGCGGCAAGACGCTCGGCAGGTCAGCGTCCAGGCGTGCAGCTGGGGGTCCTCCTCCTCTCCTGAGGTGGCACAGGGGAAGTTGCCCACAGTCTGCCGGCAGCCATGGGAGGGCTTTCACTTCGCTTAGCAAAATCTTTTCTTAGAACCACAGTTGGTTCTTGCAAAATTTCCTGGTCACATAAAGGCCAAGAAGCCAGTTTTTGAAAAGCTTTACACAAGCAGAAAATGCCCAAGGAAGGATGTTGTTGTATCATCGGTGAGACTCCTTCCATCTCTCTGTCCCTGTACAGCCAAAATGCGCAGGGAGAGAGGTGAGGATGAGAACACAGGACGTCTGTGAGCAAAGCCCCGGACTTGAGTGGACACACATTTTTCCCCATGGTGAACACCTTATCATCCCTCCATCCCCCATGGGTCCACCCAACTTCCAGCATCTTCTTCAGCCAACTGCAGTGTTGAGTTTTGAGGGAGAGGGTAGAGAGAGGCAATGATTCCAAGGAAGATTAAAGCAAATTCTCTTCCTGTAAAGTCGCAAACGAACAATTGTACCATGAACCAGGCGGCTATCAGATACCACAAGAAGTGGCTGTGTCTTGGAGAATGGAGGAGGCGTTCTTTGTGCTTGGTGTGCAGGACGACGGTTTACCCACAGACACAGACGAGAAGGATGTCCGAAACAGCCAAGTGGCGGGAGCCCCGAGTCCTGGTGTGTTGCTGCCTCTAAGGGTCACCCCACTTCTTGGTGCCTCCAGTCAATAGTGACAATTGTTCCTGAAGGGCTGTGTGAGCTTGTGTGGGGAGGAGGATTCCGCATGAGAAATCTCCCAGCATCTGACCAAACATCCTATCAGCTTGTTTCCCTGGAGACTCAGCACAGCACCCAGCACAACAGAACTCTAGTCAATGTTTATCATCATGGAGGCAGAGAGGGGTCATCCTGGGACGTCGGTCCTACAGCTCTATTTTGTCAGGTAGGAAAGTACACATTCTGTTACCTTGGCCATACTCAGGGTGGAACACTCAAAATCTATTGCTATTATGTCCGTGAGATTTTATTTTCCTAATAAATGAAGATGTGTTCAATACCTCTTAACTAGAATCTTTGTGAGCCTTAAATGTTTGGAAATGAACACATCTTTTAAAATCAGGCACAGTTACGATGACGTTAGTGGCTGTTTATTGAGGAGGGATATGGGGCTTTGCACTTTTTTTTCTAACTCTCATCAGTTATTTTATCTTTCTTCTCCCTGTGTCATCTGTAGAGGATGTCCAGGGGTGGAATCCATCAATGTGAGGCAAGCGTCTACAAGAGCAGGCTTGAGGGAGGAGGAGGCTCCAGACCCGTGTACGGCAGCGAGAAGGAAAGCATGAAGCCTGGGGTCCCAAAGGAGGAGAGGTGGGGAGGCTGTGAGCCTGGTGGGGCTGGGGCCCGAGCAGGAAGAAAGCCGGGCTTCACAGACGGGTGTGGCCTGGACACTGGGAAGAGGGTTTGAGGTATGGACCAGACACCTTTGTGTTTCAGGCTAGTCTTTGCCACCTGCCCCCCTCCTAAAAGAGAAGATTGTGGACCCTTTCAGGCCAGATTGGTCCCCAAATGATAGCATCTGGAGGGACCTTCTGTTACTAGTGATAAAGCAGGTGGACCGTGGAGCCTGTTGGCCTGGGAGAAAATTCCGCTGTTCCACTTGCTGGCTGTGTAACGTGGGCAATTGATTGAACTTCTCGGCACTTTAGTTTTCTTGCTTGTACAAGGCTCAGTAAGACCACCTGTCTCCTAGGAAGGCTGTGAGGCGCAAGGAAGGTAAGGCACATACAGAGTTTAAGGGTGTCTGATGCAGCCCTGCAGGGCTCGACACACAACCGTGGGGCCCACTGATGTTCTTCTCCCTAATCTCTCCCTGCGGACATCCTGAAACGCCTTCCGTGATACCCTGATTTCTGGGTATGAAAGAACAGGGTAAGACAGCTTCTTGAGTTTTGTTAGCTAAGATGTCTTTAGCAGCAAGGAATACAAAGCGACTTCTCTCATAAAAATGTTTATTTTTACTTAAGAGGAAGTTCAGCAGTAGATGGTCCATCTGGATGTTTCCATATGTCCCAATCTTTGGTCTGATTTTGAGCCACTTAGGTGGTCATTAGCCAGTCTACCAAGGTTGAGCAAAGAAAAGAGAGATGCTCAAAACCCAATAGGTCCATTTATGAGGCATGGCCAGCCCCAAAGGAGAGGAGCAGCATTAAAAAAAAGAAACATGGCCAGATGTATGTTTCCACAAATATCACATGATGATACAGACACTAATAAGTGCCCTAAGAATGTAGAAATATTTTAATAAAGGGATGCAGAGTCAGGAAAGATTCAGTTTAACTGAGAGCATCAGAGGACTTCATGGAGGTAGGCTGGAAAGGGAGCAGGGTGGTAGAAAGAGACAGGGGAGGAAAGATAAGAAGGAGCCTTGTCTGGGACACATGGCAGGTGTGGATGGGGGCAGTCGGAGAGGGAACGTGAGGTTGGAGCTACTTTCTAGAGGTCAAGGACTTTCTATATTATTGCATAATCATTGCAAAGTCCTTGAGACTTCAACAAGGAAATAGATTCAAAAACATTTTAGAGAGAATAACTTGACAGTGCTGTTCAAGGTAGGTGGGAAAGAGATCCCGAAAACAGAGAGCCCATGTGAGAAGCTCTTCAAATAGTCAAGGTGTAGTATGTTTCCAAAACATTCAGATTTCATGGACCAGGCAAATTTCCCTCCAAATTTAAGGGACTGACATAGGCATCTCAACATTTTACTTTGCTAAATAAAGGCACAAACAACCATCTAAGCCACTACCATTTCACAAGTGCGAAGACATGTCAGCCTCCATGAGCAGAAAGGACATTACCTCTGTGTAAAGGACACAGTGTCTTACGATATCCCAAAAAGGACATCTGAAACTTTATATAACCTGAAACCTTATCTGGTCCTTCCTCCCAACATGCACACACACACACACACACACACACACACACACACAATTACTATTTTTCTCATTTCATAACAGAAAGATGAAAACTTGGTTCCCGACATGCCACTAGTTTGTAACCCAGCTTCCAGGGACCACTGTGGTAGAATTTTGTGGGGTACATTTCAAACAGCCCTTTGTTTAGGAATGGTCCTCCTCAGTAGATGCTGCTGAAAGAACACACCCATAATTCCACCGGGACTAATCCAGATGCTGGAATCAAAGCTGGCTTCGTGGCAAGTCTGGTTCAATCTCCTGGCTGGCCAGTGGTCCGTCAAACTGATCTCTCCAGAATTTGAACTAAATGACAGAGACTACAGTCTAGATAGCACATGCAGGATTGGGACAATCATTTGGGGACCTAAACAATCTAGGTAGAGAAAAGAAGGACAGTGAGACAAATCTACAGAAAGGAATCCAGGCAGAAGAACCAGATGGGCCAAGCACGGGGAAAGGAGCTGGAAGCAGCAGCAAACTTATTCTCCCAGGGGGAGACACCTTGTTTCCCATGAGGCCCAGCTGCATTTCCATTTCTGTGTCCTTGAGATGCCCTTGTGCCTTTTAATAATCCCCCTGGGTTTACCAGTCATTTCTTTCTGGAAACCAAAGAACCTTGGTTTGAAGTCAAGACAAAAACAAAGCTTGTGTTGTAAATAAAAAGGACATAGAGAGAGAAACAGGAAAGGAGAAGTGAGGAAAAATCGGTGAGAGATTGAATATGGGGCCAAGAGGGAATGTCAAAGGTCACTGCAAGGTCTTGAATCAGGGAAAGTAGGTGTGTCAGAAACAGAGAACAGGAACACAGGTGAGGGGTGAGTTGAGTTTTGGCATGTGGGATTGGAGGTGCCAGTGGGGCCAGGCTTTGGACCAGGAGAGAGACTCAGGAGGCAGCCACAGCAGGGGGATATCTGGAACTGTGGGAGCCGATTGGCCACAGAGGAGAGCATGTGGACGTGGATGAGAAGGGAGAGGGAGAAAGACAGCATGGGGCTTGGGTTTGGGTTGGACACCTGATAAGAAGCCTAAGGGGGTGTAGGATGCTTCCGAGGTTGGGAGTGAAATGGTGAAGGTGAATGGAGGCAAGAGGAACAGAAGAGGGGCTGGTAGAACAGAAAGGATTGGGACACCACTGGTTTCTTTGCCCCTGCAAACTGCTCAGTAGATACCGTGAGCTTATCTGAGGAAGAGCATGTATACTTCATCGAGATTTAGGAGGCATGCATTCTGGTATGCTAACATAACTCTCGTTGCTAGGTCGCCTTTGGAGATGGAAGTGGTGCAGTGGTGTGAGAGAGGGCAGGCAGGAAGGAGAAAGTTGATGGATGAAATTAGAACATGAAGGAAGGAGAAAGGGGATGAGGTGAAGATCATTGCCAAAAATGGATTTTTTGGGTAATCTGTGGATTTCAATGATTTGTAACTATTTTCCAAAGGGTCTAATGACCTTCTACCGAATACCATGTGGGTTTATTTTGAAAGGAGATTCTTGGGCCCAGTCCCAGACTTCCTGGATCAAAACTCTTGAGTGGAGGTCTGGAATCAGCATTTTTAAAATTTTTCAATTCAATTTAATTTTTTTAGTTTTTATTTTATTTTTTAATTAAGTTTTTAATTTTAATTCCAGTATAGTTAATATACAGTGTTACACCAGTTTCAGGTGTACAATATGGTGATTCAAAAATTTTATTTATTTATTTATTTATTTATTTATTTATTTATTTATTCATTTACGAGGGGGAGCGGGATGTAAGTGAGGGGAGGAACAGACGAGGAGGGAGAAGGAGGGCAGGGAAGGGGCAAAAACTTCAAGCAGACTCCGTGCTGAACACGAAGCCAGATGCAGGGCTGGATCCCAGAACTCCAGCTCATGACCTGAGCAGAAACTAAGAGTTGGACATTTAATCTACAGAGCCACACAGACACCACAGTGACTCAACATTTCCATACATCACCCAGTGCTCATCAGAACAAGTGCACTCCTTAATTCCCCTCACCTATTTCACCCATCCCCCTGCACCGCCCCTCTGATCACCATCAGTGTGTTCTCTATCATTAAGAGTCTATTTCTTGGCTTCTCTCTCTCTCTCTCTTTTTTCCCCTTTGTTTTGTTTCATAAAATTCTATATATGAGTAAAATCATATGGTATTTGTCTTTCTCTGACTGACTTATTTCGTTTAGCCTAGTACTCTCTAGTTCCATCCACGGCGTTGCAAATGGCAAGATTTTGTTCTTTTTATATGTATATACCACACCTTCTTTATCCATTCATCTGTTAGTGGACACTGAGGCTGCTTCCACAATTTGGCTATTGTAGGAAATGTTGCTATAAACACAGGGGTGCAGGTATCCCTTCGATTTCGTGTTTTTGTATTCTTTGAGTAAATACCCAATAGTGCGATTACTGGATCATAGGGTAGTTCTACTTTTAACTTTTTGAGGAACTTCCATACTGTTTTCTGCAGTGGCTACACCAATTTGCATTCCCACCAACAGTGTAAGAGGGTTCCTTTTGTTCCACATCCTCACCAACACTTGTTTCTTGTGTTGTTGATTTAGCCATTCTGACAGGTGTGAGGTGATATCTCATTGTGGTTTTGATTCCCATTTCCCTGATGATGAGTGATGTTGAGCATCTTTTCATGTGTCTGTTGGCCACCTGGATGTGTTTTTCGGAGAAATGTTTGTTCATGTCTTCTGCCCATTTTTAACTTGGATTATTTGTTTTTGGTGTGTCAGTGTGTATAAGTTCTTTATATATTTTGGATACTAATCCTTTATCGGATATGTCATTTGCAAATATCTTCTCCGGCTCCATAGGCTGTCTTTGAGTTTTGTTGATTGTTTCTTTAGCTGTGTAGAAGATTTTATTTGATGTAGTCCTAATAGTTTATTTTTGCTTTTGTTTCTTTTTCCTTGGGAGACATATCTAGAAAGGTGTTGCTATGGTTGATGTCAGAGAAATTACTGCCTATGTTCTCTTCTAGGATTTTTATGGTTTCAGGTCTTACATTTAGGTCTTTAATTTATTTTGAGTTTATTTTTGTGCACGGTAGAATGCTTTATCATGGAGCAATGAATAAATAAATGGTGGTGCCTTGTGCTGTGAAATATTATACAGTTATTGAAAGGGGTGAGTTAATGCTATGCTAATTGATGTGAAAGATTAAGTTAAATAAGCCAGAAGAGATGTGTATATAACATGGTCACATTTATTTATTTATTTATTTATTTATTTATTTATTTATTTTTTAGAGATTTATTTATTTGAGAGAGAGAAAGAGAGCATGTGAGTGGGGGGAAGGGCAGGGGGAAACAGAGAGGGAGAGAAGCAGACTTATCACTGAGCATGGAGCCTGACATGGGGCTTGATCTCATGACCCTGAGATCACTATCTGAGCTGAAACCACGAGTCCACTGCTAAACCGACTAGGCCGCCCAGGTGCCCCATAGTCACATTTTTATACAAAAATAGTGACAGGGGCGCCTGGGTGGCACAGCGGTTAAGCGTCTGCCTTTGGCTCAGGGCGTGATCCCGGTGTTCTGGGATCGAGCCCCGCATCAGGCTCCTCCGCTATGAGCCTGTTTCTTCCTCTCCCACTCCCCCTGCTTGTGTTCCCTCTCTCGCTGGCTGTCTCTATCTCTGTCGAATAAATAAATAAAGTCTTTAAAAAAAAATAGTGACAAAAGGAATCCCATATATGTTCCGGTGTTTTCATGTATGATTCTATCAATAAGTGGAAAATCTGGAAGGACGTATACCAGAGTGTTAACATTGATTTTCTGGAGAAGGAAAGGCAATATGAATACGGAAACAATTTTTTAAAAAGGCATTTAGGGACACCTGGGTGACTCAGTCAGTTAAGAGTCCACCTTGGGCTCAGGTTATAATCCCAGGGTCCTGGGATTGGATCCCACATTGGGTTCCTTGTTCAAAGGGGAGCTTACTTCTCTCTCTGCTCTCCCCCAGCTCGTTCTCTCTCTCTCTCTCTCTCTCTCTTTCTCTCTCATGTGCACATTGTGCGTGCACAAAAAAAATAAAAATACTTAAAAAAATAAAAAGGCATCTAGGATAATAACCATTTTTGCCAACTTTTTGTAAACTAACACTTGTGTGTGCATATAAATGCATAGAAAGGCAGACCAAGGGACAGACATCAACATTATAAGGGTGAATTTTCTCAGAGTAGGAGGATTTCAGTTGATTTTAATTGTCTTTCTTTTTCTTTTCAGCAAACTTAAATTTTTACCGTGATCAACATTATTTTTTTCATTGTGGGGGAGAAAAGTTGTGTGTGGGGGTCAGAACCAGCATTTTAAACACACTCTCCAGGCCACTTGTTCGCCGACTGACATTTGAGAACTTGTCTCCATTATCCTTAGGCTGTGTTGTTTCACATGGTCTCCTCCTCTGGAAGACATAGGTATGGTCTATTACCCACCTATCGTGAAGAAAATCAGTTCCAAAGCATGCTGCAAATCTTCCAGAGCCTCTCAGGCACCACTCACGCTACCTTACAAAGATGGAAACCAGGCAGTATCTCTCTACAGACACAGGCCAAGATGGCATCTGGGAGGGTTTCTGCTTTTCCCCAAAAGAGACCCATCAGTGGGTCCCACCTCTGCAGTGTCTGTTGGCATTGTGGCAGATAGGACACCTGTCCCTCTTTTTCCAGATAGCTGAGAAAGCCTCTCTAGAAGCCTTATCCCAGTGTCACAAGGGATGTGTGTGACTTACAATCACACAACTTAGTGTAAATCAGGTCCATTGGTCCTAGGGGTAAGGTAAGTTGCGTCGACCCTGTGGTCCATCAAAATTTGCAGTATCTGGGCTGTGAATGTGAGGTACGACTGTGTCAGTTCTTCCCTGGTGGTAAAAGTTTTTTGATCGCACTCACAGACATCATAGTTGTCATTGCAAGAATATCCTAAGTACCAGTGGAAAGTTGAGTTTTGAACAAAAGGACACCCATGCCCACTCAGACGATATGAAAGACAAAACTGACTCTCATATCATTGTTAATGGCATACATATTTCATCATTTAGGACTGTTTGGGCTGCAAGCTACAGAAAATCCAGTGATAGCTTCGACCATTGGGGTGGGCCCAGGGACAGTTCTGTGACTCAGTGACGTCTGAGGGTCTGACCCTTTTTGTCTTGCTCCTCTGCCATCTTCAGTGGGTCAGCAACAACCCGCCTTCTAATCAGAGATGGCTGTGCCAGCTGGAGGACCGATTGCCTCACACACCTTGGAGGCCCAGGCAGGAAGGAAGGTGGGCCTTGGCGAAGGGAAAGAGAAGATCCCTTCTCTCATCAGGGAAAGAGATCTTTCTTGGAGGTAGACCCTGCGCACCTGTGCCTTCTTGGACCCAGGACTGCCAAGAGGAGATGGCCATTGACAAGGAGCAGTTGCTACCATGGTAAGGGCTCTGTTAGCAATGAAAATGGGCCGCTCACTGAAAGGTGATCAAAACATGTGTCCCACGTGCTGAACAAATTTTTTTTAAAGATTTGTTTGTTTCAGAGAGAAGGAGAGAGCAAGTAGGGGGGTGGGGCAGAGAGAGAGAGAGAGAGATTCTTAAGCAGACTCCTCGCTGAGCCTGAACTGGGGCTCGATCTCATGACCCAGAGACCATGACCTGAGCTGAAATCAAGAGCCAGACACTTAACCGACTGAGCCACACAGGCGCCCCAAAACAAATATTAACAGATACTAATTTCGCAGGATTTTGTTTTCTCCAAGCAGAGCATTGCATCTTGAGAAGGAGCCAGAGAACAGCAGGAAGGTGAAATCAGAACCTTTCCCTGGGGCATTTCCCCAAGTATGAGCAGGTGAAGCCAGGACTGCCTGACGCTGACATGGCTACAAGAGCCTCTCTCCATGTTACCAGTGGTGCCTCAATCCTGCTGTCACTGTGTTAGAAGGTACGGCTGGGCCTCAGTTTTCTGCTGGGAAGCCTTTGGTAGGGCCGCACCAGCAATGCCATTCTAATGGACCTTCCTGCACTCAAGGGCTAGTTCCACTTGCTTCACAGTCTTCACAGAAGAGACTGTGAAGTGGAAAGTGCAGAGAACTTGGTATTCAGGCTGAGTAAGAAGCTTCAGGGCTAGAGTGTGGGTTCGAGAAGCTTCACATAAAAATAGGATTAAGATGGCATAGGAGCCTAGGTGCAGGGGGTAGGTAGGGGCTGCAGGAGTGGAGGTGGGGGCTGGGGGGTAGGTAGGGGCGGCAGGGAGGTAGACTTGGGACTATAGGAGGGTAAGTAGGGGCTGTAGGTAGGTGGGGGCTGCTGGAAATAGGTTGGGGGCCCACAGATGGGTGGGGGCTGTGGGAGGCAGACTGGGGAGTATAGGGAGGTAGGTAGAGGCTGAGGGGGTTAGGCTGGAAATCTGCAGGGAGATGGGTGGGGGCTGTATGGGGGATAAGCTGGGGGCTGCAAGGAGGTAAGACTGGGGACCATAGAGGGTAGGTAGGGGCTGCAAGGGGGTAGGCTGGGGGCCTCAGGGAGGTAGGTGGGGGCTGCAGGGAAGGTAGACTGGAAAGAGCAGAGAAATGAGAGTGACGGCAAGGTCAAGGACAAGGTGAAACTGAGAATCACATCACAAGGCCCTTGAATTTGACCTATTACATCAAATCAAGGAGAGAGGCAGAAAGTACGCTGGCAGTGTTGTGATGGAACACTTCTATTCTTTCAATCAACACATTTTTACTGAGCATTTGACATGAGCCAGACTCTGTCAGATGCTGAGGTTTCAAGAGAAGCTGTAAGAACTGTAAGAAGCTGTACTTAAAAACTTAATTATCAAGGCATTGCCTCTTAGCGACTTTAAGATTCTTGCTTCCTCTCTTCATAGCTCTGTGTCCCTTTCTCGTTAACTAAGGGCTCATCCTGTGTCAGATGTTTTATATACATCATGTCATTCAAATCTCTCCACTTGCTGAGATAGGGACTATTATTTTTGCTTTGCCCCTGAGAAAACTGAGGCCCTGTGAGGTGATAGGATTACCTAGGGTCCCACAACTGGTACATTTTTCTTCCCCCATATGCCTACTTTCTTTCCTTTTCTCTCTCTCCCCCCATCCCTCTCTCTCTTTTTGGCTTTTCCAACATTTTACGACATTTTGTTAATTTTTATTTCTAATCAAGTAATAACAAATATTTAAAAACTCTAATAGTTCCAAGCTTTATCATGAAAAACAATGTTTTCTTGCAGACTTTCTCTAAACTCTTCCTACTTTCCAGAGGCAACCACTTTCGAATGTTGGTGAGTTCAGTTTTAAATAACAGGCTAATGGTACTATTTTTTGATGTGTTAATTTTAGACATTATTGTTTTCTGGTCATGAAGTTTTAGCTCTCTGCTGGACACTGTCTATCTCTTCCAGATGTATTCTTTTACCCAGTTGATCCCCAGGGAGGCTGACCTTTGTGGATGAAGGGCACAGGCTCCCTAATCCTCTGGCTTTGGGCTGTGTCTGGTTAGTGGAGGCATCAACAGGAGATTGGATTGGAGGGCTAGGAAGGGGATGAGATATTTATTCTCCTGCATAAGACCCCCTCCTCCTCTTCTGGCAGATAGCCCTATCTATCCAGCTGCTCTCTGAGGTTCTGATAATTGCCCCTCCCCTTGCCCTTGAACGTTCAGGCCTAGAAATGTCAATGACCCCCTGCTATTGTTAGCTCAGGGTACTTCCCTATCTTTGTTTTCCTAAGCCCTGTCCACACTTTGAAAATAGTTTCTGTGTTACAGGTCGAGACCATTTACCCCTACCCCACCCCCACACAATATATTGTTTACTTCATTAGTACAAATATTTACATTTTTAAACTACATAAATATTGTTGACTATATAGTCAAGTAATGAGTTATAAATTAGGATTACATTTCTTTACTGAACAAATTTTTGTTTTTACTGCACTTAAGTGTCTAATTTTAAAAAATGCCTTAGCTTTCCGTGTATCTGCCTTTAATTTTTTCCACATGCTTCATTGGGCCTGCTAAATGCCCTTAAGTGTTGTTTTCCAAAGGCTCAAACATTATCAGTGTTTTATGTTTTTCTTGGGGGGAAGGGTGTGTTGAGTAAATCAGCTTCTATAATACACAGAACTTGATCCAGACATTCTGAAATTAAGATCATTACTAACCCACTAACAAAGTGATGAAAGCAATTCAGAACTGTTTCATTGATCTTAAAGGTTCTACTCTCCCTGGCAAATATTGTTACCACTTACAGATAGCAAATATTTTATTAAACAAGTTAACTGAGACTTCTTTCAGATGTGTCTTATCATCACCTCTTTCAAATAGTGCATTTTAAGTTTGCTAACTTCTAATTATATGATCTGTCCTCTCCTCACCTGCTGAGAACCACTGGGTTTCATCTCTGCTGCCCGATCATCTCAAGGCCTACCTAAGCACAGAGCAATTTTCAGATGTACTTGTCCATAAATGAAAGTCAGGAGATTTTATTTGTTCAAGAATTGGCGTACAACAAGCCCCAGCTTCTGGCAGATTAATATAATCTTCTACAGTGTAGTTCTTATAAACGTAAGATCTCTATTTAAAATTCTGAATCTGTGATTTTATTTTTCACAACCTTTTCATAGAGACCCTTCCCTGGAGCGGTCTGTTAGCTGGCCAACATGCTGGGACTTTCTTTAACATCATCTGGTACTTCCCTTTGGCCCCACTATGTTGGGTTTCCTGTTTCCTGGAGCGTGTACTCTCCTATTTCTTGACTTACTCCCTTGTTTTGCTGGAACATATCCTTTAGTAGCTTCATAAGAAAGAATACGTGGAAGGTAAATTTTCTTGTGTACTTACATGTCTAAAAATGTATTTGTTCTACTTGTTACTTGATCTGTAGTTAGACAAGTATAAGATTTTAGGTTCAAATTATTTTCCCTTAGGTTGAAGATGGTGTCACAGGAAGATCCTGGATCCATTTCCTCCCATGGGCACAACAAATCTGTAGGTACATAGGGAGAAATTCCCTCCAAAAGAGACCTGAAAACCAGCTGAAAGGCTCTTCCACAACAAAAGATAAAATGACCACAGGTGGGAGAGGTAGAGATGTGGTCCCGCAAAACCCCTACTCCTGGTACCACAGCTCATGACTGGAATGGGTCTCACATGTAAGGAGCTTCTCCTTCATGAGTTAAGGGTTTATGCTCCATGTCAGGCACCTCAACCTTTGAGATCTGCAGTGGAGAGACAAGGTCCCAAAACATCTGGCTTTGAAAACCAATGAAGCTTATGTCCAGGAGACTCACAGAGAACAGGGATTCCATTCATAAAGGGCTTATGCACAAACTCACTTGTCCTGGGACACAGCACAAAAACAACAGTTTGAAAAATGCCTAGAGCATGTGTGAAGGAGATTTGCTACTCTTAGAGCATTTAGAGGGACAGGAAGCTGTTGGGACTCTCTCTGAGGACAGAGGTGCTGACAGGTACCATTTTTGCATTCTCCCTTCTACCTTGCTAGTGTTGGCACTGATGGGTGCCATTTTTGTACTCTCCTTTTAATCTGCTAGTGCTGATGGATATGCACACCCCCTGCACTGTTTCTTTGGACCCACCAAAGCCTCTGGGTGAATGGCCCCTCCTGTGTCACTCCCACAGCACTGCCCAAGCGGCCAGGAAAGCATCCTGACTCTGCACTACTCCCTCAGCACTGTCAAAGCTAGTGAGCATGTGCAGCCCACACAGGGGTTGCCCTCTGAGTGCCTGGCCATGGTGGCTATGGGGATTGCATTTCTGGGCCCCATGGGTCTGAAACAATCAAAAAGAGAGTTCTGGGCAGGCTACCACACCTAGAGCACCACACAGCAGAATGAGACACACTTCTAGTCTTCATGCGGAAAGTTCTAGGTACTTGTCCTGGAGCTTCAGCCTGAGGAGTAGGCTTCAGATTTGCCATACACCTAGAGGTTACGGAGATACTTTCAGGGCATGTATATGCTGCCTGCAATGCACTCACTTCAGATGTTAAGGACACATGCAGTCTGAAAGTGAAGTGGTAGAGAAAGATGTTTCATGCAAATGGAAACCAAAAAAAGCTGGAGAAGCTTTTGTATCAGACAAAATAGACTTTGAAACAAAGACTAATAAAAAAAAAAGAAGGGGGCAATCCAACAAGAAGATATAACATTTGTAAATATTTTTGCACCCAACATAGGAACACCTAAAGGGAGAAACTGATAACAATACAATAATAGTAGGGGACTTTAATAATCCACTCACATTGATGGATAGAGAAAATTTACTAGGAAATATTGGTGTTAAATGACACATTAGACCAGATGGACTTAATGGATATATGTATAGAGAGAACATCCATCTAAACCAGCAGAACACATATTCTTTTCATAACGCTCGTGAAACAGATTATATATTGAACCACAAAAGGATAGATCTTATACTAAGGCCGCATAATAAGTCTCAATAAATTTAAGAAGATTACAATCATATCAAGTATCTTTTCTAATCACAATGATATGAAACTAGAAATCAATTATAAGAAGAAAACTGAAAACAAATCACAAATATATAGAGATTAAACAGCATACTACAGAACAACCAATAGATTAATGAAGAAATCGAAGGAGGAAAAAAATACCCTGAGACAAATGGAAATACAATATACCAAAATCTATGGGATGTAGCAAAAGCAGTTCTAAGAGGGAAGTCTATAGTGAGACAGGCCTACCTCAAGAAATAAGAAAAATCTCAAATAAACAATATCTTTATGCCAAAAGGAACCAGAAAAAGAAGAGCAGTTGAAGCCTAAAGTTGGCAGGAAATAATAAATATCAGAGTGGAAGTAAATGAAATAGAGAATAAAAAGGCAATAGAAAAGACCAATAAACTAAGAGCAGGCTCTTTTGTGTTTTGGGGGGGGAAGGGGGACAGAGGAAAAGGGAGAGAGAGAATCCCAAGCTGACTGTATGCCCAGTGTGGAGCCCAACACAGGGCTTGATCTTGCAACCCCAAAATCATGACCTGAGCTGAAATCAAGAGTCAGATGTTTAACTGACTGAGCTACCCAGGCACCCCAGGAGCGGGCTCTTTGAAAAGATAAACAAAATCGACAAACCTTTAGGTGGACTCACTAAGAAGAAGAGAGGCTCAGATAAGTAAAACCAGAATGAAAGAAGAGAAGTTACAACTGATATCAAAGAAATACAAAGAATCAAAAGAGGCTATGATGAACAATTGTACACCAACAAATTGGACCACCTAGAAGAAAGGAATAAATTCCTAGGAACATACCATCTTCCAGGACTGAATCATGAAGAAATAGAAAATCTAAATAGACTGATTACTAGTAGAGAGATTAAATCAGTAATCAAAAATCTCCCAGCAAACAAAAGTCCAGGACCAGATGGCTTTACTGGTGAATTATATCAAACATTCAAAAAAGATTTAAAATGTACCTTTCTCAAGCTCTTCCAAAAAACTGAAGAGGAGGGAATGTTTCTGAACTCGTTTTATGAGGTTAGCATTACCCTGATACCAAAACCAGACAAGGACACCATAAGAAAAGAAAATTACAAGCCATTATCCCTGATGAACAAATATACAAAAATCTTCAACAAAATATTAGCAAAACGAATTCAACAATACACTGAAAACATCATATATCATGATCAAGTGGGATTTATTCCAGGGATGCAAGGATGGTTTAATACCTACAAACCAATCAGCATGATATACCACATTAACAAAAGAAAGGAAAAAATCATATGATTGTCTTAATAGATGCAAAAAAGCATATGACAAAATTTAACATCCATTGATGATAACTCTCAACAAAGTGGGTGTAAACAGAACATACCTCAGGATAGTAAAGTCCCTTAATGACAAGCCTATAGCCAACATCAAACTCAATGGTGAAAAGCTTTTCTTCTAAGATCAGCAACAAGACAGGGGTGCCCATTCTCACCACTTTTAGTCAACACAGTATTGGAAGTCCTACTCAGAGCAATTAGGCAGGAAAGAGAAATAAAAAGCATCCAAATAGGGAGGTAAAAAGCAAAACCATCCCTATTTGCAGACAACATGAATTTATATATAGAAACCCTAAAGTCACCACCAAAAAGTATTAGAACTAGTAAACAAATTTGGTGAAGTTGCAGGGTACAAAATCAGTATACAAAAATCTTTTGCATTTTATACACTAATAATGAACTATCATAAAAAATTAAGAAAGAAATCCCATTTACAAATGCATTAAAAAGAATAAAATACCTAGAAATAAATTTAACCAAAGAAGGGAAAGGCCTGTACCCTGAAAAGTATAAGACACTGATGAAAGAAATTGAAGATGATACAAAAAATGGAAAGATATTCCATGGTCATGGATTGGAAGCATTAATGGTAAAAATGTCCCTACTACCCAAAGCATTGTGCAGATTTGAGGCAATCCCAGGCATAATTCCAATGGCATTTCTTCACAGAAATAGAAAAAACATTCTAAAATTTGTATGGAGCCACAAAAGACCCCAAATAGCAAAAGCAATCTTGAGAAAGAAGAGCAAAGCTGGAAGCATCACACTCCCTGATTTCAAACTATTTTACAAAGCTGTAGTAATCAAAACAAGATGGTATTGGCATAAAAACAGACACATAGATCAGTGGAACAGAATAGAGAGCCCAGAAATGAACCCACACATGTACGGCCAATTAATAACAAAGAAGGCCCCAGCAGCCCACGTTCAGGGTTTCCATCTGCTCCCTTGTCCAGGCCTGAGACTCACACCTGTCTTTCTGGGTGCCCTGTGCCTCAAAGGCTGACAGTGCTGTGGGTTCTGAGGAGGACTGGCCATCTCCCACGCTCCTGTGCCCTCGCTTGCAGCTAATTGCTAAATCATTTTCATTTTCCTCTCTGCTTTCCGTCTTCTAAAAAACTGCTAAAATCTTTCATGTTCTGAAGTCCCCTCTTCTGATCTCTTAATTCTTTTCCTGTCATTTTAGCAAAGCCTCTGGATGTCAGAGGTTTGGTTAGAAGTCCCGTGGGTCATGCTTTGAGCTATTAGGTAGTTCCGCCTGCTGGGAGGTCACCTCCGTGTCTGCTTTGAGGGTTTCTTTTCCCGTAGTAATAAAAAACAAATGATGCCCATCTTTCTGTTGACCACTAAAAGTCAGGCTCCTTAGGCTCCTCTGAGCCCTCTTCTGAACTCAGACCTTGGCCCCTATCCTGGCCTCAGCTTCCTTAGCCAGTTCTTAGCAAGAATCCTGTTAGGTCAGGTTAGAAGAATCCCCTCCTTTTGGTGCTCCTCATGGCGATTTTCCGTCCACTGATGCCTCTCACTCTGTTCCTTGCCTATGAATCCCTCCTCGTCCTCTTGCACTCAGGGTTGGGTACCATTTCTCTGCTCTACTCAACAGGCTTCAGTAAAGTCTTCCTTGCCATTTTACCAAATGCCAGAATAATTTTTTTTCTCTCACTCTGGTGATTGAGAAGCAGTGTTCAACCGGGGACTGAAATAGGAACTGAAACATTGGTCTTTGCCTCCTGAGCACTTTGCTTGACCTGTGTAGCACAGGAGGTGATTTTCCAGGGCATGAGTTTTCCAACTGTGAACTGCAACCCAGGAGTGGAGTGAAATCAGTTACTAAGTCGCAACCAGCATTTCAAAAATGAAATCAAGCAGAGTTGGCAAACCCCACTGAGCACCGCCTGTGGTCGGGGGAGGTGCGGACTCGGGAAACCTTTGTTTCAGTTCGTGTGCCTGTGCACTGGGTCAAGGTGTAAACATATTTCTTACTGTGGAAACTGGTAAAATCTTCCAGCCATTGGTTCTAGGAAATGGATTTGAGCCGTTTGCTTTGTTTTTCTAAGAACAGCACTGCCGGTCAGACTGACACTGTCATCTCTATCTTCGTGGGGGATGGATTTGGTAAATTCTCAGCCACGGAGTGCTAATATATTGATTTCTCAATCTCTCTTTTACTGTAACTTGTTTAGCATTCTCTTTTGGTTAAAGTGTTGTCTTAACTTTGTCTTGCTTAGGAAAGCCAGGATATGTAAGAAGAACTTCCTTCCCATGATGGTGATGAGTAGATGGCCAGAGAAGGACACTGAGTCAATATCAAACAGATTAAAAGCAACAGCCAAACTGACCCCCCACGTTTCTGTTTGGAGTGAAACTAAGCCTTTGTGAATAATCTGTATTTTAAATTATTAGCTCTTGGGAACCTGAGGAAGGAGTATCTGATTCAACTTTCTATTACCTCTTGGTGGGTGGTAGGAATTGCACAGTAAGGGATTAGTGGCAGGATTTAATGCTTAGAATCGCAAAATAAGTAAAACTAATTCCACAGAAGAATAGACCATTGGAGGTTCTGTGGCTGGCATTTCTGCTCATTTCTGCTGTGATTTGGTGGTTGTGATTTGAACTGGTCCACACCCAGACCAGCCACAGTTTTGTTGCATAGGTAGAGAACTCAACCACTGGATACCCTAGAGCTTTGCGAGGGTGTAAACATGAGAGGTGGGTCACCTGAAGTTCAGGTGAGCCCTATCTAGAAAGTTAGCAAATCTAAGGGACCTTTTGGGAACCCTGAGACAGGGCTTTATGATTGGTGAAGAAATGAGGGTTCGCAATTAGCTTGGTTATCTACCAAGAGCTGAAAGTATTTGATTTTGCTACTTAATAGGAGAGTTTATTTTGGGGGGGGTTTGTATTAACCTCATTCTTTTGTTTAATGCTGACTAGTTATTTGGTAAACTTATATGGATAAAGAATCAGGGGCGCCTGGGCGCTCAGTCAATTGAGCATCCAACTCTTGCTTTTGGCTCAGGTCATGATGTCACGGTCACGGGATCGAGCCCCGAGTCAGGCTCCATCCATGCTCAGCAGGGAGTCTGCTTGAGGATTTCCTCTCCCCCCTGCCCCTCCCCCTGCTCTCTCTCTCTCTCTCTCTCTCAAAATAAATAAATAAATAATCTTTAAAAAAGAATCAGATCTTGAAGGCGACTTGCTTCATCTGTGGTGAAAAAAGCATATCAAGCCTGCCATTATAACCTGAAACACTTTACCTAAGGAAAAAAAAAAAAAAAAACAACTGAACAAAGAAAAAATCTAGTACA
Source organism: Ursus arctos (assembly GCF_023065955.2). Taxonomy (NCBI): domain Eukaryota; kingdom Metazoa; phylum Chordata; class Mammalia; order Carnivora; family Ursidae; genus Ursus; species Ursus arctos. The sequence continues at coordinate 11,321,525 of NW_026622997.1, read as the reverse complement.
TGGAACAAGCAAATTGAAGTAAGAATTGGCCCAGTGGACTTATTTTTAATATATGAATGTTCCCTGTTTTCTAACTAGCCATCCAATCCCTTGGTCCTTTCCTTCTTTCCCTTCCTTCAACTGAGTTAAATTTGGATGCTAAGGAAACCATGTGATACCTTTACTTTTCCATTCTTCTGTTTGGTTAAAATGGTGGGAAAGACTCTTAAAAAGCTAGCTGCCAGGGGAAACACGCATCCGTTAGAAGAAGCCGGTCTTGCTTTGTGGTTGCCCATGGTGTAAATGTCTACATTCTTTTTTTAATTGTTATTTAATTATTTATTATTCGGTATTTGTTTTGCAGCCAAAGCTCCCTGGAAGAGGAAATTCCTTTCCAACAGAGCTCTCCAGGAGAAGCAGAGAAAGATCTCCGTGCTCCGAGATTAGCTAGGATTGCTGGGGAGGCACGTGGTGATGATGGTAACAGCAACAGTAATGACACACTGTGGGTCTGCTCTCAGGTACAGCACCAAACGCTTGACCTGGATTGTTTCATTTAATCTACTCGGCAACCACGTGAGATAGGTGTTTCAGTTGTCTCCATTTTACAGATGAAGAAACTGAGGTAGAGTGAGGTTAAACCACTTGTCAAAGTCAGCGCCAGCTTTGAATCCTGGTGGTCTGAGCTGGGGTCTTGGCTCTGTCCAACTTTGTGATGTTGCCTCCTCCTGGAAGTTCTTGCTGATCAGCTGTAAACAGCTCAGAGGTTTCTTTATGAAAAAGGTATAAATAAAGGAAAATGCAGATAGTCTTTTTTTCTTAACCTTCAAAGAAAGCAGAAAAGTTAGAGACAGAAACAGAAGTAAAAAAAAAAAAAAGGATTTAGATCAAGCAGTAAATATTCAACAACTCAATTTTAAAAAGGCACTAGGTCGTACGTGAGTTTTTGTATTTCTTTAAATCTTCCTTTGAAAGACTTGCAATGTCTCTCCTCTAATAATTAGACTTTGAGCATTTACAACATTTACACTAATATTTATAACTCTTGTAGTGGTTACATGGTATCTGGTCTCACTTGCCCTCTCTTTTGTCAGAATATCTTGCGAGACCAACCTACACAACCTCACACCTGCCCACGTTTCTCCTAATGACAAGGACGGGGCTAGGGGTGGAACTCACAGAAAGCCATCAGATGAAGGCCAACCTCACCGCCTTGGTGATTGCCTTCGGTCTGGCCTCTGTCTTGGACCATTCTCTTCCTAATTGTTTTTACTATATCTTTAATGGGCAATAACTTCATTCATTCAATGCTCCTGTGTTTGGTGGTCCCAGATACTAATGTGACTGCTCTTCAGATAGCCCCTGTTGGGTTCAGGGGCAAAGAAGAAGGGAAATGACCTTCTTCATGACAAGAGTGTTTCAGGGAGCGCTGGCAGGAAATCCATTAGTCCAGTTGTGGTTCGCCAGAATGAAGGGGCACTTTTTCTATCAGCCGCTTTGTGTCGGCAGCTAGAATAGGACAACGCTGTCCTGTTTATTAGTCACACGTCCTATGGAACAAGACATGACACGGGTTTGGGTGGTTTTTTTTTGTTGTTGTGGGGTTTTTTTTTTTGTTTTTTTTTTAATGATGAAGGAGAAGAGTAAAAGAAAAGATAACTACAGGGACAGGAATAGAGCCTTCAAGCAGAATTTCCCACCCCTAACGTAAAGGAAGTTTTTCTAGATCTAAACTTTTAAACAAGAGAATGATGCTGTCTTCCCTCAGTATCAGAAACAATATTATTAGTTTAGTGCCGGAAAGAAAAAATCACACAATTGTACCACACTTCAGATTCATGGGGCTAACATTTTTCTCCCTGTGTTTTATTTTTAAAGTCCGAATTTGCTTCCAGTGCCTAAAATGCCCCACTGCTGATACGGAGAAGGAGATTGTATAATCGGCAGTAAATTTCTTATATTACAAGTTTCTCGTCCGCTCCTTTTTGAGTAGTTGGAATGTTTTGCTTCATTGGGTTTTTCTGAGCCCCAGTAAAGTTAGTCTCTGGCAAACCTGCAGTCACTTCTGCAGGAGGGAAATGGAAGGTTTATGTGAAGTGCGTTTGCTGGTAATGGGTAGCACACAGACATGACACAAAAGATGGTTAGGGACCCGGGAGGCTAGAAGGCAGGGGTGGGGTGAAATTACTGACAAGAGACACTACAGTCCTTTATAAAAAAAGCATCTGAAGAATTTGTCTATTCATCATTTCCCCAGCATCTGCTGTCTGGGGCAGTGATTCCAAATTCCCGACCCATTAGGAGCTGAGCACCCTGTTGCTGTTCGCTTGAAAATATAATTAATTCCTTTCTCTCGCTCTTCTCAAAAATCATGCATACATTAAAATCAAACTAAAGTGAATCTGCATTTTTGTCCTTTTAAAATACATTTTTTTCCAACTGTAAGGTCTAAAAAAAAAATTTCTCCTTGAAATAATTATAGTCCTCTCCAGGGAGTCATGAAACCATAACTTGTCTAGAGTGGCACACGTTTAGACCTTCGTAATTACCTAGTGAGTCAGCACTGGCCGTCATCCCAGGAGTCTGTTCCTATGGCGGGGAATAATTTTCCATTCCTGGGGGAGCCCCCTGGGAGACACCTTCTCTGATTCCTCCAGTCGGAGAAGTGATCTGCACACTGTCTTCCTCACAGATCTTCACCCTTTTCTGACTGCATCTCATGTGGGCTATAGAATTTCTGTCAGACTTATCCCTCTTATTAGATTTTACACTCTTTGCCAGAGGGTCTATGCTTGGTCCTTCTGTTTATTGAAGTAAACTTTAAGTTCCATTTGGGGGGTTAGGTTCTTGCTTGTCATAACCAGAATCAGAGTGCCCCACAAAGGGAGCAACGTTTTCATTATTGGATGTCTTAGAAAAGAGGTGTGCTTCGAGATCACTCGAAGTGATTTAAAGATATGAGTAGATGTGAAATATTCTTTGATGTGGGCATTCAGTAAACTCTTCAGCGGGACAGACTTAATTTCCTAAACTCTGAAAGAGAGCAATTTACCTAAGACAATGCATGTATTCAACAGGTCAACAAAGTGACCACTTGTTTCTTTCAAAGAAACCTGTTTTTGGACAGTGTGGCGAGTACTATTTGGAAAGAAGTAAAGACTTGGAACTGAGAGTTCTGGATAAATGGCTATTGTTGAGTGTGTTCGGTAAACCAGCCCTGTAGGGAGACGTCCAGATCGCCTGATCTGGTACTACCGCCTCCTGGTCGCATAGGAAACCCAGAGTCCAAATACCTGGCTTGAGGCATGGCGGCATACCTCCCCCTGACTTCTTGGCTCTTTTGGGGCTACAGCTGGGGATGAAGTTCACAACAAAATGTAGATGCCTAGACACTAAAACGCAGTCACGTCTTCCTAAAGTGACAGAATCTTCGTCATGCCTTTCTTTGCTCATTGCCTCAGGCCAGCATTTCCTTAAAGGACTCAGGACCCTGAAAATAGTTCAATGTAAGTTGAAGAGGGCCTTGGCAAAGATTTTGGATACGTTTACTACATTTGCCTTGTTCTCTGTTTCTTCCCTTGACACTCCTTTCTCTTCTTCCCACTCATCCTTTAGGCACTTAATAATTGATGAGCTATTGGGGCGTGTGGGTGGCTCTGCCTTCAGCCCAGGTCATGATCCCAGGGTCCTGGGATTGAACCCCCTGTCAGGCTCCCCGCTCAGAGGAAAGCCTGCTTCTCCCTCTCTCTCCGCCCCTCTTGTTCTCTCTCCACCTCTTTTGCTCTCTCTCATTTTCTTGCACTCTCTCAAATAAATAAAATCTTCAAAAAAAATAATTGATGGGCTGTTAAGGTGATAATTGTTATCATCAAGGATTATCAATAGGTGCTTAACCATTGGGTGGAGGGTTGTTGGGAGACAAGATATTCACACGTACCAACAGATCACTGCAGAGTCACCTACTAATTGCATGGAGGAAAGGTGCCTTTTACAACAGAGAGATCTGATGGTCACCACCTTACTCAAGGGACCAAATCTGATGGAAGCCTCAGGGTGAGGCACCCTCCTGGAAGGATGCACCATGAACTACACAACATCACCTACGAAATGTCCTTGCCGGAAGTGTTTGACCCGAATCTAATCAAGCTTCTACACCTATCCTTCAACTGACAGGAAATATAGGGGCTAGACCACGTAAAAGTTAAACAGTAGTATGGTGAAACAATCAGGCAGACCAGAATATGGGAAATGTTACCAAACTGTCTGGGACTTTTGGAAAACAAAAACAAAAACAAAATGGAAAGAAAAACAAAAGCAAAGCAACAAAACCCCAATATTGTGAATAAAAAGTGAGGGACCTGTTCTAGATTAAAGATTAAAAGAGTCTAAAGGGACCTAACCAACAAATGTGGTATGTTACCCTGATCAGATCCTGGCTCAAAACAATACCCAGAACAAAGAAAAATTTGATGACAAAGAAGAGGAAAGGAACGGCTCTTCTAAGAGGCATTTTGGGAACAACTGGAGAAATTTGAATATAGACTGGGTATTAGACGATAAGAGGCAATGACTGTGAGTTTTCTTAGATGTGATGCTCCCATTGTGGCTCTTCGGAAGAACACCTTTATTTTTAGGAGACAAACCCAGAAGCATTTAGGGATGAACTGTCACCATGCCCGAGCCCCACATTCAAAGGGTTCTTCAGGAGCCCGAGGGTGTGATAGAACAGCAACCGCTGTTGAGCGTAGGTGGCTAGTATGAGTATTTTCTGAACCATTCTTCTAACTTTTAGGATTGTTCAGATTTTTTTTAAAAAGCTGGGGAAAAATAAAAATGAAATGATGGGCTCCTTGGCGAGGCCGGGGGAGGAGATGTTTTTCTAATCTGTGTAAATTGAAGCCAGCTCTGAAGAAAGAATTGGGTTAATTACTTTTAGGACTGGGGCGGTTGGGAAAGAGTGGGAAGGAATTTTCCTCACTGGCTAATTTCTGCTTCCTGAGTTAGTTGTTGTTTTCTTTATCTGGTGCTTGCTGGCACTTTCCATTCCCTTCTCCTCGCTCAGAGCATCTTCCTGAACTCTCCACGAGGCATTGGCTGGTAAACTTCCTCCATTCTTCCCGTCTTTGCTAAGTTAACTTGATCCCTTGTAACTTTTAACATCACACCCTCCCAGGATTCTTTTCATTTTTGGCCCACCCCAAACCATTTCTTCATCTGACTTGTGAGAGCCACAGTTTTTTGCCCATGTTCTCCTGCTTCTCAGGAACCTCTTCTTACTCATTCTGGAAGTACTTTCAGGGGAATGTGCATTTTGATGAAACCTACCTGAGGGGATTTTCTGTCTTCAAGAGAAGAGGTGCTGAGTGGGTCATGAACAATTGTGGGCATATGTGTGTTTGGGGACGATGGTGACAGTGATTGAGGGGATCCATTTGTCACCTTATGTACTTTGTATCAAAGGGTCTTTGTATCTAAAGTAAATATTTGTTGAGGAAATGAACCTCTGGTAAGTGTTAGGTATTGACTGCTCCATCTTGCATTCAGGGTTCATGGACCATTTTATCCGTGTGTGCAATCCTGGATGCCCAATACCATCGTAGCAGGACCGTGATTTAAGCTTGGGACCAAGTTTGTCTGGATCCAGGGATCAAGGAATTGAGTCTGATCCCGTAGTCCATCGTATGTCTTTTAGGAGGGCAGAATTATCGTTCAGTCCAAGAATGAAGTAACAAACACAAAACTGGCAACTTCAATGTATAAAAGACAGAGTCCTGCCAGCATACCTGACCGTCTACCCACACGGGCGAAGATGAACTGCAGGCAGTCAGGCAAATACTAAGGAATCTTGTGAAACAGGTCAAGAGGCTGCCTCTGTCTTCTGTGAAGAGGGAGCACGAAAGAGCAAGGGGAAAGTCAGTCAGTCCAAAGCATTATGTCATGAGACTTTGGTGTCTGGCTCATTTTCTTTCCCATTCTTTGTTGTGATAGCAAGCTCTTCACCTCATGTGAGCGCCTCCTGCTCTCTGCTCTCGTCCAGGGGCCTTTGTAATGCTCAACATGCGCAGCTTCCAACTTGCTCTGTGCTGGGGGGGGGGGGGGGTAGAAATGCATGATGGGAACTTCCGGGTTAAGATGACAGAGTGAACCCACACATTTATAATATATTCCCCACAATTACCAAATGAAAATAAAACATTGACCTATGAAAATCAGAGAGAGAGAGAGAAAAGTCAAATAAACAATAGTTAGAAAGACTTTTCAATAGTATTGTTAGAAACTAAAGGACAACGAAACAATGTCTTTAAGTATCTGAAAGAAAACGAATCCTGTTCTAGAATTTATGTTCAAACTCTTAGTTGAATGTGTGGAAGAATAATAAAGACATTTTCTAGACATGTAAGGCTTAAAACATAGACCTCTTATGCTACTGAAGAAGCTACTGGAGGATTAGTGTCTCCAAAACAAGGAAGTAAAGCAAGAACGAGGAAGACCCAGATTGCTGGAAAAGGGGGAATAAGTACATGAAAGAGATGGAAGGGATTGTCATGAAGATGCTGAAAGGGGTCATGGCAACACAGCCGAACCGTAGGCATAGAACGCCATCAGTCTTGACCTGTTATCAGAGTTCAAGAGGAGGCTAATACAATACATGATAGTCTGAAAGTTTGCAGAGTGTTAGTTGGTTGAGAGTTTGGGACATTAGCATCTCCATTCGTGTTCTATTCCTTCTTAAGATGGATGTTATATGGTAGTATAGCAGAGTCTAATCGTTGCACTGAGAAAGAACCAGCGTCAAATCCAGATTCTACCAAGTTCTGTGACCTCGCTCAAGCCACTTCTCTGTATGTCAGTCTCCTTGGTAGTAAAATGGATTATAGAATTGTAACAAGGGTTAATTAAGCAGGATAATTTACGTGAAACTGAATGTCCACCACATTATTAAAAGTAATAACACTCAAAGTATTTATAGATTTGATGGAGTATCTACAAGCAGATATAGATATTTCTGTGGTTTTTTTTTTTTTTTTCATCTGCAGGAGGCAAAGTAAGATTCTAATCATCTAACTGTCTTGGCATATTGCTGCTCAGTGCTGTGATTGGGTATAGTCTCATTGTTTTAATTGATTGATTGATTAATTAATTAATTATATTTTTTTAGAGAGATTGAGAGCAAGGCAGGGAGGGGCAGACAGAGAGGGAAAGAGAGAATCTTCAGCAGGCTCCTTGCCCAGCACAGAGCCCGATGTGGGACAATATCTCACGACCCTGAGATTATGACTTGAGCCAAAAGCAAGAGTTGGACACCTAACAGATTGAGCCACTCAGGTGCCCCTCTAGTCTAATTGTTTTAATTAAGTTCATTCTGGGGGGGAAAGAGAATGCTGAGGGATAAGATTTCAAAACTAGAAGTACATGGACTTTTTAATTATTTTCCACAAACATTTACTGAGAACCTGCTATATTTCAGACACTTTAATGGGCTCCAAAAAGATACACTTTTGTTTTTCTTAAGAGGACCTCAGAGTTTAACGAAAAATGATTCTTTATAAAGAGATACACAGACAAATTGTGGGAAATTTAAAAAAGAGGAAGACTTTTTAGCAGTGTGTTTCTTTAAGTTCCAGAATGTGCTCCTGGAAATTGACAGAACTTGCTTCCTGAAGTTCTTCCTCAGAATAGGATCTATGGTTCTCTATTCACAAAGGATTAGAAGAATGTGTTATGTGGTGCTACACTTCACAGAATTCTAGAATTGGAATCTAAAAAATTATAATGCGGAAAGTGCGAGGCAAACAGCAGGTGCTCAACAAATTCTTAGAATAAATAAACAGGAAGAGGAGTTGGAATTCACTTCATTTCCAAGTAAGGAGGGTGAGCCCCTGGGAAACCAGGTGACTAGTTGAAGGTCAAGCTGGGAGTGGACAGAAAACACTGTATGTAATAGGAAGGAGGAGAAAAAGCCCCTCAGATTTACCCCGAAAAGAAAGAGAAAAAAACCTTCCACTCCTTTCCCTATAGTGATGACTGGTAGGAATAAATACCCTGAGTCTGATCTAAGCATTTACCCTGAGACATATGAATCCTTTCACTTGTTAACAAATATTTATGGAGTACCAGGCACTGTTCCTGGTGTTTGTGCTACTTTCCCAGCAAAGCAGAAGAAGAGTCCTGCTCTCATGTAGCTCCAGTCTAGCAGGGATGGTGGCGGGGGGGGGGGGGGGGGACAATCAGTAAACAATAGATACGGTACTAAGTATGTTGTAGCACATCATATAACATGGTAGGAGGTGATGGGCACCATGGGAAACAGAAAAAGCAGAGCAGGCATAGTGGGTGCTCAGTCCAGACCTCTCTTCAGCGCCAAGGTGCACCCATCCCTCAGCTGCTGGGAGTACCAGCTACCAATGGTCAGAGTTATATCCCTCACCCAGAATTGCTCTTAGCCTCTGGGGATTTCCTCGCTCAAGGTTATGTCTCTCCCAGGGTGCAGCTCAGGAGAAATGTCTGGCTGAACTGGGGCTACAAAGGCGCATCCCCTTCCTCACTTTGGAATACTCTGAGGGCCACCCCAGCTTGGGAGCTCCTGAGAGGGCTGGCTGAGGCCTTGCTGGCAGCCATGTTGGACAGCAGCGTTCCTCTCTGCCTGGCCCTGCCTTCCCACTTCCTTATAGCTGTGTGTTCCATGAGCACTCTTCAAGAACCCAGTGTCAGAGACTTGCTCCAGGAAACACAATCTAAGATAGTAGAGTAAGAAGATCAGGGATGGGAGAACAATGGGTTATAATCTTAAACAGCATGACCAAACCTCGTTGGGAAGATGCCATTTGAGCAAAACTCTTAAGTCATGAGAGCATTTGCCAGCTAAGGGAAACATCACCATAGTATACGAATCCTCTGTTTCCCCCCTGGCAGCCTTAGGGATAAGGGCTTGAGTCCCCCAGGGAGAGAAGGCAGAGGACAATGGTACAAGGGCGAGGACCCCAGCAGCCTGGTAAAGAGTCCTGGACCAGGAAGTTGGCAATGATTTATAGGAAAAAGAGGTCTGATACCCACCGTCAGACTTCTTCCTCACACATAAAGCACAGATTCTCCCAGGATCCTAAATGTTGGGGGGGTGCTGTCTCTGTGCAGTTTGCATGAGATGCTGACTTGAGTGTATTTATTTGACTGTTCAAGAAAGAGAAACACCAGGGGCGCCTGGGTGGCACAGCGGTTAAGTGTCTGCCTTCGGCTCAGGGCATGATCTCGGCATTCTGGGATCGAGCCCCACATCAGGCTCCTCCGCTATGAGCCTGCTTCTTCCTCTCCCACTCCCCCTGCTTGTGTTCCCTCTCTCGCTGGCTGTCTATCTCTGTCAAATAAATAAATAAAATCTTTAAAAAAAAAAAAAAAAAAGAAAGAGAAACACCAAAGGTTGAAAGCCTGGGAACATTTGGGCTACAAAAGAAGCGTGCATATTTAGGAGTGTTATATGTTTAGAGAGAGGACACATATCTAGTAATCACAGAGAGTAAAATAAAAAGATTTTTAAAGTAATGACAATGAATAAGACTTTTAAGAGGAATTTAAAACATTGAGAAATACTGTGAAACCTTTCAACCTTTCATTTCAACATTCAAATTCATTCTGATGAAAGCTCTTTATTAATGACAATTTTAGTGCATGTGAGTCGGATTTTACTCTATATATCTCAAACAAAACTCCTTTCATTACACCTGTCAGTTGGGCAATGCCCTTCACGGGGGAGGAGGAAGCTCCAGCCTGAGTTCTGCCAAAGACATCAGCACAGGCCTGGGGTGGAGATCTGATCACCCTGTGTCTGCAGTGAAATGGAAAGGAGTTTGAGGAAGAGAAATATTGAGTTTAAGGAACAAAATGAGCTGATCCTGTTCAGATTCTAACTCAACCATGGTTTTACTTGGCTGGTATTCTATGCCCAGAGAAGAAAGCGAGAGGTCCTGTGCCTTCCCACAAGGATCTCTTCCTATGTGAGCTCTATTTTTTAAAAGTAAACCTTAAAGAAAATCTCTTATCATAAAGACATATATGGGTTGATGGAAAGGGTTTTGCAGGACAACTTCCCTAATGCTTTCACCCCAGTGCAGCTTTTTTAAAAATTGGGTTAAAATATACACAACATAAAATGTACCTTCTTAACCCTTTTTGAGTGTGCAGTTCAGTGACATTAAGTACATTCATGTTGCTGTGCAACCGTCACCACCATCCATCCACAGACATTTTTTTTTAAAGTAGGCTCCATGCTGGGTGTGCTCGAACTCACAACCCTGAGATCAAGATCTGAGCTGAGATCAAGAGCTGACTCTTAACTGACTGAGCCACCCAGGTGCCCCCCACGGAAATTTGTAATTATCCCAAACTGAAACCCAATCCCCATTAAACACTAATTCTCCATTCCCTCCGTCCCCCAGCCCCGGGCAACTACCATTCTCCATTCAGTATCTATGAACCTGACTATTCTGGGTACCTCATGTAAGTGGAATCCTACAATATTTGCCCTTTTGTGTCAGAATTTCCTTCCTTTGTGAGGTTGAATGATATCCCATTCTATGTGGACGCCATATTTGGTTCATCCATTCATCTGTCGGTGGACACTTGGGATGCTTCTGCCTGTGGACTATTGTGAATAATGCTGCTATGAACACATGCGTGAGAGTCCCTAGTGTGGTTTTGCTTTTGCTTTCCCAGGCAAACCTAGAACCTGTTAGAGTTTGTGCATGGGCTTACTTTCTTTCTTTAGACTAGATAGACTTAAGTAGATAGATGATAGATAGAGAGATAGATAGATAGATAGATAGATAGATAGATAGATAGACAAAAAATAAATAAATAAACCTGACCTTTTATTTGCCCCAACATTATAGAAAGCAATTTTGTTTCTGGCACATGCTACCTTACTTCTCTGAATAAATAACTCCTACATCTTCAAGACTTTTATAGTTGTGAGAAAGGAATAGGTACTAAGCGAACAAGTCATGAGAAGAGGATGGCATGGCTGTGGGAACCCAGGTTTGAGCTGTCCTGGACCAACACTAAGAAATCAAAGAAGGATATGCTAATATTGCAAAAACACACCCAACTAAGGAACTGTTTAAAAGTCCGAAAAGCCCAAAATTCCAGCTGTGTTTTCTTAACTACCTCAGGGCTCAGACTTTTTATTTTCATTTATTTATTTTTAATTGAAGTGTAATTGGCATACAATATCATGTTTGTTTCCAGTGGACAACATAGTGATTCAACATTTATATATGTTACATAGTAATGCCCACCATAAATGTAGCTACCATCTGTCACCAAAGTTGGTACAGTATCATTAACCATATTTCCTATGCTGTGTGTTGCATCTTGTGTCTTATTTATTTTATAATTGGAAGTATGTACTTTTGAATCCTCTTGCTCTATTTTACCCATCCCCTCTGGCAGCTACTAGATTGTTCTCTGTATCAATGAGTCTGTTTCTGTTTTGTTTTGTTTTTTAGATTCTACATGTAAGTGAAATCATATGGTGTTTGTGTATTTGTCTTTGTCCGTCTGATTTATTTCATGTAGCAAAATACCCTCTAGGTCCATCCATGTTGTTGCAAATGGCGAGCTTTCAGGGCTGAATAATATTTCCCTGTCTATCGAGGGACATGTAGGTTGCTTCCATAGCATAGCTATTGTAAATATTGCTGCAGTGAACACAGAGGTGCATATAGCCTTTCAAATTAGTGTTTTCATTTTCTTTGGATAAATATCCAGAAGTGGAATTGCTGGATTGTATGGTAGTTCTATTTTTAATTTTTTGAGGAAACTCTATGCTGTTTTCCAGAGTGGCTACACCCGTTTGCCTTCCCACCAGCGGTACACGAGGGTTTCCTTTTCTCCACATCCTCACCAACACTTGTAATTTCTTGTCTTTTTTGTAACAGTCATTCTGACAGATGTGAAGTGGTCTCTCTCTGTGGTTCTGATTTGCATTGCCCTCATGACGAGTGAGGTTGAGCATCTTTTCATGTGTCTGTTGGCCATCTGGATGTCTTCTTTGGAGAAATGTCTGTTCAGATCCTCTGCCCATATTTTAGTTGCTATGTTTGGGTTTTTTTGATATTGAATTCTGTGGCTTCTTTATATATTTTGGTTATTAATCCCTCAATTATATCATTTGCAAATGTCTTCTCCCATCCAGTAGGTTCTCCTTTTGTATTTTGATGGTTTCCTTTGCTGTGCAAGAGGTTTTAGTGTGATAAAGTCCCATTTGTTTATTTTGCTTTTGTTGTCCTTGCCCCAGGAGACAGATCCAAAAAAAAAAAAAATTGCTAAGAGTTTACTGCATATGTTTTCTTCTAGGAGTTTCATGGTCTCTGGTCTTACATTTAAGCCTGTCCTACATTTTGAGTTTATTTTTGTATATAGTACGAGAAAGTGGTCCAGTTTCATTCATTCTTTTGCATGTTGTTATCCAGTTTTCCCAACACCATTTATTGAAGTGACTGTCTTTTCTAGGGGCTGAGACTCTTAACTCATGATAAGATGCAATCAATTAATTGGGAATAAGTATCTGAAGGGTCAACTTTGGTCGTGCTTTCCCATCTTATCGCACGATGATATATCTCAGATGGTTCATGGCAAGGATTCATATGGGCCAGATGATGTGGCAGAGAATATACCATTTCACAGCTCAGACCATCCTGTTGGCTCACCCAGCAGTGTCACAGGTTAATGTCCCTGGCCAAAGGAGAGGACACTTAGCAGTTATGAATGCTTAGGGCCTCTGGAGCTCAGGAATCAAGTCCAGGACCTGGACTAAGTCTGACGCTGGCCAAGCTGGGAGTTACATAACCCCTCACCTTGGCTTTTCCTTAACACATCTGCTCTCATTTCTCCTTCCCCCTGCTTCCTTTGTTTCCTCATTATGAATGTGGTTTAATAATGCCACCAACCTTGACTTTCCAACATTACTTCTTTCAGTCATAGAGTTCATCATTATCTGTCAGTTGTGTCTGCGGCTCTCAGTTGAAAAATTTGAGGGAGATTCTGATTGACAAGCTTTTGACTCATTGCCCAATCCATGGTGTCCAGTACCCTGAGTGGTGATGGGGGTAAGGTGGGAAAGGTGGGGAGGATGGTGATGGAAATAGTATGGTTTCTAAGGTTGCCCTTTTTAGAAACCACAGTGGACAGCCAACAAGACAGGCCTAGAGCACTGATTGAAAGCAAGTTAGATGAAATAACAAATAGATTGAAAATGAAGAGAGACGTATTTCCCCTCAGCTCGTAACCCTTACCCTGTTTAGCTTTCATCCCTCCTTGTGCAATATGCAGCCCTCTAGACATGACTCATTCATTGGAGAGACTGTAAAACTTCCATAGAAGTGAAGCATTGTGATTTCGCTGTTCTTTTATGGAAAGTCATTGGTTATGTTAATTAATTAGGCAGTTAATTAACTCATCACCTTTCACATGTTTACTGAATGTTGTCTATGTGCCAAGCACTCTGTTTTGTCTCTCCACTCAATGTACAGAGGGTGTTAGAGTCTGGACTACATGTAGCTTAAGGATAAGGCAAGAATCCTAACATTTGGTGAGAATTTTCCAATCTCCCGGACATTGTCAAGAGCTTTTCATGTATTATCTCATTTAATCCCCATGCAGCCTGAATTATTAGGGATTATAATTTCCCTGAGGTAGGGATTAAACCAAGGCTGGAAAAGGTAAATAATTGAGCCAAACAGCCCGAGTAGTAAGTGGAGTGTCCAAGAATGATATCCTACGTGGTCTTTTGCGAAGTTTCTGTTTTAGCACTACTTTAAATTGCCTCAGACAGAAGCATAAATTTCTCCCAGTCTTAATTCCTACACCAATCAGGACTCCACAGCCCTTGGCAAAGCCATGAACACAGGTAGGTGTGGAGGGAATATTTGATTGAAATACACGCTCTGTGTAAGTAGATCTCCAACTCCCAGAAAGAAGTGTAATTTTAAAGGGAATTTAAAAAAAAATACTGTGCCATTCTAATGATTAAGACATCTTTGAAACATCTAATGTTATTTATGACCTGTTAGTGGCTAGGAAAAAAATAAAGCATGGAAATGTACCTGAAAACAAAAGAAAACAAAAAAACCCACCACAAACAATATTCTATCTCCAGAAAAAAAATAGAGTTTACAATGGTTTTAAAAATCAAATCACATGTTTTAAACATTCTTTTGAAATTCTTCAAACTGGCCATAGATGGACATTATGGTAAACTCATTTTGGTTTTATAATTAAATATGTCATCATTATCAACTCCTTTATTTCTTTTTAATACTTTTTTTTAAAGATATTTTTTATTTATTTGACAGAGAGAAAGCCAGCAAGAGAGGGAACACAAGCAGGGGGAGTGGGAGAGGAAGAAGCAGGCTCATAGCGGAGGAGCCTGATGTGGGGCTCGATCCCAAAACGCTGGGATCACTCCCTGAGCCGAAGCTTAACGACTGAGCCACCCAGGTGCCCCTCAACTCCTTTATTCTTTAAAAAAAAATATTTTTAGGGCTCCTGGGTGGCTCAGTCAGCTAAGTGTCTGCTTTTGGCTCAGGTCATGATTCCAGGGTCCTGGGATCAAGTCCCTAGCCAGCTCCCTGCTCAGCAGGGAGTCTGCTTCTCCTTCTCTCTCTGCCCCTCCCCCTTGCTTGTGTGCAGGCATTCTTTCTGTCTTTCTCTCTCAAATAAATAAAAATTAAAAATTTTTTTTAATAAAAATTTTTAAAAGATTTTACTTTATTTATTTATTTATTTATTTGAGAGAAAGAGCACAAGAGAGAAAAAGAGAGAGAGTGAGCAGGGGAAGGGTCAGAAGGAGAGGGAGGGAGAGAATCTTAAGCAGACTCCCTGCTGAGTGCAGAGCCTGACTTGGGGCTCCACCTTAGGACCCCGAGATGATGACCTGAGCTAAAACCGAAAGTGGGCCGCTTAACTGACTCAGCTACCCAGACACCCCTATCAACTCCTTTATTTTTAAAGGAAATTACATTCTCCATGATTATCTCTTTCTGAACTTTTTTCTTTTTCTTTTATTTTTTAAAAACTATTTAATTTGTTTATTTGAGTGAGAGAGAGAGAGAGGATGAGTGGGAAGAGAGGCAGATGGAAAAGCAGACTCCCCGCTGAGCAGGGAGCCCAGTGCGGGACTCGATCCCAGGACCCTGGGATCATGACCCGAGCTGAAGGCAGCCGCTTGATGACTGAGCACCCAGGCGCCCTCTGAATGTTTTTCTAGTTCCAAGTTCCACCCATTTGTTTAAATCCATTTTCATACTCTCTCTCACATGTGGAGATACACAGAACTTAAAAATAATTTCAGTATTTTTTTTAAATTTAAGGGTAAATTAGAATATTCAAAAATGTTTATCACTTCAGTTTCACTTTAATTAATAACATACAGACCCATAATGTTAGTTAACCCAAAAATAGTTATAAAATAACTATCTTGAAATTTCCATATAGTGACGGGAATGGACTTTGCAACCTGAAGGTATCTAAGCTCTAAAACCATCTCCCCAAAGGGCTTCTTTGACTCAGCAGCATGACTCGGGCTCCGCCCCATTGCTCTGTCCCCTTCCCAGGAAAACACACACGTGTGGCCTGTGGTCCCAGGGTATGCACTACCTCACCTCATTCTCACCTCTCCACTGCACTTGATCATGTAAGGGTCACCTTGTTGCCAAAACAGAGCTGACTTCTCTCCACTAATTCCAAACTGTCAGCAACATTGAATATAGTTGATAATTTCCTGTTTCTTTTTTTTTTAATTTAAATTCAATTAATTAACATATAGTGTATTATAAGTTTCAGACGTAGAATTCAGTGGTTCATCAGTCTTATACTGTGCTCATTACAACACCCAGTTACCCTATCCCCTCACTGGCCCCCCAGCAACCCTCAGTTTGTTCCTATGATTAAGAATCTCTTATGGTTTGTCTCCCTCTCTGATTTTGTCCCTCCCTTCCGCTATGATCCTCTGTTTTGTCTCTTAAATTCCATATATGAGTGAGATCATATGATAATTGTCTTTCTCAGATTGACTTATTTTGTTTAGCATAATACCCTCTAGTTCCATCCACATTGTTTACAGATGGCAAGATTTCATTTTTTATTTTGATGGCCGAGTTGCATTCCATTGTATATGTATATATACCACATCTTCTTTATCCATTCATCTCTTGAGGGACATGTGGGCTCTTTCCATAGTTTGGCCATTGTGGACATTGCTGCTAGAAACATTGGGGTGTAGGTGCCCCTTCAGATCACTACATTTGTATCTTTGGGGTAAATACCCAGTAGTGCAATTGCTAGATCATAGGGTAACTCTATTTTGAACTTTTTGAGGAACCTCCATACTGTTTTTCAGAGTCGCTGCACCAGCTTGCATTCCTACCAACAGTGTAGGAGGGTTCCCCTTTCTCTGTATCCTTGCCAACATCTGTCATTTCCTGATTTGTTAATTTTAGCCATTCTGACTGGTGTGAGGTGGTATCTCATTGTGGTTTTGATTGGTATTTCCCTGATGCCGAGTGATGCGGAGCATTTTTTCATGTGTCTGTTGGCCATTGGGATGTCTTCTTTGCAGAAATGTCTGTTCATGTCTTCTGCCCATTTCTTGATTGAATTATTTGTTCTTTGGGTGTTGAGTTTGATAAGTTCTTTATAGATTGTGGATACTAGCCCTTTATCTGATGTGTCATTTGCAAATATCTTCTCCCATTCTGTCAGTTATCTTTTGGTTTTGTCGACTGTTTGATAATTCCCTGTTCCCTGAAACAATTACCTTTTCCCTTGGCTTTGGCACCATACTCCCCTAACTTTCCTTCCACTCACTGCTCATCTCTTTTCTGGCTCTTTGTCTTGAGCCCAGTCTCTAGCTCTCAGTCTTGGCATGTCTTCCCTCTTTACATTGTTTTCTCTATGTCACTCCATCTTGACCCATTGCTTTAAATACCATCAACATTCAAGTAACTCCCGCATGGCTATCCCTGCTACTACTGACCTGATATCGCCATGAGGAGAGCTAATAGGCATTTCAACCACATAATGACGAAAACGCACCTCTCAGTTTTCCACCACAAGCCTGTTCCTTGGTGGTTTTTCTCAGCTCAATAAGCAGTCCTACAGTTGATTCAGTTGTGAAGGCCAGAAATCTAAGATTCGTATGAGATTCTTCTCTTTTTAGTCAGCATCTCTGTACCCTCATTTCCAGCCTGGTTTATCAGCAATACATGCTAGCTCTACCTTCAAAATATTTCCTGACCCAAACTAGCTCTCGGTTGCCACCTTAGTCCATGTCCCCACTTCTCACCCATTGGCCCCCACAGTAGCTGCTTACTGATCTCTCTCAATTTTCACCCATGCACCTTCCACTCAGCAGGACCTGGCTCCTGCCTGTCTCTGCAAAATCACCTTCTACACACTGTCCTTTGCCTACAACCCTCTGACCTGCCGCCTGTCCCTTCACCCCCCTCCTGTCCTGGCACTTTCCCTGGGGCTTCTCAGGGTCTCTGCTGTCTCCTCCCCCACAACCCAAATGGAAGCAGACTCTCCAGTCCCTCTACCCCATAACTCTTTGTAAATTTTCTTAGAACATCACTCTACAAATATATCTTGTGTATTGATTTTTTAACCGGTATTTTGTCTTTCTCCTCCAGAATGGAACTCAGTGAAAATAGGAACTTATGTATCTTTAGCCCTAGAATTGTCCTTGTTCTTAGTCTTCTAAATAGCGTTTGATTTTAGTTCTAAGACTATCACACATTCTTTGTTTTTTTCCATGCAAAATTTCCCCCCATATTTGTAATTATATAGTAGCTTTCTCTACTACTCTTTTTACTGGACATAAATAAGTAGGCATTTTTTTAACATGTTATTTGACCATATTCATAAGCAACCTTTTAATAATTGTGTAATACAGTATTCCACAGTTGTTTACTTTGGTTTTTTTTTTTTAACTTTGTTAAAGATTTTATTTATTTATATGAGAGAGAGAGAGAGAGTGCGAGAGAGAGCACGAGAAGGGGGAGGGGCAGATGGAGAGGGAGAAACAGATCCCCTCTGAGCAGGGAGCCTGAAACTGGGGCTCCATCCCAGGACCCTGAGATCGTGACCTGAGCCGAAGGCAGATGCTTAACCGAATCACCGAAGTGCTCCTACTTTGGTTAATTTTAATGTTTCCCTGTTTTCAACATACTTGTTCCTGTGCGAGTGTGTGTGTCTGTATTGCTGTTTCATCTGTGCCTCTGGAGGTAAATGGACGGAGGTCCCTGATTACGGTAGCATCCTTTCAGGGTGCTGGGAGCCTGCTCTGGCCTGAGTGGGAGAATAAGCCAGGGTCTAGAGTGCAATTAGCATTTGAATTAATGACCTGAGGATAAACAGGTGATTATCCCATTTAACAGCTGTTGAATGGTGTTAAAGAGACACTGTCTGACAGCTTGAGCTGCAAATGTAGGATTTATTAACAATGATTAAGAAAAAAAAAAGTAAAGAACTATTTTTTTAAATAAATGAAAATAGGATTTCAAAAATTAAGTCCTTTCACAGTGCTTTAAACAAAACTAAACTCAATTGATTCCCACTCCTAAATCAAGCTCCTTGTTTAAAAATGAATAGTGCAAATAATCACATTTCATAACTTCCTGCCTTTTGTCTGAATAGCGCGGAGTGATTTATAGATATTCTCACAATACCCCTTCAGTGAGGCAAGGAGCACTTAATCATGATCCAGTATCTGCATTTTGCCTGTGGGGAAACTGAGTCATAGACAGCCTGCAGACTTTCACAGGGTCATATTCAGAAGTAGAAGAGACACGATTAGAACTCAAGCTCCAGACTTGACGCATTGGCTTCTAAAATAACACTTTTATTTTTTCCCTTGGTGAAAACCGTATTGAGAGTTTCAGAGTTAGCAGCAGGTGAGAACATTTTTATTGTACATGATGTTTATCTTGACAGTTTCCCTTTAATTACGTGTTTCGGGTTAGAGCTGTGGGAACCCTTGTAGTCTGAGTTGGCTCGGGCCTTATGGAACATGTGATTGCTCCGATTTGCTTTGTCTTCACGCAAGCTTATGTTTCGTGATTTATTTGCCTTAAATTTTAGGTTTGTGAATTTAGGGTCAAAACAGATGTAAAGGTACACAGGTTACAGCATGACAGCTAGTGGTCTAGGTTTTCCAGAAGTTCTGTAAAACTCAACACAGCTTTCATGGAGCCAGCCTTCCCTCGGTGATGAAGCCACCGACCTCAGCAGAAGCCGTGCTGGGGAGAGTGTGTGATACATGCAGATGTCATTTTCTCCCCGTGGACATGTGTGTACAGGCACCGAAACCACAGAAAGCCAAACAGAGGGCGACAGTATAGCAGCTCTGCTGGGCTGTTCTCCACGCAAACTCCCCAGCATGATACTCAGCAACAAATGTGATTTATTCCTGGAAAAAAAAAAAAGCACCTTAAAAATATTTTTCCTGTCAAGGAAATAAAAATCATTATTCTTCAGGAAGCTGCCTTTGACTCTTAGTAAAAAAGTAAAAGTAGATACCCAGTACTGAAATCTTGTCTACTTAGCCATCAGGTCATTTACGCTGGTTGTGTGGGGTAAACTCATTTACCGGTTGGTAGGTTGACTTGCCTCTGTTTACTACTGGCATATATGTAAATAATCTCCTTCCTCCCTCCCTCCCCCCTCCTCCCTTCCTTATGTCCTTCCTTCCTTCCTTCCTTCCTTCCTTCCTTCCTTCCTTCCTTCCTTCCTGCCTTCCTTCCTTCCTTCCTTCCTTCCTTCCTCTCTCCCTCCCTCTCTCCCCCCTCCCTTCCCCCTCCCACCCTTCCTTCCTCCCCCCTCCCTTTCTCCCTCTCTTCCTTCCTTTAACAGTTAACCAGATAATCCAAGGGTCAGATCATCCTAAATGGTAACCTGGCACTTGATTTGCTTTTGAGAGAACTCATCTGTTACACTTTTGTTGGAGACAGCAGTAGTGAGGAGGAGGGTCAGGATAGGATTGGGTTAAGTTAGATTTACTCTAGATATGTCCCAAATATTGTGTGGAATAGACTTATACAAAAAACCATTTGTTGGTTATTTGGAAATCAAATTTAATTGGGCATCCTATATTTTTCATTTGCTCAATCAGTTTAGTCAGGCGTGAGCTCGAAAGGCATTCTGGGAGTTTTCCCAGCCCGCTCCCTAGAGGTGGAGGGCCTCCATTTTGTCTGGCTTGGTCCTTGAGATAGGTCCTGTGTTCCGGTGGCGTGCTGCCTCCATCCCCATGAGAAAGAGGGGAGTAATAGTTTCTAAAGATCTTTCTCATTCCCATGCAATACATTATATTAATGAAACTTATCACTTGAAATGAGCCCTGGTAGCTGTCTTTGCTATCCTAATGACTAACGACTGCCTATGGGCTATTAAGGCAAGGCAAGGGGTAGGAGGAAGGCGGGAGAGGAAAATCTGGAGATGCAATGAGACCTTCACTCTCCTATCAGCTGTTCTAGAACAGCTCTTCCAGCAGGAAAGCATTGCCCAGTGGTTTGACACTCTGAATGATGCTTCTGCTCATAGGAAACTTTTCAATGTGTTTCCTCCATGGGTGTCTGGCTCTTTTGTTTTCAGCTGTGCTTTGCACAGGAGCTGGAAAGCTAACTCCCCAAAAGTGAACTTCCTCTCCTTCTATAAACTGACCCCTGGTGGTTGCTATAGCAACTGCAAAGAGCGCATAATGAGCTGTGTAAACAAGCCTGCTTCCCAGTGCTAGGGCACGGCAAGCCCAAGGGAGAAAGAAGGGGAAGGAATTTGATGGGCCTGAAAAGTGGTTCTTGGGGAGAGTTGGAGGCGCTGCAAAACCTCCCTGCCCCATCCCACCCCTCCCTTCCCTTCTTTAGTCTCCTCTCACCTCTTGACTTCCCACCAGGCCAGGAGAGGAGACAAAGGATGTAGGAGGGGAACGTGCAGGGGCTTGTCTTGCACGCTGCGGAGTCCAATGCCATGCGACTGAAAAATGAAATCTAAACATTTACCCAGAGCCCTAGGCGAGAAATGTGCCAACCTGACCCTGACAAACAAGCCACCTGTGTCGCTGCCACACCTGCTTCAGGCCAAGCTGCCCTGGCTTGGAGGGAACGGGTTCTCCAGCCCTCAGCTACTCTTCCCTTTAACAACTCGAGCAGAACCAGAGACAGAAGCCTAAAGATTTCTGAGCCCAGCGCTGCTGATGTTGATGCTTTGTCCTTTTTTGGAAGGAGGGAAGGACGAAGGCACACAGTACCTAAGAGTTTTAGGATTGTGAAGCCAAACACACACACACACACACACACACACACACACACACAGTTTCTTCTTCTCCAGGAACTTGGCTGCTACTTGCAGGAAACTGTGCATATAATAGCAGAGGTCACAGCATTATTTTCGGTTCTCTTTGGTTAACTCTCTCCCACCCTCATCCAACTGGCTGCAAGGGAAAGGTTTTCTACACTAAGTACGAACTTTCCGATGTACATGACACCACGAAGTCCCTAGAGCCTTTCTAAAAAGGTGATGCACGTTGGTAGATTGGGTGAGAAATCCTGTATTTCATGTCTTTAACATGCTCGGTATAGGTTTTCTTCTTTCTATGCAAGTTAGTGTTTTCTCAGACCCCTGATAAGAAATCTAGTATAAGGAACTGTGTTGACTTTTAGATTAATCCTTTACATGGTACTTTTGATATTTTACAGAATTCCCACGTCTATTATTTCATTAGATCCTTACAACAACCCCCAGAATCACATAGGGGAAATTGTACCTTTAATGAATTCTTCAGATGAGGACATGAACATAAGAGAGATTGGATGACCATATTGCAGAGACACTGGGGCTTAAAAATGAGTATAAAAGGAGTTATCAAGGTATGTATTGCTATTATTACCAAGATACCAAATCTCCCTGTATTTATGAGTCTAGGTATTAAAGAAAATTTATGTAAGACTCATATTATATATAAACTATAAAACCTAGATTTATATGGCATTTTCCTCCAGTATAATTATTCTACCTAACATTATTCTACCTAATCCAAATAATTCAACCAAATAATCCAAATAATTCTTCCTAATATTATTCTTTATATTATCTTTTCATAATAGGTGACCAGGTCCTACTGTTTTAATTTGATTCCTCGTTCTTGCCTGGTCCTCATTTTGTCAACTGCCATTAATATATTGCTATCATTTATCTTTAAAACCATATTAGGGGCGCCTGGGTGGCACAGCAGTTAAGCGTCTGCCTTCGGCTCAGGGCGTGATCCTGGCGTTATGGGATCGAGCCCCACATCAGGCTCCTCCGCTATGAGCCTGCTTCTTCCTCTCCCACTCCCCCTGCTTGTGTTCCCTCTCTCGCTAGCTGTCTCTATCTCTGTCAAATAAATAAATAAAATCTTTAAAAAAAAATAAAACCATATTAACAACTATTGTCCAAGGCTGACATGCTTTAAGCTTATTCGCCTTAGTGAGAAAGAAGAAATAACAGGCCTCCCCGTCATTCTTGTTTTTCCCACACAATTTCTTCTTCTTTTTCTCTGTTTAAATTGAGTCATTGGCCATAGCATTTGTGGGAACACCCCTCCCTGCTGGGTGGACCATGCTTTTGTGAGATTTGGGGGGAGATAAAGGGAAGGACCTCTGGGCTGGCCATGCTGTCTCCTCGGGGAAAATAGGGGAATCTATGAAAAGTAGCAGTATTTTGGAGCCCACCCTTCCTTATTCCTGCTCAATGGTGGGAAGAGATGACTGTCTTCTACTAGATATAACCCATGATTCCCAGGGACCTGCCAGTGGTGGCCTCTGTGGGCGGGATGGCTAGAGAGTCAAAGAATACATTCATTCCTCGAAGACCCAGGGACTAGATTCCGATGGCATCCCATCCCTCCCTTGGAAAAGATTATCGCCTTTGTCATTGGAAGGTATCAGTAGTGTTGAGGTTCCCACGGAGACCACATTTGCTTCCCCCGCTCAGGCATTATTCACTCAGATGGTGCAAAATATTACCAGCAGACCTTTCGGACGTGGATGGCTCCTCCCCTAGGTTCAGAACATCAGCAAGCTCTGGAGCCATAACCCTCCAGTCACAGGAAAGAGCCCATTCTATGGACATTTGAAAAGGTCCCCTGAATGTTTGGGTCTTCCAGGTCGTACGTAGGGGCCTCCGTCACCCTAGAGGGAGTAACTTCTGATACCGCCTTTGACATAAAAGCTCTCATTTAAGTTCTTAGAGCAGAGAGAAAAAGCATGACGTGTTATCGTTGGGAAAAAAGTTGGAGATCTTTAACTGGAACTAGGTTTTCCACATTTTAAATGTCAGGGTTCCTTTCATTGTCAAAACGTTCCTGGGCGATAGTAGTTGTACCTTTATTCATGCTAGACTAAAGCTGTCCGGTAGAAAGCTTGTGGGAATCGAAGGCTGGATCTTGAAGAGATATCTGTACACCCATGTTCATAGCGACATTGTTCACAACGGTCAAAAATTGGAAGCAACCCAAGTGTCCAATGACAGATGAATGGAAACAAAACATGGTCTAGACATACAATGGAATATGATTCAGCCTTAGAGAGGAAGGAACTTCTGACACATGCTACGACGTGGATGAACCTTGAGAACATTTTGCTCAGTGAAACGAGCCAGTCACAAAAGGACAAATACTGTATGATCCCACTTCTGTGAAGTCCCTAGAGTAGGCAAGTTCATAGAGACAGAAAGTAGAAAGGTGGTTGCCACGGGCTGTGGGGGTGGGAGGGATGGGGAGTTCGTGTTGAATGCGTACAGAGTTTCAGCTTGGAATGTTGAAAAATTCTGAGATGGATGGTGGTGGTGTTTGCACAACAGTGTGACTGAACTCAATGTCACTGACCCACACTTCAAAAGGGTTCAGAGGGTAAATTTTATGTTATGTGTATCTTATCACAATAAAAAAAGAACGGGTGAGAATAATTTTAATAATATATCACATTTTACCCAACAGAACCAGAATATTATCAGTTCACATGTAATCAATATTAAAAAATTATTGGGATAGTTTTTATTCTTTTTTTATATGAACTCTTTGAAAACCATTTTATACTTTACACTTTGAGCATATCGCAATGGCCACATGTCAAGTGCTCAGTAGCCACATGTGGCCAGTGGCTAACATGCTGAATGTTTTGCTTTAGAGAATATTTGGTGGGAATATGGCTTCAAGGACCCCTTACAGCTGCTCCTAGACCCCTAGAGTTCCTTAAACCATGGGCTGGGACCTGATGACAGTCACACACCAGGTGTCTTTCTCCTCCAAAAAGAAGGAGACTGAGGGAAACAGATTGTAACCCTGAGCTGGTGATAGCCAGGAGCTCTGCACTAAACCTCAGATACGGTTTAGTGACTAAGGTTACTGATACTTGAGAAGAAAGAAAGAAAGAGAGAAAAAAAGAAAGAGAAAGGAAGAAGAAAGAAAGAAAGAAAAAGAGAGAAAGAAGAAAGAAAGAAAGAAAGAAAGAAAGAAAGAAAGAAAGAAAGAAAAGAAAGAAAAGAAAGAAAGAGAAAGAAAGAAAGAAAGAAAGAAAGAAAGAAAGAAAGAAAGAGAGGAGTCCTTAAGAATTGGAAATCAGAAGGCAAAGGATTTGATTTGGGGATAATTAGGGCTTGATGGGAAAAGTCTCATGCAATCTGGCATCCTTATCACTGTTAAAAAAAAAGGAGGTTCTATGATGATCCTTCTTAGATAGCTTAATGAGTCAGTTTCTTTTTTTCCTTCTCTCCCTCCTTCCCTCCCTCCATCTTCTCCGTCCTTCCATCCTTCCACCCATCCTTCCCTCCCCCCTTCCTTCCATCCCTCCTTCCTTCCCTCCTTCCCTCCTTCCCTTTTGAGTGTTCTTGTCTGGGTCTCTCTGACAGGTGTCTATTTCTCTGGAAGTCTGATAAGAGCTGTTCCCCTGCTTTCCCCCAGCCCCTTTCCTTTTGTTCCACAGGCTGGGTAGGCAGAGAACATGGTCTGGTCCCCGAGCAGAGGGCTGCAGTTCTCCCCATAGCCACCCTGCTGCTGTGGGGAAGCCGGTGGGTTTCTGGAAAAGTGCTCATTGAGAACGCTAAGGCTCCTCCCCGACCTTCTGGCTTCTCTGCTGGGGACGTGGGGGGTCTGCCTGCAGCCTAATCCACTACTGCAAATTCCTGTGCTTCCAGAAACCACTCCCTTACCTGTGAGAGACTCCAACTTGCTGACTGCCCAGGAAAGACAAAATGGAGCATTGCCACATGGCCCAGTGAGGGAGACTCCTGTTACACATGCCTGCCACTTCTTAGGATGATAAGCACTGGATTTGCTTAAAAGTGGGTTTTCTCACACGTAACGCTGCCCACCAGCCAAACTGCAGACGAGCACTGTGTATGCCAAACGAATGTTGCTGGCAGAAGATGAGCAAGGCTTTACCCAGCCATCCTCTGCTCGGTGAGTGAGGCCACGGTGAGTGCCTATGCGCGTGCTTCTAAATAAGAAGGCTGGGAGGCCGAGGCAGAAATGGGCCAGTTTCAGTTCCTATCATGGTTTTACAACCTCAGAGTTAATTTCCTCCTCCAGAAAGTCAAGGGAACAGCTGTCACCTGCCATGCACAGCCCTATGGCCTCCGAGTGGCGTCTACTAAAGGCCGCTCGGTGAGCACAGATGCAAGGCTTGGATTTCTAAAGCTTGAGAAGGAACTGATTGCTAGGAGGGGCGGGGGCATGGCTGATGGCACGGGGTCTGCCCCTCCTGAAATCTGGCCACCCCTCTACGTGCTTCCTTGGAATTGCAAAATGCACCCTTGTTCGTTAGGCCTCGGGCTCCTTGGTCCCCCTGGGTTTTCCACGACACAGCTTTGTTCGGCTGTGTGGGCTCCAAAAAGAACCCTGGGATGTTCTGACGCCAGAATTCAGGAAAATCAGCGACCTGGTGAATTAGCAAAGTAGCTGAAGGAGCACTGTGTCTCCAGCTCCACGCCGATCAAAGTGCACCCTCCCAGGCCCGGCTCTGGGGACCAGGATTTTTGTGGTGTCCAGACGCTGGGCTGAGGTTTGGAATCAGACTTAGCGTGCTGCCAGGCCTTCCTCTTCCTCTGACAGCCATGGATGACTCTTTGCTCTGCCCATCAGTCTCGGGCCTCGTTCAGGCAGGTTCCTAACACCCGGGCTGCAGTGAACGTTGACAACAGACAATCCAAGGCAAATCAGGATAATGGCATCTATGCCGCTTTGATTCCCCTTGGGATTAATGTCACATGAATAAACAGTCCACAAAGCCTATATTCATAGAAACGCTTAGGATGTAGAATTGGAGCCAAATTGGTGCCCGTGGACAGCCTGGGACAGGGGGACATGGAGGACGGGGTGGGGCTCAAAAGGGGCGGAAACCAGGGGGCTGCCTGCTCAAGGATTTGGAAGTGGCTGCATTTGCAAAGTGGTGCGTCTGCCTTGGTAGGCAGGACGTGAGACCAAGCAGGGAATTCATGTCACAACGTCAGTCACAAGAGCTGAGCCTGGACTAGATGACTAGCTGCTCAGGGTACAGGGACCAGGAAAAATAAACAATACTCATTAACTGAACTGTCCTGCGGGAATGAGCTGGGCTTCAATTCATGTTGTATTTGCTCCAGGACTCGTGGCCCTTAAAATCCCTGCAGGGAGCTGCCTTGTGCTAGGTTGAATGGTTCCTTTTTTTTTTTAAAGAAAAAATTCTGAGGCAAATATGGCAAAATGTGAAAGCGAATGCACGGGTGGCTCCCTGGGGCTCAGCTGTATGATTTCTGTATTTTTCTATATATTTTTGATTATTTTGTGATCAATAAAACATATATTTAAAATGAAGGAACTGAACCTTCTTGATTTTACCCGGCAGAAACTGTTCTGGGATGTGGTGGACTGTCTTCCTTCTCACCTCTTTTGTTAAGATTCTAGGCAGGGCCGGGAATGCTGGACTCATGGACAGCTGTGTTTTACACCCTCCTCCCCCGCAACTCCCCCCGCCCCCCCAGCAGGACAGCAGCACCATCCCGGGGTTTGCACACCAGGAAATCCTGGTCCTGGTATCACCACATCCTTACAGCTCAGCTGATCCCAGGGCATGCAGCAGAGGGAGGCACCATCCTGGCTTCGTCGGCATCTGTGGTTGGCTGGGAACATCTAGGATGATGATTCATCGGGAAGTCAGTAGTAATCTCCTCTGTTTCGCAAAGAGGGGGGCATGGCAGCACCGCAGGGTGACCTGCCTGAAGCCACAGAGGGAAGATAAATAACTGGGAGGAAAAACTAGAGCTGAAAAGCTCCAGCTGAGATTTAAGGCCTGAGGCTTGTGAACTGTTCTGGGAAGGGCTTGGCTCTCCCAGTAAAGGGCCTGTGTGATGTGACTGTGGGTCTCAGTGGAGCCCTGACCATTCAGTGTCTTCTCCGGGTCCGTGGTGTGTACCTCTGGCCAGGCCTGCAGAGTTGCCCTCCGGCACAGATCCTTGCTAATTCCCTGCAGGCCAGCTTCTAGGAGAAGGGCCTATGGTCCAGACACTTGAAGAAGGTGGCTGGCAGCTCAGGAACTGGTAAGACTGGTTTCCAATGCTGACAGCCATTAGGCAATGCCAGGAGGACAGGGTTAGGAGAAGCCCTTGGAGTGGGCAGATGGCAGAGCTGCTGCTACCAATTTAAAGGAGACTAGAAAAGCTTCTGGAATCTCCAACTCTGCTGTCCATCGCCCCTGGTCCTTCTATCCCTAGGGTATGATCCTACAATATGGTGACCTCTTTGTTAAGCCGTGTGGGAATAAATTGTGTTGAAAGTAAAATCCAAGTGCCGGCATACCCTCAGAGAATTACCAGGGGTCTGATTTTACCCTAAACCACTTGCTTTCGTCTCAGAAAAAGTTAAGACCACAAAGTATTTTTAAATGGCGAGTGTGGCTTGGATTAAAAGTGTTCCTTTTACAGCACTTGGCTGGCTCAGTTGGTGGAGCATGTGACTCTTGATCTCGGGGTCGTGAGTTCAAGCCCCACGTTGGGCATAGAGCTTACTTAAAAAAAAAAAAAGTTCCTTTTATATAGAGGAATTTTATTTTTTTTCCAGTTATTTACTTTTTAAGTCAAGACTTGAAATATAGTTACGATAGCATCTTACATAAAATGTTTTCTTTGAGCACACTTGTTTCAGGCCCTTGGAAACCCATGTCATCACGTAGGGCGTCATGACTCGAACAGTTGGGACTTCTGTTCGGTCAAGATGTTTGAGGAGTTAGCTCTGTTTGCTACTTTAGAATAACAGCCCTCCCATATTTTCTAGGGGAGGCAAAGCTTCATTAGCCCAGACTATTTATCAGTGGTTTTTAAAGACAGGGAAATGTTGATTTTATGAGAACATTTGTCCCACCTTAATTTGCAAGGGATTAAAAAAAAAAGCCACTGACATGAAACATAATAGGAAAGTATTTGGTTCTTGTGAAACCCATAAATGTTTGTGATAGAATTTCTTCTACATAAAAACAAGCGAGAAGTCATTTTCCAACTGCCCCATCTTCCATGTTGTCTCGGTATCGGGTCTTCTCAAAGCCCACAGAGGGGAGAGGTTGCAGGCTTGGCGGGGTCCCACAGTCACTTCCCTTGCCTCGCAGAGTTCAAATGATCTGCCTCGTTGCATTGCTCTCGGCTTCCTTACCCAGAGGAAAGTCCCCATGGCCCATTTAGTGTGCAGTGCTTTTCCACTCTTTCATAATCTATTATTGTGACCTTGAGATGCACAGAGGAGGCTTTGGCAGGGTGTACTTCACACGGAGCCAGCTCTGTTGGCAGCCGGGCCCCGGTCCCACACGTCCGTGGCTGTGGCTGCCCCGTGCTCCCCAGAGGACATGTCTTTGCCTGCCATCCTGCATCCTGGCACCCTGGTCAGGGGCTGCAGGATCCCAGAGGCCGAAAGGACTCCTGTCAGGTTCTCTGAGAAGTACCGTGTTCTTGGGGGGCTGGGTCAGCAAAGAAAGTGGAAGAAAGGGTGTGTGTGTGTGTGTGTGTGTGTGTGTGTTTTCGAGAAAGGCACAGAGAGGGACAGAGACAGAGAGCCAGAACTAAGATAAAGCTCAACAATATACTCTAAAAATAGATTTCAAGTTATTTTGTTCTAGGATTGTCCCTGATGGATTTGATTCTTATAGAAATCACCTATAAAAACTATATACTTCACACGAGACAGTTTGTTCTTCAGGGAAGACATGGAGTCTCTGAGACAAACACCCGGCCACAGGAAGAAGGCTGGGCAAGTCAGAGCGCAAGAGGCAAGGGGAAGGAAGCTCGGCGCGGAGGGAAAGTGCTGGAAACCCCAGCTGCCCACAGCGCTGGGCTCCACCCGGGTCCCTCACTCTCTGCGCACTGCGCCGAGCCTCGTCCTTCTCTCCCTCTTCACCCTGGTCCGCGCTGGCAGGTGCTCCTGCCAATGCTTGCTGCATCAGAGGAAATGAAGGGGAAATCTGATTTGCCACTAATTGGACTTGCTGTAGGCAATTAAGGTTAAGCTGACACGAAGGAACTATCAGACACTGGGATTTTCAGTGTTTTTCTTCATATTCCTGGGAACTTTTTCCAGAATCTAAGTGATTGAGATACTGAATGTGGTATCAGGATTTTAAAGCCCTTGAAGTCAGGATACTGGACATAGCCAGTGTGCACACTATCGTTATATAGATGAACATATACCGTGTGTGTGGCATATATAAAGTGTATGGGGGGTGTGTATGGTATACGATAAGCATACTCAGTGTATATATAGTACATGGGTGTACCTAGATGTGTAAGCGAGATGGAGATCTCCTCTCTCTCTCTAGGTAAACACGAGCGCGTCATACAAAGTGCACCGGCTGTTTTCCTTTTATTTTCTAAAATAATCTGGTCTTTAATTCCTGTCGTGATCTATCATTCATAGATAAAGAGGGCCGGGATGCCGTTCCTGGGCATTCTAATCCCTTCCTTGCAGTGCATTTACTATCTGCATTGACCTTGCAAATGTTTCCAACCATCACCTGCCTCAAGGCTTGCAGTGAAGTTTTGGCCCCGCCGCCTGTCTTAGTCTTAGACCTCGTTCCCAAGCAGAAACTTCTGTCCCTCTGACCAACCCAGTCAGTCATTTAATCCTTCATTAGATGAAGTAAATCATTGTTTGATAAACATTTATTGGTTGCCCATTCTGGGGGGAGCTCTGTGGGCACTGCAAATGTGGGTGTGTGTGTGTGAGAGAGAGAAAGAGAGAGAGAGAGAGAGAGCCTCAGGAGCTTGCTACTCAAGAGGGGACACACAGGTGTACCCACACGTTCCACTTACGTGCCGATTTCCACTCCGCAGTTCTTGGGCCACATAAGTAATTCCTTAAACCGTGTCCGCCAGGTCAGAGCCAGCCACCTGCTTTCATTACACCACCTGCTGTTTAGTTTCAGTTTCTGGTGCCCAGTGACCCTCCCCCAGAGAGCTGCGAGAAGGGGATGTAGACACCTCGCCCTCGTCTGCTGGCAGCAGGCTGTGGAACTGCGGAGAGGGGCGTCTCCAAGGGAGGGGGCAGTGATGGGGGACCGGGAAGCTGCAGGACCCAGTACTCACCACCTGCCCCCGCCCAAGGTTTCCTCTGCTCTCTGTGATTCCTTCTGGACCCTTCCAGGGGAACGCACATCTTGTGTGGCAAAGCACTGTCTGCGTTAGCCTGCTCCCCGCGACCCGCCATTCTGCACACGGGGGGCTGCACCTTATTTTTTGAGCTGAGGTCAGACCTTTGCTCCTGTCACCACCCCCAGGCTGCTATAAAGACCCTCTTAAAGCGGGCAGGTGTGATCAGAGCATCACGGGGAACATGTGTGATAGACAGTGACCGGGACCTAGAGGCGTGGGTCCCCCTCATGGTCACTTCAGTTCTCTGGGTCCCAGTTTCTTCCTCTGACTCAAAGGGTTTGGACTAGTGCAGCCCCAGGCCTCCAACTCTGACCTGTATGGTTTAGCAGAGTACAGTGGCCTTCTTCCTACTCAGGAAAGGTGAGGTCTTCCTCCAGATCTGGGCAAGCACGTGGGTAGGTCTTGGGTGATGGTCCAACCTGGACAAAGGCCTTGTCTGCCCAGATAATCTGTGCAGGAATGTCCTCGGTTCTCAGGGCCGGTGTTTATAACTGCTGGGGAGGGTTGTAATGAAGAAATGCCCTTCACTGAAAAACCAGGAATACTCCCTGAGCCCCTGCTGGGGATAGCGCACCCCGTGGGGGACACAGGGGAACGTGAGGGCAGGCCCGGCCCTCCAGGGCCTCCAGCCTAAGGAGCGGCTCCTTGTCTAGTGTTTCCTCTCTGTAATCCAAGGCAGCAGAAGAGCAAAATGTGTCTACCCTGATGTTGCTGGTACCGGGGGAAGCACGGAGGCAGACAGGGGCGCTCTCCAGCTGTCCACCCGCTAGCTTCTCTGTGCTAGACGTCCTATACTCTGTCTTGTCACAGCCCACTGGTGTGTGCAGACAGCCTTCCTTCCCTTCCTCACGACTCCTGAATTTGGGTCCTCCAAGCTCACCACCCAGGAGGTCTCACTCGGTCTTTCTGTTTTCAACCTTTCTGTTTTCAACAGCTCTTGCCTACACCTTGCTTTCAATAAGGCCTAACTTTCTGCTGCCTGCCTCCTACCGGGGTCATTCATCCACCGCGCCTGAATTTACGGTGTTGAGTAATGTCACTACTCATGTTTTCAGATTCTGTATACCATATATATATTTCTTTTTTACCCAGTGGTAACCAACCCAACTAGGGGTAGGAAACGGAATTTATACACATGTAAGGAAAAGGATCACAGATTCCAAGCCTTCATAAACTACATCAATCAATCAATCAATCAATCAGTCAGTCATCTATCTATGTATCTATTCTCTCTCTCTCTCTCTCTCTCTCTCTCTATCTGACTTCACAGAACACACTGCTCAGGTGTCTCCAGGTGCTCGTGGCAGCTTATTCCCCTATAGATGGATATGATTCGAGAGAAAAGATACTGCTTAGAGGAAAGGAACAATACAGACCATGTTTGTAAAGGTCCCTCACCAGCTGAATGAGAGTCCTGATAGCTGTTATTGTCTTAGAGATAGCTAAGCCCCTGGCCACTCCCTCATGCCTTCCTTTTTGCTGGGCCCTGCCTGTCCACACGCGTTTTCAGAATTCTCACTGGATCCACTGTCAATGTTCTTTCCGTCCTCATCTATTTTATTCAAATATCTGTGTCCAACTACTATATTTCACTGATTCTATGATCTGCACCGCTTATTTTGACATTTCTGAGACTGAAATACATTTAAAATTGGTGGTGTGTCATAACTTGTCAGGATTGCCTTCCTTCCTTCCTTCCTTCCTGTTTCCGGGAACACCAATTAATGGAGCTACTGATGGCATTTTACATTTGCTGGGATATTGCATGTGGGAGCCTTGAGAGATCCTGGACCAATGATAATGGTTTTAATAACTCCCTTCTCAGCAAGATGGAGGACACAGGCATCTATTAAAAAACAAACAAAAAAAGGCTTCTCTGCTCTCAGTTTAGGAATCTTCCAGGTGCTGCTTCTACTCTCCTCCAAACTTACTTGACTGTCATGGCGGCTGTGCAGTGTTCAGCTTAGACTTTGTTTTGCTTGCTTTCTGTCCTGTCCCATCTGGGCCAGGGCCTAGTTTGAGGAGCAGACGATGATTACTGCTCCCATCATTGGGTCCGAGCAAACCGAGCCATATGTACTGATTAGGGACTGGGAGACTTGATCTTGGACTTACCAGCCTCCGGAACTGTGAGAAATAACGGTTTATTATTTAAGCCACCCGGTCTATGGTATTTTGTGATAGCATCCTGAGCTGACTAAGACAGTGGCAATGCTTTCCGTGACCTGATCTCAAGCCACCACTTCAGCCACATTCTATTTGCTAGGAGCAAGCCACTCAGTCTAGCCCACATTCAAGAGTAAAGGCGTTAGACCCCCACCTTTTAAAGGAAGGTAGGTCAAAGAACATGTGGACATACTTTCGATATCCCTTTGTGAAGGTTTTACAACAAGAGATTATTCTGTGACCCCGATGAGAAAGGACGGTGGGTTGTAATCTAGCTCTAAAGCGGGAGAACTGGGTGCAGATTCGAGGTGTGTTCGTACGACTCACAGAATTCAGAAACATACTGCAGGTAGACTGAGCTGGTACCATGAAGAGACGTGATGTGGAGAAGGAGGAGTGGAGTCAGGACGTGCTAAATGTGAGGTGCCTTTGGGATGGTGAGATGGGCATTTCAAATAGGCAGTGGTGCGTGTGGGTCTGTGGCATTAATCTGGGGGTTGTAAGCATGAAACCCATGGATGTAGATGAGATCATCCAGGCAAAGGGCATAAAATCAGGGGAGCCGAGGGCCCAGGGCAAGGCTACAGTGCAGTGTTCAGCTTAGACTTTGTTTTGCTTGCTTTCTGTCCTGTCCCATCTGGGCCAGGGCCTAGTTTGAGGAGCAGACGATGATTACTGCTCCCATCATTGGGTCCGAGCAAACCGAGCCATATGTACTGATTAGGGACTGGGAGATCCAAGGCTATGTTCACCGCAAGGGGCCTTTCTTCAAGGGGACCTGTTTCTGGTTGCTCCGATCATCCCTGCTGGAGTATTAGCTTGACTGCAACTGATTGCTCAGGCAAGGGGAGGGATGCATTTTTCTCACCTGGCTCCAGTATGGCCTTCTCCATCAGATGAAAAGAAAGTCCACTGTCGTGAGGTGGGTGCTGCTGGAGCCATGTTGGACATGAGATAAGTTATGCCCAGAATGATGCAGCTAATCAGAGTGCTTCTTATCTTTGGCCTGCACTCTCTCAAAGTGACCTTTGAGCCACCATGGTAATCATTACTTGGGTAAGTCCTGTCCCAGATTACAGTGACATGTGGCGAAAAGGAGCTCTATAACCTGCACGATGGCCTGCCACCACCCTCACTGCTGGCTGTCTTGCCCATGGAGACTACAAGTCCCAGCATGCATTGCACATGAGTCCTGGCTACAGCTTCCTTTCATAGAGAGGCCCTGGAGGCTCTCCCTCGCCTCTCCCAGAAATGTCCTTCCTCATCTTCAACCTGGCAGGTTGCCACCCGGGCCTTGATTCCAGCAAATGCTTTCCTTCAATGCAGTGGTGGTCATCTTTTCATTCCTGGTGGTTTTTTTACGCCATGATGAGACAGGAAAAGCGAGATGTCTAGCAGAATGCCACCTCCCTGCTCATTCATTCAGCCAGTGACCAGAACCCTGGCAAGATCCAGGGTTTTGTCAGATGGGAGCTGTGGTAGTGAATAAAAAAAGTGAAACCAGATGTTCTTTCCCTCCAGTTGTTTCATATCCATGCAGGGGCTTGGAGAAGGAGGCTGTAAAAATGTCACAGTCCTTGATTCCTGAGGCCCAGATTTACGCACCGTGTAACCTTGCACCATAAATCCACTGCCCTCGCCGGAGCATCGCTTCCGAAGGGGCAGCGCCCAGCTGTGGTGTTGACCAGAGGCAGCCAATGGTGCGGGAGGGACACGGGTGGGGAGCACAGGCCAGGGAGCCTGGCTGGGGGCCAGCGATTGCTTTTCAAGAATTTTAAAGAAGTCAAAAGATTTTTACAAGATTGGCTTGGCGTTTGGCCTTCTTAGGAGATAAGCCAGACTCTATTTTGCATTTTAGTCTGAAAGGGAGCTCGATTTTTCTTTGGAACGTATCTACACATGCAGGAGAACTCAGTGGGAATGAAACACACATAGGGGAGAGAGTTTCACTGCTGGTTGAAGTGCAGGCGGGAGAGAGGAGAGGAAGGCAGGGGCTCGACACCACCTGTCTGAGAAGGCCATCCTCCGGAAGCCAGAATGCACCCTGAGTACCACAGGAAGACATCCCACTTTGGCTTTAAAATGGTAATTCTATCTGCTGTGTGAAGAATTAATTAGGGGCTTGGGGGCAAGAATGGAAGCAAAGAGACAACTTAGGAGGCTTTTCTAGAAATCCAGGCAAGAAATGATGGTGGCTTGAACACGGTAGAAGACGTGAATGTGAACAGAAAACGGGCTTGGAGGTCTGGTGGTGACACAGTGGGAAGAATCAAGGGCGCTCGCCAGTTTGGTGGGAGTGGCTGAGTGGACCATGGTGGGACCGCTGAAATGGGGGGGGGTCAAGTTTAATGAGATTCAGACCTCAGTTTTGGACGCATTGGATTGGAAACGCTTGTAGACGTCTATGGGGATGTTTTAAAGAGACAGTTGGATATATGGGGCTGGAGCTACAGAGAGAGGCCAGGGTTAGGATATTAGTCTGGGAGTTATACTATAGACAGTAATTAAAAAGGTAGAAATGGAGCTGGTACTCAGACTACAGCTGCCCGTGTTGTTGACACTAACACGTGGTCGCTTTCTGACCTCTGTGTAGATGCCTACTGGTGCCAGGAGGCCTTAGGTCATGGATGCATCATTCCTTGGTCTGCTGCCTGTGCTTGACATCTGTCTGTCATCTTTCCAACTGAGCCCAGAGCAGCTCCGCAGTTTCCCCACAGGCCCCCTGCAATTGATGGGGGTTCACACGTGGTACAAAAACCCCTTACCATCTTGACTTTAGACCAGCAGCAGTCTTCCCAACTTCCCCATTTCTGTCTTTTTCATCATCTGGCTCAAATTTTCTGCTCTCAGACAACGTTTTCCCAGCTTGTTGACATTTTTACAGTAGGTAGAACCTTATTATCTTATTATTAGTCACTAAACCGGAATGCTTTGTTTTTCTATTTGAGCCCTGTTGCCTCAAGTGTTATGTTAGTTTCTAGCACATTCTAAATGACTAAGTTCTGAGAGCCGACTTTAAACAATGCTTCTAGGTATGTGTCTAACCAGTGGAGAGTCAGGGTGTCAGTCAACGATGCCCGTTTACAAGGATGCAGGTTGCAGTAGACCATTTTGTTCGTGCTTATTGTGTTTCATGAAATTTCTGTTCTACACAGCAACTGTGGTTTTTATTTGTTCTAATTAAAGAGTAACAATGTGCAGTTCAGTGGATTCCTCATATAAAATGCCTCAAATAGCCTCCCCCTTCCCCTGTCCCCAAATAAGGCTGAAAACAGACGCACGCTTGTACTGTAGAATTTAAAACTGCACTTGGGTGACTGAAGCCAGAACATATGTGCAGAACAGCTGAGGGTGTTTACTGTGGTCTGATGTGGAGCCTGTGGGCCAAGCAAGGCAGGCCTGGGGCAATTTGATTTACCATCCAGGAGGGCCCAAAACTAGAACTATGCTGAGCCCAGGATGGAACCGTCCTCTGTCCACACCTGTGAGCTCCAACCCCCACTGAATCTTTGAAGTTCACAGAGCTCTCCTGAAGGAAACAAGGGAGCCCACAGCTCTAGGCCCCGTGTCCAGCAGGGCTATCCAAAGCCCTTCTTATTCTTCCTGAGTATTTGGCCTTTGCTGGTACCGAGATCCCTCCCTGGACCGGAGCCTCAGACTTCATCCCCTTTTGGGAGGCTTGTTGCAGATAACTGGGACAAAATACAAGCTGGGGAGCCATGAGGGTACGTGGGGAATATGAAATCGTGTAGAAGGTCAGAGTGTTCATAGGAATGTGTACAGTGAGACACAGAGACAACTAGCAGGGAGCCCTGGGGAAGATCCAACAGGTAAGAACAGTAAATGAGCTCTTGAAACTAAGAAGGCAAGGTCATTGTTGGGGGGCGTGGGGCAAGAGCCAGGGGTGAAAGGGTTATGGAAGTCAGGGAGAAGCAAATTCCAAGAAGGAAGAATGATGCGTCATCACAGTGCAGATGGTTATTAAGATGAGAAGAAAAGTGCCCATTGGATTTGGAAATCCAGCAGTGACTGGTGACTTTAATAAGAGCTGGGGGGAGGAGGGGGCGGAAGCCAGCCTACAGGGGCAAGGAAGTGATGACAACAAAGACACTAGGTGAAGCTGCTCTGCGAGAATTTGGCCAAGACAGAGACAGAGGGCAAAAGGAGAGGGAGCCCACAGGGTGGAGGAGGAGTTTGGTCAGCTTGTTTCTGTTTGCTTGGTTTTGCTGGAGGTTGGAGTGAGGGTTTGTCACGGGATCCGCTTCAAGAAGAAGACTTGTTTCTCTAGAGGTGTGTCTGGAGGGAGGTTAGGAGTGCCAGGAAAAGACCAGGGAGTAACACACCAAAAGAAGGCGGACTCTTCAAATCCAGCCTCACCCCTTTGCCTTCATGATTCACCCCCGTCCCTCAGTGAAAGTCAGCTTGGTGTCATGGCCCCACCTGGGGGACAGTTCGCGTGATTCCTGCTATGGCCAGTAGAACATGTTGTCGTTTGTGTTGATTACCATTTTGGTTTTAATTGGGAAGAATCTGGCTGATGAGAGCAGGGGATAAGGGAAGGGGGAGGATGAGAAAACAGGGAGGGGTTCTCTAGGAAGGAGGGCAGATGGGGTCTGCCTGCAGGCAAGCCACCGGCAGGGCAGGAAGGGCAGGACTCATCCTTTGAGCCTGGGGAGGAGGTAAGGGTAGGGGTGAGCCAACATCCTGGGAATTCATGCCTCGTGAGCCCTACTTTTGCTCTTAAATAGGTGGCAAGGCCACCTGTTGTAGGGGATGACAAGGGTGGGCTTGATGACAGCATCTGAAGTCAGCTGTTGGGACTGAGGGAGATGAGCAGGGTCCAGGAGGGGACCTCCTCGGCACTGCTTGCTGGGCCCAGGTGGATGGCAGACCGAGGTGTCTCTGGCACAGATGGTCCAAAGTTGCCTCCATCAGGGCCATCTGGGTGTAAGAAAGAGGGATGTGTATGGGGATTCGAAGAGGGGTCGGGGTCCTAAGGCCTTTGTTTATTCTTTTGCCAATACCACACTGTCTTGATTACAGTGCTAGTCTTGATTTGTCAATTATAGGTCAGGCCTGTTGACTTCCTCTTAGGATTAATGCGAAGGCAACCTTCTTACTCTCTCCAATTCATCTCACCCCATTCTCCTCATGTAGCTATAACGGTGTTTTTAATTAAATCAGTAATCACTGTTTATACAACCAAGGCTATCAATATTGTTTATAGCAAATCTGAGTAGTGTGTTATGATTATATTTTTCTGTGGCCTTTTGAATTCCTTTTCGTTACCTATTTGTCTCATTCATTGCTTGTGTGCTTTTTAAATAGACGTATCTGTGGCAGTTTAAAAATATGGCCAAACGCCTTGGACCCTCTTCCCTTCAATATGGAGAACACTTGTGGTGTGTGTGGGCTGTACTCAGTGAATTTCTTCTAACTAATAGAATATGCTGGAAGTGATGGCATGTGACTTCTGAGACTAGGTCATAAAAAGCATTACATCCTCCTCCTTGGTCTTTCTCACGGATTGCTTGCTCTAGGGAAAACTAGTTGCCGTGTTGTGAGGCCACGTGATCAACCTTATGGACAGGGCCATGCGGAAAGAGACTGAGGCCTATTGCCCACAGCCATCAAGAACTGAGGCCTTCTCCGACAGCTGTGTGAGTGAACCGTGCTGGAAGCTGAGCCCATAGTCCCAGTCATGCTTGCGGCCAACCAGAGCCCCAGCTGACATCTTGCCTGCGACCTCAGCAGAGATCTGAGCCAGAATCTCTCAGCTAAGCTGCTCCCAGATTTCTGACCCTCAGAACCTGTGAGATAATAAATGCTTATTATCTGTAAGTCTTAGGGTAATTTGTCATGCAGCAATAAATCATT
This sequence comes from Ursus arctos, assembly GCF_023065955.2. Lineage (NCBI taxonomy): Eukaryota > Metazoa > Chordata > Mammalia > Carnivora > Ursidae > Ursus > Ursus arctos. The sequence continues at coordinate 11,282,816 of NW_026622997.1, read as the reverse complement.
AATATTATATCTCTAACTTCTTCCTGATTATCGCTTTGTCGCTAGATCTGCCACATTATCTACTCTGTCAAGCCTAATTGTTTTTCTCCTGGATCTTTCCATCTTTCTGCTCCCACTGGACTGGTTATTCTCGAGACCTGCAGCATACTTGGCGTCTTTCCGACCCTACTGATTGGGGTCACTGCTTCGTAGATCCCTATCCTGTCTTATTCTGCATTTTTATTCTTTTCTTCCCCTGAAACCCATCAACTATTAGTCCCAGGAAAAGGTGCACAAGAGATAATTTTCCTAATCCTTGAATGTCTAAAAATGCTTCTACTTCTGCTTCTATTGACTACTAGTCAATAGTAGTTTGGTAGATTACAGAATTCAAGAGAGAAAATGGTTTTCTCAGGGCGCCTGGGTGGCTCAGTCATTAAACGTCTGCCTTCGGCCCAGGGTGTGATCCCAGGATCCTGGGATCGAGCCCCGCATCTGGCTCCCTGATCTGCTGGGAGCCTGCTTCTTCCTCTTCCACTCCCCCTGCTTGTGTTCCCTCTCTCACTGGCTGCCTGTCTCTCTGTCAAATAAATACATAAAATCTTAAAAAAAAAAAAAAAGAAAATGGTTTTCTCTTAGAATTTTGAAGTCATTGATTATTCTTCTAGCATCCAATGTTGTACTTGCTGTCCAAAACCATTTTTATTCTTATTTCTTTGTGTATTACCTGGTTTTCCCCTCCTGGGAAGTTCCAGTCCTTTCCCTTGGCAGACTTTCCTTCATGGCCCTACGTCCCAGATTAGGTGTTATGCCCCTTCCGAAACAAATCACTCCACAAGGGGAATAAAATTAATATAATCGCCCTACACTAATCGAGATCTATGCCCCGGAACTGAAAATGAAGTTGGTCTTCTCTGCCAACTATGGCTTTTCAGTAGAATGTGGGGATTTTAGATAAAATCTGAACCCTATTAGAGGGGTAATAAGGCAAGCGCTATTGGTAGGCAACCAAAATGTCCACTGTAGCAACGTGGGTTTTTCTGCCATTCACTGTGATGGAAACCCGACGATCTGTCTTCTAAAAACTTGTTTAAGTTCTCCTATCTGCTGATATCCCTCTCTGTGCTCTTTGTCCTCACGGGTTCATGCGATTTTGTTCCTTTATGACCATTTTAATAGGATCTCTGAAGGGAGGCGTGATCCATGTGTATATTCGATCTGTCATCTCTATTTGGAAGCCCCCTACTCAATGTTTTTCAAGCTGCGAATTGTCACGTGAGAATAAGTTACGTCCAGTACTTAAACAATGAAACAGAGTAGAAAATGCCAGAGCTTGTGTCCCTCCCATAGTCAGTGGAATATCGTTTCACAAAATGTTTATTTCAACAACACGTGCATGTGTGTGCGTCTGTGCTGGATAAAGATGTAGCACGTGTTTTTTGCTCTGTGTTGCACACACAAATATTGCGGAAGTATTGCCCTAAAGAAATGTCTTCTGAGCATTTGGTGCCCTGTAATACCATCTTATTTTGGTTGGTTTTACAGACCTGAGGGGAAGATCTAGCAAGTATATCAAACTTCGGTGGGTATGACCTAACGAGTGGTGTACGTATTAGGAAACAGCCTCGCTCTCTCACAGAGCAACAAAAATCTCATGAGAATAAATGTGTTACCGTTATCATCCCGTTCCTTTCTGTTTTCCAGAGGAAGAAACTGATCCCGACAGACATGAAATGCCCGCACAAGGGGCAGGCAGATAGGCCTGAGTGCATTTCTGGATACTGAATGTGGCACGGGGCTAAGATCCACCCCCGATGGTTGGGGCTGGTTCACAGAACATGGGGAGCTCTGCTTCCAAGGCGAACCTGTCCGTTTAGTAAGCAACTAGCGAAAACCTGCATTCCACAAATGTTTGGAGAGCCTCAGACAAGACGAGGTGCAGGGTTTGGGCCGAGTTAGACAATGTAGTAGGATCAAGATTTGTTTCCCAGGCTGATTTTCACTCCAGGCCCTCCTTCCCAGGAGGTTGTTTTCAGCAAAGACTGATGTGTCTATTTCCTATGCCCAAAGACCTTCGGGACGTGCAAACGTGCTTCTGTGCAGCCAGTGTGCTTAGATCGAAATGTGGTGTGGCGGGGAAGCTCTTGCCTCTGTCTGAAGGGGGTCACCATCAGCCACGCTGGTAGCACGCACGGAAAGCTGGTGCTCAGCTCCCATCTCTGCGCGGGAGGGCGGGCCTGGAGGACGTCTCGGTCTGGCAGCCCTGGCTGCTTCAGTGGCCCTATTACTGGCATCGTTCTGCCTTTTCTGCTTCCCTTCCTCGTTGCCATTTTGCTGGTCTTATTACACTGCGCTTTCTGCTTGTCATTTTTAAAATTCTTTTTTTAAACAGCTTTATGGAGACATCGTTGACATATAAAAACTGTGTATAGTTAAGGTATATATACATGTATGTATTGTGAAAAGATCACCACAGTCAAGCTAATGAACGTATCTACCACCTTTACGTAGTTACCATCGTGTGTGTGAGTGGATAGTGTGAAGATTTCATTTGAGACCTCTCCTCTTTGCAACTTTCAAGTACGGTTAACTATAACCGGCATGCTGTGCATTAGATCTCTAGAACTTATCTCTGGAACTTACTCATCTTGCATAACTGACCAACATCACCCCGTTTCCACCTTCCCCCTGCCCCTGGCAACCACCGTTGTACTCTCTGCTTCTACGAATTTGACTCTTTTACGTTCCACATATAAATGAGATCGTGTAGCATGTCTCTCTGTCTGTCTGGCTTACTTCTCACGTAGCACAGTGTCCTCTAGGTCCATCCGTGTTGTTGCAAGAGGCAGGATCTCTTTCTTTGTCTTCCTTTTTTTTTGTTAAGACTTTATTTATTATTTATGTGAGAGAGAGAACATGAATGGGGTAGAGGGGCAGAGGAAGAGGGAGAAACAGGCTCCCCGCTGAGCGGGGACCCTGACACAGGGCTTGATCCCAGGACCCTGAGATCATGACCCGAGCTGAAGGCAGACACTTAACCAACTGAGCCCCCCAGGAGCCCCTGGATCTCCTTCTTTTTAAAGGCTGGATCATATTTCATCACCCGTATGGATCACCTTTTCTTTATCCGTTCATCTGCCAAAGGGCACTTAGGTTATTTCCAAATCTTGCCTATCGTGAATCAATCATGAGGATGCAGATAAGTCGTTGTGAACCTAAGTTATTTCCTTTGGGTATACACCCAGAAGTGGGGCTGCTGGGTCATGTGTTAGTTCTATTTTTAATTTTTTAAGGAAGCTTCATATTGTTTTCCATAGTGGCTGCACTTAAAATTCTTTGTTAGTCTGTATCTACTTCCTCCAACATTTTCTCCCTCTTCTCTTTTTAACTTAGCCAGTTATTTGTCTTAAGTTGTTTTTTCTTCTTTATTATCCCTGTTTTGCTCACTTTTGTTGTTATTGTCGTCGTTCTACTGCGCTTGTGTGCTTCAGTTTTTTCTTTTTCTTCCTTCCTCCTGTGAATGTTTCCCTCCCCCTTCTCCCAAAGGTTTTTGATGTCCTCCTTACCACTCATGTAGAAGGCCTAGAATGGGCAGAAAAATAGTTCGGAGACAGAAGGCAGTGGGGCAAGATGGCCTGGGGGAGATAACTGATGGGGAAGGTTCACAATATTAGAGCTGCACCCCCCCCAAAAAAGAGAGGGCTCCCCAGCTGCATCTTGCCCAATGCTTTCATCATATCACCCACATGAAGTCATAAAGGTCACTCTACCAAATTCGTTGGCTGCTTAACAAGACCTGAACATGTTTTGGAAGGCTTGAGGATGGGCCGAATCTAAGAAGAAAATATGTCACTTTTTTCACTCAGGTAAGAAAATGAATGGCCCAAGACCAGGATGGGGAGATGTGGCTGGAGCAGTGAAGAAGATTTAAAACGGTTTCAGCCAAAGCAGAGTAAGAAGCAGCTGCCAGTAGGTGTGAACCTTCCCTCACAAATGCTCAGTGGGGCAAGGTTGCATCAGAGAAGCTGAGGGTCTGGAGGGAGATGTGCTGGTCGGCATCACACTTAAGAGGGAAACAGCCACCATCCACGTTTGCCAAGGGCAACTGGGATGGTGAGGGACTTGAAACCACACTGTGCCAGAAGGGTTGAAAGAGATAGGGATGCATAGGGAGGTGAAAAAAGAGATGTGACAACGATATTCAAATATCGAGGAAGAGAGAGTAGACTTTTCTCCAAATAGGAGGACTACGTCCCTGGAGTTGGACTTGATTTGCTTTTTTCTCTTCTTCTTCTTCTTTTTTTAAAAATACTACTTATTTATTTATTTGAGAGAGAGAGAGAGAGAGAAAATGAGGTGGGGGAGGGCAGCGGGAGAGGAAGAAGCAGACTCCCCACTGGGCAGGGGGCCTGACACAGGCTGATCCCAGGACCCTGAGACCAGGACCCAAGCTGAAGGCAGATACTCAATCAAGTGAGCCACCCAGGTGCCCTGGACTTCATTTTCTTTTTATTTTATTTTATTTTATTTTTATTTTTTAATTTTTTTTAAACATTTTTTTTAAAATATTTTATTTATTTATTTGACAGAGAGAGACAGCCAGCGAGAGAGGGAACACAAGCAGGGGGAGTGGGAGAGGAAGAAGCAGGCTCATAGCGGAGGAGCCTGATGTGGGGCTCGATCCCATAACGCCGGGATCACGCCCTGAGCCGAAGGCAGACGCTTAACCGCTGTGCCATCCAGGCGCCCCCCCTGGACTTCATTTTCAACATATGAGGAAGGAACTTCGGATCAGTCAAGGGTGTCCAAAGATGAACTGGATTGCTTTATGCGGAAGTATGTCCCTGTCACTGGAAAAGTTCAAGCGCTTGGTGGAATGCTTCAGAAGAGTTTCAGACATTGGATGCTTGCTTGAACAAGCTGCCGGTGATAACCTCTTCTGGTTGTTACTAATGCTAATAACAATAGTAATAACTAACACGGATTCGCTGGGTCTGTGGTGCCCGATTATTCATCTACGTTATCTTATTTAATCCTTACAACAGTATGAGGTACTTGCTATAATTACTACCATTTTAGAGTTGAGGAAACAGGCTTAGGGAGGTGAAGAATGTGACCCAAATCTAGACAGATGGTCTAGAATAAGGCTTCAGTGGTGAGTGGGACTAAAAACCTCATATTTAAAGTCAAGAGAATATGTACTGATAGTTTAATACAGACGTGGGATGGGGGTTGGAGTGGAGTTGAATGGTTTCCTCCATTGGTTGCGAATAAGGGCAGGTGGTTTCCGTAGTGTTCTCCGGTATAGCAGCGAGGCATACAAGAGGAGCCCCTGAAGGATTAGAACAGAGCTGTCTTCTTTAGGTTGGTGGACTTAGTCTTAAACAAACGAATCACACTAACCTTCAAACAACGTAATTTTTTTCTGGCTTAATACTTTTTTTCTTATAATCCGTAAAAGCAATTTTATGGAAATTGCAAGTACCAGTTTAACGTTTGAATTACAGCATCAATAAGTTTGTTTCTGATGCTGATATGATCAGAGAGGAAGGGTTGACCGTCACCATTCCCTGCACCAACGGCCACTATTCTACTTCTCCATGTTGAAGAAGTAAAACAGAAAGACTTGGAGATCTTTTACGTTTTATTCAGCTCTTGATGTTGTTTTTAGTGGGAAAGTGAGTCTGAATACCTAGCCCGACACTGTTGGAAATTGGAAGCCCTCCCAGCAACGTGAAGTTCCCCATTCAGTTCCAAGTGCATTCTATTCTAGATTGTGAGTGTTACTTCTATAATTAGCATGTCCCCAGTGTGGAGGCTCCCTCGTCCTTTTCACTTGAAACCCCTGGATTGAATGAAGAGGGTGGAGGAAGGCCCAGAGGCAGACCCCAATGGTCAAGCATACAGAACTGGGGGCACTCAGAGTTCCTGGCACCGTCAGTCTTGCTACCCTGCCTGCTCGGATCCTGAGCCTGGCTTTCGGTGGGCAGGATTTGAGAACAAACTGTTCGTGAATGTTCGTAATCTCTCCCGAGGGAAATGTCAGGCATAGCATCAGATGGAACTACAGTGTAGGGACTAGTGAGGGACACACCTGGCATTCTGGGGCCAGGGTGGATGGATCTCAGCGAGGAGAGGAAATGAAAGGGAGTCTGGGGGTGGGGTGGGGGGATGTGTGGACATGGGGAAGAGACGGGAGTGAGGACCCTGAAGTCCGTGAACATAGTGAGAGCTCCGTGCTGGGCGTTTGGTCACCTGTGACCTTCAGCTCAACACTCGAATCTGCCCTCCTTTGGGGGCACAGTCATTCCAAGGTCTCCAAATTCCATGGCATCCCGAAGAAATGAGTAAGACTGCACAAGCCCCCTCGGCTCTCTGCCTCTGGGGACCTGGACGCAGGCAAGGCCCACTCCACAGCTCTACGTTCTTTCTTTCCAGCATGCCCGAGCTCTCCCCCTGGGTGGGACCCTTGGTGAATCAGAAAGGTGTGCTGTGGGAGGAGGGACGAAGGCCAATCCTTGTTGCCCGGAGCCTTTTGAGATGTGGAGCTGCTCTTACAGGAGGCGTTGGCCCAGGTGCCAGCTCGCATTTGTCTTGTGGAAGGTTGCCACGTTCTTCTGTCTCTGGCAAGGCCCGAGCTTGTGAGCTGGGAGCGTGATACACGTCTGTTCAGAGCCAAGTGCTGGTCGCAGAACTGGGTCACCTCAGAGACAGGCAAAGATGATATATCCCGATCGGTGAGATCGGGTTTCATACTTCCTTGTAAAACCCAGCATGTCCCCTAGTGTCTGTCAGCATCAAGGAGCTCCTTTGTCCTCTCATTCCAGAAGGCTGAAGAGCGAAGGGACAAGGGGCATCTCGCCTGAGTCCCCCCACACCCTGCTCTGTTCTCAGCTCTGGGCACTCATGCTGGATTCTCTGCCTGGAGGCCAGGAGCCCGTCAAACGCAGTCTAATGGGGCAGGAGGTGTCGGCTTCTCTCAGAAGCCTGTATCTTTGTAGTTTTAGATCCCCAGCAGGTGCCAGGACATGCAGCCTGGCTCTTTCAAGAGTGGTGTTTCACTGCCACGGCTTTGGGCTTGGAGGGATGTTTCTCTGTCTCCCACCCCGCCCCTCCTCTCGTGTCTTTCGAACTTGTTTTTCCACTGACGCTGGAACCCTAGTGCTGGTGCTCTTGGAGGCGCCCTGTAATTGCAGAAAGAAGCTGCTCTGAGTTATGAGCTGGCATATGCCGCCCCCTAACGGCTCCTGCCTCTTAAGTCTTCAGGCTCGGTTGGGAGGTTGGGAACAGCCTCCAGGGGCCTTCGTGGAGGGTCCCCAGCAAGTCTCCTTCCAAGGAAGCTGGCTCTTTCCCTACAGACAGCTCAAAGAACCGGTCTTTGCTCTTGGCAGGGGTGGGGGGAGATGGGGAATGTCAAAAGTCAGGCAGCTTCGGTATGTCTGGCTGGGAGCGAAAGGCTCCAACGTTTCACTGCCAGAGACAGAATAACGACTCTTCTCGTCCAGGAGCGCTCCTTGGACCAACCTCACCTAGCAGCCGAAAAAAGGATCGCCCGTCCTTTCCACCTGCTCCCTTGCAGGCTTCTCACTGTGCCCGGAGAGACAAGCACAGCACGGGTCAGCTGTGAGCGCCGAGGGGCTTCCTTCTCCTGCCCCTCGGACGGGCTGCATGCTGCGATAGGCCCCTCAGACTTCCCCGGCGGAGCCTCGAGAACCAACTCAAAGGCCAGAAAGAAAGGGAGGGAGAACACACAAACCCTTGGAATCCTGTCTGTTGAGTTAATGTTTGAAGAAGCTGAAGAAATCGGTTGGACCTAGTCCAGTTCTGTTTCGAGGGGAATCTGGGCCTTCATCAAGGAACAAGGTTCATAGGTGTGGGAGGAAAAACTGGGAAACATTTTGTTTTGGTAGCTGGGAAGCTTGTCTCTAGAAGTGATGGAAAGCAGCTAAAAGAGGAACTCGCTATTTCCTTCCAATAGGCCCAAATCTGGCCAAAGTGAAGCATCGTGTTATGAGCTCTGCTGCTTGGCAGGAAGCAGTGCAAAAGTTAGTGTTCACAAGTTTAGACTGTTGTCTACAGTGGAGCTTCTGGGGGGGGGGGGAGGGGAGACTTAGTGTGAAAGGGAGTGCAGCTCTGGGCTTCTCTGGCTTTTCTTAGACTGGGGGTGGTGGTCACAGAGATGATGCATGAAGTCCTGGGGAACTGCAGCTGGCTAGTGGGGGCACACCGTGGCTCTCCCCTGCCCTGTCCAGGGGTGAGGAGACCAGAAAGTGGAGAAGGTAGGATGGAGCTGTGAGTTAACGGGCTCTGGGCTTTCATGTGACATGTAAGCAGGTAGACCATTTTCACTCCCTTGCAGAAATGGAAAAGAAGCACTTAACATTTCTTAAAAATTTTATTTGGCTCTCCGGTTGCACAGACTTGTCTGTAATTAGGAAATAAACCTTTCCCCCACTCAACTGTAGAGAATGGAGTTTTTTCCTCCCTTCTGAGAATCCAGAGCAATTCTAAAACATAAAAATAAGAAGGGTCCCCTCATCTGAAAGAACTGACCTGAGATTTTGGCCTATTTGTCTCTGGGTGCCTGATGGTGCTGACTCAGCCCCAGACATGGGCAGTAGCTTTCTAAAGGGCCTCATATGATCCGATGAGGGCCTGTCAGAGATAGCTGGTCCTGCTCCCGAGCATTAAGGGCCTGGCACGTAAAGGGTAAAGCTAGCTCTTCCTGCTGGCTTCCTCCGGGGAACAGAGCTGGGTTGGAGATAACTTCAAGTTATTCTCTTCAACCTCAAGATTTGGTTTGTTTTATTGCCAACCCCCCCGCCCCCCTTCCCCCAACTTAAAGATGGTATGGTGTGGCTGGGAAGATGTTTCTCTGCCTTGTTCAGCAGTTATTCACTTTCCGCTTTCAGAACATCTTCTAGAAAGCCAGTGCCAACTCCGGAGAAACGTTTCCCCAAAGCCTGGTTCCTGCTGAGCTGCACACATCTGCTCTCTGGTTTTATTTGGGTAAAATCGAAGGTCAACGGAGGGCCCTGGGCTTAGAGATGATGTTTAACACAAAAGGGTGTGACCAAAAGACCTCTAAGAGGCCTTTAAATCCTTGACATTCCATGATTCCCTGTTAATGTTCTAACAGCGGTTGGAGGAAGTCAGCGAATTCCAAGTGTCTTGGCGTTTCCTAGGGGAAAATGGCAGAAGCACTCAAGAGTAGGACCTCGACTCATCGGAATGTAGGTGAGGCTCCAAGCACACCCGGTATAATAGAGTCGCATGCCAAACCCAGGCAGGCCTGCATCTCGGCTTTGTTGACCCACTTTGCAGGACCAGAGGCAAAAGACTTCTCTGAGCCCCGGCATCCTCCTTGGTGAATGAAGATGTTGTAAGCATTATTTCAAGAGTTTCGTGTTCAGCGTATTGTAAAACATAAATATTATTATTTTTTAAAAGACTGGATTAAAAGGCCCGAAAGGAAATGAAATGTAAAATTGGCTTCTGTGAGCCCTCTATGTCTTATCTGGACTTACGTTTCAGTAAATGAAAGAACTTGGGATAAAAGTACAAATAAAAGCTTTGGGAGAAAGGCGAGGAAGCAGAGAGTGGACATCTGGGCAGTCTTATAGAGAAACCAGTTCAGATCACAACCTGAGCCGTGAGAACAGTGCGGGGGAGCAGACGTTGGAGAAAGTGTGAAAAAAAAGAAAAAGAAAAAAAAAAGACCAGGGAGGGGAAACCTGAGAAGTCCACTTTGCCTGGGGAATCCAGTGGTGAATAGAATCTGACAGAACCTTGGGCTTATGGTCTGGATACCTGCAGGGAGAAGTTTTGGCTGGAGTGGAAAAGGGGACCTTGCAGGGGAGCCCCAAACTGGGAACCCGTCCAAAGCCACCAGCCTGCCAGGCCGAGAGGGGAACTTGGAGCGCCCGCCTGGTAAGCACCTGATTAATGAGTGAGCCGCTGGCTGGTTTAGGTAGGCGTGCACCTGTGATTTACCTAATCCCTACAAAGCTCACACCACGAGCTCCCCACACACCCTAGTCATTTTTCACTCTGACTGCCTGACTAAGCCTGGATTTTGCCAAGCAGACTTTGGGGGTAGGGACTCCTGAAAAAAAACAAATCTGATTTTCATCGGGTGGACTTGGCCATTCACAGAAATGGCAATGAAAGCAAAAATAGAAGTTACTTCATAAACTTGGGAGCTCCAGAAGCTATGATTGTACAAAATGTGAGCAAAAGCTCATAGTTGGTCTATCCTATGTTATTACAGACTTTACACTATCTTGGCGTTTTTGTGGCCTTTCTCGTATAGTCGGGTTTTTATTTTTGTTAACATAAATTTTTTAAACTTTTAATTTAAGTGTAACAAGCTTAAGAAAAGTTAAGAAAAGTTCCAAAGGCCTAAAGGTATAATTTGCTATAAGTTCACAAATTGAAAACACCTCGTATGACCGGCACTTCGATCAAGAAACAGAGCACGGCAGCGCCCAGGAGCCCGCCCTGTGTCCCCTTTTCCAGCATGAGCCCGTATCTCACACCATGGTTTCGTTTTGCCTGGTTTTTCTCTTTCTTCCCTCTTTTTAAAGAAACACTGTTAATCGTGGTAAAAGGCACAAGACAAAAACCTTATCATCTTCACCATGTTTACGTGTCCAGGTCAGGGGCATCCTGTACTTTCACGTGGCCACGCTGCCATCACCGCCGTCCGTCTCCAGAACTGTCTTCATCCTGCAAAACTGAAACGCTGCCCCATCCCCTGTTCCCTGCCCCCCACCCCCCGGCCCCCAGCCCCTGGCAGCCTCCCTTCGACTCTCTGCTCTACATTTTGGCCACTCTAGGACCTTCATACGAGTGGAATCGTACAGTATTTACTTTGTTGATGGGCTTAGGTCACTCAGCATGATGTCCTCAAGGTCCACCCATGTTGTCGCCTGTGTCAGAGCTTCCTTCCTTTCCAAGGCTGAATAAGATCGCACTGTGCGCATAGACCACACTTGGTGTATCGCTCGTCCACGGATGAGCACTTGGGTAGCTGCCACCTTTTCAGTCTATTGTGAATGGTGCCGTCATAAACGTGAGGGTAAAGTACCTCTTCGAGACCCTGCTTCCAATCTTTCGGATCTACACCCCAAAGTGGAATTGTTGGGTCATGTGATAACTCCATTTTTAATTTTGGGGGGAACCTCCAGACTGTTGCTCACAGCTGGTTTTGCCCATTTTAAACTTTATATACATAGGACTGTTCAAGACACACTCTTTTGTCTGGCTTTTTTCATTCAACCTTGTGTTTGTGAAACTCAGTTTTTACTGATATAATTTTCTAACGGGCCCCCAGTGTTGTAAGGAGTGACAGTGTCCTTGCTTTTTATTTGCTTGTATTGCATATTCTCTCATATCTTAAGCTATGTTTTTTATAGGGAGCTCCTCCGTTCTTTTTATCGATGTAGCATTGTGTCAGAGTATTGAGTGAGGCAGTGCATTTCTTCCTTAAAACTCAATAGAAACCTTTGCTGGACCCATTTATAGGGTCTGTGAGTCTGGTCCCTTGTGAGGACATAAGCCACCATTCTCTGTTTTTACTGCCTTATCAGACTTCACAGCCTGGAGAAGCAGATACCCAAGTGAATATTCCTGCACAACCCACGACATGGGCCACTCACATGGCAAACATCCATTCCAATTTTAAGATTGATTCTATAATTTTATGATAGAGAACTTTGATCAGCCATCCAATTACCATGGCTGGTAACCACTGCATAAGATAATATACCTCTGCATTTCCACACTTCCTCTAAACTGGCTTTTCTAATGACCCCTTCCATCCACAATGACCCAATTGAAATAAAAAAAAAAACAACCAAAAACCTGCAGTTGGAATCACATATTTGTAGAATCTCGGAAGCACCTATGGGTTTCACTGAATAATTTCCTTTTTTATTTTTATTTTTTAAATTCTTTCTGTAGAGAGCTGGGAGAAACATTCTGTAAATCAGATGATCTAATTAGCTCTGTGTTAACCTCAACTTTTTTTTTTTTAAGTCTGCCTTTATTTCTTTATTTATTTTAAGTAAACTCTATGCCCAACATGGGGCTTGAACTCACGACCCTGAGACCAAGAGTCGCGTGTTCCACCAACTGAGCCAGTCGGGCGCCCCATCAGCTCTTAACAAAGTCTTGTTTAAGTGTTCCAGAGAATCCCAGCTATGCTCAAGGAAGTAAGGGAAGCATGTTCTAACTTGGTCAGCTGGAGTGTGGTAAGCACATAATCGTTAGAATGACCTTAGAGGACAGTGTTTCTAGGAATAGAGATGGGAAGCTGGAGGTCCAGCTGCCCCTCCGTAGGGTCATCAGCATATGATTACAAATTGCTGGCAGATCTCCTCGCACGCTCCCTCGTACTCTGGGGATAAAGCACGGAGGAGGGAGGGCAGGACATGATATATTTAGGTGGAGTCAGGGGTCCTGGGTTTGAGTCCCTCCTCTGACACTTACCAGAAATGCAATATGGAGCAAGTCACTTGACCCCGCCGAACCTTGCTTTCTCCACTTGTGGAAACGGCTTAATTTATAGATTTTAATTGCATTGTGTCTGTTGTCTTTTTCTTAAGGCCTCTATTCCCAGAAAATCAGATCTTTGAGGTCCTTATCTTGCTGGGAGGTTTGTGGTGCAAGACTGACAGTAGAGTTTTCCTGACTCCAAACCCACCCTCTGACGTTTGTTTTGAAAGCTTGAAGTCACTTAGCAGATAATGCTAGCTAGCTCCCAGAAGATGGGGTGTGTGTGCAGAGTGTGGGGGAGGGGGTGGAGGGAATGGAGGCTGGCATTCTTTGTTCTGTTTTTGTTTTGTTTTTCAGTGAGAGGAGAATGCTGCAGAGCAGAGAGAGTGCTTTCCAGTGGCTAGGAAAAGTTGGTGGATTGGGGATTCTAGAAGGAGCCTCAAAAATTTGAGTCCTGGGCTGTCACAGTCCAGCTCTTATGAAAGTGGCCAAACCTGGGAGGGAATGGCTACTTGGCTCCCTACAGGCAGCATGAAGACTCTTCAAGGTACCCAGTGGGTCACTGCAATGACATGTCAGGGATTATAAGGGGAAACTAGAGGGGACCCACCTTGAATGTTCTCCTTTGCTTGTGACCCTGGAACCGTCTCTGCCTTTTGAACAACTGCAGAAACTGGGATGAGAAGTGAGAGTACCAAGAAGCGAAGGTTGAATTCATTTGATTTAATAGAAATTAAGAAATTAACATTTCTTATGGCCTTAGTTTCTAGAGCGAAATTCCTATGGGCCACATGTATAGGTAATGGAGAGTCCTAACGTCCAGCTAACATAACTACTGTGGAAATTAAGAGAGCTGGCTTATCAAATAATTAAGCTGGCCACCAGTTCCTTTAGGACCCAGCTCTCCTGGTTACAGAGAGAACATGCGGGCCCCGGGCTCCTCTAGGGGTTGGTGGAAGCGGAAATTTACCATGGGGCGGCAGGCTTCCCGGGGTTTCTGCGGGGGTGTCGGGTCTGTTGCCTCCATCAGCAGACCAGAGCAGGATGTGGAAGCAGGGGCTGCTTCCTTTGTGGGATGAAGCAGGGCGTTGCCTCTAAATGCTGACACTGCAGATTTTGCTTAGTTTATCAAGGAAGAGAGAGAGACTCCAGTGCATCTCAGGCCAAGCATCGGAGATTCTCTGACAGGCTTCCGTGTCCCTCCTCTGTCACGCCTCAACCGTCTGGTCCATTGCAACAGCAGATAGTGCTGGAAAATGATTGCTTTGCTCCTGTGGTAGTAAGTCATTCGCAGGGAACTTGAGCTCCTGATCAGGGAGCGCCATGGCCAGCAGCCTCTAGACTTGCGTTGAACACTAGAAATCCAATGCTCCAAAAATTGAGCCATTATTTTCAATTTTTTTAGTAGCCACATTATAAAAAGTAAAAAAAAAAAAGGTGAAATTCATGCTTATAATTTTTTTTGAAGATTTTATTCGTTTATCTGAGAGAGAGAGAGAGAGAGAACATGAGCAGGGGCAGGCAGAGGGAGAGGGAGAAGCAGACTCCCCGCTGAGCAGGGAGGTCCTCAATCCCAGGACCCCAGGATCATGCCTGAGCCGAAGGCAGACGCTTGACCGACTGAGCCGCCCAGGCATCCCGTGCTTAAGATTTTTATCCTCTGTAACTTAGTGTATTGAAAATACTATCACTGCAATATGGAATCACTATAAAATATCAAAATATATTAATATAAAAATATTCATGGGATATTTTATATTCTTTTTTGTTTTTCACCAAATTGTTTGCATTCCAGTATATATTTTCTATTTACAGTGCATCACAGTTGGAGCTAGCCACCTTTCAGATGCTCAGTGACCAGGTCTGGCTTCTGGCTTAGACAGTGCTGGTCTATACCCATGGTTTTCGATTGGGGTTAATCCTCCCCTCTATCAATAACTGCAGGTATATTTGATTGTTGCAGCTGGAGGGAGTGCTGCTGGCATCTAGTAGGTAGAGACCAGGGATGCTGCCAGACACATCCTACAATGCACAGCAAAGCAGCCCCAGCAAAGAATCATCTGTCACAAGACGTCAATAGTGCCAAGGCCGAGAGACCCCACACCGAACACTTCCCTTCTCCCTGCTTTTTTCCCACAGCAGTGAGATTGAGGCACCAAGAGCCAGGGGGTGGCAGGACAGATGCTGACACCCAGGTCCCCTGAGTTCAGCCCCAGGGCATTCCTCTACCTCACCCATGGCCTCCTCCAGCCATGTGATAGTAGCAGGTGTCCCCAGATGAATACAAGTGACAGGTCACAAGCCCCAGGCAAGAAACCAACCCCCCCCCCCCCCCCAGAGTTCCATGGCACAAACGTTTCTTTTGTGTTACATGAAAATTTCGGGAAAATTCATGCACTTGTCAGAACCTGAAGAATAGAAGAGACAAAGGAAGCACTGAGGTCAGCAAGAATTTTGCAGCTGCCGCTGGGCCAGCTTGGATGAGGTCCCTGGACCATGGGTGTCAGAGGGGAGCATCTTCCAATAAGATCAAATTCCTTACTTCACTGCGAGAGGACTGTTTTCTGAATGTCCGTGTCAACGTTTATTCTCATCAGGCAACAAAAAATACTTCTCAGTGATGGGAAGCCACAGCCTGGAAGTAAAATCACCAAGCGTGTTTCCCTTCCCTTTGTCTCCTCGGGGGTCCTATCCGTGCGCAGGTGCATAGATAGGGAACTTGTTAAAATGTCTGTGGAAACCAATAGAATGAGCGAGGGAGTGAAAGAGTTGCATAGAACAGCTTCGGATATAAACTAACCTTTCTCCCAGTTTGCTTCAGTGTTAAGTAACCCGTTGAGTAAGTGTCACCTTTTACAGTACTTCTCTCCTGACCCTTGATCTCCTTGGGCAGTGTTGCGGCTCCCGGCTTTCTGCGCGTGCCCAGCCCCACCCTGCATTCCCGCGTGTGTTTGTGGATGGCCCGATTCCACGTTGGGAAGTGACGTGGGAAGTGAGAGCCCCCTGGACGCCTTCCTCCCCCTGTCCTGGGCCCGGCCGAGGGGCTCCCTGTAAGAACCTCCCTTTCCCTCTGCCCTACGCTCCTGGAGACATTCCGACCACACCTCCTGCATCGGGGACCTCTGCACCCTCCTGGAGCCTGTCCACCCTCCATGGGGAGACGGCACCCTCACTGCGAGTTTCTGCCGACTGGGGGCTCTTGAGTCTATGCCAGGGCACACTTGGATATACCCGCTGCTTGACGAGCCCCAGGCATCATTTGTTCGCGGGTGTGTGTTTCATTCCAAGACTCTCGCTGGGTTTTGCCCGTCTTTCTGCCTTTTGCTGCTCATCAACTTAGCACAGGATGAGTAAACAGCCCTCAGACTGGCTCCAGCCATTTTGTGGTTTAAAAAGGAGCTCAGAGCTGTTTGAAAATGAGATTGGCAGAGAAGCGTGTGGCTGTCACATGTGGCTCCCTCCCGGCCCGGTCTGTTTAATCACGGGCTGACCGCTGGTGCTCTGACCCCCAAAGAAGCAGATGTCAAGGGGCTGAATCACACGGGGGAATTCCCAGCCCTCTGACCCTAGGCTGTGTGCTGGCCTTTCTCCCCCTTCCATGGTCCCTATTTCTCTCATGCCATCATTAGGAGATTGAGAAGTCTCTAATTCCATGGGGTGGGCTGGGTGCAGGGCCATTAGGACAAGAGGCCCAGCTCTGGGACATGGAAAATATGATGCCTTATGCTGAGAACGAGAGGCTTGTCTCAGAACAGAGGGAGAGCCAGTGACTTGGATAGGGATCCGTCTCCTTACCGACTGCCAGCTGTGGGGACAAAGCCCTGGTCACCCAGAGCAGCTAGTTTCAAGGGCACGGCCACTGCACCAGCTCCTGGTTCTGTGCGGCTGCCCAGTGTGCTCACGTGGTCGGTACATCCGCAGAGAGGGGACGATTCTTTTCCAGACCCCGAGAGCTGCTCTCTTCAGAGAATTAAACCATGACTATTTCTCTTTCCTCTTTCTCATCTCATGATTTTATTTACTTTGAACAAAATACACAGATGTCTCTCTTAAATGAGATGAAGCCCAGAATCCAGGGATCTGTTGGAAGCACCGTGGATCTCTCCCCATCGCTCACAAGAACTGGGCTTCATCTCCCTGTGTCCCTGCTGTCATCAGCTGGAGTGCCAGCCCTGCGTGGGAAGGGGGCGGCTGCTCCTTTGCCCTCAGCATCTCTGGGGCAGCTGGGCTGGGGCAGGAAGTGGCAGACAGAGGACGCTTCCCTGCTGCTGTGCGGCTGTGTGCAAACCACCCCCCCCCCATGCAGGCAGCTTCTGCAGCCAGACCGGGTTGCGTGTTTTTGCGCTGCGGACAGATGCCAGGACCAACGTCAACGCCATGATGCAAACAGCGACGCGAAGAGGAGAAAGAGTGTTTTGCATCCAGGTCCTGGTTTCACGGTCGTGTTTGCTGACCCAGCACGTCACTTTAGCCGAATCTTAATGAAAACGTTTTTGGACAGGGATGAGTGCCAAGGTGCTTTCATTAAAGCGATTTCAGAGCATCGTTGACCCAGGTTCTCAGTGGGATGCGGTGCTTCCTCTCAGGGCTGTGGACTGGCCAGTGTCAAAGGAAAGCCACATTTCACTTTTTCAGCTCCATCTGCTTGCGCTGCTGGCTGTATTTTTATTTTACAAGACAACACAATGTTTTGGTGGAGGGTGAATACCCAGGGGAGTCATTTTCAGGGGGAGGATATGAGGACATTGGCACAAGGAAAACTTTATGTTCTAACTGCATTTATTTTTCTGTTTTTTCTTTTTCCCCTATGATGGCTTAGAAAGTTGGAAATTCAGAAACCCTTAGAAAGACAGGCAGTTTGATTTAATGGTACACAAATGGATCTTAAAACCATCCGTCCCCTAGCTTGTCTATGCTGGAGAACTGTCAGGCCAAACAGAGCTATACAAACCGTCGTACGGCCCGGCGGCTCGGCCTCAGGCTGCAGCCGCCAGCTGCCCCCCCTCTGGAAGGGCGTTTGTTGAATCCTGGCCCTGGCAGGAGTTACTGCGAGTCATTACTGCTCACTTTTGCACCATCTCCTGAAAAGAAAACACACTCAGATGCTGGGTCTGGCCTTTCTCTCCTGTGTGGTTTCCAGGCCTTTGCTTTGCTGTCATGTCCCTTGTCCCCTAGAGGCAGTGGCAGGAAGCAGGGCACCCGGAGGCCTCACCACCAGTGTGTGTCCAAGGGAGGAGGCCAGTGTGGGAAGATGGCTTTGTCACCCTAACCCCACTGCCGTCATCCCCCAGGTCTCTCTCTTCTGGGTCTCATTTCCCATCAGATTTCCAAACAGGGCACTACAATCAGATCATCAAAGAGCTGCTGCTTTGGGAAGGCATATGCTAATGAGGCTGGGCCCAGGACCCTGCTGATCTCTTAGGGTGGCCCCCTTTCCTGGGCCTGGGCCTGAGAATGCCGTCCCCTCTCTCCCCTCCCCCTCGCTGCCCCCATCCGCAGTGCAAGGGGAAAGCAAGATGCCTGTTTGCCTTTCTCTTTCAAGACTGCCACTGATCAGAAATCCAGAAGGGTTCATATGGTCAGGCAGCTTTAGTCTGCTTAGGACACGTGGGGTATGGAAGAATTAGAACTTCTGTGCCCCCAAGACGCGGTACAGATTGAAAACATAATTAAGTGCAAAAAAAAAAAAAAAGTTTAGATTGATTCATAAGTGATCAATTTCTAGAATTTTCAAAGGGATCTAGAGGTTACTTATATGTAAGCCTCTGTTATGTACAAAAGAGACAGAAGGATGAAGCAAATGTCCTCGCGTTCAAAGCGCTCACAGTCTGGAAAGGAGATGAGACACACCTGCCCACAGAGCAGGTAGGTGAGAGATCCCCACCCACACACAATGAGCAGAGCCTTCCTGCTCCCCCCTTCTCAGCAGGGGGTGACCACAGGGGAACACAAATCAGGCTCCACTGGTGAAGAGTAATGAATACATTCACTAAAAAATGCTTGAGGGGGCTCTGACACGGTGAGGGATTGGGTATTACACAGAACACAGTGAAGGCTTCATGGGGAAAAAATCCCCTTACCCTCCCAGGTTCCACATCTCATGGTGATGGCTGAAAATCTCTTCTCTCAGAGTCAGGCCTCCTGCGCTTGGTGATCTCATTTCCTCCTCTCCTTTGTCAACCTCACACCACATCGCCCCCCACTGTCAGCCCCACTGATGGTGTTTTCCTTCTCTGCATTCTGTTGGCCGCCCCTCTCCATTTCTACACCCACTTCTCCCATCAGCCAATGGACGCTTTAGGGGGGCAGAACAAAGGAAGGGACTCCTTCCTGATAGTGCTGAACGTCACCGTCACCTGAGTCTTGGGCTCCTGAAGAACAGGGAAGGTTAATCCCCCAAACTTTGTGACTGGAATCTCCCACCCTTTTTGTGTTCTGGGAGATGACTTACTACAGAGAGCTATCCTTCCCCACCTGACTTAGATAAGACTCACTGTTATCGGCTGAATATATCCCCTCATAATTCATATGCTGGAGTCTTGAATTCCTAATCCCCAGTACCTCAGAATGTGACTGCATTTGGAGATAGGATTTTCAAGAGGTGATTAATTTAAAATGAGGTCATAAGAATGAGGCCTTAATCCACAACGACTGGTGTCCTTATAAGAACAGAAGGTCGGGACACAGACATAAACAGAGGGACAACCATATGAGCTGTCCACAGGGAGAAGATGGTCATCTACACACCAAGGAGAGAGGCCTCAGAAGGAACCAACCCTGACAACACCTTGGTCTCAGACTTCCAGCCTCCAGAACTGTGAGAAATAAATGTCTGTTGTTTCAGCCCCCAGTCTGTGGGGTTTGTTATGGCGGCCTTAGAAGACTAAGACACTGGCTGTCCAATCTTTCTTGTGACCACCATAAAACTTACGGATGACTCCAAGGCCAGACAGAGACCCTCCAAATTCCTACCTTCATTTCATAAATGATTAGCTCAACTGTTTGCTCCCCCGAACTTGCTAGACACAAAGGTAGACCTATCTTGTTCAGCTGACAGACAGACTCCTTCTGATCACAAAATCCTCCCAACTGTGAAATGACCCACCTCTGGCTTGGCTACTCCTCCCTAAAATATCTAGACAGAATCGCTGGTGAGACACTCTGGTCTTTGGATCTGGGGTGCTTTCCCTCCTGCAACAGTCTGAATAAAATCAGTGTACTTACCTGCTTGTCCTTTGTCTTTGACAGTTTGGTGTTGTGATTGGATGGGGCTGGAAGCCCATCTGGACCCAGGCTTCTCCGCCCAGAGGCTGAAGCCCCTCAAGCCTGTCATGTTCCTTTCTCACCTGGCAATCCAGGGATCCCATGTGAGCCCAGCTTCAGGCATTTGTCTGTGGTAGCGTGGCAGGGACTTAAGTTTGATTCTTGGTTTGAGTGTTCTTTTGGTTTTGTCCTTTTCCTGGCTTCTGTTTAACCTTGGTACTATGGAAACTCTGAATCTACTTCTCAGCCCTTTCTGAAAATCCCCTCTGATTATATATGACAATTCTGTTCCTTTTCTCAAAAAATGACAGGGTTTTACTGAGAAACACTTAGAACTGCAGTGGTCTCTTTGAGGCACCTAGACTCTCCTAAAACTGGCCCATCTAAGAGGCGCCCTCAAATTTCAGGGCTTTAAGATGTCTCCTCCTCCATGGTGAGCTCCTTGTGCTCTACAAGGAGGCTGACGAATGAGACGATGCCTCCAGTCTATCTCAAAGTGTACTTAAGAATGTCTCTCTCAGTGTTCTCTCTCATGAGCAGTTCTCTGCCTCCCCACTCCCCGTCATAACCTGTACTATTGGTGCTTCCTATCTATGATGGAAAGCTCCCGACCTGAATGCCCACCTGAACAAGGACTTACTCAGATTTCTGTGCTCTTGGTAAAGAATTTCCAGACAATAAGAGTAGGGAAGGGTTTATAATTAATTCAGACTGGTCCTCAGGACATATTCACCTGTGATTCCTGATTTATAACAACTTGTGCCGCGGCTGGTAGGTCGCAAAGCTGCCCAGTATGATTTGAAAAAGCCAGATGGGCCTCATCAGGGCCTTCCAAAAAGATCAGAACACTCCTGGGGTTTATAGGCCAAAACTGCCAATTGGCCTAAAAACCCCAGGGGAGGAACTTTGGAATCCATCCCCACTGTTTTCTCTCAAAAACTGATGGCCAACAATACAAGATTGCCAGTGACAAAAAGGTGAGCCCACCCCTGCAGACATAGACTAGAAGA
This sequence comes from Ursus arctos, assembly GCF_023065955.2. Classification (NCBI taxonomy): domain Eukaryota; kingdom Metazoa; phylum Chordata; class Mammalia; order Carnivora; family Ursidae; genus Ursus; species Ursus arctos. The sequence continues at coordinate 11,262,066 of NW_026622997.1, read as the reverse complement.
TGCTGGGAAGAACTAATTCAGTCTTGCTCTTGATAACTAGCTGCTCTTTGTTACCAATTTTGTAAACGGCTTAAAACCAGGAATTAGAGATTTTATCCAAAAATGTACTATAAACAAACAACATACTCCTCTCTCTGAAAATGTACACTCACTCCACACCATGGAGACACCATTGCAGAAAAGGTCAAGTCAACACAGTGCAAACCGAAGCCTTTAGAACTTAACTAATTAGGAGAAGCAAGCCAGGGCAGTCTGCTACCTCCGAACCCCCATAGAGACACTTGCAGATAACATCAATGAAAGGATGCTGGAGCTGGGAAGCCTGGCTTTAAGATGTAAAAGGGAACAAGAATCCAAATTCCATCTCCCTGATGACTTTCACTGAGGGACCCTCCCCTGTGTCTACACTAACATGCAAGAGGAGATAGCCATTCATTCCCACGAATGGGCACCCCGCTCCCTTCCTAGTGGGCCACGTACAACACATCCTACCATTAACACTTCTCATTTCCCACCCCCGCCCCTCGTACAAAAGCCATACTGTGGAGGGACTTGATTATTGTTCACATGACTGCCTTTCTCTGGACCTCTTCCTGTCTTACTAGGATCCCTCACTACCCAGCCTGGCTTTCTGCTTAGCTTCACTACTCAGTAAACCTTCTTGAAAGGTTTCCAACTAGACTATCAACATTCTTGGCTCCTGCAACAACCTCACTATTGAGATCCTTGGCTTCCTGCTCACACCTTTTCCCTTTCATGACTCCCCTGATTTTGACAGCTCATTGGTTACCACCCATTATTTATTGCAAGCTCTTCCCTGAAAGGGCCATAAGCTCTCTAAAAGCAGAATGCAATGATGCAGTCCTCAAGCTCATTATCTTAAAGCATGATACCCCCACTAAATGGAAGATTGTATTCCCTAAATGAATTAAGACTACTATCAATTTCCCTCTTCATGAGACCAAAAAAATGACTCCAAAGGTTTCCAGAATTAGTTGACCGTTGCAGAAACTGGACCCCTAATTTTCCACTATTGTGTCTCCCTTACATGTCACGGCTAAGGAGACCATCCCCAAACCCTTTAGTGACTCTCCTTCGATACCTGCATTTCAAAGCCTCACGTCCCTTCGATCTTCTCCTCCCACGTTTGCATTCCCTGTTTTGGACTCATTGTCCTTTTCCCTTTTTATGAACAAAAAGGAAAAACATGTTTTGGGGGCTTCACCCTATGTCTTATAGTCAATGTGCTGTTGGAGTTATGTTATGGAAATAAAGTGGGTCTGGGTCACCCACCAAAACTGGAACCCAAATCAGTGGCCTATTGGAGGCTTTCCCCAAGGAATTAAATATTCTTGAAATTGAAGTTCATAATAATGGCCACACCCTCAAAATTAAAGGAAACTCCTCGTGTGACAAATATGTTATAATAGCTGCTTCTTAAGAAAAATTTCCTTGATTACCTGCATACTTCCCATTGCTCAACCTTCTTTAGAGATGGAAACTCTACTTAAGAAGCTTAGGGCACATTGACTGCGAATACCTCAGCCTGATAAAACTAATTGGAAATATGTTGGAAATTTGATCCGGTCAAATGAGCTTTGGAGATGCCCAGATGGTCACTGGGTCTCTTCTCTGTCCCTTACCTGACCACAACCTCCATTTACCTGACCACAACCTCCATAACATTGCACATCATAGCAAAGGTAATCTTAAAGGTCTCCTCCATGTCGGTGAGGTTGCTTCTGCAAACTTCATATTGAGCAGATAACGTCAAATTGCCCCATGGGTCAGAAACACAATCCTGGTGAAATGTAAATGCATGACAAGGATAAGAGCCAGCTCCCTCTGTCCCTGTCTTATTGACAAATGGGTTATATCCAATTGCCAAAGTCTTATTAACATGAACATGTGTCTAACCTTAGTCTTATGTTTTTAAGATAATTAAAAATGTTTTTATTTTATTTTATTTTTTATTTTTGTTTTTTTGTTTTCAAACTACCGGTCTACTGCTACCATTGTAGTTTCTACTACAAAGAATTTTTGTCAATTGGGGAATCCTTCTGTTCTTCTCCAGTGATAGAGGAACTCATTTCATTGCCTAGATTATGTGGGACATTCAACAAATATTCCCTTTCTCACAAAAATTGCACTGTCCTTATCACCTTCAATCCTCTGGAAAAATAAAATAGGTTGATAGTGCTCTAAAACTTGAATTCATCAAGCTCACTCAGGAAGTCAACCTGCCATGGCCCAAAGTCTTGTCTTTAGCCCTGATGATTCTTTCCTCCTCCCCCTCCAGTCAACACTGATTGTCTCCTTATGAAATAATCAGCAGCCCAGTGAAGATCCTTTTGCTCCTCCTGGACATTAGAGGATCCTAACCTGATATAATCCAATGTCCTCAAATACTGCCAAAGTCTAATTAAATACACTCCTACTTACCACCAATGGGCTACATCTGCTTCTTTCCCAGAGGCTCCATGGCCGTCCTTACCTGATCTACCTGAGACCTGATTTTCTGGAAAGATACCACTGAACACCATTCTTGAACCAGGAAGAATGGACCTTACGCTGCTCTCTGAACCACCACATTGCTGCAAAACTACATGGAGTACAACCTTGGGTTTATGTTTCACAATTAAAAAGAATTGTAAGCCATACTCTGAATGGAAATCCATTCTAGTGGGAGACCTTAAACTGAGGTTCCATGAAAGCCCCCAGAAGCAGATGACACTGCAAAGAGACTGCTTTCACAAGACTCTCAGAACAGGTAAATGGCATCCCCACCTGTTGGGCATGCATCCTGTCCAGAGTTGCACAGGTAGACCTTGCTTTTTCTTTTTTTAAAATTTTATTTATTTGACATTTTTAATTTTTTTAATTTCTAATTTTTTTAATTTTTAAGCAATAAAGTACTTTTTAAATTAAGATATGACTTTTTTTTAGACATATGCTATTAATACTTAATAGACTAGAGCATAGTGTAAACAACTTGTATATGCACGGGGGAAGAAAATTTCATTTGACTTGCTTTATCGTGATATTTGCTTTATTGCAGTGGCCTGACACTGAACTCACAATGTCTCTGAAACATGTCTGTAAAGGCTACTCTGCAGCCATTGACTTAACAAATGAGTCAATTATATATCATGATCTAGCAGCCCAGAGAACAATTCTGCCTCCAGCTGAATTTGTGCACAGTGGCCAAATCTGAGCTGACAACTTAACCCGTGGCAATCAAATCTGGACTGATGGTGGCGCGGATCTGGACATCCCCATTGCCTCATTTCCAGACATAGTTGTTCCAGCACAACCACATGATTGTGTTGAATGAGAGTAGAGGCTGGCAATATTGAACTTTACCTGAGCCCTGGCACTTGCAGAAAACAGTGAGGGCTAATCCCCTAAACTTTTGTTCTCCAAAATCTCCCCTTTTGTGTTCTGGGAAACAGCTTATTGCAAAGAACAGCCCTTCCCCATGACTTAGATAAGACCAGCTGTCCAGTTGTTCTTGTGACCCCACAAGGATCATGGATGACCCCATAGTTTACCTGTTTCAAGGCCAGACTGGTCCTCCAAATTCCATCTTTGTTTCATAAAGGATTACTGAACTATCTGTCTTCCGAAATTAGGTGGACACAGAGATAGACATTTCTTGTCTTGTCTTGACACACTTCAGATTATAAAGCCATCCTCACTATGAAACGACCCACCTGTGACTTGTCTTCTCCTCCCTATAAACACGTAGACAAAACCACTGCTGAGACGCTCTGGTCTGCAGATCTGGGGTGCTCTCCCTACTGCAACGAGAAGCTAACTTCTATTGAGCACTTAGTATGGGTCGGGCACTGTGCTGAGGGCTATACATATTACTTCATTTAATCCTCACAACAATTCTATGAGGTAGGTGTTATGCTTTCCCCCAGTTTTTGGAAGAGGAAAGCAAAGTTACATAACTTGCCTTGGGTCCCATGAAAGAAAATGGAGATTTGAAGTTCAACTGCAGCATTCTTCCTTTACAGTCTGAGCTAAGGCTCTGAATTTTCATACATTCAATACTTATCTACGTATTTTGCCATACTAGTAATAGAAATCCAAAGTGCTCTGCAAAGCCAGGAATTAAGAGATAGAGGAAGGTTTATAAGAAGGTGGCGTTTGAGGATCGTACGGAGGACCGAAAAAGTCTTTGTGGAGCAGAAATGGAGAAAGGACGTTGGGGCCGTGAATGGGCTTATGTCCAGCAGACACTAGAATCAGGGTCTGGACTCAGGAGAGCTTTTTTGGAACCAAGCTGCGGGTTTAGGAATCATCTGCATAGAAATGCTGGGGGACATTGAGAGAGTTTTCAGAGCATCGGTGGGATTAGCGGTCACATGGCCATGGGTTGATGAATTAGCAGGAAAAGGCAGAAAGTATCAAATGCTTTTTCAAGAAGTCTAATGGCGAAAAAAATGGAGAAAATATAAAAATAACTGAAGGGCAAGTAAGGTCGGGCAAGTGCCTAAAACATACATGTCATGGTGACATCTGTAACCCATAGAAGTAGACACTGAGCTTTGCTATTTTCCAGGTACGGGGCTAAGCACAACAGTATTCGATCCTCCCCCGGATCCTGTGAAGTGGATACCACAGCCATCTCCGTATCACGGAGGATAGGGAAGCTCGGAAAGGTTAGCAGGAACTTGCTGGCCATAGAGCAGCTGGAGCTCTTATTCGTGCATTGCCTGTGGGAATATCAATTCGTACAACTGCCTTTGGACACGGTTTAGCATTTTTTATAAGGTTAAACATACGCTTTCCATAAACCTTAGCATTTGCTCTCTGAGGAACTGGTTCTTTCCAAGAGAGGTGACAACGTGTCCATATACACACTTGACCACTAGTGTTCATAATAGTATTATGCATAGGAGCGCCACATTGGAGACAACCCAATTGCCCATCAATAGCTGAACGGATAAACAAGTTGGGACATAGCCATACGATAGGTCACTACTTTGCAATAAGAAAGACCTGACAACTGATATATGCAACCCTTAGGGATGAACTGAGAAGGCATTATCTTAAGAGAGAGAAGCCAGACACAAAGAGAGCACAGATAGCATGATTTTGTTTATAACAAACTCTTGACAAGACAAATCTAATCTCTAGTGACCAAAATCAGATCAGGAGCTAAGGGTACACATTTATTACATAGGAGCATCTTGTTGTGTGTAAATTATATTTCGATGAAGTTGATATAAATTTAGGCGTGTCTGGGTGGCGCAGTCCTTTGAGCCTCTGGCTCTTGGTTTCCACTCAGGCTGTGATCTCAGGGTCCTGAGATGGAGCCCCGAGGCACGCTCTGTGCTCAGCGTGGAGTCTGATTCGATTTCCCCCTCTGCAGCTCCTCCGCCCCGTGCTGGCTCGGGCTCTCTGTCTCTGTATCTCTCTCTCAAATAAATAAGTAAATCTTAAAAAAAAAAAAAGTTGATATAAGTTTAAAAACAAAAGAGAATACTGACACGGAATACTTTAAAAATAAGTCACAGAAATATAAGCCTAGAATTCTATTTAAGAAATAATACCATTTTAATTACTTCCTTATCTATGTAAATACATGATAAAGGACCCAGAAAAATCACAACGAAGTGATAACGGAATGTCACCCAAGGGTAAAGGAGCAAGATGGAGGGGGCTTTGCACTCACAATAAATATATGTTCACGCTGTATTGTTAGGTCTTTATAATAGTGTGTATTTATTGTTTACTGGCTTTAAGAAAATGATAGAAAAGAAAAACACAGACATACACACAGACACAAAGGCACCTTTCCCAAGTCACATGAATCTGAGCCCAGTTTTGACTATAGAGCCAGAAGCCAAGAGCCCCTGGGCACAGGGGCTGGACTATGAAGGGGGATCACAGTGGCCTCCCCATGCGCTCCAGGCACAGGACACCAGGCTGAAGGAGCCGATGTCCCAGCGGCCACCTTGCATGCTCTCCTGGGCTCTGGACATTGTGGTCGCTCCACGGATCTTGTGAAACCACTAAGCCAGACTGGAGAATGCTTCAGTTCCACTCACTGTCTCATAATATTTGGCTACAAAGCCAGAATAATTGTGAACAGTTTTTTTTCTTGATAAGTGTTTTCTGAAGGAGACCCTTTCGGATGTCACAAGCCGAGGGGAGAGGGTGCTGCCGGCCTCTAGTGGGGAGGGCCAGGGATGCCACTCAATACACATCCTGCAAAGCACAGGGCAGCCCCCCCAGCCAAGGATTATCCTGCCCAACACGTCAGCAGTGCTGAGGCTGCGAAGCCCTGATGTAGACCACACTGCTTCCATGACACTCTTCAGTCTTATCTAAGAAATAGAAAGTTTGTTGTAATGATGGAGGTTGATTCTCACAGTTGTGTTTTATCTTTAAATGTCACCTGAACCATTACGTGGACATAGAGACAGAAGAGTTGCCTTCTTGCTTCTGGACAAAAGTTGGTCTTGGGCAGTACCTGAAGGGTGACTCGGGGAAGTTCACGAATGTGTTAGAGAGCCCTTGGCAGTGGTTATGGTGCCCTGGGCTCTGGCCTTGGCTGCTACATGCACCTGCTGTGGGCCGCTGTCTCGGGGGCAACTCCCACATCTTCGGCTCTGCTCTGGTTCCAGCCTTCATTCGCCAACTAGCTCATGTGTGAGCCGGTCTGGGGTGTTACTGAAACAGGACAGCATATAACGGAAGAAGGAAGAAGAAACCATCCAGCACAGCCCGGCTACTCCCAGCATGTGCTCCTCGTGTGACCCGCTTCCTCTCGTGCTGAGAAAGGAGGAGGCCAGGCGGGCAGGAAGGCTGGCCAGGAGTGAGGTCCCAGCTTGGGGACTGGTCGTGTGACAGTGGGCTGGACAGAGGGAACTCTGTGGTGCTTGTGTTCACAGCAGGTCCAGGCGGAGAAGTGGCTTGCCAGTATTCTCAAAGAAACTCTCAGAAAAGTGGTGACCAGCCTTGGACATTGCAATGTCACTCGCTGAAAAGAGCTGTGAGGCCCCCGGACCTTGCAGGCGCTTAAGTGTCCGACTCTTGGTTTCGGCTCAGGTGGTGGTCTCAGGGTTGTGAGACTGAGTCCCGCATTGGGCTCTGCAGTCAATGGGGAGTCTGCTTGAGCTTCTCTCTCCCTTTTCCTCGGCCCCTCCTGCTCATGCGTGCTCTCTCTCTCTCTCAAATGCATAAATAAATCTTAAAAAAAAAAAAAAAAGAAAAGAGCTGTATTTTTTTCCAGGATGAATTCTAACTCACGATATTTCTTATTAGAGTAATTCCAGAAGTTAGTATTTTTCTTTAATTTTCGTGAAAGATTTGCATTTGTGTTTTTGTTTTCAAAAGCAAGTAAGAGTAGGTGGTTTTAAGAAATATACATATTAAATACTTTTTGTAGGTTATCCACGCACGTGGGAAGACATTTAGCTATTACAAAGGGCATACAGTAAAAAAGAAGTCTTCCTTTCAGCTTTGGGGCAGCTGCTTCTGTTTTCTTCACAAAATGATCTTTGGAGGACAGACGAGGTTGGAGAGCAGCTGCTCTAGCTGTTGCTTTAGAAAGGAACAGGGGCCCCAGCCAGCCAGCCAGGGGCCGGATGGAACTGCTTCTAGGAGAGGATATTCTATTCCGGACAGACGTTTACAGGGCAATAAACTATTGCACACAACTCAGATAGTTGCCCTGCTGCTTGTTGATAAAAGAAAGTGTGTGTGTGGGGGGGGAGTCAAGGGATAGGAACAAGGCAAGAAATTGAGGCTTTTGGAGTTATAAGCTGGGGTTTTACTGGGTTTTCTTCTGGAACAGTCTGCGCAGGTGTACTAACCAACCACCTCTGTCTTCTTTTCTATGGCGTCATTTTCATAGTAAGTGGCCAATACAGGGGAGTGACATGAGTCAGAAGGATTGCATAGGGTTCCTTGGTCTTTCATGTGTTCTTAGAACCCTGCCGTCTTCTTTCTGTGTTCAAAGCAAGTTCTGGTTTGCCCAGAAAGCCCGCTTCCAGCGGCCATCAGTGCCCTCACTTACTCAACATAGGCTGATCATGTTTACCTGGCACTGGTTTTGAGTCTCGCTGGACTCCCATGCATGTGGGTCCTCTGGGATTTTCTGCTCAAGGGCCTCACGGACGCTGCCTATGAATGGGGCAGCAGGGTGGGGAGGGGGATGTGCATGCTGTGTCTGTCTCCTCTGTTCTTGGGTATGCTCCATTGTCCTACAGAACTTCACTCACAGAATCTGAGTTCGAAGATGAAATTATTAAGATTTTCAAGAAGGCGACAGCAAAGCATAGAACAAGTGTGGGGCCCCTCTGAGCACGGGGTTCTGAGCAGCAGCACAGAATGATGGCCCTGCGGTGTGATGTGAAACTGAGACTGCTGAAAGTGTCTTAAAACCATGAGATGAGCTGCCTGAGGCCAATACCAACATCCCAAGGACAGTAGAGCCACAAGCTGGAAGGAACTGGGTTTCTTGATGACATTGCCAAGCCACAACTTTAATCCCCTTGGAGCTTGCTGGGCTTCTTATCATATGAGATAAAAATATCCTTGTTTTTAAAGCTGGTTGGAGCTGGGCATTCTGTTACTTGCAGTTGAAAGTATTCTAACATATACAGGGGTGCATTCTGTCCATAATGAGTGAGTGCAGGACAGCCTTACCTCCTTTCTTACCAGGCTGCGTGTCTCTGCTCCCCGCTGTTGGCAAAGCTGGATACGTAAAACCAGGGGCCCCCTTGTTAGTCCTGATAAGGCCTGAAACTGAAAAGCTGAAGGAGACGAAAGGAACCAAGATGGAATGCCATTGCAAACAATTACCTAGCCAAGACACGTGCTCTCCTTAAAGACACTGCATGTACCTTCACTGTCTCCTTTAGGTAAATGGTCATCTTGTAGGAGTCTCCCGTGACCTGAAGAAGCCTCGTCCAGTCCCACCCAGGGTTAAGTGAATGCATCGAGTTTCCCTGTCTCTCTGTGTTGGTTCCTCTTGCTTCCAACTTCCGGGTCATTTGGTTTAGGAGGTTTACAAAAACAAAATGGAAAAGTAATAGCATAAACAGTACATCTGAGACCCTCCAAGTGGGACCTCAGAAAACATTAGCCAAGCAACAGAGCCATGGCAAATCCTTGCAGATAATTAGACAATTCTACCAGCCTGCGTGGGTCTATCCACCTTTCCTGGACATGGTAAGTGCCCATGTACGCCAAGAGTGCTTGACCCATATCATAAAGGCCTCAGGAGATGTTGTACAGACCGGTCTTACAGATTCAAAGCCATCCCCTTTTCTTTACATGCAGAGCCCAAGCCCTGACAGTGGCCGCAGACGGGTTTCTAATGTCACAGTTGCAGACTAGGGTTATCGAACACAAGTAGCTGGAAAATGCTAAGAATGACAATGTTGTTATCAACATTCTCAAGTGCCTGCAATTCTTCGCAGGAGTTTATGGCTGGCAAAGTCCCCTCGAGGTGACCTGGTCTAGCCCTGCCATCGAGGGAATTGAGACACAGGTGTGGCTTGCTCAAGGTCACCAGTTGATGCCTACCCGGGATTGGGTGTTTTGATTTCCTGCCTCATGCTCTTTCCCCTGCACCCCACCCGTCTCTTACTGCTGGCTAATTTATTGCAGGCTCTATTTCTACCCTCTCCTCTAAATGCTTAATGTGCACAGGACGCTCTCTTCAGGATAAGATCGCACTTTTTCCCACATTACTTCCCCATCCTCTCTCTTCTCCCCCAGTGCTGCAGAGTCCCCACGGCTGTGGAGTCTCCAGCTGAAACCAGTTAAGAGGGACTTCCTGCCAAGCGACTGATTCCCAGCGCTCAAGTCTGAGCAGCTGGGTATGGAGGAGTCTCGGTTGTATTCTTTCTGATAAGTGTTACATATCAGCTTTGATCTAACTTTGTCAGGCTCAAAAATGTGCCTGAGTTACTCTGTAAACAATCACAAAATGTCAGATTTAGAATATAAATGCGATTTATTTAGAACATGAAGGCGATTCTCTAACTGTGCTCCAGGGAACTCTAAGGGTTCCTCAGGGGGGTGCCTTCCATTCAACCTCTAATAGCAGGTGAGCTGGGGAGCTGAGCAGACTCAGATTTAGGCCTTTGTCCCCTCCCCTGAGTTATTTCATTGGGTTGAGGTTCTGTGTACGGTTTCTTGTGAAGAAAGGGGTTTGATGCTACAAAATGGCTTTCAACTCTGGATCTAGTCCCAGTGCTCTCCTTTTAAACGTGGAGAACATGGAGGTTCAGAAGGAGGCAAGAGGAAACTGTAATAATCCCGTGCAGAGCTGCACAACTACTTAGTGACAGAAGCGGGGCTGGAAACCTGGTCTGCAGACTCTCCCCCAGCACCTGATAGAGATGACCCGGCCCCTCCAACAAGCTGTATTTTCGGCCTGATAGAAAGACAGAGCTATGGGAACCAGCACCACAGTGGGGGCTCCTCTGGACAAGGAAAGGGACAAAATCAGCACTTAGCAAGTTGACGACTGAGTGCTAGACACTGAGAAGACATACATTCACTCTGTCGGAGCAGACTCATTGGGCGTCTCTTCTGTGCCAGCCACTTGGCCTGGATACCACCGCTGCCTGCCACAGGGACTCTTTCCTCAAAGCTTCCCAGCAAGGCAGCCGGAGTGGGGAGAGGGGAAGTGCCTGACAGGGTAACACGACGAGGAAGTGGAGAGCTACATCTGAACAGACAGCGATTGCACTCCAGACCTGCTGTCCTGGGCCTCATTGTGTCCCTACACTTCGTGTGTGTGTGTGTGTGTGTGTGTGTGTGTGTGTTTGCACGGGCTCAGGAAGCCAACAGCTGCCAGGTGCATGTGAGCCTTCCAGAGACTCGAAACTCAGCAAAAAGAAAAAAAAGAGAGAGAAAGAACAACTTGCGTTTTCCCTTACCTATTTGGAAAGTGGTAGGTCTCCTTTCCAGGCCTGTTCTTGGTGGGGGAGGGGAGGCACAAGCTTTATGAAGTGGAGTTCCCTTCTAGCCCTAATCCATCTCCCTGTTCAGGCTTTCATGATTCACCCACATGCAGCTTAGCCGGGCGCCCGCTCACAGTGGAAAACATTGCTCACCCTGCAGCTCAGCTTCTGGGTGGGTCTCCGAGCAGCTGTCCCTCGGGATCCGGGCATGGGCGAGGCTGAGCACTGTGCATGTGAGCGATGGGGTGATAACAGCCATGAGCTGCAGAGGGAGAAAGTGTTTGCCTTCATGGGGGGGGGGGGGGCATTGGTGGTGTAAGAAGTTTCCAACTGTCCTTGTCTTTCAAAAGACAGTGTGTCTCAATAGAGTGCTAGCAACTTCTGAAGATATTCCAGGCCTTGTTTGTTTGGTTCTGTTTGAGGTTTCTTCCGGCTCTACTGTCTGGCCTCTGCTCCTCCAGATATTCTTTGCAGAGACCAGGAGTCATTTTAACAAACTGGGTGCTGGGGGGGGAGGGGCTGTTGAAAAGAGGATGGAAAGGAAGCACAGGGGCTGTGCCGTTTGTACTGGGAAACGTGATGGCTGTCATCCCTTCAAACGCTGACCTTTCCAGCCTGGTACCCAGGATCTTTTTTTCCTGCTCTTACGGGGTGCTGTAAAAAGTCGTTGACGGCGATGGTTTGGTGGGAACTTGGGCACGGCCATGTGGCTTGAATTTTAAAGCTTGTACTCCAGATTTGCTTTGCAAGCTATAGATGTAAATGCATTGTCCCTCAATTTAAAAATTGTAAATCTTTATGAAAACATTTGGACTTAAGTAATAAGCTCAGTAAAGTATTCCAAGTGAGCACAAAAGTTATGAGGAAATGAAAACCACAGCATCTTTTGACATCTTTCTCATTAATTTTTAAGTTATTAACTTACAATCTTATTCTCTCCCATTGGAAAGAGATCATTTTCTATATTTCTTCTAAAGAAGAATGAAGCACCTTGTTCCCCAAGGCAGCTCTACCAGAATATTCCATTCTTTTTTAGCCACTACTTAGCAAAGACATGGCAACTCTCGGCAAATTACCTCTGGGCCGATGAATGCCAAAAACGAGATTTGGGGGTGGTGGTGGCTCGGTGGCCCTGGACATCAGAAGGTGGCTGTGACTGCTGTGGTTTGGCCAGCAGAAGTGGCCTCTGCCCACCCCACCCCATCACTCCTCACCGGGTGAACACCCGTCAGCATCTCCCTGCACCCCCCACCCCCAGGCAGGGCTCTCCAATAATGTGGCACAAATCCTGGGCTAGGGGCCAGCCTGTCTTCCTCGCTTTGTGAGTAGTGGAGAATGAAAACAACATTCTGCACTTTTGTGCTGCTTTCTGACCTCCAGAGTGCCCTGTCTGCATTTTCCCCCTACAGGATTCCAGGTAGAATCCTGACCAGGATAAAACAGGTTGTCCACCCCTAAGGGGAAGATGTTACTTGGTAGTGTTGGTATTCACTGAAGAACCCTTCAGATATTCTCCTTGCTTGTCATTATCATGAACACAAACATTAGGCCAACACAAATCACCCAGGGACAGCTGTGCACTTAGGACATGTTACACACGGGAAGGTTTTCCTTTGTTTTTAAAGAAATTATATCTCTATTCTCCACATGCTTCTTTGCCTCCTCTACCATGGATTTCTTTCTTTCTGGGACAGCCAGTTCAGGTCATAGGACACTCAAGAGCATCGGGAACGGGCCAGGGCTGGACCTCTTGGGGCAACATTCCTCATGACTCTTTTAAGAGCTTAGAGATTTGGAACTGGTGGCAACTGGTAAAGTTTTCAATATTTGGTAAACAGCCAGGGTCCTGAGCTCTGGGAACAGCCTTATTTAGCTCTTTAAAATTTGGGTTAGAGGCTCCCAAGAAGCTGGTGCAGGACAGAGAAATGAACAATTGCTTCTCGGTCACACGTGACAGCCAACGGACAGCTCTGAAAGACTCAGCCCCCAGTGGAGAGAGAGACCAAGGAACAGCCTTGGACCAGCTCTCAGAGGAGAACAGTTTTCTCCCCAACTGCTCTGCATGTGCCTGGATGTCGGCCAACATCTGTGAAAACCACAGTGCTGGTATGCTTTGGGCGAGGCTTGTGGCCATAGCAACAGGACGGGAGAGACCCGGTCCTTGAGAATGAGAACAGTGGATAAGGATGAGATACGGATCAGGCGGGAGAGGCTAGGGAGGCGAGGGAAAGGTTGGACCTGTCTGAAGAAGCGAGCCATTTTCCTGTTGTGGAGAAAGCCCCCGGGTAGGGCAGTGCTTAAGGTCCACCTGAGACTCAAACTGTGGCTCAGATGCACACTCCTTCCTCTAATGAGCAGGTGCAGCTCAAGCTGAGATCTTGGGAGATTCGGAGACTATAATCACCCCATTTGATGATGTGCCACTGACCTATTGTGGGCTAATTCTTGTTGAAATCTTTTTGTGAAAGATGCTGTCCAAGGACATGGAGTCCCGTAAGAGAATGCATGTTCTTTCCGTTGGGCAATTCCTGAGTGAAACTCATTCTCACACCGGTGTGGAGGAGGAGGAAGAAAACCCACCCCATCCAGAGAGATGTGCTGCCTGCGGGAAGCCTGTGATTTAAGCACTGGGCTCAGGATAAAAGATGTGAGTTCAAATCCTGCGAATGCTATGATCCTTCACGTGACCTCCCTGTGCCTCTTGCTTCCTCACACATGAGTGAAGGTGGGGAGGTAATCTACAAAACCTCTCCAGGTCTGAATTTCTGTGTATCTATGGACTGTAGAATAAAAGATTATGAGGTACTTGGATTGGGTAAGCCTCCTTAATTGTCCATGTTCAATGCCTTGGAGCCATCGGCTAGAGTTGAGGACAAGTTTTAGAAATGGATAGGTTTCTCTTTCGACCTTCCTTCCTGCCCTTTCTCCGTCCCTATCTTCCTAACTCTTGCAAGTGTCATGGTAGCCTCATGATTTGATGGGAGTTTTGTTAAAGCAGCAGTTGTAGAAAGTCATTTATCTCTTCTGGTCTTATCTTCTTCCCTCTAGGATAACACTCCAACCCCAACACTCCTTAGGGCCTAGACCCCCAGGCTCACTTTTCCTGTCAACCCATACCCCAGCAGGTCAACCATCAGAGTTCTAAGCTCTGGGGCCCCACGCCTTCTTTTGTCCCAGTGACCTTGACCCTGGCATTGTAGCATTTGAAATTGTTCATCTGAGGCAGTAATTCTCAACCCCTGCTCTACAATGGAACCAGCCGAGAAAGTAAAATTAAAAAAAAAAAAAAATCAATCTCAGGAGACTGATTCCTGGAGATTCTGATTCCATTGATCTTTACTGGTATTTTTTAATGTTTCCTAGTGATGCTAATATGGAATGACTCTGAAAAGTACTGTGAAAAGGAAATGGACCCCTGCTGTTGGATGTCAGTCATCCTTACCATACGACCATGGACGGTTTTTTTTTTCTTGTATTCTGATATGGTTGCCCTGTGAGGGCATGCCCTTTAGATGCGAGGTCACTCCCTGGGGTTGGCAGCTTCTAAGATTGTCCCAAATGGTCCCCACTTCCTTGTATTCACACTGTTGTGTAATCCCTTCCCCGTAAGCCTGGGCCAGACTAGAGACTTGCTTCTAGCCAGCAATATAAAGTGGCAAAAGTGATGGAATGTCACTTCCAAGATTTGGTTATGAAAGATAGTGAATTGTCTTGCTTGCCCTGTCTGTCTGTCTCTCTCTGCCCCCTCCATCTCCCCTTCCCGAGCTCTTGCTCTGAGGGGAGCAAACTGATATGTTGTGATTAGCCCTATGGAGAGACCCATGTGGCAGGAAGTTATTGTTTCTGGTCAACAGCCAGTGGGGACTCGAGGCCTGCTGACCCTCTGATATGAGTGAGCTTGAAAGTGAAATACCCACCGTGGGGCCTTGTGATGACCGCTGATATTTTACAGCAGTGTGAGAGAGACCTTATGTCAGAGGTACCAGGCTAACCATGTCCAGATACCTAGTGCACCGAAACCATGAGAGAACAAATGTTTATGGCTTTAAACTAACTTGGAGGGTCATTTGTTACACAGCAATAGAGAGTTAATACACTCCCTGAAAGAAGAAGTGGATCCATAGACAGGAAGACATATCACTGGGAGGGCTGGCAGTGAAGGGCCCTAAGAGAGGGTTTCCGGAAGTGGGAGCTGAGTAGGCAGGGCCAGGTTGCTGGGGCGAGGAAGGCAGATGCCCGGTAAGTAGAATGTCGCCAGCTAGATCACTGCCTTTCAAGTATTCAGTGTGCGCCGAAGATCACCTGGGGGATCTTGTAAAATGCTGATGCTGATCCGATAGGTCTGGTTGGGGGCCAGGGAACCTCCGGTGCTCCCAGGTGACGTTGATGCTACTGGTCTGAGCGCCACATGTTAGGCGACAGGGAGCTGCACTGTTCAGATTTGTCTCTCTACGGATGCTTCCTTCTTAAATAATCTTCTCTGTTCCAACCCTGACTTGGTGGTGTTTCAAGAAGCCAAGGAAGTGGAATTTAGAAGGAGGAGCAGTGCCCCCTTGAGGCCACATGGTAGAGGCGGTGGCGAGGGAGAAACACCTCCCACGTGAATCTCAGAGTTAGGTTGAATCACAAGTGGTCATTCATATAAGTAAAAATTGTCAACGATTAGCAATTTCTGGAAGTTCCAAAAGGTCTGACTGCCTGTCTCTACTGAGAGATCCTCCTTTCAGGGATGGTCCTGGAGCTTTTAAGTGTATAAATTCCTCATCCGTCTTTCTCAACTTCTTCCTCCTCCCCGTGAGCACAGAGGGGCACCAACCCTGGGTGGCCTGAGGCAGCCCGCAGAAAAGTCTTTGAAGTCTTTTTTTTTTTAAATCTTACTATTCTATGCATATTAATGGAATGTGTTCATTATAGTATAAAAATAATTTCCTCCCCAAATATACGTGTAGAAATGCTGTATCAGGAAGTTGTGCTTGGTCCAATAGGTGAGCTGGGAATATGCCTCTCCCAGGTGAGCAGCTCTGCCTGGACCCAAAGGCCCCTCGTCCAATTCTGAAACTCCCATCTCCCCCTCAAACCACTCCCATCTCCTCACCCTCCCTGACCTCCTGACCTTGACCCTGTTTTCTCCTCTTTTCTCAGGGGGTACCGGTTAGTTCCCTCTGGCCATCATTCTAGTCTCTACCAAGTGCTGGTCCAAGGTCAAGCATTTCAATTGTGTTCAATAAACCCCCACGCCCTGGACCTCCCACCACACCTACCTGGATAAACCCCACCCTGTTGGATAAACCCTAACCTCTGGATAAACCCGGTCCTCCTGGATAGACCCCACCCTCCTGGCTAAACTCCACCCTCCTGGATAGACCCACTCCCATGGCAAAACCCCACTATCAGTTTTCTCCCCGTGGACTTTCGGGCATCAGTGTTTTGCTGTGAAAAGGATACTAAATGGATAACACCATGTTATCCAGCCTCTCATGGGCTCTCCATGCTGCTCAACAGAGCTTTAATCCACTGTTTCTCCAACCCCCCCTGGTGTTAAGTATATACACAGGCTGTCCTAACAATGTAGATTTTTGGTCCCATCCCAGGCACACAGAATCCGCCTCCAGGGGAGGAGCTGGGGAATCTGCATTTTGACACTCCCTTCCTGAGATTCTTCTCCCAAGGCAAGCTTGAGAACCGCTGCTGTTATTCACCCAGGAGGCCCTATTCTTGGCCCCTCTGTAGCCACAGGGGAATCGTCCAGCCTCCCTGCTCCGCCCTGCCTCCCATCACCACCCCAGCCAAATCAGATGTTGCCTCCTTTCCCATTTAGAAGATTAAGGCCATCTGCTCTGTGCTTCCTGAGTTTCCCTCCCTCCACCTTCCAACAGTTTCCACATTTCCTACCCTTTCCCCTACTCTCCCGTCTCTTAGGGAAGAGACACGGTCCCATGGCTGACTTCTCTTCTGGGTCTGGGCACCTCCTTGTTCATGTCCTCTGACATGTGGCCCTTCATCACCCCCTTTCCTGTACATTCGGTGTGGCCCTTGCCAAAGAGCATTTTTTGTTTTTTTGTTTTGTTTTGTTTTTGAATGGGACTTCTTGTCATCTCCTTAAGAAACAAACTATCTCACAGTAACTTCGCTTATTCCTCAAGCTCAGCCCCCAGCTTCCTTCCACTGCTGTTGCCTCACTGCCCATGTGAAGCACCCTGACTGGTAGTTCTTTCACCCCTCCCCTCTCTGGCCTCACGAGTGCCCTGCGCAATGTTGGCGGGGCCTTTGTGATGCCCCAGGCTTAAAGCCAGAGTGGGGGCCTGCCGCACCTTTAAAGGTGGGGTTAGGGTGAGAAAGCCGAGGAGCCCTTAGGCTGAACAGTCACACGGATTTTGCTTTCCTCTACACGCTGCTCTGATCCAAGGCTGTGTCCTTGGTGTCTGCTTGCAAAAGCATTGGGCCTATCTTGTAGGAAGAACTACAGAGAGCTGACTGTATCTCTGCTATGCGTTGATCTGGAGGATGGAAAGTTGCTGAGGCCCCCAGGTGGGTTTCTTTGCCCAGACGGTGGTACACAGGTCCCCAGAGATGACCTTCAGGAATTGGGGGGGATCTGGGCCAAATGTCACCCCCAGAAGGGCTCCAGGTACTCGGCTCTGATTACTTTTACTCTCACCTGCACCCACCAGCCGGACAGGCAATTTTGGGGGAGCTTTCAAAAAACTTAATAGAGGTGAAATTCACATAACATAAACGTAACCATTTTAGAGTGATCAATTCAGTGGTGTTTAGTGCACTACGGTGCTGTGCAAGCACTATCTACGGAGCTCTAACACATTTTCATCACTCCAGAAGGAAACCCAGTAAGCAGTTTTTCCTCAATCCCACCTCCCTGAAGCCATGGCAACTACAGATTTATGTATTCCGGATGTTTTATATAAGTGGAATCATCCAGTGTGTGACCTTTGTGACTGGCTTCTTTCCCTTAGCGGAGTGTTTTCGAGGTTGGTCCATGCTATAGTATTAGTACACACTTCATTCCCTTTTTTTCCCCCTCCCAAAAGTTTTCATGGAGGTAAAATAAACACAAAGATTTACCATCTATTTACTTTGAAGTGTGCAGTTCAGTCGTACTAAATACATTCATAATGCTGTGTAACCATCAGCATCATCCATCTCCGTAAATCTTACCATGGTTGTAAAACCGAAAATCTGTTAAATGCTGAATCCCCACTCCCTTACCCCCCAGCCCCGGGCAACCACCCTTCTACTTTCTCTATGATTTTAATACTCTAATAATAGCGTATTGCGTATTTGAAAGTAGCTAGGAGAGTGGATCTTAAAAATTCTCATCACAAGAAAAACAATTTTTATAACTATGTACAGTGAAAAAATATATTTATTACTGAAAAAAGGTGAATTTTATAGTATAAAGGTAGAGAACACATCTTCCAACCGTCTCTTCTCTGAACTCCTTCTATTATAATCCTACATTCTTGAAGTGTGTTCTCTTCCTATGTTGACTCCATCCCTGCCTTCCACATACCTCTACCAATGGGGAGGACAGACCAGGGCCCCTGGTGCAACAACCAGAGTGTCCTGTTCAGCAAGGAATGTCTAACCCTCCACAGTCTGAGCCCCTGGAGAGCATGACATCATCACATTGACGGGAGTCAAGAGCAGGCCTGGATTGGAAGGGCCCATTGGCAAGGCAGAGTGTCAGCTAGAAAGTCCTCAGAGGCCTTTCCAGAGCCCCCAGGAGACTGCCTGACGTGAACATGGGGAAGGGGGAGCTGTTATGCGGGCCACCAATGCTGCTCAAGCCAAGGGTTTGTGATAGATGGATGTTTGCTCAGACCGCTGAACTCCTTTCATATCTGGTATGAGAGAGCATCATCCAAACTCAGCATCTGAGCATTACCCTGATGGCTCAATTTCATGCAATCCAGAAGAACTACCATGGAGGCCAGCTGGAGCCTGCTCAGGCAATTCCCTTGCTGGAACTGGGGCCTGAGATAAGGGCCTCAGAGCAACCCCAAAGGCACAAGTCTAAGAGGTCTTCACAGCATTTGCTCGAACCTGTGCACAGGCTGGGGGTTGAAGAACATTTCGAAGGGGGAGATGGAGACTGGCACACACCCAGGTCTCAGTCAGGCTGGAATCCCACCTGAGTGGTACTATCAGCCTGGGCAATTCCAGGCACCAGAGAGGGGCTTGGAAAGTTTGGGGAAGGCTCTCCAAAGCACAGTGCCCCCTGAGGCATGGCACCCAGGCTCAGGACTCTCTAAGGGGCAGTAGTCGATGACCCAGGTGTCAGTTTAAGTTCCCCAAGAAGGAAGGATATCAAGATGAGATTAGATGTGCAAGAAACACACTCAGGGCACATGCTGGTGGGAGAAAGTGGGAAGTATGTAGCCTGGATAATGCCACAAAGATGTCTACGTCCTGCTCCCCAGAACTTGTGAATATGTTACCACATGGGACAAAAAGCACTTTGGAGATGTGATCAAGTTAAGAATCGAGAGATGGGGAGATTATCCTGGATCGTCAGGATGGGCCCGCTGAGATCACAGATTCTATAATATAAGAGGGCGTCAGGGGGGCAGAGTCCTAGAAGGAGTCGTGATGATAGAAGCAGAGGTCTGAGTGATGTGAGGAAGGGGCCAGGAGCCAAGGACTGTGGACCGCCTCTAGAAGCTATGCAAGGCAGGGGATAAATTCTGTCTTAGAGCCTGCGGAATGAATGCAGCCCCGAGGGGCTGTTTCAGACCCCTGATCTCCAGGACTGTAAGATAATGAATTTGTGTTGTTTTGAGCCCATAAGCCGTGGTGATTTGTTGCCACAGCCACAGGAAGCTAAGATGGGGAGGAAGCCACAGGAGGCTGGGAGTTGTCGGGAAGCAGTCTAGCCTTTCCAAGAAGAGAGGGAAGGCTGGAGGGCTGGGAGGAAACAGTTTCAAGGAAGTTTTGGCAGGCCGATGACAGGCCCTTGAGCCCAAGTTGCTTGACAGAGGAGCCCTGACTGCTGTCCCTGCTGTGCTGTCCCTGGCTGGGAGAGGCAGATTTCAGAGGGCTGGGGCTGGCCCGTGGCCCCCATGCTGTGCAATTTATTTATTTCGTGTAGATTTTGGGAATAGTTCCTCGGGAGGGTAGGTCACATGGCCTCTTCTCCAGAGGGGGCACTTAGAGGAGGGGGGCTAGGGGCAGAGGGGCCATGAATCCCATTCATTCTCTTTCTCCTCCACTCTCCTTCTGATTGTCCCCCTCACCGTTATCTCTCATCTTGGCAGATCGTGGTGGCTTACCCGGTGGTGTGACCCAGACCTTATACCTGGAGGGACCTCAACCCCTTTTCAGTGTGGGATTGCTGGGAGTGCCTATTCACAGTTACTATGGGGGAGGGGCTGCCCAGAGCCACCCAAGGGGACCCCTGGGCTCCATACAAATTTTTCCTGCCCCTTGTGTAAAAGGAGCCCTTCCCCTTCCTGCTGGTCAGGGTCACTAGCTACTACCCAGATGGCAGGTCCCTAAAACTTCATAGGGACCTTCTTTACCTCCTATCCTCTCTAGTGCATGTATCTTACCAAGTTCTCCAGTGAACTATCCACCTACTATTTCTTCTGTCCCATCACCATGATATCATTATGTTCTGTAGGATGTTCGGATGGTCCACATATCTTCAGACCACATTATGACAGAAGACAGAAGAATCCATCTAGCCCTGAGGCAAAGTTTTAATGGAATACTGTTTTCCATCCTACATTAATACGAACTGTTTCTAATCCTCTTTCTTGTTTGTAATGGAAAAGAATGCATCTGCCAGGTCAGTGACTGCATGCCATGGACCACGTCCAGCACAGCACCTGCGATCAGGGTTACTATTTGTCTAATTTTTTGTAGATTCTAGTCCTTCCCTAAGATCTAGTCAGTTTCTGCAGGGGCCAGACTGAATTAAATGGAGATGTGATTGGTACTATGACTTTGTATTCTTGAGGACTTTAACGGTGGTACAAATTTCCACCACCTTTTCCAGAATACCATATTGTTTTTGACTTACCACTGTGGCTGGTGGAGGTATTTTCAGATGTGGTGTTATGCAGTGAAAGGTTTTGTCCCAAGGGCCAATGTTGAAGCTGACCCAATTCCTGAATATGCCAATTACAATTGTGCACTTAGGAAACAAGGAAGTGACCACAGGCATGTCAATGGAGTGAGCAGGACCACTGTGAGCTGGACATTAACCAGAACTCCACTTACTATTTGGACTTGTAGGTCCCTATTCTAACGGGGAGGAGGGGGGTGGCATGATGACGCTTCAGTTCTCCAGGTATCAATGTCAACTCAAACCCTGTGTCCAGTAGTCCTTGAACAGTTTGGGTTTTTTCCTTTCCCCAGCGATTGGTCACCTAGTACATGACCTTTGGGGGAGGATTATTGTTATGAGTTGAATTGTGTCCCCCCGAAAGAAGATATGTTGAAACCCCATCCCCATATCTGGGAATGTGAGCTTACTTAAAAATAGGACCTTTGCAGATTTATCCACGTTAGGATGAGTTTAGTTCATTAGGGTGGACCTTAATCCAACATGACTGAAGTCTTTAGAAAACAGGGAAATTTGAACACAGAGAGAGGCACAGAAGACGACACGGGGCGAAGATAGCCATGTGAAGCCAGCATCGGAGTGACACATCTACCAGCCAAGAAACACCAGAGATTGCAACAACCCCCAGCCACGAGGAGGAGGCAAAGAAGGATTGCCTTCCAGGTTTTGGAGGAAGCGTGGCACTGCCAACACCTTGATTTCAGACTTCTGGATTCCAGAACTATGAGAGACTAAATTTCTGTTGAGGTAAGCCACCTACTCTTTACACTTTGTTACGGCAGCCCCAGGAAACTGATCCGACTATCTTCACAGTACAGCTTGCCATGGCATTGCGGGGTTCTGCGTCTTTGGTGAATGGATTCCAAATCCGGAAGTTGGCTCAGATCTAAAAGCTAAGTAATGAGGCAGCCCCACAGCCCCCCACCCCCGCATTTGTACGTTTGTTATTATAGACCTTAAGCAGCACCCTTCTTGGTTGCCTGCTTATTTTGCCCTTTGGACACCACATTGTGCTAACCAGCTCCCCGATGGGCACGCCTCTTTGGCTGCTTCTCTGACCTTACCACTCAGTAAGGTGGTTGTGGTCCCCTGGCTTCTGGTTAAGCACAGACTCCTGGTTGCTAGTGCTTCCAGGCCCTCCCTCATTCTAACCATGGATATTCATAAACCCAGCTCTGCACCCACGCCGCCTGTGCTCAGCCCTGGCCTGCAGAGCAGAGCCACCACTGAGCACATTGGTGATGCTGGTGTCCCTCACGCGCACAGCTCCAATGGCTTTGATGAAAGGTGTGTCATCTATGCCTTCTTTGGAACGTCATCCTCTGGTGGGTCTTTTGCCTCACCTAACACACCCATTCCAACATGCCCACTGCTTCTTCATCCCTCCCTTGGCCACCTGTCAGAAAAGCTTGGGCATTTCTACTCCATCCAGCATTGCCCATCAGTTTCTCCGGCAGAAACTTTGTCCATCCTCTGCGTTCCTTGCCAGGATGTTAAATCCTGACTCTGGAGAAACTTGCCTTTCAGTCAATGAATCCTGTTTTGTCTAGTCTTATACTCTGATCCCTCTGATCAAGCCCCTAGCTCTTGCCAGTAAATTGGCTAATTCTTACAGGAACTTTGGTGCGTAATTTCGTTGTTTCCTTATCAGGCTCAGCATATCCCCAACCAGGTTATGCTGGACTTGACGGTAGTTATCACCTAGGAGGGAAGGGGAGAGGTGGGGAGTACCCGAAGGGCACCGATTACCTGCGAGAGAGAGCAGGAGAAACTCTGGATGAGATGCAGGTGTAACCCTGGTGAAAGGCAGAAGGAAGGAAAGCACCAGTGGTGCAGGTCTAAGAAAGCTCTGGCAGGGCCAGCGGGGAGTCTCAAGATCAAAGTCATTCATTAGAAATAGGGGACTCCACACCGCCCCCAAACAAGGCATCCTCCCCACTTCCGAGTGCAAGCCACTCGGATGCCTTGTTTATTAAATGAGACTGACATTTATTGTACAGGAAACTGTGAGGATGGAGTAAAACAATGCCTGAGATGTACCCCATTTAGGATGGCAAATATGGGCCCCTCCCCTTTCCACGCCCAAGGCAGATGTCACAAATCCTTGCTAGCATTTTTTCCCCAGGGGGCCTGGTTCAGCTCCTGAAACATTCTCAATATGATGTAGCAAGTGGTTGCTGAAACAAAGTCTTGTTCCCAAGCAAGACCTCGGCACTGGCCTGACTCTCTGTCCCTAGAAAACTCTTCATTGGGAGTCCTAAGACGTTTCTAGGGCTTATTAACTGGTAGCTATGTTTAAAGAGTGTATTCTGTAACTTCCAGGTATTCTGTTAGAATACTATTATCCAAACAGTGCACAGCAAAACTCTGGCTCGTTGGGAGGACATTCATTTCCTTGGGTTCTTTGCCAATTTTCGATTTAGGGAAGTTGAGGGTGGAGGCTCCCGTAACCATGGTGAAGAGAGGAGGGAAGACAGCTGGATGTGTGAGTATGCAGAAATAGAGTAGGTGGGGCTTGAGGGGGAGCTTGTGAAGGGCGAACTTCTCTATGGGGTGTGGGTGAAGGCGTGTGCTTCTCCAAGGGCCCCCACGGGGTCACAGGTCTGTGTGAACTGAATGACAGGAAATATCGTATCATGGTGTTCGACTCCAAAGTCTCCTGTACTTAGGAGCAGAGGGAAGAGCGATGATGGGTCTGCTCCTTTCTCTTTCACTCTCCCAACTAATCAGACTTGCCTTGGGCAGCTCTGGGTGGAATGGAAATGGAGTCTCCTTAAAGCAGCTGTGTTGGGTTCTACTGAGACATACACTCACACGCGTGCCTTTAATGGTGTTCACACAAGAGGTGTTGCTACAAGGAGATGGTACATATTTCTGTGGTCAGCAAAGCTCCAGGCCGTGATATGTGCTGATAGCTTACCAGCCAATACGCACGCTCAGTGTCACCATCTTCTCAGTGTCCTATTTAATTTTTTTCTTTTTGACTGAGGTAGGAAATGGGCCACGTTCTCTTCCCTTTTCTTTCCTCTAATTGCTGTCTACATGTATATTTTTTTCTATTGAACTCCTTGGTATCAAGGAAAGAGAATTTTCATATGTTTAAAGCATATATACTTCTGTCTCTAGGCCTGTTGCCCTTGCAAAAGAATCCTACTTTCCTTTGGATAGCCTATGAAAGTCTCTTGTGGGCCCTCATGCATCCCTCTGAGGGAGAATTTGTTATGGATGCCTCGTTAATGTAGACGATAAGAGAGCAAGATGGTTATTTGTTCAACCTTAGGATTTCCATATTTTCCTTATGCTTCTTTTTCCCCCTTGCTCCCTTGTGCATTATCCTTGATTTTTGATGATTATTTCAGATAAGGGTCCTTCTGTATGTAAAGAGGGACTTGTTTTGCATGTGCGTGCAACACATGTGTTTGTGTGTGTGTTGGAAAGGGAAAGGAAGAAAGAAGGGAGAGAAAGGAGAGCAAATATAGGGCAAGGAATATGGCACAATCCCTGCTGGGCTGTTAACTTCTGGTACTGTTATGGATGAAGAAACGTGGGCAGGATTTTCTAAGGCAAAGTTTGTCGGAATAGACTGGTAAGGCTGTTTGGCTATGTGAAGAGTAGAGTTGTCCAATTACAGAGGACTCCGAATGGCAGGATGAAAGGTTTGCATTTAATGGATCGTGAAGAGCAATTGAAGGTTTGCGTGCCAGGGAGAGCCGTGTGCAGCCTGGACCAGAGCAGGAGGAGCCCGGGTGTGGGAGGTGCATGGGTGGCTGTTGGCATTCCGCACTCAGAGGAAGACAGGCTTGTACTGTGGGTGGGGGGACAGCAGGAATGCAGCATTTCAGATAGAGGGGAAGGACACTTGGGAGGTCTGTGCACAGCCCCTGATTGGACCAGGAGTCAAGGAAAAGGAAAGAGACACAGATGGACCCTCTGGAGTCAGGAGGGTGAGGTCTGGAAGGTGGCAGGGCCTTGGGGAAGGAGGAAGGTCATGGGGAAGAAGGTATTTTGTGCGGTTGGGGCTGAGTTTTGTTTTGGACACACAGAGTTGAGAGTGCCTGCAGAATGCCTGGGAGGAAACATTCAGTCTGTCATGGCTAATGGGGTCAGACCTTCAGCAGAGAGATTTAGATCTAACATGCACATACATGGGACATCTGCTTAGAGGGAAGGCGATGATTGTGAGAGGGAATGAGGGCCTTGAGGGATCACGATTAATTACAAAATTTAGATCTCTGAAATCTGTCTTGACATTTTCATTTGCGGTACATAGATCTGTGTCCTAAGCTACAGATTTCATTTTTTGGATATCTCTATCTATCCTATCTATCTATCTATCTATCTATCTATCTATCTATCTATCTATCATCTATCTATCATCTATCATCTATCACCTGTCTACATCTGCTATGAGCTGAATTGTGTCCCCCATCAAATTCATATGTTGGACTCCTAACCCCTACAACCTCTGAATGTGACTGTGTTTAGAGTTGGGGTCCTAAAGACATGCTTAAATTAATGGGAAGCTGTTAGAGTGGGTCCCAATCTAGATTACTTATGTCTTTATGAGAAAGGAAACTTTGGATGCCCAACGAGCCAGCAGGGGCACACTGCACAGAGGGAAGACTGCATGAGGACACAGGAAGAAGGTGGCATCTGCAAACCAAGGAGAGGGGCCTCAGAAGACACCAGCCCTGCCCACACCTTGACCTTGGACTCCCAGTCTCCAGAACTGTAAGGAAATAAGCATTTTTAGGCCGCTCAGTCTGTGGTGTTTGTTACAGTCACCTGAGAAGATGAATGCCATAGCCATATCCATACATATCCATATACAAGTGTGCGTGTATGCACATATGTAGAAAATCTTTTTGCCTACAACAAAACAAAAACCGCCTAGTAGTATAGTTGGAAAGGACACTAAATAGCACAGTCTGGAGGGACTGCAGGGAGGCAAGTGACTTAACGAGGACCCATCATATTAGCACTGATGATTTTCTTTTTCTAAGATTTTATTTATTTATTTATTTATTTATTTATTTATTTATTTATTTAGCTCTCGAACAGGGGAAAGGGGCAGAGGGAGAGGTAGGGAGACTCTCAAGCAGATTCCTCATCAAGCGTGGAGCCCAACATGGGGCTTGATCTCAAGACCCTGAGATCATGACCTGAGCCGAAATCTAGAGTCAGACTGAGCCACCCAGGCGCCCCATCACTGATGATTTTCTGAATACAAAGGAAGTTGAGATGACCCATTGATAGTTTTCACACCCAAGTACTTCCCTAAGGCCTAATGAACAGATTAGAAAGTGTGGTAGACATATCTCCTTATGCAACAATTCACCCCCTGAAGTGCCCTCATGAAATTAGATAAACAGGGAAAGACACGAATTATACCTGCCTAGTGTTCGTGTTAGAAAACTCTGAATGCTTGTACCTGATGTGATGATGAAAAAGCAGTGGTTGCCATCTTCCCTCCTTGTCCTGATGGGGACTGCTGTGGCAAGTGCCCATCCATACTGCCCTGACTTGCACCTCCTGGGGCCATGCCTTGGGGGCCTGTAAGTGTGGAAAGGAAAGATGGGTGCTGCGCTACTGGCCAGGCCTATCTTGACACATGAACGCATGGCGCTGTGCGTGTGCAGACACTGAGCTCAAAAGGGTAACATCTTCATTGTCCCTAGGGGCCTCACGGCTCCTCCTTGTCCTCTGAGCCATCAGAGCTCATCCTAGGTCCTTGGAAAATTCCACCAGTGCTGAGGTTCGTAGGAGGCAAGGCACGGTAAGAGAGGGACTTAGTGCAGTGGCCAGCACACAGGGAGCAGTCAGTGCACATTAGCACTAACCATTTTTGTTATATTCTTGCCACCCCTCTTACTCAGCTGCAAGCTGTACGAGGGAAAGCTAGCCGTCACCCTGGTGTTTGGGTCCCTTACACGATTCAATCATGGTAGGTTTGTCAAATGATGAAGAGTAGAGCCACATGAATTTTCTTCTTAACATCAGAGCTTTACATGTAGTCTTTGTTTTGCACAAGAGTGTGGGACTGTAGAAATGACCAAGCAAGCTGACAACTGTGTGAAGCAATCTCAGTGATCAATGAGGATAATCAACAATCAATAATCAATGAGATTGTTTCATGACCTGCAAAATTTTTGTCCAAACATTAAGGACTCCTTACTGTTGGTTGTAAATGTAAAAGAAAATTTTAAACGTAGCAAAACTAATATTTAGCATACTATAATTAAAAATATTAGAAATATTGGGAAATAATGTTTGATTTCTTTATATGCATTTTTTAAAAAGAGTTTTCAATAGAGAGAAATGGACCAAGCATCTATTTTATGCCTTGTTGAATTATACTCCTTTCTAAATCTGGCTCATCTTCTAACATTCTGTCTTTTACCTTGAATGCTGTGAAATAGCCCCAAGAGTTCCCCAAAGATGGCTTTTTTGGCCAGCATTTTCATTTTTCTTCCCACAATCATTTTCCTTGTTTATTTCAACAGGTTAGCAAATGTCTCAAGCAACAGCAGCGCCATCTTTCCCATCCTTCCCACCCAGCACCCTTCAGGTGTTGCTTCCATAACTCTGCTTACGTCTGCTTAAAATTTACTTCCCACATCACCACTTTCTGTTTCTTTGCTACACTTTCAATTTTGTTGGCTAATTCTCTTTAAGGAGTCCCCATTTCTGTAAAATGTCCATTGGGTTTACCCCTGGGAGATAAGGAGGCCACACAACTGCAGCCTTGCTGTGTGTGCATGAACTGATGCCAGACGCAGAGTGACCAGTCACCGGCAGGCTGTGAAGGGAGTGACATGGTGGGTTCCCCGATCATGACACACATCTGTAATTTATGTAGTGCTCTGTGGACGGAAGCACAAACAGCAGTTTGTACGTGGCACAATTACTCACAGTTACTAAACTGTGGTGACTAAAATTGGAACTGTGCTTTTGGGGGCTGGCGTTAGTTAATTTTGGTTACTACAGGGTAACTGGAATTCGTGCATACGGGAAATATGCAAGGGGGGGGGCTGCCTGCATAGTCCCTATTGTGACCTGTGCCTGATAATATAGGCGTAACTGTCACTGAGTGGTTTTGTTATTCCTGAACATTAATTTACAGAGGCTGTTGTTGAAGGTATCAGGTTGCTCATGTGTGAGTGAGCTTTCCTCCTCCAAGAAATGGCATTCCCAGTTTTCCTCTTTGAATCCATCGCTCCACATGTATTTGAGGGAAATTTGCTTGACGCTTTCTAGAGTGGCTTCCATGCTGTGGTACCCAGATCGTGGTGATCAAGGACAGGAACAAGAGTTGGCGTTCAAGAAGTTGCAGGCTTTCTCAGAGAATTTAATACATTCATGCGTGTTGTGAATCTCTACATAAATCATATTTCCTGTATTCAGAACTGCTATGATTTAAAAGTCATTGGGTTAATAACAACTTTCTAGAAAGTGTCTTGGCTTGCTAGAGTTACTATAGTAACGTTACCCAGATTGGGTGAGTTAAACAACAGAAGTTTATTTTTCAACAGTTCTGGAAGCTCAAAGTCCAAGCTCCAGGTGTCGATGAGGTTGGTTCCTACCGAGGCCTCTGTTCTTGGCTTGAAGATGGTGCCTGCTTCCTGTGTGCTTGCGTGGTTTTCCTTTGTGCACCCACATTTCTTCGTAGGTCCAAATGTCTTATTCTTACAAAGACACGAAGCCTATTGTATTAGAGCCCACACAAACAGCCGCATTTTAACTTAATCAGCTCTGTAAAGGTCCTGTCTCCGAACTGAGCCACATTCTGACGTACTGGGGATTAGGGCTTCAACATATGAATTTCACTGAATGAAATTCAGTCCATAAGAGGATGTAAGGAAATGCTGCACATTAATTATGAGATGAATTCTGAGTTCAGAAATGTGGAAAAGTTGGTAAAAGTGAGTGTTAGAATCAAGGAAATGTGTATACAGTATTTGTCAAATTTATTTGACACTGGCACGGTTGGTTCTTTCATTAATCATCTCATTGAGGTTGTATTCTCTTGATCCCGCTTAATACAAAATGTGAAAATGGGCTGGTAAAGAGACAGTAGGAAACAACTCACGCATTTTTGTATGATACAGAGAAAGGTATCTACTAAAAGGTTTTGTTTTGGATTTCCTGACTGTCTAAATATGTGTACAGAAAATTTACCACAATCATCAGAGATTTAAACTCTTGGCCTCCAAGTGCAAGTTTAAGAGGGTCTCCTTAGTTGCTGTCAATTACAAAATGGTGCTTTCCAAAGGGGGTGAGCCCTTCCTCTTGTGATGTTCCTTATTCTGCAGGGCTCCTTGGTGTTAAATCTCTACTCCATCTCTAAGGATCCTTTGGGTGGCACGTGTGCCTCGTCTCAGCTTTGGATGCCTCTAGCTTCCCATTACAGTTCTAAACCCTGGTGAGGGACGTCTGCAGGACCTCCCCCAACACTCACATATGCTCAGCCTGGAAATAGAGGCCAGTGGAGCTGGGGGCAGAGGCCACGGGATAAATGCTCTTGTCCCTCTTCCCTCAGGTAGATGATTCCGAGATGTCCTGTATAGACTGCTCCAAAACCCCTAGCAAGATCTTTCTCCAGGCATCCATCTTTGGGGTTAACTTAATAACACATCCTTGCATTGACATTTCCTCCTTCCCTCATTCCTGCTCCCTGGACCCTCTTTGCATGTAATTGCATGTAATGCTCTGCTTTCAGGAAAACCCAGGCTAAGGCAGATGGGGTCTTCTATCTAGCCAGAGCCGAGTCCTGGGTCTTTGCTTGGGACCCCAAATAGCAGTGGGATGGGATAGGATGTGGTACAGAGGTGGGGAGAGTGCAGGTGCCCAATGGAAAGGAGTGTTGTTTCCAAAAGCAGGGAGGAAATAAGTTGCAGAGACCAAAAACAGGTAAAAGAGAGAGCGAAAGAGAGAATTATCCACTATCTATATCATGGCCTTGAGCAACAGTAGAAACCAGACTTTCAGAAATACAGTTTAGTAAATGGTTAGTCTGGAAGTTTATTCACAGGAATCCCCTAGTGGTAGTTAACATTCCCTCTATGTTCTCCCCATTAGAAGAGACAAAACAGTCACGTTTCCCAAATTCTTAGTTATCAGAACATATCTATAGAGGAGGTAAGGCTATCATTCTCATTATACAGATGGGAAACCAAGGCAAAATGATTAATTATCTCCCAAAGCCATAAAAGAAGCTGCGGCTGAGTTTGGGATTACGTTTTGGGTTTCCTGCCCATGGAAGTTGAGCCCCACCTTTTACTGGAACCAGCCCCAGGGAAGAAGGTTTGCTGGGTTTCCTGGAAGGCAGAGGTTAGCATTTGCATGCCCTGTGCTGGGGCTTTTGACTGGGCGCAGCCCGGAGAATGTCGCAGTTGGTATGCCTATGGAAAGGGAGGGGAGAGAAAGCATTCTGAGCAAGCCAGCCTTGGGGTTGGGCTGTGTCATCGCCAGCCGTCTGCCCATGACTGGACTTGCCAGTTACTGCAAAGAGTCTCTCTGATTCCATCCATGGACACCCAAGGACAGAACAGAACTCATTTCTCTACAGACTTGAGTCATGCCAACAGGTATTCTTTGAAAGATCACCATTTGTAATTGAAGGCAAAAAAAGTAATAATAATTGCCCCCAATATTTCACTGTTCTTTTCATGTGCTGGTGAAAAAATATGATTTTCAGGAGAAATGATCTCCACTATATTTCTCAGTTGAAATACAGGCAAAGACATGTTTCAACTTTGGTTTTTGTTTTTGTTTTTAATGGTGATTCTCATTTATTTTCAGCTTTGGGGGTGTTTCTTGGGTCTGTATGTTAAGGGAGGGATAAATGAGGGGGACCAAAACATACTTGGCATTTATTAATGGCATTTACATAGGTTACTCTATTTACTCCTTATGACAGACTACGAGACATGTACTATGTATGATTATTCTTTTTACAAAGGAGCACCCTGGAGCTCAGAGAGGTCCCATGACATGAACATCACTGGCCAGGTTAAATGAGAAAACCAGCACCCATGCCTGGCCGTGCCTCGCTCCAAAGCCTGTGCTGTTTTTACGACACACAGCCTAGCTTCCTGCAGACCTCATTCACGGTGCGGACGAGCTGGAGGCATTCTGGAAAGCCCACTGACACAGTAATCCCAAATCCTGGGTTTGTCATGTTTTTTTTCAACTGTAGTTTTTCCTGCTTTTTATTATGGATGTCAGATTTTCCTCCCTGCCTAAAAGTTATCTACACACACACACACACACACACACACACACACACCCTGTATCTGGGTAGGGGGGAGTGGAGATGGGAGACAGCAAAAGTACATGTTAAGTTTGAGTATGTCTTAGTCAGTTAGTGTTTCCAGAACAAAGTGTCACACGCTGGGTGGCTTATAAATAACAGATATTTATCTCTCACAGTTCAGAAGCCCACAGTCAAGACACCAGCAGATTTGATGTCTGGTGAGAGTCCATTTCCTGACCAGGCTTACCCAGCCATCTCCTCGCCGAATCCTCACCTGATGGAAGGAGTGAGGGACTCTCTGGGGTCCCTATTATAAGGGCACTAACCCCATTCAAGAGGGCTACACCCTCATGTCCTATCACCTCCTAGAGGCCCACTTCCTAATGCCAGCCCCTTGGGGGTTAGATTTCACACATGAATTGCGGGGGGACATAGGCACCCCATTTCATTGATTCTAAGATGAGCACTTTCTCATGCGTGAGCCACTCTGAAAGCCCCATGCCTAATGCTCACTGTTGGCCAGGCAGCGTGTGGCCCAGTTCTCATTGCCAGTGTCTGCGCATCAAAGCTCGGACAGCAGGTGTCCAAGGCTTAGAGGAAAATCCCAGACAATCGCGGAGCACTTTTAGAAGAAATATAGCCTTAACCAGAACCTTCCTGAAAGCTCTGGATGCTCATAGGACAACCGTGGGTGGGAAAATGGGGAATTCCAAAGTCCTGCATCAAAGAGTGATTCCAAAGAGGTAGATTCTGTCTGTGGAAAAAGTTTTAGGCGTAACTTAAATCAATTTATTTAGCTTATATTTCCCTTTTTGTGTATGCAGAAGAGTGATCCAAGATTTTAAAAATCCTATGTCCAAAGAGTTCTAGAAGGACTTTTAAAAATTTGTTTAAAATAAAAACTCATAAGTGCTAAGAAAGCCTTGTGACACATAGATATGAGTGTTTTTCCTTTCTGGGTGCTTCATTAAGTGTGTTATGCCAACGAAGTTTCAGATTCCATGGTATACGGTAGTGTTTATATTTTATATTTTAATATCCATCAATCTGTTTCTAATGTATTCATGGAAAAATATGCGAACCATCTTGCCATTAAGCTATTTTTGAAATCTCATGGAAACCTGCCAATATTTTCACTATTTAGCTAAGAAACTCTTTTGCTTTTGGAAGGGGGGACGTTCCAGTATGGTAGGGCTATGTTTCTAGATATATTTTTGGTCAGGTTTTTGTTAATCCTGGCATTTTTCTAAAGCAAAAAAAAAAAAAAAATCATCATAATACATGAAGATGAGAAACACCAAAATGGTTTCATTATACAAAATATGCAATCTGGAGAATACAAAGTCAGTTGTTGGACTGTATAAAAGTCGCTGTGGATTGTATAAAAACATTTCATTTCAGAAGGCTTGCTTATTTGTTCCTGCATTGGCTCCCTATGATTAGGGATATGTGTGCCCTTGAGTTCCCTTGGTGGTGCCCCATGAATTTATTTATTGGTATGTTTAAATCGAAAAATGTGACCTTATCATTGGTGCTGCAGGTGTATTTATTTATATTATCTTGCTTTTAGAAAAACACTATTATATCATAAAATATTTAAACCTTAAATTACTTCCCACAAGCCTCGAGTTTCATGCAGTTCCTATCTGGGCATAAAAAGAAATCAACAGACGCTGGTTTGAAGGGCAGTGGACTTTGGTTCTTGCCACACTTTCAGATAACAAATGCTTCACAGAAAGTAGGTCCAGTCTTTCCCATTTCGCGCTGTTCCTTCCGTCCTGGCGCTGCCGTGCCGTCACGTCTGGGCTGCTAGCACTTTCTAGGGTTGGAGGAAATTGCATTTCCAAGAAAGCAGAATGCAGACATCCCCTGGTTATGTACACCTGCATTAAATGTAGCACTCGCCCCCAGCACCAGCCCCCGATTCGGGATTTGGTGCCCTGTTAGCCTTTTGAAGGAACAATCCTTCTCCCTCTCCGTGTCCCCTGATGCTGAAGCCAAGATCCTCAGTGTCCCCCTGCCTGCTCACCGTGGTGAGGGTCCAGCTTATTCCTTCCACACATGCTCTCCAACGTGGAGTCCCGGAGCCTCTGTGGCTCCAGAGCCGGGGCCAGAATTTGCTCCCACGGTCCCAATATCCTGAGAGGGAGAAGGGTTGCAGCTCTTCTGATCAGGTGGAACCCTGTTTAAAACCTTTGGATGGTGCCCCATCGTCTTTGGGGTAAAATCCAAACTCCTAAAGTGCCTTCTAAAATCCTTCAGCATCTCCTGGACGTCAGGGCACTCTCCATCGTGTCGCCCTGCATTCCTGGCTCTCCACCCCAGTGCTCCCCGACTCTGACTTGTTCCAGTACCCCCCTAGCTTGCCATACTTTCCCTGGCTCCCTGGTCTCTGCACAAGGCCTAGAGTGGGTTTGACTGGTTGTAGGGAGTCTATGCACTGCCGAGAGTCTCCTTGTTTTCATGGGAAAACACATTCCAAACCAACTTGGAAACCAATGTGTGGAACACGGCTGACTGCAAGCGGGGGCTGCACAGGCTTTGTTAGCCAAGCAAGTTACATTAGAAGAGGTGGGCCTGGGGGCTAACCCCCTCCTTCAGTAAGAAGCCCTTTTAGAGCTTTGGAAACTTCCACTTGGAAGGCTGACCCATTTGGTCCCTGCCCTGTGTGGCATGTAAGGGCGCCTGGAATAGAACTGGCTAGAATGGAGTGCTGGGCACTAAGGCATCTCTGATAAAATAGTCCAGGTGCGCAGGGGACTATGGGGCCAGGAGAACCGCGCCCGACGGTGTCACCACAGTGGGAAGGGACACACGTACTTAGCTCACTTGCAAAAGGTACCTGGGGCTACTGCGAGCTCATTCTCAGGGGTTAACAGGTGTGAAATCAGTATTTATCGCAGCGGCTTTTCCTGGTGTGACTTCTATGAGTTCTCGTCTTCTTTCTAACCTCAGCAGGACACCTTCCCTTCCCTAGAGTTCAACTAGGTGCCAGTGTTTGGCTTGGTGTCAAGGTTTCTGATGCCGTATCAGCAAACATTTCTGTTATTCTTATCAAAACCAGCAGGTGACTTTTCTCTGGCCACGGTGAAAGCAGAGGCCTGCTCAGGTAAGCCCTGGGGGGTGGGCCGGGGATGCAGAATCAGAGGGGGCCTTATGGAAGTATTTTCATGCAGGTGGAGAAAGGAAAAAACTTCAGGGCATCGTGGCTGAAGAAAGCAGTGTCTCTAGGCAGACGTGTGTGTGTGTGTGTACACGCGTGCGTGCAAGGACCTTTATAGATTGTTGGATATGGTGAACCTCAGAGCTTGCTAGCATCTGCTGGTAAGCAAGCTGGCTCTACTTCGTGACCATTCCCCAGGCCAGTTATCTGTCCATGGTAACTACTGCACATCAAGGACTTAACCACCATAGCTCAAGCAGGGTCCCCAGGATTTGCATATGTGCCCTCATTTCATCCTGGTAACAGTCCTGGCAGTATTATTATCCCTGTTTAGCACACGAGGAAGTAAGTTGGAGAGCTTGCACTGCTTTTCCAAATCTGGAAGCTGGGTCCCTCTGATACCACGGCCGATGAGCTCTTCTGCCATCCTTTGTCTCTTGGGGGATGATACAGACATGGGCACCGCTTGGCTTCCAAGGATGCAGTAGAGATAGGAGATTATGACCTCATTGCCTGACTTTTTCCTCAACATTCTTCAAAATGTGATCTCAGAAATACAATAAAAAATAGCTGGATGTTGAGATTCAGGGACACAAAACCTATTTTCTGGCTTCTTACTGGCTTCTTTTTGTTGCTACTTCTAAAGTCAGTAAGTCACCCTCCTGCCCTGCTTAAGAACTTTGAAAGGCACCTGTTGCCCTTGGGGTCAGATCTGAAGCCCTTAAGTGGCTTCCCAAGTCCTTGGTTAGGTGAGCATGTGCACTATGGTCTGTACCTTACAAGGGCACAAAAAAGCCATTTCAATTAACCATCTCATCGGAAAACTATCAGACCCGTGTTTGTACAAGAAAGACACCTGGGTGTTACTGGTGGGAAAACCCTCCGTGTGAGTGACTCAGAACTTGGAAACGGCACTCCTACTTTAACAGAATAGTTCTTCAACTTCTGGTTATTTCCTCCAAAATCCCTTCTGCCGGCTCGGCCTGCCTGGAGCTGGAATGTGTCCTGCTGCTTGGCTGGGTCCTCCTCTTCATGCACCTTGCCACCACCCAGGGGGCCGATCTGATAAGGATTGGGGCTTCAGGGCTGCCTGTGTCCCTCTCCGCTTCCTAAAACGCACAGCTGCCTTTTGCTGCTGGGAAAATATTTATTGAAGGTCTGGCTGTAGCTGAGAGAGTTTGACAACTCATAAGGCACAAACATTCTTTATCTGCAGGATGAGGTTAGTTTCTTTTGGGCCTGGTGTTTTGTAAGAAGGAAATCGCTTTCATAAGCATCAGATTAGATCCAGGAAGCATCCACAGGACAATGAAAAGCTTGTAGAGGCCCTGCGTCAGGATTTTTCTCATTGGTCACTACTGCCACCTTCTGGCGGATCTTGTGAACTACATACTATGGACTGTATTACGAAAGTTTCCTTACCCCAGGATTCTTCGTTTTTATAAGCTCCCGTGTGGTGCAAAGGGGAAATAGAAGAATTATTTTTTAAATAAAGTATTTATCAGTATATTTCATATTAGCAAGAATGATAAAGCAGACAGAAGAATGGCATGAAAATAAAAAATATAGTGGACTGTTTGCTTTTGAGGCAATAGGGAAAGGAATCTGTAAGAGCAATTTTTATACCTTCTGACTCAGCATTCATTAGGTTTGACCAAAATAGGTGTTTATACCTTATCTGAGTTTCTAAGACCTCCTGCCCACTCTCTAGATCTGATTTCTTAGCAAACATATGTTAATCTATCAATCATTTTGGAAAATCAGTACAAAATTAGGGTATTAAATGAAAATTGCTACCTACAAAAAAATTATTGCATGTAAGACACGTCTTCAATTATGCAATAACAAACATCAGTCTTTTTAAAGTTCTTATTTTAATGTCAGTGCTCATCACGACAAGTGCACTCGGTAGACCCCATCACCTATTTAACCCATTCCCCACCCACCTCCTCTCTGGTCACCATCAGTTTGTTCTCTATAGTTAAGAATCTGTTTCTTAGTTTGCCTCTCTTTCTGTCTTTCCCCCCTTTGCTCATTTGCTTTGTTTCATTTCACAGATGAGTGAAGTCGTATGGTATTTGTCTTTCTCTGACTTATTTTATTGAGCATTATACCCTCTAGCTCCATCCACGTTATTGCAAGTGGCAAGATTTCATTCTTTTTGATGGCTGAGTAATATTTGATCATATATACTCCATCTTCTTTACCCATTCATCCATCAATGGACATCTGGGCTCTTTCCATATTTTGGCTATTGTGGACATTGCTGCTATAAACATAGGGGTGCATGTATCCCTTTGAATTAGTGTTTTTGTATTCTTTGGGTAAATACTCCGTAATGCGATTGTGGGATTGTAGGGTAGCTCTATTTTTAACTTTTTGAGAAACCTCCATACAGTTTTCCATAGTGGCTGCACCAGTTTGCAATCCCACCAACAGTGCAAGAGGGTTGCTTGTTCTCCACATCCTTGCCAATACCTTTTGTTTCTTATGTTTTTTATTTTAGCTGTTCTGACAGGTGTGAGGTGGTATCTCATTACAGTGTTGATTTTCATTTCCCTGATGATCAGTGATGTTGAGCGTCTTTTCGTGTGGCCGTTGGCCATCTGAATGTCTTTAGAGAAATGTCTGTTCATTTCTTATGCCCATTTTTACATTGGAGTATTTGTTTTTGGGGTGTTGATTTGTATAAGTTCTTTATATATTTGGGAAAATAACCCTTTGTCAGATATGTCATTTGCAAATACCTTCTCCCATTCTGTAGGTTGCCTTTTACTTTTATGGTCTCCTTTGCTGTGCAGAAGCTTTTTATTTTGATATAGTCCCCATAGTTTATTTTTGCTTTCGTTTCCCTTGCCTCAGGGGACCTATCCAGAAAAAAGTTGCTATGGCCCATGTCAGAGAAATTACTGCCTGTGCTCTTCTCTAAGATTTTTATGGTTTCAGGTCTCACATTTAGGTCTTTAATCCATTTCAAATTTATTTTTTTATGTAGTATAAGAAGTGGTCCAGTTTCTTTACTTTGCATGTTGCTATCCAGTTTTCCCAATACCATTTGTTGAAGACACTGCTTTTTTCATTGGATGTTCTTTCCTACTTTGTCAAAAATTAATTTACCATATAATTATGAATTTATTTCTGGATTTTCTATTCTATTCTGGATTTTCTATTTCTATTCCTGTTCTATTGATCTATGTGTCTGTTTTTGTGCTGGTACCATACTGTTTTTATTACTACAGCTTTGTGATATAACTTGAAGTCTGGAACTGTGATGCCTCCAGCTTTGCTTTTCTTTTTCAAGATTGCTTCGGCTCTTCAGGGTCTTTTGTGGTCCCATACAAATTTCAAGATTGTTTGTTCTAGTTCTGTGAAATATGCTGTTGATACTTTGATAGGGATTGCATTAAATGTATAGATTGCTTTGGATAGTATAAACATTTTAACAATATTTGTTCTTTCAATCCATAAGTATGGAATGTCCATTTTTTTTGTGTCATGTTCAATTTCTTTTTTTTTTTTTTTAAGATTTTATTTATTTATTTGATGGAGAGAGAGACAGCCAGCGAGAGAGGGAACACAAGCAGGGGGAGTGGGAGAGGAAGAAGCAGGCTCCCGGTGGAGCAGGGAGCCTGATGCGGGGCTCGATCCCAGGACCCTGGGATCACGTCCTGAGCCGAAGGCAGACGCTCAATGACTGAGCCACCCAGGCGCCCCAACATCTTCAATTTCTTTTGTCAGTGTTTTATAGTTTTCAGAGTATATGTCTTTCACCTCTTTGGTTGGATTTATTCCTAGGTATCTTATTATTTTTGGTGCGATTATAAATGAGATTGTTTTCTTAATTTCTCTTTCTACTTCATTATTGGTGTGTAGAGATGCAACAGATTTCTGTGCATTGATTTTGCATCCTGTGTTTACCGAATTCGTTGAGCAGTTCTAATAGTTTTTTGGTGGAGTCTTTTGGGTTTTCTATATATGATATCATGTCATCTGCAAATAGGAAAAGTTTTACTTCTTCTTTACAGACTTGGATGCCTTTTATTTCTTTTTGTTGTCTGACTGCTGTGCCTAGGACTTCCAGTGATGTGTTGAGTGAAAGTGATGAGAGTGGACATCCTTGTCTTGTTCTTGACCTTGAGGGAAAGGCTCTCAGTTTTTTCCCATTGAGGATGATGTTATCTGTGGGTTTTTCATATATGGCCTTTATTATGTTGAGGTATGCTCCTTCTAAACCTACTTTGTTGATGGTTTTTGTCATGAATGGGCGTCATAATTTGTCAAATGTTTTTTCTGTGTCTACTAAAATGATTGTATGGTTGTTATCCTATCTCTTATTGATGCGATGTATCACATTGATTGATTTGTTAATATTGAACCACCTTTGCAACCCAGGAACGAATCCCACTTGTTTGTGGTGAATGATTTTTTAAAAATATATTGTTGGATTTGGTTTGCTAGTATTTTGTTGAGGATTTTTGCATCTCTGTTCCTCAGAGATACTGGCCTATAGTTCTCTCTCTCTTTCCTTTTTTGTAGTGTGTTTATCTGGTTTTGGTATTAGGGTAATGCTGTCCTCATAGAATGAATTTGGAACTTTTCTTCCTCTTCTATTTTTTGTAATAGTTTGAGAAGAATAGGTATTAATTATTCTTTAAATATTTGGTAGAATTTTCCTGTGAAGCCATCTATTCCTGGACTTTTCTTTGTTGGGAGTTTTTTAAATCACTGATTCAATTTCTTTCCTGTAATCAGTCTGTTCAAGTTTTCTATTTCTTCCTGTTTCAGTTTTGGGAGTTTATGTGTTTCTGGGAATTTATCCATTTTTTCTAGGTTGTCCAATTTGTTGGCGGCTAGTTTTTCACGATATTCTCCTATAACTGTTTGTATTTCTGTGATGTCGGTTATTTCTCCTCTCTTATTTGTGATTTTATTTATTTAGGTACTCTCTCTTATTTTTCTTGTTAAGTCTGGCTAGAGGCTTATCAATTTTATTGACTTTTTTCAAAGGAACAGCTCCTGGTTTCATTGATCTGTCTTATTGTGTTTGTTTGTTTGTTTCTGTATCATTTATTTCTGCTCTATTCTTTATTATTTCCTTCCTTCGGTGGGCTTTAGCTTTTGTTTGTTGTTCTTTTTCTAGCTCCATTAGGTGTAAGGTTAGGTTGTTTGAGATTTTCCTTGCTTCTCGGGGTGGGCCTGTATTGCTGTACACTTCCTTCCTAGAATGCTTTTGGGGCATCCCAAAGGTTTTGAACCATTGTGTTTTCACTTTTATTTATTTCCATGTACTTTTTAATTTCTTCTTTTGTTGTTTGGTTGGCCCATTCATTGCTTCATAGCATGTTACCGAACCTCCATGTATTTGTGGTCTTTCCAGATATTTTCTTGTTGTCAATTTCTAGTTTCATAACATTGTGGTCAGAAAAGATGCATGGTATGATCTTGATCTTTTTAAAATTTATCAAGGCTTATTTTGTGGCCTAAAATGTGATCTATTCTGGAGAATGTTCCATGTGCACTTGAAAAGAATGTATATTCTGCTGTTTTAGGATGGAATGCTCTGAATGTATCTGTTAAATTCATCTG
This sequence comes from Ursus arctos, assembly GCF_023065955.2. Classification (NCBI taxonomy): domain Eukaryota; kingdom Metazoa; phylum Chordata; class Mammalia; order Carnivora; family Ursidae; genus Ursus; species Ursus arctos. Next base: position 11,222,041 of record NW_026622997.1, on the reverse strand, counting down.
ATCCAGTGTGTCATTCAAAACCATCATTTCCTTGTTGATCTTCTCTTTAGAAGATCTGTCCATTGATGTAGGTGGGGTGCTGAAGTCCCCTACCATTATTGTATTATTATTTATTAGTTCCTTTATTTTTGTTATGAACTGTTTTATGTATTGGGGTGCACCCATGTTGGCTGCATAAATATTTGCAATGGTTATATCTTCTTGTTGGATTGTCCCTTCTGTTATTATATAGTGTCTTTGTCTTTTGCTACAGTCTTTGCTTCAAAGTCTATTTTGTCGGTTATAAGTATTGCTATCTGTCTTTCTTTTGACATTCATTTGCATGCTAGATGGTTTTCCGTCCTCTCACTTTCAATCTGCAGGTGATTTTAGGTCTAAAGTGAGACTCTTGTAGGTAGCACGTAGATGGGTCTTGTTTTTTTAATCCATTCTGTCACCCAATGTCTTTTGTATGGAGTGTTTAATCCATTTAATCCAAAGTAATTATCAAAACATATGTATCTATTGCCATTTTATTACATGTTTTGTGGTTGTTTCTGAAGATTTTCTCTGATCCTTTCTTGTCTTTCCTTCTTTCATGGCTTGCTGGGTTTTTAAATGATGTATTTAGAATTCTTCCTCTTTTTTTCTTTGTAAATTTATTAGTGGTTTGTAAATTTGTGGCTACCATTAGGCTTGTATATAAACTCTTCTGCATGTAGCAGTCTATATTAAGTTGATGGTCATTTAAGTTTGAACCCATCTTTACTCCTCTCCTCCCCACATTTATGTATATGGAGTCATATTTTACATTATTTTATTTTGTGAGTTCCTTGACTGATTTTTTTTACAGAATTATTCATTTTTACTGCCTTTGTGTTTCTTACCTTCATACTGTCATTTTTGGTCTTTCTTTTCCACTCAAAAGATCTCCTTTAATATTTTTTTGTAGGGCTGGCTAGTGGTCATGATCTCCTTTAGTTTTTATTTGTCTGGGAAACTCTTTATCTCTCCTTCCATTCTGAATGATAGCCTTGCTGGATAGAGTAATCATGGCTGCAAGTTTTTCCTTTGAATTCAGCCCTTTAAATACATCATACCACTCCTTTCTGGCTTGGAAAGTTGCTGCTGAAAAATCCCCTGATGGCTTATGGTTTTTCCTTTGTATATAACTGCCTTTTTTTTGTCTTGCTGCTTCTAATGTTTTTCCTATATCACTACATTTTGCCATTTCATTTATTTATTTATTTTAATTTTTAAAGATTTTTACTTATTTATTTGACAGAGAGAGAGACAGACAGCCAGCGAGAGAGAGAACACAGCAGGGGGAGTGGGAGAGGAAGAAGCAGGCTCCCAGCGGAGGAGCCTGACATGGGGCTCAATCCCAGAACGCCAGGATCACGCCCTGAGCCCAAGGCAGACGCTTAACGACTGAGCCACCCAGGCGCCCCTACATTTTGCCATTTTAATTACAATATGTCTTGGTGTGGATCTGCTCTTGCTGACTTTATTGGGGTTCTCTGTGCCTCCTGGATCTGGATATCTGTATCCTTCCCCAGATTAGGGAAGTTTTCACCTATTATTTCTTGAAATAAATTCTCTGCCCTCTCTTCTGTCTCTTCTCTTCTGGGCTCCTATAGTACAAATGTTATTACATTTGATGGAGTCACTGAGTTCCCCAAGTCTATTCTCATCTTGCATAGTTCTTTTTTTACTCTTTTCTTCAGTTTGATTCCTTTTCATTACTCTGTCTTCTCGGTCATCAACTCATTCCTCTGCTTCTTCCAGCCTGCTGTTCATTCCATAACCTGTGTTTCTCATTTTGTTTATTGAGCCTTTTATCTCTGTTATGTTATTCCTTGTCTCTGTGTTAATGGTCTTACTGACGTCCTCCACTCTTTTCTCAAATCCACTGAGTATCCTTATGTTCATTGCTATAAAATCTCCATCAGGCACATTACTTACATCTGTTTCACTCAGATTTCTGGCCATGGCCTTGCTCTGTTCTTTCATTTGGGATAAATGCCTCTGTGTTCTCATTTTGTCTAAGTCTCTGTGCCTGTTTCTATGTGTTAGGAAAGTCAGCTATGTCTCCTCTTCTTGAGGGTGATGGCTTTATGAAGAAGAGTTCCTGTAGTACTCTACAATGTACTGTCTCCTGTTCCTCAGGTTGCAAGAACTCACAAAATTCAGGCCCTCTCTCTTTCTAAGCCAGTCACTATTGGGGATTCATTTTCCTGTGTGCTGTCCTGTGTGTTAGTCTGTGTCTGGTCCTCCTGTGTGACTGCAGCTCCCTCCCCACCACGACAGCCATGATGGATTTTAGAGTGCAGCAGCTGGGGCCCTCAGACAATTATACTTCTTGCCATCGGGGATCCAAGAGGCACATTCTCATTGCTGCTTCAGACACCTAGAGCAAAGATTACACTTCTCATCCTCTCTTGAATTTGATGGCCTTGTGTTGAGTTCTGACCAATATGATATATGTGTAAGCTGCATAAACAATGTTCAGAAATGGCTCTCAAAAGAAGAGGACTGTGCACTCCTTCCCTGACCTTTCTCCTCTCTTGCTGGCTGGATTATGATGAGATGACTAGACCTGAACAGCCATTTGGGGCTGCAGAAGCCTTCTGTGGGAGGATGATGAAGCCTCAAAATTAAACAAACCCAAGCCCCATTGATCATGGAAAGCCTAGGTCCATGGGAGAGAAAGACAAACTTCTAACTTGTGTAAAGTACTGTTTGATTTTCTGTCCCTCAAAACAGAACTTAAATGTAACTGAAAAAAAAAAAAAGTCTACATTTTGTATGTAAAGACTGAAGGTTAAAGGAGTAAATATGTCCCATGGGATAAATGATGGCACAAAGAAAATCTTAATCACCCAGGACAGTGACTGGGAGATGCTATTTATCCCATAGCCTGAGGATACTAGCAGATCCCACCTTCCTGTTGCTAAGATGGCATTCCTCTTAGTTAACAAGGGCAAGAGAAGGAAACCACTGATGTTCTGCATGGAGGAGTCTTTGAAAACAGCATGTGAGAAAGCAGCTTAAACCCCCCCACTGTGTGCCAGGTTCACAGAGTTTGCTGAATGAAGGGACCAAGAAGAAAACCAGCTTGATTTTAATTGTCTGTCAAATCCTTTGAAAATTAACTTTTTCTAAACTAATTCCTTTTGAAGCATTCAAAGCTTGAGAACGTAATAAATGTTAACTTTTGTCGGGGTTGTCATTTATTCAACCCAGTACCATTCTTTGACCATGGCATGCAGGCTGTTTTCTGGAAGGATACGACTGTTCTCTCTGATGACTTTCAAAACATGAATTTACCCATCTAAACTTTTTAGCAATGTTACCTGTATAGTTTTTAACCCTTATGTGTATTTTCAACATGTGGTGACTGAAGGTTAGCAACTCCTGTTTACTAAGGCCCTTAGGAGGCACCAGAAAAGGGGTTAGCACATAGGCCTGGAGATACACCAGTCTGAGTCTAGCATTGGCTCTGCCACTGAATCACTGGTGTCACCTTGGGTCTAATTTCTGAGATGGTTCCTCATTTGCGATCGTCCCTGGTTTATGGTATTGCTGTCAGAATTAAATTAGATAATGCATGAAAAATCTTAGAGGCTCAGTATAGGGTGCTGGTCATGTTGTAAGTACACAGTAAGCATTAGCTATTGCTAGCAATTTAATGCCCAGTCCAGTATAGGTTGTCCAGTATAACATCCACTGGTCACATGTACCCATTAAGCACTCAAAAGGAGGCTCTCCCAAATTGAGATGTGCTGTGAGTATAAAATACAAACGAGATTTTGAAGTCTTAGTATGAACACAAGAATGTAAAATATTTTCTGGATAATTTTAGAAGTATCAATTACATGTTGTAATGATAAATTTGGGATATATTGTGTTAATAAAATTTATTATTCAAGGTAATTTCACCTGTTTCTTTTTCCTTTTTTAAAATGCGGCTACTGGAAAATTTAAAATTATACCTATGGCTTGCACATCGGATTTCTTTTGTTTGGTGCAGGTCTAGGTAGGCAGAGGGGTGTGATGGTAAAGTGAACCCCCAAATCCTGGTCCATGTGGTTAGCATCTGGTGGCTAATAGGGGCTCTAACAAAGGTCCGGTGGAGGAAATCTACTTCCTAGGGCATGGTGAATACTTACACTAATCAATTCTATAGATACTGACTGAGGTCAAGGGGTTATCACCTGAGTGAGCAACACTCAGTCACCCTAGTCTAAAGATACGCCCAAGAATCTGGGGGTTCAGACAATGGAAGTTTGGAGAGGTGCAACCCAGGATCTGGGATGGAGTCTAAGATCCAAGGTGAAGCATAGTGTAGACAGAGCACCAAATGGCAAGGAGTGGTCAGGGGCCTGAACCAAGGAAGTAGCAGTTCAGGGGTGGAAAATCCACTTCACAGGGGCATTGTTGGTCTGGACACAATTCAGTTTCACAGATATTGATTAGAACCAGCTGTGTGCCAGACCTTTTATTAGAAACTCGTGAAAGACTATACTTGCTTGCAAGGTGCTTACAGTCTGGTGGGAAAGACAAATGAATAAAAAGATAACTGTAGTATACAGTGGTGAAATACCATGACAAAATACATGGTAGCTCATTGTAGAGAAAACTAATCCATTCTTGTGGGTAAGAGACATTTTTCCAGAAACAGCAACATTTCAACTAAGACTTATGGGGAAGTAGCCAGGAAAGAAGGGGTAAGCACATTCTAGGTACGGGAGCAGCATGGGCAAAGGCTAGGAGGTCAGGAAAGCACTGTGCACTCCAGGAGTTGCAAGTGCTCAGTTGCCTCAGAGTAGTTTGAAAGGTAGGAGTGGCTGGAAGCTGGAGAGAGGAGAAGGGGCCAGATCACAGATTGGATGGCATCGCAGATGAAGGGCTTTGAGGGCACAAGCCTGGGGGCTTTATAGAACTTGAAGCACAGGAGTGATGTGGCCAGATTTGTGCTTTAGAGAGATTTCTCTGACTACATTGTGAGGGTCCTAGTTCTGGATAGGATGAATTAAACACACCCCATCCAGTCTCTCGCCCTTAAATCAGGTATAAAACCTGGACAGAATGCATGGGCAGCTGTTTAAGGACTCTGGAGGTAAAGTAACAAATGGATCAGAGAAGCTCAACAGTTGAAGTACCACTAAGCCAGTGGTGAGTTTACAATTTTTTCTCTTCCAATATTTCCTGGACTCAGCACAGCCTGAAACCTGGAAGGTGGCACGAACGCAAAGAACGATCCAGGAGAAGCTCTCTGGTTCAGACTCAAGGAGTGGATAAGAGATCTCCTACTATTAATAGAAAGTGGGAAAATCCCCATTTTCCCTCCTTTCTCCACTCTCTTTCATTTCAGCCCCTAAACAATCCTTTGGTGGCAGCAGGAACGGTGGCAGCAATGGGGGCCCCAAAACTGTGAGGGAGGGGAAACTTCCTCACTGATTGGTAAAGCTGTGGTCCCAAGAAAATGGACTGAACCCTTATTGTTTTTTAAACCTTCATTCATTGCTTGGTCCCAGGCATGGACTCGGTTGCACCAAATGTGTGTCAGATTGAGAAAACAAGTCCCCACATTTTGTCTGGAGACTGAAAAGACCAGAAAATATTGGGGAAATCATGGAGAGGGAGGAGCTCAGGAAAGCAATCTTATAAAGTTGTTTTTGAACAGCTGGGCTCACCCCTGAGCTGCACATGAATGGATCTGAGCCTAAACAGAATGTCATAGACTTTGAGAACTGGTCCATCAGATAGATCACAGCCCAGGACCCAGAATGCCCACTGGGTGGCACACATGTGGGACACATCTGAATAATGCTGCAAAGGCTTTGACAATGGTACTGATATTTAAACCACATGGGCAGAGAGCTGTTCCAGATTTGCAGCCTGAACCCAACAGAGTCTGCTAAACAAAGCAGTTTCCCTGTCTCAACAAAACCATCAACATTCCGCATAGGTTTGAAATAAGACTTGGAGACTTGTAATATCCAAAACATCCAGGAAATAATCTAAAATTACTTAGCATACAAAGGACCAGGAAAATTTTAACTTGCATGGAAAAATATCCAACACATGCCAAAGCCATGATATTACAGATGTTGGAATTATCTGACAGACTTTAAAGCAGTAATTATAAGAATGCTCCAAGAAGTAACAGTAAACCCTCTTGAAATGAACGAGAGGATTGAAAGTTTCAGCAAAAAATACTAAATGGTGAAAAGAACCAAATGGGAATTGCAAAAGTGAAAAATACAGTAACCAAAATTTTAAAACCTGAGTGGACTTCGTGGAAATGATAGAGAAAAGAACCAATGAACTTGAAGATAGATTGTTAGAAATGATCTAATATGAATAAGATATCATTCTTATTTTGAAGAATTATCTTATTCTGAATAAGCTTCTGACATTCGAAATTGATTTCTCCAGCCTGACAATAGGTTTTGGTAAAGGAACACATGTTATAATATTTTTACCTCTTATTTGACATCTCAAGAACCATGCCGGGGCGGGGAGGGGTTCCATTCATTCCATAGTATAGAGAGGATGCCCTAGCTGTGCAGCTTGCTGCTCTGGGTAGCCAAAAGAGGGAAAATCCACCCCTTTCCATCCTGGGAGATGATGAGAGGAAAAAAAGTGAAAAAGAGGCAGGAGAGGTAGCTGGTTGGAAGTGTGTGGCAATTTTCTCTACTTATGCTGAGGAAGGTTGAGAGCATAAGAGTGTCAGAGGTGTGTTGGAGTTGGCTTGTATCAGCTCTTTGGGGCTAACTGTTAAAATATCAGGAATTTTGCAAGCTGATTGTTAAAATAGTTTGCAGCTTGAAATTGGACATGGTGGGGATATTTGCGCAATGATAACTGGCAAACACTTAGAACTCCTGAAAAGCCTGTTGTTAAATTACCAGCGTAGTACTATAACAGATAGATCTAAGGGAACATGGGGAGAGGGGCGGCCTGCTTTCCTTCTTCGCTATTTGGAACCCTGGAGGACAATGCTATGCAGGGACAATACGAGCAAGGTGTGATCCAGCATGGTGGTATGACATGGTTGGACAGAGAGCAAATCTGATTAACACTCTCAACCTTACCTAGTTTCTCAAATAGCATAAATGCTGGACTGAAAACCATGGGCCCGCTGTGCTAAGGTGAAGATCCCTGCCACAGAGTCCAGTCAAGGAACTCAGATCCAGCTGTCTTTTGACCAGTTAAGAGCTGAAAGAAGGCTGAGTCAGTGGGAGGATTCACAGGAATGGAACTGGCCACAGGGTCATGAAGCACAGATACCATCAGCAGACTGGTGGATCCAGCAGACAAGATCAGACCACCTTGGTGTCAGATTGACCAAGATAAGGCGGGGCTGCGGATAGTTCCTGGGTCCCCAAATCCATTTATTATACCATCATGAAGTCACAGGAGGCTTCCTCCCCCACATACCACGTACCACTGGGAAGAGGTGGGCTTGGAAGTAAGGGGACTGAGATATGATTCCCCCATACATGAGTACCAAAAGGCCTATTTAAGTCACTACATCTAACTAAGATGGGAAATCAGTCTATAATTAATTATCTTTTCTCTGCTACATGATAGTGGGAGCTCAGGAGGAAAACAGAATCCAGTGTAGATCCGAACTAAACAGACCACATTTTTTTCTTCCTAGTTGACTGGCAGTGTAAACCTGCTACCCAGCAACACTTGGAAAATAAATAAATAGCATAGCTTGTGTTTATCCAAATGTATAATTCATGATTTTTTTTTTTTTAAAGCTCAATCATTCTTTGCAAACAGAGGTTTCACTTTGCCCTTATTGGACAGATGGAAAAGAGGCTGGAGCATATTACAGTTGAGGGATTTGAAGACAGAAAGACCACATCTTGGATGCCTCTCCATGATGTGGGCCTTTGCTGTCAGGCTGGTAAGTCCAGAAACTAAATTTTTATCATTTATCCCTGGAATAACCAGGACCAGAGGAAGTGGCTCATTTTAAACTCAGGAGAGGTGAATTGATAAAGAATACCGAGTTTATTTAGTTACCTTGGAAAATGACACTGCCAGTGGGCTGGAAAGCTCAAACATATAGGATGTTAGGGCCAAAAAGTTAGCTGAAATCATTTAGTCCGGGCAACTGAGACCCGGGCAGGTGAAAACGCATACTCAAAGTTAGGCAGTTCGCCCATCGTTCGTGGCTGAGTGGGAACTCAGACGCTGACCCCACTCCCATTTCAAGTAAGGACTCTAGGATTCCACCCTACAACTACCTTTGCAGAAGAGTCTCTGTGAGGAACCGCATCACAGCTGGAAGGCTGCTTAACAGTCCTGCAGTTAAAACAACAGCTTCATTCCACTTGCCAAACGCACGGGAATCTCCCGCGGGCCCATCCTTCAGATACGCAGATGCTGATTCTCTACTTCTTTCCTCTTTTTTTTCTAAACTCCATGAGGAAAGACCCCTGAGTCTTTCCTCAGGCCATACACAGTTAGTTAGGGCAGATTATATTTGAGTGACACGCTAAGCCCAATACGCGGTTTTGATTGGATCAAAATGTGTCCCAAGTTATGTAGTAATAATAATAGCGGGTGGTGGTCTTGTTATTGGGCGTTTGCTCTGTATATGTCACGTATTGGCACTGAGCACTTTACATGTGTTACCTTTTTATGGACAGACTGAAAAACATCTCTAAGGGTCTCCTAGTTTCTACTTCAGAATGTATTTTTTTCCTCCACGTGGGCCTCCATGGGCTGTGCAGGCCTCCATGTTCTGTGTGGAACTTTGTGGCTGATGGGCCACATCAGCGGCCATGCTTCATGTGCCTGCCTCAAAACGCCATCTTTCGTCTCTTACTCCCCGGAGACCCCACACGCCTGTGTCCTGGAGGCCTCTGAGACCCTTGGGAACTCTTGGGGGGCAGACCTGGGCTCTGTCAAGCATATACTTTCTCTGTTACCTGGGCTTGAATCTCCGTGTTGACTTATGTGCAAGGTTGGTGAGCTGCTCGAGAGAGACTTGTGCTGTTTTCCACAAGAAGGGAAGAGTAAAGGCACTGGCTGAAAATTGGAAGCGTTTCAGAGAAATGTAATTTTCCAGAGATACAAACAGAGTACAGAGAAGTGCATGTAAGTGGTTGAGCTTCACGGTCTATACCCGTGTGGTCCCTTCGCAAGAACAAATGGCAGGCGAATCCCCTTGTGTGGCCCTAGACTCAGGGAGGCAGGCTGGTGGTGTGGAAAAGCTATAGCAACGGATACTTGGGGGCGGCCAGCCCTCAAAGAGCTCCTGACAAGCTGACTGAAATGGGAGACAGGAATACAACAAAATAAAAAAGGACATCCTAGATCGGACTCCAAGGCAGAGGACGGCATGCTGGGAACAGCCTGGCCCTTCTGTGCCATCTCGACTGGGCCTGACCGTTTAGGTCAATAAAAAGTTGGGGAGTAGAAGAGCTGATAAATACAAAGAATTGAGCAAAACACCGTACGCGTCATCAAAGCTTCTCTGGTTGGTATTTCCGTTTCATTTTTTAATGATCAGAACTTTAGAAGAGTCCACAAAGACCTTTGTTTTAAATTGGGATTAAATATACATAACATAAAATGTATCCCCTTAACTACCTATTCAATGGCATTAAGTTCCTTCACACTCTCGTGCCGCCATCACCACCGCCCATCTCCGGAACTTCGTCACCTTCCCTGAAACTGAAACTCATTAAACACTAACTCCTCATTTCACTCACCACCAGCTCCTGGCAACGACCGTTCCACTTTCTGTCTCTATGAGTTTGATGACTCTAAGCACTGCGAATGAGTGGAATCATGCAATGCTCATCCTTTTGTGACTGGCTTATTTCACTTCACATATCTTCAGGGTTCATCTGTGTAATAGCCTGTGTCAGGATTCCCTTCTTTCTGAGGTTGAATAACATTCCAGTGTATGCATAGACCACATTTTTTCATCCAGTGATCCATCAGTGGACACTTGGGTTTTTTCTACCTTTCGGCTCTTGTGAATAATGCTGCTGTGAACATGGGTGTACAAATATCCGTTTGAGTCCCTGCTTTCAATTTTTTTTTTCAATGCACATCTAGGAAGGAAATTGCTGGATCATGTGGTAATTCTGTTTTTAATTTTTTGAGGAACTGCTCCAATGTGTACAAATGCTTTTTCACTGAGTCTGCTAGCTCAGACAAACCCATTATCTCTCTGTAACTATGAATGATTCAAGATTAGTAGGGGTTTGCTGTTCCTTCGTAGCACTTGGTTTGAATATTTTGATTTAGCAAGGGGTTTCTTTCTTTCTTTCTTTCTTTCTTTCTTTCTTTCTTTCTTTCTTTTTTTCTAATAGAAAGGGTCTTTCCGAAGTCAGACCCTCCTTTGGGAACCTGGGTGTGTCCCTCATTCTGGTTTGATGAGGAAGACAGAATAAAGGCCCCCAACGATGTCTCTGTCTTAATCCCCAGGACCTGTTGTGTAATACGGTAAAAAGGACTTTGCAGGTGTGATTAAGGACCTTGAGATGTGGAGCTCATCCTGGATTATCCTGGTGGGCCCCATGTAATCCCAAGAGTCCAAGGTGGCTGAGGGAAGCAGGAAAGACTCCAAGGAAGTTGTGACTCTGGACAAAAGACACAGAGACAACATTTTGAAGATGGAGGGAAAGACCGTGAACCAGAGAATGTGGGTGGCTGAAGAGCAAGATGATAGATTCTTCTCTAGAACCTGCAGAAGGAGCACAATTCTGTCTTCACCTTGGTTTGACACCGGGAGGCCTTCTGACACTTCTGACCTCCAGAACTGGAAGATAATACATTTGTGTTGTGCAAACCACTAAGTTTGTGGTGATTCAGCACAGCAGTGGCACAGAGACTAACACAGGTGGGGACTGTACGGTCCCGTGTTCACAGTCCTTCACATAGCTTCAAGAGCTTGGACAAAGGCCCTGGTTGGAGGCTGACACCATGCCCCACTCAGTATGCCTGGTCTCCACATTTTATCAAAAATGTAGTTCTGCTGGGGTGCCTGGGTGGCTCAGTTGGTTAAGCGTCTGCCTTCTGCTCAAGTCATGATTCCAGGGTCCTGGGATCAAGTCCTGCATGGGGCTCCTGCTTCTCCCTCTCCCTCTGCCTGCCACTCCTCCTGCTTGTGTTCTCTCTCCATGTCAAATAAATAAATAAAAATCTTTAAAAAAAATGTAGTTCTGCCAGGAATAGCTCTACTTAAATTACTGACCAGGCACCAGTTTCTTTTCTTTTTTTTTTTTTTTCAGGCACCAGTTTCAATCGTGATAATTGGATAATTGATTTTAACCTCTTTGAACTTCATTTAAGAAGTCTTTCAAAGGGGGATAGTATTAGTTCTCAGGGTAGTGGTGACTTTTAAATCATCTAATTTGTAACAAAGTGTCTAGCACAGTGCTCTTAAAAGCAAGCCCATAATAAGGACTGAAAAAACCATTTCAGGTAAGTCCAAAGTCAACGTGCTCAAGGCCGCTGATTCTCAGTGAAGCGCTTTCCCTTTTTCAATCTTTCTGGGATATTTGAACACATTCGTTTGCCTGCCTTTCAATAACCGGAGACCTTCCTTCTTTCTTTTCTTTCCTTTGGAAAAAGAGAAAGAGAGACAGAGGGAGAATGGGTGGGGGCTGGGGACTCATCTTAGGAATACAAAGTTCAAGAGGCCAGGATCTTCCGTCTCTGCGTTTCTCTGATAAGAGATATTTTCCTGTCCCATTACCAGAGTTTGAACCCGTTCCGGCTTCAGTTAAAGGGACTGCTACCCTTAACAAAGAACAAAGCATCTCGAGAAAAAATTTAAACAATGCCTTTGAACACGTTTTTATTATAATGCTAACGTCTGCCAAAATTTCAGGATCAAAGAAATCTGAAAAGATTTATGCAATAGTGAACCCTTCATGAAAAGTGTTAGATTAATGGGGAGACCATGTCAAATATTAAATATTTATGGCTCCATTCTCTTTTTCTTGTCCACTAAGGAAAATAGACTCAGAATGAATAATTATTTTCAAATTTAAAAAATTTGGGAAAATTATACGTAACATAGCATGCACTTTTAGCCATTTTTAAGTTTTCAGTGGCATTAAGTACATTCAGTTTGCTGTAGAACCATTACCACTGTCCATCTCCAGAATTTTTTCACCAAGCAAACCTTTGTATTTTAAGATACGAGTTGCATCAGTGGATTCAGAGTCCATATTATCTCGCTGTCTGTATGTAGAATTCTTCTAATGTTCTATATAAATATGTAAATATGTGTTTGCACATGAGGGGCTACAAAGGGCTCAAAGGAAGAAGGGAAGGGAAGAGAAAATATGTATCAAGTGACTAATAAGCCCTACATGTTACATGTTCCACACATGTGTGAATCTGTGAAGCAGAAACTTAACCCATTTTATTGAAGGGGAGACCGAAAAAAATTAAGTAGCTCACCCATGGTCACATAACCGGGAAGTAATGTCGCTGGTTCTCAACCCTGATCTGTTTGCAATGGGACCATGCTTTCAAATTTAGACTACCTTAAGCACAAAGGAAAGAAGGAATGGGGTTTGGGTAAGATGCAGACTTTAGGACTGTTAGGTGGCTAGTTATTGAAAGAACCTTCCAAGGGTGCCTGGGTGGCTCAGCTGGTTAAGGACTGATTCTTGATTTCGGCTCAGGTCATGATCTCAGGGTTGTGAGATTGAGCCCCACATCAGGCTCCACGCCGGGGGGTGGAGCCTGCTTAAGAGTCTCTCTTTCCCTCTGCCCCTCCCCACCTCTCTGTCTCTCTCTAAACTTAAATAAATAAATAAATAAATAAATAAATAAATAAATAAATAAATAAAAAAGAACTTTCCGGAAATTGTGGGTTTGGTTTTGTTGGAGATTTTTAAGGACTCGAGATGTAGCTTTCCTCCTGCCTTAGGTTTCCATTGACTGAACATCTCTAGAGGGTCTCTGTGGTTTGTGGTTGCTTAACGTATCCCATTGTTACATGTCATTGTGAAGTGGTAACAATAGGGACAAAGATAGCGAAGGGACAGATTAGTGAGCTAGTAGTGGTGGAATACTATGTCAGAGGGTAGGATGTCTGGGTTGGGCTGCTGCTCCTGGACATTCCTGTTTTGCTCAGAATATCATATCAGAGATGGAGAAGGGGGATGCTGGAAAGGAAACTCGTGGCTTCTTCATGAATACAAGGATAGGTGGACTTTGCTAGAAAGTTCCACCCTCCAAGGATGAACCGGAGACTCGGGCCTCATTTCTAACTGAAATCTGGTGCTGTCTCTGAGGCTGCTTCTCAGGAAGATGTAGGTAGAGTAATATCATGACGTGATATTAGCTAATTTTTGTCGGTCTCTGTACTAGGCACTATACGGTAATCATTTTATTTGTACCAAATGACACAAACACTGTGGTTCTGTCACCATCTCTATTTAACAGGTGAGGGGATGGAGGCCACATGGCCCAGAAGTAGCAGGGGCAGAACTTCAACTGAGGTCCGTCTGTACCTCAAGTCCATGCTCGTCTCCACCATGACACTCTGGTGTCGAAGCTACATACACGTGGGTACTAAACGTGGCTTCACTAATTGCTACCCTGTGCTCTCCCTAGAGTCTCAGTTTGCAATATTATGAATAATGGGAACTCTACTACCTACTGCATGGGATTTCTATGAGGATTAAGTAAAATTACCCACATGGAAATGTCGGCTAAATAATGGGGACACGTTACAGATTGAATTGTATCCTCCCCAATGACGTGTTGAAGTCCTAACCTCCAGGACCTTAGAATAGGACCTTATTTGGAAATAGGATGTTTACAGAGGTAATTAAACTAAAATGAGATCATTAGAGTGGGCCTGAATCCAATATGGTTGGTGTCCTTATAAAAGGGGAAATGCAGATATAGAGACAGACACATACAAAGGCAAGATGATGGAAAGGTGCACAGGGAGAGGACCTTGTGAAGGCAGAGGATTGAAGTGATGCATCTATAAGCCGAAGAACGCCTGGGGCTACCAGAAGCTAGGAGAAGCACAGAATGGCTCTTCCCTAGCACCTTCAGAGGGAGCATGGCCTTGGCAATACTTTGATCTTGGACTTCTGGCCTCCAGGACTGTGAGACAAGACATTACTGTTGTTCTAAGCCGGTTGGTGGAACTTTTGTTACAGCAGGCCTCACAAACTAATACAGTGCACAATCAACATTTTTTTTTCTTCCTTAGGCCATTCATTCCACGAATATTTTAAGCCAAGTAAAGGTGAATGAGTCCTTGTTTCTGCTCTCAGATTGCTTATACCTCAATAGGGCAAACAGAAAGCAAAGAAGTAATTACAGAAGAATGTGGTTAGAATGGTCAAGGTGCTAGAGGAGCCCCTTGAACCCGGCCTGGGCATCAGTGATGGAAAACTTGGAGGGAGTGATATCCCCAGAACGATGAAGTAGTAGCACTTTGGATCAGGCCAAGGCTGTCATGGAACAAGGATGTTAACAACTTTTTTGTTTTTCTAACGGAGCAGGCTCAGTTCCAAGTTGATAGGAAAAATGGCAGGGATAAGCAAGATTAGAGGGAAGCCTAAGTGTTTGTTTCATTTAGCAATTTTGCCTCCAGCATAATTTTCAGCTGGAGTGGCTCCTTATTAAGTTTGGTTATTGGTAGCGGTGAGTGGGTGCTGGAGTGGGGTGGACTGATGATGCGATCAGGGACCATAAATCAATAGGAAGAGACCGATGTCTCTGTGAGGCAGAATATTCCCTTTATTTAGTTCTCTTTCTTCAACATGTGCCATGTCGTGCAACAAGATTCCAAAGCTTGGCTTGGGCCACTGGTAAGGTTGTAGAGGTTGTGGGCTGCGTAAAAGGAGACAGAGGACTGAAAACCAGTGTGTGCCCACTAACCAAGCCATGTATCTGGGCATAGGCCTATGTCTGGCCAACAGACAAGCATTCCTTTGTTTGCACAGAGGTATCATCTTCTTGCCAAGTCATATGACACTAACTCTGGTTTCACCAGAGCGGGCACCTTTTTATAATCATATATAATTTTTTATAATCACATACAACAGATGCTGTCAATCCCAATGGTAGTCCCAAGCATGGCATTTGATCTTGCTACATGACAAGGCATCTGTTCCTTTGAAACAGAGCCTATTCTAAATGCTGGAAAGTTGCCCAAGGAGTCCTTGTTACACAGTTAGAGACTGGATCCACAGCAATTCTGTCTTCTTCTCATTAGTTTAATGACCACCTCTCGGCTATCTTGCTAGTCTGAATCTTTACTAGATGGCTTCTGGCTCATGCCCCTGACGTTGAGACCATATCTGATTTTTGTGGAGTCTAGAGAGGAAGGGACATAATAAACTCTAAGCAGTTGACTAATGTAAGTTATAAATGTTATCTGTGCAGTTAGGACAATGTTCGCTACAAAGTTCATTCTTGTCATACACATAACTGTATACATTGTGAATTTCCCTGACTTTGGAGTTTCTTCTTCTCCAGACCCTGTGACATATTTTCTTGGAGGGTAACGTAAATGGTTGCCATGGGGGTTGAGGGCTGTGCTCCAGGCCAGAATATAAACAGACAATAGGTTTTGATGTTATTGTCAGGAGGATGGTGAAGAAGGAACTCTACTCACAATAGGAACAATGCACCTGTCTGTCTTCCAGCAGAGAGAAAAAACAATGGTATGGGCATTGTACAAAGGTTACAAGTAGGTCCAAATGGAGTTCCAGATGTCAGTGGGGAAACAGCAGGAGCTGGGGTGGAATCACATGGTGAGGAAATGGGATTCCCCGATCCCATGTGGTTCTGGGGAAGGGAAATCCTGCCCACCAGTAAAATTGGAATTTCTCGTGTCCATCTGTGGATTCATATGAAGACACTAGCAAACAACACTTAATTAAACTTCAGTGACTTAGCATTCCACCTGCATATTACAGAACCTCTCCAGACTCTCCTCTTACCTGAGTCTGGTTACCTCTGGGTGCCTCTGGTCAGCTCAAGAGCAGCTCTTTCTTATTCTATTCTTTACCACTCTCCTCTGGCACTATTGTCCAAGCTCTTAAAGCTACTGTGATGTGCTCTGGGGCAGCATGGCACCCGTGCCCAAGCCTGGTTCCCTCTTCCCCACTTTGTGCTGGGTCCTTCCAGGTTTATGAAGCAAGCCATGCTGTGTTCTACCCACTTGCCCATGTGCCATAAGGTCACTGGGCCCTACAAAATGCCATGGGTGTCCTGAATCCCTTAGAAAGCCAGCCTCTGGCTCAGCTTCTCTCTCCTCAAGGCTTTGCCACAAATCCAAGGGGCTGGATGGGGAGATGAGATGCCAGGCCCTCCTTTTGCCTCTGTCTTTACCCTCAGGAGCTTGGCTGCAACATGATGCCAACACCATCACTTCCACCCTGAAAATATCCAGAAGAGATGACATGGTGTCCTTTGGTAAGGCAACAACTGGTTTCTTCCCGAAGTTGTGCTGATTTTTTGAATTACTTTTTTAAAAATGTTTGTTTGTTTCTTTATTTTCTCCTTTCCCAGCCTTGAAAGGCCTCTGGGAATAAGCTCCCCGAGAGCAAAAACAGGTGTGACCCGGCTCTCAGTAAATGATTTTAGTGGCTTCTTTCCAATTCCAACATTCTGGGTGCCCTGAACATAGCTGTGAAATATTGAAATCAAAACACATAAAATATCGGATAACGAAATCCAATTAAAGAATTTAACAAAACAAATAACTGCAGATAGACAGCCCTCAGGAAATGATTGTGATGGAAAAAGAACACCCAATAAATACAAATGAATTGTTTGTTACCTCAGGAGGTAACTGTGGGCAAATCCAATACGGCTGTGAAAAATGGCCAGGGAACAAGGCAGGCGTGATATGCACCATTCTCTTCTCAATGACTCTAGATGTGACATTTGCCACTAGGTTGGTCGAAAGAGTCATTGTGAACAACTACAGATGTAGGCCAGGTTGGCCTTGACACCAGGTGACCAGTAGGGGAGTTTCTTTCACTTCTTTCTTTCTTTCTTTCTTTCTTTCTTTCTTTCTTTCTTTCTTTCTTTCTTTCTTTCTCTTTCTTTCTTTCTTTCTCTTTCTTTCTTTCTTTCTTTCTTTCTTTCTTTCTTTCTTTCTTTCTTTCTTTCTCCTTCCTTCCTTCCTTCTTTCTTCCTTCCTTTCTTTCTTTCATCTTTCTTCCTTTCTTTCACCTTTCTTCCTGAATATATTAACATGGTATAAATTTAAGGTGTACAATATGTTAATTTGATGCATTTATATATTGCAATGTGATCACTATCATAGTGATATTTAGCACCTCTATCACATTATATAATTATCCTTTCTTCTACGTGGTTGGGATAACTAAGCATTAGTAGGAGGAGTTTCTGTGTCAAGCTGTCTTTCAATTACTTCAATTTCATTACCAAAAATGAGGTGAGAAAAGAAAAGAAAAGATGTGCTATGGCCTGAGTGTCTGTGTCTCCCCCAAATTCATGTTGAAACCTGCCCCCAGGGTGATGGTATTTGGAGATGAGCATTTGAGAGGTAACTAGTCTCATGAGAGTGGAGCCCTCATGAATGGGATTATTGCCCCTATAAAAACGACCCCAGAGAGTGCCCTGGCCCCTCCTACCATGTGAGGGCACAGCAAGGAGACAGTTGTCAGTGATCCAGGAAGCATGTTCTCACCAGACACTGAATGTGCTGGCACCTTGATCTTGGAATTCCCAGCCTCCAGAACCGTGAGCAATACATTTCTGTAGTTTCGAAGCTCCTTTTCTATGATATTTGTGTTACAGAGGTCCAAAGGGATGGAAACGGGAGGAGAAGTTACAAAGAACATGATCTTGGCTGTGGTGAACATGGTGGAGCATGAGTATGACTACGTGGGTTCTGGAAAGCAAATGTGGGAAGAAAGCTGCGGGGCACAGAGCCAGGTGGCTTTGGGCTCTGCCTGTCTGGGCCTCCTGTCTCCTGCAGGCACTATGTCTGCCGCAGATTTCCACCTACTAGTCATCACGCTCAAAACAGCCGCTCCCCACTCCCCACCCCCTGCCTCTCCAGTCTCTGGTCCCCTTCTCTCTGAGTTTGTTCAGGTTTCCATGCTGCCTCCTTGTTCAGAGGCACCGCCTCTCTCTCCTTCCTTCGTCTATCCCATCCGCAGGAACCCTGCACAGAACCCTCACGTCCTGGGTCAGTCCCATACTTTTCACCACTGAGGGGGACTCGGACAATGAGTCAAACATGAAAAGGGTGAGGGCACAGTTGGTAAAGAGAATAATTTCTTGCCAGGTGGGAATGGATGGAAAAGAGTTTCTCAGGAGGGTGACAAGGGGACCCTTTGTCAGGGAGATGGGCTCAGGCTGGGATCTGGGTCCACAGTAAGTTTCAATAAATGCTTGCTGATGCATTGATTTTCAGGGGTCACAACTAAGCCTTAATAGAAAAGCCTATGCTCGGGTGAAATTCTCTTTTATTAGATACCTTAATTCATCTAAAATTGAACTCATTGCCTAATGACTGCAGAAATACAGTATGTCTCAGCTCTTAGGAATCAAACACCAGGTTGATAGCCAGAGAACCAGAGCTCAGCCTGCTTCCTTCATGGGCACCAGGTCTCTGATCCCATCCATCCTGCGAGGGCCAGCTCACGGCTCCTTCTACCTCAAAGCCAACACATACATTCTCCCCGTGAAGCCACAGTGTTTCGCTCCTCTCTCCAGTTACCTACCATGGGCTACCCATCATAGAAGATTTTGATACCTTCTTTCTTTCCTTTTCTTAAAATGTAAGCTGATGGTAGATAGGAATGATGTATTATTCATTTTTACATACATACATAAACACATCAGTATTTTACATACTGTGCTTAATACAGTGGTCAGTAGTTGGTGCTGGATAAATATTTACTGATAGAAGAAAAGAAGGAAGGAAGGAAGGAAGGAAGGAAGGAAGGAAGGAAGGAAGGAAGGAAGGAATAGAGAAAGTGAAAAAGCCAGGCTATCTTGGACTATTCATCCAATTTATCCAGATAAGGTTGAAAGTGAATGACCAAGAAATTTTTATTTATTTATTTGTTTGTTTATTTGGTTTTGGTTCTTGCTGAAGAGCAGAGTGGAGTTCTTCCAAATCGTGGAACTCAGTAGTTCACTATATGCCTTAAACATTCATGGTGTTTATATGTTCTTTTCTTTTCTCCTATGCTCTCATCAACAAATTCATTGAACTCCTTTATTAACCCACCTTTGTCTGCAGCCTGTTTGCTGCTTGACTTGACAAATTCTGCAACCCCACAACTAAACCCATAAAGTGCTCCCTATCGTGTGACCTCCAACCAAACAACCAGGGGCAGCATCAAGCAACAAGTGCCGGGGTTTGGAGTCAGACTGACTGGAATCCCAGCCCGCGGAGCTCATAAGCCGAGGGCCAGTTACCTCCCTTCTGTCACACTAGCTTTCTCTTCTATGGCTTGGGTGGCCCCATCATGCACCTGTGGGCTGTGATTGAGACAGGGAGAGCACCTGTGTATATGTCGATGCATGGCACGTAGCAAATGCTTAGATAATTGTTAGCTTCCAAACAACTATATTATTATTGTCATACTGACGTCATTATTCTGACTCCCCAGACATTGTCTTCCTACACCCATGCACTTTAATCAGTTATAGTTTATCTTTATGTGGAAACCTGATCCTATCCTTGAATCATTTCAGTAATAGTCTCTTAGCCCCTTCTCAAATTTTCTTCCACCATCCCTGAATAGAAGAAGAGGAGGGGAAACCACCACCGAAGGGTACAGCCTTCCACGGCATGGATGTTTTCTCTTTCCAGATCTTGCTTGGGTTTCAGGGAATCCGCAAAAATATCAGCTGGGGAGGGGGTGGAGAGAAATCATTGTTTTCAGCTGAAATAACATCAATGCATACATTCTTTTCCGCAGGAGGAAAGGATTTAGTTTTGTCATACATTGGAAAGGAAAGCTGGATGAGGGGATCGAGAGAGGCAAAAATAAAGTTCAGGGCCGGTGCTTGTAAAGGCAGCCGAAGTCTTCAGTTCCAAGTGGAGCCACTGGAGCTGTGTACCCGCTGGAGGGGAAACAGCGCCTTCCCAATTCCCCTAGAACCCCGCTCGCCAGAGAAAATGAGCAGGAAATTAGACAGAGGAACTCGTGTTGCTGACCGAGAAAAATGGAGCTGATTCAAATCTGAAACTGAACCGCTGAGATGATAAACCCCCTGCCTAACAAATCCGGGTTAAAATCAGGATGTGGCCCTTTTCCTTCTCTCACCAGCTATTTTGGGTTATCTTGGCTGAAGGCAGATGTAATTGTTAAATGTGCAGATGTTACATTTAGTTCTTCCGTTATGCATGTGTATCTCTTTGCCTTTTTTTTTTCTTTTACAAGAAACAAGCTTAATTAACGATGACACACATTTTCTTTCCTCGGGACTGTTTGGCCTGGTTAATTTAATGTTTCTGTTTGAGCGGAAACTTGTACCTGAATGTTTCTCTTATATTCTCTTCAGAGTTCAGCGTTTCAGCAAGCAGCTCAGCGAGCATGCCCCTTCTTCTAAGAAAGAAATCAAGGTGCCAAGGGACCCCTTCAGCACTTAAAAAGGAATGCGGGCTTATGGGCGAAGGCAGGGCTCAAAGACCCTTTGCCTCAATAGAGTAGAAGGGACAGGAGAGGCAAATTAGGGAACAGCGTTTTGGCTGCAAGGTGAATACCTACCTCCTATGAACAGAATGGTTTGTGTCCTTCCAAAGTCACATGTTGAAATCTTAACTCCCAGTGTGATGGTATTTGGAGGTGGGGCCTTTGGGAGGTCATTGGGTCATGAGTGTGGAGCCCTCACAGATGCAATTAGTGCCCCTATGACAAAGGTCCCAGAGAGCTACCTTGCACTTCCTCCACGTGCAAGGAGAACACAGCTCCTATAAACCAGGAAGCAGAGTCTCATCACACATTGAACCTGCCAGCAGCCTTGAGCTTGGACTTCCTACCTCCAAAACTGTGACAAATAAATGTCTGTTGTTTATAAAGCACTCAGGCGACGGTATTCCTAGCAGCCCAGAGGGACTAGGCACCACCTTAGCAAAAAAACTCACTTTTATTGAGTTACGGGCTAGGCACTGTTCTAAGTGCTTGCCGTGCATTCTCTCCTTTAATTCGCAGTACTTCCATAAGGTGGGTGTTATTGCTGACACTTGCGGGTGAGCCAGCCAAGGTTAGAGCATTAAGTCACTCACTCCGTTAGCAGGTAGGGGAGAGTTAGAACGGCAGTGCTCGCCTGTCTAACTCCAGACATGCTCCCAACTACCCAGCATCTTTCCTCCTTTTCTCCCTTCCCCCCTTTCCAGCTCCCCCAGTTTCCACTTAGGGACAAAGGTGGCTCCCGTGGGACTAACTCCAATCTAGCACCGGGTGGGGTCGCATGACCTAGCACTCAGAATGATGGCAGGGCTTCCGGAGAGAGCTGTCTCTTTCCCTTTGTACATTGGACAAGTGTGAAACTATTTGCTCTTATAGGAAAGACTGTCCGAGGGTGAAACCAGTATTCACAGAGGCCGGAGGTGCAAGAACCATGGAGAAATAGAGGTGAACACTGATGGCAAGTGTGAACCTCTTCAGCAAACCAAGGCTGACGCCAGAGACACGTGGGGGCTCAGCAGTCACAGGGGCCAACGAGGTCCCTGTACGTGTAAGCAGACTGAGTTGAGTGTCTGTTCCTTATGCCCAAACATTCTAAGCGATGTGACCACACTGCCCAAATGGATCTTCAGCTTTCTGCCTGGGCCCTAGTCTTGGGCACTGGCATTTCCTTCCCACCAAACACACACACACACACACACACACACACACACACACACACACACACTTGACTGTCGAACAACATGGGTTTAAACTGTGAGAGTCCGCTTATATGCTGAGTTTTTTCAACATAGTGCAGCATTCTGAATATATTTTCTCTTCCTTACATTTTCTTAACATTTTTTCTCTAGCTTACTTTATTGTAAGAATTCAATATTTAATACACAGAACATACAAAATATGTGTTAACTGACTATGTGATCGGTAATGCTTCTGGTCAACAGCAGGCTCTTGGTTAAGTTTTTGGAGTCGGAAGTTATACATAGATTTTCAATTGCATTAGGGCTTGGTGAGCCTAATGTCCGTGTTGTTCAAGGGTTAACTGTATTTGTAGATACAGAGAGTTTCCCCTAAAATATAGCGAGGGGCCTGTGGACGCCCAGATGATGGGAGCTGTCCGATTTCCACAAGAGTTTTTTGGGAACATAGCATCATCTTGAATCAAACTGAGTTCTTTTTTGTTTGTCTGTTTGTTTTTTTCAGGGAAGTTTATTGAGGAGAAATGTTTAGAATGTTTTCTAGTGATTTTGAAATAGCAGCAACTCTGCTTATGGGAAAATGAGGCATCACTTCAGTTCTTTGTCAGTGTACGCTCCGCACTTCGCCTGCCAAGCAGGCACATGCCGGGGCGATCAGCCCCAGAGACCTTGCCTCGGGGCTGCCCACCTCCCCCTCAATGCCTCTGGCTTCCTGGGATGGCCGTTCCACACTTCATCTTCGTTCCTGTGTTCTGCCAGAATGTCACGTAGCGATAATGATTCCAGCTTTTCTCCTACCAAGACGGAGCCAGTGAAAAGCTTTCTCAACTTGCAGGAGTGGAACTCATAGTGAAATGTACAAACATCTTGGGGCAGAGAAACGCATTCTTTTCCTCTCATCCCAATCGTTGAGTATGGCTGCTGTGTATTCGCGTGGACTCCGTCATGGCTGGGGCCAGCCCTGTACATGGAAATCCATTTTTAACCCAAACCCATAGGTCTGAACCTCTCTCTCTCTCTCTCTCTCACACACATGCATGCTCACACACACGTACACATATTGTCAATGAATTGTAAGAAGATGACAAAGAACAGGAAGGGGAAAGGGAACAGATGAATGGCAGAAAAATGAAAAGTGAGCTTGTTGCTGATTCCTTGTCCTTGCCTCTGCAAGGCTGTGGCCACTGGCCTGTGCTGTTGGAACACGTGAGTACTCAGAACCTCCCCGCAACTTTCCCTCCGCAAGTGAGAACGCTTACCAGGAAGAGAGCAGGGGAGTGTCTCACTAGAGGGACTGGCAAAGGATCAGAAGTTCAGTTTGCTGTGTGTGTGTCTAACAGGATCGCTCCCATGTGTGTTCAGAGGTCTGTTCCCTCGCCGGGCATAACCACAGTATGTCTTCTTTCTTGAGCATTAATGGGTGTAAGTGAGGACACTGCCATAATTTTGTTTCTCCATAACCCAAAAAAACCTCTGATGCTGGTTTTAAAGTTTTAATTTGCCAGGCGCTTACAGCCTGCTATTCTGGGTAGTTTAATTATGTACAGATGGTAATTAATGGCAATGGACATTTTTAAATGCTGGATTTTTCCCTTTTTAATCTCTAACATAGTGGCACTTTTATGGATATCAAAGACCTGCAAATGATAAAGTCAACCCAGTCACCTGACACCAGTCCCCCAGTAGGAGCAAGAGGGCCAGATGCTGGGCCAGTGGACACTGGGAGGATAGGAGTGGGGAGTGGGGCATGGGCTGGTGTCAGGGCTGTGGAGCCCACCATGCGATTCTGCACATCCTGGAACAGAAAAAGACGAGGCTGCCACAATGGCTTTGAGAGAAGACGGCAGCCTGCTCGTTTACGGAGGATGTTGGAGGTGTTTCTGAATGCAAACAAACGTGCCCACTGATCGACGTGGCTTTTTAATTTTTCAGGGGACCGCAAGCTCAGCACTGTCTGTTTTGCTCCCTGGAGTAGCCTCGGTGCTGAGCATAGGGCCCAGGACCGGAGTGTTCAGCAGGTACTCATCAAGCATTAATGAATGCATTCATGAGAGCCATGGCGTGCTGAGGCCAGGGACCACCATGCTCTGGGGACGGTGATCTAATGAGGCTTGGCCAGGTGGGATTGGGGTGTTGCTCTCTGTAAGGATTTATTGGCTCCTCAGCCCTTGTGGCCAGAGGGCCTAGAGCTTGCTCAGAGAAGGAGGAGGACAAGGGGCACATTCTGCCAGCTAATGCCAGCCAGGGACTCAACCTTCTCAATCTCTTAGAACTACTTATGCTTCGCTAGCACCTGGCACTTTGTCTGGAAGAAATCACGCTGTAACCACGCGACTGAACTAAGAGCCTTTGAACAAACCATGAGGCACGACTGTGGGCCAGCTTTCTTTATTCTGGGTACCCGGGGACGTGCTCCGGAGGAGCTGGGAAGCAGGTGAGTCCAGCCACGCGGAGGACGACGGGCCCATGGGATGGCGTTGTGACCGCCAGAAGGTGCCTTAGAAGCATGCACATGTGTGGAGTCTGAGGACGTCTGGTCCTGGGGCTACATCTGCCCCTGCCCCTCCGGTGAGCCTCTCCGTGGCCGTGGACTGGCTTTTCGTACGGGTTCAGTGTGAGCCGCTGGCGGCTCCCGGCAGACACAGCGCGCGCCAGGTTCGGCTGCTCAGGAGTGAGTGACAGTGGCGTTGGCGCAGGCCACGGTGGAACGGTTCTCATTGTACAGTTGCAGCAGAACCTGGTATTCCCCCTGGAAGGACGCAGGCAGAGCATGAGATGTGCGACCCACAGAGCAGCCCGTTGTTGCACTGGGAGGGGTCGAGCGCCTCCCAGGTGCCAGCACTGTTTAAGACACTGGGGATCAAGTAGAACCAGGCCAACCAGGCGCTTACGGGCTCCCTGGGACAGACAGACGATGTACCCGACGCTTCACTATGGCTCCAGGCATGTGCTGGTGCCGGAGACAGAACGCCGGCGGGAAGAGGAGAGACAGCAGTGCTGGGCCGGGCAGGGCAGGGTGGGGCTGGGTTAGCACTGGTGGGCAGTTTTAAGCAGGTCCCGCTGCAGGGGTGACCTTTGGGCAAAGCCCTGAAGAAGATGGGGGCACCCCCGCTGTGCCGAGGGCTGGCACCCTGTGAGTGAGGAACAGGAAGGACGCCCACGGGGCTGCAGGGAGAGAGAACCAGAGGAGGAGGGAGAGGACATGAGTCAGGGGTGGCCTCCCAGGCCATGGTGAGGATGCTGGCTTCCACCCTGACAGGGACACAGGTCATGAGAGCGTTTTCCCCAGGGGAGTAGTCTGATCACATGTACAGGGTAATAGGACCCTCCTGGCTGCCCACAGAGACTGTAGGGGCAGAGAGTGGAAGTACTTAAGACCAGGTGGGAGACTTCCCTGGCTGGGGCAGACGGCAGAGGTGAGGAGAAGAATCCAGATTGGATTCTGGACAGATTTTGAAAGAAGAGCCAATAATGATTTACCAAGGAAACTCTGTGGGTGGCAGAGAAAGAGAGGGGTTGAGGGTGACGCCAAAGATCCTGACCTGAGCAACTGGAAGGAGAAAGTGTCATTTGCTGAGACAGAGAAAACCTCTCGGGGATCAAAATTCAACTGCACGAAACCAGAATGTTCTCTGAGAAAATGTATTGCCACCTTTTAGGGTTCCTTTCTGGATTTGAGCCTCCACAGGGGACTCTCTTCGTCTGTGGTTAATGGTTGGGCTGAATGTGAAACTGCAGAAAAACCCATGTGTCTGCTCAGCGCCAAAGCCCCGCCCCAGCCCCCAGAGGCCACGTGGAATGACGTGTCCTCAGGCTCACCAGTCTGGAGAGAGATGTTCTGGGCCGTGGGAGGTGCCGCTAAGCAGGGCAAAGGGCCCAAGAGGGTAAGATCTCAAGAGATTCCTGGCACATCTTTGAAGTGCCTGTCACCCAAAGAAGAAAAGGGGTTTAATCTGTATAAGCCAGAGGGAAGGAATAAATCAGACCACGGGATGGAGATTGCATGAGAGGCAGTTTTTGTTAGAGAAGAATAACTTTCTAGCAATTAGCAGAGGTCCAGGAGCAAGCGGGTTCCCCAACAATGAACACCGCGTTCGGCAGAGCCAGGCTGTACTCTGGACGGCGGCTGAGGTGAGAGGGTTGCGCCGAGTGTCCCCTAGGGCGCCGTTCAGCTTGAGGATCTGTGACAGCGCAGGCTCCCGTGAGGCCGGCTGCTCAAATACGAGCTGCTGTGATTTCAGAAGCAATGTAGGAATTTAATCGAAGCAGCGTGAAAGTTAGAGAGTTCATTATGAGTAAAGAGAGGTTCAAATGTGCTTCTGCTCATGTCCCCCTCATCACCACCTTCTTTATGTTTAGTGTCTGCATTCAGGCACACACCCCGCAAAATTATTGAAAAGCAGATGAATTTTTCACTATTGCCTTAGAAGCCTAAGAAAAAAGCATAGTATTTGCAGGAAGGTTTCTAGGTTGTGAATTCCATACTCACATTCCATACATGCCTACATACCTACATACGTATAAGATATGCATGCTCTGGTTTAGGAAGCAAGAGAATTTGGGCAATTAAGCTCATCTGCAGGCAGGTGGAGGGACACACTAGGAGGACAGGAGGGGCAGAGTAGGGACAAGAAACAGAGGGCGGCAGGCTCTCTGCTGTTGAGGAGAACACTGAATTTGTGGGTCAGGAATTTATAGTCGTATCCTTGGCACTTAGATGAGGCTTCACTTACAAGTGTTGCCCGCACATTTTGGAAGCCCAAAGGATCTCTAAATTCTAATTCAGAAAACAGCAGTCATAGAGATGCTGGGCTCCAGGCAGGACTTCAGTCGGGGCCAAGGGACTGGCTGTGTTAAAGAGAAAGTAACACCAAGACACTGAAGATTGACTGCCGAATGGAAAAGTTTCCAGCCAGCAGGGATGAAATTAGCACAGAGCCCATCTCTGGGGGATGTGGTGGGAGGAGGGGATCTGGGGCAGGTCTTTTAAACCAGAAGGCTTCACACTGTCTCTGCCCCATATTAGGAAGCAAAGTCTCTGAGCCTTGCTGGCTGGCTGTCAGCCAAGGAAGCCGGGCTGGCTGCAGCTGGTCCTCAGCCAGCGTGGGAGCTCATGTTGAGATTAAGGCCGGCAGCTGTCTCTGCTGCATACGTGACAGGTTGCACGTGTCCCACTTGGGTTATGTCCCCTGTCAATTTCAGCAGGCTGGGCGCAGTCAGGGCTGGCCAGGTTTCTGTTTCCTAGGCCCAAACCTCAGAGGGGGAAGAGGACCGATGGATGCTTAAACAACCATGCCCACGGTGGGGACACCTGAGCCTGGCTTTGCCCTCGTGTTGGGCAACATTGCTGAGCACCAACACTGGTCGAAGAGTGCAGGTCCTGAACTCACCCAAGCATCCTAAGGGAATGCAATAAAGCTTTTTTTTACATCTCTGCAAGATTTTCTTTCAAAGGGATTCTGTGTCTTTAAGAAGTTCTTTTCCCTTCTATTTCATAGCTCTTCCTAAAGAGCACTGTTTTTGTTTTTTTTTTTTTTAAGTCAATGTTGCAAGATGAAAATCAATTGTTTGCAAATTTTAAGTCAATCTCCAAAGGGAGGGGGAATGGAAGGATTCAGAAGGAAAATAAGGTAGGAAAAAGAATTCAAATAGCAAAGATTTCAAGAAAAAACAACCTGGGAGAATTTTGGTCCCACATCCTAGAAGTGAAGGGAGTTTGCAAGACTCTAATATTTTACTGAAAGGTCTGCAGAGAAGACTCTGGAGAATCCCTGAGGGGGAAGGTGAAGCTGGAAACTTCCCATCTGCAAGAGCAACACTAGAGAATGTTCTAGAGACATGAGAGCTTACACCTTAGGAACCCAGAGAGTGGGACAGAAAGAAAACACACATGAAAAATGCAAGTTTAAAAAATTCTTGATGCAGAAGGAGACCCTTTCCCAGAATCATGCATGGGTTTTTTGGAAAACCGAGAGGATGAGGTTGAAACAAAAAATATAGTTATTACATCTTTGTGTTTCCTTTTATGATGTCCCATAACATTCTCTCGCGAATAGCGTATTGAAAATGTATTGCTTACGTCAGCGCTGTTTGAATTCAGCCATTTAATAAGGTCACATTATTTTGCATAAAAAGGGATTAGTGGAAAACTCTACTCTTAGCTGTGAGCCTCGTCAGTGAATGCTCAGGGTGGGGGCATTTTATTCACCTGGTGGCAGCCATGAGTAATAGTGCAAGACCGGAACCTGGGAGCTTATAAGCCCTCATGGTTGTATGTGTGTTTCTTCTTTTCTCCAAACAGCCAGCCTCACCGACAGCCCACCCCCAACGGCTTTAGCCCATGTGATCCCCGAAGACACAGGCAATCTTGCCGGCCGGGACGTGGGAGCTCTCTGCTCAGAGGATTCCCGAGTGTCCATCAGGACATAAAATGTGACACACCAAAATGGCAAAAATCAATGTCTAAGCATTTGTATGTGCCTACTGTGAGGTAACAGCTTTTTTGAAGAAGCGTGTTCTTAGTGATGGCCAATGGAAAATGTTTAAATTTAATTCCCTCCTCCACCTCCCTCTCCTCTAAGAAACTGCTCAATACAATAATTAAGTAACAGAGCAAAACAGAAAACCAAGACCTTACCTCAGGAATTTCAATTCCAGGATTATTGATGGGGCCAGCAAAATAAATCTGCTCTGAAACATACACAAAACAGGCATAATGTTACTCGATCATATTAAACAAAAATGATTTGCTCATATTTTCTGCACTCGCTGTGCAGTAGGGATCCAGTGATGAAAAAGAAGGTCTCTGTCCACACAGTTGCTCATATTCTAAGTAGAACCCTGACAGCATGTAAATAACTACACAAGGCACTAGCTGGACTGTAGAAAGTGCCAGAAGAAGACATGCTGGCTGTGTGAGAGGCAGATGGTGTGATGGTTAAGAGGCCAGGCTGGAGTCAGGGTGCGTGGGGTTAAGTCCTGAGACTGCCTTTGATAAGTGTTTTATCTTGGATAGTCATGACCTCTTTGGGCTCAGTTCCCCTTTTTAGAATGGGTTTAATAATGACAATAACAGAGTCCACTTTTCTGAGCTCTGAGGAATCAAAGAGTTAATCAATGTAAAGTGCTAATAACAATGTCTGGAAAGCACTCAAAAAATAATTGGCTAAAATAGCAAACTAGGAAACGCCATGTTTGATTGGATGGCTGGCCAAGGAAGGCATCTCTAGAGAGATGATATTTGAGGTAAGCCCTGGGGAGGAGAATGAGGCAACGTTCAGAAGCTCTGATAAAGGAATGGAGAGGGTAGATGGTTGGGTAGTTTTACTGGGCAAGAATGATGAGGAGAGAAAGTCCAGGCTTTTGGGAGTAGATTGGGGACAGCTTATGATAACAGATCACGGAATATAAGGAGGGTAGGGAAGTAAAAGAAGGTAGGGTGGGTTGAGAGTAGAAACAGTGGTAGAGTCAGTTGAATGGGGTTTCCATCGTTGCTGTTAGGGTCCTAGAATGCAGGGAGGTCTAGAAGGACATGGTAAAGCCAGAGGGCAGAAGGCTTGACACTGAGATTTCAGAAGTGGTGCATTTACTGGTGATGACAACACATAGGATTGATGTGGGAGTCAGCGGTTGAGGTGTAATGATGGAAAACATTAGGGGAGGTCAAACTGCTGGGACATTATGGTGGTGGGTGGGCCAGTCATGTCAATATTGAATATTGAAATCTTGCCCAGCTCCTCATATGGTGACTGCCGTCTCTGTGACTCCCAGCCCCGTGCCCTTCACACATGATAAGCATAGTGTTTAAGAGCACAGACTCTGGGTCAGATTGTCTGTGCTGGGCTTGACTTTGGGCTCTTTTGATTATTAGTTGGGCAAGTCACCTGATCTTTCTGCGCCTCCGTCTCCTCATCAGAAAACGAGGCGGGGGTTATAATAATATTCACCTCACAGAGTTGTCATGAGGATCACATGAGTTAATGAAAGTAAAACTCTTTCCACAGCACCTGGTCCATGATGAGCAGTAAATGAGCGTTTGCATTAATACATTCACTCACCAGTCTGCACTAGGGGGCATCTGCCCGATACGGGCCAAGCGTTATGCCAGGTGCTAGACAGAACGGTAGACAAGAATATTATGCGAACCATTTGAAGCATTGGTTGCCCAGAATTGTAATCGTTTGTTTATAGGCTGCTTCCTTCAGTAGTCTGTGCCTTTTTCTTTGCACAGGTCCCAGGACGCTGCAAGGTCGAACACACAGCAGGGCGCAATATCAGGTTGTTACAGAGGTGGTTGAATGAACAGATCCAGAGCCAGAATGTGGGTTTGTCAACCAACTTCATTCTTGCTCCTGCTATTGTGATCCTCTCCCTGCTGGAAATCTCTGGGCCTGGGCCATGCTGACACAAGAGACTGGATTAGGGAGAGAGCCATCAGAACAGTCAATCTGGTGACAAGGGTGGGAGGGATGGTGGAGGACGATGGAGTTGAATAAATGCTTATTGGTTTATTGTTGGCATTAAGTATTGAGCTCCTTTAATGGCACAGTGACTTCCTGCCTCACATAGCTTCTGGTGCCTAACCACTGCTCAATAAATATTTGGAGACCGTCCAAACTCTCTCCATGAAAAGGGGCTTGGGGCCAGGGGCATGGCTGGTGCATGAGCAGCTGCCCACATGGAATGATATCAGGGGTATGGGGGGCATTTAGAAAAGGCATCTCCAGGCAATCTGAACCTTAACTTCTAGCAGGAGACCCATTCTTAGCATAGCCTTTGGCTTCTGTTGGCTCATGTCCCAAACATGTCTATCCTTCCTTCCTATGGTCAATTTCTTGTACCTTGCAAGGATAATGTGCAAACATGGTAGGTGCCAGAGGGACAACATTCCTGTTTCATTGCACTAACTGAACTGATCCATTTATTTATTCTTTTTTGGAAGATTTTTATTTATTTATTTGACAGAGAGAGAGAGACAGGGCACCCAAGCAGGGGGAGAGGCAGGCAGAGGCAGGGGGAGAGGTAGGCAGATGCAGAGGGAGAGGCAGGCTCCCTCTGAGAAAGGAGCCCGATGCGGGACTCATCCCAGGACCCTGGGATCATGACCTAAGCAGAAGGCAGACACTTAACTGAGCCACCCAGGCACCATTGATCCATTTAATTTTGAAAGGAAATACATATTTGGTTGTGGATATAAGCAAAAGTTTAATTGGAAGCTACTTCTCCCTGTGATGTGGTTTTAGAAATAGACATGTTGAAGTGCAATTGGGAAAGATACAATGACTAGCTGTGCAGAAAGTTAACCGTGGGAGAAATGAGTGGTGCATGTGGGCGGTGTATCTAACAAGTGCCGAGAGTTCAGAGGGGGCTGCCTGGGATTCATTTGTAGTACAACCGGAGGGCATACCGTTCACGTTCTAATATGTGAGTGGTGCCCCCTGGAGTTACGCAATGCAGTGGCCCAGCTACCAGTACACCATTCCTTTTTTAGGAAATTCTCTTCCCCAGTGGATATTCTCTGACCCAAGCCAGAGCAATCTGAGCAGGAAGACAAAGAAGAGACCCAGGGCCAACCTATTCTGGCAAGAGATGGTTTGTTTTATTTCAACTCACCAGTATCTAGGGCTGTTCGCTTTCTGCCTGGTGTTGCAGCCTTTGTACCGTGTGCCTTTCAGAAAATCCCTTTGCTTTTGTTGGCAGAAATGGATTTCTGCTGCTCACAACGCAAGGACTGTGAGTGCTATGGGCATGAACCAGTCAAGATCACTCACGCTGGCCATCAAAGTAAGGGACGCAGGAGCAGAGTCCAAGAATGGGGAGTGAGTGTGCCTGTGCGTGTCTGGTCTGGGCGGGTTCCCTTGGACACATTTTACCCCTGCTTTATGCTTCTACGGATTGTCCTAAGGTGGCGTAGTGCAAACGGCTTGACCTTGGAAGCAGACAGAACTGACTTTAGGACCCAGCTCTCCTATTTGCTGGCTGAGTGTCCATCCTACAAATCAATTTCTGCACTTGCAAGAGGGAAACGAGAATGTCTCTCCTGCAGGGCATGGGGGGACCAGAGAACTGTACGTAAACTTGCTGAGAGGACTTGGGTCCCCAGTAAGGCCAGAGCCAGTAGTTATTAGCTGCATTACTATCCACCGGATGGGAAAAAGGGTAATGCCATGAAGACCCACTTGGATGCCAAGGAACACATCAAGTCCAGGTTTTGGAACCTTTTGGCAGAGGCAACAGCTAGTAAGTTCTGTTGGTGCCATTCGTTTTAAAAAACAGATGAGGACAGCTCTTTGAAGAATCACATTAGAATGATATCTAACATTCTATTATGCTCATTTTTTTAGTTTATTTTTATTTTTTTTAATGTTTTTTTATTATATTATGTTAGTCACCATACAGTACATCCCTGGTTTCTAATGCAAAATTCGATGATTCATTAGTTGCATATAACACCCAGTGCACCATGCAATATGTGCCCTCCTTACTACCCATCACCAGCCTATCCCATTCCCCCACCCCCTTCCCCTCTGAAGCCCTCAGTTTGTTTCCCAGAGTCCATAGTCTCTCATGCTTCATTGCCCCTTCTGATTACCCCCCTTTCTTTATCCCTTTCTTCCCCTACCGATCTTCCTAGTTCTTATGTTCCATAGATGAGAGAAACCATATGATAACTGACTTTCTCTGCTTGACTTATTTCACTTAGCATTATCTCCTCCAGTGCCGTCCACGTTGCAGCAAATGTTGAGAACTCGTTCTTTCTGATAGCTGAGTACTATTCCATTGTATATATGGACCACAGCTTCTTAATCCAGTCATCTGTTGAAGGGCATTTTATGCTCCAAGATTTGCAAATTGTGTGTCTCAAATAAAGAGGTTCTGTACTGGGCCGAGAGGTTTTCATTAAATCTCTCTCTCACACTTTACAGTTTCAGTTGGAGCTTTTTGGGGGTCTGTGAAGTTCCCGAGAACGGCTGCAAGTCACTCATGAAACTTTTTTTTTTTTTTAACCTAATGAAACAACACCTAAAATTAAATTCTCGCCCCTTCCGTTCTTAGATCCTCCCCGATTCTGAAATTCCTCTAATTAACATTCTCGCACTCCAGGACTATAAAAAGAGCCCCAGTATATCTGTACCCACTCCTTCCTTTCTTCCATTTGAAATCTTTATCAGTTTTTGGTGTGCTGCGGATTAAAGAAATCCACCTCCCCGGTTCTGAACACATGAAGTCATTTCTGTAAAGTGGCTTTGTTTTTGACCCAGATCTTTGTGTGGTTGGCACATAGTGTCTTTTTCAGAAAGGAAATTGATTTTTAAATTGTGGAAATAAAAGGTCCCAAAGGGTTTTGGATTCGATGGACGTGAGGCTCTGGGCTGTCTCCTGCTCTGCAACCCTTTGTCCTCTGCAAGCAGCGTGAATGCCCCCTGGAAGCACGTCCCGAATGCGTGGGTTCTGTCCAAGGCATTCTCCCTGTTTCCTAGCCCTCCCCAGTGTCTTACTGCAATTGCCTCCAGTCTTCCAAATTTATTACAAAAATGTCATCAATATTTAAGCACCAGGAGGGTGTTCAACACTGTAAAAATACTTAAGAGTTACAATTTATCATAAATAGGCCAATTAGTACATTCAGAACAAAGATTTTAAAA
This sequence comes from Ursus arctos, assembly GCF_023065955.2. Lineage (NCBI taxonomy): Eukaryota > Metazoa > Chordata > Mammalia > Carnivora > Ursidae > Ursus > Ursus arctos. Next base: position 11,188,564 of record NW_026622997.1, on the reverse strand, counting down.
ATCATCATTTATTTATTTACTCCAGCTTTGAATCTTTTTCCTACCTGCCAGGCCCAGTTGAGGGCGATCTTTGGGGGAGATGTGCTGAACTAGGAGGACACAGGCTTCAGCCTGCTCTCCAGGGAATGGGGGCACCTCAGGAGCTGGGGAGGCCCCCTTACAAGGGCTCCTGTGGGCAGTGGTCCCACAGCAAAGACGGAGTCGGGAGAGTGTTCCAAGTAGACCAGGAGCCTTGTCTCTAGAGCGAGAGTGAGCGAGCGCATGACTTCATTTTAGTGAGCTCTAAATATAATCTTCACTCCTCTCCCTGCCTCCGGGCATTTCCTTTAAGACACCCAAGTCTGGCAGATGGCTAAGGCCCGGGCACGGCTGCTCATCTTCTCCCTGATTTTAGCTCTGCTTTTTTCAGTCTCTGACCCTGCAGGGTGTAGAAAATGCTTCCTGGGCCCACAGGGCAATGAGCTAGGTGCTGGTTAGGGCTCTCGTTTAAATTCATAATGAGCTTGCCTGGTGGGGACTCAAAGGAGTGTCCCCTTGCCTCCAGGGGATTGTGGCTGTAGACAGACTCCCTGAGGGCCTGAAAGCCTTGAGGTTTCTTCTGGGTTTCCATGGATGGGTTTCAGGCAGTCTGGGCAGGTAGCTCCAGGCTGGGCCCCGGGCCCAGTTTTTATTTTTTTATTATTTATTTATTTATTTGGTGTGTCTGACTTTGTCAGCTTCTCTATCTCCTGGGCCGTTTCGCCTTTTATTCTGCAGAGCCCGTGCCTTCTTTATGTCTTTCCTGAGGGCTGGCCACCAGAGGACTTCAGTGTGCCCGTACCACCTCGGAAGCGACCTGAGCGTCTGCGTGCAGTTGCCCAGACTGCCGGCCGAGGGGGTGGGTGGGGGCACAAATCTAGTTCCTGCCCCGTGGGGCCAGGCTCCGCAGCCTGGGGCTGGGTCCCACCTACAGATCCTTCTGCTGTCCTGGCCTCATCTCTTAGCCGGTTTTGAAATAAGGGCAGCCTTGGTAGCATCGGCCATGCATTGAACGTTTGTCCCAGGTCAAGAGCCTGCCACCCCTCCGTACTTTCCCGCTGTGCAGTGGCCCGAGTAGGACAGCTGGAAGTCCGGGGGTGTTATCCTCTGCAAGCCCTCAACCCAGGAGGACTGGAATCTGGGGATAAATTCCATAACCTCCCGACCTTCAGAGGGATAATTCTGACATGCACACTGCAGTTCCCCAGGATCCCAGTGGGGCAGAGCCCTGGTTCCCTTCCCAGTAATCAGTTGCCCATTTATCCCTTCCTGGCTTTTCCTCCTGCCCCGAAACCCTCGAGTTCCTCGCTCATGCCTGCTTTCTGGCATTGCTTCCTAATAACTCCCCACCCCCAAGTCCTTGTCTCTGGCTTTGCGGGGGAGCCCCAAACTACCAACACTTCCTGGCAGAAGGTGAACCTTTTCCCAATTTGTACCAAGGCCCCGTATGAGCCAGTGACCGTCTTAGAAAGTTGGCTGCCGATATATTTGGGCCTGACTGTGATGATGGAGTCACCCAGTCTAGAAGCTAAATCTGAGCACCCTCGAAGCTACTCTCTGACTTCTGCAAGAAGAATGAATGTCCTGGATTGTCCTTGAGAAGGCTCAGAACCTCACACTTTGAAGAAGACAAGAGTTGAGAGAGAGGGATGAGGAGGTGAAGACCATGCTGGGTGGGTGGGTGGCTGTGAGGGAGCCAGCAGGAATGGGAAAGGGGGAGCAGAGAAGGAGCGGGAGAGGTGTGCAGCTGGCCTCTCAGATTCTAGGTTCTTCGTTCAGACGCATGGACTCTTACTGTGCCTGAGCATTGGGCCACTGTGGGCCAATGTGGTGCAACCTGTAATAAATGAGGTATATTCTCTAAACTGATTCGAAGCTTTGGGATTCCTGGGCATATCAGATGATCCTTTTTTTGAGAGAATTTTTGCTGTTGCATATGGGAGCTCAGTCATTAAAACATGTTCAATTTTATTTCCAAACCTATCTTGAGATATCCAGCATGTTTTTGGCCCCTCTGGTCAGTTCTGGGCATCCTAGCTGTGGTCCTTTTCAGAATTACAACTGCACTTTGGAGCTCATAAGTATCTGATTAGAGTTTGGATTACTACAGGTGTTAGCTTTGTCTGTACTACTTCGATATCTTTCACGGTTCATTCAAACGGGCTAATGAGATCTTCGTTTTGGCCATTTTACCACTAGAGAAACTTAATGTTATTTACAACTTGAAAGCATTCACTGTGCCCTTGCAATGGATCATTTATAAAACTATGAAATGAGAATCTTCTAAGGGCTTCCTTGCTCACGGGCCCACTCCTTCACCTCTCTGGTGAATCCGAGATGCACCTGTTACCCCTATTCTTTTTTCCCCTAGTTGCATCCTGGCTTCCTCTTAATAATAAACTTTTATAAAGGACTCATTGCTATCTCACCCTCTTTCTCTGTTGGAATGATTCCAACACATGGGTCGTGGAATTGACTTCCAGCCAAATAGCTTTTCTTGTGAGTAGGAAGGATCCATGGCAGGTGGGAGCTTTAGGGGGTCTCAGACAGGGTGAAAATAATGGCCCAACAAGGCAAACCTTTTCTGAGCAATGATGTAATCCCTTAACAGAAAAACTCGTATCTCTGCTCAGGAACACGAGTAACTGTATCGTCTGTGAAGTTCTCCAAACGGTTGACTTCTGCGAAGGCATTTTCATTGAAAACATATAGAGTTTGGGTTTTCCTTGGATTATGCACAATTAGTTGGCCTTTTTACGTGGTACGCGGAGGTCAGATAAGATGGATTGATTTTCCAGTTGGGAGCTGAGCAGGCTACAAATGCCCACCCTTCAAGATGTCTGTGTCCTTATCCCCAGAGCCTATGAGTATGTTACCTTCTGTGACAAAAGGGACTTTGTGGATATAATAATGCTAAAGTTTGAGATGGGGAGATTAACCTGGATTATCTGGGTGAGTTCAGTGAGATTACAAACTGGTTTCAAGCCAACAAATGCTTCTAGAAACTGAAAAAGTCAAGGAAATGGATTCTCCCCTGAGGCTTCTAGAAGGAACACAGTCCTACTGACACTTTGATTTTAGACTTCTGACATCCCAAACTACAAGAGAATAAACTTGTTACAAGTTACTAAATTTGTGGTCGTTTGTTACAACAGCAGTAGGAAACTAACACAGTTGTCTTGGATTAAGAGAGGAGGCTCCAGGTGATCGACCTGAGAAGGGGCCGAGAGTGATGGCTTGTTTGAATTTGGGTCCCCAACAAAGGGCCCTTCAGAACCATGACACCAGCATAACCCAAGATTTCAGGAAAAGAGAAGGTACTTGAGGTTATAGCTTGGGCTGGAGAGTGAAGTTTCAAATATACATTCACATACTTGCATTCAGGATAGACCGTTAAAAAAATTAGAGCAATATAGAAACTACTATGTCAGTGATGTCTAATGATGTTCTGCAAAGATGGAAATGTTCCATATCTGCATCACCAAATATGGGAGCCTCTAGCTAAATGTGGCCAGTGTGACTGATGACCTGAGTTTTTGATTTAATTTAAATGTAAATGATTTAAATAGCCACATGTGACTAGTGGCTATCATACTGGATAGTTTTAGGTCAGCGCTGTCTAATAGAAATATAACGTGAGCCACATACATAATTTAAAATTTTCTAGTAGCCATATTTTACAAAAAGGAAAAAAAAAGCATGTGAAATTAATTCAAGAATATAAATATATTTTAACCCATATCTTAAAATACTATAATTTCAATATGTAACCAATATAAAAAATTAACAAGATATTTAGAAGTCTTTTTTTAACAATTTTTTTTTTTTTTTGCACAAAATCTTCAAAATGTAGTGTGTATTCTACACTTAAAGCACATATCACTCTGGACTGGCCACATTTCTGGTGCCCACTAGCCACATGTGGCTAGTGGCAACTGTACCAAATGGTGCCAATTATTTATTTTTAAAAAAGGTTTATTTATTTATTTTAGAGAAAGAGAGAGAGTGAACGTACATTGCGGGAAGGGCAGAGCCAGAGGGAGAGAGAGAATCCCAAGCAGACTCCTCACTGAGCACTCAGTCTGATGTGGGGCTCAATTCCACAGCCCTGAGATCATGACTTGAGCCGAAATCAAGATTTGGAAGCTTAACTGACGGAGACACCCAAGTACCCCCCAGGCGGTGCCAATTATTAAGTCACTGATGAGGAATTGGTGTCCAGAAGGTGAAATGATTTGTTTCCAAGTTTATTCCTCCTACAAGACCTTTTTGTCTTTGCTGCTCAGTTTCCGTTCAAGAGATACATAACTTCTGGCAATGAGAAGGGAAAGAACATTTAAGTTTTTTTCCCTACCAACTTATTTCTGAATTTCAGTGGATAAATAGTTAATGTAACTCTCAAAATATAACTTGTGAATTGGTGGGCTGATTGGATTTCCAGAAATGGAAATGAAGAAGACAGTGCTGGGGAGAAAGAGGAGAAATTGAATTGATCTCCAGAAACCTGGGGCAGATGCAGGAAAGAGCAATGTGATGGGAAAAAATAGAACAGACATTGCAAAGGGTGGCCTTTCTCAGATTGGGGGTCTCTGGGGTGCATGCACATCAGAGTTCTCAGGATGTTTGTTAAAATGCAAATACCAGCAACCTGTGGGATTAGAGTTTTGAGTGGTCCAGGGAGCTGGGAGTTGGCCTTCTTAACTGGCTTCATAAATGATTATTACATGAAAGTGTGGGAGTTGTCGAGCCAGGGTTTTGAAAATCTACAATAGGCTGAAAATTCGTAAAGGAGCTTGTATTGTCTTAGAAAATTAAAAATGCTTTGATCCTAGGTCATCATCAATCTAAACATGCTGGGTTCAACTAAACTGAAACTGCGACTGATGGCAAAGGACAGTTCCAACATATTATTGGCTCTTACAGATGGGCTTGAATTTGTGGACAGAAAGAAATTTCCTAGGGCTGTAGGATTTCTTAATAGGCAATATGCTTTCCTCCTCCTCCTCCTCCTCCTCCTCCTCCTCCTCCTCCTCCTCCTCCTCTTCTTCTTCTTCTTCTTCTTCTTCTTCTTCTTCTTCTTTGGTCATTGCTGGTACCCTCTCCAGGTTGATTGTTGTTCCTACTTCTATTTTTTGCAGTTTAAGAGTGGGAGTTTTCTGGGGCGCCTGGGTGGCTCAGTCGTTGAGCGTCTGCCTTTTGCTTGGGGCGTGATCCCAGCGTTCTGGGATCGAGCCCCACATCGGGCTCCTCCACTGGGAGCCTGCTTCTCCCTCTCCCACTCCCCCTGCTTCTGTTCCCTCTCTCGCTGGCTGTCTCTATCTCTGTCAAATAAATAAATAAAATCTTAAAAAAAAAAAAAAAGAGTGGGAGTTTTCTGCTAGTGCATCACACACCACTGTTTTTGTTGACTCTCTCCATTAGTCTGCAGCAGTGGCGGCGGCCCAGCAAATCCACAGCTGCTTGAAGGATGCAGACAAAGAATAAAACATGAAAAGAAGAAGGGCTGAAGGCTGAGGAGACGATGCTTCAAATGTCCAATGTCAGGAGAAATGCAAATGGCGCTCTCTCCCCGGAGGCACAAAGAGGCCACGGAGACTGTGCTGTGTGGGCCACCAGAGGGTATGCAGCTTGGACTGGAGTCATGTTCCTGCTACCTCCGAGGAAAAAGGTCTTCAACTTCCAAGCCTCGAAAGCTCCCCTGCCCCTGCAGACCTTGTTAAAATGCAGACTTCCACGCTGAGATGGATGACTTCAGGGGCCCAGAGCCCTTGCTTGAGAAATCCCTAATCAGCTGCATGAAGTAGCTTCCATTTATCATGCACTGAGCGCTTACTCTGTGTCAGACTGTTCGAAGGGCTTTGCATGTATTACCCCATCTTGTCCTTCTAACACTCCCACGAGATCACCCGTATTTTCCTTATTGTACACAGGAAGAAAGTGATGCTTTTTAGAAAGATCGAGTAATTTGCTTGAAGTCACGTAAACACAGGTGGCAGTGAGGGTCCAACTCTGTGCAGGGTTAGCTTCAAACCCTGTGCTTGTCCCCAACCAGGCTAGTGGTTCTCAAAGTGTGGTCCCTGGATCAGCATCATCAGCCTTACCCGGGCACTTGTAAGAAATGCAAATTTTAAGCCTCTCCAGAAGTACTGAATTGAAAATTGGGGGTGGGACCAACAATCTGTGGTTGACAAATCCTCCAGGTGCTGTGATGTATGTGCAAGTTTGAGAAGCCTCCTGCTTTCCCAGGCAGCGCTGCAGTGGGATGAGGCAGGCCCCAGAAAATTCTTGGAGAATAATACAGGGGCTGGTAGCGTTCTCCTACAGCAATGGAATGACAGTGGGGTTGGTAATGGCAGAAGAAACTGCAGTTCCCAGGTGGCAGAGGACCATCACCCCCCTCATGGGTCTGTGGATTCATCCAAGGGAAGTGGGACCAAGACACACGAGTTCCCATCTAAGCCCCTTTGTTATCTGGGGAAAGAGGACGAGAAGCTGGGATCTGGACAGATTGAGAAGGAAGTTACAGGGACAGCAGAGCAGAAAGCCTGAAGCAAAGGAATTTGCAGAAGCAGGTGGCCTAAAATGGCCCAGAAATCCAAGGTAAGCAGACAGGTGGGACAGAGGTGACAATCCAGAGAAGGCATATTTTAAAGTTGAGGCCTCAGATCAAGCCGCTTGTTCCCCTTCTCTTAGAGCAGTAATCAATGACCGTATTCCTGGGGCTTGCATTCGTTAGTGTGTGTGCAGTGAATGCGGAACAGTTGAAAAGTGAGACTCACAGTGGGGGTGCCTGGCTGTGGGCGTGCTTTATAGAGATTGTCAGGACCGTCGGTGTAGATTAATGGTGGAAACTCTTGCCTGGAAGGTGTTTTTGCCCTATCTTCTATGACAGCAGTGCAAGGCATAGGCATTTTGCAGAAAGCATCTGTGGGAATTTTTCCAAATCTAGGCAATTTCCAAATTTCCTCCATTTCACAGACCCGCGAAAGGGAGCATATAGAAACAGAGAGAGCGAGGGCAATAGAAATCTAGCTGATGAGATCGGAACTGCTCACCTAGATAGAACTGTTCAGACCAAATTCTGAATCGTTACAGACAGTGAGGTTGAGATGTTTCTGCAATTAATATTAATGATGCTCAGAGGATGGCCAGGTGCAGTCGTTCAGCATAAACCAGGACAGCTGACAGACACCAGAGCTAACAAAACGGCGGGAGGACAGGTAGCCAACATGAGCATGCCCTATGCTTCTGCCTTTGTCTTATTTGTATATAAAATCAATGAATATTATAGCAGAATCCCTTAGCTGCTGTCAGAGATAATATCTGCCTTGTGGGAAATGTCATGTCAGACTTTATATACAGTTCTCAGGGGATCTACTGTGCTGTATATTAAAATTCATCTAATTACAAAGCATTCCCCACTTTGGACAAACACTTAAAGTAGGAATGTTCAGATTTACATAGAAGATAAACCAGGGAGCAATTATTTCCTTGACTAAAGGGTTCTCCAGCTTGTAAAAGGTGTCACTGTAATATTTATTTTAATTACAAGCTTTCCAGATGCAGTTAAAATTAAGTCTGCGGCTAATTTGTTTCTGTAACTCACATATTGCATGAAGTGTATCAATATCCATTGTATGTATCTCCTAACAGATTTTGCTCTTCCTGGAAGGTGGTTCGTCTACCCCGAGTGAGACAGGTGCACCCTGCACTAGCAGTCTTCACAGAGACTGTTGATTTCTGCACCTCTCTGGGATTCTGACATGCATATGACATCAAGTCCTCCCATGGCTTCAGCCATGTCATTCATGGCTGCTAGGGTCTCAGAGAAAAGCCCTTGACCTATGGGTCTCCTACTTTAAAATCATATATACCTAGCATACACACACACACACACACACACACACACACACAGGAGATGTACTTATTTAACTCTTTCAAGCCTTTATTTTAATTTCAGTTGGTTTTGGCAAGAGGTTGGATGCAGCTAATATTCACATGTTAATTCACAAAGCAATAAACAAATCATTATTGAAAGCCAATTATTATTTAGTGCTGTGAAACCAATGCTCTTTGCCTGGGTTGAACTCCTAGAAGTTTGGCCAGAATCAAGTCTGACAGTTGATGTGTCTTTGCCAGTAGGAGTGAAAATCCTGTGTTCATTCTATTTACTTTGGGGTCTTAATCTAGGTTTTTGCCCAAATCTCCAGGTTTGTTACAGTTGAGAATCTTCTTTCTACATAGCCCTACACGCTATATTCTGGACAGCCAAAACATGGGCCGCTCTGTAATTTGATTACCCTCCCCCCACTTTCTATTTGGGTGGAATATGTCCAGTTGGGGCATCTTCTACCTTCCCAGATTGATACTTCAGTTTCATGTTCGACAGTAAGTCCCACAATCCGTTTTATGCTCTATTTTTCATCTTCCTGAGACAGGATATTCTAGGAAAGTCGCTGAACAAAGTGAACCCTAATTTGTCGAGAATGGATATCAAAATATGTTGGCCATGTGATAAATCAGAAGTCCATGAAAGGGAGTTCGGTGAACTCAACTCATTTCCAAGCTAGAGCTGTGGGGTCTTGTTCGTGGTGGAGGTTAGTGCCAACAAATCCAAGTTTTGGAAGAAGTTTCTACGTCAGACGATTGTGGGGTAGTCTTGTTGGGGCCATGGAGACAAAACACACCTCTGTGGTTAAATGTCACATTTCCAAGAAGGAAGTGGACATTTCCACTTCCACTCATTCTGGAAGGAAGTCAAGTGGGGAGCATAAAACGAGAACTTCAGAGGCTGATCTTAGACCAAGATAAGACAACAAAATAGAACAGAAAGACACAAGAAGAGACTTCTTCATCTACTCCTCAGGAAATCCTGGGATCCTGCGTGGTGGTAGAGTGTTAGTCTGGCTGCCCCCAGCTTCGGGTGAGCTGGTTTGAGTCAGGATCCTCACTAGGCTTGTCTCTGTGGGAGACCCTAGCCTGGGTGTGCACAGCAGCTGTGGGTCCCTCAAGCTGTTCCACCCGCTGCCTCGAGGTCCCTCAGGTGGGGACCGAGGCAGACAGACATGGCATTGACATGTTTATTGTTTTCTAATGCGCCAGGCATGTGACATATCTTTTCTTTTTTAAGTATTCACTATTACCTGAAAAAGAATGATGGTTGTTCCCATTTTATAGATGAAACAACTGAGAACCAGAGAGATCAAATGATCCTGCAGAAAGAAGGGCCTTCTGTCCCCAGCCTATAAATGGCAGCTATCGGAGGGGAGGAGACCGTCAGTCCTGCTCTCTGGTGCTTTCAAACAAGGCTCTTTTCCCCCTGCCATCAGCCTCTCCCATCAGTCTTTATGTTAAGTCCCCTTTCTTTGTCCCAAATCTGATTTGTTGGCACTGGCAAAACATAGTTTAAAGCAAAGTTGTTAACATTTTCCAAAGTAACCTAATCTGAATTTATGCTGAACCTTAGATGAGTGACCACCGTAGTGAAAGACAGAGAGTACCCTATGCTCAGTAATTCTGGCTAAGAGCCCTGGATTCTCATTTTCCTTATAGCAGTGATTCTCAAGCCTTAACATGCAACAGAACCATCCAGAGCAGGGTTGACAAGCTATGGTCTGTGGGCCAAATACCCCTAAGGCTTCTTTTTCAGTGGACATGAGCTAAGAATGGTTTTTACATTTTTAAATGGATAAAAAAATCAAAAGCAGAATAATATTTAACAACACAGGAAAATTACATGAAATTTACATTTCAGTGTCTGCAAATAAAGTTTTATTGGCACACAGCCATGTCCATTCATTTCCATATTGCCTGTAGCTACTTTTGTGCTGCAGAGACCATATGAACATATGGCCTGCAAAGCCTAAAATATTTACTTCCTTACCCTTTGCAGGAAAAGTTGGCTGACCTGTGACCCAAAGGCTTGTTAAAAAACAGAGTACTAAGCCCCGACCCTAGAGTTTCTAATTTAGTAAGTCTGGGTGGCAACCAAAAATGTGCATTTCTGATAATTCCCTAGATGATGCTGATGTTGTTGGTCTAGGGAACACACTTGGGAACCACCACCTTACATAATGGCTGCTTAGGCCCAAAATGATTATTTCATTTCTGTAATTTTGTTGTGCCTTTTAAAATCCTTGTTTCCACTTCTAGTGGAGGGCTGAAATGAGTCATACTTCTCCAGCAGTATCTTCTTGATGTTCAAAGAGAATATGTAACAGATAGGTTTAGAGCAAGCTCCTGGAGCTCAGCTTCCTGAAGAGAAACTCAGTTCTACCACTTGCTGGCTTTGTGACCTTGGGTAACTTTCTTAACCCCTTTGGGACTCAGTTTCCTCATTGTTAACATGAGGATAATAATAGTTTCTATCCTTCCCAAGGCTGGTGCAATAAATTGGCTAATATACATAGCAGTCCTGCAAAGGTCCCTGGCATTCATGAAGTGTTGTGATAATGCTAGTTGTTATCGAGCCATCCCTACCTGGGACTAAGGTAGCACTCCTCCACCTCGGCAGATCATCAGAATCACCTGGTTTGGGCCATACCTCTCAAGATGCTGATTTAACTGGTCTGGGGTGTGGGGTGTTGGGATCTTCATTGTAAAGGGAAATCATAATGGAGCACTGCCCAATAAAAATACAATGACAGCCACATGTATAGGTTTATGTGTTTTTAGTAGCCATGTTTAAGAAGGTGAAATTAATTTTAATAATACATCAACAATAATGTTTTTTATTATTGGTGAATAATTAATAAATGGTATAGTAATCATATATTTAATTTAACATAATATGTCTCAATTATTATGATTTCAACATGTAACCAATATAAGAATGATTGAGATCTTTCACACTCTTTGTTTTCATATTGAGTCTTTGAAATCAAGTCTGAACTTTACATTTATAGCCTATCTCAATTTAGACTGGCTACATTTCCATGGCTGGATAGCCACATGTGGCCACCACAAAGAACAGTGTGGGTCTAACTAATGTACAACCAAGATCGAGATCCAATGGGGTAAGAGCACAGTTGGCCATTGTGGGCCCACCCAAAGCTATGGAGCTTCTAGTGACATTCTCTCCTTAGAGGTAGTCATCAGGTGTGGCCATTAGAACATTCGATTTAATCCCAGTTTAGTCCTAAAAACTGATGTCAGTTTGAAAGCATCAGGATCGAGCCAAGCAAATGAATATACAAGACCAGATGTCACCAGAGGCGAGAAACGCAGTAAGGGAGCGTTAACGGAGAACAAAGTAAAACAGTGACCTGTTTTGGTTCCTTCTCAATGAACCCACAACTGGGTAAAGGGAAATGTGAGTATCCCAGAAAAAAATCCGGAATGGATATTGAAAGATCCCTTGACATTCTATGCCACACGTTGACTCAGAACTTTCTAACTCCAAATATCATTGAATCTTATGTAGGTTACGATTCTTTTTGGAAAGAGGAAGAGGAAGAAGAGAATTCATCCTATCTATTCTTTCCTACGTGCTCACTAACACTGAAAAGAATAACCCTGTAAATTTATTATGAAAGCAAAAGAGATTTCTAGAAAGATGAGAACGAAGATCTGTAGTTCCACCACTTAAAGATAACCACGATTAGCACCTAAGTGTATAATATTTCAGAGCTCGATGGTGCATACGCTTAGCTACATTTTACTAAAAACAGTATCCAATAGTGAGTACTCTTTTACACAAGCTTCTTTGTCACTTCCCAAAATTTTTGAGTGTATTTTCAAGTAATTTAATAATTTCCTGCAACATCATTTGAAAACTCAGCACATTGAACCTGTGTTTGGCTGAGCAATGATCTGCTTAATCAATCCCCTATAACCGGGCAGATAGGCTATTGCCCTCAAAGTGCTAATCACACCATAAAAGCTAATGCCAAAAGAACATCGCTTGGTCTTCCAGTCCAATGAGCTTTTGCCTTAGAGCTAGCTGGGGAAGATGCAGAAGGAAAGGATGCAACATTTTATCCACACAGTCTCACTAAGCCTGACCCATTTTGTGGTTTACCTGACTTGGAGAACAGCCAGCAGGATGCAGGGTGCAGAGGAATGCAAAGTAATGCCTTGGAAATGATATCAAACAAATGATATCAAACACCCTCGTGTGCCACCTGCAGTAGACATCAAGTTTTCTCACTGCTCTGCTAAGAAGGACCTGCAAACCCCAGAGGGACTCTGTTTCCTGCTTAATATGTCAACAGCAGCTTGTGCTTGGGTTTGAATTGGCTTCAGCTCTCCACTTTTCCCCCTCCGGTCTTAGAATTAATCACTTCTTTCAATAGAATCATTCCTGCAATAGGTTTGTGGGTGGGTTAAAGAAAAACGTAATAACCCAAGAAGCCTCTAAATTTAAGATGTTAGTTTTTCTGGCTTATCTAATTTACATAATTATTTGTTCATGCAGCATTTGTATATCAGTTTTGTGATTGTTTTATACGATATGGAATTTCCTGGCAATTCTCCGAGTGCGGGCTTCTCAGGCTGCCTGTGCAGGCTTTAGCCGTGCAGCAATAAAGCAAATAAATGACTATAAGGCTGTCCGGCATTCAGATAAGGCAAGCACCAGCCTTCTGAGCTGCTGAACTGAATTGGACATCTCAGTTTGGGGGAACAATATCTCTTCTGCTTTATTAATTCTATTAAAACAATTCATAGGGAAAAAAACAGGTTTTTATTAAACTTGGAGGACCAAGATAATTCACTGTTTGCTAGGATCTGATGCACTTGTATCTTTGTGGTATGTATAAGCATCATTAGATAGTTGCTTTTAAGGTGAGCTGGTATATTGCATTCAATCCATCATATAAAAATTCAATAAAACAAGTATTTATTGCATCTTTATTCTGTGCCAGGCTCTCATTGCCAAGTCTCCAGAGACAGAGGGGAGCAAGAAATATTCCTGCCTTCAGTGAGTTCACAGTTTAAGGACGGAGAAACACACACACACACACACACACACACACACACACACACACACACACTATAGGATATGATTCTAGCTGAGATAAGTAGGAATGTGATACTCCAGGAACACCCAGAGGGAGTGATTCATTTGGCTGAGTCTAGCATGCTTCTCCAGCCCCGTCAGATCTGCGTTTGAGAAGACTACCCTGCCAGCAGTAAGGAGGCAGGAAAATCAGGTAGGGCCCCATTTCCATCATTCAGGAGGGAGCAAGAGAGACTTGATTCAGGGAATAGAAGGAAGTAGGTATGAAGGTTGGCACTGTATTCTTTCTTATCAAGCTCAGAGTGCTTCCAAGCATACCTGTTTCCACATTTGGATTCAAGAACACTTATTGTGGGTAAAAATTGGAAAGATAAGAATAAGGCGATAAAACCGTAGACACTGACTATAGAAGAGGTTAACTAGGGACCAACTCATGAAGAGCTCACCATGTTGAGGAACGATATGAATGCACTCAATCAATCAAAAATATTTCTAGTAAGTTCAGAGAGGAAAACTAAGTCACCAGTCTATAGAAGGTTAGCTAGGAAGAAAAACGTGTCCCTATTTGAAACAAAGTCAGATCACTGGCCAGAAAGAGTTCTTAAATGATGACTTGAAGTAAACTCCTGGCCAAAAGGCACAGTTACTTGTTTCTACTTTGGTTGATTCATTCCTTAGCCACTAAGATTATGGGTCCCGGGGCCAGCTCACCTGGGTTCGAGCTGTGGCTCCCTCACTAGCACTATGACTTGATGGTAGAGTGTTAATAATACTAACTTGTAAGGTTGGGGTAGAAAGTAAACGACTGACTGGATGTGAAGCTCTTAGAAGAATGCCTGGCACGGATGCTTACTGATGCGGCCTCTTTCTGTCTGCATGCGTGCTGGAGAGCTCAGTACTGAGTACTCCCCATGCAACAGGCACATGTGAGGTCCTGGGCAAGAAGACCAAGAAGTTCATCATCTACGGAGGATAAGTGGGAATAAATGATTGTGCCAATATGGTCATGCAGCTCACAGTTTGGGGAACGGAGGCGAGGATGAGGCCTCAGTTTCAGGGGGGCCTGCACTTTTTAAAAAAAATTTCCTGTTTTCTATTCCTGCACAAACTTCCTCTGTCTGTACCCCTTAGCTATGGGAGGGGAATCCCAATTTCTTCTAGATCCTTTGTTTAGAAAGCATAATTGGGTAATTTCGCTCTAGCTTCCTTGAAAGAGGAAATAAATAAGTGGATGTTTCTGGTGTGTAGGGTTAAGGGTCTGCTCCCCCTTGGCCACTGGGACAAGGAAGGATGCCCTGGGAGGGAGGAGGAGAGTGACTTCTGGGAGGACAGTCAGAGATCAGACTCACGTTTTAGTTAAATAAACAGAGGCATCTCAGGGCCTTGGTGAAAATGCTCAAGGAGGACAAGGCGCAGAACGAGGTGAGGACTGGCTGGAATGGGGTTCTTGTGCTCTTTGGGGTATATACAGCAGGAGGGGAGACAGTTAGTGAATTGAAGAAAGAGCAGTCCTGGTTTTATGCTGTGTACTTTGAGTCTAGTGACCTAATGCCCCCATCAGTCAACAACTCAACTGGGCAAGACCACACTAAAACAGTGACATTTAGAAAATTTCATATATTTTTTTTCTTTTTCTCAGAGTCCGTTGCCATATAGAGGAGACCCTGTCCCTAAAGAGATCGCTGAAGAGAAACCTGGAGATACTTTGCATTTCAGTGGATTTGGGGAAGCTGTTGATTCTTTCTGATGCCAGACCTTTTTTTTTTTTTTTTAACAAGGTACCACCATGAACAGTAATATTTTTCAGTTTATAAAGTGTCTCACATGCATGTTTCGTTTGATTTTCATACTCAGTATATGAGGTAGGTCCTGTGAAATGGGCTTCATGGTTATTTTTATATGACACATGCTGATAAGCAAGATTAAACTTGTCCAAAGGTGAGGGGCGGAACCGGGGCTGCAGCCTCAGCTGGAAGCCATCGTTCGTCCCTCTCTGGACCTCAGTGAGCAGTCAGCAAGACAAACAGCTCACCCCCTTTCCTTCTTCCACAGAAAGAGAACTTGGGAAAATCCTCTTCACAGATGGGATAGGAGAAATTCAAAATGGATGATCCTTTATTGAAGAGAGCTATGTCAAGAAACAGCTCTTTGATGTCCTCTCCTAAAGGGAAAGAGAAGATCAGCTTTACTACTACTGTGGGTTTTGCTGTGTATCAAAGCATTCAACATTTATAGAAGCATGAGCCAAAGGGCCTTCTATTTCCAGAAGCCTGCCCTGTATGGGAACAGTTTCCTTCCCTCCCTTCCTTCCTTCCTTCCTTCCTTCCATCCATCCATCCATCCATCCATCCATCCATCCTTGCTTCCTCTTTTTTTTTCTTTAAACAGCACGTAGGCAATGCTGCAGGGGATAATGGCAGCAGCCCTAGGTATGAATGTGGGCCTTTATGAACTTGATCTGTTCAGAACAGGGCAGACACTCTGCTGTGCTCCCCTGCCCTGATGCTCTGGTCCCTCAAGGTGATGGCTGCAGGTCCGGCCTCGACAACTTCTCAGCCGCATAGTATTACGTGCCTCCCCTGAGAGTGGTGGGGTGGGTCACCTCCCACAGTTGCTAGGTAGCTAGTGTATCATATTACACAGGAAGCTTTAGGGTGCTCTGCCTTTTTCTCCATTCCTTTTTTTTTATGTTCCCCCTACTCCTCTTTTCATTCCTCTTTTATTATTCAGCTGTTGCTATAGAATCCAGATATTGGGCAAGGTTCTGGAAATACAAAGATGCACAAGAGTTCTTGGTCCCCAGCAATGTTCCCTCCATTTCTTTGGAATGATTCCACACACTAAGTTTATTGAATCCTTCTGTTCTGGTTTTGATAAAACTGCATTAGGAGGTCCCTAAAAAGTTAAAAATTGAGCTACCCTGTGATTCAGCCATTGCAATACTGGGTATTTACCCCAAAGATACAGACGTAGTGAAGAGAAGGGCCATATGTACCCCAATGTTCATAGCAGCATTGTCCACAATAGCTAAATCATGGAAGGAGCCAAGGTGCCCTTCAACAGATGACTGGACTAAGAAGATGTGGTCCATATATACAATGGAATATTACTCAGCCATCAAAAAGAACAATTACCCAACATTTGCTGCGACATGGACGGGACTAGAGGAGATAATGCTAAGCGAAATAAGTCAAGCAGAGAAAGACAATTATCATATGATTTCACTCATCTATGGAACATAAGAAGTAGGAAGATCAGTAGGAGAAGAAAGGGAAGAAGAAGGGGGGGTAATCAGAAGGGGGAATGAAGCATGAGAGATTATGGACTCTGGGAAACAAACTGAGGGCTTCAGAGGGGAGGGGGATGGGGGGATGGGATAGACTGGTGACGGATAGTAAGGAGGGCACGTGTTGCATGGTGCACTGGGTGTTATATGCAAGTAATGAATCATGGAACTTTACATCAAAAACCAGGGATGTACTGTATGGTGACTAACATAATATAATAAAAAATTATTATTAAAAAAAAAGAAGGGAGATACTCTAGCAGCTCCCGCAATATGATGACTAACTGTAAAGGCGTGGCCAAATAGAAATAAACAATCAGACAGCATCCTAGCTCATTGATTAGGGTGGAGGGAGAAGATATTACATATCTTTGCCTTTGTCAAAGGTTTAAGAACTTGCGTCAGCTATTTGGGAAAGGAAATAAATCAAATGATAAGCCATACTGCTTGTGGTAGACTAGTTTGTTGCTGAGATAACAACACAAAAGCTCTCTCCCACATAGACATCAATATTTAGGCTTGATGTGTTATCATTTTTTTTGTGGTTGTTGGATATACCAATTCCGGGTACTGAGACCACCCAAATGAATGCTTTGAGTCTTTGCAGTGCAAGAACACAGCATTCAGTCGGAGTTCCACTGTACGGATGTTACCCAGAGAGAGAAGTAAAAATTCGGATGGCAATAGAGTTGATTCCGCAGGGTGATGGGGACAGTGGCTTAAGCCAGCTACAAAGTAATTGAGGTGTGCGGACCAGGAAGAGATTGTGCAATGTTTTATTTTATGTCAATACTCTTTACTTACTCAGAATGATTCCAAATCTAATGTTGAGATTTGACTTTAAATGTTTAGAACACCGGTCAACAGAAAAGCCAAAGTCTTGTAATGGATCTGCCGAGAAGAACACAACAGATGAGGTGTGAGTACATTGTGTGCTCTGCAAACTTCCATTAAAAATTCACACCAATGCTATCATTGTTGTCTACATGAATCACTAAAATTGATTCAAAAACATATTGCCCAGCACTTTTCTTGCATAAATTCATGATGACATCAATAATCCTTCCAAGCCTCTCCAAAGTCAATGTTGGTCAATGCCATGTTCTGATGGTACGCTCTCAATCAGAAATGAGCACAGGGTCTTGATGGGTGTGTTACACACTTACTTAACATTTTTATCATTGCTTGAATTCTTATAGTTCCTGAACTTTTGGCTTTAAAATTGCTCCTTGATTATTTGAAACATTTCACAAAGCACTTATTACATTAAAAGAGGGAAATACAAGCAGATTTTCAAAGTTATGCCCTGCATTTATAATTTTGTCCCATCCCATCTCAGTCAATGTAATATTTTTTTCCCAAACATTCCATTATATGCAAGGTATTGTGCGAGATATGATAGGGACTGCAAAGATCATGTTTTTTACGCATACCTTCTGCTCATTCAGAAAGCTCCAGAGGCTCATCTATGCCTCAGAATAAAGTCAGGAAATGTCCTACTGGCCCAACCTTCCATACTCCACATTCTGAATCCATCCTCCATTTTTTTTTTTAAAGATTTTATTTATTTATTCGACAGAGATAGAGACAGCCAGTGAGAGAGGGAACACAAGCAGGGGGAGTGGGAGAGGAAGAAGCAGGCTCACAGCGGAGGAGCCTGATGTGGGGCTCGATCCCATAACGCCGGGATCACGCCCTGAGCCGAAGGCAGACGCTTTAACCGCTGTGCCACCCAGGCGCCCCCCATCCTCCATTTTTTGAGGTCAGGTAATCACCCAACAAAGTCCCATCACGGTTACCTGCTCGCGCGCTTTCTCTAATGGGTAAGGGTCTTACCCTTTTGGCTGTGGTCTAAGTGAGGTCTTACTCATTCCTATCTTTTTTTATGAGGGTTTCCCTGGTCATTTCCCAAATATTTTTGACTTCTCTGAATTCTTAAAACAGTTTTGTCTGAAATACTTTTTCAAAGCGTACGGACATGTATACTTTGTACTCTGATCTTGGGCTCATCCTACAACACTTACTGACGCTCCTGAAAGACAGGAGCTGGGTTTTTGTTTTGTTTGTTTTGGTTTGATTTCTATTTCCTGTTCCTTTATGTTCCCCACTGGTCCTGAGAGAGAACTGCTTTTAACTGAGTTGTCCTACGAGCTGTGCCCTTATAAGGTTTTCTGTTTCATCCTTCAGACTCCTAAGTGCATAATGCAGAGCCCCTCAGTCAGACACATGGAAAGCACCCCATAAGTGTAGGTAATGAGTGGATGAACCACGTGTCCCTCAGCTCCAAGTTCAGCCTTCCGAAGTCCTCTGTGTAAAGCTGGGGCTCTCCATAATCGCATTTATCCTTTGTCATCTTTAAAAAAAATTTTTTTAAATTATGTTATGTTAGTCACCATACCATACATCATTAGTTTTTGATGTAGTGATCCATGATTCATTGTTTGCATATAACACCCAGTGCTCATTGCAATGCATGCCTTCCTTAATACCCATCACGGGCTAACCTATCCCCCCCTCCCCTCTGAAACTCTCAGTTTGTTTCCCGGAGTCCAGAGTCTCTCATGGTTTGTCTCCCCCTCTGACTTCCCCCCCTTCCTTCTCCTAATGCCCTCCCTATTCCTTATGTTCCCCATATAAGTGAAACTATATAATTGTCTTTCTCTGCTTGACTTACTTCACTTAGCATAATCCCCTCCAGTTCCATCCATGTTGATGCAAATGTTGGGTAATCACCCTTGCTGATGACTGAGTAATATTCCATTGTATGTATGGACCACATCTTTATCCAGTCGTCTGTTGAAGAGCATCTCGGCTCCTTCCACGATTTAGCTATTGTGGACAATGCTGCTATGAACATTGGGGTGCATGTGGCCCTTCTCTTCACTACGTCTGTATCTTTGGGGTAAATACCCAGTAGTACAATGGCTGGGTCATAGGGCAGCTCTACCTTTAGCTCTTTGAGGCACCTCCATAACTGTTGCCTGCACAGGTGTCGGAGGGAGACTGAGGCGGAGCAGGCGAAGGAAACTGCTCCTCCTTCCGTACTTGCTGGTCCTTGCGAGTGTCACCTGGAGATGGCCTGTCACCCTGGCAGTGGCAATTGGTCCCAGGGTCCAGCTCTCTTCTGCACCTTCCCAGAATCAGTGGAGGCTCAGCTGCGTGGGCTCCTAAGCTTCTGTTACGACAGTTTCTGCTGCAGACACCGTCTCCCCGTCCCCAGCAGTCTGTGCCTCAGCTCCACAGGGCCCTTCTTTGAAGCCTCCAGGTTCTGATAACTCCAGCCCCTGCCCTCTGTTCTCCCAACCCTCAGGGTGGTCGCTGCTTCCTCCCTGTCCAGTGAGAATAACTGACATGGTCTGTATTTTCCCCAGGGGAACCAGACTCTTTTGACAAATGACAATCTTGAGAGATGGCTGTGATTTTCCTCTCTTCACAGATGGAAAAATATAGACTCAGAGAGGTTACATTAACTTATCCGGGTGCCAGAACTCTAAGATGGTAGAGTCAAGATTCGAACCCAGACTTACGCAACAAGCAAAAAATTACAGCCCAGGATTGTGCGCAAGTATTCATGAAGTAGAGCCTCAAAGCTGTATGTTAATGATTTAATTTGTAAGATGTCCTGGAATATTTTGTGTGCGGGCATATGGCATGTGATAATTCTGTTTCATAATTGGTTTTAATTTCAGCTTAGCTATGAGCTCACATTTGTCAATGGTGCTGTTCCAGACAGTTTTATCATCCACACTGCTGACCTAGAAGATATGTAATTGTGGTATCTGCGTGGAATGATTACTAGGCTATTTTGCCTGCACATCTAATCTAAGGTGCAGTTTTGTTTGATCAAACCCTCTTGGATCTGGCCGTTCATTGTCCTGGGGAAAGGCCGTTTTCTCTTATGCTCATTTTCCTTCTTCATAAGCACCTTTGTGCCATCCCAGGCTTCTCTCGGCTTGGGAAATGGGAGCAGGAGGTATGGAGATGATTGTCCCTGCTACATATTTGGCACTCAGTATTGAAAAAGAGAGGCCAACTGATGGACATTCAGGAAAGTGCGTCCTCAGAACTGTGAATCTATTCAAACTTCTGCCTAAGTAGAGATAAGAGAGGCTATGTATGTGTCCCTTAGCTGGCTAACAGTTACAGAATTGCACTGCATGTTTATTGATATTTTAAAAGTATAGATAGAGAGAATAAACTAAGGGCAGGAGAAGGAAGTAAAACATTTCCTTGGTACTGGAAAAATACTGTTAGGAAAATAATCTTAATAGGGAACAAAGTCCCAGAGAAAGCAGTCGGTTGCTTCTCTCCAAGGATGTGTGTGTATATAAAAACATTAAGGCACATTGCTTCAAAAATGCTTAAGGGTTTGGTGATCTTTCCTAGCAGTGATTTTTATTCTATAATTGAGATCACATTTTATATTTGAGACTGATTATGTAGTTTGCAGTTGTC
Organism: Ursus arctos; assembly: GCF_023065955.2. NCBI lineage: Eukaryota > Metazoa > Chordata > Mammalia > Carnivora > Ursidae > Ursus > Ursus arctos. The sequence continues at coordinate 11,167,847 of NW_026622997.1, read as the reverse complement.
TTGTGGGAAGTGACATCCGTTCCTCCTGTGCCCCAGTCCCATCCTCACCGACGCATGTCCTTCCCTGCGTTAATATGAATTTTCACTCGGGCTCCATATTGCATTGTATTTTCCTTATACCTTTGCCATTCCTCTACGAGATGCTGTGTAAGGCAGCTCCCAGCCTCAGGGCTTAACACACTGCCTGGAGATTACGCCGAGTTCCAAGTGATTGTTTGTTGAATGAATGATAAAATTTATATATGTAATAAACTTGTAGAGAACTTTAAGGCAGGTTTTCTCAACCTTGGCATTACTGACATTTTGGATCAGATAATCCTTTTTTGTGGAGGTTGTGGGATGCTAGCAGCATCTTTGGCCTCTACCCCACAAACACCAGCAGGCTCCACCACCCCCCCAATCCAGTTGTGACAACCAAAGATGTCTCCAGACATTGCCAAATGCCCCCCTGAAGGACAAACCCGCCTCTGGTGGAGAAAGCCACTGCTTTCAAGAATTGCTTTCTCAATTACTAGACAAGTACCTCAGACTTATGTACCAAAATAAAAGATGGTGGGTTGCATTTTTTAAGTAGTCTTTTTCATGTAATACGAGAACTGCTGGGGGGGAGGGGGAGGGGGGGACTCCCTTGGACACCTGCCTCAAGTAATTTTTAATACATATAAATTGGATTATCTGAACTTAGATCTTCCGAAGGAATGAAATTGGGAAGTTAATGAGAGTTGGTGTTCCCGGGCTGTGAGGGCAGAGATAAATGTTTCCTCTAAACGCTTCATTGTAGAACAGCAAATGAGCCGAGGAAAGCTTCATCGTGCAAGATACAATCTTTTCATTTTAAATATTTTTTCCTTAGCCTCTGTGTGATGCCCCCCTTCTGTCTGGTCTGTCGGCATCCATGGCTTCTGACCAAGGGAGGATTTTTTTTTTAAGATTATTTATTTATTTATTTGACAGAGATAGAGACAGCCAGCGAGAGAGGGAACACAAGCAGGGGGAGTGGGAGACAAAGAAGCAGGCTCTCAGAGGTGGAGCCCGATATGGGGCTCGATCCCATAACGCCGGGATCACGCCCTGACCTGAAGGCAGATGCTTAACAACTGAGCCACCCAGGCACCCCTGATCAAGGGAGGATTGTGGTTGCAGTGAGTGAGCCCAGCATGCTCCCAAACTGTCCCCACTGTCCCTTGCCTCTGGGACACGTGTGTGGAAGGCAGGCTCCTCTGAACAGCTGGGAGCAAATCGTGCTAGGGGTGAGGAAGAGGCTCCGGAAGAGCAGCCAGCTGTGTCTGCTTTGTATGTTAAGGGCAGTGACAGCCCAATGCATCCTGGGCTATTTTCCTGCTCATTCATAGGGTAGAAGAGATTTGGATAAACAGGTGGGTTAAGTGTGTGCAGGGTCTTAACAAATCTCAGCTCCAGAACAATTTTTGTGCCTTAGGCTCTGTGCTCTCCTGGTCTGGACTAGAGCTGGGCAGTTGTCCAGCAGAGGACAAGCTTGTCTTGGTAGTTTCTAGCCAGTTCCGGGCCTCAACTGGAACCAGGGACTAGAATACCAAACCCAACAGCACAGGCTCTGGATATGCAATTACTCACTGGACGGTGGTGGGGACATAAGCTTGATGGGTCTGGGGGGGCTGGGGGGGGCGATGCCGTCTGCTGGGTTCCCTGCCCGTGTGTTCTCCAGTGTGGGTTGCTAAGTCCTGGAGTCTATGGGCATCACTTGGCAGGCACCCCACAGCCTATTTGCTGGCTGGTTTGAGGGTTACAAGATGGGCCAACTCTCATGCTATTATTTTTCGTATCTCATGGGTCTGCTTGAGGGTTTTCTTTAACCTTATATTTGGAATAATTATATTCTCACAGAAAGTTCAAAAAGATACAGAGAGATTTCACTTACCCTTCACTCTGCTTTCCCCCACTGTTACATCTTACATATAATACAGTACATTATCAAAACCAGGACATTGATGTTGGTCCAATGAACAGATATTATTCAGACTGTACCAGGTTTTATAGATACATGGATGTGTGTGCGTGTGCACGTGTGTGTGCACGTATGCATATGCACACAGGTGCGCGTGCATGCCTTTACAGTTGATTGCTTAGGTTTTACAAACTCTTGCCACCCTGAAACAGAGCTGACACTCCTCAAGCCTCACTTCCACTAGCCCTCCCACGTCTCCGCCAAATCCTTCCCTAGGCTTGTCCATATTCTTCCTGCTGCAGGAAGGCAATGTCTCTCTCTCTTTCTCTACCCTTCTTCTTCTCTCTCCCTTGTGTGACTGCAGTGTGTGTGTGTGTGTGTGTGTGTGTGTGTGTGTGTGTGTGAGCTGACAAGTCTGAAATCTGCAGGGCAGGCCAGCATGTTAGAAACTCAGCCGCATTTCTTGCAACTGAACTGTTTCTTCTGGAAACTTCAGTATTTTCTCTGAAGGTTGATTGGAGGAGTCCCATCCATATAATGGAGGATAACCAGCTTTAATCAAAGTTTATTGATTGTGAATGTCAATCACATCCATGTAATACCTTCAGAGCAACAGCTTGACCAAACAGATGGCCCCAGAGCCTAGCCAAGTTGATGCATAGAATTCATCATCACAGAATGCCTTTTGTGTTGTATTGCTGGAACCCTCAATAGCCCTTCCAATTGTGTGTTCACATTCCTTCTTGCTTTTATATGGTCCATAGTTAACTTGGGAATCAAATGTCTCTGAGTGGTTCCATATGTTTCTGGGATGGATATACTGAGCCCTCTACCAGTGGCAGGCACTGTGCTGAGTGCTTGGGATATAGAGATTTGAAGAAGCCATCTGAGTTTTCAGGAGTATACGAATAGGGATGTCCTGGCCCATGGAATTACAAAGAGTGAGCCAGTAACTGTGCTTGGGAGTCATTGATGATTGTAGAGGGAGAGAATGATATGATCTGATCTGTACTTTCCTTACTTGCAATAATTTCTCTCCCTTCTATCCAAACCCTGACCTCTTTGGGAAATGTTACCTCATTCCATCAGCTTCTTTCTCTTTATTCCTGTGAATTTATGATCTATGCTGGTTATTTGGCATGTAACATGGGCTACATTGTGTAGTTACTCAGTGCTTTCTATGATAATGCCTTGCCTCCTTAACCAGTGTCAGATCCTCAAGGCCAGGACCTCACTATTATATGTTATTATAGCATATTCTATTCTCTTATAGTTGGATTACTCCTCCCCTTCCCATCATATTTAACACGTACCTCCATTGGCAGGTGCTATCTCAGTGTTTGCTGGATAAATGGCTCTAGCTTTTAATCTCTACTTTCTTTTTTTTTTTTTAAAGATTTTATTTATTTATTTGACAGAGAGAGAGACAGCCAGCGAGAGAGGGAACACAAGCAGGGGGAGTGGGAGAGGAAGAAGCAGGCTCCCAGTGGAAGAGCCTGACGTCGGGCTCAATCCCGGAACTTCGGGATCATGCCCTGAGCCGAAGGCAGACGCTTAACGACTGCGCCACCCAGGCGCCCCTATTCTCTACTTTCTGAAAACATGTTTATCTCTATCTGCAGTGTAAAAATTAATTTGGCCAATTTCCAGGAAATGTCTTGGGAGAGCTTTAGACCTCACATCGGAAAACTTTGATTGCCTTTTCTTTTGGCCTTCTGCACCTTCACAATGCAGCTCAATCAACCCCTTCCCAGGATTCCAACTGGGGTTCCCTCCCCTGTTCTCTCCCTGGTCTCTCATAGCACCCTGTGTGTGGCTCTATCATTGTGGGTGCGGTAATGATTACTAGTTCGCATCCTAGTAGACCGCGCCCGGGTACAAGCTGTGAGTGGTCAGGACCTGAACCGTGTTTACGCATCGCAGATAACCAGCATCTAATGTAATGGTCACACTGCAGCATGTCAGATGGTCGGATACATAGACGGAAAGGAGAGAAATCAGATAGTTCGATGATAGCAGAAGGATAGTTGAGCTTTCACTTCCAGCTTTGGGGAGAGCCAGCCGTTACTGGGGAGGTCTGAGTTGTGAGGCCAGCGATATCAATGTCTTCCCCCACACTGGGAAGGCTTTCTTGGAAGATGCTATTGTGATCATAATGGGAATTTTGCTGTAGCACTAAGGATGGAGTTTCTGAGTGTGGTCGAAAATCAAGGCCCAGGCCAAACAGTAGCAGATATTCCTCTGTCATCTTTTGGAATTCTTTTCCCAAAAAACCCCAAAACAATGAACAGAACTTGTTCTTGACTTCTTCCCTTAGGTTGGATGATTACCAATTCTGCAAGTTTGTATTCTGTTTGCTATACAGGCCTACTCGAACGTGGATCTGGAAGTTTGCTTTCTTGCATGGCCGTATTTTGATTGGGGCGTTTTAATTTGCTTGCGTGATTCATAGGACAAATTCAAGGGTCACTGTGGATCCTAAAGAAAGGATGGTGTGTCAGGCTCCGTGTGTAAGTGAGATGTCTTTGCTGGAAATTCATTACCATGGCAACATAAAATTAATTTTCCTCCTTCCTGTCCTTGATGCCACTGTGGTGCGTTCCTTCTGCCCCTTCCCTCAGGTTCCTTCTCTGCCTTTGATGATCAAGAAGTGACTTACAACGTGGTAAATGTATTCTAGCTCTGTTGCTCTGTTATTTCCTCATCTCCTCTAGTTTCTGCCTTTCAAATCTTGTTACTGTAGGACAGCACAGGGAGGCCCCCCGACGGGACAGTATTTCAAACAACAGCAGCTCCACCCTGTTCCACTGTCTTTGGTGGCATTTCCTTGGGAATTGACCCACACGCTAAAGTCAGGTCTATGACTTTGTTCTCATTTTATCTTGGGTGTGCAGATAGCGGGTTCAAACTGCTTACGCGGGGTTCTTGATATCAAACACAACAGAAGTGGAGGAACACCGTCACCTTGGAATGCCACCTGTTTGTAATAGAAGAGGCCAAGAACTACAGCACTCTGTAGCTGCCTGGTAACATTGATGAATGCGTTCTTGTGTCGTGTCTAACTGGGAAACACACGGAATCCATGGGAATTCATTATTGACAAAAAAAAGGGGGTGTGAACCGGAGCTGCCCCCTCGACGTCTGAATCGCATTCCCCCGGGACGGCCTGAGGTTGGCCTATTAGGTTAGGAGGAAACGGTGTTTGAGCCATCACAGAAATGTTAGAGACCGCAAAGAGATAAATGGTAATGAAGACGAGCTTCGATCCCAAAGACCTGGACAATGTCTCACAAAAAATAACGACCCATGTGAGGCTGCTCTGCGTGAACTTTCGCATCTTAGGAGAAGATCGGCAATGAACTCTCAATGCTCAGATTTATCCTGTGTTATCCGTGGTGCCACGTGGTGCCGAATCTTAACATGAGGACGAGAGGAACTTGAACTTGTCTCCTCGCTGGCGGAGAGTGCGTCGTAGTGGCTCGAGGATGGGAATTCCTACTTAGCCTCTTGTCCATTCTCCTGCATACCTGACACACGGCCGGAGGAGCGCCTGACCTTGGGAGCACAAAGCAAATCAGAAAATGCTTCTGCTCTCATCTGGATGATAACACTTCCAGCATCTAATTATAATACTACCAGACCAAACACACTCAATATAAGATACACGTAGACTCTAAATCTCTTATTTTACAGTCAATGTATAGTCAACATTTTGTGGTCTTCTGTGTGCAAGGCACGTCTCCCATGGACACGCTCCATGCTACCTGACCCAATTCCTCCCTCTGCATTTAAAACTCGGTCTTAATGGTAGTGTGGCCATTCATTCTTTCGATAGTGTTTATTAACTGTTTAATATGTGCTGGGCACTGCTAGCTGCCGTGGGACCCGGGTGGGACAGGAACATTTTGACCAGGCCAGTCTAACCAGATACTGTTGATTGACTAGTGATCAAATTCTCAGGGTTTCCCCGAATCTGGAAGCATCTAAGGAACTTGCCTGTTCTGTTGGGTATGGATAATTATTTAACTTTCTGTTATGAATCTGGAGTCAACCCATATGGGATAGAAAACTGGAGATAAGTTAGATTTTCTGTTTCTTTTGTTTTTAGTGGAAACTTAGACCTCAGAGCATGTGTCTCTACTATACTTCAAGGGTGGGAATTTGCATTTCACTAGCAGACAAACCTCTTCCCCGGGAAGGAGCCCATGGAAGGCTTTACTTTCCTTGGCTTAGGAATGTCAGGAGCCGTGACAGTGTTTGGTGACACCGAGACACAACCAGGATACACCTGTCATATTTCAGTTCTTCATTTCCTGCAAATCTGTCTGTTTTCTGACAGGGGACAAGAGCCAGGCCTTGATGTACAGGTGGTTAACCTGATTGTGTGTGGCTAGGAAGATGAACTCTGGGACTGTTCTTTAAATGCTGGGCACTCTGAAAAGGAGTTCTCTCCTGCTTCTGGAAGTCATGAACTAGGTATGGTTTAAAAGAAAAAGCTAAGGCATTTGTCCTTGGCATCTGGTGTTATGGAATGTGAAACATGAGTGAGTAGGGGCCAGTAAACTGGCTGAGAGGTAACATCTGACATCAGCCCTGTCTTTGCTCATTTATAGAACTGGATTTGAAGCCAAAGGACCAGGTGATTTTAAGATATATACGAATCACTGACTCTGTCCCCTGTCTTGTGGGTGACCAGGACATCGGGTATTAATATCCCCATTTTGTGATTGAAGAGGCTTAGATCTAGGGCAGTGAAATGACTGATTCCAGTCTCCAGACTCCGCCTGCTGTGGCTTTGCCCTCACACTGCCGTAGGCGAGAGACAAACAGCGAGGGAGGTCAACTGACTAAGAGAAGAAAACAGAGCTTTGGACAGAGGCAAAATGAGTTCAAATGCATGCAGGAAGACCCTCTTCCTCTTATGTCTCATGTTGGTCACAAGGAGGGACAGGGCAAGGCAGACCCAGCTCCCCAGTTTTGCTAGGCTTGCTGGCTAGGCTCACACGCAAGGACTGTTTGCTGGGCTTGCTGGCTAGGCTCACACGCAAGGACTGTTTGCTGGGATTGCTGGCTAGGCTCACACACAAGGACTGTTTGCTGGGATTGCCTAGGTTACTTACTCTGCAAAACGGCAGCCATTTCTCAACCTAAAGGGTGCTGGTAAAGCACAGATGAAAAAGCAGGGGTGTTAGAAGATTTTTAGAGGACTTAAGAAAAATAATTCATGAAGCATCTAGGCCAGTGGCAGCCACATGGTAGATATTCAATCATTGGGCAAAGAAAGGATGGATTCTGTTAGAGGGGTAATGTTGACTATACGTCTTGTGACCATACAAAATGAAACCAGCTTCTTTTTAAAAATGTCTTTTTCACGTTAAGAGCACTCAAGGATTGAAATACTTTAGTCAAGTTCAACGGATATTTCTGAAATAATACCAGGATATCAGCTAGGGCCTCTCAGCCCTTGAGATATAAATAGGATCGCGGTGAACACGATCAATGGTTGGGGATGTTCTTCGACACTGGGTCTCAAACTTGGCCGCACATTGGAATCCACTGGGGAGCTCTGTAAAAATACTGAAGCCTGGGTCCTGTCCTAAACATTCTGCCTGGGCGTCATGATTCTTGTGTATTCTTCAGGTGATTCTATTGCCCAGCCTTGTTTGAAGAGCACGGTCATGAGCCGCACCAAGTGATGTGCTCATTCCGTAAGCTTAGCGTCACATGTAGGCTTCCAGATCTGCCATGTACCACTGCAGGCTGCAAGTGTAACCTCTGCACGGACTTCCTGCGAAATGGCCTCACAAACTCTTTCACAAATACTACAGACTTTATGAAGATTGTGGGGAAAGGGGCTCACCGTATTCCTGGCTCCCTCCCTCCCTCCTTGCTTCATCTCTCTACCTCCTTTCTCTGGAGAAACAACAAAATATTTCCCATTGTCTCGGTGCGGAGGGCTTGGAAGCACCCCAAGCACCCCAGGGCCTCAGCAGCTACCCCAGTGACTTGTAAAGGAATTCTTTCAAGAAAGGCAGGGCTCTGCTTAGTTACAATTCTTGGAACAGCCCCTAAGAGATTTTTTTTTTGTTTTATTTCAGGAACATCAACTCAATGCCCAACACGAACCCAGGCATGGAAAGGTTTGAGATGGGGGCTCAGGGATCAAGAGGATATGGACTTTGAGGGCTGTTGGGGGAATAGGGAGCATGAGGTGGAGAGCACGTGAGGGGGAGTGGGAAGTGTGGGCTGGGAGAAGCCCGGCCATCAGGACAGGCTCACTCAGACCTCTGCGCTGAGATGGGAGCAATCACTTGAGGGTAGGGTTCCAAGGGATCCCTGAAATTAAAAAACAAAAACCATCTTGTGATTGTAAATAAAAGACATTCTGGTCTTATTAAGGAAATAATTAAGAGACCAGCTGTGTCTTCTGTGGCCCAATTGGCTTTACTTTCCTCTACCGTCTGTGTCCATAAAGGTGACCAAAGTCCATGGCTGGTCTCAGAAGCTTTGGGTGTCATTCTTGGCACAATAAGCCCTGTTGTGTGTGTCAATGTCTCTCCATTAACTTCCATGACCTTTGGGGATGGAATGTCAACTTGTCCACCAACTTTGTACTGAGCATTCTTTTTTCTTCTCAGAAGACTGCCTGTGTTCTGGGACACAGGCGCAAATAGAGGCTACACAGAAAGAACAACTTTTCCTTTTCAGAAGAGAGGTAGGGTTTAAGCTATAAACTCTCCAGACAAGATCATAAGAATTGCATGGAGCACTGGGTGTTATATGCAAACAATGAATCATGGATCACTGCATCAGAAACTAATGATGTGCTTTATGGTGACTAACATAATAAAAAATTAAAAAAAAAGAATAAAAAAAAGAATTTGAGAATGAAAAAAAAAAAAAACCATACAGTCCCTTTCCTATTTCTGAATTCTCTACTCCGACAACATCTTTTTTGTCTGATTGTGCTATGTAATAGGCACGGGATCGTTGTTTGTTGAGTGAATAAAGGAATGTTGATTAACAATCAGACAGGGGTAAGTAAGGGATTGAATGATTTTGGAAATGGTGCACCTACCTGCTCCTTTACTGCCTCATATGTTTGGTGAACACATCTCCCTTTTAATAAGTCTCAATTTCAATTCGTCCTCTCCTAATACAAGGGGACATAAAGATCGTGTTTCCCCCATAGTTCTCAGCACTCTGACTGGGGTGTAGATGTGCCTCCGGTGAGACTGTGTTTGGGATGCATATTTGAAGTCAGAGCAGCCAGTAGAACCTGCTAGCAATTGGACTTTTCCTATTTTTGGTGGCTGCCCAGAAAATGGAGAAGGGATGCTATTTCAACAGGGGAGACAAGAAACCTAATACCACTGTTTATTGATCCGATCACACACATGTTTGGATCTCCTGCCATGAGCTGAACGCTGTGCGAGGTGTGGGGGTACAAAGACAAGTCAGTTTTAGGCATAACCCCTGACTTTTTGGAACAGAGAGTGTAGATGGAGAAGGAAGGTGAGCAGACAATCTCCCCACAGTGTAGTTACAAGGCACAGTGAAGAACAAGGAAGGTGTGTGCAGTCCAGCATGGGGGTGGTCACGGATGGCCACGAAGTGGAGATGGTGCCAGAGCTCAGACTTGCCAGCCTCAGAGTCTGCAGGGGTGTGGTCATCAGTCGTCACTCTTGTAGCTCTGACCACAAGCAGGTGCTGTTTGAAGCACGATATATGTATTAGCTCGAATCCTTGCAAAAGCCTTAAGAGGCTTGTTATCTCTATGTTAGAGACTAGAGAACTGAAGCAAAGAGGGTTAAGGAACGTGTCCAGGGTCATACATCTGGAAGGGGCTGGAGTATGAACCCAGGCAGATTGTCCATAGGCACTCTTTTCCAAGAAACTTGGGGCAGAGCGAACAACATATGCAGACTCTGAAGTCCCAAAAAGCACATAATTTCTGGGAACTTCACATTTGCCAACAAAGCCCTTTGTGTAATCAAGCCCATTCTGCATTTGTGGCATTTACCTTGAATATTATAAATGCAACTAGTTCAGGGGCGCCAGGGTGGTTCAGCTGGTTAAGCATCCAACTCTTGGTTCCGGCTCAGGTCATGATCCCGGGATTGTGGGATCGAGGCCAAAGTCAGGGGTCCTCGCTCTGCGAGGAGTCTGCTTATCCCTGTTCCTCTGCTTCTCTCCCTCCCCCCCACTCTCTCTTTCCCTCTCTCAAATAAATAAATAAATAAATAAATAAATAAATAAATTCTTCAAAAAAAAATAATAAATGCAGCCAGTTCAAGTTCTTCAAAGACTTGTGGTCAGAAGTGGGTGGTGTTTGTTTGAACATACGCAGACCTTAAAGATCCTAGAGTCACCTCTGGACGGATCCTGGAAAGTCCAGAAGACTTAATTTTTTTGCTTCTATTGTTTAGAATGGTACTGGAAAGATCGATTTCTGCCTTCTTCCTATCTATTTCCCAGGAAGCAGCCAACCTTCATGACGCGGATGTTTCTGTGGCTGTTGGGGTTAAGAAGAGCCCTGCCATCAATCACTGGCCTGCCTCTTGCCGGTGAGCTCGGAGTTCTCACACTTTCTCTGGCTTTGCTGAACATCTGCCCATCATGTGGAATTGCATGACTGTACCACTGATGTCCAGCTTGACACAAAACCAGCTTACCCTTTGCAGCCCTCAAGTACCACTCCCCCACACATGCACACATGCCCCAAAACAAAAACCCCAGCCTGTCTCACTTTGGCCTCCTAGGCAAACCATTTAGCGGACTCTTTCTAGAAGTACTAGGAAGAGCTACTTCTTTTTTATTTTTATTTTTTTTTATTTATTTATTTTTTAAATGATTTTTTATTATATTATGTTAGTCACCATACAGTACATCCCCGGTTTCCGATGTAAGGCTCGATGATTCATTAGTTGTGTATAACACCCAGTGCACCATGCAATACGTGCCCTCCTTACTACCCATCACCGGTCTATCCCATTCCCCCACCCCCCTCCCCTCTGAAGTCCTCAGTTTGTTTCTCATAGTCCATAGTCTCTCATGTTTCATTCCCCCTTCTGATTACCCCCCCTTTCTTTATCCCTTTCTTCCCCTACCGATCATCCTAGTTCTTATGTTCCATAGATGAGAGAAATCATATGATAGTTGTCTTTCTCTACTTGACTTATTTCACTTAGCATTATCTCCTCCAGTGCTGTCCATGTTGTAGCAAATGTTGAGAACTCGTTCTTTCTGATAGCTGAGTAATATTCCATTGTATATATGGACCACAACTTCTTAATCCAGTCATCTGTTGAAGGGCATCTCGGCTCCTTCCACAATTTAGCTATTGTGGACATTGCTGCTATGAACATTGGGGTGCATATGGCCCTTCTCTTCACTACGTCTGTATCTTTGGGGTAAATACCCAGTAGTGCAATGGCTGGATCATAGGGTAGCTCAATTTTTAACTTTTTAAGGGACCTCCACACTGTTTTCCAGAGTGGCTGTACCAACTTGCATTCCCACCAACAATGTAGGAGGGATCCCCTTTCTCCACATCCTCTCCAACAATTGTTGTTTCTTGCCTTGTCTATTTTTGCCATTCTAACTGGTGTAAGGTGGTATCTCAGTGTGGTTTTGATTTGAATTTCCTTGATGGCTAATGATTTTGAACATTTTTTCATGTGTCTGTTAGCCATTTGTATGTCTTCATTGGAAAAGTGTCTGTTCATATCTTCTGCCCATTTTTTGATTTGTTTATTTGTTTCTCGTGTATTGAGTTTGAGAAGTTCTTTGTAGATCTTGGATACCAGTCCTTTATCTGTAGTGTCATTTGCAAATATATTCTCCCATTCCGTGGGCTGCCTCTTAGTTTTTCTGACTGTTTCCTTGGATGTGCAGAAACTTTTAATCTTGATGAAGTCCCATAAATTCATTTTATCTTTTGTTTCTCTTGCCTTTGGGGATGTGTCATGAAAAAGGTTGCTTTGGCCGATGTCGTAGAGGTTGTTGCCTATGTTCTCCTCTAGAATTTTGATGGATTCCTGTCTCACATCGAGGTCTTTCATCCATTTGGAGTTTATTTTTGTGTATGGTGTGAGATAGTGGTCAAGTTTCATTCTCTTGCATGTAGCTGTCCAATTTTCCCAGCACCATTTATTGAAGAGACTGTCTTTTTCCCACCGGATGTTTTTTCCTGCTTTATCAAATATTAGTTGCCCAAAGAGCCGAGGGTCCATTTCTGGGCTCTCTATTCTGTTCCATTGGTCTATGTGTCTGTTTTTGTGCCAGTACCATGCTGTCTTTGTGATCACAGCTTTGTAGTACAGCTCGAAATCTGGCATTGTGATGCCCCCAGCTTTGTTTTTCCTTTTCAACAGTTCCTTGGAGATTCGGGGCCTTTTCTGTTTCCATACAAATTTAAGGACTGTTTGTTCCAGTTCTTTGAAAAATGTCCTTGGTATTTTGATCGGGATAGCATTGAAAGTGTAGATTGCTCTGGGTAGCATGGACATTTTAACTATGTTAATTCTTCCGATCCATGAGCATGGAATATCTTTCCATCTTTTTATGAGGAAGAGCTACTTCTACTTACATCAGAATTTAAGTCAAGGTGACAGCTAGCCCTCACCCCACCTCAGTGAGTTCTCTTTCCTCACCTGTATAAGGAGACACTCGGCACCAGTTTAAGCTTCACACTTCCTCCTGGTCCTGGTCTCTCGGATGCCCTAGAGGCAGGGAGCCATGGAGCCTGCACTGTGGGGCTCAGGGCTGCCCTGTCGACAGAACCCCTGAAAGCAAGATGTGGGGCCTTGGGCTCAAGAAGTCCCGGCCTTTCTTTTTTTAACTTTTTATTTTGCAATAATGATTGATTTACAAGAAGTTGCATACAAGAGGGATGCCTGGGTGGCACAATCGTTAAGCATCTGCCTTCGGCTCAGCGTTCTGAGATCGAGCCCCACATCAGGCTCCTCCGCTAGGAGCCTGCTTCTTCCTCTCCCACTCCCCCTGCTTGTGTTCCCTCTCTCGCTGGCTGTCTCTCTCTGTCAAATAAATAAAATCTTTAAAAAAAAATAAAAGAAGTTGCATAAAAGAGTACGGAGAGGTCCTGGGTATCCTTGACCTGCCTCCCCTCATCTGACATCTTACACAGCTGGATCTCAGAGCCAAGGCATCAGCTCTGGTACCATCTACAGATCCCTTTCACATGTAACCAGTTTTTACATGCATGCATGTGTATGTGCGTGCACACACGTGCATGTGTGGTTCTATGTAATTGTATCACATGTAAACACCACCACAATCAGGAAAGAGATACAAAGGATCCTCCTCGTGCTCCCTTTGATAATTATCTCCTTCCCTACCCCTAGCAACCACTACTCTGTTCCCCATCAATATAACTTTGTCATCTTAAGAACGTTACGTAAACGGATCCATCAGCACGTAACCTTTTGAGGATAGGGTTTTTTTTCATTCGGCATAATGTTCTTGAGATCATTTAGGTTGGGGTGTGTATCAACAGCTCATTTGTGTTTCTTGCTGAGCTGTATTCTGCAGTATGGATATATCATGGTCTGTTTAACCGCTCACCTGCTGAAGGACGTTTGGCCAGTTTGGGGCTATTACAAATAAAGCTGTTGTGATCGTTCACATACAGGTTTTATATAGACATAGTTTTTTCATTTCTCTGGGGTAAATACCCACGACTGGGATGGCTGTGTAATATGCTAAATGTATACTGAGTTTTCTGAGAAACAGCCCCACTGTTTTCCAGAGTGGCTATACATTTTACATTCTCTCCAGCGATGTAGGCAGGTCCTCTTAAAGAAAAATTCTTGCTAGAGAAGCTTGTTCCCTGGAGAAAAATCAGAGGAGGAGCTTGTAGTGCAGGGTGGGGTCTACAACTCTACACCTGCTCAGCCTTGGAGATTGTGGTGAGACTCCCTCCGGGACATAAGAAGAACATTCCCATGAATGATTCAAATACTAGGAGCCATGAAGTGCACAGGCAGCCACGGTTAATTATTGTTAATGTCCATATGGGGTGGGTAGGCTTGGATGACTGGGCAAGGAGCTTCCTTCCTTAGCCACCAGCCTTCCTTCCCGATGCTGCACTCAGGGCCCCTGAGGCAATTTTGGCCACACTCCATCATAAGGAGGCCCTCAGAACAAGTGTTAATTCTTGAGATTTGTTTCCCTAATGCTTTCTGGTGTGAGATCAACTTGATATATTTTTCATTCCTCACCAGAGGAAAAAAATCAATTTACACTTTTCCTAGGAAGCAAGCCTATTGACAAAGCTGACGTGTTGTCTCAGGCTCTCAGGCTGCCATGACAAAGTACCACAGATCGGGGGGCTTCAACAACAGACATTTATTTCTCACAGCTCTGGAAGTTGGATGTTCAAGGTGCTGGTGGATGCAGTTTGTGGTGAGGACCCTCTTCCTGGTGTAGAGATGGCCACCTTCTCAATGTTTGTTCACGTGGCAGAGAGAGAGGGAGCTTGCTCTGGTCTCTTCCTCATATAAGGACACTAGTCCTAGCATGGAGCCCCCTCACATGACCTCATCCAACACTAATCACGTTCTAATTCCATTGTGGTTTAGGGCTTCAACATATGAATTTGGGGGGGGATACAGATATTTGGTCTATACCATGTGTCAAGACCGTCCTCTTTCACTGTCAGCAGGTTGGCAAAGGGGCTATTCAGTGACACTATCTACAGATGTGACCACCTTGATTTAGAATGAAGAGGGGGCACCCTCACAGAGAGGCATTTGAAGGAAGAGGAAGTGTTCAGGGAGAATCACCAGCTCCCTCTTCATTAGAGAATAAGAGGCACAGTATCTCCAGGGCATGAAATCAGTGCTTCCTAAAGATACCACGGAGACTTCCTGAGACGGGGAAGTGGGTACCAGAGTTTCTAACAGAGGGTCTTGTACTGAGATCAGGGAAGCAGAATTCCTTGTTCCCCAAACCAGTTCACCATTTCTTCCTGTATCTCCCACATTGTGAGGCGGAGACAGAATAGGGCTTCTGGATGTCCCAGCTCTGTCATAGAGCTCTCCCTGATGGGGAGGAGGCGGATGTTTCTACGGGAAACTTCTCGTTAGCACTTTGTGGCTTGTCAGACATAGACCTCCCTGGGAATAAGACCCCATGACATGACTAATACAGGATTACAAGCACTTACAGATCGATGCCAGGGGAGAAAAGAACCAGCTGACTTTGGCTTGGTGTCCCTCTGCCAGCAAAATAAACTGCTAAGCAAAGAAAGGGCTCATTTCTCTGCTTCCCAAATCAACACAATCCTACTACTTCCCCCCTGGTTAGAGGATTAAAAATACGTTTGCTAAAAGTAACAACAACAACAAAAAAGAATTATATTGGAAGATAGCAAACTGACAGGAAAAATAAGATGGGAAGCCTGACTTCAGATTAATAAATGAGAATACTGCACCTGCTGAATGCCCACAGTCTTCCTGCCCCCCCCAACTCCCACACTGAGGTTAAATGTAGCAAATGTTGATCACCCGGAACTTTCAAGCTGACCCCTGATTGAACTCTTCACCTTTCTCTTTCACATCATTGCTGTAACCATTTGGATATTGTTCAGCCTTTTCTTTCCATCTGTTCATGTGTTTTCAGAACATAACATTTAAAAACTGTTATTGTGTGGAAACATTACAAGACAAGGCTGGTGAACCTAGACCAATTCCAAATACCTTCACCCAGGCATAAACTTGGGAGAAGTGGAAAGAAAAGTCCTGGGCTGGGAAACCTTTTCTGATACAAAGAGATATAAATAAGAGGTGCTGCCAACAGCTTGTAATTATAAAAAATTGGAAGCAACCAAAATATTAATCAAAAGGAGAATGGATACAATTGTAGTCGATACAAGTAATTATATACTCTGCAGCTGTGAAAATGAATTAACCAAAGCTACGCATGCTAGCTATCGCCTGGAATAATGTCATACAATGGTCCCCAAAGAAATTGTTCAGGCAACTCTCTTATTAATTCCAATAATTTTTAGATTAGGTTTTTCTGCATGGCCAGTCCTATTGTATGCATATAATAACATTTTTGTTCCCTTCTTTTAAGTCCTTAAATATTTTATTTTATTTATTTATTTTTGTCTTACTGGGCTGGCTGGGGCCTTCAGTGCAGTGTTGGATAGAAGTGGGGATGGTGGGCATGATTATCTCCTTCTTGGTTTTAAAGGAAATGCTTCCAGTATTTCACCATTAAATCTGATGTTCCCTGTGTGTCTATATTTTAGGTATGTTTTAGATCCATATTTTAGGTGTAAAAATCAGCTGATTTTTACTTTTTTTTTTATTTATTTTTTTAAGTAGGCTCCATGCTCAGCATGGAGCTTAAACTCACAACCCTGAGATCAAGACCTGCGCTGAGATCAAGAGTCAGACGCTTAACTGACTGAGCCACCCAGGTGTCCCCAGAGAGCTGATTTTTAAAGTTCAATCTAGTATTCTTTTTTGAAAAATCAGTTTACCTCGGTCGATTCATATATATTAGAATCTCTGATACATTTGTAATTATTTCTCATTTATAGTTGGGTTTTCTTTCCTTAGTGCCCTGATCTTTATATGCTCCTTTGTCCTCTTCTTTCCAACATTCTTTTGGATCGATTCAAGTGTTTGTTTGTTTATTTTCTTTTTACTAATTTGAAAGTAATATACTATATTGCTAGTTTTTTGAACAGTTACCCTTGAACGTCTAACATGAAAATTTTACTTAATAAAGCTTAAAATGAAACATTTCCTTTTTTTCTTGTTGCTTTTTCTCTTGGTATTTATTTATTTGTTTATTTATTTATTATTGTGGTAAAAAAAACACATGGTATTAGATTTATCATCTTAATCATTTTTAAGCATACAGTTCAGTAGTGTTGACTATAGTCACACTGTTGTATAACCAGACAACAATAGAACTTCTTCATTTTGCAAAAGTAAACATGATTTTAACCCTCTCCCTGAACAATACAAGGACAAGGTCATCAGAATGCCTTATGTCCCATCACCAGCTCGCTCCTTCATGTGCTATTATTATCCTGTAGCTTGTGCTGAATTATTGCTTTGTGGTAGGCACTCTCTAATACCTCTCCCAGTGGTCCCTGCTCCTAATTCACACCCTTATGTAAAGCATTCCCCTGAGACCCAGTGACTCGCTTCTAAGAGCATGGCAAATGTGTTGGGATGTTGCTTCTGAAATTAGAATAAAATAATCTGCCTTTCTTGCCCTCTCATACTCTCTTGCTTAGAGCTTTGCTCTGCGGGAGCGTGACGCCATGTTGTGAGTGGCCCTGTAGAAAGGCTCTTGTGGCAAAGAACTGATGCTTCTGGCCAACAGCCACTGAGGACCTGAATCCTGCTAACAGCCATGTGAGCGAGCTTGGAGCGACCTTCTGGGGCCTGACTCTAGCCGGTACTCACAGGAATTTGGGAGCAGATCTTCTCTCAGTCGAGCCTCAAGATGGTTGCAGCCCAGAGGAACCCCTTGATCAGCCTTTCAAAAGACCCCATGTCAGGGACACCTCACTAAGCCACACCTGAACTCCTACAGAGAGCACCTGTGAGATGGTAATGTCTGTGGTTTGAAGCTGCGGGGTTTTAGAGTAATTTGTTATGCAACAGTGGAAGGCAAATACACTCCCTTTTCAAAGTGGACATTATTATCATCTTTACATTCATTGCTTGTTTGAATTTGCTAATTCTTTTTTGCTATTCCATCTTGCATGTCCAAACTTACTTCTGAGAGACCATTTTATTTCTTTCTGAAGTATCCCTTGGAAAGTTCCTTTACTGAGAATCTTTTGCAGACAAACTCCAGATTTTGTTTGGTTAAAAAAAAAAAAAAAGTCTGTAATTTAATTTCTAGGCTTGGGGTTTCCTAGATCATGAAGATAATATACATTTGGACCCCAAACCTGTGGACCCTCTGGTCTGCAGCTACTGATTCTCAGGGAAAACTTATTTCTCCAGAGGCCAGGTAAGTTAGATAAGTTTCCTTGTCTTCCGCTTTTGCTGTATTATTATTTTTTTCTCATTCACTTTTTAAAATTGTGGCTATAACTTGTTGAAGCACCAAGCTTCATGGAGGGGTCACTTTCCTATCTTGCACAGCACACGACTATGCTGCCAGACTCCCACACAGCCACTGAGGCCTGACTTCTGGTGAGACAGACAACTTTTCTGAGGGTGGACAAGCCTTCAGCGCTGTTTTTCCTCGCCTTTGGACCTTCTCTTTGTTTTGGTTCCTGGAGACTTCCTATCTTTTCTTACAAGATCAGCTATGCATTCAAAAATCAGGACACTTGATACCTGCTAGCCAGCCTGTGCTTTGTTCAACCACTGGTTCAAATAAACCAAGAGCCATTGGCGATTTTTCTTCAGGTCTTTTTTTTTTTTTTTTTTTTTTTCTCTTTCAAATGAACACACTCACATAAGAACTGCTCTTTAATTCAGTTAAAACCAAAGCCAAGTGTGAGGCAGAAAAGCTATTGTTCATCCTGGAAAAATTATCTTCCTGCCCACTCTCCACACTACTTAGATCCCAAACAGCTCAGTGTAGGTCAGGCTAGAAATTAGAGTCTCTGGTGGGGGGAGCTGAGGCTCCAGTACTTCCCTTTTGGAATAGCTCAGGATTCAGACCCAAGCCAGCTGACTCCAAAGGAGTGGGGGCCGAAGGATTTGGGCATCTAGGCATCTGCCTGATGGCTGAAGTTGGCTGTACTTAGCAAGCTTTTCTACATATGGAGAAAAGACCAGAAGGAGCAGGAAGCTGGCATCAAGCTTTAGGACTTTAGGGGCCCAAGTCACCTACCATATTTTAATCAGGTGTCCCCTGTCCCAGTTATTTGTTTACTGACTGTTGTTAGAGTACTTATGAGGTTCAGACCACAGAACAAGGCAGCTCTAGCCTAAACGTGCTCTTGCTTTCACTGCTTTATAAAACCATGTCATTTCTATGTAAGATCTGCAATCAGAGTACATTTATGGAGCCACTGGTCCTCTCCCTATTTAAGTGAGGCCCCATAGGTCTTCTGTATATACAAGGGCGCTTGTTTTATAGAATCTTGGGCAAGGAAGGATGTGGACAAATTGCCTTAAGAGAAGGGCTGCATAGGAAAAGGCTCTTTTGCACTTTGGGGATATAGGTATAAAAGAGAGGTCTGATCTTGCTGTACATGATGTCTTTGACCTGAAATTGTGTGAGTTCACCCATCATGGCTTTTATGCTGTGAGAGGAAGCAAAGCTGACCTGGGAGATCCCATTGGGTTCAGCTGCCATGAAGCTTTGTGGCTATGGTGAGGACACATTGCCTCTCTGGCTCAAGTTGTTCTGAAAGAGGATGCAGGTGGACTGAAGCCCTGAGCTTCTATCTGGCCAAGATATTTGGCCTCATTCTGCAAGAGGTCCCCAGTCTACGCTGAGCCTGTGGACAAGGAGTGGCAGAATGCTGACCCTTCTCTATGTGCCTGCAACTACCAGGCTTGTGGAGAAAGAGATGGTCATGTGACACCCATAATCACAACAAGGCAGACTGTCTGATCCTTGGCCTCACAGAGCAGTAGAGCTGCTCCGGGAACCTCACCTTGGGCGTCCCTCTCCTCCACTTGTAGCTGGCCAGCCACTGTGAACTATGATTAGGTACCCTGGCCTCAGACCTGTAAACAGATGCAAGGAAATGCTAATGTGGCCTGTCATGCTCATCCCTGACTGAGAAGGGGGGGGGGGGACACCACTGGGAACTTGCTCTCTGCTGACTGGGAAAACGCAATTAGCAATACCAGACAGTTGCAGGGAAGAGACAGAAAGACAACGCCTGTTGTTTTGAGCTCTCGAAGACCTCGTCTCTCATGACTCTGTCTTTGAGAATTACTTAGCAAGCACGTCTGGGAGCTGCAGCCCTAACAATGGCAGGAAGGAAGTCGGGTCACATCCCAAGCCCTAGATAAGCACGTAGCCTCATTCTTAGTTCTTTGGGGGTTCAGAGTGTTTCCACCCCTATGGATAGACCAGAGAGAAAAATGCACTTTTCTCTACCTTTGAAAGTAGGTAAGAATAAGGACCAAGAGTTGTGACTGAGCCAGAAAAAAATGAAAGAGGACTGATGAGCTCAAGAGGTCTCATATAAAATTTAGATAGAAAGCAGGATGACATGGGGCACCTGGGTGGCACAGCGGTTAAGCGTCTGCCTTTGGCTCAGGGCGTGATCCCGGTGTTATGGGATCGAGCCCCACATCAGGCTCCTCCGCTATGAGCCTGCTTCTTCCTCTCCCACTCCCCCTGCTTGTGTTCCCTCTCTCGCTGGCTGTCTCTATCTCTGTCGAATAAATAAATAAATAAATCTTAAAAAAAAAAAAAAAAGAAAGCAGGATGACAGCCAAATCAGCAACGGCAGTCACACAGAGGATACAAGGAGAGCGACAATTCAGTGCTGTCTTCAAAGCTGATGACTCAGCCAAAAGTCAGATGAGTTTCAACTGTGCAGACAAAATCCATCATTTCCTCTAAATAACCCCTCTAATTGTACATCTGACATTACCACGGTGGTGTAAGTTTCCTGCAATGCTGACAGACCAGGTTAATGTATCATAATGCTAGGACGGTGAGTAACATCCCAATGATCCTGGGAAACACACATCTTTTGAAGAAAAAGCACCAGGATACAGGGAACTTTGTGCAAGAAAGGGGCTGAAGGTCTTCCGGTTGTAATAGGTCAAGTTTAAGTAAAGAGAGCTTGCTGACCAGCCATTGATCCCACAATCAATGGATTGGTAACTTGGAACCTGTGCTCTTGGCTAGTCTGAGGTGATAATCTTTGGTCTGGGGCACCCTAGACACCTAGGAAAATACTGAACTGAGGATGACTATAACCCCAGGAAGATGTAAGAATACAGGTAAGAGTGAATATCACCGTAACAATGTTAAAGACATAAATGCAAACCCATGTTACCAATATTTTGCAAGATACTATCGTTTAACAAAAAAGGGTAGTAAATGGAATAATCACTGTGATCATCTGTGTCTGCTTTGCCTGCTTTTACAGATTTTAAAGCATTTAAGGAAATCTGCTGTTTTAGGTTAAATGCTCAAGACAATTCTATTAATAAATGTGTGACCAATGTATGTATGTCTGCAATAAAATTAATTCATTTAATTTACAAAATTTTGACTAAATTGTGTAAGTAGTATTTACTTGCTTAAGAGGATTTTATAATATGGTACAGGAAGATTAAATTGAGCACTAAAATTAATATGGAGGACCCTTGATCCCAGCTGTGGGACAAGATTCTAATGTCTAACAGGCAGAGGGAACGCTGAACATTCTGTTCGGGATTTCTCCCTGGGGCTGGTGCAGTTCCCACCTGACCATAAAGGGAGATGTCAGGCTTCAAATAAGGGAGCCCATTGGCAGCACTTCTTCCACTGTAAATTGTGCTTGAAAGCAGCATTTTCTGGGCTGAGGATCTTATCTTTCTCCTGCTAGCTCTTGGGTTGGTTACCACTCACTTCTGTCCTGAAGGCAAAGAGGCATGGACGGAAGTGGTACAGAATTTCAAGAAGGGACACACAATGGTGCCTTCTTGGATCCCACAAGGAGGCTGGCGGATGTGACTGCACCATTGCCCACTGTGCATGAATCATCCATTGGCTGCACCCAGATGGATAGTCAAAGTTGCTTCTGGTGGACCCCAGGGTACCTCTTCCGATGTGCACTTGGCTTCCCTAGGGTTCCAGAACAGAGCTCCTGGATCAGGGGCCTGGGACATCACTTTATAAGGCATTCCAGAAAAGACCCAACATCGACTCACACAGCACACAGTTCCTGCGCGGGTCACCCTTTTCTTTCCATTTAAATGCCAGCCCTGTTGTTTGGGTTTTGGAGGGGAGCATCTGTCTCCCCCCCCCCCCCCAATATGTGTGACCAGCTCTGCTCCCATGTTGTGCTTTCCAGCTCGCTCTTACCAGCGTAGCAGGGGCTCTTGCCAGCTGGGTGCTCCTTCATCCCCAGGAGCCTGGTGCCTGCTGGCCTCTGCCAGGTTCTGCTGCACAGCTTGGGGCTTGAAAGGGGATTTTTCACCTTCAGCCTAATAGCCTAGAGAAAACAAGCTGCTTTGGTCCCCGACGCTCCCCCTTCTGCAGTCCCGAGTCTGAAGCCTGACCCCGGACCTCACACTGGGGCGGCTTCTGGAATATATTGCCTGTGTTGTAGTTTGCACAAAAATAGCTGCAGAGCTGGACGACAGTCTTCCCCATTTCTACCTCTTCAATATTCTACTCCAAAACATGAGCAAAGCTGCTTCTCATGATTTTGCTTGAGGATGGAAAGCAGTGAACAGCACCCAGGAAGACATTTCCTGCCTGCACAGAAGAGCCTCTTAGACTCACAGGTTCTTGGCTTTCCCCCTGTCTTTAGGTCCCTATTCACTAAGGGACTCAGCACCTCTTTTAAAAAGTGCTTGGGAGAATTCACACCTCCTTGGAGGTCTGGCTGAAAGGACCTCACAGAAGCGGGGAGGAGCTCAGAGGCTTGGTAGCAGAAGCACACCTGCAAGATTTGTTCACTTTCAACTTTTTCCTCTTCCCATCTTAAAAAAAACTCTGCATCTCAATGTTGACACTTGAGATGCATATATTTATATTTATTTAATATAATATTTATATTTATATATAGATTTATGTATAAATATATATTCATATATATTTAAAATATATTTTTATATATTTATATTAAATTTAATAAATATATATTTTAACATTCATTTAAATATATATTTATTTATATATTTATATATTTAATAAATTTATATATTTATATATTTAATATTTAATATATTTTTATATATTTGATATATATTTATTTATATATTTATATATTTATTTATATTTACATCTATATACTTATATATTTATATATTTAGTATATGTATTTATATATTTATTTATGCATATTTATATATTTAATATATATTTATATATTTATATATATTTAATAAATATTTATTTATATATATTTAATAGATATTTATTTATATGTATTTGATAAATTTATATATATTTAATAAATATATATTTTAAAAAAATAGTAGTAATTATACATATTACTATTATTTTTAATATCAACTTTCTGCCTTTTAGTTCGAGCAAAAAGAGCTCGCTATGCTCCTGGCAGCTGTTTAATCCTGTGTACCCATTTGTCCCTTCGAAATGGCATCGTTGTCTCCCTGCCTATTTGTTTACTTTTCTCTAATTGTATAGTATTTATATCCCCATTAATCCAGGAAAATCAACGAAGAGAGAAGTTGCTTTCTGCGTGCAATATTTCAAAGTACTGTTAAATGATTAATTGGCGGGTGATATTTTCCATTATTATTACTATTATTTTTCGTAGTGTTGCTTGTTTTATGTTGTTTCATGCTTCATTTATTTCAGAATTACTAGGCTTTGAGGAAAGCAGTTTCTTCCCCCTCCCTTTCCTTCCAAGGCAGTTTTAAAATAACTTTTCTACCAACATTTTATCAACCTGCTTTTGCAGTTTACCCTTTATTTTGGAGGAGTTGTTGCCAGCATTGCTTTGCATTTTTAAGGTCTGATTAATTGTCCTGTTTGACTATCTTGATGGATTACTCAGATGCACGTGACCTGATTTTGACTTTGTAATTAAAGATCTTTTTGGAGGTCAGATAAAGGGCCTGCCCTGCGGCAAACTTCAGCACACATGCAAAACCTATTCAGGCGGATATGGACAAGGCTGACTGCCTTCCGGAGAGAAGAGCAGGTGTTAAGTGTGAAGCATGGTGACCAGATGCCATGGTCCCCTGACCCTGGAACCTCCCAGGTGGCTGACCCTGGTCCCTTAGGAACCACCAGCAGCCCTCAACTTACTGCTGGAGATAGGGCTCCCCTCTCCTCCCCACTCACCCACTTCTCCACACTGAAATTTGCTGTCAGATGTGGGGGAAATAGGGTGTCCCTATAAAATACGTAAGCCACCTCACAGGGGGGCTCTGTCTGAAAAACATGCTGTTCTCACTGGTAAGACAATCACCTTTCGTTTGCTTTAAAAAAAAATATTGGGGCGCCTGGGTGGCACAGCGGTTAAGCGTCTGCCTTCGGCTCAGGGCGTGATCCCGGTGTTACGGGATCCAGCTCCACATCAGGCTCCTCTGCTATGAGCCTGCTTCTTCCTCTCCCACTCCCCCTGCTTGTGTTCCCTCTCTCGCTGGCTGTCTCTATCTCTGTCGAATAAATAAATAAAATCTTTAAAAAAAAAAATTGGTAGATGTCATTCCCAAACACCTTGGAATGAAAGTGAACTTGGTACACAGGGCTGAAAAATCTAGATGTGGGAGCTCCTTCTCTTCTACGGCTGTGACAGGGCCCTGCCGGACACTCGGGAAGAGCCAAACTGGCCCAGCTCTGAATGCGTGCAAAGAAGGGAGGCTGGGGTGGGAGAAGATGGAAAAATCCTTGAATCAGAAGGCAAATCTCTCTCCTCCTCTTCCTCCTTCACTCCCTCCTCCCTTCCTCCCTCTTTCTGCTTCTTCTGCTAGTGTAAGGTTTTCACTGCCTCACCCGAAGGCTTAGTTTTTGAGCTGTCTCTTCTCCCTATTCCTACCCTATGTTTCTGGGATCAGATGGCATGGGTTGCCTCGTATTGGAATTCCATAATGTAGCTTTAAGTCACTGGGCATGGAGTCAGACATTTAGGGCTGCATCATGGCTCAGGTGTGTTACCTGATAAGATAGTTAATGTGTATGTGTCTCAGTTCCCATATCTGAAACATGGAGATAAATATTCTACCCACCTCACGGGACTGTTTGTAAGGATCAGATGAGACCTTATAAACGGAGGGACATTATAAATTATAAAATGTTAGGCAGCAGCAGGAGATTATTATGGAAATGATGATATTCTCAAGGTATCTTACAAGTTCCTGCACTCATGGTGGTTTTGGCATCAAGATGACTTGGCCACACATCCTCTCTACAGCTAGAATCATCCAGAAGACACAGACCACAGACCTGGAGGCTCTGATTTGATGAAGAGCTTGAGAGATTCTATCTTACCCTTCACCAGGGAGCAGGAACCTTTTGCTATAAAGGGCCAGATGGTTAATATTTCAGGATCTGTGACCATACAATCACTGTCACACTACTTATGGGAGAAGCCATAAACAATACAGAAACAAATGAGTGTGGCCATGTTCCAATAAAACTTTATGGACACAGAAATTGGCATTTTATGTAATTTTCACATGTCACAAATATTATTCTTCTTTTGAATCTTGTAGCCATCTACATGTGTAAAAACCATTCTTAGCTCATGGGCCATATAAAACCAGGCAGCATGTGGGATTTGGCCTATGGGCTTCATTTGCCAATGCCTGTTCCTAGACTACTCCCAGGGGCCACTGAAATGGCCAGGTTGACTGTATCAGAGATATCAAAAGGAGGACATGAAGTCATTTAGGCATGTGTCATAGGCTTTTTACTTTTTATGACCCACTTCTCTGCTTGGCTGACGTCAAAGCATGTGAAAACATATCAAAGTATGTTAAATGACAATACTGAGGTTCACACTCAAGGCTCTTGTCAGAAAACACAGCCTAGATCTCTGCTTGCCAATCCTTACCAAAAAACCCAAAACGGCAAACAACAATGGCAACAGCACAATTTATGGCTGTTTGGCTGGACCACATGTGGTTCGTCCAGTCCTATAGGCAGGCTAACCTTCCCTTGAGCAATCCAGACCAGCTCCATTCATGGAAGCTTCTACTGTGGCCCTTTGCAAAACTGATCCTGAGTTGAATTTTGGTGATGAATCCTTGCTCCTTGTTTCCATGAGAAACAACGGATGGGAGTCACATCGCTCCAGGGAGAAATTCCTCTCAGAGCTCATCCCAGTATCAAGAAGGGCTAGACATCTTATAAACTGGTTTTATTTTGCAAGCAATATAATTTCCTTGTTTGATATGGCTTTAAGGAAGCTCATAATCAAATATACCTCTATTGACTAGAAAATATTTTTCAGGTCATCAGCAGCAAAGATTTATGTACTAAGTATGTACTAAGCACTTTTCATATAGTTTTCACTTAATCCTCACATAGCCCTGAGAGGTAGGTAAAATTATTATCCCTATTGTAGTGGGTTGAATAATGGCTCCCCAATGTCCTAATCCCCAGAACCTGCCGATGTCACCTTATATAGCAAAAGGAAATTTGCTGATGGGATTAAGTTAAGGATCTTGAGATGGGGAGATTCCTAATCTCAGTGTCCCCATCAGAGGGAGGCAGAAGGAGATTTGGCATAGAAGGAAGTAATATCGGGGCACCTGGGTGGCACAGTGGTTAAGCGTCTGCCTTCGGCTCAGGGCATGATCCTGGCGTTATGAGATCGAGCCCCACATCAGGCTCCTCTGCTGGGAGCCTGCTTCTTCCTCTGCCACTCCCCCTGCTTGTGTTCCCTCTCTCGCTGGCTGTCTCTATCTCTGTCAAATAAATAAATAAAATCTTTAAAAAAAAAAAAGAAGAAAGCAATATGATAACAGGATGTTGAAGCAAGATGCTATCCAGTTGGCTTTGAAGATGGAGGAAGGGGCCATGAACCAAGGAATGCAGTTGCAGAAGCTGGAAAAGGCCAGGAAAGAGATTCTTCTCTAGAGTTTCCAAGAGAGTGTGGTTCTTCACTAACTGAAGTTGACTTTGGATTTCTGACCTCCAAAAGAATACACGTGTGTCATTCTAAGCCACCAAGTGGTAACCATTAGTGCATCCATAGGAAATTCATATGCCCACTTTACAATCAAGGACAGGAGACAGAGAATATTGCCCAAGAGCTGGAATGAGGGTTGCTGCCCTCAGGCCCCCAGATCTTATTTCTCACACTGCCTCATCTGTTGTACGTGGCCTGATTGCTCCTGGATTTATTATCCACCCTCTCTCTTCCCTCTGCTTTCCCACTACCTCCTTCATCCTCCAATCCTGTGGACTTCTGTAATCCACCCCATGAGCTGGTGTGATAGAGGCAGCATATAAATAAATACATTGGTGGACATTTGTGGCATATGAATGGGGTAAGATCTCTGGGCTTTTGCTAGTCCTGTGAATTGTCTTATGATTTAACAAAAGAAAGGCCCCAGGCTGCTTTTGTTCCCCCTTCTGTCCCTCTTTACCGTAGCACTAACAGATGGACAGAGCAGGACTTCTGCTTTTTCAGAAAATTATGCCCAGCAACTGCTTGTGAGTTTCTTTCTTTCTCCCCAAGGATTTTTGTATTATTTAGAACAGTGTCTGGCCTAAAAATCTCCCCCTCCCACTAAACTTATAAAACAAAACAAGAAGGAAAAAATGAAGCACTAAACCCAGAAAACAGTAGACCCTTTATTTTTGTCAGGTGATGCCCCCACATCTGTGTACATGTTGGGATTCTAGAAGCCCCTGACATGCACTAAGGAGATTGGAGCACCAGGGTTGGATAGAGGGTCTCAACACATGGCCTTTGTGCCATGTTATCAATGTGAAAGCCTTGGGAACAGGGGTGGGGGGACGGCCCTGCTGTGAACCCAGCAGCTACAGGGAGGACATCTGGGGAGGGGTATGCGACCACTCAGTACCTGATGGCTCAAGGGCTCTCAGGAGATGAGGCAAGACCCTTCTTTGGAGAAGCTCCAGGGTACTGCTTTCTTTTCTGCTGACAACAGAGTATACCAAAGATTCCTTCTGATGTTGAGGCTATCGCTATGATGCCAGTTTGGCCTGTCATATTTCTTTTCTGGATTATTATTATTTTTTAAAGATTTTACTTATTTATTTGACAGAGAGCAAGAGAGAGCGAGCGCACACGTGTGTGAGCACAAGCATCGGGGAGGGGCAGAAGGAGAGGGAGAAGCAAGCTCCCTGATGAGCAGAGAGACTGAGGGGAGGCTCCATCCCAGGACCCTGGGATCATGACCTGAGCGGAAGGCAGAGGCTTAAGTGACTGAGCCACCCAGGCACCCCCTGGATTATTGATTCTACAGACTACAAACCCTGGGTGTGGCCTCAGATAGCTGTCAGTCTAATATTCATGTTTCCACCCATTCCCTGAGGGAATCTTTCCAAATGCAATCTCCTCATTGGCAAAGATATGCAACCCAAACTTGTCTTTTATTGTATTAGTCAGGGTTCTCCAGAGAAACAGAACCAGTGGAAATATATATTAGAAAAAAAATATATATATATATATAATTAAAAGAAGATTTATCATAACATATTGGCTCGCACGATTACAGAGGCTGAGAAGCCCCATGATCTGCCATTTGCAAACTAGAGACCCAGGAAGGCTGGTCTGAAGATCAGAGAAAGCCAGAAAGTGAAGAGTGCTCCAAGCAGGAGGTCCAGGTCCCAACTTACAGTGAGGCTGAGACAGTGAATCCTATCTAGCTCCAGCTTTTTGTTCTATTCACGCCCTCAACAGACTGAACCGTGACCACCCACACGGGGGAGGGTGATCTGCTTTTACTCAGGTCACTGATTTCAATCCTAATCTCTACAAACACCCCCATGGTTGTACCCAGAAAGTGTTTGACCAGCTATCTGGGCACCCTGTGGCCCAATCAAGGTGACACATGAAATTCACCATCACACCTGGGCTTCCCCATATTTCCTACCTTATCTCTCATCGCTTCCTTGAGTTCCAGCTCTTCTGCAGCCCCCTGAACGCTATGCCTGGTCACGTCTCCCTGCTGTCAACATGCCATTCTCTGTGCCACGTTATTCTTCCCACTCCCCACCTCTATCCCCCTGCTTTCTGACAAAACTCCAGACAGCAGGAGATTAAAACACAGGCTCCAGAGTCAACTGGGCCTGGGATCAAGTCAATTCAATTCCACAGATATTTACTTTATGCTTCTCTGTGCCCCCAGGATGTAGTTCTGCCACTATTATCTGTGTGAC
The DNA here is from genome assembly GCF_023065955.2 of Ursus arctos. NCBI lineage: Eukaryota > Metazoa > Chordata > Mammalia > Carnivora > Ursidae > Ursus > Ursus arctos. Next base: position 11,138,959 of record NW_026622997.1, on the reverse strand, counting down.
CTTGGAAGAGTTACCTGGCATCTCTAACTCTCATTTAGATACCCATAAAATAATAATGCATGGGAAGAACTTAGCATGGCGCCAGGCACATATAAAGCTTCCACGGACATAAGGTGTTATAATTACCATTTTTATCATTCTTTGAGGTTGAGGTCAAGCTTGATGACTCTTCTCCTGGCAGGTTTAGACCCCCAAGCTCACCCTTTCCAGCCACCATGAGCCCTGGTGCATGGTATGTGCCTCTATTCCGGCCCTTCCCACAGAGCATTTACCCTGTTGTTTAATTGTCTGATCCTCCCACTACTCTTTGATGAGAACTGTGTCTCCTCCATCCCTTTTCTCTGAGTGCCCAGAGCAGGGCTTGTGCTGACATTTATTGACTCCACGGAGCCGCTACCTGGAGGGAGGAGTTATCCCCAGAGGCGGGTGATATGCTTTTGTTCTTCTCCTGATGCATCCGCTTCTCTTGCCTTTCTTGGCAGCAACTTGAAAGGCTGTGCCAGGCTTGGCTGCAGGCTGCAGGCTGGTCTGGAGGAGGGACCAGCCATGGCAACCTTTTATGGGAGAATGAATTGGAAAAACAAATCCTGAGCAGTCCATTCATCTCAACTCTTGCTTCTCATCCTGCACCTACAATGCATAGGCGCCAGCAGAAAGCATCCCATCCCCATGGGAAGAGCAAGAGTAATGAGATCAATACCTACAGCATCTAGCCATTCATTTTCCTTTACATTAGAAAAAAAAAGTTTTTGTACATTTCAATGCTCAGTGTTCCTTCTTTTTAGAAGAGTAAAATCGAGTTGGGCAAGCGGCCCTGGAGACCAGCCTGACCACCCCAGCCTCTCCAAGGCAACCCCCTGGGTGGCAGCTGCAGGATCAGCCGTCTGCTCAAGGGCGACATCTCCACTGCTCCCCAGCTGATCGCGAGGCCAATTTAATACTGAAAGAGCATCACTTTCCCAACGCCTTCAGTCCAAACTGCCTTTTGCTTCCTGTCTACCTCCAAAGTGTCGTATTTCACACTGGCATGCTTTTCCATGAGCCTGTCCCTCTAATCTTCACTCAAGATATGATCCCGATGCTGAGCTCACTTTTTCGCACTCAGTCCCCCTTTGTGGACTCAAGTGTGACCCCCCCCCCAATTAATATGTTAAAGTCCTAACCTTTAGTACCTTAGAATATGATTGCATTTGCAGATGGGGTCTTTAAAGAGGTGATTAAGGTTAAATGAAATCCTATGGGTGAGCCCTAATCCAATAGGACTGGTGTTCTTATAAGAAGCGGATATCAGGACACAGCCAGGCACAGAGGACAGACCGTGTGAGGACACAGGGAGAAGACAGCTATCTAAAGCCAACGAGAGAGGCCTCAGGAGAAACCAACCTGCCGACACCTTGATCTTGGACTTCCAGCCTCCAAAACTGTGAGAAAATAAATATCTGTTGTTTAAGACCGCAGTCCGTGGTACTCTGCTCTAATAGCCCTTGCAGACTAATATATACCCTGAAGTGTTGGTTCAGACACCTACGACACCTGTTCCCTGCATTCTATTCATTAGCCGGCACCGTTTGTTGGTAAAGACGTTGGCCCCATTGGGGTCATAACCATGGCTCATGCTCTTTGATTATGTCTGGCCCTAGAAAAAACCCTGGCATTGACGGCCACAAAGTAAGTGCTGAGTTAATGAGCAATGCTGCCCTAGGAGTGTCACAGGAAGGACAGGAATCTTCTCTTTTGAGATACGTGAACTTTTCACTCAATTTGCAGACTCAATAACCTGGAAAGGTAGTCCAGGTGTACAGTTTGCAGTGGTGGTGACTAATGGAACCATCTTTTCTTAATTTTGAGTGAATGAGGTTTCATGATTTCCTAGACTCCTCGGTCATTTTGGTTTTTTCCTGGCTCTGCAGTATCAGTGAATTGCTCTGTTTAGACTCAATGTGTTTTCTTGTCCTCTTTGTGGCTCTCTTCAGGCTCTTTCCCACTCCCCACCCTCCACCCCTCCTTCTCCCAAGGGCTCTCTATGGCCTTGCAGACCCACTGCAAGTGGAGAAAGTATTTGGGTCTTAGTCCTCTCACCCCTTCCCCACCCCAACACAACGCTCCAGCAACCCCCGTTTTGGGGCCTTCCTTTCCCCATACACACAAAGGCGCATGTTTTGAAAGACCTTACCACAACTCTGGTAGAGCACTTCCAGGTTCCCATCCCGGCAGGCCGTGTGCGTGGGCCAGGCTTTGCTGCAGCTGCTGGGAGATATCAGAGTCCAGACGAGGAGGGCCGCTGTGAAACCCTTCATGGCCAGGTCCTGCGTGTGACCAACAGGAAAATAGTGGCCCCAAACAAAGGGCCTTCCGGGGCTCTTCCTCTCCCCTGCTACAGGGGTGAATGTTCAGTTTCACTTCTCCTATTTTATGCTCCTGAGGAACCACTGTGAGAAGAAAAAGGCAGTTAGCAGAGGCATTTGAATACTGTTCCCCCAGGACCTTTGACATTTGAATCAGCAGGGGGAGGATGACCTGTGTGTAGGGTAGGCTCGATGTTGACTCTGCTTTCACAGGGAGGAGCCAGCAAGGGATGCATGACCTTATGCAATGGGCCCCCTCCAAACAGCCTCCGAAGAGGCCCTCCCCCGCACCCAGGTGGAGTAGCGAACTCAGGAAAGCAAAAACCCCAGGCTCCCAGGTGGTTTTCATCTGCAGCCCCCGTGTCTCTGTAGGCTCCCGATGTGGGCTGTGGACCAGGGACCTGGCTGGGGCCAGCACGCAGCAGCTGCATTTTGAGGGCTGCAGTCACATTTGGGATCTGGAATGAGGCTTTTGCCCTGTTGGCATTTTCTCTCATCTGGCTGCAGCCCCACCAACAGGATTAGGGTTTCAGCAGTGAATTGTGCAGCTGTGAGAACAGAGCTTGCTCTGGGAGCCGCAAATGCGGCCTCTGGAGAAGAGGTGGAGGGAATGTCCCTGAGAGGTGAGCTGTGTTCTATTTCTGGCTTGGCTTGGTGGAAGGGGTGGGGAAGGATGGGGGAAGTGAGAGCCTCCCTTTAAGATGGTGTGTGTGGTGGGGGTTAATTATTTTGCTCATTGGCGGGATTACTAACGTCACATCCCACTTTCTTTTCAAAGCTAAGATTCTGTCCCCCTATTCCACTACCTTTGTCGTCCTGCATTAGGACAGCAAAAGCCCTGGCTCCCCACCCCACTCCACCTTAGCTTGAGAGAACCAGAGTCAGGGCCATGGCCAGCAGATTGGAGGAGAACAGAGTATGCTGTTTCCCCGGGGAGGAAAAGCATTTCTCTGAGCTCACTGGGTAAATTGACTGTTTCTGCTGATAGAAAACTTTAGTTACCTCAGAACTTTTTTTTTGAAGTGGAACTTAATTACCACTGAAAATGAATGCACTAACTTATTTGATGAATACTTAGGATTTCTTGGGAGACATCAGAGTGGTCATTTGGGGAAGGGGCAGGTCTGTGTTGATTTACTATTTTATTTTATTTTATTTTTTTAGGTACTCATCTACAAATAAGTTAGTGATGTTGGCTTTCAAGTAATTCAACTTCAACTAGGAGCTTGTTAGAAATGCAAAGTCTCAGGCTATATGCAAGACCAACTGAATCAGAAACTCTGGGATGGGGCCCAGCATTGTTTTGTTTTTTTTAATTCTTTATTTTAATTCAATTTAGTGAACATATAGTGTATTATTAGTTTCAGGGGTAGAGTTTAGTGATTCATCCATTGCATATAACACCCAGTGCCCATCACATCACATGTCCTTAATGCCCATCACCCAGATACCCCATCCTCTCGCCCCCTCCACCTCCAGCAACCCTCAGTTTGTTTCCTAGAGTTAAAAGTCTCTTATGGTTTGCCTCCCTCTCTGTTTTCATCTTATTTTATTTTTCCTTCCCTTCCCCTATGTTCATCTGTTTTGTTTCTTAGACTCCACGTATGAGTGAAACCGGTGTGAGGTGGTATCTCATTGTGGTTTTGATTTGCATTTCCCTGATCTGGCACTGTGTTTTAATAAGCCCACTGGTAGTTCTAGGACAAGAACATGGAGGTTGTTCCTAGGAACTTTGGTTTCTCCAGAAGGTGTTGAGAGAGCTCTGAACAGTGAATGAGTAGAAGAATTGAGGCTAAACCATTATACCCCTACAGAGCATGGCATGACCAACACACCAGTGGAAGGACCCAAGAGGACAGAGCAGGGAGAGGTATCCTGGCAGAGAGCTATGAGTGGCTGCCAACAGGGAAGCCATGTCGTCTGAGGACCAGGCTATAGAGCTGTGAATCAAAGTGGTAAAAAGAAGCATAATTCATGAATTGCACTGGCATTTGGATATAGTCAAAATGGACTACTGCAAGGCTCTGGTGGGTTGGAGCAAGGAAGGTCAGGGTTCAGGGCATCAACATCAGCTGGGGGGCTTGTTAAGATTGCCGGGCCCTAAACCCAGAGTTTCTAGGTTGTGGATTCAGGAAGTCTGGGGTGGGGCCTGGGAGCCTGCATTTCTTTTTTTTTTTTTTTAAAGATTTTATTTATTTATTTGACAGAGATAGAGACAGCCAGCGAGAGAGGGAACACAAGCAGGGGGAGTGGGAGAGGAAGAAGCAGGCTCATAGTGGAGGAGCCTGATGTGGGGCTCGATCCCATAACGCCGGGATCACACCCTGAGCCGAAGGCAGACGCTTTAACCTCTGTGCCACCCAGGCGCCCCAGGGAGCCTGCATTTCTAATAAGTTCCCAGGCGATGCCAGTGCTTCTGATCTGGGTCTGAGAACGCTGCTAATCCAGATGATAAGATTTAGTCTGTTGCAGAGTATACAGTTTCGCGTTGTTTTTAAACCATCTTAGTTCTTATCAAAATATTCTTGTGCTAAATGGCAGACAACATTTTGTATAAAACACAGTGCACCATCTAGAAGCATAGAGCTGCTTTCTCTGTGGAGCTCTGCTTACTGAGAACCAGGATTTGCCTGAAATCATCAGCGATGGCTCGCCGAGTTCAAGCAGCCCAAAATGTCTTGAGGAGTTCTGTAACCAGAAGGTTTATAAAGACGAAGAAAGGGCTCATCAACAAAGTCCGGTTTCCTAACTATAAAACAGAACGAGAACCTGTTTATGATAGTTACATAAAATCTGGTTTTATATGTGTAAATGGTAATTGAAGATACTGTCAGGCTCTCATATCGACTTCCAGCAGGTCATCAACTGAAGCTAAAGAAGCTAGACTTTTTTTTTGATAATCCTCTGCTTCTTTGTTTCAGGCTGCTTTCTGTCATAGAGGTTTGCTTAGGGATGGCGCCTTTCTTTTCTCGCAGGGTAAAATGTTATTGTCTGGGAACACTGAACACTTTCAACTCTTGATGCTTAAGCAGGGACCTGAAGAATAACAGTTGAGACGCTGGGGACACAGGAAAAGAGCTCCCTTGGGAAAGTGATTCCATCTTGGGGTGGGTTCTGCACTTCCACAGGCCAATATTGTCTACATTGCACGTGGCAGCAGACGGCAGATCGCGCCCACCGTCCTTTACCATTGAGCGCTGGTGATGCGGTGCTGCCTCCAATGGCAAATGCGTCTCCATCACCTCTTGTAGTCAACTATGGCTGCTCTCCTTCGGTGACTCTCAGATACTCATTCTATTAGGCAACAATTCTCCACTGTATTGCGCTGCCACTCTGCTCCTCTCCGCTGTGGCCTGTGTCTGTGTTTCTGTCACACTACAGCGGAATGAGTCAGGTTTGATCTCCTCTTGCTTTTGTCTTCCAGATGGAGAGCAGACTAAAAATGGCTTCCCTAGTGTGTGGAAGTCAGGAAGCCCTCTCCCTGTGGAACACCACTTCGCAGCCTCCTGGGCTGCCTGCTGAGGGCTTATCCTTTCACTGTTTTCACGCCCACCATGACATGGGCTACATGGAAGTCAGAGAACTAGTGCCAGCCAACTGAGCTTTTGGTAGCCTTTCCACAATCTCCCAGACTTCTGGAAGATTCATTCCAAGGAAAGTGTGAGATTCCCATGAAACCTCTTGGATTTTTCTTAACATACATTATGTGTATGACAGAAAAGTATAGAAACAGCCTGCTTTCTACAGAAAACCAGGGAAAAGTTATTTATCTGTCTACTTGCTTCAGATTCATTCACTCATTTATTCAACAAATATTTCTTAACCTCTCCAGCATGCCTGATATTGTTCCAAGCACTGAGAATGTGGCAAACAAAGTCCCTATGATCACTGAGCTTGCTTTCTAGCGGAAGGAGACTACATAGTACTATTGCTTAGTAAAAGAGACTTCGTGGGACACCTGGGTGCCTTAATCCGTTAAGCATCTGCCTTCAGCTCAGGTCATGATTCCAGGGTCCTGGGATTGAGCCCCACATTGGTATCCCTGTTCAGTGGGGCGTCTGCTTCTCCCTCTGCCTGCTGCTCTCCCTGCTCATGCTCTCTTTCTCTGACAAATAAATACATGAAATCTTAAAAAAAAAAAAAAAAAAAAAGGAGACGTTGCTTCTTGAAAAATTGCTTGGGTTTCACATAGAAAACTGGATTGAATTTTCTGAAATATTTTCAGCAGACTATTCCATATCTATACTAAGTCTTGGTTTGTTTGTTTGTTTATTTATTTATTTCTAGTTTGCCCCAGACAAATGAGGCAGCTTATCAGGGCTTTCCAATAACTGTTTGTTTCAACAGACAAACTGTAGCAGTTCTCTCTAAAATATTGCCCCTGCCCCCACCAGTTTCTTTATTATTGCCCCATGTATTATCATCATTAATATTTAATTATTCTGGGGACATAATATGAAAAGCACTTGGTTCTTAAATGGGTCTGTAAGTTCTATGACAAAGTGCAAACAGAAATGATTTTTGCTTGTCTGAGGAACATGGACCCTGGGTCCAGGAAGAGGTGGGGTCTCCAGATCACTCTGATCAATTTCCAATAATGAAAAGGCAACAAATAGTAGTGTCTGCTTAAGGCCAAAGAAATTGGTCTGAGATCCACAGAGAGCAGGTCTAGTCTGAAATGACTGATGCACATTGCTCCCAAATTCTCTACAGCATGGGATAAATGAACAGCTTGTAGTTAACACTGTCCTCGAATTGAGAACGCTCTCAAGATTTCACTCTATTAAGATGGAGATGATTTTAATAAGCCAAAGGGAAAGCATTGAAGAGGAAACCAGAAGTGTGGTGAAGAATGGAGAGAGTTCTTTTACCTAGTATGGAGAAAAGTCTTGATTTCCTGCTGTAACTTGAGCCCTAGGCTCAGGTTTTAATATGTACCTCCAACTGTGGCTGGTTCTGGAACTTTCTGCTGATCATTATGGGATTTGCACTCATCGCATTTAGGCCAAATTCTTTGAGAGCACACTTTGCTGGACTGGCAGGTGGTACTTGGAATAAAATACTGTGCCTGTGTTTCCATCAGATCCCTGGAGATTTTCTTGACTTCTCTTTTCTGGCACGGGCTGCTGGGCCCACCTAGAATTCTTCTGGAGAAGTTATTATGGAGAGCTTTATATTCCCTGAAATAGTAAGCTTCCTCAACAGTAACTTCGACATATAAATAATAATCTTTAAGATAACCTGTGTTTTTGGGGCACCTGTGTGGAGCAGTTGTTAAGCGTCTGCCTTCAGCTCAGGGCGTGATCCCAGCGTTCTGGGATTGAGCCCCACATCAGGCTCCTCTGCTGGGAGCCTGCTTCTTCCTCTCCCACTCCCCCTGCCTGTGTTCCCTCTCTCGCTGGCTGTCTCTATCTCTGTCAAATAAATAAATAAAATCTTTAAAAAAAAAAAAAGAAAAAAGATAACCTGTGTTTTTTTTTTTTTTTCTCCTCTGGAATATATAAAAATAGCCAAATGCACTGGACCACTACTATGTGCCAGGTACTCTTCTAAGCACTTGAATAGATATTCCCTGTTATTTATTTAATTCTTATAACAGCTTTATGAGGTAGCTGTAGCTCCATGATCCCCCATCCACAACTTGGAAATCCCAAAATCTTGAAAAAGGAAAGATTTTTTTAAAAAACTCTTTTGGTTAAAAAAAAAAAATCAAATCTAACTGAGAGTTCATAGTCTCGTCAGTTCTTAATTTAAAGTTTTAATTTATCCTACCTGGGTTACACTGCAGAAATGTAATATGATTGATCAGTGGGAGATGGGTGCAGGCACCAGACCCCACTGAAAGCGTTACAAAACATAAATCCTATTACCTTTCTAAAAGCAAGAAATTCTGAATGTTAAAATACGTCTGTACACAAAAATTTTAGTTAAGGGATTCTGGACTCATTCTATGATGATCCTTGTTCTCCAGAGAAGAAACCGAGGCATAGTTAGTAATTAGTTCAAAATCACACACATGGTAGGACCGAGGTGAAAGCCAGACAGTTAGGATCCAGAACCCAAGTTCCGGACCCTTGAGAAAATGCCTCTTAACTATTGTGCCTTTATGCTCACTTATCGTCACCTCTAGGGATATCAAAGTGAATGACCCCCCACTTCTTGGAAACTGCTTGCAGACTTTGCTCTTCAGCCAATGCGAGGCCCTATTCCACATGGCCAGTGACTAAGTGGATGGACCTATGTGGGACATAAATATCTTCTCATTAGAAGAATATCTTCCCATTAGAAATGTGACGTGACAATAGAAAGAGGACCTTCAAAGTCCAGAAGAGAGAGGCCATGGAAGGTGGCCAGTGAAATGGCGAGCCCCTGAAGGAGTCTAATGAATGGCGCCTTTCCTCTCTCTACTGGACACTGCTGAAACAAAGGGTCAGATGATTTCACGGCAAGCCCCTTAATATTCAGAAATTGAGGTCTTTGCTGTTTCTTTGAAGCCTGGATATGTCAGCTCCAATCGTAAGGTTATTGATGAATAAAGCAGGGGGAAAAAGGCACTTTGTACTTTTCAGGCAAAACAGTGCTTTCCATGGCTATGGCTTCTGCTCACCTGGAATTTAATTGTGTTAAAAACCCATGGCCCCGAGCTGTCACTTTGTGTTCAAAAAGCTGGTCTTTCCTTTGCTCTAGCTTTTGAACCGTAAGATTGGAGACTCCCCATCAGGGAGTCAGAGATGAAGTCACTTAAAAATAGTCTGTCCGTCACCAAGGGCTTTCCATTTGATTGCGTGAGAATCTTTCATCCCATCTGTATCTCTATCCTGACTGCTACGACCCTAGACAGGCTCCTCATGGTCTTTCAGGATCCACCCCAGCCCCCCTTCAAAGCCATGCTCCAGTTGGCACCCAGTTGTCCTGCTGAGATGCAGGTCTGTGAAGAGATTCCCTGCCAAGGTCCTTCGGTGGTGCCCCCTGGACATGTCCATGAAGCCTTGCCTGCTTTGGTCTTCCCTTCTCTAGCTCCTGCTCTCCCTCAGTTCCTATAGCAACCTGGCTCTTTCCTGCCCAGAATCTCCAGCACATGCTCTTACCTTGCACTGGAATTCTCTTGCTTCCTGGTCTTAATGCCTATGCTTCCGGGCTGCCTGGGTAGCTCAGTTGGTTAAGTGGCTGACTCATGATTTCGGCTTAGGTCACGATCTCAGATCTCAGGGTACTGAGATTGAGCTCCGCGTTGGGCTCCGTGCTCAGCGAGGAGCCTGCTTGAGATTCTCTCTCTCCCTTCCCCTTCCCCCTCTAAAAATTAAAGTAATTAATTAATGCCTATGCTTCTTTTAGAGCTCAGCTTAATGCTGGCTTCTCAGAGACAACTGCTCAGCCCCTGGCAAGTCCCCGAAATATCATGTAGCCGGTGGACCTCACCTCTTCACAACACTGCTCATGGATCGTCATTCAATGAAGGTCAGATTCCCTCATAATATATTAGGAAAGCTTTCTTTTTCTTTCCTTCTGTCCCATCCTTTCTTCTCTCTCTCTTTTTCGCCCTGACTATAATATGTCCAGTGCCTCGCACATAATAAGGACTCAGTAAAATATTTTAGACTGAATGGATGAAATACAGAGGAGGAGTACGGCCCAGAAAGCTTGTCTTTTTAGCCTTGGTGACTGGGCTTCTAGACTTCACAAGTAAGGCAAAGCAAGGAGCTCTGTCCCTCCCCTGAGAGTTTATGATTCTCAAGAAGTTAGCAAAGTGTGATGTCATCTTTTTCCAAAAGTGTATCACAATTTCCTTTTTTCTCCTTTTGCTTCTCATTCCTAAAGGAATATATTCTAACTGAAGGACTTTGGGGATATTTAGGATAACTCTCCCTTGTAGGGAGATAGGGCAGGGAAACTAGGGAAGAAGGAAGAATAATCATACATAACCTCAATACCCAAGGATAACCACTACTGATATTTTGTGACATCTTCTTTGAGTCCTGCCCCCCCAAGGTTGTATTGTACAAATCACACCTACTGTTACATACTACACTACATGATCATTTAGAGTTCTCCCAAGACACGACTTTTAATAACTGTATCCTATTCTACTATATGGATTGACCATGATTTATTTAATCAATTTATACTTTAGATGTTTGGACTAGTAATAGCTAAGTAAAAGGAGATAATGCTATAGTGAATTTCCTTATTGTTCTGTTTTTGTGCAGCCATGATTATTTCCCTAAGGTAAATTCCTGAAAGTTAAACGCTTGGTGAAAAGAATTACCAAATTTTGAAGGCTTTTTATACATGCTACCATATTGTTTTCCAGATACACTGAACAATATAACAATCTCATCGGCAGCTAGGCATTATTATTTAAAATTGTTTTTGTCAATTGAGTAGATAAATACTGGTTTCTCCTTGTATTTATATGTTTCATTCAGTTCATACAGTTGAACATTTTTCACATTATTATTGGTCATTTGTATTTCTTCTTTTGTAAATGCCTATACATGACGATTGCCTATTTTTCTACTATGATTTCAAATTTAAACAAAAGAAACTGAAAGTAAGAGACTGCTGAATTTAAACCTTCATGAAAATCCAATCAACAAACGTTTATTGTTACTTTTTTGCCTGGTGCTCTTTATCCTTGGATAAACTATGTTAGGAGATGGTATAGGTGAAAAAGATTCTGCCGTGAGTTTTGTTTGAGACTTAAGTTTACTCAGAGGATGATACAGACTATTAGTAAAATAAACAGTGCTTATAATATAGAAATACAGGAGCACCTGGGTGGCTTAGTTGGTTAAGCATCTGCCTTCAGTTCAAGTCATGATCTCAGGGTCCTGGGATCTGGCCCTGCATCAGGCTCCCTGCTGAACAGGGAGTCTGCTTCTCCCTCTGCCCCTCCCTCCCCTCACTTGTGCTCTCTTTTTCTCTCTCAAATAAATAAAATATTTTTAAAAAAAGAAATACAAATAAAAAGGAGTCTTGATACAAGACATTGTATTAGTTCAGATAGTTTCTTTATATTTGTAGATGATTAACTTAGAAGTCATGTGGGAAAATGGGAATTCTCAGGTACCTAGCTTTGGTTTCTGCTCTTGACAGTGAACACATGATTCCAGGCTGCTGCTCCCACTTGCAATGTGTGGTCTCCTCGGAGAGCCTCTGAATATTGTGTAAGAACAGTGGAAGAGGTGTGACAAATTCCTTATGCTTTGAACAAATAAGAAGTAATAGTGCTCAACAACTGCTCTCTCCTAAGTGCCCCCCGGAAGAGGAACCTATGTAAGGGAGAGGTTGCATGATGTGGGTGGAGTCACACTGATCACCTACATTGTGTCCCCAGCACTGACCACTATGTGACCTTGGCTTGTCACAGACTCTCATTTGCAAAATGCAGCTTTCTAACACCATGCTTCAGGCTTGAAAACTGGATTAAATGAGTCTGGAAAGTGCTTGTTACAATGTTGGCACTAAAAACCTGGTAGTCCTCGTTAGGGAAAAACTCCTTGTAAATTAGGAGTTGGATCATATGTGTGAACAAAAAAAAAAAAATACTTTTGAAAAAAGATGTTAGTGGAGACAACTGTCCATAAAATACTAGTTCCTAATAGTATTGAGTAAGATAAATAGACTTGAACTTTTTGGTGAAAAAGTAGAAACTGTTCTTTTAAAATGAGAATAATTTACTTTCCATTCACTAGTAGAATAAAGCCTGTTAATTTTTGGAAAGAATGACTGAAACAGAACTATACTCATGGTTTCTCCAGGTTCCTTGGTTACGGAGTTTTGTCAAGGAAAACAGATTACACATCGTAATATGAACACTGACATAGCAACATTTGTATATTTACTATATTGCTTCTCTCTGCCTCTAACTTCCACCTCGTGATGGCCCCTTAAGTAGGCAGTCAGATAGTACACGTCTCACTTCTGTGTTGAAGAAAAGAATTTTCCACTCACCCTTGAAACCTGGTTGCCTTGAATTATGTCAAGCCCATAGTTCTTGGTCCTTAGAGTTAGTTGACTGGATAATGATAATAATGTACAACTAATATTTTTGAGGGCTTCCAAGATGGCAGGCACTTTTTGACATGGATTTAAGGTAGTTATCATAAAATATCCATTACGCAGATCAAGAAACTGACGTTTAGAGCAATGAAGTACCTTGTCCAAGATTAACATAACGGTAGAGCCGGCACTCAAATCTAGGGCTAATATCCAAATCCATCTTCTTAACTACAACACTCTGCTGCCTCAGTAAACAGATAAACAAGCTATATAATAAAGGAATAAATTCACAAAGCTTATTGCGGCGGGTTTGGGACTAAAACTGTTTGCATTGCTTGACCTTTCTTGCTTACGTTTCCTGTGCACTGTTCCAGCTGGAGGTGATGAGACACTTATCTACCATAGTAGAAATGATTTTTGTTTTATCTGTTCTTTGACTTTTTGTCTTCTTTTCTGCCTTCTTGTGGATTAAAAGAGTATTTCTCTAGTATTCCATTTTTTCTCCTCTACCGGCTTTTCCGCTGTTCCTTTTTGTTTATGTTGCTGGTGGTTGTTCCAGAAAGTGCCATCCAACAGGCTATCCATTAGCTCCATTAGCACCTGAGATGTGGCTGCACTAACTGAGACGTGCTGATGGTTTAGAATACACACTAACTTCTGAAAAATTAGTATAATAAAAGGATGTAAAATATCTCACTAATGATTTTTATGTTGAACTACATGTTGAAATGGTAGTATTTTGAAGATACTGAGTTAAGTAAAATATCAAAATTAACTTTCTCGATTTATCATATGTTTTTAATGTGGCTTCTTGAAAATTTAAAATTATGTGGCTTGCATTTGTTTTTATTATATTATATTATATATTATATTATATTTTATTATATTTATTATATTATTATATATTATATTATATTATATTTATTATATTATTATATATATTTATTATATTATATATTATATTATATTTATTATATTATATTTCTATTAGATACTGTGCTGCTCTAGGGATTATAGTATGCATCTGTAAGAAACTTGCACTAATGCATTTCCATTCAATCCCTTCCATTCTTTATTCTAGAACGCATATTTATGCGTATGTATAAATATGTATGTTATAAACCTCATCATATATTGTCATTATTTTGTGCTTAAACAAATGTTACGAACTGTGAAGTTCCAGAGATATCACCCTACTTGCAAGCTAATAAATTAACTTGTTATTATTTCGTGGATACTGGCAAAAGACAGGAAACTTCTGGGTCAGAGATATAGGGCCTTATCACTCACAGTATAAGAAGCAGTATGAACATCAGCATATTTGCACTGATTTCTCCTGCCAAGTCTCACATGGGCAGTGTGGTGGGCCCAGATGGATGCGACACAGCCAGAGGGTTTGTGATGCAGCTAAGAGACCCATGGTCAAGGGCCTAACACTTCCTGAGCAAGAGGTAAACATTGCAGAAAACAGAGAACAAGCCAGTCTTCCTGCTACTGGTAAGTGAGCAATTCTCCAGTATTCACTCCCATTGCCGTGATTTACTTACTTGCCTTTTTGATTCGCTACATTAATTACTCCTTATCAGAAGACAGATACGCCTTGCAATCTGGCACGTGCATGGATGCTCATGGCCCATGGCAGACTGCTTCTTCCAACAACAATCAACTGTCCTTGAAAGAAATGAAGAAATGAGAGGAAAAATGATCTTTCACATTTACCCACTAGGGTTAGGGTTAGGGTTAGGGTTAGGGTTAGGGTTAGGGTTAGGGTTTATTTACCATTTACCATATTTACCATATTTACCATTTTTGGTGCTCTTCTTTCTTTTGTGAACATTCTAAATTCCATCTATTATTATTTCCCTTCAAACTAAAGAACTTCTTTCAGTATTTCCTGAAGTGCAGGTCTTCTGATAATGAATTCTCTCAGCTTTTGTTTATCTGAAAATGTCTTTATTTCGTTCACTAATTTTTTTTTTAAGATTGTATTTGTAAGTAATTTCTACACCCAATGTGGGGCTCAAACTCACAACCCCAAGATCAAGAGTTGCATTCTCTGCCAACTGAGCCAGCCAGGTGCCCCTCGTTCTTATTTTCAAAGGATACCTGAACTGTATATAGAATTTTAGGTTGCCGTTACTCTTACAGCACATTAAAGATATCATTTCATTATCCTCTGGTTTACTTGAATCTGATGAGAAATTAAGAACTATTTTTATTGCTGTTCTTTTACTTTGAATGCACTGAAGATTTCCTGTTTATCTTTGATTTTCAGCAATTTGATTTGTTATGGTTTTATCTATGTTTATCTCACTTGGAGTTCTTTGAGCCTTTTGGAGCTGCAAGTTAAGTTACTTAAAATTTGGAAAAATACAGACAATTGGTTCTTTAAATATTTTTCTGTTTTTTTCCCCCCTCTCCTTTCTTTTGGGGACTTTGATTACTTATATGTTAGACTGCTTGGTATTACCACACAAATCACTGAGGCTCTGTTCATTTTTTTCATCTTATTTACCTCGTTTCAGTTGCGAAAGTTTCTATTTGAAATTTAAAATCTAATATTTTTTATTTTCAATAATACATTTATCTGTTCTAAAATTTCCATGTGGGTCCTCTTTATAATTTCCATTTCTCAGCTGGGACTACCTACTTGTTAATCTCATTATGTTAATATTTTCCTTAAAGTCCTTAATCATATTTATAATAGCTTTAAAGTCTTTCTCAGTGAATTCTAATGTATGAGTCATTTCTAGGTGTTTCTACTAATATATACGAGTTGCACTTTCCTGCCTCTTTACAGTGTTTAGTTACTCTCCAATCTATGCTGGGCATTGTGGCTACTATATTATTGAGAGTTTGAATTGCGTTGACCTCCTTCAAATAATATTGAAACTTGTTAACAGAGCTATGTTGAGCAAGGAACTCACTGCAGTTCATCTTGTAAAAATTTGGCTTCAGCTTTTTTAAGGATAGGTTTGGGGGGCTAGGGAGGTTCTATCTCTTATACTTGTCTTTTTCAGGGATTCAGTTGCATTCCAACAGTCTCTCCATTCTGGCTGGTCAAACTCTAATGTCTTCCAGCACAGTGAGAACTCTAGAATCTCTATCAATTCTCAGTCTCTCCTTGGTTTTTCTTTGCCAGGCTTTGTAAAAGTTGCCTTGTATGTGTATAACAGTATTGGGCCAAAGAGTTAAGAGGACCCCGTGAAAATCTAGTTACCTCAGCATCCCCAAATTCTGGGGAGGCTGATTTCTGATTTCTCATACCAATGAAACAGCTGCTCTGTTTTGAGTGCTGCTCTCTTGTGCCACAGTTTAGAAAGTATTCCCCCTCCTCCCCAGCAGAAAACTAGGGTGATGTGATCTTATATTTCCCTTGTTCCAAGTACCATAACCCCATGCAGCCTATTGTCCAATTCCTGAAAATAATTGCTTCATATATTTTATCTAGCTTTACAGTTGTTCGGGGTAGTGGATGAATTTGATACTCATTATTCCATCAATGCAAAAAGCCCCTAGAAACTTAGTTAGATTGGTTTTTTTTTTTTTTTTTTTGGTTTTTTGTTTTTTAATATATCTGAATCTACCTAACTTCCAAGCGGGTGTATTTTCCCCTATACCAGTAGTTCCAGGATGGTAGATTCCATAACTTAGTAAATTTTTAAAACCCAGGGGCCAATATAGGAAAACTCCATAGGTAACATCATACTCAAAGGTGAAAGACTGAAAGCTTTTTACCTAAGATCAGGAACAAGACATGGATTCCCACTTTTCATCACTTCTATTCAACATAGTACCAGAACTTCTAGCTAGAGTAATTAGGTGAAATATTTAAAGTCATTTGAATTAGAAAGGATGGAGTAAAATTATCTGTTCACAGGTGATATTCTTATATGTATTAAACTCTAAAGATTCCACACAAAATACTCCCCAAAATAGTTAGAGCTAATAAATGAATTCAACAAAGTTACAGAATACAAATTAATACACAAATATCAGTTGCATTTCTAGACACTAAGAATGAATGATCTGAAAAGGAAATTTAAAACTAATTACATTTACAACAGTATAAAAAGAATAAAATACTTAGGAATAAATTTGACCAAGGAAATGTAAGACTTGTATGCGAAAAACTCCATAATATTTTCAAAAGAAACTAAAGAAGACATAAATAAATGGAAAGACATCCTATGTTCATGGATTAAAAGACTTAATATTGCTAAGATGTCAATATTATCCGAAGGGAGCTACAGAGTCCATGCAATCCCTATAGAAATCCCAATGACATATTTGGGAGAAATAAAAAACTCATCGTAAAATTCATATGGAATCTTAAGAGACCTAAATAGCCAAGGCAATCTTAAAAAGGAAGAACGAAATTAAAGGACTCATGGTTTCTGATTTTAAAACTTACTTTAAAGCTACATTCATCAAGACAATATGGTACTGGCATAAAGACAGACGTATAGACCAGTGGAATAAGAGAAAGAGTGCAGAAATATTCCTTGCCATACATGGTGAATTTTGACAGGAGTGCCAAGCCCAGTCATAGGGAAATGACAGGGTGTTCACCACATGGTGCTGGAAAAAGTAGATATGCACATGGAAAAGGATGAAGTTGGACCTTTACCTTACATCGTATACAAAATCAAGTCAAAATGGATCAAAGACTTAAGTGTAGGAGCAAAAACCATAAAATTCTTCGAAGAAAACATGAGGGAAAATCTTCATGACATAGGATTTGGCAATGGTTTCTTGGATATAGCACCAAAAGCACAGGTAAGAAAATAAAAATTAGACAAATAGAATCCATCAAAATTTTTTAAAAAGTGCATTAAAGTGCACTAAAAATAGAGTGAAAAGAGAACACACCGAATGGGAGAAAATATTTGCAAATTGTATATCTGATAAGGGATTAATATCTAAAATATATAAAAAAACCTTCTGCAACTCAACAACAAAACAAACAAACCAATTCAAAAAAGGACAAAGGACTTGAATAGGTGTTTCTCCAAACATCTGTGATACGTGAGAAGATGCTCATCATCACAGTCACCAGGAAAATTGAGGTCAAAACTATGGTGAGTTACCACTTCACACACGTTAGGATGACTATTACATACACATCAAATGATACAGGGGGACATAGTAAGTGTTGGTGAAAATGAGGAGCAATTTGAACCCTTGTGCATACTGGTGAGAATGTCATGGTGCAGCTGTTGTGGAAAACAGTTGGGCAGTTCTTCAAAAAGTTAAACATACGATTATCATAGGCTCCAGGGAAGCCACTCCTAGATAAACAGCGAAGTGAATCACAACCAGAGATTCAAATACTTGTACTTTACAGTTTGCAGCTGCATTATTCACAATAGCCAAAGGGAGAAGCAACCCACTTGTCTATTAACAGATGAATAGCTAGATGTACAGGCACATCCATAGAACAGAGTGTGATTCAGCCTTAAGAAGGAAGGAAATTCTTTTTTTTAATAATTTTTTATGTTATGTTAGTCACCATACAGTACATCATTAGTTTTTGATGTCGTGTTCCGTGATTCATTGTTTGCGTATAACACCCAGTGCTCCATACAATATATGCCCTCCTTGATACCCATCCCTGGGCTAGCCCATCCCCTACCCCCCTCCCCTCTGAAACCCTCAGTTTGTTTCCCAGAGTCCATAGTCTCTCGTGGTTCATTCCCCCTTCTGTTTCCCCAAGAAGGAAGGAACTTCTGACACAGGCTACAACATGGATGAACCTAGGAAACATTATTCTAGGTGAAACGAGCCAGACACAAAAGGACAAACTTGTGATTTAACTTATATGAGGCTCCTAATAGGCAAATTCACGGAGACTGAACATAGAACAAAGGTGACCAGGGCCCTGGGGTAGGGAAAATGGGGAGCTACAAGCAGACTGTCTCGTTTGAGAGAATGGTGGTGATGGTTGCACAACATGGAAAATGTACTTAATGCCACTTAATCGTACACTTAAAGATATAAAATGGTTAAAAAAACTAAACTAGTATTGCTAACTTTTTATTTTGTAATAAATGATATTAGGAAAAAAATCCCAAATTATCATCTATTATTGCTACAAATTGCTTTTAAAGAAAGGATTTTTTTAAAAAAAGATTTTATTTACTTATTTGACAGACAGAGAGCCAGCGAGAGAGGGAACACAAGCAGGGGGAGTGGGAGAGGAGGAAGCAGGCTCCCAGCGGAAGAGCCTGATGTGGGGCTCGATCCTAGATCGCCGGGATCACGCGCTACCGAGGCGCCCCTAAAGAAAGGATATTTTAACAGCAAGAAATGAGAAGAAAGACACAGTCTCAGATTAAAACAGAGCTCTTTATAATCCAGACAGTTGGCAACCTCACACTGACTTTATATTATTTTTATTCTTCGTGGGCCTGGAAAAAATGCTTTGCTTTCTGTACCTCCTCATGTCTGTAGGCAGATATATCAGAATCACTGCCCATCACCTCGGAAAGGTTTTTTGAGCTGAACTGATGACACCAGGGTGATTTTATAGTGACCCAGAGCCAAGAGTGAATTCTTTACATTATCCCTGAATTATATACTATTCATTTAATGTTGAAAGGTTTATACGTGATTTTCACAACAGTCTAATCAACTGTGATAGGCAGTGATGGAAGGAATATTCTATAACACTTGGGTCTCTTGCAACGACCCCATAGCACTAGGATGCAATTGAAAAAAACAACATTTTTGTTGTTGTTTTAAAAATGTTGTTTTAAAACAGTGCTCAACTAGTCAGTGCAAGTAGAGTTCGTTACTCTCACTTTTAATATCATTTCCTCCAACCGTAAAGAATATCTACAGGGTCTTCAAAGTCAACTTCCCGTTGTAGAAGCATCAGTTTTGTTTCTCTGGTTTTCACACTTTCAGTAGCAAGAGGAACTTTGAAAGTGATCAGCATTTTTTTTTTTTTAAATTTCTGTAAAGAGGGGTATGTTTTGCTGCTATAGTGGGTTGTCCTTGGAAGAGGAACATAAGATGTTAAAACTGACCGGTCAGGAAATACTCAAATAAATCAACATGTCTTTGTTAAAATGTAAATTGTGGAAATACATAAATATCTGCTCCTTTATTGAACAGAAGAACTGTGTCTCTCATGAGCGTACCCTAACATTTGCAATTTCCTCAGGGACAGAGCTTCAGACAGGGAAAATGGAGAACATAACATGGAAGCAGGACTCCTATGTTATTAGCTTAACCTCAAGTGTGATCATGGCGTTGGTCCTTTAGGGAGAAAGGTAGAGTTAGATACGAAGCTACTGAACTTTGGTTGGTTCTGGATCTTAACTCTTAGCCTTTCCCTCCCTGGAGACAGAGAGGTCTGTTGGGATTGCGTATTTTTATTTAGAAGGTCGGTTGCAACAAGAAAGAAAAGCTTAAATAAATTGCTCTCTACCGCCTTTTTTTTTTTTTTTTTTTTTGCAATAGCTTTCATAACCAAGACTGAAGACTCCACTTAATTCAAACTGGGAACAGATTTTCAAATGTCAGGGACAGCTGCGGAGTGATTCTCTCAAAGTCCCCGGGCTCCAAATGCTTGTCAGGCCGGGAGAACAAGGAAAAAGAAACTGTCCTCCAGCTGTTCAAATAGAAATCATAGAAATAGGTGCCTACACAAGATTGCCTTTAAAGCCAGCCATTCCTCTCCTCCCCCCTCAAATCCACCAGTTCTCCAGCAGATGATTCTTTATTTCCACCCATCCCAGTTTCCATGCTGCAAACTTAGAAGCTGTGCCTGACTGCATCTCCCTCTTTCCTCTTGTGATGGTATGGTGCGCGGAAAGGACATGTTTGTGCAATACACAGCCTGATCTGCCCGCCTGGTAGTGCGTGTCTCCACCTCAGCCCCAGGGTCCTTGCCCCTATCATGGGGATGACCGCTTTCATTTCCTGTAGTTGCTGACAATTCAATGAAGTAGTCCATGGAAAAGCTTCTGTTGTGTGTTCGACATTCAGTAAGTGTTTTTAAAAATCCCCAAACCAAAAACCCAAGCCACCCCCCTTTTTTTCATCTTTTCTCAGCTTCTTCCCTCTGCTGTGCCCACTCCTCAGCCCTGGCCCGTGTCCCCTCCTGCCTGAGCTACTGGGATAGCCTCCCACCTGGTCTCCCTGCCTGGAGTCTCTCTTTCCAAGCCCTCCTCCGTGCCACAGAGACAAAGTGTTCTGAACTGCACTAGACACAGAATGCTTTGTGTGTCCTTTTCTACCCTCAGCATGGTACCAGGCTTCTTGGTCAAGTATTCTTGGCTTTCATAGTAGATTGTCCCAAAGGAGCTCCAACTTTTCCTTTCAGGATGTTCCTGTCTAACCTCCCTATTCACACCAAGTGGTTTGCCTTCCATCTCCTTTTAAGCAGACCACGTGTGTTCCCACCTCCAGCCCTTGGCCTTTCCAGTCTTTGACCTCCTCTCCTTTTCTCTGAAGCTCTGTGAACCTCTCCTAACTATCTTGGCCGCAGGTGGTCTCTCTCCTCTGATGTCCATTGGACTATCTCACCACCCCAATGACACTTAATGAAGGGTGTGCTCTATTTTCATAGGTTCTGAGCCCTCGTCTGGACTTAGAGCTCCTTGAAGAACTGTCAAATATAGCTTTAGATCTTCAAAATCTAGCAGAGTGCTCTTCACAATAAATCTGAATTACTGCAGAGCATCGAAATGAGATGTGCAAAAAAAGGTTCTCTTGACCCACCCCTTAGCCCCATCTTGATGTGCGTAGCTCTGTCTCGGATAATTGCTCACCACTCTTTGGACATGAGCTTTACTCTTCATTTATTCTTTAACAAATTTTTATTAAGCATCTACTACGTGTTAGGCACTGTGGTAAGCACTGAAGGTACAATAGTGGAGAAGGTTTTTCCTAAGTCCATTTGCTTATAGAAGCGTTATTTCAACTCACTTCATAGGTATTTGGAAAAGGGCAGGGTTCAATTCAGGTTCTGTGGAGCCTAAAGCTTTTATAATTTGTGGGTCCTCTTGAAGAAAAAATAATACAAAGTTGTAAATACAAATGAATATTTAAAATGATAAAAGAAATAATGCACCATTAAATTCAAAATCATTAAATTTAAAAAGCTGACAAGTGCCACAAACACTGCAAAAATAAAAATAACCTTTAAAATTAATTAGCTATCTGATTCTCCTCTCAAGTACTTGTTTCTCCTAGATTTTTTTGGCTTCAGTCTGCTCAGATGGCAATTTGGTAATATTTTCCTATAAAGAGACGAGGAAAATAATTCAGTCTTTTCCTCTAGCACTGTTGATTGAAGTTGTTTTAGATGATTGATAGTTTACCAAAAAAAAGAAAGGTTATTTAGTTTCCCAATTTGTTTTTGGCAAATTCTTAGAATTAGTGTCAAATTTAAAAAAGCATCTACTGAGTTTTTTCATGCAATGTGAGATTTAAGGACCTTTCAACTTTTTTTCTGTGTAAAAATTAGTCTCTAAAAAACTGTGAGTTGGCAACACTCATAAACTGTTTTGTCACCAAGGTTCTCATTTAGTGACTTCTTATGAGTTTTAGGTTATAGTTGGTCATATCCATGGTTTCTGCCAAATCAAGAGTTCAATCTTCTCCCATTTTGCTATAAGACTTACTCCTCTTCATTAATTGGATTGTCAAACAACCCGTAGAGCCCATACTTTACTTCCACTCAAAATGTAGTGTTATCTCTTAATGAATTATTACTTCTAGTTTAATATAAGGAATATATATTTTTTTGCTACAAATTATTTCTCGATATTATAATGATCCTCACTAAACATATTGCTCATCTTTACAACTTTTATATTCTATTCATTTTTGGTTGGATTTCTCTCTTAGCTTTTTAATAAAGAAATGTAATGATGACCAAAACAAATGCCCCTTTGCTATATCCAGATTGGGGCTCTTATTTTACACTTGTTTTATTGATACACTCCAAAACCTTGCCAAGTAAGTAAAACCGTGTCTTCAAGCTTTATCGAAACATTTTCAAAAAGAAAACAAAAGAGAATGGCTTGTTTATAATTGTACTTGCTGTGAAGTCATCAAATACATTTCTGTAGGAGAGTGCTTCCGTTTTACAGGTGCCTGTCACTGAACCCTCCACTTACAGTTATAAATGTCTGCTGATTGGAAACATTTCCCACGGATTCCATTTCAAACCTTGCTTCTCCCCCATGAGTCACATACTTCTATTTCATGGCAACAACCTACAGGCCTAAACCTTCTACTCAGTGCCAGAAGGTCAGCAGGGTGGGTGGTGCGATTCTTTTTTTGAAATTTAAATTCGATTAGCCAACATATCAGTAGTTTCAGATATAGTGTTCAATGATTCATCCGTTGCATATAACACCCAGTGCTCATCACATCACATGCCCTCCCTAATACCCATCACCCAGTGACCCCATCCCCCCTACCCACCTTTCCTCTGGCAACCCTCAGTTTGTTTCCCAGAGTCAAGAGTCTCTCATGTTTCATCTCCCTCTCTGATTTCTTCCCATTCAGTTTTCCCTTCCTTCCCCTATAATCCTGTGCACTATTTCTTATATTTCACATACAAGTGAAACCATATAATAATTGTCTTTATCTGCTTGACTTATTTCACTTAGCATAATCCCCTCCAGCTCCATCCATGTCGATGCAAATGGTGGGTATTCAGCCTCTCTGATGGCTGAGTAATATTCCATTGTAGAGATGGACCACATCTTCTTTATCCATTCATCTGTTGAAGGACATCTCAGCTCCTTCCTTGGTTTGGCTATTGTGGACATTGCTGCTATGAACATTACGGTGCATGTGCCCCTTCTTTTCACTACATCTGTATCTTTGGGGTAACTACCTAGTAGTGCAATTGCTGGGTTATAAGGTAGCTCTATTTTTAACATCCTGAGGAAACTCCTTACTGTTTTCCAGAGTGGCTGCACCAGTTTGCATTCCCACCAACAGTGTAAGAAGGTTCCCCTTTCTCCACATCCTCTCCAACATTTGTTGTTTCCTATCTTGTTAATTTTAACCATCCTAACTGGTGTAATGTGGTATCTCACTGTGGTTTTGATTTGTATTTCCCTGATGACAAGTGATGTGGCAGGTGGTGGGATTCTTAATACAATTCTATACCACGACCACCTGTAGTAACTCCATACATGCACATGACTGGAAACCACACAAATATACTCCTCGTAACTAAAAAAATAATGTCCAATTGAATCTCCCCTTAGCACCATCCCCCAAAGGCCCTTGGGGCCCCTTCACATGACCTAACAGACAAGGAAGTGTAATGGAGAATTTGTCAGAGTGTTCTTAACCAATCCTAGGTTTTATAAATTTTACAAATTATGACCTGTGTGACACAGTGCTGAATCCCCTCATAGGTGCTGAAAGGGGCCCTGAAAGTGAGGGTCCTAGAACCCACTTCATCACTTCCTAAGTTTACCTGGCAAAGGACAGGTGTTGCCCTGTGCTGACTTCCAGGGACTTGAGTCCTTTAGAATAGTGCTTCTCAGAGTGAGATCCATGGACCCAAAGTATCAGAGTCACCTGGGCTTCTAGGAATGCAAATTCTCACACTCCACCCCAGATCTACTGAATTAGAATCAAGGTCTTTAGGTGGTTCTGCTGCAGACTAAAAGCTTGAGAACTGTTGCTTTACAATGATGCTATCTACTAGGGTAGCCACAAGCTGCGTGTGGCTAGCTAGTTAAAATGAAATAAAACTAAAAATTTCTAGTACTCAATAGCCACATGCAGCTAGCGGCTGTCCTGTTGCACAGTGCCCAAGTCAAGCATTTCCATCATCACAGAAACTTCTATTGAACAGTGCTGCATGACATAATTATATGTCATGTAGGTTTGCTCCTAGCCTGACTCCCACCCACATAGGGCACAGTTCTATATTTCGACCAGAGCGTTTACACAGTGTATCAACATCATTTATTTATATGGGTACTTCTCCATCTGCAAAGTAAGTGAGTTCCAGGTCCCTGCATTATTCATGTTTACATCCACAGAGCCTGGCCGTAAGTCTAGTGCATAATAATTGCAAAACAAATGTTTGTATAATGAACAAATAAGTGGTATATACCAAGATACACTATTCTTATCGAAGAATGGAAACATTTTCCTGTATTTCTTCTGTAATTCTTTTTTTTTTTTTTTAAGATTTTATTTATTTATTTGACAGAGAGAGACAGCCAGCGAGAGAGGGAACACAAGCAGGGGGAGTGGGAGAGGAAGAAGCAGGCTCATAGTGGAGGAGCCTGATGTGGGGCTCGATCCCGTAACGCCGGGATCACGCCCTGAGCTGAAGGCAGACGCTTAACCGCTGTGCCACCCAGGTGCCCCTCTTCTGTAATTCTAATTTGTGTGCTTATCTTGTTTTAGGTAAGGATGCTCTGATTTGGAGGGCACTAAATCTACTTTCATTTAAGGAAGGCCACTGGCCTCAAGTTTACACTTTTACTCCAAAGGGAAAAGGGGAACACCCTTTATTTGCTTAGTGTGACTCATTTTGAGACAAATTCTTTAGTGAAACAATTTTCCCCGCCCCCCAGCAATTCCAGGCTGTTCTTGACATAAATAACACAGGAGGGGAAAAACATTGATAATACTGCCATTCAGTCAATAGCACGAAGATAAGAGCCAGATTATTCCACCTACTTAAATCATTTTTATCTAGCTCACGAAAGGAAGATAATTTAATGCAGGAGATTGGAAGCATTGACTGAGCTGTGAGTCCCTAAGGCATTTATTAGACAAATGAGACCTGTGAAAAAGAAATGTGTTTTTCATCTTTAATTTCCATAAGAGATTTATAGTCAAACTTGGGAGAGTTGATTTTTAAAACAACACTTCCCCCCAAAGTTGACATCCTCAGGACATTGTAGATGAAGACCGTAGCAGAGGAGCTGACAGAAAGTGGCTCTCTGGTTTTATGCTGCATCCTGTCCTCTCAAACCTGCAGTCTTTGTTCCGAAGCCAAAAGCTACAAAACCAAGGAGAAGCCATCACTCCCATCTAGTGCATTTTAAATTGTACAGATCTTCCCCAGATTAATGACAGCTATTATTATGGGGCACAGTAGCTACACACGATTGTTTCTCTCTACGATGAAAGAGACTTTAAAAAATTTTAAATTCGGGTCTAATAAATGTCTCAATTTGGGCTTAGCGCAGATGAGAACAGAGGAGAATTTGTCTCCGTGCACTCAGCCTTTTCAGACTTTAACTATAAGAAACAAAACTAATGATCCTACGGAATCAGGCACTTCCTTCCTCCCCACCAGGTTGTATTCATGCCAATCTAAGCCATTTCTTCATGGCAATCCCACCCCATCCAGCTTTCTTCCAACTGCAGCCGAATTAATTTATCCGTATTTGCTTGCACCAAAGGTGAGGAATCCTCACTAAGGGTGAGGATGGGTGGCAGGGGGGCAGCAAAGAGAATCCCATGCTATTCCAGACTGGGCCCAGCATGTGCTGGAAAGACAGGGGGATGCAATGGGCAGAGAGGAGGGACCCCTGGTCAATATTGCTTAGGTGGGTTGCTTCAGCCCTGCTGTTCCAAAGAAAGTTTAGGATTTTCTTATGGCTGGAGTCGACACCTTCCCTGGTTTTAGCCCAGGTACTTCAATGCTGGCAAGTCTGAATAAGGGACAGAATAATGAAGGTGAGAACCAAGGTTCATTTAGCTCCATTTCTAGAAAATGCATTCTGATTCCAAAGTCAGTGGTCTAGACCTATTCATAGGAGGTGGGGAGGTTCAGTGGAAGAGGTATGCATTTTAGGGACAGGTGGGCCTGACTTCAAAGTCCAGCCCTGACTCTTTAGAAGGTGTTAATTGACCTCTCTGAGCCTCAGTTTCCCTATTTATAAGTGGTGAAGTAGTATAATAATAGCTTTTGAAGTTTCTAACTCTAAAAATATGATGCCCCTCCTCACCCATTCAACTAAGTTTTCCCCACTGTTCTTTTTATGCACAAATACATCCTAGTAACCCATAGGTCATGCTATGCTATTTGGCCATTGGGTCACTTTTAATTCCTCTATCTACCCAATCAAATTTTTTCCAAGTGTGGACACAGTTTCCTACACACACACAATTATAGTGACTCTTCTGACCAACCGGCCCTCAATCTGGTCTCTGGGCATTCCTGCTTAGCCCTTCTTACGTTTCTAAGGGGGATGTCAAAAACTGGTTGAATCCTCTTTTCCCTGTACTCCTTCTCATTGATGCACAATTACAATCTCTGGAAATAATGCAAAATATCACCAGTGAAAAACTTTGAAAAAGAGAAGATGATGAATTTGTTGGGGATCCCAGGACTGGAGGAACAAAATAGAGGCAGAGTATCTTATGTTGCTCGGCCAACAGAAGAAGACCATCCAGAAGGCCATCCCCCATCCTAGCAATGGAAGACAACCCCAAGAAGCTGATTCCTCCCCCACATCAAAGGGGAGTTCCTCTGACTACATTCAGTGTGCTCAATATCACTGGCCATTAGGAGTCCTTATGATAAGTAGATGGGGGGACGTTCTTCCTTGATGGAGAACAGAATCAATGAACTTGAGGACAGAACAATGGAATTCACCCAATATGAACAACAGAGAGAAAAATAGACTGACAAATGAACAGAGCCTCAGGGAGTATAGGACTGTAAAAAAGATTCAACATTTTTTACCATCAGAGTCTGAGAAGAAAAGAGTGGGCTGGAAGAGGTTTTGAAGAAATAATGGCTGAGAACTTCCCAAATTTGGCAAAGGGCACAAAAGAACAGATCCATGAAATTAAGAAAACCCCAAACAGGATAAGACAAAAGAAATCCATGTCAAGACTTGTCACAGTTAAACCTTTGAAAACTAAAGACAAAGGAAAGCTCTTGAAAGCACATGAAACAACACATTATCTGTCTGGGAGCACCAATTCAAAGGAGAGTGGACTTGCCTTCAGAGAGAGACCTTGGAGGCCAGAAGGAAGTGGTGTAATATTTTTCAAGTGCTGAATGGAAAGAGCTACCAACCACAAATTCTTTATCTGGTTAAAGTATCCTTCAGGCATAAAGAAGAAATAAAGACATTCTGAAACAAAGTGGGACTAAAGGAATATGTGCCTACTGGACCACCCTTAAAGATTGGTTGAAGGAAATTCTTCATGTAGAAATGATTTTTAAAAATCATGGATTATCAGGAAGGAAGAGGAAACAATGGAAAAAGTAGAAATATAAGTACATGCAGCAGATTAGTCTTTTCCTCAAGAGTTTTGCAAATTATGTAGTAAAGAGTACGTAGTACTCTTTCAGGACTAGTTTACTATATAGTTTTGCAAATTATGTAGTAAAGTATGTACTTTACCTAAAGAGAAATCTGGCCTTTGTACTTAGCCCCTGGAGGTACTCTCTAAGTCTTTGGAATGTCCTAACTAACAAGAGTGTTTTTGCTAACAGTGACGTACTGCAGGGGCCCTGGGACTTCTGCAGGGGGTGGACACTAAGGTCAACCATCCAGCTTACATAACCAAGTCCCAATAAAATCTCTGTATGCTAAGACTCAGGTAAGTCTTCCTGATTGTCAATTTTCTGTGAATATTGACACAGATCATTGCCAGGAGAAGTTAGAGTTCTCCATGACTTCACTGGGAGATGCAACTGGTCTCCACACATGGCACTCTCCTGGACTCCACACCATGTACCTCTTTTTTTTTTTTTTTTTAAGATTTTATTTATTTATTTGACAGACAGAGAGCGAGAGAGCACAAACAGCAGAAGGGGCAGAGGGAGAAGGAGAAGCAGACTCCCCACTGAGCAGGGAACCTGATGCAGGGCTCGATCCAAGGACCCTGAGATTATGAACTGAGCTGAAGGCAGATGCTTAACTGAATGAGCCCCCCAGGTAGCCCCATGTACCTTTTTTCTTGGCTGCTTTTAATTTGTATCCTTTTGCTTCAATAAACACTAATTGTGAGCATACTAGTTGTCGGTATGTTCTGTGAGTCTTTCTAGCAAATTATCAGGTTTCCTACAGTCTTGGAGATGCTCAAACTAGCAGTTAGAGTAATAAGGAAGTGTGGTCTCAGGAACCCACAAAACTCTAGTCAATGTCAGAAGTTGGGCACTCATGACTCTACACAAATCATAGTAGAGGACTGAAACAAAAATTATAACACCACCTTATACTCAAGATAATAATATTTAAAAAGGAGGAAGGCAGAGGGGTGTAAATTGTGGTGAAGTTTCTACATCTCACCCAAAGTGTTTATATTGATAGCAGTCGACTGTTATAAGCCAGATACGCATGATACTCAGAGCAACCACTATGAAAACAAGATAAAGAGATGCACTCAAAGACACCAGAAATAAAGATGGAACCCTAAAAAGTGTCCATGTAGCCCACAGAAAGACAAAAAAAAAAATAAAAAAGAAAGAAACAAGAATGAGAAACAAGAATGAGAAACAAAGAAAACAATCAAATAAATAATTAAATGACAAACTTACACACTAACATATAAATATTCACTTTAAGTGTACAAGGTCTAAATACATCAGTCAAAAGGCAGAGGTTGGCAGAGTTGATAAAGGAAAAAAATAACAACCAATCTATGTGTTGTTTCCAAGAAACTCACTTCAAATTCAATGACATAAGTTGAAAGTAAAAGGATAGGAAAAAGATATATCATTAAAACACTAATATAGAAATCAGGAGTGGCTACATTACTGTTTGATAAAGTAGACTTCAAGGCAAAAAATTTACTAGAGAAAAAGACATTACATAATGATAAAATTATCAATCTACCAGGAAGACGTAATGATCCTAAATATGAGTGCACCAAAAACAAAGCCTCAAAATATATGCATCAACACTGGTAAAGCTGAAAAGAGACAGAGAAAATCCACAGTTGCAGTTGGGGATCTCAACATCACCTTCTAGCAACTGGCAGAACTAGTAGAAAATCAGTAGGGATGTAGAACGTCTGAACTATGGTATTTGATGGACAGAATCTAGTTGCCACATATAGAACATTCCACCCAACAACTATGGAATACACTTTTTTTTTAAACTCCAATAGAATATTCACCAAGATGTATCATATCCTGGGCCATAAGACAAAACTAAGCAAATTTAAAGAAATTATAGAGTTCTCCGCCTATGATGGAATAAAACTAGAAATCAGTAATGGAATGACAACAGGAAAATCCCTAAAATTGGAAAATGGAAATTAAACACACCACTTTTAAATAATCCATTGGTGAAAGAGTACATCTCAAAGGAAAATTTTAGAACTGCAGAACTGAATGGAAATGAAAATACAAGATACCCCCCCAAAAAAGTGAGATAGAGCTAAAGCAGTGTTCTGAGCGAAATTATAACATTAAATGTTTACATTAGAAACAAGGAGAGGTCTCAAAACAATAATCTATATTCCTACTGTAAGAAACTAGAAGAAGAATAGCAAGATAAACCCAAAGTAAAGATACTGAAGGAAATAATAAGAACAGAAATCAATGAAACGAAAACTAGGAAAATGATAGAGAAAATCTATGAAATAAAAAGCTGGTTCTTTGAAAAAAATCAATAAAATTTTTAATAACCTCCAGCAGGATTGGCAAAAATAAAGAGTGATGATATTAATCACCAACATTGGGAATGAAATGAGAGACATCACTATAAATCCTACAGCCGTTGAAAAGATAATGAGGGAATGCTATGAACACATTGTGCTCCTAAGTTGAAAAGCTGGCATAAATGGATCTTTTCCTTGAAAATAACAAACCATCAAAATTCAACCAAGGTAAAATAGCTAATTTGAATATACCTAGAACTATTAAAGAAATTGAATTTGCTGTTAAAGGCATCCTGAAAAAGAAATCCTTAGGCCAAGATGGTTTCACAGGTACTTAGGGTCCTCAGGGCTACCCCCAGTTTCTGTAGCAGGATTCAGGGGACCTAACATATTGTTGTACTAATGGTTAAGATTAAGTGCAGCAAAAGGATACAGAGTAAAATCAGCAAAGGGACAGGCACACAGGGCAAAGTTCTAAGGAAACCAAGTGCGAGTTTCCAAGAGTCACTTCCCAGTGGAGTGAAACAGCTTTTAATTCCTCCAGCAAAGAGTTATGACAACACATGTGAAGTTCACGTGAGGCTAGGAGTCCAGGTTTCTTAAATTGGGGTTGCTTATCCAGGCACGTAGTGCCTGTGTGACTGAGCGCAGTCACTGAAATTCCAGATGCCCAGAAGGAAAGCAGTAGTTTAACACAAACCACAGCACACTAACAGTTTAGGTAGCATTCTTAGCAGTTAGGGAAAGTGGTATCTTCAGGGAACTATTTACCACCCAAGTTTCTAGACGCCAGCCAAGGGTCAACTTTGCAAGCAAGTCTTTATAAGGACCATAATCTCAGGACTGCAACGTTAACTCTTCTCTGCACCCTGGAGAATTCTACAAAACAACTAGAGAAGAATCAAAGCCAATTTCCCACAATCTCTTCCAGAAAATACAAGAGAAGGGAACACTTCCTGGTTTATTGTTTTGAGGCCATTATTATCCTGATATCAACACCGGTACAAAAGAGTACAAAAGAGAAAAAACTATAGACCAATGTCTCTCACGAGCTTAGATGCAAAATTCTCAATAAAACATTAGCAAACTGAGTCCAAGAATGTATAAAAAGAATTATGTACCGTGACCAAGTATGATTTATTACGGCTATGCAAGTCTGATTCAACATTCGAAAATTAATCAAGTCATCTCTCACGCCATAATAAAAAAATCATATGATAATATCAATTGATGTTGAAAAAAAAACCTTTTATAATAAAACCTCTTAGCAAGGTAAGAATGGAGGTGAATTATTGCAATTTGATAAAGAGCATCTACAAAAAATCTATGTCTCACATCAAACTTAATGGTAAAACTGGATGTTATCCCTCCAAGATAAGAAATAAGGCAAAGATGTCTACTCTTACTGTGCTTATTCAGTGTAGTACTGGGAGTTCTTTTCTTTTTTTCTTTTTTCTTTTTCTTTTTCTTTCTTTCTTCTTTCCTTTTTTTTTTTTTTTTAGTCCTGGGAATTTTAGTCACTGGAATTAGGCAACAAAAAGAAGGGAAAGGAATAAAGACTGGAAAAAAGCAACCATTTACAGAATATATCATTGTCTCTGTAGAAAATCCCAGAGAATTTATGAAAAACAAACTCCTAGGACAAATAAGTGAATTTGGCAAGATCGCCAGATATGTGATCAACCCACAAAAATCAATCACGTTTCTACATACTAGCAACAAACGTGTGTCAATGAACTTAAAAATACAGTATCACTTACAATTTTTTGGAAGAAAATGAAATGCTTAGTGATAAGTATAAAAAAAGATGTATAGTATCTGTATGCTGACGATTTTAAAAATGCTGAAGAAAGAAAGTAAAGAAGTTCATGAATTGGAAGACTCAACATAGCTAGGATGTTAATTCTACCTAAACTGACCTATAGTTTTAAGATACTATCAAAGTCAGCAAGGTAACTTCTTATAGAAACAAAGAGGCTCATTCTAAAATGTATGTGGAAAGGCACAACAGGCATTAGAAAACTGGATAAAATAATCTTGACAAGGGATAATAAAGGGGGGGAGGTCAGTCTTTCTGGTAGTCTTACTATCTCGCTATGGTAATCAAGATGGGGCAGCATGGGTGGAGCCTTAGAGACCTAGATCAATGGAACAGAGTACAGAACCTGAAAACAGATCCACACGAATATGTCCAAGTGGTCTTGGGAAAGGTACAACAGCAATTCACGGAGGAAGGATAGCTTTTCAAAAAGTTGTGCACGCACACACACACACACACACACACGTACACACGTACACACACACACACACACACACAAACACAGAGACTGACCTAAATCTGATATCATAAAACTAACCGAAATGGATCATGGGATTAAAGGTTTAATGAAAAAGCAATAAAACCTTTAGAAAAAATGGGATCTACGACTAGGCAAAGAATTTTTAGTCTTGAGATTAAAAGCATAAATCATGAAAGGAAATATTGATACATTTGGCCTCATTAAACTTAAAAACCTTTTGTTATGGCAAAGTCCATGTAAAGGCAATGAAAAGACAAATTACAGATGGGGAGAAAACACTTGCAAATGACACATCTGACAGATGATTAGTAGCCAGAATACACAAAGAAGCCTCAAAACCTGACAGTCGAAAAATGAATAATTCACTGAGAAAATGGTTCTAAGACATGAAGAGAGATTTCACTGAAGAGGGTACGCAGTGAAATAGTAAGCCCGTGAAGATGTTCAGCACTATTACCCAGCATGCTCTGCTAACACCATGAATGTTCACTGCAGCTTTATAATAGCCAAATCTTGAATCAGCCCAGATGTACTTCAGCAAATGAGTGGTTAAGCTTACTGGAGTGTATACAAACTCTGGCTTGGATGAATCTCCAGGGGATTATGCTGGGTTAAAAAAAAAATCCTGAAGATTTACAAAGTGTATTATTCCTTTCATATGATATTTTTGAAATGACAGTGTTTTAGAAATGGAGGCAGAGGAGTGGTTGTCAGGGGCTTGGGGGAGGTGGGTGTGGTTATAAGAGGACAACGTAAAGGAACCCTGTGGTGGTGGAAATGTTCAGTGTCTTGACCTGGCGTGGCGGATGCATGGCCCTACAGGCGATAAATTGCGTAGAACTGAACACCTCCCCCCACCGGCACACACATTCACACACACTCACAGGAATACAAGTAAAATTGGGGAAATCTAAATAAGATCATTGTATCAATGTTGCTATACTGGTTGTTGTATTATACTATAGTTTTGAAAAATGTTTTCATCGGGGGAAACTGAGTACAGTACTCATGAAGTCTCTTTTAGCATGATTTCTCACCACTGCATGTGCATCTATGATTATCTCAATAAAAAGGTGAATTCAAACAAAGAATACGTAGACTTCTCTACTAAAATCATGTTTTGGCATAGCTCTAACAAGATTCCTGCTTCTTCAAAGACAGAGAGGTGCCTATGCCCTACACTTCTCGAATCAGAGAGCCGCCCGGTGGCTTTCTTGCTACCACCGCCCCCACCCTGTTGGATACTGCTGGCCAAAGTTAAATTCAGTTTTGTTCCAAAAGCAAATGAAAATAAAACAATTAAAGTTCCTTCCCACTTGACATCCCCACATTCTTATTGCTTTCTAAATCTTAATGGAAGGAGAAAATAACAGTTTGATATTTTGGTAAATCGTGACTAATATACCAGAAAATTCCGGGGACCCAGCCCTCTGGCTCTGGCAGGTGCTAATGGGGAACCCCGTAGTGGCTATCTTGTGGGTCTGCAGCTTCTCCCAAGGCTCCTGCAATTGCAGCAACCCCCATATCTGGAGGGCCACATAACAAATAATTTAAAGACGTTTTTAATGCGGGCCCTACTTGAGGCCAAGTTTAATGTAGTAGGGTGGGCCTCCAGGGCGAACCAAGAGGCAGGCTTGGCTGGCTTTTGTAGCTGATGTTGTGAGGTGGGAGCCCGCTCTGTTCTGCGTCTGGGTCAGTGGGAAGCACCTGTCAGGGCTGACACTTACAGACCCTGGGGCCCCAGTATGATTTTCCTCAGTTGGGCAACAGGTGTGTTGCCGCCTAGATGAGTGGAGGTATCTAATACCGTCACCAGGTTACCATGACGATCCATGCAACCTTGGAGAAGAACATCTGAAGAGACAAATTCAAGTTCTTGACCAGTCCGTTTGGTGGCCATTGGACAGGCTTTACTGTTACTGGGAAATCATGCAGTGGAGAGGACCTGGCAGGGGCAGTAGGAAAACTTTAGGACACTGTCAAACAAAAGATTCTGTTCCAGGAAATCGCCTGAGTGGCTCTGAAGAGCCTTTGCTGTTCTGTCTATCCATTTTGGTGTGTTCTAGGACAGTCATCCCAGGATGCTATTTTGGCCATAGGAAGCCAGATGGACCCGGCACAGGATGGAGAGGTGGAGGTGTGGGAAGGGAGTGGATGAGTCACTCAACACTTCCTCAGAAATAGTTAGGAGTGCTCAAATAAAGGACCCCCGCCCCCCAGAGATGGTGTTTTGAGCAGCTTTGGTAGTAGCTGGCTGTGTCTAGTGCTGTGTGTGGGGGCCAGCGTCTGGCGTTATTATGCTGAATGAATCATAATTAGTGTACTATAAATTTGAAGTTGAGACCGAAGAGCCCATGAACTAACTTTAAAGCCAAAGTCCTCTGGAATTACATTTTTAAAAGATTTTAAACAAGATTTTCCCACTCCTGCCCTCACCTGCCACACTGTTTAAACAAGGATAAAATTGCCTTTCCAGCCAGAATCTCATCAGGGAAGCA
Organism: Ursus arctos; assembly: GCF_023065955.2. Lineage (NCBI taxonomy): Eukaryota > Metazoa > Chordata > Mammalia > Carnivora > Ursidae > Ursus > Ursus arctos. Next base: position 11,104,240 of record NW_026622997.1, on the reverse strand, counting down.
CTTGGATCAAGTTCTACTAAGTGTAAAGTTAAGAAAGTTTTAAAAAATCCAAAGAGCAGAAGTTCAAAAAGATCCAAAAAGAAACAACAACGGGTGAGACATAATCGCTGCCATCAGAATGTAGCTGGGAAGCGGTATCACATACAAAAGAAATGTTAATAGAAAAACAGGGACGTGGAAAGGCTCCTCGGGTGCCACAAGCAGCAAACAGGTACAGAGGGAGGTGGGAAGGGTCATTCATTCCTCTACAGAAGGCCAGGGAGGGGGGTGGGGTTGCAGGGGGTGTAAAGGAGTCATCAGTTGAGAAGAGGAAATAGAGCAGTACAGCTGGAGTGACTGCCTTAGCAAAGAGGCAAAGACAGTGATCAGTTAGGGACTGCGTTGACCGTGTGGGACGGAAACCCAGCAGTTGGCTGGGTTAATACTGATCCGAGTATTATTTTATGCTCATAACCTGGCGTCTTGAGGTGGGCAACTCAAGGTCGGTAGAGTGGCTCTGCAGTGCCCTCGGGGCCCTATTCTCCTTTTATCTTTCAACTCAGCCCTCCTGGGCACAAGGTTTTGTCTTCGTGGGTTTTAGCCTTGCATTCACAAGATCACTCCAGCTGAGCTTGGGAGACTTACATTCAATGCAAGAAGGGGTAGGACAAAGGGCAAAGGCACAGACCAGTGGAGTTTGTTCCCTTTGATGAAGCTGCTAAGGAAGCGTCACCCAGAGACTTCTACATCCTCCCAGAAATGTGTAATGTAGCCTCTCCCGCCCACGGAAGCCGGAAGCCGGAAGCACTAGCTGTGCACATCACCACCCAGAACAAAACAGGCTCTATCCGTAAAGAAGAGCCTGAGACTGCATGGTGGGACAGGCATGGGTAGGAGAGTGCAAGGCATCTTGGGAGGCTAAAACTGGAGTGGTGCAGAAGTCTGTACAGTAGTTTCTGTGTGGTGCAGCTCATTGTTTTCCGACTCCTCGCACACTTCCTTTTATTATGGTAAGAGATTGGCATGGAGCATACCGGGTACATTTTGTCAGTCTGAAGCTTTGGAGGGTTACTGATGTATCCCTTCTCCTTCCCCAGGTCAGAAGGGGCCCCTCGTGGCTGGAATGTGCTTCAAGTGTTTGTAATGTCCACCAGCTTCAGTGCGGCTCTCCACTGTCTTGTGAACTTTGGCCAAAGGCTCTGATTATGTCCTGACTTTGTCCGATGTGACCTCAGTTTACTGAGGCTTGGAACTCAACTCCTTGCAACATCTCCTACCTCTTCAAGCACTTCTGGAAGGTGGTGGGAGAATTTTCAAACGAATTTATGAATCTTCCCACGGTCTTCATGTTGCCAGGACAAGGCTGCAGCTCCATGCTGCTCTCCCAAGTGGACAGTATGTTATCACTCATCCTTGCTCTTCTGGGTATTGTAGCTTCTCATGCTTCCATGATGGCTAACCTAGGACTCGAACCACTGAAGTTACAAGGGTATCACAAAATCACAAGCTGTACTTATGCTCCATGGGGAGGCAGCACTTTCAGCCTAAATACATCTGGTGACGGATTTATGATGGTGGCTTAGTAAGCTATTTCTATACATAGCACATATTAAAATTACACAGTAAGTGAAACAGTACAATAGAACACTACATCGGCATAGGTTGGGTTACGTTTCAGTAACACATATGCCAAAATCTCAGGGATTTGAAACAAAAAGAGTTTATTTCTCAACCACTCAATGTTCAGGATTCAGAGCTGTGTGCAGCTAATTGTACAGAAACAATTTAACCATCTTCCCTGATTCATAACTTCCCTTTGAAGACTCGGGTGTTAATATGAGCTCAATCTCGGTAAACCTGGCTTCTTTCCCAGTGAGAGTTAGTTTCTCATAAGAATTCTTCAGTAATTCCTGAATAGAGATGTCAACCTGCAGTGTGTAGTGGAAGGTTAGAGATCACGCTGACATGTTTGGTATACGGGAAAGCTAAATCATTTTAAACCAACCTATTCTTTCACTCAATAACTGGTTGATAGTTGGTTCCGGGTCCTGGCCCTTGTAATAGATACAGGAAGAGAATGCTACGATAAGTAAACGTGATTACTGACCTCAAAAAGCTAACAGATTAGGGTCCATTTCCTCCCTACCTGCTCTTCTCTATCTATCCCTTGGGTCCAATATGTTCTAACCTCGGGAATTATAGGAAAATACTAGTGTTGAATTTGGAGGTTCCTTATTTACTCCAAAGTAGACACCCTTCCATTTTTCCCAAACTTGGAAATTTGGGGTCAGTCATATCACCTCTGTTTTGTTAACCCTTCTGTTTAATCCATCTTCAAATCCTTCTGAGTTTTTCTTTTACGTTTTCCCCTTCCCTACCAAACCCCAAACCATTAATTCATAATTTCACAGTTGACTCATTGCATGAAATCCTAATAGGTCTTCTCTCCCCAATCTATAATGTCTCTCGTTTCCAGATCATTTAATAGAAGACACTCAAACCGTTCTTTTTAATGGTTTGTATCCCTGACCTTCCAAGTCCCTCACTAATTTCTCTTTACCCCTATATAATTTTCTCATCCCCTGTGGGAACTCTCCCTCTGTCCACACTGATCTTGTCTTCTGCAAGTTTCCCGCTCTTCCCTGCACTGCCTTACATGCCAATATTTTTATTTGGTGTATATCTTTTTCATTTTTCTACTAATTCTTGTCTTTGTCTCCTTCAAAGCCCAGCTGGAAACACCATCCTCCATTGATTGACTTCTACCATGTCCTTTATTTCTTGACCCCAGCACAAGCGGGCAATTTGAAGCATGTTATTGTGTATTTGTTGAGATGCCATTTCATATAAATGTTTAACATTGCTTCCCCATGGTGTTCTTCTTTCTCGTATTGGGGAAATAAATGTAGCTCCCATTCGTTTTCAGTCTCATGTACTTGGCTCAACACACTTAACTCAGCAGGCTCTACATTAATGCATTGACTGATTGATTGAAACGTTTGACTCCGTCTACAGTCTAACCCCTTTCATTCTGTTTTCTTAGCGAGTTGTCAGTTAGCTAGAATATGATGACCGTTCATTTCTGGGTTCAGTTCCTTCAAAGGGGAGTTAACTTCACACAGAGAAAAGGTCTGTTATGTGACCACCTGCTGCACTTCCAGTGATCACTGTAAAGAAGTATCTTAGGAGCCTTGCATAAGGGAGTGTGTGGGACTCAGCATAAGCCCATGGCTCCTATTGGAAGTATGGCTTAAATACATCCGGTGATGGATTTATGGTGGTGGATTAGTAACTGATGTCTACAAATAACACATGTTGAAATTATACAGTAAGTGAAACAATACAAGAGAAGATTATGTAAGGATAAGTTGGGTTATGTTTCATTAACACACATGCCAAAATCCTCAGGTGTTTAGAACAGTAAGGGTTTATTTTTCAACCACACAACGTCCACGGAATGATGGGTGATCCTTAGGGCAACCATTCTTCATGTGGTGACTCAGCAACTCAAAACCACTGTCACCATCTTGTCATGTTCTTCTCAACAATCACCAAAGCTAGGAAGGAGAAGACTGCAACTTTAAGCACTGGCTCCTAAGTGCTTTGACCCGGAAGGGATACAAATCAATTCCATTCATAGTCTATTGACTAAAATGTCACATGGCCCTACCTGAGCACAAGAATGTGGATAATATGGTGAGCAGTAAATATCTCTATCCAGATACAACTGTGCTTCAAAGAATTGACATAGATTTCGAAGTTATCTAACAATCTTGGTTTTGCTGAAGACTAAAACAATATGCTCCATGTATCCTTCTAAGACAGTACAGTTGACCCTTGAACAACGTGGGGGTTAGAGGTGCTGACCCCCTGTACAGTTAAATCTGTGTATAACTTTTGACTCTCCCCAGATTTACCTACTAATTTCCTACTGTTGACCAGAAGCCTTACCAATAATATAAACAGTCAACTAATATATATTGTGTATGTTATATCTATTATTTCATACTGTATTCTTTCAATAAAGTAAGCTGGAGAAAAGAAAATATTATTAACAAAATCATAAGGAACAGAAAATACATTTACAGTATTGTATTTATCGAAAAAAATCTGCATGTGAGTGCATCCACACAATTCAAGCCCATGTTGTTCGAGGGCCAACTGTATTTGTAACCACCACTGCTCATCTAAAGAATATTAAAATAATAAAAATAAAATCACAAGTGAAATAATGGTTTAGTGTTATGGCACAGAATACTGGCGAAAGATAATAATTAGTTCTTGCTTAGTCAACTTTTCCACCCATAAATAAATCATGCCACTCAGAGCTGTCAAGCATTGCCTTACTCTGACAGTGATGGCATTTTCTTTTCATCATTACCATACATTTGTGTATACAATGAATGCTTTATGAGAAGTGGGGGGCTTTTTAAGGTGCAGAGGGTTTCCTTATGAAATTAAAAACTTCCTATTGAATTGTATCTCTTTCAAAGGAATATACGTACATCATGAAAGCAAATTATATAAATCTGTAGGGCTTATCACCCCAAACTGCTGTGCCCTTACCCCACCCCCCATTTCAGATTCCCACTCCCTGTTTTAACTATTTGGTTGTTTTGTTTTGGGTTTTTTTGAGGATATACTTTCAAACATATAAATAGCCAATTTGTACTTCTATTTCTTGATTTTCTTCCCCAGGTGTGAATGTATGTATTCAATTACTATCATGGGAGATGAAGATTTACAAATCAAATACACCGACTTCTTTCACATGCACTCTCTTGCTTGCCCCAACATCTCAATAAAATTACACATAATGCTTGCTAAATTAATATTCAGAATCTGTATTATTATGACCACAGAAACACTGTTTACAACTAGACCAAATAGTGCACTATAATTTTATTTCTTTTAATGTACAATTTTCTTTTTTTCCCCTGGAGTTTATAATTAACTTATTTTTATTTTATTTTATTTTATTTTATTTTATATTTTTTTGCTCTTCAAGTTTTCTGTTTCACTATCAATAATTCATTCCCATTCAACCAAAGACTTTTCTTCCAGTTCATTCAGCTACATTTACCTGTTTCGTTTTCTAGAAGGGCTCCTAACGAAGATCTCTGTGCCTCATCCTACAGTCCTCTCTTTCTCACCTCCAGGACTAGAAGCTTGCAGACCACATTTTTCCAACTCCTTTGCTAGCTGAATTCTACTTACGTCTGCCAACTGGAGCCATTCACAGAAATTAGAAGGTGTGAAAAGTTAGGAGCCATTATGTTTACGGCAGGCCCTCTCAGCAACAGTGTCAGGGACTCCGTAACAGCAAAGGGTGACCGTTGGCTCCTTCAGTACTGCCAACAGTTCTTATATAACCTCCAGCAGCTATGGGTGAGTATGTTCCTGCCGGGGGTAGCCAGCATATGACTATGAGCTCTTGGAGCTGTCCGCAACAGTGTAGGGTGAGTGATGTGGGCTCACGTGAGCACTGGCTCCCACAGAGAATGGTAGCAGCTTTCTACAGTTCTGGATTTCTGGAAACACCACTTTCCCCTTTTGCTCTTCCAGTCTTTGTAACAATTTGGTAACCTAATTCCCCATATTAGATCACCTTCATTTTGAAATACCTAGAGTTTCTGCTTTCTTCTTTAGAAACTGATGGATACAGCCATGTTGCCCTGCAACAAGAGGGCAAGAAATAAAACAGAAGTAATTAGGCTTGTGACTGTGGTTCAGTAATAAACCTCTGTAGACCGGTGCTATCCAACAGAAATACAGCATGAGACGCACTAAAACCTTCTTTCTAGCAGCCACAGTTTTAAAAAACAGAAAGAATCAGGTGAAATTTATTTTAATAATGTTTTATTTTACCCAACATATCCAAAACATTATCACTTCCACACGTAATCAATATAATGCAATTATTAATGAGATATTTGACCTTCCTTTTCTTTTCATATAAATTCTTGAAATCCAGTGGTATTTTGCACTTAGTGCACACGTCCATCAGACTAGCCACACTGGCGTCTCAAGACGTGTGGCTAAGACCCTTGCACTGGACAACAGAGCTTTATGTCCACAGGGCTGATGTGGCACCCTCACCTCCCACCAACCCGAAAACAGTCTAAAATGCAGTGATCTTGGGCCTCAAAACTCTGACCAGGAAGATTCCTGGTGTGTGTTGCTGAGATCCCTGAACTGTGAGGAATGACAGGGGACCATACATCACTGCCCAGTGCCCCAGACCTTGGCTTGGGGTAATGCTTTGCTGGAGCTGTCTTAAAATTCTTAGTGATGTTTAAACAAGAGATCCCACATCACCGTCCTGTACTGAGCCCCTCAAGTTACATTGCTGATTTTGCCTTCTGGACTAATCCTGTGGTTTTTTTCTTTAAAAAAAAAAAAATTTACTCTTTTTGCCTTTGTGTTTGACTTTCTGGGGGCTTCCTTAAATTTCTATTCTTCCTTTGAATATTTCATTGATGCTATTATATATATATATATATATATATATATTTCAATTTCCAGGAAGGCCTTTCCAACCTCTGAATTCTTTCATCGTGGCATCTTTTGTTTCAGGTATGCAATATCTTTTCTTTTTCCTTATCTCAAGAAAATTATTGATGATTTCTTGAAGTTTCCATTAGTTCTTTATATTTTCTCTAAGTTCCTCCTTTTTTCTCTTTTGTTTGGGCTCAATAATTTATATTAGAAGTAAACGTCGATGCATTTGGTTTGGAAAAACTAAGGGCTTTTATCCCCTGAGGTAAGAAAGAACAAGACGGGTTACTACAAATATTTTAAGTGCAAAAGAGGCAACGTGGGGAAGCTTGCGGTGAGGCAAACCTCCTCTCTGGAAAGCAGGAAAACTTGTCTCTCAATCTGTGAGGTACTGTAGGGGCAAGAGCTGAAGATCAGAAGGAAACATTTGGAATGTCTGCAATGCAGGAATCAACAATGCTGAAAGCATCGAGTTGCAGTGAGGGCCCATCTAAAGTCCAATAGCCTAAATTTGCTACTGGCCCGGTCCCCAGCATGGTGACCTCCAGTTAGTCTTGGCTGATGAGGTGCCAGACAAGAACGCAGCTCAGGATGGCAGCCAAGGCTAGGGGGTGGGGAGTATAGAGGAGAGGAATGGCGGAGGGGTCAGAGTCTGAGGCAGGGAGCTAGCCCTGGTAAGATGAGGCACTGAGGGAGAGCCTAGCTGGAATCATGTCCCCCAGTTTTTTCAGGAAGGGAGGAGCCTGTCCTTCAAGCCTGGAGGAATGGAAGAGCTGGCTGTGGTCAAGAGAGCAGAGCAAGGTGAAACAATTCTTCAGTACGGAATCAGAAGGCACGGCTTCACGTCCTGACTTGGCTGGACATGGGAAAGGTCACAAGCATCTCGCTTCATGGCTGTGAATGGAGGAAGTTGGGTTGTGATCTCCATGTCCCCTTCAGTTTCAAATCTGGCAGCTCTAGAATAGATTACAGTCAAAGAGGGAAATTTCAGTTACGACAGATAACATTGGCCCTATGGAGAAACCCTCTTGGCTCGTTTACAAGTAAAACAAGTGTAAAACGCCTGGCAATAACAGGCACTGCTGCAGAGCCCTCTCCAAGGGACAAATGTGGACCATTACATCACTCAACCGGTCTCCCCACACAAGCCCGCACCTGTTGACCACAACCACCAGATGGCGCTGTTGCCCTAAAATCTAGCGCATTCCCTGGCCTGGAGGTCCTGGGAAAACCTGTCCTGAATCTAAAACTTCCCTAATCGCCGCATTTGACTCAAAAGCAGAACAGCAGAAAAATACTGCGCATCACAACGATGTCAGAGTATAGCCCCTCACGGTATTGCTTGGCCCATAGGCAAGTCATCGGTGGTTATTTAAAGTTTGATTTTAGGAAAATGACTTCAAAATGCAGAGACTTCGGGGAGCAGGCGAGTCTGGGCCGGCGTTCCTCCCCGCAGTCCCCGACGTGGAGCTTTCCTGAAGCTGCAGCGGCGTGGCTGGCAGCGCTATGCGGAGGTGGCGAGCTCCCGGGACCCACGCAGCGTCTGTCTGCGCAGTGCCCAGATGGCAGAGGCTGCAGAGGCCTCCAGAAACCTGCGGCTCTGTTGCATTTCTCCAACTCCGGCCCGCCACCCTCCCTCACCACCCCAGCTCCTGGGCTGCAGCAACCTCTGAGCTCTGGCCACCCTGCACCCCGAGGGGGCGGTGTGCAGTAGCCGCGGGAGCTGGTGGCAAGGGAAGAGGTCCTTGTGGAGAGGCCTTGTCACCCGGGCGGGCCTAATCGCACACTCCAAGGGTCCAGGCAGCGAGGGCGTGCTTCCCGTTGGTATTTCGGAGAATTACTATGGATCTCAGCCCCGCGGGCCAGGTCCCCTGAGTGTCCCGCGTGGCGTGTGCGTTGCTGGGCTGGTGGACCCGGCGGCACTGGAGGCTGCGGCCTGAGCTGGGCCCGCTGGCTCCCAGGAGGCCTGAGCTAGCTCCCGTGGTCTGGCGCGGCCGTCCCCGGGTCCGGGTGCACCCCGCACTCCCTGCCAGCCAGCACTGTGCTGGGCTTCCCCTCTGCGGCGGCGGCAGCTTTAAGGGCCCCTTGCTCCTGCCGGGGTCAGGTGCTCCGCGCGGATCTGGGACAAGCAAAGGCTGATGAATTTTTCATAGCGATTCACTCGGCAGTCGATCTGAAGGCAAGGCGGCCTCTGAGACAGGAGCCATTAAGGACCGGATTGTGCGGGGGCAGCCCCTCCCCCGACCGCGCTAATTACTGACCTGGGAGAGGGACCGCGTTGGTCACACTAGTGCTCTTCTTTGTCCCTTTCGACCTTGTCTGACTCTCCAAGGAAAGCTGGGGCTGGGAATTCCATGGGAGGGGCCAGGCGTGCTGCAAGGGGTGAAAGGCGGAGTAGGGGCACCTGTTAATTTAATCGCTTTCAGTGGAGAGCCCCACTTGAGCTCAGCCTAGAGCAGGAGCCAGGCATAGTCACATTCCTGGCCTCGAGGAGGAGATTCCTAGCTCCCACGAGCTAGGACTCACAAAGGAAGGGTGAAATAGTTGAATTAAAATGGTTGAGATGTGTACCAAGGGCGGGTTAAATGGGACTGACCTTGAGCCACACAGGGGTCCAGAGGAGGGAAGACAGAGAGAGCACCGAAGGTAGTGAAGGGAAAGGAAAAGAGCCAAACACATGGCCAAGAAAAGAGTGAGACCAAGGACTGGGTCCAAACTTTGGGTGTGCGGTGGGAGAGAACACTGTGCTGTGCCAGTCAGACAGATAGGCCTACTGTGTGTCAAGAACTGGTATTTTCTTCCAGTCCCATCTCCCTTCATTATAGAACAGTTTGAAAATACAGATAAATAGGGGTGCCTGGCAGGCTGCCAGGGTGGAGCATGTGACTGGAGCTGGGGGTGTGAGTTGGAGCCCCACCTTGGGTGTAGAGAAGACTTAGGAAAAAACAAATGTAAAAACAACAACAACAACAACAGATAAATAAAGGAAGATAGTTACCCAGAGAAAAGCGCTGGTTTTTTATTTTTGTTTTTTTTGTTTTGTTTTGTTTGGTTTGGTGGTGGGGGTGGGGGTGGGTTCTACTCAAGTTTTTTGCCTAGTTGTATGTTAAAAATACATACATATGTAACATACATAGTGTATGTTAAACTTTTTATATTTACGTACTTAAAAAACAATTTCTGGTTACATAAAGTAGTATATATCTTTGTAAATTTTTGGAAAATACGAGACAATATGAAGACAAACATAAAAATCACTCAGATTCCAAGGATATGGTAATTCTTTTGGTGTGTTTCCTTAAAACGTTTTTTTCTGTGCATGTTTAATTACATTGAGACCATATGATACTTATTAATTTTTAGACATGGGGAATATAGAAACTTTACTAGAAAGCTATGTGAAAAGGGTCTCCTAATCTCAAGGTCGGAAGTATCTCAAGGTTTCTGAGGGGTCCACTGAGCTCCCCCCTGCCCCGCCCCAAACACTTGAAGTGAGAGAAACAGTGAGGGTTGGGGACTCACAACACTCCAAAGGCATCCCTGAAGGTCTTCCTCACAAATCATCCCAACTTCCCATCTCCCTGGCCTCTGGTTGTGGAGAGGGTTCAAATGGTGAAATCCCTTCTCAAGCACTTACTCGAAAAATCTATACAGACACTGTTTTGTAGCTATCATTCTTTCTGGTGTCTTGCCCAAAATATTAATTTAATTTTAACACCTGTTACAAAACAACAAAAATCGGACTCCTGTGGGGAGTTTTTCCTCTGACATGTTAAATGCAAAAGGAGTATGGACCAACATCTACAGAATGATGAGGAAAAGGTGTTTGTGATCCAAGAATTCTGTTCTATGTCAAATTATCTTCAATATTGAAAACTAACAGAAAGACATTTTTATTGAATAAGAAAATATACCACCTGGTACATTTCTTGGGGGACAAAAAATACTTGAAGGGGATTTCCATTTCTGTCTGTGAAGGAGTACTTTGTATCAGAATAACCCTCACGCTGAAGAACTGTGAAAGCTGAATAAAACACAATGTAAATAGTCTGAAAGCACCAAAGAGCAATCAAGGTTGCCAGGACTCAAAGCGTCAAGATGCTAGACAGGAGAGAAGTGCATTGAAGTGAGTCTTTTCTTTACAGCTGTTTTGTTCCCCTGGAGCATTTGCTGATTCAGGTCCTGTCATGGGTGCAGAACCCAGACAGAAAGTGGCAGCTCGTAGCTTGCCACAGACAAAAAAGTTTAGAGTAGAAGGTTGCCAGGACTTGATGGGCCATGAACACGGAGTAAAGGGAACCAAAAAGAATTGAGTCTGCAGGCAATTTCTCTTCATGGCATTTCCAGATTTCCAAGCTGTGTGAAAAAATGGAAGGCCAAGCAACCAAGCAAAAGCAGCTGCTAAGAGGCTTAAAAGCTGAGCAAAGATGCTGTGGAACTCATGGGGTTGGTAGACATGACTTTCAGTTTAGACCCCGAAGAGGAGTCGTCCTGAAAACACTTGGGGCTGTCAGTTGAGACCCCAAAGATTAAGCAAGGGGAGTAAGGGCAAACAGCCAGGGGGCAGCATTCACGGAACATCCAGCATGGGTTCGAAAGGTCCCAGTTCTTGCCAGGATGCAGACAGACTGCTTTCATGTACTTTATCTTTTGCCACAAGCCAAACGAAGCCATTCTAGAGAGAGAGCGCCTATTGCAGTGCAACACGTTTTATATTTAGCCCATATTTACCAGGGAAGAAATCAGGAGGGAAAGAGACACTGGCTGGCAAGATGGAGCAAAGGGGAGTTGTTGCTGCATGGGGGAAGTGACTCTGCTTCCCTGGAGGGTCATAGGATGCTCCTTCATGGGCCAGATGTGGTCTGTGTGGGAGGGAGAGCTGGCTGGCAGCCATTTTAAGGTCTGCTCAAGAGGCCTGGCTGGAGGAAATAATGGACTCCAACTGTGAAAGTCTGTCCAAGGCAAACTGCCAGAGGACCAGGGCTAAAGGGAAGCAGCCAGTTGAGTTGGGAAGAAAGATCCATGGGTCAGGAGTTGCTGTTGGAAAAATCCAATGGGGGAATCTTTCAAGTGCCCCCAAAAAATGTCCAGGAGAGAAAAAGGCAGCCAGCCACACAACCAGCACCAAAATGGCTCTGCTCCTGCCTGATTCCTTTTCCTAATCCCTTCTCCCTTGGCCCTAATCCAGGGAAGATCAAAGACGAATGTTGGCAAACTGTGGCAGGTCGGGGGAAGGAGAAGAGGGACAATACCCAGCTCCAGATTTCCCTCTGAGGTAACTAGAGGAGACTAGATCTGACATTAAATGAAAGGGCTTTGATAATTGTCAGGGACTGAATATTTTAGTTTATGGATAGCAACTGTGTTTGCAATTTAAAGTGACAGTGCGATCTAAGTGAGTGGAGATGGGCATTGACACGTGTTCACTGGAGCGCCCCCAGGTACCTTGAAGAAACACAAAGAAATCATTCCTGGGGGACAACATTCTTCTACAAGCCCCTCTGAATTCCCATGGTTAAAATATATGCTCAAAATTAAAATTAGAAACACTCAGGGACAGCAAGCCACAGTTAATAAGAATTAGCAGAAGTAAACAACAGATTTAGATCTCCAATTACTTTAGCTATTAGATTGCTCAAATACAGAAAATAAAATATGAAATTTTTGGAGAAATAAAAAACGGAATCGCCAAAATGAGTTAAGAACAAGAGACTAACAACAATGACTAGAGAGATTTGAAAATTAGCAAACAGAACCTAGAAATAAAAAAATGCAGTAATTGAAATAAAAACCCAATGTGTATTTCTAACATGTTATACACAAACTGAAAGATTTCATTAACTAGAGGAATGTTTCTGATGTATTACCCACACAGAGCAAAGAAAGGAAAAAATATAGAAGAGAGGTTTGTACTTATGGAGGATAAAATGAAAAGGTCTAACATATGTCTAATCAGAGTTCAAATGAGATAATGGAGAGGATGGGGGCAGGGGAGAAGCTATTTTTTCCTTGAATATAGGAGAAACAAACGGGGTAAATAAAATATATTTTATTATAGTATTATAGTATAAAATACAAAAAGAAGATCTTAGAGAATTTTAAAAGAATTCAGAAAGAGAAGGTAAGTCATCTACAAAATACAGAAAATTGTTAACAACAGAATTCTCATCAGCAACAATGGAAGCCAGAGGACAGTAAAACTTTAAAATCAAAATCTCGAAAATGACACGAGTAAATAACTACCTAAAATTCTAATTCAAATATAACTACCTCTAAAATGCATAAAATAATGTCATTGTTTTATATACAAATAAGAATAGAGAGAGTTCAGCTTTAAGAAACTTACACTGAATGAATTTCTGAAGGATGCTTTAGAAAGAAGGAAAATGATACCAGGAGAATACCAATTATTGACTGTTTAAAGTAATAATGTTAGTAATGTCTTATTTGTGGGGCATCAAAAAACTGGGTAAACTAAAATAATGGAAAACTATAGCATGTAAGTTGTGAGAGAGGAGAAAGAAGTTAAGTAAGATTTTTGTATATCTTGGGAGGAGGGTAGAAATTTTTTCCCAACTTTACTGAGATATAAGGACACACGACATTGTGTAAGTTTAAAGTGTATAGCGTGATGACTTGATATATGTATATTTCTCAAAATGATTATCACAGTGAAGCTAGTTAACATTTCCATCTCCTCACATAATTATAATTTGTGTGAGTGTGCTGTAAATATTTAAGAATTTATTCTCTTAGCAACTTTCAAGTTAATAATATAGTATTGTAACTATAGTCCATGCCATACATTAGATCCCCAGAACTTATTCATCTAATACCTGGAAGTTTGTACCCTTGACCAACATTTCCTCTTTTCTGCTAGCTCCTGGCAACCATCATTCTACTCTCTGTTTCTATGAATTTGGCTCTTTTTAGATTCCACATATAAGTGAGATCATACAATATTTTTCTTTCTCTGTCTGACTTATTTCATTTAGTATAATGCTCTCAGGTTCCACCCATTCTGTTGCAAATGGCAGAATTTCTTTTTTTTAATGACTAAAAATATTCCAGCGAATGAATATATGTGTGTGTGTGTATATATATATACACAAATACATATACATATTTACACCCACACATATTCATATATATATGAACATCACATTTTCTTTATTCGTTTATCCATTCAGGACACTTAAGTTGTTTCTATGTCTTGGCTATTGTGAATAATATTGCAATGAACAAGGGTGTACAGGTATTTCCTTTTGACAGTAATTTTAATTCTTTTGAATATATACCTAGCAATGGGATTATTAGATCATATAGTAGTTCTATTTTTAGTTTTTAAAGGAATTTCCATACTGTTTTCCTTAGTGGCTATACCAATTTACATTCCTATGAACACTGTGCAAGGATTGGTTCCCTTCTCTCCACATATTCACCAATACTTGCTATCTCTCATCTTTTTGATGGGACCCATTTCAATAGTTGTGAAGTGATATCACATTGCAGTTTTAATTTGTATTTCCTCTATGATTAGTGATGTTGAATACCTTTCCATGTACCTGTTGGTCATTTGTATGTCTTCTTTGGAAAACTGTCTATTCAGGTAGGAGGGTAGAGATTCGATTAACTCCTGACATTGTTAAGTTTGCATGATAAAATTTCAGGAGTGAGCACTGAAAGATTAATGATACAGTTTATAATTTTCAAATTAGCAGAGGGGAAAACTGAGCAAGAAAAAAACAAAGCTCAATCAATCTAAAAGCATAAAAGGAGAGGAAAAAAAAGCACGATAAACACAGGATAACTAGGAAACACAAGCTAGTATGCTTGAAATGGTTGGAATAAATCCAAATATTTCCATGATTACAATGAATATAAAGGACTAAAATCATCAATTAAAAGGCAGAGCTTAATCAGATTGGGTAAAAACCAAAATCCACTTATTTGAATTTTGGAAACAATAAATCTACAAATTAAGGACATAGAAAGGTTAAAAAGAAAAGAATAAACCAGGTCAAAAAACAAAACAAACTGAAGGCCAAAAACTCCATAAATAACAACAAAACAAATCAACCCCAGGGTACTTGTGTTTACATTAAACAAAACACAAATTATTAAGGCAATGGAGGCAAACTATGAAATGTTAAAAGAGTCAATTTTACAGGTAGTACATAACAATTCTAAATTTATATGCAGTAATAAAGTGGATATAAAATATAGGAAGCAAAGGCTACACAAGTTCAAGGAGAAATGCTAAAATCTTGTTGTGGTGGAAGATTTCAAAGTACCTCTCTAGTATTTGAAGAATACATAAAAACAGGCAGAAAAGATTAGAAAACATAGTTAAGAATTTGACTTAATGGATATAAATTGAGTCCTGTACCCAATAACTGGAGAACACATCTTCTCAAGAGTACATGTAGCTTTTGCAAAAAATGACATTTAATAGTCCTTAAAGCAAGTCTACAAAAGCTTCAGAGAAGTTGGAGAGACATAAAACAGAATTATGATAAGAACATTAAATAGTAAAATGTGAGGATGAAGCTAAAAGAGTATCTTGAGGAAAATCTAAGTGATTATATAACAATTATTGGTAAGTATTTGCTTATTGCCATTTTGTTCAGTTTCCTAGCTTTTTTTTTTTTTTTTTTTTTTGTAGTTTCTCTCTGTTCCTTTCTTCTTCCCTTCCCTGTGGTTTAATGACTTTCATTCGTTTATGTTTAGATTCTTTTCTCATTTTCTTTTGCGTCTTTATGATAATTTTTTGCTTTGCGTTTCCTGTGAGGTTCAAAATGTGTCATTCTATGTGTATAACATTCTATTTTAAGGTGATAGCAACTTATGTTTGAATGCATTTTGAAACTTTACATTTTTACCAACCTGCCACATTTTATGTTTTTGATGTCACTTTTTATATCATTCTTATGTACTCCTTAAATAATTATTGTAGTTATAGTTACTTTTACTACTTTTCTCTTTTAACCTTCTTTGTAGCTTTAGAAGAGATTAATCATCACCTTTACTATATATTTACCTTTTCCAGTAAGATTTTTACCTTCATAGAGACGCCTGGGTGGCTCAGTCAGTTAAGTGTCTGCTTTCAGCTCAGGTCATGATCCCATGGTCCTGGGATCGAGCCCCTCACCGGGCTCCCTGCTCAGTGGGGAGCCTGCTTCTCCCTCTCCCTGTGCCTGCCTCCCCTTGCTTGTGCTCTCTCGCTCTCTCTCTCAAATAAATAAATAAAATCTGTAAAAAATAAAGATCTCTACCTTCATGTAATTTCAGTTAGTGCCATTTCTTTTCAGCTTAAACACGTCCTTTTAGTATTTCCTGCATGGTGGGGTTAGTGGTGATAAATTCCTGTAGCTTTTGCTTGTCTGGAAAACTCTTTATCTCTCCCTCAAATCTGAATGATAATCTTGCTAGGCAGAGTATTTTTGGTTGGAAATTTTTTCCCTCCAGCACTTTGAATATATCATGGCCTTCCCTTCTGGCCTGTAAACTCTCTATTGAGAGATCTGCTGATATTCTACAGATTTCCCCTTGTATCTAACAATTTATTTTTCTGTGGATGCTTTTAAGGATTATCTCTTTATCTTTAACTTTTGACATTTTAATTACAACATGTCCTGGTGTGGCTGTCTTTGGGTTCATCTCTTTCGGAATTCTCTGGACTTCCTGGGCCTGCATGTCTGTTACCTTCTCTAGGTTAGAGAAGTTTTCAGCCATTACTTTTTTTCAAATACGTTTCCTGTCCCTTTCTCTCTCTCTTCTCCCTCTGGGATCCCTATAACGCAAATATTATTCCACTTGATGCTGTTCTGGAGGTCCTTTAAGTTATTGCCATAATAACTGACCTATCAGTGCAGTGTCCTGGGGTGATGGTCTACCAAGAACTGCCTTTCTGATTGTTACAGTCCTGTGAAGCTTTGAAATGCCAGCCCTCTTGGCCAACAGGGCCAGGTGATCAAGCATTGTGCCCTGTTTGGATTGCCCATGCCAGCTAACTTTAGCAAGGGAGAGGGTGTAGAGAGCAGGGCATGCTAGCTGGTTTCAGAAAGGTAGTGGGGAAATATCTCGATTTACGGGTGCCCAGTGTCTTCGGTAATGCCATGAGAGAGTGCCATGCCTGTGTGCCTCTGTTGGCTTTAGACTGGGAGTGAGAGAATGCCACTACCGCTGTGCCCTCCAACCCCAGTCAGGGGTTAGGGGGGCACTACAACTGCCTGCATTCTCTCCTCAGCAAGTGCTGGGACCACTGGTCCCTACCTGGGAAGGGTGCTGGGTCTGAGCTTACCCTTCTGCTGTATGTAGAGTACAAAATTGGTGTCCATCAGTGCCTCCATCTCCCAAAAGCATTTCATCTGTCCCCCACCGCTCCAACCATGGCTCAAAAATCAGCAAATAAATCTCCCTCAAGTATAGTCTAGTTACTGTTTCAAACTCGGTACTTTTCAAACTACTGAGTCTCATGGTGAACAAGACCACACATTAACCCTCCGAGAGGAATGCCTATAGACTTTCGGGACCCCTGATATCAGCTCCCAAATTGTTGATTTTCCAGGCCAATCATTCTAGGGGTTCATCTCTCTGATGCAGATTCTAGGGGCTGGCATGCCCAAATCCTCATTCTTCCTGGAGAAGCACTTGTCTGGTGAGATTCCTCCCTATTGTAGGTTACCACATGAGGAGTGGGGTTTTTTCTGTTTTTGTTTTTTGTTTTGTGAGACCATTTCTCTGATTCTCCTATTGATCTCAGTGTGACCTTTTTTCCTTTGTTGTGGAGAAAAGTTCCTCTAGTTTTCAGATCTTTTTCAGAGGGAAATGTTCTTTATGTACCTATAGATTTGGCGCATTTATGGGAGAAGGTGAGTTCAGGATCTTCCTATGCTGGCATCCTGGAGACTTCTCTTCCCTCCACCAGGATTTCTTAAACAAGACATAAAATAAAACTCATAAAGGAAGAGGTTGATATGTTTAACCACAAAGAGGGAAGCAGAGCCAGATCAAGAAGGGCATTATAGTCTCTAGAAAAGAACTTGATTATTATACTGAGTATCATGGAAAGACATTGGGGAGTTTTGAGTAGAAGATTATTACAATATGATTATATATATATATGATTTATTTATTTATTTATTTATTTATTTATTTATTTATTTATTTATTTTAGTGAGAGATGGGGCAGAGGGAAAGAGTCTCAAGCAGACTCTGTGCTGAGCATGGAGCCCGATGTGGGGCTAGATCTCATGACCCCGACATTGTGACCTGAGCCAAAACCAAGAGTCTGATGCTTAACCAACTGACCCACCCAGGGACCCCTAACATGATTTATATTTTTTAAAAGATCCCTTTGTCTGTCTTATTAGATAACAGGTTAGGGGTAGAAATGGAGGAAGAGAACTAGAAAAGAGAACTAATAAGAAGGTGATTATAGCAGTCTAGTCACAAGGTCATGGAGCTTGGACAGAGGTGGTTATGGTGGAGACAGAAGGGAATGGATTCAGAATGTATTTGAAGAGGAGCTGATAAAGTAGGCATAGGTTACAATTGAATGGACCAAATCGAAGATAATTCAGAGGATATTTTCCTAAGCAACTGAGCAACTGTGATGCTACTTTCCAAAATGAAGAATTCAGAGAAGGAACTATTTAAGGAGAGGCTGGAAAAAGACTTAAGAATTCCATTTTGCCTATCAGTCCACATTCGGCTCGGTAAAGAAGGCAGTTAGGGGCACAAGTATGGAATTTGCTGCTGAGGACATCCTGAGGTTGGATAGCCGTCAGCATATAGATGGTATTTATAGCTGTAGATTAGAAAAGGAAGTTTAGGGTCATGATACAGGGGATCTATGTACCAAAGACATTTTACACAACTTTGAGTCCTTCCTATCTACGTTGAAACTTAGCACAACTATGTGCTCAAATGTATTTGCTGATTAAAAGTTCCTGGGATGGGTGGAACATTAATTAAATGTCCTACTTTCTTACAATGTACTAGATAGATACATAGATAAAAGAATTTAATACTTTCTTCCACTGATGAATATTAATAAATATTAAGATGTTCTAGTGTTTGTACTTAGTAACTACAAACACACCAGACAGAATCAGAAGAACATGGTTTTGTTTGTTTGTTTGTTTTTGTTTTTGTTTTCTGCTAGCTCTACGACTAGTCAGGTATGAGACCTTGGGGTAAGCCAGTTGGTCTTTTTGTTTGGGAATTTCTCATTTGTTGAGATAAGGATCTTGGTCCATATGACTGCTGAGATT
Source organism: Ursus arctos (assembly GCF_023065955.2). Lineage (NCBI taxonomy): Eukaryota > Metazoa > Chordata > Mammalia > Carnivora > Ursidae > Ursus > Ursus arctos. The sequence goes on along the minus strand of NW_026622997.1, from coordinate 11,085,485 downwards.
CTATTATTACAACTGAAGTGGCATAATAAAAACTTATTGATAGCAACATTATCATTCCTGTAGAGGGAAATGCCATTGTTAAAACAACAACAACAACAACAACAACAACAACAACAACATAAGTCACGTGGGGTTAGCAAGAGAAAGGGAAATGAAACACTACATCAAAAACTAATGATGTATTGTATGGTGACTACCATAACACAATAAAAAAAAAAGGAAATGAAAGAGTTAAATGTTCTGTGCTAGAAATAATCCATTCTTATACTGGTGCTGTTGTGAGAGGGGGTTTGGGAGAAGAGGAAGAGTTAGCAAGATGCTGACAGAAGCTTCATTTGTGTTGGTGTAACCAGTGAACAATTCATGACCAGGCAACCAAAAGTGGTTTGGAAAAAGGATGATGGTCTGCTCAGTTTCTGTTGTTTGCATTGCTGTGATATAAATTTTTTTGATATTTCCAAACTTCTAATAAAAATCTGTCATGTCAAGTATTGGTGTGAACATGATTTTACTTACTTGCTTGTTTGGTGAGATTTGTCTTTATGAAAAAAGAAGGAAAGCCCCATTTCCATATCTGGATTGATTTGGTACAGAACAGAAGGGCATGTAGGGAATTATGATATGATTCACATTTACAACTAATTCTGTAGAAATAAGGGGCTTACAGCCAGGACTAACTATGAGAATGGAAGGCTCTCTTGGGAAGTCACATAAGTCTTTGGCAGGATATCAGACTGTCCACAAATCTTGATATTGTTCAAACCAAAGGAATTAAACGGTCAGGTAAGTCTAGGCTCTTGCCAGCTCTCACAGACTATTCATCAAACTTGTAGATTTTGGAGGACTACTGAGTAAGCAGAACAGTTCTTGACATAATACTTATTTTGCTCTAAAAAACACTTCTTTGCATTATTCAAAGGAATTCCACCTATGTATCTTTTTTTTTTTTTTTTTTTTTACTTCTGATTGGTATTAATAAAGAGATTTATAAAACTCTCCATCTGGTCATTTATGTTTTTATCTAGCCCTTAATGAGACTTGGTGGAGAAAAATAGCACGAGCTTAAAACATGTGCTTGCATTTACAAGTGAGCCAAAAATTAAACCAAGGTATTTTCCAATACAGAAGAAATAGCAATTGTATTTGTGGTTTTTGTCATCCAAGGTGTTTCTTGTTTATTTCTACAGCATAACAAGGAATAATTCAGCTTGAAGAGGAAAAGATACACAAACCATGGCCTCATTTGAAAGGTGCTTGAGATTGACCTAAGTCGTTTTTAAAAATTTCTACTTGGTAATTACATCCACCATCCAATTTCTTTTTTCTAATTACTCTAAAATGAGAGGTAAAAAAAAAAAATGATTAACTTGTCGTTTTTGAATTTGCCTGAAAATATTTTTGTTTTGAACAAACAGTAACTTGTGTCCACTAATCCTGTGGAAAAACAGCTCTGAAAGAGGAAAGAGAAAGTTAGCCAGAGACTGTGAACAAACTCTTACTCCAATGGGCTGACCCTCTGGCTGGGAGGAATTTCATCTCAAGGAACTGGAAGGGTATTGGGGTGAGGTCTTTGAAAAACTGGAGAACAGGACAGGGGGAAGAAGACTGAAGAAGGCTAAATAGGGTTTTGGTTTTCTAAAAAGGGAATTAAAGTAGATATTGTTGACTAATACCAGGTGAGCTCATTACATTCCTTTTTTAATTTCATTTTTAAAGATGATATTCCATATTTTGACATGCCATGAGTTTTTTTTTTTTTAAGATGTTATTTATTTATTTGACAGAGATAGAGACAGCCAGTGAGAGAGGGAACACAAGCAGGGGGAGTGGGAGAGGAAGAAGCAGGCTCATAGCAGAGGAGCCTGATGTGGGGCTCGATCCCAGATCGCCGGGATCACTCCCTGAGCCGAAGGCAGACGCTTAACCGCTGTGCCACCCAGGCGCCCCGACATGCCATGAGCTTTTAACCAAGCTAACGTAGTGTTGGTTGAGAGTAGAGTGTGGAGCCAGCATGCCTGTTTTGGGAATTTCTACTCTGGCACATATTGTCTGTGAGACCTTGAGCAATGTAACATTTTGCACTTCAATTTCCTCTTCTATAACATGGGGGTAATAATATCCTCTTCAGAGGACATTTGTGGGGGTTTCAGAGTTCTGAGGAAAATATTTAGCAGTAACTGGTAAATTATAAACACTATACAGTTATTAGTGTAGACAATCCAATGGTCTTTTTATTGAGTATTTAGGCATTGCTCCTGTTTTTCTGTAAGCATCATTAACGTGCTGATAAACGTTCATTTACAGAAGTCTTTGAAAACATTTCCGGTTATTTCCTTAAGATACCTTCTTAGATGTGAAAACATTTGGTGGCAAGGTGCATACAATTTTTAGTCTTTTGATTCTTATTTCCAAATTGACTACCAGAAAAGCCTTCCCTACTCTTCCTACCAGTGAAACCCAAGACACTTCTACTGAAAAATAAATATATGTATATGTATATCCCAGTTTCCTGAGGTGCAGGAATGTGGAAATAGTGTTTCACTATTATTTTAATTTGCATTTATTTGATGAGGATTCTTTCCTTGATTAATGCTCTGAACCACTCTTTATAATTCGAATCCCACTGGCTAGCCATTCCTATTATTTCAGACAGTTATCTTATTTCCCTCCCTGGTGGATATAGACCAGTAGTTCTTTCAGCCATTTATCATATGAAATAGTTTCCAGAATAGGGTGCACTATTCTAAATGTAGTCCAGTTTATCATTGTCCCTCTTAAAATACGGTGCCAGAATCGAACATAATACTCCATGTGAGGTCAGACCAGCTGTTACGTGTGCCAAGGAATAGGATGGTTCAATTATAATGTGTTTTCCTTTTGAGAATCCATTAGTGTTTAGTTCCCTTTGAGTTTCTATTGAATCTTGCAGTGACTTAGAGTGGATTTAGGACAGAGTAGTTTTTTGACTAAAGGACTATTTTTTAAAAATGTGTTTTAAATGGATTTTTTTCCCCCTCCTACCTGTTATATGATGTTCTAAGACCACATGGTGTAACTATTACCTTTTGGACTCTGGATTCTATACCTCCATTAGTGTGGCTCTGGGTTGTGTTAGCTATTCTAGTAGACACCTTACACTTTGCGTCCTATTGAGCTGATAGTTAATGGATTTTTTCTATGTAGAATGATTGAGGCACGTACAAGGGAACGGAAGTAGCTAGATTTGACTCTGAGAGATTTGTTCAGCAGTAGACAACCTTGAAAAGGGAGAGAGAGGACTTGGAAGAGTTTTCCTGATTACTCTTCTGATTCACCAAAAAGGCATGGTTCTTTACCACTGTTGTTTCAAAATTCATACACCCCTGAGAAATTAATGTCCTATGCTCATTCATTTTTATTACCTGCCAACCTTAAGGAAGCAGGTGGTGGACAGGTGAAATATTTTGAGAGAAGGTACCATTGCATGTGAATGTGTGAAGCTGACTTACATATTATATATACTTTATTCCATTCATTTAAACTCTGAGTGTTATTATGACCTCTGAGGAAGCTTTAGGGAATAAGCTAGTCAGACAGAATCAAGAACTGACTGTTGTATTTGAATATAATTGTTGGAACTGTTACATTTGGAGTGTTATTGTTACTGTTATTGATGGGATATACAAAATATCAGACCTAGAGGGCAGTGGTGGGAAGGTAGGGATCCTGAGTTGAATGAAAGTTTATTTACCAAACTGAGTATCTAACTTTGATTCTGAGCACTAAGATTTTAAGAGCTGTCTAGACTATTGAAACAAATGCAGGAGACAGCATGCTGAGTCTAGCGGGCTCTTGTATACAGTGAAAAGAGAGGGATACGAAGATATTGAAAAGCAAATTCATTTGATAAGGTTTTCCATTGGTGGTCAACAAGGGTCAATCTCCTATGACCATATCCTCTTCTGTCTTAAAGCTGACACACCTGATGATTTTGTGATTTTATGAGATGGTATCTAACAGGTATTGAATCTGAAGTGAGCTAAGTCAAAAAGTCTAGGATGGGAGAAAGAAGAGGGATGGGCATTGTAACAGAGCCCTGTGGTCTTATAAAATTTACCAAATGAGCTCTAGTTGGATTAGTCTTACATATTACACCCAGAGGAATTCTTTTAAAATGTGACATAATTATAACTTTATGAATTGAAATCTCTAATCAATTCTTCAGTGAAAAATTCTGATCCAAATGGTTATTTGTAAATGTGAATAAAAATAACTTCTTGCATTGAACTAGAAGAATTATAATTTTAGCTTTAAGAAAAGGAACAACTTCAGAGGGGAGGGGGGTGGGGGAATGGGATAGACTGGTGATGGGTAGTAAGGAGGGCACGTATTGCATGGCGCACTGGGTGATATACACAACTAATGAATCATGGAACTTTACATCAGAAACCAGAGATGAACTGTATGGTGACTAACATAATATAATAAAAAAACATTAAAAAAAAAGTAAAGGAACAATTTTAATTTTCATTAAATGCCATGTTTTTGACTAGAACTTTCATGACACTGATAAACTCTTAGATCCACTTGTTCCACTGCCTATTTTTCTAATTGACACTGATATTTTGTACTCTTTGGTATGGACGAATGTCTTACCCATAAAACTCAATTGTTCTTTTAGCAATTGCAAATGTCATTTTGTTTGTAGAATTTGGAATTTGATACATCAGCTTTCCTTCACTGGCTGTGGAGTCCAAGGAAATAGAACGGCTCCTACATCATTACAGTGACTTACCTTAAATTTTGCAAGTTCACGGACCCAAAGTGTGCTATCAAGAACTAAATCAAGGATGGTCAAGAAAACATAAAGGAAATCTAGTATAATTGCCACAGCCCTTGAGATTCACACTCTCTAGGGAGAAGCTTCTGTAACGCATTGTACCTTTCTAAGGCAGATCTGCTGGGAGATGCCTGTCCTGGTGTTGGGGTTTGCCGGAACATTCTTTTAAAAAGAGCTAGCTTCCCTGCTGAAGAGCAGTGTTAATTTTTCATGGACTTACACTGCGAAGAGGAGCATGAAAAGGAGAGGGAGGTTTAGGGAAATAGTGTTGAAACAAAATAAAAGAAGCCTTGCCCTGGTTTGAGATAGAACATGGAGACTGTTTTTGAAAGTTTGTTTGTTAGCAAAGACAGAAATTAAAAATGGAATATTTTAATGCAATTAACTCTTTGGTGCAGATTTCCTGGGAAAAAGGAAGGAAGGCTGTGCCAAGTCTAGCCTAGTTAGTGTCAGAGTGGAAGCTGCTTGAAAATAGTACTGATCACATTTCTAGTCTGGCAGGAGAGTCTCTCTAATCAAGGGTTGCTTTGACCAAAGAAGGAGGAGCTTGCCACGGTCAGAGTGAAATCACTGGCTGTCTGGACCTCTGATTCTCCACCTGCTAAATGAGGGAACGTTAAGTTTTCTCCTATTATAGGGGCGCCTGGGTGGCTCAGTCGTTAAGCATCTGCCTTCAGCTCAGGGCGTGATCCCGGCGTTCTGGGATTGAGCCCCGCATCAGGCTCCTCTGCTGGGAGCCTGCTTCTTCCTCTCCCACTCCCCCTGCTTGTGTTCCCTCTCTCGCTGGCTGTCTCTGTGTCAAATAAATAAATAAAATCTTTAAAAAAAAAAAAAAGAAGAAAAAAGAAAAAAGTTTTCTCCTATTATAAAATTATGCAAATCTACATCAAAAAATTTTGGCACATAGAGTATTTTTTACTTTAAATCTGGATTTGAGCTGCTGTTTTTAATAGAAGCTATACTAATATTCACTTTTTTTCCTTTGTGTCTCTTTATACTGATCTTAAGTAATAAAGCTGTGGGTTTTTTGTTTTTGTTTCTGTTTTTTCTTTTCTGTGCTTCTTAATATTTACATACCTAAAGTTAGCATTTTGGCCCCAAGCTACTCAGTCTGCCAGGCATTATTCAATGTCAATTAGCTACCACTTGACCTACAAATATGTAAAAGTCAAAGCCATGTTGGTTCTTTTTGCCACTTCATTTTACTTTCATTTCATTTTTTGGACCTCGGTTATACAAAGTTGAATTAATTGTACTTCTCAGTTCATAAGTGAACATCACTGGTCATGGTATTGAGGGCTGTGGTAGGGAACTTCTAAGGTGGTTCCCTGACGCCTACCTCCTGGTGCTCACTCACTTGTGCAATACCTTCCCCTTGAGTGTGTGCTGGACCTAGTGACTTATTTCTGATAAACAGAATGTGGCAAAAGTGAGACCATGGCTTCCATCTTGGACATCCTTTCTCCCACTCACTTGTTCGCTCCGAGGGAATCAAGCTGCCGTGCTGTGAGCTGCTTTATATAAAGACCCAGATGGCAAGGAGTTGAAGGAGGCTTCTGTCCAACAACCTGTGACAAAGGAAGGCCTTCAGTCCACCAGCCTACAAGGAGCTGAATCCTGCTAATAATCACACAAATGAGCTTGAGGGCAGATCCTTCCCCACTAACATGCACTGTAGTATTTTAAACATTTTCCCTTGGATATATGTGAATTATTGGCAAACTTACAATGATGTTTTATGTGTTTACATTCTTTACTTACATAAATGGCATTGTGATATATATCTCATTCCAGTTTTTAGTTTTATTACTTTATGTCTTTGAGATCTACTCAAATTTCTTCTGTAAATATAGTCCACTACTACTGATTATTACATAATATTTTATTGTGGGCATTTTGATGGTCCATTTCCAAGTGATGGACACTTAGGTGACCCCCAAGTACTTGCTACCACAAAATAATATTGCAATGGGCATCATCATATCTATCTTCTTGGCCAACTCATGGATAATTAAGGGTGCTTTTAGCATTCCTACTTAAAAGTTACTTAAATAAGTAACAATCTAAATTGTCTCAGATAACAAGAGTACTAGAGGAAACATTAGCAGCTTGGTGACCTAATCAAGGATCCAGATGTGTTCCATCTTTCTTCTCTACCATTCCTCTGTAAGTCAGTGTTATTTTCTCCAATGGTCACAGGTGGTTGTAGCAGCCCTGAGCATCACATGTAGACATTATCATAACCATAGAGACAATGAGGGCTATAGCTTCCCTTAGATCTCTTTTATCATAGAGGAAAACTTTCATCACAAGTCCTTTAGTAGATATTCCCTCGAGTCTCATCAATTAGCACTTTTATATGTTGCAGTGGAGACTGGGAAAGCAAGTGTCTGGAATTTTTGGCCGCCAGAGTGGAAAGTCTGATGATTAATTTTAGGTGTCAACTTGACTGGGCCACAGGGTGCCCAGATATTTAGTTAAACATGATTCTGGGTGTGTCTGTAAGGGTATTTCTGGGCAAGATTAATAATTGAATCAGTAGACTAGTAGAATGCCTCTCCCATGTGGGTGGGCCTAATCCAACCCATTAGAGGCCTGCATGGAACAAAAAGTGGGGTGAGGGAGAATTTGCTCTCTCTCTGCCTGTTTTTGAGTTGAAACATCAGTTTTCTCTTGCACTCAGTCTGGAACTCATGCAATCACCTGTTCGGGTCTCAGGCCTTCAGATTCAGACTGGAACTATACCACTGCTTCTCTTGTGTCTCCAGTTCGTAGACAGGAGATTGTGAGACTTCTCAGCTTCCTTAATGGCATGGGTCAATTTCTTATAATAAATCTCTCTCCCTCTCTCTCCATGCATATCCTATTGATTCTTTTTCTCTGAGTACCCTAATACAAGAGGTATTCTCTGCCAATAACAACAAAAAGAGTAGAAGAGGCTGTGTGGCAGTTTTTACTACATAGAATACATGTTATTTACATTCACTAAAAACTGACAAAATACAACATCAATGGATCAGTCAGCTGTTGTCAAAATGATGTTGTGAAACAAACTGCCCCCAAATTAAATGGCCTAAAATAAAATAATTTCTTATCACTCATACATCTGTGGGTCAGCTGGGAGTTCAACTAGAGTGGATCTAGGCTTTAGGTTGGGTTCAGGTCTGTTCCATCTGTCTCTCATTCTCCTTGAACTGGTGGATTTAGCTATGGCATGGTCTTCTCATGGCAATGGCAGAAGAACAAGGAATCAAACCCAACCACCGAACACATTTCAAGCTTGTGTTCAAGTCATTTTTGTTAGTGTACAGTTGGCTGAAACAAGTCATATGACGAAGCTTAAAGCCCAGGAGCAGAGAAGGGCTTAGGGAAGCCTGCTGTAAATCTATGTTGAGTCACATGGCCAACTCCAATGGGATGAAGAAATACTTCCCTTCTGTGGAAGTGATGGAGAGGTAGTGAATGCACTTAGACAATAATCTAATACCCCATAACCAATATTCTCTCACGTGCATGAGTTTCCCATATGCCAACATTGTCACTAACACTTGGTATTTACCAACATTCATATTTTGCCAACAGAATGAGTGTAAAGTTATTTTAGTATATAGATCCCTGATTATTGGTGAATGACGTTGAATATTTCTTCACATATTTATTAGTTAGTTGGGTTTCTTCCTTCTGTGAATTATCTACTCATATCCATTGTGCATTTTAAAATGGTTTCCTATATTATTCTTATTAATTTGTAGGACTTCATTTTATTCTATTGCTATTAACCCCAGTACATTTGAGGTGCCGCATATCTCTTCCTTCACCTATGTATCAACTTCGTGGTATTCTACATTGAACAGAAATCATCAGTTTTGTTGTAGTCAACATCGTTTTCACCTTATGTTTTTGGAGTGTAAAAACTTCTTCCACATATCTTAATGTCACAATATTAAAAAATACTTTTTATATTTGCTTTACAGTCTTTTAATTTCTATATCTAGGCTTTTAATCAATTTAGGTTTGTATTTTTATACGTCATTAGGTAGACATGTTTATTCATACTGTGAGCCAGTTTTCCTAATATCAGCGACTAAAAACATTCCATCCTTTCCCCACGGATTTATAATGCTGCCCATACATCTCTACCGTAGAATAAATTTCCACATTTGCTTCGATTCGTTTCTGGGCTTCCTATTTCATTCCTTGATCTCTTTGTCTTTCTTGATGCCAATACCACCCCCCCCCCTTTTTCTTTTTAATTACTTCATCTTTAAGGCATCTTATTTCTGGTTGGGCAATTTTCCTGTCTTTATTCTTCCAGACACTTTTTTGAATAAATTTGTCAAGGTCATACAAAATCCTACTGGAATTTTTATTGGAATTCCATTTGATTTATAGATCAATTTGGGGAGACTTGTTTTGTTAAAACAAACTCTTTAAGAGACAAAGAACTCTTTGTTGAAAGTCTATAAAGAGTGAGTAACTTCTGAAGTCAACATATTGGAGTAAACCTCTTTGGTTAAATTAGATTGTTTAATTGTCTGGAATAAGCCTGGGATCTCTCAATGTGTTTGATTTGTATTATCATGATATGAGCAAAACCATAAAGAGGACATGTGTGTATTTTGGAATTCAATTAGTTGTAGGTGACAATCATTTCTTAACCATAACACTTACCCTCTTTTCTTTATGGTATCTGACTCTAAGTGCTAGTGCTTATCCCCTTCAGTGATTTGTTTAGTTCTTTAAGGGATACTGCCAGTTCTAGCTTTATATTTAAAATTCCTAGAGCTATTTATATCTCTTCAAACTTGCCCAAAATTGCATTTGTTCAGCTAGGTTATCTAATTATCACACTATGTTAATGAGACCAAGGTCATTAGAACTGTCTCTTTCTGAGTCTTTCAGCATCCTAACCCTGGCCAACCATCTCACAAATGTATGCTGTTGAAAACAAGGGAAACCTAGAGAGTGTGCTTGAGAAAGTTCAAACCCTTCACCACTCCTGGAAAACACCTCGAGAGTCACAAGCTTACTAATAGCCTAATTTTCATATAGAAAGGACAGACCTGATCATTATTTGTATCTCATTTAGGGTAGTTAATGAGGAGTAATCTAATGAAGAGGCTAGAAAAATATAGCACAAGGATTGTCTTGAATTGGCTTAATCCTCTTTGTCCAGTGAAAGTCTATTCATCTTTTTAACCCTCCAAAAAGGAGTCTAAAGAGGTGACTCATTTGAATATTTAGCAACATATTAAATACAGTTTTGATTCAGTATCGTACTTAAAAAAAAACACTGTTTAATGAGTGCATTTCTAACATATAACTCACTGAGAGGATAAACATGCCTTTTCAGTGTGCTATTTAAGAAAGATATGTATTAAATGAGCCCAGAATTGTTAAACTTAGCTCTATAAATGTTCAACAATTTTTTACTTTTCCCTTGCTTTGTCTGCATATCTCCCTTTTCTTTCCAACCTCAGCTGGGTTCTTTTTAAAGTTACTGTCTTCTAAATCATGTAATTTTCAGTAACAAGACAGCTAGGTGACATATTGCAATATCGGAACTGTTGAGTCAGGACTCCGTCATAATTTCACAACTGTTAAAATCCCCATATTGGAAAATATGACTAATTCCTTCTAATTCTCAAACGTCTTCTCCAGAGAAAAATCGCATTTTGTGCTACTCGGATGTCATAAAATCAGCTCCCTCACGGCTCCTAACTTAGTTCATTGGGGGCTAACCTAATAGTAAGTTGATGTTCATAACCAATTGCATTAAACGCTCTCCTCATAATTCTGTTTAAGAAATGAATAGGGCAGAAACCACCATACAAACCCGAGGTTGACTTTTACGTAAAAAAAAAAAAAAAAAAAGTTTTGTGTCCAGTTCAAACACGTGGGCTCATGCTTTTATTTTTTTTTATTTTTTATTTTTTAAAGATTTTATTTTATTATTTATTTGACAGAGATAGAGACAGCCAGCGAGAGAGGGAACACAAGCAGGGGGAGTGGGAGAGGAAGAAGCAGGCTCCTAGCAGAGGAGCCTGATGTGGGGCTCGATCCCATAACGCCGGGATCACGCCCTGAGCTGAAGGCAGACCGTTAACCGCTGTGCCACCCAGGCGCCCCCGTGGGTTCATGCTTTTAAAGGCGCTTTTAAAAGTCCTCATAGATGTTGCTCAAGTTCTTCTAGCCTTTCAGGGACCTATAGCTTATAGGTAACTCAAGATGCATTCTCTGAATTACTGAGAGACAAGAGATCTCTGGGATATTTAGGTACATGGGTGGTCACCACATTTCTTTTGGCAAATGAACCAGAGCCACAGGCCCAGGTGAAATTACTGTTATACTTGCGTATAAATAATTGTAACAGCTGATATTTCTGTGTTTAATATGCACTCTTCCTGAATTGTCCAATCCTTACGACAACCCACTGAGGCAGGTGTTATTACGTTCCCATTTTACAGATAAAGCACCAGGGCTGCAAGGTAATTAAATGGCCTCATTCTGTACATGAGGAATTTGAGTCTCTCTAATTGCAGTTCTTGCTCCTTATATCCAGCAATGGCAATGCCTTGCTCAGATCACCTCAACTTTTCTTTATGCCATTGTTGTGTGCTCATTAGTTTTGGAGTGCTTCCCTTTTCTACAGCCTCAGGGCACTGGAGTCCTCCTGGCCTGCACAGTCTGGAAGCAGGAAGTGCCACAGGAATTTGTGCCCCTTATCCACTGGGTGATGGCTACGGAAGTATGAAGTCTCTAGCCCCTTGTCTTGTAGAATGCACATTAATCACCTTACACTCCTAAGCTCAAGCTAAGGCTCCTTTTGCAGGACTGCCTCCATCTGTCTTCCGGCTTGGCTTTTTTCCTTCACTGTCCTGCTCTTCTGCTCAGCTACTGGCTTGCCCTAGGAGCCTTTCCTCAGAAAGGTGTTTGCTCATGAATCCTCATCTCAGGATCTGTTTCTGAGGACCCCAACTTAAGGTGCTCACTCCTCTCTCCTATATTCCCACCGGACAGACCTCTCTTGGAGTATGAAAGGGAGATTTACATTACTATGTTCAAACTCACAGAAGCTGTGTCTTGGAACTTTTTTTTTTAATAAAAGGTAGAAAACTAAATTACATCTTTAGATGCCTTTTCTGCAGTCTGCACCTTACAGGATACCTGAGGGTTTTGTTTAACCTTCCGCTCCATCAATCCGGGGAATAGCCATGTACCTTGTGGTTTTCATGAATTGTTCTGGGAAGACAAGTCAGATCTTTTATGCTTAGGGCATTCTTTTTCTTTAATTCAGTCAACTCGTTCTTAATAGTCTGTCCTCAACCATACTCTGTCTTTTTAGTTGTGATACTTCTTTCTGATGTAAAAGGCCCATCTACCACTGAAAGCAGGATGAAGGGGAGCCTGGGTGGTTCAGTTGGTTAAATGTCTGCCTTTGGCTCAGGTCATGATCCCAGGGTCCTGGGATCAAGCCATGCATCGGGCTCCCTGCTCAGTGGAGAGTCTGCTTCTCCCTCTCTCACTGCCCCTCCCCCCCCAGCTTGTGCTCTCTCTCTCTCTCTCTCGAATAAATAAATAAAATCTTTTAAAAAAGAAAGAAAGAAAGAAAGAAGATGAAGTCTGTTATAATATAGAGTTTTCTCAAAGAGGAATACTTATCCTGAGGCAAGAAGTGATTAGCACTAAGTATTAGGAGAAATACTCAGCTCCTGAGTATCCGGGAACATGAAGGTTGGTGGGTCTTGGGGAAAGTGTGTGCATTTGTGCATTTGTGTCAGTGTCATCAAAGGAGCACGTGATTCAAGAACCGTACCCTTATGAGTTCATCTGTGTGACATAGAGTAGACAGAGAGAAAGAGAGTCCTTTCTACTCTTCCTCCCAGCCCTGGGAAGCAGCACTGATGGTCTGCATGGGTTTTAGTGGCGGTATATACTCATGTGTTTAGTGCACCACAGATCCTAGGAGTGAGGGAATAGAGCAATGAGAGCAAATACTCTGCCTCGCAAGACCGACCTCATGTGGCACCAATAGCTGCCCCAAAGAACAGGATGCTTCTCAGCTCACTTCTGTGGATGCTGAGGGAGTATAATTAAATTTTATGTTTTGGAGTTAGAACAAGTTGGGGTTTCTCATTTTTCCTGTAACCTTTGTATTGTTCTCTACCGTTGTGTAGGGTGTCCGATTTCTTTGATATCTTAGGACGTGCTCAGGAAGATAAAACAGCAATCTAATGAAACAAGACAGTGCTTTCCTTGAGGACTTTGGGATGTTTCCTCTGACACTGGACCTGGGGACAGTCTTTCTATCAGGACTAAGCTTTTAGTGGTTACACATTATCTGGTTGTTGGTCCCACCAAGTCTTTGCTGCCATCGTGAGGCTCTGAGAGGTTCACATGCCCTGTTCCCTGAATTCGTCCTGTTCACAGCCCAGCAATTCTTTCCATACCTTGGGGGAAGTTTGGTTTCTCTTTGCCAGTTCAACTCTAATTCTATGCCTGGTCCAGGCAACCCACCCTACGTTTTCCTGAGTCTTCACCTGTCATCTAATCCATTCTCCCTCTCCCAGTGATGAGACAAAAACAGTAGGAAAGACTTGATGGTGGCTATTTCAGAGACGGACCTCTGACCCATACTAGGTGGGTGGCTTGGAACACATCTCAAACTCTTTGAGTCTGTTTTTCTTCTCTAATTTGTTTTAAGAATTAAACGTGTTAATGTATCCAAAAACACTTTACGAAGTTTAAAGTACTTATGATAGAAATAGTAGACATTATTATACACAACTTAGATTCAGCAGTCCCCACCATGTCTAAATTTTAGGATTCTGCAAGTAATAGATCTAGTCACACTTTGAAAACACCCCACTCACTTTTATCTGCTTCATACCAAGAAAATTATCTATTGATTTCTTCCCAAGTCTATGAACTCATTTAAGAGCATATGCAAGCACAGTCGTTTAAAAATATTTTGTCATTACAGAAAGTGTGGTAATTATTGGCTTAGATTGAAGAACTTTGGAAAATGAGACAAGAGAAAGAAATGCAATCAAAACATTACATGAAAGACCACATCCTGTTCTATCCCAAGGTACATTCATGCAGGAAGAGAAGGGAGGGATGGGGTTGTGAAGGATTCAGAGTGGTTCCAAAGGGCATTCAACAACTGATTGGGATGTGAGGCAATGCACTTTTTCACACTTCTTGAACAATTTAGGATCCTCTCCTTGTCTAGAGTAGGAAAAAGCAAGGGATCTTATGTTTCCAATTGCAGAGAGGCTCATGCGTAATAGAGGCCCTCTAACCATGTGTTGCATGCATGAATGTTTTGTCAATTTGGTCTTTCAAAACCCTGGGTCTGACTAGAGAAATAAATTGTTTCCAGAAACTGAAGAGCAGATGTTCCCAAGTTAAGAACCTTTATTCTCAGAGTGTCTTGAAATGCCTTGGAATAAGAATTCATGTAAGGAAAGACAGGAGATGGGAGAATCTTCCAGAATGCAGCCTGAGGAGACTCCTGAGGACAGAAGTCATTGAACATGACTTGTTCTTACTGTTGGTGTCTATGCTATAAGGAAACTTGGCAGGGGAGTCTGAGAAAACAGCTGAGCAGAAGGAGTGCGTGTGTGTGTGTGTGTGTGTGTGTGTGTGTGTGTGTGTGTGTTAGTGGAGGCAGAAGGAACTGCACTGTGTTAAATGTTTTATATGATTTTATTCTTCTCCTACCAACCGCATGGGGTAGGTATCACTATCCCTTTTCTTCATTCATTTAAAAAATTGTGGTAAAACCATATAACATAAAATTTACCATCTTAACCTTTTTTAAGTGTACAGCTCAGTTATTGTATTTACATCATTGTGCAACCCTTACCTCCATCCATCTCCAGAACCATTTCCATATTGCAAAACTGACTCTCTGTACCCATTAAACAACACCCCATTCTCTCCTCTCTCCTGCCCCTGGAAACCACCCTTTTACTTTCTGTCTCTGTGAAGTTGATGACTCTGGGGACATCTTACAAGTAGAAACATACATGTTTGTTGTGACTGACTTATTTCCCTTAGCATAACATTTTCAAAGGTCATCATACTACGGCATGCAAAAGATTTTCCTTCTTTTCTAAGGCTGAAGGATGTTTCAGTATGGATTACTGTCCCTTTGTGTAGATTAGGAAACAGACAGTGAAGTTCAAATACTTCCCTGCAGAAAATCAGCAGAGTAGCTAGAATTTGAACCCAGGAAGGCTGGCTCCAAACTCTGTGTTCTTTCTACCGTGTTCAGCTGCCTCTTCAGAGGATTTATGAGTGTGTGGCTGGGAATCCTTCACATCTCCTAGAATCTCCTCCTATTTCCTGCCACTCCGTCATATTTTATGGCATGAAGGTAATTACTCCAAAGAAGGTATATGAAATAAACCCAAGAGTTACCCCACAGAGACCACCGGTCTGCTACTTTGTGTGCTTGTTCCATCAAGAAAAAAAGAAAAGTTTAGTCAACAGTCCTATGCCGTGCCTTTTTAAAGGTACGCTTGTAATGTCATGTCCAGTCTCTCCCCAGTGCATATCTGGGGAGGGGAGGGGCTGAGGATGATGGCGATGTATGGGTGAAGCCTATGTACTGAGCAAAGCAGATCAAAAGCCCGTAGGAATGTCCGCAGTATATTGCTAAGTGAAGAAACTAAGCTGTAAAGTGTTGTGTGTAGTATGAACCCATTTTAGAACTACGAAGAAACAAAAGGCATATACACGGGCTAGCAGGTGTGTGTGTGGGTTGCTGTGGGGGGGCAGGGCTCTAATCAAATATGACTACTCGGTGTTCAGAGAGTAGCTCTCAAAAATGTGTAGTTGATGCAGGAATGTGACCTCACATTAAGAATGCTGGTATGCCAGGAAAAATTGCCAAAGGTCCATTTTTATTTATTTATTTATTTTAAAGATTTTATTTATTTATTCGACAGAGATAGAGACAGCCAGCGAGAGAGGGAAGACAAGCAGGGGGAGTGGGAGAGAAAGAAGCAGGCTCATAGCAGAAGAGCCTGATGTGAAGCTCGATCCCATAACGCCGTGATCACGCCCTGAGCCGAAGGCAGACGCTCAACTGCTGTGCCACCCAGGTGCCCCCAAAGGTCCATTTTTAAAAAGGCTCCTAGAACCCCCAGGACTAACTGTAAATATCACTAGTAGAGTAATCTCAAACTCTACGGTGACTTGCATAGTATATCTCCACATGCAATGTTTATCGCCATCTTTCAGAATATTTCACCAGTCCACTCACCCACTTTCTCTCCTTGACATCCAACCAGGTTGGTCTTTTCTCAGTTCCCTAAATAGGTCAAGGTCTTTCCTGTCTTAAGTCCTTGGCATGTAGTATTTCCTCTGTGTGGGATTCATTTACCCCATTCTATCTGGCTGGCTCCTTTTAATCATTGGGTTTCAGCTTTCATGTCACCTTTTCAGAGGTCTTCCTTGGGCACCATAGTAGAGTAGGTGGCTTTCCTTCCTGATAGTCTACCTCAGCCCTTCAGTTTCTTGCACAGCCCTTCTAAAACTTGCAATCATTTTATGGGGCACCTGGGTGGCTCAGTTGGTTGAATGTCTGACTCTTGGTTTCAGCTTAGGTCACGATCTCAGGGTCATGGGATCAAGCCCTGCATGGAGCTCCATGCTCAGTGGACAGTCTGCTTGAGATTCTCTCTCTCCCTCTTCCTCTGCCCCTTCCCTGCCCCTCATGCTTGCTCTCTCTCTCTCTCTCTCTAAAATAAATAAATAAATAAATCTTTAAAATATTTAAAACTTGCAATCATTTTATGTATTCATCCTGTTCCTGTTTTTGCTGTCTCCTTCCCTGGGTAGAAGGTAGTTGAGGAGCTATGGCCATCTTGCCCATCATTACACACTTAGTGCCCAATACATAGTAAGTTCTCAGTATGTGTTACTGAATGACTGCACTCAATGCCAGATGTGCAAATATGTGGTATAGCAAAGAAATGATCACCAGTCCGGAGCACAGAGGCTGTTCCATAAGTACTTCTCAAATTTTTGAAAAGGAGATTTGAGGCCATTGTGGGAGAAGAAAAGGCAAATGAAGGAATGAGGCTCCTCGTCTGCTTGTGGTGAGAATTCACAGAACTGACGATTTGTGTTGAGGTCAAAGAGAACCCACAAGCCATTTGGGACCTGGAGATGGGCAGGTCGAGGGTGATACAGGTGGAATCTCAGAATGAGGACAGAAAATTGTGGGTCCAAAAGAGTTCACATTTGGATGCCAAGAGCTGGAGTCTTTTGGAGATTGACTTGCTGAGAGACCTTCCTCCCATGGCGTCCCATACGTGGCAGAAAGAGGTGTTTCTGTTGGGCACAAGTAGAGCTGGCTGCAGTATAGTGCAGAGGATGGAGCTGGTGGCCATCAGAGACCAGGCCAGTAGGCAGGATCAGGGACTCTGAAGCACAGGAATCACATGGTGCGGACTCAGCCGGATGGTCCCGGGCCAGGAGTTCACTGGGAAGGTGCCCTTGCCTGGAGCCCCAAAACTTCTGCATTTAACACTCAAACGTTGAATCTCTGCTATCTTCTCTGAAAGAGAAGGTAGGAAGCTGCAGCCCACAAATCCAATCCTAAAAAACGAAAAGCTAGACTAGGGAGAGAGATTTGAGCTCTACCAACTTTTGTATATAATCTGGGTGCATGAAATTTCTCAGGGCTGTTGGGGACAAAAAGCTGCAAGCAGCTCTACCTCAACCCAACATCTATGAGAAAGAGAACAATCAGAGGTGGGAGGTGGGCTTATACTCTGAAGCACTGCTGCATGGTGTAGCTGGTCCGGGTTTCCTGTCCCTTGCTCCGGCCCTTGCCATGACTCTGTGAACCCCTCTGACCTTCCAAACTTTCTCTGTGAAGTGGGTGGGATGACTAGTTCCCCTTTAGAGATGAGAAGACAGATTCAGAGGGGTTGGAGAGCTGAGACTAGATCTTCCCACTTACTGCCCAAATTATTCACTCCGTGTCTCCCAAGGTTTTTAAAAGAAGAGGGGTTGGGGCTAGAAAAGAAATCTGTTGAGGTGTGTGCCTGATGTTGGCTCTCAGCTTTGTGGGTTTTGATGTTTGGGTGTTTTTGCTGGAGGTAAAAGAAAAGAATTGCTTCCTGAGCTGGTCTCTCTGTGATGTAGATGTTTTTCTATTATTCCCTGGAAAATGTGCACCCTGGCTCCCCAGGTTTTGGAGAGGGTGTGAAGGAAAAGGAGGCCCCCTTCTCTGGCAGGCAGCATTGGGGAATCTAAGGCTCTGACCTGGATGCTGTGTGCTCTCCTTAATTAATGCAGGACCCCCCGCGTCCTTCCAAGGGGAACTCGTGGCACCGGAGTTTGCACTTGTCTAGAGCTTAAATGCTAAAGGACTTAGATTCAGAGAGGTGGCACTCTGGTAAAACTGATAAGATCAATTTTGCAGAACTAAAGTGTAGCATCAACCCAGGCTGTGAAGTTTCTCAGTCATTTGTGATCCAAAATTCTTCTGCTAAAGACACCCATTTTATGTGAAGTTTTTATGCGATGTGATATTACAAATAAATATCACAGTGAAAACAAGTGACGATTTTAGAACATTTTTTTCCCCAATCAGCAAGCCCTCACCCCCATTCTTTTCAGGCCTTGCCAGGAAAATTCCTGCCACCGTTGAAAATCCCTTGGTATTTCGTACAGAGCAAGGATGGAATGCCCTACGGCAGTGATTCCTGAAGACGGGGTCCTGAGTAAGCTGTGCCAGATAGCTGGTGAGATTGTTGAAAATCAGATTCCTGAGTTCCACTTCCTGAGGAGTTGGTCTGGTTGGTCTGATTGGCCTAAGTCTTCTGTACAGCTACAGGGGCCCCCAAGGTGATTCACCCAGATTTGGAAGCTAGTGGTCTAGGTAAAGCAGAGGGCTCTGGCAGAAGCATTAACTGCACACACAGCCTCCTTGGGTCCTTTCCTCCCATCACTTCCTGCAAGACCAACCCCACCCCTCTAGGTCCACTGCAGAAAATCCTCAAGTCAGTAGCGTTTCTCCACCCAGCTGAGTCCCTACTAATGAAGTAAAATGTAGCACTTAAAACAAAAGTTCATTTGCAGAAGCCCAAAGGAAGGGAATTCAATTAATGTGAAAATGTGCTCACGTAACTCACCACCCATTCTACTAAGCGGCTTTCAGACCTGTCATCCGAAGTGGGAAGAGCTTCTGCTAGCCAGATAGAAACCGGGTCACAAAGAGTATGAAATTCGAGGCTTTTCCCCGGCATCTCTTAGCTCAGATGTCCAGGGACGGAGAAATAGCTGCAGCCCACCCATGGACTGTTGGGATTCAGCAGAGCTCATTAACCTTCAGGAGAGCTGTCTTCATCCCCACAGGCTCACCGGGTTAGGGTCTGCCATGGCCAGATTCACAAATGCACTGGTTAGAAATGTAGTGTTATGGCTGAATTTCCATCCTCAGTTCCCTGCTGTTTTCTCCTGGTTCATATTCTTACTGGGGGATCATGTAGATGGAATCTTGAGCCCTCATGCCTTTCAAGAGCCCTACATCTGAATTTCTCATCGCCTGCTGGCCATTCCTTGAGTCAGAACACATTATCCGCCACCGCAAACAGCTCTTCCCTCTGGACTTGCTCTGTGCCCCCACACATCCTTCCCAGGCTCCTTTCCTCCTTAACTCCCCTTCCACCACCTCTAGTTTCATCATTGACTGCCAGGCCTCCGCAAATCCTCCTGCCACTGGTGTCATTCCCTGTTCTGCTCTCTCACTACCATCCTCACGGTCAGAATCCTAGCTATCTCCTTCATCACACTTTTTCCTCAACTACTGATATGATTGATCACTGGCTCTCGCTGCTCCAAGCCTGTCCCTTCTCACAATGTGGCTGTGTCATTCTTAGTAAAGCTTCACTTTACATGTCACTCATTCCCCAGTCCACAAACTTGGCCCTTGCAGATTTCCAAATGTCCTATTTCTCAAGCCTTACTGCCCCCTCTTCTCCTACCCATACTCTATGTACGCACCAGCTAACTCTACACACTCCCTGTAACTCCCCACCTCTAGGCCGTGGGAAGTGCTGTCTTTCTTTTAGACTGTCTTTCTTCCAATTTTTGACTGCAGAAATCCACCAAGTGCCACTGAAGTTTGCTGGATGTCCTTTCTCTATCTGGATAAGGGATGGCTGCCTCTTTGGTTAAATGTGACACACAGAACTTAGGGGGAAATGTGATGTACTATTTCCAGAGTTACACACAAGCCCACAGACGTACCAGTGTAATAGACACACAAATGCACACAGCAATGCCATTTTTCAAATCCACACTTGTCTTTGATTGCTGGGATGAGGTGGCAGAAATGTAGCGATGATCTGTTAGCTGGCACCAAGAACATGTGAAACAGATAATAGGGTAGAGGAAGGGGGTGGCGGAGCAAACATTTCCAGATTTAATCTTGGGTTTGTTGCCTTAACAACTTGATGTAGATTTCAAAGAGGTAGCCTTTTTTCTTAATAATCCTTTTGGAAGCCAGAGTTGTCATAACAATAGCACTGAAAATAGCCAGCCCTCTGACAAATGGCCTTAACCACTGATGTTTCTCTTCAAGAAAGGCCTGTAGAACCCTGGGATCACGACCCAACGTAGGGAAAGAGAACAGGTAATTTGTGCCAAAAGCAAAGGGCTTGTGCCCCATGTCTGTGATGGCAAATTTCAAGCCCAGACACCGAGACTGACGAATGTTGTTCCCACTTCCCCAATCTGTTCCATCAGCAGCTTTTCATGATGGGGCAATGTCTTAGATGCGTTTTTAAATTTATATAATATGCTTAAACAAAAGGTTAAACTGTATGGAAACTTTTTTCTTTTTCTTAAAAGAAAATTTGGAGTTGTATGATTCTCAGCCACTGGCCCATGGCCTAAACTAGTCTGATTAACTTGGCATCTTGCTTGCCTTTGTCTCTCTTCCCAGCTATAGCATTCCCTCCTTGGCTTTTCTCTCTCTTTTCTTTGCTCCCATGGTCTCCAGCAAGGAATTTACATGGTCACAAGAGTGCAAGTATGATTCGTTTGCAATCTGCGGCTCTAGATTATGAATGCTCCCTGATCCCCACGTTTCTCTTTCTTCTGTCCTGCCCGTTAAGGATAAACTCTGAGCCTATAACGAAATGCCACAGGCTGGGTGGTTTATAAGCACAGAAATTTATTGCTCACAGCTCTGGAGGCTGAAAGTCTGAGATCACAGCACCAGCAGGGTTGGGTGAGAGCCCTCTTCGGGGCTGCAGACTTCTCATTACCTCCTTACATGGCAGAAGGGCAAGGGATCGCTCTGGAGGGTTTTTGACAAGAGCCTTAGCGCTGTTCATGAGGGCTCCACCCTCTGGACCTAATCACCTCCCAAAGACTCCTCCTCCTAATACTGTCATTTTGGGGGTTAGAATATCGACATATGTCTCTAGGGGCACACGAACATTCAAACCATCGCATGCTCGATGAAGGCAGAACAAGTATTTATCGACTGGGGTGTCCGTGGGGTGCATTCAATTGCATGACATGTCCCAGCTGATCACTTTCCCGGCAAGGGCAAGCATCTTAGGTAGGGTATCACCCAGGGAAAGAGTGATGGAATAGTTTCTGCCCTGTCCCTGGCATTCAGCCTATGTGGACTTGGATCACATTTCACGGACGTTAAGTCGAACGGCTAGTCCGTGGAAAACCTTTTGTACAGTCTTCATGTGGTTCAAGTCCTTCCAAACAGAAGTGGAAGGTCTTGAAGTAGGAAGCAATGGATAGTGTGTTCCACTGGGCTGGGGGCAGTGCACCACGTGAGGAGGACGGTGTCTAAACCATTAAGCTATCTCCTTAAAAGTGTGAGCAAAGTTGGGGTGCCTGAGGGGCTCAGTTGGTAAAGCAGCCTACTCTTGGTTTTGGATGACGTCATGATCTCAGGGTCGGGATATTGAGGCCTGTATTGGGCTCCATGCTGGGCATGCCTGCTTCAGATACTCTCTCTCTCTCTTCCTCTGCCCCTCCCAGACCTCTAAATAAATAAGTAAATAAATAAATAATAAAGTAAAAGTGTGAGCAAAGCTCAGGCTTCTGTATCCTCTCACCTGTGGGTTCTAACATTCAGGTGGGTTGTGAATATAGAGAGAAACGTGTGCATTAAGAAGCCCTCGTGAAGCTTCTCTGTTTCTCAGATTCTCCTGGGGAGCCATTGTTGGTCATTTCATCTTTTTAATGCGAGTTTTAAGATTCTTGGGGAAGAGAAAAAGAAATGGCTTTCTGGTTCCTTCCCACTGGGATACCTTCCAAAGAAATAGTGGGGCTGAAAAATGCAGAGTGGGCCATAAATTCTAAAACACCCCAGAATGTGTTGAGTTCAGAGTCAGTGCTGGAAAAATTTATCTAAATCATAATTTCTCCAAAAGGGGAAAACACCCCAATCATACCAAAAACACAAATAAAATACAAATTTTGTGCACATTCAAATTTAGAGTTCTTAAATGATTTTCTTGGATGCTGCTACATGCCATATATCACCCATATTTCTGGTTTCCAGGTGGGAAGAGGGAAATAGTATGCTAATGAATTATAGGTTTGATTCAAAGTAAAAAAAAATGTTTTTCAGTCGGTTTTCTTCAGTTCTGTTTATTTTAAATCCAATTATTGTCCTGCTCTGTCACAAAATGCAACATTTGTCATTGTTTTATAGGTTTGGTTTTGCAAGGCCAGTGCTCAGGAGGCTGTTTATTTCCTCCTACCTACCTTTCCTGCAATTAGGATACATGGACAACAAGTGGATGATAATACCTTACAGGTCGGCAATATAAAATGTTGTTAACAAAGAGAAAACTGGAATGTTTTCGATTAGATTTTGCTTTTAAGTTACCATCCCCCCAAGTAGCTTATCACACAAATTGCAACGCAATAACCTTCTATAATACTACTAGTCGCCATGCTGTAAACTGGTGTATTTTGTAGAATGACATAATATAGAATACAAAATTCCTAACTGGAATTCGTTCTTATTGTCCTTGCCTTCATTTCCCTCTTTGTGCTACTACTTTATTGAGGAGTAAACGATCAGAGAGCAAGAGTGTGGTAGCAGGGGCAGGAGCAAGAAAGAAAGGAGGATCAGTAGGAGATCCTTCAGTGAGCTGGCCACAGCTCTGTGTGGCCAATTGTTCCATCTCACGTGGCTGTCCTCTAAGAAGCTATGTAGTCATGTTGCAGGACAACCCATCTAGAAGGGGAAGAGGGAATTGTCTACCTGTTCTTATATACCACTTGTCCAAGGTAAACCTCATGGAGGTTAATGTCCAGAACTTTTGGATTGTACGTGTTATTCTTATATCCCTGGCCAATGTGTTCCCTGATGAACCTTGGCTATCTTACTGACTCTTGGGCTGTTGTCAGTAATCTAGGCATCCAACCTGCTCCTTGGAAAATGACAGACTGTCAGATTAAAGACACTCTTCATCAACTATGGAAAGGAATATCAGCTGCTGATCAAGAGGTCTAAGTCACTTACACAGAAGTCCTTTTTGATTCACATACCTCACAATGCAGCTACCTCAGAAAGGGGCTTTTCTTGGTGCTTCCTAAGTAATGATCAAGATTAAAGGGAAAAAAATTAGGTCGACAGGAATATTTGGGATTCCACTCTGACTATTCCAAGTGTGATCCTTTCTTTCCCCTAACAGCAACTCCAGACTGGACTGGTTGGTGCACCAAGCCAAAAGGGGCCTGGGAATTCAATTTATTTCTGATTCTGCCACCTGGATGCTCTAGTGGGATTACCATGATCCTAGATGATAAGGATAATGATCATAAGGATATCCTTACTGTCAAGGATATCCAGGATAAGGATAGTGACCATTTGGTTGAGTATACTGCTCACTGAGTCCCGGTACAGTGACCCATGTGGGGGATATACGAGATCTCTGTAAGTTTTATGAGACATCCCTTGTGTTTTTTGCATGTGACCTTTCTGGATGAAAGGTCTGTGTGCAAGTAGGGAATGATTGTATAAAAGATGAAGTTATACCTACTGGGAATGGGAAATTTTAAGTTCATTACGGTAGAGGGAGAACAACTCTGACACCTGGGGAGGAAACATCTTTGATTCCAGGGTGTATAGTGGATGAGGACATTAGTGACCTTTCAGAATTGCCCTTAGGAGCTTTCCCACTGGTGCGGCTCTTCCAAACAATTGGAAGCACCTTAAATTTAACTGACCACTGGGTCTGCCATCCCCCACCAGAGAGCTCTGACCTCTGACCACTATTCCCTTTAATGTCACCAAGAAGTCTTTTGAAAACAGCAGGGAATGAATCTAACTCCTAATCCTCTCACCTAGAACACCCCTGAACCCCAATTCACAAAGATTAGCCATTCTATGAAGTGGATGGATGCCACTTGGTTAGTGGTGTGCACAAATGGGGCAGGTTATACTGTCTCCCTATAGGCTGTGCCTCTAAAATCAAGGACTAGACTCAATTATACAAACTGAGCTGGGCACTTTAAAGCCCAACAGCCACCCAGAAGGCCATCTTAGAGACACTGTCAACTTGTGTCCCTGACTGAAATGGGACCCACTTTGGGGCCTCAACAATTGTAAGCAACACATTCCTTCTGGGGCACCATGTGCCCTCCCGGGACTGTATTTCTTGTGTGGAAGCCAGGCATTAACTCTCCTCAAAATACAATGACCTTCACTTTAGAGATGGTTTTCCTTCTGCACAGGAAAGGAAACAATCAACAAAACTAAAAGGCAACCTATAAAATAAGAGAAGATATTTGCAAATGTCTTATCAGATAAAGGACTAGTATTCAAAATCTATAAAGAACTTATCAAACTCGACACCCAAAAAAACAAAAAATCCAGTCAAGAAATGGGCAGAAGACATGATTAGACGTTTCTCCAAAGAAGACGTACAAATGGCCAACAGATACATGAAAAAATGCTCAACATCACTCAGCATCAGGGAAATACAAATCAAAACCGCAATGAGATACCACCTCACACTGATCAGAATGGCTAAAATTAACAACTCAGGAAACAACAGATGTTGGCGAAGATGTGGAGAAAGAGGAACCCTATTACACCGTTGGTGGGAATGCAAGCTGGTGCAGCCACTCTGGAAAACAGTATGGAGGTTCCTCAAAAAGTTGAAAATAGAGCTACCCTATAATCCAACAATTGCCCTACTAGGTACTTATCCAAAGGATACAAACATAGTCATTCAAAGGGATATATGCACCCTAATGTTCATAGCAGCAATGTCCACAATTGTCAAAATATCGAAAGAGCACAGATGTCCACTGACAGATTAATGGATAAAGAAGAAGTAGGATACATATACAGTGGAATATTACTCAGCCATCAAAAAGAATGAAAGCTTGCCATTTGCAATGATGTGGATGGAACTAGAAGGTATTATGCTAAGTGAAATAAGTCAGTCAGAGAAAGACAAATGCTGTATTATTTCACGCATTGGTGGAATTTAATAAACAAAACAGATGAACATAGGGGAAGGAAAGGAAAAATAAAATAAGAGGAAAACAGAGAGGGAGGCAAACCATAGAAGACTCTTAATTATAGGAAACAAACTAAAGGTTGCTGGAAGGAAGTGGGTGGTAGAATGGGATAATTGGGTGATGGGCATTAAGGAGGGCACTTGAAGTAATGAGCTCTAGGTGTTGTATGCAACCAAAAAATCACTGAATTCTACCTCTGAAACTAATAATATAGTATGTGTTAATTAAATTGAATTTAAATAAAAATGAAAAAATATATTGTGTATATACTTAGGAGTGGAATTGCTCTATCATATGGTAATTCCATATTTAACTGTTTGAGGTACTGCCAAGCTGTTTAGTGTACTGTATTTTCCAAAGTGGCAGTGACATCTTACATTCCCACTAGTACTGTTACAAGGGTTCCTCACCAACCCTGGGTAAGGTTATTTATTCTTTTTTATTCTGCCTCCATAACGAGTGTCAAGTGGTATCTCATTGTGCTTTTTATTTGTATTTCCCCCATGGCTAATGATGCTGAGCATTTTTTGTGTGTGTACTTACTGGCCATTTGTGTATCTTCTTTGGAGAAACATTTATTTAGATACTTTGCCCATTTTTAAATTGGTTAATTATCTTTAATTGGGTCATTTATTATTGAGTTGTTTTATATACACATAATATATATGTTTATATATATAATTTGTTTTGTTATACACACACACACATCTAATACATATTGCGTATATATTAGATATAACCCCTAAAAAGGTATATAATTTGAAAACAGTTTTCTTCTATTATGTGGACTACCTTCACTTTCTTTTCTTTTCTTTTTTTTCCTTTTCTTTCCTACTCTACTCTTTTCTTATTTTCTTTTCTTTTCTTTTTTTTTTTTCCACTTTCTGGAAGCTACCCTTGGAGGCACAAAACTTTCTCATTTTGGTGATGCTCTGTTTTTTTAGTTTTTCTTTTATTGCTCATGATTTTGTGTCACATTTACTTTTTGGAGTTTTAATCTAATGAACAATACTGAGCACCTTTTCATGTGCTTATTTGCCATTTATATTTCTTTGGTGAAATATCTGTTCAAATCTTTGCTCTTTTGTTTTTATTGGTATTTTGTTTTCTTATTTTTGAGTTGTGAGTATTCTTTCCATATTTTGGATACAAGTCCTTTATCAGTTGTTTTGTAATTATTCATTCCGTAGAGGTGGCTTGTTTTTTTAATATTCTTCATAATGCATTTTGAGTTTTTTTAAGATTTTCTTTATTATTTTGAGAGAGAGAGAGAGAGAGAGAGAGAGAGCATGAGTGGGGGGGAGGGGCAGAGAGAGAGGGAGAAGCAGACTCCCTACTGAGCAAGGAGCCTGGTGTGGGGCTTGATCTCAGAGCCCTGAGGTTATGACCTGAACTGAAGGCAGACAGTTAACTGACTGAGCCACCCAGGTGCCCCGTAATGCATTTTGAAAAGCAAAAGGTTTTACATTGATGTAGTTCAAATTATAACCTCGAAAATATGATTCTTATTTTTGGTATCTTATCTAAGAAATTTTTGACCAGGGGCGCCTGGGTGGCACAGCGGTTAAGCATCTGCCTTCGGCTCAGGGCGTGATCCCGGTGTTATGGGATCGAGCCCCACATCAGGCTCCTCTGCTATGAGCCTGCTTCTTCCTCTCCCACTCCCCCTGCTTGTGTTCCCTCTCTCGCTGGCTGTCTCTATCTCTGTCGAATAAATAAATAAAAAAAAAAAAAAGAAATTTTTGACCATCTAAGCTCATAGATATTATCTTCTAGAATTTTTATGTTCTAAGTTTCACGTTTAGGCCTGTGACCCACTCTACAACTTTTATGTAGGGTGCATGAGGTGGATCGGGGTCCTTTTTCTGCACGTGGATATCCTACGGTTCTAGCACCACGTGTTGAGTACTATCCTTTCTCCACTGAAATGGCTTTGCAGTTTTATGCCTGGTTTTTAGCAATTTGACTATGTTCTTTAGTGTGGTTTTCTTCATGTGTCTTCTGCTTAGGGTTTGTTGAGCTTTTCAGATCTGTAGGGCTTGAGTTAGTTCTTCTCAAGCTTGGAAAATTTTAGGCCATTACTTGTCTCCTTCCCCCACCCCACAACGTCCTACTGAGATTTCAGTTACATGTATGTCAGACTGGTTGATAGAGTCCTATATCTCACTGAAGCTCTGTTCATTTATTATTATTATTATTTTGTTTGTTTGTTTTGGTATTTTTTCTTCATGTGTTCATTAGTGATAGTTCCTGCTGCTATGGCTTAAAGTTCACTAATATTTTCTTCTGCTTTGTGTAACCTGCTCTTATTCCATCTAGTGTGTTTTTTATATTTAGAAGTTCAATACGAGTATCTTTTATATCTTTAATTTTTCTCCTTATCATGCTCATGTTTTCTTTGCTTCCTTGAATATATGGAATACATTTATAGTAGGTATTTTAATGTCCTTGTCTACTAATTCTACAATCTTTGTCATTTCTGGGTCTGTTTCTATTGATTGATTTTTCTTCTGATTATGGCCCATATTTTCCTGCTTCTTTGAAATCCTAATGCTTTGTATTGGATGCTAGACATTTGAATTTTATGTTTTTTGGTGCTTGTTTTTTTGGGGGGGTGTTTTTTTGAGGGAGTTATTCTTTTAAGTACTTCTGTTGTTATTTTGGAGTACATTTCATTTAATTGGAAACTGCCTGATGCTTGAGAAGTTTAATTTTAAGTTTTGCTAACCAGGTGTTAGGGACTGAAAGTTTGTGTCCCCTCTAGATTCATTTAGTGAAGTCTTACCCCCGATGAGATAATACTTCACTTCACGGTGGAGGATTTGGGTGGTAAGTAGGTTTAGATGAAGTCATATGGGTGGGGTTCCCATGATGGGATTAGTGTCCTTGTAAGAAGAGGAAGAAACACCAGAGTGCTCTCTTTCCACATGTGGGGATAGGAAGAAGGCAGCCATCAGCAAGTCAGGAAGAGAACTCTCACCAGCCACGGATGGCACTTTGGTCTTCGATTTTTCAGGCTCCAGACTGTGAGAAATAAATGTCTGTTGGTTAAGCCACTGATTCTACGGTATTTTGCTGCAGCAGCCCAAGCTGACTAAGACAACAGGGCCAGAATGGACTTCACACTTCGCTGCACTACTGAGGCAATTCCCTGCTGAGGACTCTAGTCAATACTCTCTGTATCCAGAGGTCTTTCTACTTCAGCAAACAATTTCTATTTCTGGGGTTTGTTCCACCTGCTCATTTTTTAGTGTTTTCACTGCTGATATGATAGTCTCTTCTCATTCACGCACACATCAATGCTTAGTTAA
This sequence comes from Ursus arctos, assembly GCF_023065955.2. Lineage (NCBI taxonomy): Eukaryota > Metazoa > Chordata > Mammalia > Carnivora > Ursidae > Ursus > Ursus arctos. The sequence goes on along the minus strand of NW_026622997.1, from coordinate 11,056,811 downwards.
GCACTTAAGATGAATTTTTTGAAGATTTCCTAAGTTCTCTGTTCAGTTCTCTTTCCTCTAGTACCCTGCCCTGAGAAGTTTAGCAAATCCATCTTATCAAAATATTAAACTTGTGTCCTTAGCTCAGGGATACCACTGGGCTCTGTCTGAGTTCCCCCTCCTTGCAAACTCCAAGTATCAAGGTGAACAATCACTTTATTTGCCTCCCTTCTTTCAGAGATTGCTGTCCTGGGATGCCATTTATCTGATGACATATATTTTGTACAGTTTTTTAGTTACTTAAGGTAGAAGGGTGAAGCAGGGTTCTGTTAACCTGCTATAGCTAGACGTAGAAGTTAGCATCTCAGCCTGAAGGGAGTGCTGGGGGAAGCTGCTGGTTTCTGTGTACTGCAAGAGCTAGACACTGGAGAAGCTATAATTGTTGCCAGAGTCTGGTGCTGGCCAACCTGCCCACATTGCAAGATCTGGGCACTGGGGAAGCCATGTATGCTACAGGAGCCGGTCCTGAGGAAGCCATACGTGTTGGAGGAGTCTGGCAAGCAATCACACCAAAACCAGGAAGCAAAATCCTTTCTTCTTACAATGTCTCTCCAATGCCCTCTACTGACAAAGTTTAATATCGTGCCATCTAGCAGAGGAATACTATTTAAGGGACCCATATCCATTTTCCCGGAGCAGGTAATGAAGTATGAATTTAGAGCCAAGAGGTAATAGATTGATAACTAGAGTATACATTGTGGAGGATTGCTGCCTACTGGTATTTCAAAATTATGTGGCCATCTGGTAAGTTCAGATCTATAACATCAATTAAATGCTTTTCATGAAAAATTTTCAGTTTGAGTTTTAGATGACTAAGATTTATTTAGTTCTAAGAACAGGATAGTGGCTTCATCTATTCCTAGCAAAGAACAAAAAACTTTAAAATAGCATGCTATATTCATCTCCATTTTCCCTTATTATTTGGTAGAAGAGAAAAAGAGGAGAGGAAGGAAAGTGATGTTATTGAGATATTTCTATGTGCCCGGTACTTTGCATATATAATTATTTGAAACTCCTAAAACCACCCTATGAAGAAGGTTGGTCATATGCCACTTTAGAGATGAACAGATAAGGTGGGGGCAATTTGCATGGACAGGAATCTCCTGGGAAGGTTGTTAACAATGAAGATGATTTGACCAGCCTCACAGTTCCTAGTTTAGTACATTAGGGATGAGGTTTAGTAATGTACATTTTAAACAAACACCTAAGAGATTCTGGTTCAGGTAGTTCATGGGCCACATCACCTGGAACACTTATTTTGATAACTTGTTCAAGTTCATAAGGTCCAGGGGCATGCTTCAGATTGAATGGAGGACTACTTGTCCCTAACCATGTCCAGCCTTTCCTCCCTGCTACACCAGATGGTGCATTAGTAGTGAGAATGGAACAGTTATTGGGCATCAACTGGTCCATGCAAGAACTATGTATGAGTGAAGGAATCAGTTAATGGACAAAGATGTGTTTAAGAATAAGCCCAGAGCTAACAGACTGTGTTTCAGAAACGACATGTTATTGGAACAACACTGGCTGAGCTGGTTGACTCTTGTGATCATGAAATAGTTCCTTCCTTTAATCTCAGCTCCTTGATGGACTCTCAGTATGACCTTGGAAAAAATCAGTTAATGATCAGTAGGGGGTCTCCTCCTTGGTCTAGGGAGTTGATGGCACTTGATTATAAATTATACTATTAAATTGTCAGATAATGTGACAATTATATAATGGGAATATTCAATAATAAAAATTTCGAAGACTATCAGTTGTCAAAGAGATGTGATATCTTTCAAAGCTAATTCTCAAATGTTAATCAGTGATGCCTATTTTCTTGAGGGGTTCCAAATGAGATAATTTTAGATGTTTGCTTGTTGGGTGATGCATCACGCAGTATCTGGGATGAAGGAATGGAACTAAGTTGTGTTTTGGGTTGGGCAAGAACACCTAACTAATTTCAGAGCATTTGGAGGTCAATGTGTTATTAACTAGATTCATTCCACATGTGAGTCACTCCTTTAGTCTTGGTTCTGCCCTTGTTGTGCAAATGTGACATTCAGAGAAGCCTTATTTAAGTTATTGAGTATCTTTTTCTGCAAAAATAGAAACAGAGCATCTAAGGCAATGCAAGGTCTTGTGTCAATCAAATAAATGGGCCTGTAGATTCTGAATAAAACTTTGTATTAGGATTCCGACATCCCTGGCACATAAAGATTGATTTTTGTTTACCTCATTCAAAAAGGAACTCTATTAGAAAAGACCATAGTCTTTTCACAGGTAGAAAAAGTCAACTTCATAAAGTTTTTCTCAAATTAATTCATAAATGTTATGCAACTCCAACAATCATTTAACCAGATAAATTCATTGTAAGTATCATGTGAGAAAAAAAATAAATCAGAATGTCCAGGAACATTAAAAAAGAGGGAGAGAGATCTCTATGAGATATCAAAACATATTCTAAAGCTGCAAAAATTAAAACAATGTGATATCGCTGCATGGCTAGAAAAACAGATAATAAAACAGAATAAGAAGTCCAGAGATATACCCAAATGTATACAGGAATTTAGTAAATGATATAGGTGGAATTTTAATATAGTAGGTGAAAATAGGTACTATGGAAGTAATCATTTTGGATTACCTTGAAAATTATCTGGGAAAAATTGGATTCTCATCTTATATATTATATACACAGAAAACTAAAGATTAATGAAAATTTAGATGTTAAAAGGGGGAATTATAAGAATTAGAAAAATATATGAGATTTTAAAAAATTTAAGTAAGGAAATCCTTCCTAAGAATGAATAAAGCCATCAAAGAAAAGACTGATAGATTCAAATCAGTAAGAAAACCAACAATCCAATGAGAAAATGGATAAAAGATACGAAGGAACAATTTTATAATAAGGGAAATACAAACAGTTCTCAAACTGTTTATCAACTGAATACCAAAATGATATTCAACCTCATATATGATAAGGAAAGTAGTCGTTGAAACTATAATGACACATCATTTTTTTGTCTTACCCGTTACATAGTAATACATGTTGCATTGGCTGAAAACTAGAAAACAGGCTCTCATAACATTTCTGGTGGGAATGTAATTTGGTATAGTCTCTATGGAGTGCAATTAGAAATACCTTTAAAAATGTAAAATGTTGGGATGCCTGCTGGCTCAGTCGGTTGAGCAGCTGCCATTGGCTTGGAGCATGATCCTGGGGGTCCGGGGATTGAGCCCCTCATTGGGCTCCCTGCTCAGTGGGGAGCCTGCTTCTCCCTCCGCTTGTGCTTGCTCTCTCTCACTCTCTCTCTCAAGTAAATAAATAAAATCTTTAAAAAAAAAGGTAAAATGCTGATCCCTTTGACCTTCTATGTATTTATCTTAAATGTACTCACATATGTGAAATGACTTACATATAAGGCTATCCACCAGAGCATTGTGTGTTGGAAACAATTTCTAATCCTGCTAATAGATGATAGATGTGGTATATCCATATTATGGAATACCATGCAGTCATTAAAAAGAAGGGGGCAGCTCTTTACATATTGCATATGGGAAATACATTGTTAATTTTTAAGAATATGCATAACAATGAATGTAGCATGTTGCTATTTGGGTAAATACAATGTATGCATGTATGTGTACGTGTACGCATGTGTGAATGCATATGTGTTTATGTGTAGTATATGTGTATATACAGGCTAACATATAAAATGTCTCCGAAAGATACACAAGGAATTGGTTACATTGGTTGCTTCAAAGAAGGTAAACCAGCAGATTGGAGGAGACCAAAAAGAAGGATTCTTACTTTTGGTGGTATCCTATTTGATACCTTGCATTCTGTGCCATGAAAATGTATCAACCACTTTTTTAATATGTTTTTTTTTTTTAATGGCCATGGTTAATAATAATTTTGTGAGAATGTCTAAGATGACCTAATCTCAAGATGGCTTCCACGGAACTGATTATCCCATTTGTCAATGGGTGGCAAGACTACAGTTGAAATGAGTATATATTTGTTTTTCTTTGTGTTGGTTCCTATTGTAAAGGATGACTATAAGTATTTAAGGAACAGTCCTTACATTTATGCAAAATACACTCTCATGTAGCATCCTAGTTTGGCCTCAGTGCCGTGTTGAGGTAGATACGAACCAGACACAGAGCCCAGGGTGCTATCCAAAGTCTCACCATTAGTCATAACAGAAATCCTCATTAGAACATAGATTTTCTGTCTCTTAACTAATGGTTTTCCTTACTATTCCTGCCAATATTATGGGAATTATGCTAATAATAACTACGATATGATTATCTGCTATACACCAGCCACTTAAATGTGCTATGTCACTCATTCTACCTGTTTTACCATCTTTATGTGTTTTATCATCGTTCATTTTTCAAATGAGAAATCTGAGCATCAGAGTTAAATAAATTGTGCAAATGCATGTGATACAAAATTAGAGCAGGGATTTGAACCCAGCTTTCTTAATTTTGTGCCTTTTTCCTTTTCTGCTGTATTACGCATCACTATTTTCAAATGAATACCTGGTGGTATGTATGTGTACCGCTCCCCTAAGTGAGATATTTTATTCAATGTCTACTGATCGAGTGCTTCTTCTTGAGCCAGGTGCTGTGCACAGAGCTGGGTTATGGCAGCTGTCGTCCTCCTGAGTACAAATGCAAGTGGGTGTCATCACCTGCAAGATACGATGGTCTTTTCACCTCTTTTCTGGCCTGGATTGTACTACACACCGAAGGCTCCACATGGTCAGCAGCAGCTCTGGCAGGCAGCACCCTAGAGCTTCTTGGTCACCACGTGATTTATTTTTATTTTTTCAAAATGAAAATGGCTTCATTGTTTTTGTTAATTTTAAAGATAATATATTATCTTGAAGTATAAGAAATGCAGATGCTAGAGAATGATAAAATGGAGAAAATTAAAATAACCCAAAAGCCTCTTGCTATGACCTAAGTCCTATTATCATTTTAACAAATACATGATCAGACTTCCTCCTGTGGATAGAGGAACATCGAGGCAGGCATTGTGTATATAGACTGAATCATTTTTGGGTGTTCTACTTTATCCCCACTTAATAAATCACAGCCAGCTTATGTCCTTAAATATAGGCTGCATCACAATCAACTTTAAAAGTGTACGGTGTTTTGCCATGTAGTTAAACTATGCTTAACTGATTTACTCCCCAGTTTTTGCTACTATGAAAGTGCTACAATGTAACCTTTTTACATACTATACACACATTTCCCATTCCTTTTTTTTTTTTTAAAAAAAGATTTATTTATTTATTTGAGAGAGAGAGAGCACGAGCAGGAAGGGCAGAGGGAGAGAAAAAAATCTTTAGCGGACTCCATGCTGAGAGCAGAGACGGAAGTAGGGCTCGATCTCATGACTGAGATCACAACCAAGGATTGGCTGCTCTACCGAATGAGCCACCCAGGTGCCCCTGCCCATTAATTCTGAAGGAGAGACTTCTGTGAGTGGAACTGCTGGATCACTTGTAGCTTTTCTGAATGAACTTGGAAACAGAAACTTGAGGTTGAGGTCCCATTATAGATGCCATTAATAAAAAGGATCTCCTGACTTTTCCAAATACTTCTTACGTAGTGTGTATTCCTGCCTTCAACATCCACACTTTCATTGTGGGTTTTTATATTTATTTATTTATTTATTTATTTATTTATTTATTTATTTATTTTGATCTTGCCTCTATCTCTACGCTGTCACTTCTACTGTTTTTCTTTATATAACATCAACCTTCTGGTGAAAAAAAAATAACAATAGTTACTTTGGAATTTGTTTTATCATAATTTTTCTTTTAAAATGGATTTCCATTTGTTATGTCTGATTTTTCTTAGTGGAGACAGCAGAGGTCTGCTCAGAGCCGCGTAACGAAGCCATCTGTGTGTACGGAAAAGCAGAGACAATTAAAACCTGTTGACAACTTTGGGCAAAGCTGTGGGCCTCATGTTCTGTAATTTATGTGAAAAGCTGAAGAACAATCAGTTCAAGCTGGTTCTTCAAAAAGGCACAGCCTGTAACATGCTTTTGGCAGTTCAGCATCTTTGCACCATAGCAAAGGGGTATCCGAGTCCAATGAATTCTGAGATGTGCAGAGGAGCTCATGGACAGGGCCCACGAAAACAAACATACATGTTGCCATGAAGAGAGAATGGAAGCTGCTGCTGGGCTTTTTTTTTTTTCCTTCCAGTTTTTCGTGTAATTCCGTTTCTCTAACAGACTAGCATATGCACAGTACTCCCTTCCCGTTGCTCAGTGCTGTTTTATGTCAGAGAACGAGGAGCCCGTTCTGATACCTGCTGTGGGGCTTGTCATCAGGGTTAAGGACACCAAAGGTGGCCAGGGTGCCGGGGGAGGCAGTGATCTGTAGAAAGGACTTTATGTTCAATTCTCAGCTCTGTTCCCTCCCTCAGCACCCTGGGCAACGCTCTGTTTCCTACTTTTTTGAAGAAGAGAAAAATCATACCTGGCTACAGATATATGATGTTTGGAGGTCATATATATGAAATTGCTTATATTTCCATCTTTCCTTTCTCATCTCCACATTCGGTCACATGGTTCCCACCCCCATCCTGCCACTGAAATTGCACTGGCCAGGTAACCAGCACCACCTCTGTTATTAAATCGGTTTTGTCTTAGGTGTTTCTCAGGAACACTAACCAATTCCACCTTCTCGAAGCATTCCCTTCCCTTAACTTCTAAGAATCACACTTAGATTGCTTCCTTCTCCCTCCGTAGGCACTTCTCAGTTTCCAGTGTCTTCGTCTCTTCCTTGCCCATATTTTATTCTCAAGGTGCTGGTAGCCAGTTTCTGTTCTGCATCTCCTCGTTCTTGTTTACACTTTTGCTACAGAGTCGTACTCCTATCTATGACATCAGCTGCCATCCCTATATTGGAGTCTCCACTACAGAACTTAGGTTCGAACAACATATGTCAGTCAGTTTCCATATGGCCATACTTGGGGACCGTGTGCTGGTGCAGGAAATGCAGAGGTCATCTCACTCCCCATGACCCACTTCCCTAGCCCATTCTCAGTTGCCTTCCCCTGTATGGGTCCAGGAGTCTCAGAGAACTGGCAGCCCCCTGAGAGGGAAGAGTCTAGTCCAGCCTGGCCGTATCTTGCTTCTATGGGCTTGGTGAATGCTGCATGCTGAGAAGAGGCTGGATTTGGTGAGGTGGTAAGTGTGAACGACAGACCAAATCCCCATCCTCACAGGACCCACTAGTGATTGAGTAGAGTCTTGTGCTGATGAAAGTGACAATTTGTGCATGGGTTTCTCATTTGCGGGGTTCCTATTAAGGAAGGGGGCGTGCCCAAATTGGTCACAGCCTGATAGATTAAAAATCATTCCATTTGCTTCCCCAGGTACTTCATCAGGGCACCAGGGTCAAAGCAAAGGGGGATGATTTAGTGTTAGTCACCTAATGTCAGAAGATTGCATCTAATGCAGAGCAACTAGACATTGAAGCATCTTTCATGACACAAGACCACACAGAACACAGATACACAGAAGCATTTGAGTCTTCTCTTGAAAGGAGATGAGGCTATTCAGGAATGTGGTGGCAACTGAGCCTCAATGGAAGGGGGGGGCTACATAGAGAAAAGTGTTGCCTATGCCAGGAAAGCTGAACTGGCAGGTTGGTTCCAAATCATGATGCCAGCAGCTGCTACCATGGGTGCTGCTGGGAGTTCTTTCCTAGCAGATCTTGAAGTGCAAGCAATTCCTAGGCTCCTTCCATGAGATCTGGGTGGGATAAGCTCCAGGTTCATAGTCCCCTTTGTGGTAGTCATTACTGCCATTTACCCCAAATTTCCAGCTTTCCACCTCCCAAGTATACGATACAATTGCACTTTCTGACCCTCTTCTGATTTAGTGGGGCCACATGACTAGTAATGACCAATGACTTGTAAGCAGATGTGATGTGGGCCACTTTTAGGCAAGAGCATATTGTGGCTGATCCTAGATCCTCTAGAGCTCTCTTTTTCCCTCTAGTAGACAGTGACAAGGTTAGAAATATGGTTGCTCAGGGGCGCCTGGGTAGCGCAGTCGTTAAGCGTCTGCCTTCGGCTCAGGGCGTGATCCTGGCGTTGCGGGATCGAGTCCCACATCGGGCTCCTCGGCTGGGAGCCTGCTTCTTCCTCTCCCACTCCCGCTGCTTGTGTTCCCTCTCTTGCTGGCTGTCTCTATCTCTGTCACATAAATAAATAAAATCTTTAAAAAAAAGAAAGAAAGAAATATGGTTGCTCTGTCATTATGATTACTTGAGAGATCACAATGAGCAAAACCTTATACTGACCTACAATGGACACAGAAAAAGGGAGCAATGGAACCTTTGCTATTATAAGCTAGTGGCATTGTTCATGTTATTTGTTACCACTGCAGAACTTAACTTATCCGGACTGATACACATTCTTTCCCACTCAAGCACATACTCTCTTGAATGTCATAAGCAGCTTTTTAAAACACATTTAAAACATAAGGGCTTATTACACCCCTCTAGTAAGATAGTGAGATCCACGCTTTTCTAACTAAAGGGGAACCAACCAAGATGGTCTTCACTAAACAAGGAAGATCTGCATTAAGATGTTTTTTTGTTTTTCCCAGGACCATGAAGTTACTGGCAACTTCTCTCAATATGGAAAAGAAAAATCTCTGGTTGGAAAGGTTAGGATATCTCTCTACCTTGTTTCAGCTCAGACCTCTCTTGGGCTTCAGACATATCTTTAACTGCCTAGTACTTATTTTCACTTGGATATCTCACTGGTATCTCAAACTCAACATGTTCAATGGTAAACTCATTACTTTCACCTCAAAATATGCTTCTCTTACTGTGTTCTCTGTCTCAGTGAATGTTTTCATGCCCATACAATTGAAGCATCCTTGACCACTTTGTCTTCCTTTGCTGTCACACTAAATCTTTTGCCCAAACTGATGGCTTCTACCTCCTTGTGTCCCCACCACCGTGCCCTGTACTGGCCACCTTTCTTTCTTTTCTTGGTCAGTATATGCCTTCTCATGGGTCTCCTTGTCCCCAGCCTCTCCTCTTTTCTATGCATGCTTTATATTGCAGCCAGAGTGATATTTCTACAAGCAGACCTGGTCAGAGTATGCCCTTGTTAAACGTTCTTTCATGGCTCTTCATTGCTCTTAGAAGAAAGATGAAGTTTTAAAATGCTGTCTTCAAATTCCTGATTTGGTTCCTGCTTCCCTCCCTAGTTGCACTTTGACTCATGCTCCACATTCACCCACACTGAACATAAGAACATAATTGAAAGCTGCATTCTTTAGAAAACCGTCTTGGCCTTGTTCCCTCCAGCTGGAGCAACCTTCTCTTCCTGTTTCTCGGCTAGCAATCATACTCATGTATCTGTCTTTAGCTTAGATCTTACTACCTCTGGTATACCTTCTTTAACCTACCCAGGCAGGAATAGGTGGCCTCTTTTGGACTCTTTTATAACCTATTCTCATGCTTGTTGCTTTATAACTGTCATAATTACTTGTTCCTGCATATTGCCCCTCACTGAAATAATATATGCCAAGTGTTTAATTTAAACCTCATAATAATCCCCGAGATAAATAATATTCCCATTTCAGACAAGGACACCGGGAAAAGAGAATTAAGGTAAGTGGTTGAAAGGGAGTCAGCCAGTTCACAGCGATGTGGAAATTGAACCCATAGGAGTCTGCATCCCAGTCTCTTAGACGTAATCGCCATCCTGCCCTAGACAACTGCAGTGTTTACAGGGATCAATCTATATTGTTCATTGTCGTATTCCCAGTGCTGGACACATGACAGGTATTCAGTAAACTTAGCTGAATAAAGGAATAAAAGAAACAATGGAATGCCTGGCAAATGATAGGCTCATAGGAAAAACTAGCTATTATTTTTTTACAACCTTTTTTGCACAGCAAAGCAGAAAAAAAAGGGAAGAAAAATAAAATAGTACTAGCTCAGTTTCTAGAGAGAGTATGGGAAACATACCAAGGGCACAGGAAACAGTGTCTGTGTTACTTTTGAAATGGGGAGGCAGTTTTCCACAGAGCAACCTTGCTGGGCTCCATGCCCCGTTCCTGGCATTTCAGTTCTCACTCTATCTTGATAAACTGCTGTGTCACAAAAGAACCTTCCCAGTTTCAGCACCATTTGCCAGGATGCTGTACATTCACCTATATTTCCCTCAGGACAACAGGCTATTACAAAATTCTTCTCCTGAAATAAAAGAAAATCAGTGCTTACGGGAAAAGAAAATGTTTTCAGTAAGTTCAATACCAATTTGCGTTTGGCTAATGTTTAAATATGAGAAAACTAAAATTTTTAAGTAGGAATTTGTGTAGGGCAGGTGATGCTGGTAGGGTTTTTGGTACTTTTGAGTCCCTATCATGGTAAAAATGTTTTAGGGTGAGTTTTTAAATTATAAATTCAAGTAGCACATGTGTGTGTCAAAGAAAATCGTATGCAGGGTTATAATGAAGAGCTCTAGTCTCCTGATACCTCCATTATCACCCCAATCCCACTATGCAGAGGCAAATTTTACCCATTTCTTTTTGTTTTTTTTCTGATGGACAAATGCTGTATTTCTAAATGTTATGCTTATTACTGCCATATTTCTCCATACACACATTATTCGATTTCTTGCTTTGTCACACTGAATGTGATGGGCATTTGCTAGGTTCCTGACATTCTACGTCTTATGAATACCTTTTTTTTTTCCTATTTCTGTTCCTCTGTGGGAGATTTTTACTGTTATGGGTCTCACCTCCCCCAGGTAGAAACCAAAACTCATTCTCTAGCCTCCCTTGCTTGAAAGAAGCACGTTTGTGGCAGTGGCTCTGCTAACCAGATCGACAAGCATGGGCTGTGACCTAACAGGGAGCAGAATGAGGAAATTGGTATTAGGAGATCCACTTTCTTTGCTGAGTGTGGTAACAGGGCTTCAAGCTGGTGGGGGTAATAGTGGCAGAACATCTGTCATCCAAGCCTGAGTGGCATTGGGGGGGGGGGGGGCTATGGAATCTGTGCCACCAGTTGGGGTGGAGGTGGGGAGATTTCCTAAGAGCAGTCCCATACAAAACCATTTGCTGCAGGGGCCCCTGGGTGGCTCAGTTGATGAAGCCTCTGGACTCTTGATTTTGACTCAGGTTAAGATCTCAGGGTTGTGAGATTGAGCCCTGCCTCGGGCTCCATGCCAGGCTTGGGGCCTGCTTAAGATTTTCTCTCTCCCACTTCCTCTGCCTCTCCCCCCACTGCTCATGCATGCTCTCACTCTTTCTCTAAAACAAAACAAAGCAAAACAAAACAAAACAAAACAAAAAACACTCACTGCAGAGCTGTCTAAGGAGCTAACATTTGCTTTTCCTTCTCTATGGGTTTAATGCTAGGGCTCCTGCGCCCCTCCTGCAATGTAGCTGGGCTCCGCATTGTGTGAAACTGTGTAACCAGTTCTGTGAGGCTTTAAGGGGACTCCGAATCCAATACCCTATAAGGAATTTATTTTCTGTTTAAACTAGTCATCCTGACTTCTGCTGCTGGCAGTAAAGAACTAGCTGGTCCTTTTGACCAGAATATTGACCACTGCCATAGGAGATGAGGGTTTAGTTTGTTGTTCATACTCACCTTCTTTTGTCCCTTCAATTTCTGGTGATTGTATTTTACCTTTATGACAAAGAATATTAATAATAAATCTCCTTTTATTATTCCATAAACTTTATCTCTTTTTTCCAGCTTTATTATAATATAATTGACATGTAAGCTTAAGGTATGCATGTTGATCTGATACACTTACACAGTGCAAAATGATCACTATAGAGCTACCTCGCACCTTTATCACACCACATACTTACCATTTCTGTGGACAGAACGTTTCAGACCTACTCTCTCAGCAATGTTCAAATATATAATGCTGTATTATTAACTATAACCACCCTGCTGTACATTAAATCCCCAGGACTTATTCATCTGATAATGCAAAGTTTTGTACCCTTCGACCAACATTCCCCAACCCCAGCCCCTGGGAACTGATACTCTCACTCATAAACTCTATCTCTTGATTGGACACTCCTGGGATCATAACCCCCTACCCTAGACTCCATCTCCCACTGCCTTCCCGCCTCCCATCCTCTAGCAACTCTAGGTGTGCTTTACACTTTGTCCAAGTTGAGAACATTTCTATTCTACTCTATGATGATAATTAAATTTTCTGTGCTTTCTCTCTCTGTGGATTCTACAACCGGAAAACTAATAAGCAGCATTGACATTGTTAAGACTATATCAATGTTGACTTCAGAGACGAAGAAGGAGCTCAGGCTTACATGTCCTGCTCAACAGGTCTAATGTCATGACTCCTGTGTGCTCGAAGCAAAATGTTTCTCGCCTTCAGGTCATATGGGTTTTTCTGTTCTTCCATTTTATCAGTCACTCAAAATCAAGTCGTATTTTCTTCCCTTCATTTTTGGAACCTGACTTTTTTTTTTTCTTTATGTTTACCAGGTACTTCTAATTGAAATTCTCTTTTCTTACCTAACAAAAGAACTATAGTCTCCATGACAACCTCGTGGGTATCCAGCATTTCAATCATGCTAATTGCTATCATATAGAATCCCTTTAACTTCTCATGGCCCCCCACAATATGGTCCTTTCCAGAATGTTCTAATCTGGACCTGTTGTCTAGATCTGCTGCACAGCCATCATCCTTGGGCTTCTTTTCAATGGCCTCCTGGATTCAAGGCCAGTCCTACATTCCATGTCATCTTTTTGGTCTTCTGCTCGTTTTTACTGGGATATATACCCAGAAGACCTCCCAAGACAGGAAATATAGCACATAAACTGGGTCTTTGAATGCCTGCAAACATCTTTATTTTACTCTCACACAATGTGAGTTTGACTGGGCACGGAATTATGGGTTAAAAATATTTTTTCCCCATAGAACTTTGAAAATGTTGATTTTTTATCTTCTGATTTTAACATGACTAACGAAAAGTTGGGTGGTTCCTTGTATTTTTCTCTAGAAGTTTGTGTGATTTTTTTTCAATCTTTGGTGTTTTGAAATTTCAAAAGGATGTGCTAGCTGTGTAGCTATTTTCATTCATCCTGCTCAGTACTCAATAGATTCATCAAATGTAAGGATTTGCCTTTCTCCCATTCGAGGAAATATCCTATTATTTCTTCAAAAAATTCTCCCATTCACATTCTCTGTTCTCTTTTTTTATAATTCCTCTTAGCCAACTGGTGGATTTCTGCAACTCCTATGTTAATCCTCTATACGTTTTATCTTTATCCCTCAAGTTTGCTCTCTGCTACTTGCTTTAAACTGTAGGAGAGATTTTTGGCTTTATATTTCAGCCCTTCTATTGAATTTCATATTTTAGGTACTGTATATTTAATTTATAAATTGTCTTTCAATCATACTATTCTTGTTTTAGGAATAAAATGTCTTCTCAAATATCTTTGAAGATATTCATTAAATACTTTAAAAATATCTTTCTAGTTCCTGAATTATTTCTTTTTCCTTGGGACTTTGTGCATTTTGGTTTTTTCATTTCCTTCTAGTAATTTTCCTCAAATATCTGGTGATCTTGTTTGCACATTCATATTTATAAATGAAGGATTTCTTAATGATCACTATCCATTGTTGGTTTCTTCTGAATTATGATTGATATGCTTCTTGATAGGATTGTCTGGTAAATGGGAATGGAGACAAGAAACCCCATGTGAATGCACAAGGCTAGCTAACAGGCAGATTTTGCTTTAGAATGTATACGTGGGGAACATGCGGAATGAGCCTTTATATTCTATTTCATCTCCTCCCACCAAATGTCAGAACAAGGAGAACTTTACTCTTAGACCAACACTCAGACTAAAATACAAATCCCTCTTCAGCCAATTCATTCATTACTTTAAAGAAGAGCCTCCAGTTATTTTTCCTCTCACTTCTGGAAGTAAAAACCTGGTTCCCTTTGTTCTATCCATTTGTATGGGGGTTGGGAGGAAGAGCGGATCACTAACCCTTCACCTAGACATTCACTGGTATTTTGCCAGGATAATTGGCAGCTGCTTCCCCTGAAATTCGCCTCATACTCACATTTGGACTTTGGCTCTTCTGCTCTGTCTCATCCATTGACATATTGCCATCTGTTTTCATAGTCAAGAAATGTGTTGAAGTCTTTCATCTATAATCAACCTTCCTTCCTAATTTCTTCATTGCTACAGATTTATTTCTTCTTGCACTCCAACATTGTCATTTTAGTGGAATCTCTGGCAAAGAGGGTATTACACTCACTTGCCAAATCAACCATCTTACACCAGACATTGCCCCACCCCATGGTGGTGTTTTTAAAATGAATTTCTTTGTTGAAAGGCTACTCATCTCTTATCTATGTTTCTACTGCTTAACATATTATTTCTGGAGATAACAATAGGATCTTGTTAGAAAGAAGAAAGCAAGAAAGAAGACAGTCTTAAAAGGAAGCAAACACATGAAAGAAATTTAGATAACAAACCATATGAACCCTCTCTTAACCATTTGTGATTAGCAGTTAAAAACAGCCTATGGTATCATCTCACGGAAGGACCTTTGTCTCACCAACCAATTTACCATGTGCCACAAAGATTGTTAAGTGAGCAACTTCCAAAAGAAACCTGATCCTTCATACAGGAAGCAAGTGTACTTGCCTGCAGCATTTCCAGAATACAGAAAACACATGCTGCAGAGAGTCTGTAGGAGAACACAGATAAACCAATCCCACTCAAGACTCTACTTGGTTATAAGACTAAGCGAAATAAGTCAAGCAGAGAAAGACAATTATCATATCGTTTCACTCATTTATGGAACATAAGAAGTAGGAAGATCGATAGGAGAAGAAAGGGAAGAAGAAAGGGGGGAGGGGTAAACAGAAAGGGGAATGAACCATGAGAGACTATGGACTCTGGGAAACAAACTGAGGGCTTCAGAGCGGAGGGGGGTGGGGTATTGGGATAGGCCGGTGATGGGTATTAAGGAGGGCACATATTGCATGGTGCACTGGGTGTTATATGCAAATAATGAATCATGGAACATTGCATCAAAAACTGGGGATGTACTGTATGGTGACTAATATAACAAAATAAAAATTATTAAAAAAAAATTCACCATAAAAAAAAAAAAAAGACTGTAGAACACTGATACGGCCATTGTAAGCCTCAGTTTTGAAAAGCGTACCTTCTACTTTACTTAATTCCTTCCCTTGAACTTAATTCTGATCCAAAACTCTATTGCAATTAGGAAAGCAGAAAATGTAATCTCAGTTGCTACTGTAGTCTTTTGTCTGATTAGGCCCACAACAGAATCATGCTGCCCAGAATATGGAAAGAAGCCAGTCTACTCACCTCATGAATGCTGGTGTCATCATTGCCCTGGAAGTCCAATAGACCTTTGTTATGGGGTGTTGGTCCAGAAAGGAAATTCAGCACTTTAGGTACTGTCTCCCTTTGAGGTCCATTTAGTTCATGGAAGCCTCGCCTTAGAGTGGTATGGGGTCTCTCCTTCTTGAGAGACCTGTAGACATTTTACCTCTCTCTAGAACTCTTTCTATTGAGATGTGTTGATGTAATTTCCTTAATTCATTGGGGTTTTAGGAAATACGAAAGCTAAGTCAGCAGACCATTTCTGTCTTTTGTCCTTCCTTGAGGCAATGAATCCAGAATATGGGTAGGGGGAGTAAGTGGGAGCAGCAGATACAAGGGAGAAAGAGGGCAAATACCATAAGGAAAAAATCATTCAATGTTTCAAAAATGTCAAGCAAGCCACAGTATGTATGTTCAAACATAAAAGTATACTTGGTGGGTTATGTGGGGGAATACAGAATGGTGTCCAGCCCAGAATGGATTTGGAAGGTTAAGGTGGGGCAGGGATAGGAGATG
This sequence comes from Ursus arctos, assembly GCF_023065955.2. Lineage (NCBI taxonomy): Eukaryota > Metazoa > Chordata > Mammalia > Carnivora > Ursidae > Ursus > Ursus arctos. Next base: position 11,040,855 of record NW_026622997.1, on the reverse strand, counting down.
AATAGGAAAGATATTTTTGAAGACAGTTCCACAGAAATTACAACAGAATCTCTTGAAGAATTTGAGCATGAGATGAAAATAGCCTCCAGTTGTAGTGGGTTGGTTGTTAGCCATGCTTCCTCTCACAGGACTTTGTTAAAGGCCTTTTGCCAAAGTTGTGTCACACTACATTCAGGAGGAATCCTGAGCCCATGACTAATGCTCCTGGAGACTATGTGAATATGTAGAATGGTCATGTTTTGTGAAAATTTCTCTAATCATTATAGAGGAAGAACAAACATTCCTGGAAAAGTTTGTGGTTACAAAAAACCAGTGCCCACAGCATTCATTCCATTGCTACAGAACAGCTTGGGGTGCTGTCAGCCAATTTCATCCAGTATTCCAAGGAACCTCTAATTTTAAGAGGGGCCAGTGTGACCCCATTTAGATCCTACAGTGATGTTTATTCACTTAAGAACTGGAAAGATTCATTTTGATCAAGGAAAAAACATTGAAGGTGATCACGATACTTAATAAAACATGTTCTCAAACCAAGCACATGGATTTCGTTTCGCACACACTGGATCCTCCGCATGCTTATGGCTCAACATGGCCAGCAGCCTCAAGTCTACATGACTTTGTCTTGGCTCCTGGTAGTAACTGACCCAATCATTCAGTGTGCTCAATCCAACTTTTTATGAAAGATAATCTGATTGACCAAGGTTGAGTTGTGTTCACTATTGCCTACAGTGCTGCTGCCCAAATTAGTTTATCGGTAAAAACACCGTGGTCAGGTCGTATCCCTCAACCAAACCTGCAGGTGTGGGCAGAACTTTTGTAAAAGCATGAAATCAGCGAGACAATGACTTGCCTTTTCAATGCTCTGTTTATCCACAGCTAGTCCCTTGATGTTTGTGAAGAACTAAAGCAATTATCTTATTTTAGTGCATCCTGTCTTTGATTTAGAAATATTTAATATTTTCTATTTCTGATTCCATATGTGGTCCCATATTCACTAATGGGATGAATAGAAGATTGTCTTAGAGGATTCTTTTAGAAAGTTCTACAAGATTTTCAATAACTAAGGAACCCCCTGTTGGTGTTATTGCTCCAGTAAATTAAAGGGTGGGTGGTCACACACATGGCTGCTTCAAAATTAAATCAAGGGCTATTATTCATCAGAGACCTATTTAATTTCTACTTGCACCTTTTTTCCCAAAGGCAATAATTACTGAATAACTTTATTGCCTAGTGGAGCAAGACATTCCAGGGCCTCAGGGCTCACCAAATTGAATGTGGTTTCTATAAAGTCTAGCAGTTCTTGACTCCTACTTCTCCATGCCAAGACATGTCAATAAACACAGACCACCATTTTCTCTGTGCTATTTTCACTGCTACCATTTTTGCGTTTCAGCACAAGAGCTGTTCTTAGCCAGAAAATGCCAGATGGCACTGAGGACTCATTCGTACTATTCCAGAGCAATGTCATCTGCAGAAGAGAGCCAATAGCTAATTGACAAAGATACCCTTGCTGTTTTTATAGAAGTCAAGATGTCCTACTTCTATCACTAGGACTTTCCTTTTGCAATTGGCTTGGGTTTCAAACTCTCTTTGGAACTTTATTGTAGGCATAATCTTCCCCAAATTCTCTCTTTAGATGCTGCTGTGCAGTGCCTTCTCCTTCAGATGATTTCTCTTTACTTTGCCAGCTTTAGATATCCATTCTCTGTTCCCCTCAAGTTACTTCAGCACTCCCTACCTGCATTCTTTGATAATTGTCATTTGTTATTCGGAATTTTTGGCTATCTTTTTAAAAAATAGATCTACTTCTGGGGCGCCTGGGTGGCACAGCGGTTAAGCGTCTGCCTTCAGCTCAGGGCGTGATCCCGGCGTTACGGGATCGAGCCCCACATCAGGCTCCTCTGCTATGAGCCTGCTTCTTCCTCTCCCACTCCCCCTGCTTGTGTTCCCTTTCTCTCTGGCTGTCTCTATCTCTGTCAAATAAATAAATAAAATAAGATCTACTTCTTATCTTCATAACTAGCGGATGAGATCCTTCTATAAGACAACTAAACGTTTTGTTTCTTTCTTCCTCTGTTGGGGCCTCCACAGTGATTCTTGCTTAATAGGTACCTAATTAATGTTTGTTGATTGAGAGATTGTTACTTTGAAGTTTGCTACGTCTAGATGAGAAAGTTCAGAAGAACAGAGTCCTATGTGGTGTATGATGAAGTCAGGGATTAAATAGTAAAGTTTATCCAAAATTATGGAGTAGATTTCCCCAGAAAATTGTTTTATTTACTCAATCATCCAGTTACGTCACAGAAAACAATGGCCAGGAAATTACTCTTTACATCTCATTCCCAAGTTTATCTGTGAGTGTGGCTCAAGTGCAGTGATTTCCACTTGTCTGTGAATGGATTTACTATAATAGAATCACACACGAAATCTGCTGCAGTAGAATCATGTCCACCTTTCTGAATCAGAATATCATAGTGGTATTTGGAAATTTAGCAACCACCAGAGGTGATACTGATGATAGCTTGGAAAATATTGCTCTAGAGCGGTGGTTCTCACAACGGGGACCCCAGAGTAGCAGCAACACCATCACTCAGGAGCTTGTTAGAAATATAAATCCTGGGGTCCCAGACTGCTAATCAGAAACTCTGGTGGCCCAGCAATTGTATTATGTTCCTGATGATTCCGAAACCTACTACAGTGTAAGAATCAATGGTATAGGGGCTTCTTATGATTATAATAATCCAATATTTCTAGGAAGCCACCTGGATAAAAAAATGATCTGATTACTTAAAATATGTGACACTAATAACAATTTGCCATTTGTTTATATAACGAATTTTTGCTAAGTGGCTCTTATGTGTCAGGTACTATGCTGGAAATAAAAAGATAAATAAGACATAGTTTCTGCCCCAAGGAATTCTCAGACTCAAAAGAAATATGCATATATAAACAAATAATTGTGATTCAGTGTGTTCAGGGCTACTGAAGGTTCATTTTGTAAAAGATTACTTTTGTTGTGTAAAAGATTAATTCTGTTATGAGGGGTGTGGTTCATGGAGACTTCTGAGTTCTAAATCAGTTTTGAACACTGAGGCATATACAGATTTCTTTTCTTTCTTTTTTTTTTTTTAAGATTTATTTATTTATTTTAGAGAAAGAGAAAGAGAGAGAGAGGGTACGCACATGAGTCAGGGGAAGGGCAAAGGGGGAGGAAGAGAGAGCATCTCAAGCAGACTCCAGGCTGAACCCAGAGCCCAATTCAGGACCCAATGTCATGACCCTGAGATCATGACCTGAGCTGAAACCAAGAGTCCTACACCCAACCAACTGAACCACCCAGGTTCCCTGGCTATATAGATTCCCATGCACAGAAATCAGATAGGTATCAAAACACTCACTTATGACTTAATGTGAGGACCTGTGGGTTGCAGTTAGAGGATAACTGAGTTTGAAGTGTATTTGCTTAGTCAGAAATATGACCATAGACAGTCTCCTCTAATATCAAGTACAACTAAAGCAAAGGTCCAAAAGAAGGAAGTCACAAGAAAGTCTGAGCTTTAGTATTAACTATCCACTGGAGATAGATGGGTCCACTAATGCTATATTTTTACATGATACCTCTTAGAAGCACTGAGCTAGGAAGGAGAGAATACCTGGAATTATGCTTCTGATATTGTTCCCTTCTGGGAATGAAGTGTAAGGTTTTGTTTTGTTTTCTCTAATAAAAACATATGGGACTGAATTGCCAAGCACCCTTCACCAAAAGCCAGGAGTTTGTAGTCAGATGAGCAGAAGGAAGGGAGCATTTAAGGTGGAGGAAATAGTACATGCAAAGGTCCTGGGGTTTAAAATAACATGGGAAGTTTGTATAAGCATGGCATGGAATTTGGTTGTTTAGTTTTTTGGTTTTTCTTTTCACTTAGGGTCAGGAGACTAAATTTATTTTTTCCAGTTTTATTGAAAAATAATTGGCATATATCACCGTACAAGTTTTAGGCACACAGCATGATGGTTTAATTTACATATATTGTGAAATGATTACCACAATAAGTTCAGCTAACGTTCAATTTTCATATTGATACAATAAAAAGAAAATAAAGAAGAAAAAAATTAAAGGAAAAAATTCTCCTTCTGAGAACTCTTAGGATTTACTCTTTTAACATCTTTCCTATAGATCATGTAGCAGTTTTAGTTATAATCATCATGTTATACACTATACCTCCACTACTTATTTATCTTATAACTGGAAGTTTGTGCCTTTGACCACCTTCCTCCAATTCCCCCTCTCCCTCCCCCCTGCCTCTAGTAACCACAAGTCTGATCTCTTTTTCTATGAGTTTGGTATTTTTTTGTTTCAGATTTCACGTGTAAGTGAGATCATACAATATTTGTCTTTCTCCGTCTGACTTATTTCACTTAGCCTAATGCCTTCAAGATCCACCCATGTTGTTGCAAATGGCAGGATTTCCTTTTTTTAAGTAGCTGAATAATATTCATATATTACATACATATGCATATATACATACATATACCACATCTTCTTTATCCATTATTCCACAGTTACATTGTTTCCGCGTCCAGGCTAATGTAAATAATGTTGCTAGGAACATGGGAGTGCAAGTATCTTTTCCAGTTAGTGTTTTCACCACCTTTGGGTATATTCCCCAAAGAGGAATTGCTGACTCATATGGTAGTTTTATTTATAATTTTTCTAAGAAGCCTTCATATTGCTTTCCATAGTGGCTGAACTAAGTTACAAACCCTAAATTTATTTTATTTTTTATTGTTTTAAGATTTTATTTGAGAGACAGAGAGCACAAATGGTGGGGTGGGGCAGAGGGAGAGGGAGGAGCAGACTCCCCGCTGAGCAGGGAGCCCGATGTGGGGCTGGATCCCAGGACCCTGGGATCGTGACCCGAGCCAAAGGCAGACGCTTAACTGACTGAGCACCCAGGTGCCCCCCAAAATTTATTTCAAACTTTAGAAACAGAACTTTGTTGGTTTTATAATGGAAATATCTGAGAAGATCTCCATGAGTAATAGCAGGAGACTGATAAAGTATGATAGAGATGAAATAAAATGCACTCATATTGTACAACTTTATATGTATTTTCTTTATCTTTCACATTATTTATTTATATTCCCATGGTAGTTATATTTAAATCTTATTTCTTTCTTTATTTTATTGATATAAGAACTAGAAAACTATGGGAAGGCATTCCCCAATGTTAACAGTGAATATTTCTATAATGTGAGTTTAATGACTATTTTCATTTGTTTTATTGTGTGATTTTCCTTGTTTTTTTTTTTTTTCTTTTTTTTCTTTTTCTTTTTTTCAGCTTTTGGCAGTGGCCATCTACTGCTTTTAAGAGGTGAGGCTTCCCACTTTTCTGATGAATGGGTGTGGGTGATCTGTCATTCTGTCTTAATTGTGAGCCTGGATGGTGACCCAGGCCATCAATATTAGCCATGTACTGGACACAGCAGTTACATAAAACCAATCATAGTCTTTATTATTCATCATTTTATCTGTTTTCTGTAAATTCAGAGTTTTTAAAAAATTAAATAGATTCAACTCAAAAATTAAATTCCGAACAAAGTAGTTGTAACAACTCTTTCTAAACCTTTTTGAATTTGGGGATTTGGGGATTGTTAAAAGCAGCATATTTCCTTCTTAAAGATTCTTTGGTGAGAAAGTAGATTGGATTCTTTCTTTAACCTCCTTTTATGGGTCTATTTACTTTTATATAGTTCATGAAAGAGATAATGTTTCTTTTCCTTTTTGTTTTGCTGAAATGAATCTTAAAAGTGAAGTCTCCAGTAGCAAATCTTAAGAATTTTTCCCTTCTATTCTGTCTTTGTTCACATTTTCTGAATTAATTTCTCTTTTTCTTTTTTCAGAAATCTTGGGACGCATGGGACTTTTCCCTTACTCATGAAATGACAACTTTGCATTCATTCCAGACCAGCCTTAGTCTACCCATACTCTGTCATGCATTGCCGTGTCTATAGAAGCACAATTCTTAAGGGCTGAGGTATGAACAGGGTCTTATTTAGGACTAGTTTTCTGGTTTATTGCTCATGGCCATGTCACGCAGCCTTTTCAATCAGGATGGAAACACCCAGCAGCTGGGTGTCCATCTGCCAATTCATCAATTTGAGAAGCGAATCTGTTTCCGTCCAAGTCATTGTGTGCAAGGCCTGGGGGCTGGTTCTGTGCCCACAGTGACTTCCTCCTCAGTTTCTCTTCCAACCTCCCCCACCCTGCCCCATAGTTGGTGACAAAAAGATCTCATTGTCGCTGTCTTCTCAGGCATATCTTACACCCAGCAGAACAAACCAGAAACCCCATGGTGGGTGGGATCTCCTCCAGAAGAATGGAGGCAACGGGATGGAAACAGAGTCCCAGCATAAGAGATGGCAGACTTGACACTGGAATTTTGGTGACTGTGGAAAGGTCATTTCACCTGTCTGTCTGCCTCAATGACCTCCTCTGGAAATAGCATATCCATCCCACTTGATGTGGAGGCACTGGGGCTTGAGTGAATCCTTATGGGAAAGTGCTTTCACATATAGGCAGGACCACCCAAATATCAGCCTAAAAAAGAGACTGGTTAGCAAGGGCCATACCCTGAGAGCACATGGAAACAGGTTAGACAGGGTCTGGAATATTTTTAGGAAGCTGAATGAGGAGATGAAGGAAAGGCACACCAGAAATGCTCTCTTAGTTCACTTCCATTTCCTCATAACCCTATGAGGTACGCGTCTTATTTCACAGATGAGTTAGCTGGGACGCACAGAGACTAAATAACTCAGATGAACAGAGCAACCTAATGGCATGATTGCTTATTCAGGGGTGTCTAATTCTGAAGCCATATTCTTTCTATGATATAGATGGACTATGTGCATGTGCGTATATATGTATGTGTGTGTGTGTGTGTGTGCACGTGTGTGTGTTTAACACTTGCAGCTAGGCCAAGTATTAAATGTGCAAATCAAGATTAATATTGATAACCATATCAGAGGCATAAGTGGAAAGAGTTTACTGGAGGTGCTGTTTATAGATGTGGGGACAGAGTTGAGGGAGCCACAGGGAAAGGTTGGCACTCAGGTACTAGGACCAGCAGAAAGCAGTCTGCAGCCCCAGGCCTGAAGGACCAGCAGATCTCTAGTCTTGCAAGAGGGGCTCCAGCAGGAGCTGTGGCTTCAGAGACATAGGCCTGACATGGAGGGTGATCAGAGGGGAATCAAAACCCTGATCTGACCTGTCTCTCCTCCCACCCTCCCGTTTCCTGGCAGTACCTCCCCTACTTAACCAGAAGCTAGGACAAGGGGGCCTGGCTGATGCAAGCCATTGAGGCTGATGCCTTGGGACCCAGAGAAGAGCAGAGAGTGATGGGGAGAGGAAAATGGAAAATACCAGCACAGTAATCAACCACAAGTGTGGCCAACTTGGAGTCAAATCAGAATTGCGGTGATGAAAGAAATAGAGCAACTTAAGAACATAAGAAGGGAAAACAAAGTGGACTTGGAAGCCACAGCTTCATCAGCAGGGAAAGAAGTGGGTAGTGAAAGGGAGACAAGAATCATCAGTAGGGCCACGTGAAATACACTGAGACTAAAAATATTCCCAGCCAAGGGCTCTTATGCTAGGATTCTGCCCTGGATGGATGGATGACTGAGGCCTGAGACTGTACTATTCCCCTGCAAAGATGAGGCATAGTATTATCTTAATAGGGCCCTGCTTGAGACAGATGCAGGTGATATAAACATCCCTGCAGTGCTGGATACCGGTCTCCTGTTGGGTGTAATTAGTCAGTGACTTTCACTGGAATGAGTGGTTTGGAAATGGAATGCCAGGTTTGGTTAGCAGGTATGTCAATCTCAGTCTGCTAGTTCCATATTCTGAACCTTGTGCTCATTCTACATGTGCACGGGTTGCAAAATTTAAAACAGGAAGCGTGAAGTGCTGGGTCTTCACTCTGAGACAAGGCCACGATGTAAGCGTGGTGGTACCTCCGTGGTTTTACGGTGCGGCAGATTCAGCCCAATGACTTGTTTCAGCAACCATATTTGTTGAGCTCCTGCTGTATAAACTATTTTCAACTATGTCAACAACTTTGACGTGTGCACTTGTTCTTAGAGCTGCTGTAACATATTATTACACACCGAGTGGCTTCAAACAATGGAACTTTGTTCCATCTCCATTCTGGAGGTTGGAAATCTGAGAGGAAGATGTCGGCAGGGCCATGTTTCCTTCAATGGCTCTATCGGAGACTCCTTCCTTGCCTCCTCCAACTCCTTGGAACTCCGGATGGTCCTTGTCTTGGGGAAGCGTCTCTCCAAACTTTGCCTCCACCTTCATGGGGCCACATCGATGAGGGAAGAGAAGGCAAGCTGAGGACAAAGCAGAAACTGACACCCCGCCCCCCCGCCCCCATGGGATGTACGTGACATTCCTCAGGCACTCCTGGCTGCCCTAAAAGACAAAGAAATAGTTAACCTTATAGATACCACAATCCTGCAAGACTTGAGTCTCCCTCAGTTTGCAAATGTCTTAGCAGTTTACAAGAATGAAGTATTTCTATCAATAACCTAGCTTCCGGAAGGAAATGTAAATACAATTGAATGTCTTTGTAACCTGCAGCCCATAGATACTGGAAGTGGGCAGAGTGTAATATTCGTCTAGGTAGTTCCTGACGATCTTCATGTTAATGCCTTAACTAGAAGGGTGAACAACCTTAACCTGGCAATAGCAGGGCCTCCGGTATCCTGTGAATCTTCTTTAACATATGAAAGTACTTTCTCAACCTCCCTTTTTCCTTACCTCCCCCAACCCCATGGTATATAATCAGCCACCCCTCACAACCCGGGGCAGCAGCTCTTTCTGCCCACAGGTCCTGTCCCTGTGCTTTCATAAAGCAGCATTTTGCACCAAAGACGTCTCAAGAATTCTTTCTTGGTTGTTGGCTCCGGACTCCACTCCACCAAACCTCACCTGTATCCCACAACCTCATCGACATGTCCATGTGAGTCTCTTTATGTCCAAATCCCCCTCTCCTTTCTCTTAAAAGGACACCAGTAATTGGATTTAGGGCTCACCCTAAATCCAGGAAGACTTCATCTTGAGACCCTTCTCTCATTACATCCACAAAGACCCTATTTCCAAATAAGGACACATTCTGAGGTTTCAAGTGGACGTGGATTTTGCAGGGGACATTATCTAACACACTACAACATGATTTAATTTGGGTCTTGCTCTTGTGAACTTCAGTGTTCATTATTTCCCCATATATTCCTTCTCTGTTCCCATTTTTGTTAGTTACGTGTAAAGCATTTTGTGCATGTACGTGTGTATTTTCATTCACTTTGGAATAAGATGAGTGCTCTGTCCACCCCTCTGTCTTTCCTAAATTGTCATATTTCATCATGGAATTTTCACATTCTTGCTTGTACTTACTTTATTTCTTATAATGAAAAAAAAAATCTTTTTAGTTGTTTCTGTTCAGACTCCATGCTTATCTACGCCCCAGGGACATTCTCAATGGCCCGTGTTCACCTAAGGTCTGCAGACCGCTCACAGTATCATTAAATCGGAAATGGGGAGTTCAAAATGGTTTCATTTTGTGGCCTATTGATTTCTTGCTTCAGTCAGCAGTCTGGCCTGGTTGGAGGGGGTGTGGGTTCATGGGTTTCCTGCAAATTTATAAAGTCTCCACCTCTAACTGTCCCCCAAAACAAACATCAGACTTACCATGAAATCTCAAAACGTATGGAACATAAAGGGTGTCACTCAAGGCCCTGAAGTAACCATATTAAGAGAACAGCAATATGCATGCTTGAATTTTTAAATCTAGAGTATTTCTGGCTATTATTTCATGCCCTTTGGAGAGGTGAAATTCTGGGGCCCTTCTCAAACCCAGGGCAAGCCTGATCCTTCCCTGGTTGCTCTGGTGTGAAGAAGAACAAAGGTAGAACAATAGGTAGTTAATGGTGGCTACAAGAGAGTGCCCAGTGCTTCTGATATGCTAACGAACAGCTTTTAGCAGATTTCTTAGTTACTGCTTTTAACCACCCTGTGAGGTGCCCACAGATTCACAGATGGGGAACCCAGAGGCTTAGAAGGTTAAGTACCTTTGCATATTAATGATTTCTCAGGACGCTTATTTCTAAGGTAACCATTTTTTCCTCCTGTCAGTCAGGGTCCCCATAGGAAACAGCGGCTCACTCAACTTTAAATGATTCCAGGAAGGTTTATTTGGAAATGGACTATTTATTAAGGTGTGGAGAGTAGAGAAGAACCCCAAGGGATGGTGTAGACATTCAGGCTTAGTAGCAGCTGAGCTGTTGCCTCCCAAGACCCCAGAGACATAGAGCCGTTACCTAAAACCCCATGGGAAGACCTGAGAGGAGCCAAGACTTTCAGTCATAGGATAAGCCAGACTGAGGGACCCTGAAAGCATAATACATACTTTGACCCCACTCTCTTTTCATGTAAGCTATCAAAGACCTTCAGAAGTGTCTAGGGAGAGTGAACAACTTGTTCAGTTTTGCCCAGGACTTTCTCAGCCTTAGCACGGAAGGTATCCCATCTCTAGGACCCCCACGGTCCCAGGCAAACCAGATCTATTGTTCATCCTAGCTCTCAGGCTCGGAGCTCCAGGTAGGTGCTGCCTAGGGTAACTCCGTAGAGACACAGGGGCCTACAGAAGTCTGACGCCACCCATTCATCTATCGGCCTCATTCATTAGCTTAACTAGTATTTACTGAGCACCTGCTATGTGCCAGTTACTGTTCCCCGGCCTTTGGGGAGTGACCAGTCAATGAGATGCAGGTCCTACCTCATAGATAATGAGGGAGACAGGAACAAGGAATATACATAAACAAGAAATAAATATACGATACAATTTCAGGCAGTGATAAATGCCATGAAGAAGAAAATGGAGTTCTCAAGGTGCAGACTGGAAGGCCCTGACTGGGGAGGTGCACTCCTTTAGACAGGGTGGTCTCTCTGAGGAGATGCCAGCATGTATATTCCTGAGCGAAGACGTTTTGCCCATTCCAGAATTCGAGCTGGAAGAACCGTCTATGGGTGCTCACTCCCGCTCCCCCATCTTCTGTGGCTTTCCTTCGGCTTTCACTTTCTCCCTCAAGCCTTTTCTCAACTCCCTCTGCTCCTCTCTGCTCTCCTTGAATCCCAAAGATAGAACACACCTCTGCTTTACCCAGTAATTACAATATCGGACATGGAAGGAAGAGAAGAGACGATTCAGAAGCCTGAGCCCACAGACAATAAGCTCTCCTATCTAAATTTTACTTTCTGGGATTCCAGCTCTTTCTTCCCCAAGAGTACATTGTAGTCCCTGGGTTCTGTCCCACCATTATGAAATCAGAGTCAGCAGACCAGAAAGCATTTTGAGAAGGCTCTCAATGCAGGAGTAAAGGCCTTGAGACATTAAGGACTAGCCCAAGAGTTCCTAGGGAACCAGTATTATTAGACTTCTTTGGGGAAAGTTCACATTTGCCCCTAGATCTACCATTTCTATTGTCCAAAGAGATATAGGGAGCCATGTTGAAGCTCAGGGATCCCTTGATATTTTGTAGTATCTGTGGAGAAAATATTTATAACTTCATTCTAAAAAGAAAGAAAAAAACAACAACCCTGTTTTATCTCAAGATTCCTCCTCTTCGTTCAATAACCATGAAGCCAATACAACATTATCGAACTTCCTTTGCCTCTGGAATTTAAAAGAACGTAACAGGCAGTAATTGCTGGCTTGTTCTTAGACCACAGGAAACCACTTGTCACTATCCATTCACAGCTGCTTTTCAAGACTATTTTCCTTGTCTGCATTAGGAAGAAATAGATGACAAAGCAAAACTAAAAAGCTATTTGTTATATTCCAGTCAGAGAAACTAAATTTTCCTGGATGTCCGTGTACTTGCTTGTGATACACATTCATGTGTTTGCACATGGTTTGTCTATATATTTATTTATCTGTATATTTATTTATCTATTTGTATTTGGTTTGTTGGCTTTGCATTACAGATACATTAACTCAGATATATTACAGGCGTGCCTAGATTCTGAGTGGTTTCTCCAGGGAGTAGTAGTTATGGTAAAGCATAAGCCCCAGCCTGCAGGATTTGGTAATGTTCTCTCTCTCCTTTTCTCTCTCAATCTCTCTCTCTCTCTTTCTCCATCTCTACATATACACACACATATATATGTATATACATAGACATACAAAGTACATATCATATGTATATATACACAAACATATAAGTATATATAATATGCCTACATACAAAGTATATAAATGTATATGTAATATACATGTATGTCAGTACTAGGAGAAGAGAAACTTAACTATGAAACTTGTGGATCTCCCTTGTTTTTATATATTTTCTCCAAAGAACACCATTTACTTGATAAAATAATTCAACATAAGGAAAACGTTGAATCTGACAGCCCACTTTCAACTTAGTGATGGAAACTGGGGACAAGGTGCCAGTCTTGATTTGGAGTTTTCAGCTTCTTGTCAGTCTGTGTCATGGACCTAAGACCTCTGTCTTGAAAAAAATAAAATTGGCAGAAAATTTCCCTGAATATCATTTTTTCAGAAAGAAAAACCTCTCATCGAACCTCAGAGAACTGCCTTCTTTTTGCAACGTGCAGTAACACATTACCTCAGATGTGATCCTCCAGCCATAACAGCTGCTTCCTTAGCTGAATTAGAGATGGTGCATCCCTCCCGGTTTCCAAAGAGAGGTGGAGTCTAGGTGTGTTCAGAAAATTCCACTCTTGAAAGACTCACGAGAGACCCCCACACTCTGAGGGGGAGGGAATCTAAAATTGTGGTGGTCTTCTCTTAGGTGAGGGAGCATGTCATGTTATTCAGTTAGTATTTCTATAATCTCTGTCACGTTATTCAGTAATATTCCTATAATCTCTACAAAGCCAGACGTTTTGTGTGTCCAAGCCTGTTTTTGTCCCAGTGTGCACCATCAGAACTTTCTGGAGAGCTTGTTAGAAGTATAGACCCAAGTTCCTTTCCTAACCTTGTGGACCAGACTCTCCGAGGACAGAGCCAGGGATCTGCATATTTAATAAGTTCTGCACTTGGGTGTATGCTCCTCAATCTTGAGAATCTGGTTTAAACAGGGCCACCCCAGGTGGGAGAATTCAACGTATTTTCATCATCTGAAGCCTTGACAAGTGGGAAGTATTTGCTCCCATTTTTACCTTTACAACTAAAGTGTAAGATGGGAGGTGAACAATATGCATGATTGAAAGTCTAAATGACATGGGATTAGACTGTTTTAGGAATAGTTTAACACATATTTATTGAGAAATTTTTCTAGAGCAAGCACTGTGCTTGACACTGGAGAAATACGGATGAATAAGACATGGTGCCCACATGCAAGTAACATAAAAATAATAGCGAAGGCAAATAATTCCTCCATAACATGGTAAATGCAGAGCTGGATTCCTGAAAAGGACCTGGAGAAGAAGAAGCAGTGTTGCACTACTTTGTAACTTTCTGATCAGGGTGCAACTTACACACAGAGAGAAACACATATATCTTAAGTGTGCAGCTCAATAAATTTTCACACATACACACATCCAGTATAACCACCACCCAGATCAAGATACAGAACATTTTCAACATCTCAGAAGGCTCCTTTGTGTGCTCTTACTGCCATAACTCTCCCTAAAATGTGGCCATTATTCTGACTTCTGTCACCATAGATTAATTTTGTCTGGTTTCTCATATAAATTGAATCACACATGTGTTGTAATTCTTTTGTCTGGCTTCATTCCTTCAACATTCCCATACAATATTTCACTCATTCTGTTCTATTTTCCAGTACTTCTTTCTTTGTCACTCTGTCGTCCTCCACGCTATGGTTATATTACCATTGATTCATTCGACCACTGATGGTCATTTAGAGTGTTTCCAGTTCGGGATTGTAATGAATAAAGCTTCTCTGAACAATCTTGCATGTCTTTTGGTGGCTCACATCTATTGGGTTTACACCTATCCGTGAAATTACTGGATCACAGTGCTGCATATATTCATCTTCAGATAAAACTGCTAACAATTTTCCAAAGTGGTTGTACCATTTTCCAATTCCGTTGGCAGTGGAGAAGGGTTCTCTGTTGTTCCACAAATATCTTGTGGATATTTGATGCTTTCGGTCTTTTAAATTTTGGTCATTCGTGTGCACCCACATGTGTGTGCACACGCATAGGGGTGGTATTTGCTAGTATCTCAATTATGTTTTAATTTGCATTTCTGTCACGAGTGATGATGTTGAGTAACTTTTCACATGCTTCTTGGTCCTTTGGATATTTTGTTTTGTGAAGTGTTGTTGCAAGTCTTTTGTTCGTATTTTAAAATCTGATTACTCCTGCTGCTTTGTAGGAGTTGAAACATATTCTAGTCTACAAGTCCTTTGTTGGGTATATCTGTTGGGTATATCCTCTCCCACTGACACCTGTCTTTTCTCTTTTTTAATGATGTCATCTAAAGTTCTTTATTTTAACAGAAATCTAATTTATTAGTATGTGATCCTAATCCTTTCCACACACAGTCCTAGCCTCACTGACTTCTTTTCAACCCCATCCCTGGTATCAGGAGTTGCTTTAGTCCTTTTGGTCTGGCTGTTTCCATCTGATAAGAGAGGAAGGGCAGTTTTTCATTTTGGATCCCATAAATGCAATTTATTTATCAGGTGAACAATGTACGATACTTTAGTTCAGATTCCAGTTTCCATTAAGCTGTCATCAAAACCTGGGTGACAACCGTAAAAACACAGAGTGAAACTCACCTCTTTCAACACCATACTGAGCTGCCTACAGCCAGACCCTGTTGTAATCTGCTCCTCTCTCTGGCCCCCACCCCCAGTGTCAATTCATTCCTGCTGCTGTTTAATTTTGCTGTAACCATGGATGCTTCTCTTGGCAGAGACACCTGCCCCCCACTACCACCACCAACTGGCCTCCAACACTGTTCCAGTCCTTGAGGTTGGAAAGTACTTTCCTTTCTCATGATTCCAGCAAGCTGTGGGTGACCCAGACTTTCAGTGACCAGCACTCTTTTGAGAGGGTCCTTAGCAGACAGCCTACCTCATTCTTTGAGGTTCCGAGTCTGCCTTGCCAAGCAACTTCAAAAGACTTTCCCTTTGACTAAACTGGGAGAACTCTAAGTTCACTACTCTGGGCCATGCTAAGGAAAATTTTTATTTTATTATTTTATTTTATTTTATTTTATTTTATTTTATTTTATTTTGAGAGAGTGCACACAC
Source organism: Ursus arctos (assembly GCF_023065955.2). Lineage (NCBI taxonomy): Eukaryota > Metazoa > Chordata > Mammalia > Carnivora > Ursidae > Ursus > Ursus arctos. The sequence continues at coordinate 11,025,543 of NW_026622997.1, read as the reverse complement.
AAGGGGGTGGAGGGGCAGAGGGAGAGGGAGAGAAAATCTCAAGCAGGCTCCATACTCAGCGTGAGCCAAAATCAAGAGTCAGATGCTTACCTGACTAGGCCACCCAGGCGCCCTTAGGAAAATATTTTAGAGTAGAAAGATTATTGCGGTTGTTTGAATACTTTCCCAAAGTGATTTCCTCCTGAATACCTCCAACTTACCCTCATTGGCACATCAGATGGCTTCCCAGGCTGATGTCATTATTCTGTCTCCAACATGACTACAGGTAACAATCAGCCCAGGCAGAAAAAATGTATCAAAAGCACCAAACAAAACCAGGTTTTGACATCCCCATGTTCTCATAGTCCCAGAGCTGTACCTCTTGACCACCTGTTCTGGAAAGCACCTGTAAACAAGGAGACCAACAATATCTGTTCTAATTGAATGTCTTTCTTCAGCACATTCATGAAGAAATTGGGCTCGGAGTCCTTCTCTTTTCTCTCTCATTTGTAGGAGTGGAATTGTAACAAAGCATTTTTGTTTGAAAGATTAATTTTCTACTGTCCAAGTGGAATGTTTACCCAATGCACCCGGTGCCGGCAGCCTCAGGGAGCCCTGTGCTAAGGGCTCATTGTTTTGCTCATTCTCTGGGCAATCAAACTGGTGTGTCAGATGTGACAAGAGTACCTGACACCAAGAGAAGGACAGTAATTGCGTTGCTGGAGAAAAAATAAAATGGACCTGTCTTTCGTCAGTAGCTTGGCCTCCTGGAAGCTGTGAAACATCAACTTCTGGTTCATTTCCCTGGATAATTGATGTTTTCTTCGTTTGGCATTTTAAAACAACACCGAAATGTATGTTTGAAAGATAAAATCCTCCCCCCGCCCCATAGTGTGAAGATGGGATTTTCCCACGGCACACTTCATCCCAGGAGCTAATGGCATAGGTTAAGTCTAGGAAATACCTCACCAAAGCATTGCATGCTATGGAGCAACCAGAGCCCAGAGTCTGGTGGTTTTGTTGGCTGCTGGTGGCTCTGACGCTCCCTTAGGAGATGATGTGTAGTGTGTGGGCAGATTTGGACCTCACAGCTTTAAAAAATCCCCTTAACATGGAGGTTCCTGAAACCCAGGAGATTTTCCATCTGTCTCCTTTGCAGGATTCGTGTTGGGGAGAGGCCCATCACACAGGCATTTTGGATGCCCAGAATCACATTTTGAAAACTCTGTTTAATAAAACATGGATTTAACTCTCCCAGTTAATTTGTGCCTCTTGTTCATTTTTAAGGGAAATAAAATTCTCGGGCTTCTGCTTCACTGGAACCAAAGTCATAAAGATGTTACTTTCTGAGTATCATATTTTGTAAGAGAGTCATTGTTCAAGAAGACTTCTAAAAGAAAGATACTTTTAAGAAAAATATTTTAACGAATGACAACTGGAGGTGCAGTCTAGTCTGTGACCGTGAATTTGGACCAGACTCTGAAATTAACTAAGGGGAACTCCCAGGTTAGTTTGAAGGGGAAAAAAATAAATGGAGGGAAAATCGTTCAGATAGCTTCTTGGTTCTCTTCGGCTCTTTCATGGGTTTTGATTCCTTTCTAGGTGTAAGCCATTCATGTACCAGTGCTCAAAGGCAGATCGCCCCTGTAGTTTCTAGTGAAACCTCTCCTTTCAGAATATAGTCTCTTTATAATTCTTCCAGCTGATCTGTCCCTACTGGTTTTATAAGATAGCATATTTGGAAGGACTTAGGCTGGAAGATTCATTTCTTCACCACTTCCCATAGAATCCTAAATTTACAAGCTCCTCAAACTCAAATCAGATCTTTGCTTTTACCCACCTTTATAATTCAAAAATATATAGTTTAGTTATTTTTTTCTTCAATGACTTCCAAATTCTTGCCCATTTTGGCCTGTCTCAGTTCAGTTATAAGGCATATGCAGCTGGCACAGCTCATTTAACCAGACAAATGAAGGGCTTTTCTTAGAATTGAGCAGACACTCTGATGCAAGTTCTAAAATCTGAAGATCCTGCCTACTCCATCCGAAACCCAAATGATCAGCCAAGCAAAAGGATCCTCTTTAGCCAACAAAGAATCCAAATACTTTTCATCCGGTAAGTGGAAAGCATGGACTAAGGCGGCACTGTTTACATGGGTGAGCAATGACTTACCCCAGATCACCAGGTTAAAGTGTAGCTTCCACAATTTATACATCTTTTTTTTTTTTTTTTTTTATCTTTTCCCTAGTAATAAGATGCAGTTCCTGCAAGTGCTGTGAAGGGTGGGCCAGGCATGATGCACATTCACTCTGTCTCTTTGTGGACATACATGAAAGCAATGATCTAATCCTGAACCATAAAACCTATTATCGGCAACCAATACATCCTGTGGTTCTAGAGGTCCAAAGAGTGGTGTGGCTGTACCTTTAGTAGTCCTGGAAAAATGCTTAGTTTCCTACTCTATGCAAATATAGGCAGCAAACTTTACTTCTTCTGTCTCTGGGGTTCCCAAGTCTCTGCTCCTATGAGAGCATTGAGTTTCACAGCACAGTTTGGTCATCTTCTCCTCTGAGATGTTTTTTCCAATCTCCTCCCAATTTGAGTTCTGTACCTCTTTCAATCCTCCAGTATGTGCATATTGTAATTGTCAGTTTATGCCTCTGTCTTTCTCTGTAGACTGTGATCTTAGTGTCTTTAACACCTGTAACAGTGCCTAGCACATAGAGTCCCTCCCAAGATTTTGTTGAATGAATGAATACAAGTGTGTTGGATGACATTGCAAGTGAAGTGTGGCTCTCATCAGCCTTTTGCCTAATAGGATTAGCCCTTTCTTTCCTTGCAGTGGGACACTCAGGCTGCTTGTCTATGATGGCTGGCCCAAGTGTGTTCCTCACTGGCATCCTGATATAATATCTTCAGCAAAGACACCTGAGAGTCCACTCCAGAAACAGCCATAGCTGGGGTCCTAGGGACTGTCCAGTCTGTTCCTGGTCACCAGTGCCTGAATTTGCACTATTAAATCATGGGCAGAGTTGTGTCTTCACCTGTCCTGGCTCTGGGGACCAAGCAGACCTCTGTACTCTGGGTCATTAAAAGGGTGTGAGTAACCATATGACTAAGGGACATAAACCTTTCAGTAGCCAGTCCCAGAAGTCAAAACATGGGAATGTTTGTTTTATACTCAGTAATAAACCTCAGAGGACCCGGGGCCAAGGCAATATGACTAGCTCAGTGGGTCCCAGATTTTGAGCTCTGTGCCCTAACTCAGAGCCACAAGACCATCTGGTTGCTAACATGCTATGTGGTTACAAACACAAGTAGAAGTCTTTTTATTTAAGAAATGGGACTAACAGGGGTATATTGCAAAGGTTTGGGTATATATGAAAATGTTCCTGATTTCCTGAACTGAAGGGCAGTTTGTCCTTTAAATCAACTAGTTTCTCATTTCAGCACTTGTCCAGAGGGAAAACTATTTTTGGGGGGCGTCAGTCTAGGTCAATCTAATTTCTGTTGATTTGATCCCCAACTGAATGATTTTTTTTCCTCTTCTGAGTTTCCATTACCTATACCTGAAGATAAAGCTTAATCCACAGCCTCACAAAGTTGAGTCAATGATACTAGGCATCCAGGCTCCCAGTGGGATTCCTAAGAAACAAAGAAAGAAGGGGCTTCGAACTGCTCCCTTTAGAAAGACATTTTCTGTTCAAACCACTTATTTAATTTCCCTGTACGTGGATTTCTGCGTTTGTTTGTGCCATGCGTTTACTTAGCTCTGATGCCTATTCATTTATTCTATAGACATTTGTGCAGTGTATACTGATGCAAACCCGTAATTTAGATTGCAAAGCAAGACAATCCATTGTTTCGGAATTTAATAGTAAATGCCAGAGCCTCTGAGAAAACTTTTGTGCCCTGTCTTAGATTTTAGATCTTTGATCGTCCCTTCCCCCTAAGTCCTTCCATAAAAATCCTGCTTGTCTTGTCATTAATATTTGTTTGCATTTTTTATTTTCATATTATATTTTTTCCCATTAAAAAAGTAATTCATATGAATTGTAGGGGTTGTAAAATCCAAAAGGATGGGGAACAAAGGAGAAAAGGAAAAAAACACCTAGTTTTTCAAAAAGGGCTGCTATGAACATTTTGATGTAACTCTTTTCTGCTGTTTAAAAATCTAGTAAAGAACATGTTATACAGAGCCCCCCCCCATATCCCAGTTTCACTTAACATTATAACATAAGCATCTCCTCTCATTATTATAAACTATTCATGTTACTTTTGTGGAGACAGACTATTCATTATATAGGTATAACACTGTTTACTTCAGTAATCTCCTTTTGTTTAAATTTATTTATTTTCCTTGCTACTATATACAGTGCTGTCATAAACATCTTGTGGATGGAGGCTTTATGTAGTTCAGATTTTTTTTTAAAGAAACAATTCCCCAAAACATAATTACTGAATCAAACATGTATAGCTATTTTGAGACTATCAATACATACTGCCAAATTACTTTCCAAAATGGTTTTATCAATCTTTACTTTTTTCCTAACAATGTATCAGAAAGTCTAGTATAGCCATGTGAGCTCTTCATTTAAAATTTAATTTTACTGTGGTAAGAACACAACATGAAAATATAGGATATGTCTTCTTGATGTATTTTTAAGGGTACAATACAGTATTGATAACTATTGGCACAATATTGTATAGTACCCACGTTGTGGTCATTTGCGATGGCAAACCTAGGATACCAATACACAGGGTAAACTCAAATATCTCATCATCCACTGGGGAGTTTACATTTACGTGAAATTAACATGTCATGGTCAAGCAGAGTTTATATTATTTAAAGTCACTGAGCCCTACTAGGGACCCTGAACAGAATCACAGACAGTCTCAGAGTTATCTTCCTAGGTGACATGTGGTATCAGTAAGTGACAGAGAGACCCAGGCCACCTGTTTTGTTCCCACCCACCCTTCCCATCCCCCCATCCCCCCACACCATCCCCATGAGCTTCTTGATGGATCTCTGCTCTAATCGGCCGTTGGTAACATGGGCTCATTTCCATGTCCACTCCACTGCTAGACTGTAATGATGATTGATTCACATAGCAAATGGCCTAAAGTGGCCCTTACAGCCTTATTATTGCAGATACAATTACCACCAGCCTGAGCTTGCTGCTACAGTGTCTGATAATGGACTCTAATTTGCCAGTGGGGTTTGTGATTCTTTGTTCCCAGACAGAGATCCATTTCTAAACTGGAGAGTAATTCATAAATATTTTTCTCTCTAGTCATGGGGGAAGGCCAGATCGAATTGCATGTTGAAAGATAGTTCTATCTAGAGGCCACTGAGGGAGGATGTGGGCTCAGGCCTGGGGCAGGGCTCACTGATCCAGGCTGCTTATTTTACAGAAAAGCCTACTGAGGCCCAGAGAGAGGATGTGACTTATTCAAAGTCACACCCCTAGCACTTTATGCTCTCTAACACTGCCTCCCTTGCTCTCTGAGTTGGGGAGTAGCCAAGAGAAGGGTAGTTCTAGCAGCATTTTAGATTTGAGCCAGCTTGACTTCTGCTTATTTGATAAAATGGTAGGAATTTTTAAAAATAGTATATTTCTTGTTTCTATTGTACAATAATGTTGGAAGCTCATTGATGAGAATTAAGAAATATAGAAACATCAAAGAAAAAAGAAAAATTCACTATAATTCACAAAGAGATGACTACAAGTTAGCATGTTTTATTCATTTACAATTTTTTTATTTGTCTATGTATAAATTTTTTATTTTGGACAAATTTGAGGTCATATTGTATATATCGTCCCCCCTTCCCCAAATCAATAGAGGGCTCTCATTAAGTCTTTAAAAATTATAAGTAGGTCTTAAGACTCATCTGGCATCTTGTTCTCTCTGTAGCCGGACAGCCCTTAGATCTTATTCATCAGTCTGCTGAACTGTTCCATTTTCAGATACAGAGATGCCATCCAAAAATTTTCTCTTATCCTTGCTTGTAACTGCTGTGGCTTGCTGAATCAAGACAAGTTTAATGTCATTTCCTTCAAGAATTAACTCGTTTTTCTGGACTTGAGAGACTGGACAATGATGCCTTGCCTCATCTGAACCCTGCAGATGTATTTTTCACCTGGGAAATTTCAGATTTCAGCAATAAACCCTTTCTTCTGAACAATGACCTTGACGGGAAAGTGCAAACTCACAGACTTCATCTAGTAACAGAAACCCACATACGGTTTTACGTTCTGTAAAACCTGCAGCTCGGGTGCTCTCTCATATGATCAAATGCCATGTTCTATCTTCAAAACACAACGGCGTAATATTAAACAATGCCTATTTAAAAATTATTAAATGTTTTTGCTACTAAATTTGTGCAATTATAAATAATTGTTGTATTTTATCTTGTGTTTACGTATTTAAGATTACCTCTGATTATTTCTTTGTAATAAACAGGAATAGAATTTGAGCTCAAAGAGTACGGATATTTTGAAAAATCTTAAACAGTGCTTATTGCTAAATTACATTTTACCATCAGAAAATTCAGGCTCGATCTCAAGTCTGACATTTTATTAGCTGTACAATCACAGGCAAATTCTTTTGTTTCTTAACCTAATGTGTACAATAACAACAACAGTTAGCTTACTAGGTTATTGTGAGAATTCAATAAAGTAAACATTAAAACGGTTAGCACAGTGGCTAACAACTTAGCAGATCCTCGATAAATATTCATTGTTGTTATCTTGAACTTTCACCACCAGTGATAAGCCAAGAACCAGAATTTTCTAGGGAAAGATGACGGATTTTAATTTTCTAATTAAGTGGCTATTGATGGGGGGTGGAGGGAGTAAAATCCTTCTGTTTGCAAGAGTATAGGTACATTTAGTGAAAAGCCCCTAAGAAAGCTGTACTCAGTACTAGTGCAATGAAGAGGGAAAGATCCAGGTCAAGGGACAGAGTCAGATCTGGCACTATGATGACGTCAATCTCTTCCTATACAGGATAATTTGGTAGGTGACATTGCCGTCAAAGTAAGACTCACGGAACATAACAGCCAACTGCACACAGTTTGGCTGTAGTCTTCCCCTGAGGGAGGAAAAGGAGAGAATGTTTGTGCATGGGCTCAAGGGAATAAAGCTCTGACTCCAGATTCTTCCTTAAATCCTCAGGTTCCCAAAGGAGGTTACAAAGGAGGCTGACCTGTGGAAATGCAGGGGACGTGAGCTAAAATCAAACAAACACGAGCTTTGAATCATCAAACTTGGGGACAAATCCAAATTCTGACACTTGCTGGATACTCGACCTTGGACACGTCACTTCACAGTGACCTCCCTGCGTCTATTTTCCCTCTCTAGAGGGATGCTAATGCAGTCTACTTAGCTAGGTCTTTATCAGGCCAAAAGAAAATGAATATAAGATAGAAAGGAGCCCCATTATTCGTATTATCATGTAATATTGGACAAACTATTACCTTACATTCGTCTCATTATCTCCATTTATAAGATGGGAAAAATAATAATCATACTTAAGCTGCAATATTGTCATGAGGATGATTGAAAAAAATATAGGTCAAAAGACTGAGTACTCTCTGCAGCGGTATGGAAAAATCAGGATTGGGAGGGCGAATCCTCACCTCTGAGCATGGGGGAATGAGGACCGCAGCTCTTCAAGCTCTGTGGGTCTGGGGCTGGGAGCTTCCTCCCGTCCTCAGCCAGCGCCAAGCATCTTCGTTTCGTTTAACACTTGCTTCCGCATTGCCCTGCAGTCACTGTTTCCCGAGTGCCAAGATTATTCAGATGTTCAGTGTTACAAAAATCATGCACATCCGGATTTAGGCACATCCCACAGAGCCAGTTTGGGATAATCATTGTTTGTTTCCCAACAAGGGCTGAGATTCCTATGGTCCGCTTCCAAGGTGAAGGCCTGATTATATAGTCAGTGAGCACCTTGCAGAGAAGAGGAAAGTGGGCAGTGAGTGCTCCAGCGTATACGCCATGAACCTCACACCAGAGCAGCTTCCCTCTGGCATCTTGCCAGTTATAGATACATCTGGGGGGATTTGAAGTGTCAGGAAGAAGTGTTTTACATCCAGGGTGCTACCCACCCAGCCACCGGCAACAATACAATCCCTTCGGTCTGAAGCTTGCCTGGTGCAGCCGTCGTCATGTCCCTGTGAGTCTGTGGCCAGGGCAGAGGTAGGAGCAGGTAAGGTATGGGAAGCCAAATGCCTTTAATGACATGATTTTGAGCTGTTTAAGTTAAACATGAAAAACATATGAGAAACTAGGGTGTTGGGCATGATTGTTGACAGGTAGACTGGCCCTCCTTCTTGTATACTTGCCTTACGTTTGATTCCTGTGTAATGCTCATACCAAGCCCAAATGTATTCAACTCATTTTATTTGTAGCAAAAATTAATAAAGCCTGCAGACATTTAGACTTTTCATCATGGGACCTACTATTAGAAAGAGAATCCAATGGCAACAAAAGATGATTTTACCAAAGTTAGTGTTGATTGGGGAGAATGCAAGAGGAGATATAAAACAATTATATTTTACAAATTTTTCTTTGATGACCTGATCAGAGAGAGATGTGAGTTGGTGAACCACTCGTCCGTGAGAGTCACTCAGCAAATCCTTCTTGGGAACCTGCCATGTGGTTATGATCCCTGGTGGCTGGAGCCCTCCTGGGAGTGGGGGTGCAAGGGAGAGAGGTGGTATAGGGTAATAACAAATGGAAGGATGTGGTCTCGAAGGGATGAGGGAGAAGGAGCCTTGGGTTACTCTTCAGTTGTGGTGTGCATGACTGACTGGGTAGTTGGAGGTGGTGCTCCCAGGAGGAGGAAATGTAGAAAGAAGAGAAGCTTCACAGGGGCTGTGGAGGGGGACAGTAGGTACTCATCTGGTCTGGGTGTCTGAGTCCTCTCCCCGTGAGGCAGGGCACCGAGAGCAGTGGATACACAATGGTGTACATTCTTTCCAAAATTATAGAGCAGGAAACCAGTAGTTAGAGATGTCGTATTCTTCAGCAATGCCAAGGATCAAATATAGGGCAGAAAGACTCATTCATTACAGTGAAAAGAAGAGAACGGGAACAAGAGTATGGGATGTGTATCCATTAGCTATTTTGTATAACAAACCACCCCAAAACTTAGTGGGTTAAAATAACAACCATTTCTTATTTCTCATGAATCCTTGGGTCAGCAGGGCATCTGCACTAAACAGGACCAGGCTTGGCCGATCCTGATCAGACCCATTCCTGTGTCCATAGCTATGTAGGCAGGTTGCATGGGGGGTAGTTGGTCTGCGTAGCTTCAGTTGAGATAATTTAGCCCTGTTCCGTGTTGTCTTTGATCTTACAGAAGCTCATTCTCATAGTAGATGTGGGATTTCAAGAGTGAGTAAAAGGGCGCACAACCTCTTGAGGCTTAGATTTGCATATTTTCATTTCTGTTGCAAAGTCAGTCTCAAGGCCAGCCCTGATTCAGGGGGTGAGGGAGTAAACTCCATTTCTTAACGGGAAAAATTACAAAGTCATCTGCAAACGGTGTGAAGATAAGGAGAGGTAGAGAATCGAGGCCATTTTTGGAAACAATCAACTCCACATGAAGTCCTGAGACCAGAAAAGCTGGGGAAAGCAGAGGTAGGGCAAGGTCCAGTCAAGTTTTGTGGGCATGGACCTGGCTCATTTAAAGGACTTGAAGGCTACTGAACACTTGGTGAAAGTGGCATAAAGTGGAGGCGAAGTTGGCATGAATGTAGAGGAAAGACCTGCCTCATTTTGTCTCCCAAACACTTCTGCTGTAGAGGGCGCACTGATTTACTTGAAGGCTTTGGACCCTGTAAAAATGTGACTCAAAGATAAGCAACACTTTAGTGTTGTGAATTTGAGAAGGAGTTTTGACTCTCTTCTCGAGAATCAGTTTGTCAGTAGGGAATAAGAAGGCAGTTGGCATTTGGCAACAGAGTCTGGAGGTAAAGCCTCACCCCTATCACTGTTCTGCAAGGCAGCTCACTCCCCTTATGTGAAGCCAATAGAAATGTCATTTGCTGTTTGGTGTCTGCACACTGAATAACTGAATGTGAATCAGCAATGTTGTGCAACTTTTAGAAAAACCAAGGAGTGTCCGAGGAAGGACTAAGGAGTGAAGAATTTAGCAACCCAAGACAGACTCTCATGGTTTCCAAAGTAGCCAGAAATTAGCAGAATGTTCTGTTGGCCTCTGGTCATTGCATAACAGTGTCATAGAGATTGCACAGAATCCAGAAAGTGAAGGTGGGAGTGAGGTAGGAGAAAAAAGGCAAAGAAAAAAAAACCCAAGGATGTGAGCAACTAAACTAAAAGAAGGAAGTGGGGAGAGACCAGTGTTAGGATTTGTGGTACTTAAAAAAAAGGCATTCATGGTGATAAAATGGGCCCCATCTCCTTTGAGGAAAACAAAAAGAAACGAGAAAACATGTAACATAGGAAATTAAGGTTGGATTAAAGGAAGAAAGTACTGAGTGACTTTTCTCAAGTACCGCTGGATTAGCTCTTAGGAGGAAATAGGCTGACTACCGACTAAGCGCCGTGTGTCAATATTGATGTTGCTTAGCAGGAATGTTATTTGCGGAGCTGCTGTGTAAATTACCGAACTTCCCCCCATGGGGGTGGGGGAGGGTGTCTTTAAAATGAGATAACTGCTCTGCAGTGAAGGGTCCAGAGTAGGATTCACTGGCCTCTTGAGTTTCTTTCCAAGTCCTCCAAATGGAGGACCAACATGTTTTTCTGTGTCCCTGAGATTTCTAAACTATTATGCCTTTTCTAATCACTCTTAGCTTTAATCTTGAGGATTTCCTCCCGTTCTGAATGCCAGACAATAAGTGATCTCAACTAGTATTCAGTTGGTCTTTGTGAACTCTTCATTCTTTTGTGGAAACAGGAGGAAGGTGGGCATCTAACCTTGGCCTCGAAAAGAAAATGCATGTGCAGTTCTCTGGAATTCTCCACTAGAGCATAGTACTGCTTCCATTGTTAACTCATCTGTATGATTTTGCTACTCACACACCAGGGTGTGTTTACCAAGGTGGCTTCAGTCAGCTGTGTCAGGAGCAGTGTGACCTGGGGCCATAAGCTTGAAGTAGATCTGACCAAGATGCCCTGAGTTACAAGCACTGGAAGCAAAATCTGACACAAGCAGGGCATGCAGTTTAATTTCCTTATTTATAAGACAAATTGGGGCCCATGCTTGGTAGAGTCAGGGGCACACAGACCAGCTAGAATACTAGAAAAGAGCAGTGGTCTGCGCAGTGAATGAAGAGTGAATATGAGTCAAGTAGATTGCAGCCCAATGAGAGGGAATGTGAGGGTGGGGATGAATCAGATCAATAGAGGCAAATGAAATCAAATGCCATCCATCACCCTCGGAGCTACATGGGCAAAAAGTCTTAACATGGAGGAGGTTGTAAACAAACAGCTTAATGTTGGAAGGAGAGGAAAAGCCCAATGACCTGCAGGTGGGACCTCAATGACGAGATTGCTTGGGTGTCTGAAATAAGTGATTCACCAGGGAGTTACAGCTGTTTACAGCTGACCCGTCTGTTAAATATTCATCACCCAGAGCTCTCTTGGATGTGCAGTGAGATTTGTTCCAGTCCCTCCAAGCAAAGCAGTGGCTTTTCTGTTTTATTAGAGGAGAAGTAAAAAATAAGGAAACACATTTTTTCCTTCTCCTAAATTTCCAGTGTGTCTTTTGAGATTATTTACAGGGCTTGAGTTAGTCAAAGAAAACTTCTGTTTATTTGACATCGTCTTTTTCAGAGTGTGTGTGGGGAGCGGTGGTGGTAGGGACAAGTAATCTCTGTCGAATGGGTCATATGGTCTGTCTCGACTCTAGATGCCTGTGTGAAGCACCTACAGAGTTTGCTGGAACCATCTGATACCTGCTTTACTTGTTACGTTCACAGGTGATGTGATGGTTGTTAATGGATAAGAGATGCGATAAGTTGACCAAAATAAATTGTCAGAGAAGATAAAGCTTTTAGGGTTTACCTGAAAAATACAGAGAATGACTACATTCCACCACACCCTTGTGAGGATGGGTGAAATAAGTGACGGAGATTAGAGGACACTTGGCACAACGAGCATTGAGTAATGGACAGAATTGTTGAATGTATTGTATGCCGAGAAACTAACATAACATCGTATGTTAGCCATGCTGGGATTTAAAAAATAACAAATTAAAATAAATAAAATGCACAACGAAAGTAATTCAAGTCAGGAAGGTTGAAATAGAATTGAAAGTGTTGTTTTGTTGTTGTTTTCCCCTCAAAATCATTTATCGTATGCACATTTTAAAAAGTCACGAGGTTGTTGGAGGAGTCTAGGATGGAATTCAGTCTGACAAATTAATCTAATTGTATTACAAATATATGATGTAACCCCATTAAAGGTATAGGTAAAAAAGGAACTTACTTAAAAAAACCGTATTTTGATTAAATACCATAAGGCTAAAGGCAAAAACAGCTATACATAAACCCTATATTGTATTGGTAAATTTGTTTCCAGTAGAAGGAAGTGTTAGAAGTTCCATATACTAGTATTCGTATTCATTTGCCAGGGCTGCCATCACGAAGTACCAAACTGGGTGGCTTAAGCAACAGAAATTTACTGTCTCACAGTTCTGGAGACTAGAAGTCTGAAATCAAGGTTTCAGTAGAGTTGGTCCTTTCTGAGTGCTGTGAGGAAAGGATCTGTTCCAAGGCTTTCTTTCTCTTTGGCTTGTAGATGGCCTTCTTCTACCAGGATCTTCCTATTGTCTTCCCTCTAGGCTTGTGTTTGTGTCCTAATTCCCCCTTTTTATAAGGACACCAGTCACTTTGGATCAGGGCTCATTCTTTTTTCTTTTTCCTTTTCTTTTTCTTTTCTTCTTCTTCTTCTTCTTTTTTTTTTTTTTTTGCATTGAAAGTGTTCTAAATTACTATTTGGGGAGGTTGTGAAAGTAATTATTTGTGTTAGAATATATTCACGAAGGATTCGTACTCTAATCAAAGAGACTACGTTTCATCCCTTAGTATTTGTCGCTGATAAACACTTTCATTTGAGCTAGTTCCATAGATCCTTTACAATAATTAGTCAGTGATAACATATAACATGCATATATGACTTTGAAAGTTATAATTTTTTTTCACATTTCTATTAGATAGGGATTAATGTCTTTATAATAAAGTCTAAGAAAGCTTAACTGATTTGCTTAAATTCACGTAGCTGGAGAATGGTAAGGGTGGGGCTTTTAGTGGAGACTTTTTAAACAGTAAGCTCATTGTTCTTTATTTTACATCCTAGCTAAGGAGAGATGGTGAAAGAGGCAAAGTAAAGATGCTAAACCCCCAGGTGTTGAGGGCTCGCAAGGAGTGGAGGTGGGGTGGACCTAAAAGCAGATTTGTCTCTTTAACCATTTCTGCCTTCTACCAAGCATTGCATAGGAAGCAAGGTACATATCTCTGTTGTTCTGGAAGAGGAAGGTTTGGAGACCTTATTGATTGTATGGTTTTGTTGAACATCTACTTCATGTCAAGCCCTGATCTCATCACCGAAGATAGATTAAGGAGCAAGGCAGACAAGCCTTAATGGAACTTTGGTACTGGAGATATAATAAGAGGTAAGAGTCACTAATCCCTACAGCTTAAGTGTTTTGGTCTACAGTGCCTTCTTTGCCAGATAATGTCAAGACTGAATAGAAAACTCATTACAAGTATAGGTTTACATCTCTACTTTCCCATGTAATTTTCTCCATAGTAAAATATGACACAATAATAACCAACTTATTGGTTTCTTTCAAAAATTAAGATAATGTAGGTGATACATTCAGCGCAATGCCTGACATACAGTCAGTATTCAGTAAACGCCTTGTGCTATTATTATCACTATTACTTTAATATATGATGCCCAGTGCAGTCGCATCAGGCTTCCCCCAAGGGAAAATGCAAAGAGATGTAATGAAAAGCTAATGGTGTTGAGTTCAGTTGCTGAACAGTCAATACGAAGACCAACAGAGAAACCTTTCTGGTGAGGATTATATCTTGCTGCATTAGAGACTGCTGAGTCTCTCTTGTGATACCAGCTCATCAGCTGTGACAGAGAAAGCAAAATGTTCCAGAGTGACCCTGGTGCTGGGTCCATGTAATATTCAGAAAAGGTTTGTTAGAATGCATATGATATGTTCAACAATGTGCTGATTATTGGGGGTTAAAAATGAATAGAGTACTTTTCCCACCCCCAGTGATACAGCTATGAAATATATTCTAACTATTTCTTTTAAATAAATATGTCCTGTTTTCTGTGGTGGTGAGGCAAGGGGGATTGTCCAGTGAGCGCCTGGAGGTCAACTTCCAGGCAATGGGCTCACCAAGACCAAGGGCTTCCCATTCTCCAATGGCAGAGCCTGTGCCCAACTCAGCTTTTCAGGGGACCGCGTCCTCTCTCTGCGCATGAAGCAGCCTGAAGCCAATGTCTCACAATGTCTCCAGGTGCATAAGCTGACGTGCTCAGACAGCTTTGCCTCTAGCTGGAACTTACAGGCAGATGGCCTGTCTGCTTATTCCTCAACCAAGGCTGTTTTTGGTTCTTTCTTCTATAAGAAGGTAGGAGGGCAAGGCCGCTCCCCTAGAGCACAGATGTGGAGTCCAACAGCATCACCCCACCCTCTCACAGCTTTTCCTGGGATGATGAGAGATAGGGAACTAGGTGCATGTTCATACTGATCTTGGCATCTTTGTTCTCCCTCCCCAACCCCCCCCATACAGCCTGTTCATGCATCCTGATGCTATTTACCTTTATTCATCACTTCATTACTGCTCACTAGATAGAATTTTTACAAATGAAAGTCAAAGCGAATACTAAAAAGTGTCTATGAGAATTGTAATAAGAAGCCATTGAAACTCCCCCATGTTCCAAGTTCAGCAAGTCCTGATACTGTAGGGAAGTAGTAAATTCAGGTAAAGAAAAAAAAGTGAGACTATTCCAGTCCTACTTTTCAACTTAAATAAATGTAGGCTTGGCACGTAAGAAACACTGTTCTAGCCTGTGACTGTGTCTCATTACCAGGCGGGGTTTCCTGCTTCTTATACTAACTGCATCGGATTTGTTTTGTTTTCCAACTTTGGATTACTGCCAGTATTATTTTTCTCTTGTAGATGTTCATTACTCTCTATGTCATGAGTGTATATTTGATTTCCTTGGTGCATAAGCATCCCAAGGCCAAGATCTATGTCTTATTTACGTTGTATCTTTCAACAGCACATATTTAACAACTGATTATCTCTTTTTTTTTTTTTAAGATTTTATTTATTTATTCGACAGAGATAGAGACAGCCAGTGAGAGAGGGAACACAAGCAGGGGGAGTGGGAGAGGAAGAAGCAGGCTCATAGCAGAAGAGCCTGATGTGGGGCTCGATCCCAGATCGCCGGGATCACGCCCTGAGCCGAAGGCAGACGCTTAACCGCTGTGCCACCCAGGCGCCCCTGATTATCTCTTTTTTAACTGTACTTTTATGGTTAGGATAAAAAGATCTTCCTTGGAACTAAAAACTAAAACGTTAGGGCATGGTGAAAAAATAAGTAAAGCCAAGAACTATATTTCTTTAACCATTGATTTGCAAAGCAAATTTGTTACAAGTATAAATTAGTTATTTTGTGCTTCTTAGTATCTTAGTATGCTTAGAAAGGCAACAAAGTCTATATTTTTGGCTGATGTGTCTGTGCCTTAGCCTCACAGCTTTCATAAATCAATTCTTTGGATTCTAAATTGGAGGAGACGCTAATAATGTGTCCTTTATTACTATTATGATACGGTCTTCCAAATATATTCACTCTCCCTTCAGCATTTTTATTAGGGACAGATTTAAAGTAGGTGCAGATATTAACGAGAAAAGGAAATGGTTATGACTACCTCTTTTCAAGTTTGTGTGAGTACAAGTAGGAGGAAACATCTCTGATCTCTGGCTAGTATCCATTAGACTTTCAAAGTATGTTTGTAACTCTTGGGTTTTGCTTTGGCTAAAAAGGCTCATCAAATGTTTTCACATGGTAATAGGTCCAAGTGAAACAGAAAGCCATCACTAAAAAAACCAAATTGCTCTGGAAATAGAATTGTACCACAATTAACCAGCATATTTTTTTAAATGATGTTATAGGTATAGAGAAACAATCACCTTATTAAACCTTAGGGGTTTAAATGACATTTTGAATCAAATATTGCTCTGTCAGTTTCCCAGAGATTTTTCCTCCTTGAATAATCGATTTAACTGAAAAAATGTGCACGCTTATTTTGATTGTATATTTTTATATCAACTAGTTTTTGGTATCTGAACTATTGCATTTATGTGGAATCAGAAGCAGCCCAAGGTAAGATAATGATATTATGGTTGGAAAAGCAGGAGGGGAAGAAAAAGAGGGAAGAGAAATACTGAAAGCGAAGGAGGGAGGGGAGGGAGGACAGTGAGGAAGGGAGGACAAGAGCTAGTAAGAGCAGGTCACTGGTGGGGCTATAAAAAAATACAGAAGGTGAGAGACTAGTCTGGGGAAACTTCTAAGCCTGCAGGAACAGGGCAATTATATCAAAAACTAGTTCTGATGAGCAGCCCAGAGGCCCTTTGTTAGATGAGCACAGATGGCTTGTGTTTTTGTGAACAGAGGTCACACTTTCTTCCTGAGAAGCCACTAGGCAAATTTTGCAGGCGATGGTCTCTCTGTAGCACATGCTGTCACTGCTGCACCCACATCCCTTTGGATCCTTTGCCATTTTCTTGCACCGTGGCCCCCATATGCTTTCACTCCCGACAACCTGCATGGGTGTCTGAGGACCACTGGTGTTGCTTTGGGTGTGAGGACACCTTCAACTTTGTTTCATCTGCACGCTCTGAAAGCTACAAGTGCCTGGCAATCCCCCCGCCCCCCCAATGGCAGCCCTTGACTGATGAAGATGGATGCAGCAGTATGAATACATCAGTTCCCTTGCCCCTGGACTCTGAGGTGTGGTTGCACTGTCTCTACAGCTCCCCCTGCAGGACTGAGCCAAATTTACCCTCTGTAGGACAACTTCCTTTCCTTCCCTTTTCCTTTTCTTGTGCCTCTACTGGTTGTTTTAAATACACTTCTTAATAAACCTTATGAAACTTTACCTTGGACTCTGCTTCTGAGATCTTGACCTGAGGATAGCACCCAATTACCTGAATGTCCAGATTATCCCAAAGACCATTGAGGCAATGTTTCATTGTTTGACCCAGCAGGATGCAAGATTTACTCTATGTGTGGATCTATACTTATAATTAGAGAGGACATTCCCCTAACATACAGTCTTCCTCTGCCCACACTTTTCTCTTCAAGAACTTGGCTTCTGCTGGAACATGCGAGCATCTGTCCTGACACAGATGAACCCCATCCTTGGAGACTCGGCTCTCACAGTCTCCTTCCTCCTCCCAGGCTCTGCTGTAGTTGCTGAAACTCAGCTCCATCTGGAAGTCTGACAGGCATTTTTCTCCAGAGCTGGGAGTTATTGCTGGGTGTGTTTGGGAGTTGGCTCAATTTTAACAACCATCCCATCAACCACTGTCTGCCGATGTCACCTTTGCTTGGGTGGGTTGGAAGCCACAAGGAGCAGAAGGCAGACACAGTCACTCACAGCCTGTGGTTTTAATAGACATTTATCACCCAACTCAAGATGAGTGTTAGAAGTAGAGTCAGGGGGTGTGTACTAAAATAGCACCTGGGTTTTTATAATTTTGAGGGAGGCAGCTAAGGCAGTATTTTCTGGTTCTTGCGAACCCATAATTGCTCTATGAAGTCATTGTGGCTCACCATATTCAGTGAATCAGTTCTTAGGATTCTAATTTAGAGGGGGCATGTTTTTCTTATTCTGAAATACTATGAAAAAAATGTGTTTGAATCTAATCATTTCTTCTCCCACACATATAAAAAGAGGACAGGAAATAACTCCTCTTTTCAAAGTTAGAAAATTGGAAGTGGTAATGACTATTTGTCCTTAGTAGGATTGTTGCAAGTGAATCCAGGCTGGAAAAAGCTCTCTGCTGTTGGAACCACAGAGTACACAGATCAGAAATCCAGATGTTTCTATGATGGATCACATCAGGAGGCCAATTTGGGGGCAAGTGGCAGAGATGGTGCCAGACTTCTCTTTGAAAAATGCTGTGATGAATATTTGTTGAACATGTACTATATGCCCACTAACATGGGGACCAGTACTGGTGATGGTAGGGTAAGTTCAAATGACCTTTTTTTTTTTTTTGCCAGGAATACATTGTATAAATATTATACTACGTTGTAAAATTATGTTAATTTTGACATCTTTGATCCAGAGATTTTATAGTGACATGAGAAATCTCCCTCAGAAGGAAAACACAAGAGTTTTTATTTAAAATGTTGCATACTTGAAATCGGCTGTCTGATTGTGCCAGAGATCCCCAAGTCAGCAGTCAGCTGCTCCCTTACCATTCTAGCTGCAGAAAAATTGCAGTGAATCATGATTTTATGGGAGCTGTCAATCATTGTATCTTTTCTTACCTCTTATTTCTTGAAAGTTTCTTGTAGGAAAGCCAATTTTCAAAATACTTTGTTTTGGCAATAAATTAATGAAAGTAATAATATACTTGGCAGGCATTATAAACTGGAATTCATAACAGCTATATTTTGACCCCTAAGGGTAATTTTTATTAAATAATTATTACAGAAATCATGAAGCTTGTTTAAAAATCAAACAGTACAAAAGTAAAAAGTAACCCTCCCTCCCAAACTCCACTCAGATTTAACCTCAGCAATAGTATGCATATTTAACTAAACATTAAAGTGGAAATGTTATCTGAAGCATTGAGATGGGAGATTCCACAAGGAGGAGAGAAGTATCCAAAGGAGGTGGCCAGATAATAGTTATACAACTCATATATCTCTTATGTTGTATAAACGGTTAGCTTTTTGGGAGTTAAATAAAGAATTTTGGGGAAAAAATTATAGAGAGAGCTATTGGGTTTTGTAAGTCTCCCCTTCAAAGTAGGGGTGCTTTTCCATTTACCTTACATTCAAATGGAGGTCTTAAGGAGACCACTCAGAGTTTTAAGTTACCCCTGAAGTTTGTGGGCTTGCTGGGCCAGTATCTGAGTCCAATAAAAGAAGATCTAATAGGTGAGAGATTGGCTGGCCAGAAGCTCTGAGTAAAGAAGAGATTGTTGCTTGTTGGGAATGGTCTATCCCTCCAGAGTTGTGGGGACTAAAGATGGATGAATGTCTCTCATGGACTGGATATAAGACATATGAGAGGGAAAACCAATGTGGAGTCAACTAAAGTCCAGTTAAAAGTTCCAGGTCAGCAGAAAGAGACCGGCGGTGAATGACCAAACTCCAGAGGCCAAAGAAGGAGCTTCCAATGATAAGTAGGAACAGAGATGTGTCTACTGGTATTAGTGGAGTAGAGGAGAGATTTCTTCAGGGATAGAGGAAGAAGTCTATGAAAAACCCATGCAAGTGTCTACAAACGGAAAAAATCAGCTTAATCTTTTGTCAAAAGAGAACACTGCAACTACTCACAACAGTGTCAATCAAGTGAGAACATTCTTTATTCCCCTCCTGGGTTCCAACCCTGGAGGACCAGGGAACTAAGGGAATGGAATAAAGAACCAGACAACCACCCCTTCCCAATGATGACTTCTCATCCACAACAGACCTGAGCTGGGGAAAAGGAAGAAATCTCAAATTTAAATTGAGTTTAGAGTGTTGATTACTAGATAAATATTACACTATTACCAAATTGAGACTCTTTACTGTGACTTAAAATGACTTTAGGAATTTTTATTTTGTGAAAGTAAGAAAATGTCATGGCCTGACTAAGTTTGTATCCAGGGTCAAAGGAAAAATGGCTAACTTCACTAAGTAAACATCTAGGGATAGAATACAGTTCAAGAGTAATGCTCATTTAACATGAGAATTATATAAATGCATATATGAGAGTCTATGTACATATGTCTTAAAGTCATACTTCTGAATACATGTACTCAAGGACTAAAGATTCACTGGCATGTATTCAAGAACAGTAGTGATTTTAACTGACCCTTCTAAGAGCAGCAATGAGATGTCAAGGAATGAGCAAATGGACACCTAAATCAATGCAAGAGACCCTCTTGAAATTACATATCATCATATTAATTGTGTTTATTTGCTCAGTCACCTTATTATACAGAGTAACTAACAACAGACAAATCTTAAAAATCTCAGTAATTTAACTAATAAAAGTTCATTTCCTGTCACATCACCATCTGATTATGGTGAAGAGTGCTCCACTACCTTGTAGCCATCTGAAGCAAGGGTCTCCGTCTTCCCCTTGGCAGAACCATCATGTGGCCCCAACCTAATTACAAGAGGGGCTGGAAAATACAGACATGTGCATGAATATTTGGTGAGCACTGACTGCCTCTGCCATTTATCATGTGTTCATCAATATTTACTGAGCAAATTCTATATAAGTTAGATGTTTTCTGGTAGGGAAATTCACAAACTTTAGAATCAGACACATCTGGGCATGAATTCCTACCACTTACTAGGTATTAATAATTAGCAAGTTCTTATCTGTGCCCTACTTTATGATGGATAAAGTACCTCCTTGTAGGATTGTTACAAGTAGTAAATGAGATAAATCTTTGAAACTCTTGGTACAGCAGTACCAAGCTGGTTCTCTTCTACCATTTTGCTGCAAGTCACTTTGATAGGCTTATAAAAGATACAAAGATTTCTAAGTAATGATCTCCATCCTCAAAGAGCATGCAACTTTGGCGATATCAGTAGCACGAGTACACAAAAGACAATATGAAAGAGTTGGGGTTGCTATAAATGAAAGATTTGATAAGAATTCAAAGGAAAGGCATCACTTCTGCTATTGAAGATGGGAAAAGTTGTAGTTGAGCTTGGTTTTGAAGAATGGGGGGACTTCAAGGTGACACCATTGGATTTGGAAACTCTGTGTGAACAGAATAATTTGAGTAAAGGTGCACAGTCAAAAAATTTAAGAGACTATGTGGGGGATGAAAAAATAGACCAACTTCTGCTGCAAATGGGTGCTTAAAATAGGGGACTGATGAAAAGTAATCTGAAAAGTAGGCAAGATGCATAGATGAGGGAGGGTCTTGAAAGTCAGTTGAAGGGGTTTGAACTTGATCTTTCGGCAGTAGAGAATCATGCAGTGTTTTAAGGAATAGAGTGATGTATTGAAGCAGTGCATACAGAAAGACACACAACGTGATGACAAGTAATAACAAAGGCCCCCTGCATAACCCCAAGTATAGCATGAGAGAGTCAAGAGAGAAAGAACCCTAGAGAATGCTTAATCCAACCTTGGTAATTTGTGACTTCTTTTTAATGTCCTGTTAATATTCTGATAGTCCAGGCAATCTGGGATTCGCAGAGTCCCCTCTGTCTTTCCTCGCAGGAGGAAACTAGTCTGGATGCCCTTGACATCAGTGACTTAGGTTTCGAACATTCCCAGGCATGATTATATTTTAACCTACTCTGTATGTTTTGTTGACCACCCAGTATATGCCAGGCACTGTGCCGGTTGCTGTGAGCGCTACAAAGTTGACAGTGAGATTCTTGTCCTCAAGCATAAGTGATAACTTAGACAAAACATTTGAAAATTCAGCGAAGGAACAGAATATTTCAGCTGGGTTTTCTGAAGAGGAAACCTAAGGAAAAAATGGCCCAAAGATCGTATTTGCAGAGGAATGAATCTCTAAAATTGGATATTCGCACACTGTGAAGACCAGTAGTGTGGAGCAATCTGACACCCTTCCAATCACTCTAGTAAGGCTTTATCTGCTTCACCTGTCTGTGTGTGCAAACTTGGTTCCTGGTGTGCATACGTGGGGGGATTGTAGGGGTATATGAAGAATACTACACACACACACACACACACACACACACACACACACACACACACACTTCTCTAATCATTATAAATTCATTGCAATGGAAATTTGTTCTTATTTCCCCCAATTGTCCATTATCTGATTATCTCCCTTCCTGACCTTTGACTCAGGAAATATTTAGTGCAAGATTTCAGGGTTGATTTTTCCCTTAATCTTGGAAACTTATCAATGTCCACATCGATAGTCTTCATTTTATGGTCAGATAACAATCTAGTTATGTCCCAAAGGGGGGGTGGTAGGAGCAGATTAGACTATGGTAGATAATAGTACCATTTCAATGTTAGTTACATCGTGGTTCTATAAAATAATTACTGTTTTCAAGATGAAAATCTTGATTTAGTGGTAAATGGACATTATGTCGGCAATGTTTGAATAGTTCAGAAAACATACTACGTATATAGTTATAGAGATATAGATATATGACATTAGAGAGAGGCAGAGAGAAAGCAAATGCAGCTTAATGTTAACTTTTGGGGGCACCTGGGTGGCTCAGTCAGTTGGGCGTCCAGCTTTTGGTTTCAGCTCAGGTCATGATCTCAGCGTCATGAGATCAAGCCCTCCCCCACCACCCGTTAGGCTCTGTGCTTGGCAGGGAGTCTGTTTGAGATTCTTCCTCTCCCTCTGCCCCTCCACACTCCCACACTCTTTCTCTCTCTCTCAAATAAATAAATCTAAATTTTAACTTCTGGGGAATCTGGGTAAACGATAAAAGATATCTGGGAATTCTTTGATCTTTCCCACAAATTTTTTTTAAATCTGAAATTGGCAAAATAAGTATGATAAAAAATAGATTTTACATCACAATCCAGTGAATGAACACATATGTACATGTCCACATATTTATTCATTCATTAATTTTTAGTGAGTGCCCCTCAGCTACCATTCTAAGCAATGGATATACATCAGTGATCAAAATGAAAAAAATATCTTCCCAAGAAGCTTACATGTATATGTACGTACCCACACTAATGTATGTATGTGTGTGCTTGTATATGTATATGTCTATTTACATATACATACATAAAAAGGAAATAAAACTTTTATTTAAATTATACTTACTATTAGTGGTATATCATGATTTTTAAATTCTATGTCATTTTCAAAAATAAAGCCAATGAAGTAAAAAAAAATATTGATTTCATGAACCACTAAGGGATCGTAATCTTCAGTTTATAAAGCATAGCCCTGGATCAGAGCTATAAAAGCCACAGCCAAAACCCCCTTGAATTTTAAGTGTTCATCCACAGCATCCCACTACACAAATTTGTGAATCCAACCTAAACCTATCTTCTGGTCTCCATTTCTTCCTTTCCAACTGCAAACTTGCCATAGCCTCAGCCATTTCAGACTTATTCAGTCCAAAATTAAACTCTTGATCTTTCTGTTAAGACTGTTCTTCCTCCAGGTTTCCCATTTCAGGAAATAACACTTCAACCCACCCATTGCTCATCTTAGAAAGACTGAAGTCATCCTAACACCTCCTTTCTCTTCACTCCCTACAATGATCAGTAACCAAGTCCTCTTGATTCTCTATCCTAAATATATCTCAAATTCATTTTTTTTCTTTTTGTCTGACACTGTTTTAGTCTAAATTCACCAGCATCTTTAACCTACATTATTGTAATAGTTTCCCACTTCATCTCCCTATATCTGGGCTGTTCCCATGTCAAGCCTTACATGACAAAGTGATCTTTTAAATTGTAAGGCAATTATGTCATAACTTTTGTGATCTTCCCAATACTTGTAAGAGAGGCTAACACATCCTTAATAATGTATTAATTAAGATTATGTTTAACCATGAAGGACAAAAACCCTAAAATCACAGCAGATTAATAAGATAGAAATTTTTCTTCATCACATAAGAGAAATAAGACATAGGCAGACCAGGGCTGACTTGGTATAACATGGTACCCAAGACCTGGACACTTTCCACCTTATTCTAGTATTGCAACATTCAGCTTTCACTCATGGTCAAGATGGCTGCTTAGTCTCCAGTCATTGTATCCACCTTCTAGGTAACTGAAAGGAGGAAATGATATAGAAAAATACACCCCCTCCCTTTAAAGACCATTCTGCTTACCTTGTGTTGTCCACAGTGTATCACAAAACCACACTTAGCCATAAAAGAGATTTTTTTAATAATAATTTTTTATTACGTTATGTTAGTCACCATACAGTATATCCTTAGTTTTTGATGTAGTGTTCCATAATTCATTATTTGCATATAACACCCAGTGCACCAAGCAATACGTGCCCTCTTTAATACCCATCACCGGCCTATCCCAGTCCCCCATCCCCCTCCCCTCTGAAGCCAACAGTTTGTTTCCCAGAGTCCATAGTCTCTCATGGTTCATTCCCCCTTCTGTTTACCCCCCCCCCCTTATTCTTCCCCTTCTTCTCCTACCGATCTTCCTGCTATTTCTTATGTTCCATAAATGAGTGAAACCATATGATAATTGTCTTTCTCTGCTTGACTTATTTCACTTAGCATAATCTCCTCCAGTCCCATCCATGTTGCTGCAAATGTTGGGCAATTGTTCTTTCTGATGGCTGAGTAATATTCCATTGTATATATGGACCACATCTTCTTAATCCAGTCATCTGTTGAAGGGCATCTTGGCTCCTTCCACAATTTAGCTAATGCTGCTATGAACATTGGGGTGCATATGGCCCTTCCTTTCACTACGTCTGTATCTTTGGGGTAAATACCCAGTAGTGCAACGGCTGGATCATAGGGTGGCTCAATTTTTAACTTTTTAAGGGGCCTCCACACTGTTTTCCAAAGTGTCTGTACCAACTTGCATTCCCACCAACAGTGTAAGAGGGATCCCCTTTCTTCACATCCTCTCCAACATTTGTTGTTTCTTGCCTTGTCCATTTTTGCCATTCGAACTGGTGTAAGGTGGTATCACATTGTGGTTTTGATTTGAATTTCCCTGATGGCTAACGATTTTGAAAATTTTTCATGTGTCTTTTAGCCATTTGTATGTCTTCATTGGAAAAGTGTCTGTTCATATCTTCCACCCATTTTTTGATTGAATTATTTGTTTCTCGTGTATTGAGTTTGAGAAGTTCTTTGTAGATCTTGGATACCAGTCTTTTACCTATAGTGTCATTTGCAAATATCTTCTCCCATTCTGTGGGCTTCCTCTTAATTTTTTTGACTGTTTCCTTGGCTGTGCAGAACCTTTTTATCTTGATGAATTCCCACAAGTTCATTTTTTCTTTTGTTTCTCTTGCCTTTGGAGATGTGTCATGAAAAAAGTTGCTGTGGCCGATGTCAAAGAGGTTGCAGCCTATGTTCTCCTCTAGGATTTTGATGGATTCCTGTCTCACATCGAGGTCTTTCATCCATTTGGAGTTTATCTTTGTGTATGGTGTGAGAGAGTGGTCAAGTTTCATTCTTTTGCATGTAGCTGTCCAATTTTCCCAGCACCATTTATTGAAAAGACTGTCTTTTTTCCACTGGATGTTTTTTCCTGCTTTGTCAAAGATTAGTTGCCCAAAGAGCCGAGGGTCCATTTCTGGATTCTGTATTCTGTTCCATTGGTCTATGTGTCTGTTTTTTGCCAGTACCATGCTGTCTTTGTGATCACAGCTTTGTAGTATAGCTTGAAATCCGGCAACGTGATGCCCCCAGCTTTGTTTTTCCTTTTCAACAATTCCTTAGCAATTCAGGGCCTTTTCTGATTCCACACAAATTTAAGGGCTGTTTGTTCCAGTTTTTTGAAAAATGTCATTGGTATTTTGATAGGGATGGCATTGAAAGTGTAGATTGCTCTGGGTAGCATAGACACTTTAACTATATTTATTCTTCCGATCTATGAGCATGGGATATTTTTCCATTTTTTTGTGTCTTCTTCAGTGTCTTTCAAGATTGATTTGTAGTTTCTAGAATATAGATCCTTTACGTCTCTGGTTAAGTTAATTTCGAGATAACATATGATTTTTGGTGCTGTTGTAAATGGAATGGATTCCCTAATTTCTCTTTCTTCAGTCTCATTGTTTGTGTATAGAAATGCAACTGGTTTCTGAGCTTTGATTTTATATCCCGCCACATTACTGAATTGCTCTATAACTTCTAGTAATTTGGGGGTGGAGTCTTTTGGATTTTCCATATAGAGTATCATGTCATCTGCGAAGAGGGCAGTTTGACTTCTTTGCCAATTTGGATACTTTTTATCACTTTTTGTTGTCTGATTGCTGTTGCAAGGACTTCTAGTACTATGTTGAATAATAATGGCGAGAGTGGGCATCCTTGTCGTGTTCCTGATCTTAAGGGAAAGGCTTCCAGCTTTTCCCCATTGAGAATAATATTTGCTGTAGGCTTTTCATAGATGGTTTTTATGAGATTGAGGAATGTATCTTCTATCCCTACACTCTGAAGTGTTTTAATCAGGAAAGGATGCTGTATTTTGTCAAATGCTTTTTCTGCATCAATCTAGAGGATCATATGGTTCCTGACTCTTTTCTTGTTGATATGATCTATCACACTGATTGATTTGCGAATGTTAAACCACCCTTGCATCCCAGGGATGTATCCCATTTGGTCATGATGGACAATCCTTTTAATGTACTGTTGGAGCCTATTAGCTAGGATCCTGTTGAGAATTTTGGTGTCCATGTTCTTCAGGGATATTGGTCTGTAATTCTCCATAAAGGAGGTTTTTTTTAAGGTGGACATCTGGTTTTTACTTCTGAACAATCTTGCTACTTCTCATTACATCTCACAATTTCCATGGTAAGAGGAGGTATAGTAGAGAATGTGGTCATCTTATGTCCCACTGTGGAGGCATGGAAAGTGGTAAGGATATACTGCTGTGATGAATAGGAAGTAGCAAGGAAACATGATGCTTTATGCCCGGGGTAGGATTATGGCCAAGAGCCCTTTACGCCTAAGTTCACTTCCTCAAGGGGAGGTCTCCATGGAATGAGCATGACTTCCAACATGGCCAAAAAACCCCATCGATCCCACTCACAGGGCAGATGATGAGATGGGCTGTGCTCTTCCCTCGCAAATAAGTCAGACTGAAGCAGGGCTGGACAGGCCCACAGAAGGTAGTGTGATTGAAAGCGAAGGTGTGACACTACTCTGACACATTGTAGAAGGACACCTGGGTTTAGAGGCTTTAATCCAAGCAGATACTATCCAGCTAAAAAAAATGGGTATTAATAATTGGGCATTCATAATGAAAAGTTTGAAAATGAATATTGAGGAGCCTCTGTCAGTCTCTGGTCTTAAAAGTTGGCCATGCCATAAACTTCAGCCATCATGGGCATCTCTCTTCAGGGAGCAAACATTCTCCTATCTCTAGATCTTTGCACATGTTGTTACTCTCCTGAAATATTTTTTGTCTGTTTCCTTGAACTTCTTTGACCTAAAAGACAAGGCAATAATTGCTCTCTTAACTCCTTACATATGTTCTTCATAGTATTAATTCAGTTACATGTTTATTTATGTAAGCATTTAATTAATATTATTATACTGTATTTGAAATACTCCAGCATGAGTAGTGAAGTGTGTGTGTATAAACAGGTTAAACCTAACCCGTATCAACAATTTAGAGCTGACCAATAATCTTACAAACAAGCAAATTTCAATGAATCTGTATCCTTATTACATAAGGAATAGTAGAAGAGCCAAAATTTGGCATATCACAATATATGAGGGGTGCCTGGCTAATCTCAGTCAATTAGGTGCCTGACTCTTGATTTAGGCTCAGGTCATGATCTCGGGGTTGTGGGATCAAACCCTGGGTCAGGCTCTGCAGTCAGCAAGGAGTCTGATTGAGATTCTCTCCATCTTCCTCTGCCCTGCCCCACATGCTCTCTCTCTACAATAAATAAATCTTTTTAAAAAAGATAGATGATTGGTTGGGGGGAAGTTGGCAGACCCACTGCCCTTGTAAGAATAAGAACTTTAGAAAAGGTAATCCCGTTAGTCTATTCCAGTGGACTTATGGTTCAGAGTCCAGCTAGGGTATGGCACATAGTAGGCATCCATTTTTTGAGTGAATAAATAGGTAAATTAACTTGGCATTCACTGTGGAGTTAGCTAATGCTTAGAATAAACCAAAAACACAGTTGAGAGATAAAAGTCAATATTTTTTGCTGTATGTTTGAGTTACTTTGCAGTCAAGTAAAATCAGGTGAGCATTTGTATTTGTAATAGATTATTAATACCTTTATTATTATTATATAACTTACATAACATAAAATTCATCCATTTAAAAGCCTACAATTTAATGGATTTTAGTATATTCGCAGAGTTGCACAACTTTCGCCACAATATAATTTGGAACAATTTAATCATTCTCAAATGAAATCCCATACGTGTTAGTTAGTAGTCACTCCCCATTCCCTGCTAATTTATACTGTTCCTGTGGATTTGCCCATTCTGTACATTTCATATAAATAATGGACTTCCTTCACTTAGCATGACATTTTCAAAGTTTATTCATGCTGTAGCATGCATCTCTACTTCATTCTTTTCTTATTGCAAATACCATTCTATTGTTAGGAAATACCACATTTTGCTTACCCATTCATCAACTGATGGACATTTGGGTTACTTTCACTTTTCGGTAATTGTGAAAAATGCTGTAAGAACATTTGTATACGAATTCTTGTGTGGACATATGCTTTCAGTTCTCTTGGGTGTTGTATTAGTTTTCTGTCATTTACTACACAGTGGCTTACTATCTTTAGTTTTGGAGGTCTGAAGTTCAAGAGCAGTCTCATTGAGCTAAAATCAGGTGTTGGCGGGATTGTTATCCTGCTAGAGGCTCCAGGAGAGCCATCTCCAACTTCCAACCCACATTCCCTGGCTCCTTCCAGCAATGGCATCACTCCCACTTCTGTTTCCAGCATTTCGTCTCCTTCTCTCTTTCTCTTGTTGTTACTTCTTTAACTCTCCCTGCTTCCATCATCACATGACCTTTTCTGACTCTGACCATCCTGTCTCCCTCTTTTAAGGACTCATATGATTACATTGGGCACTCACAGATAGTCCAGGAACTCTCCCAATCTTGAGACACTTGACTTAATCACAGGCACAAAGTTCCTTTGGTGTTGGAAATTAAGATGTGGGCATCTTTGAGGGATCAAAATTCTGTTCACCTAGACATATACTTAGGAGCGGAATCACTGGGTCACATGGTAATTCTATGTTTAACATTTTGAAGAACTGTCAAACTGCCTTTTAAAAGCAGCTGATCCATTTTACATTCCCACCAGCAAAGTACAAGGGTTCCAATTTCTCCACATCCTCACTAATCCTTGTCACTGTCTGTTGTTTTATTATAGTCATCCTCCTGAGGGTGAAATGGTACCTCTTTAGTTTTAATTTGCATTTCCCCAATGACTTACGATATTGAGGATTATTTCATGTGCTTATTAGCCATTCTTATGTCTTTTTTTTAAAGAAAAATGTCTATTCAAACCTTTTAGCCATTTTTAATTAGATTATTCATCTTTTTATTATTGAGTTGGTAGGCTTCTTTACATATTTTGAATAAAGTCCCTTATCAGATGTATGATTGCAATTATTTTCTCACATTGCATGGGTTGTCTTTTCACTTCTCATTTTATTGCAGCAAAATGTTTTAAATTTTGATGAGGTCTAATTTACCTATTTTTGTTGTTGTTGATCTTGCTTTTTGATGTTATATATCTCAGAAACTATTGCTTAACCTGAAGTGATAAGGATTTCCTCAAATGTTTTCTTCTAAGAGTTTTATAGTTTTAGCTCTTACATTATGTCTATGATCCATTTTGAGGGTGTGTGTGTGTGTGTGTGTGGTGTAATATTGGAATACTTCATTCTTTGATGTATGGTTATCTAGTCATCCCAGCATCATTTGTTGAAAAGACTATTTTTCCCCATTAAATTGTGTTGTCATTCTTGTCAAAAATCCATTCACCTTAAAGGATTGACTTCTCTACGTTTAATTCTATTCTGTTCATTTATATGTTTATCCTTATGTCAGCTCTACAGTATCTTGATCACTGTGGCATTGTGGTAAGTTTTGAAATTGGGAGATGTAACTCCTCCAGCTATGGTTTTCTTTGGTTTTGGCTATTCTGGGTTCTTTGTACTTTTATAAATTTTAGGGCCATCTTGTCAATTTCTGCCCAAAAGCCAGCTGGGATTTTAATTAACATTAGAATCTGTAAATTGATTTATAGAATATTACTATTTTTTATAGTATTAGGTCTTCAGATCCATGAACCTAGGATGTGTTTCCATGCATATAGATCTTCTTTAATTTCTTTCAACAATGTTTTGTAATTTTCAGTGTACAAGTCTCATGTTTCTTTTGTTAAATTTAGTCCTATGTATCTTATTTTTTTGATATTATTAAATTTTTTTAATTTTATTTTTGAATTTTTCTTTGTAAGTGTGTAGAGATGCAACTGATTTTTTAAAAAATATTTTATTTATTTATTTGACAGAGTGGGAGAAGAGGGACAGAGCACAAGCAGGGGGAGTGGCAGGCAGAAGGAGAGGAAGAAGTAGGCTCCCTGCTGAGCAGGGAGCCCGATGTAGGGCTCTATCCCAGTACTCTGGGATCATGACCTCAGCAGAAGGCAGACGCTTAAATGACTGAGCCACCCAGGTGACCATAACTAATTTTTTAATATGAATCTGCACTTTTCCTGTAAAATAAGAATATTTACAACACAGAGCTCAGATAGGACCTCAGAGAACAAAGAGTACATGGATAAAGTAAAAAAAAAAATCATAGGTATATTTATACCAGTCCTGATGATTATCCAAGCTCTTCAATAGGACTAGAAAATTCTTCCCATTTGTTGGCTTAATATTAAGCACAAAATTCTTATTTCATTTTTCTGATGTATAACTTCTAACTGGGAAGCAGGTAATACATTCTATTGCTAATTTTGTCAATATATTATATTTGTTATAAAATATGGGATTTGTTCATTTAATCTTGTAATTGAATTTACCAGTATTGCGTTAATCACTATATAACTTACATAAACTCTTCTAGTAATCAGGAAAACCACAGACACTGGGAGCAAATTTTCTCCTCCCATACTGCATAAAATCAAATGTGAACTAAATAGATTCAAATTCAAATGCAAGAAGTATCCTGGATTTTTTTTGACAGTAGCTTGCTATTGAACATTATATACATTGAGTGTATGTGATAAATACAGTTAAGCGTATTGACAGAGACATGTTGAAATCCATATAAGGTTACTACCAGCAATAGGAATAAAAGGCGACTGTTAATGTTTTAGACAATGTTACTGGGTACAGAACAATTTATAGGAAACTATGAACTCCTTTTTAAAAGATTTTATTTATTTGAGAGAGAGAGAGAGAGCACAGAGGGAGAGGGAGAGGCACATTTCCTCACTGAGCAGAGAGCCCAATGTGGGGCTCAATCCCAGGACCCTGAGTTAATGACCTGAGCCAAAGGCAGACACCCAACCAACTGAGTCACCCAGGCACCCAAAACTATAAACTCTAAAAATTTTGAGGCCACATTTATGCTTTCACTTCTTATAGTATATGTTTGGATTGGCCCTGAAGCCATCTTTTAAAAAACTTACATTGATTCATCAAGAAAATCAAAGTACCTGGTGATTTGACATTTTCTATATTGTGCCTTTTACCCCCTAAAACCTTTGAGATTGTATGAAGACGTGAGTGAAGAAGACAAGTCCAGTTGCCATGCTCTGAGCAGTTCAAGATATACTGTATCTGTGGGAGCTGTGTGCTGTTCCATTCTGACTACAACACCCCCTTCTTGAGTTGGATCAAGTGGAATCAAAGGTGACTCTGTGACTATTTTTGGGCAAGGGGCAGTTTATTGATGAATCAACTATTACCGATATGTCTTTCTTGCAGAGAGCTGAGTCAGAGCAAACTTAACACAAATATTCTGACAGCTTTTGAAGAAGAATTTGCAAGTTGTTCCCTCCAGTCTGGCACGAACCCAGATAACTGAACAGAATTTAAGGCCCTTTTCTTTTTTTTCAGTTGTGTCTGGGTGTTTTTCTTTCTTTTAAAAAAAAATTGACTCAAAAGTTTCCACTGAGTTCCAATCAATATGTCATGGATTGGCCAAGTCATCTTGGCAGAGGCAAGAACTGAGATTGTATTCCTGAGGAATGTGCCAGGCAGTAGAGTTCTCTAAGGGTGGGAGTAAATTCAGAAGCTCCAGAGACCTAGTGGCAGCAAAGATAGATGGCTGCACATGGCCATACTTCAGGCTGTGTGGTGCTCACAGGCTTCGGTGCCTTGTTTCCTTCTTTCACTACTATGTGACTTGAGTAAGCCATTTGGCTACTTCTACACCTCCTTTCTCCAGCTCCTGAAAGTGAGAGATATTGTAGTGAGGGATGGTGTAACTTTAACTTTTCTGCAAAAATACATTCTTGGATAGCTGAATATACATTTAGTAAATTAAAACATAAAATTTCACTGACATCATATGTTTGAGATTTGTTCTTCTCCTTCCTGATTAATCTTCAATTGACAATATTACTGACATTAGCTTCAAATGTCTCTGTCCTCAGCTTGTTCGACAAGGAGTTAATAATTTTTAATGGAGAACTTATATATAAATTTATATAGGTAGTCTCCAAAAAGCTTTTTCTTAAGTTCTCCATATATATATATATGTATATATATATACATATATATATAAATGATTTGATATATATATATATAAATGATTTGAAAACATCTATAGGTTAGTGGAGCTCAGAATGAGAAGGGCTATGAGTTCTAAAATGTATCATTTCATTACAACAAAAGTAAAATTTGAGGTATTTGTTTTTTTTAATGTGGCTGATATTAATATTTTAATTAATGACAAGTTGTCAGCCATAACAGCTGACACTTTAGTTTTCTTATGATTAGTATTTTTATGAGAATAATGCAAGGATGTCTATTCTCATCACTATCCAAAGGTGTACTGGGGTTCTCAGCCAGTGTAACAAGGCAAGAAAAAGATATAAAAGGCATAGATTGGAAAGGAGGAGGTGAACTGTCTTTATTTATAGACATATAAATATTCTCTATGTAAAAAGTCCTAAAGAGTCTGTATAAGGAAATGTCGAGTAAAAAAAATAAATAAAGAATTCAACAGTTTTAGGATGCAAGATCAATACATAAAATGTAATGTTTCCATATGCTATCCATGAATAATTAGAACATAGCATCTACTATAGTATAAAAAACAGAACATCATTAAAGGTAAATTTAATAAAAATATGTGCAAGACTTATATGCTGAAAATGTAAGACATTGATGAGATAAATTACAGAAAACCTAAATAAATGGAATGGAAGACTTAAACATCATCAAGAAGTCAAATTTTCTCAATATGATGCAATATTTCAGTGCAATTTTAATCAATTTTTGTGGATATTAGAAAATTGATCCTAAAATTTACAAAGAAATTCAAGATTTAGAGTAGTGAAAATAATCTTGAAAGACAGTAAAACTGAAGGACTTCTATGTAATTCACTACTTACACTATATTTACAGTAATGGTGACATCATTATATATATGATATATATAAATATGTAAAAAGTATCAGTCAATATGATAGAATAAAGAGTCCGGAAATACACCCTCATGTATGTGGTCAGTTGATCTTTGACAGATACACCCAAACAATTCAAAGAAGAAACAATTTTTTTTCAACAAATGGTACTAGAGCAACAGAAGAAGTGTTGAAATTTCACCCTACACTACACACAAAAATTTATTCTAAGTATTTCATAGATCTAAATGTAAAAGCTAAGCTTATAAAGTTTATAGAAGAAAACCTAAGAGAATATCTTTGTGACCTTGGGTATTCAAAAATTTCTTGAACAGGATCCAGGAATAGCTATCCATAATACAAGCTATTGAAATTGAACTCATTGAACTAAAAAAACTTCTGCTCTTTAAAAAACATTTGGCACCATAAAAAAAAAAAATGTATCTTTATATCTATATCTATACACACACACACACACACACACACACACACACACACACACCTAGTAGTTCCACAGACTGGAAAAAAAATTCTCAATACACATATCTGACAAAGGACTTATATCTAGCATAGGCACATACATTCATATATATTACATATATACATATACATAAACTCTTAAAACACAATAATAAGAAAGCAAACCAATAAAAATGGGTAAAGACTTGAAGAGACATTTAAGAAAAAAGATATATCAACAAACAATAAGCACATTTTAAAATGCTCTGCATTGTTAGTCATCTGCATTGAAAATTAAAACTACAATATATAGTACTAAACAAGCATATAATGGCTAACATTAAAAAGACTAAGCATACTTAATATTCATGATGATATGGAGCACCTAGAATAATCATACATGACAAAGGGAGTGTAAATTTAAATAACCACTTGGGAAAATAGCTTAAAAGTTTCTTGTAAAGTTAAAAACAAAACAAAACACAAGTACCTTATCACCCAGATATTACACTTTTAGATATTTACTCAAAAGAAATGTAGAGGCACAACGGTTAAGCGTCTGCCTTCGGCTCAGGGCGTGATCCCGGCGTTATGGGATCGAGCCCCACATCAGGCTCCTCCGCTATGAGCCTGCTTCTTCCTCTCCCACTCCCCCTGCTTGTGTTCCCTCTCTTGCTGGCTGTCTCTATCTCTGTCGAATAAATAAATAAAATTAAAAAAAAAAAAGAAATGTAGATGTGTCTCAAAACGATTTGTCCAAGAACATTCACGCAACCATGTATATAATAGTCAGAAACTGGAAAAACCTAAGTATCCATAAAAGAACAGATGAACTTTGGTGTATTTAAACAATGGAGTATCACTCACACATAGAATGAATTACTAACTCATGCACAACATTCACGAACTTCAAAAACATTGAGCCAAAAAGCTAAAAATGAAGTATTTTCATGTAATTCCATTTATAAGAAATTTAGTACAGGTAAAACTAAACTCATATGAAAAGGATATTATTGCTTGGTATGCAGGGCTTGGTGCTGTTTTAGGAGGGCACAGGAGAATTTTCTGGAGTGAACGAAAAGTTTCTGCCTTAACAATGGTGCGGGTTACACAGGTACATGCATTTGATAAAACTAGATGAAATACTTAATATTTCTACATTTCACTGTGTATAAGTTACATATTATTTAAATATACTTAAATACAATATTTTAATGTGTAAAAATACTAGAAAGAAACAGAATTTAAAAATAAATCGAGTAGGAAAGCCCAGAAATTGGAAAAGAAAAACTGATGTTCACAAATTTCAGTATACAAAATTGTAATTTATGTATGGCAAAAAAAGAGCATGGGTAATGTTAAAATGTGGATTAACAAATGGGAAAAAATGTATCTAATAGGGCAAAGGGCTAATTAAAATCTTAAGAGCTCTTACAAATCATTATTATGAACAATTATCCACTGGAAAATAAAAGATATGAACAAGGAGTTCAAAGAAACAAATATATATATATAATATATTATATTATATATATACTATATATACATTATATATACACATATATACATATATACACATATATATGTATACATATATACACATATATATGTATACATATATATACATATACATACACATATACATATATATACACATATATATACATATACGTACATATATATATACACATATATATATACATATACATACACACATATATATACATATGTATAATATACATATCACATCACACATGAAAAGATGTACCCCACCCATAATGAAAGAAATGCAAGTTAGAGAATAATTCAAATTTTTAACCAATCAGATTTGTAGAACACATAGCATTTGATAATATACAGTACTGGGTATACAAGTGCTTTCCTACATTTTTGGTGAGGTATGAATAGTGCAGACTTTGAGAGGCGATTTGCCAGTTCTCATGTATCAGTGCATAGCTTTGAATGTACGTATCCTTGAACTCAGAAATAGGACTTCTAGAACACACATATACAAAGTGTGGTGTTGTTTGTAAAGACAAATGACTGGAAACAATATGGAATTGGTTTAATAAATTATGGTTACATTCAGACATTGTTTACATAAAGTCATGAAAAAGAACAAGGAAACTTTACACGATGAAATGGATCTATTTAAAAGAATTTGTTAAATGAGGAGCATAAGGGCATATCTGTGTATCTGTGTAAATAAAAATGGGTAAATGGAAATATAAGTGTAACATATGTTCAGAATACGTGTGGGAGAATTAATAAGAAACTCTAACAGAAATTATCTAAAGGGAAGGGGACAGTAGTATTGAGACAAGGATGGGAAAAGTGCTTACTTTTCATACACAACCAAAAACACCCACTTTTTTTTTCCCGCACTATTTATATTTGTATAGTATTTGTGTAGATCTGGCATAGAAAAGATGGTGAGAAATGTCGAATACATGACCAAAGTTCATTTGTATAATTTCAATGTTTTAAGCTCATTAAGACTCATTTCGTGGTTTAACGTATGGGCTGCCGTGGAGAATGCACGCACGTACCCTTGAGAAGAAGGTGTATTTCAAAGTTGTTGGGTGGAGTGTTCTGGATCAGTCCTCTATTTCCTTTTGATCTTCTGTCTGTTCAATCCACTCTTCAAAGTTTATCATTGCACATATCAAATCATCATGTTGGCCACCGTAAACTTACTGTTATATGTCAATTATGTCTCAGTAAAAAAAGAAAGAAAAAAAAAGAACTTCAAGTCTCCAATTATTATTGTAGAACCACTTATTTCTCCATTCAGTTCTGTCAATTTTTGCTTCATAGCTTAAGATTCGTTGTTAACGTATGTCTTTATAAATGTTAGATCTTCATGGTGGTTTGAAACTTTTGTCAATATACGATGTCTTACTTTGTCTCTTGTAAACTTTTTTGACCTAAAATCTAATTTGTCTGGCAGCATGATAGCCATCCCAGCTCTCTTTTGGTTGCTATTTGCAGGGAATACCTTTTTCCAACTTTTTACTTTCAACATCTTTGTGTCTTTATATCTAAACTGAGTCTCTTATAGACATGATATAGATGGATCATGTTCTTTATCCAATCAACCCATTGTTGTTTTTTTTAAATTTGAATCTCAGTTAGTTAATATACAGTGTAATGTTAGTTTTAGGTGTACAATATGGTGATTCAACACCTCCATACAACACCCGGTGCCCATCACAACCAGTGCATTCCTGTGCCATTCTTGTTTTTAATAAGAGGGTTTAAGAAATTTCCATTTAAAGTAATTACTGATAAGAAAGGATTTATTTTTGCCATTTAGTTATTTGTTCTGTATATCCTACATTTTTTTATTCCTTTCTTTCATTACTGCCTTCTTATGTATTTCTTTTTTTTTCTTTCTTTTCTTTTGTATTTAGTTGATTTTTTTGTAATGTGCCATTTTGATTCCCTTCTTCTTTGCTGTCTTGTATATTTTAAAAATTATTTTCCTAGTGATAACCTTGGAAATTACAATTGATATCTTCAACAATTAAATAATAATATCAATTCAGAAAAACATCCACTTAGTTTTAGGAGTATAGAAGCACTCTATTCCAATATAGCTTCATACGTCCCCATTTATTTTGTTATTGTTACAGATACAGTTTTACCCATTGTCTGCCCTTTAACACAGATTAATAATGACTGTATTATGCATTTGAATTTTAAATCATATAGGGAAAAAAAAGAAGAGTTATAAACCAAAAATACCATAATACTAAATTTATATTTACCTACATAGTTTCCTTTGCCAGTGTTCTTTATTTCTTCTGATAACTTTGAGTTATTGTCCAGTGTCCTTTCCTATCAGCCTGAAGAACTCCTTTAGCATTTCTTGTAGGGAGGATTACTGGTAATATACTATCTCAGCTTTTATTTTTCAGGAAATGTCTGAGATTTTCTTTCATTCTTGAAGGAGTGTTTTGTCAGATAAAGCAGTCCTGTTTGCCAGTGGATTTTTTTCTTTTGACTTTAAATATGTCAGTCATCCTACTGCCTCTGACCTCTATAGTTTCTAATGAGAAATCAGTTGTTAAGCTTATTGAGGATATAAGACAAATTGCTTCCCTATTGCTACTTTAAAAAATTTTCTGTCTTTAGGTTTCAACAATGTGACTATGTGTCTCAGTGTGGAGACCTTTGAGTTTCCTATTTGTAGTTCATTGAGCTTCTTAGTTATATGTTTTCATGACTTTCATCATATTTAGGAAGTTTTTGGGGGTGCCTGGGTGGCTCAGTTGTTGAGCGCCTGTCTTCGGCTCAGGGCGTGATCCGGGCGTTATGGGTTTGAGTCCCACATTAGGCTACTCCGCTGGGAGCCTGCTTCTTCCTCTCTTGCTCCCCTTGCTTGTGTTCCCCCTCTCTCTGGCTGTCTCTCTCTGTCAAATAAATAAATAAAATCTTTAAAAAAAAAAAAAAGGAAGTTTTTGGCCATTATTTCTTCAAATATTTTTCTGCCCTCTCTCTCTGTTCTCCTCTTGGCATTCCTGCAATGCAGATGTTGGCATGCTTGATGGTGTCCAACAGGTCCCTCTGGTTCTGTTAATTTTTCCCTCTTTTTTTTTTTTTTTTTTGCTCCTCATTCTCCATCATTTCATTGCCTGTATTCAAGTTTTCTGAGGTTTTCTTCTACCTGCTCAAATCTGCTATTGAACTCCTCCAGCGAAGTTTTCATTTCAGATAACTTTCAACTCCAGAGTTTGCGTTGGGTTCCCTTTTATAATTTCAATCTCTTTATTGATATTCTCATTTTGTTCATACATAATTTTTAAAATTTCCCATAGTTCTTAGTCCTGAGCATATTTTATACAGTCGACTTATCACCTTTGATTAGTAGTTTTAATACCGGGCTTTCTCAGTGATGACTGTAGTCATTTTTTTTACTGTGAATGAGCTTTACTTTTCTTTGTATCACTTGTAATATTTGTTGTTGTTGAGAACTAGACATTCTGAGTTTTATAATATGGTAACTGGAAATTTGATTTCTGACATCTTAAGGCATATTGATTTCTGCCTTTTGAGAGCTGGAGCGACTAGTCTATTTGTGACTTTTCTAATCCATCTTTTGAAATATTCTTTATTGTGGGTGGTCCCTGATATTCCTGTTACGTTACATGTGCTGTCATCTAGCAACCCAGTGAAAATTTCTTTAAATATTTGGTTCCAAAAAGACAAAAGAAAATGAAAAGGCACTGGACCTTCAAATCTTCTGACAGAGGTCACTGAGCATTGCCACTGCAGTTGAGAGGGCTGAAACCAAGGCAAGCATCTCGGCCAGAGCCCTCAGCACAGTCCCCCAGGACATGAGCAGCCATCCCCACAGCCATGGTGGGGCTGAGGAATGGGGAAGGGTGGCCAGTTTATGCAGCCCACTCTCCTACCTAAGAATTTTGCATGACGTTATTGTATGAGTGTATTTTGAATGTAGTGTAAATGGTGTATGTCTATCTATCTAAAATTTCTTTTCTCACTTTTTCACCAACTATCATTTTTTAAAACTGTGGCAAAATATACATAACACAAAATTTACCATCTTAACTACGTTTACGTGTACAGCCCAACGGCATGAAGTATATTCATATTGCTGTCAATGCGTACTATCACCGCCATCCATTTATAGAACTCTTTTCACCTTCCCAAACTGAAGCCCTGTACCCATTTAACTCTACCTCCCCATTCCACCCACCCCCACAGCCCCTGGCAACCACCATTCTACTTTCTGTCTCTGTAAATTTGACTATTACAGGTACCTCAGCTAAGTAGAGTCATAACAGCATTTGTCCTTTTGTGAGTGGCCTATTTCATTTAGTATAATCTCCTTCACATTCATTCATGTGTCAGAATTCCCTTTTTTAAAGCAGACTAATATTCCATTATATGAATATGTCACGTTTTGTTTATCCATGCATCAGTTGATGGACATTTGGGTTGCTTCCACCTTTTGGCTATTGTGAATAATGCTGCTGTGAACACGGGTGCACAAATATCCATCTGAGCCCCAGTTTTCAATACTTTGGGGTATATACCTGGAAGTGAAGTTGCTGGATCATCTGATAATTCCATGTTTAATTTTTTTGAGGAGCTACTATATGATTTTCCACAGCAGTTGCATAATTTTACATCCCCACCAACAGGGCAGAAGGATTCCAGTTTCTCTACATCCTCACCAACCCTTGCTATTGTTTTTAATAGTAGCCACCCTAATCGGTGTGGCATCATTTTTTCAAAGCCAGACATTTTTCTTCCATCTGCCACATTATACTCCGGGAATGTGACTGCACATTATTTTATCCATATTTTCTCCCAAGGCGGAAACCCACATTACCTCCACCTCCTCGCTGCCATACATAATGCTGCGGTAACATCTTCACCCATGTCCTCTTTCGAATCTGCGCGGAACTTGTCTTGGCGTATATGCCCAGGAATGGGATCACTAGATCTCAGTGTACTGGAATATGTGTACTCTTATTTTGACTAAGTCATCAAAGTAAAATCAGATTGTTTTCTGGAATGGTTACACTGGTTTATACTCCTGCCAACAACATATGAGGATTCTCCCTCCCCACAATGTTTTACCAAAACTTAGCATAATCGGCTCTCTATCTTATGCAGTCTTACATCTAAGAATTTAATTTGTGTTTTGTTCCGATATCTAATTATGTTGAGCATTTCTTCCCATGATAATTAGCTTTGTGAATTTTTTTTATGTTGAAAATTCCCTGTTAATATCTTTAGCTCATTTTAATTTTGAGTTGCTGCAGGTTTTGTTTTGTTTTCTTTTGTTTTGGCACTGGCAGGATAAGCTCTGATGTTTAGGATATTAATCACTTTTTTAGACATTACATACGTCATGTGTTTCTTAAGTTTATCTAAAGCGGTTTTCATTAAACAGTTTTTAATTTCAATATAATCAAATTAAACAATTTTTTAATCTACGCATTACATTATTTTATTTTAATTACCCTTTATCTGCCCATAGTTCACAAAAATGTTTCTTCTAAATTTTACTCTTTGAACTCAAAAATTTTACCTTTTCTGTTTTTCAATCACCTTGCACCACCTTATATGTAGTATTTTCAGGAAGAGATTTGTTTTATTTTTCTTCATATAATGGGAGAAATATTCTTTCCATATATTTTCTCCACTTAATTTTCTCTCCATAATCTACTAGTCAAGTTGTGCTTTCTCCATTAATTTGTAATGTTGTCTTCATCAAATATTTTGGTACCACATACATATAGTTCTCTTCGTGTACTCTGCTCTATTTCATTGCTCTGTTTGTTTCACCAATGACACAGGTTTTTAAAAATCATAATGCCTTTTTTTACTTTAAATTATATGGAATTGCTAATATTCAATAATTTTTAACCTACAAAAATGGTAATTTCATGTGGTTCCACTCAACAGTGTATCTTAAATCTGATGGAGCAAAAGTCCCTTCTCTTTGCTTTGTAAAAAGAGCTGTTTATGTGCATTTATTTTGCTATATAAATTCCATATTAAGTTTAATGAATTTCTTTTTAAAATCCAACTAATATTGAGTTTCATTGAATTTTGGATCAATGTAAGGAAATATATTTTCAGACTATCAAGACAGATCATTTAAGAACATGGAATGTCTTCGTTTATTCAAATATTTTTAAATGTTCTT
Organism: Ursus arctos; assembly: GCF_023065955.2. Classification (NCBI taxonomy): domain Eukaryota; kingdom Metazoa; phylum Chordata; class Mammalia; order Carnivora; family Ursidae; genus Ursus; species Ursus arctos. The sequence goes on along the minus strand of NW_026622997.1, from coordinate 10,983,922 downwards.
TATTAAAGCTTTAAATTCTTCTACATAGAAATATATATATTCTGATTTAATTCATAAATCCTTTACTTTTGTTATTTGAAAAATATCATTTTACATTTTATTTTGAGTCTGTCTCTACTGGAATAGAGAAATAGTGAGTTTTCTAGATTGAGCTTCTATAGAGATATGTTACTGAACTCTCTTATTACTTCTACTTATTTTTCTATTAGAAGTTTGTTGATTTTATTTGTTTTTCTAGATAGAAGATAATATTATCTATAAATAATGATAGCTTTATCTCTTTCTTTCCAATCTTTAAAGCTGTATCCTTTTCTTTCCCTATAACATTAGCCACCACTATGTTGAAATACTTGGTAATAAAGAACCCTTATTTGTTCTTAGTCTTAAGAGGAAAGTTTAGTTTCTTCATGCTTGCAACCTTTAACATTTGGCATTCTCCATGTACATATTACCCCTCAAAATGACCTCAGAACATTCAACCACCTGCCTGGTCCAAATCCCCTGTCTTCATGGCTTAAAAGTCGCAAGCATTATTAATTCAACCAGAGGTACGGTGTGGTGTAACTGGTTGTTTTTACATTATGTATCTCCTTAGTCCCTGTGCTGGTCAAAGATGCATCCTTTTTTGTATTTCTTTTTTTTTTTTTTTTAAAGATTTTATTTATTTATTTGACAGAGATAGAGACAGCCAGCGAGAGAGGGAACACAAGCAGGAGGAGTGGGAGAGGAAGAAGCAGGCTCATAGCGGAGGAGCCTGATGTGGGGCTCGATCCCATAACTCTGGGATCATGCCCTGAGCCGAAGGCAGACGCTCAACCGCTGTGCCACCCAGGCACCCCCCCTTTTTTGTATTTCTATATAAAATAACCAAAATCCTTCTTTCTCTAAATTTTGACACCTCATGGAAAACTAAAAGGAAAAAATGTGGCTTAGTGGAAGGGCCTCTTCATTTCCTAAAAGAGGAAATTTCCTTTTTTCTCCCTAACCTGTCAAGGGAGGCATCTTAATTTTCTACGTCATGTTTCAAATTTCTGCACCAGTACCAGCCTCTAAAATACACACAATGTTTGTGAGATAATTAGTAATCTTCTTGGCTCTTTCCCATAGCAACCTCAATACCTACCTTTCAAACAAACCATTCTATTACTGACAATGATGGCATTCCATTTAATGTTTTAAAACTGAACTTTACTCTTCTGTTTATAAATGTGTTTTAAATGCTTATCAGACAAAGGGTTTGGCTCATTCGAAAAGCAGTTTTACTTGAAATATCTTTCTATTCACTATCTAAAAGACAAAATAAAACCTGACTTCTAGTATTATGCCACTGTCATCATTACTCACAATTATATAGATCTTCCCCCCTTGTTGTGTGAGAAGACAAAATATTTGTAATCTAAAATACTGCCCTTAAAAGTCAAGTCTCAAGACTTGACTTTGTTCCTAGACCTCTCACCGCATCCCATTGTCCTAATGTTTTGATGTAAATTGTTGTTATAAAACTGCAAGCCCTAATAGAGAAGTTATTTGACACAAATCAACAAATGATAGACAAGTTAATAACTGGTTTGTGATGAAATGGAGCCTGAGCATTTTTCCAATTTTTTTAAGGCAGTAGGAAATAGCCATGTATAGGAGAAAAGGGGCCTATTGCTATTATCCCATTTAGTACTCAGAGAATCCTATAAGATTAATCTCATTTGTCCTTTGTTAGAGGAGGAAAATGTAGATTACTAAGATCACAGGGTAAGTAAGGTCACAAGGGGTTTGTGTGGGAGAGCCAGATTTAAACCCAAATGAATTTGACTCCAAATTCCTTACTTTTTTTCAGTTCAGCACAGAACCCACAGTTATTTCTTTGCTGAAATTAGCAGGGCATCTCTCTTTCAGAGAGGTAATTTCTGCGTAATTACTAGATCGCGAAAGCTGGGCCTGGAAGTAGAAACCTGGCTTACTGACTCTCAGTGTGGAAGATGGAGAAGCTCTGCACTTTAAACAAGCAACAACAACAGCAACAAAGGTAGAGGTCTTAAAAACTGGGTAGAATGAGAATCAAAAGCAACTTAAAAAGTGGCAGAACAGGAACATATCTAATTTTAAAAATGAATGAATAATTAATAATCTTCCAAAATAGAAAGCACCAGAACCAAATGGGTTCACTAGTGAATTTTACGAAACATCTAGGAAGAAATTATACTAATTGTCTACAATCTGTTCCAGAAGATAGAAGCAGAGGAAATACTTCCTAACTTATTCTATGAAGGCAGCATTGTCCTAATACCAAAACCAGACAAAGATATTACAAGACATGAAAATGAAAGACCATTGTCTTTTATGAATATGGATACAAAAATCTGTTACAAAACATTAGTAAATTGAATCTAAAAATATATAAAATAGAACTATATACCACAATCAAGTGGGATTTTTCCTAGGTATGCAAGACAGTTCAACTTTGAAAGTCATTTAATATAATCCATTACATCAACAAACTAAGGAAGAAAAGTCACATAATTATATCCAAAGATGCAGAAAAAACATTTGTCAAAATCCAACACCCATTTATGATAAAAGCTGTCAGCAAACTAGGACTAGAGGGAAACTTCCTCAACTCAATAAGAATGTCTGTAAGAAACCTACCACTAACATCGTACTTAATTGTGAGAAACCCAACTTTTCCACTAAGATCAGGAAAAAGGTAAGGATATCCCTTCTCTCTACTCCCTTTCAACATAGTTCTAGAAGTCCTAACTAAAGTAACTAGATAAGAAAAGAGAATGAAAAGTGTTAAGATTGGGAAGAAAGACCCAAAGCTTTGCTCACTGATGATAATATTGTCTGTGTAAAAAATCTGAAATAATTAACAAGAAACCTGGAACTGATAAATGATCCTGACAAGGTTGCAGGATATAAAGTTAATTTATGAAAATTAGTTGCTTTCCTATATAGTAACAATGAACAAGTCAAATTTGAAATTAAAAAAATAAATTCTATTTATATTAGCTTCAAAAAAGTGAAATACTTAGATATAAATCTAACAAACTATGTACAAGATTCATACAAGAAAAACTATAAAACTTTGATGAAACAAACTGAAGAGTTAAATAATTGAAAAGATATTCTATGTTTGTGAATAGGAAGACTCAATACAGTTAAGATGTCAGTTTTTCCTAATGTGATACATAGATTTGATGCAAACCCAATCGGCAGTCCCACAAGCTATTTTGTGGATATTGAAAAACTTACTCTCAAGTTTACACAGAGAGGCAAAAGACCCAGAATATCCCAGTCAATATTGAAAGTCCTTTCAACAAATTGTGATGGAACATTAGACACCCACATGCAAAAAATAAATCTAGACACAGACTTTATACCCTTGACAAAAAAATACCATAAAAAATGGATCATTGACCTAAATGTAAAACACAAAAGTATAAAACTCCTAGGAGATAACATGGGAGAAAATCTTCATGACCTTGAGTATGACAATGACTTTTTAGGTATAACTCATGGAAGAAATAATTAAAAAACTGGATTTCACTAAAATTAAAAAAAAAAAACTTCTGCTCTGAAAAAGATCATGTCACGTGAACAAAACAAGCTACTGATTGGGAGAAAATATTTGCAAAGACACATCTAATAAAGGGCTGTTAACCAGAATGTACAGAGTACACTTAAAACTCTACAATGAGAAAGTAACAATCTGACTAGAAAATGGGCAAAAAAAACTTGAATGGGCATCTCACCAAAAGAGATACACAGGTGGCAAATAATCATATGAAAGGATGTTCAACATCATGTTATTAGGGAATTGCAAATTACAACAACAAAGGGATACTACTACAAACTTATTAGAACAGCCAAATTCCAAAACCCTGGCAAGGGTATGGAGAAACAGAAAAACTCTTCCATTGCTGTAGGAATGCAAAGTGGTACAGCCACTTTGGAAGACTGGAAGTTTCTTACAAAACTAAATGTACTCTTACCATACAATTTACAATCACACTCCTTGGTGGTTTTTTATCCCAAGGAATTGAAAATTTATGCTGCACAAAAACCTACAGATGTGTATGGCAGTTTAGTTTATTACTGCCAAAACTTGGAAGTAACCAAAATGTCCTTCAGTAGGCGATCGGATAAATAAACTGTGGCACAGGCGACAGAGGAACATTATTCAGCAACAAAGAAATGAGCCATCAAGCCGTGAAAAGATGTGAAGGAAACTTAAATGAATATTACTGAGTGAAAGAAGCCAGTCTGAAAAGGCTACATACATATTGTGGGATCGTGTGACTCCAACTATATTCTGGAAAGGACAAAGCTATGGAGACAGTAAAAAAGATCAGTGATTTCCAGGCATCGGGAGGAGGGAGGGATGAATAGGCAAAGCATAGAGGATTTTGGGGATAGTGAGACTATTTTATATGATACCACGATGGTGGATACATGCCATTACACATTTGTTGCAACTCATGGAATATACAACATCAAGAGTGATTCCTAAGGTAAACTATGTATTTTGGGTGATAATGGTGTCTCCGTAGACCTTCGTCCAGTGTAACAAGTGAACCACCGTGGGCCACCTTGGGGAGATTGTGTATGCGCAGGTTGGAGGTGGAGAGGAGGCATATGGGGAATCTCTGTACTTTCTGTTCAATTTTTTTGAAGGATTTATTTATTTTAGCAAGAGAGAGAGAGACAGCATGAGCAGGAGGCACAGAGGGAGAGGGAGAGAGAATCTCAAGCAGGTTTCATCCTGAGTGTGGAGCCTTGATGCACGGCTCGGTCTCCCAGTCCGTGAGATCATGACCTGAGCCAAAACCAAGAGTCGGACACTTAGCTGCCTGTGCCACCCACGTATCCCTTTCTCTTCAATTTTTATATGAATCTAAAATTGTTTTTAAAATTATCTTTTTTTAAAAAGCTAAATAAAAACCTTTGAAGAAAATTTCCGAAGTGGTGGAAAAATTTGGTGGAAGTGAATTCTTAACAATGAGCCTCCTTTTGTTTTTGAATCACTTAATACTGTGTTCGTTGGGTAGTCCAGGCCTCAGGAAGCTCTCTGCCACTACCTTAATCGGGTCTTGACCTCTTTATGCAGAAGCCTGTGATCCATCTTCCTTCGTCCAATAGGCTGCTGGAATGCTGTTTTTAAGAAATAAAATTGGTGAAGCAATGACGTTCCATACTTCAAAATCCTACAGAGGGGACATCAGTAATTCCTATTGAGCTTAAGATAGTACACATTGTAACATAAAGAAACATTTACAGCTGTATGTATATACAAGGATTAGTATGCACACATATATTCTATTGCTCTATCAGCTGAGAGAACTTGAAACAATGATATCCAGGCAGCAATGAGCCTACACAAGTGCCCTGATCTTGATTTCTTTATTTTTTTTCTTTTTAAGATTTATTTATTTATTTTAGACAGAGAGAGAAAGAGAGAGAGAGCACAGCTGGGAGAGGTGCAGAGGAAGAAGAGAATCTCACGCAGACACCCCGGTGATCATGACCTGAACTGAAATCAAGAGTTGGCCACTTAGCCAACTGAGCCAACCAGGCATCCCCCAGATCTTGATTTCTAACACCAGTCTCCAATAAAAGAAATGAGGGCTCCTGAGAGAAATAGTTGATTCTAAGATTGGGGCAGGAACTATGAAGATGAATTTAAGGCATTTGATATTTCAGAATGTAAGGAGGTTTTGTTTTGTTAAGCCATAATATTGGGGTGGGGGAGCATGTCAAGGGACACAGGAGCCAATCGAATGCACTCCCAATGGCCAAAGCTCGATCCATTTGAACAATTAAATGAAGTAATATTGGATTAAAACCAAAAGTATAAAAAAAATCCATAAGTCCATACTGGTATAAATAAATGATTGAATAACTAAATGAATGGAGGAGAATAGATATATCTCCCATGCAGAATAATTCCAGGTAATTTAAGCAGATTTTCTGGTCTCAAGGAGGTGGAGCAGAACTCCCCACTCTTTAAGCGTGGGCTGCGCGTAGCAACTTCCTTCCAAAGAGAACAGTATGGGTAGGAGAAATAGAGTCACTTTACAGAGGAGAAACCTGACAGACACTACTTCAGCCTGGTTATCAAGGTTAACATCAACACCAGTAAGCCCTATTTATAGTGTGTCCCCTTGATAAAATGTGTTTACAAAGGCAACAGCCTCTGTGATCTTCCTCCCCAAACCTGTAACTGTTGTCTAACCATGAGATAAATATCAGTTGAGCCTCAGTTGAGGGACATGATATAAAAAAAAAAACAAAAAAACTGGGCAGTACTCCTCAAAACTGTCAACGTCATTAAAAGCAAGGACAATCTGAGAAACAGCCACAACTAAGAGAAGTCAAAAGAGACTGAAGGTCATGTGATATCCTAGATGGTCCCCTGGAAAAGAAAAAAAAATTGGGTAAAAACTGAGCAAATATGAAACTAGTATGGATGTTAGTTAATAATGATCTATCAGTATTGGTCAGTAATTGTGACAAATATATCATAATAATGTAAGATATTCGTAATAGGGGAAAGCTGTGGGAGGAGATATGGGAACTCTTTATACTACCTTCGCAAATTTTTTGTAAATCTAACACTATCCTAAAAAAAAATACTTTATTAAAAAAATACCCGGAGGGGCGCCTGGGTGGCGCAGTCGTTAAGCGTCTGCCTTCGGCTCAGGGCGTGATCCCGGCGTTATGGTATCGAGCCCCACATCAGGCTCTTCCGCTATGAGCCTGCTTCTTCCTCTCCCACTCCCCCTGCTTGTGTTCCCTCTCTCACTGGCTGTCTCTATCTCTGTCGAATAAATAAATAAAATCTTAAAAAAAAAAAAATACCCGAGTCTTCGTAAAAAGTCCCAAGTAAGTTGCAGTGTCCTGTGGCAGGTAGAGGTGGTGGGGAGGAGCTCCTCTAGGCATTTTTAAGCACTTTAAGTGGCTGTGAAAGAAAGGGGTTGAGAATGAATGTTGTCTTTGCTTACCGCGTTTAGGAATGTGCACCTGCAGTGGGAGGCAAGGGCCCCTACACGTGTGTGTACTCAGGTGTGCTGGACTCTGTGTAGCCAGTGATAGCTGCAATGCAGGAAAATGAGCAGTTGCATTCAAGCCAGGATATTTGCCTTGCCTAAGAAAGTCAATGAGAATCTGTGTAATGTATATGTGTGCACGCGCGTGCACACACACACACACACACACACACACATACTCTCTCTCTCTCTTTATTAGAAATGACTTAGGGGAAGACCTGCCACTCAGACTTCCTGCTCTCCTGGAGGCAGTTTTTTACAGATGAGTCCAGAAGTCCTGGAAAGAGGTGCCCAGAAGGGCCAAGACACACCCCTGCGTCCCTAGAGCTCTTCTTTAAACTGCTTCGCCAGAGGGCTTTCTCACGATGTGCGCGCTCACCATCACACATGGGCGACTGCACTAGTCTTTTTTTTTGTTTTTTTTCTCTACCAGAAAGTGACTTTCTCTCCACCCCCACCCTATTCTGCTTTGTTCTTATTTTCATGGCCTCCTGGCATTACCTCCGAATAAACTAAAATTTCTTCACACTGGACCCTTGAAGAATTCCAGAGGGGAGAGTTTCTTTGTAGGTTCTGTTTGCTTATGGGTTCCGTATAGTGTTTGCAAATTCGACAGTGCTGGAAAGCCTCCAGACCTATTTAAATCCCTTTTCCAATTACCCAGCACCATCAAAGACGTCACCGGCTTGGAGCAAAAATCCAAAAGGATTCTTTTCTTCAGAGAGTGTGTGTGTGTGTGTGTGTGTGTGTGTGTGTGTGTGTGTGAAAATCCAGAATCTTTAAAAAGCAGGCTGCTTGCAGGATAGCATCAGCTGGACGCCAGAATGTGGAGATTCTGGCAATTGGTCTTGTCCTGTTGGCTACTGAAGATAGAGGTGGCCGGGCCCTGCCTCTGGCAAGTGGTCAGGTTTCCCAGCATGTGGAAGATTTAGAACAAATTGGAAAAGAACATTTGAAAGCTGTGGCGCTCACATTCAGTTTGGGGGCCCCCAAGAGCCAGCGGTGAGCGAGCGCTGCCAGTGGGGGTCAGAGTTGTTCCTCTCACCCCCGGAGAGTCTCCTACACGTTGAAAATCTACAGGTATTCTGTGACCAGGTTTTTTTCCTCTTTTCGTGAAAAGCAAGGTGACAAAATTGCTAAATATTAGGCCTAGGAGACTTTGTTACCTTGGGCTTTGGCAATTCCAAATTTGGAGTGGAAAGCCTGTATTGCAGCTGTTCATAGGCACAAGGGGCTTTTGCTGCCTCTTACAGCTGTCTCACTTCGGATGGGATAAAGTCCCAGAATATCTCCTCTTAGGATATCCCACTTCCCTACTGACAGAAATGATGATCCTACATGCTAAAATGAAGTCTTATTAAGAAGAAAATCCATGGGGTGCCTGGCTGGCTCAGTTGGTTAAGTGTCTGCCTTCAGCTCAGGTCATGATCTCAGGGTCCTTGGATAGAGCCCCCCCACATCGGGATCCTCTCTCAGTGGAATGTCTGCTTCTTCCTCTCCCTCTAATCCCCTCCCCTGCTCATAATCTCTCTCTCCCTCTCTCAAATAAATAAATAAATAATCTTGAAGAAGAAGAAGAAGAAGAAGAAGGAGGAGGAGGAGGAGGAGGAGGAGGAGGAGGAGGAGGAGGAGGAGAAGGAGAAGAAGGAGGAGAAGGAGAAAACCCAGCCACAGATGTGATCATTAGGTTTCCCAGTGTGTGCTCATTAATGTCCCTGTCTCCCAGGATGGGAGTCTTTAGGGACTGTCTTAGTCAGCTTGGGCTGCTATAACAAAAATACTTTAGACTGGTTGGCTTATAAATGCCAGAGTTATTTCACAGTTCTGGAGGCTGGGAAGTCCAAGATCAGGCACCAGTATGGTCAGGTTCTGGTGGGAGTCCACTTCTTGGTTCACAGATATGGTCTTCTTGCTCTGTCCTCACATAAAGAAAGGGGCCAGGGAGCTCCCTGGGGTCTAATTATCTGGGCTTCACTCTAATGACTAAGGATACCCCAAAAGCTCCACCTCCAGATATGATTACACTGGGAGTTAGGATTTCAGTATATGAATTCTTGGTGGTGGGAGACATGGACATTCAGTCTGTGGCAGAGGCCTTCCTTACACTCTTCGGCCTGCACTGGAGGCATTCTTGGGCTCAAGCAGAGGCACTATTAGCTGGTTGGGAGCCCCCAGGGGTATGGATTGCATGGGTTTTTGCTGAGTCACCAATGCTTGTTTCTAGATTTCTCTTACTCAGGGACTGAGAGCCTCTTCTTATTAGATTCTCATCCCTTTCATTTTTTGGAATTGTATGCAGAAAGTCTTCCATGGTCATGAACTGATGCTACAGAATCATTCTGAACCAGCTGGTGGAAATATCTTGTTCAGGAACCTCATTCTTTTGGAGGACACTTTTACAACCCAAGTGTCTCTCCTCCCTTTCACCCCAACCCTGACACTGGGCTGCTTGGCTTTTGTGTGCCTTCTGACCAAGAATCAGTCTTAAATCCTATGGGGCCCTACTCCGCCCTGGTCTTCCATGGCTAGCGCGACTGACTTACCTTGTTTGACCAAGACTGTCTCAAACTGAAAGCCCTATATCCCAGGAACTACTTCGGTCTTAGGCAATCTGAGATGACTGGTCACTCCATCTGTGGCTTACGAACCTGCACTTAGGTGGGGTCCCCATAGCTGCACCCCAGCCTTGGAAGCTGAATCCTATGAAGGATTCGGGATGACTGAACCCTTTTTAGTTGTTGGAAGAGACAGACAAATGAACTGGGACCCAAATCATATTAAAAGAGCTCCCAGGTCTCCTGCCTCTTTATCAATGAAGCTACATTTCCTGAATGCTTCTTTTTTTTTTTTTAAGATTTTATTAATTAATTAATTAGTTTGTTTATTTGAGAGAGAGAGAGAGAGAGTGCATGAACAGGGGGAGGGGTAGAGGGAGAGGGAGAAGCAGACTCCCTGCTGAACCAGGAACCAGACATGGGTCTGGATCCCAGGACCCTGGGATCATGACCTGAATCAAAGGCAGACACTTAAGCAGCTGAGCCACCCAGGTGTCCTTCCTGAATGTTTCTTTTTGTGTTGAACCAATGGGTCACACTCAGTTCTGCCAAATGTAAGGCTTCAGAGGAGGCTGCTCCAAACACCTGGCTCAGATCCTGTGCTGATAGGGCCAAGAGATTGCCAAAATGTAGCTAAGCCTATCCAGTCTTGTTTACTGGGCTCTGGAAAACAAAACCATATCACCAAGTGCTCACTGAATAGTAGCTAGGTCTTACTGCCACTGCTCTATTACAGTCTATGAGTCAAATGGGCTCTAAGATTTCTGAGAAGGAAGGATATTAGGTTTCAGAGACCCAGGAATGCATCTGGAAAACATGAAAGTGAGCTATGTTTTGAAGAATGAAATTTGAGGAAGAATGGAAAAGGACTCCTGGGGGTCATGTTCTAAAGCACAGAGCCACACCATCAATCCATGAATACAAATATACTCACATGCCTGGCTTACTTTCTCTACAACTTAAAATCATTCTGGTTTTGGAGACATAAGAGCACTTCCAGTGATCTATGACCCTGACCCTTCTCCCAATAATTATATCTGTCTTTAGACCGCCCATGTTTAGTCGACAGCACTATTAAGCCTTCCAAGGAAAGGAACAACAGTAGGGACTTTAGTAAACCATATTAGCAATAAAACATTTTTGCAGTCAGTATGTTTTTCTCTTATTTTTTTTTCCTGTGATGTTAGTGGTTTTGCTTTATTGTTATTATCATACTTGCTATTTTTCTTTTATTAAACTGTAGAAGGACCCATGCTGGGGACAGACTTCCTAGTGTCTGAATCACATCCTGGGGGTAAGTTGGGAGAATGTCTTTTCTTTTATCTGTGTGAGTGTGAGTGTGCAAAGTGAGGGAATGTTGGTGGAAGAGGTATGAGAAATCGGTGAAGTAGACGTGGAAAGATGAGTGAAATGACTGTGTGTGACTGTGCACTGATATACACCTAGTAAATACAATAGGCTCTGTCAAAAGTGTGCATTACATTTTCTATGAGCCCCACCTTCTTTTGCCATCTATGTCCTTCTTTCTTCCATTCCATTTCATATTACTTTATTTTCCTGCCTGCCTCTCTAATCAAAACCTGTGCTCAAAATATTTATTCACACTAAGATGTAAATGATACATGGCAGGTCAAAAGAGAACCACTTGTAAATTCTCTTCTATTTTAATTTGAATGCACTCAGACTATAAACATGGTGGCTAGGCAAAGTTGTGGAATATCAATTAAAGATGATTGGTTGGGAAGGATTTTTAAGGCTTTGGGGATCCTGCAGAAAATTGTGGCATATATGACTCCACCTAAAGATTAGTCCAACTTTGACAGAGAGGGATTTAATCAAAAGTAAAAATAAAGGCCAAAAATTTATGCTTGAGAACAACAGCTCCAACAGCTAGAAAACTAATGTTCCTGAATTAGGTTAATATTCCCTCCCTTTTCTGTTTGCTGCTCAACTACAGTTCTGTAAAATTCTGAATCACTTCCTAAAAGTTTAATGGATTTGGACTCAGCCAACATATTATGCATTACCTCTCTTCAGTAAGTCAATCAGCTAATGGTCCTTGAGGATCTAGATGTGAAAAGCACTTTGCTGTTTCCTCTGAAGGATGTAAAATGAACACATGAATACCTGCCTTACAGGATTCTTTTGATAATTAGAGGTAATTTATGTAAAGTACTTGGGATTTAGTACAAAATAAGCACTCAATAGGTAGTTGCTGTTGTTGTTGCTTTACCGTTATGCCAGCTAAAATGCTCTCTGCCTGCTTGACTTAACAAGTTGATTCACTTCTCTGAGCCTCAGTTTCCTCTTTGGATATAATGGAAATTTGAGTAGTTCCGATTTTACAAGTAAGTCTGTTGTAAATCTTAGATAAGATAACACATAAAGTTACTTTCAAAACTATGAAACACTAAGCAAACGTAAGGAATTATCTTTCATCTGTTAGAAGGATCAGAGTCCCAAATGCATGGAGGAAATCAAGTGCTCTCCTTATGTCTCCTACTACCAGGAACAGGCTTGGGAAGAGATCTGGGGAGATCTCTGCTGTACTGTCCATTGCCCAGGTATAAATCCAGTTCTTTGTTCAGTTGGGTATATAGGATATTAGAAGGTAAATTGAAATTGGTCTAAATTCTCACCTCCTGATTGCATCATCCATTTGTTCATTCATTCAAATCTTTATTTTCTAGTGGACTCATGAGAGAGAGAGAGAGAGACAGAGAGAGAGTCAGCTTTTTCTGACCTTCTGATTCTTCTGTGAATTGAACTGAGAGAATCTCCTTTTCAATTCCTATTGCAGAGCAAGGTAGGATAACACATGTGCCTAAGAAATGACGAGGTCACAGTCAGTTTCTGAAGTGCCTCAGACCTCTAATATCAAACTGTAGTTGCTGCCTTTGAGGGACAATGCGGCTGGGCTGCTGGAAATGTCAGAGAAAGCCTCCACAAGGTTGGTTGGAAGAGTTAATGGTTGGTTAAGTTCCTAAATCTATGATGGTGGCTGTGGAACACTGTGTGGAAAGTGGTGTGTAATGAGCCTTTGGTTCACTAATATGCGTATGTTTTTATAATCTGTCTAAGGGAATTGAACTCCTTTATTAAAGCAAAATGCAGACTCTCCAAAGTTTTAGTCTTTGTAGGAGACTGCCAAAGTAAGACAAGGTATTTGGGCCAACTGCTTCTACCTCTATTCTTAAATTTCATCTATCCCATGGGCTTTCTTTCTTTAATTACTGTGGCCACCATTACATTGGCTTTCTTTCTAAAACTCTGTCCCAGGAGTAAATGAAGACCACTTTTCTGAATTCTTGAATTTTAAGAACTAGAATTTTCTAGAAGACTTTCTTAACATTATAGAGGGTCAAGAGGGAGTTGGATAAGGGAAATGTAAAATACAGAGCACTGGTTTCTGATGGGCAAAGCCATAATCATTCCTACCCATTCTCCTCCAATGTGAGCAGAGAGTTATATATTCTTAATCCCAAGGATGGATCCACATTTTGTCCAAGCTCTGGGCTTCCCAACTCCTCACATGTCCTCAGTTTCCTGTCCCTGTAGATTGTATCTTAGATACTTTGTACATTATGAACCCAAGCCAAAATCGACAAAGAGATAGCCTTAGAAGAACTTCTAGCCAGTTCTTAGTTCTAGCCTTAGGTGCAGACCTTTTCTTGGCTGATTGGCAGGTCTAGGATGATATTCATGATGAATGAATGACCTCATACTTCTCATACTTCTATAGACAGGAGCCTCGTCTCTATCACAGTTCCCTCTACTAAAAAAATAAGCTAAATCATTGACAAGCCATCCATGCAAGGATGGCAATGACGAGAGTGGTGGCCATAACAACGCACCACTGAGAACTGCTGCAGGAATGTAAGTGGCCAACAGCACAGCCACTGACTTCCAAATCCACCATCATGCTCGCTTGAGGTCATGCTCATTCGAGGCCATGCCCGCTGTGGGCTGCTCTCAGCTGGACCGAGCAGAACAATGGCCCTAAGGCACGTCCATTCTGGTGAAACACAGGACTCCTGTGGATGATTCCTATGGATGGAGGCCTCACCATCACTGGGCTGAACCTGACATGGGATTGTGTTGTAGTCCAAACCTCCCCTTGCTCAAGTCTCCTCCCTTCCTCTCTTCTCCCATATTTGCCAGACCTGCAGTGGGGGCTGAAGATGGTTCCTAACTTCCCTGGATGCCTCCCCCAATAAATCTCTTAGACTTCTAATCCTATCCTGGCATTCGCTTCTTAGCAAACACAAACTAACATACCGAATAACTGAGATGTTTGGCTACAAATTCACCCAAGTGAATTTGGAGATCCATGTATTTCAGTCCTCCAGACATCTGCTAGCCTCTGGGCTGCCCTCGTGGCTCGGAGCACTGGGTGAGCTGGTGAAGTCAGGGAAAAGTGAAATCTGGTTTATTCTCCCTCGGTTTTTCCCTGTATTTTCTAGGGCAGTTGTAATCACAGGAGGAGACATTAGCACATAGCTGCCTCTAGACTTGGGAGCCCGACTCTAGGAATTCGGCCAAGGTGTCTTATTTAGGCCCATCCAGGTTATATTAGCCAAGCCATTTTGTTACTGTTTGGCAATCTAACCAGTCAGGAGCTTCTGACAGTAGCAAAAAACCAAACCAAAAACAAAAACAAACAAAAAAAACACCACCTTGTTTGGGAAACCTTGAAAAATGTAGGCCTGTGGTCATTGGCGCAGTAAAGAATATGCTTCTTGTTTGAGAAAGCAAAATAAAATTCCATCTGCGTTCACAGCTGTGCTGGATACTTAACACACAGATGAAGCATGAGCTTAGAGAACCATCAACATGGGGTTACCAGATAATGGTGCAGACTTCCATTTTCATAAACATATTCATAATTTTGCATTCAAAATAATTAAAAAGCCTTTTAATTTGGTTTATGTGCATTTTTTTTGTTTTATCATTTGGTATGACTTTTATTTTGTAATTATGTACGGAAAGGAACCTTATGTTTTTCTATACTCAGGGTCTCTCAAGGCCTCCATCGAGTGCACAGGTAGGCAAAACAAACAGTCTCTGTCCACCCTCACGAATGGGTGCAATCAGTGGTGCGTTGGTAAATGTTTAATGTCTAGATCTCTGAGAACAAGGGCCCTGATTTGTAGTGTTTGCTATTTTCCACGGTGTGCATACTCCCACCATGGGCGGTGTCAGGTTGTCAAGGTGACGTCATGGAACACGTTGCTGAGAAGAGGTGTGTGGCTGATCCCCCTGAGCTTGTGGGAGCAGAGTCCAACACCCCGCTAGTTCCAATTTGCCTGCTTTCCTTGCCTTCTAATGGAGAGGGCATCCTGGATAGGGGACCACTTTGGCAAAATTTATCTCAGAGGCTTCTTGTCCCATTAATATCACTGTCTGTGTTGATTCTAAGGTTCAGGTTTCTTTGGCATTTCTGTAAAGATCACGCTCTATTTCCAAGTGTAAGACATCTATGGCCATCTCGGGAAACCTGTTACAGTAACGATGAGGAATATAAAGGCAGGGATGTGGCTTGTCTCCCTCAAAATTCCAATCTTGCTCCTCTGTCATGAGACAGCTGTTTTACCGTCAGCATGTGGCAATATCTAAGGTGATTTGGCCAATCAAGTTTAGGGATTAGCTTAGCAGTTAAGTCATCAGCCCAATAATAAGGTTCTTTTTGACGCTATGAACTTCTTTAAGGGTCTGATAAATGTTGTCATTCTTGCTACAGAAAAAAAGGCACTAGCTACCATGCTACTAGCAAAAAGACACCTACAGTTTCATGGAGGTCTGCCTCCCTCACTCCCCCATCCTAGTTCATTCATAAACCTGAAATTTACAACACCTACTTTAACCCTACGGAAAATTGTCTCTCTACCTAAAAGGCCCTAAATCTAAGCCAATGGAACCCAAAAGAATTTTGTATAAGAAATGCATTGCCCTCTATGTGGAAACATCCTTTATAGGATTTGTTCAGACCAAGCATGTTAGATCTCAAAAAGTGGTATTTTAAAATCCTAATATTAGTCTCTGTAGAGGCACTTTCGTGCACAGAGGACTCTGACTTCCCTCAGGATTCTGTGGGACTATCCCAGTAATTAACATGAACCGGAGTAACAATATTTTGGAGTCACTTTTTCCGCAAGGGTTAGTGCTGATTAATGAGCAAATGTATGTAGACGTGACAGGGGCAGGGAGAGAAAGTTGTGAGATGTATGGAGTTGAGGTCCTTGGGTGAGAAGGGTTAGAAAGTACAAAGCAGTCTCATTAAAAATGCATGCTGTTGAGCAAGAAACCTTTACATGGCCTCATTTTTGCTATCTCCTAAAAGATTTCCTAATCCAGCAGGCCTCTGATGAGTGTATTAGGTCACTTTCCTTTTCTCTACCAGGCACCCTTTCCATTTCTTTTAAGTTCTGCTGAAATCATCATCACCCCTGGGTCATGTGGGGGTGCCTGTGTCATCTTTTTATAGAAACAAACTTCCTAATCTATAAAGTGGGCTTCAGAAGAACGAAAATTAGCTTTAGAAGCTGCTTGAATTTTGCCAGTTTTCTTCAGTGCTGTGGGACAAATTCCATTACCTCTGGGATCTGTATGCAGGGTTTTTGTTGGTCATTACTGGTACGTGGTTTTACAAAGCTTTTTTTTTTTTTTTTTTTTTTTGCTGGGGGAGGGGGTCTGCAATTTGTGGCCAGAGGGTTTTGATCTTCCAAATACTTATGAGAGATTCGTAAAGTACCTAACATTAAGGAAAGTCTTGCCCACATTTATTCAATCAGGACTGAGTGTCTTTTCCGTGCTGGCCACTGAACTTGGTGCCGGGGAGAGAGTGCTGCATGAAAACAGGCATGAGTCCTGCCATCAGGATCGTAGTGGAGACATCTATTAGTAGAAAACCACATAAATAAAAGTGAAATCACATTTGAGTTACCTGGCATAGAGGGGAGATGCGAGGTGCCCTGAGAACTTGCAATGCAAGACCTGACCTAGTGAGAGGACAAAGGATGCTTCCCAGAGAAATTGATGATATAGTTGAAACGTAAATAAAATGCAGGTGGTAACTGGGGTAGGGAGCACCTAAGCAGAGAAGAGAATTTGTGTTAAAGAAATTGTGTTAAAGTGGTAGGGAGCAGAACATGTTCAAGAATCAAAGAAAAGGCTAGCTGCTAAAGAATGAGAATAATAAAATTAATAGAAACAATGAACATAGAATATGTGATCATGGTTGTGGTTGGTGTGCCAGGAAGGATAGAGAGAGATGCAGTCTAGGGGCAGAACTCTAAGGGTTTCAGCTGTGTTATAATTTTGCTTTTTGTTTCAAGTTGGGCAGTGAGTCCATGGAGTTCATTATAACACTCCTTATACTTTTATACATCTACTATTAGTTTTTTTAAAAAGATTTATTTATTTATTTGAGAGAGAGAGAGCATGGGTGGGGAGAGGGACAGAAAGAGAGGGAAAGAGAATCTCAAGCAGACTTCTTGCTGAGTGCAGAGCCCCATGTGGGTCCCGATCCCACAACCCTAAGATCATAACCTGAGCCGAAGTCACCAGTCAGACACTCAACCGAAAGCCACCCAGGTGGCCCAACTATTAATTCCTTTAAAGAAAGACCAGTGAACCTGAGTGGAAAGAGAGAACAAAAGATTATGGCAGAGAGATGAAGCTGGAGGGTTAGAAAAGATATCAGTAAGAGTGTAGATCAGTCAGCTTAACTGAATTAAAACAGTATGATGGTTGGTTTTGTGGTCTAGTTCAGGTTGCACAATCCTGAAGCTGTAATTTGTGTTGTCTTTGCTTTGGGGCGGCCTAAACTATTACTCATGTAATGGTGCTAACCATGGCCCTTTTTTAAAAAAAAATTATTTATTTATTTGAGAGAGAGTTTGTGAGTTGGGGGAGGGGCAGAGAAAGGGGGAGCGGGAGAATCCTCAAGTAGACTCCCTGCTAAGCACAGAGCCTGACTCAGGGCTCGATCCCATGACTGTGAGATCATGACCTGAACTGAAATCAAGAGTCAGATGCTTAAATGACTGAGCCACTCAGGCATTGCCTAACTATGGACTTTTAACATGCAACTGACTATTCCATCGTAGAAGGGATAATATACTAACTTATCCAAATATTAAGAACTCTCTTACTATTGGTTATAAATATACAGGAAAATGACAAAAAATAGCAAAAGTAGTATCTATTTAGTACACTGTAATTCAAAACATTAGACAAAATTGGGCATGTTCAGGGTGGTATGGCCATAGACAATGCAACAAATGAATCATTGAACACTACATCAAAAACTAATGATTTAATAATGATATGTTGGCTAACTGAACGTAATAAAATAAATAAATAAATATTAGAAACATTGAAATTAAAGAATTTGATTTTTTATAAAAAACTGATTATGAGGGATCTGAACAGCGTCTGTCCTTGGCCATTGAGCTTACTCCGTGGAGCCAGCATCTTTGCTGTGCCTTGGCTGCTTGACATATTCCTTCCTAAGTTTGGATCAGCCTCCAACATCCTATCCTTTGAACATTCAATGTCATGAAAAATCTCTGAGAGTTCCTTTAATACAAATTTCTGTTGTCGGTGGTGGTGGTGTCACTTCCTTGGAACATCGTTATCCCTTCCATCATAGCCACTTTCCTAATTTTTGTGTGTAGGTTCACTTTCCTGAAGCTTATCTAGCTGCATGTCTAGAGTCTCTCCAGTACGGGCAGCATCCACATTTCCCACAGTCAGCTATTTCTTCTATTACTCCGCTTACTTACAATTTGAATTTCACTTCCAGCATTTCCACTTTTTTTCAATTATTATTAGCTATACTTTCATCTTTGTTGGCTTATTCTCTCTTTTGATTCTTCATTTCTATAAAATGTCATGTGGGTTTATCCCGGAGAGACAAGGAGGCCACACAACCACACACTGTGCTGTCTGTGCTTGACCTGATAACAGATGCAGTGACCAGTCACTGGGAGCCTCTGGAGGGAGTGACATGGTTGGTCACTGATCGCGATGCACATCTTTTATGTGGTGATCTTTGGACTGAAGAGCAAATAGCAAAGTCTGAACATGAGGCAATTAGTCACATTTAACACAGCAGGAACTGAAATTCATACATATTAGAACCGTGCAAAGTGAGAACTCCTTGTATTTACATTATGAATCAGAAAGTCTTTCAGTTATGAAAAAGCAGAAAGTGCTTTCTGTGAAGTGAAATGCAACATTGGAAATGATACCAGATACCTGGTTAGGGAAAGTAGGAAGTGGGGGCAGCACTGACTATGGGAAGACTCCCAAGGGAAAATCAGAAGATGACCAAAACTACTCCTGCTTTATAGATTTTCTAGACTGGCCAAAGACCACCAAAGATCACATGGGGGGGGGGATATCTGATTGATGTTGTGTTCCTCTCCCTTTCTATATCCTACACATAATGAGTGTTTATCTTACTCTTCAAAAGAAAAAGTATTATAAAAAGATTAGTATTATTAGGCAAGCTTGCTTGAGTGTCAACTGTTATTTATTGCACATATATTCACGTGCAGTTTACATGTGAAACCTTCCCATTGCAATGCAAGCTTGCCGGACACAATCATTCCTTTAGTGCTGCCAAAAGCTTGGGATTTGCTGCAGGAGATAGGTGGAAAATACAGGTCTGGAAGATGGTAAAGAGTGTTGGGAATACACATGAAACACTTTATCCGGTCAATAAAATTTTCTTTAACATAATTCTTCACTTTAAAGTGATAGAGAACTTTGGTTTTGTTGTTCTGTTTTTGACATTGTAGGTGAATTAAGATCTCTTAGCAGCCAATCTAGGTTTGGAAAGAAAGTTTTGCCTGAATGTCTCTTGGTCTCTGACTGTTCACAAGAAATGATGACACAACATTTTAGCAAAAGACTAAAAACAATGTCATGAACAATCAGAATGAATCCAAAGCCAGCAACCTGAATGCATTCAAGGCATATAAAAATAAGAGCTTTGATAAAGTTGAAAGTTGTCAGGCTTGGGACCGTGTTATATATTTCTTGGAAATCACAGTTTTGTGATTATGTGTCTAAACAAAATCACCGTAATATTTTAGTATGGAGAGAGTCTTGGTGGGTCTCAGATTAACATCCCTTATGGAATACCTGATAAATCTGGAGAAATTTCATGTGCTTTGGTTTAGGTGCAGAGCATATTTGTAATTTTGTTATTTAGCCTCCCTAATCTGCAACCTAATGGTATAATAAACTCAATAAAATGGGGGTATGTTTTTAGACTTGAAATTAAACAGATCCAGTTCTCACTTCTTTCCCAGGCAGGTTTTGGGAATAAACTGAACCATTTTCAGAGTTTTTTGAGTTCAGCTTATTTTCATGGACCCACTAGCTTTGGAGTAATTTAAGAATTTTTAACTTAGGATATTTCTGCTACTTTGGGATTCCACTGGACTTGTTTTTATTTTTAAGAAAGGTAAAATTAAATCATGTAGTTTGAGCCACTCTCATAAACAGAATGAAGAATTACTCCCTTCATGTGGGAAGTGCATATTTCAGTTATCACTTGGAAATCCTTTCTACTCTGTTCATTTATTTATGGCAGTAAAATTGAGTTCTTTTGTTAAGAAAACATCTCTCACTATTCGAGAAGCCTGAAACAGAGCAAATCCTTAAAGTAAACAGAAAAGGAGAGCTTGAGCATATTATTTGTGGTTTTTGTTAGAGAATTTATAGTGATTTCAATTGAGAGTCTGTTTCTGAAAAAGAGCTTAAATGCTAGTAGAGTGAAAAAAATGACAATAATATGTTTTTTACAATCTTCATCTTGCTTAATATTTATAAGAAAAGAGTGGGTTCACATTATTATTATTCTTGTTATCATTATTATTGCCTTTTTACTGATGTGATAAGTACTGAAATTTGGAACATAAATTATTTTTTCCAATTGGTATCTTCTGTTTCCAGTAATGGTAAGGCAATCTGAACAAACCTTCCCACTGAGAACAAGTGAAAAAGCCAGATCAAATAGGAAAAAAAAAATCTTTAAAACTTGTGCTGGGAGGGCATTTGTTGATCCAGAGAGAACAACTGAAAATCAGAATTCCAGGGCAAGAGGAACAAAAGTCAAAGTCTGGAGCCTACCCAAGGAGAGAAGTTTGATATTTAAAGCTAGAATGCCAGAGATCTTCAGCCGTAGGGTCAAAGCAGACCAGAAACAAGCCAGCATTCACATTGACTCACAGCCCATGTTCTCTTCCTCTGGCTGGTCTGGGGAACCTCAAGACTTAAACTCGTATTCAGGTGGTCTAACACTGGGGGCCCCACACACAGCTGTAGAGAGAATAAACCTTCAGTCCGAAGGAAGGCACAACCAACCCAGGCCTCAAATTATATGCACAAATTTCTTTATTTTTTTTTTTTTAATACTGTGGTCAAAGAGAGGCAGGTACACAAGGAGATAAGACACCATGATCAATTGCTGGGGAACAACAGAAAGGAGGAAGAGTCCACAATGATTTCAGATATTATAATTATCACACACAGATCATAAAACAACGATGCTTAGTAAATTTGAAAAAGCAAAAGGAGGAACTTAAAATATATAAGTATTCAGATGAAACTTTTAAAAGTAGTGTACCTGGGCCACCTGGGTAGCGCAGTCATTGGGCGGCTGCCTTCGGCTCAGGGCGTGATCCCGACGTTCCGGGATCGAGCCCCACGTCGGGCTCCTCCGCTGGGAGCCTGCTTCTTCCTCTCCCACTCCCCCTGCTTGTGTTCCCTCTCTCGCTGGCTGCCTCTCTGTCACATAAATAAATAAAATCTTAAAAAAAAAAAAGTAGTGTAGCGAATATAAAAAAATAGAATACACATTTTTTGGGGGCACACATAGAACAGTTACAGAATTTGTTCATGTATATTTGCCATAAAGCAAGATATCAACATACTTTACAAGCACAGGGAGTGTATTGTAGCAATCATGTAGAAAGCAATCTTAAAGAAAGGAAGACTAGAAAATCTAGTCAAACACTTTATATGTGACATTATTTATATGGAATTTTCCTTTAATCTGTGAATATGGTTAATCACAACAATAGATTTTCTTATGTTGAAACAATCTTGAATACCTGGGCTAAATCCCATTTGGCCATGATTTCTCCTTCTTTTTAAAAAAATTGCTAGATTACATTTGCTAATGTTTTGTTTACACTTTTTGCATTAAGTTTATAGATCAACGTGTGATTTTTTTCTCTTATTTCACTATCTTTATTGAGTTTTGGTTTCAAAGTTTTGCTCAAATCATAAAATGAATTGGGGAATATGCTCTTTCTCTTATCTAGAGAGTAGGGAAAATTGTAAATTCTTTATCCTGAATGTTTTGTAGAACCATCTGGTAAAACTAAGTGGCCTTGAATTATCTTTCTGGGAAGAGTTCGGTTTACTCAAGATTATTAATGCTTATAGTACTATTTATTCCTTTTATGCCTTCTTGAATCAGTTTTGATGAGAGATATTTTTTGAGGACTTTCTCTATTTCATCTAAATTTTTATTTTTATTATTTATTTATTTATTTATTTTTTAAAGATTTTATTTATTTATTTGACAGAGAGAGAGACAGCCAGTGAAAGAGGGAACACAAGCAGGGGAAGTGGGAGAGGAAGGAGCAGGCTCCCAGTGGAGCAGGGAGCCCGATGTGGGGCTTGATCCCAGGACGCTGGGACCCTGCCCTGAGCCGAAGGCAGACACTTAAGGACTGAGCCACCCAGGCGCCCTGTCATCTAAATTTTTAAATACATCGACTTGAAGATGGTAATATTCTCCTTTGTTAAATATCTGTAGGATATCTTATGATATTAGTTTGTTCATTGTTGATATTGATAATCTCAATCTTCTCAATAAATCTATGAGGTAGATCCTATTATCTCCACTCTATAAATGAGGGAACTCAGGCATAGAGAGTTTATTTTTTATTTTATTTTTTTAGAAGATTTTATTTATTCATATGACGGAGAGAGAGAGGATGCACAAGCAGGGGGAGTGGCAGGTAGAGGGAGAAGCAGACTCCCTGTGGAGCAAGGAGTCTGATTTGGGAATCAATCCCAGGACCCTGGGATCATGACCTGAGCCAAAGGCAGATGCATAACCGACTGAGCCACCCAGGTACCCAGGCACAGAGAGTTTAAGTTGTCTGTTTAAGGGATGGATTGTAGACTTGAATCCATGTAGCCAGGCTCCACTTTCTTGACATTTTTTTTATTGTAACACATAATGCATTTATTATTTTTAAATGAATTAAAATACATATTAATACATTTCTCTGTTTCAACTTCTAATATGGTAAATGTTGACAGATAAACTTCACCTAAACTAAAACTCTTCGGGGCACTCAGTAATTGTAAAAGCTCCCTGGGTGATTTTCAGTGGACAGCCAGGGTTGAGAACTGCTACCCCAGAACATGTTACTCCAGGTGGGTGGGGGCTGTGGCCCAGGTGGGCAGAACCAGGTGAGGTGTGCAGAAACAGGGCCCTCAGGAACCTGCAGAGGTCTCTACCTCTCTGAACCATCATGTTCTACTCTCGCCATCATAGTAATGATGGCAATGACATTTCAAAGACTTAAGAAACAGTTTGGATAACACGGGCTTTACATAATCTTATATTTGTATTACTGTACTATAAAATGTTAATCCAACTAGTTGAAATGTAGCTCTAAAGAGGTCGGTGTTCTAAAATCCATCCCTGGTTGGGCAAATTGGTTTTAACCAATTCCCTTAGCACAAGCTTGTAGCACTGAGACAATCTTATCAGAATAAAATTTCAGGCTTCTGTTTACAAGAGGACAAATAGAGCCCAGACCCATTTCTGAAACTGATAAGCAAATGTATCCCTACTGCTAAAACCCTGGACCAGGTTACCATCCTGGGCTACTACAGTAGTTTACAATTGATCCTCCTTTGATTATTTTCCATGGAGAAGTCATTATTTTACTTTAAAAACATAAACCTTAATGTCATCATTTTCTCAATTAAAAGCCTGTTTGGGGGAATAATATTTTAAAATTTATAATAATGCTTTTTTTTTCATTGTCAAGGAAACAAGCTTTGTCCCAGTCTGCTCAAGACGCCCAACTCTTTAGATGTTAGGACTTCTGTAACAATAGAAGGAAACACTGGGACTGAGGAAGGGAAGAAAGCCTATATGGGTGACATTAATGAGCAGGCTTGCCTGTGAGCACCTTGGACTTGCCTCCAGTGAAGGGCCTCCAGAAGACTATATAAAATCTGCTTCAGTTTGTCCCATCTGAGGGTGGGCTAAATTGGTTATTTATTTAACCAACACACAACTGACATTAGCTGAGGTCTCCTTTTGAGGAAACTAACTTTTTCGCACTTCGGGCTGGTCCTGAACATAGACCAGACAAACTTCTGTGACTAGAGAATGAGGGCTCAGGAAGAGGGCTGCAGGTGCTTCAGCACAAAGTCTCCAGTATGTAAGGGAACAGTGAATGTCAATAGCAGTACTTAGATGAAGCATCAACCCTTGCACTGCTGTGATCAGCTTCTGGCCCATTTAAGTTTATTCTGGTAACTAAATCTTCAAGGTAGAACTAATACTTCAAGGTATATTTCCTTTAAACTACAGCAAAACAAGTTTCAGCAGGAGGATTAGTAGAACAAGCCAAAGTCTCTGCTGCTATAGCTTGTCCTAAGGGACATAAGAGATATTCCTTTCCCTCTTCTACTGTACACTTTAGATTTCCTTCACCCTCATTCAACACTTCCGCTAGCTTAGTTTGCTTATGCAATGGGTAATCCAGACATTTACCCTTGAGAGGTTTGAACCACTGATTATTGTGCCTTAGTCATGCCATGGTTGCTACAACTGCCCATTTGTGGTTATCACTAGGCACAGAAGCACAAAAAAGTCATCCTTGAATTTTTGATATACCCCCTCCACCCTCTTTATCTAGAAGCAACCAGAAGTCTTGATGACAATCAATGTTGGTTAATCCACCAATATAATTCCTTTCTTTTCCTGCTTTTACATGGGCAGTAGGAGTCCAAAATGATAGCTTTGTATTTAAAGGGCTTAATGGAAGTCTTGCTGTAAACTCTGGGTTCCCTTCCATGGAAACCAGAACCTCTAATCAAAATGAGTCTGAAAGTATAGGGTTAGGAAGCACACATTTCCCCAAGTGTGCTACCAGGAGTGATTATATGAGAACTCATTCTTTCCTACTGTTGGTTCCTAGGCTCATGTAGTCTAGCTATCATGGATAATGTATCCTACAATGGCCATATAATGGTTCAAAGCATATATTGTATCCCAAATGACCATGCTCCATTCCAATCCTATGAAGTGTCTCAGCTGTGCCAGGCTTATGCCTGGCAGTTTCTAGGTGATGTGACATAGTGTAGGAATGATATATCCTACATTCATGTGTCCATTTTCATGCTTTCTTTGCTACCTGGGGGTGATGCAGTGGCTGAGCTGCTGATATTGACCCCAAGACTCATTGTGTTCATTCCCACAGGTCCTTCTAATATGTTCTTTTCCACAACTCCTTGCCTCTTACCTTTCAAACTTGTACATCTTGACCTCTGTCCCTGCCAGGCCATTAATCAAAGTCCAAGGAGCTATGTGGAGCCTTACCTAGTCCTACTTCGCTTTCTACACAAATGTGAGGTCCAAGTGTGTTTATGGTGCTCTGTCCACTGAAAGTATTTCTCTTCTCCACTCTACACCAAGACAGCTCCTCAGCAGAGCTATAGTTTGTAAGTAATCTATGTTTTAGCTCACATAGTTGTGAAGTGAGGGAAAGGCATTTGTGCAATGGAGATATGTAGCAATAGTGTCTAGATGTGTTCATGTAACTTGCCTGTGCTTTTCAGACCTGTTTAGGCTCAATCCCAAATGTACAATTTTCATTGAATGATAGATTACTGCAGAGCCTCACCAATCCTATAATTTCTTGGCTCTGGTAAAGTCCTATTCATGATGGGTAGCTCCAGTCATGTGATAATATCTTGCTGCTCCATAGTCAGGCATTCAAACTCTATCTGGACTCACCAGTAGGCCAAGAGCTGCTTTTTGGATAGTGAATTGTTCTTCAATACAGATGGCATTACCTTGCTCTAGAACCCTTGGGTTCTGCACTGGGTCTCTACCACTGAGGTTTGCATGAGATTCCACACACTGTCCTCTTCTACTATAGGTATTTCTGTCTCTATCAGGCCCATGGATCATATGAACCAAGTACCAGGGATGCTCATACTGCAGCCTAAACCTGCTGTAGAGCTCTTTCTTGCTCCAGATCCACCCAAAACTTGCAGCTGTCTGAGTCACCCAATAAATAGGATAGAGCAGGATTTCTAAGCATATGATATGATATCTCCAAATTTCAAAGATGCTTACCAAACACTGTTCCTTTTTCTTAGTGGTAAGAAATGCAAAGTGCAATAGCTTGTCCTTTAACTTAAAGGAATGTCCTGGCATCTCCAGACCTTAAAACTCCTACAAACTTTACTAAATCTTTGTGGGATTTCCCCCATCTTCCAGTAATGCACCATCTTACACGAGCATAGGGAACACTTGCCATTTCCTGCTACCAGGTCTGACTAACATGATGCTAACAATATAGCGGACCAACATAATTTTCTGTGAAATGTCCAGATCATCAAAAATTAGTTGGACTATATTGTACACAGCTCAGAAGAAATAAAGATGGTAAATGAATGAAATTATCTGTTACAAGGGTTATTGGGAACTGCCTTTGATCCATTTTTTTTGATAGACATAGAAAAGAATGATTTTTGCCAAGTTAGTATCCACACACAAAGTACAAGAGGCTATGCTGATCTAGTTCTAAATCTAGTAGAAATATCACATCCAGAACAATTGTATTTGGGGCTATCACTTGGTTAAGTTTATGATATCACCCCATCAGCTCCATGATCCATCTGGTTTTTGCAGGGGCCATATGGTTGAATTAAATGGGGATATTATGAGAACCACCACTTCTGCGTTCTTTTAAATCTTTGAGAGTGGCACTAATATCAGACATTCTCTTTAGGATGCAGTATCACTTCTGACTTATTATCTTGGTTGAGGAAGAGGAAGCAATTTAAGGGTCTTCTGTTTGGCCTTGGCTATTATTATGACTCTTACTCTACAGGTCAGGAAACCAATATGAGGGTTCTGCCAGATGCTATGTATACCCATCCCTATTATGCAATTAGGAACCAAAGAAATGACCATAGGTGGATCCATAGACCCACTGAACTCACTGTGAGATGGACTTTAACCAGGACTCCGTTAATCTCCTGGCATCCATGAATCCCAACTATAACAGGGTATCATAGTGGTGTTTGTGGTTTCATGGCACCCATGTCAGCTCAGATCTTAATCTGAAGTTGTCAGAAGATCTGGGCTTTCACCTTTCCCCATTTTATATTTATTCTGCTAAACAGCATCAGTCCTTTAGGGAAGGATTAAAATAACAGCCACTGATTCTTACTGTCATGTTGCAGGGTCTTTCTTCAAGGAGACCTCCTTTCCATCAATGCCCTGGTCTGACCTTCTCCTTATGTACTCCCAGGCTAATCTGGGATTTTTAACATTAGCAGAGGTGGGATCCCAAGAAAGCAAGCAGAATCTCACAGATAACCAATCTCTGTCAAGTATTATCTCATTATTTTTCTCTACTGAATCGTTCCATATGCATACAATTGGCCTACAATAAATCCCTCAATAAAAAAATAAACCCTCCCTTGGTCTTACTGCCCCCTGCAGTTTGTACCCCATTCATTGTCCTACTATATGTCAGTGAAAGTCTGCTAAATAGATTCTCACCCTTTCTTTCTACCCCTCTTCTCTCTTGATCCCAATTCAAACAAGCATCTGTTTCCACCACTCCCATGAAACTGCTCATGTCCAGATCCCACCAACCATCAGATGGCCAAATCCTATGGTCATTTCTCCATTCACACTTCCCCATCGGTGCTTGGCTTCTGTCCCCTGGTACTCACCATTCACTTGTACACAGAGGTCCTTTACTGTAACCACACAGGATTCTCTCTCAAAGAAGCAAGCTTGGCTAGCTAGAGGTAGGCTAGAAGTTCCAAGGTGTCAATATCTCCAGGAACAGCCCTCAGGCCAATGATATGAAAGCTGGTGCATACATGCCCTATCTTCCCTCCCCTCTGATGAAGTGACTCTGACAGAGGTTCTGTACAGGTTCCCAGGCTTCCAGTGGGTTTGAGCTCAGTTTTCTGCAGTGAGAAACTTCTTATGAGCAAACCCTTCAGAGACTCTCCTCCCTACTCTGTCTTACTTCTCTACTCCTTTCCTGATGCTCCTTAGAATCACCTCTTGAATCAACTGCTTGCAGTCAATTCCTTATCTCATGATCTGCTTCTGTTTGTGGGGGCGGGGGGGGTGTCTGACTCTGGTAGATTCATGGCAAAAATGGCTGCAATTTTTTCTTCACCGTATCTCCTTTGCAACATGACTTTGCAGCTTCTCTCATCAAGACAGAAGCACTATTTCCCTACTCTTTGAATCTGGGCCGATCTTGTGAGTCGTTTTACCCTGTGGAATGCATCAGAAGCGTTCCAGTTCTGAGCTTAGACCTAAGTGGTTGTTACAAGCTTTAGCTTCTATTGGCTTTCTGTGATGTAAGGCCTACAAGAGGAGGGGTTGTGTCTATCTTATTTAAATGCTTAGTCATTTTCCCACTGCTTAGAACTAGTCTGGGCACAAGTATAGAGGGGCCACACTGTACGCCTGAGTGAAGAATCAAATATATACACACGCTGTAGGCTCAACCAATTTCTAATTGGGAAATTTCACTTTTCAAGTTGGGATCCTGGAAAAAGCAGTTTCACTGGATCGGTAGCAAGCCTGTTGGAAATGAAAGAAAGGAAACAACCGGAAGGATTTTGCCAACTAATACAGCAGGTCACTCCCTTAACCCCACTCAGTCCTACCTCCATCTCAAATTCCACTTGTTTCCTGTTCCAATTCCTAAGTCTCCCCACTATGTCCTCAACAAACAGTTCGAGTTCTGACACAAGTGAAATGAATGCAGTAACCTGACTGATCGATCTATTGATTGCCTCTGGTTCTTTTTTCTGGTTAGTACGTTTATTAGCTTTCCTTAGCAGCAATTCCCTGCCTGCCTCTCGAGGGTAGTGGTACAAAAGGGAGAACCAATCTTTCCTGCAGCTAGCGTGCCTGTGAACTCTCTGTGGGCGTGTGACATTACAAAAATAGAAGTGGCAGAGCAGTACTCTCAGTTACTTGGGATTGCAACAGAGGGAGACGTGAAATTTGCTTTTGCAGCTGTTCTTTACAAAATGGCTCCCATTGAATAATGAGTGTCCTGCTTTTTATTTAAAAATTTTCAACCCATATTAGTTTCCAAATAACAACATCAAGTTTGTTGGCTTTGCTGAACTTGGCTGCAGGGTTGACCAGTACTTACTGGCACGTGAGCAGGCGCCCGTCCTCCTTCTGTTGACTGCTTCTTCAGTTACAGGGTCAGTACCTGAGTATAATGTTGGATTGTCTGATATTTCGTTCTGAACACTATTTTGATTTTCAAGTCCAGTATTTTCCAATTTAACTCCTGTTTAAAATGACTCACTGGCGGTTCGGTGGAATTTAACTTCTCATTCTGGTGTAGTAATCAGTATTTGCTATCGGTTCAGGATGCAGCGAAGTGTTGCTTTTTAATTTGAGTAGGGTTCATAGTTCAAGTCTAAATATTAGTATTGAAATTGGTTTGCATAATTATGTGATAGCCAAATAGTTAGTAACCATGTACAAGAAGCTTGGTGTAATGTTTATTTGCATCCTGGGAGGAATGCTGTTCATTCTTGATTGTGTAGATACGGATTAGAAATGTCATCTAATGCTCCCTTTCTAGAGTCTGGGCAGTAAACCGTATTAGAAAAACAAAGTTCACAGTATTTGATTTGCTGAATATACACAAAGTCTTCTTGCCCCATATACATATCTTGTGACATTTATTACAGTTCACAAGTAGCTTGAACATTGCCTGATCTGACTGAGGCATAAAGGAGGTTAGCTTGGTATAGGTAGGAATGCAAGCTTGAATTCCAGTCCCAGTGCCCATACTGACCAGCTCTGTGCTCTTGGACAAGTAGTCTTCCATTCTGAGCAACTTTCAGTCTGCTCATCGTTACACAGAGCATAATCCAAATATAGGCCCTTTATATTGTTCAGGATTACTGTGAACTAGGGCGGGAACTGTGCCCTATTCAGTTTGTAGCCACACTGCTACAAACTCTATGTAGTTGTTTAATAAAAATATAGAGTGTTAAATGAACGTAAAGATACCTCAAAAACTGTAAAGCAAAACACACATCTAAATGGAATTATATAAACTGTTTAATTACCTAAGTCCTTCTTTCTCGTTCTCTTCTTCTCCATGGTATGACATAGAATGAAAAAGAGATTTTTCCAGAGAAGCTTCAGGGTTTTTCGCCTGATGTCCAGCACTAGCGCAACTCATGGTTAGTACAACTCACATAACTGGCTTTCTTAATTGTATATTCATTCACTCATTCATTAACTCACCTGTACATTTCTGAGCACCTGTAGGGTATATAGTTGGTTTTATGGCTGATGTTGAGAGAGCAAGATGAGGTCCACATCTGTGAACGGGTTTGTTTTGGAGATAGATGCAGAAGAGCCACTTAACTTTGGTAATGCACCATAGCCTGGCTATCTAATCATATCAAGAAAAAATGAAATAGGAATTCCTTCCCCTGACCCACATGTCCTGCAATAGTAGGAAATCAGGAAAAGGGAGTAAATTTTTCTGTTTCCATGGAAACAGACCTGATCAGAAAGGCAAGAGATATGCATAGCAACTACCTAGACAGTAGAGCATGGTTCTCCTGCAGAGTACATGTTGCTATGGAGGGAAAGAGGCATCAGTTAGGTGGCTGGACCCTGAAGAGAGGAAAAGAATAAATGTTTGAAATTGTTTTGTTCATGAGACACTGAGATGTGATTGAATACTTGTAGAAACATTATTGGTTTGATGAGGGGCAAAGAATCTCATTTTTTTTTTTTTTAAATAACTCTATCCACAGACAAACACAAATCTACAAATGCTATCAGAGACACTAAAAGTCTTATGGAGTATGCTGCCCTTGACATTCATAGAACTGGAGAGATGTTCAGGGACAGCTGACAAGAGAATGAAAGGGGTGACTTCCCGATGTTGAAAATAATGACACCAAAGCAAGAAGTGGCAGATACTGGGCACTTCCTAGGTAGCCAGAGACTGTGCTAATTGCTGATGTGGATTACCTCTTTGAACCCTCAGCACAAATGTGTGAGGCATACAGAGCCTATAAAGATGAAGAAAATGAGGCCCGGCAAGTTTGAGAAAGTTGCCTAAGACCATGTAGTTGATGAGAAACAGCTAAGGTTTGAGTTCGTGTCTGTTGGACTCCAAAGACAAGGCATTCAAATATTACGTCATATACACATCCTGTGAGATCTCTACTGGCCAACCATTCGAAAGTGAATCCTTTAAGGTAACATAGCACCGATTTTTTATGAGTTTTGGTTATGACATTTGTCCGCATCGCCACAGAACCCAAGCACTCAATAGAGCAATATTGTAATAAAGGAGTGTGTAAGGGAAACCACCCATGCCTGGGCTTCCTTCCCTGCATCTTATTGTACAGGAGCCATCACCAGGCCAGCGTCTACCATAAAGATATGTAGTTCTACCTTGGGGAATGGAATTCCTGCGATCATTTTATTTTATTTTATTTTATTTTATTTTTTTAAAAGATTTTATTTATTTATCCGACAGAGATAGAGACAGCCAGCGAGAGAGGGAACACAAGCAGGGGGAGTGGGAGAGGAAGAAGCAGGCTCATAGCGGAGGAGCCTGATGTGGGACTCGATTCCAGAACGCCGGGATCACGCCCTGAGCCGAAGGCAGATGCTTAACCGCTGTGCCACCCAGGCGCCCCCCTGCGATCATTTTATGTTGACAGTGTCTTCAAAGGAAGCAGGAAATGCACGCATTAGAGATGAACCGGAATTCCATTCATTTATTTGCTCCAGAAATATTTATTGAAGACCTACTGTGTACTGAAGATCTAGAAGTGAAAGATGTGGCCTCCACCATCACAGAATTCATAGAGGGGAACAGCTCAGAAAATCAGTGCTACACGTGTGCTTTAATAGAGGCACGCTCTGGGTGCCATCAGTATGCCCAGGAGGAGCATGGGATTCAGTCTTGAATTAGGCAAAGGGAGAGGGAAATACCAGGAAGTGCTTGCAAGAGAAGTTAGTGCTCCTGTTAAGTCTTGGGCAATAAGTAGGAGTAAGCCAGGATGATTCAAAGGGTAGCTGGGGATCATCCCTGGGCAAACAGCCAATAGGCAGAGTTTGGCCATTTCAAAACCTTTCAGTCATTTGATGAGGAACAGAACTGAAATAGGACCAGTGCACAGGGGTGGAGCTTCAGGCCACACAGTCCTCCTAAGGGCCGAGGTGAGACCCTTACATTTCAGTAAGATTTTTATTACTTACAAACTTACACCATCATCTTATTCAACCCTTTTCAAGACAGACATTATTATCCTCGTTTTACAGACAAAGATGTTGTATGATTTCCCCAAGTTTGCACAGTTCTGACAGATGGGGTTACAATTCAAAATCTCTCCCCCCCACTCCCCTACCCCACTCCAGGGACCTTTCTCTGTACCTCCCTCCAACTGGAGTGTAAGTTTGCCAAGAAGCTGCAGGCTTCTGAAATTTCTCTGAGGACAAAGGATGCTATACCAGATATGAATAGTTATGGATGGCTGCTGGGCAGGAAGAGCTGGGACAGATTGGGGGTGGGGAGGACAAGCTTGGAGAGCCTGGAGAGGAGGCCAGCAGTGGCAGGAACAAGAAGGTGCGGATGGGCCCAGTGTGTAAGATGTCAGAGAGTCAGCCAAAAGGTGCTAGTGGCAGGGTTGCATAGCTTTAAATCAAATGCTAAAAGTTTGGGTTCATTACTCCTCTTGGCCCACAGGTGCTAATGGCTCCTCCAGATCTTATCAGCTGCCCCTCCCCACTAGCCAGTTTGCATTCTCCTCTGCTGACCAATCAGAATAAATCTTACCTGTAAACAACCATACTGGCTTTGACCTTGACAAGGTGCTAGGAGTCAGCCTTGCCCACACCTCCCCTAACACAGCTCTTCTCACTCAGTGTCCTGATTACCTCTTACTTGTTTTGACTCCTTAAATTCTCCAAGTCCAGTACCTGTATGTTGCAGGCAAGTAAATACTAAATGAGCTACTGAAAGGAACATAGGTCATGCTGAATCGTACCCCTGGCTAAGATAGGAACAGAGAAATCCAGGTTCATATACTGATTCTGCTTAATTTAATAAATGTGTACCAACAAATTCTTGGGGTTGAAGACTCAGGAGAGTAGACGTATGGTCCCTAACTTCTACAGAGCATCCAATATGGGTCCTGTCTATACCAATTGAACAGGTTTGCAAACAACTGACCTTTGGGAGTTCCAATTGTCCTTAAGTGATTGGAAAATCAGGAAATGCTGTCTTTCAGGGAAACAACACACACCAAGAGTAGGTAATTGTCTTCTGTATGTGCAGCCCAACACAAATGTAATACCACCAAGCTGAGTACCAGCTAACCCCTAGGAAAGACACACACTGATAATTAAGGAGTTCACTGACAATGGCTTACAGTCTGATCCCTTTAAGAGATATTTTTCAAAAGGTCCCTTAGAAAACTGAAAAAAAAAAAAAATCTTTAAGAACCAAACAATGAAATGTAATTATAGGCTGTATATTTGAGAATTTTAGATGGGAAATATCCTCTATAGTCCTCTAAGTCAAATATCCTCTAAGTCATTCTGCCAAAGGGGCTGTCCAGCTAACAGTTTACTAATCCAGAGGTTCGTGATGACCAAAATTAAAGCCAATCTCTTACTGGAGTCTTCAGAGATCATGATTCTAGGATGGAGAGTTATTGCACATCCTTATTTGGAAAACTCAGGCAGAAGAGCATAAGCAGTCAAGAGCAAGGCTTTAATGGGACCTCACTCTATAGGGAGAGGGTGGTAAGGCTGACAGAGAGTCCTCTCCAAGGAAAATGTTGGTGCTTCTCTGGTTTCTTTGTTCTGGGCTCAGCAATACATCCCAGGCCTGGTTGTCTGTTTTGTAACAAGATACTTATTTTCTCCTCTTTGAAGCCACCAGTTCGTCTTTTTTTTCTTTGACTGGCTGTGCATTCTCTCTGCAGTGAAGTGGGAGCAGCCCTGCTGGGGACTCCCTTGCCCTGCCTCCCGGGAGGCAAGAGGTGGTACAAAGACATCCGAAGGTAGGGCGCAGCCTCTGCCCTCCCCTGGAGCCTAATGAGCTGCCTCCCCCTCAAGTCAGCCCCAGCTAGATATTTTATGATGGTGCTGTGAAGGGAATGCTTTACAAGACTCTCAGAGATACCAAGGAGCTGTTGAAAAGCTGGTAAAGGAACTAAGGGGAGATCTGAGTGCTGCCTGCAGGGATTTGGAGGGTTGCCACGTGGAAGGGGGAGCAGGGCAGAAAGAGAGGATTCCTGGATGGATAGGCAAAGACAGAGCTTCGGTATCATCCAATTGCCTCATTGGACCAATGAAGCTACGGAGGTGAGGTCATTTCCCTAGGATAGATATGATAGAAAAGCTAAATATCCTTTTAAATAGGGTGCTACCCTACAATGGAATGGGTACCCCATGGAACAAAGAACCCTTCTTCATTGCTGAAATATGAACAGGGGTTAAATGTCACTCAGAGAAGGTGTGATGGTCACTTTTATGTGTCTACTTGACTGGGTCACAGGTTGCCCAGGTATTTGGTCAAGCATTATTTTGGGTATGCCAGTGAGGGTGTTTCTGGATGAGATTAACATTTGAATTTGGAGACTAAGTAAAACAGATTGCCCTCTGCAGTGTGAGTGGGCCTTATCCAATCTGTTGAAGGCCTGATAGAACAAAAGGACTGGTCTCCCCTGAGTAGGAGGGAATTCCTCCTACCTAACTGCCTTTAAGCTGCAACATCTGTCTTTTGCCTGAAGATTGGAACATCTGCCATCGGCTTTTCTGGTCCTCAGCCATTTGGATTCGGACTGTAGCTGACCATTAGCTCTCCTAGGTCTCCAGTTCACTGATGGAACTAGCTTATATTTCTTTATCTCATTTCTTTATTATTAATGAGGAGAAGGTGATAATCATGAATTTATTCATTAAGTTGACATAGAAAATTCATATTTGACCAAAATGAGCTTCTCCTTTGCCTGTGATGGTGTTAGTTCACAACCTCCTTAGGAGCTTCCTAGGTGAAATCTGAAAAAATGTTCAGTGCGGGGAGGACAGGGGGAGACCAAAGAAAGAGGCTGGCCATTCCAGGTTGGTAGGTGGAAGGCTTAATAAGCAAGGGAACTTATGTATGAGGCTTGTCTTAGGTGGCTGCAAGATGAGTAGATCTCTGCACCAGCCCGCCAAATGTGAAACGTTTGCATAGAGGTCTTAACTGGGTTCAGTCATGTATATATAGCATCTAGATGGTCTCAACACTACATCACTATCTCAAGGTTATGTCCTTGGGGTAGTTTCTGGGAATGGAAAAGGCAAGCAAAATGCACATTTCAAGGACAGGAGAGAGGGTGAGGAGCCTTAATTGCTGGCATCCAACTCACAGGTCAACTGATGGTTATGTCTTCTCCATGTCATGTCAGGTCAGGTCAGGTCAACTGCCCCAACAGTTGGCTCATACACTAGGCCTATGCCTTGGGTCTACACAAGTCTCACTGACTAGCTTTGACTGGCCCCATTTCGGCTGATAACAAGCTACACTATGTATCTCTCATTTACAATCCCAAGTGCTTCTGCATCATTATTGAGAAGCTGGGTGATTGAATAAATGGTTGAATCAGCACTGAAACGGGGAAATCAGAGGGAAGGCTTGTCTGGAGGGTAAGATGAGGAGCTTGAACTTAGTAATTTAGCGATTGAAGACACAGTGAGATTTCCAATTGGAAATATCCAGCAGGGAATTAGAAATATGGGTCTGGCAAGGAGTATCAGACCTTTAGGCACTTTCTCCATAGAGAAGTGAAGGTTGAGACCACGAATGAATTAAATATCAGAGGGAGGGGCACCTGGGTGGCTTAAGTGTCTGACTCTTAAGTTTAGCTCAGGTCATGATCTCAGGGTCCTGGGATCAAGCCCCACATTGGGATCTGCACTCAGTGGGGAGTCTCCTTGAGACTCTCCCTCCCTCTCCCTTTGCCCCTCCCCTTGCCCACCCACGTGTGTGCTTTCTTTCCCTCTATCTCCCTCTCAAATAAATAAATACACCTTAAAAAAGAAAAAAAGAAAAAAAAAAGAAATATCAGAGGGAAAGAGCAGTGAGAGATGGGCCAGGGCTTAACCATAGGGAACACGCACATTTATGGAGAGAAATAGTCTTCATCTCAACATGCCACTCTTTGAGTGTGAACTATGTGCCAAGTGCTGTGTTAAATGTGGGATTCAGGGTGCAAAAGAAAGTTATAACCTCCACTTCTCATGGAAATTGAGGTCTACACTTACTGAAAAGATCAGGACATGCCAGGGGTGGAAGACAGCCCAAAGGCCACTCATTTTAACGCTAATATTACAGCTCAGTGGTAGCACAGCTGTAAGCTGGCCCTTCCAAGATGAACAGCAGTCCTTCCCATTCTGAGAAGGCACTAAATCAGATGGTCCTTTGACAGTTCTCACACATTTGAGGACAGACATGGTGCCTCCATACATCACATCATATGAATTTCTAACTCCACCCTCCTCCCTCTGAGAGCTCTTCATGTCAATGCCCGTTGTAAAGTACACATACACCCCAGAAGAGTCCACAAAGCTCTAGCTCTAGCCTAACCAGGAAGGAAAAGAAGAAAATTGTCTGACATTGAGCACAGTGTGTGCCAGACACACACTCCCCTAGATGGTTCATGACTGTTAATTTAATCATTTTCTCAATCATCAATGAAAAGAGCTAGATTCTCTTGTTCTATCGATATCTCAAACTTCTCTTAATATACCCCCAACTTCACTTAATGTAATTTTCCTTAATAAACTTACAACCATCTTACATTGCTCTTAACCCACTTCTTTTTTTCTCTGTCCTCAATCTGGACTTTGTTTTGGAGGCACCAAAGATGAAGATTTTGCAATTGGTTCATTGTTCCAATCTGTTGATTTCTTGTTGTCCTCATTGTGTAATCCATCACTTTAGCTAACTTTCTCAACTTCGCAACATCCAAAAAATGTGAACAGCATATTAGCAAGGTCCTTGTCAGAAATACTATTAAATTTAAAAAGACTACATTCCTATATACTCCAATTTAGAGACTTCTGAGGGCCAGGCTCAGAAACAAAGCTGTGAATACTGGGGATACATTTTAAGGAGTGAGGTGGTTAGCAGTGCCAAAGGAAGCAGGAAGGTTAACCTGTGAGGTGCGTGGGAAGGTCCAAAGAGTAATTTCATGAATATGGGTGGCTCAGATGGCTCACACTGCAGGGGGTAGGGGCAAGAACAGGTAGAGATGAAGTGAAGGTAATCTTGGTGCACCCAAGAGTTCCTTAAATGTGAACCCACCCTATTAACTGACTTCCTGCCACATATATCTATAGGCTTCAGACAGAAGCTAGTTCTCTAAGTGCTTTGAATTCTTTGAAAGAATTTCTCCTAAATTCAAGTACTCCCAATTAATAAAGGTGGTGTTATTTTTCATCATAAATTTTATTCTTGTTACAATGAAATCACTTTAAAAAGTAGGGAATGAGGGGAGCCTGAGTGGCTCATCCACTTAAGTTTCCAGTGCTTGATTTCTCCTCAGATCATGATCTCAGGGTCCTGGGATCGAGCCCCACATAGGGCTCTGTGCTCAGCATGGAGTCGGCTTGAGATTCTTTCTCTCCCTCTACCTCTGCCCCTCTCTCTGCTCTCATGCTCTCTCTCTCAATAAGTAAATAAATAAATTCTTTTTTTAAAAAGTAAGGAATGAGACTGACAGAGCAAG
Source organism: Ursus arctos (assembly GCF_023065955.2). Lineage (NCBI taxonomy): Eukaryota > Metazoa > Chordata > Mammalia > Carnivora > Ursidae > Ursus > Ursus arctos. Next base: position 10,946,217 of record NW_026622997.1, on the reverse strand, counting down.
GCACACTCAATTATCTTCATCTTGGGATGTTGTTCTAGCATGGGCTCCATTCTTTTATAAAAGAAGAGCAAGCATTTTCAGAATCTAATTTCTTATTTGCTTGCTACTATTCAGCTTATTCATAGTTTTTATTTATGGAGGGAAAGCCGTGGAACAAAGAACAGGAAATTTCACCATACTGCAGCAACACATTCACACTAACCACAATCCCAGTCCTGCCTCTTCATTTCCTTTGCAGAATGATTGTTCAGAAAAGACAAGACAACACTGAGAATAAGGTCAGACTGGGATTCTTTCATATTTTTGAACCTTAAATGTCACCTCTTAATAACAATAATGAAAGTAAATAACATAACATAATAAAAATTAAAAAAAAAAGAAATGACAAAGAAAAAGAAAATAACCATGAAAAAAAATAAATAGGTCGATTATTAAAATAACATTTTTGACCATTTACTGTATGATAGTCTCTGTGTTAATAACAGTACATGTTTTTGACTATTTCGTTTTCTTAACTCCATAAGGTCCACATGTTTATTATCTTTATGGGAAAATGAGGGATGGCATTAGACAGTGGATGGACACGAGAGCCCCAGATCTTAACTGTAATGTTATATTGTCTGTACTTGATACACCACACTCTTTAAGCATGGAGGACACACCCTCTGCAAGTATCCAGTGAATGAATGAAGAATAAATTAATGAATATCAAGAACGGTGAAGCAGAATACAGGTTAGAAATAAATTCCATTAATCAGACAAGCAAATTATGCCTGTGAAATAATAAATAAGTGAATCAGTCACAAACCTGGCAGGTATATTACTGTGAATCAACCTAATAATAGCAATTAAGACAGTAATACAAATGAAACATTTCCTATAACCACTGATCTTCTTAGACCAAATCCAAGTGTGTGGCAAGGGCCATAGGGCAAAGAAACAGTTACATTTCACAAGCAAAGGCCAGCAAGGGAATAATTGAAACAGTGGTTATTTAGAACCAATCCAGTAGAACTTTCTGCAAAGTTGGAAATATTCAATGTTGCTTGTTCAACAAGGGAGCTGCTAGCCACCTGTGGCCACTGAGTACTTGATATGTGGCTAGAGTGACTGAGGAACTGGATTTTAATTTTTTTAATTTTAATTAATTTAAATTTAAATTAAAACAGGAGGCTAACTGCTACTGTACTGGACAGCGCAGAGACTGAGAATACCATGATCTTTTCCCAGAATCATGTTGTCCATTATAAACAAAACAAAACAAAACAAAACAAAACACCTTGGCATATTAATTTAGCACCAAATCTGAGCTTCAGAGCCATAGGATTTTTCTCATTCTGGCTGAAAGGAGTAGAGCTGTTTACACTAAAATGCCCAATTCTGAATGAAAAGGGGGAAAATAATAGTTCCAGGTTACTCAAATGTTATCTGAAACAAGAAAAAGGGAATTAAGACATTGACCTGCTTGCCAGGGTGTGGGTCCCGGGGCCCAGTCAGTGATTGCCAGCTGGAAATCACTGGGCAGTTGGCATCATTTCACTGCAGATGATCCATTGCTGAAAAGAGATGAACTTATAAAATTCAGATCTTAGACAGCAGGTCAGACTTTAGAATGATAGAAGGAGTGGTCTCTCCGACGGGTTTGAGGTGAATGAAGAATGTCAGAAATGCAGTTTGGGAGAGAAGAAGAAAGAGGCCCTAGAGAGAAAGAGGGGGTCTTCCTCCTACTAAGCATCCTAGCCCTTCACTGTTGTACCTGGGTTGCCCTGTGCACCCGTTCCTCTGGTTCTAGCTCTGTTCCCTGCTCTTTCTTCATTCCCTTCCTTCTCGGTTGAAGCAATAAAAATGTTTCTGGCCCAAATCCAAGCTATGTGCTGGACAGAGATGACTGATCTCAAGCAAGCTCATCTCTCAGGGGGTACCCGGAAGAGAGCAGAGATGACTATGTTCCCCGTGTGTCAGCAAGCATAGTCACTGGGCAAAGTGCTGCAGTGAGAGACCTTCAGTTAGTTGAAGGCATGGCATTACTGCAGCAATGACAGAACCAAGAGTGGAGTGGGCAGCCCAGGGGCTGATCCATGTGACACTACCCAAAAGAATAGAGGCCTAGAGAAAAGAAAGAATTCATCTTTGGGTAGAAGGCATGCATTTCTTCACCAAAGTACAGGGCTTGGCAAGCTTGAAATAGACAGGTAACCACTTCCTCGGGGTGGTGTCGTGAACCTAAAATTGGACAGACACTGGCCCACAGCTAATCCTAAGAAGAACATTCTGGAGAACTCTTCAGCAGCAAACAGAGAGGTAATTTATCCATTAAATGAAGCTAGTGGAATGGTGGAATCGATGACCCTTTCCCAGAACGAGGGGCCCATCTGTCTGTCTACTACTTCAGGAAAGTCAAGTTTGCAAGTATGATGCAAACCCATTTTACATGCAAATCCACGCATGTGATTCTTGATTTTCAAATACAAATTTTAGAGCTGAAGGTGATTTGTCAGAAGAGGCCACCAGTAGGTAGTCAAAGTACGATTTCTAGATTCAGAGTCCTTTGAGAAGGCCGAGGGAACACTGTGATTCCAGGAGCACTGGGAAGGCGTCTTTATAGTCAATGTACTTCCCAGGCATGGGCTAAAATCCCCCTCCTTTCCTTGACACTGCCTGAAATGCCACCAGCTGTGGGTATCTTAGGACCAATGAGCGCTCCTTTGGGCATCATGATTCTGTCCTCTTTCTATATGACTCAGAATCCACAGAATCTGAGTGTAGGGGCATCTGCATTTGGGAGGAAGAAAGGCAATTTGGGAGCATGTGGGCCTGGGACCCAGGGATTAGGGGAGATGATAGGATGGGAGGTAGAAAGACCTCAGTGACAAATTTTCCTTCTCAAAAGTTTGCCTCAGGCCAGCCTGCTGTTGAAAATATGACTCTTGGTGAGGCCCATGGTCTGGACTGATACATCAGCTGCTTCTGCAACAGCTCTACTCTGGTCTCATATATGCATCTCGAAATCACCATCAGGCCCCAAAACTGCACTTGCCCTCCTCCTCATCGCCCCATCTGCTTCTCCTTTTCTATTCCCATCTCAGTGAGCGCAGCCCTCACCCACTCCATCATCCGGCCTCAGAAACCTCGAGATGGCCTTTGACCTCTCCCTTATCCTCACCCCTACATTAAGTTCATCACCAGATCCTGGTTATTCTCTTGAATTTACCCCCTGCCCCATTTCCTCCTATTTGCTTTTCTATTTCTATTGTCCTAAATCAGATCATTACTACCTCTTGCCTACAATGAAGCAATAGTCACCCTCTAGTCTCCCTCCTGCCAATACATCCTACATGATACCAAAAGAAGGCTAGCTTGCTGAAAAACAACAAGTTGGATAATATTTTTCCCAGCTAAAAAACCTCACTGTCTCCCTATTACAGACAGAAGAAACTCTTAAACTAAGATTTTAAGGTCTTCTTGGTTATGAGCTGAATTGTGCCCCCCCCACCAAGTTTGTATGTTGAAGACCTAACCGCCCCCCCCCCGCCCCGTACCTCAGCCTGTGACTGTCTTTAGAGAGAACCTTTAAAGAGGTGATTAGGGGGGGTCTTTAGGGGTGGGCCTAATCCAATAGGATTGGTGTCCTTATAAAAACGTGAGACTAAGATGCAGACACACAGAGAGACCATGTGAAGATACAGGGAGAAAACAGCCATCTACAGGCAAGGAGAAAGGCCAAGGAGAAACCAACCCTGCTGACACCTTGATCTTCAAGTTCCAACATCCAGAAATGTGAGGAAATATATTGCTGCTGGTTAAGCCACTCGGTATGTGCTATGACAGCCCTAGAAAACCAATGTACTCCCCAGCTAGCCTCGGACCCGCGTGCTCTGACTGATCTCCTAGTACCTTTCCTCACCGGCTTATTTGCCCTAAGCCCTAGCTTCACTAGCTCTTACCTGATTTACGGTCTCTGACCCTCTGTCGTTGCTGTGATGATGCCTCTGCATAGACTCTCCTTTCCCCCATGTTTGCCTCTGAATCTAGCCCACATCCCATATCCTCTAAAAAATTGAGTAGAACATTCTAGATGAAAGCATTTCTCTTTGCCTTACACTTGTACTGCCTACCCCAAATCCATGCTCCCCTTCTTTTCTCCTTCTCAAGTTTGTTGGCGAGATGCCCTGGTTTAAAAAAAAAAAAATCATTTCTTACCTTCTCTTTCAACAGGGGCTTGTATGGTACATTTCTGGCCACTGCGGTATTAGTGGAGGTTGTTAGGTGGGATCCAAGGAGAAAACCCCTAAAATGGGCAGCCAGCACAAAACAAAGGAAACACACCACTCTGGAGGCTGGACCGTGAGGCAAGATGTCAGCACAGTTGCTTTCTCCTGGATAAGCCTCTCTCCTTGACTCGCTGCGTCCTCACCTGGTCCTGTCTCTATGCACATGCTGTGCTGATGTCTCTTCCCCTTCTTATAAGGACACCAAACATATTGGATCAGGTCCCAACCAAACAGCCTCATTTGAACTTAATCACCACTTTAAAGATTTTATCTCCAAATATGGTTACATTATGGGGTACTAAGGGTTAGGGCTTCTGAGGTACTGACTTTTGGGGGTCACACAATTCAGCCCTTAACAGCCTTCATAATGAGGGGTACTTTGTGTGGATGTGTGTGTACCAATTAATATGGACAATGATTAAAACTGAAGGGATATTAAAAAATACCTCATTCCAAACTCCCATTGCAGACATGATTTAGGGCCCAAGCTGGGCCTGGGACCAGTGCATTTCCACTATACAACATTCTACTCCAGATGTAAGAGTGAGAACATTTTAGTTCATAAGATAGGTGTGGGATATTCCATGGAAATGAGGACACAGGAGATTATCAATGTCCACTCAGAGTTTGAGATAGTGTTTCCTAAACTGTTCTCTAAAGGACATTTAGTCTTTCACACTATTGATTGCCTTTTTATGATATAAAGTTTCAACAGTCAAATGAATTTAGGAAATTGCAGGGAGAGGAGAAAGAAATAGAGAAGAAAAAAGGAAGGAAGAAAAGAAAAGAAAAGAAAAGAAAAGAAAAGAAAAGAAAAGAAAAGAAAGAAGGAGGAAAGATGGCATAAAAACAGACAGATCAATATAGAATATAGAGCCCAAAATTAAACCCATGCATGTATGGTCAATTAACTTTCAACAAAAGAGCCAAGAATATACAATAGGGAAAAAGCAGTCTCTTTAATAAATAGTGTTGGGAGAATTGGATACCAACATGCAAAAGAATGAAACTAGACCCCTATCTTATACCATACATGAAAGGTAACTCAAAGTGGATTAAGTACTTGAGCGTAAGACTCGACACTGTAAAATTCCTAGAAGAAAACATAAGGGATGAGCTCCTTGACTTTGGTCTTACCAATAATTTTTTGAATTTGACACTAAAAGCAAAGGCAACAAAAGAAAAATAAATGGGCGGGACTACACCAAACTAACAACTTCTTCACAACAAAGGAAATCATCAGCAAAAAGAAAAAGCAACCTGTGGAATGGAAGAAAATATTTGCAAACCACATATTCGCCATGAGGGGTATATCCAAAGTATACAAGGAATTCATACAATTCATACAATTCAATAAAAAAATTAAAAATGGGCTAAGAACTTGAATAAACATTTTTCCAAAGAAGACATACAAATGGCCAAGGAGCACATGAAAAGATGCTCAACATCACCAGTCATCCGAGAAATGCAAATTGAAACCACAATGAGCTACTACCCCACATTTGCCAGGATGTTATTATCAAAAAGAGAGAACAAGTGTTGGCCAAGATACGGAGAAGAGGGAATCCCTGTAAACTGGTGCAGCCACTATGAAAAAGAGTATGGTGATTCCTCAAGAAATTAAAAATAGAACCACCATATGATCCAGCAGGTCCACTTCTGGGTACAGATGCAGAGGAAATGAAATCACTATTTCAGGAGATATTCATACCCCCATGTTCATTGCAGCGTTATTCACAGCAGCCAAGGTATGGAACCAGTCTAAGCGTCTGACAACAGGTGAATGGCTAAAGGAAATGTGGTCTATATACGTACAATGGAATATAGGCCTTTTAAAAAAGGAAATCCTGTTATTTGTGGGAACATGGACGCACCTGACAGGCATTATGCTAAGTGAGACAAGCCAGAGAAAGAAAGACCAATACATATAGTATCACTTATGTATAGAATCTAAAAAAAAAAAAAAAAAAAGAAAGAAAGAAAGAAAAGTCAAACCCATAGAACCAGAGAGTAGAATAGATGGTTGATAAGGACTAGGGAGAGGGAGATAAATAGGGAGATGTTGGTCAAAGGGTACAGATTTTCAGTCATAAGATGAATAAGGTCTGGAGATCTAGCGTATAACATGGTGGCTGTAGGTGATAACGCTGTACGATACAACTGAAATTCGCTGAGATAGTAAAACATACGTGTTCTCTAAAAAAAGGTAAACATGTGAGGTGATGGATGTGTTAATCACAACCTGATGCTGTGAACCCTGGCCCAACGTCCGCATATACGTATATCAAGTCATCACATTAAACACTTTAAATATGTTACAATTTTATTTGTTGATTATAACTCAATAAAAAATTAGGCTCCATAACAGACAACTTAAATATAAAAACCATTTAACAAATGAAAATGAAGGAAAGAAAGGAAGGAAGGAAGGAAGGAAGGAAGGAAGGAAGAAAGAAAGAAAGAAAGAAAGAAAGAAAGAAAGAAAGAAAGAAAGAGACAGAGGGAGGAAGGAAGGAAGGGGGAGGGAGGGAGGAAAGGAAAGAAGGTAAGAAAGGAAGAAAGGAAGAAAGAAAGAAGGAAAGAAAGAAAAGAAGGGAAGGGAGGAAGGAAGGAGAAAGGAAGGAAGGAAGAAGGAGGGAGGGAAGGAAAGAAAGAAAGAAAGAAAGAAAGAAAGAAAGAAAGAAAGAAAGAAAGAAAGAAAGAAAGAAAGAAAGAAAGAAAGAAAGAAAGAAAGAAAGAAAGAAAGAAAGAAAGAAAGAAAGAAAGAAAGAAAAAGAGAAATGAGGGAAGAAAGAATAAAGAAAGCGTCAAATAAATTTGTGGCTCTTTCTTATTTAACTTGGTTTAAACTACAGAAAAGCACATCCCATGGATAAGAAACTCTTTTGGGGGGGGGGGTGGCCCCTGCAGTGAAATAGCTGTGTAGGTGGCATTTACACCTGCAATTTCTGTTTTATAGGGGAAATAAATTTGCCTGTTACGTGAGAAACAGTGGAAAATGAGCAGTTCTTACTGCATGCTGAGATCTCACCTTGAAGTCACAAAGGATAATGGCTAATAAAGCTTTGCAGTGGGAGAGACTGAGCCCGCAGCAAGCCCTCTCCTGATGAGCCGGCCTGGGAAGTGTCTGTGCACAATGAAATGTCACTGTACGGATGAGGGCTCGTGAAGCGTGAGGTCAGGAGACAGGGGTTGCCGTCAATGATGAAACACAAATGCAGCTTGTTTGGGTTCTGCAGCTCCTCCGAAGGTGACGTTACATATGTAACGTGGCTCTTTTTGGCCATTTAGGGGAAGGAGAGGTGAGAACCACATTTCTGCACGCCTCATTGCTTCTGCCTTGAAGTAAGCCATAATCTCAGGTTTATGACTGCCCCAAAGCCATCAGGGTGTTTTGTAAAGATCAGAGTTTCAAAATCTATTTTCCTAAATGCATTTGCTTGGCCCACTTATATCTGAATGAATGAAAGTTAGAGCGTTTAACTAGAATAAGGACCATGACATTTTTCTCCTAGAATCCTAAAATAAATATATCGACAGAGTTTTTATGTGGATTTTAATATTTTAAGGTTCAAACTTAAAACATCCGATTTTTAAGGATTATAAGTGGAAATAGCCTTTTGTATGAAAGTCACGTTTTTCTGGTTTTACATAAAAATGTCTCAGAGAGAACTGAGTTGGTGGAGTGTGAGAGTGGGTTTTGCAAATTTTTTAATGAGGTTGCTTCTTCATTCATTCTTACAGAAGACGTGTATTGAGAATCTGCTAGGCATTACTGTGTTAGAGGAAGGATGACCAACTATTTCAGCTTCCCCGGGACTGAGCACATTCCTGGGACAAAGAGCCTCTACCGCTGAAACCGGAATGAGTTGGTCACCCTGGCTAGAACTGGGCATCAGCGATCAATAAAATACAACCGAGTAACGATGTGATAGTTTCTTAGGAGGAGTATTTTCTCTGGTTTCGCTTGTAGGAACACAAAATAGGGTATTTACTGAACGATTCTGGGTGTTCTCTGACTTGCGTTTAAAAGCCCCTTGAATTTGGTGGTGGAGGAGGTTAAGGTTGTGTTCCAGAATTATTTGGCTGGGACTGAATATTGGAGTAATAATTTTTAAAGCATAACTAGTATAACAGTTTAGGTATGATTGGGGAAAAGCAAAGGAAGGAAGGATGGGAGGGAGGATGGGAGGGAGGGAGGGAGAGAGGGGAGGAGGGAAGGAAGGAAGGAAGGAAGGAAGGAAGGAAGGAAGGAAGGAAGGAAGGAAAGAAGGAAGGGAGGGAGGGGGAGGAGAGAGAGGGAGGGAGGGAGAGAGGGGAGGAGGGAAGGAAGGAGGGAGGGGAGGAAGGAAGAGAAAGGGAGAGAGAGAGAATGAATAAACTGTAGTGCCAAGTTTGGTGGACAGAATTTATAGGACACAGCCTAGAATTTTACTCTACCACCTGCTCTTAGGAAAACATCAGCACATTCACTCAAGTCCTGTGAGGAGTAATTCAGTCTTGCTAACCTCCCAAAATCTGTGGTGTGGTAGAAGTCGTTGCCACATCTTCAGCTACTTCAGTTGCTCAAGAAACCAGGTCTCATCTGTTGTGTTCCACGCATTCAGATTCACGCCTGCACCCCAGGGATTCAGGGAAAGTTAAAAAAATAAGAATGAATCCTGCAATTGTATAACTGATGCTTATTGTATATTAGAAGTGTTACGCTTAACTTTTACATAACTTACGATCTCTTGAAATAGCTACTGTTTCTTTGCCCATAGTTAGCGACCTATTTGTATTGACACTTGTTGCAAAGTGTTTTGGGCTGCATCCAACTTTCTTAGAATTATGCAGACTTATTACTTAATCTGAAAGTTTACTTGAAAGGAGATGCGGTCTTTACAATAGTGATGCTTGTGGCTTTAGCAGGCTCTATATCACATTCGAGTCCGCCGAGAACTTGCCCACTCTCTCAGACAGGCAAGTCTATGTCAGGTGCCTGCTTGTCCACAGAAACCATAGCTATGTTCGTTATGGTACAGAGCCCGCTGAGGTGGCGTAGTACGGATGGTGTCCTCCAATGCAGGCTCAGTTTGGGAACTGAAGGGGAACAATAGTACTGGTCTGTGGGTCACAGTCATGGCATTGTGACTTGCGCCCCTTCTATCGACTTGGTCTACCCGATGTCTACCTTTATCAACACTTCGGCCACTCAGTGCTTTCTTTCCTTCCGGTCCTTTCTCCTAAGGATGTGTTGAGAGCCCCTACAAAAGGATTTCCTAAGGTGTTTTTTAAAAACACAGAATGCACACAGCGGAAAGGAAGGAAAAATAAAATAAGATGAAAACAGAGAGGGAGGCAAACCGTAAGAGATGCTGAACTCTAGGAAACAAACTGAGGGTTGCTGGAGGGGAGGTGAGTGGGAGGAAGGGGTAGCTGGGTGATGGGCATTAAGGAGGGCACTTAATGGAATGAGCCCTGGGTGTTATAAGCAACTGATGAATCACTAAATTCTACCCCTGAAGCTAATAATATAGTATATGTTAACTAAATTGAAGTTAAATAAAAAATTAAAAAAAAAAATAAAAACAGAATCCAGAGCACCGCTCAGACCTATTACGTGGCTTATTCTGTTTGCCTCCTCCAGACTTATTCTCCACATTTCTCTGCTTGCTCTGCACCCTGCCGAGCTGTGCCTCGCTAACTGGGTCCCTGGTTCCTAGTCTGCTGTCTGGCTTTGAGTTGGGTTTGGTGACTGGACGGCGCCAGCTGGAGATGAGCAAAGAGGAGGGGCGGGGCTCAGCGTACTTCTTCCAGGCCCCGTCCTACTTCGTCTTTACATCTCTGTAGCACACGCCTCCTCATGGCTGCTCCTGCTGGACAGCCCCTCATCCTGGCCAGGCCACGCCATGGCTCCAGCTCTCACCGGGCTTGGGTAACGTCATCTCTGTCCTCTCCACCATTGCTTAGTCAGTCCCGGGAGCGGTGACGTCATTCTGCTGTCACTGGTCTCTGGGTGCCTAAACACTCCTGTGGCCTTCTTGACCCAGTTCACATCCTCATCTTAGTCCCCTCAACTGAGACATCTGGGACGAATTCTGTCTATGGATGAGACCCTAACAAGTACGCCTACTAAATTAGACTTACTGACAGCAGGACCCAGGAACCTGCTTTTTCCCCTTTGTGTTGTTATTATTATTTTAGATTGTGGTACAATATGCACAACATGGCATTTACCGTTGTAACTATTGTTAAGCGTACAGGTCAGTGACATTAAGTACATGCACATTATTGTACCCTCACCGCCATCCACCTCTAGAGCTTGTCATCTTCCCGGATGGAAACTCCGCACCCATTAAACCCTAACTTCCCATTCTCCCACCCTCAGCCCCTGGCAACTACCCTTCTACTTTCTGTCTCCGTGAATTTGACTACATTGGAGACGTCATAGAAGTGGAATCGTACAGTATTTACCATAAGGTCCTCAGGGTTCACTCGTGTTGAGGAATATGTCAGAAGTTCCTTTCTGAGACCGCACAGTACTCAATTGTACGTGTTCGCCACCTTTGGTTCATCCGTTTGTCTGCGAACGGACACTTGGGCTGCTTCCACATTCTGGCTGTGGTGCTGAACGCTGCCATGTATATGAGTATACAAATACCTGAACCTGCTTTTTATTTATTTATTCTTTTTAAAAATTTATTTCAGACAGAGAGAGAGCAGAGGTGTGGAGGGGTAGAGGGAGAGACAGTCTCAAGCAGACTCCATGCTGGGCATGTCATTTGAAATGGGGCTCTATCCCATGACTCCGAGATCACAACCTGAGATGAAATTGAGAATCAAACACTCAACCAGTTGTGTCACTCGTGCACCCCCGAACCTGCTTTTTAAATGGACAGCCCAGGTAATTCTTAACTCCCTTTAATGTGTAAGAACCATTGCCCTTAGAGCCTTGCCTATAAAAGGTCTGACACCATTATTCGTATTCTTTGGCCAAAAGTTTATAAACATTAGGAAGTTGCCTCTTCTAGGGCATTTCATTTCTAATTATAGAATGAAACAATACTCCTTCCAGTTAATTTCAGGCACTACTCAACAGATAGGGAGATATTTTGGGAGTTCAGGGGACTTTCTCTTCGTCCTGAAATCATGTTGTCCTGAAGGTTTATCTAAGGGCAAACCCATTTTAACCTGTTGTTGATATATAGAAAGTGTTGAGTCAGAGGAGGACTAGTTGCCCTCTCTGAGTTTTCTTGACATCTTTCATTACTTAGACTGCTACACAGAACACTCTCCCAAGCCTTTCTTGGCCTGCATCACTCAGTGAAATATGCCATGTTCTCTGAGGGCAGATGTCATGGTCCTTGACTTAAAATCTTTGTCACCTAAAATAAATGTCTGATTAGTCTGGAGGATTTTGTCCTTACAACAGTCCTGGAGTGTAGAGAAGACTTTCAGTATCAGTAGGGAAACTGAGTCACAGTAACTAAATTTTATACTATCAGTGAGTACCAGAGCTGAAATTCAGACCCAGATCTGATTTTAAAACCCAAATTCTTCCCATTCTTCCATGCTGTTTTTCAAGTTTACGGTAAAACCTTTCCCCTTTAGAAAATTCTGTAACAACAAGCATTGTATAGGGCTCAGTCTAAAACACTGAAATACATTCAAAGCACCAAAAAAACTGTATGTCATAATTTTTTGGCTTTTTAAAATCACTGTTTGTTACAGGGTTGTTTTTTCCATACAAATATTTGCAACAATTCTGAATTCCCCAAAACAATTCATAGATGATAAATACCATGCTAAGAAAGTATTAAATTTGTACAAAAATACTTGAGAGCTTAATACTTGTTTGTTACAAATAAAAATATATGTTTCAGTGAAAAAAATTAAATTAGATGCCATTTTGTTTAGGAAGGTTTCTTGGAGCCCAGTTCCCAAGATGGGATTGCCAGCTTGCCCTGTAAGTTCTGCCCACATTGCCCTATATTATTACTTGCTTACCTGCCTTTGGTCCTTGCTCCCCTCACGCTCTTTGAGAGTTTCCCCAGAGTTCAGCCCTCCAGCAGCAGCTGCTCAGCCCTCTCAGCATGGAAGTGCGAGAGCGTGGCTGTAGAGAAGCGGTGGGTGTACAGTGGGGAGGCACAGGAAACTCTCTCCTGAGCAGGGTGGACATGGAAGGAGGCAGGGGAAATCTGCGTTATCTATTTTTTTTTAAAAGATTTTATTTATTTATCCGACAGAGATAGAGACAGCCAGCGAGAGAGGGAACACAAGCAGGGGGAGTGGGAGAGGAAGAAGCAGGCTCATAGCGGAAGAGCCTGATGTGGGGCTCGATCCCATCACGCTGGGATCACGCCCTGAGCCGAAGGCAGACGCTTAACCGCTGTGCCACCCAGGTGCCCCTGCGTATCTATTTTTTTTATTGTGTGTGAGCACCTGCATGCAATGCCAGCTGTGGTGAGCATTTCTAGATAGTATATGGGAAGTCATCAACATAGATACAAGCTATAGATTTAGCTGAGTCAGAAGGGAAAAAACATTTTCTATTTATTTACGAGAACTGACCATTTGACATCTATGCAGTACATCTATGCAGTATTACAATCATTGTAGATACATAATACATAAGTATTACTATAATTACATAAGTAACTGCCATAAATTATACAATTATTGTAATACTGCATAGATTTCAGATGGTCAATATATACATAAATTGTACATATATGTCAAACATATTACATGTGTACACATTACATACATATGTTTATAACATATTACATATGTTGTATGTACATATGTAGTGTGTGTGTGTGTGTGTGTATGTTGTTGTTGTAATTTTTGGATCTTAGAGGGCATGGATCTCCTGACAGGAAGATTACTTTAGGGGGATTTGGCTGAAGGTGGGTAAGAGCTTGGTGAGTGGAAGGGGATGGGACATTCTACTGCCAGAGAAAGGAAAGTCAGGTGAGCTGAGTAAGGAAACCGTGGTGGTGGAAACTGACTTTATTCATTACCATATAGCCATGTGTTGTGTTGTCTAGGCGTGTGTGTGTGTGTGTGTGTGTGTGTGTGTGTGTGTGTGTGTGTGTGTGTTAGAAGATCCAAAGGTATCCAACCTTGCAAGATACTCTATGGCTGTATGTTCTGGGAATAGTGCAAACTCTCCCGGCACAGGAGAGAACAGAAGAGAGAGTGTGGGAGAGAAATCGATGAAGGGCTGTTTTGCCTAAATCAGTAGACCTCAGAGGAAATTGGATTAGCCCTGTAATAATTTAGGTATAACTGTAGTTCTGGAAAGAATCGCTCTAGTAGATTTAATGGACTTCATTCAGAGGAAATTCATTTTCTCTTTCTTACTATGATCAGGTGAATAAGAACGTAACTCCTTGGCTATTCCCAAGGACTAGATATGGTGGCCAGGAAGTAGTCAGAAGACCTGGTTCTCAAACAGGAGTGATTTTACCCCCCAGGAGACAGCTGGCAATGTCTGGAAATATTTTTGGTTGTTACAATGTGGGGAGGGTTGCTATGGAAATCTATGGGTGGAGGCCAAGCATGCTAATAAACAGCGTTCAGTGCACAGGGCAGTCCCCACAATAAAGAAGTATCCAACTCCAGGGGCACCTGGGCAGCTCAGTCAGATGAGTGTCCAACTCTTGATCTCAGCTCAGATCTTGATCTCAGGAATGTGAATTTAAGCCCTGCATTGGGCTCCATGCTGGGCATGGAGCCTACTTCAAAAAAAAAAAAAAAGAAAAAAGGAATTATCCAACTTCAAATGTCCGTAGTACCAAAGTTGTGAAACCTTGTTCAAGAGGAAAAATCTGATACTCAACAAAGGAGATGACATTGGCTTTTTCTCTATTAAGTCCGGCTGGGGAAAGTTACAGCAGGTTCCATGCCACGAGCTGTGGAGGAATAAATAGCGTTAGGGATAGTGTGTTGATATACTTTCCCCCCCCGATACAGTGTACCCTTCTAAAGTGAATTATCATTTCTCAATAGACTTCATTTAAGATGCTGAAATAAACTCTAATTGAATGCACCATCTGGAAACATTGAACTACATGGAGAAAGCAGTGGGATCAATTCACATCATCCTCCACACCCCCACTGGGTAAGTCTAAGTGTGAAATGCCTATTTACCCAAGAGTTATCATGCCGTGCATTTTGAACACTTTTAAAGAAGTTCAGGGTGCTACTTTCAATATGGCAATAACACTCCTCTGTTGTATATCACATTTTAAGGGAAACTGAGGTACAGATAGTATCGTTGAGGTCATATCCCAAGGGCAATAGTGGATCTGGGATCATGAATTGGCTCTGTGGGTTCTTGGTTCCAGGTTCAACCCATTAGCACATATTGTTCATGACCAGTGTTTCTACCACATGCAGTGTTCCATGTAGGCTGTGCCTCCCAAGAGAGGCTGCTGTAAATCCTACTTGTGAGATGAAATGAGACGGTGTGTAAGGAAGTATCTCACGTAAAGCAGATGCTCAGGAAATGTTTGTGTTCTCTGAAAGGAGCAAGTTGATGCTGAGTGGCAGCAATGGGGAGCTCTTGAAATTAAATGTCACCTCCATACCACTCCCTCTCCTCAAACCATGGCCTAAATTGAAGCAGATGGTGATTGAAAGTTAAGGAGGTTTGTTCTGTCTCAATCTGAATGTGTTCCATGTTTGGGTAAACAAGGGAGCTAAGACAAGTGGTACCCAAACTGCCGTGTTTCAATGCTCTAGTGACCATGAGGACTAATTGCTGTGCTAACAAGAATGAGGATTTGTTTAGACTTGCTGGATCAATGGACACATTCAATTTTCTGCATGCACGGCTCTGTTCTGTTCTTGTCTCTCAAAGTGCATTCCAAAGAGGCAGTGGTCTAGGGAACCTCCAGGTGGCTGCAAGTCCTTACTCCGCAGCTCCAGGACAGCTCTTCTGCAAGGGAGAGCCTGCAGGCTGATTTCAGCCACGGCCATCTTTTTCTGTTCACCTCTAAACCTCTCTTCTATGTCCTTTTACCTATAGAGGTTTTTTGTTTGTTTGTTTTTTCAAATTCAAAATAATTTCTGATAGGCTATATAAAAATCCAATTTTGTTGTTGCTGGATGACTGAAAGAATCAAGATCTTGAAGGGAGGTTAGTTAGAAAGAAAGAGAAGAGAAAGTAACTAGCGTATAATCTAAACCCAGATATTTTCTTTTCCTATATAGAGATGGACTTCAGTTTGGTTTTGGATGGACGGTCCAGCCATTCTGCTGGAAGCATTTTCCTAGGCAAGACTTTTGTTATTGGATAGATTTAAGGAAGAGTCCTCAGTGTTTCATAGAGTAACATTGTCTGTAAAGAAGGACTTGTGGCATTGCCTGTCTTTGAGGATGGACTTTTATGGGTTGTTTAAGTACCAATATGAAATCAATGTCAATGTATACTCCTACATATAAAATCCATTATACAATCCCAGCAGCCAATTAAGATGCTGATATGAGTAAAAGTCCTTAAAGGAGATGATCTGAACAACCTTCTTGGAGTGGCAGGGAGACCAGACTGAGTTTAAGCTATGTTTACCTGCACTCAGACATGCCTGGATGTGTTTGGGACACTTGTAGATTGTGGCCCACAAGAATTTGCTTAAATAAGAGAGGCATTCATTTGGATTCGTTTGGTTATAAATTTGAGAAATCTGTTTTTTTTAAAAGTGGATGGGGGAAAGTGTGATGACTGTTCCAGCTACTGTGAGCTTTAGGCTTGACTTGATCCAGGTCCTCAGACAATGTTGCTGAGAATTTCCATCACTCTTTTTTTAAAGATTTTATTTATTTACTTATTTGACAGAGAGAGAGAGAGAGAGTGCACAAGCAGGGAAGCAGCAGAGGGAGAGGGAGAAACAGGCTCCCCACTGAGCAGGGAGCCCCATTTGGGGCTCAATCCCAAGACTCTGGGATCATGACCTGAGCTGAAGGCAGACGATTGACTGACTAAGCCACCCAGGGGCCCAGAGAATTTCCGTCTCTTGACAGAAGGTTTTCTGTTGGCTTTATTCTTTGACACCAAGTTAATGGCAAATTGGCTATCAGTCATATTTACAACTCTAGTTCAAGCCTGATGGAAAGAGATGGAAAAAGAACTCATTTTTCATCCAGTAATAGAGCAAAAGTTTTGAGACTGAATTTCATTAGTGTGGTTCTCACCTCTATCACTCCACTCCCAGAACCATTCTACTCAAAATCACCAGATTACGGAGACCACACATCTCAGTTTGCCTGAGATGGTCCCTACTCACATCTGTTACCTGGGCAACTAAAAAAAAATATATTTTTTAAAGATTTATATATTTATCTGAGAGAGAGAGAGAGAGAGCACATGTGTGCAAGTGAGGGGAGAGGCAGAGGGAGAGTGAGAGAGTCTCAAGCAGACTCTGCACTGAGTGCGAAGGCCAATGAAGGGCTCGATCTCGTGACCCTGAGATCATGACCGGAGCTGAAAACCAAGACGCAGATGCCTAACTGCCTGAGCCACCCAGGCACCCATCTGGGCCTAAATATTAGTAACACCCTGTTGTAGCCATCCTCTAAGATGACCCCCAATCTTCCTAGCCTCCAAGTACTCCCACTGTTTTGTGGCCCCTCCCAGACTGAGTAGGGCTGACCGTGTAATCATTTCAGCCTTGCTTTCTTGGACCACTTGCTCTGAAGGAAATCAGATTCCATGTTGTTAGGACACTGGGGCTTCTGGCAACAACCGGCACTAACTTGCCATGTGAGTGAGCCATTTTGGAAGCAGATCTTACAGCCCCACTCAAGCCTTCAGATGACTGTAGATCTGGCCAATAGGTGAGTGCCATCTCTTGAGAGGTTCTGAGATAGAACTGTACAGCAAAGATACTCTCAAATTCTAGACCCACATAAACTATATAAGATAATAAATGTTTGCTGTTAAGTCATTAAGTTTTGGAGATAACTTGTTACACAGTAGTACATTAGTAATACACATCATTTTTCATTCTCAAACGTGTCTCCGTTTGGGAAATAAATGTTCATTCACTCTAAAAAGGACCTCTATACTGACACCTTAATGTTCTCAGTCAGTCCTTAGACTCATTTTGCTCCTTGTGTTAACAACATTCGATACCTATCACCCCCCGATAGGCTTTCTTTACTGAGTCTTTGGGGCACCACTCTCACCGCAGCTCTTGCTCCAGTGTTTTGTTTTTTTTTTAAAGATTTTATTTATTTATTCAACAGAGATAGAAACAGCCAGCGAGAGAGGGAACACAAGCAGGGGGAGTGGGAGAGAAAGAAGCAGGCTCATAGCGGAAGAGCCTGATGTGGGGCTTGATCCCATAACGCCGGGATCACGCCCTGAGCCGAAGGCAGACGCTTAACCGCTGTGCCACCCAGGCGCCCCTTGCTCCAGTGTTTTTGCTGTCTGCTTGTTGTTTCTTTACTTCTGGATGTTGCAGGTCTCCAGAATCCTTCAGAACTAGTCCTTAGACCTTATCTCTCATCTATTAATGCTTAGAATGTATTTGATCTCACTTAGTTCCACTGATTTATATGATGAAGACCCCCAATTTTAAATCACAAATTCAGATCTCTTCCTATATTCTAATCTTGTATATTCAGCTTCCTAATCAAAATCTCCCCTGGATATTTAACAGGCATCTTGAAATCAACATATCCATAACTAATGTTTGAACCTTACCCCACCAGCCTGCTTCTCCCTTAGACTTCCCATCCCAATCAACTAACATCGTTCTCAAGTTCCTGAGGCTAAGAAACCTGGAATCATCCTAATCCTCTTTCCCTCCCGCCTCACAGCCAATATATGGTAAATGTAGAGTCCACCATGTTCTCCAACCCCAATCCAAGTTACCATCATTTTTCACTTGTATTATTTCAAAGCCCCCAAATGATCTCCCTCCTTCCCCTTTTGGCTCCTTTCAGTCTATTTGCCACACCCCAGACAGAGTGTGATGATTCTCAAACCCAAGTCACATCATGCCACTTTTCTTGGCAACTCCTCACAATGGCTTCTTGTGTACCTCAGAAGAAAATCCAAAGTCCTTCCCAAGGCCTACAAGACTCTATGTGATCTGACTCCTCTACTCCCTGACCTCATTTCCTCCTTATTCACTCTGCTCCAACCACATACTCTTCCTTGGGATTGCTTGAAAATACCAGGTGCAATATTTCCTCAGGACCTTTGCACTTTTTGGTCCCTCTGCCTGTGATATTCTTTCTCCAGATATCCATGTGATTACCTCCTTCACTCTATTCTGTCTCAGCTCAAAGCTCACCTTGTCATTGTGGCCCTTGCTGATCACTTTATATAAAAGGATATCCCTACCATTTCTCTGTCTTGTTACCTTACTTTGGTTTTCCTCTTTGCAATGGTCACCATCACCTAATGGATTTTAAGATGTCAGAAACATGGATGCAAGCAATTTCTAACATGGTGGGAAATGGCACCAGTGGCTTCAGCATCCTCAGCCCATGGCAGCCTAGGCATGGTCCCCCCCATCTTTAACAGGGACACTACCAGCTGTAGAGCAATTAAATGGGCACCATCAGAGGAGCCCTCTGCAGAGCACTGACAGTACAGTTGGATGGGTATAGCTAGTGGTAGCAGTCATCTCCAAGGCAAATGAGACGGGGAAAGGAGAACAGTGGATGTTGTGGGATTCAACATAACTGACACTCAGAAAACAAGTTAGACAAATCCTAGGAGACCCAGAACCTTTCACAAGGTCATCAGCTGCTTAGGGTGAGGTTCATGATTATCCTGCTTGCAGTTGTATCTCCATATCATGACTGGTACATATTTGTGTCTCAATAGATATTTGTTGAATTAATCAGTGACTCTTTATGAAGAGTCCTAGGGTGGCCAGAATTCCAACAAGAATGCAGGGATGGAGACCCAGCAATATGGGCATACAACTGTTTAAGTTATATTTTTACGTCCAGATTGCTTTGGTTAGGGTCATACATGTACCCTAGGAAAATATGTATAAAATGTCCTTTCAATGTAAAATTTCTCCCTTTGAAAATCCATGCACTGTGGAATTTCAGACCTGGTGCCAAACTTTGTGGAGCTACTTTCCCAACCCTGAAGCTAGGGGTTCTAGCTTATTTCACTGGTTACTCTTAGCCTTGGAACTTTTATTCCTTTCTCTGCTTTTGCCATCCCTGGGTTTTGCTGGCCATAGAAATAGTGCTGGCCCACCTCCTTTCTTTAAATACTGTGAAGTTGCCTCGTGTTTGCTGGTCCAGTAGTTGACTCATGCTACAGGAAATCTGGAAACTGAAGATATAACTGCATAATTATGTCCCAGTTCTCTCAAATAAACTCCTCCTTTTTTCTTATTCCTTAGCTATTTGTTGTCAACACTGTGCTAAGCACTGGGTGATATATTGAGACCACAAGGATAAAAGATACCTAATTTGTTTTAAATTTTTTTAAGTAAGAAAAAAAAAAAGACTGAACCATGATGCTGGAAGAAATACAAATTGTTGTTTTAGCTTAGACTCTGAAACATTTCCCTGCTTTTAGCCTGCATGCCTAAGGCTGGATCTTGTGATATGAGGAAGATAAGTGAATGTGTAGGGAATTAGATCCTTCAAGAGGATGCCATCCAGATGTTAGATCAAAGGGATTATGATTCATTCACCAAGGAGCTGGACTTCTGAAAGCCTATCCAAGTCTTGGTGCCTTTGAAGCTTGTCTGTAACCATTAAAAACTTGGTATGTGTTAATTTGTATAAATATTGTGTCATAATTTGAAAATGAAGACCAGATTGAGCGATGTAATAACAGCGTCTTTTACCACTGAGCCCCACCTTTGTGAGGAGTGATTACAAAAAAAATAAAATAAAACAAAAAAAACAAAACAAAACCCACAGTGAATGAGCAGCTGCCTGCAGAGCAGACTGCATGTATGATGGAGCTAAATTCTGCTATTCTTTTCTTTTTAATGTTTTTTTATTATATTATGTTAGTCACCATACAGTACATCCCTGGTTTTTGATGTAAGGCTCGATGATTCATTAGTTGCGTATAACACCCAGTGCACCATGCAATACGTGCCCTCCTTACTACCCATCACCAGCCTATCCCATTCCCCCACCCCTCTCCCCTCTGAAGCCCTCAGTTTGTTTCTCAGAGTCCATAGTCTCTCATGCTTCATTCCCCCTTCTGATTACCCCCCTTTCTTTATCCCTTTCTTCCCCTACCGATCTTCCTAGTTTTTATGTTCCATAGATGAGAGAAATCATATGATAATTGTCTTTCTCTGCTTGACTTATTTCACTTAGCATTATCTCCTCCAGTGCTGTCCATGTTGCAGCAAATGTTGAGAGCTCATTCTTTCTGATAGCTGAATAATATTCCATTGTATATATGGACCACAACTTCTTAATCCAGTCATCTGTTGAAGGGCATCCTGGTTCCTTCCACGATTTAGCTATTGTGGACAATGCTGCTATGAACACTGGGGTGCATATGGCCCTTCTCTTCACTATGTCTGTATCTTTGGGGTAAATATCCAGTAGTGCAATGGCTGGGTCATAGGGTAGCTCAATTTTTAACTTTTTAAGGGACCTCCACACTGTTTTCCAGAGTGGCTGTACCAACTTGCATTCCCACCAACAATGTAGGAGGGATCCCCTTTCTCCACATCTTCTCCAGCAATTTTGTTTCTTGCCTTGTCAATTTTTGCCATTCTAACTGGCGTAAGGTGGTATCTTAGTGTGGTTTTGATTTCAATTTCCCTGATGGCTAATGATTTTGAACATTTTTTCATGTGTCTTTTAGCCATTTGTATGTCTTCATTGGAAAAGTGTCTGTTCATATCTTCTGCCCATTTTATGATTTGTTTATTTGTTTCTCGTGTATTGAGTTTGAGAAGTTCTTTGTAAATCTTGGATACCAGTCTTTTATCTGTAGTATCATTTTTAAATATATTCTTCCATTCTGTGGGCTGCCTCTTAGTTTTTTTGACTGTTTCCTTGGCTGTGCAGAAGCTTTTTATCTTGATGAAGTCCCACAAATTCATTTTTCTTTTGTTTCTCTTGCCTTTGGAGTTGTGTCATGAAAAAAGTTGCTTTGGCCGATGTCGTAGAGGTTGCTGCCTATATTTTCCTCTATGATTTTGATGGATTCCTGTCTCACATAGAGGTCTTTCATCCATTTGGAGTTTATCTTTGTGTATGGTGTGAGAGAGTGGTCAAGTTTCATTCTTTTGCATGTAGCTGTCCAATTTTCCCAGCACCATTTATTCAAGAGACTCTTTTTTCCACCAGATGTTTTTTCCGGCTTTGTCAGATTAGTTGCCCAAAGAGCTGAGGGTCCATTTCTGGGTTCTCTATTCTGTTCCATTGGTCTATGTGTCTGTTTTTGTGCCAGTACCGTGCTGTCTTTGTGATCACAGCTTTGTAGTACAGCACGAAATCTGGCATTGCGATGTCCCCAACTTTGTTTTTCCTTTTCAACAGTTCCTTGGCGATTTGGGGCCTTTTCTGATTCCATACAAATTTAAGGACTGTTTGTTCCAGTTCTTTGAAAAATGTCCTTGGTATTTTGATCGGGATAGCATTGAAAATGTAGATTGCTCTGGGTAGCATGGACATTTTAACTATGTTAATTCTTCTGATCCATGAGCATGGAATATTTTTCCATCTTTTTGTGTCTTCTTCAATGTCTTTCAAGAGTGATTTATAGTTTCTAGAGTATAGATCCTTTACGTCTCTGGTTAAGTTAATTCCAAGGTAACGTATGATTTTTGGTGCTGTTGTAAATGGGATGGATTCCCTAATTTCTCTTTCTTCAGTCTTATTATTCGTATATAGAATTGCAACTGGTTTCTGAGCATTGATTTTGTATCCCACCACATTACTGAATTGCTCTATAACTTCTAGTAATTTGGGGGTGGAGTCTTTTGGATTTTCCAAATAGAGTATCATGTCATCTGCGAAGAGGGCAGTTTGACTTCTTTGCCAACTTGGATACTTTTTATCACCTTTTGTTGTCTGATTGCTGTTGCAAGGACTTCTAGTACTATGTTGAATAATAATGGCGAGAGTGGGCATCCTTGTCGTGTTCCTGATCTTAAGGGAAAGGCTTCCAGCTTTTCCCCATTGAGAATGATATTTGCTGTAGGCTTTTCATAGATGGTTTTTATGAGATTGAGGAGTGTACCCTCTATCCCTACACTCTGAAGTGTTTTAATCAGGAAAGGATGCTGTATTTTGTCAAATGCTTTTTCTGCATCTATTGAGAGAATCATATAATTTTTGAATTTTTTTTTCTGAATAAATTCTATGACACTGATTGATTTGCGAATGTTGAACCACCCTTGCATCCCAGGGATGAATCCCACTTGGTCATGATGGATAATCCTTTTAATGTACTGTTGGATTCTATCAGCCAGGAACTTGTTGAGGATTTTGGTGTCCATATTCATTAGGGAAATCGGTCTGTAATTCTCCTTTTTGATGGGGTCTTTGCCTGGTTTTGGGATCAAGATAATATTGGCCTCATAGAATGAGTCTGGTAGCTTTCCTTCTGTTTCTATTTTTTGAAATAGCTTTAGGAGAATAGGTACTATTTTTTCTTTGAGTGTTTGGTAGATTTCCCCAGGAAAACCGTCCGGGCCTGGAGTTTTGTTTTTTGAAAGGTTGTTTATCACTGACTCAATCTCTTCATAATTAATTGGCCTGTTTAAAAAATCATTTTCTTCCTGTTTCAGTCTTGGTAGTTATAGGTTTCCAGGAAGGCCTCCATCTCTTCCAGATTGCTTAATTTATTGGCATATAGCTGTTGATAAAAGTTTCTAATAATCCTTCCAATTTCATAGGTGTTGGTTGTGACCTCTCCGTTTTCATTCATAATTTTATTAATTTGGGTCCTTTCTCTATTCTTTTGGATAAGTCTTGCCAGTGGTCTGTCAATTTTATTGATTCTCTTAAAGAACCAGCTTCTAGTTCTGTTGATCTGCTCTACTGTACTCCTGGTTTCTAATTCATTGATTTCTGCTCTAATCTTCGTCAACTGCTTCCTTGTGCATGGATTAGGCCTGTCCCTCTGTTGCTGTTCCAGCTTCTTGAGGTGAGAATATAAAAACTGCATTTTAGATTTTTCTATTCTTTTGAGTGAGGCTTGGATGGCTATGTATTTCCCCCTTAGGACTGCCTTTGCAGTATCCCATAGGTTTTGGACCGTGGTGCTTTTATTCTCGTTGGTCTCCATAAATTGTTTAAATTGATTTTTGATTTCCTGGTTTATCGAATCATTCCTGAGCAGGATGGTTCTTAGTCTACAAGTGTTTGAGTTTCTTCCAAATTTTTCCTTGTGGTTGAGTTCCAATTTCAGAGCGTTGTGGTCTGAGAATATGCAGGGAATAATTTCAGTCTTTTGGTATCAGTTGAGACCTGTTTTGTGACCCGGAACATGGTCTATTCTTGAGAATGTTCCATGGGCATTAGAATAGAATGAGTATTCTTTGGTTCTGGGGTGTAGTGTTCTATATATATCTATGAGGTCCAACTTGTTGAGTACGGCATTCAAAGCTCTTGTTTCTTTGTTGATTTTCTGCTTAGGTGATCTGTCTATTGCTGATAGTGGAGTGTTGAGGTCCCCTACTATTAGTGTATTTTTATCTATATGTCTCTTTATTGTAGTTGAGAGTTGGTTTGTGTATCTTGCTGCTCCCCTGTTGGGGGCATAGATATTTATAATTGTCATATCCACTTGTTGGATACATCCTTTAAGAATAATATAGTGCCCTTCTGTGTCTCTAACTATAGCCTTTAGTTTAAAATCCAATCTGTATGATATGAGAATTGCTATCCCAGCTTTCTTTTGAGGTCCATTGACATGAAAGATGGTATTCCATCCCCTTACTTTCAGTCTGAATGTATCTTTAGGTTCAAAATGAGTCTCTTGTAGACGGCAAATGGATGGGTCATGTCTTTTTATCCACTCTGCAACCCTGTGGCACTTTATGGGAGCATTTAGGCCATTTACATTGAGACTGATTATTGAGAGATATGATTTTAATGATGCCATGTTGACAGTAAAGTCTTTGTTTCTATAGATTATGACTTTCTGTTCTGTATCACTCTTGGGGCCTTTTTACTTTTATAGAACCCCCCTTAATATCTCCTGTAGGGCTGGTTTCGTGGTTACGAAATTGGTCAATGACTGGTGATTCTGGAAGGTCTTTATTTCTCCATCAATTCTGAATGACAGCCTTGCTGGATAAAGGATCCTTGGCTGCATGTTTTTCTCTGAAAGAGCTTTAAAATGCCCCCCAACCCTTTCTCTCATTCCAGG
Source organism: Ursus arctos (assembly GCF_023065955.2). NCBI lineage: Eukaryota > Metazoa > Chordata > Mammalia > Carnivora > Ursidae > Ursus > Ursus arctos. The sequence goes on along the minus strand of NW_026622997.1, from coordinate 10,921,626 downwards.
TCTGTGTAGACAGGTCTGATGTAATTCTGATACCTTTGCCTTGGTATGTGAGAAATTCCTTTGCCCTGGCCGCTTTCAATACTGTATCCTTGGATCTAATATTTGCAAAATGCACTATGACATGACGTGGTGTAGGTTTGTCGTGGTTGAGCTTGGGAGGGGTCCTCTCTGCCTCTTGGACACGAATGTTTGTTTCCCTCACTAGATTAGGGAAGTTTTCAGCTACAATTTGTTCAAATATCTCTTCTAGACCTCTGTTTTTCTCCACCCCCTTGGGGATGCCAATGATTCTGACATTGGAACGTTTCATTGAGTCAGTAATCTCCCGTAGCCTACATTCCTGAGTGTGGATTTTTTTAAGTCCAGATTCTATTTTAGCTTTTCCTTCTACTAACCCATCCTCCAATTCGATGATACGTTCTTCTGCCTCATTCACCCTGGCCATCAGAGCCTCTAGTTTTGACTGCATTTGGCTCATAGAATTTTTAATTTCTGCCAGATTCACTCTCATTTCCACCCTTAGAGATTCTATATTCTCATTAACATTTTTGTTAATACTTTTTTTAAGTCTACACATCATCTTGACCATTGTTACTCTGAGTTCCATTTCTGATAATTTGGTTATATCCATATCCATTAGATCTGTGGCAGAGGCCACAGACTCATTGTCTTTTCTCTGCTGGGGTAGATTTCTCCTTCTCATCATTCTGATGAGGAGAGGTTACGGGGTTGTCCAGAGCCCAAATTATTGACCGGGACCCAGGCCGTGCACCCTTGTTTTATAGGGATCTTAGGGATGTGGGCTTCTTGATTTTTCAGCCTGCCTTCTGGGGGAGGGGCCTGCTGTGCCGATACTCAGGCAACCCCGTTTGGGTAGAGTCTCTGTGTCCCCTGCGAGGGGGGATGGGGCTGGGCACACCGTGAGCTGGTCTTTCCAGGCTTTTGTTCTCTGGTGGCTTTCTCTGGTGGTTTGCTGTGCCTCTACTGAGAGTCAGAGGAGCAGTGGCCAAATCTCAGCCTCTGTCTCAGAACAGAAGGATCGCGGACTGTTCTCCACTGATGTTCTGGCCACTTTAACTCTGTTTCTGTTGGTGCTGCTCAACCCTGCAGCGACCCGGGATGTGCGCCCCACACCCGGTGTCCCAGCCCTCACTTCCAGGTCCGGTGCGTCTCTGTCCTTTGTGTTTCTAACACCACCAGCCGCCCCCACGCTCCCGGAGCTCCCGGTCTCAGTCTGGTTCCAGTGAGCACACCGGAGCTCCATGAGGAGTCTGGGGGCACACGTTCCCGGCTCACGGTCTCAGTCTGTTCTCTCGCGGGTGCCATCCATGAGTCCGCCCGCTCCCCTGTGCAGGTGGCTACCACTTCCCAGTGCCTTAATGCGGCGGCTCCCTCCCCCTTCTGTTTATCTTCCGATATCTGTGCACGGTTTCATGGCTCCCCGCTTCGCACCTCAATACTCAGTGCTGGAGATATTCATTTGTAGAGATCCAAATGTATCTTCCTGCATCTCAGGCTGATTCCGTGGGTGTTCAGGATGGTCTGGTAGCTATCCAACTCGACTCAGGGGACCGGCTGAAAATGAGGTCCCCTACTCCTCCGCCATCTTTTTTTCCTAAATTCTGCTATTCTTTACAGAGCTTGCTGCTATTCAAAGCACTCCTTGGGTCCAACCAGTCCGCCATACTTTCTTTGATTTATTTCCTTCAGCTGTTTCATTTATTGTTCTTTATTGGCAGTCGTTTGAGGTGGCCTTTCTATGCATTCACACTGGAGCACTTTTGTGCCTGAATCTACACCACTTGTGATGATGACCAGGTATCCTTTTGACAGCTTCCCAGATCTGTGTAATTGTCTTCCCCATTTCATGTTAGAAGTGGCTGGACAGACCACTTTCTGAGCCAAACTCAGGCTGAGTATCAATAAAATATGATATGTATTTATTTATTTTTATTTTTTTAAAGATTTTATTTATTTATTTGACAGAGATAGAGACAGCCAGCGAGAGAGGGAACACAAGCAGGGGGAGTGGGAGAGGAAGAAACAGGCTCATAGCGGAGGAGCCTGATGTGGGGCTTGATCCCATAATGCTGGGATCACGCCCTGAGCCGAAGGCAGACGCTTAACCGCTGTGCCACCCAGGCACCCCCTATGATATGTATTTAAAGCCTTAGAACTACACAAGAACATCCAGAGGGTATCACTGTGCTAGGTTCAGTTCAAAATGTATCAGACATGGCAAGTTTATCTAGGTTTTGCAGACATCAAGCAGGTGGCTTCCACCTTTGCCATAAGAAGCTTCATTTTCCACTGAAAGCCTCAGAAGCCCCCAGTGGGTCTGCCTATACATGGCAGGGTGAATTCTTACTTCTTTGTCAATTAATGTTTTTCTGGATGGTGTATTTACCTCTTGGGCTGGGCGCTGTTATTGCATTCAGCTCATTACCTTCACTGGTGTAACGTAAGTAAAATATTTTAGGGGATCAAAATATTTGAGTATTGCTATGATAAGCCTCTCCTTAAATGGACTCTCCCTAAGCAGGGGGGAAAAAGGCAGTAGACATTTCAGACTAATGTTTTTTGTTTTGTTTTTTTCTTAAATGGGTTAATTAGAGTTGAATAGCAAATACATAAAGTTGAAGAATATAGGAATATTTTATGTTATATTCATGTTTATTTTTTCATTTTATAATAGCATGATAAGGAAATCAGAGAAAATGTTAATTAAATTTGTGACCATTCAATTAATGCAATCTGCATGTTTAAAGAGTCACTTTATATAACTTCCATGATTTAGCTGTTTCCTAGTCACCATAGACTCTGTTAATAATACACAATGACTTCAATCTAACATGTTTTCAATGAATTTATGAGCTTCCTGCTTATAACATCCTCACTCTACTTACAGATGTTTTCTTAAATTGCTGTTTTGTTGGCAGACGCAGATACAGTCCCATTCCAAGGACTAAGAGCATGCTGAGCTTTGGATTCTCTTTTTTTGTAAAGCCCTGTCACTACAACATTCAAAAGACGTGTGAAAATGTATGTAACATATATGGTAAAGCCATCTATGTTGACATAAATGGGTAAGAAATACAAACTCTTCAGCAACCTGATTTTTTTCACTTGCAAACATAAGGTGGATATACAGAGCTCTATCTCATCCTTTTTAATGACAGCATAGCTTTCCAATGTGCTATAATTTATTTCAACATTCTCCCATTAATTGACATTTGAGTTGTTTCCTCTTTCTTGTAATTTGCAAACAATGATGCAGTTAATGTACTGGGAAATGAATGTTTGCATAGTTGAACAAATGTTTCTATAGGATAAATTTCTATAATTATAATCTTTGGCTCAAAGGAACCATACATTAACGCTATGATTGTTAAAAAAATCATTCCTTTTAACATTCTTGCCAACTCTTAGGTATTAGCATTTTTAATCTTTGCCAGTTTGATGTGTCAAAACCATATTGTTTAGGGGCGCCTGGGTGGCACAGTGGTTAAGCGTCTGCCTTCGGCTCAGGGCATGATCCCGACGTTATGGGATCGAGCCCCACATCAGACTCTTCCGCTATGAGCCTGCTTCTTCCTCTCCCACCCCCCCTGCTGTGTTCCCTCTCTCGCTGGCTGTCTCTATCTCTGTCAAATAAATAAATAAAATCTTTAAAAAAGAAAAAACATATTGTTTAAATCTGCATCTGTTTGAAAACTGCCTCTTCATGAGTTTTGTTCACAGTTCCATTGGCTTGCTCTTTTGCTCATTAAGTTATTTGGGTTCCTTATACATCATAGAAAGTGTGCTTTGTTACATTGTTGCAACTATTTTCATAGTGATCAGTTATTGGTTACAATGAAGTATTTATCTGTTCTTCTCTATTATTAAAGTCACCCTTGCTTGACTTTCTGGGAAACTCCTCCAAATTTTTATAAGAAGTTATAATAAACACATTTATTTTTGCATTAAGATCAAAAAGGAACAAGAACGATTGCCTAAATATAGAATAAATGAAGTATAAAGACTATTTTTTAGCAAGCATGCAAAGGATGTGAAAATGTCTATAAGAATAAAAACTTACACTTTCCCAGAAGTTTCTCGCAGTATGGAAATTCTCCAAGACAGAAAGTCTTACAACTCTAATGGGAACATTTCAGGTATGTAAGAGAGGCCACTTTGTCCTCTCTCAACACACACCATTATCAGCTCCAGCAGGAATGTTGTGTATCATAGAAAGAACCTAGGTCATTCAGACACTCTGGCTCATCATTTATCAATCATGTGACCTGGTCTCCCAGAGCCACTTCTTCATTTGTAAAATGAACATGATTATACCTGACTTATAGGGCTATTGCGATATTAAATTAGGTACAATATGTAAAATACTTATGCAGAGTAGATAATTAGTAAATACTCATGTTCCTAACTCCATAAGCTTTGTTAAAGAAAAATTATACCAAAAATACTCGGCTGTGATAGGAACATTTAAAATAAAAAGATCACCAACAAGTCAATAAATGTAAAGGCTCATCTTTTTCTTGAAACATTCAATTGCCAAACACTCAATTGCCAAACACTCAATTTTTCACGCATAAGTATACAAGATTTACTTGATTTTCTAGAATGAAATTAAAACAATATTTTCTATGTAAGAGTTAACAGCCTCTGTGCATCTTACATATTTAATGTCAATGTTGAAGATGATGGTGGGAAAGAACACGCTGCATGATAAATATGAGGGTCTATAACCCATGTAAGTGAAATAAGAGGCCAGTCATGATCCAGGAAGTGGACCAGGGAGCCTGTGGATATAATAGATTCCTTGTAGGGCCACTTTTGCAAGAAGAGTCTTAAATATTTTTGGGCACTAGTCTATTGGGGGAGGAGATAATGGCGTCTGCAAGAAGTCGCGTTGATAGCATGTACTCTTGGTATCATGTGATGAAGGGGGCACTTTATCTCTGTGGCCCTCCCCCGAAAAAAACACAACCTCTATCTAATCATGAGAACAGCTTTAGACAAATCCCAATTCTACAAAATCATCTCCTCAAACATGCAAGGTCATCAAAAATAAAGTCTGAGGAACTGTCACATCCCAGAGAAGCCTCAGGAGACATGAAGACTGAGAGCAGTATCTTGTAGTGAAACATAGTCTCTTGAGCCTTGAAGAGAAATGGGGACCTAAGGCAAAAAGGAAAGAAATTAAGTATGAACTTTAATAATAATGTATCATTATTGATTCATTAATTGTAACACATGTACTAAGCCAATGTAAAATGTTAGTAATAGGGAAAACTAGTTGTAAGATATATAGGAATTCTCTGCATTGCTTTCCCAATTTTTCTGTATATTTAAAATTATTCTAAAATAGTAAGCTTATTTTTTTTTAAGTTTCCTTGGATTGCCGTCCATTCCATTCCTGCTTACTACCCTAAAAAGCGATCAAACTTCCTTAACATGCCTGGGGAAAATAGCATGCTTTCCAGAAGGCTAAAAGCCCAACCTGGATACACCAACATTTAATATTCTCCAAATATGTGTCAGACACTGATGCCTCTCCACCTGGATTACCCACTGTTTTTTGGGCCTATATAAATGAGGCACACCAATGGATGCTCAATCAATACTTATCAATTGAGATAGAGTGAGTCTTCATTGAGTGAATTCTGAGTTCTGGTCAACCTAGAGTTCCTGCCATAAAATAACTATTCTGCAGGAAGTCAGCTCACAGACTGAGCCATGTGGGCAACATGAGTGGTTAGCGTAGCTGTGCTCACACTCATAATCACATGTGGTGAGAAATCAGCCTGGGACATAGAGCACAAGATTCAATTATGAGAGTTTGTCTTTAAACAGTGAACATGGCAGCTTCTCTCCTACAAATTTTGGTTGGGTATAACATGGTTTTAGATATAACCAGTTCAGGCAGAAATCACTGTTCTTTTTTTTTTTTTTTTTTCTTAAAGATTTTATTTATTTATTTGACAGCACAAGCAGGGGGAGCAGCAGGCAGAGGGAGAAGGTGAACCAGGCTCCCCACTAAGCAGAGAACCCAATGTGGGGTTTGATCCTAGGACCCTGGGATCATGCCCTGAGCCGAAGGCAGATGCTTAACCAACTGAGCCACGCAGGCACCCTGGAGAAATCACTGATTCAACATTTAAAAAACAAACAAACAAACAAACACATATCATCTCTCAGCTAGATAATGTGTTAGGAATTTGCCACGCTTTTATTTAAATTAATAAACCAAATCATTTATCTGAGTAATTGACTAACATAAATTTGAACGTTCAAATGAATGCGTACTCAAAGCCAATTTGGCACGTTATCCATCTATGCACCCTGGGGTACCGTACGGTTCGCAGAGCATATGGAATATCCAGGAATATCAAGTTCATGCCTTGTGCATGCATGCATGCGTGTGTGTGTGTGTGTGTGTGTGTGTATGAGAATGCTAGTGGATGTGTATATGCGTTGGTGTGTTGGTATGTTGGTTACTAATAACATCGAATCAGAGGAAGGAAGGAGGAGAAATATCTTTAGTGGTCTTTCCAAATCAAAATGAAATTGTTGCTTAATGTTTTATGTTGGTAATGAAAATGGTGGAGGTGAGGACTGAGTGCTGACTTTTCAGGTCCTGAGGATGGGAACAGAAGGAGCCCAGCAGGCCTGCCCACTCCTGTTGTTAATTAAAGTATTTTCCCATTCTCCAGGGTGTAATGCACTCTGGGCATTGAGCCCCAGAGAGACTTGTGCAGTCTAATGATCACACATTCAAATAAACACAGTTGGGGGCCACTGGGGAACAGATCGCTTCCCCCACCTCATTAACAGCTGCAACGTTTTGCAAATGTCTGAAATGCACTGGCTCCATTTCTTATGAATAATAACTATTAGTCAGGCTCCCAATTGCTCAGTGGTTCGAGGTAAGGCGGACCCCTACCTGCTCAGCTGAGACCTATACATAGTAGGGAGTGACATTTACAGCTCAGAGCTATCTGCACTGCATTCACTATGATTCTTGCCAGAGCAGATTTCCTCTGACTTATTACACCCCTTTGTCTGAATTGCACTGTAATTCTCATTTGTTGGCACCGTTAACAAGTTTGTCTGGGTATGAAAGGTGGAGAGCTTTATAAAGCTGACTTTGAGTTGTCAGAGGGCATATCTGCAGACACCAAAATGATCTTGAGGTTCTCATAGCCTCAGATTAAGAAGACACATTTTAAATATTCAACATCCTTCCAAACTGCTGAACTAAATTGTGTATAAGTCTCCCAAATACTTCAAATTTTAGTTGAAAGAAACCAAGGACAATTTTATTTCAGAGAGGTATATAGTCCAAAAAAATCAATGGAGGAGCTAGATGACAAAAATAATGCCAGGATTTTGACACTTTGCAGTGTTTTCTGAAGGTTTTACTTCTATTTCAGTTAGGATAACACAAACACAACATAGATAAATAAGAATTATGACTTGCATTTTATTACATAATGCACTTCCCAAAGTGTTACATACATATGTAAGCCTCACTTAATCCTCACAGCAGTCTATAGGACATAGTTACTATTTTTATGGTATAAATAACAACATCGAGGCTCAGAGAGGTTAAATGGCCCTAGATCACACAGTATGAAGCAGTTTGTCCTCAGATCCAGACCTTTGGACTCCCAAGAATGTTCACTGGATAACCACGCTTCATACCAGATAGCAATTTCTGTATGTCAGCCTTTTGCTTCCGTGACAATGGATCCTACATCTTTATTTTGTCAAGAAACCTGTGCTAGATCTGTGGCATGGAAGGCCTTAACTCTTTTGACATGTATTTGGTTAGTTGTGAAATAGCCTGGCTGCTCTCGGCTAAGAAGTTTAACAAATACCAAATTTTGCTGAGTCATTGCCATGGTGACAGCTTGAATTGAATCACTTTCTAGGAGTTGGGGTGGTCATATGATTTTACAACCCTTAATATATGAAAGACCCATCAGAGGCTCTAGATGACGGAGACAGAGACTAGAGGAGGAAGAGGGTTTCTCCTCCCCCTTCTCCTCCCTTCTTTTTCTCCAAACAGGTAAAGTTGGTAAATGTGCTCATGATATCTCATCTTTGTGTAATATTTAGCTGTACAATTTTTGTGTCCAAAAAGCACTTTTATGGTTGGTGATATTATTTAAGCCTCCCCCAAACCATAACCAGTTAGTAGATATCATCCCAATTGATAGATGAAGCTGAACCATAGTTTGTACTTAAAAACTTCTTACTTCCTTCTCCCTTCCCTACAGATTCCCTGGCTTGTCCGAGGGCACACACAGAGTGCCAGAGGAAGGGTGTGAGTTCAGTGCCTCTGACTTCTGGTGTTATCCACTTGCTGCTAACATTTCCTTCTCTTTCGTGGCTGGGCAGAGACTCCCCCAACTAGACTCATATCCTGATTGCCCAGAAACAGTTTATACTACTCATCTGGGCAAAGCAGATGCAAAGATTATTGCAATCATCTGTTGATAGAGGTAAATGGTCTCGATGCATCTATGGTCTCACTGCCCCCCCTGGTAGAGTTACCTGATAAAATACAGGATGCCCAGTTAAATTTGAATGACTTTTTTTAGTATAGTATGTCCCATGCCATATTTGAGATACACTTACCATAAATAATTTATTTGTTGTTTATCTAAAATTTGAATTCATAGAAACTGGCCTTCCTATATTTTTATTTGCCAATTGGGCAACACTACTCCACGGGGTTCTGGACTCTGCCTGCCCCTGGGCTACTTTGGACATTGGTGTCTGTTCTCCTGATATCTTTCAGGGAAATAGTAGACATTATTAGGCTAGTGGCTTTTCTGGGGTCTGTGATAGGCACTATATGGATGAGGGGGTTTGTAATCTTTAAAAGCCTTTAGCACAGTGTGCCATCTGATTCCCACACTGGCATTTTTGCTCCGAGGGAAGGTGATAGGAGCACTGGGTCTAAATTCCTGTCTTCAGCTTCAAAATCATATTCTTACTTATCTCAGAATGTCCTTAAGACACTCCCCAAGCAACCGTTATTGCTATGAAAAAATACTTTAATGCTTGAATATCTCTGATTACCTTCTACGTTCAAGCAATGATTACATTCAAAAAATGTTAAGAAACAGTTTCAATGTAGAACTGAAGGTATGAGTAAAACTTACTAAAAATGAGAATAAAATAAAAGCAAGTATAAACAGTGTAAAAAGCCAGTGGCAATTAGTAATAACCAATTAATGGGACTAATAAAATGAAGGTCCAGGATTTTACAATGGGTAAATAGCCAGACATTTCCGCTTATAATAGTTCCATTTTGTTCTTTGCACCATTTCGTAGCATGTTTTATTTTAACTGCATTTAGACTATTCCTATTTTTTTCTGAGATAAATAAACATATAGTTTAACTGGTATTTTGTTAAAGCTGACTTTGCCTCGTTTTACATGCTTTACTATGAATTGCACCACAATTAACAATTGTTTGCAGTGTGAACAAATTCATCATCTAGAACTCTCTTTATACAACGTCTAAGTCTTTGCAAAGCTGAATTTGAATGATCAGAAGTGTAGATGCACACCCCCCCCCAAATCATCCCAGAGAGTTTGTAGCCTGGAAAAAATAGCCATGTAAAAATCCTATTACCACCAGACTGCCCAAGTAACTAGGTGTTATCAAATTCTCCCTCACAGGTCTTTGACCAGCAGAGAGAATGCAGAGCTAGTGCGGGACAAGTTGGTGGAATATAACAGTAATGCCAAGATTCTGGGGTCGGAGGGTCTCTTTGAACACAGGATTCATCACATGCAAGTTGTGCAACCTTGGACATGGAACTTAACCTACTCATGCCTCAGTTTCCCCAGCTATACAGTGGGGGTAAGAAAAGGGGCTGTAGGGGTGCCTGGGTGGCTCAGTCGTTAAGCGTCTGCCTTCGGCTCGGGGCGTGATCCCGGCGTTATGGGTTCGAGCCCCGCATCAGACTCCTCCGCTGGGAGCCTGCTGCTTCCTCTCCCACTCCCCTGCTTGTGTTCCCTCTCTCGCTGGCTGTCTCTATGTCAAATAAATAAATAAAAATCTTTAAAAAAAAAAAAAAAAGAAAAGGAGCTGTAGTGCTGGAGTTGTTTTGAAGATTAAATGAATTCTCATTTGTGAAGGTCTTGAAAGAGTGTTTTAAACATGGTAGCCGGTATATAAGTGTAGGTAGGAACTGGTGTATAAGTGTTAGTTAAATAAACAATATAAACATGTATGTATATACAGTATACAGTATGTATATATATATTATAAATTGTTTTAATGAGACCCAGAACCCAGTGTCACAAGGGAGATTCCTGTATTCCTATGCATTTTGGCTTTTGGAACGCCTATAAAAGAAACCCCTCTAACTGTAGACACAGACAAAGATAAGGAAAAATTGCCAGAAGGGCAAAGCACCTACCTAGACGTGAAGCCTAAATGCCTCACACTATGGTCGAACGTAAGCTTATGCCACAGGCAGGGCACGGCCAACCTCCCTCGCAGGCTGGCACATACCTGCTGGGTCTCAGGTGTACCGTTCACAGTGAACACCAGGCTGCGGCTTAGCCTTTGTCTTTCTTTCCAGGCAAATGAACAGCTTCTGCAACTTCTGCAAAGGGCCATGCTCCCACCCCCAGAGGTCACAGCAGCACCCTCCATGCAGGAAAGCCCTGAGACCCTGACACTTAAGGAGTCTGCAAATCCTTTCATCATTAATGGGGAAATCGATACTCCACCCATGGCTCAGACATCTTTCCAGAAATGTATTTCATGCTGTCTCGTATGAGTGAGAAAGAAGTATTGACAAACTGCTGCTTGGGGTTTACTGTGGAATTGAAAAGTGTGCGTTCGTGTGTGTGTGTGTGTGTGTGTTTCCTTTGCACGTATTTCTGTGCTTTTCTCATCTGCCTGCATCTGGCTCTTGCCTAGCTGAAGTTCTAGTTTTCAGAGGCATCTCCCAGATTCCTCTCAAACATCTGGTCCAGTCAGACCATTGCTGCATGTTTGGAGAAACTCCCCTGCACTGCACGCATAGCAGGCTTTGAAGTATTCCTCTGAGAGTCTCTGCTCTCCTCTTAGCACTGGCTCAGAACAATGGCCAGGAACTTAGTTAAAAAGCATTAGGGGGTGGTCGCAAAGCAAACAGGACCCACAGCCACAGCTTTACTGGGAGATAGATAACAATTGCAGTGCTCTGAGCCTCCTGGAAAATCGAGGTGCCAGAACCAAATACGTGCCTCCCCACCTGAAAGAACCAGCACCCCGGGGGGTTGTCCTAAATGTAGGGAGGTGGTTTCCCCAGCGACTTGGAGAAAACCTCCTCTTATCAATGTTGGCAGCGCAGGACCCAAAGAGTTCCCTTTCAAATGCGTGGCTAATTTTCTTAAAGAGAGCTCATGGGGACGGTTTTGAATCTGTCAGCTGATGAGCTTACGGCATTGAAATGTCAACATGGCCTCCAGTTAGGAGCCAGCTCTACACTGTAGGCTGCAGTTACAGGAAATACTGATGAATCCATGCACTTACCCAGATACTGAGGGATTCTCAGAGGGCCAGCCCTTTACCCACTTTATATAGTCCCCATGCCATTCCCTCCTTCTCTCTCAGCCTCTCTTGAATGTGTGCAGTCTTCAGTGGACTCCTCCTCACTTCCCCCTTCTTCCACGAGCGGGTGGCCTCCACCCCATATACCCAAACCTGCATCCAGTCCTGTGTGAGCACAACTTCCGGGATTTGCTTTGTAGGGTTTTTACTGTCTTGTCAGGGACTTGACTGTACTCCTCTACCAGCAAAAATGCATGCTGACAGCGCTTGGAAAATCCCCTGGGTTACAGCCACCTCTGCACCCCTTTTCTTAGGACAGATGGTATTTCGTGACAGCTGCCAGATTTGCCAAGACCTTCTGGGCCTAGGAAAAAGATTCAAGTAAAGGCAGAAAGCTTACTGGGGGTGGGTGGGGGTGCTCTTAGGTTTCAGTTCTCTTTTCATCTGACTGCAGATTGCCTGGATTTACTGCCTGGTGCCCCTCCTGTGCCCAGTCCAATCTAGGCATATGCTCTTGGGGAAGGGTCTTTGAAAAAGGCCAATAACGGTTTTTATTGAGAGTAATTTTCTGTCATCATGTTTACTGTACATTTCCACTTTGGCTACTTGATTTGCTGTTCTCACGATGGATCCTAGCAGGTTTTTTTACTTCTGGAAATAAATGGGCTACTTCATCTCCATTTTGGCCTTTTTTTTTTTTTTTTTCTGGGTGGGCAGTATTCGGAAGTACATTCCAGTTTGCGGCCTGTCCATCTAAAGTACTATATGAGAGGTCACAATCATTTCTCCCCCAGACTATTTATTCTTCTCGGGGACTCTCTGACTGTGACCCTATCTGAGAGTCCAGGAGACCATGTGACATTATCTCTTCTCTCTTAAGCTACCTATGATTAGATTGGGATGAACACCTGTCCTAAAGCACTTCATGCACATTATGGCCAACTTCTGTCCTTTCACAAGAGTATGAGTGGGACCAATCAGATGTGAATGGGGTATAATGGGCACCGATAGTTGGTAGTAAAAGCTGGACCTGCCATGTAATATAGACTTGGGAATTGGGAATGCCATTTGGAATCATATGTGAGGCAGGTAGGTGGGGGAAAAGGAAAGTGAAAGTGGAGGTGAAGGAGATTGTGTGACCCATGAGAGAGCAGGATAGTGAGGAAGCTCAACCCTTGATCCTTCCATTGCACACTACATGAGGCCACACCAGGGTATAGTTTCATTCTCATCCGTGAGATCACCTGTAATAGTCTTAAAGTAAGTCGTCCTTTTCTGTGACCTTGTCTTTTTTACAATCAACTTTCCCAAGAACATGGTCTTTATGACTAAGACCACTAGTTTTATTCTAGTACCTATTCTCTCCCTCTTCTTGCAGAGTAGAACCCTGATTCTTAACCAGCCCATTTATACTTGCATATATGCTGAATTTTCCATTTTTCCCTATAGCTATAAGGAAAGGTAAAACAAAGACATTCTTTTATATAACTTCAGGACAAATATTACAATTAACAAGGTAACACTGGTGCCATTTTATCATCCATTCTAATCTACAGACTCTCCTATTTTGCAAATTGTCCCAATGTCGTGCTTTACGACAAAAGAAAATTTCAGATCGTGTATTATATTCCGTTGTCTGTCCTTGTAGTCTTCTTTAATCTACAATAGTTGGTTCCTTAGTCTTTGCTTGATTTTTATGATCTTGACATTTTTGAAGAATGGGCCAGGTGTTTTTGTAGGATGTCCTTCAATTTGGGTTTGTTTGGTGTTTCCTCACAAGGAAATTCACATTGTGCGTATGGGGCAGCAATACCTCAAAAATGGTGTTGTGTTCTCAGTGTAGCATATCAAGAGGCACAGGCTGTTGATTTGTTCCATTATTGGATTTACTTTGATCTCTTGATTAAAGAGGTGTCTGCCAGATTTCTCCCCTATACAGTTACTATTTTTCCACTTTTATCATTTTATAGCTGCTGCTATTGGGGGCTTGTCTGTGCAGCTGTTCCTTTTTTAATGACCAACAAATAATAAAGAAGGGAACATGCAAAGATAGTTTACTCTGTGAGGCTCTGTTAGATCAACTTGAATAGTTGTTGAGCAATCATTTAAAGACCTTGGCTAGGGGCGCCTGGGTGGCGCAGTCGTTAAGCTTCTGCCTTCGGCTCAGGGCGTGATCCCGCGTTCTGGGATCGAGCCCCACATCGAGCCCCACATCGAGCCCCACATCGAGCCCCACATCGAGCCCCACATCGGGCTCCTCTGCTGGGAGCCTGCTTCTTCCTCTCCCACTCCCCTGCTGTGTTCCTTCTCTCGCTGGTTGTTGCTCTGTCACATAAATAAATAAAATATTTAATTAAAAAGAATAAAGACCTTGGCTACTTTGTTAAATAGTCCTTTTTAATGCTGTGCTGCTGGCAGTAATAAAACAAGCAAAAGCCAACAGACCCTCACTAAACAGCTCTTTATTTTCACAAAAACTAATCTGAGCTAACTGTGCACCAGGTGATGCGACATAGATGTGCAGAAATAGTAGAGAAGCAATTATAAGAGGATGATACAATAATCCAAAGATCAAAATTAATAATACGTACTGTACCCACTTCTTTATCTTACTGGGTCAAAAAGGCACTTGGCGGGAGCTTGCCTGGAGTACAAGTGGGTGTAGAAATACTTGAGGAATAACATTATGTCCAGTAATGACTTAGTGCTTTTTACATTCTGACTCTGTCAGCTCTGAAACTTTTAAGACCCAAAACCCATTAGGGTGAAAAGAACCCATAAGAATCCAGCTCTTGATTCTAAAAACTGGGTAACCCTTGCGATTAAAATGGGTAGAGCTCGTGCAGGAAACGGTGCCCAGAAGGTGCTTTTATTTGTAAATCCTTCATCTAAGTGAGGGAAGAGACAGAAGCAAATGAGAAATGTTACTCCATTTATAATCCAGCAAGTCTGACTCCTGTGGCAGATCATGGGATACAGTGATGAAATATATCAGGCATGTCCATTTAGTAGACCTCTGCCAGCATTGTACTGCACAGATCCTTTTGTAGTCTGCAGCAACTTTAGCCTAGCCAGTTATTCAAAAATGACGAGAAGTTTAAAAAGTTCAGTAAATATGAAATTCATAAATTTCACAAACCTAACTGATGCGAATGCAAAAAAAATGCACTGTCCAAAACAATAGAGCAATGAAACCCAAGTGTAGCAATAGCTGGACAAGAACAGTGATTGTCAAAGTACATTTTGTATTAGAAAGAGATGCAGAGAAAGATAATTATCATATGATTTCTCTCATCTATGGAACATAAGAACTAGGAAGATCGGTAGGGGAAGAAAGGGATAAAGAAAGAGGGGGTAATCAGAAGGGGGAATGAAACATGAGAGACTATGGACTCTGAGAAACAAACTGAGGGCTTCAGAGGGGAGGGGGGTGGGGGAATGGGATAGACCGGTGATGGGTAGTAAGGAGGGCACGTATTGCATGGTGCACTGGGTGTTATACACAACTAATGAATCATCAAACTTTACATCAGAAACCAGGGATGTACTGTATGGTGACTAACATAATATAATAAAAAAACATTTAAAAAAAAATAAGCCAGAATGGTGAACAGCAAAAAAAAAAAAAAAAAAAAAAAAAAAAAGAAAAGAAAAAAAAAGAAAGAGATGCATTTTTAGGCCATTTTGAGAGCATATTTATCTACCACAATCAAAGATATGTTTTGCTGGTATGATCTTTCAAAACTAAGATAGACTTTGGATCAATATATTTAAAAAGATGTGCTAAGTTACTAGGTGTGCTTCATGTCTTTATAGTCATTTCGACATCAGGCCATTGTTTAGATGATTAGGCCCATTTCTTATAATTACTGGATGCAAAAATGTGGCCTAATGATTAATTGGTCAGGTACTTTCATACACTACTGGCCGAAGTGAGATTTGCCACATTTTTTTTCAGATGAGAACTTAGTAATACGAAACAACAGTCTTTAAGATTTTCATGCCTACTGATGCTATATTTCTGCTTCTTGAACTTTATTCTAATAAGAAAAGGATTCCCGTCGTTATTGTTATTATTCAACATTGTTCTGGAGGTTCTGGACAATACAATAAAATAAGAAAAAAATATGAGTTTTAAATATTGGAAAAAAGATAAAGATATTTAGGGTTTTTTTCCCAGATGGTAAGCCAGTATATTTGAAAATCTAAATGTACGAAAGCCAACTGAAAAATGATCTGACCTAACGAAAGAATTAGCAAAGTTATCAATCACTTATAAGAACAATATTAAAAAATCAGTATATTTTCTATAACCAATAACCAATGGACCATGTAAAGAGACAGAGGAATTTATTGTAAACATAAAAACAATGAAATCCTGAGAAATATCTGTTCATGTCCTCTGCCCATTTCTTGATTGGAATATTTGTTCTTTGGGTGTTGAGTTTGATAAGTTCTTTATAGATTTTGGATACTAGCCCTTTACCTGCTGTCATTTGCAAATATCTTCTCCCATTCCATTGGTTGTCTTTTGGTTTTGTGGATAGATGAAACCAGAGAGGGAGATAAACCATAAGAGACTCTTAGTCATAGGAAACAAACTGAGGATTGCTAGAGGGGAGGGGTGTGGAGGGATAGCATAACTTGGTGATGGACATTGGGGAGGGTATGTGCTGTAATGAGAACTGGGTATTATATAAGACTGATGAATCACAGACTTGTACCCCTGAAACAAATACGGTATGTTAAATACTATATGTTAGTATAGTACCCAGATTTGTACCCCTGAAAGAAATACTACCTGTTAAATACTATATGTTAATTAACTGAATTTAAATTAATAAGAATAAAAAATAAAAAATTATCAGTAAGAATAAAAAAATAATAAAAATGAGGAAGCAAAAAAAAAAAAAAAAAAACTTCTGAGAAATAAACCTAATAAAAAATCTTTATCAAAAGAAGTATAAAGCTTAATGAAATACAGAAAAAAATCTTAACAAATTTAAGGATAGCTTATGTTTGTTTAAGGGAATACTCAATATCTTAAAGAGCGATTTTCCCAAAATCAATATATAAACAATGTAACATTAGTTAACATAACAGCAGGCTATTTGATGGAAAGTGGTTAGTTGCTTTAGAAAATCACCTGGGAGGGGCGCCTGGGTGGCACAGCGGTTAAGCGTCTGCCTTCAGCTCGGGGCGTGATCCCGGTGTTATGGGATCGAGCCCCACATCAGGCTCCTCCGCTATGAGCCTGCTTCTTCCTCTCCCACTCCCCCTGCTTGTGTTCCCTCTCTCGCTGGCTGTCTCTATCTCTGTCGAATAAATAAATAAAATCTTTAAAAAAAAAAAGAAAGAAAGAAAATCACCTGGGGAGGTGGTTCAAGGTGGCAATGTAGGAAGATCCTGAACTCACCTCTTCCCAGGGACTCAGTGAATCTACAGGTACATATGGAACAATTTCCTCTAAAAAGACCTGAAACGTAGCTGAATAGCTCCTTCACATCGCAAAGAAGAAAAGGGTGGCATCAAGGTGGGTGGCAGAGGCTGAGATGTGGTCTTGCCATAAACCCTTCCGCCTGCATGGCAACTCACAATTGGGAGGGAACTCACACATTTGGAGCTTCTGAGAAGCAAAATGTTCACACCCCACATCAGGCATCTCAACCTTTAGGACCTGCACCTGAGACCTGAACAATAAGCTTTGAAATCAATAGGGTTCCATCCATAAGATGAAAGGGTTGTAGTGAACAGAGAAACTGCTTTTAAAGGACTTATGTGCACTTATTCATCCTAGAGCCCAGTGAAGAAATGGCAGTTTGAAAAGTGTCCAAACTCTATGTGAAGGATACTTATTTGCTCATCTAAAAGCATTCACCAGAGGGGAAGGGGCCGATTGGGATACTCTCTGGAAATAGAGGCACTGATGGATAGCTCTTTTGTGCTCTCCCTCTGCCTTGCTAAATTGGGTAGGCACCTTTTTTTTTTTTTTTTTCTGGTGGATACCATCTTTACCCTCCAACATATGGACACCATCTTGATGCTTTCCTTCTGTCTTGCTTAAGCTGGCAGCCACCATCTTTTCCTTCCCTTGGTGATGGTGAAGTGTGTCATCTTCATATTCTCTCTTTGCCATGCACCACAGTGCTAATATCCTCTCAGAGGGGCACTTTTGTGCACATCTGGTACCATAGTTTTTGTGGCTGTCACTCAGGGGACACACCTTGATCTCCTAGTTCTAGTGGGCTTGTGTTCCTGGGTCCCATGACAATTGGAAAGTGAGTTCTTGGCAGGCTACAGCCCCCCAAGGCACTGCAAAAACAGCAGGACAAAACATACCCCCCAGTCTTTCTGTAAAAAAAAAAAAAAAAAAGCCTATTTACTTGTCCTGGAGCTTTGGCATGAAAGGCAGGTTTCAGGTTTGCCTATGGAACCACTCTAGGGAACATAGCCTGGGGAATGCCATCTCTGAGTTCTCCATGTGCCTTATTTCAGCTTGCTGGTGTCTCCCAGAAAGATTATACACTCACCTGGAGCCGATTTTTTCAATTCTTGCCAAGGAGACACCTTTAGATGTCCTGATCTAGAGGTCAGCAGGGTTTATAATTATGGTCCCACAAGACTGTGTATATTTGCATACTTTAAAAGTGGCAGCCTGAGGGTCTGGCTTCCTTTCAACCTGAAATTAGGTGCTGACTGAGATTCCTCCCCCCTCACTTTGGGACACTGACAGATCTTGACAAACACTCAAAACTGGAAGCTATTCAAAATAAAATAGGCTGTTTGGACAATCACAAAGGTTCAAGAGACAACCAATGGTTGAGGTAAAGTTGAATGATAAAGTTCATCTTTTAAACAAGGCCACTCCTTCAAGGCTGGGAGAGGTGACCGTTTTAGCTAATACATAGAAACAAACAGAGAGAGCCAAGCAAAATGAGGAAACAGAGGAATATGTTCCAAACAAAAAGATAAAATAAAACTTCAGAAAAAAAGCTTAATGAAACAGAGATAAGTAATTTGCCTAATAAAGAGTTCAAGGTAATAGTCATAGAATTGCTTACCAGACTTGGAAGAAGAATGGATGAATAAGGTACAAACTTCAATGAAGAGATAGAAAAAATAATAAAATGCCAAACAGAAATCTCGGAGCTAAAATATATATAATAAGTGAAAGACGGGTGGTGGGTGAGGGATGGATGAAATAGATGAAGAGGATTAAGAATACATTTATTATCATGAGCACTGAGTAATGTATAGAATTGTTGAATCACTATATTGGCCACCTGAAACTAATACCACACTGTATGTTAGTTATAATGGAATTAAAAAAATCATAATGAATACATAAATAAATAGGATGAGATCTTGCCATTTGTGACATTGTGGATGGACCTAGAAAGTATGATGCTAAGTGAAATAAGTCAGAGAGAGAAAGACAAATACCATATGATTTCATTTATATGTGGAACTTAAAAAACAAACAAATGAATAAACAAACAAAAAGCAGAAAAGAGACCCCAAAATACAGAGAACAAACTGATGGTTGCCAGAAGGGACAGGAGTGAGGAGATAGGCAAAATGGGTGAAGGGAAATAGGAGATACAGACTTCCAGTTATGGAATGAATAAGTCTTGAGGATAAAAGGTACAGCGTAGAGAATATAGACAATGGTGTTGTAATAGTGCTGTATGGTGACAGATGGGAGCTACACCTGTGGTGAGCACAGCATTACATGTAGACTTGTGGAATCACCATGTTGTACCCCTGAAACTAATGTAATGTAACATGGTGTGTCAACTGTACTTCAATTAAAAAATGCGTTGCTGAGAAACCTAGGAAAAGACTTTTCAAAAAAAAAAATAAAAGAGAAGAGAAAGCTCTTAAACTTATTTGATGAGGCTAGAATTACCCTGAAACCAAAACCAGACAAGGGGATCACAAGAAAAGATAATTACAGTATCCCTGGTGAAGATAAATGCAAAAATCTTCTACAAAATATTAGCAAACTGAATTCAACAATATATTAAAAGGATCATATACCATGATCAAGAAGGACTTACTCCAAGGATGCAAGGATAGTTCAACATCTGCAAACCAATTAATGTGATATACCACTTTAACAAAATGAGGGATACAAATTATATAGTCATCTCAATAGACGCACAAAAAGCTCTTGACAAAATTCAACATCCATTTATGATAAAAAGGAAACTTTCAACAAAGTGGGTATAGAGGGAACCGCATCACCGTAACAAAGACCAAGTATAACAAGTCTCTCAGCTAAAGCTGAGAGCTTTTCCTCTAAGGTCAGGAACAAGACAAAGATGCCCATTCTCACTACTATTATTGAACATAGTACTGGAAGTGCCAGTCAGAGCAATTAGGCAAGAAAAAGAAATGAAAGACATCCAAATTGGAAAGAAAGGAGCAAAACTATCACTTTGTGCAGATGACATGATATGTATAGAAAAATCCTAAAGACTCAACCCAAATAAAAATGTTAAAACTAATAAATATATTAAGTAGAATAGTAGGATATAAAATCAATGTACAAAAATTTGTTGCATTTTTATATACTAATAATTATCAGAAAGAGAAATTAAGAAAACAATCCCATTCACAATTGCATCAAAAAGAATATTCAGAAATACATTTAAAGAGGTAAAAAAATCTGTACATTGAAAACTATGACATTAATGAAAGAAATTGAAGAAAGCACAAATGAATGGAAAGTTATTTCATGCTCACAGATTGGAAGAATTAATAGTTAAAATGTCCAATTTACAGATTCAATGCTCTCAAAATTTCAAGGACATTTTTCAGAGAAATAGGACATACACACTCCTAAAATGTGTATAGAACCACAAAAGATCCAGAATAGCCAAACAATCTTAAGAAAACTAAGCTGGTGGCATCACACTCCCTTATTTCAAAAAATATTACAAATCTATAGTAATCAAAGCAATATTCTATTGATACAAAAACAGACACATAGACCCAAAGAACAAAATGAAGGGCCCAGATATAAACCCATGCATATATGCCCAATTAGTTTATGACAAAATAGACAGGAATATACTATGTGGACAGGACAGCCACATACAAAAGAATAAAACTAGACGAGTATTTGCATTTACACAAAAATTAACTCAAAATGGATTAAAGACTTGAATATAAGGCCCAAAACCATATAATTCCTAGAAAAAAAAATAGGTGGTAAGCATTTGACATCAGTCTTGGCAATGAGTTTTTGGATCTGACTCCAAATGCAAAGGAAATAAAAGTAAAAATAAACAAATGGGACTACATTCACCTAAAAGCCTCTCTACAGGAAATTAAACCATCAATAAAATGAAGACAATCTACTGAATGGGAGAAAATGTTTGCAAATCATATATCTGGTAAGGGGCAAAGAGCCAAAATGTATAAAGAATTCATACAACTCAACAGCAAAATCATCATCATCATCATCATCATCATCACCATCTGATTAAGAATGGTCAGGGGCACCTGGGTGGCTCAGTTGGTTAAGCATCCAACCCTTGATTTCAGCTCGGGTCATGATCTCAGGGTCGTGAGATCAGCCCCAGGTCAGGCTCTGCCCTGGGGGTTGGGGCCTGCTTAAGATTCTCTCTCTCTGCCTCTCCCTCTGCCCCTCCACCTCCCAACTCTCTCTCTTTCTCTCTCTCTCAAAAAAACAAAACAAAACAAGTAAACAAACAAAAATGGTTAGAGGATCTAAATAGACATTTTTCCTAAGAAGACATACAGATAAACACTAGGAAGATGAAAAAATGCTTAGCCTCACTAATTATCAGGGAAATGCAAATTAAAACCACAGTGAGACATCATTTCCTACTTGCTAGAATGGCTATCTTCAAAAACACAAGAAACAACAAGTGTTGGCAAGGATGTGGAGAAAAAGGGACCCTCTCAACTGCTGTAGGAATGCAAACTGGTGCAGCCACTATGGAAAACAGGAAGGGGGTTCCTCAAAAAATGAAAAATAAAATTATCATTTGATCCAGAAATTTCACTTCTGGGTATTTATCCAAAGAAAATGGAACTCTACAGTTGGTTCTTGAACAGCACAGGTTTGAACTGTGTGGGTGCCCTTACACACAGATTTTTTATAATACAGTATTGTAAATGTATTTTATGATTTTCTTCATAACATTTTCTCTTCTCTAGCTTATTATAATACAATTCTAGTCCTGAAACCAACATTGTACTAACCAGAATTTAAATGAAAATTTGAAGAAAAAAAAAGAATACAGTGTATAATACTTATACAAAATATGTGTTAAAAAACCGTATTATCACTAAGGCTTCTGGTCAACAGTAGGCTATTGTTGGTTAATTTGGGGGGTGGTTAAAAGTTATACATGGATTTTCATGTTTGTTGAAGGACCGATTGCAATTTGAAAAGATACATGCACCCCATGTTCATTGCAGCATTATTTAAAGTAGCCAAGATATGAAAGTAACCTGTCTCCATTGATGGATGAATGGATAAAACATTTGGAATTCCACACAATGGAATATCTATTCAGCCATAAAAAAGTATAAAATCTTGCCATTTTGTAAAAACATGAATGGACCTTAAGGGCATTATACTAAATGAAATAAGTCAGACAGAGGAAGACAACTCCCATATATCCCCACTTATACGTTAAAACTAACTAACTAACTAAATAAACAAGCAAAATAAGCAAAGAAACAAAAAACCAAGCTTATAGATACAGAAAACAAATTTGGGGTTGCTGGGGCAGGGGCTAAAATGGGCAATGGGAGTCAATAGGTACAAAGTTCCAGCTATAAAATAATGTCACGGGGGTGCAATGTACAGCCTGGTGACTTAGTTAAAAATACTGTTTGTATATTCAGAAGATGTTAAAAGAGTAAATCTTAAAAGTCCTTATCATAAGAAAATAATGGTAATTATGCATGGTGGTAGATGCTGACTAGGCTTATTGTGGTGATCATTTTGCAATGTACACAAATATCAAATCATTTGTATGTATACCTGAAACTAATACATTATATGTCAATTCTACTTCACTAAAAATACATACATTCATACATCTAACGTCTTAAAGGCAAATAAAAAAATCCATTTGGTCTATCCGTTATCAAATAAACTAGATCCTAGGTCTTGTATATTAAAGCTCAAGTGTTTCCCACTATGCTATGCTGTCTTGCTGTGCCCCTGAGTATTATTTTTATGTCACTGGTATAGAAGTTGTTAAAAGAAAGCCTCTGAAATTAACATCAGGGTATGTGCACCAAACTAGGTAATTAAAGAAAGCAAAGCTGGATCCAGAAATGTTCTCTTTATTTTGTTTTTAAAATATCCCTTATAAAAACAAAAAATACAAACTCTAATTTTTTAGGTTATAAAAATTACACACAGTCATTTTAAAAAGACAGAGAAAATGTAAATAAGAAAATAAAAATCACCTAGATGCTAAAACAAAGTCACCTGTGAAAGTAAAGAAACAGGAATAACTATAATAATTTTAAAAGAGAAGAACAATGAGAACTGCTCATGTGACATGAGACATGCAAATAGGTCAATGGAAAAGAAAAACAGCATGAAATGGAAGCACAGCCCCATATCTATCTGGAAATTTGGTGTGTGAGAGCAGTGTCACTTCAAATCAACAGAGAAAGAAGAAAAGAAATTCAACAAATTATGTTGGGACACTTGGCCATACATTTGGTGAAAAAAAAATTCCATCTCACACCATAGCCAAAGTAAATTTCAGATGCAAAGTCCTGATTGTTAAAATCAAAATCATAAATTATTAGAGAATTTTTTTTGTAATGGAAATGGTAAAAACCTTTAAAACAAAACACAAAAGATTTGTAGATACAAACCCATAAATTAATATCTCCTCTATTAAAAAGGCAATTTAAAAGTAAAATGACAAATCATAATTAGATGAACATAAATAACAGTTAAGGAATTAATAACTACAATAAATACAGAGTTGCATTGCTTAGTAGGTAAAATACAAACGACCAATAATAGATGGTTAGATATGGATAGAATATTAATATATAATTCATGGAAGAAAGTTTAATTAAACACATTAAAATTTGCTCAGATTTAAAATCAATTTAAGTTTGATAATATGTTCTGATGAAATTGTGGAGAAACCAGTATTCTTATAAAATGCTGTTGGAACATAAGTCAGTGTGGTTATTTTCATGGCCATTTCCATTTCATGGAAATAATCTATTAAAGTGAGAAATATTTATTCTCCATGATCCTACACTTTCTCTTTTCAGTATCTATTTCAGAAAAATTTGCTTTGTGAGCTAATTTTAAGCACACAGCAGAACACCTAATGGTTAGCACATAATGGGCACTCAAAAAGGTTGATTGTTTAGGGGGATTCATTTCATTTTTAGACACATGAGTGTGCAAAAAAGTGAAAAATATTCTCTATTACTAAGCTAAGGAGCTTCAGTTTTTATGAATGGAAAAAAAATAGTCAATTCAAATTCAGTTGGAGGGTTCCAAAATAAATTCAGTTTATTTCTGGTGAGCATTCAGTGGATTTATAGTTTTTCCTTCTCTCTTTGTCTTTCTTTCTCCCCATAGATGGAGCTTATTCACCATGTGGGCATCAATTACCTGATCTGTAGTCATGAGCATATAACACAAGTTTCTATGAGAAGTAGGATTCCTACAGGTCTTTGGTCATTGGCATCATCTATCCCAGCTGTACCCTATAGGACATAATTTCTGGACAATAGTGATGGTATTTCTACATATCTATTCCCCCCTCCATTTTTGCCCATAGAGTTTATGTGATACCACCATCCTGCATGGGTCTTTACCTTAATAAGTATCATTACACTTAGAAACCAAATTAAAGTGGTACCCAGATAAAGTGAAAATGGTGTAGGAACTTAGGCCAGCTTGTCTCTAGTTTGAAAAAGAAGGGCTCATTTTCCATCACTGGTCTTGTCTTTTTGCATCCTTCTTTCTCCACAGTAGAAAAAATAAGATCCAGAAGGCAAGCCCAAGGTGTAGTTTCAAGGAGAGGGAACAAGGAACAGATTATTCGGCTAGCTTCCAATCTATGCCTTAGGATGATGGGGTAAATATAGTTTTTGAGGCTTACCTATTATTTAGCTTAGTTTCCCAGGATAGAAAACCAAACAGGAATTTGAGACCCAAGCCTCAAGTATGCAGAGTATGTGTTTTCACGGATTATTCTTGGTATGATGACTAAGATCTGGAAATTTCCATCCTGACTATCTCTGCACAGAGACACAAAAAACAACAGGCTCCCACAGGCTCTATGCTATGATTTGAGGACTCCTTGTTTAGTTAGATGTTGAAACAAATCTCTGCTTTGGACCTCTGTTTCAGGTCTGGAGATATAGGGGCTTGACTACATGATAGAAGATGACTAAATTCTTCTTTAGTTCTAAATACTGCACATCCAGATTTTATATAAAATGACATAATGGTTAGATGAGAACACTTTAGGTAATCTGTCAAGTTCAGTGGTTTAAATTTTATCAGTTTCTGGAGTAGTGATTCTTAGAGGTATAAATTCCTTTCCATGGAGATTTTACATTCTTCCTGGCACTGATGAGTAGAAACTTCTCTATAAAGAGGCCAAACTACTTGATTTCCAGCAAAATTAAGTGTGGGTTAATTACAATTCTTACTGACTGTATGCCAGCCAAAAAAGCTTTTATAAAAGTGACTTGTGAGACTTCTGGGGAAAATGGAAGAGTAGGAGGACCCTAAGCTCACCTTGTCCTATGGATACAACTAGATAACACCCACAACAGGGTAAATAACCCCCCAAATGACCCAAAGACTGGCAGAACAGAATTTCTCTTTAGTTAAATTCATGTTATTGTGAAATCTCTACAGCTAAATGTATAGAAGAGGCACACTGCAAAGTGTAGGAAGGGCAGAGAGACGGTTGGGAGCTAAATGGACCAGTGGAACTGTTGATAGGAGGGACGGATGGCACAGGCAGGCATAGAGAAGGGAGAGAAACAGGCTCTCACACCATGGAATGCACATGGGGGACCCAAACAGGAGAGACGAATCCCCATAATATTTGACTTTGGAAACCAAAGGGGATGAGTCTCATGAATTCTTACAGTCAGTGGAGCTTAACACCTGGAACTTTAAAACTCAGCAAGCTTGGCTCTGGAAGAACTAGGAGGGCAAGAGAAAACTGAATCCTCCCTCCCCTTAAAGAGAAACACAACATTCAAATCGAGGAATAAAACACTGGCAGCACCTCAGAGGTCTCCCAACTGTCTCTTCTCAATAATTTTTGCACGTAAGTACAATCATAAGACACATTTTTCTGCTGTTTACTTTTTCTTTTTTTTAATTTTATTTTTTCATTGTGTTCAGTTAGCCACTGTACAGTACACCATTAGTTTTTGATGTAGTGTTCAATGATTCGTTAGTTGCGTATAACACCCAGTGCTCATCACAACGCATGCCCTCCTTAAAACCCTTTACCTTGTTACCCCATCCCTTCACCCCCTCCCCTCTGAAACCCTCAGTTTGTTTCCTGGGATAGTGGTTATATTGGGGTGTTCAGGTTGTGGCAATTTATTATGCTATAAAATTATGATATGCCTAAAAATTTTTAAAAATAAAATCATTAGCCTTTAAGTCTATTAGGATCAATTTATACATTCTTCAGTTTGATGACCAAAAGACAGAGTTTTCTAAGTAATACCATAATGAGTCAGAAGCTGTGAAATCAAATCTTTCTATGTTCAAACTTGTAGAGGTTTTCTCTTTAGTTAAATTCATGTTATTGTGAAATCATTGAATATTTCTCAGAAGATGGAAAATAAAAAAAGAGAGAGACAACACAACAAACAGCCCTACAGAGATAGAGCTTAGAAACAATAGTTTTAAAAGTCCCTAAGGTATATGTGATGGAGATTTGTTAACTATTCTTAGCCCTGGAAGGACAAGAATATTGGGAGACCTCCGTGAACAAGGAGTTGGCAGATGCTGTTTCCCTCCCCAGCATAAACACGTAGACACCTGCAGGAACCAGCACAGTGCCAACACTCACTACCTAACTTACTAATGGTGTGCCCTATTCCCACATTCTCCTGTGGACCTGCCCCCTGCCCCCAGCCAGGTCTGCACTCCAGTTACCTTCCCACAGCAGTCCCACCAAAACTTGTTAAAATTGTTACCTGCTGTCCCACCCCCATGTGCTTCTACAGATTTGCCCCTTCCAACCTAGACTGCCTGGGTCCCAGTGGCTGCAGGTCCCCTCCTGCAGTGGACCAGCAAAAACCTTGCTAACACCACATGCCCTGCCCTATCAATATGCTCTTGGCTGGAGCCTATCCAAAGCAGTGCCACAAGCCTGGTAGTGAGCAAACGGCTCTGACAGGGGCCAGCACCACTCCACAGTGACCCCTGCCCCATGGAGAGGGAAAGATAAAAACCACCAGGCTGAGGCTCCAGCAGTGGACTGGTGGCAATCAACTAGTCTGACTGCAGGCCCCACCCACTAACAAAAGCTTCGCAGGGCACAGCACAGCAAAAGTGCACTGTAGTTTGGTACCACTGCATCTCTGGCAAATGCCTGTTCTGACTCAATGCAAGCCCAGTGTGGCCCCAAACTGGCCCATTAATGACACAGGGACTAAGCCCTGCCCACAACATGCAAAGAGAGCCATTCAGATGACTGGACTGAAGGCAAACACAGCTCAACCAGAATAGTAGGATGCACACAACACACATAGGAAACACTCCAAAAGGGCCAGGTTCCCGTGAACAAGGGACATTGCATTGCAGGGCACTACAGGACCTCTTCTTCATAGGGCCACTACTTTCAAAAGCAGGAGGCATAGCTGACTTTCCTAACACATAGAAAGAGACACAGAGTGTTAGACAAAATAAAAAGACAGAGGAATATGTTCCAAATGAAAAAACTGGACAAAATCACAGCAAGACACCTCAAGGAAATGAAGATAAGCAATATGCCTGATCATTAAAGTAATGATCATAAAGATACTCATTGGAATTGAGAAAAAAGTAGAGGACCTCAGTGAGACCCTTAACAAAGAGATAGGAATCATAAAAAAGAACCAGTCAGAGATGAAGAGCTCAATAACTGAAACTTAAAATACTCTAGAGGGAATAAATAATAAGCTAGGGGAAGTGGAAGATCAGTGACCTGGAGGATAGAGTAATGGGAAGCAATCGATCTGAACAGGAGAGAGAAAAGTAATTTAAAAAAATGAAAATAGACTTAGGAAACTCAGCAACACCAGCTAGCATACTAACATTTACATTACAGGGATACCAGTAGGAGAGACACAAAAGAAGGAAGAAAATTCATTTGAATAAATGATAGCTGAAAACTTCCTGAATCTGGGGAAGGAAACAGAAATCCCAATCCAGGAGGTGCAGAGAGTCCTCAACAAAATCAACCCAATGTAACTAAAATGGCAAAAGGTAGTGATAAAGAGAGAATTTTAAATCAGCAAGAGAAAAGAAAACAGTTACACACAAAGGAACCTCATAAGGCTATCAGTTGATTTTTTAGCAGAAACTTTGCCAGCTAGAAGAAAATGGCATGGTATATTCAAAGTGCTGAAAGAAAAAAAAGCCCTGCAGCCAAAAATTATCTAGCAAGGCTATCAGTCAGAATAGAAAGATAGATTAAAAGTTTCTTCAACAAATGATGGGAAAACTAGACAGCTACATCCAAAAGAATAAAATTGGACCACTTTCTTAAACCATACACAAAAATAAACTCAAATGGATTAAGGACCTAAATGTGAACATGAAACCACAAAAATCCTAGAAGAGAGAGAAGAGAGCACAGGCAGTAATTTCTCTAACATTGACCATAGCAACATTTTCCTAGCTATGTTTCCTGAGGCAAGGGAAACAGAAGCAAAAATGAACTATTAGGACCTCATCAAGATAAAAAGCTTCTGCACAGCAAAGGAAACAATCAACAAAACTAAAGGGCAGCCTATAGAATGGGAGAAGATATTTGCAAATGGCATGTCAGATAAAGGGCTAGTATCCAGAAACTACGAATAATTCATATGATTCAACACAGAAAAAATAAATTATACAACTAAAAATGGGCAGAAGACATGAACAGACATTTCTCCAAGAAGACATCCAGATGGCTAACAGACATGAAAACATACTCAACATCACTGTTTATCAGGGAGATACAAATCAAAACCACAATGAAATACCACCTCACACCTGCCAGAATGGCTAAAATTAGGAAACAACGGATGTTGGAGAGGATGCAGAGAAAGGGGAACCTTCTTGCATGGTTGGTGGGAATGCAAACTGGTACAGCCACTGTGGAAAACAGTATGGATATTCCTCAAAAAGCTAAAAATAGAACTACCCTACAACCCAGTAATTGCACTACTAGGTATTTGCCCAAAGGATACAAAAATGCTGATTCAAAGGGGCACATTAACCCCAATGTTTATAGCAGCACTATCAACAATAGCTAAATTATGGAAAGAGCCCAAATGTCCATAGATAAAGATGTGGTGTGTATACACACACACACACACCATATATTTATATGAACTAGATGGAACTAGAGTGTATTATGCTAAGAAAAGGGAGTCAAAGAAAGACACCATATAATTTCACTCATATGTGGAATTTAAGAAACAAACAGATGAACACAGGGGAAAGGAATAAAAAATAAAATAAGATAAAAACAGAGAGAGAGAAAAACCAAAAGAGACTCTTAACTATAGAGAACAAACTGAGGGTTGCTGGAGGGGAGGTGGGCGGGGGATGGGTAATGAGCATTAAGAAGGGCCCCTGGCTGTGATGAGTACTGGGTGTTATATGTAAGTGATGAATCACACAATTTTACCCCTGAAACCACTACACTGTATGTTAACAAACTTGAATTTAAATTTAAAAAACCTAATGAAAGTTTTGTTAAATAAATAAGTTTCCTGAAGTATAAATTCACGGACAGTTTTAACAATGGATTGGAGATGACATAAGAAAGAGATCAACAGAAACAGATTATAATATCTATTGATATTATCCAGTCTAAAGAGCAGAGAGAAAACAGATTGGGGAAAAATGAACAGAGCCTCAATGGAATAACTTTCAAAGTCCTAACACACATGTAATTGAAAACCCTAAAGGAAAGGAAAGAAAGAGTCATAAAAAAAATTTTTTTGAAGAAAAAGAGACTTCGAATTCCCTAAATTTGGTAAAAATCACAAAATATTTAACTATGTTTCCTACTGGAGACTATACTCAGTTGCTTCTTTATAAGAGAAAAAGTGTATTGAAAAGCTACCTTGTCAGATTAGACTTTGATAAAAAAATGTTATTCTGCTTGCCAGACGATGCTTTATTTGGGTAGCAGAAAAACAGGAAAGGTATGAGTAGTCTTGGAAGATACATGATTTGGTGCAATAAATAAAATTTAAACCAGATGTCAGTAAACAATTAGAGAAACCCAAAACCAAAATAGTAACAACAACACTGACAATAACAACAGCAAACTAGTACTATAGAACCATAATGGCCTTTTAAGGTACATCACAATTTACTGGTTTAAATTTCAAATTATTGTCCAAGAACCATAGGAGAATGAAGTCAACTGGGAGAGTTTGATTTGTTAATGAACCTCTGTAATATCAACATAGACTTGGAATCTAAGAGATGGCAGGACTGTTAATGGTCATTTCAGTCAACAAAATCAGAGGATGTTGAGGCCAGTGCAGGTCTTGGAGCCATAAATCCCAATTCTACTTTTCTGTTTTGTTACCCTGCAAGTTAGTTATTTTTTTCTCATTTAGGAAAGAGTTAGTTATTTTTTTCTAATTTAGGAAACAGATTTTTAAGAGCACTGTATGAGGAATTGTATCTACCAGTATTTGGTGCCTTGTCCACAAAACTAGCACCCATCCTTAGTGATTTTACCAAGGCCACGTAATTAGTTGGGAATGGACCCAGCCCCAGCAGGTCTTAGACTCTACCATTCAGTGCTCTTCCTCTCCACATTCCACACTCTTAAAAGCTTCTTTTGGTTTTCTGTTTTGTTTTGTTTTGTCCTTTGTTGTGTGGTGGTTTTTGTTTTGTTTTGTTTTGTCCTTAGGGTCTAGGGGCATAGTGTATCCAGAAAGCTCAAATGAGACCTGACTTCTTTTTCTTTGGAATACAGAAGCGACTCCTCAAAGAAACTACTACCCAACCTGAGACAACATTATAACTATCATATTGATATAATTATGATACTTAACATAGTATCACCTCTAATTGCCTGAAAAGACAATGGTAAGATCAACAGGAGGCATTAAATGAGACTTACGTCAAGGTACAGTGAAAAGAGCACTAGAGAACTTGTAACATTACTCCTTGCTAGTTGTGTGACACATCAGATCCCTTCAACTGAAGAATGTGGATATGAGTCCTTGGTTTTCTCATCTAGGTTTTCTCATCTGAAGAATATGGATATAAGTTCTTGGCCCATCTATTCTACAGAATTCTTGTGAAAGACAAATGAAATAATGCATGTAAAGGGGTTCTGGAGGCGATAAAGTGATATTTAAATGTTGTTCCATGTTATTTGTTTATGAAAGTTCTTTGAAAAGTTAACAGCACAAATCAAAGACTGATTATTATTGAAACTAAATTTATTTACAGTGTGCTTCTTTCATGTGGGCATTCTCAGCATCTTTGGTTTATGTAATGATAAATCATAAATGTGGTACCAGATGTTCCTTGGTCCCTGAGTTCTGGGAAGCATGTCAGAAAATGTCAGGGGTGACCACTGAGAAGCATTCAGAGTGACTTAGTTGAGCTCTTGGTATCTAAGACTTGCAGCAAAGAAGGCAGATGGTTTTAACTGTTTAGAGCTTAATTTATGAGCCAATTGGAGTTTAATCCAATGTGCTTATTTGCAAAAGTCTCTATTAAGATACAAGACTTTCCAAATGAATATAAAAATTCTTAAATGATAATTACCTAACTCACATCTACAAAAATAGTGTGGCTTTTAATTCAATTAAGATTTGTTATATACTTTCCTTTTTCTCTCTTGGAAAGTATGGTTGACTGTAGAACAAGATAATTTTCTTATTTGTTTGCAAAGTACAGATAAAGGTCTATGCTACTGGATTTTCATGAGTGATCTAAGTTCCAAAGGAGAAGCAAAGTAAAAGTTGGAAGTTAAGAATAGACATGTGACAACGTGTCCATTATTACTGAAGAATTAAGAGATTTCTTTCACTTTGTAGAAAAAAACTCATCTCCTGCAGATCTCCAAATTGTCTCATGACAGAAAAAGCTAAATTCGAAATTGACATTGTCTTCAAGCTTTATTTTGTTTTAAATTACACGTCCTCTCCACTTAGCCATCTCCAAATGCAATTCAAATCTGTCCCCTTCCTTTACTGACTTACATAGAATAAGACATACATTTACTTTTTTCTCCATTAGGTATGAAGGGTACTTGTGAGATGAATGGAAAAAGCATGAGCATGTTATGGTCTGAAGCCATGGCATAGATTTTCATGGTTATGCCACACAAGTTTTATTAATTTGTCTTATTTTCATAAAAATGTGATTAAATATATATATTTCCATCTACCATAAGGGGAAGAAGAAAAGTATGTTAGCCATGTAGTTGACTGCTCTCCCTGCATTGGGCAAACAGATCAGGAACGTGTAGTCAATCTACCTGGAGTCACAGACTCTTTCTTCAGAAAAAAATGCACAAATATACAAAGTTTTTCATTCCATAGATGGATCCACCAGATAGCAATTGACCTCAGAGTCAGAAACCCTAAAGAGCGAGGAAGGCAACATCTTCTCTTCATTTTTAAAAAGACCCATTATGTTCTCCTCTTACCGTGTGCATACTGTGTGCATGAAAGATCAATTTTGCACTAGTGTCTGACAGATGGGTGCTTGATCAAGACCAGTGGGTCCCAAATGCCATTCAAAGAGGATATCATTTTCCATATGCCTCAACATGTGAGAAAAAATCTGAGCACAACCAGAGGGTGTATGTTTGGTAGGGTAGACTTTTTATTCTTTCTCATCCTCTTCTTTTTCCCTTGTGAAAGAACAGGATGTTCTTAATTAATAAAATAACACCTGAAGCTATTCCATAGGAAGCTGACCAATATTGGCTAAAAGGGATTTTTTTTTTTTAAAGATCTTTTTTTATTTATTTGACAGGATAGAGACAGCCAGCTAGAGAGGGAACACAAGCAGGGGGAGTGGGAGAGGAAGAAGCAGGCTCATAGTGGAGGAGCCTGATGTGGGGCTCGATCCCATAACGCCGGGATCACACCCTGAGCCGAAGGCAGACGCTTAACCGCTGTGCCACCCAGGCGCCCCAAAAGGGATGGTTTTGATGCGTTTTATTTATTTTTTTCTGCAGATGCTCCGCTCTGAGGAATCTGAAAGACCTAAGGCCTCCTCGCTCAAAGCACAGTAAGGACTTAGCCTTGGAGCCAGAAGCAATGTTCAGAACCTTGGAGACCTAGTGAGGCTCACCTGGGGTGGAGCTGGAGCCTGGGAAAGGTGAGCAGAGGTGAAGAAGCACTGCGGAGTGTTTGGGGTGGTGAAGTGAGGAGTGAAGGGGAAGCAATATCAGAGAGAGGGGGCATATCACAAAGAAGTTCTTTATAAGCTGATAGCAACTTCAAAGGAGTAGCAAGAAAAAAGTTGTACACCATTATACCAACTCTCCATATATATGATTATCACATGGGAAGAGAGTTTCCTTTTGGGTAATGAACTAAACCAGCACACTATTCCAAACATTGCATTGTTGGTGAGATGGTGGCAACTTATTTCTTGAGGAAGACCAACCTTTATTCAGATAGAATGTATGCTTTCTTCCCTGGGAAAGCCTTACTATTAAAAAAAAAATCAGCTGAATTAAATGGTGCAGACTTGTAGCTGAACCTGGACCACATATCGAGTAGCTCTGAACTAGAAAACGTCTAAAGTAGCTGAAATAAAAAATACAGAACTTAGCTGGTCCTAGGTACTCGAGAACTGTGGGTTTTGGTATAGACATGACCAAGGTCAAGGACCATACCACACATGATCAGTCATAAAAATGCACAAAAACAGCATCAAGAATGCCCAGTCACAAAGGTGGGGTAGACTGTTAAGGGGGTAGACCCCACGTTCCTGAGGAACATGCACTTTGCCAAGAAGCACAACAGGAAGGGCCTGAAGAAGCTGCAGACCAACAACGCCAAGGCCACAAGTGCACGTGCTGAGGCTGTCCAGGCCCCTTGTCAAGCCCAATGAGTTCAAGCCGAAGATCCCAAAGGGTGGCAGCCACCAGTTCCAACAACTTGCCTACCTCACTCACCCCAAGCTTGAGACATCTTTTCATGCCACATTGCCAAGGGCCTCGGGCTCCGCCAGCCAAAGGCCTAGGGCAAGGCTCAGACCAAAGCCCAGGCTGCAGCTGCCACTCCGCCTTTGGGTCCCATGAAGGCTTCAGTGTAGAGGCCTCTGTTAGCCAATGTGGGGACAGAAGTACTGCTGTGACCCCCGACTTCTGCTGCATGGGGCTGGTGTCCTCCTGTGCTATTTGCACAAATAAACCTAAATCAGTAAAAAAATAAAAATGGAGAGCTTGGGCCCTGAAATTGGGTGAGTTGATTGAAATCCTATGAGTGCTCCTGGGCAAGTTACTTAATTTCTCACTTAATTTGATCATTGGGAATAATCACAGTGGCATCTGATTGGGTTGTGAACATCTGAAAGGAACAATTCCTTTGTGTGTTTTGGCAAGTAGTAAGCACTCAGTAAATGTTAGCTGCCAATATTATTTTTTACTTATTTATTCATGATATATGTATTAAATGCTATTTCTCTACATAACAACCCCACAGCCTAAGTTCTTTCCACTGCTGTGATTCTAGACCAAATGGACATATTGTGGGTGCGTCACTCTTAATACTTCTTCCACAGCATGCTGTGTGAGTGCAGAGGAAAGACTAGCATGAATGAATATTTCAAGTACAATGAAATGAAAATTTCCAATGTCTGTCAGCAGGAACCAGAGAGCACCAACTCCAACTGGCTCAAGCAATGGGAAACGTGTTGACTTACATAACTGGAAGTGCAGAGTAGGGTCAGCTTCAGGGAAAACTTCATCCTGGGTTCTGTGTCCATTTTTCCTGACAATCCTTGGACTCAGCCTTCCTCAAAACATTGGTGTCATCTCTAGAGTGGTAGAAAGATAATGACAGCTCAGATTTGACATTCTTCAGCCCAGCAGGTCCAGAGAAAGAAAGCAGTTTTACCAGAAAAACAAAAATGAACTTTCTCAGAGTTCCTGATTTCAATGTTTCCAGCATGAGTTTCATGCCCTCTTCCAAACGAATCACTAGCAGAGGAATCTGATTACTCTTAGGTCTGATCTACTTAGGAGAGATACTGAAGGAGAAAGCAGTGGTGTTTCCAATAGGTGTCATAAGAAAGCACAACAAAACCTTCCAGGAATTCCTAAAGGAAAAAAATAGATGCACATAGCCACACTACATACTAAATGTCAGAGCTTGAAAAGCATTTAGAGGTAATCTATTTAAATTCCTCAGCCTTTGGAAAAGGAACTCCAGACAAAATAAATAAAGTGAATTGTCCAAGGCTGCCCAGCCAAAGGTGGCCCAGTTGTGACTCTAATTTAGGCATTATTATTTCAAATCTATCGTGCTTTCAACACCAGCCTATTTTTCTGCCATCTTAACTAATAAAAACAAAAACAAAGCACGTAATTCTGATTATTTGCCCATTGCTTAGGGATTCCAGCAGCTGGTGGGAACCGTAACTTGGATTGAGGAGAAAGGTAACCGTTTATGTGCTGTAACTTGTTTACGATAACTTTTAGTTTCTTTGGAGAATATAGATTGTCTTTCAACAAGTCCCATCTTGTGTAGTTATTTTGCCCCTTATCAATAAAATCTTTTTTTTTAAAGATTTTATTTATTTATTTGACAGAGAGATAGAAGCAGGCTCATAGCGGAGGAGCCTGATGTGGGGCTCGATCCCATAACGCCAGGATCACGCCCTGAACCGAAGGCAGACGCTTAACCGCTGTGCCACCCAGGCACCCCTATCAATAAAATCTTAAAATGACATCCAATGTTCTTACAAAGAACTATAGCACCTGACGAGCATAGCTGTAGTAATTTGTGATGACTACTGTTCTGTCTCATAACCTCTTGTATCCTATTGAACCAGTTTTATCCTGGCAGATTCTTCGAGTTTCATTGTTTCATTGCACAGAATTTTAAGAATATTAGAAAGAAGTTTCTGATGTTGAAGTTTTGCTTAGTGCATTATTTCATCGTATTTGGGAGGGATCCCAAGGTGACTCTTAGTCTAGTGATCAACCTCATAAAGTGAAAGTTTTATCCTTAATTATTCTAAAAATAACCACATACGTTTAGTGGACATTTTAAAATCCGTATCTCTGGAACAATTTGGGGAAGGAAGCAATGCATGTGGGAAGCCTCACTGGTATTCCGTTTCAGGCCAGCAACTGAATCTTCAATGTAAATCTTTAACATCAAATTCTTAATGTAAAAAATCAGTCACTGGGCCAGCAGACCAAACTTGCGCATGTTTAAACCATAGAACTGAAAAATTCCTTTCTTCTTCTTTCAGTTCTTTTCAGTGAGTATTGTACCATTTCTAAATATTTGATGAAGGCAATAAAGTGGATTAGCCCTTCACACTTCAGTGACTTGTGGATTTACTCCCAGTTGGAATCATTTCTGTCCTAGGAATATCAAAATCAGTGACCTTTTATATGTCAATTTGTTTCTCCATCTGTCCCACATTGTAGATGTGAGGAATTGGACTGATGCTGTTGAACCATGCTTTCCTCCTTTTAGATGTCAATGTGTTGATTCCTGTATACTGAGCTTCTTTGGCAATTTTTCATATGTGCTATTTCCCTTCACTCAAGTAAGGATCTCTCACAACGAAGGTAAAGTCTAAGATTTGTAATTCATTCCTAGCTCACTCTCTTTCTTTTTTTAGTGCACATTTCTCATCGTTTCCTCTAATATTCTGGTTCTTTCACTAACTCAAATGAAATTATGTATTTTTTTTTCTAGCTCGGTAATTAATTCAGGTACAGCGTTATGCCTGGAAAAAATAATATTATAGGAAAATGTGTTTTAATTTTCTGAACTGTCAGTTTTTTTCGTATGGGGGGGTGGACCATGCAGCCTGTCTTAACCACAGTCTATGAAATAATGTTGTGTATTTGTCAATAATCAAAGTAGAAATTGAAGGGAACAGATGTACTTTTAATAATTTCTAAGATCATATCATTTACTTAAATTAAAGGGGATTTGAACCAAGTAGGTCATTAACTCAAGGCTTTGTTAATAAATCCTAATTTTATGTAATTAGTTTTGAGCCTTGTATTTTTGAATGGGTAGATGAGAAGAATGACTATCAGCCTATCAGTCTTTGTTTTCTGCATATTGTCCTTCCTGAACTTAACCCTGATTGTGGTATGTAATACAGGTTACTTTTTGCCACGTGTTTCAAAGACTGATGGCTATGTACACTGTACACCTTGAATTTGCACAGTATTATAGCTCAATGAAACTGGAAAGGAAGAAAAAGACTGATGGTTTACTGTTTGGATTTGAAGCCCTAGTTCTGAAAAATTAGATATCTCTGGATCCCAACCCTGGCTGTGCACTTCTTTCCTTTCTATCTAGTACTGGAGTTTTGGTTTCTTATCTGGATCACTTCCTTAGCCTCCATACCTTATACATAGTTCAAATGTAACCTTCGCAGATTATAACTCCTAATCTTCAGTCTCTAAACGTCATCGTGCAGACAGAAATTGTGTCGATCCATCTTGCCTTCCTTCCCTTGATTGTAAACCCGTTGTTGCCTGCGCATGTCCTGCCCCAACAATGAAATCTATCTACCATACTATAGCAGATGCAGATGCTATATACTATGCCGCTATCCTAATGCAAATGCTGATCAAAGTTTACCAGGGGCACAAACTGCTGGTACAGACATAAGACCAGCTCACCAGTGTGTTTTATTTGGCCAGAAGCATGTTTTAGAAAAAGCTGAATGTGTTCAGGCAGGACATGGACTTTCAGGTTTTGAGTAAGTCCTGCCACTCCAGTCGTCTTAAATCACACCATGTTTAAATAAATGGCTTGTTCCTGAAGGTATTTGAAATTGGGATTGTAAAGCCTGCCTTCTACCATCCACATGTTTTATGTCAACCCTGTTCTATTTGTATGTTTGTTTGGTTGCTTGGTTGGGTTTTTTTTTTTTTTTTTTTTCTTAATGAAAACTCATCCTTCCATTATTTCTAACCTGAAGCTTTCCTGATACTATTACTATTACTGTTTCCATACTCGACATGACATTATTTTATTCTTGGTGATAACGTAAAGGCAAACATCCGTGGTTGGATATAACGAACTCTGTTTCATCTTGTGTATATAAACAGCTTTAACACTAAAAATTGTGAGCATGATGAATTACTGTTTGCAACTCCAATGAATATGTTTCTGGATAGATTTAGAGTGACAAAAGCAAGAGCAGTCCTGTATGGCATAAATGTTCTTCCCATCCTTTAAAGAACAATGTGCAAATTATTCTTTGCTCTTTGATTATTTTGGTGTGTATATTAGAATTGGGTTTGGTTGCAAGTGATTAAAAAAAACAATAAAAATAACAGTACTTTGAACTGGACACCTGTTTATTTTGCTCTTACTTTAGGATCTGATAAGGTGGTCCAGGACTAGAATAGGAACCATAGGAGCTCAGGCTTTTTGCTGCTTCTTTCACTATTAGTATCCTTCTGCCTTATGATTCATGAGGCTGCTGTAGCTCCAGCCATCACGTTCACATTCCAGCCAACATGAGGGAAATTAGAACAAGAAAGGGCATGCCCCACCTTTAAGGACTCACAGCAGAAATTTTACACACATCTCCATTTCTTTCCCATTTCCAGGGTGCTATCACCTGGCCATAAGTAGCTATAAGAGAAGTTGAGAAAAAAACACACATGCCCAAATATACTCAACATATCTGAAGTCAAAGATGAAAAATCCTAATTTCTAGGTGTATTTTTTATTAATAATATCTATATTTATTATAAATGATAAATTTTTGCTATGGATTTTTTAAGTGCTAAAATATTTTACATTGAGTGCTTATGGTCATTTTAGTTTACTGAATTAATTTAATTTGTGATGGATTTACCTGTTGAATTTTTCCATGAGTAATGAATTTAAGAGCAGCAAATTAGCAATTTGGAGAAAAAGAGAAAGGAAGGCCCAACACACGTGCTTAACTTAAGGAATGTAATTAGGTGCTCACAGCTCACTAGACATCCTGGGATCCCATCAAGAGATGTTTCAGAGAGTAAAACAAAATGGGATAAAAAAACCAGTGTTGAGCCATCTGCAGAGCAGGGAGATGGCTGAAAGGTTACGGACCATCATCACGGAGCTGGTCAAGAAACCTAAAGGAAGGACATCTCTGCTGGAATATTTAAATTAGTAGCCCAATTCTGAGGTTAAAAAAGCAGCAGGCAGATGGTGAGAGCAGAGGGTATTCCCGTAAAACCTCAGCATGGTTTCTAGGAACCGCTGCTGTGGAGCCTTTTAAAATGCTTGCCAAAGAAAGAGAGGACCTCGCCCCATTGCTTGGGGCCTGTGGGCCTATAGGATGTTAGCTTTGGCAACAAAGGACACCACCTGCAGAATTTCCATTTCCCTCCAACAGCAGAGGAACTGGGGCCTGTGGCCACATGTATCTAACAAGAATCTGCAAGACTCCCCTCTAGCTGGAGACTTGGAAACTTCTGCAGAAAGCACTCAATTGTCCTTTCACATGAGGTCAAGGAGACAACTGTGACCTTTAGTCCTTGATGCCTCCCCAGCAGCCCTGGCATCTCTTTAGTGATATAAGTCATAGCTTTCACCCAATGAACAGCAATGCAGCCCAAGGTTTGGGCTTTACTTAGGGGCCACTGGACCAGTATCTTCTCCCTCAGAAGTTTACTCATTATCTATCTGAGGCATTATGGAATAATGGCTCTCAAAATTCACAATGAAATGGGCTGAGGCTACAAGCCCACATTCCCAAAAGAAGAATGAAAAAAAAAAAAAAAAGATGAAGGGATGGATGATATCAGGACAACCCACAAAACGCAAAAGTATCTATCTCTCTCTCTAAACCAGAAATGAGAGACTGAATATACAAACAATGGCCAGACCACATATAAAAAGAGAGTTCTGACACAGCCATCAGCAACCTACCCAGGAGACCAATGTCTTATGTGCAGTATAGGCATACCTCAAAGATATGGCAGGTTTGGTTTCATATCACCACAATAAAGCAAATATGGCAGTAAAGTGAGTCAAATTCATTTTTTGGCTTCCTAGTGCATATATAAGTTATGTTTACACAATACTGTGGTCTATTTAGTGTGCAATAATATTATGTCTAAAAGTTATATGCATACCTTACTTAAAAATACTTTATTGCAAAAAAATAAATCATCTGAGCTTCCAGTGAGCATAATCTTTTTGTTAGTGGAGGGTCTTAACTTCATGTTGCTGGCGCTGACTGATCACGATGGTGGTTGCTGAGGGTGGGCCAGCTAAGACAACAATGAAATTTGCCACGTTGATGAACTCTTCCTTTCATGAGCAATTTTTCTGTAGCGTGTGATGTTGCTTGATAACATTTTGCCCACAGTAGAACTTCTTTTAAAATTGGAGTCCATCCTCTCAAACCTGCCTCTGCTTTATCAACTAAGTCTTGTCATATTCTAAATCCTCTGTTGTCATTTCAACGGTCTTCATGGCATCTTTACCAGGAGTAGTTGCCATCCCAGGAAACCACTTTCTTTGCTCGTCCATAAGAAGCAATTGCTCATCTGTTCAAGTTTATCATGAGATAGCAGCAGTTCAGTCACATCTTTAGGCTCCATTTCTAATTCTAGTTCTCTTGCTGTTTCTACCACATCTGCAGTTACTTCCTCTATGAAAGTTTTAAACCCTTCAAAGTCATTCATGAGAGTGGGAAACAACTTCTTCCAAACTCCGCTCATGTGGACATTTTGACCTTTTCCCATGAGTTGCCAATGTTCTGAATATCATCTAGCGTGGTGAAATCTTTCCAGAAGGTTTTCAATTTACTTTGCCAGGATCCATCAGAGGAATCACAGTCTATGGCAGTTCTAGCCTTACAAGATGTATTTCTTAAACAATAAGACTTGAAAGTTGAAATCACTCCTTGATCCATTAACCACAGAATGGATGTTCTGTTAGCAGGCATAAAAACAACATTAATCTCATTGTACATCTCCGTCAAAACTCTTGGGTGACCAGATGCATTGTCAATGAGCAGGGATATTTTGAAAAGAATCTTTTTTTCCGAGCAGTAAGTCTCAACAGTGGGTTTAAAATATTCAGTAAACCATGATGTAAATAGATGTGCTGTCATCTAGGTTTTATTGTTCCATTTAGAGAGCACAGGCAGAGTAGGTTTAGCATAATTCTTAAGGTCCTAGGATTTTTGTGATGGTAAATGAGCATTGGCTTCAACTTAAAGTCACCAGCTGCATTAGCCCTTCATTAAGAGTCAACTTGTCCTTCGAAGGTTTGGAGGTAGGCATTGACTTCCCTCTAGCTATGCAAGTCTTCGATGGCATCTTCTTCCAGTGAAAGGCTGGTTGGGGCACGTTGAGAATTTGTTGTTTAGTGCAGCTGCCTTCATTAGCGACCTTAGCTAGATTGTCCGGATAATTTGCTGAAGCTTCTGCATCAGCACTTACATCACCTTACACTTTGATGTTATGGAGACGGCTTCTTGCTTTAAACCTCATGACCCCACCTCTGCTAGCTTCAGGCTCTTCTCTGCAGCTTCCTCACCTCTATTAGCCATCACAGAATTGGAATGAGTTAGGGCTTTGCTCTGGACTAGGCTTTGGCATAAGGGGATATTGTGGTTGCTGTGATCTTCTATCCGGACCACTAAAACTTTCTCTGTATCAATAATAGGGCTGTGCTGCTTTCTTATTATTCATGTTCTCCCCGGAGTAGCACTTTTAATGTCCTTCAAGAACTTTACCTTTGCATTCACAACTTGGCTAACTGTTTCATGCTAGAGGCCTAGATTGTGACCTCTTTCAGCCTTTATATGTCTTCCTCAGTAAGCTTAATCATTTCTAGCTTTTGATTTAAAGTGAAGGATGGGTGACTTTTCCTTTCATTTAAACACTTAGGGGCCACTACAGTGCTATTAATCGTCCTAAGTTCAATTTTTGTTGTGTCTCAGGAAATAGGGAGGGAAACAAGAACAGTAGTTGGTGGAACAGACAGACCACGCACATTTATAGATTGAATTTTATCTTATATGGGTGTGGTCCTTGGTGCCCCCAAATGATTACAATGGTAACGTCAAAGATCATGGATCACAGATCATCATAACAAATATAATAATAATGAAAGAGTGAGAATTACCAAAATGTGACACAGAGACATAAAGTGAACACATGCTGTGGAAGAATGGTGCCCAAAGACTTAGTCGGTGCATGGCCGCCACATACCTTTAATTTGTAAAAAATCGAATACCTGCCAAATGCAATAAAATGAGGGCTGCCTGTAACCAGTCCAGGAAGCCAGCCTGCTGTATGTCAAACTTGCAGGAAACTTGATTGCTATCTTTTTTTCTTTTTAAGATTATTTATTTATTTATTTGAGAGAGAGAGAGAGAGCACAAACAGGGGAAACTGCAGAGGGAGAGGGAGAAACAGGCTCCCCACTAAGTGGGGAACCCAAGCAGGTCTCAATCCCAGGATCCTGAGAACATATCTTAGCAGAAGGCAGACACTTAACCTACAGAGCCACCCAGATGCCCCCCTCCCCCTTTGATTGCTGCCTTGAGTAATAATCCAGAACACAAAGCAATGATTTTAACAATCAGCCCTAAATGGTCAGGACTTAAATAACAATAGCTTCTTTAATTTTTGTCCCCACCTCCAATTTAAGACTAACAAAGGAAAACCAAATATGCACCCCTAACAAATCACATAGGCTGTACCACTTTGTTAGCCTACCACTTCCTTATGCCAACACCTCCAAACAGGGCACACCTGCTAGCTTCCCTTTATTCCACAATAAAGCTACCCTCCAAAAAATAAAATAAAATAAAGCTGTCCCCCTCCTCTGCCTGCTTTGGGTCTCTTTGTGGCTGACTCTCTCATTATAGCAACTTTAGAATAAGTGGACTTTTCTAGTTCTTATTTGGTTGGTCTTCGTTTATTTTCACAGAAACTATTGTTAAATAATAAAAATTCAACCGACTACATTTTAAAGATCTAACTTTATTAATCAATGCATGTATCAGACAGCATCCCATCTAGTAATCAAATAAAGGGGAGCTCCAAAGGGCTACAGAGAAGAAAAGATTGTTAAAGGGAGAAAAGGAGTGGGGAAAAAAGGAAATTATTAGCAAAGAATCCATTGTTTGGGCAAAGGCATCCTCCTAAGGGAAATGGAAGGGATCTATCAGCAAATTTCCTGTACTGACCAGGAAATTCCTGTGTTGACTGGTTAAAGGTTCCATTTCTGGGGGGTTCTAACTGCAGTTAAATTAGGTATTAAGTCTTGGTTTACTGACTTGGGGCCTTAACCTAAATGACACCATTTCGGGTTTGTGGTTTTCTTTTTAACAATTCCCCTCTCTTGATCAGACTCTCACCTTAACTGAGAGATGTGATCAAAATTCAAGGCATTAGAGCTACTCTCAGCTATGCTCAGCAGTTTTGCAGCTCTTTTTGCTCCTCTGTGTGGTAGTCACAGATCATGAAGTGTTTGCTTAATCTCTGTGATAATCACAGGTTACGACGTCAGGTGCACATAGTTTGAGTTGGTGTTTTGTTGTTGTTGCTGCTGCTGTTGTTGTTTTTCTGGGATGTTCTGGTGTAAGAAAGGTCATTTACTTGGTGGTTAGTGGCTGCAAGATGCATTTAAAGTTTTTGAGAGGCTGTAATGCACCAGGGGGATTATCATGGTTACTATAAACAGGATAATTTTCAGTGTTTGGAATGCACTGTGTAGCCATGATCTCCAACACCCAAACCAATCAAATCAAATGAGTCAAAGAAAGACCCTGCTGAAGGAGTCACCATTTTTCAAGATGGGGGAGGGGGAAAGGGAAAGGAAGAGAATATTTTTTTTCGT
This sequence comes from Ursus arctos, assembly GCF_023065955.2. Classification (NCBI taxonomy): domain Eukaryota; kingdom Metazoa; phylum Chordata; class Mammalia; order Carnivora; family Ursidae; genus Ursus; species Ursus arctos. Next base: position 10,877,789 of record NW_026622997.1, on the reverse strand, counting down.
ATTTTGTTTGTTTATTTATTTATTTGCTTATTTATTTATTTATTTTGGTGGGGGAGAGGAGCAGATGGGGAAGGAGAGGGAGGGGGAAAGAATCTCAAGCAGACTCCGTGCTCAGCATGGAGCCCAATGCAGAGCTCGATCTCACACCCCTGAGATCATGACCTGAGCCGAAACCAAGAGTCAAACACTTAACCCAGGTGCCCTGGGAGAGAATCTTTTTTTTTTTTTTTTAAGATTTTATTTATTTATTTGACAGAGACAACCAGCGAGAGAGGGAACACAAACAGGGGGAGTGGGAGAGGAAGAAGCAGGCTCCTAGCGGAGGAGCCTGATGTGGGGCTCGATCCCAGAACGCTGGGATCACGCCCTGAGCCGAAGGCAGACGCTTAATGACTGCGCCACCCAGGCGCCCCCCTGGGAGAGAGTCTTAAGCAGGCTCCACACCCAGTGTGTGCCATGTGTGGGGCTTGATTTCATGACCCTGAGATCATGACCTGAGCCAAAATCAAGAATCTGGTACTTAACTGACTGAGCTACCCAGGAGCCCCATGGAGACATCTTTTTAAGCCAAGTGGCTTGCTTGGTGATCTTATGCAATTGAGTTTTAACTTGCCCAGAAGTGTTAATCCAGGTATAGCAGGTGGTATTGGCCACAGCAGACACCTCTTTACTCAACTTAAAGATCATCGACGACTATCTTATTATCAAGAACAATTCTGGCCAGAGTGTCTAAGGATCTTTGTGGGACAGCTATTGCTTTAGCAGTAGATTCTGCAATAATTTCAAGAATTAAAGAAAAGTTCCTGATCAAAGCATCATTTACATTTATTCCTAACCAGGGAAGTAGGAATTTACCAAAAGGAGTGAATCCCAAATCATGAAAGCTTTCTGGTAGGTCCTTTCTAAATCAATGATGTAAACTTAGGGGAGTTGACCAAAGAAATGTCTTTTCTTTTCATTTTAAGTAGGCTCCACACCCAGCCTGGATCCCAAATGGGGTTTGAACTCACAAACCTCAGATCAACACCTAAGCTGAAATCAAGAGGAGGTCGTTTAACCAACTGAGCCATCCAGGTGCCCCGAGATGTCTTATTTTTATATGAAAAGTTAAAGGCACGATTAGATTTTCTCCTAGCCTGAAATAAAAGGTTGCTCTAAATTCCAGAGGTTATCCTCCTTAGCCTGGGAGATAGAGACGAGGGTGTTATCTTTCCAGGCCAATGCCAAAGTAAAGGAAAGGAAAAGGAGAAAATTTTCATGTTTAGTTAATGTATGAAGTCTTGATCTGTTGTCTTGGGAGGAAGCAGTCTACTTTGATGTAAGCTGCTTCTCTTTTTACCAATTTGATTCAGAGATCTCCAGTATTTATAGAGGACTAAGTGTCAGGCTGGGATTACCTAAGCTGTGTGATGTATACCCAAGGCTCAATGCCTTCTAGTCTTGCAGAAGTATTAGTCATTAGGGGTACTTGGTAAGGTTCCTTTCAACTGAGCTTGAGGGCTGTCTTCCTCTGATGACATTCCCACAATACCCAGTCATAGACACTACACTGTGACCACCAGGATCCTTTGAATTTGTATCTGGGGATACAAATTAGCCTGTTGATGGTAGGCCTGTTGATGGTAGGCTTGAGCATAAGACAATAGAGACTTATAGTAGCTGGTTAGACCACCACCAGACAACAAAAGATCAGCAGATGGCTATATACTGGTAGAATTCCAAAAAATCTGCAAGGTTTTTGTTAAGGCTCATGTTATTTGCCCAGTGAAATGGGTGTCCTATTCACCAGAGATTATCAAAGGTATACCCCAAGTGGGAAAAACATTTTTAACATTTTTTTTTCCATTGTGAGGGCACTATCCTTATGGCAGGAAAAGGCTTTAACCCATCAGGAAAACATATGAAAAATAACAAAAATATATTGATAACCCTTCTTTCTAGATATGTCTCCTAAGGCAATGGAAACAAAAGCAAAAATTAAGTATTGGGACTTCATTAAAACAAGAAGCTTCTTCGTAGCAAAGGAAAAAATCAACAAAACTAAAAGGCAACCTATGGAATTGGGAGAAGATATTTTCAAATGACATATCTGATGGAGAGTTAGTATCCAAGATAGATAAAGAACTTCAAAAATTCAATATCCCAAAAATGAATCCAATTTAAAAATGGGCAGAATGCATGAATAGACATTTTTCCAAAGAAGACATACAGATGGTTAACAGACACAGGAACAGGTGCTCAACATCACGAAACATCAGGGAAATACAACTCAAAAGCACAATGAGATCTCACCTCACACGTGTCAGAATGGCTAAAATCAACAACACAAGAAACCACAAGTGCTGGCGATGATGTGCTGGTGCAGTCACTCTGCCAAACAGTATGGGGTTTCCTTAGAAAGTTAAAAATAGAGCTACCCTATGACCCAGCAATTGCGCTACTGGGTATTTATCCAAAGAATACGAAAGTGTTAATTCAAAAGAATACATGCACCCCAATGTTTAGTGCAACATTATCTACAATAGCCAAATAATGGAAACAGCCCACGTGTCCATCAACTGATGAATGCATAAGGAAAAAAACAAACAACAACAACAACAACTATATATATACATATATATATACATATATAGTTGTTGTTTGTTTTGAGATATATATATATATATATATATATATATATATATATATATATATATATATATATATATCAGCCATAAAAGAATGAACTCTTGCCATCTGCAATGGCATGGATGGAACTAGAGGGTATTATGCTAAGTGAAGTAAGTCAGTCAGAGAAAGACAGAAACTATATGATTTCATTCATATGTGGAATTTAAGAAACAAAACAAACAAGCAAAGGGGAAAAAAGACAGATAGAGAGATGAACCAAGAAACAGACTCTTCCTTTCTTTTTTTAAGATTTTATTTATTTATTTGACACAGAGAGAGAGACAGAGAGAGCACAAGCAGGAGGAGCTGCAGAGGGAGAGGGAGAAGCAGGCTCCCTTCTAAGCAGGGGGCCCTATGTGGGGCTCTATCCCAGGACCCCCAACCCAGGACCCTAGGATCATGACCTGAGTTAAAAGCAGATGCTTAACTGACTGAACCATCCTGGCTCCCCAAGTAACAGACTCTGAACTATAGAGAACAAACTGATGGTTACCAGGCAGGAGGTGGGAGGGGGGATGGGTTAAATATGTGATGGGAGGGCACTTGTTGCGATGAGCACCAGGTGATGTATGGAAGTGTTGAATCACTATATTGTACACCTGAAACTAATATCACACTGTATATTAACTGGAATTTGAATAAAAACTTAAAAAAATATATTGATAACTCATGCTGACTGGGAGTTGAAGGACGTCCAGCTGCAGGAGTTCAAAGGGTCCAGAGGGAGAAGGTGTGAAGCCTCTGGGGACAAAAACAATTTTTCCAGGATTATGGACCTAACAGGTTAGACATTGATAGTACACTATTTTTGCAATATTATGGATGTCTCCCCACCAATGTTATTTATAAGCTGAGTTATCTTAAATGCACTGTGGTGGGTGAAGGAAGGTAAAAACTTAAAAATGGGGGATGCCTGGGTGGTGCAGTTGTTAAGCGTCTGCCTTTGGCTCAGGGCCTGATCCCAGCGTTCTGGGATCGAGCCCCACATCAGGCTCCTCTGCTAGGAGCCTGCTTCTTCCTCTCCCACTCCCCCTGCTTGTGTTCCCTCTCTCGCTGGCTGTCTCTGTCTGTCAAATAAATAAATAAATAATCTTAAAAAAAAAAAATGGGACTTACCAGGAAGCTGGGAAGAACCAAGTAGCCATTTTGGGCTTCCCATAGCCAGGACTATTCGTTAAATTTTCAACTATTGTTTGCCCATCTTAATTTCTCTGATTCAGGAGCAGACTGTTACCATGTTACAAGGGACATCAGGATAGCAAAATCCTGTCAATGCGGGGCCATTTTTTTGCAAAATCAGAATAGTCTTTATCCATATGTGCCACAATCGTACAATACAATATGAAGAAAACATAGTATTACTTCTTATTTGATAATACTTTCCATGTAATTAACATATCAAATAAGCCTAATTAGTTTAACAAATCCTTTGGAATGTTCCAGGTCAAAATTCCTTTCCAAAGTTTCCTTTTTCACAAACCTTCTACAACTTTACTTCTCTCTTTCTTTCCTCCTCTTTCTTTCCTTCTCTCCCTTCCTTCCTTCCTTCCTTCCTTCCTTCCTTCCTTCCTTCCTTCCTTCCTTCCTTCTTTCTTTCTTTTCTCAGATTTTGTCCTGACTTCTTTTCCATCTTTAAATAACTGGCCTCACTTTAGGACAAAATTACTTTATTTTCCCTCAAAAAATTTATTTCCATTTCTCATACTATTTCTTACCAAAACACACATCTTACATCCCTTGCATACAGAGTTGTTTCTCTTATTATTTCCAGTAGTCTTAATTACAGAATTTACTAGAATTCTTAACTCTTAGAAACCTTAATTTCTTGTGAAAAATAATAAGTAAGCTATTGTGAACTGTCTGTTACACCAGCACTCTTTAGCTTGGCAAATTTATGGACACATTCCATAAGTTCTAAAAACTATGAAGGGCAATCTTTTAATAAAGCACAAAACATGTTTACTAACAGATGCAAATTTATCTTCAGTTTTCTATAATAAGAAAGGCAAAAGTAGATAAACCCATGTTCAGTAATTAATGTTTCAGTATTTTATCTTATTTGGAAATGATCTTAATACTGAATAAATTTAACTTAATTTATCATTTAACCTAACTCAGCAAAACCGTAAGGTTTTAGGTTACCAAATAGATTGGGGAGACAAAAATTTACCTAAAATTTTTAAAATTATTTACACCTATTTAATTTACTTGTTCTTAACGATTATTCTTATGTTACCCACTAAAAACTTTATAAAACATCAAAGTTAATCTCCCAAGCTTTAAAAATAAATAAATAGATAAATAAATAAATAAATAAATAAATAAATAAATAAATAAATAAATAAAAAAGCTTGTGACAGAGATCACATCAACTTACTTTACTTTAGGAAGCCTAAGTGGGATAAAAGTTTAAACTTTAATGCTAATAACTCTGGAGACACGTCTATGTAAATTAAACCAACAATCAAACATTCTCCCAGATTACCTGAACTTGAAAAACAATTGAGTTAGTTTCTATCTTTGTAAGAGTTTTAGAATGCTCACTCCTTACAAGTGCTTCTCTTTAAACCAACTGAACAAATTAATTTCGGCAATACCACCCAGAGGCAGAACAATATCTCACACTGATAACATACACATAAACACAAAGATGGGAAGACCTTATTATAGTTGCCAATATTTGTGGAGAAGATTTTTAAGATCTTTATTTGTTCCTGAAATTAATCTCAAGGAGAAAGTGCTAGAGCTTGGGCATAGGGGCCCTTTGAACAGTTTGCATTTTAAAAAGGTTTCTATCCTTTTTTTTTCTCCTTTCAGTCTTAGGTGATTGTGAGTCAGGTTTACATTTTTTTTTTTTATTATGTTATGTTAGTCACCATACAGTATTTCATTAGTTTTTCATGTAGTGTGACATGATTCATTGTTTGTGTATAACACCCAGTGCTCCGAGCAATTTGTGCCCTCCTTAACACCCATCACCAGGCTAACCCATCCCTCCACCTCCCTCCCCTCTGAAACCCTCAGTTTGTTTCCTGGAGTCCATAGTCTTTCATGGTTTGTCTCCCCCTCTGATTTCCTCCTCTTCATTTTTCTCTTCCTTCTCTTAATGTCCTCCATGCTATCCCTTATGCTCCACATGTAGGTGAAACCATATGATAATTGTCTTTCTCTGCTTGACTTTTTTCACTTAGCATAATCCCCTCCTATTCCATCCATGTCGATGCAAATGGTGGGTATTCATCCTTTCTGATGGCTGAGTAATATTCCATTGTATATATGGACCACATCTTCTTTATCCATTTGTCTGTTGAAGGACATCTTGGCTTCTTCCACAGTTTGGTTATTGTGGATGTTGCTGCTATGAACACTGGGGTGCATGTGGCCCTTCTTTTCACTACATCTGTATCTTTGGGGTAAATACCCAATAGTGCAATTGCTGGGTCTTAGGGTAGCTCTATTTTTAACTGTTTGAGGAACCTCCATACTGTTTTCCAAAGTGGCTGTACCAACTTGCATTCCCACCAGCAGTGGGAGTAAGTGTAAGAGGGTTCCCCTGTCTCCACATCCTCTCCAACATTTGTTGTTTCCTGCCTTGTTAATTTTTGCCATTCTAACTGGTGTAAGGTGGTATCTCAATGTGGTTTTGATTCGAATTTCCCTGATGGCTAATGGTGTTGCACATTTTTTCATGTGTCTGTTAGCCATTTGTATGTCTTCTTTGGTGAAGTGTCTGTTCATGTCTTCTGCCCATTTTTTGACTGGAGTATTTGTTTTTTGGGTGTTGAGTTTGAGAAGTTCTTTATAGATATTAGATACCATCCCTTTATCTGTAATGTCATTTGCAAATATCTTCTCCCATTCTGTGGGTTGCCTCTTTTGTTGACTATTTCATTTGCTATGCAGAAGCTTTTCATCAGAAATCAGACAACAAAAAGAAATAAAAGGTATTCAAATTGGCAAAGAAGAAGTCAAAATCTCTCTCTTCACAGATGATGTGATACTTTATGTGGAAAACTCAGAAGACTCCACCCCCAAATTACTAGAACTCAGTAATGTGGCAGGATAGACAATCGATGCACAGAAATCAGTTGCTTTTCTATACACTAACAATGTAACTGTAGAAAGAGAAATTAGGGAATTGATTCCATTTACAATAGCACCAAAAAGCATAAGATACCTTGGAATAGACCCAACCAAAAACATAAAAGATCTATACTCTAGAAACTACAGAACACTTATGAAAGAAGTTGAAGAAGACACAAAAAGATAGAAAAATGTTCCATGTTCATGGATTGGAAGAATGAACATTGTTAAAATGCCTATGCTTCCCAGAGCAATCTATACTTTCAACGCCATCCCGATCAAAATACCAATAGCATTTTTCAAAGAGCTGGAACAAACAATCCTAAAATTTGTATGGAACCAGAGAAGACCCCGAATCGCCAAGGACATGTTGAAAAAGAAAAGCAAAGCTGGGGGCATCACATTGCCTGATTTCAAGCTGTATTACAAAGCTGTGATCACCAAGACAGCATGGTACTGGCACAAAAACAGATGCATAGATCAAGGGAACAGAATAGAGACTCCAGAAATGGACCCTCAACTCTATGGTCAACTAATCTTTGACAAAACAGGAAAAAATATCCAATGGAAAAAAGACAGTCTCTTCAATAAATGGTGCTGGGAAAATCGGACAGCTTCATACAGAAGAATGAAACTCAACCACTCTCTTACACCATACACAAAGATAAACTCTTAATGGATAAAAAACTTCAATGTGACAGGAATCCATCAAAATCCTAGAGAACATAGGCAGTAACCTCTTCGACATCAGCCATAGCAACTTCTTTCAAGACACGTCCCCAAAGGCAAGGGAAACAAAAGCAAAAATGAACTTTTGGGACTTCATCATGTTTACATTTTAAAGACACGATAAGATACATGACTTTAAGGGGCAGAGAAAGTCCTTCCAAAACGGTTTCCTAGAGCCAATAATTTACAAGTCATTTGAGATAAATAGGGAAAGTTTCGGGATTGGTAAAGGAATAGGTGATCTTTGAACTGTCTCTAGAGCTCCGTATTTAGTTTTGTAGAGATTTGTAAGATAAGGACAGTTGCTTTTAATTCCCGAAAGAATTGGGTTGTAACTTAAATGACATCACAGGTTAAGTTACCTATGCAACTACATTATTCAATTGCCTTTTTCCCTCTGAGTACATAGTTCTAATTTTAAGTATTTCTGGCAGTATTGAATAACACCCCATCTGGTGTAAGAGGGGTCCTTGAAGAGGGTGCAAAGGGTATAATCTCCAAATCCAGGGTCACTTGCAGTGATAGCCAAAAGAAAGAACCAACAACCTGCACATCCCAGGCAGGTAGAAAGCCAAGCCCAGTTACACAATCAAGACAAACAAGAAGACAATAGCTATCTCTGGGAGACGAAGGATCTATAACCATGGGGTCTGGATTTGAAAAGGAAAGGGCAATGTTAAATTTTATTTTCCTCTCTCCACTGGGCACTACAGACAGAGATTTGGAAGCGCTGATTCTGGTAAGATTTTTCACTCTTTGCTTGCTTCTGCCAGTTTCTCCAGGATCTCTTCTGGAGGCTCTGGTATTTGCCAAGTTCCCCTTGGCTGTTTAAGAGAATCGCATAGCAGTTTCCCGGAAAATCCCTCTCTTTCTACAACTCTGGGAGGGGCCCATATGGGAGTCCTCTTTTAAAGGTAGATATGGGGGGTATCTGTAAGGCCATTAACTTGGCAGACTTTGATTTGCAGTTGTGTAGTCTTTTCAGAGTGGAAAAATAATTGAGACAGAGGATCAGCAGAATGAGTACTCAAGGAAAAGGGAACAGTAGGAGGTATGCCAGCCTTATAGTCTTCTGGTTTTGGTACCTTTTACATCTTTAATTTTTTGTTAGCCTTTTGCAGGAAAACTACTTTGAAACTTTGAAACCTTTTGGAAGCTTCAGCTTGCCAATTAAAACAGGTATCCCATTCTGTTTAATTTGGGAATTCTTGCTTTCAAGTGCGTTTCTTAAGTGATCTTATCTAATTGGAACATTCCCTATAATGGCCACCTGTATTGCTAGGTTGTAATTCTCCTGAGGGCTGGCAGCGGTTTGGTAGGACCTTGGCCACAAATAGAGTGAACCCACATGTCTTTCCAGCTATAACTAGCCACAAATGGGGTGTAACTCACATTTCTGTCTGGCCTCATTTTGGGGCCCCCAACCTGGTAGTTACCAAGCCAAGTTCCTTAGGACACAAAACAAGCTTAGTAGGGTTTGTGCTGGTTTTGTTAGAACTGTATAACTTCTGAGACTGTATATATTCTTTAGACATAAAATAAGCAGGTGTGCAATAAGATGGCTTGCTTGACTCTAGAGTTTAAGGATCCCATTAGCTAAGACTTTGAGTTTCTAAGAGCTGAACTAATACCTAAAAGGGAAATGCCACAGGGTAGGGGACGGTGCATGTTTTATAGTGAACTCCATTGCACGGAAGCTTTCTTGAGGTTGGTGGTGACCTAGTGTCAATCTAACCTTGACACTTGAGGTAGCAAGCACTCTAATATCCTTTAAATATTCTACCCATGCCCACAATTTTTCATGGCTTTTTGGCCTCTGAGATCCTCCCAGCAATAGTCTATACAAAACAAGACAAATGAACAAGTGTACTTTCATGTATCGGCAATAACCAAGCAATGTTACTGCACTCTGGCCACAGGAAGGGTCTGCATATACCACCACCAATTCCCGTGGAAACTTGCTGAGGTTTTCCACCTGGGGAATTGTGGTCTGAAAAGCTAGGGGCTTGGCTCTGGGCAGACCCTTCTGCCAGCTCGGTTGGGCTCTGGGAAAAACTTCCAGTTTGAGTGGACTTGGGGCAAACACACCAGCTCTATTGGGCTCCAGACATAACCGTCTGTCAACTCCACTAACCTGCCCTATTAAGGAAAGCTGATTAAATTGGGACCTTGAATGCAAAAAGAGCAGAGCTCAGAACCTAGAGGAACTCACCCACAACCCTCAGAAATGGCGAGAGAGGCAGTGAACTCAAAGGGTTCAGGAGTACCCTGCCTGTGTTTCTTGTTGTCCCCAAATGCTGTTGGAAGTTCACTTTGAATCCCGTTGCTGCCACCAAATCTGTTAAATAACACAAATTCAACCAAGTAAATTTTAAAGATCTAGTTGGCCTTATTAATCAATTCATGAATCTAGCATCATCCCAACTAGCAAATAAGTAGAGGGGACCTCTAAAGGGCTACAGAAAAGGAAAGGTTTTTATAGGTAGAGAGGGAGTGGAAAAAAGGAAATTATTAGCAAAGAATCCATTGTTTTAGGCAAGGTCTCCCTCCTAAGGGGAGAAAAGGGTCTATCAGTAAATTTCCTATGCTGCCCAGAAAATTCCCATGTTAGCTGGTTAAAGGTTCCATTTCGGGGGTGTGGGGGTGAGATTGCAGTCAGGTTAGGTATTAAGTCTTGGTTTACTGGCTTGGGCCCTTAATCTAAGTCACGCCATTTTGGGTTTGTGGTCTTCTTTTTAACACTATGTACTCTTCAAAACTAATCTCATTAGCTCTCAGTGCAAACTCCCAATTAAAAAATCACCTTTATTATCACTAAATATCATTAAAAAAAAAGGTTTATTTATTTATTTGAGAGAAGAGGGCAGAGAGAATCCTTAAGAAGACTCCCTGCTGAGCTGCAAGCCCAACACAGGGCTAGATCTCACAACCCATGGGATCATGACCCATGAGATCATGACCTGAGCCGAAACCAAGAGTCAGATGCTCAAAGAACTAAGCCACCCAGAAGCCCCAAACACCACTTTCATTTTTCTCTCCCAGAGAGACTTCTCCTTTCTCCACCTATCCACATCATGCCCTTTCTTCAAAACCCTGCCACCTCCCAACTCCTACCACAGGCTAGTGGAAACTAACTAGTTTGATGGTTTTGGTCCACCCTGTTTCCATCACTTCCTGAAGGTCCTTGGCATTCTCTCTCTCTGGTGTGCATTTGGGAACTTGGATTATTTTGTCCTGCATTATGTATTGTCTCATTATCTAATTTAAATATTTGACTGTCTTCCCACAAAACCTTACAAATTCATTAAGGGGTCTCTCACAGCAGGGCTATTCAAAGTAGGGTCCACAGACCACATCAGCCTCCCTTGGTATTTTTTAGAAATGCAAATGAATTGGAACCTGCCCCAGACCTATCAAATCAGAAGCTCTCCAGATCATTCTCCTGCACCAGCATTTGAGGGGCACTGCCCTACAGCCTATGGCACTGTTCTTAGGTCATAGGAAGAATTTAAAGAATACTTACAGAATGGAATTGATTGCTTCCCTTTGAATGAACCAAAGCTTCTAATGGAGGCACTGCCTTCCGCCTTCCAGAACTGAACAATGCCGCTGAACGATACCTCTTTGTCCTGAGAACACAGGGCAAAACACACATTAAAAGGCAGCTCCTCCCCACACATTTGGCTTTCACACACTTGAGACACTTCCAGGAGCAGAGGTTTTTATGGTCTGTGATGAGTGAGTTAAATACTAGCAAATTCAGACTTAACAGTGGTGCTGAAGCTGCCTCCTAGATGGGAAGTTTTGCAGAAGAAAGGAGGCTAATGACCATGGAGAGTGCGATTTCTAACCAGGGGCCAGATCAAAAGCCAGACACTCCAGCGAATGAAGTCTCGGGAGCTTGGAGCAGCCAGCGCACAAGACAGGGGATCTCTTCCACACAAATCCAAGGTACCCTTGCATGTGAAGCGGTCAGGAAACCGGGAAAATTACCATCAAGTCAAAATTGCCAAAAATGAAATCTTATTCTTTCTCTGCAAACATCACTCCTAATGCAAACTCTAGACTTCGTAAAAAGTTGAAACCGATGGGAGAAGTCAAGGATGTGAAACTGCATTTCAGGGGACTCTTGCGTACGGTCTGCCAGGGCATGTAGCTATAATCACGACTGGAAGAAAACCAGTGGCAGGAGTCAGATCTTGTATACCTCTGGTAGCTTTGCTTTAAGGAAGAAAGGCCAGATGACCACTTTTTTTCTTCTTGGTTTTCTAAAAGTATATGAAATCGATAAGAAAAAGAATATCTGAAATTAGAGAAAGAGATTGTAGTCCTGGCCTTGCATGGAGACACTGGGCAACAAGCAACTCCCCAGGCCTCTCTTCTCATTTTTATAGGATAGTGTTTTCTAAATAGTCTATGAGGTCCTTTCATAATGGAGGTGCAAAGGGGGACCAGGAATGGGCCATGAGAGCCACTAGCTGGCTGTACTAAAGGATCCAGAGACAATCTAATACAAAATCAGGACTGCTGCTCTGAAGGGGTATGAAGATGCCCCTCGGGCCCCACGGGTCTCATATCATACACATCTAACCATACGAGCGTATTCCCATGAAGAACAGGCTTCCTTTGAAACAGACATTGCTTCTACTACACAGATTTCACACTCTCTCATTAAGAATCACACTACAGGGTCCCCCGGGTGGCTCAGTCAGTTAAGCATCTGCCTTCAGCTCAGGTCATGATCCTAGGGTCCTGGGATCGAGCCCTGCATCGTTGGGCTCCTTGCTCAGTGGAGAGTCTGCTTCTCCCTCTTCCTCTGCCCCTCCCCCAGCTCATGCTCGCTCGCTCTCTCTCTCAAATAAATAAATAAAATCTTTTTAAAAAATCAAACTGAAATTAGAAGATAGAGTCTGAGGTTTGTTGTTGGCAATGCTCTGTACATAATGCCATTGATGGGAAAAAATGATAATAAAAAGAAAATATATTAATAGCCAATAATTCCTCCATCCCACCGCCAAGAGAAAAACGTGATTAACATTCCACACAGCGATGTGAGCTTGCCTGCAGATGGGAAGTCTGGTAAATATAAAGCCACCTTAAAATGTGGGTCTTATCATGGAACCATCTCAGCAATTAGACACGACGCACAGAATAAAGAACTAAAAGCCAATTACGGGTCCCCCGGGTCCTAGAGAGATTTCATAAAAAATTCATGCAGAGTAAAATAGAAACCATCTGAACTACAGCTGATGAACACGTGTGATGCACTTTGATTGCCAATCCCAGCCACAGAAGCATTTTCCGTTATCATTTGTTAGACTGGAAAGTTCTGTCATATTTCCTGCCTGTGCCGGAAGGCATCGTTAGCTTAGAGAAGAAGCAGTGAGGGTTGGAGCAAGGATCATAATGGTTGATGTACTGGGTGGTTCTAACCTGCTCTGGGGAACCAAGGTGGTCCAGAATACAATGAACATGATTTCTTAAAGCTGAGCCATGGGAAAGAGCTCTCAAGGGTGGGAGCATCAGGGTTGAAGTGTCCAGGATGGATAATATATGTTGCTCTTTTCCTTCATTGATGAGTATAGGGGCTGACTGTAAGCCCTTGAGGAAAAGGCCAATCTCTCTTGCTCGCCACTGAATCCCCTACAGCAACTCGCGGAATCCCTGGCCCATTCAGACGTCCAATAAAAGCCATAGTGTATTGTAGTGTGTTGAATGACAAGGGTGGGCAGAGGTGTGACCAGCTCGGGTCCATGGGCATTCTAAGCAATAGAGATTGACTAGAGGCCAAATGGGAGTTCAATGAGGCTTTAGGGAGACAGCACAGAGCAAACTGTCCTTCAGGCTGGCTCTCAGAACACAGGCTGGGAAAGTTTTTAAAGGGACCGAAGTGGGAAAGAAGTCACGTTTAAGGGTGCGGAGGTGGCGATTTCTTGGAGCCTTGTGCACTTAAAGGTCATGTTTCTTTGCATTGCATGTCTCATTATCATGTTAAATCTCCACGTCTGGGCATGATTTTTAATATAATGAGGGAGAAAGTTGGTGAAAGGTCCGTGCTGGGGTCCCCCTTGGTGCAGACTTGGTTTGGTTCCATTTTCGCCAGTCTTTCTAGTGGAGTCCTTCCTTCAGGTAAGCATTCCACTTCTGCATTTCTGCAGGAAATGTTACTCAAGAGGCATAGAGTTTCAGTTATCAGCAAACTCTACACTTTGTGGTCAAGGTTGAGGGAACCCAAGTCTAGTCCCTGCAGTGTCTCAGAGGCACCCCACCCACAGGTTGGCATCCACTAGGTACAGGCTAGATGCCTCACTGTATTGTCTTCTACTCACTCTTCTTAAAAACCACTGGGCAGGTGTCTACTTGCCTATGTCTCCACTCAGAGGACTTGGAGAGATGTAAGCAGTTGTCTTCCAGGAGTAGCAGGAGTCCAACTCCATAGGGACCTTGGAACATGCAGGTTTGAAGGGAAATTTTGACTGAGAGGGAGTGGCTTGGCAAAAGTGTATTTTAGCTGAGATTGTATTTTGACTCAAAAAACCCCAAAACTTTCATTCAAATCTCAGATGTGTAACTTACAAGCTGTGTGATTATGAACAAGTCCCTTTGCCTTGTCAAGCCTCGATTTCCTTATTTGTGTTCAGAGATACTGCAGAGGGTTGTTTTGAGACTGAAATAGCAGTCATGGAAATGATTTGTATGGTATAAGTTACTGGCAACTAGAAGGCATTAATATTGTGCAATATATCACAACTGTGTTTTCTATAATCAATCCCAATTTAAGGAGTGACAGAAGATACAATTGCCTTTTTAGTTGAAGACATTTTGAAGGTGGGGTGCCAGGTGGTGGAGTTGGTTGAGTGCCCAGCTCTTGGTTTTGGCTCAAGTCATGATCTGAGGGTCATGAGATTGAGCCCCGAGTTGGGCTCCATGTTCAGCGTGGAGTCTGCTTGGGATTCTCTCTCCCACTTCTTCTGCCCCTCTGCTACCCTCTCTCTCCAAAATAAATAAATAAATCTTTAAAAAAAATTTGCAGGCAAATGTTAAAAATCAAAATAATTTCTAATTTCTATATCTTTCTCTAGGCTGTTTGACCCTATGACACCCATTATGCCTATACATAAATGCATATATATATGTTTTATGTATATATAAACATACATGCTTTTTATGTATGCAATTATATGCACATATATATCATAGAATTCCTGCATAATAAAAGGATTACATTGATATGGAAATTAAAATATGTTCAGTAACAATAAATTATATATGTGTGTGCATATATACACATATATAGAGAGAGAACTTAGTACTATGGAAAACTATGTAAATTAGTACTCTCACAGGACAAAAGACTTGAAAGAAATCATATTATGTTAGTCTCAAGTTGATTTAATTAGCTTGATTGTGTTCGTCTGTGACATACTTTATTTTTCTTTTCCTATAGCACCATCTCCCTCTCAAAATGAGATCTTGCCTGAAGTTTTCAAGTGCATACGATTGATAGCAATGCAAGTGGGGAGGGAAGAGGTTGGCAGAAGTGGGTCAGGGTACTGAGTAGATTTATCACCATTCATGGATACCAAGTGTCTGTGCCAATATTTCCAAACTCGGCCTCCAGAAGGTATATGGTACCCTTTCTATATGTCCTCAGGCTAAGGATGGCAGTTGTTGCCATGGTAGGCATAACGGGTTCCCAGGTCTGGTGGTCTAGGACTCCCCTATGCTTCCTTCAGTCCTCTTTCCATGACTAAAGCAACTTTGATCGGATGAACATAAAAAACATGGGATAAATGGCCCTAAAAAAGTGGTGTGGGGGGGGGGGAGAAACCCTGTGGGTTAGAATGTAAATGGGCAGCTGGTTATGGGGGAAGGGATTGGGCACCTATCACTTAAATAAGGATTACTATGTATGAGTGAAGCTCTTTAGGAAACACAAATCATTATTTACCCTTACGGTTATTTGGCGTTTCCTTTTATGTGCCTCTCTGTGGAAACCCAACTTTCAATGAGTGGCTGACTGTTTCAGGCAAGAAACAAAGTAAAACTGGCTCTTCACACATAATTTACTGAAAGCCCTTACTTCCCATTTTTTGTCAGCATCCCATATTGCTTTCATCGATCAGATAGTCTACTGACTTTAATCCATTAGTTAATCAACACAAATTGAGAATATATATTATAGGGCAGACTAGGTCCACATGAAAGACATTTGTCACGGGAGTGCAAAAGAAAAAGTCTATGAAATTTGGAAGTCTATGAAATTGTTGAAACAGACTTGTTGACTAAACTCCAAAAGACTAGCTTTTAATATACTTTCCCCGTCTGGAGTGTATGCCTTAAAGGCGACATTTCTTATTCATCACACAGTCCGCCAACAGCAGGTGTTAGATAAATACTTGTTGGACTAACGTGTCTCAGTTATCTATTGCCATGTTAAAAACCAACAAACTGTCCCAAAGCTTAGTGGATTGAAATAACAGCCACTTCACTTAATTGCTCAAAATTTTATGATTTTGGCAGGGCTTAGTGGAGTAGCTTGTCTCTGTTCCACATGGTATCCACTGGAATGGCTTGCCTGGGGCCAGAGGATGTATTTTCAAGATGGCTCACTCCTGCAGGTGGTGAACTGTCAGGGACAGGTGAAGGCTGGACTCAGGACACCGGGACAGCCGGGCTCCTCTTTCTGTCCACGTAGTCTCAGGACCTCTACCTCTCCATGTGGCCTCTCCAAATGATCCCTCCACGTGGTGGCTGGACTGCATGAATATGTATATACATATATATATATAAACTGCTTTTATTTAAGTTAAAAATAAGCTGTGGGAAATATTTTCGGTGGATCATGATATACGTCCTTATGGTAGAGCTAGTATTTCAGATGATACTTCAACAACTTTGCATTACCATTGTGATCGCAGAAATGCATTAACAAGGAAGACATTCACAGGAAGGACTCTGCACCTCACTGCAAGGCTCCCTGCAGAAATTGCCGAGTGAGCACCAAAGAAAAGAGAACTTGCCCCCTTCTTTGGCTGGATCTTGGCACCCACACATGTGATTATGCAATGGGCTTTGGCTTGCTTGGAAATTCATAAATCATTATCCAGAAGTTCTGCTGCTGGGAATACCCTGCAGAACACCACGTCCTCTCCACTTCCGGCCTGCCCTTACTTGAAGGTCCTCTTCCGGTTTCCAAGTTTCAGTGTTTATCTCTGCTTTTGCTCCCCTTCAGAATAGTCTTGCTTGCCTAGTTCTAATGCTTTATCTCAGCAGCAAAAAGATGCTGTTGTGTGACCATGATAGGGAACAGCAGGGCCGTGGGCATAGTGACTGCCTAGACTGGGGCCCTGCCCGCTGGCGACCATGGGCCCCATTAGAAGAGTTTGGTGAGATGCCCAGCCAGTCTGCCCTTTGACCAAGTTGGATGCCAGCTTCCAAGGAGAGCTGGGGACCACACAAAATCTGGTTCATTGGTTTGGCATACACCATCCAAAATCCTTCTCTTATTCATCACACAGTCCATCAATAGCAGGTGTTAGATAAATACTTATTGGACTAACGTGTCTCAGCTATCTACTACTTGTAACAAACACCTGCTCCCCTGACATCTTCCCTATGTTGGAAGGTTTTTCATTCGCTTCAGTTAGAAATAGACCCACTTGTATCCTTGCATACAAAATTGCAACCTGCCAATTATCAATCTCCTAAAACTCCTGAAGAACTTCTGGACTGAAAATTGCTTCGATAAGTGCTGATTATGACCTCCTCCCAAATATCTGAAATTATTAGCAAGTTATATATTCACTTGCCAGATAATGAGAAGGTACAGATGCTATCAATTATTAGGAAAAGTTAAAATATTCATCATGAATGGGATGGGTTTGCTCAGGTCACACCTGCCACCATTAGTAATATGTTGGCTGTGTGCCAGAGGCTGCACAGTGTTTCACACGTACCCTCTTCTTTGACCTTCATAATCTGTGAGGTAAACACTACTATGATCACACTCTACAGGTGAGGGAACGGAGGTACAGAGATATTAAGGAAGTAATTTGGCCAAGGTCGTATAGATAGCAGGACAGGAAGCCTAGATTTAACTCCAGCTGCCATGTTACACTTGGGGACACTTGCAAGGTTCCTGCTGAACTTACATGCACACACGGGTAGTTGGCTTTCTGGCAATTTTAATGCAGCAAGGGTTGTTTGTCGTGTCTTCCTATTATCCGGGGGTTGGTGGTGGTTTTCAATTGCTACTCTTCTTCTTTTTATTTTCATGTTTTTTTTATTATATCATGTTGGTCACCATACAGTACATCCCTGGTTTCCGATGTAAAGTTCGATGATTCATTAGTTGCGTATAACACCCAGTGCACCATGCAATACGTGCCCTCCTTACTACCCACCACCAGTCTATCCCATTCCCCCACCCCGCTCCCCTCTGAAGCCCTCAGTTTGATTTTATTTATTTATTTATTTATTTATTTGACATGAGAGAGTGAGAGAACGCAAGCAGGGAGAACAGCAGAGGGAAAGAGCCCCGCTGAGCAGGGAGCCCGATGCGGGGCTCAATCCCAGTTTCTTTTTTTCTTTTTTCTTTTTTTAGTTTTTTATCGTGTTGTGTTAGTCACCATACAGTATCTAACAAGATCCTGAGTCTCCCCAATGCTGCTGGGCCAAGGGTCACACTTTTGAGAACCACTAACCTAAGCAGAGATGACCTTAACTCATCTTTTTTTTTTTTAATTTTGATGTTTTTTCATTCTATTATGTTAGTCACCATACAGTACATCCCCGGTTTCCGATGTAAAGTTCGATGATTCATTAGTTGCGTATAACACCCAGTGCACCATGCAATACGTGCCCTCCTTACTACCCCTCACAACCTATCCCAATCCCCCTCTCCCCTCTGAAGCCCTTAGTTTGTTTCTCAGAGTCCATAGTCTCTCATGCTTCATTCCCCCTTCTGATTACCCCCCTTTCTTTATCCCTTTCTTCCCCTACTGATCTTCCTAGTTCTTATGTTCCATAGATGAGAGAAACCATATGATAATTGTCTTTCTCTGCTTGACTATTTCACTTAGCATTATCTCCTCCAGTGCCGTCCATGATGCAGCAAATGTTAAGAAATCGTTCTTTCTGATAGCTGAGTAATATTCCATTGTATATATGGACCACAACTTCTTAATCCAGTCATCTGTTGAAGGGCATCTCGGCTCCTTCCACGATTTAGCTATTGTGGACAATGCTGCTATGAACATTGGGGTGCATATGGCCCTTCTCTTCACTACGTCTGTATCTTTGGGGTAAACACTTCTTTTAATCAATACATTTATAACAAATTTGTGGCATTACTGTGGGTTTCACTTCTGCTGGTCGTTTTGTTCATATGTATTGTTATATTTCCATTTTAATTGCTATTTTTTTCATAATGCTTTGTTATTACTGAATGCTTTTTTTCCTGAAAAGCAAGGTAAGCAGGATAGGTGAATATGGGGTGTTTTGCTTTTCTTCTCTGGTCAGTAGAGTCTGGTCACCACCAGGGTGGGGAAAGGAATCACAAAAACCAAGAAGGTCTTGCCAAGTGTCCTTGCTGTATGCCGGTGAGATTGGTTATAGTTTGTAAGGGCATCTCTTCCCCACTCTGGATGTTTCTAATTAATCAACATTTTACAAAATCTCCCTTTAAGTTTAAAAGGCTTCATCTGTAAGAGATGTAGTTCTAGGTAACTTTTGTCATATTTTATAGTCTTTTAAAGGGTAGAAAGCTCTTAGAGTCTCCCTAAGTCCAGCCAGAACTCAGGAGGCACTAGGAAGCCAATGGAGAGTTTCCTGAAGCTAACCCCACCTCCAAGAGTCACATAGCTGAGAACTGCTGAGAACTGCTGTCTTCTCAGACACATACCCACTCACACAGGCACACACTCACAAATACCCTTACACACACACTCACACACAATTATTTACTGGGTATAGAGTTTTTCAGTTTTGCAAGATGAAGAAATTCTGAAGGTTGGTTGCACAACACTGTGAATATACTTAACACTATTGAACTGCACACTTGAAAATGGTTAAGATAGTAAATTTTATGTTATATGTATTTTACCAAAATTAAAAATAACAATAATAATAAAGATGGAGATATTCACTGTAAGCTCACAAGTGCATTAGTTAAATCTTGCATTCCTCCATTTGTCCTCCTGGAGCACCCTGCCATGAAGAGATGGAGCCCAGCAATCTGCTGTTCCTGGGAAAGTAGATTAAGGATGATGGCAGAGTGCTGGCAAGAGAGGGTCATGCCTAGGGAAGCTGAAACAACAAGAAGCATCTGCCATCTGGAACTGTCACTGGTGTGGATTTACATCTCTCCTAAAAGAAGAAGAGGGAAAAGAGCCTTTGGAGGAACGGTCCTTTCTCAGAACCAAGCCCTGTTGCAGAGGCAGCTGTGATGGTGCTTTATAAATTCCTTCTCCTGGCTTTAAATGTCATTGTCAGACTTCGTGAAGACTCCCTGAGGCTTCTATAAAGACGTGAATGGATACAGAGGCCCACTCTCCTTTACCGACATCTCACTCCCATGGCTGGAACGTGATTATAAACTTTCTGCCCACTCCCCCTCCCATCCAGAAGAGGTCCCCCCACCCAACAATTCCTAAGACTCAAGGTCACTGGAGGAGAAAGGCTTCCCCAAGAGATGGACTTTGATCATTTATGTTGGAGGGTTTGGCAACTTCACTGTTATTTATGTCCACTCCCTGTGCAATTACATCTATAACCAACAAAATCCAGGTCCTGTTTCAACTGGAAAAAAACAGCAGGGTCCAGATGTGAGTTTGTTTGTTTGTTTGTTTGTTTGTTTGTTTGAGATGTGATGTTTTGCATATAAATCAAATTGAGTTTGCTGGAAAAGTCATCCCCTGAGCAAATAGTCTGCTTCTGGGCATTGCCAAGTAGGAGAGAGATGGTATTTTATCTAGAGAGAAGAGTGTCCCTACCCTAGAAATGAAAACTCAGACTGAAGAAGTCGAAGCAAGACAACTTGGAATCTTTCCTCCCATCCCATCCACCTTCTGTTCACCTACAGCTTCCAGAGGTTGCTACATATTTCTGATGGGAGCCAGGATCCCTAAGTGACGGCTGTAGGTATTCTTGTCCTGACCCTTGAGTAGGCAATGAGGGGTTAATTACAGCTCTGTTTCAATCAACAGGGCACTGGGATCATGGCCCCTTCAGTGGCAGGAAAGTGAGAAGGCACGCACCCCGAGAGAACGCATGCCTCTTCAGAAGTCCTATCCTGAGCCAGTTAGGCAAGGAAAGTGTGTGTTTTGGGGGGAGGGGGCGGCACCTGTATTACCCCAGTCAAGGACCTTCCGCTTGGAGTTTCCTCTTGCTCCAAGCCATGGCTATGGCCCTGACAGCAATGTCTAGAAGGGAGAGTGAGGCACTAGCCTCACTGGAACTGTTTGCCCTGAGATCCACTCCTCACTTTGTCCTTGCTTTACTCAGTTTTGGGTGTGGGGGGGGGCGGGGTGGGTGAGAAGCAGGGAGGGTATGGAGAAAGGTTTCAACATAGCACACCT
Source organism: Ursus arctos (assembly GCF_023065955.2). Classification (NCBI taxonomy): domain Eukaryota; kingdom Metazoa; phylum Chordata; class Mammalia; order Carnivora; family Ursidae; genus Ursus; species Ursus arctos. The sequence goes on along the minus strand of NW_026622997.1, from coordinate 10,856,727 downwards.
GAGAGTACTCTCCTCAGAAAGGCTTCTTTGCATGGCTAGCCCTTGGCTGGCAACTGGGAACTTGGAATTCGGGAGTCCCACTGTTCCCTAACTGACGAGCCTGGCTCTCTGTGCCCACGCTGTTTGGACAGACAGTGCGGTTTTATGCTGAGCACCTGCTTTCCTTCTGTGAGTCTGGAGGTTGGTACATGCTCAGCAGAGCACCTGTGTGCCCAGCCTCCAATAACAACCCTGGGCACTGGGTCTCTAATGAGCTTCTCTGGTAGACAACATTTCACACGTGTTGTCACACTCATAGCTGGGGGATGTAAGCATGTGTCTGACTCCACTGGGAGGGGACTCTTGGAAGCTTGCTCCTGGCTTTCTTTGGACTTCACTTCATGAGCTTTTTCCTTTGCTGATTTTGATTTTTATCTTTTCACCATAATAAATCACAGCTGTGAGGATGACATCCTGGTGAATCATCAAACCTGGGGGTGGTCTTGGGAAGTCCTCTTGACACAGGTGTGGTGGTGCCAGCTTTGGGGACTGTGTTGCCCTGACTCCTTCCTCAACTGATTTTCACTAAATGAGCAAATGAGAGACAAAGGAGGGAGAGTGGAAAGGGAAGGAAGAGAGGAGCCAGGGTCATTCTTCCCTCCCTCCTGACCTCAGACAGGCAGTTGTTTCTGGTGATGACCAGATCTCTAGCAGTTCTAATCCCCACCACATAACCCCAACACTTGTGCTGTGATGACGCCACTCCCCCCTGCTGTTGCTAAGTTGACTTGCTTTCCCCTCTTTGGCTTCTGGTCTCTTCTGTCACCTGTGTAACCAAACCCCTGTGTTCAATACCTTCTTTTTAAAAATATCCAAGGTGGTTTTTGTTGTCCCAGCTGGACCCCACATGCAACGTTCCTTAAATACCTATATTGTGCCACCTCCATGCCAGGCAAGAAACATTCAGAAACAAAGGACACCACAGAGTTCAGAGTCTCTTCATCCAGCTGCTTCTACAAGAGTCACATTTTTTGGACACAGCTCAAGGTTCACGGTATAGTCAGAAAACTTCGTCCTGACTTCTAAGCCTCAGTGCTGTGAGGAAAGGCTCTGTAACATCTCCAGGCTTCAACCACGTGCTGTGCTGGTGCCCTCAGACACCCTCTTGTCGACACTAGTTTTTAGGGACAAGGAAAGCCATTGCATTTTTAACACTTCTGGGTCAGTGGTTTGGGGAAGTTAGAAAGTTAAACTATATGTGTGCATAGTCACACAATAATCAGGGAGTCTCAGGCGAAATGTGGCACTGCGGTGGTGGTTGTGAGGGTGACAAACCTGTCCTGAATGCACAACAGAGCCAGGAATCCCAGGGGGCCTGGAAGCTGAGCCACCTAATCCGAAGAGTGCAAAGCTGCCCGGCTCTTCCCCAGACCCACATGGGCAAAGGGGTCTCTAGGAATCTTGGACACTCAGGCTGGATTTTTGCCAGGAGAACTACTAGAGTAGACTAGAGTAGGATGGTCCTTCTGTAGCGCTCAGCAAGGAATATGGAAAGAATGGACTTTGAGTAATTGAATGGTCGGCAGACTCTCCCTGGGGAACTCCAGTTCCCCTAACAGGTCTCTACCCTCAGGAAGTTTAGTGGGAGTACAGACAAGGAGACAGAGTGTGGCTGCATTGCCTGAGAAGCACCAGGACAAGGCCAACTCCCTGCAGGGCATGTGTGCCCTTTAGGCTGAGATCTGGAGAGCGAATAAGAAATAGTCTTGTGGTGAGAAAAGGCGAGAGGAGAGGAGGGTGTTGCTAGCAGTAGTACAAGTGGTACAAGTAGGGAAATGACTGGGGCTGGAGTGTAGCACAAGGTGTTGGGGGGCAGGAGGTGGGTAGAGTGGGGGTCCCGGGCAGAAGACAAGAGAGAGCGAAAGAGATGGGGATGGAGGGTAAAGTCGGACTGACGTTGCAGAGACCCAGTCAACCAAGGTTTGGAATGTATCCTAAGAGCAAAGGGAAGTGGTGATAGAAGAGCTTCTGCAATGAATTTGATTTCAGATTTGAGCCCCTCAAAGCTCTTTCTCATTGCAATGTGGAGAACGGATTGGAGGAGTCAAGATCGGAAGTGGTAGGTGGTTCTGGGGATTTTGACGATAGAGGATGATGTGGTGGTCTGAACCTCCACAGTGGGAGTGGGGGAGGATGGGTAGATTGAAGAGATATTTAAGAGGAAGAATAGAAAGGGATTAGAATAGAAAGGGAAGAATGTTGAGGGATTGGATTTGGGGGTTGGGGGGGGGAAAGAAGGAAGTGTCGAGAACAACACCACATGTCTGACTTGGCAACAGAATGCAGGGTGGTGGCATTCACTGAGACAGGGAACTTTTGAGATGGACCGGGTTTTCATGGGAAATTACACATCTCATTTTAGACATGTTGAGTGTGAGTTATCACTGGGACATGCCAAGTGAAGACGGTTGGGAGGCAGTTAAATTGGGGAATCTGAAGTTCTAGAAAAGATCATGGCTAAAGACCTAGATTTGGGACATGTCAGGATACAGATGGGAAATGAGAACAATGGGAATGCCAAGTTTATCCGAGGGGGTGTTTGCAGCACTGGAGGAGACCCCCAAGAAGTGTAATGCCCCAGAATCTGGGGGGACAGACCTTCAAAGCAAGAGTGGGCAAGTTCAATGTCTCCAAAGGCTAAGTAAATTAAAACAGAATCCTGTCCTTTGGATTTAGCACAAGCCATTGGTGACCTTGAGCTAGTTTCAATAGAATGATGGGGGCAGATGCCAGATGGCAGAAACTTGAACTGAAGAGGAGAGAGGGGAGCAATAGCCGGGAGCATGTGGGCTCGGGGAAGGTTTTAACAAGTATTGAAGAGACTTGCCTTGAAGTTGTGTTAATGTTGTGGGGGGAGCAGCTGCCTGAATGGGAGCGTGAAGACGGAGGAGAAAGAATGGATATGCACTATGGCAAGGCCCTGGAGAGCAAGGTGACACGGACCACAGGCAGAAAGGCAGGGCCCTGTGCACTTGGCCATGGACAAGGGGTGGCTGGAAGCCTTTTCCACTTTAGTAAGAGGAAGAAAGAGGGAAAAGATGGGTAAGTTTGCAGACAAGTTCATAGATTGGTAGAAGAAAATTTAGAGAATTCCTAACCAATGGTGTCTCCCCCCCCCCCCACCACGCCATGAAATTAGATCAAGGGGCAAGGTTAGAAATTTGAAGATAGTAAAGAAGGTTAAAAATAGCCATGTCTGAAAATAGGAGTATTTAGAAATACAAAGACTCAAAAAAATATATATACATAGAAGAAAAATTTTCTTTTCTATTTCTCCAGTTATTTGGAGATAAACCAAAATGGTTTTCAGGGGGGGAAAAGGTGATTATTTTCTAATTTTTGTGACACTTAAAGTGATTTACTCATCTTCCCCAGGGCTGGGCCTCCCCTCCTGTGGGAAGTCTTGCAGTTAGGTGGTGGCTGACGCTCCCACGGATGTTTCAAGAACGCAGACCATCCCCCCTCAGCCTTATTGACACAAGAAGGACACGTTGCTCTTGCTTTATGCATGGTCACAGCTGTCTGTGGACCTGTCTGCCAGAGGGCAGACCCACCCTTCATCCAAGCGGTCAACCTCAGAATCCCCAGGGGGGACACTGCCCTGCGGAGGAAGACCCTTCCAGCCCCTCTGAGGAAAGGGAGGGGGGCAGGGTGCGCGGGTGCTGGAGAAGGGCGGCAGAACTGGAGGTGGGGATGGTGAGGAGAAGCAGGGCTGGTAACTTGGGAGTAAGGGGGGGCGTGGGTGGGAGGAGAGGCTCGTGCCAGAATAACAGGGCAGGATGGCAGAAATAAGTAGAAAGTCCTAGAAGCTGCTCTGTTTGCTCCAGCTGTCAAGAAGGGGGAGGAGAAAACCCTGTGGGACGGGGAGGAGGGTGGGGGCTGTTAGGAAGTTATTTAAGAGCCAACTTTCCTGTCGTTTTTCCTGAGTCCTTTTGAGGAAGTACCCCTGAGCCGCACAGAGCCAGCCTGCGATAGGGCCCCTCCTGCGGGGACCACAGGTAAGCAGCCGCCCCTCCTGCCGGGCCTCGCCGCAAACCCGCACCCGGGAGCCGAGGGGCCCCGCTGCGCCCGCCCCCCTGCACTAGAGTTTTCCAGCGATCCCTCAGGCGGCTGCTCCGGGTACGGAGACAGGGGTCAGAGGCGCCCGCACTTGCCCACTGCCCTTCAGGGCCCCCATCTCCACGCCTACCAGCCCCACTGCCGTCCAAGCGGGGACTTCTCAGGTACTCCTTCCAGCTTCCCTGATGGCCGCTGCTTGCAAGAAAGCCACCAGCTAGGAATGAGAGACTTGGGAGTGCTCCCCCAAGGGAGTTCCCCTCTCCTCTGGGGAGCAAACTGTGGAGGGATGAGACAAAAGTTTAGAGAGAGAGAGGGATATAGGGCCAGGTAAGAATACCTGCTTGGCTTGGCTCTGCATCCCTGTGCACCCCTTTCCCTCTCCCCTGATGCAAGAGCTGAACTTGAGCCCTTGCTCCCCCCGCCCAGACCGGTGAAGAAGGGGGTGCTTCTGCCCACCTGCATTCACCTGAACAGGCTTGTCTTGCTTGGCAAGCACCTGGGGCTCCCCAGCTCTCTGCTTTCTGGTTCTCTCTCCCAACAGGCTACCGCAGTGCTCTACTCTGTTCTCTCCCAAACCCTCCCCTCCCTTAGGGGTCCTAAGCCCACCCTGGTTATTTATCTTCAGGGGACTCCTTTCTCTTACCTTCCCTCCATCATTAACCCTCTCTCCCTGTCCCCTCAGCCCCCTAGAGACTTTGTGTAAATATGTCTGTAGGTATTTATGGAAACCTGTTCAGACTCTATACTTGCAAACATTGCTGTCTCCTCCCCAGACCAAATACCCTAGAAAGTGCTTCTCTTGTCTCCAGCTGTGTTGCCTTTGCTCAACATGTTTCTGGAACAGTCTGAGCACTCTGGTTGCCTCTATGGTAGAGGCTCTTCATCTTTTGAGGGTGTGCTTGGTTTTTGAAAAGAGCCAAATATCCAAGAGTCATGACTGGGTGACCCAGGTGATCAAGGGGAAAGCTCCATTTGGGCCAGAAACAAGGGCTCCCTTTATTTGGTCAGTTGGTCAACAAGTACTGATTGGGGTCTGACAGTGAGGTATGTGGTGTTTAAGCTGGCTCCTCGCCTGCACAAACTCCAGAGGAAGGGGAAGCAGGCTTGGAGCAAAGGCAGTGTAAGCACCACTGACTAGGCACATTTAGAGAAAGGCTATTTATAGCCCTAATTTAAAATTGCAATGTACCCCCTTCACCCGCCCAGATTCCTCCTCTGTGTGGTCCTGGCTCCAAAGCACTTGCCACACTCTTACACCCTTTTTTGTTTACTTCTGCAAAGTGTGGCCTCCACCCTAACCCTCACTGGACTGGAAGCTCTCTAGGTCAATAATCCCCTGTTTTGTTCTCTGATGTATCCTGAGTACCCAGATCTCAGCCTGGCACATAGTAGGCCCTCATTAAATATTGGTCGAATGAAATTGCAAAAATGAATGCTTTGGAGGATGCCACTTATCTGGACGTGGTTGGATGACTTTATTCCTAAAAGTGACTTAGGGCTTCCTAAATCTATATGAAAGAGACATATGCACAGGCATACAACGTTAAACGTTTCTTACAAAGAGACTGCCTTTAGGGGTAATGAGGGGGAAAAAAACCTTGCTCTCTAAAATCTTTCACATTTTTCATTTCTTCACATAAGCCCCTTTTCTTCTGCTTTCCATATGTTTTGACAAACAAGAAATCTCCCCGAGATCCTTGGGGAACTATACTCCATCATTAGACTAATCCTTACTGCCACTTCTCAAGTTTTATTTATGTGAGACTCAAAATGTGTTGTATCCCACACAGATATGTCTGCCTCTCTATTTTTGAATCCTTGTCTCAAATGTAACTCGCCTCCCATTCCTTTTCTGTGTCTCCCTTTCTCCCCCACAAGGAGCTTGTGAAGCTGAGAATGTCCGAGACCTCCGAGCCTGCATTTGGAGGCAGGAGAGCCCTGCCCCGCAATGCCTCCAATGCGGCAGAGGATGACCTTCCCACTGTGGAGCTGCAGGGGCTGGTGCCCCGAGGCGTCAACCTGCAAGGTACAGGGTCCGCCACCTGCTTCTCCCTGCAGGTGCTGGCTGGGTCAGCACCCTTTGTCTCCGCAGGCTCCCACAAAAGCGGCTCCCCTGCCAGTGTCTGGTTTTAAAGAAAAGCCTCCCAAGCCTTCTTTTGAGTGGTAAAAAGCCCCAAGATCCAGACTCTTGTCCCAGTTCTGCCACTTGATAGCTTTGTGATCCCAGGGAAGTAACTTTGTCTTTCTACCTCTTAGCTATTTCCTGTATAAAACAAGGGCATTGGCTCAGTGGATGCCTCTTCCAGAGCTACTGTTCTGTTTTTAAAAATATTCTCTAGCTGGAAGTTTCCACTTCCAAAATATTGTGGCTGTTTTGATTGTCTGGCTTGTGCCTCTTTCCCTCTCCCTCCTCCCTCCTCTCTCCATTGCTGTGAATTTCAGAGCTGGCAAAAGATGCCAGACTCTGACAGTAATGGAGATGGAAGCCCTCTATTTCTCTCCAGAGCAGCCTGGTGAGCAGGTGAGGCGAGCTGCTTTCTCTGCTCTCGCCTCCACTGATCCCAAGAGACCTGCTCTGGGAGGAGCAGCCAGCAGCTGACCTCCACTCAGCCCTGTCAACTGTGATGGGGCCCAGGTGCCAGCAATGGCTTGGTGACACAGACGCCATTCCCTTGGGCCACAGCAGGGACATTCAGAGTCATGTCCCTGAATGGCATCTTGCAGGGACCACTTTTCGCTGGTAGCACTCATGCAGCAAGCCCACTTCTGCTCCTGAAGGTACTGTGCCTTCAGTTTCCCTGGGAGGTAAACACCCACTTGCTGGGAGTAGGTGCCCAGATCGCCCTGTGGTGCATGGTTAATCTGCCTCCTCAGAAAGACATCAGCAGTTGAAAGCAAAGGGAAAGAACAATGCTGATTATTAACAAGTTCAGCAAATCAGAGAACTGCCTGCAACTTGTGGACAGGTTTGATTGTGTTACTATCATGTCTAGATGATTTGATATTCAACTGTGAAAACAGAGAGGTATCTAGTACCATGCATTAAGGACCATCCAAATTTGGAGGGGGGAGCTCACAGCAGGGCTTCTTCAGTTGGGTGGAAGGGTCCAGACAGACTTGTGAACTCGTAGTTCTGAGCTCTCTCTCCCATTGCGGTGCTGCCCTCCTTACAACGCTGCCATTAGAGCCACAGAACTGAGTTAAAACGGACTTGCGAATCAACTCATCTAAATCCCCATGTTATAAGGTGGGGAAACTGAGGTCAAAGCAAGTAGTTGATGTTCATTCCTTCACTGCCCAATCTTGGGTTTATCCTTTTCTTTTCTTTTCCTTTCCTTTCTTTTCTTTCCTTTCCTTTTCTTTTCTTTCTAAGAATGCAAATAGAATGGGAAAGCATGCAGACGTCAAATTATCAATTATAAGCAAATTACTATACCTTGGTGTATTCAGTTTTTTAGCAAAATCCCCTCTGGCAGAGAAGACTCTTGACCCTGGGGAATGGGGGCCAAGGTTAGGAAAAAGTGGGCAGGAAGAACAGAAAGAGAAAGGGACATAGGATCAGTGAGAAGAAATATGAACAGAGGCAGTGAGATGTAACAAAAAGCCCCTTGGTTCAGGACTCATAAGAACTGGGTTCTTGTTCCAGATTTGTCCCTTACTCACTTTGCCACCCAGGGGAGCCTCAGTTTCTCCATCAAGAAAATGGAATCAATACTTACTTCACAGTTGCCGTGATGATGAAATGACTAGTACCTATGAGACACCTGATTTCACCCACAAATGCTCATTGATTCAGAATGTGCAAGTTATCATACCCTACAAAGGTTAGGAGCCCACCCCCAGTGAACACTTGTTTCTAAGGGGAACACATAACAGCCTACAGGGGCTGTATATCCGAAATCTGAACAAAATGTTGCTAATAAGAAATCAAAACTACCAGAGAACTTCAGTAGGTAGTTTGATTTTTAAAAAATCTAGGATTACTGTATTCTGTGTATTTATTTTTGGAGGCACGGGTGGGGAATTATTTTGAAAAATCAGTCATCATTTGCTTGGCAATCATTGTGTCCGCAGCCCAAGTGACATTCTGGGATACCTATTACAGGCGCTGGCAGAGGAACGTGAGTGTCCAATGATTATTTGTAGAATGAATGAACAATCACTTGAGAATTGAATGACTCATCAGGACTAGAGTCATCATAATCTTATTATTAATAGCCAGTTCCAGGTTTTAAAAACATGCCTTTATTTAATCTGTCTCCCACAGGTGAGCTAAGTACTACACACCGTGAGGATAGGGTCTCTGAACCCAGGCTCATGGAGAAAGTCCTAGATGAGTAGAACAGAAGAAAAATACCAGTATACAAACCACGTGATCAAGAACTGTCTCCTATTTATCCTTTACATTTCATATTTCTCTTTACTTGTGCCAAAAGCTGGTTTTCTGACACAAAATACATGCGTTTCTCCCAAGTCATTCCCTGCCAAGGCTGTCACGTGTGATTAGCTGCTGTCTTCTGGCAGTTTATGCAGTGACCCCTAGGGGGGGTCCAAGAGGGCTTGAAGCTCCTGGAGCCCTTGTCTAAGGACAGCTTTGGCTCACAAAACCCTAAGTCAAGCTCTCCTCATTTGTTTCAATGGAAGCTTTTCCCAAAAGTGTCCCTTCAGCAAGCTGCTCTTGCCAAAATTATTAAGGCAGGGAGGCAAGAGGAGGAAAAGAATAAATGACAGATTTTTCATTTCCAATAGTCCTGTGGCGGTCAATATATATAGTGTACACTGAGTGTGTATGGTACCCTTAATTCACAGCTTTTGTAAATATTTGGTTAAGAATGACTTTAGCCTGCATTTCAAATGTATAAACTCACATAAGGCTCTTCCCATACAGAAGCATGATATTAAAAAAGAAAAAGGAAATATTTAAGATGACAATGAGACCCCAGAAATGGGACCAGCCAGTCAGTGGTGATGTTTGACATCCTCATGTGTTTTAAGGGTCTTAATGCCTCCTTCTGAACTCAGCTGTAGCCAATTAAAGTATGTGACAATCTCCTTAGATTGCTGGATTTGCATCTCTTCCTGATAGACTGTTCTGAATGTTCAGTGGTTGTTTCTGGAAATCTCTCTACAGCTTTCCTGGTCTCAAAGGTTATTTTAGCAGGAGACACAATGTTCTGGAAGATAGTCTTATATTCTCGGTCTGGTTTGAGTCTGCATTATTAACCACAGGTGAGCCTTTGCAGTAGTGATTATAATCCTTATTTGGCAGATCTAATGTGATGAATTCAAACTGGAAAGCAATTCTGGATCTCTAAAAAAGTCAAATGCAGGAGAGATCTAGAATCGTTCAGCCTAATGAGGTCTTGTTCCTTTCTGAACATCTCTCCTCCTTCCAACCCTGTCGGAGCCAAAGCAACTAATTAACTAGTTAATTATCACTCTCTCCTTTGTGCAGAGTTAACCTCTCTGGATTAAGGGTTTTTGAAAGAATTAGAAAGGCATTTAATGTATGACAAAGAAATGATATTGTATAGAACCAATTCATTCTTTCATTTGGTTTGTGTAAAAGCATTTAATGATTGCCACCTATGTGTCAGGAAGTATGCTACGTTCTCTCTGAGGACACAAAGATGAGTAAGCCAATCCCTGGCTTCAAGCGGCTCTCCATCTACTAGATGAAATAGACACGGAAAATATAATTGCAATTCAGTGCAACAAATACTGTCACAGAAATTATGCCAATTGCAGTGAAAGAACAGAGAAAGGAATGACATGGTTTGGGGACAGTGGGAAAGAGGGTGAGGAAGGCTTTATGATGAAAAGCCATCTGATTTGCATCTTAGAGGATGAAGAGGAGTCTTCCAGGCAGACAAGTGCATGGGAACAGCATTTCTAGCAGAGGGAACAGTACATATCAGGTAATGGGGACAAGGAGGGGATTAGCCTGGGAAAAGTAGGCAGGTACCTGTTATAGCAGGTACCCTGAGACCTTAAGTTTTCTCCTGCAGATAAAGGAGGACTTGCAAAGGATTCTAAATAGCGAAATGATGTAATCAGAATTATGTTTTGTGAAGGTAATTCCAATGATGAGGAGCAAATGGAGAGAAGGAAATACATTTGGAGGCTGTTGAGATACTTCCGGTGAGAGGAGAAGTAGACCAGGCAGATTTCCATCCCTGGAGAAGATGCTGGTCTCACTTCTTATTCTAGTTTCCTCTGAACAGCTGAGCATTTCTTATACATTTTACGGTACAGGACATTTGAATAGCAACAGTTAAAAAACAATAAGCTGCTTAGGAAAATGTTTTTAATCATTCTAATTAATGGTACTTTGAAATTTGGGGTATCCAAAGGAAATATGAGAGAGGAACTTTTATCCTGTTGTTTTAGCAATAAACAGACCTACTTCCTCATGGACAGTATGCCTACAGTTTGGTAATAATATTACCAAAGATTGCATGGAGATTTCAATTCACTAGGGAATTCCTAGGATATGAACCTAAACATTTAACTTATTTCAAGATTCCATCTGTGACAGGTATAATCATTCTCGGAAGAATATTTTTACAACCTAAGGAGAAAATAATCTACTTTTTTTCCTATTAGGGAAAGGGTAGGAGGACAGGGAGGCAGCTGGCTCATGAGGAGAGATTTTTTTTTTTAACAGTCCATTTTCTGGTGTGTTTGGAACTAGGCTAAATTGTGTTAGGTAGACTTTTTGAAAGCTGTCACTTTGAAAGAGCAAGCTGCCAACTTCCAGCTACAATATCTCTAAAAAAACAAAAAACAAAAAGTAGCTTAGCAATGAGTGGCTCCATTTTGCCAGGAACTGGGCTTGGACAGGGAGAAGCAAATTCATTTCCTGTTTGTGTCAAATGGAGCCTGGATGATGAGAAGGCCTCTTTCAATCTAAACTATGTCTTGTTAATCCAATAAAAAAAAAACCAGAAATCAATATGCCAGCTTAATAAATGTTTACTGAGTGTTTACTGCATGAAGAGGGATAACTCTAAGCAAAATGGACAATAGAAAGAACTATGATATTTGTATATCTATGCTTATATTTTATGACCAACATCTGTAGAGCCCTTGTTATTATTAGGTATTGTAAACACCAAATACAAAGGTTGCTGTGTGGGTGACTGTCCCTGAGCAATGAAAGAAATGTTTAATTAGTGGTATTAGGACCTCACCTTGTTCCTTAGTACTCACCCCCCTAGCAGATCTGGAGAGCTATCAGATTACACTAGGAGGAGGGCAATAGGGCTGTCATTTCCTTCTACCTTTAAAGGATAAAGCACCCTGCCTATTACCCTTCCATATGTCTTGTCCATTTGACTACAGTCTAGAACATTAGCTCTTCAAACTCTCAAGCACTGCTTTTAATCTTCCATATTTTGGTCAAGTTTTTATTTTTTTTTTTTAAGATTTTCTTTATTTAGAAAGAGAGAGAGAGCACAAGCAGGAGGAGGTGCACAAAGAGAGGGGAAATCTCAAGCAGACTCCATGCTGAGTGCAGAGCCCAATGAAGGGCTCGAACTCACGACCCCGAGATCGTGACCTGAGCCAAAACCAAGAGTCAGATGTTTAACCGACTGAGCCACCCAGGCATCCCTCAAGTTTTATTTTTTTAAATGAAATGTTTTCCTTGGTTTAAATTATTTAATATGGATTTTCATTTTAAGAAATTACACAGGGCAATTTTGCTTATCACCGCCTTGGTTTTTCCCTACATAGGGCACCACTGTAACTTTCCATGTATTTTTTTCTTTTTTTCTGAAGGCACTGACCTGTTAGAGAGATACTGCAGTAGAGAATGAAAAGATCACTTAGAAAAAAATAACATTTTTAAAAACTCCATACTTGGAATGAAGTGTTATCAAAATGATAACATTGTAGACTGCCTTATTTTAAAACAAATTCCTCATGTATATATTAACATATGTTTATTTTATATATTATCATTGCGTAATATATAATAATATTATTATTTAATATATATTTGTGTGAAAAATATAAATATATATACATACATATATATATTTGTTTTCACTATGGAACCATTGGTTTTGTTGTTTTTTTTTTTTGGCTTGGGTTTTATATACTCAAAAGAATTTATTAGTACTCTTGCTTACCTTTTGTTATTAAGCAATATATGAGTTATGTGCTATCAGAGCATGGCATTTTTATTCCAGTCTGGAAAAGTGCTGGTCTGGAGGCCTCATGTTATAAAACCCCAGATCATTGTCTTCAACACTGCACAACAATATACTATATATGGTTCTGAAACTGGTATACGTTAAGAATGAAATTGTCTGATAAATGACATTTAAAGATTGTATGGTTAATCCTATGATAAATAGAGTATCCATTTTATGGTGGATAGCCAACTTCAAGCTCCAATTCAGGCATTACATTTGTTTAAAGTGAAAAGTGGCATATTTACTATGGCTTCTTTTCACATTGTCCCGGGTACAGTGAAGGTGAGGTTTTATCCTCAAAGGGCTTACAGTTCCACAAATAAAATCACCTATATTAACACGACACAAAGTGCTTACTTATAATAAATTTTTATTTAAAAAAGGAAAAATATATTTTGGGAATGAAGAGGAGAAAATTTTTCATCCATCTATGGAAATGTAAGAAAAGAAAAGCAAGCCTGTCTTCCCAGAATACAGGGAATGCAGCATTTTTCTTTTTTCTTTTCTTTTCTTTTCTTTTCTTTTCTTTTCTTTTCTTTTCTTTTCTTTTCTTTTCTTTCTTTCCTTTCCTTTCCTTTCCTTCTCTTCTTTCTTTCTTTCTTTCTTTCTTTCTTTCTTTCTTTCTTTCTTTCTTTCGAGAGAAGGCACTGGAGGTGAGCAGAGGGAAAGGGAAGAGAGAATCTCAAGCAGGCTCCAAGCTGACCATGGAGCGCAAGGCGGGACTCAGTCTCATGACCCTGAGATCATGACCTGAGCCAAAATCAAGAGTGGAACACCTAACTGACTGAGCCACCCAGGCACCCCAGAAATGCAGCATTCTCTCATTTAATCCCCACACCACCGCCATTTTGCAGATGATAAAACTGAGGCACAGCAAGTTTGTTTAACTTGTCCAAAGTCACAGTGATAGTGAGAGCCAGAGCTGGGATGTGAGTCCAGGCAGTCTGGCTCCGAAATCCATGCTCTCATCCACTATGCTATTTCCTCTTTTAATAATAACAATGCTAATATAATAAAAATAATTTGTGAGAATTTACTAGGTGCCAGACACTGTACTAAGGCACTTTACATATGTATTTTTTCATCTAATCCTTACACTAACCCTATAAGGCAAGTGTTTCATCGTCTTTTTAAAGATAAAGAACGGAAGAGAGATTAAATAACTTTCCCTGAGGTTGCACAATTAGTAAATAGTGAAGCATCTCTTGGAACATATTCTGCAAAACACTGATCTCTACAAAAAATAGTTCCCATGGTCATTTAAGTTTGGAAAACATGGCACCTGTAGAAGATTTATAGTCTACATCAATAAAAGTCTCCCATAAATCTTGCAAGAATCCCGAGTTTGGTTAAGTCAGCCTTTCCCAAACTGGCTTAAAAATGGAACTCTTGGGGCGCCTGGGTGGCTCAGTCGTTAAGCGTCTGCCTTCGGCTCAGCGCGTGATCCCGGCGTACTGGGATCTGGCCCCACATCAGGCTCCTCCACTGGGAGCCTGCTTCTTCCTCTCCCACTCCCCCTGCCTGTGCTCCCTCTCTCGCTGGCTGTCTCTCTCTGTCAAATAAATTAAAATCTTAAAAAATAAAAATAAACATGGAACTCTTATTCTCGCAGTGCATATCAATATTCCTCCAAAGTAGCACTGCATTACACTACTTTGAGGATAGACTGACTTTAACCAGACTCACTGGACATTAACCAGGTTCATTGGACACACTCATGGATCTAGAAAGCCAGAGTTTCCATTTGCAATAAGAATAAAACCAATGAGAACCAGATACTAAAAAATACTTGACTTTCTCCTTCCAGCTTTATTTTTCCCTTTGTCAAAGCTGCTTGGGAAGCCAAAGCATAAAACTAATATACTCGTTTTCAGGCTCACATTATCATGGGAGCAGAGGTGGGATGACATGAGACAAATCCTGGCAGTGCTCCAGGAGCAGTGCATTCATTACCGGCAGGCAGACTAGACTCACCCCATCCTTCACCCGGAATGTTGTAGCAGCCTCCTAGCTGACCTTCCCACCTCCGATGCTGCCACCATCTATTCCTTTCTTACTCTGTTCCCAGAAGCAGTTGAAATTTATATATATACATACACACGCACACACACACACACATACATATAGACATGTCAGTTTGCTATTTCACATTTTTCACAGGATCCCCAATGCAGTTAAAGTCCAAATTCCCTAATATGGTCTACAGGGCTTTCAGGAGCAGCTCCCGCCTACTCCTTTTTGGTCCCACTACTACACTCCAGCCAACCAATCATCTTTCAATTTCTTAAGTAAACCACACACTCTCTTGCCTCAGTCTTCACTCCCCTCTCCCTGAAACATCCTTCCCCACCCCTTTTTCTAGCTGGATAACCTGTTCATCTTTCTGACCATTGTTTATATACCTCACTTCCTCCAAAAAACTTCCTTAATTCCACTCCCCCAACCTGAGTTATAGGCTCCTTATACCTCCCAGCTACCGTCCTCCACCCAATACCCTATACTGCTTTATCAGAATATTTATGGTGCTATGTCATAACTACCTGTTCACATTTTAGTATCTACCATTGTGTATTAATCTAGCTTGTATTTATTAGGCAGTGACCTAATCAACATTTATATTCACATCTTGAAAGGCAACATAAAATGACATACATAAAATTCCTGGAGGACAAGAAGTTGGGGAGAATATTAAATATACTGAATATATGCTTAGGGTCTAAAATTATATTAAGAGCTTGGAACAAATTAACCAAACTCAATAAGATGAAAATTAATATGAATACATGTAAAGCCTTAAAATTGGGCTTTACATAGATATGGCTGGCTTCTAGGGGTCTTGATTGAATCATTATGCATTACTGGTAGGAATGACACCAGAATGTATCTTTAAAGGTTTTGCTTTAACGGATGTTTAATTTAAATCAATAATAAGGTAAATCTGTTCAAAATACTGATGATATCTTTGACTGAAATAATAGAAATATACTATTTGTTTTGAAAGATGTAGCAGTCTCTGTTTTTCATTGGAAAAACCATAGCTAGAATAATGTACTTAATTCTAGGAAAAATGCAACAAGAGAGAAATTTATAAAATGAAATATATTCCAGAAAAGAGTAGAGGGTTAAATTTCTGGAAAAGAACAGTTGAGGAAATGGAGAATGTTTTAGTCAAAGGAATAGAAGCCTTTATATACCTAAGGAGTACCAGATGAAATGAATAGAATGTAGTCTATAGTTACCCAGAAATCAGAACCAGGGTCCATGGTTAGAAAAATTACAAGGAAGCAGATGTCAGTTCATCTTAAGACGGCTTTTCAAATAATTAAAATTGTTTAAAAATGGACTGTTTGCCTTGTGAGATAGTGGGTTTCCTGTTCAGATGAAGACAAAAAGCTTAAGCATTTGGACTTTCAAGATGTTTCATGCAGTACATAGCAGGTCTACCACATGGTCTAGAAAGTGCCTTTGCCCTTATAGATTCTGTGAGGCTATAATATCAGTGCATTCCTTCCACTGGTGCCGATGAAAGGAGACCTGATTAAAACCACTTATGAGGATTCTGTTTTTAAACATTTAAACAAAACAAAAACATTTTTGAAAGGCACACCGCTCAAAGGGAACCAGATGAGTTGATCACTAAGGTCCTTTTCAACTAAGATATTTATGAGTCTCCAGCTCTTTGTGAAGCTGGCTTCACATTAGGGGTTGTGAGCTTAATAAGGCCAGAGAACTTAGGGGAAAGGCAGCTTGGAAGAGAGAGGTCTAGAGAATTAAACGTCTTCTGCCCACAGCATAATGGAAGGAAAGTGCCCTTTAGGGGACCATGTTCAGGGTTCTGCAATGGGGTAAAAATAAAACTGTATCTTGCACTTTCTGTGTGCTGTAATGTTGCAGTTGGAATAGTCCACCACATCATGTAAAATACGCCATGGCTCCATCAGAGTTTATAGTTAAGCTAGCCATAAGTAAGCCTATGGCCCCGCTATGTGCCAGGCATCATGCCAGAGCCGTTGTCTTGTTACATAATTGAATTTTTGTAGAAATTCTCAAAGTATTATTCTCCTCATTTGAAAGGTGAGAAAACTCAGCTTCTGTGAGGCAACGTACTTTACCGATGTAATTAAGAGATCTGAGATTCAAACTCAGGATTACCTGGACTTTGAATTAATCAAGAGTGTTTCAGGAACTCCTGGTCTTTAGTACTAGAGAGTATCTTAATGAGTCAACTTCTTGGTTTTGCCTATGAAAAAAAATGAGACCAGAGGGGACAGAGGGTCCTGCCCAGGATTCCTGTGTAAACACAAAGGAGGGCACTGGAGTCTTTCAGGGTGATGCTGCAGTGTGGGTACAGGCTCAGCAGCTGTGCTCTGCGTACACTTAGTATTCACAGCTCTGAGGGCAAACCATGCAGCACACTGGGTCAGGGTAGGCAGAAGTTTAGTGTACCCCCACCAGCCTCTCTCCTTAATTCCCCTTTACAACTCCAAGTGTGCATATAGCAATCTATCTCTAGACTAGGTCTTGCAAACTACAGTGTAGATGGGTAGAGTTACCTCTATATTCAGCGATCATTTGCAGAGGGATGGGAGAAAGGGAATCTAACCTTTATCCAGTACTGTCATGTCTCAAATAAATGTATAACTAACATTTGCCCTACCAATTCCAAAAACCTATAGATTTTTGCATCAGACCAGGGTTTGACGTCCAGATTGGTGGGAATGTGAAGCTTCTTTCTGCATGTTCAAAGTGGAAGCAGTTGTATCTACCTCAATGAAATGTCAGTGTTCTGTCTCCACACCTGTTCTTTTCTTTCCTACTTTGAGGGACCAGATCTACTTTTAGAATTATAGAAGGAGGGGTATTTGACCCTCCCCGAAGTAAGAGGAGAATTTTGGATTAAAGGTCAACTTTGGACCTTGAAACATCCTCTTGAGGCTTTGTCAGATTTAACTCCTCCCTTTTTAAAGATAAGAAAATTGAAGTGGCTATTCCCTGCTTATTCCTAATTAGTGACATAGTGAGGTGGTAGTCATGATGAAAGCCAGCATGAGCCTGGGAATGTGAAGACTTGAACGCTGGTGCTAGTTTCTCCGTACCTAGACCTATAGGGAGGCATCATCAGCACTGCTCTGTCTATCCCAAGTGAGTGCCCTGTGGTATGAAGTGAGATCAGAGGCGGGGGGGGAAGCCTTTAAAATCCTCTTTGAAGGCAAAATGTTACAAGAGAATGACTCTTAAATATATCAGCCCCCTGTAGAGAGTTTTATCCAACAGACCTTACCTCAATACCTAAAGAATCAGAAAAAACAATCTTGTTTTTTGAGTTTGAGGTTGTATCAAAATTACTCAGTGGTGTCCCTCAATCATTTTCTTTATGTGTAGACTACCTTCATGTCACAAATGTTCACCTGTTCAAGGAGAGATGGGACACCAATAAAATGGACCACCACACTGACAAGTATGAAAACAACAAGTTGATTATACGAAGAGGACAGTCTTTCTTCATCCAGATTGACTTCAATCGCCCATATGACCCCAGAAGGGATCTCTTCAGAGTGGAATACGTCATTGGTGAGTGCCATGCGCAAGCCATGTCATGATTGCCTGTGTCATCATGTCATGATAGTCATGATACCATGGGTGGCATAGTAGAGAGGGATACAGGTGCAATTGTTTATTTCCTAGAATTATACTTTGACAATTGGCTGGAGGTGGGGCTACATCCAGCCCCGGGACAACCCTATGCTCTAAGATGGGTCTGTATAATGCCAAACATCAATAATTTGGGCCTAGCCAGGTAAAAATCTTGCATAATAAAAGTGAGTATAATTGGTACAAAATGTTAGTTAATTATTTTTCCCCATCCTATCGTGTGGCTTTTAATTTATCAATTCTACTTTCATGATTTCATTGGTATTATGTGCTAAAACTATTTTCAATTCTTAGTATACAATCTCCATACAAGCATTTCCCAAACTTCGTTCTGCTCTAATCTACTTCCGTGGGATGGCTCATGATGATAATAGTCAGGTACAGTTCACTAAACACTTTGTACTCTAATCTCCTTTTGTAGGTTGATAGTACACATTAACTTAACAGTTCTGGGAATTACATTTAACTCTGTTGGGTTGGGTGTTTCCCAAATTAATTTGATCCTGGAACCCTTTAAATTATAGTCATTATCATTTAACACATTTTAGCAAATATTTCCCTGGAAATTTACAAATATAACAAGTAAACACATGCACAAAAAAAGCAAAGGTGGCTCAATATCAGAAAAACTATCTATATAATCCTATATATAAATAAAGGAAAAGAAAAAATCAGGCAATCAAATCAATAGTCAATGAAAGGAGCATGACGAAATTCAGCAACTGTTTTTTTTAAAGACTTTAAATAAATCAAAAAAGAAATCTCAATTACAGTAAAAATTATTTACCCCAAACCAACAACTTTTGATATCCTAAGTGACAAAAAGTTAATTTAACTATAATGAGAAATTAGACAGAGATGGCTACTATCACCATTACTTTCTTTTAGACATTGCTTCAAAGATTTTAGCAAATGAACAATTTAAGGCAAATATCTCATAAATACTGAGAAAATAAAATCCTATATTTTGCTAATGCTATGATTATATATATAGAAAACCCAACAGATTCAAGGACAAAAGCACGGTATTAATAAAACTTTGTAAGATGGCTATTTAGAAGATAAATAAAGTCAATAGTCTTTCTCTTTAGCATTGAAAACCTAGAAATAGAAATTAGAAAAAAAATATTCCAGATATAAAACTTACTAAAACTATGAAATGTAAAAATAAATTCTAAAAAACAAGATGCATAACACGGATAAAGCAGCTACTAAATCTTAATAAAAGACTTGAAAAAAACTTTGAAAAGGCAAGTATGTTTTTGGATATGATATCTTAATTTTTTAAAGTCTCCCAAAATTAGTATGTAAATATAATGCATTTCCAATTGGAATCCCAATGGAGGATTTTTTTTTGTCTTGAATAAAATAACAGAGTTCATTTGTAAGAGTAATCACTTGGCAATAATCAAGAAAATAATACAAAGAAAATAAATAATAGAACATTTTCTATCAGAAGCATCTATCAGAACATACTGTAAGAAGTGTTTTGTGAAAAATAGAGAATCCAGAAATTGATGTCAGTATGTAGATTACTTAATACAGTTATTGGTTTCATGGAGTTAGAAAAATCTGTGGGCTTTTGGTTTTTTGTTTGTTGTTTTAATAAATTAAATGATGTTGACGTAACTAGTAGTTTACATCTTGGTACTTTAGTATATGTATGTTACATGTAAGTATGTGCATTTAACATATTCTTGTATTTAACATATATTTATCTGTACATGTATAATTATATATATATTATTTTACATGTATATGTATTTAGTTTATATATGCCAAAATACTACAGATGACCATATATATGATCAAATGACCAAAATACAAGTATATGACAAAATATCACATATGAGGTCAATGGATAAAAGACAGAGCTGGAAAAATATTCAGGACATACATCAGAAATAAAGGTTAACGTAGGAAAAAAAACTCTTACAAACTGACAATCTGAAGACAAGCAATAGAAAAATAGACCAAGTATATGAGGAGACAATTCACAATAAAGAAAATCCAAATAAATTGTAACCTTATGAAAACATGCCCAAATTCACTAGCAGACTGGGAAAGCCAAGCAAAGTCATTTCTATCCAACAGACAAAAGTTAAAAAAAAAAAACTGTAATATCTGTTGCTGGCACGTATGTTGGGAAAGACATATGTTGCCAGTATAAGTGTACAATTTCATAACCTTTTTAGAAACCAGTTTGGCAGTATCTGTTAATATTAAAAAGACATATGCCTTTGACCCAGTAACTCCATTCTCGGAAATCTACGCCAAAGATATTTAAAGTCTAGTTTATAAAGATGGGTATTATTTACTGCAGCATTGTTTATCGTGACATAAAAATAAACACCCCTCAGGAGTGGAATGGTGGACTATATTGTGATATAGTCACATTATGGATGGTTACTTTAAGAAAAGAATGAATTAGACCTATTCAGGATGATTTCAAGTGCAGTAGTGGTGAGGAAACAAAAAGTGGAGGAGTACATATGATCTTCTCTACATGGTGCAACTGTATCTGTGCCTAGGTCTGTAGAATATTGTGAGTGGAGAAAAGCGTAGAAGAGCAAACATAGGGGATGACACGCATTCCTCTGTGGGAGAGTAGCCAGAATGAGGGAGGGAGAAGCAAAAGGAAAGGGGAAGCTAGCAACGAGAAGAGACAAAAAGCAAGCATGATGATATGATTATATGTAGGCATCTAGGTGAAATTATTGATCTCTGTGGGGATATATATATGTGTGTATATATATATATATTTATACATGAGAAATTAAAAGTAATAACATCAGAGCTAAAAATAAACAACAGTTCCTTAGAAAAAAATGTCTGACCCCTAACTACTTCAGGTATATGGTGTGCATTCCCTTTCATTTACAAATTTGTACATAAGTGTGGGAAAATCGGTTGAAGCCAGAGTGGAAATGGGAGAGGAGGAAAGAGATCACTGAGAGAATAAACAGCATCAGGACAATGTGGGGTTCTGCACAGAACTGTTTGCCATCCGAATTGTGGGATGAGAAACACTAAACTACCATTCCTGTGTGTTAGGCGAAATGTAATAACCATGATTTCATTACATATTAGGGAGCAGACTATTATTATTGATATTTTTTAATAATGAGTACTTCAGGTGAGAAAGGAACCCACAGCCAATATTTTTCAGAGTACTTTAAAATCTGATCAACATTTACTTTTGTTTTTTCCCTAAGTTCATTTATCACTTTTGGGTGTATATGTGTGTGGGGTGTGTGTGTGTGTGTGTGTGTATACACGCACACTTGTTTGGACTAGATTTGATTAAACTGCCCTTCGCACCTTTGTAGTGCAATGATCACTACCTGTGTGTCAACAAATACGTGTTTGAGGCTCTGTCCCTGGTTTTGCTGCAACTACACAGGAACTTTTTTTTTTTTTAAAGATTTTATTTATTTATTCGACAGAGATAGAGACAGCCAGCGAGAGAGGGAACACAAGCAGGGGGAGTGGGAGAGGAAGAGGCAGGCTCCCAGCAGAGGAGCCGGACGTGGGACTTGATCCCGGAATGCCAGGATCACGCCCTGAGCCGAAGGCAGACGCTTAACTGCTGTGCCACCCAGGCGCCCCTACACAGGAACTTTTTTATCTCCTTTATAGTCAAATATTTAGGGTGGTGAAGAGGGAGGAAAGATTTGTCCCTGAAGTGGACTTGACTGAGGTCTGAGGCTCTTTCCCACAGACCACTCAGAAAACAGTTATAAGAATGGAAGTCTTAGGGAAGAGGACAAGATGAGTGTCAGATCGGGTCCCCAGTGAGAGCTGTGAGCCCCTGGGGCAGGATGCCTTGTCCTGAGCGGTAAGGTCAGGGCCATGAACACAGCATCACCACAGAGAGCATGTGAAGTCCTCCCTTCTTTTCCACAAAAGGCATTGTATTACCTTTGTTCCTCCAGTAAAAAGGTGGGAGAGGGGAAACATAGCAAATTTACCTCTGAGATAAAAATCTGTATATTTTAAAAACCAACACGTATTCTAAATCCTTCTCAGAGCCCACGATGTGTACTTTTAGAGTTAAGCTGTATTCCAATATGTGTAGCCTGTAATAGGTGTTATTACATTTGAGGATTTTGTATTTCCAAATTTCCCGCAGAAACTAGGAAAGAAAAAAAAAAAAAAACCAAAATTCCACATTCTACTCTTTAGTGTATGAGAAATCAAACACATTTGTAAAGGGCTTTAAAAGACCAATGATAGAGGATTGATCCCACTTGGTGTCCTTTGTGCATCTATGTCATTCAGGGGGTGCCTTGACTGCCTGAGGTTTCATGATGGTGGTAGGACCAGGGCCGAAGAAGAAGAACACATGGGACACTCATGGGGCTCAGAGATTTTTCTCTTAAAATGCAACGGGTGGCTCAGTCAGTTAATTCTGATTCTTGATCTCAGCTCAGGTCTTGATCTCAGGGTCTTGAGTTCAAGCCCCACCTTGGGCTCCCTGCCCAGCATGGAGTCTACTCAAAAATAAATAAATAAATAAATAAATAAATAAATAAATAAATAAATAAATAAAATAAAAAAAGGAAAAGAAAAAAAAGAAAATGAAAAAATGCAATATGTGTTTCAATAGGATTGACTAAAGCCATGAAAATTGGATTTTAAAAGTAATTGTTATAATGAGAAGAGACAAGAGTATCAAATGTGCAATGGAAATGAAATGAAGCACAAAGTCTTATACAGACATGCAGGTGCACCTCAATTTCAGCAAACCTAGAAAGTAGGAGTGATTTAAAACACGGGAAAGAGAATGCTTTGTAAAAACTAAAGAACACATAAAGAATCTCTTCAAATATTTCTTTTGAAGTGTTTATAGATTTATCAACAAATATCAATTTACGCACTAATTTAAAGAATATAACTATTGCATGGAGCAAGCTATCATCATATTAAAACACAGGGAAAAAGTCACTTTCCACTTCTTGTTTGCAGTTTGCATTCGGTTCTCTGTTATTGTTCCTTTCTCTTTCCCTGTGACTTCATGTCAGATGAGACGGGATGTGCTAAACACTGCAGTTACCTTTATTACTATCTTCAGAACCAAAGCATTTATTTACAAGGTATCCTGCCTTTAAATCAAGTTTTTTTCTTTCTTTCTTTCTTTTTAAACATTTAGTAAATAGACTCTCAGATGGTCCCAGATTTATCCTTTGTTTGCTGGGTCCTCCCAGTAGAGAAGGTGAACAGGGGAATGAGTGCATTTCCTCGGCCATGACTTCCCACGCATGAGCTACAGATTGTCCCCATGCTTTGATAGCTGCGTTCATTAGTTGCTGGCAGAGCACAGACATCTCTGTTCATGAATTTGAGTAGGTGGGTGTGGCTGAAAAATGTGCCTGGTGCTCTGTGGGGCCTTTTCTGTCTTTGTACCTCTGCGCTTAAAGCCATGACAAATCACGGAAGGAATTTGGAGCAGTGTTCGTTATAGGTTTTGCTGACCTGGAGCTGCGGCTGTGAAAACAGGAAGTTTGTGGTGTTACTTTGTTCTGCTTTGACGTGGGCCCCCTACTTACCTGAAACTCTGTTGAGGGAAAGTCATTCTGAGGAGAGACTTCTGAGCTGGATTCCTTACCAGCCATCCCCCTCAACACAGCCTTACCCGGTGATCCCTCCAAGAAAATGACAGGGTTCATGAGCAACTTCCTTGCTCCCTGGGCCCAGTCTCAGGAACCCAACGTGTGCAGGACAGCACCTCGCAGCTTCTCTTGCCTTTTCCTCAGTCTTGCCGTGGCTCCCATGGCTCCAGGCTTCACATTTCTGGTTATAGCAGAAAGCAAAGGGGAGGGATGGCATCAGCAAAGCCTGCTCCTCCCATCAGGACAACAAAAGCGTTTCTGGAAGCTCCCAGCAAACTATTCACGTCTCACTTGCCACCCTTATCTATAAGAGAAACTATGAAATTATTTCATCTTTCCAGTCTTTTCAGAGGAGGGGAGGAGGGAGCATTAAGAGCAGATGTTGGTAGACACCCAGTGCTGTGTGCTAGAAATCCCTTCCAGCTTGGCCATCCTGTGAGCCTGAAAGGGCAGCCCTTACTGATGGCACACTGAGGTCGTTCAACCTGAGTCCAGCCATTTACAGGGTGATATCAGTTGCACATATTCTGCATTCTTAACCACATAAAACATTGAATTATCCTCAACACTTCAATATTTCTATTTCACTCATTTCTTGAATAGCATTTCTCAAAAGCCAGCTGGGGTGTCAGACTCTGATGTGTTTTAAGGATGAAAGTGACATTAACAATTCTCAGTTGGAGGTTCAAGATTGGAGAGAGTTAGAGCCTGGACGAGGGCAGCTCTTGTATCAATGGAGAAGACGGGTGGGATTTGGGGAACATTTGGATGGCAAAATCCACAGGACTTGTGATTCATAGTCTGTGAAGGTAGAGGGGAGGAGAGTCAGGTAGCTTCGAGATTGCTGGGTCGTATACCTATGATGATAGAGGCTGGCAACTCCAAATGAGATAAAGAATGCAGGGAAATGGGGGGGGGAGATGAGTGTGGGAAATGATAATGATGCTAGTGGCTCCCACTATCTCACCAGCACTGATTACTGTGCGGAGCTTCTGGGTACTTCCCGTTTAATTCTTTGCCCACCCCTCTGGGAATGGGACTATGGTCATCTCCATTTTTCAGATGAGATGCAAATTGGAGGGGTATAAGTGACTTGCCTGAAGTCACATCTGGAGAGTGCTGGGGCTCCAATTTGAACCGGACATTCCTAATCACAGTGCACACTACTTCCGCCAGTGAAATAGTGGAGGCATACGTGTGATTTCGTTTGTGCCTTCTGAGTTTGAAGTACTTGAGGGACTTCCAGATAAACATGTCCAGTAGACAACCTCTGAAGTTTAGGGAATCAGCTTGGAGTTCATACATCATAGACAGGCAAAGTAATCATTCAGACAAAGTAAATCAGGTAAGAAGCAGACTGAGGCTCAAATCCTGAGAGCAAACAACTTTTAAGGAATCAGTCCAGGAGCTGGAGCCCCTGGAGGAGACAAAGAGCACATGGTCGGTTACACAGAAGGGAAATCAGGGAGTGCAGTGACACTAAGTCCAAGCGAGTTGGGTGTTTAAAGTAGAAAGGGTGACCAGCTTTCTCAACTACAACAAAGAGATGCAGTGATGTAAGACTTCCCACTGGACTCAGGAGTTATGGGGACACTGGTTACTCAGGGAGAAACCAAATTTTAATGGTTTGAAGGTAAATGAGATATGAAAAGTGAACATAGTAAATGTGGACTAATCTTTTTGGAACAGAAGAAAAGACAATTTGGATAGTAACGTGGGAAGAACGTAGGTTAGAAAGGGTGGTGTTTTGGTTTGGGTGTTTTTTTTAGAATTGAAGGTACTTTAACGTGTATGGAGGCATGGGGGATGGAGCCAGTAGACGAAGAATCCTGAAGATGCAGGAGAAATATTGGGTGGCTGAGGCAGAATCCTGGAGGAAGTGAAGAGGCATGGATGAGAGATTGTCTAGGGAGAAGAATCCCTGTCCTCTGAGGGTGCTGGGAAGAAGGTAAGAGAGAATGTGAATGTGTTAGGTAGAGAGAGAGGTCATGCCTGCCTGATGACCTCAAGTTTCTCAAAGACGTAGCAGGTGTGGCACGAGCTGAGGAGGGCAAAGAAACATTTCTTATATCTGAGAGCATAGCCCAGACCCTTTAAGATTTCTGTTCCCCTATAGATTTTTGGTTCAGAATGTCCAGATAAAATCACCACCCGTGATTTTCATGGACAGAGCGCAATTTGTCTGCCGAGATCTTTCTTGCCCCAAATTGTGCAGCTTGTAAGATGTAGAAAAACATTTCTTAGCCTATGCTCTCTCCACTATTTCATGCTGTGTTTTAATAAAACTAGGCTACCCATTCCATCATTTTGAAGCAGCATTTATATGGGATGTCATTTCAAATTTTTCCTTCTGTGTGTTTCTGCATCAACGATAAGTGTGTTCATTTTTAAGCCTCTGTGAAGTGACAAATAATGGCATCTAAGAAACTAGGACAGTGTTTCCCAGAGTGTGTTCTCTATGAACACGTGTCATGTGAAAGACTCCTTAAAAAAAAAGTTCCATGGTCAAATGCATTTAGGTCATGCTGTTTTTTGTGTCTTTTCTTGGAGAATCTCAACACACCTTAGTATATTAAAGGCTCTGAGGATGCACAGTGTCAAAAAGTGAATCAACTTTAGCCTAATGCTTCTCAAAATTGTTTTACTACAAACATTACTCTACCATATTTTTATTTTCATTGTATTCTTTAGTAAAATACACAACTCACTCTAGGAGATGCTGAATTACTGTTACAAATTACTTTAATTCTGCAGAATACTGTAGTCTCTGTGTTATGGTAACTTAGTATATTATGTGGGTTTTTTTTCTTTTTTGATACTTTAGATTTTGTGCCAACACTAAAATAACTATAAATTTGGCACTTATACTCAGTAACTTTTCTCTTCATAAAGGATTATTTTTTTTTTACATTTATGTATTTATTTGCCAGATTTTTGTTTGGCTTCTATTATCATAAAGTCGATTTACTTTCCTTTTTTGAATGTGTTTATTAGACTCTTACCGAACACCTTTCATGGGCAGAGCACTATATTGGGATTAGAGTATTAATATATGTTCATCCTCTGCTCTCAAAGAGTCTGGAAGAGACAGCCTGCACACTAGAAGTTAAGCTGAATGCCAATCTCTTGGGTGGAGTGCTTGGAAACATATTGGGGAGAGAGATCGACTGTACGACTAGTTGGAAGAGTCCCCCAGGAAGAGCTGGATCTCGAAGAAAACAAGTAGGAGTTGACCCAATGGAATGGGAAAAATATATGTCATAGAAAAGAATGTGAATTTCAGTGGAGAAAAAAAACTTGGAAACATATTGATGGCTTCATACACCCTGATTCAAAGTTTATGTCTTATTCTATAAACAGCCAGGAGCGTCTACTGGAAGAGTTTTTAAAAGGAGTATATTAAAAAGCTCTAAGTGTTTTCTTTTTAGATTACTGTGGCAGAGCATGGAAGATAAATTGGAGGGCTGAGATTCTTGTCAGGGACATCAGTAAGAGAGTTGGGGAGGGAAAGGAATCTTACTAATAGATGACAGGGTAAATGTGCAATACATCATTCTGTATGATTTTTCCCCTTTTTAAAAAAATTTACCTTTACAACAAGAAGTAGTGAAATTGTGGTTTGTTTTTTGTTGGTTTTTTTTTCCCCATGGTCAAATAAGACTCACTTATAGTAAAGTAATGCAGTATAGTCTGAGGAAAAGTCTTATGCCACGGTGACTGACACTTTGCCATGCGTGTAGACATTTCAGGGATGACAGCTCCTCTGATAAAGGATCCAGGAAGCAACGCAGTGGATGGGGAGGGTTTGGAGTCCGGCAGACCCAGTGAGAGTCCTCATTCCACCACTCAGAGCACCAATAGAATCACAGATCCCTGAGTTACATTTCCTCACCTGAAAATATTTACTTCTAGCAGCTATTTACGGATTAAAGGAGATGATGTATAAGAAAGCGCCTTCTTGCCTTCTTATTCTCACAACAACACTGGGAAGCAGGGAGGGTAGGAATAAGCTTCACTGAAAATCTGAAAACCAGAGTGCATAGAGGTTGAGTGATTGACCCAGGATTGTGCAGGGAAAGGGAAGTCCCCTGTCCCCAACTTCCTCTTAGATGATCAGAATCTTAGCAGCGTGGTCTGTCCACTTTGGACCTACAAAGGAAGGCAGACACAGGGTGCCTGAGTGGCTCAGTCAGTTAAGCATCCAACTCTTGATTTCGGCTCAGGTCATGACCTCAGGGTCGTGAGATCCAACCCCATGTCAGGCTCCACCCTAGGCTTGGAGTCTGCTTTAGATTCTCTCTCTCCCTCTCCCTCTGCCCCCCCCACTCTCTTTCTCTCTCTCTCTAATAAATAAATAAATAATCTTTTAAAGAAGGCAGACACAGTACAAAGATTGTAATCAAATAGTAAAATTAATCCTCGTTACACTTTTTGGAAGATTAATCCATTTATTCTCCTCTAAGCTCCTTGATTGTCTACCTGTAAATGGAGACTGGCTGAGGCACTGGCTTAGCCTGAGTGTAGATATGAATGACTCCAACTTTTTATGGGATCAATTTCCCCACTATTGTCTATTTCCCTGGTGATGCCCCACCTCCACCCTGGGCCTGAAGAGAGGGCAGTGAGAGAGAAGATGGCAAGGTGAACCCTCAAAGACTTTGTAGTCGGGACCAGTGGCACTGAGTGAGGTTCTCCAATGAAGAACTATTACTAAGTAAGAACGTGCTGTCAAAAAGGCAACTAGGAAGCCATGGCTCTCTCTTTTCTCTCCTGCTAGCAAAACAAAGATAATGACCATTGAACCTCCAAACAAAAATATCCAATGTTTGCAACATCCATGCTGACAGCTTAATTAATCAAATAGGAACCCTGACAACCCACAGGCCAAGTTCTGCCGGGAATTATTTGCCTACAGTTCTAGCTGAAGTGACAGAAGCTGTTTAGTCTCAAAGTAGTAGAAATCAACATCCATATTCTAGTGTGAGAGACCTGCGGGGAGTCCTCTTGGCCCTGCCTTGTGACCCACATCCCATCCTGCAGAGCCGAGTTTCTAAGTGAAGCCAGTGTGTTTTGTAACATTAAGTATGCTGTGTGGCACATTCATAAGACACTGTGGAGGTTAGAATGAGAATCCTACATAGATGCCTGACTTTCTCCTCCCCTTTCTCCCTCTTTTTTATTCTCCTAATTTGCCATTGCCCTCACTGCCCTCTCTTTCTGTCTTCATGCTGTGTCTTACATTGACCTCTTTCACCTGTGGGAATTCATAACCTTGACTAATTAGCACCCACATAATTGAAATTGTACATGACTAGAAACCTATGGTCTGAACTCAGGGATTATTCAGCATGGGCATTACCTGGCTTTTCCACATAAATTCTAAGACATTCTTGCAGTGTGTGAAGTTAAAAAAGGAGGGGCAAAACATTTAATGAAAATGAATGTGTCCACTGTGAACACCTTGCTCTTAAGTCTCCAATCTGTGAAAAGAGAGACAGTGTCCAAGTGGAATGAAAACCCACTGAAGAATGGATAAAAATGGACTAATTATTCATAATCCATGCCCTCTCATTACTCTGTGAGTGTGTTACATGGACCGACGAGGGACTGACTAGAAAGCTCTTGGAACTCCTTAGTGATAGTTGCTTGCTAATAAGATGACCCAATTACCAGGCTTATTTTGAATATTGCAACTACATAGGAAAGCTAAATCCTTACAGTATTCCTTAAGGCAGTATAACCTTCATAAAGCATTACTATAACAGCAGCCAGAGCCAGACAGGTGTTAGATGACCACAGGCAAGCTATAAATAGCTGCACCTCTCCTTTGCTATCCTTTTCACCTTTTATTTTTTCTCAATATCTCAGCCCTTCTGATGCTTTCTATCCTTTCTGTCATTTCTCTTTCATCTCTGTCTCTCTCTGTTTTTCTTTTGCTCTCACTCTTGTTCTTTCTCTCGTATACACCTACACATAGTCCTGTGGGTAGATGTTTTTGTATTTACCCATTAGGGGAGTAAGGGAGTAATAAGAGTTATCCTCAGGAGGTGAGTATAGCAATTTGTGTAGGGGTTCATAGGGTTTTCTTCAGCCTTCAGGAGGTCAGGTTGGATGCTCTGAATGCACTTGCCTAACTCTGGCTCAAGTGTAGCATAACCACCTAGAGGTTGGTCGGCTGCACTGTTGGAGGCTCATCAGGGGGTCTTGATGCGGCTTCTTTCATCTCCCTATTTCCTTTCCATTTCTGTTTAAGTGTCTTTATAATATCTCATGTCATGACTAGTGCAGTGAATTTCTGATGCAGAAACCTCCACTGTGTCCGGCACTGTGTGAGATGCCATGGGGGTTTTAAGACACCATCCCTGTCCTTAAAGAGCTTACTACGGTTGGGATGAGAATTCCACAATAAACACAACCAGGTGGTATAAATCAAGCGCTGAACTGACACAATTCTTTACCAGAAATGTGTGACAGAGGCGGGCAGATAGGAGGGACATAGGCTAGAGGTGAAGGATGAAGTCTTGGGACAAGGCAACTAAGTCTTGAGATGGATTTTGAGGAATTGGGAGTATCACAAGAGGAACAGGAAGTGTGTACCCTCCAGGCTGGGAGGAAGGTATTATTGGAAACCTAAGCATGTATTTTCTGCTGATGTACACATATTTCTAATGAGAAAAGGAATCCTGAACTGAATCAGATCTCATGGCTATATTTAGCTTGGGTACCACTGGTTCTTGACGCTCCTGGAGTTTCGTGAAGCTTGCTGTGGTCTGGAGACCCATCCTGACAAGCCATTAGAGATGTGCTCACTTTATGGAGTCAGCCTCCAGTTATTATTTGCTTAGTGAATGTTTGCACTAACTAGAATTCAGAGCCCTTCTGCTGGGTCTTCCCCAGGGTTTGTAGAGGTGAGCTGGGGCGTCTGGATTCTCCACACAGCAGAATCATTATCGCCCCTAAGCAATCCACTTCATCATGTCAGATTAAAACACGAGCCCTGAAAAACTATCTTCTGTCAAAGAGCAGAATCTCATTAACATGGTCGAATGCAATTAAGTCACCATTAGCTTTCAGGAGCATTTTAAAAGGGGCTCAATAAATGGTGTAGGTCTCTGTGCACATGAAGGCTCAAGAGAGACTTGAATGATATTCACGTCCCTTTACTTTACTCACCCAATTTGCCTGTAGGGGGAGGAGAGAGAGTGATATCTGTAATCCATGTTTTCCTGATAGCCTAGAGATGATTGATTTCTCACACTCTGAACTGGGAAACCAAATATACTTTAAAAATCAAGGTTTCCAGGGAGGAATGTGTAGAATGATAATAAAATGGATTATAGTAAAAATAGATTTTCAATCTCATTCATTAATTCATGCATTATGTTCACCAACATATGACTCCCACCTGACAGATCTATAGTCAGGTAGAGAGGCAGCTACCTATATGATGAGCCATGAAAGGCATTCCAGCAACAGCATGTTGAATTCCTCCATTGTAGTTACTCCTTCAAATTAATGCATAATATCTGAAGCTTCCCTAGAAAACTGAAAATGCTTTGTCAGGACAGATAATACTGTCCAACTGACCCATTTGTAAATTTGCACAAATTGGCTCTGCAGAGTAACTAGCTGACACTCTGCAGAGAGCAATGTCCTGAGGAAACAAGATATTCCAACAATAAATATTGAGGAAAAAGATGAAAAGCATCAGGAATCAGGTATGAAGAGATGCCGGAGAATAGGGTACCATAAGTTGAAAGTGTGTGGAATGAAAGAGACGGAGGGCTGAGCTGGTATTCAAGGCAGAAGCAAGTAGCTGAAGGAGGAGGAGAAGAGCCCAGGAGTACTGCCCACCACACAGTCAGGATCGACTGCTCTGAAAAGCATGTCTCTCTAATGTTTTACTCTGTGTGTCTGCTCATTGCTAAAGGTGAAGCAGTCCAAAGCTTGGTGCTTTTCATAGAATCACAGAATCATAAATACTTGGGCACTGGAAAGTATCATAGCCATCGCTTTGCCCAACTGTCTTATAGGTCTGGAAACTACCCATGACCAATAAAGTGTTCAAACACATTCTTGCACAAGGTCAACCCAGGGCCTGATAGAGCTCAGTGGAACACAGCTAGGGTGGCCCTATAATGATCCTCCAAGCCAGGACACTTTTGAGAGGGAAGGAGCGACTAAATAAATGAGATGCTAAGAAAATAGGCATAATCTGGGGCTGTCCTTGGCAAATCTTGGATATATGATTGCCAAATCAGAGCTGAGGCAAGAGGAAGCTACTAGAAAACTAAAGGGATGTAGAGAGGAAAAGAGAACAATCTTGTGATGTTAAAAAATTGGAATAAGTGTCCAAACAGGGCCCAGAAAAACCATTTCAGATAGGGAAGACATGACGAGCCAAGAGCATCGGTTTGTGTGTGGTGCCCTGTTGACCTGGCTTTGGAAGTGCAGACTTGGGATCGTGAGTTCCTCCAGCATAGGTGAGGTCAAGCAGAGACATCCATTCAAGATGAGGCAGAGGAAAGGAAAGGAGACCCAACAACAGGAGATGGGCAAACAGGCACAGCGCTGGGAGCAGGCCCCAGCGAGCCATCTGAGGCATAGTGTGGGCTCCTTTGCACTTCCTCACTGTAGGAGCAAAGAGACCCAAGCTACCCAGGGAGCTGAGGGGGAAGGCAACCACTTTTGCACCCCAGGAGATGAGAGCTAAACCTCTCTCCAGACCTCTTTTGGAGCTGTACAAGGTATTGCTACAGTCCTCTATAATCCCTCAGGGTTCTGGGTGGCGATGGCAACCTTGAATTCTCTGGACGTTTAATCAGATCACCTGGGAGAGTACTAAGACTGGACAGGAACAGCATTAATGGAAATTTGGAATAAATAGGGGAATAAACATGTTCAAGTCTATGAGTGTGGTTCAACCAGTGTGGAATCCCAGGTCAGGTCTGTGATCATTCTCTGTGCATGTGATCTAGTTATAAAAGGTAGTTACAATTATAATCTACCTTTTGCATGTGAGGAAACTGAGACAGTAGTCTTGCAAATGTATCAACAATTTTGCACTGCCCATTGGGCAGCTCAGAAGTCTCTATGCTGGCATTTCCTTTGCACCTGCCTTCCCTGGCAGCACATGGTCATCAAAAATTGCCACACTGCACCCCACGAAATCAGTTTTTGGCAACTGATTCTGAAGGAACCGGTCCCAGCTAATAGCTAGTGACAAGATTTAATTAATCCATTCTTGATAAAATTCAAATATCCATTAAGACTAATCATATTTCCTTTCACCTCTGTATTTATTCTTCATGGAAATAATTTCCTATCATTTTAAGTGAAAAAATTGCCATGGTTGAATTCCATTCATTGCACACAGTTTGGAGATGGGGATGGATTCCTGTCTTTGCTTGCCATTCAGTGGACCCTGTACCCTTCCATGATCTTTCCAGATCCCAGGTCCAGCATCAGGTGAGAAATGCTAGGACCACCCAATATTCAGAATCTGAATTCTACTGATTCCTCCTTCAGGGAAGAGACTAGGTATGAGGAACTTGGTTAAGGTATAGTCCTGGCAGGACAGTCCAAAGGGGGTTGGTAAGGGAGAGGAGATAGAGAAGAGAGGTGAGACATTACTATAGGCTGAATGTTTGTGTTCCCCCATCCATTCACCAAATTCCTATATTGAAACCCTAACCCCCAATGGGGTGGTCTTTGTAGCTGGGGCC
Source organism: Ursus arctos (assembly GCF_023065955.2). NCBI lineage: Eukaryota > Metazoa > Chordata > Mammalia > Carnivora > Ursidae > Ursus > Ursus arctos. The sequence continues at coordinate 10,823,439 of NW_026622997.1, read as the reverse complement.
TTTGGGAGATAATTAGGATTAGATGAGGTCATGAGGGTGGGGCCCCATGATGGGATCTGTACCCTTTTAAGAAGAAGAGGAGAGATCAGAACTATATCTCCCCACCGCTATGTAAAGACACAGATGCCATCTGCAAAGTAAGAGGAGGGTTCTCACCAGGAACCAAATCTGCCTGTGCCTTGATCTTGGACTTTCCAGCTTCCAGAACAGTGAGAAATGAATGTCTATTGTTTAAGCCAGCTAGTCTACGCCATTTTGTTACAGCAGCCCCAGCCAGCTGAGACAGACACGCATGTTGTTCTGTTGTTGCAAATGAAAATCCTTGGGGCCTACTCCTTCTTGCCGTCCAGGGGCTAATGAAGTGTGTGCTGTGGTATTGGTCCAGAGAGAAACACATGTGCAGAAAATTGTTTTGGAAAGCAGCTGTCAGCACAATGCTATCAGCTCTTCCATTAAAGGTGTTATGCTTTCCATTTGGACTTACAAGAATGAATGCTATTTCAAGTCCTGTTTCCTTGACTGGGAAAATACAAAGGCAATATGTCTTTCCCTCTCCATCTCCTAACTGGCTCCCAAAGAGAGAAGCCATGTTTGAAGTCCAGCATCTCAAAGTTGAGTTGACATATATGCTGTAAGTTCACCAGAACTTACAGTGCACAGGGTAGACAAGAACCCTTAGTATTTGAGGCAATTAATTCCACAGAAAGAGACAAAAACAAAGTTTCTATGACTAAAATGATGGACATGAAGTAGTGGAGACAGCTAGTTTGGCATATTCCATCAAACAACTTTTTTATTTGTGCAACATATTTCTAAGTGATAGAAAATGACACACTGTCTCCATTACACTTCATTTCCGTCATTTCATTTTTTTCTAACTTTCATATTTGTGAAACAAATTGCTTTAAACATGTCAAAGACACTTGAGTGGAGTGTTAGCCAAATTTTAAAAATAAAGATGATTCATAAAGACAGCACTTGTGTTTATAACCACCGAGATAAAATTTCAGGAAAAAAAAATCACAGTCCTGATTATTTAGGGCACAACTATAAGGTAATCATCTTCAGAAGTTAGAAAGAAGTCTTTTTTTTTTTTTTCTCTCTCTTCTTCATTTCCCCCAGATTTACATGACACTGTAACCCTGGCCTTCTGGGTGCTCCACCATCCTTATTTCATTGATTTACTAAGTAACCACCCCCCTATTGATTTCTTCAGACTTGGACTCTGTTTGCGTTATTATGCAACAGGCTGAGCCCTTCATTGACATTTTGCTCCTCATCACTGAGTTGTGCATTCTCCTAGAGCTGATGCTTCTTGAGGAGAAAGGCTGTATTTTGGGGCGACTGGATGGCACAGAGGTTAAGCGTCTGCCTTCAGCTCAGGGCGTGATCCCGGCGTTATGGGATCGAGCCCCACATCAGGCTCCCCCGCTATGAGCCTGCTTCTTCCTCCCCCACTCCCCCTGCTTGTGTTCCCTCTCTCGCTGGCTGTCTCTATCTCTGTCAAATAAATAAATAAAATCTTAAAAAAAAAAAAAAGAAAGGTTGTATTTTGCCTGTTGATAAAGATAGACTGTTGCCTAGTGCAGGGCAACCAGGAGGGTAGCCCTTCAGTACATACTTTCGGAGACTTGATATTGGTGTTCCAAAGAGAGAGCGCTCCACACGTCTCCTTAGGAGACTGGAAGGCCTACATCATTGATGGTATTTAAAAAAAAAAAAAAGGAAGAACATGGATAATTGTACAAACTGTGGGTACACATGTTGTTCTGTTGTTGCAAAAGTTTTTTTTTTTTTTTTTTAAGACTTTATTTATTTGAGAGAGAGAGAGAACATGTGCACGAGCAGGGGAAGGGGCCGAGGGAGAGGGAGAGGGAGATGCAGACTCCGCGCTGAGCTGGGGCTCAATTCCATGACTGAGATCAAGAAGTCAGACGCTTAACAAAATGAGCTGCCCAGGTGCCCCACAAAAGTTTGTTTGTTTTTTTTTATTTTGGAACAAACTACACTGTACAGAAAATTTACAAGAATAGTACAAAACGCTTTTTTTTCAGAACCGTTAGAGAGCTGTCAATCTGATGTCCCATGAGCAAAGACATTCTCTTATATAACCGTCAAAATTGGGAAATTAACATTGTGAACTTATGATCATCTAATCTTTAGAGCCTATTTGAGTGTCACCAATTGTCCCAGTAATGTCCCTTATAGCAAGAGGGTCCAGTGCAAAATCACATGTTGCATTTTGTTGTCATGTTTTTTCAATTTGAAACACTTTCTTGGTCTTTCCTTGACTTTCATTACTTGGCACCTATGAAACATACAAAGGCAGTTAATTTTGTAAAATGCCTCTCAATTTGGATGTGTCTAATGTTTCCTCATGACTGCAATCTGGTTCTGTATCCTTGGTGTAATACACAAAGGTGGTTTGTGTTCTTCTCAGTGAATCTTATCTGGTTGCACATATTTTTTACAGATCCCGTTACTGATGATATTAACTTTGATCACTTGATGAAAGCAGTGTCATAGGTTGGTGTTTTAGTCTGTTCAGGCTCCTCTACAGAATGCCATAGACTGGGTGGCTTATAAACAATATACATTTATTTCTCGCAATGCTGGAGGGCTGAAAAGTCCAAAATCAAGGTGCCAACAGATTTAGTGTTCGTTGAGAACCTACTTCCTGGTGCATAGGCAGCTGTCTTCTCACTGTGTCCTGACATGGTGGAAAGGGTAAGGGAGCTCTCCAGGATCTCTTTCATAGGGGCACTATTCCCATTCATGAAGGCTCCATCTTCATGGACTAGTCACCTCCCCAAGGTCCCCCTCTAATCGGGGGTTAGATTTCAACTGAAGAGTTGATGGGGATACCAGCATTCCATGTATAGCAGTTGGGTTCCACAGGAAGTGGACTTTGAAATTAGTATGAAAGAAGTTGAATACAGAGTGTTCCTGAGAATACTTGGGCAGAGGGAGAGGATGAGCTGTGAGCAGTCCTAACAAAGGCCGTGGCTCATCTCATGGGGAGTTATGGAGCCGAAATAGGTCTTCAGAGGCAGTTTTCTTCAGCTCAGGCAATTTCCTAAGAGACCTGACCCACCAAGGACAATTTTCTTTTCTTTTTTTTTTTTAAGATTTTATTTTATTTATTTGACAGAGAGAGAGACAGCCAGCGAGAGAGGGAACACAAGCAGGGGGAGTGGGAGAGGAAGAAGCAGGCTCTTAGCGGAGAAGTTTGATGTGGGGCTGGAACCCAGAACTCCAGGATCATGCCCTGAGCCGAAGGCAGATGCTTAACGACTGCGCCACCCAGGCACCCCATCACCAAGGACCATTTTCTGGCATCACTCCCAGCAACTCTGGGCAGCACATCTCAGAACCCAACACAGTGGTGTCTGTCAGGGTTCCTTACTGCAGAGTTCTTCTTTGTTCACTTTGTAGTTAATAAGTACTTTAAAAGAAAGTACCTTGAGACTATGAAAGTTTTTCTATTCATCATCAAAATTTTTACTGATAGAATGATTGATTGATGTCTGCATGAATTCATGATTTCCTCTTTTAATTAAATGGGTTACCTAAATCTGTTACTATCATTAATTATTTTGATGTTCAAATCATCCTAGATTTTGCCAGTTGGAAGCTTCTCCAACTGGCTTTAGTATCCTTCCTTCCTTGTTTTCTGGCACAACAAGTTGTTTCATGCTCATTCTTGTATTTTCCCTGCTCCAGCCCTGAAAGCAACCATTTATCTGAGGAGCCCTGCTTCCTTTTAATAGAAAGTAATATTTAGAAATCGTGATCTGAGTCCTATATGCTTACTGCTATTTTACCTCCTGTCAGTATTTCCCAATCTAATCTAGGTTTATCTCACTTATTGTTTTTGCTTCCATGTTATATCTATGATGACTCCTGACCCCTGATCCATGACCTTCATAGCATTTCTCATCCTTGAGGTTTTTTCTAATTTATACCCAAAGAGACTTGAGTGAGTATGATACAGGACAGATAATAATATCACTCATAAACCGACACTTTACGAATCTTCACAACATGACAACTGTGTGTTTTGTGTTTGTGTTAGATTTCTATTGCTGCTGTAACAAATGATTATAATCTTAGTGGCTTAAAATAATACAAATGTATTATTTTGACATTAGGTATAATGATAATGACCAATCAATGTGTAAGGATACTTTAACCAAGTTTCTTATACCTAGTCTCTTCCCTCAGGGAGGGATCAGGCCAGGCCTGGTGTCTGGAAAGGTCTTAGAAGGATACAGCATCTACGAAACGGGAGGTGAAGACAGGAACCCATCCCTCTCTCCAAATTGTGTGCCATGAATGGAATTCAGCTATGACAATTTATTCATTTAAAATGTTAGGGAATTATTTCCATAAAGAGTGGATTTGGAGGTGAAAGGAAGTATTAGTCTTACCAGATATTAAAATTTTAGCAAAAGTGGATGTATTAGACTCTTGCTATTTACTGTTAGCTGAGACCAGTTCCTTTAGAATGAGTAGCCAAATGGCTCTTTTTATTGGGTATAGCATGGAGGTGTTTGGTCACCAAGAGCTGGTGAGGAGGCAAGCCCAGAGGAAGTCCCAAAGTGAAGATTCTTTGGCCACTCAGTAGTGTGAAACTTCAGAGCATCGGCCCTCATTTTGGGGTTAAACTTTGGAGTTCAAGAGTAGTGACAGATTTTTTCAACAAAATTTCCTCATTGTGCCATTTTCCAAAGGACGGGAGTTGGGTGTCATTCATGGAAGGCCAACTTGTACACCTTTAGTCCACAAATAAAGAGATACATGAAAGTTACCTTTATTTTAAAAATTTTAGGCACATCAGTGAGCAACAAGTTTGCAGAGGACATGAGAGAAGATTGGAATATCTTGAGCCCTGGGGAGATGCGAAGAAGAATAATCACCTTCTTCCACAGGCATCTCTAGGCAGGGCTCCACTGGTCCAACCTGGGATATGGTTCCTTTACATCCTTGGATGTACACAGGGTCTTCTCCGTGGTCACTTATGTAGTCGATTATGTCATTGTCATGAAAATCAGGCTTGAGTACTTTTTGTGATGCGTTTATATGTAAGCACTGATAGCTCATGATGCAAGTATGAATATCTATAGTAAGCAAGTGAACAGCCATCCACACTTAAATGCACATATAAGCTAATAAAATGCAACATGCATCTCATTCTTTTTGCCCACCCCTCAAGTTCTGTTTTTTGTTATGTCTTTAATAAAGTCATTCCTGATTCCACCATTGACCACCATTGAACAGAGAGATCTGTTATTCTCATGTGGCGTTAGATTTCTGACATGAATTACAGTGTAAAGTTGATGTTTGATTATAAACTTACTGAATGGAGGAAGCATATCATATACATCTCATCTATTACCTTTGTCACTTCCAGGTAAAGTGATATTACTTTGCTCATAGTCAGCAATTTATAAATATCTGTTTAAATAAATCTTTATTGAGTATGTATTGTTGATATCCACCTACAGACTAATACCAAATGGACTGCCTCTCATTGCCTAGAGTATTTCTATGCTAATTTTTGCTCTATCAGCAATTGGTTTAACTCCTGGCAATACAAACTCATTTAATAGTTGCTGTTATGAATTGTATTCATATGTTTCCATTCCAAAGACAGACAAATATTTTTGTTAGATTACCAATGATTTATCCTTATTCCCATCAGCGTTGCCATTAAATTATTAGCAAGAATTGGATGTTTCAGTGACAATTTCATCAGAGGTCTGCTTTGCTTGGAAGATATTCAGCTAAACTTTTGATCCTATTCTTGTTGGCTAATGACACTGCTTTTTAAGCCAGTTGTTATTATTTTAACTAAATGAGTCTTTCTCATAAGACCCACAAGCCTCAGTCTGCTTACATGATGGATACAACTCAAACAAATGGAGCTTTGGCTCCATACAATTACCATTTGCTGGGGAAATTAAGTTATTGTAAGAGGGAATTTCTTATGTCATGCTTCCTGAGGCTCATTGAGAACATGAAGGAGGTAGGCACCAAAGCTGCTAGCTGTCATGCCTCCAGGCAGTGATGCCCACTTTCAGTCCAAAGTGTGTTTTCCTGCCCTCTCCTAATCTGCCTTGGGTTTCAGAGCCCAGCTTGAGGGTGGCAGAACCACAAGAAAGGTGGAATCATCCTCTGTCCATTGAAAGTGTTGCTAACAGTTGGAGTGAAAGGCAACAAAAAACTGACATGCAGTTTGGTTTATAATCATGAAATCCATCAAAATACAATAAACTAGTCATTGTTACGTCAACATCCTAGCTCTCTCCTTAACATTGCTGGAATCTGGAGGATTTGAACTTCAGTGACTTGGTAAAACAACAGAGCTTCCTTTAAATTCATGCTAAGGAAGAACTAGAAATTGCTCTAGAAACAATTATGACATAGACAAACTTTGTATTTCAAATGGCCACATTTTTTGTACCATCTTCCATGAGCAAGTTTCCCTGTGTTTGATGTCCACTTGTCTTCCAGCTGTGAAACCAGCTTTTAGGAAAGTTATGGTAATCAGGTTTCATATCACAGAGTAATGAATTTAAGCAAACTTCCCAGGGATATAAACATTTTAGCATTATCTCTAATTCATCCTCCATTGGAAGGATTTCTATTATCAAAAAGCAAAGTGGGAATATTTTGGGACATCAAGAGTTCCTCCTAGTCATCTTGATTTTTCTCTAATAGTCTTCACACAGCAGCCAACGTGATTTTTAAGAATAACTTAAGGCAGACAATGTGTCTTTTCTAGTGATTTCTTTTCTCAGTCAGAATAAATTCCAGAGTCCTGACAACAGCCTACAAAGCCCTACTTGATCTCCTGACTCTCTCTTACCCCACCTCCTACAGCTATCTCCAATGTACCCTCTGCTCCAAACACAGCAGCTTCCTCAAGTATACTAGGTATCACCTTCCTCAGGACCTTTGCACTTACTGCAATGCTCTTCTACCGATGTTTGCATGGCTCATTTCTTAATCTTCTTTTACATCTCTGCACAAATGTCACCTTACCAGGGAGTCCTACCTAGTCGCTCTCTCCAAATCAGCACCCCCACCTCATTATTCTCTGTCCCCTTAAGCTGCTTTATTTACTTTTTCATGGCATTAACTTCCATTAATATGTATATATTTATTTGTTTATTGTCTGTTTATCCCAACTGAATTGTATGCTCCACAAACCTATCTGTGTTGACGTCACTGTATTGTCAGTACCTAGAGCAGTGCCTAGCATTTAAATGGTGCTTGGTAAATGCCTGCTGAATAAATCTCTGAACCATATCACATCAGCAGCCACCTTCTTCACTACCCATGTGGTCATGCTCAGAAATAAAAATAAAATAGGTTTAATGAGTTTTATTTGCCGTTGTGACCATCAGACACCATATAATAATGAGAATTATAATGATATGTTCAGCTCATGCCATGCCCTTCACACACATTATTATTTAAACCTCTTCCTTTATAAGGTCAATTTACAGGTGGAAAACAGACTGAGAGGCTGATTGGCTTTCCCAGACATGAGTGCTAGACCAAACAGACCTGGGTTCCAATCATTGTTCTGCAGTTGGTACCTAATTACTTAAGTTCTCTGAGCCCCAGTTTCCCCAGATCTTACATGGATATAACTGTTAGAGCTGATACAGAGTATTAGTACTGTCTGACACTGCAGAGTCAGCGTCCAGAGGGTACAACTTCTCTAGGTTGGATAAGCAATGGAAGTGTAGTCAAAGGAATTGGTTGCACTGCTGAGAAGTGCACTAAGAAGCCACAGTGAGGCAACTCAGGAATTAGTCACAGCAGAAAATTGCTACCACACCTGGAGCTGAAGGCACATGGTGGAGGAGGAGGTTTTACGAGAACCCAGAAGTAATCCCTGAGAGCTGGAGCCATGGCAGGGACTGTCCAGTTCCCAGTGGGAGTTGAGAGCCTTAGAGGAGATTCAGCATCTCCAGAAGCAGAGAGAGAGCAGGAGACAGACTCTGGCGTGTACCCCATCTGCCTCCAAAGCCTCTCATGGGTCAAACCTACCTGGAAGCTAGACGGCAAAGGGCATAGGGTATTCCGTAGAACCAGGATGAGGGTTCTCAGAGGTATGGACCCTGGGTCTGAGAAAACCAGGTGGTCAACAGGCACATTAGATAAGCACAAACAGTAGTTGGCTTTCCCAAGTGGACAACCTGGAATTCAAATCCAAATTCTCTGACTTCTACTATTCCTGTTCCTTAGAAATTGGATAAGCGATATGAACAAATCTATGGTGTAGTGTTATGTTCTATAACCAACTTCACCTAAATCATAGAGATTTTAAAAACTAAAAATATTCTGTCTTCTCTCAAACGAGGCAACACATACATGTGGTTAAGGGAATTTCCAGAAAACTAGCTTCATTGAGTAAATCTGCATGGCAGCTAACCACACCAGACCTGATTTTTGGAGCAGACCCCTTAGAGATCAGCGTGCTCAAGAAGGCTTGCAGCTTAGTCACGACTCAGGGATCATGGGGGTGATGTCTTACTTGTGGCTGGATACCTAACAACTAATATGGTACCTGGCACCTAGTAGGCACTCAAAAGCTCATGGGTGAAGAATAAACCAAACATAGGGTTAGCTTGGTTCTGCCCTTCTCACTCAGAACCAGCATCTCACATCTAAGTCTCTATTGCTTCTACCCTAAACTGTCCACTTACCTTCCCTCTTAGGTCATTATCCAGAGCCAGTCATTTTCACTCTGAGCAAACTCTCATGTCTCACCTGAGTACTTCAGCAGCCCTCTGCCTCCTTTCCTCTATGCTTGTCCCCACCAAACCATTCTCCAATCCTGCCACCAAAGTGATCTTTCTAAAGTGCAAATCTCATAAGGCCACCTAAAGCCTCTCACTGGCACCTGCCCCATCTCCAGCTCCTTCTGGAACACAGTCTAATGCCTTTGCACAGCATCAAAGGTCCCTTTGGCTTTTACCCTGCCCAAGCCAACTGCTTCTACTGCCACAGGGATTTCATCGTTCCCTTATGCCCCACGCTTTCTATATTCCCTCTGCTGGGAAGGCTCTTCCCCACCTTGTCCGTCTTTAAAATTATATCCCAAAGCCACCTGCTCTGAGGAATCCTCTCTCCTTTCCATAGCACCTTTAGACCCTTCCTCCTCTGGGTTTCCAATGCACCCAACAACTGTGGCGATTGTGTTTCAGAAGCCCTGCCACACCCTGCTCCTCAGGGCTAATCATCCCAGCTATCCTGGCGAACTGTCCACATGTATGCAATGAGTGTCAATGTTGTTGCAGGAGCTCTGCTTCATGGGTGAGGAAATTCTTATATCTCATGCCATTGAGATTATCTGTGATTTTTTTCCCTCATGTCCTTTTCCTCCTCTCTATGTTGTTAGCAGCAGCCTGGGCCAGGCTCTGGTCTCCTCATGTCCAGATTACCGCCTTGCTTGGCTATTGAAGGTGTGTGCTTCTTAATGTGATGGTCATCAAGAGGTAGCTTTATTAATTTTTTTTTTTGAGTCACTCAAAGAGCCTAGTACAGTGCTGGTTATTTCACAAAATTTCACCTTACTCCAAAAAAGATTTTAAAAGATGTAGGAAAGATTGAAAGAAAAGTGAAATAAAATTAAGGTAAAAAAGACTCCTTAAAGAGTATCTCTATCTTCAATTTATTTTTTTTTTAAAGATTTTATTCACTTAGTTGACAGAGACAGCCAGCGAGAGAGGGAACACAAGCAGGGGGAGTGGGAGAGGAAGAAGCAGGCCCACAGCAGAGGAGCCCTATATGGGGCTCGATCCCACAACGCCGGGATCACGCCCTGAGCCAAAGGCAGACGCCCAACCACTGTGCCATCCAGGCGCCCCTCTATCTTCAATTTATTGAGCACCTAGTATGTTCCAAGCATCTTGTTCATCACTGCATATGCAACATTAAACACAACTCAGTCTCTGTCCTCAAGAAACTTCCTTTTCCTTCCCCGGTTTGCTGGAGCCACAGAATAAACATTGCCAGGAAGCTTTCTTCCCTTAGGAAACATCTGAAGATAAGTGTCTAAACTCTCCCACTGGCAAGATATGAAATAGGGCAAATTCCTGAGGTCCTCGATGAAATGATTTGCTTTTGAACATTTGGGTTTCTCTCCTCTTCGCTGTTAGCATCCAAGATTCCTGTGCCTCTTGTTTTGTTTTGTTTAGTTTTTTGATAGTGTTTTGTTTTTATAGTCGGTAACCTGATGTTTCTAAAAGTTATGCAGGGACTTACTGCATCCTGGTCCCCGTGCACTCCCGTTCCATCCCAAGGCTGGTAAAACCAGGTTTGCTTCCCTCTGTGAAGCTACATACCCCTGCTTCCAGCTCTGCCACATGCACCATGTTACCACAGCAACACTTCCAGGGCCCATTTGGCAATAGATTGATTATTTTGAGCATGAAAGGTGCGTCTTGGGAAAAACAAATGAAACAAATGGAAAAATGAATTAACATCATGAAATTTACCTTCCCAGCTGGAGACATGATATATTCATGAGTTCCCTAGAGATGATCTTCTTCTAAGAATTCACTATTAAACAAAGTCTGCAGTTAGGTGGAGTCAGAGCTTAGCTTAAAACATATTTATATGTGAATGGAAAACACCCCTCTGAAGGAAAAGGTTTCAAACTGGAAATTTTCATTTCTTGTGAAGGAAGGATGCTTGGAATTGACAACTGGCTTGCTACAGACATCTCATTCCAGAGCTTCTAAAACCTCTGTGATGTTCTTAATGGGACTTGACATCTGCAAAAAGCACAGTGAAGTCCCATTGCCAGTTACTGTGCACATATTTGGTGCATGGCATTGTGACATTCTATGGGACTATAAAGACAAGTGAGATAATATCTTTATTTCAGTTTAATAAGAAAAATGGAGATGTAAGTGAGTAAGAAGGAACAGTTTTGTTTGGGCTTTTCAGGTGATTAATCAAGACTTGAACGACCAGAGGTGTCTTGCTACTTACTGTTACTAAGTCTACCATACATGGAGCACAACTGTAATCACTTGACTGACAGATGACGTGCCCAAGAAATGAGGGAAATAAGGGTGTCCTGAGGTACAAGCGTCTTCATTTCAGAGCACCAAGGAAAAGGGACTGGCAGGCATGTCTTCTTCAGTTGCAGGTATCTACTTACTCCTCCTCCTTGCTGAGTATTTCCTTCCAGGTTCTAGGTATGAGCAAAGTGAAGTCAGAATAATTCTATTAGTAACAATATTCAACCATACTGACCATACTATATGCTCATTCGTGGCCTTTCTGGACTACCTGGGAACCTAATTAGCACATAGGACATTGTGTTTCCTTTTTCCTTTTTTCGGACATTGTGTTTTCGATATAAAAATATCCCAGGCCATCAACTTACTAAAAACATGAATTTTTAAAATGCAACATGTTCCTCTGTAGAGTTTTACCTAAGCAGCACTTTGCATGAAGAGGGTTCTCCAGTCTGTGCAATGAATAGTTGAGAGCTAATTTTCTCCAAGGACACACAGGGCAGAGTATGAGCTGGAGGTGGATTTCTCTTGTCTATCATGTGAACGACACAAATATGATGAAGCCATGTAAAAAGCTCAGGCTCAACAAGCCAATGTTAGTAAAAAATAAAATCTTATGCAGCTAAATATGTTCATCCACTTCCTCCTGGTTGCAGGCTGAGGGTATTAGGGTTGGTGCATCTCCGTATTCACCCATGTATGTGTAAGGAGAGACTGAGGTTAAAGAAGACACAGGGGTGTCCCAATGTAGGCATATGGTCCAAGTGAATTTTGCCTTAAAAATAGTCTTTCTGTGGCCTCAAAACTAATTTACAAATGAAAACAAGCACTTAAACTAAGAGCATGTGTTAATTTCTAGATCAGTTGGGAAGTTGGCACCAATTTTAGATAAGTGTGAAAGAATGCAATCAGTAATTATATTTTTTCGTGGTTGGTAGTCCAATTCAAAGACCACGCTATTAAAAACTAAATAAGAATCCTTTCTGAGATATTATATTTTCTGCTGCTATTTTTCTTGCTCAGATTTTTTAACACAAAAGTCACGCAATTTGGAGGGGGTGGAAAACAATTATCTGCGCATTTCACACTTTCAGCAAATGTGTGCATGGTGATCCCCTGTGTAAGGCTGAGGTTCACATCCCGATTCAGCCAAGGATAGTTGATGGACAGTCATGGATGTTGATGGATGGGTGTTCTGGAGTGCGGCCTGATCGTGGTCTCTTACCCATGCTACCCCCTGGGGGTGAGAAGGGCTATTTAGCGAAATGAAATACTACTCTGTCACAACTTCCTCACTCACAACTCAATCATAGAAAATTCTTCCCCAGAGCTGTCATTGAAATCATTACATTCAGAATTAAACATGGTGTACAGAGCAGCCGACAAGACCCTGCGGTACTATTGACATGTCAGGTTCCCCATTAATAATCAGCTTTTCCATACGGTGAATATGAAAAGATCTGTGGATCTGGGTTCTTTTTCCTCCCTTTGGAATGAATGTACTCACTACCTGCTCTTGATTTGCTTCCATACACTGGGCTGGCGCTGTGTGGCCTGACCATATCAGCAGTGCTGCTTCCCCTTCTCCCTTCAGTCATTGACACAGCCTTAGAAAACTTCCCAACTCAAATCCATTGTAGCCCGCAGCTCCGCTTTTCAAGCTCCCCCTGCAGGTCTTCTTTCTCACTACTGGTTATTAAGCTCTCGCATCCATGCTTGTTTCACGCCTCTTTCATCCACCAAGGATTATCCCCTTAGGTGTTCCAGCCGTGTTCTTCTCTTTTCCTCGTCTTTGTTTTTAAATAAACACTTTATTTTAGAGTACTTTCAGTTTAGGGACACCTGGGTGGCTCAGTCGGTTGAGCATCCAACTCTTAACCTGGGCTCAGGTCATGACCATAGGGTCCTCTCTCTCTCTCCCTCTTCCCCCCCCCCACTTGTATGTGCACTCTCTCTCTCTCTAAAATAAATAAATAAATTTTAAAAAATAAATAAATAAACCCTGCATCTAGTTTTCCCCAGTATTAACATTATACGCTGATATGGTACATTTGTCATAACTGATGAAAACATCGATACATTATTATTATTATTATTATTATTATTATTATTATTATTATTTTGTAATGCCTTCAGTATCCTTCCCCATAGCTCCATGTAGGCTGCATGATGCAGAAACAGGAGAACGGGTATCACAGTACAGAGATCTTGATCTAAGCCCTGTCTCTACCTCTGCCCAGCTATCTGGGTGCTCTTCATGCGACAACCTCACGGAGCCTGTTTCCCATCTGCAAAAATTTCCTCACAGGAAAGGACCCCAGAAATAACCCTTCATTCCTGCCACTTTATTTCCATCTCTAGCTATATGAACTGCCTTGGCAACTCTAAACACCTTGTACAGTAATAAAATTGAATATTTTAGCTGTGTCTAGTGAAATCGATAAAAAATTACAACCAGCCTCCTATGTCTTCAACTCCATCTAAGACTGTGAGGAATTTAACTCGGAGGTGTTAAGGGAACCAATGTTGACCTAATAGTAGTTTAGATGCTTGTTCTTAGTCTAGTGACATATTTCTCTTTGGAAGGAAAAACCAGGTGATAATATTTTCTTCTTACGTCCCAGTCTTAGATGTGGAGTTACCATAATAAATCACCCCTTAAATAAATAAAATGTAAAATTCTCTAAGGCACAGGTTGGCAAACATTACTGTAAGTTCCAGATAGTAAATATTTTAGGCATTGCAGACCATATGGTCCCTGTCACAGCTACTCTACTCTGCTGTTGTAGCACAATCATACTTGAGTGGATGAGTGTGTGCCAATCAAACTTTATTTACACAAACAGGCAGTAAGCTACCTTTGGCCTGTAGATCATTGCTTGCCAACTCTTGATTAAGGCATGAATGAATGAAGATGACAGTCACCATAAATGATGCAGAAAATCACAAGTTATGAGTGAGGGACATGTTTCAGGTGATTCTTACATGATAATTCTGGAATTATTAAGGCTTTGGGGTTAATAATGAATGATGTCATGTTTTTTATTGATTGTGGAAGTGGGCTATGTGCGTTCTCTTGACAGAAAAATTTGTCAGCTCAATATATTTGACTCAGGAATGAACTTGGCCTTTGAAGTAGATTTGGGTTCTATAAGTTGGCTTGTCAGGGAACCCATCCTGGCTTCCTGCTCTTGGCTCAGAGAAAGAGTATCACTTAGAGAAATCAGAAAGCCTAAGACAATGGGGGAAATATTATAACAATCACTGCCATTTATTGACCTGCCCTCCCCATCACCAACCATGACCACTACTATCCCATTTTACAGAATAAATGAGAGAGAACAAGTAAGTACCATGATCACACGGTCTGAGCCAACTGAATTGCTCTCCCTGTGGCCACAACACTTCCCTCCACAAAAGTAACCAGCTTTCACTGGGACACTCACATTTCTTCAGATTTAGAACCAGACCTTTCAGGGCGAGGGGAGGGGAGGAATCACCTCTTCTTCCTTCTGGCTTTACTTTCCAATAGCTGTTATGTTTAAACACAAACAATAAATGTCTCCTGAGTTACCCCCTACCATGCACCAAGTGTAAAGCTTTTAGTATGGTATAAAACCTATTTTCTTTCCACTTCTGGAACTGCAGAAACAAAGAAATGAAAGCTCAAACAACTAAGCAATTTGTGCAAAGTGACAACTATAGTGAATTGTTGAGTTGGAATTTGAACATAGTTCTCACCAATTCCAAAGCATTTTCTACACATACAACTGCCATAGAGCTTAGTGATTAAACTGCCAGGCTCTCCAGCCAGACTGATGGCGTTCAGATCTCAACTTTCCTACTTACTAGTTGCATCGCTTTGGACAAATTGCTTAATGGCCATGTGTGTTAGTTTCTTGTTTTGTCAAATTTAGGGCAATGATAATAATTTCCTTCTCACAGTTTAATATAAGGAATAAAGCAGTAACGGGCACATAATAAACAGCACAAGCATTGGCTTTTTCCACAGACTCCAAGCTCTATGAGCACAGGAGTCTGTTTTGTTCACTATTTTGTTCACTGTTGTTCACTTGGAATAATGTCTAGCACGTAGTAGGCAATATTGTTGCGTGAATGAAAAATGTTCAAACTAGTCTTTAGATTAGGTTGTGACTGTGCTCAAAGCCAGAATGAATAAACATGGCTCTCCTTTTTCTTTCCTTTCTACAGTATACCATGAATTTGATAGGTAAAATTTATTATAAGTCTTTGTAATCATAATTTCGAGTGTAATAATGGAAACTAATGATTGTCTTAGATATTTCAGTGTCCTAACAAAAGTGGATGTCGGTGCAAAGGTGAAGCTGAGGCTCATAGCACACATGTAACTTCAGAGATAATCTCTTACTTCCTTGCTCCTAAAGGAGCATTCTTATGCAATGCATTCTAAAATTCCTTTTATCCTTTTTGAAAAAAATCTAATCTGTCATTATCACATAGATTTTATCTCTGAAAATTTATTTTTACTAAGCTTGTATTATATTTAATACTGTGTATTCTAAATCCAAGCTAGTATTTAGTGGCAACAGCTGTCAGGAGCCCTGTAAAGAATGAATTATGGTCCCATTTAGCCGGTGAGATCGTGTTTGATGTCTACACTCCAGTAGTGATGGGGGCTCCAGAGAGCAACAGGGGCTCCAGAGAAAAGGGCAGCCTCATTGCGTAATTTGAACAAGCACAAAGAGGAGCACACACAGGAAATATGGAGGTGCCTTTGGAACAAATAGCTCTTGCAGGATTTATGTGCAGCTTTCACAGAGACTAAGCTCCATGCATTCCCAAAAACACCACCTAGACAACGTTGCACCTTGGCAGCAAACCATTTTTAAGGCTTTATTGGATTTATGATAATATTCATCCTGAGTGGTGATTAACTGATACCCCTAACACATAGCAAAGCACTGGGGTTCTAATCTTTCTCCCTGGCTTGCACTGCGTAAATTATTATTTTCATTAAGATTAAGCATCTCACAAAATTACACAGCAGTTAACTTATGCAACCACCTCCTTAGAATGCTCTGTCTTTGAAAATATGCCTACCAAAGAATTCTTTAAGACCTCATAGCACATACTATGTAATTGGAGGCCCAAATGAAGCATTGTTTTTGTTAGTTTTAATGAAGAATCCTCTACATGTTTTCTATAAAACAATTAGATAAGTTTTTCCCTTGAAGTTTCTTCTGCTTGCAGTCAGAATAATTTGCAGACTTATTAGCCCTCAAGTCAAGAAGAATTAAATGTCTAACACATTTTGGAAAAGTTTGTAAATGAAAGATCTGCTCCATTTAAAAATATCTATACATTTGATGATCCTGTAAACTAAACTATAAACTGTAAGCTAAAACGTTAAAGAATTCTGTGATGTTGAGGGTCACCTGGGTGGCTTAGTTGGTTGAGAGTCCGAATCTTGATTTCAGTTTAGGTGTGATCTCGGGGTCCTAGGATTAAGCCCCACAGCAGGCTCCTTGCTCATCAAGGAGTCTGCTTGGGATTCTCTGTCTCCCTCTGCCCCTCCCGCCCCTGCTCTCATGCTTTCTCTCTAATAAATAAATAAGTCTTAAAACAAAAAAGAATGTCATGAGGTTGACTTGAGATATCTATCTATCTATCTATCTATCTAACTATCTATCATCTATCTATTTATCTAGAGAGAGAGAGAGAGAGAGAGAAAGTGACAGATACTGTGAGGACTATTTTTCAGGAACCCACTGGTAAAATTTAGTTTTGAGGTTAACCCCATGAATTAAGAATTTGGTCTAGAATGACTGCAACAAAGGCAAGTATAATATACCCTGAGATAGCTTATACATAAAGTGTGCTAAGCCTGGAAATGCGGTAAAATTCCCTGTTGCTTAATCTTCTATTGAAATAACAGCTAAAATTTGTTATGCATGAAAGATTATAGGCAAAACATCTTACACGTGTTATTTTATTTCCTCCTCAGGTAATATTATTATCCTCATTTACTGATGAAGAAAAAGAGGAAGAAATAGGGATTTGTAAAGTTCAAGTAATTTGCCAGAAGTTGCCAGGGTAAGGGAGAAGCAGGGCCAAGATTTAAATCTAGAGAATATGCCTCTGGAGCCTGAATTCTTTTTTTTTTTTTTTTTTTTTTAAGATTTTATTTACTTATTTGACAGAGAGAGAGACAGCCAGCGAGAGAGGGAACACAAGCAGGGGAGTGGGAGAGGAAGAAGCAGGCTCATAGCAGAAGAGCCTGATGTGGGGCTCGATCCCAGATCGCCGGGATCACACCCTGAGCCGAAGGCAGACGCTTAACCGCTGTGCCACCCAGGCGCCCCTGGAGCCTGAATTCTTGCCCAGGACATAATCCTAAGTCCCTGATGAGACTGGCACTAAACACGTGTTTCAGTTGAATATGAAAATGGTCACATATACAACCTATAAATATAATCCTATTATAGGTAATATAACAAACCATATTCAGAATAAGCAAAACCACATTTGCCTAACTCCCTAAAAGAGCAATTCTAACTTTTAGAGAGCAGAATTTCAGGGGGAATGATAACTTCACGGTACCCTATAAGCTCTGTTTTGTTTTGCATACCAGATTACGATTTCTACATCTTATCTGAGTTCATTAACTAACCAACAAACACTCCTGTAAGTATGGTTATTCATTTTTTAAATCTAGACATGGCAAATATGAGCTTCAAAGAAGAAAGTCAACTAACATCACGTATCAATACGGTAGCAGAAATGAAATTCAAACCCAAGTCTTATGATTTCAAGTCTAATTCATTATGTTAACCTTCAGCTACAAGATGACAGAGTGAGAACAAAAATGGTTTGTGAAATCGACTCAATACTTCTTTCTTCTCAAAGGTCGCTACCCTCAGGAGAACAAGGGAACCTACATTCCAGTTCCTGTCGTCCCGGAGTTGCAGAGAGGCAAGTGGGGGGCCAAAGTTGTCGTGAGAGAGGACAGGTCTGTCCGGCTGTCCATCCAGTCTTCTCCGGAGTGCATTGTGGGGAAATTCCGCATGTATGTTGCTGTCTGGACCCCCTACGGCATACTCCGCACCAGCCGAAACCCAGAAACGGACACGTACATTCTCTTCAATCCTTGGTGTGAAGGTAAAGAGTGAGCATTTTTCTTATTAAAAGAAAAATAGTTCATATTTTTCCAATGCATCTCTTTTTGAGGGATAGCAGAATTATTCTAGAAGATATGTCCCTTTTCTATCTACACTGTTTCCCATGGTTGAAAGGAAAAAATGTGAAATTTGTCCTTAATGTGTATGAGGACAAAGCCTGTGTGTATGAAGTTAATGTTGCTATACATTCATTCCAGGATATAATTGAAGAATGCCTGAAGTTGCACAATTAGTTAATTGTGGAGCTAGGTGTTGACGGCGTCACTTCTGTGTGTGCTCTTACTCTGTAAACAAAATGGGCTTTCAAGACTATTAGGTTCCATAATCTGGCTTCAGAAAAATAGGATAAAGTTGATCCTGCCCATAGTAAAACTAACTTCTCTATCTCCCTAATTCAAAAACAGAATGCTGAAAGAATCTCATAAACTTGTGTGTAAGCCGAGTAGGTGCAAATTTCATAAGCCGTAACTCTGGATGTACAAACATGTAACATTAGTTTAATATAATACAACTTAATCTCCACTGCTATTCTAGGCTTTCCTTTCTGTCTGTTACAGAAGCTTAATCTAGTTATATTCAAATAAAATAGGTCAAGTCCTGGGATTTCTCTCAACTCCATTTAAAAACTTAGTCACACACAGTATTTTCCCCATCCCCATCTCTGCCTTTCTTTATCTGCCCAGTGCTCCCATACTTGGTATGGAGTTGATTTTCAGTTCCGGAGGCAGAAGCAAACATTGCAACAGCATTAATGGGAGAGGGTGCACTTTTAGATCTTAAAAAATAAGGTAATGAGACTTATAAAAGTTGGCATAGGACAGGAGATATCTCACATCATCTTAATTCCTGTGTATTGCTCTCCAGTATCTTCCAAAATGAGTCTGCATTTTTTGTTGATTTTGAAAGACCATTGCTTGTGAGTTGCATTCGAGTCAGGGTTGAACTGCACTCTCATGTTGATAATAAGTGAACAACAATGTTGTCTACTCATGTATAACATAAACCTGGATCCTACTGACCTTTTCTTTGAATGATCAGTTCCAGTAGTGTTGGCAGATGGCACTGAGCTAATCCTATACTCCCCTCTCACCACCCCATCCTCTTACACCTGATAATCCTATCTCTGAGACAGATGTCCAAGGTTGATGGTAATAGGAGATGTTAATGGGGCCATGTGCTGTTCAAAGGTACACTCCTGTGTACAATAATCTTGTCAACCAGACATAAAGCATTCTGTGACTGAGGGGATGCAGTGCTATTTACAGAGGTGGGAAAGACGGAGGGGAATGAAGGCGTAGAGACACACTGTGATTTTAAATTTGTTAAGTTGGAGATAACTATGGATACCCAAGCACAGATGACAAGTAGGTATTCCACTCTGTGAATCTGGAGATGAGAATCAGGGTTGTAAACTTGGGAGTCATCTGCACCTAGAGAGAAAATATAAAGAGGAAAGAAAATACAGCATCAAACCCTAAGGAACACCAGCATTTGGAGGTCTAATAATGAAAGAATTAGCAAAGAAATAAAAAGGAAGAGTACATAGGACATGGCCTATTATTAAAAATTGTATTTTAAAAATTCATATTTGTAAAATAAAGAAACTAGGGATTTGTTATTGACTTTCTTTGCATTACAAAAAGAAAATCATATAATATAATTTCATGTAACTATCCAGCACTCCAAGGGATTTAGAAAATGATATGGTTTACCCCAAATTTGGTATAATCCCAAAAAAAGATTATATCATATATCATGGGGTATGTGTCTACATGCATTTCAACTTATGTTGCCAGTTTTCCAGAGGTGAAAAGGGTTAGTCATGTTGTCTGACATATTGAGCTTATAGGAGACTCATTCAGGAGGTGGATAATCTAATAACTTTCTACTACCTGATCCCTGCTGTGGTCTTCATTTGTATCCATGGTGAGTAGCTTCCAGGTTTCCCTGTTCAGGAGTGGCCTGGTCTAGAGATAACATGGCCCCGGCACTTGAAGCTGCATTACAGAAAGGGAGCAGAGGGCCCTCCCCTAGGTATCACTGAATGGAAGAAGGTGAGAGTAAAACTAGACAGATCAGTTTGGAAGCTGTGGCCCAGGACAAAGATGATGATGGACTGGACTATGGTGATGGCAGTGGAGATGAGGAGGAGGGGATGGATTGGAGATCTACTTTGGATTTAGAACAGAAATTGCAAAGGGGTTGATCATGGGAGGTGAAGAAAAGAGAGGAGTCAAGAATAACTAGATGGCTGGTATCTGACCAACTAGGTTGGTGGTGGTGCCATTTTCAGAGCTAGGAAGACTGGGGTAAGTGGAGGAGAAGATCTAGGGGTAGAACTAAGAATTACATTTAGAAATGTTAATTTGGTGATATCTGTGGGCTCTCCAAGTGAAAACATCAAGTAGTCACTTGAATCAGTGACTCTAGAGCTCCAAGGAGATGGCTGAGTTTGGGATGTAAATATGGACACCATCAGGAGCTAACAGGGAAGTTTAAAGAAAGAATAAGCATAGATTTAGGATCATCAACAATTAGAGTCTAGACAAAGGAGAAGGAAACTGAAGAAGGAGTTAAAGGAAATCAGAAGAGCATGGTGTCACAGAGCTGGATAGTTGATTGATTCAAGAGGACAGCAACTGGTTCTTTGGAATGCTGCAGATGAGTTAAATAGGGTAGGGAAAGAAAGCAGCCATAAACTGTAAATATGGAAGTCACTGGGGAACTTGGAAAGATTGTTTTACCACAGTGATGGCAACAGAAGCCAGAGAGATGGGCATGAGTTACAGTGTAATGGGAAATAAGAACGTGGAGATAACAGCTATTGCCATCTTCTGCAAGAAGACTTTCTGCAAAACAGAGATGGTGATATGAAGGTCAAAGAAGAATTTTTTAAAGACAGAGTAAAGTAGGCATGATTTTATGGAGATGGAGACAAACCAGGAAAAGGTGAGTTTACTGCCCGGAGAGAGGGTAGTGGTCCACAGACTTGGCTGCACATTAGAATCACCCAGGGAGTTAACCCCTTCTGTCTCAGACATTCTGGTTGGTCTGCTGTGTAGCCTGGGCTTTAGGGTTTGTCTGTTTTGTTTTGTTTTGTTTTGTTTTTTAGAGAGAGAGATAACATGCGTGGGGCGGGAAGGGAGGGGCAGATGGAGAGGGAGAGAGACAATCCGAAGCAGGCTCCACACCTAGTGCAGAGCCCGACACGGAGCGGAGCTCGAGTTCCACCACCCTGAGATCATGACCTGGGCCAAAATCTGGAGTCAGACTCTTAACTGACTGAGCCACCAAGGTGCCCTTGGGCTTTAGGGTTTTTTAAAATGTCTGCAGGTGATTTTTAAAGCCATGGTTGGGAAGAACTGACTTAGGGAGTGAAATCCTTGAGCGGGTGGAATTCAGGGAGCAGTTGAAGAGCCCTTGATGGGTGGTGCTGTCCACCGTCCACTGTGAGAAGAGCAATGTGGAAGATGGGTGAAGTGTGCAGCTTTTCTAGATTCAGTGGAAGGAGGACAAGGTTGTTTCAATTTTGTGATTCTCTTTTTCCCAGTGAGGTGAAAAGCAAAGTCATCTGTTGAGAGCCTTGAGAACCAGAAACAAGGAGGGGAGTGTTGGAGGACTGAAAGTTTGGAGGTGGGAAGCGGGCTTATTCCAGGAACATGGTAGGTGGGTCCTCCCTGCTCCCCAGAACTCAGGGAAAACCACCACAGTCCCCCTAATTCCTTGGGCTGTGAGTGTCCCAAACATTTCTACCAATTTCTCGGGGATATCTTCATGGTCATCTCCACCTCTCATAATCCAATTTCTTCCAGTGCTTACAGCTGTGCTGCCTCTGAAACACCAAAAAAGATCACACAGAACATCTGTGGTCTAGACATTGGCTGCAATTTGGCGTGGAGGGTGAGGGGAGGAAAGACTGACTCCATTTCTCAAACTTGGAGCAGGTCGGAATGGCCTGGAGGGCCTGTGAAAGCATTTCTAGGCAGCACCCCCAGATGGAGTAGGTCTGATAGAGCCTGAAATTGCATTTCTAACCAGTTCCCAGGGGCTGCTGCTGCTGCTGTCAGTGACCACACTTAGAGAACCACTGGTTTACATAATAATCACACAAAAAAACGGATTGACAAAACATAGGAGAGTATACTTTGCTTCAAATTTCACCAACTCCTCCCTAAACCCAATCCCCGTCTCTCTCCACCTTAATGCCTGTTCTCTGAGCCTTTTCATTCCTCCTTGTTCCCATGCTCCTCTTGCAACCTCTCTTAGGAGCAGACTGTCTTTATTCTCTCATGCAGAGCAGTTCAGCAAGCTTTTTTTTTATTTTGCTGTTCGGTTTCCTCCAATAATGAGACTTTTGGGGACCACACACTTTTCTAAGACCATTCCCTCCAGAAAAATGCTGGTGCCAGTTTTCAGTATAAGACCCTTTTATATTCCTCTATTAATGCTCACTGAGGAGGGGCGCCTGGGTGGCGCAGTCGTTAAGCATCTGCCTTCGTCTCAGGGCGTGATCCTGGTGTTCTGGGATCGAGCCCCACATCAGGCTCCTCTGCTGGGAGCCTGCTTCTTCCTCTCCCACTCCCCCTGCTTGTGTTCCCTCTCTCGCTGGCTGTCTCTGTCACATAAATAAAATAAAATCTTAAAAAAAAAAAATACTCACTGAGGGGCACCTGGGTGGCTCAGTTGGTTCAGTGTCTGACTCTTGATTTTGGCTCAGATCATGATCTCAGGGTTGTGAGTTGAGCCCTGCATCGGGCTCTGAACTCAGTGTGGAGTCTGCTTGAGATTCTTTCCCTCTCCCTCTGTCCCTCCCCCCACTCTCTGTCACTCTTTCTCTCTAAAATAAAATAAATAATAAAATCTTTTTAAAAATGCTCACTGAGATCTCTGAGAGAACATTTATGAAATGGGAGAAAGACATCACCTCCTCATTTCATTCACTGTGTGGTTTTCCCAGCCTGGAAGTTAAGACATAAAATCCAAAAACAGAATCTGTGTGATGGACCCCCCCACACAGCCCAGTACACTGTAGCCTGACAACTGTTATGCTAATTCATAACAAGGGACTCACAGAGATACGGTCTGGTAATTGGATAGCAGGTAAAAAGAGAGTCATTGCCCAAGCAGAAAAGATAACAAAGAGGAAATCAGAAGTTGCCAGAATAGAGCCAGGTGAGCAAGATGCTGAAAATACTGCACACTTGATGTGTAAGTGACATCCAAGGTGGCTTAGGACACTGGGTTGGAAATTACACAGGCATGTACGGTGCTTACTGATGGAAGAATGTTCAGCTGGGTTCCTGGGAGCCCTTCAGCTTGCTTTGCATTCATAGGCAATTTATCCTCCTTAATCACTAAATCATTAATGGGGATCAATAGCAATACCACACTAGTGACGGCAGCGGTGGAAGCAGTGAGAATTATTGGTCAGTTTTTTAATTTAATAGCGCTAACTGGGCTTCAGGCGCATTCCATGAGGGAGCCCTTCTCTGGGGTGTTGGAGAGAAAACTGTACCCACAAAGGTAGCAGGAAGGAGTTGGGCATTTATTGAGAATTCCTCCTATTTTTTTAACTGCTCAGGAGTTCTAGATTATTGAATATATTTCCTTGTCTAAATTCAGAGTGTTCCAGGTTGTTAGTCTAGCATTAGTGTCAGATAATGTATTCTGAAAGATTTAGATGTCTCATACCTGCACTTAGTACTCTGGGTCCATATTTGATTGTTCTGTTTGGTTGGACATCAATCATTTTCAGGGGGTCTTTCTTCTCTTCCTAACTTGTTTCCCCCACATTCCCCATTGCTGGTTTCCCCTTACCTTATTCAGACTTGTATCCCAGCACCTAGCACAGCGCCTGGTACATACTTAATGTTTAATAAATGTTTATTGCATTGATTTAATAATTCTAAGTAAATGCTTTTTAGGCTCCCTGCACCTACCATCACTGATAAGTTGTAAATGTAATCTCACACCTTACCATCTTGAAAAAAGTCAAAAACATATATGGTATGTGGGGGAGTGAATTTGTGGGCAAATTGTATGTAGATTTCTCTCTCTTAGCATCCGACACCAAATTAGCATCTGGTATTTCTAACTTTTTATTCGATATGACTTTTGTATTTTCCTTTAAACAAAGAAATCAATTAAATTTGATGTAAAGAAATCAATGTTTCCAATATCTGGATACCTTTAATAGACAGTAAATAAATACGATTAGCTTGTCTTTTATTATGGCATTCATTTCTAAACTATTTGCTTTATAATTATACACGGTCTTTTAGACCCTTCATACAGAATGGAGTAATGTACCAGGTCTGGGGTAACAATGACCAATACCCCTTTCTTTTGAAGACCCTTGTGCTCAGGCCAGAATTTATACCCTCAGACTAGAGCCATTCATCTATCAATCCACAAATATTGATGGTATATCTCCCCAAGTGACAACATAAGTACTCATGGGTAGTATGACAGTATTACTTATTCACCCACAAATAATAAGGGTCAGCATTGAATTAGGCACTGGGAATATGGCACTGAAAAAGACAAACAATGTTTGCCCTCATAGAGCTTCCACAAAGATTTCACAAATGAATTACTAATGAACCTGAATTACGATTGTAAAAAGTATTAAAATAAGTCACGACACAACAAGAACATATAATAGGGTCACTTGGCCTAGCCAGGGTTGGGGGGAGAAGGGGTGGAGAGAGATGAGTCAGTGGCTTATCTTCGTACCATCTCCAGCCCCTAGAATAGTATTTGCATAAAATAACAATCAGATAGCTGGTTAATTGAATTTTTATGAAGTTTTAAAAAAGCTTATGTGAAAATTTTAAGCCCTTATTTATTCAAAACTTCTGTTTAGTAAAAGAGTGTATATCACTCTTACAAGTGTCTGAAACATTAGAGGCTCATTCATTCTTTTCACACCAAGTGAGTATTATTCACTATGGCACTGCAATCAGAAGGGAGCTCAGAGAGCTCGCAATAGACATTCTTTCCAATGACATGAAGATGACCCCAGAATCAAGGTCCGAAGCTGTTTATGAGATGCTCTGGTAGGAGCAGAGTTGAGAGGGTCTGGTCTGGAATCACATTCATCGGCCAATTCATGTGGTGTGCTTCTGTGTGTAGTTGTTTATACTCTTCAAAGAATGCTCAAAGCCAGCATCTCTCTGCATTGTGTATTTTGGAAAGCAGGATTCTTCTCTCATTCAGCCTAGCATGGTGTCAGGCACCAAGTTAATGCTCATTTAATGTATGCTGAATTGAATTGATAACCATCACTCTGAGAGTCAGAGAGAGAATATGAGCCTCACATTCCAAGAGAAAAAACAGGCTCTGTGGTGTTAGATAAACTTCCCGAGGTCATATAGAAAATTAGGAAACAAGTGGGGGCTAAAACTTGAATATTCTGATTCGGTTAAGATAAGCTCTTGTATTTTTAAAGCCAGAACCATTGGTATCCCATCTTGTGTAATTAGAGAAACAAGAAGTAAGTGCCAGCTGAGAGGCTTCTATAATGTTCTACAACATTGGAAAGTTCTGCCATTAAAAATAAATAAATAAATAAATAAATAAATAAATAAATAAATAAAATAAAACCAGGTTGATAGCTATAAGATCAAACAACAGTTTTCTTTGCAAAAAAGAAAAAAATAATAAGCATGCCAACAAGGGCGCAGGCTCCCTTTGAAGATATGTACTAAGTAAAGAATCTCTGGCATTTTCTTTGTAGAATTGCCTTATGAATAATAGTGTATCTTCTGAAGATATTTAAGTACCTGAAAAGTCCTTAACCAGCAAAACTAGCAAATTAGCACAAATCAAATGAACTTCCTAAGCTGGTCTGAGCTGTAATGTAATACAATGCTTGCAAGGAATGAAATGGACCCAATTGTTGAGGAACTCCTTGCTTGTGTTTCTTGGATTCATTTCATTCCAGAGTTAATGGGTGCAAAGGCGGGCCTCAAGATTGGCTGTATTAAACCATTTTAGGAAGACAGTGGCTTTGGGCCCTTCCAAAGAAAATACTCAAAAGCACAGACTCCAGAAATGCCAGTCTTTCCTATGCTCTACCATTTTCCAACTCCCAGAGGCACGAAGTGATTCCTAACATATCTATAGCACACATAGCCTACTGGGGTTCACCACCCGCTCTGATCTACTTTGAGATGGAAACGGTACCATGATGGCATCAACCCAGGGTCACATTTGCTCTGCATGTGAAGCCACTCTTTTGAAGAGTGATTACATTCACCCAACATGTCTTCCCTCTTTCTTCAGTGATGCTCAGCTTTTATAGAAAGGGGAGGCAAGTAAAAGTGATTCCTAATCCCCTCACTCAGAATTTCTCCCTTCTCTAAAGAGGTGACACATTTTGCCTTTTTGAAGGGATCAAGCTATTATTTCTCTTGAAGGATTAGAAGCAAAACCAGATTCTGATTTAGGCAGGTAGGCAGTCTCTATGGAGAGAACTTACATGATAGCATTCCTGGCACTGTAGTTTTCTTTGATCCCTGGGTTTGCTTTGCAGAGCTTGACTTTAATAACTTTGGACATGGGACTTGCTTTAACTTTAAAATAGCATGGAAATAAGCAAGAGGAAATTTTCAGCCCAGGCAGTGATGAATAGCGCTCCTTCTCCCAAAGAAGTTATACAGATACTAAAATCAATAGGCTCAGCATTCATTTTTACATGTTTGTCATAAATTCTTACTTTCTTTATGTGTGGGGAGACGAGCGGTAATTTCCAAGGGGGCTGAAATCAGGTCTATAAGTGAATCCCAAAATTCTTAGCCCACAATGTTGTTGTTGTTGTTTAAACTACCCCATTATTGCCACCAGAGGAATAGTAAGATAATGAGATAATTCTTTACTACTTGCCTCCTGTTAGTCACCCTGAAAAGGTAGTTCTTTACAAGACATGTTGAAGGTCTGTTCTGGTGACAGAGCTGTGGGCAAATCAGATGGAGGTGTCATGCCACATTCACCAACCACACCACGTGAAATCTGTTTTCCTCTTGAGTTCAATATGCCAGAGGTCACTTAGTATCAGGAAGTTGTCAGTAGGTCCTTGGTCTGCTGCTAACTCAATGAGCTCTTTAGACTTAGCTCCTCCTACCAGCTCCCACGGGTTTGAGAGGTGTAGCTCCCAATCCCTACACTTATACACACACACACACACACACACACACACACACACACACACACATATTCTAACAGTCCAAACTAATGGGTATCTAGAGCAGTGGGTTATTTGTCACTGTTTTTACTTTTAGTAACTTCCTCTATTTTACTAAGGTGGAGAACCAATTTTTGCCCCCGGATCTAGTAAAACCTCAATATGCCTCTGACACAAACCAAAAATTAAAACAAACAAACAAGCAAAAACACCAGAACACCAACAATAAAAATCTCCAGAGGCAAATGATTAAGTTTTCCTATCTTTGTTAGCCTATCAAACATAGGGAGTTTTTTGGAGTTTCCATGGTGATATAATTTTTTTTTTTATCCTTGCTTTGGACAACTATATTTTAAAGTGACAGATCTGAATAAAAACAGGAGAAAGAAAGCACTGCTTTCCACCCTCAATCTTCTTTTAAAATCATAAATAAATTTAAAATTAAAATCAAGGCTTCCCATTTGACTTCCTTGCCTTGTTGTGGATTCATGATTATGCCCGCTGGTTGTGAAGTGAGATTTAATTCAGCTGCTGGAAGGAAAAGGGTGGCCTAGTCTCAAGCTCAGAACTCCTCCTTATTCATAGTTTGCCATTTAAATTTGTAAGTTCCCCTCAATAATAACCCAAAGCCCAAAAGTAAATCCTTCACTTTCTTCTTCTCTCACTCTCCAAACTCCAGACATCCATCCCCTCTTCTCAATCTGCAGTAGGCATTTATTGTGCCATGTTCCAGGCACTCTGTGCTGGGTGCTGGGGATACAGAGACCTGATCCCTTGGACTCAAGAGTCGCAGTCTACTTGGGAGACAGCTTAGTATTCAAGTCCTGGTTTTACTAGCACTATGGACTTGGGAAAGATACTTTACTTGTGTTTTCCTTAATTTCCTCATCTATAAAATGAGGGAAATAAATGCCTTCCTCTTAGAGATGTTATGAGTTTAAATGAGTTTATTGGGGTTTCTTTTAGCATACTCAGAAATTTCCTGGCACATGGTATATATAAAAACATGCATTTTTGATTAATAACTAAATTACGGAACAATCTCCACATGGATGGATGTGACCACAGCATCCATAGGACACTAAGGAAACAAGGTTTAATCCAACCTGTGCTGGGAAAAAGGGTGCAGGGAAACCTGAAGGATGTTTAAAAGGCACAGTTATATGATAATGTCTACTAAGGAGGGAAAAATGAAATTTAAGAGCTGAATATAACCTCTTATTAGATAGATAGCTTCACTGAAATGCAACATTTAAAACTAACTTTTTAGGGATGCCTGGGTGGCACAGCGGTTAAGCGTCTGCCTTCGGCTCAGGGCGTGATCCCAGAGTTATGGGATCGAGCCCCACATCAGGCTCTTCCGTTATGAGCCTGCTTCTTCCTCTCCCACTCCCCCTGCTTGTGTTCCCTCTCTCGCTGGCTGTCTCTCTCTCTGTCGAGTAAATAAATAAAATCTTTTTAAAAAAAAAACTAACTTTTTAAAAACTTTTAAAAAACATTTTAAAGCTAACTCTTGTCTAATGATGAAAGCCTTACAGAATGAAAATAATGAAAGCATAAAAGGAACTCAGAGATCTACAAATCACAGACACTGTTCCCATTATGGTGTATTTCCATCCACTTAATAAGTTTTTTAAAATATTTGTCTATTTATTTGAGAGAGAGAGTGCATACACACATGCATGGCCAGAGAGGGTAGGGCAGAGGGGGAGGGAGAGGGAGAGAATGTCAAGCAGACTCCATGCTGAGCATGGACCCCATTGTGGGGCTTGATCTCACTATCCTAAGTGGAAACCAAGAGTTGGTCGCTTAACTGACTAAGCCACAGCACCCCTTAATGCATTTTTGAATGGTTTTAATTTTTAACTGACAATTAATTGAATACATTGACCTTTTCAAATAATACGTGTAGTCATATATATGGTAAAAAGTGAACTTTCCTTCTCACCTACCCTTTGATCCTTGAGAACCTCCATAGAAAACCTTAGCTGTGTGTATTGTTCTGGATACTTTGCTATAATTTTCCATATATAGTTCTATGAGTTTGGATTTTTCTAAAATATAGGTGGCATTGTTTATGCATGTTACTCTATACTTCTTTACATAATATGTCTTGGAGAGGTTTGTATCAGTACATACATATTCTTTTTAATGACTACTGGGTGTGGTTGTACCATAACTGATTTGGTCTTTTGCTTACAAATATTTTGACTGCCTCGCATTTTCACTATAGCATACCATGCTATATTAAATATTTCACATAGATGTTAAACAAATGTATTTCTGTAGAATGAATACCTGGAAATGCAATACTTGGTCAAAGTCAATTCACATTTTAAATTTGCATAGGTACTGCCAAATTACTTTTTTAAAAATGCTGCTGTAGTTTATAATACAGCCACAGTACAGGAGAATATTCATATCTTCATGCCTTCATTGACACCAGGTATTACCATTTGTTTTAATATTTGCTAATATGATGGGCCAAATATGATATTACATTACCATTTCATGGTCTAGTTCATGTATCTCTAATTATTAGTGAAGTTGAACATTTTTTATATATTTATTGAGCATTGCATTTCTTGACCTGTTCATATTCGGGACAATTTAGGTGAATTAAGTGTTGGCAGGAAGAGACACACATGAATCTTTTTAAATCTATTGATAAATTTTGTGTTAGTGGGAGAAAAACATCTTACTGAAAATTTTTTCCCACAGGAATAGCCAGTTGTCAGAACATTATTTATTGATCAGATATATCATTTCCTGCTGAGTTTAAATGCCATCTTTATCATCTACTAAGATCTAATATACATTTAGCTCTATGCATATATTTATCTATTACTGTGTCAAAATCAGTTTTCATTATAGCTTTGTTTTAGTTGGCTATAATCACAGTAATGCTACATAAGAAAGAACCAGAAAATGTCACTGGTCTACAACAACAAGCGTGTTACTCATGAATCTGGGGCTTGTCTGTGATTGGGCTAATGTAGACTGGGCTGGACTGTCCAGCTCTGCTTTGAATGAGAATAGCCAGAGAGGCCCCATCCCTTACCAACCAACTATAGAGATGCTCTGCTCCATGTGTGTCTCATCCTCCTGTGACTACTGGGCTGGCTACGGCATGTTTTTCTCATGGGGATGGCAGAAATGCAAGAGCATGTGCTCAGCGTGCAAGCACATCTCAAACCCCTGCCTGCATCACTTCAACTAACACCCTCTTAGCCAAAGTAAGCCCCAAAGTCAAGAGGGGGATGTTCTACCTTTATAAAGAAGGATGAGGAGTTACATGGCAAAGGCATGGATACAGGAACAGATAAATTGGGACCAAAGTTCAATTTACCATAGGAAAAGTCCCTCCATTTTTCTTCATTTTCAATATTTTATTTTTTGGCTATTTTTCACATTGTCTTTTCAGATACACTTTTAAATCAGGATGCAGAATTCTGAAAAAAAAATCTGAGTGGAATTTTGATTGGGTTTTCATTGACTATAGAAACTAATTCGGGTAGGATTCATATTTTTACAGTATTGAATCTTCACATGCAATTAGAAACATTTTGGATGTTTTTATTTATTCAAGTTCTTTCATGTCCTTTGGCAAGGTTCATTTTTATTATTAAAACTTTCAGACAAACTCAAAAGTAGAAAGAGTAGTACAATGAGTTTCTACTTACGTATCTCCCAGATTCAATAGTTATCAAGATTTTGCTACATCTATGCTATCTCCTGATGTCGTGTAACATTTCTCTAGCCCCTATATTTTCTATTAAGCAGTTAGTTTGATCTGAGACTCAATCAGATTTATCTTCAAGAGAATCATTTTCTTTCTGTGGTAGGCACGGGAAGGTAGAGCGAGAATACTATGTAAGTCATGTTGTACACCTCCTAGGGCATCTATCAGGAGATACACGATGTCTGGTTGTCACTCTTTTAGTGATGTTTAGCTTTATCAATAGGATCAGGTTTTGTCAGTCTTATATCCATTATGAAATTTCCTACTAGCCTTTTAACAAATGATTTCAGCCTAGATTCATTATTTCATTAGGGATTGCAAAATGGCGATATTCTAATCTACCATTCCTTCTGCATTTATCAGCATCAATTATTTTGTTGCCTTGAGGTCGTATTCATAGAAGAAGTCTAGATGTGTGTCTCTTTCCTTATTTCTAAGTTATCAGAATAATGAGTTAGTTTTTAGCACCCTGCAAAGATAACCAATGAATTTTTAAAATTACTATAAATGTATGAATATCAAAATGTTTGTGTTTTAATCCTTAGCAGTGCCTTATTTTTTTGATATTTGAATTGTCTTAATCTTGGACAGTGGGGACCCTTTCAAGTTTATTTCTAATTCCTTTGCCATAACTCCTAGAATCTTTAAGTCTTTTTATTTTCTGGTAGGAAGAAGTATTTCAGGCTGGTCTTATACATTTCCTTACCCAGATTTGTAATGAGTCATTTCTCTTAGGAAACCTGGGTACCTTCTAGTAAGGGAGGGGGAGGGAAAGGAATGGTACTTAGAGACCGTAATCCAGGCTCAAGAGACTCATTGCTACTACATTGGTTATTTCTTCTAGTTCTTTTCAGTGGATAGAACTTGAAAATGTGGTTCCTAAAAAGAAAATGCATCATAAGCTATTACTGATATTTTCAACTTTAATTTATTTTTTCTAAAATTCTTTTGTTTTTATTTTCTTATAATGGAATTAGATTTCTGATTATCATAGTATGCTCCAACTGAAACACTTCATAGTATTGCAAGGACTAGTATAAATGGAAAAAAAAATCTCTTAATAATATTTGTTGATGAAAAATCATTGTGAAAGCAAACCTCCAAAAATGTATTTGTAGGCCGTAAGAGAATAAACACAATAATATGGGAGGAGATAACCAGTCCCTTGCTTCATACATGTTTTTAAAATTTTTCATGTTATATCTTCCTAAAACAAAGATATCTGACAATAGTTAGAATGGTCATCTTTCAACATTTAAAAAATCACCCTCCCCAGTGGGTGAACAAAATAAAGAGTAGTAACCTAGAATTTAGCTGAATAAGCCAGTTTGGAGTTTTAAGTGAGGAGGTCTTCCAACTCCAGAGTGTATCATCAACTTGTATCATCGTTTTAGTGCAGATACAATTTAATTTTGGTGAAATGAGATTCATCCCCCAATAAGATTAGTAACTGCATTCACAGAATCTCACATTCTTCATTTGTGAACTGCGAAGAAATGAATGGTAGCTAGAAGGTCAATAGGATTCCAGGTACAGCTGCAGGTGGAATGACATGTAGTAGGACAACAATTACTCTATTTTGAATTACGAAACTAACAGTGGTTTGAAATTTGCAACTTAATTACAGACCAACTATACCAACTTTTCAAATGGCAAAAATACAAAAAAGTTAAGTGTTACAAAATATTTCAGAAAAAGTGCATAGTCTAGTAAAATAAAAGGACTGAAAAATATCTTGTTAGAGTGAGGTCAGCTCGGAAAAGTTATTACCAAAGCCAAATATTTTTATTTCACATGAACCATACTCAAAAATAGCTTCATAAGACTGATTTCTGGCTAACAGCATCGAAGGATTTGTGAGTCAAGAAAAAAATACCTTAATTGACAAGGATAGAGAAGAAACAAAGAAGCCGCCTATCCCCAAAGTTTATACTCATTAAGACTTCTGCAGTATTACTGCACTGATATACATCTCTTAATGTCAGAATATAGCACTCATGGAATTAGTTAATACTAAAGTCATTTTTAAATAAAAAACAAAACCAAACAAATTAAGTCTGATGCAATCTGACCAAAAACACGTCAATGTACAGTTTCAAGATTATTTTACAAAACACCTACATTTACACAATAGGCTCCAGGCAGCATTCACAGGAAAAAAAAAAAAAGTTCTTTGAATTTATCCTTGACATGCTATAAATGACTAAGTTACACTATTTGAAGAAGTAATTAATAATTTTATGTATTATGTTTATTTATTCAATATATTTTTCTTTTTTTAAATACGTTTTTCTTTCTCTTGAGTAAGAAAACGAGCGTGCATATAATACTAAGAAAGGAATCACAGGCACACAAGTAACTTGCAGAAATGTATGGGGCTGGGAGGGCTAGCAACCATGCAAACCTCACTCAGTTATGATGCTTTCCAAGGATGAGTCAGTCTTACAGCCATTTTACAAAGATTTTATTTATTTATTTATTTATTTATTTATTTATTTATTTATTTATTATTTTTAGAAGAGGAGGGGTTGGAGGGGAGGGGCAGAGGGAGAGGGAGGGAGAGAATCTTAAGCAGGCTCCATACCCAGTGCAGAGCCTGACGTGGGGCTTGATCTCACAATCCTGAGGTCATGAACTGAGGCAAAATCAAGAGTTAAGAGTCAGACTCTTAACTGATTGTGCCTCCCAGATGTCCCCATTTTACAAAAATTTTAAAGAAAAATGTCTTTTTGAAGTCAGATTTTTAAATGTTTTCATTCTTATTCAAAATCAGTCCAGCTCTCAGTCTGTAGCAGCAGGAGTTACAATACCAATTTCTGGCAGCTACAGTACTATCATATTATGCCTGCAAGCCATTAGGAAAAGCAAAATGAAAGAATGGCTTTCCCTCCAGTTAAAAGAATAATAATAAAATATTGAGGAAAAATAGCACTAAATCTAAAATGATTTGCAAAGGAACATTATGTAATAAGTGGCCTGAAGTTAAAATACAAGGTTTCAAATTTTATTCCTTTGATTTTGCTTATGCACTTTTTTCTTATCCTGCAAATCTTGGTTTCTAATGTCATTAACATGATTGCTTATGTTATATTCATTTCAAAATAGCAATATCAATATTATTAGTAGCAATATGGTAACTAAAACAGTTTACTTTGTCTTTCATTTTGTTTGTTTATTTTACAGTTTTTTTATATTATATTCTACTGGGGATATGTAGTGAAATTACTCTGTTTTAAAGTAACTTGAAATAGTTTTCTGTGGTTAAGCTGCTAATCTATTTATACAGTCATGTTCATTTGTTTCATTTTGGCTTCATTTATTTAGAAATTGCTTTGTCTTTTATTTCTATTTAGTTTTGTTTTATGACTTTGCAAAACATTTATGTAACCCCAAAGTCAAATTACAAAACAATAAAGATACTTAAGAGAGAAAGTCTAACTCCCACCTATCCCTCCTACACTTTAGATAATAATTTCATTAATTTTTGGCTTATCTCTACATTTAAAAATATAAGCATATATGTGAATGTATATAAATATGTATCTGCCTACCTATTTACTTCCCTTATTTCTTAAATAAAAGGTAGTAAACTATATACATTTTTTTGTGCACCCTTTTTTTTTTTTTTTGCCCAATAAGAGATCCTGGATATCCTTCCATAGCAGTATGCAGAGATCTTCCCAATGCTATTATACAGCTGTTCATTATATACCATACTTCGTTCAACCATTTTTTTGTTCCAGGAATTCCTCAATTCTTCTGGAGATGTTGATGGTATTCTTTCTTAACATACTTTCTTATATAGTACATATATAGAGAGAGAGATGAAGAGACAGAGGGAGAGAAACAGAAAGGAAAGTATGATAAGAGACATGGAGGACATCTGGAAAGTTCAACATCTGCCTAAAAGGCATTTTATTATAAGAAAATACAGAGAAAAATACAGAAAAAAATAACTTGGACAATTTCGTCCAAAAGAGAAAGAAATTCCCAGAGCTGAAGAAAGACTCACACTGTCAAGCTGTAAAGGATCACAGTGTATCAAACCTGGTAAATGAAAGAAAGACCCATACCTAGGTGCAAACTGTTTAAATGTCAAAACTTCAAAGAAAAACCCGAACCTTAAAGTCAAGTTAAAAAATATTATCCATAAAAGAATAAAAATAGATAAAAATTGTATTTTTGTGGGTAAAAATTTACTTGTAAACCTTTGCAGTTCTTAGGTTACTGCTCAGTTAAAATAGTTTTTATAAATTTATTTTCTGTTCACATTTCCTTTCTGTGAACAGGTTTTCCTTTTGTTGATTTTTTAAATACACTTTATGATTTTCTCATCAATTTATTGTAATTCTTTATATATATGAGGAAAATTTGCTAAGGTTGTTGTTGCAAATATATCTCTAGTTTGTTATGCACTTTTAAATTGTATTATATCTGAAATTCAAGTTGTATGTTTGTATTTTTAAAAACACTGTGGGGCACCTGGGTGGCTCAGTCGGTTGGGCATCGAATTCTTTAGTTCAGTTCAAGTCATGATCTCAGGGTTGTGGGATTGAGCCCCACCTTGGGCTCTGCGCTGAGTGTGGAGCCTGCTTAAGACTATTTCTCTCCTTCTCTCTCTGTCTCATCCACCACCACCCCCCGATTCAGACTCACTCTCTCTCTCTTCCTCTAAAATACATACATATATATATACATACATAAATATTTTTAAAAGACTTTTAATTTTTCTATTATTTTTGTTTAGATAAAACTTTTCCATCTAGAGACCAAATATTCATTTTTTTATTTTTATTTTAAATTTCTTACGCTTTCTGTTTTTAATTCAGGTTTTAAATTAATTTTCAATTTATTTTGATGTACAGAGAATTTACTTTTCACAAACAGCCAATTTTCTCAGCTGAATTTAATAAACACTCCAGCCATCTTCTTTGATTTATTTTCTTTATCGTATATTCATTTCATAGAAACATGCATACAGTAACATCTATTTCTAAGCTCTCTATTTTGACCCATTAATCTATTTTTATACCAATCGTTTAAATTATAGTAGCTCTATAATGCAATCCAATTTCTAACATCTTATAGGACAAGGCTATAAACATCTCATATTATAATGAAAACGTGTTAAAAACACATTGCCAAACGGCACTTCTAGACCTCATTGGTCTTAAGAGGAGATTTCTATCTCAGTAACAGCCATCTGAAGCCCACTTGACTAAGATGTTTATTATCACAATGGTCACAGTAGTTAAGCCACTATTATAAAAAGATGAAAACAAAAGTGGCCTTTACTTCCCAGGATGTTTGATTGTATCTGGTGGAGGACCACGCGTATAAATGGTCCATGCCCCTT
Source organism: Ursus arctos (assembly GCF_023065955.2). Classification (NCBI taxonomy): domain Eukaryota; kingdom Metazoa; phylum Chordata; class Mammalia; order Carnivora; family Ursidae; genus Ursus; species Ursus arctos. The sequence goes on along the minus strand of NW_026622997.1, from coordinate 10,786,949 downwards.
CACATACACCCTCGTGTGATTTTCTTTTCTCAGAACTCAGAAACATCGACCTCGAACTCAGTGTCACTTCTCTGGTTTGTTCCACTTGGAAATGAAGTTCTCAGTTCAGTTTAGGGGCCATATGCCTATGCACAGACTGCCGGTAAAACTATGACATTCTGCCCTCGGACCCTGAAAGGCCAGTGAGAAGCATCAGAGCTCACGTCTGCAAGGGCAGAGGGGGGGCTGCCGCACATTTGTCATGCATCTGATTTTCCTGGAAACATGAAATGGCTTTGGGATGAATGAGCTCATATTGATATGACATGGATGAGTTTCAAGTAACTAGCCCGAGTGAAAGAAGCTAGACCCCCAAAAAAGTACACGCTGGAGGATTCTTTTTATTTAAAATTCTAGGAAATGCAAATGAATTTACAGTGACAGAAAGCAGATTAATGGTTCCTTGGCAAGAATGGGAGGTCAGAGAGAGAATCCAGGGGGAGGAATTACAAAGGGACACAGAAATTTTTGCAGTGATGGGTATGTTTATTATTTTGACTGTGAAATTGCACACTTTAAATGTGTGTAGTGTATTGGACATTAATATCTATGTAAATGTGTGTGTGTGTGTGTATGTGTGTGTGTGTGTTTACAGTTGCAGAAAACCAGGCAAATAGTAGGCAAGAGGTAGAGAAAGAGGAAGATATAACAAAGTACCAGGCAGGAGAAAAGACCAAGGACTCTCCAAACGATTCAATCACAGCTATAATAGCCCAGAATGGGGATCTAAACTGGTTGGACTGAGCCGTGCTTTGCAAACCTTAATGTATACATAAATCCCCTGCAGATCTTATTAACATGCAGAGTGTGATTCAGAAGGTCTTAAGCTGGGGCCTGAGACTCTGCATTTCTCACTAATCCCCAGGTAATGTTGATGCCACTGGTCTTTCAGTGATTCTTTTGAATAGCAAAGGGCTAGAGCATTTGTTCTCAGTTTTGGTTGCATATCAGAATCACTGGAGAGCTATAAATAAATAAATATAAATAAATAAATGTTGCATATCAGAATCACTGGAGAGCTATAAATAAATAAATATAAATAAATAAATAAATAAATAAATAACTACAATTAAAAAGGAAAAAACAAACACTTGATATCTGGATCTTGTCCCTAGCCCCAGAAATTCTGATTTAATCAATCTAGAGTTCAGTCCAGGCGAAATCAGAAGTTTTTAAATCTACCCAGAAGATTCTACCGTGCATCCAAGGTTGACAGCTACTCCAAAGAGAGTGGTCAGAGTTTTATCATGGAATGAGGAATGACCCTGAAAAGGTAACAGGGAGCCAGAGAAACATGATAAACCATGTCCCCACTCAAAATCAAACGTGTCCCTGTTCCAAACATGCAAATTTACCTGAGTGTGATTTATACCTGTACGGTCCTGCCTTCGTTAGTAATGCTTTTGCTGGCCTGGGAATAAGTATCAGACTAATTACTAAGCAGGCAGATGGGGAGCGTGGCCTTCCTGAGATTATAGCCACAGGGAAGAAAAGTCCTTGCCGTGGAGGAAGCTGACTCAGGAGGCTGGTTGGACACCCGTACTTACCGGCCCATCCGCAAGGACTGTGCATTGATAGGAGACGACCCCCAACCCGCCTCCTCCTGTCTGAGATGGGCCACACACCAGGCAGGACAGACCATGCCGTATTCTTCTAATATATCCCAGACTTGTTTTTAAAAATCATTTCAGTTTGGCTAGTTTTCTACTAATGGTAAAAGCTTGGAAATGATTTGTTACAGATTTGTATGTGTATCACAGAATTCTGATTCTGAAACTACTGATGTCCCAGAATCCTAAAATTGTTTAATGAGACATGTCAATTTAATTGTGCTACTTGAAACTTAAAGAGCCAGAGTTTGTCGTCATTTTGCTGACAAACGTCATCCTTTGCGTGCTTATCTTGGCTACCGATTAGGTTCACCATTGCTGAAATTACGTATCAGGAAATGAGCTCTCTTTAGTGAAACAAAAGGCATTTTTTTCATTCAGTTGATTAAAATGCAGCTTAGGACCAGAGCAAACTTGCAAGTATACGAAAACGGTCTGGTTGGTAATGGTCATTATGTTTAAATTCTGATGCAGAGGATGCTGTGTACCTGGATGATGATAAAGAAAGAGAAGAGTATGTCCTGAATGACATCGGGGTTATTTTTTATGGAGACTTCAATGACATCAAGACTAGAAGCTGGAGCTATGGTCAGGTGAGCCATTTAACATTTGTCATTGTCAAGGACATTTTTCCTTAATATTTTTTTGTCACATGTATCACTACAAGGTGCCATATGTCGATATTAGACATGCACAATTTCCTGCTTTTCAGGATCTGAGACTCCAAGACAGACAGCCCAGGAGCAGAGACTTAGAAAGGCAACTACATCATTTATCTGCTGAAAGCACGTATCTTCGGGTATTACAAGGTTACGGAGATCAGAGATTCTATGGATAACATGGCATTCTAGTGAGAAATGCTTGGCATCCAGTACAGTGAAATCTCATTAGCTCCGACATTTTTCCTCAACATGGAATGGACTAAAGTTTTCCTTTTCTTATAAGGAAAAGTGTTTTGATAATGCTGCAAAGGATATCATAAGGTGTGTGCTCAACTCAAAGAAATCACCCTTTTTGTTAGTATAAGATACTAGAAAATTAGAAATTAGAATTAGAAAAGACTGTCACCATTTCATCAAAGGAGGGCCCACTGAACTTTCACCTCGAGACATTTTATCAAATGCAATCTTACATTACTGTCTGGATTTAAAATAGCAAATGGTATTCCATTTAAGATATTCAATAATTCAAACTATTTCAGTTTGATAACTTTAACAATGGAAAAAGTGACTGATATTTCTACCATATTCCCATAAGAATGCATGTCCTTTGGGTCAGCAAAGACCCTTCATTAGCAACATGAGAAAAGATAAGTGTGTCATTTCTCAGAGAGTTTGGCTGAGATGATTAGAATTTGCACCATTGTTCTGGGTATCCAGGAGGGTAGATTTCATGGAATCTGGCCTGACCAGGTCATATGACACTTTCTTGGTTTCTGATGCCTTCTTTTGACTTCCATGTGAGCTTTCCCTGCTCCAGCCTGGCCGTTGGGACAAATGTCATCACTAGTTCTTGTCTTGTCTGCCTGACTTTATGACCCACTGTTTCACCTGGACTCCTGAGAATTGTGTGCCCAGTGCTCAGCCTTGCTCATCTATACATCTGATGTCCTGCCAAGCTAATCATCTGTGAGCTCTTCTGTTTTTGGATCCCCACCTGGCTCCCTGGTTATAAGCCCTCCCTTCCTGAGTAACATACAACCCATGATATTGCCTATTGTCTAGTGCCCTAATTCCTTTTTTTTTAAATGATTTTTTATTATATTATGTTAGTCACCATACAGTACATCCCCAGTTTCCGATGTAAATTTCGATGATTCATTAGTTGTGTATAACACCCAGTGCACCGTGCAATATGTGCCCTCCTTACTACCCATCACCGGTCTATCCCATTCCCCCACCCCCTCCTCTCTGAGGCCCTCAGTTTGTTTCTCATAGTCCAGTGCCCTAATTCCTAATGTATAGGTGTAATTCTATTTATGTCCCCAAAGTGACATTATGTAGAGAGCTAATAAGGAAAAAAGTCACCAACGTGGGTAACAGGAAGGCGTGGGAAAGAGTCCCAAGCATGGTCAGGGTACTCCTCAGCCAGCATGCTGAATAGCCTTTGGGTAGATACCCTTGAGCACAGCCACCATCTGTCTCTGTTGTCATTCAGAGTCCATTGATATGGGTCTTTCAGTCCAAACAACCAGCCAAGCCAGTAGTTTGCACTGGTGCAGGGAAACAGTTAGTTCTGTGACTATTTCTTTACCTCTTCAGTTCACTCTTTCATGTCCCACAGACTGAGAGATGGTGCTTAATGAGAACCAGAATAATGAGTTCTTTACATATCCGAAGAACTAGTGCCCTTCCTTTACAGCATCTGTCCTTTCAGTTTAGGGTTCCCAAAAGGTTGGTATTTTAACGGGATTTAATAAAGAAATACACAGTAATTAACCATTAAGATTCTGGTTTCTCTCACAAGTACTTCGGTGGGTATACAAGGTGTTTGTATTCAGGGAAATCTCTTGTTCAGTGAGGTGCAGTATAGGTGAAATTTCCCCATTTTGCCATTTTATTACTATTTTGCCCTTGTTCCTTTCTTTAAAAAAAATTCTGGTGTTGCATGGCTCCAGAGTTCTTTTTTTTTTTTTTTTTTTTTTTTTTTTTTTTTTTTTTTTTTAGTGTTCCATGATTCATTGTTTGCTTATAACACCCAGTGCTCCATGCAATATGTGCCCTCCTTACTACCCATCACCCGCCTATCCCAGTCCCCCATCCCCCTCCCCTCTGAAGCCATCAGTTTGTTTCCCAGAGTCCGTAGTCTCTCATGGTTCATCCTCCTTCTGTTTACCCCTCCTTCATTCTTCCCTTCCTTCTCCTACTGATCTTCCTCCTATTTCTTATGTTCCATAAATGAGTAACACCGTATGATAGTTGTCTTTCTCTGCTTGACTTATTTCACTTAGCATAATCTCCTCCAGTCCTGTCCAGGTTGCTGCAAATGTTGGGTAATCGTTCTTTCTGATGGCTGAGTAATATTCCATTGTATATATGGACCACATCTTCTTAATCCAGTCATCTGTTGAAGGGCATCTTGGCTCCTTCCACGATTTAGCTATTGTGGGCAATGCTGCTATGAACATTGGGGTGCATATGGCCCTTCTCTTCACTACATCTGTATCTTTGAGGTAAATACCCAGTAGTGCAATGGCTGGATCATAGGGTAGCTCTATTTTTAACTTTTTGAAGGACCTCCACACTGTTTTCCAAAGTGGCTGTACCAACTTACATTCTCACCAACAGTGTAAGAGAGATCCCCTTTCTCCATATCCTTTCCAACATTTGTTGTTTCTTGCCTTGTACATTTTTGCCATTCTAACTGGCGTAAGGTGGTATCTCAATGTGGTTTTGATTTGAATTTCCCTGATAGCTAATGATTTTGAACATTTTTTCACATGTCTATTAGCCATTTGTATGTCATCATTGGATAAGTGTCTGTTCATATCTTCTGCCCATTTTTGATTGGATTATTTGTTTCTCACGTATTGAGTTTGAGAAGTTCTTTGTAGATCTTGGATACCAGTCTTTTACCTATAGTGTCATTTGCAAATATCTTCTCCCATTCTGTGGGCTTCCTCTTAGTTTTTTTGACTGTTTCCTTGGCTGTGCAGAACATTTTTATCTTGATGAAGTCCCACAAGTTCGTTTTTTCTTTTGTTTCTTTTGCCTTAGGAGATGTGTCATGAAAAAAGTTGCTGTGGCCAATGTCAAAGAGGTTGCAGCCTATGTTCTCCTCTAGGATTTTGATGGATTCCTGTCTCACATAGAGGTCTTTCATCCATTTGGAGTTTATCTTTGTGTATGGTGTGAGAGAGTGGTCAAGTTTCATTCTTTTGCATATAGCTGTCCAATTTTCCCAGCACCATTTATTGAAAAGACTGTCTTTTTTCCACCGGATGTTTTTTCCTGCTTTGTCAAAGATTAGTTGCCCAAAGAGCCGAAGGTCCATTATTGGGTTCTCTATTCTGTCCCATTGGTCTATGTGTCTATTTTTGTGCCAGTACCATGCTGTCTTTGTGATCACAGCTTTGTAGTACAGCTTGGAATCCAGCAATGTGATGCCCCAGCTTTGTTTTTCCTTTTCAACAGTTCCTTGGCGATTCGGGGCCTTTTCTGGTTCCACACAAATTTAAGGGCTGTTTGTTCCAGTTTTTTGAAAAATGTCATTTTTTGATCGGGATGGCATTGAAAGTGTAGATTGCTCTGGGTAGCATAGACATTTTAACTATGTTTATTCTTCCGATCCATGAGCATGGAATATTTTTCCATCTTTTTGTGTCTTCTTCAATGTCTTTCAAGAGTGATTTGTAGTTTCTAGAATATTGATCCTTTATGTCTCTGGTTAAGCTAATTTTGAGATAACATGATTTTTGGTGCTATTGTAAACGGAACGGACTCCCTAATTTCTCTTTTTTCAGTCTTATTGTTTGTGTATAGAAATGCAACTGATTTCTGAGCATTGATTTTGTACCCTGCCACATTACTGAATTGCTCTATAAGTTCTAGTAATTTGGGGGTGGAGTGTTTTGGGTTTTCCATATAGAGTATCATGTCATCTGTGAAGAGAGACAGTTTGACTTCTTCTTTGCCAAATTGGATACCTTTTATCCCTTTTTGTTGTCTGATTGCTGTTGCAAGGACTTCTAGTACTATTTGGATGATAATGGAGAGAGTGGACATCCTTGTCGTGTTCCTGATCTTAAGGGAAAGGCTTTCAGCTTTTCCCCATTGAGAATGATACTCACTGTAGGCTTTTCATACATGGTTTTTATGAAATTGAGGATTGTACCCTCTATCCCTACACTCTGAAGTGTTTTAATCAGGAAAGGAGGCTGTATTTTGTCAAATGCTTTTTCTGCATCAATTGAAAGGATCATATGGTTCGTGACTCTGTTCTTGTTGATATGATCTATCACACTGATCGATTTGCAAATTTTGAACCACCCTTGCATCCCAGGGATGATCCCACTTGGTCATGATGGATAATCCTTTTAATGTACTGTTGGATCCTATTAGCTAGGATCTTGTTGAGAATTTTGACATCCATATTCATCAGGGATATCGGTCTGTAATTCTCCTTTTTGATGGGGTCTTTGCCTGGTTTGGGGATCAAGGTCATACTGGCCTCATAGAATGAGCTTGGTAGTTTTCCTTCTGTTTCTATTTTTTGAAGCAGCTTCAGGAGAATAGGTATTATTTCTTCTTTGAATGTTTGGTAGAATTCCCCGGGGAATCCGTCAGGCCCTGGAGTCTTGTTTTTGTGGAGGTTTTTGATCACTGCTTCAATCTCTTCATAATTAATCGGTCTGTTTAAATAATCAATTTCTTCCTGTTTCAGTCTTGGTAGTTTATAGATGTCCAGGAAGGCATCCATTTCTTCCAGTTGTTTAATTTATTGGCATAAAGCTGTTGATAAAAGTTTCTAATGATCCTTCCTATTTCATTGGTGTTGGTTGTGATCTCTCCCCTTTCATTCATAATTTTATTAATTTGGGTCCTTTCTCTATTCTTTTGAATAAGTCTGGCCAGTGGCTTATCAATCTTGTTTATTCTTTCAAAGAACCAGCTTCTAGTTCTGTTGATCTGCTCTACTGTGCTCCTGGTGTCTAATTCATTGATCCTTGCTCTAATCTTGATCACCTGCCTTCTCATGCATGAGTTAGGCCTGTTCTGTTCCAGCTCCAGCTTCTTGAGGTGAGAATATAAAAACTGCATTTTAGATTTTTCTATTTTTTTGAGGGAGACTTGGATGGCTATGTATTTTCCCCTTAGGACTGCCTTCGCCTTTGCAGTATCCCATAGGTTTGGGACTGATGTGTTTTCATTTTCGTTGGTCTCCAAAAATTGTTTGATCTCCTTCTTAATTTCCTGGTTTACCCAATCATTCTTGAGCAGGACCATTCTTAGTTTCCAAGTGTTTGAATTTCTTCCAAATTTTTCCTTGTGATTGAGTTTGAGTTTCAAAGCATTGTGGTCTGAGAATATGCAGGGAATAATCTCAGTCTTTTGGTATTGGTTGAGACCTGTTTTGTGACCCAGTATATGGTCTATTCTGGTGAAAGTTCCATGTGCATTTGAAAAGAATGACCATTCTGTTGTTCTGAGGTGTAGTGTTCTGTATATATCTATGAGGTCCATCTGGTCCAGGATGTCGTTCAAAGCTCTTGTTTCTTTGTTGATTTTCTGCTTAGGTGATCTGTCTATTGCTGAGAGTGGAGTGTTGACATCCCCTACTATTAACGTATTATTATCTATGTGTCTCTTTATTCTGGTTAAGAGTTGGCTTGTGAAAAAAAAAAAAAAGAGTTGGCTTGTGTATCTAGCTGCTCCCCTGTTGGGGGCATAGATATTTATAACTGTCATATCCACTTGTTGGATACATCCTTTAAGAATAATATAGTGTCCTTCTGTATCTCTAACTACAGTATTTAGTTGAAAATCTAATCTGTCTGATATGAGAATTGTTACCCCAACTTTCTTTTGATGTCAATTGGCTTGAAAACTGGCTTTCCATCCCTTCACTTTCAGTCTGGATGTATCCTTCAGTTCAAAATGAGTCTCTTGTAGACAGCAAATGGATGGGTCATGGCTTTTTATCCAATCTGCAACCCTGTGGCATTTAATGGGAGCATTTAGGCCATTCACATTGAGAGTGATTATTGAGAGATATGATTTTAATGATGTCATGTTGCCTGTGAAGTCTTTGTTTCTGTAGATTGTAAATTTCTCTTCTGTATCACTCTTGGGCCTTTTTACTTTTATAGAACCCCCCCTTAATATCTCATGTAGGGCTGGTTTGGTGGTTATGAATTCCTTCAGTTTCTGCCAATCTTGGAAGGTCCTTATCTCTCCATCCATTCTGAATGACAGCCTTGCTGGATAAAAGATCCTTGGCTGCATGTTCTTCTCAGATAGAGCTTTGAAAATACCCTGCCAACCCTTCCTGGCCTGCCAGGTCTCTGTAGACAAGTCTGACATTATTCTAATATTTTTCCCTCTGTATTTACATACAGAGGGATTTTCTTCCCCCTTGCCCTTTCAATACTGTATCCTTGGGTCTAATATTTGTGAATTGTACTATGACGTGACGTGGTGTAGGCCTGTTCTCATTAATCTTGGGCAGGGTCCTCTCTGCCTCTTGGACATGAATGCTTGTTTCCTTTGCCAGATTAGGGAAATTCTCAGCTACAATTTGTTCAAATATCTCTTCTAGATCTCTCTCTTTCTTCACCCCCTCAGGGATGCCAATGATTCTGACATTGGAACATCTCATTAAGTCAGTAATCTCCCGTAATCTACATTCTTGAGATTGGATTTTTTTGAGGCAAGTTTCTGTTTTAACTTTCTCTTCTATCATCCCATCTTCCAATTCACTAATTCGTTCTTCTGCCTCATTTACCCTGGCCATCAGAGCATTTAGTTTAGACTGCATTTGATTCATAGCATTTTTAATTTCTGCCAGATTCACTCTCATTTCCACCCTTAGAGATTCTATATTCTCATTCATATTTTTAATATTTTTTTTCAAGCCTACACACCATCTTGACCATTGTTACTCTGAACTCCATTTCTGACAATTTGGTTATATCCGTATCCATCAGTTCTGTGGCAGAGGCCACAGTCTCTGTCTCCTTTCTTTGCTGAGGGTTTCTCCTCCTTGTCATTCTGATGAGGAGAGGTTGTGGGGATGTACAGAGCCCAAATTATTGACCAGGACCCAGGCAGTGTGCACTTGTTTTATAGGGACCTTAGGGATGTGGGCTTCTTGATTTTTTCAGCCTGCCTTCTGGGGGAGGAGCCTGCCACACTGATATTCAGGCAACCCTGGTTGGGTAGAGTCTCCATGTCCCCTGCGAGGGGGGATGGGGATGGGCACACCGTGAGCCGGTATTTCCAGGCTTTTGTTCTCTGGTGGCTTTCCCTGGTGGTTTTCTGTGACTCTTCTGAGAGTCAGAGCAGCAGTGGCCAAATCCCAGCCTCTGTCTCAGAACAGAGAGATCGCAGACTATTCTCCACTGAGTTCTTCTGGCCACTCTAACTCTGTTTCCCTCGGTGCTGCTAAAAACCCCGCAGCATCCAGGGTTGTGGGCCCCACAGCCACTCTCCCAGCCCTCACTTCCCGGGCAGGCACTTCTCTGTCCTTTGTGTTTCTAACACCGCCAGCCACCTCCATTCCCGCCAGTGCTCCTGAGCTCTCTGTTTCAGGGCGGTTCACGCGTGCTCCAGAGCTCCGGTTGTCAGTCTGGTCGTGCATGCTCTCCCGAACTCCCGGTTTCAGTCTTGTTCCAGGGTGTGCTGTGGAGCTCCGGTTTTCAGTTTGGATGCCTGCGTGCTCCCGAGCAACCTGGTTTCAGTCCGGTCCCAGTGAACGCTCCGGAGCTCCGGTTTTCAGACTGGTCGCGCACGTTCCCAGGGTCATGGTCTCAGTCTGATCTCTCTCCCGAGGATGCTGGTCTGTGAGTCCGCCCGCTCCCCAGCTCAAGTGGCTACCGCTTCCCAGCACCCGAGCTCGGCAGCTCCCTCCCACTTCCGTTTATCTTCCGATATCTGTGCGCAGATTCACGGCTCCCCACTTCGTACCTCAATACTTAGTGGCTGGAGATGTTCGTTTGTAGAGATCCAGATGTATCTTCCTGCGTCTCAGGCTGATTTCGTGGGTGTTCAGGATGGTCTGGTACCTATCCAGCTCGACTCAGGGGACCAGCTGAAGAAAGGGTCCCCTACTCGTCCACCATCTTTTCCCCAGGCCTCCCAGAGTTCTTTCTAAGGGAATTGCACTGTGAACAGCCTCCCGTGCTGCTCTCTGTAAAAGATCCTGAAACATCTTTAAGAACAGAGAGAGCCTACAATGGAACTGACATCCAGGTTGTTCCCTTGATAATATAATTTTTCTGTAGGCCTTCCTGTCCTCTCTTTGACCCTGGAGTCTACCTTGTTTTAAAAGAGGGGAAACCTTGGACAAGGATTCATGATAAGGTTTGTCCTCCTATATCAGTGCAAGGTATACAGGCCTGAAATACCTCCCTGTGATACACCTGAGAGCCATTTATTTTTGAGATGCACAAGGATTCGTGTTACTTTTGAGGTCTCAGTACTTTGGTCTGACTTTGGTACATCATTTATCCCTTTGCCTTGGGCACTAGAGCCCACATGTTGGAGAAATCTTCTAAATTAACTTATATAGTTTTCTGAAGAGCTTCAAGTAAGTTCATCGTCCTTGAGTGTACCAGCTCTCCAGTAGTTCTGTTTATGTTTCTAGCTTGCTTGTAAGTTTTTATCCATTTTACTGAAAAACAAAAGAGGATGTCTTCTTCCTTCTACTTTAATATTTCATACTAAAGATTATGGATGATTATTATATAGGAAATACAGATCCTAAACATTAGGTTGTGCTTTCATTTTTGTTTTTTGGCAGAGAATATTGGGCTTGCAGAGAAGACATTAAGTCGTTTCTCTTTTTTTCATCTTTTTCATTTTATTTTTTAATTTTTCCCATATAGTTTGAGGATGGCATCCTTGACGCTTGCCTGTATGTGATGGACAAAGCAGAAATGGACCTTTCTGGTAGAGGGAATCCCATCAAAGTCGGCCGTGTTGGGTCTGCAATGGTAAGCAACTACTGATTACTTAGGTTGATTACATATGTCATTTGCCTTGGTAGAGATGCCAGTTCATTAAGAGCTGTTGAAATGATGATTTTTATTTGTAAGCTTTTATTTGTAAGAGTCTTGAATTCCCTGAACTTTTCAAGTGCTATAAAACAAAATCTTATGTCAGTACTATATGTTTCTTTAGCTTCAAACAAGTGGTGATAGGTAACATGATATGATACTATAGACCACTTATTCTTAGAATCTCTTGCATAGGGACTAAGGAGTGACCATGACAAAATGTCAATGACTATAATCTATCAATCAAACAAACAAACATCAAGGAGCACCAAAAAAAGAAAGAAAAAAAGAGCAGGACACATCTTTTCTCTATTTTCACACCCATAGTAAGAGTAAAGAAATAAATGACTCTAAATCCTAGCTTTTATTATAATGATACCTCACCATAGGGCTTTATAGTTTATGAAAGTTAGTTTAGCTTATAGTTTGTAGTTAATTCATCACATTAACTGCATGAGATAAGTAGGGCAGACATTATGCATGCCATTTTACAAATTAGGAAACAGGGTGATAATAGTTTGTCAGTGACAGAGCCATAGCTGGAATTCAGGTCTGCAGACTCCCAATCTAGACATTTTCTTCCTCCCATGTTGCTCTCTATAGGACATCCTGAAACATCTTCAAGAATGCAGAGATCCTGCAATGGAACAGCTTCTAGGAGAGGAGATAGAATTATCATGAATAGGAAGGTTGGGGGTCAGGTGGTGAAGGGGATTAAATGTAATGCCCAGGTCCTGTGCAGTCTTGGACTGTCCTAATAAATACAGCACATAGATTCTGCCTTTGGTGCATTAAAGCATACCAAATCTGGTTCATGAGCAGAATATTCCTGAAGAAACATTAAGCGAGGTGCTATTTCATACAAAGACTGAGAAAAAAAATCTATCTTATCAATTTCCTTAAGTTTTCCAAAAAACAAATTCTCTCTCTGGAAGAGTTTTGTCTTCGAGTTTGGTTTGAGTTAAATAAAATCAATATTGCTCATGTAAACATATTAGAATGAGAGTGATGTGAAATATAATTTCTGGTTAGCTTTTAAGAAGAAGGGTTATTTTTCATTAGTACCTAAGCTACATGTAAATTTAGAAGATCATGGGCATAAAAAGAAGGCAAAACCAATCTCTTAAGGTTGTTTTGTTTTCTGTTGTTAGTTCATATTGCATACTGAAAAGATGGTTAATTCTAAAGAACTTAGAAATTTCCTTACAACTATTTATAACAATATATATTAGACCTGTAGGTGATCACTGCTATTCCTGTTTCCCAGACAAGATTCCCATTTTTCTTTTCCTTTGAAGTTACCATTGCAGGTTTGCAGTGAGAAGGAAGCAACAACCCTCAGTGGTTGAATATGAACTAATGCCTTCTTGCTCATTCTGAAATGGCATGCTCACCAGCCTAAGCTTACTCACACATTGTGCATATTTTTGCTAATCTAAAAATCACTGCCTAACACAAGCCAATGCAAGAGGGAAGTAAACATGAAGCAGCTAACCCAATACTTTCTGTAGTGGCATCTGGCCAAGTGGAAGTGGTGGAATCCTGTGTTAAGCACACAATCCTAATGCAAATTGCCTTGAGTGTTATTAGTCACAAAAAGCCTATGGAGTTCTAATTTTGAAAATCCATAACCCAATTATAAGACTTAGAGCTAGACAGAACCTATGGGGAAGGGTGGGATGGGATAGTTTGGTTTGGGTTGGCTTTACCTTGAAGGGAGAGGTCTTGGGCATTAGGGGACAGAGGCCATACCCTGGGCTATTTATTTTTGTTTTGTTTTTGTTTTTGTTTCAAGTTTTTATTTAAATTATAGTTAGTTAATATATCGTGTAATATTGGTTTCAGGAGTAGAATTTAATGATTCATTACTTACATATAACACCCAGTGTTCATCACATCAAATGCCCTCTTTAATACCCACCACCCGTTTAGCCCATCCCCCTCCTACCTCCCCTCCATCAACCCTCAGTTTGTTTCTCTATAGTTAAGAGTCTGTTATGGTTTGCCTCCCTCTTTTTTTTCCTCCTTTCCCTATGTTCATCTGTTTTTTTTCTTAAATACCACATATGAGTTAAATCATATGGTATTTGTCTTTCTCTGACTGACTTATTTCCCTTAGCATAATACACTCTAGCTCCATCAGTGTCATTGCAAATGGAAAGATTTCATTCTTTTAGATGACTGAGTAATATTCCATTATATATATATATATATATATATATATATATATATATATATATAACTTCTGTATCGATTTATCAGTCAATGGACAATGGACATTTGGGCTCTTTCCATAATTCAATTATTGTTGACAATGTTGCTGTAAACATCTGGGTACATGTGTCCCTTCAAATCAGTATTTTTGTATCCTTTGCATAAATACCTAGTAGTACAATTGCTGGATCATAAGGTAGTTCTATTTTTAACCTTTTGAGGAACCTCCATACTGTTATCCACAGTGACTGCACCAGTTTGAATTTCCACCAATACTGTGAGAGTGTTACTCTTTCTCCAAATCCTCACCAACATCTGTTGTTTCCTGTATTGTTGATTTTAGCCATTCTGACAGGTGTGAGGTGATATCTCATTGTAGTTTTGATTTGCATTTCCCTGATGATGAGTGATGTTGAGCATCTTTTCATGTGTCTGTTGGCCATCTGGATGTCTTCTTTGGAAAAACGTCTGTTCATGTCTTCTGCCCATTTCTTAACTGGATTATTTTTTGGGCTCTTCGGTCTCATAAGTTCTTTATAGGTTTTGGATACTAGTCCTTTATCAGATATGTCATTTGAAAATATCTTCTCCCATTCTGAAGGTTTCTTTTAATTTTTTTGTTTGTTTCACCCTGGGTCGTTTTGGACGCTATTTCTGGTTTCACCCCCACCATTGTTTACATACACAAAATATATGTTTGATGGTTTTCAAAACCCTTTCATATCTATTTTCTCCTTTAATCCTTAAAAGAGCTCTATACATCTTTTCAAAATCTATTCAGTTATAATGATTTTAGAAACTGAAATATTGAGCCTCTGAAAATCAATAAAAAACATGACACTTTAACCCTTTTTTTTAAATTTTTTATTATGTTATGTTAGTCACCATACAGAAAAACATGATACTTTAAAAAAACATCAACTGTTTTCTGATCATTGAGGCAGTTCCTCTCCTATTCACAAATTCTGGATATCTATCCTGAAATTGTTGAGTGAAGTTAAACAGAGACTAAAAGAAAAACAAAACAAAGACACCCCCCCAAATTTCTCAAAAATTTGCCTTAAAATATGAGAAGATGTATTTAGAAAGCCCAGAAAGAAAATGTTCTGAAGTTGCATGAGTCTAGCCAAAATGTTGATCCCGAGGCAGAGATGCCTGTGCCTGGTTTCTCAGGGGGCTGGCCTCGTTGGCGGGAAGAACAGAGGTTGCTGCTGGGTGTTTTAGGAATTCTTCTTATGTATCTCCCCAGCCTGGTCACCAAAGCTGGAAATTCCTTTCACAGGATACCAGTACTAGAACAGCCAGACATGGTGACATGCAAATTCTCTGGGAGAGGCAATGTATTGACTTCAGTTCAATTTCCTGGGATCAAATATTGCCATGAGGGAGTGGGAATGAGCAGCCTGAAGAGGGCCCAGTAGCTATAAGAGGCAAGAGCAGATGATTGAGACAAATTTGCCTACTGTGGTCATGACAAAGTCTAACACTGAAAATTGGCAGGGAATTTACAGGGAGTTGGTGGGAGCACAATGCTAAATGTGTACAGGCAATAATTCAGGTGTGCAAACTTTCTAATGATAATAATAGTAATATAAATCCAGATGTTAAGTGCATAATCCCCAGATAAAAATCTTTATTGTCCGGTGTCGATGACCTTGGATGGTTCCTTGTCGTGGGGACTGGTCTGTGCACAAGAGGATTTTAGCAGCATCCCTGGCTTCTACCCTGGAGATGACAGTAGCACCTTCCACCCACCTGTTGTGACAACCAGGAATGGCTTCAAATATTTCCAAATGCTCCCTGGGGGTCAAAACATCCTCAGTGAGGACCACAGCAATAAACCCCTCTGTGGTTCAGTTTCCCAGCTTTTGCAATGGACACAACCCTCTCTTCTCACCTGCACAGAGAATCTGTCTTCTTACGTCATTCAAAACCTACTGGTTTTCAGGGCACCTAAGTGGCTCAGTCAGTTAAGTGTCTGCCTTCGGCTCAGGTCATGATTCTGGAATCCTGGTATCGAGCTCCACATCCGGCTTCCTCCTTGGTGGGGAGTCTGCTTCTCCCTCTCACTCTGCACCTCCCCCCCGCTCATGCTCTCTCTCTCTCTCAAATAAATGAATAAAATCTTAAAAAAAATAACACCTGCTGGTTTTCATTTCTCTACTGAAGCAAAAGTGGAGACGGCATCATATGGGAAGAGCTCTGGCCCCTGTCAGATCAGATCCCTCAGCTCTGATTCTACCACTAACTTACTGTGTGACTCAGGACAAATCCCTCAACCTCTCCACACCTCATTTCATCCTTAAAACAAAATTTTGTCTCTCTGCTCAAACCACATTTGTTACTCCCGTGGTAACACATATATCCTTTTATTCTTTAGATCAATGTTCTTCTTTCTTCTGTTTTTTTCCTTTATAAATTCAGTAGCTTATTTTGTCCTCATTTTGAGTTGCTGTTTCTTCACTTTGATGTGAAAACCGGAAAAGTTTATGACAATCCGGGCAGCCCTGGGCTATTGGATTTTCCCAAGAGAAAGAAAGTCTAAAAACCCTGTAATCTCATTGTTGGGGTATCGGGTCTGAGAAGTTATACCCTTACATAAGCTGACTTTACTTAGGCTCTTCTAAATACTGAGTGGTGCATTTTGCCAAAGCCACACTGCAGACTGATGTAAGAGAGAAAGATTTTAAATAGAGGAAATCAGAAAAAAGGAGAAACTTGCCCAAAGTTATACTTTCTCCTTTAAATTACATCCCTTGATTGTTGTTTTCTTTCTACCTCATATCTGATGTGACAGTCCCCACCAGGACAATTGCCAGGAAACGGGCCAGGAAACTTGTAGAAGGATGCTTTGTGCCATCTGAAAATCCATTTTGCTCACAGGGCATCAATAAAGCATTCCATTGCTGGCCCTGAATCACTGTGAAGAAACCAGGCACGGATCTGAGCCTCTGTCAGACTATCAGAACAGTTGTGCTGTGCCATCTGTGACAAAGACAGCACGGTACTGGGACAGGGGAAAGGTGATGACAATATAGCCTGGCAGCTGGGTGGTTACCTGTCCCATGACTGATTGGATCTGGCAGCAACTCTGGGCAGAGAAGTTCTCTGGGGATACACACTGCTGCTTGAGTGGCCAGTGTTGTGGGTACCACGTACTTATTCCCTGTGAAACTCCTGATATTTCACCTCCGTGTAGGTTCCGTCTTCTGGGTTGAGACTTTATCATCAGAAAGTCTATGGTGAAATGCACACAGAACCAGCATAGGAAATCTGCCAGACTCTCCAGGGGTCTTTTGGGGAAGAAGCCCTTGAAAATGATGTCACTTGAAGTCATGTGGCAAATAAATGGCTGAACTGGAAGAAGATAGTGTTCTTGCTGTCAGATCATATTATCTTAGAAGATCACTGCCCGCGCATTAGTGCTAATAACGTAATGATGACACCAAGTTAAGTAGCTGTCTACTGGAGAAAACAAAAAAAACACACACACAAAAACAAGAGAATGGCGTCCAGAACAGGTGAATTTTGAAATACGGAATAAGTGGGGGGAAAAAAGTGTAAATCAGAGAATTCTAAATAGCTAGAGGCATTGGGTCCCTGAGGAAAGAGTTCCCAAAGAGGATGAGGCACCAAATATGGTTCGACGGTGGTACCGGCAGTTGGCGGTGGTGCTAGTGGTGGCAGTGGTGATGATTACAGTCACGGGGGTAACCGTGATGGTGGTGATGGTGGTAGTGATTGCTATGATGATGCTGATGGTAGTAAAACACTTAATATTAACTCACTCATTCAACAAGTATTTGTTGAGAATCTACCAGTCTAGATACTTGGGTACAGTGTAGACAAAACATAATTTCTGCCTTCCAAGACCTTACAGTCTAATAGAAAAGATAGGCTGATGAGTAAAATATGTCAACACGGCACAACATATTCCCGGATGAAATAAGCATAGGGTTGTATGGGAAACCACATCTCTCCAGCTTTGCATGGAGTTTCCCTGGGACTAAGCACTGATCTCACAAGTGTTAGGATATTGGACAAAGAGGTAGAAGAATGGCTGACGAGGGCCCATAGCATTAATAAACTATGCCGTTATTCATGGAAACCCCCTCTCGGTGGTAGAAATTATACCCAAAGATCCAGTTGCCCAAAGAACTGCAGGAAAATGTAGTTTGGGGGAATTTGTTCCTCTAGGGCCTTAATTCAATAATAATATTCATAACATTTATATTAATAATGTGACATTATTAGGAAATTTTGGAAGGAGGGAGAGGAGAAAAAATGTCAATATAGTTTCATATTTTAAAATTCCAGTCTTTATACTGTTGCCAGCCTGGACTTTCCTGCTTCCCTTGAGATAGGCACATTTATTTTTAACCCTGGTCTTTTGCTAATATCGAACCACAGTGCCATCATTAATCCCCATTAATACCCTGTTCTGACTGTGCCTTTTGGGAACTAACTCAAGATTGAACTTTTTTTAACCGATCGATGTTTGGTGTACTCTTTAGCGTTATACAAAAATCTTGAACTCCAGCTAGTAAATCAAACTGACCACAGCTGGAGGTAGGTCCCGGAGATTTGTAGGGCCCAATACACGATGAATGACTGCAGAACTTGCAGAAAAGATGGACTCCAGGGCTTCTGATCCCCCAGCATCTACGATCTCATGGATAAACTGAAAATAGAGCTATTTTTTTACCTTATCCATTTGCTTCCACTTCTCTTTGTCCTAGTATTTAGAAAGGTTTTTTTTTTTCTTTCCATGCATGAAAAAAAGAAAAAAAAAAAAGTACTGACATCACTCCTTTGATAGCTTGCCAAGCAGTTCCATAAGAGACTTATTACGAAACCACTCTTTTATTTTCCTCCAGTTGTTGACTTTGGCATCTTACTGGAAGCTTCACATCAAGCAAACTTCTTCAAGCAGCAAACTAGTATGAGTACTCAGATTACATTTAAAAATTCACCTGGGTTAGAAATTCCACCCTCATTCATCCCAAATAAACTGCGAAGACAGAGATAAAAACATGAAGTCTATTTCCTAATTATGCAGACCAACCACAGCGTAGTTCCCTAGCAGTTTTATTTTTAAAAGATAAAATAAAAATTTAAAAAGCACCATCTAGCTAAGCCTTTGGTTTATAAGCAACTAAAATTATATTGGAGTGAACTGAGGACCCAGGTGCTCAATGGCCATTGTCCCCAGTGATGCCACCACTGTGAAGCTTTTTCACATTTCCCCATATGGATCTTATTTTTGGAAACTTTTCATCTATCAAAAAAGCATGAATATGTAATAGTAATTTGTTTCCCCATTCTCGTGTCAAAAATTTTTATAATTGCCAACCAGAACTCCGAATGGTGGCCATAGTGCTGATAACCATCAGCAGATGTTACTCAGTACGAGCTCACCGAATGCGAATTGGTGCCACCTTTATAAAGGTAAAGATACCACTTCCTTTTGGTGTTTTAGAAAAGTGGCAATGACATACACACCTGCATTACTAACTTTACCGATGCTTAGGGGTTAAAATTTCCAGGCTGTGACCATTGCCAGAAGTAGGCTTCATGATGGCTTTGAGTCCCCACCTGGAGTTTCTGGGTTGACAATTGATTTGGCTTTCGTATTTTTTTTTCTTTCTCTATGAGTCAGGCCCAGGAATGTCAGGCATGGCATTCCTCACTTTGGTACAGCAGAAAAAGAGGCCTCTGCTACTCGTTATAGCTTTTCCAGTGATGACACACCTCGATCAGTGGTGGCGACTTTGGAGAATCTACAGATTAGGATTAATGAAAAATGTTATTGTAGTCCAACAGCATAAAATACTAAAATACCAATTCTAAATTAAACCCTTTAAATTGGAGTCCAGTTTTCCCTAAGCATGGGAGACATTTCTATAGTTCAGGAATGATCGAAGCAAGCCAATCATGATGTTAAACTAAACATGCTACCATAATGTCACCTTAATCACTAGGGATTATCATTTTTGTTTTTTGAAGAATTTTTTACAGTTAACAAATACATTGGAAGCCAGCAGGAATATAGAATTTACCCAGCAGAATTGTTTTCATAGCCACTTCTGATAAATTGTATTCATTCCATAAACAAACAACATGCAAATGAAGAGACTGGCTATCGGGAAGTTAAATGACTTGCCCAAGGTCACTGGGAGAACTGGAAAAGGATCTCAGGTTGCCTAAACTCAACCTTCCATACACAATGTTATATTTCCTTGGATTTGTCCTCTCCACCTGTCCTCTTTCTATATCACATAAGCTCCTCAGATACAAATATAATGCCTTTTACAAGCCCTGTCTGATTCAGTCCTTCTCTTTTAGATCTGGGGGTGGTGGGAAGAGGACAATGAACTGACATCATTTTTTTCTCTAATGGTAAAAGTCAGCAATGTAATGAAGTTTCCATTTGTGGGCAAACAGCTTGATTTCTCAATTATTAAGGTTGCATTTCTTATCCCTGTTGTCCGCATATTTTTGGAGGAAAACAGACGTTTATTACCAACCATCTCTCAAATGTGATAATCGTAGTCAATCTACATGTCTGCTCTCCCTGAATTGCTTTCCCGGAATGAGGTTTCAATGCTGCATCTATTTTATAATCACATAGGCTATTTCTGAAACACGGGGATGCTTTTCAGCAACCCTCCCCCACCAAGCTGTGCAGTTGGGGCTGCTGTGCTCTTCGGGGAGAGCCACCCCAGGATAGACGGCTACAATGCAGCAAAGCCTTTAGGAAATGCCACACAATGTTATGCACTTTATTCCCTTCGTGCCCTTTCCTTCCCCTCCCTTCTCCCTGACAAGCTTCTCCTTTCCTCTTCCTACCCTGCTTTTTTTTTGTCTTTCTCATCCATCTATTCCTTTCATTCAGGTATTTTTGGAGGCCTGTCTAATACCAGCCCTATACCATGCAGCAGTGGTATAACAATGAAAAAAGCAGACACTTGAAGAGCTTAAAATCCCAGCCTCTCTCTCTCTCGGTCCATGTTTGGTTCTTGCTCTCATGATTATCAATTAGTAAAATATGTTTTGGCCAAATAAGAATCCTCAGTTACTAAGGGAACAAGGTTAATAATCTCTAGTTGTAATGGTTTCCATGAAAAATGAATCTAATTACCCACCCCTGTCAGAGCTTGTGTCGAGTGTATATACCAAAGGCTATTTGCATAACAGTGGTTATATGCTTCACAATATAGGTTAGGGTTGATTCATGGGTTGTTTCTTTCTTGAAGTAAAATTTACATACAGTGAAATGCATGGATATTAAATGCAAATTTCAGTGAGTTTTGACTGAGGTAATAACTATCACCAAAATATAGACACGATCTTCAGCCCAGAAATTTCCCTTGTGCTTTCTTGTAGTCAATCCACACCCCCATAGGCAACCACTATTCTGATTTCTTGCAACACATTATATTCGCCTGTTCTTAAATTTTGCAAATGGATTCATACAGTATATACCTTTGGGGGCTGGCTTATTTTATTCAATCAGTTGTTGCATGTGTCTTTAATGCGTTCCTTTTTATTGCTAAGTAGCATTTCATTGTATTCTCTATCATAATTTGTCCATCCATCTACCTGTTGATGGCCATTTAGAATATTTCCAATTTGGGGTTATTATGAATAAAGCTGCTATGAACATTCTTATACAAGTTTTACGCATATGTTTTCATATCTCTGGGGCAAGTAGCTAAAGGTGGCATGTTTAGGTCATGGGGTCTATATGCTTAACTTTATCAGAATCTGCCAGTTCGCCAAAGTAACTGGACCATTTACATTCCTGGCAGAAATACATGAGAGTTTCAGTTTTTCTATAGTTTCACCTTTTCTTGGTGTTTCAGCTTTCTTAAGCTGGGTATATAGTAGTATCTCTTTGGGGTTTTAATTTTTATTTTTCTGACGACTAATGATATTGAGCACCTTTCCATGCATTTATTGACTATTCATTTATCTTTTTTGGTGTGGTATCTTTTCAAGTCTTTGCCCAATTTCTTAATTGGATTGTTTGTCTTTTTATTATGGACTTGTAGTTGCTGTCTATATAATCTGAATACATGTCCTTTCTCAGATAGTACGGAAGATATTTGCCCCAGAATATGATTTGTCATTAAATTTTCTTAATAGTATATTTTAAGGAACAGAAGTTTTAAAATTTTATGAAATTCAATTTTAAACTTTTTTTAAAAAGAATCTTCCCTAGGAAATAATGTTATTTCCACAAGGTCATGAAGAAATTCTATATTTTGGGGGGAACTTTATAGTTTTAGCTTTACATTTAGGTCTATGATCCATCTTGAGTTACCATTCGGTGTGGGGTGAGGTAGGGGTCAAGGTTTAATTTGTTTCCTGGTTTGTCCATTTATTCCAGTACCATTTGTTGAAAAGCCTGTTGGGAAAACTTTCATTTGTTGAAAAGACTATCTTTTCTCCCATTGAATTGCTTTGATGACCGTTGAAAATCAAATAACTATATAAATGTGGATCTATTTCTAGACACTGGTCTACCATTGGTCTATTTGTCTGTCCTTATATATACTGTATATACTATACTACACTATACTATACTGTCCCATACTATCTAGATTCCCGTAGTGTTACAGTAAATCTTCAAATCAGGCAGTACTTCTACTTTGTTCTTCATTTTCAACTTTGTTTTGGTCATTCTATATCCTTTGCATTTCTGTATAAATTCTAGAAACAACTTCTCAGTTTCAACAAAATGTCTGTTACATTCTGATTAACCCATTTGCCTATGTCTAAGAAATATTAAAAAGTGACATACACCCACCTTCCACTGATACCATATTCATTCATTAGGTAGAACTTATTGACTGTTTACTCTGTGCTGGTACTGAGGTTACAAAGCCAAACAGCATTGTATCTTCCTTCCTCACAATGAGAGCAAAGACAATCAACCAATGACACAAACAATATGGTAAATAGGAGAGCATTACAAAGCAAAGAATACTATGTGAGCAGAGAGGACATCCAAATCAAAGTGATAGGTAAAGATTTCCAGAATGAAATCAGCTGAGTTGCAAAGAATCAGTAGGCATGCACCATATAAAGAAAGGGTTTGAGTATGGAAGGGCATTCCAGGAAGAGAGAATGATATTTCTAAAAGCATCAAGGCAGAAAAAAGCTTGTTAAGCCCACCACTATGAAAAGCCTACGAGATAATACATGGCTTTCTTACTCTTTGGATCAAAATCCTAACTGTTAGAGGTGTTATGAAAGCCCCAAAAGGATCAAAGATGAGGATCCAGGCAAGGGAGGAAATAGAGCTCTTGCTACCCTATTTCTTCCTCCCATGCATTTGTTCATCTCCCTTGTACTTGCCACATCACTTGACAAATGACGGGGAAGACACAAGAAACAGATCTCTACATTCCCAGATCAATGCATTTTCACATTTTACTTTTTGGAACCATTTTTTCCAAGCAAATATCACTTGAGCCCAAATACGAAAGAAAGAAAGAAAGAAAGAAAGAAAGAAAGAAAGAAAGAAAGAAAGAAAGAAAGAAAAAGCTGTTGTCATTGAAGGGACTTGGTGCCTGAAGCTACGACCACCACCACTCAATCATTTCCTCCACCCCCCAACACAGTGACGGCTGAGCTGCTTTTGCAAATCCCTAGAGTGTCATGGCACAATTTGACACCACTACACCAGTTCCATCTACAGCTAAGATTGATCACCTCCAGATTGTAGCTGGGGGCTTGTGGTTCATAAAACCTGGAAAGAATTTTACTCAAGAAATAATTATTTTCCTTCCCAAATTTAACTCTCCATCTTTGAGGCTAGTTCACGTTACCCAAAATTTATATCCAGTGGTCTTCAAGACACTATTATAAACAGGGTTAGACATAAAATTAAATTCTACAAGAGTTACAGAAATCCTAGCCTTTATGAGAACATAACTTTTAACAATGAAATTTAACAGAATATAACAAAAGTTATTTCATCATAGTCATATACAATGTGCACACAGTATAAGAAAAATACCTTTACATACTTAAAGAAGCAGGAAAAAACTGTAATTATATAAAATGTAAACATATATGTTTCAGGAAATTGGAGAATCAAGAAATGTCACTTTTCTCTATTTTTCAATATCAGGTGAAAATCTGTCCAATTCCCCAATACCAAAATTGGAGAGAGGTCCAGTATTGGTTATGCTTTAAGGCCCTCCCTGTCCTTTGAACTGTACAGGAACCCGGGCCTTATTCTGACCCTGGGGTGGAGGTCTACCCAGCATGACCCCAGCACCAGACCCTAACATCACAGAACCAAGCACAGGCTAGTCCTCCTACAGTCATCCCATTCAAAGGGCTTCTCACCCCAAAAGCGCTATATCCTGACTGGACTTCCCACAGTCCATAATTGCTCAATTCCTGAATCATTGTCCTCAAAGAGCATTGCCTCTGCCTTTCCCCATATCTGAACAAACCCAGTAGAATCACTCCCCAAGGGCCTAAGCCTGGAATTCAGAGATACCCCACCCCACTGAGCACAGAATAAATTTTAACTCTTCTCTCCCCTAAGGTACCTATGCGAGAAATTCCTAAACATTTAAAAAACTATAAAGAAAAAAAAATATATATATATAGCCCTGCTTCAAGAATTGAACACAGTAGCATCTTTCATATATGCTTCCAGTCTCTTTTTATGAAAGATCTTTTTCTATGTTTTGGTTAAAAAAATTATAATGCTTGGAGCTCCTGGATGGCTCAGCTGGTTAAGCGTCTGCCTTCAGCTCAGGTCATGATCCTGGGGTTCTGGGATCGAGCCCTTCATCAGGATCCCTGCTCAGCGTGGAGTCTGCTTCTCCCAATCCCTCTGCCTCTCCCCCTGTTCATGCTCTCTCCCTCACTCTCTCTCTCAAATAAATAAATAAAATCTTTCAAAAAATGATAATGCTCTCTAAAAAGAATTTAGACAATTCAGAAAAATTAAAAGATGAAAACCTTTAAAAAAATCTTTCCTCAAAAAAAAATCAACCCAAATTGTACCACCAAGCGACAACTATTATTAATATTTGATGTACATCATTTCAACTGGATACATAGATACTTAAGTACGTAAATGTTGTTTTAAAATCATAAATGATATTATACTATAGATGCTAATTTTTAAAGTATTACACTTACTTTTTACAGCTTTGTTAAGATATAATTAACATACAATAAAACACACATATTGAAAGAATATGTTTTAATAAGTTTAATGCACCTCTGAAACAATCACCAAAATGAAAATAATGAACATATCTATCATTCCCCAGAAGTTTCCTTTGTAATTTCTCCTTTTGACTAGTCTCTGCTTTGTCCACCATCCCCAGGCAATCATTGCCCTGCTTTCCATCATTACACATTGATTTATATTTTCTAGAATTTTACGTAAATGGAATCATGCAGTATGTACTCTTTTTTGTTTAGCTTCTTTCAGTCTTCTTTATCTCATTTTGAGCTTCATTCATATTATTGTTTGTATTTGTTCTTATTGCTGAGTAGTGTTCCATTATATAGAAGAATCACAATTTGTTTACCCACTTACTTGTTGATGGACATTTGGGCTGTTTCCAGGTTTTTTTCCCTCTTACAAATAAAGCTAGGATTATTCGTGCAAAAGCCGTTGTATAGACATAAGCTTTTATTTTTCTGAAATACCTAGGAGTGGGACAGCTGGGTCATATGATAGGTGTATGTTTAATTTTTAAGAATTTTGGCAGAATGTTTAACTGCCAGTTGTACCATTTTACATCACCACCCACCACCAGGAGCATGTGAAAGTCCCACATATTCACATCTTCCCCAACACTTGATATGGTCAGTCTTTTTAATTTTTGACTTTTTAATGGGTGTATAATGTTATCTCATTATAGCTTTAACCTGCATCTCCCTCTGACTAATGATGTTGAGCATCTTTCATTCTGTTTGCCATCCATGTATCTTCTTTGATGTGGTGTCTGTTTTGCCTATGATTTTAAATTCTTCTCATTTTCTTATTACTGAGTTTTCTAGTGTTCTTTACATATTCTGAATATAAGTCCTTTATCACGTGATTTGCAAACCTTTTCCCTCACTCTGGACTTAACTTTGCACTCTCTTAATGATGGCTTTTAAAGAGCAGAGTTCATAACTTGATGAATTCCAATTTATAGATATATTCCTTATGAATCATTTTTTTCTTTTCTTTTCTTTTCGGTATTATATCTAAGACATCTTTGCCTAACCAAAGGGTATACAAATTTTTTCCTGTTTTCTCCTGGAAGTTTTATAGTTTTAGGTTTTATATTGAGGCATATGATCCATTTTGAGGTATTTTATATGGCATAAAGTATGAATCAAAGTTCATTTCTGTGTATGAATATCCAATGATTCCAACACCATTTGTTGTAAAAATTATCTTTTGATCGTAAAATTATCTTTAGGATTTTGTCAAAAATTAGTTAACTATATTTCTGGAATCTATTTCTGTGTTCTCTATTGTGTTCCATTGGTCTGTTTGTTTGCCTTTATGCCAAATGGTGTCATGCTACTTAATTCAAAAGCATTATGTTTACTTGTACTCAAATTCTATTTAATTTTAAGTTTTATTTAATCTTATTAAATTTTGCTTTCACAGAAATAAAAATCTGAATTGCCTCAGAAGACATTGTTAAATGTCAAATAAATGTTTCTTCACTACAAGAAATACTATTTCTTAACAGATCCTTCCAAGATTATTTAAAAACCATTAAAAGAATAGATTAATTATATATTTTTAGATTACATTTTAATTTTAGATGATGCCAATTAACTAAGAGTGCCCAACACATTAAAACATCAGCGCTTCCATTCTCCCTCTCTTTTCTCCCCCTTCATGTCTAATTTTTTTAAGATTGTTCTTATCATATTATCAAGTTTTAAAATTCATAGTCATTCTGATACTATAATTCCCAAAGGTCTTTAAACTTATATGGGTTTTTCTCATCACTTTCTCTCATCATTTTGCCGCAGTGTCTTTGTTCATGGGTTCTTGGTTTGATTCAGCCCAGAATTATCTTGATATCACTTTTTTTTTAAAGATTTTATTTATTTATTCGACAGAGATAGAGACAGCCAGCGAGAGAGGGAACACAAGCAGGGGGAGTGGGAGAGGAAGAAGCAGGCTCATAGCGGAGGAGCCTGATGTGGGACTCGATCCCATAACGCCGGGATCACGCCCTGAGCCAAAGGCAGACGCTTAACCGCTGTGCCACCCAGGCGCCCCTTGATATCACTTTTAAGTAGTTTGGTTTTAATGGGTACTAAATTCCCTGATATTCTTCATGTTTGAGAATGAGTGCTGGCTGCCTTTATACTTGCAGAACCTCTTAGCCGTGCATAAGATTCTTTGGTCAACCTTTCTTTTTCTCAGGACTGTGCAAATATTGATCGACTGTGTTTTGCCATTGAATGGTGCTGCGGAATAGTCTAAAGGCAGCCTTATTTCCTTCCTTGCTGCTAATTTGCACTTTCTGCCTGCATGACTGAACAATTATTTCTTTATTCTTAAGTTCAAATAGCTTAACTAATTAAAGTTCCTAAGTAATGAGAATTCTGCATGAAATCACGCTGGAGCACAGATTGTTCCTTCAAAGTATAGATTCAATTTTTCCACAGTTAGGTAAAATTTTCTTATATTATGTCATAAATATATCTTCTGCCTCATTTGTTAGGTTCTCAATTTTTTAAAGATTTTATTATTTATTTATTTAGCATATGAACAGGGGGAGGGGCAGAGGAAAAGAGAGAGAATCTCAAGCAGACTCCCCGCTAAGCACAGAGCCCGATGCAGGGCTTGATCCCACGACGCTGAGATCCTGACTTGGGCAGAAATCAAGAGCCTGACATTTAACTGACTGAACCATCAGCTACCGCATTGTTGGGTTCTCTATTTTAAGGATACTAATTAGCCTTATGTTGTATCATCCTTTTTTCCATAACCATTACCTCATCTCCAAATAATTTCATCTCTTTATATTTTCATAGTATTTCCTTTATCTCAAGCTTTTCTTCTATGTCATTAATTTTTTTTATTATTATTTAAATTCAATTAGCCAACACCTAGTACATGTCATTGATTTTATTTTTTACCAATATCTACTCTGTTTCTTATAGTTCATACTTTATTTTTAGTTCCATGATCATGTGATTTGGTCCTCAATTTGGTCCTTTAAGTCTGTGATCTCCTAAGAGATTGTGAGAAAATTCCTTATGTTTCTTAATTTTATATTCTTCTAAGTATTACTTTTTCATATTCTGTCTCCCTCTCTTTCCCCTCCTTCTCTTCCTTTCCCTCTCCCTCCCTCTCTCTCTCTTTGTCCCTCCCTCCTCACTGCTTCTTTTCTTTTTATTCATGTTCATACTTGCATAATTCTTCTCTAAGTGTCCTGTTTACTCTAATATAGTGTAGGTGACATCTTGACACTTTCCAATTAAGATTAGTTTGTTTTTTCCTCTGAACTACAGTTTGAGACAATGTTTTTCATTCCATCTACTCTTAAGTACCCTAAGAAAGGTTGGGGGGGGGGAGTTGAAGAGATGGCAATGTCTGTTAGAATACTCTGGCTCTGCTCTTTCTTTTAAGGTTCTACTAAATTTCTCATCTAATAATCCACCCCACCTAATTGGAGGTGTTGTATCTCATTTCCATGGGGGTGGGTGGGTAACTCTCAAACTTTACGTCACTTCCCTACTCTAGTCCCAGAATGTCTACCTCTTTAGAGATGCAGACCCATTCTCACCCATTTCTCCACAGTCATTGTTTCCACTCTTCTTGTCAAAACAAGAATAACATTGGCATTTTTAATTCCATTAGTTTCTTTCCAGATTTTGAAATACAAATGAGAAGTCTTATGATTTTGTGGACTTGACAGTAGGGCTTCTGAGAACTAGTGATGAGGGTCAGGAGCCGAGCCATGCTACCTCTCTATTCTAATCTGTAATCCCATTTTTTTCTTGGAACCAGATTTTGAAGTTTGCTGAATTATATTATGCCATTGAGGTTGCTGTTAATGACTTTTGGGGGACCTGGTTTTTCACTTTTCCCATATTGTAGGTATTATGGGAAGAAAATTTAGTGCAAACTTAATGTAGTTGAATATCACCCCCTGTCCAAAGTTCTGGGCTCATATTGTCTCCTAGACACTCACTGGTCAGTGAAGCAAGTCCAAAACATTTCATTCTGACACTGGTCAAACTCTGAGTTCATGACAGGGTATTAAAACAGTCCGTTGTGGCATGAAAAAGAACCAGCATGCCCTTGAAGTGTCCCCCAAACATACCTTGTTGTCTACGGAGGAAGATGTTACTTTAACCCTTTACATGTGTCACTAAAGACTTAACCTCTTTCAGTGTCTGGGCCCCTCAGAAATCAATATTCTAATTAGAAAACAGTAGCTAATCCGACCAAATGCTAATAAATGAGAGTTGTGATTTATCTAGCAACAGGGCAACAGCTCAGCATTAACAATTAAAAGGTCTGTAGAGAAGAGAGCTTTTTTTTTTTCTCTTCTCCTTAGATGATTGGGTTCAGCCAGATGCTATAAATAGCCTTCTAGTTAATGGCTCTCTGTTGAAAGTCAGTCATTAGAACCATAGATTAGGAACTTTTACCTCTGAGATTCATAGGCTCTATTCTATTTCTCAATGGTAAGGATAAGGCGATGGTGATGTGAGTTAACACTGAATCTATCTACCCACAAAGACCAAACCACATTATAGCCTACCAGGGTGCTCTTCAGGCTTCATTATAACAGATTCTGATTTTTAAATAATCAATTCAACTGCAAGGAGAAGTATTAATCATGAATAGAGCCAAAATGGTTGACTAAACCCTGTTGCACTCCAGTCATTTTCATATAGTTACAGGATAAAGTTGAAGTTTACATCAAAAGCATGAGTTTTCAATTAGCTGAACAAGATCCTTCAGAAATCTCCAAAGAATTACTTTTTCTACATTAAACAAATCAACTGAATAGTTAATTTTACTTTAACCTGAATGGACAGAATCAAGGGGGAGAAATAGTCTAAATCAAATTGAAGGGTGATCTAGAGAACACTTTCCAGAAGGACCCTCTTTGGGAAATGCCACTCAGTGCTAGAGTAAATCTCATATTTCAGTGGAGGATTTGTCATTCACAGTAGAAGCACATTTTAAGTGTTTCCTTTTGGTATTTTCTATTTCACCCAATATGGTCTACTTACATGATACCCATGCAGAGCTCCTGGCAGGTCCCTGAACCTGCCATATTGTTTCATGGCACCAAGCATTTATTCAAACTGTTTCCACTATGTAGATGGCCTTGTCTGGCCCTCAACCACTCAAGACCCAGCTTTCATGCAATTTCCCCTATTCAGCCCACTACCATCACCACCCTCCAACCTGACGAAATGGATTACCACCTCCTTTGAGCCTCCACCTTACCTGTACATCTTTCTGTCTTACCATTAGTAACCTTCACTTCCTCTTGATTGGTTTCTTGTTCTTCTCTCCCCAGGGAGAAGGTTTTATTCCTATTCAGATAAACAATAACTATATGCTTGTTGAATACACAAGTGATTATTCAACCACTATTGAGCACCTGCTCTTTGCCCATACTTGGGAGAAGTAAAAAAGACATAGATTTTTAAAAATCTCCATTCTCAATGAATTCATGACCCAGTGGGGGAGAATAGACTCCTATACAACTAAACACAACAAGCCTAAGAATGAAGGGTCTGGGCAGGTGCTGAGGCTGAGCTGTTAATTGGCTAGACAGTGAACACATCAAGTCCCATGTTTTAATATATCTTCTATGGTTTTCATAATCCAAACACACCTGCTTCAATCATATGTTTCACATTGCTTGCTAATGTCTTCTTGGCATAGTCTAAACCTATGCTTCTCAAATTAACATTCACAGAAATCACCCCGGGATTTTGTTAAAATGCAGCCTCTGATTCAGTATGCTGTGGCAGGGACTGGGATTCTGCATTCCTAACAAGCTCCCAGGGGATGCCACTGCTCCTGGTCCATAGACCACATTTTTGAGGATCAAGGCTCCTAAACCCTTGTCATGTCAGCATATAAACATTGTTGAAGTGGCACCAGTTTTTGGAAAAGCTCCCACTGTTTCTTACCTAGACTGTCTTCTAAGTATAATTAAACATGATGAATGTTACACCAAGAGAGGCAAGATTCAATAGTGCCCCACTCCCAAAAACTGATGGCTTGAAATGGTTTTTTTAATGTCTAAACACAAGAGGTCTTTGTTCCTGCACTTGAGGTCTGTTGCTACCAGAAGACCATGGTCTGAATGTGTAGCAAGATTTTCCCAAATCTTCAAAATTGCCGTTTTTAAATCTCCCCCATACTTACACTATAACACCCAGGCCCGTCCTGTAAATGGAGATACCTTTTAACAAAACTACAAAACCTTAATCACCTTCAACAACCGTAAAGGAAACATTTTTTTAATGCAACTTGCTTAAAATAAGCATTGTGAGGTATCCATGGAAATCTAGTTTCTTATTAACTCTTAACGTTTCCTATGACACCTATTTACTTTTTCAGTTTGTCAGAACCTGCAATTCATCATCACAGTCGAAACTCACTAGACCATGAGACTTTGCCCCCCCCACCTATACATTTTTATCATGTGTCAGTTTTGAATTCTTCCACAAAGGCGAGATCCCTATTTGATTGCAGCTTGAGCTATCTTCTTTTGCAGGTGTCCTTCCTCTTTTCCTCACGACTCCAACCAGACCAAGTGTCCTGTGCACATGTTTTCCTAAGCGTGTAGAGAAGACATCACAACTCTTCTTAGCTGCTATTCAACATCACCTTAACTACAATAATATGTTATTTGAGAAGCAGTCTTGGTTATTTGGTTTTCTCTTACATAGTTAGTTATTGCATCACTTTCCCTGACAACACAACAGTAAATGAAACAGAAGTAGAATTATTTTTGTCATACAGGACATTTGGAAGGCACTGGATGCCTTAGCTTGCTTGATGTCAGAGTCTGAAGAGAACTATTCTAAATGTTCTTTCTTCCTTCTTACCGCTCATGGTCTCATTTAGGTTAATGCCAAAGATGATGAAGGTGTCCTTGTTGGATCCTGGGACAATATCTATGCCTATGGTGTCCCCCCATCAGCCTGGACTGGAAGTGTTGACATTCTGTTGGAATACCAGAGTACAAAGAGTCCAGTCCGGTATGGTCAGTGCTGGGTTTTTGCTGGTGTCTTTAACACATGTAAGTAGCCAATTGAGTAACATTTTTTTAATGTAAAGGGAATTTTACTTCAAGACATTTTATCTATAAACTGGCAAAGAGACCTAGCAACCCTGTTAGCTCTCTAGATTTTATAGATGGCTATTCTGGGATGTAGTCAATGCATAATTAAATTGTACTGGGCCAAATATGCTCATAGTTTCTCTTTGACTGCAGAATCTTTATAGAAAGAATGACAGACTATTTCCTACATAATCCATCATTCAACACCCAGAGAGATGGGGGTCCCAGGGGCCAAGAAATGATGCGAGGGAAAGGATATGCTATTTTCTTTTTTGTAACCCCCCACATTTT
Organism: Ursus arctos; assembly: GCF_023065955.2. NCBI lineage: Eukaryota > Metazoa > Chordata > Mammalia > Carnivora > Ursidae > Ursus > Ursus arctos. Next base: position 10,754,751 of record NW_026622997.1, on the reverse strand, counting down.
AAAAAGATTATATTAACGAAATTTTAAATGGTAAATAATAATAGATATATACTGCTTCTTTGTTATTGAAAAGTGTTATAAATATGTTTATTAGCTTCTTGTTTACCACTGAGAAGTTTTATAAATATATGCACTTAATTTTTGCCCTAGCTGTGGGAGAGATTGTGATAGGTGATCTCATCCCCATTTTTACATGGGAATCTCAATGCCCCTGAGCAATTAGATATCAGAACTTCATGAACAGCCTTTACTCCCCACTTTCCCTTCTGGTTTTTAATCTACCCAACATCTAATCTATAGAGGAAAACATATGGGAGCAGAATTATTCTCTTCAGCTTCACACATCATTTTTTGAAATGCCATTTGCCTGTCTAGGCCCAGACAATATGATTGTTAATTCAGTGAATATTTTTAAAAATACATTTATTGCAGCATGTCTTCATCATTAGTAATGATTTTCATTCACTTGCCATTTCTACAGCCTTGGAGAAAACATTAAGCTCAAGTTGGAGTGTTTTTTCTGCTTGCTCGTTAATAAAGAATGTTTTACCTAGTTAGCATTTTTCTTTTAATCAGAAAAGTCAAGGAGGGGCTGGAGGCTGGAAGCCAGGATGAGGCCATTTTTTTATAAATGATCACGAAGCCTCGCAGTCTTATCTCAAAGTTGTGACCGTCCAAGATGAGTCAGTGATCAAGTGGGAAGAAAGTGTTCATCTCGTGCTTTTGTTTTTCTATGGTGTTAAACGGAATAATATTATTTTCCTAGCCAGTTAAGTATACCCAAAGGCTAAAGGAATATATTTCCTGAGAGCAATAAAGGCCAGTGTATCAGTTTCCTAGGTGTGCTGGTCTCTAAGATTCTAGATAGAAGCTGAACTTCATGATGGGCTAATGATTAGAGGTAGCCCCCCACCCTCGCTGTTCCCAAGCCCAGACTATGTAAAGGGTGCCCGATGGGAGCAACCACTCTTAGGAAAGGTTTCCAGGAAAACAGAAAGGACCCTCTGCCTTTCTTCCTGCTGTCTACGATTTTACTATCCTAGTGTAATTTCTCTGGGCTTAGAACCAGATAAAATAGTGAACACCTTCCATCCATTTATGCCTTTTGTATGAAAGGGTCATCAGATCTATTCCTGAAAACAGGCTTTGGTGGTAAGCTAAGGAAAGACAGAAGCACATGTGGGGAAGTCACAAGTAAGAATAAACCCCAAGAAGGAAGTTGGAAGGAAGGAGGCACAGGTGTCCCAGTGTCATTCTTCACCTGTATTAAAATTAAAAGGTCAGGCAAACTCTGAAACAATTCTTATTCTGTGAATTAGTGTTTAAGCCTGAAATAGAGCTAGAGTGCCAGTCATCTTACTGATAAAACTGGAGCTTGAATAGGGTCTGTGAATCGATACAGGAAGATGGAAGCAGGAAGCAGGTGGTGGCTGCCATCATTTTTGTTTGGCGTATTAAGATTAAGTCAGTTGATGAGGACACTTGAATGCTACCAGACTCAAGTTTGGACTTTCAAGGTTGTTCTGTTGAAGGAGGTGGATAGCATTTGGTTAAAAATGCTAAACTATTCTGAGAAAAAAAGGCAAGCCAAGCCATTAATCTTAAAATTGTCAGCTGAATTATTTTCAATGAGCCCTGATGTCTGGCATCCTGGGAACCAGGGAGGGCATTTGGATTGAGTTTAATCAATAGGTACATATGGCAAGAGATGCATCCAGGTAATTTATTTTCTAGCAATTAAAATGAATCTGTGGTGTCACCCTCCACCAAGTGTCACAAGAACAAATTCTAGCCAGGAGAGCAAACCCCGCTGAGGACCTCTGTTATAAGGTCCTATCAGCTGAGGGCTTTGTTGTTGTTGTTGTTTATTTCCAGTTAAAAATTTTTTTTATTAGTTTCAGAGGTAGAATTTAGTGATTCATCAGTTGCATGTAACACCCAGTGCTCATGACATCAGGTGTCCTCCGTAATGCCCAGCACTCAGTTATCCCTTCCCCCCACCCACCTCCCCTCCAGCAGCCCTCAGTTTGTTTCCTAGAGTTCAGTGTTTCTTATGGCTTGTCTCCCTGTCTGATTTCATCTTATTTTATTTTTCCTTCCCTTCCCCTATGTTCATCTGCTTTATTTCTTAAATTCCATATATGAGTGAAATCATATGGTATTTGTCCTACTCCGGGGCAACTGGGTGGCTTAGTCAGTTAAGCCTCTGACTTTGGCTCAGGTCATGATCTCAGGGTCCTGGGATCAAGCCCCGCATCAGGCTCCCCACTCAGCAGGGAGTCTGCTTGTCCCTCTCTTTCTCCCTCTGTCCCTCCCCCTGTTTGTGCTTTGTCTCTCTCTCAAATAAGTAAATAAAATCTAGGCAAGTTTTTAAAAAAAAAATTATTATCAGGAACATAATCCTATTAAATGGACTAAAATAATACTACTTTAATGATTGTATTATTAGCAACTAACCAATTAGAACCCCATTATTGGGATTTTATTCCTTTTATTCCATTTATTCTGAATAATCACATAGCAAGGTTTCTCTCCATAGTCTCGAAGCTTGAAAATAGTCCCCCTTCTTCAGTATGAACGTTTGAGGTTAATACGTGCAAAGGGCTTTTCTTTTTGGTAAAGAAGGAAGTCCCTTATGAGAAGGAATTGTTCACTATGTATTTATTAAATTTTGGTGATGAGTTTAGTTGTGGTCTGTCCTTTCCTGCAGTTTTGCGATGCCTTGGGATACCTGCAAGAGTCGTTACAAATTACTTCTCAGCCCATGATAATGATGCCAATTTGCAAATGGACATCTTCCTGGAAGAAGATGGGAACGTGAACTCCAAACTCACCAAGGATTCAGTGTGGTGAGTTTGACTTACAAGGGCACTTGCTGATATCAAATTAGAGTGACGTTACACATTAACCACAAGACAGACCGGGTCTAATGTTTCTTCCCTTCTATTTTAAGGACTGTTCAATACCATACGCAGAAATGTCTGATTGGTAGAGATTGTTTTTAGCTAATGAATGAGAATTGTTACTGAACAGGCAGTTTGCTTTTCTAGTAATAAAGATCAATCATTGCATTACAACAGTAACCACTGAAAAAGGTCATAGTTTTGCTATGCCTTTAGGCTAAAACCCATTAGTTCCTCTCAACTTTAGTATGAGAATATTATGGTGAATGGCAGAGAGATTGGAGCCGAGTATTCTCTAAGTCAATACTCCAGGAGTAATACAGCTAACATTTATTAAGCACTTGCTATGTACCAGTGTCTGCGTGTATGTGATTGCATCTTATTCTTTTAACAGCTGTATCGTGTGGGTGCTTATTAGTATCTCCACTTAGAGAGGAGGAAACTGAGGCCCAGAGAGGTTAAAGTAATTTGCTCAAGTTCACACATCCGATAAGCTGAGAATAAAATCCAAGTGCATCTGACCCTTAACCATGATTTTTTTTGCCTTTGCAGTATGAGATTGCTCTTTTTTTTTTTTTTTAAGATTTACTTATTTATCTTAGAAAGAGAGGGAGAGAGAGAGTGCACAAGTGAGGGGAGGGGCAGCGGAAGAGAGAATCTCAAGCAGACTCCCTGCTGAGCGTGGAGCCTGACCTGGGGCTCCATCTCACAAACCTGAGATCACGACCTGAGCCAAAGTCAAGAGTCAGATGCTCAACCGAGTGAGACACCAAGTGCCCTTGGGATTAGTCTTTGCATGTAAAGATGTGGTTCTCCGTGATTTGTGACCTCATCTTTCAAACAGAATAGGAATGAGAGTAAAGTTGAAATTGTCACTAATACCAACCACATCTTTCTTTCACTGCCCCAAGCAGCCGCACCACAAGCTGGCTACGGGGGGTTTAAGATCCCAAAGAAATTTCCTAGGTCCCTGGGACCCACTCAGTCCAAAACAATATTCTAAAAAGAGGGGGAAAACCCAAACGTAAAGGATATTTATGAAGGTGTGTATGGGGGAAATTGCTGGCATTGAACCAGTTGGAATACCCAAGCCAAAAATGTGTCTCCTATGGTTTTTCTTTACAAGTAATAAAACGAAAACACTGTCAGTTGTAAAAGCATCCAAATGGGGGTGGGAGGAAGTTATGAGCTCATTTGAAGAGAAATTAAAAGTTAGAAGTGCCTTAACTCCCCTGTGTTACAGGAATGGATCACGGTGGTAGGAGCAGTATTAACTTGTCAGTACTGGTAAGCACTCGTTGGAGGATGTGGAAAGAAGGAAGTCGGGGAACTAGTAGCAGAGTGGTACTATGAATAAAAAATAGTGCAGTTCATTTGAAGGGAATGAGCTGAGCGATGGTAAGCGAGAGTGTACAGGCAAGACAAAACCTCACCTCTGCAAATTGAACAGCAATTTAAAGCATCATTTAAGCCCTTGGAATTACAGTATAGCAGCCCTGCATGTATATGGAAGAACAAAAACAGACCAAAATAGCTGCCCCAAAAGCCTGTTTGTGACAGTAGAAAATGGCAAAATGAGAATTATTTGGTATTCTGTACTGTGCACCTTTCCTTACACACACACACACACACACACACACACACTTTATGCCTTGGTAGCCAACTGCAGGTCAAAATTATTCCTCCCTATTCCTTGATCTAAATGCCTCCACCATGAATCCTCATGGGCACCCTAACAGATAACCCCATAAGGCCCTAAACAAAATTGATACCAAATTGAAGCTGATAGATCTTGCTCTTGGTAACCCTCTCCTCTTTCGGCTTCCTCCTCTGAATTCCTTTCCCTGTCCCTGTCAACCTTTGCTCCCTCATTGCCTTCCACAAATGTCCCATCACCCTGGGACTATGTTCCCTGGTCTGGGAACCTCGCCCATCCTCCACCACCAGACGACTGCCTTATGCTCGTTTTCCTTCCCCTTGCTTGGCTCATGGTGGGTTTTCAACATATGGTGAGTGATGTCTCACTAACTGGCCGATGTGAACCCAACTAAGGACACATCTGACCATGGAGCAAAAAGATTAAAGGGCTCAGTCAGGTCTGAGTCTAAAGCCTGGCTCTGCCACTGACCAGCTGTGTGACCTTGGGCAAGGCACCATCTCTCTGTGCCTCTTTCCTCTTCTAAAGTAGAGATGACAGAACTTCCTATTTCACTCAGCTCAGAGTAGAGCATAACAGGTGCCTAATGAATGTTAGCTGTCATTGTCTTCATTATTAGTCACACAGCTGGAATTTCTTGGAGGCAATATGTTGCTATCAGCCTAAGCACATTGAAGCAGTCACAAAAATAAGGGGGGGTGTCCCATGTCCTAAGATGACTGTGCCATTTCTGTACCTTTGGGGTATTTTTAAAACAAAAGCAGAAATTTGTGTCTCCCCCACACACAGTGCAAACACTAGTGGACCCTACAAACTATAGATGTTCCATGAAACCCAAAGAATCTCTAGGACCCTCCCTGATTGAGAAAACCGGCGGTGTCTTCCCTGGATATATCAATCAGTACGTGGTCACCACAGCCACACTGCCACACAAGCTCTGGCTTTGACAGTTACTTGCTGTGGGACCTTGAGAAAATGACTTCACCTCTCTGAGCTTTGGTTTCTTCATCAGTAGAATGAGGGTAACCATTTCTTGATGGGGTAGCTGTGACAATTAAATGAGGTAACACAGGTAAAGTGTTTGCCGTAGTGCTAGGCCCAGAGGGAGCGCTCCTCCTTGCCTGCTAATCAGATTAGTAAGGGTCCCTGGTAAGAAGCAGGAGCAGCCTGAGCTGTAGGTTGGTGAACAAGGGAGGGGGCGGGGCAGAAGGCTGACAGAGGCTGAGATGAGGGCAGGGAGGATTTGGAGGGCATCAGCTGACCATTGAGAAGCCAGCACAGCATGGCTGGTAACACATGGCTTAATGAATTTCTTAGCAGGGGTCTCAGGAACAAGTGGCCTCCCCCAAACCCCCAGACTCACTTCCCTACAGAGGCTCCAGTCAGACAAACTCGCCCCAACCCCCTCCTGGTTTGTGCATGGCTCTTGCCCTCCCTGCCCTGCCCCCTCCTCTCTTCCTCCTCCTCTTTTTCCTCCTCTTTCTAAAGGCAACCGTGAGAATGACTTCTGGTTTCTCTGTCTTGTGCCTCCACCTTCTCTTTAACACTGAGGTATGCTGATGATACACAGTTTGTGGCGAATTAATTTGTCCAACTGGGTCTCCATGACCAAAGGTGTCCTCTTCCCCATGACTCAGCCAGGTCCAGCGTGGCCAAAGTCAGTACAAAGGGCTCAGAGAGCCAGCACAAGAATACAGTCAAGGGCATATTATGCGTGGCACTCCCCCAGGCCAAGGGGGGCAGGCCAAAGCATGGATTTCAGCCCATTCTCCAACTCCTGCTTCTCCCTTTAGCACCACAGACCATGGAGGGCTGACTATGTGCCTGCTTCCTGGTCTGGCACCTCAGCTCCCTCCGTGGTGGATTTCCCCTCCGAGAGTGCCTCCCCACACCGAGAGCCGCAGTTCTGCAGTGGACACACTGTCGATGCCCACAGAGGCAGCAGTCTGCTTCTTGGCAATTCAGGAGAGGGAGGGCCCAAGGAACCCTAGAAGGGCACCGCTGGGCAGAGTAATTGGACCTCTCCGTAGCAAATGAAATTCTGAGTGGACCAACGCAAGGTAACATATCCTGGAAGGAGCAATTTAAGCCGCCTGTCCCCCGCGTGCCGATGGGTTTTGAATGATGCGTAACCTCTGGAGGAAGGCAACTATGAATCACTGCGGACAGTTTAATGAAGACGCGTGCACAGTGTTTAGCTGCAGTGCAAACAGTGACTAGGGAGACGAAGGTTCCCTGAGGAGGGAGAACAGGGCTCACGCCATGGGCCGTGACGGTGTGGCCTCACCTTGCGACAGCTCAGTTTGATCACCTCGTTATAGGACTATCACCGTGGAAATGGAAACAATTTTAAAGGGAAGGTGGGATGGTGGCACTTATTAGTGTCATGAAGGCATTTCAGTGAAAGGCTCTTCTCCTTCTAAATGAAAGCATTATCCTGTGTCCTATTTGCTGGAGAGGATGTAGTCAGATGTGATGATTCTGGGTGAAAGAAGTATGCCCACCTCTTGGCTGGCGCCCACCAGATTGCAACCTCCATGGGGGAGAACAACGTCTGATCTAATTTGTTTTCCTTCGTTTTGCCAGCGTGTAACAGGGTGCAGGGCATGGCGCAAGGACTTCATACGTAGAATTGGTTGGAGGAAATTTCTCATGCTCATTTAACTGCATAAATGTCATTTAATTCATTCAACAAACACCATTGTGCACTGTTACGTCCAAATACCAGATTCTGAGGATTCAGAGAGAAATTAGAGTCACTACCCCCGAGGAGCTTGATCCAATGTTTGCAGGTGAGACAATGACATATAGAACTCTATAAAAAATGTAAGGTAGGTTGTAACATGAGCCAGGAGACACGGAGATGAGGGGAAGGGGCTTCCATCCTAAGCCCAGGGGAGCAAAGGGAAAGGCTGTTCACATGGGAGTGGCCATGGACTCAAAGCCATTATCCCCCCTGCAATCTTCTGGCTGTGCTGTTCACAGATGGAATGCCCAGGAAATGACCTTAGCCCACAGATGAAACTCAGGGATATGTCTATAAAAGTCAAAAGCACTGAGATGAGACAACCAGAGATCAGTCTGCTTCAAGGACCCGGCAGGAAGGAATGAAAGCTCATGCAAAGTTAGCCTGTATTCTTACGACCACAGTTGTTGGATATCAAAACTCGTTCTAATGCACCTTTCAGCCCCTTTCCACTCCTTCCTTTACAACATCAAGAACACCTGGCTCTTTGCCCGCCTTCCAGAAGGAGCTAATATCCCCAGGCTGTGCATTCAATGAGAAGCAGACAGAGTTAATACTATTTAGGGGTGGGGATGCATCCTTCGGTCCTTCTGTGTTCCCCACCTATCACCACCTCTCCTACTTCTCTACCCTCTAGGCATTGTCTAATCCCTGAGTCCTTTACGACAAACCCACCCCTCTCTTAGTTTTAGTGGGTCCAACAGCCAACAGTGCTCCAGATTTCCTCTTGGAGCCAACAGCTTTGAGACCCTGTGACTCCTTTTTGTCCAGCTTCTAAGCCCCTCCCTCCTGTGTCCCTTTCCATCCTGCTCACACTCCCAGGGAAGTTGTTCATCTCCTGACAATGGAACTTCAAGTGGGGTGGGCAGAGGCATGTGCTGTCCATGCACTCAGGATGTGAAGAAAAGGGGGCTGAACACATATGTGTACACCCAGGCCCATAGCTGACTGGTCTGCTTCTCAGATTCTGGTTGATTAGCCAATTGGCAGATGTAGAATACATCCTAACTCAGAGTTTTAGACATTTTATATGGTATCAAAGATAATTGTAAAAACCGTGCGTACTGCAACAATTAACAAGTCTTTATTTCCTTTTATTGCCTTTTCATTTGAGATTAAGTAGGGTTGATTAAACTGGCTTTTACAATTTAATTTTTTAAAATAATTGGGAACTAGCAGATTTGTATTTCTCACTTTCAGCTCAATGTTGCAACAATCTAAGAATTAGTCAGTGATCCCCTGGAAAGTAATCACCATTTTATTTTGTTTTTCCCCGGGGCATCATGGAAAAAACACTCAATCAAGTCAAACTATCTTGTAATTTTGCCCTCCCTCTCTCCATGGTGCAAGGCAGTGTGATTAGTTCTGCCACTAATTAGCTGGGTCACTTTGGGCAAGTTGCTTGATTTCTCTGGACCTTAATTTTCTCTTATGTAAATGTATGAGTTCGGTCTTAATGAGCTCCAGGGTCATTTCTAGCTCCCAAAAATTTTTTAAATACATTTCACTGTTCTTCCAGGCCTTTCTTGCCATCTGCAGCAGGTCCTCCCATGCTCTGTGTGAAGATCTGCTCACCTGCACAGGGCCAGCTAGGAGCCACCCACTTACATACAGGTGTTGCTTTGCAAATTGACTTCACATCAGCTCCCAAGGAAAGAACAAAAACAAACAAACAAACAAAAACCCAAAAAACAAACACACACCACAGAAAACTTTTGTAGTTGTAATTTCTGGCCTCCGTGGATCTGGTTCTTTAAAAAAAAAAAAGAAAATCCAACTTCCTTCAGTCCTTGTTGGAAAGAGTACAGTTGTTATTGTTTTATTTTCTTCATTCCAAATGCAAAAAACTCTGCTGCAATGGGTAGTATTGAATCTATAAACAAAGCTCTTTTGAAGCAAGTTTTAGAGCAGAAATTAAACAGCCTTCACACCTAGAAGCCAGTGCTGGGTACAATACTGATCCTAATTCTCACTGCAGTCTCTGCACTCGGCATAGGGGTTTGACCACCGTAGGCGTGTTTTTGAAATTTAGATCCATCTATCTTGTGCCTTGCTGTAAATGCTCAGTGTGTTTCGACTAGTTAGACTTTCATGTGCCTTATATTATACTAAGTTTTAATTACTGCACATAGTGCAAGAAAGAATTATACAAAAATAAATTCCAAAGAAAAAGGTAGAGAAAATTTTCCGAATATAAACCCAACTGCTTGAAGATGTTTAAGGGCTTGTAAACTTAACCAGTGCTGCATCTAGGTTACCAGTAGATTATCTTGTTAACCGCATTACTGTCAGCCAAATTGTTTTTGACGAAATCCCCTAGAACAAGGTCATGAGCCCTGCCGCTAGAGAACTAAGAATGTACACTCTGAATGTACACCAGAGTCTTGAAGAAAGGATGGGAAAAGTTATTTGCCGCCGCCAAAGAATCAAAATAGCTCATGCTTATGGAATGCTTTCATTGTGCCAGGTCCTGATCTAAGTGGGTGACGTGTAGTAACTCATTTAACCTTTTCAACAACCTGTTCGGGTACTTACTATTATTGTCCTCATTTATAGATGAAGAAACTGAGGCACACAGTAACCTAACCATAGTCTCCAGCCAATAAGTGGTAGAGCCTGACTTACAACCCAGGGAGGCTGACCCAAGAGCTCACTTTTGTTATAACACCTTTATTGATATATAATTCATATAGCACTAATTATAAAATTGTGTGGCTGGGCTAATAAGGTAGAATGATGCAATCTGGATTACAATAATAGCACAAAGGGCGGGGGATGGAACAAAGTTTTTGCATCCAGTTGAAAATAAGTTTGTGTTAATCTGAACTAGAGTTCTCAGTTAGAATGTTAGTTATAATCGCCAGAGAAACCACTAAGGAAGAACTGAAAAATATATAGTAAAAAGAAACAGAAAAAGAATTAAAATGGTATATTAGAAAATATCTTATCAGTAATTACATTAAAATATCTTATCAGTAATTACATTAAAGGAAGTAATGAGGAATAGAAGAATAAAAAAAAAAACATGTATAGCAAGGAATTTGCAAAATGGCAGATGTAAGTCCTACTTATCAGTAATTAGATTAATTACTCCATTGGTAATTAATGGAGTTAATTAATTACATTAACAATTAATTAACATTGAATGTTAATGGAGCAAATATTAAGATTTGTTTTATGGCCTAACATATAGTCTGTTCCAAAGAATGTTCCATTTCCCCTTGAGAGATGAGTATTTTGTTGTTGTTGGGTGGGATATTTTATACACATCCATTAGGTCTGGTTAGTTTATTGTGTTGTTCTAGTCTTCTATTTCTTTGCTAATCTTCCACCTGCTTCTTCTGTCTGTTATTGAAAGCACAGTATTGAAGTCTCCAACTTTTATTTGTCAAATTATTTTTGTTTGCTTGCTTGTTTGTTTTTATTGAGTATACTTGACATATTATATTAATTTCAGGTGTGCACTATAATGATTATTTGTGGATATTGCAAAATAATCACCACAGTAAGTCTAGCTAATATTGGTTGCCATACATAGTTACAAAATGTGTGTGTGTGTGTGTGTGTGCGTGTGTGTGTGTGTGTGTGTGTTTATGATGAGGACTTTTAAGATCTCACCTACCAACTTCCAAATAACTAGAAATTTGTACCTTTTGACCCCCTTCACCCATTTTACTTAACTCCTACTCCCCACCTCTGGTTGAATTGTTAAATCATCTATTTTTCCCTTTAATTTTGTCAGTTTTGCCTTTTGTGTATTTTGGGGTTCTCTTATTAGATACAGGTATGTTAATGATTATTGTTTTCCTAATAGCATTACCTTTTAACCATTATAAAATGTCCTTCTGGGTGATATACTCAACTAATGAACGATCAAACATTATATCAAAAACTAATGATGTACTATATCTTTGCTGATTGAATTTAAATTTAAAAAGTCCTTTGTCTCTAGTGACAATATTTGTCATGAAGTCTATTTTGTCTGATATAAATATGGCTGCTCCAGCTATCTTTGGTTCTATTTGCACAGTTTATGTTTTTCCATCTTTTTACTTTCAACCTATTTGCACCTTTGAATATAAAGTGTATCTCTTAGATGCAACATACAGTTTTGTTATCCATCTATCCGACCTCTGCCTTTTGATTTTAGTGTTTAGTCTACTAATGTTTAATGTAATTACTGATAAATAGGGTTTATATCCACAATTTTGCTATTTCCTTTCTGTATGCATTATGCCTTTTTTCTCCCCCATTCCTCCATTAGTATAAAAAGATATTTTGTAGTATACTATTTTAATTCTTTTTCTGTTTCTTTTGACAATATATTTTTCAGGTTTTTCCTTAGTAGTTTCCCTGCAGATTATAATTTAAAACCATCATTTGAAACAACTTAGTTGTTTCAAATTAATACCAAGTAATTTCAATAGCATACAAAAACATCCCATTCCCCTTGCCTTTGTTCTGTTACTATAATACAGATTGCATCTCTCTACATTATAAGCCCATCAATACAATTCTAAATTACTGCTTTATGAAGTTGTCTTTAAAATCAGAGAGGAAAAGAATTCAAACAAATATACATTTATACTGTTTTGCCTATTTCTCTATGTAAGTTACCTTTGCCTTCTTTTTTGAAGGTTAGTTTTTGCTAGATACACAGTTCTTATTTAACTTTTCCTTTCAGCAATTTGAAAACCTCATCCCACTGGCTTCTGGCTTCCATGGTTTCTGATGAGTAGTCAGTTTTAATCCTATTGATGAACTCCTGTACATAATCAATCACTTTTCTCATACTGTATTCATAATTCCCTCTTTGTTTTCAGCTTTCGACAGTTTGGCTCTGAGGTATTTAGATGTACATATATCTCTTTGAGTTTATCCTTTTTGAAATTTAACTTCTCAGATGTATATATCAATGTCTCATCAACTTTGGAAAGTTTTTAGCTATTATGATTTTCAGATATTCTTTCTGATCCTTTCTCTCTTTCCTTTTTCTCAGGGACCTTCACATGAGTATGTTGGTACTCTTGATTGTATCCCACATGTCTCTGGGGCTCTGTTCATTTTTCTTCTTCTTCTTCTTTTTCTTTTTTTTTTTATTTCAATTTACTTATCTTCAAGTTCACTAATTCTTTCTTCTCTGCATCTACTCCAATCTGCTTTTGAGACCCACTAGTGAAATTTTTGAGTTTTTCATTCTAGTTATTGTATATTTCAGCTCCAGAATTTCCGTTTGATTCCTTTTCATTGATATCCTGTTTGATTAGACATTACTCACATGGTTTTCTTTAGTTATTTGAACATGTTTATAATACCTGATTTATAATCTTTGTCTAGTAAAACCAGGGTCTTGTCTTCCTTAGTGACAATTTCTCTTGACTGCTTTTTTTTTTTTTTTTTTTGCATATGGGCCATACTTTTCTGTTTCTTTGTGTGTCTTCCATTTTAAAAAAGTGCTAGACATTTTAAATTATATGATGTGACAACACTGTAAATCAGATTTCCTGCTCCCCAGAGTCTGTTGTAGATGTTTGTGTTGTTGCTGCTGCTTACTGTTTGTTTAGTGACTTTCCTGAACTAATTCTGTAAGGTTTATATTTTTTATCATGTGTGGCCACTGAAGTCTCTGCTGGGTTAGTTTAATGGTCCAGTTAACAATGGGACAGAAATTTCCTTAAGTACCTTGAACTAACAAGTCCTCAGCCTTACCCAGGAGCTCTCTGTGTGTTGGGGGGAATGTCTTCAATGCTCCACCAGTAAATTTGCAATTCTGCTATAGCTTTAACTAGGAAGTAAAAGTATCCCACAGTATCAAAAGTATGCACGGTATCTCAAGTTCAGAGGTGAGAGATTAGAACCCTCTTAGGGCCTTCCTGGCCGTGCTTACAACCCTGCACATCTGTGTGGCCATCTAGACACTCAAGAATATGTCAGAATTGTTCAAAACCCCTATGGACATCTCAGTCCTTAGGTTTTCCTTTTAAGTTTTTTTTGGTGGACAGCCTTTTATTATCACCAGTTGGTGTCATCCCTTAGCATCCCTGTGATGTTAAGCAGTCACTTCTAATTATTTTTGAAAAACATCCTTTGGGAAAGGCTATTTGCACAGAGTGAATTCTGAATCAAAGCAAATAAAAAGATATCCTGAGAATAGAGTTTTCAGAGAACTGCCAACAAGTTAGTAGTAATTCTTTGGAGATGGGGCTTTTAGAGAGTTCCAAACCCAATTTTCTCCCCTTTATTGGTTGCTAGGTTGCAAGTTTTTATACCATAGTTGTGAGGCTCTTGGCTTTCATGACTATCATGGAGCTGTGGAGAGGGGGAGTGAGAATAAGGCAAATTCCAATGCTACAAAACTCACTCTTCTTAATGAGATCCATTTGTTTTTGTCGATAAGTTGGTTTTGATCATGTTTGCTAGAATTCTCATTGTTTTTATGAAGGAAAAGTTTCTTGGAAGTCCTTATTCTGTCATTTTAGAAATGTTTCCTTAGAGCACGCTCTTTACCGGTACACAAGTAGTTCCAAATTCGGAGTCTACCACACTCCTTGACAGTTTTACATTTTGTAGTAATATTTTAGTACATAGTATCATCTTTCTGACATCCTGTTGAAAAACATATTATTTTATGTATATCCTTTTACTTCTCTATTTCTTTTGTATGTTGTAGGGCATTATATTGCTCTTTTAGAAATTGTGTATAAAAAGCTTCCTGTGGATTTCATTTCAACCCAATAAAGGGATGTTATCAAATATTTGTTTTAAAACTAGGAAGGGGCATTGTTTTTTGAAGGTTGAAACTCCCTTTACTGACTCTCTTCCCATTCCTATCATAGTCCTATAAGAGAATATCTCCAAAGAGGGCCTGAAGTCCCTATTCTACTCAAGACCCACTTGAAAGAAAACAGAGAGGGAGTTTGAGAGGTTAAAAAAAAAATCAGAGGTTACTACAAATACCTCTCAGGAAATTAAAATGGAAAAGAAAGTGGGAGCCATCTGATAAACCACACAGAAAATACCAAGGTATTTTCCATAATAAGAAAATTATCGTGTTTTGGTTAATCATAAGCTCTGCCTAAGTGTCATGATATATACCATTCAAAATTTGCCAGTTTTTGAATAATTAGAAGCTAATAAAATATACACCACATAGGCTATATTGAATGTATTAATTTCTTTTGATGATTAATAAGACCTCTAGAAAAACCTTATATAAATAAGAGCTATCAACCTTAGAATATTATACTCATAAATAGCTTTATAATACAAAATGGTGATTTTGGTAACTATTTAAACTATTGGCTATATATTTTTTAAATCCCTTCAATAATTATGGATAAACTTGGCCAGAATTTTTTATAGACATTTTTTAATACGTTAGAGTTATCCAAAACAAATATTCTCAAAATCTGACTTTTTCTTCATTTTCAGGTATGAGATCAATCCCTAATTTGCTATGCCAGAGAGAGTAGTAAAGGGGGACAGGGTCTTATTTTTCAAATGAATCTAGCACAGGGAACCCAGAAGAGTTACAGAGAGCTTTCTGCTAAGAAGTAATGGCAGATGTGGTTCATATGGATGGGTGGTATCTACTTCCTGAGCATGTTAAGGATTATTTGTTTTGTTTTTGCTTTGCTTTTGTCAAATTTAGTTTCATTCTCTATCTTATCCATTTCCTGGTGCCACAATAAAAAAGTAAAACAGATAATCAAAAGAGGTGAAGTTATCAAAGGAAGAGAAAAAAATAAAATTAAAAAAAATCATTGTAATAAAGCTGCTATAAAATGATCTTAATAAATATTCAAGAAATCAGTACGTGGAAGCTTAAGAAGAGAGTAGAAAGGCTCAGGACTAAGGAAAGACACACTTCCGGAAAATTTTATAAATAGAAACAAACTTCTTAGGTATTATAGTATAGTATATGTAATTGAATACATCTGGGCTGGCATTTATCCAGTACCTACTGGTCGGAACATATAGCATTTAGACTGAGTATCCTTTCTGATTGGTCATGATTTCCAATTGGCTCATGACTGTGTCTGAGCAGTTATTAATTATTTTGATTATCATCCCTTCTATAAATGCACCTCATAGTTTCGTTCTGGAAATAACAGCACATCCCCAAACCCACTCCCTTATCTTCAACCCCACTGACTGTGGTCTCTCATGCTACAGAAGACCGTGCTTAAGCTGATTCCTCAACTAGCATTGGAGGACCCCTTCCCTGCAAAGGACAAGCAAAAACAAACACCTTCATTACTTCTCTTTTTTCTTGGTGGGCAGCTGGTTTCTACAGCGGGGCCTGGTCTCCACCTGATTGGACTTCCAACCTCTGAGAACCCCAAAGAGACTTTAAATGCTCCTTCCTGGTTTTAGCATTCCAACAGCCCCTAACAATGAACAGCTGCATTCTGAAGTAGTCTAGTGCTCCCACAACTGGCTCCCAGCTCCATAAAAGATTCCTCCAGCATGCCTCCCTTTCTCTGAATAATTCCTTTTTGTTGTTTTGCTTTATTACCTTTCCTAACTGACAAATTTTTTCTTGGTCCAAGCTTTCATTTCCGCTTTGGAATGTCTTGCTAGGCAAGCATCAAAATCCACCAACGTGTCTCCACTTCTTTCAACAGCGCCCACCCCATCCCATACCTGTCATCATTGGAATGGCCAAAACTCAACAATTTCAAGGTGTGCTGTCATTTTTGTCACCAATAGCATCGCCTGTATTAAGAGTATATCAAAAGACCCCAGGAAATGGGGCTGCGCCCATTTGCCACAAATACACAATTTGCAAGGTAGCTAAGTACATTTCTTCCACCCCCTGCCATTTTTAAAATAAACGAATTCAAAGATTTGTTTACACTCGAAGCTGGTCCAACACATCTCCTTGAGGGCGTTCACTCAGTCTTATTTGTGCTTTCCCTTGAGCCATAATAAAGCTGCAGAATCAGGGTTACAAGCCCACATCTCTTTCTTCCCTTGTAGGAAACATTCCTGGAAAAATTGTAAATGAGATGACCCCATGGAGCATTTAAGCAGTTAGCCGGGTTAAAGGCAGTAAAGGACTCCTTGCTTAACTTGTCCACTTTATTGTCTTTGAACATCTAGCGCGCAGAGCCCCAAAGCCCATCTTGATCTCAGCTGTGTTCTCTGTCCACTTCTCCATCGTCCCACAGGCCCTTGCTACTCCAGATGTGACTTTAGCCAGTGGTTAAAACCAGGGCAGATTTTCAACTGTGCTGTATTTTCTTTTAATAAAAAATAGTCCACTTACATAGAAATTAGTGCATGTTTATTATAAAAATTGCAAACTTTGCAGAAAAAAATACAAAAGTCAGAGTTACCCATCTTCTAACTGCTCAGAACATTTCCAACATCTCCTTAAGTTTCCTTTCATATGTCTCTTTGCATATTGTACTCATTTTTTATTCCTGCATAAGAAATTACTAAACGCTTAGCAAGCTAGAACAATGCAAGTTTATTATCAATTT
Source organism: Ursus arctos (assembly GCF_023065955.2). Lineage (NCBI taxonomy): Eukaryota > Metazoa > Chordata > Mammalia > Carnivora > Ursidae > Ursus > Ursus arctos. The sequence goes on along the minus strand of NW_026622997.1, from coordinate 10,737,957 downwards.
CTCTGGGTCAGAAGTTTGGGCACAGGTTAAGTGGGTCCTCTGCTCAGGGTCTCAAATAATGGCAATCAAAATGTTAGCTGAGGCTGTGGCCCCATCTGACGTTCAGGGCTCTCTTTGAAACTCATTTACGTTCTTGCAGGGATTCCGTTCCTTACAGCTGTAGAACTCGTGGAACCTTCCATCTTTTCAGGCCCAGTAGGAGAATGTCTCTGCTGCTTCCAGTTTCCAGCTTGCTCCATGTAAATGGCTTACCTGATTAGGTCAGGCCCACCTTCCTAGCTCTCTTTTAATCAAATCAGAGTCCACGGATTAATTATCTTAATTACATGTGCAAAATCCTCTTGGCCACGTAAAGTAACATAATCACAGGAGTGATACACCATCCTATTCATTGATTTCACCCACATTCAAGGGGAGGAAATTATACAAAGTTGAAGGCCATTTAAAATTCTGCGTTCCACACATATCTACAGACACAATGAACACATACACTGTGTGTGTTCTGTAGTATGATCTTTAAAATGTAATATTCCATAAGTATCTTTCCTGCCAAATAAATGTAGATCTGCATTTTTATGGCTGAATAATATTCTGTTTTGTGTTTCAAAACAATCACGTATTGGACAGACTGTTTCTGATTTTTCCTTCTTGCAAATTATGCAAGGATGAATACTCTGAGTACTTGTCTTTGCATCTGTGTTCATTTGCTGCACATAAATTCCAAGGAAAGAGGTTATTCAAAGGATAAACCAAATCAATGCTGTGACGTTCCTCCCAAGGTCCCTTAGCAATGCATGGGGCTATTTTTCTAGGGAGGCTCTGCGTTTGGCGAAGATTCTGAAGATCCTTTGTACCAGTTCTGCTGAGTTATTAGCATCCTTGAAAGGAGTTCTAGACATCACTAGCTGTCACTGCACGAAACCTACAAAAAGTAACATAAAGCAAAGATGGGTTCTTCACTTGTCATTCCATCGTTATTCTCCCGCAAAAAAGTTATTTTCGACTTGATTAAATAACTCTCAATGAAATGGGGGCTTTATTTTCATTTCTACACTACTTCTTTAAAAAGAGGCAACAAGAAAACTAGATCACTTTGAAGGTTTCTAACTTTCTTTTACCTTTAAAGTGACACTGTACATGTTGATTGTAGAGTGGGAAGTCAAGTTTCAAATGAAGGCTCTGAGAAAATATAAAACCGTGAATCTTAATAACAAACAAACAAACGAAAGTTTAATTACACCTGCCGAGGAGAGGTCCTACACTTGCAAGGAGTTGTCCTTGCCTTTCAATCGAGCAATACTTTCTGAGCACTTCCTAAGGCCTAGCTGTAGTGCTGGGAATATGATGGTGAACAAGACAGGGCCCCAGAAGTGAATCACTCCCTCGACAAATTTCATAATAAAATTACAAGATGAAAACAGAAAGACTATGACAGATCTAGATAAAGAAACTTTGAAATAACCTTTCAGGAAGCATATATATTTCCCAACCTGCAGACAACCTTGTGGTAAATGGTATTCAGTAATGTCTGTAAATACTAGCCCCTTTCACAGGGGACCTTGAAATCAAAGACAAGCATGTGTACCCAGAAATACTTAACACCCAGCCAAAAGGGAAGCCTCATGGCATGAGTGGTCCAGGACACATTTTATCTGGCCATTCTTGAGCAGAGAGAATAGCATGATTTAAAAAAAAAAAAAAAAAAAAACCTATGGCATCCTCCCACTCTATTCACGACGAGCCTGGGAGCCCAGCCATTGGCTTTCTACCCGTTGACTAAGGCCCAACCCCAACCTTGGTTCTCCCTCTGAGATCTGAAACGCAAAGCTTGTTTATCTTGTAAGAGGCTAACCTTGTCCAGGATATTTGAATTTAAATAAGGAGGTTCTGGTGCCTATTAATCTAGGGTGGTGGCATAACAGTGAAATCCTAGCTAGAGCCAGGATTGCTAACCACAGTTGCCTACACAGATTGTGTAGGAAGCAGGACTATGTCCATTTGGATTGCAGATGTTTCCTTGCTGTTTTCCTGGATCTCTCTGCCTAATGATGCAACTTTCACTGTTCGGGGGGGAGGCTAGCAGTCATGTTTAAACTCACAGTGACCTTTCCAGCTTCAGAGGAAAGATACAGGCTCTCACGCGGGAAGCAAACTCATGTTCCTGTCCAACACCTTCCTACCTTGACCCTGATCTACACCTACAACTCCCTGCCCCTGAAAACAGTGCCTACTCCCCACACCCAGGCATGGTGTGGCTGTCAGCCTCATCCTCCTGCAATCTTGGGAGTTGAGTGTCCTTTCACTCCATCTCCCTATTCTCTATTCCCACTCCCTGCACTGGTTCTTCCTCTGTAAGTGTGACAATCTCTCCTAATGTGAAAATAATCAAAACACTCTTGCCTGTGTTGCATTACCTTCTAGCCACGGCCCTATCTTCTCTTTTTCCCTTCATAACCTAGATCACTCTGAGGAGAGAAACCTACACTGCAACCCTCTGTTTCCATATTCTCCTTGTCTGGCTCTGCTCCCATTCTCCTCCACAGTCCGTGAAGATGCCAGCAACTCGTCCAATTCTGAGTGTCTCATGTGTATATAAAAATGTCTCTAGGGTTTTGTCTCCTGGGTTTCTCACAGGCTCTCAAGTTCATCACATCCGATATTGAACTTGTCAGCCACCCAACACACACCCCCCAACACAAACCATCTTTTCTTCCTCCTTCGTTCAGTCTTGGTAAATGGAACCATCATACTCTCTGGAAACATGAAAGTCTTCGTCCACTCATCCAGCTGTCTCACCTCCAGAAGCCCGTATCCACCAATGGCTCCTGGTCCTCCCCACAGGGATGGAGGTCAACTCAGCTCCATGGCCCATCCTGCCTCCCCACCCATCTTCCACAAAGACAGATTTGCAAATTTAACTTGCCCAAGAATAGAGCTCAATCATTTGGTTTGGGATAAAAGGATCTCACAGTCTCATTCTTCCCTACAGCGTAGCTCTTTGTTTAAGAGCATGGACTCTGGAGCTCTATCACTAACCAGCTGTGTGACCTCAAGCAAGATTCTTAACCTCTCTGTGCTTCCTGTGAAAACTGGAGATAGTAGTACCTTCCTAATAGGGGATGGAAACATCAGATGTGCTAATATACATAAATTTTTAGAACAGAGCCTGGCACACAGTAAGTGCTGTGAGTATTTGTCAGTTTTGTGATTCCCTGCCTACCCTCACATGCCATCCCTCTCCCCCATACACACAAATACGCAAGCATGCTGCCCTCACGCCACAACAAACAGCATGCAGTCCCCCAAACACACTGTGTGGGCTATTTCATGCCTCCACAATTTTGTTCTTACTTCTCGTATTGACTTTCTAAACTCCCACATTTCTCAGCACTTAGCTCAAATATCACTTCTGCTGTGAAACTTTTCTTCATACCCTAAGGGTCTCCCCACTGAGACCCCACTGTACCCCAAATGAATTTCCACTGCATCACGTCTATGAATTATTTTCAAAAGTCCCAGACTTACTGTTTTTGAGCACTTATCACATGTCAGGCCCTATTCTAAGTGCTTTACACCCATTATCTTGTTTAAGCCTCACAGCAAACCTATAAAATATTGTAACAATGGGTTTACCTGTTCATCATTCCTCCTAGATCATGAGGGGCTCTGTGGGCAAGAACCTATGTGCTGGTCATCGCCGTGTCCCCAGCACCTAGCCTGGTGTGCAAAGGGTACATAGTGAAATTAATACTTCCAAATTGAGCCAATCAAAGATGAGCCAAACTCAGAGATGGGAACATGTACGAATTCCTGACATTGAAGGACATTTAAGCAAAGGATGAATGGTAGTTGGATCTGAAATTCATCAGTGCTATAAACAAAGACTGCTATGACTACCTCCCCCCACTGTTAAATCGTTATTACTGCATGAATATTTTCTATAGCACAGACGGGTTAATGTGCTCTCATTGGTTTCTGTACTGTCATATAATTTCAGGTCTTTCCAAGGACATAGTAATACAATTCATAATGACATTTTATTCCATGCTCTTGCCTCAAGGGTCATATGCAAAGTTCTGAAAAGTTTTGCGTGGCCCTCAGCTCATGGGTTGCCCACCTTTGATAAAGGGTAAAGAGACACTCACCCTGACACCCTTTTCTTCTCGTTGGACACGAAATGGAAAATTGCCACATATTAGAGACAATTATAGTCAGGAGTTAATGTTATAGTTTCTATGGCAACGGCCTAAGCCCATAAACACAAGCATTTTATTGCTTAATTGTTACAAGAGATCTGCTTCTTATAAATCTAATATGCATAAATGTAAACATAAATATAAAAGAAATTCAAAGATATATGTATCTCAGTTTCAATTATCTTTTTTTCCCTACCCTTTTAGCACATAGTACATTCTGTTTCATTAGGCAGCAGAGGATGGTTAAGACCAAAACTGTTTCATGCACTGGGTGGCCTTGAAACTGATATTAACAGGGAAGAGAAATGGCCAGCCACCTGATGGCCCCCCAGGGGTGCCAATGGGAATGCATCTGCCCAGCGAACTCAAGTCCAGGGTATCTCTTGGGAGTCTTCAATTTGGTTTATTCCATTCCAGCATCTTGTAGATACCATACTCACAGGAATTCTGGACACCTTTTGATTTCTTGGGACGTCGAATGGAATGGGAAGTTTAATCTTACTGGGGTGGTGTTTTCTCAGGAACTACCACTGCTGGAATGAAGCCTGGATGAAAAGGCCTGATCTTCCCGTTGGCTTTGGAGGGTGGCAAGCCGTGGACAGCACCCCCCAAGAAAACAGCGATGGTAAAACTGCATCCTCCCTCAGGGACTCGTTTCACTGCGATCTTTATTTTGCTGTTAGGGTTGCATTTGATGTGTGGGCAACACTCCCACTGGGAACCAACATCAAAAGTGTGCTTCCTGGGCCCATGTACAGTATTAACGGCCTGTCAATCAGTTTAAATTCAGTTCAATGGTCGGCTTTCCCCTGATTATTCTACAACTGGTAAAAAAAAAAAAAAAGGCATAAAACTTAACATATATAATTCATCTACTCTTGCTTTGATAAGTAGTTTTGAAGACAAGAGAAAAAATATCTGTGTAGGCACTTTTACTAGGCTCTAAAATATACCTCTGCCCTCTGTGATACACAGTGATAAGATATAAGGCAGTAGAGAAAATAAAGAACTCAAAAAATAGTTACAGATCATCCTTTAAAATGTTGTTTTCCCAGAACCTGATTTCTTTTCACATTGTATGATTTCTTCCAAAATCTAAGTATGTGGGTATTTATCATCCAACTTGCCATCTATGCTAAGCGATGAGTGGCAGCTATGACCTCCCCCAGATTTTTATAAAATCACATCGTAGGCCTCTATTTCTCTTTAATATGATGATAAAAATCGGTGGCCTGGGGACATTATGTTTACTTCCTCAGGTATTGATATGAGATATTGACGTGTGTGTGTGTGTATATATATGCATATATCCATAAACATTCATAACTTATTCATAAGAGACTCATGCTTTATTTATGCTGGATTTTGAGGGAGAATGTTCAACATTTTCTGGTGTTCTCAATTATGTATCATGAGGAGACGTCAGAGATGACTAATGGCAGTTAATTTCTTATTAACCAAAGATAGCTGGTTAAAACGTAAGGAAGTTTGTAAAAGTAATCATGTGCCTACTGACTTCCAGAATGCATGCTGGGCATTGATCAATGTGTGGTTAATGTCCAGATTCCCTAACTGAACCCTTGACATACATCCATGATGTCCAAAAACAAAACACAAAAGTCAAAACAAACAACGACACAACCACTGGGGACACGTTACCATCTCCAACATTCCGGAGACCGGCTGTAAATGGATCCATCCCCTGTAAGCAAACAGCTCAGTCTCAACACAAACCTCTGGAGTATGTGTTCTCAGCGGGAGAACAGACACAGACATAGTGACGCCCTGTATTCTTCTCCCGGCTTCAGATTTTGTTTTGAGAAGGCGTTTCCAACAAAGCCTTCTTGATCACACACGTTGGTCATTCGCCGTCTCTGGCCATGAGAAGCATTTGGGCTAAATCAATGATCAAGTTGAAAACACTTACCCTCCACAGAGCCTGTATCTGTATCTGGACAGAGTTGAAGACGACAAACTCATGCTTCCCTTTCCTCCTTGTGATGCAGGGATGTATCGGTGCGGCCCGGCCTCCGTGCAAGCCATTAAGCATGGCCATATTTGCTTCCAGTTCGATGCACCCTTTGTTTTTGCAGAGGTAAGTAGTAAGCGGGAGAGCAGTTCCGCTTTCTTCCCCAACCTCTCAACACTTGAAAAATAAGACACCAGGCTGTTGCTTCTAAATTTCCCAAGTCCGTGGCATGTGTTTCTTGTCTACAAAGTCGACTAAACATCATTCCAACCTCTAGCTCTTAATTCTAAATGTAGTTCTTACTTAACATTTTTCTTTCCTTGATGTTTTGAGATTTTTCTCCTTGAAAAGCAATTGTGTTACTAACCTTAGTTGAGTTCTTCGCACCCATGAAATAGGTATCAACTGCTCCTGAGAAATTAAGTGACTAAATGAATTCCTCAACTAAAAATTGGTGGAGACAGTCCATGAATTGAAATTTCAGAGCAGACTACTTACTCCGACACTAACCTTGCAGTTCACGTAAAACAGGATCCAGACACACCCCAGCCATGGTCTTAGTCTGGGAACTGCAAACCATTTCCTGCCACTCCAGGCCATCATCCGTCATCGGGGAGGGAAAGCAGAGCTGCTGAAATAGGGAGGGGAGGGAATGGCAGCCAGAAGGCAGCACGCTTCATGGGTTGATGGGGACACTTTGGTGCAGGGTCTGAAATTCTGAAAGATTTGCATGGGGACTAGGAGCAGATGACGCTGTTAGAGAATCCTCCAAGGAGATCTCTAAAAATCAAATTAAATATAAAAGGTAATGTTAAAGGAGAAGGCTGGGAGGCTGGAGGCAGGGGATGGAGAGCAGAGAAATCTATGAGAGGCTAAGAGGCAGGATTTATCCAGGGTATAGTTTCACCAATAAGCACACTGAAGAAATGTGCTTTGTATACACAGTTCTTACTAGGTAATCACTGTGGCTACCATTTGAGGCTCTTGGCCACCCTTTAAGATCGGTATTATGATTCTTCTCATTTTACAGAAAGGAAAATTGAGGCAGCGTGGTTAATAACCTTTCCACGTTCATTGAACTACGAACAGTCATGCTAAGATCTAAAGCCAGGCAGGTCCTGGAGCTCATGCCAGTAACCAGCACACTCTATGACTATTCTGGGATAAATATGTGGCAGGCACTGTCCTGTGTAGAACTCAGAAGCCTATGCCCTTACGAAACTAGATTCTTGGGGCGCCTGGGTGGCCTAGTCCGTTAAACCTCCGACTCTTGCTTTTGGTTCAGGTCGGGATCTCAGGGTCCTGAGATGGAGCCCCTGGGTAGGCTCCCTGCTCAACAGGAGTCTGCTTGAGAGTCTCTCTCTCCCTCTGCCCCTCCCACTCATGCTTTCAAATGTGCATGCTTCTTTCTCTCAAAAAAATAAATAAATAAATCTTAAAAAAAAAATTGGTTCTTGATGGAGGTGGCGATACATAGTACATCAAAAGTCAAATAGCGGTACTGCAAGAGACTGTGGAACTAATTGTCAGATGAGCAATGTGGGTGATAAATGATCTGCATTTAATGCATACAGATTCGTTCATTGAGAAACACGGGTCAGGAACTGAGTAGGGCAGTAAAGGCCATAAGATGCTGTCGGGGGGGGGGGGTGACATGAGGACAGAAGATAATGACACCTGTGTGATAGCCACAGGGGATGGGCAGCGCATCGCGGGAGCACACGGAGGGAGGGGCAGGGAGGCTCCCTGGAGGGATTAGCGCCTGAGCTGCGTCTTGAGGGATAGAGGAAGGAAAGAATCTTAGGCAGAGGGGACAATCTGAGCATCAGAATGGTGTGTGTGGGAAATTACAAGCTGTGCAGGCTCGCCAAAAGTGACCTGTGGAGAGTGTAGAAGATGAGGGCCGAAGGAAATGCACATAGGGACTTTATGTCCTGAGAAATGGGCACTGCCTCCTGTAAAGGAGTCTCCATAGGGGAGACTTGAGCCCCATGGAGCTGGGACTTGAAAGGGGTGGCCCCGGAAAGGGGAGGTCAGCGGGAAGGCTGTGTTTGCTCCACACCCTCCCCGAAAGGGCGGGGCCTGAGCTCCCCAAGTGGCAAGAAGCAGGAAGGAAGAGGGAGCATCCGGAAATGTTTAGGAAGTAAAATAAGCGTGAATATTCAGGCAGCAAGATCATCCGGAATTTGAAATATACAAAGGGGACAGTATTTCTTCCACGAGACTACCATTACAGTTCTAGAAGCCTGGGGGAAACAGGCAGAGTGCATTTCGGATTTCATCCCCCTCGATGTCACTTCGAGATTTGGAGATTTATCCGAACCCCCCCCCCCCCAGCTGCCAACGATAGTTTAGGATGCTAGGAGAACCTCTTAATGGGAAATCACTCTAATATTCACAGAGCCTTGTTTTTATATTTTTATTATGCTTTGTTGCTGCAAAGAAAGACAGAGGGAGCAACCTCCCTCCAAGAGCGAATTGCCTAATAGCTGTTAATGCAAACGCTTTTTGCTATTATTAAATATAGATCGGGGTGTTATGCGTGTCATTGGGATTCGCAGATTATAATTACTCCTCTCTCAGCCACTGCAGACTTGTCTGACAGAGCCTACGATTTGCTGCTTTGGCACGGGCTGAGCCCCAGGGCTGAGCCATTTATAAGAGATGCTCAGGCTGTTGAAAGTGTATGAGGAATCTTTTCTCAAGGGTGCCCAAAGTAGGACCACATGGGGGCATCGTATTTAACTTTAATGAGAGTGTCCATGACTCAGGTTCAGACTGCACCCTCCCTTTCCTTCTCCATCCCCTGGCTGTGTAAGCCTGCCTATCGCACCCCAGACAGGCAGCCCAGTGTGCCTTTTCTTGCCTCTCACTGACTTTCTTGGTCATTCCTTACTCATTTCCGGGCTGGATTAAACATCATGTTCACTGACGTTTTTTGATCTCAGAGCCGTGGTCTCCTCTAGTGAAAGCAGAATCCAAAATAAGAAGTGAAGGGGAGCAGAGGATACAGGCTTCCAGTTATAGAATAAGCCACGGGGATGAAAGGCACAGCATAGGGAATATAGTCAATGATGTTGTAATAGTGCTGTATGGTGACAGATGGGAGCTACACTGGCCGTGAGCATAGCATAGAGAAGTTAAATCACTGTTGTGCACCTGAAACTTATGTAACATTGTGTATCAACTAGACTCAAATTAAAAAATTTAAAAAAGAGGCATGTACATGGGAAGCACCCTAACTCTGCCCCTTTTCCTCTTCTCCTCCATTTTAGAAATGTATTCTTCACATTTCTAGATTGCTTCCAGGGCTTGAAGCTTATTTCTCTACCCTCCTCCCTTCTCATGCCCTCAGTGCCATGGTGAGGACCTCCATTCTGGAAGCCCATCTGCCTTTTCTCTCCTCAACTAATGGTGACCTACGGCTTCTAAAGGGGGGAGGAGAGAACAGAACAGCACTAAGGTCTGGAGTCGTCTCCTGAGTTCCCGTGTTCACTGAGCACTTGGGAGCTGCTGCTTCTCTTCCATCTTAGCTTCCTCTCGTTGGCTCTGTCCTCCCCTTCATACCAGCACACCCCAAACCTGCACACACAATGTGTATTCATACACAATGTGTATTCACACACATGCCCACTCCTCCTTCCCTCCCTGTCACTGAGCTGATTTTTGCAGCAATGATGACTGGTCCCCCAGGACCACAGTAACTGGTCCATTGCTCAGAAGCTACATATACTTTCCCTTGCTCTGGGCCACTTTCTCTGCATAGCCTGTTTTGTAGTTATCTCTACTTAGGAACCAATGAACAAAAGAAGTCTTCCTGCATCCTGAAAAAAAGAGTTTACATCCTGGGGCGCCTGGGTGGCGCAGTCATTAAGCATCTGCCTTGGGCTCAGGGCGTGATCCCAGTCGTTCTGGGATCGAGCCCCACGTCGGGCTCCTCCGCTAGGAGCCTGCTTCTTCCTCTCCCACTCCCCCTGCCTGTGTTCCCTCTCTCGCTGGCTGTCTCTCTGTCAAATAAATAAATAAAATCTTTAAAAAAAAAAAAAAAAGAAGAGTTTCCATCCTTAGTGGTAAAGAGCGTAGCTTCTGCCAGCAGTAGACATATGCTCACATTCCAGCGGCACATGCAGAACTTTGTAGAGGGGGGACCCTCAGCTTGCAGCCCCAGCCCCCATTTGCTGAGCTCCTGGGGCTCAGTAAGCACCTCAGCAGAGGCTGAGTAGAAGTGCCCGTGTCTGACAAAGAGGCAAAGGTGTGGTGTGCTGAACCAGCACCAGATTTCACGTTGGGATGCGCAGGCTCTGTGCGACCACTGAGCCATCAGATGTGGGGGTAGGACTAGATGGCCACTGAGACTCCTTTTCATTCAAAAGAAATTAACTTTCGACATAGGGCTTTCTCCAGCAGTACTGATCTAGCTTTCTCCCCTGCAAGAATGGCATTATTAAACCTGATCTGAGAGACAGTGAGTAACTTGCCCAAAGTCACACAGTATAGATCCAATATTCTTTCCAGCATCACCTGCACTTACAACTGTCTACCATAGACACGCAGTTGGCCTTGGGTGGAGACCTATCACCATTACTCTTTTAAGCCCTCAGTGGCTCATATGCAGCCAGGATGGTGGACCATCGCCCTGATGGCTGAAACCGAAAAGAAAGCTTGCTAATGTTGATTGATAAGAATACTTTCTCTCTACACCCCCACAACATACATATGCAATAGCCATTTCATATGTGGGTTTCTCCTCTCCTCTCTCCACAAGGGACAGAGCCGTTGGGCTGGCCTGAGATTTTAGGCCACATAAATTTCCTAAGCTCTATGCTCAAGAGGAGACAATGATTTAGCCACTTTCATATTTAGCCTTGTCTCCCTGGAAAACTGAAAACTGTTGTAATAAGGGCTGTTATTAAGAGGTTATTTATTGGCATTGTTGCTATAATTTGCAAGTGGAGAAGGAGGCTGTTTATGTTCTCATAGCCTCCTCCAAAGGGAAAGCCAAAATTCTTAGGAAACTCATTTAAAATTTCCTTAACTTTTTTTTTTTTTTTTTTTTTTTTTTTTGCCAAAATGACAAATATCCCTGGTGTCTGCCCTGTCATGGCCTATCCTGATTCCTGAATTCATATTTTGGTCTTGCACATCTTATGGCTAGTGCCACAAAGCTGTGATTATTCTGCTAAAGAATGAGGTCACCATTTATCACCCCTCAGATATCTGAGGCTAGTGCCTGGAACCACTTGCATCCCAAGCATGAAACCATCTCACCCCCTCATGGCGGTTCTCGGGGTGTGGCAGGGTTGTGTGAGAGAGGCAATGCAGGTGAAGGTCGGGAAATGGGCCAGCCCAGGGTGAAGGTCAGGGAACAGGCTATGGGGCAGCACAGGGTGAAGGTCGGGGAATGGTCTGTGGGTCAGCCCAGGGTGAAGGTCAAGGAACAGGCTACGGACCAGCCCAAGGTGAAGGTCAGGGAGTGGGCTATGGGCCAGCCCAGGGTTTCATTCTCTAGCAGCTCCTGGCTATGTGACCACAAACACTTTGCCGACCCTTCTTAACCCACTTGGCACCCTCATCTGTAAAATAGGGAGAAGAATACAGACCTCACAGGTGGTGGTTGTTGTGAGGTTTAGATTAAATAATTTGTAAGCGTCCTTGAAACCTTGTGGCTGTTGAACAAATGCTGGCTACTTGCTTTCACCTTAGTAGAGGTCAGAGTCCATGTAAATTCAGAACATTTTGTGAGAAGGTAGAGAAAAGTTGCTCTGTTTAACCTTAACTTTGAAAGTTAGGGCTTTATCATCAAGTTCCCCCATTACCTAATAAAATCCATTACATTTTTACTCAGTTTTAAAGTTTACAAGTCATACTCACATAGATCCGATCTCACTCAGTGCTGTCTCACTAAAGCGTTACTATGAAATTGGCAAAACAAGTATGACTATTTTCATTTTATAGAAACGGGAACTGAAGTTCAGAGAGGATAAGGTAGCTTTCCAAAAGTACACATTTAAGATCAGAACTCAAAATTCTTGCAGCTAATCCAGAGTGTCTCTGACCCACCCTCTCAGAACTGTGGCCATGGCAGTCCCTCTGCCTGTCATAGCCTTCCTCTCTCCATTTTTTTTTTTTTTTTTTGCTTTATTCTTTTTAGCTTTATTGGGGTATGATAAGCTTAAAATATTGTACACATTTAATAGATACATCTTGATGAGTTTGGACATATGCATACGTACCTGCGACATCTTCCCCACAATGAAGGAAATACATGGCCATGGCCTCCAAAAATTTCCTTGTGTTCTCTTGTGAGCTTTTGTTGGTGGGCTGGTTGGTTGGTGAGAACATGTAATATGAGATCGTTTAGTGCACTAACTCCTATACATCTTCCAGCTTTCAACTTGGCTATTTTCCTAGCCACCCTCCTGCCCCACCCTGCCCTACCCACCCGTCCCAGGTGCTCTCATGGTATCTTAAGCATGCCCCCCACCTTGGGTACTTATTGTACTGTATTGCCAGGGTCTCAGGTCTGGGTATCCGATAGAACTATTTGAGACCTTCTTTTAAAAATAATAGACTTAGGGTCCCACCCAAGACCTCATTGATTGGGCATATTTTTTTTTTAAGTTCCCCAGGTGATTTTCATGCACAGAATCTCCCTTACTAGAGTGTAAATCCTACAAGAGCCATCACCAAATGCATCTTGTCCATCTTTAGGACTATCGCACTACAGCGTCTTCGCAATACTATTAATTTATGATATTATTATTGTTTATTGAATGTTTGATCTATGCCAGGCACTATGATAGGTAATTGACAGACATCTATTTCAGTTAATTCTGCCAACCACCACGAGGAAGACACTATTATCACCTTATTTGAAAGAGTCGGGATGTGTAGTTCGGAAAACAATTCATGAACACATCAGAGACTGTTTTCAGCTGGAGCTTCTGATGATGCACTGTAGTTCATGTTTCCTACCTGCTCCCTTGCTAATAAATGGGATCCCAAGAAAGTTGTCGTAAAGCGTATAATAAGAGACTGGGGAAGTCAGCCTTCAGGTACAGATTTAGACATTGTCTCTAGAAAGTAGAATGATAAGGCAGAATGTCAGAAGAGCTTGGAATCAGCCAGCATGGCCCCAAGATGCTGTTTCCAAATATCACAAAGAACATGGTTTCATTGCTGAACCACCACAAAATTGCCTGAATTTTTCCTGATAGTCTAATATAATTTTTCAATTAAAATGCTTTTGGCTGCAAGTAACAGAATTAAGATGACTTAAACATGAAGAGTTTACCTATAATTTTTCTCAAGTAGATAATCCAAAGTAGGTGCTCCCAAGGCTGACTCAGCCGTTTAACAGCATTGTTAAGTCCTCTCGTACTTCTTATCTCTCTACTTGGTCATCTTTGTGTTGTTGGCAGCGTTTCTATTCACTGTCCCAGGGTGGCTACAGAAGCTCCAAGCATCACCTCACTTTCGTGAAAACATTCAAAAGCAGGAAGAGAAGGGCAAACTCTCTCCTTTTTTAACAGAAAAGAATCCTTCCCAGAAGCTACCCAGCAGACTTCCTCTTCTTCCCAGAAGTAGGTCACACAGCCACTGCTGGATTAAAAGCAGCCTGGGAAAGTGAGTAACAGGTGTGATGGTTTGGGCTCTTTCTGAGGAGGTAGAATTCACCAGCAAGGAAAAGGGGAGAAAGATGTGGTTGATGTTTAAACAATCAGTAGTCCAAATACTCTTCATTTATAACACCTGATGATTAAAATAAGGTAGGTAATCCTTCAAATTTGTTTTAAAACAAGTTCAGCCATATGAATCCAACGTTGTTGAAGAAAGGAATATGTCAGCACTAGGGATCCCAGATGGCTACATCACTGAGAGAGATTCTGATGACAAGGACTTCAGATAGTAGCTAATGCTCTCTTCTCCTGTTTTTAGGTCAACAGTGATCTCATTTACATTACAGCCAAGAAAGATGGCACGCATGTGGTTGAAAATGTTGATACCACCCACATTGGGAAATTGATTGTGACCAAAGAAGTTGGAGGAGATGGTATAAAGGATATTACCGATACCTACAAATTCCAAGAAGGTAACTTACTGCCACCAAAGAAGATTTGCCCAAGTTTGTTTAGTACTTACTGGCTGTCACTATGAAACGTGTTCCAGAGAATACACCATAAATTCTCATGACGGAGACACCTCACACCCACAATTTCTCCTTGTAGTTTTCTTTTTTGCTTTGAGTAGAATTCCCCTTCACATCTCTTGTGAAAATGATTTGGTTTAAAGTCATGTCTATTTTAACACAATATAGTTCTTGCTCACAAAAATATGGAAGAATCTTACCTTTCAATAACAGAAAACACTGTATAACTAATGTAATTTTAGTTCAATAGTAGAAATTTAAACAACTGTTCACAGTTGGTTAGTGCTTTACAAACTATTTTCACATACATCGTTCCACTGAATTATCACGGAAGTCCCTTGAGAGAGAGAATACAATATTAACGGGACAGTGCGTTCTCACTAATTCAGGCCAATTAGGTTGAAGGCCTATTTCAATTATAAAATAATGTTAATGTTAATCATGTTTATTGTGGGGACAGTTTCAAATGGAGCTGTTGAGTTCAAGCCCATTTCGGTCAGTACCAGGTGCCTACTCTATGTCTGGGATTGCATTTGGTGCCAGGCATCCCCACGGTGAGCAGGACCCAGTTTCTGTTCCTGGAAAAGTGGTAGGATCATCACGCAGAGGGTTTGGGGAACAAAGAAGAAAGACAGTCAGTCCAACCAGGAGATTCAGAAAAAGTAGAGTCTTCTCTTAAGTCACAGACCACAGTTAAAGAAATCTAAATAGGGGCTTTCGGGCAGTGGGAACATGACCAAAGGCATCCTGGAGGTGTGAGTTAGTCAGTGTGTTTAGGGTCCTGAACACATCAAGCTCAGAGTGCCGGTGGCTAGAGACAAAGCTGCCCAAGGTCAGTAGTGGACAGGAGGTAGAGGAGCTTGGGTTTCTTGATGGGGAACGTGGAGTATATTTTGCAAATGATTCACCAGCGGAGGTTCTTAGGAGTGGCATTTATTCTAGTGAATGGAGAGAAATGACAAGTCATTAGCATATACCTAAATATTCATCAGTATTCCTGAAGTGCTAAGGAGTGCAGAATTTGTTTTAAGTATTTTAGACAGTCTCTCTGCTCTTATTTAAAAAAGCAATTTGCACTATAAAGAGAAAGTTTGCTGAATTGAGAATTCTCATGCATTGTATTAGAAATTCAGGATTTTTGTCACCTGCAGTAGGGAATTTTTGCTATATTCTGAAATGGTTCATTCTTTTTTTCTGTTAGTTATCATCCCTTGCACAACATAGAAACAAATGTGGTTTTTTTTTCTTTTTGGCTTTTTCCTAAAGGGAGAGTTTTAAAAAACCGAAAGTACAATAAAACAAAACAAACAAGTAATGCCCTCTTGTCACAGAGTTATAGGCAAAAAGGTTTGCAAAGGAAAAATAAAAGTCCATAGAGAAAGAGAAAGAGGGACACCTGGGTGGCTCAGTCAGTTAAGCATCTGCCTTTGGCTCAGGTCATGATCTCAGGGTCCTGGGATCGAGTCCCACATTGGGCTCCCTGGTCAGCGGGGAGTCTGCTTCTCCCTCTGCCTGCTGCTCTCCCTGTTTGTGCGAGTACTCTCTGTCTCTCTCTGACAAATAAACAAATAAAATCTTTTAAAGAAGAAAGAAAGAAAGAAAGAAAGAAAGAAAGAAAGAAAGAAAGAAAGAAAGAAAGAAAGAAAAGGACCTAGCTGCAACACTCACTCATTTATTCATTCATCCATTCAACAACTTGCTCTTAACCGCCCACCACATTCCCAGCACTGTTGCATAGGGATGAGATGCACAGTCCTGTCTTCCCGGAGTCTAGCTGGGGAGATGAGCCAGGAAGCAAGCCCTCCCCACGCTGTGCAGCAGGTGCCCAGAACAGAGCACAGAGAAGGGACTTCCAAATCAGACTCAGGATCCTGAAGGACATTAGTGATGGTCTCACTGAGACAGACAGAGAAACCGGAATTGGCCAGGTGAAGCATGAGGAGAGAGTTCTCCAGGAAAAGGCAGCCCACCAGGGATTGTGGAAGAAGTCCTGAACAGACAGTGTAGAGGAAAAGCAGTGACCCTACAGGGAGCCATCCAGACAACCAGCTGTCTCTTCTAAACCACACAGCAGAACGCCATTGTCATTAGCTGCCATCCATGGAGGTGGCAGTGAAGGCCAAATCAGGGCCGGATGTCAAAAGAGGAAGGACCAAAAGCCAGTCCAACAGAAGAGTCGGAGCCTGACCAGAGGTGGACACCAGATTAAAAAAAATAAAATGTGCCAATTCTGGATGAGGAAGATAGCTGAGGTTCAGTCTTCCAGAAGTCAAGGCTCAGGGAGGTGGACAGTGTGAGGGTCTGATCCAAGCAGAAGAACCCCTAAATCTGCATGGTTATGAGACACCCCATCTGGCTTCTGGGCTGGAGTTTGATCCCAGGAGGTTAATTAGCCTCTTAATCAAGAATGGCAGCTGCATGTTAAATTCTGACTTTAGGAATGACCAAGTGGGGTGTTATTTACGGAAGGTGGCAGAGACCGCGCCTGAATCTAGCGGGACCGACTGAGTGATTATAGACGTGCCACGGGCCTCTAGGAGAGGCTGCTGGCATCCGTGGTCATGCATTTGTCACTCTGATTCTCATTATTGAATCTCCCATGTAATTTCTCTATCCATAAATGCTAAAATGTGGCCACTAAAATGTAGAGATGAATAAAAACATAGAGAAGGAATTATTACCAGATTCAGGAATTAACTATTTTAATTAACTAAATTGTGGAAAGATCATTTTTCACATGGATGAACTAAAGCTTAATATTAATTTTATAACTTTTTTCAAATATGTAAGATTAGGAAACTATAAAATTTTGAAAACCAGAATTCTTAAAACTTCTGTGGCCATCTGTCTTCTTTTATGATGGTGTCTGGATTCCATTTCCTCTTTGTTCCATCAATCATTCCCTCTGTCACTTGTATTTCCATCCCTCCTTCTCTATTATCTCCTTCCCATTCGCATTTAAGCAGGATCCAGTGTCACCTGTGTTTAAAAAAAAATTACAGAGCTCTTTTTTCAGCAATATATGCCCCACCAAACATGTCCCGTTCTTTCTTCCCACTGGCCTCCGCAGCCAGGCATCTTGAAAGAATTGCCTGTCCTTGGTGTCCCATCACCTTTTCCTTTCCTTTCTCACTTACCATCCACTGAGTTCTGCTGCCAGCCACAGATTCTTGAAGCTCCTCTTTTTTTTTTTTTTTTGGAAGATTTTATTTATTTTCATTATTTGAGAGAGACAGAGAGAGAGTGCACAAGTGGGGTGAAGAGCAGAGGGAGAAGCAGACTCCCCACTGACCAGGGAGCCCAATAGGACCTTGATCCTGGGACCCTGGGATCATGACCTGAGCCGTAGGCAGACGCTTAACGACTGAGCCACCCAGGTGCCCCTTGAAGCTCCTCTTCTCAACCAGGACCACCTGATTGCCATGTGGAATAAATGTTTGCAGATCTCCGCGTGCCTGAGCTTCCCACGCCTTCTGATGGTACTGCTCAGCCCCGAATCTTGAAATTCTCTCTCCTCTTTGTTCCTATGACACCATTTCTCCTGGTTCCATCCGAACCTACTTGATTCTTTTCTCTATCTCCTCTGCAACTCTAAGCTCCTTTATCCCCCCTCACCTCTGAATGGCACTTATTTTCGGCTCAATCCTCAGGCTTCATTCCTACCCACTGTATGTTCTTTCTCCATGGCTGGCATTATATTCACACATCTACTGATCACCCCTCAGTCGGTGTCTCTGGGCCAAATTCTCTGTTCAGCTCCACATTCCCCTAAGTCTCCCATAGAAACCTGAAACCGACCCTTCCAGAATGCTGTCTTCTCTCACTCCCTCTCTTCCCTGGATGTTTCCCTCACTTCACACCCCACTGAAGGGAACCACAGTCCCGCCAAATTTAGCAACTCGAGACTCAATCGAGCAGCAAACCCTCTAAATGTTCCCTTTGGAATAGTTCAAATTTATCTCTCGTCTACATTGTGGCCACTCTCTGAGAAATCAGTGGTATCAAATGTGGAAAGCCCTTAGCATAATGCCTGATACAGAATAAGTGTCCAATAAAGTTAGTTTCTGCTCCCGATAGTAATTCTGTTCTTACTACAATACTACTACTATTAGTCAGGGCATGAGCATTTTTCTCCTGGCTACCTGCTGTCACTTCCCAATTCCATCTTCCTACCACATCCTCTCTTTCCCTTTGTCTAACCTGTGCATTACTGCCAAAGCGACATATTTAAAATATATATTCGAGCCTGTCATGACACTGCTTAAAAGCCCTTGCTCTCCTCTGTTGCCTTGAAGGGCATTTCAATCAGAGTTCACCAAGCCTCTGCTATTTGACTTTTGGGCCCCCTCGCTGCACCTTCTGACCACACCAACAGGCATCCCAGGTGGCAGCCAGGAGAGCTGCTGACAGACCTCCACAGAGTCAGGCTGCCACTTTCTTCATGCCTTTGCTCTCGCTGCAGAGAGAAAACCTCTCCAAGAAGTCTTCCCTGCCCCCAGGTAGTGTTGAGTCTCTCCCCCATTCCCTGCCGTACATGCAAACGTCTCCCCAGTGTCTGTGATGGACATACGTATAGTGATCCTTCTGCACTTGTCCCTGAGACCCCTGAAGGAAGGGCTGTGCTTCTCATCTGAGCCTAGCACAGTGCCTGGATATCAGTGGTTCAAGTAGCACCAAATAGTCAAATAAATGGTAACACAGGTAACACTTTCACAGGTGAATTTAAATGCACATCACATATCCCAAACTGGACTATTTAGTATCTATTATAAAGATGAAAGTTTTGTCTCTGGATGAAAGCAAAGTGCTTTTCCAAACCTTGATCCTTCAACGCCTCTGTGCCAGGCTGGGTCGTAGTAGGTCCTGGGGATGGGGAGATGGGCTCCAGTGGGGAAAATAGTGTTATGCAGCATCGAGTGCTGGGAAAAGCACAGAAAACCAGGTAATGAGTTAGTGAGAGATGAGAGGACTGGGCTTGAGGACACATTACACAGGGTGATGGAAGGGGGTGCTCTCTGAGAAGGTGACATTTGAGCTAACACCTGAACAATGAGAAGAAGCTTAACAAGCATAGAAGGGCACTTTCATTACATCCGAGTTAACGGAAAGATGCTTTTGCCCTTGCCCCTGGAGGCCACAGAGGAATCTCAGAAAATATAATCTGGCTTTAGATCATTCTCCCACAGCACTAAATTCATGGCCCTGAATTATGTAAGATGTCAGCATAAAGCACAGCTGCAGAGAGACCGGAATTCTGCAGAGCTCTGGGGAAACCCTGATGTCCTGCCTCCTACCTGGGCCTGTGTTTCCTGGAATGACTGCCCTGCAGCTCCCGCTCACAGGCAGGCTGATCCCCAGAGGGGAGCCAGAGGCTTCTCTGTCTATAATGTCACATTAAGTCTCGCGTGGCTCGCCACAAGCCTTCCACTGCCCCTTCCCCTCATCTGGGCCAGTTCAGCCTCTCTCCCCCCAGACGGCACCTCTCTAACAGGTAGGTCCCTACTGCTGGTGTTCTCCTCCTGCATTTTGTCTAAATGCATATCTGGTGTCCATCCAAAGCGATCAGCAGTAATGCTCTCCCGAGGAGCTGTCAGCCAGGTGCTTTCTGCTAAAGTATTTCACTAAACTTTCCTTGTCATAGCCCCTTCTTCCTTTTGTAGGGAGATGACATCTCCCCTATTGATCTGTAAACATGTGCTCTCTCCAATGCTTGTCCTGGACCAATACTTCCTGGCACGTTCTTGCAATCTTGACAATCAGAGAAATCGTTAGCACACGTGCACGCAGTTCACGTTTGCTTACAACACCTACTGGCATTTTCTGGCTTTGCAAAGTACTAGTAGCTGCCAGTTCTTACGCATGCCTCCAAACCTCCGAACAACCCTCTGATGTCGGTGCCCTGCCCCTTTATTTACAAGCAAGGACATGGATGGGAACAATAGCGCCTGCCTTGTAGAGTTCTCTGAGGACTAAATGAGACAATGCCCAGTACACACTTCACCACAATACCTGCCACAGAGTTGGCTCTCAGCGATAGCTGTTGCTATTGACTTCATCGGCGTTGCATTTCATCGCTAAGTAGAAGACATTATCTTAAAAGTAATGAATTTAAAAGCTCGCGATTTATTTATTTATTTATTTATTTATTTATTTATTTATTGCTAGCCATGCCCATAACTAGTTTTTACAAGTCAAAGAATTTGCCTCTGTACCTTCCATGCACTAAGATGTACCCAAAGGTATTTGGGTGGTAAAGAGAATAGAGACTACCACTCCGCACCTCCCGCAGCCCTGTCCCCTCAAGCTGAGCATTTTGTCCAGGGCTCTGTAAGGAACGTCAGCCCAGCTCGGAGCCAGGAGGGGCCAGCTCTGAGGTCTGACTTGTACCTGTATTTCTTGCTTCCACGCCTGCACAAAGCTATTGTTTGATACTTCCAGAGCTCACCCCTTCTCCTCCTGTCCCTACCGTCATCTCCTCCAGCACCATCCCACAGAAGACGTTTTCCTAAAAACAGCACACACATCTCCAACTGCATTAGAACTTTGGTGTACCCCCAGATGTCAATAGGTATCCCTCAGAAAAAAATGTTTTGGTGTCAGATGAGTTTGGGAAGTCTTATGTTAACTACGTCTCCTCACTGTAGGACTCAAGCTCAGAACCTGTGATAGGCTGCAATCAAAACAATGAACATCTGGAGGCCCTAGACAACCCGGTGCTCCCCAAGGGAGTTCGGCCTTAGAGCCCTTTGGCAGGGAAGGCTTGTTAATGACTTGCTAGATCTGAGTGTATGGGGCTGCGCACTATTTGTGAAAAAGATGATCTCTGCACGATGCCGGGGGGGATATGGCAACAGAGGAAGGAGTAGAGGGCAAGATGGCAGCTGCCCAGGGGTCAGCTCAGCAGGAGAAAGTGGGACAAGCCTACGTGGAAAGAAAGAGGAGGAAGACAGGTCTTATCAGAAAGATCAGTGAATAGGGGAAAACTCAGCACAAGGTGCAGAATAGCAAGATGCAATTATCACCAAAATATTTGCTTAGAGATCCTCCAATTCAAGCTAGGATTTGGTGGGTGGGGCGAATGGAAACAAATTGGCGCCACTATTTGAGAAGAGTTTGACTGGGCCAACTCTGCCCGAAGAACCCTGAAGTAGCAGCACTGGAGAAACAGCCCTGAGAGCAAGCCCCTTAGCACCCCTCTTTCAGATAAGCCCCAGCAATGCCACCTAACTCGGCAGCCCAGGAAGGTCATAGCTCTCCG
This sequence comes from Ursus arctos, assembly GCF_023065955.2. NCBI lineage: Eukaryota > Metazoa > Chordata > Mammalia > Carnivora > Ursidae > Ursus > Ursus arctos. Next base: position 10,716,385 of record NW_026622997.1, on the reverse strand, counting down.
GAAACCTGATTTTGCAGATGTGGTAACACCGGAATAATGATCGCACCTGTCTCGAAGGGCAGTTGTGCGGCTTACAGAGACAACTGGACAAGTACAGTGCCCAGAACTCAGCGTGTTTATTAATTTCTCTTTGATGGATTGCATTTCTTTTCCCCTGTCATGATCTCTGCATCTCTCCCAGGCCAAGAAGAAGAGAGGCTGGCCCTGGAAACTGCCCTGATGTATGGGGCTAAAAAGCCCATCAACACGGAGGGCATCCTTAAACCCAGGTCTGACGTGGTCATGAATTTTGAAGTGGAAAATGCCGTGCTGGGAAGAGACTTCAAGCTCACCATCACCTTCCAGAACAACAGCCCCAATCGTTACACCCTCTCAGCCTATCTCTCGGGCAACATTGTCTTCTACACGGGGGTCTCCAAGACAGAATTCAAGAAGGAGACATTCGAAGTGACGCTGGAGCCCTTGTCTTGTAAGCCAACTGGGGGGGGGGGGGGGCTCTTCTCTTCGGGACTTGTTCTCTACCTCCCTGTCTGGCTTGGTGCTGTTACTCATTAATAACTTTAGGGGTGCCTGGGTGGCTCAGTTGGTTAAGCATCTGACTCTTGATTTCAGATTAGGTCATGATCTCAGGGTCCTGGGATGGAGCCCCATGTCGGGTTTTGTGCTCAGCGGGGAGTCTGCTTGAGATTCTCAATCCCTCTCCCTCTGCCCCTTCCCCCCTCAAATAAATAAGTAAATCTTAAAAAAAAAAAAAAAGAATAACTTCCTGTCAAAGTTAAATTTCTGCTGCAGAGCTCAGGAGCGTGAACCCCATTGGAGAACCCCCTTCTTCCAGAGGGGCCTCAGATTTCGGCCTCACCTCTCATGCATAGAAGTGAACACTGAAATTTTCAAAGCCTAGAGCCCCATGAGTCATGAAAATAAAATGTAACTTCTTGCTACTCAAAGTGTGGGCCAAGTGATGAGGTTGTGGGATATAGGTGAGGTTCAGTAGGGTGGAGTCCGGAGCTGACGACCAAGAAAGAATTCTTGAGGCGTCTTTGGCGCAAAATTGGTGGTTTCTTAAAGCACAGGGATAGGACCCGTGGGCAGAAAGATCTGCTGCCCCGGGTTGTGAGGGGTGGCTGATTATATACCATGGGGTTGGGGGAGGTAAGGAAAAAGGGAGGTTGAGAAAGTACTTTCATATGTTAAAGAAGATTCACAGGATAAGGGAGGCCTTGCCATTGTCAAGTTAAGGTTGTTTTTCCCTCTAGCAAGGCGTTAACATGAAGATGGTTGGGAACTTCCCAGAGGCTGCAGATTATAAGGACATTTACTTGTATCTACATTCCCTTCCGGAAGCTAGGTTATTGATAGAAATGCTTTGTTCTTGTAAATTGCTAAGACATTTGCAAACTGAGGGAGACTCAGGTCTTGCAGGATTGTGGTTTCTCTAAGGTTAACTATTTCTTTGTCCTTTAGGGCAGCCAGGAAGGCCTGAGGAATGTCACGTACATCCCATGGTGGGGGGGGGAGGGCGGTCCTGGGGTGTCAGTTTCTGCTTTGCCCTCAGCTTGCCTTCTGTTCCCTCATCACAAGGACCTGAAGTATCAGCATCCCCAGGGAGCTGGTAGGAATGCAGACTGTCAGGCCCCACCCCAGAGCTGTTGAACAAGGATCTACATTGTAACAAGATCCTAAGGGAATTTTAGTGCCCAGGAAAGTTTGTGAAGCACATTGTCAGAAAGCAACCCCTCCCCTCATTGGTATCTCTCTCCCCAAGTCAGGTAACATTTTGGGGGACTGCCCTAGCAGGAATGATGTGTTTTGCTTTACCATTTAGAAGGTAAGAGATCTAAGCTCTGCAGACAGGCTGTTTCTGAAAACTCATCTGCTGATACATTGGGACAGGGGAGAGCCCGCCCTTGGGAGAGGAGACTGGAGACTCGGAAATGTGCTGTCCAGGAGCCTCAGAAGGGCTTTGTTCTCTCTTCCACCTCTTTCTCAGCCTTGATCCAGCCCAGCCTCCCTCGAATACATGCCCTTCCAAAGCATCTCCTTCACTATAAAAATTCAGAATATTTTAAACAGGCTTGGGCTCCACAGGCTTCAGCTTACACTGGGGATTGCAGTTTTGAGCAATCTCGTTTCTTGGGGTGCTAGTATTTAGGGTGCACAAAGGTTGGTCACATAACTGGTAAAATGAGTTAACCGGGAGAAACCGGTCTCCAGGCCAAGCATGTTGAGTGAGAGCAGGTTGGAAAGGACCTGAACCCTTCAGGGCGCTGGATTTCTGTTGGCCTGACATGTGGCAAAGAAAAAGAAAAAAATTTTAAAGATGTACAAATAATAAGCTTTACAGCATGAAGGCAAGCAAGACTAATATGCCCCACGGGGTTGACCAACTCACACGTCCCAGTTGTTTTCAAGATTTCTGGATTCGGTGGCTGTCCCAAGCCACAGTGAGTACCCTTGTGAGGCTTTAGGAAGATATTCCCAGAAAAATGGGGAATATTCCTAAAGTCCTAATTCTAAGAAACCTACCCAACCTTAGGGGAACAAATCTCCAGAGATGTAGTAATGTGACTAACAATTAGGAAATCGTCATGGTATATTTTTTTTTGGAAACTGAGAGATCTACCACTTGTCCTATCCCTTAAGGTAGGAAAGGTAATTCTTAAAGACAAGAGTAGTTGGTATAAAGGACTCAAGGGAACAGGCAGACACAGTGGAGTTTAAAGAAACTGAGCCTTAGAATTAAACAAATGGGGATTTTAGGTGTGACTAAGTCACCCACCAGCTGTGTGTCCCTAGGCAAGTTACTTAAGTAATCTGAGCTCTTCCGTACATGGGAGTGATACCACCCACATCACAGGGTTGTAGATTTGTTCCCCAAACCTTTATTTCATGCTGAATGTCTAGATGCTGTTTTGTGCTGGAGACACAGCAATGAACACAACAGAGGTGCCAACCCTCATGGGGTTTGTGGTCTTAAGGGGCGGGGGCTGGACAATAAAGTATATTTAGTATAGTACAGTTATGCACATAATAAGAAAATATAAAATAGGGTAAGGGAGGGAGGGAATGTTGTGGGGGTGGGGTGATCAGGGAAAACCTCTCTAACAGGGTGACATTTAACAGAAACCTGACAGAAGGAAAGGAGCAACCTTTGCAGCCAGGAGAAATGAAATGCAAAGGCCCTGAGGCCAGAGCATGTTTGGTGTGTTCAATGAGTAGCAAGGAAACCAGAGCGGGGAGCAAAGGTGGCAAGGGAGAGTGGATGGTGTACACCACATAAAGAACTGTGAGCCCTTGTAAGGACTTCGGCTTTGATTCCAAGTGAGCAGAGGAGCCATTAGAGGATTTTGAGCAGAAATGAGGCATGATCTAACTTAGGTTTAACTACGCACCATCCTTTCCCACCTCACAAGAGTCCCATCCCTCCATCTCCTTCCCCTTTTCTCCCTAATCCAATAAGAAAATGAGCTTCTGTGAGTTAGTGGGCTGGAATGGCATGATACATTAACCCTCCAGGTCACTGATCTAGGGACAGCTGACCAGGTGGATCAACTGTATGCAATAGATTGCAAACTGCAATCTAAAATACATCGCAAAAAATAAAATAAAATGAAATAAAATACATTGCAGCGTGTTGCAAAAAGCCACTTGATTCTAGACCTTGATCAAGTAGGTCAGAGTACACTCCTAAGAGGCTCGATTGCAAAGGAAGTTTTCCAAATAGAATGGGAGGCACACTTTCCAGATTGATGATTAAAGAGAATGTGTGGGCTAGAATCAGCTTGGAAGATTTGAATAACTTAAACCTTCCAGTACCGTCAAAGGTGCTATCGTTTCCACTTGGCTATATTTAGTTTTCTTTGCTTTTTGGAAAAAGAGATGAGGCAGCTCCTGTCCGTGTCTCCCTCGGCTTTCCCCAGACACAGTGAATGATGTTGGCAGGAGCCCAGCTCCACCACTCACAGAGTGAAAACCTATTCTTCTTTCTCTTGCCACGTTTAATAAACTTTATCTAGAACAATTTCTTGTGCAGTGGCAAAACACAGCACTTACATAACATACTATTTCAGGAGCACTGTTCTCTTGGGCTTGGAAGCACAGCCCAGTTTCCTTAGTGCTATGATTTAGAGAATGTTCCACCCCAGAGAATAATGTCCTGGTGCCAACATTATAAAGGTAGCAAAAGCCTCCGTTAAGATTGGTAGAAAGAAGTCAGGCATTTCTCGCTGGCCTCAAGGAACCCTCACACACAGCCCACCCCCCCCCCAGCAATAACCAGAGGAAGTCTGTTTTTTTATTATTGCTGGAGGCAGTTAGAGACAAAACACATGTTCTTCAAGGCATACCCTTTGCCACTCCATCCATCCAGAGCTGGGAGTGTGAAAAACAGGCCCCTTGGGCTCATCTGAGTTTGTAGCCAGTCAAGCGATGGAGTCTTATGTGTCTGGACAATTAATTTCCAGGGGAGCCATGGAGGAAGTAGGGTCCAGGCTTGGGCCCAAAGAAACAGCATAAGTGGGTCGTTCAAAAAAGCAGAATTCAAGGGCCAAGATCAAGCCAAGGTCCTCCTAACTCTGGAAGCTTCTCAAAGTTGAATATGCATCATGTGGGCATCTTATTCAAAAACAGATCTTAATTCAGTAAGTTGGGGGTGGGGTGGAGGTGGGGAGGTCTGAGAACCTGCGTCTCTTATGAGCTCACAGGTGATGGCCTGCAGACCACACCCTGAGCGGCAGGCACCTGGACCGGAAGCGCCATGCCTTCCACATGACCCGAGGCTTCTACAGAGCTGATCCTGTGGGGATCCTCCTGGTTGTTGGAGCAATGCCCTCCACCCCAGCTACACATTAAAGTCAGCCAGGAGCCTGTAAAATAATGTCTGGGCCCCGAGCTCCAAAACTCTGATTTCATTGGTCTGTGGTGGGATTCAACAGGGATGGTTTTTAAATGTCCCTGAGTGATTATGACATACAACCAGGATTAAGAACTCTTCAGTCAGAGGGTTAGAGGAGGTCACGGCACCCAATCATCTGTGAAGGTGACGAGCGTGGCCTGATGCACCTTTGTTTGGGGGCCGACAAGTCAGGGGGCCTCCCTCGTGCCCTAGCTTGCCTTACACAGTATCCCGTGCTCATTTCAGGAGCTGCTCACTGGGGACTGGCTATCCCCTGCACGTAAAGCGACGGACCCTGAGAATCATCCCCTCCAATAACTTCCACAGGGAGGAGGAATCCCTGGCAAAAGACAGACATTGGTCAGGGGAGCAGTGGTGGAGATATTCCATTCCATGAGCATTTGCAGAGCCTGTGTTCTGAGCATGGGGATGGAGGCATCGCCACCCATTTCCCCGTCAGGCCGGTTGCCAATGCAGCACTAGCACCTGGCTCTGAACAGGTGCGGCAGAGTCTACACCATGGCCCGGGCTCAGCCGACAGAAGTGCCCTTTGTTCTCTTGAATCCTGAGCAGTGGGAAATGAGAGTGACAGAGAAAGTGGGCAGTGCAGCTGAACAGAACCTTGTTGTTATACTCAAAGCCACAAGATAGCATCCCCACCTTGAGCCCAGATGGTGAACGGAGGGGAGCCGGACCACTCCCCAGCCTCCAAATGCCAGCCTCACTGGCCTGTCCTCAACACCTAAAAGCTAACATCAGTGACTTGAGAAAACAGGCATTTGGCACAGAGGTCGTTTAAGTTGCAAATAGGAACAGGGTGGGAGAGAGCTGAATGCCTAGGGTAAAAACTGGTTTCAAAGGCTTCTTTCTCTTAAATAGAAAAATCATGTAAGATTGGTACAGAAAAAGCTGGAAAGAAAATGTGAAGTGCTATAAGGAAAAGATTTAGATAGTTGACAGTTCTGTTCAAGGGTGGCCTATGGCCTGGGAGAGAAGTTTATTGTTGCACAAGGGGGTAGTACATGGACTGATGGCCTTGGGTTTCACGGCTCTGTTATCTGTCATCTTGGGATTGTCCCTGGTCAACTCAAAACAGCCACAGTTAAAACCCCTTGGTCCTTGATCTAAAACATCCTTGTCATGGCTTTGCATTTTTACAACAGCAAAAGCACCGTTTGGAAAAATTGACACATGTTCTCTAGTAAGGCTTTATGGAATATTAAATTTCTAGCACATTCTTGTTTTATCCAAGAAGCAGGAGACTTTGTCCTTGATTGAGTCTTCACCCTTCGTCTTGGCTGCTCTTCTGGCGGATGCTGAGGTCCTGTTCCTCCCTTAAATCCTGTTGGAGAAGTGGGTGGGGCCCTTGGGCAAAGTCAAGCAGATCTGACTCAGGTCCTGACGCCCTGCATGTTTGTTTCTCCTCCTGCCAGTCAAGAAAGAGGAGGTACTGATCAGAGCGGGAGAGTACATGGGCCAGCTGCTGGAGCAAGCGTACCTGCACTTCTTTGTCACGGCGCGTGTCAACGAGACCAAGGATGTTCTGGCCAAGCAGAAGTCCACCATGCTGACCATCCCCCAGCTCATCATCAAGGTTAGTCTTACCATCTCAGACAAGGGAGAAAGGCAAGGTTGTTAATTAGGCACCCAGCCATACTTTGTGTGTGTGTGTGTGTGTGTGTGTGTGTGTGTGTGTGTGTCCTGCTCAACAAAAAAGGGGCGGGGGAGCTAAGATCCTCCTGTTCTTTGAAAGAAGTAAACTGCCCTATATATAGACACACACATATAACACTTTTCTCTCCTCTCCAGATTTAAATATATAGATGTGGCTGCAGATATAAATATAACCTGTGGGTATAAACATACTTGTGGAGGAAGATAAAGATGTGTAATGGATACAGATAGAATTCAGTGTCTCCAGAGTAAAGTGGGTCAGGCATGGCATGAAATGGAAACCACTGGAATCATCTCCTGCCTGCATTTGGGACTGTACTGTGGGTCATTGAGACATAACTGTATACAGTAGGATGCACTCCCTGAGATGTCAGCTTGGTGACAGTGAGTTTGTATATATGTAGACATCTTGCAACCACAAGCCAGATGAAGACATAGAGGATTCCCAACACTCCAGAAAGGTCCCTCATGCTTTTTCCAGTCAGTAATCCCTTCCCCCATCACCAAAAACCGCCTTTCTGATTTCTATCACCATAGGGCTATTTTGCCCATTTGGCTAGTAGTTTTTATGTTCTCTTTCCATTTACCACCAGAATTCTCTGCCCAAATGGTTCAAAGAAACTTGGCAGAGGAAGGCTGAGGATGGATGGAAATGGCAGACAAATATGGCAACCTGTTCGCTGCCTCTTTTCAGGAACACTGACAGCATCTGTAGCCACATCCTGAGACACCTTCCTGTCCTATCAGCAGACACCCAGGCCTCCGTCCAGGTCCTTAGGGTCTGACAACTTACGTCAGCCTTACCCAGGGATTAGAGGCCTTCCCAAGTTGCTGGAGAACTTTTTTTCCAGAAGTGATTAGAAGTATCAGTCCAGATCTTAAGCTTCATTCTTCTAAAGTGATGATCAAAGTTTACCAAGGTGCGCATATTTTAAATGCCCCTAGAGGTGACAGGGGTGGGGGACTGTAAGCCTTGGGTCTTCTGAATCATTTGCTGTGAATCATTTGTAAAGCTAATGACTGTCCTGTCGCATTCAGCAGGGCAGCTGTCAATGGGTCTAGGGCTGTGCACATGGCACTTGAGGACTGCCACGTGATGAGTCACCCGAGGCTGAGGTTCACCCAAACAGACAGGTCGTGTCTGCCGAGACAGAGAGCCCAGGTCCTTCATTTTGAGAAAGGCTGAAGTCATCACGAGGCCTTCCCCCTCAGGCCCCGCCCACGGCCCATCACAGCACCATCCACACAAGAGGCCTGAGAAGATAATCGAAAAATGAGGTCGTGCGGGGTCTGTAGGCAGAACAGGAAAGAGCTGCAAATGGGGGGTGGCATAGGGCTCCTCCAGTAGGGCCATCAGGGCTGCGAGAATGTGCGTTCGGCAGCCTAAGTGCTGTAGCAGAACCAGAGCCCCTCCACAATGGCAGGTGCTCCCTGGGAGACCGCTCCCTCCAGGGGTGGGGGTGAACTGATGCCCTGTCCCTGTGAAGGGCTCAGGAGAGAGCCCCCTGCAAGCTGCAGGTGCTCCAGCCACGGCATAAGATAGAATTTAATTGCACCACTGATAATAAACCAGATGTATAAAGGAAACGGATACCTTTCACCTTTTAGACATTATTAATGTGAAGGATTATTTGTTGGTTGTCTTCTGGGTTTACTTAAAGAGCAGTGAAATTCCCACGGGGCAGAATATAAATGCCCTCTGCCGTAAGTTGAGTGGCCTGGTCAGGGCAAGTGTCCTTTAAAAGAGTTACAGGTTTTTTGTTTTTGTTTTTGTTTTTGTTTTTGTTTTTGTTTTATTTCCATGAAGGTATGGGGGATGCTGTTCCTGGCAGAAACTTATTTAGAGGTAGGGCCATTTGACCAGGACTGCAGCCTAAGTGAGATGGAAATCCTGGCTTCTGCTCAGTGCTGTTTGTTCAGGAACGGAGACAGGAGCATCCCCACCTCAGCGGCCCCTAAATCACTAATGTCGGATGAACTAAATCCAAGCAAGGGAAGAGGTGCTCCTGGATAAAGCACCTCACACCCTAAAAACCACCCAGATGTCACTGAGCTGTGAGGGACCCTGGTTCCAGAAACTCTGGCTCGGGGCTGGGGACCTGGGATGCTGCTTGGCCTACTGGAGACATGATCATACTGACAGTGACTGAGAGAGAGAAAGAGGACACAGAAAAAAGATGGAAGGGAGGAACAGGGGAGAGGAAAAGGAGGAGAAGGAGGAGGAGAAGGAGAAGGAGAAGGAGAAGGAGAAGGAGAAGGAGAAGGAGAAGGAGAAGGAGAAGGAGAAGGAGAGGAGAGGAAGGAAATGGAGGGGAGGAGTGGGGAGGGATGGAGGGAGGAGAGAAGAGAGTGGAGGAGAGGAGGGAAGAAGAGGGAGCGAGAGGAGGGAAGAGGAGGGAGGGAGAGAAGGGAAGGGAAGTGGGAAGGGAAGGAAAAGAGAGGGGAAGGGTAGAGAAGGGGGGAAGGAAGGGGAGAGGAGAGAAGAGGAGGGAGGAGAGAGGAGCAGGGGAGGGAGGAGAGGAGAGGAGGAAGAAGTAGAAGGGGAGAGGGAAGGGAGGAACAGAGGGGAGAGGAGGGAAGGGAAGGGAAGGGAAGGGAAGGGAAGGGAAGGGAAGGGAAGAGAAGGGAAGGGAAGGGAAGGGAAGGGGAAAGCTAGAGGAGTAGAGAAAGAGAAGTTTATGATGAACCTTGGTTCAGGAGACCTCAGGGAGAAGGGTTGAATAACTTGTCTAAAGCAGGAGTTGGCAAGGGGGTAAAGGCCATGAAAGCACAAAAGCACAATGGCTCAGGGGTCCACAGTTACCTGGGATGCATGTCCCCAAATTCTAGGAAGATGCTAGAACCCTTTGTCAATCTCTTTGAGCCTTGGTCAAGCCCACAGCAGACAGACCCTCTCAAGGTCACTGTAAGGAATGTGCTGGGCACAGGGTGACCCTGTGTGAGAGATAAAGGGTTAGGAGGACGTGACCATCCCACCCTTCACTGGGGGGCAGGAGAGGGATGAGACCAGCACGTGGTGATGACAATGACAGCAGCTAGGAGCCACTGAGCTCTAGATTATTGTACTTCTCTTGTATTACCTTGGCTAGTCCTTATGACCATCCTAGAGGTGGGTATTGTTGCAGTCCCCATTTTACAGATGAGAAAACAGAGGCCCTGAGTGCGTGGTAATATCACAATCAAAAACATGGGCTCTGGGAACAAACGCTCTGAGATCAAAGCCTGCTTTCTCATGCGTGTGAGCCTGGACACATCACTGAACCTCTCGTAGCTTCTGTTTTCTCGTCTACAAAATCGCCATACTCATTTCATAGGTTGTTGTGAGTATATGATGAGCTGGTGGGTACCTAATGCCCAATACACACTAAACACTGAGCGTCGGGTGGCCATTGTTAGTATGGTCGCTGTTCTGTCCATGAGGGACTTGCTTGTGATCACGTGCTGGTCAGGGCAAGAGTGGAGGCTTTCTGACTGGAAGTCGGTGCAGATAACCCCTAAGCTACATTGCTCTCACATGGGAACTTCCATGGAAAGTGCCAGCCTTAACAGAGGGTGTGTGCTGTTGATGGGAGGAGAGATCACATGAGGTTGAGGCACCAAACTCAAGGCGTCAGAACAGTAGACGATCCTCCATGAATGGATGACATCTCGAGTTGCAGACATGGGTGCAGAGACCAGGAGAAAGCGGGAGCAAAGGCAAGGAGAGAGGTAGACAGCCTGCAGAAAGAGCTAGAAAGCCTTCCTTGGCTGGAGTTGAGGCAGGAAACCAGAGACTAGTTCAAGGCACTGCCCTCTTCTGGGAGTCCCCACCTTAGCCTTGGGACTGGAGTGGCCTGGCAGCCAGTGTGCCCCGTCCTTACCTCTCTCTCCTTTTTAAAGCAAAGAAAGATCAACCAGGAGCAATATTGGACCCACCTGTCTGAACCCATGTCACTGTCAACCAAAGCAGTTAGGTCAGGGGACATGTACTTGCACCCTAATGGACCCTGTCTGGGGCTGCATTTGTTCCCGTGAAAATAAAGATTGGGACTGGGTTAAATTGTGCTCCCAGTTAACTATTCCCAGCACCCACCATGCGTGAGTCATAGTGTATGATCTTCATGTGGAAAATGGCAGGGAGAGATACTCATTAAACTTTAATAAGCACACATCTCTTTATCTGTGCTATCAAAATATTTTGATGAGAAAAGTACGTTTTATTAAAATCAGACATTGAGTTTTTCTCATGTGTTGATCGTTGTAAGATGCCGTAAGTCAAGAAAAGACTTCACCATTTTGATTTTTAGTGAACAGCTACTTTTTGGAGAGGATGGGGATGTGGAGGGAATCTGGCTGGTCTCCAGGCTAGAGACTGGTTTGCTTGCAGTCCGTGGTGTGTAACATAGAAGCAGCGTTCTGGGTTTCTCTCAGTCCCAGTTGGCAGTTAAGGCTTCAGGTTTCAGGTTCTCTGGCCAACTAGAGTGAGAACATCAGGAGGGGACACTGGCAGTCCCTTCTGTAGAGAGCCGGACCTCTGTGTTCATAATCCTATGTGAGCTGCTTTGGGCAAACTACTCAACCTCCTCCTATGTAAAGTGGATCCAGTAAGAGTACTGGCCTGGTTGGGTGTCTGGGAGGGATCATTGAAATAATCGTCATAAAGAACCTAGCAAGAACCTATGGTAATCATAGTATGTACTCACCCACTCATACCTGGCCACCATCTTTCTCTCCTCCTCCTCCTCTCCCTCCTCTTTCTTTCTCTCCGTCTGTCTCACACACATCCTCTCTCTGAACTTCTGCATCCCCTTTTGCAGAATGAATAACACACTAATAATTATTACTCTTAATATTCAATACAACCATATGCAAAACTCAAAGTTGTGAGCATTAACATCAGGGATGCTCGTGAGAATGCTTAGCCCACGCCAGGACCTGGTAGTTGCTGATAAATGTCCCCTTCCTCCCTCCCTGCCTGGCCCCATCTGTGCCTGCAAATCCGGAGAATTATTTAGGGTAGCACATGGCCCTCTGGTCTATAGCAAACGTAACCTCACCTGATGGAATCGACTCTGACGACTGGGTATGCAGTGTGTGCACTGTTCACTGTGGAACCTTCATGGGAGGGAGGCCACTCTATAAGTACCTGGTGTGAGACTGAGAGAGAAGAGGCATTCACGTGTTCCTCAGATGACCGCCATTCAGGATCTGGGAGATAAACTCTTCCCAGTGCCATTCTAAAACAGCTCTGTAGTATTGGCATGTGGAACATGTCCTGCAGCCTTTACAGAGAACCACGAGACAGCAACAGATCTAATTTTCTCATATGAACCAGGGACAATTTTGCTAGAAGAAAACATAACCACCTCTATGTGTGTGCTTAAAAAAAATTACAACCATGATCCCGATGTTTATAGAAGCATGATTTACAATAGTCAAAATATGGAAGCAGCCCGAGTATCCATCAACTGATGAATGGATAAAGAAGATGTGTGTGTGTGTGTGTGTGTGTGTGTGTGTGTGTGTGTGTGTGTGTCATGGAATATTATTCAGCCGTAAGAAGAAGGAAGTCTTGCCATTGGCAACGACATGGATGGAGCTAGAGAATACAAGGGAAATAAATCAGAGAAAAACAAATAACATGATTTCACTCATATTTAGGAAACAAATTTAGGAAACAAAACAAACAAGCAAAGAAAAAAATAAGAGAGAGAAGGAGAGACAAACCTAGAAACAGGGTCTTAGCTCTAGAGAACAAACTGCTGGTTATCAGAGGGGACGTGGGGGGATGGGTGAAACGGGATGGGGATTAAGGAGGGCACTTGTCGTGATGAGCACTGGGTGATGCACCGAAGTGTCGAATCACTATATTGTACACCTGAAACTAATACCATGCTGTAGGTTAACTAACTGGAATTAGAATAAAAACTTAAAATTAAAAAATTTTAATTACAACCATGAACACACAGGTGTCCCCAAATTAAAAAAAAAAAAAGGCATTTAAACATTTAAAATGGGAAGAATTGACAGTTTCCCAGCTTTTTTTATATAGTATTTTGACATGCGTCACTGCCTCCTCTCACCCCGAGTTGGGCGCAGTCCCCACTAGGCGTCGGCCAAGATGATACCATACATGTGCCCCTTGCTTCTTTGTTCTGTTGGCTGAAAGCGTTTTCTTCTCTTTGATTCCTTCCTTTTAGCCACTCACTCATTTATACATTCATGTATTCAATTCATTCAACAGATATTTGGTGCCTACTCCGCAAATATGTTGTAGCAAATGCTTTAAAAAAAAAATACCAGAGAAAAACTCAACACTGAGAACATTTTTATTGACTTTTTCTCTGAAATGGGGGGAGACCGCTGATTTCCCTTCTAGCAGTGGCTGCCCTCGGTCAGCTCCAGAAGTGCTGTCTCTCTATTCTAGCATGGGTTGGCTACAGTGCATGCAGGGCCTACGAAGGGAGGTGATTCATAGAAATCAACAGGCAGAATGTCCTCCGGACTTGCAGCCTTGAAGACCACACAGGTCACACGGGAAATGTTCCTGCTATCCCCCACCCCCACCGCGGGAGGGTACCGGGACCTTCCTCTGGGCAGGCCCCACTCCAGGCCAACACCTGCACTGGTGCAGATGGCACCCAGCCTGGGGATGGGGGAGACAGGGAAGGGACCAGATCCAGCCCACTCACCACCTGCCACACCATGTAGGGAGCAGCATCCACCCTGGAAAAAGGGGTGCCCTTGCCTAACTTGCACAGATTAACCCCAGCGCTGGCTCCATATCCACATCTCCTCTGACTTGAAACACTAGCAGTTCTTTACTGGAGCTCATCGGTCTTACTGAGGTTAAGCGTAGAATCCTCTTCATTCCCCCTCTGCTCGAGCCCCCAAAGCCCCTATTCTAACCATAGTAGAGCAAAGCAGAGGGTTGCCGTGAGGAGTGCCTGAGCCTTGCTCCTCCAACATCCTAATTCATATGCCTCTATCCTGGAGGGGAGGAGACACTAGGAGACCACCTGAGGAATGAGTGTCCCCGTGACAGCAACTGGGTAAACTATTTTGTTCTGTGACAGCCTAAACATCTGGAACTTTCCAGCCAGGCAAAAAATGAAAACGAAGACTCTGTGTTCTAACCGTCTCTGAACCCTGACCCATAGAGCCCTCCCATGTCTTCAACCGAGCACATTTGTCCCTTCCAGCCTCCCTTGGGTTCTCCATGACTCTGTCGCATGTCTGGACCACCAGGACCATGGGTCACCAGGGAGGCTGAGACAGGGCCATGGGGACCTGGGCTTCTCCACTTCTTTTTCAAGTGTGGGTGGAGGCTGGCAGCTTCTCTCCTTATGGCTCTTTACTCCAGTACCTGAGAAACCATATCCATGTCATCTGCAGAAGAGAACTTAATGAGTGAGGAGTTCTCATGGTCATGCTGGCAACATAAGATTCTCCCTTTAAACATCAGTTGCCTTTAGATTCAATAAATGCTACGTTTCAGAAGCTCTGCCAGATGATTTCACATATCCTCCCAATAACCACATGGGGAACCAAGGCCCAGAGATTTTAACGGACTTGGTCCGAGGAAACACAGTGGCAGCCCCTGGTCTTTACATCCTGAGTCCAGCACTCCCTCACCTCCCCCCGACTATGGTCACTTTCTGTGTCCCACCTACTGCAATTGTCCCCTTTGGCACGTCTTCTCAATCTGTGGAGAAAAACAAAGACATCAGTCTATGGGATCCCATCCTGAGGGGCTCTGAGCAGGGGTAGCCTGTGTATCCCCAAAGGGTCCCTGGTGGATCATTACCAGCCAAGGCTTTACATGTTCGGGGAGCTGAGTCTCTGCCCGTTCATGGCGGTTCGTCACAGAGGAGCAGACAGTGGATATGCTCCATCAGCCAGGACAGCACGTCCTAGACGATGTCTCTGAGTGAGCCCTGCCACTATAAAGTGTGCGTTTGCATCTCCCTGCTCAGCACAGCTGCCGAACAATCTGTATTTGAGAATGAAAATGAGAAACCACCGCTAACTGGGGTGCCTAAAACATCATTTTATCTATGTATTTCCCGTTTGCTATTTTTAATCCTAAAAAAATAAACCACATACACAAAGTAAAACATCAAGAATAATGAATCTTATCTGCCTTCATGTAATCCCACTCTGTTTAGGCTACTGGTTATTTTCTTAAATGATATTTCTATCTTTACCTTAAATAGAAAAATCCTATTATTGTCAAGTAATATAAAGGCCCCAAGGCTACCTTGTCACATTTTACTCTGGCATAGGAATCGGATTCTTTCCCCCATGAAGTCAAAAACAAAGTTGGGTTATACATACATTTTCAAATTTAGTTCAGGGTCAAGTTATAATCATTGTGCTTACCTGGAAGTTTAGTGGTAACATAAGGTAATACTGCGAATGATTTCATCAGTGGATTTCAGAAAATAAAGAAGCTATTTCCATCAGAAAAAGGTTACTATTTTTGCCTCTCTGCTGTCAGAGATGACAGTGTATCTAGTGTTGAAATAGGAATGTTTTGTTGGAGTCAGAAAGACCTAGATTCCTCTCTGGGTTCTGCCAGTTTACTAGTTCTCTAACTTGAGTCTTTTGATTGTCTTCTAAGTGTCACATTGACATCAGTTGAACGAAGATAATGGTAATGTTCGCCCCCAAGCGCGTAAGGAGGGCTGTGGGGAGGATGAAACAAGATAATGTAAGTAAAACAGGAGCAGGGTGCCTGCATTACTAAGGAAACGCTAAAAATAATTCCAGGTGTTATTATCGCGGCTACCAATCAGAGTCTGCGTAGGGGGTGTGGTTAAGCAATGACCCTGTCACCACATGGTCTGCGTTCAATCTTACTTCCCCTACTTATTTTCCTTGGGAACTTGAACAAGTTACTTTACTTCCCTGTGCCTCAGTTTCCTCTGGAAAACAAAGACTCATAGTATCTACCTCATACGGTGTGAGGATTAAATAGTCAATCTCAGTAAATCACTTAACAGCATTGTCCGGTAGAATGGCCTCTGACGATGGCAACACTCAACATCTGCACTGTCCAACGTGATAGCCGTCAGCCGCCGGTCGTTATTGCATACCTGCGATGTAGCTACTGCAATTAAGGACTGCATTTTTAATTTAATTTAATTAATTTGAATTTAAGTAGCCACATGTGGCCAATGGCTACCACGCGGGACAGTGCAGACGAGAGCATTGCCTGACTACGGTAAAACCATTAGTATTACCTAGTAAATGCTGCACTAGTGAGTTAGCCAGAAGCAGTGGTGGTGCTGGTACGTGAGCACGGTTCACAAATAAGAAACTACTTCTTCCCAGCAAGGCCAGAGAGGAGAAACAAATTTATTTTCCAGTAATACATGTAATACGTTATTGATGGCACTTAAAGTAAGGGCTGTGAGGTGAACTAGTAAGTCGTGTGAACTATATTGCCACCGAAATTCATTCTTTCTCCAACTTTTTTCCTTCATTTCAGTTTCAGTTTTGAACACGGGTATGCATATTACAAAGCGTACACCCCACGAAGAGATCTTATGATTTCCCGAAAAGTAATTGCTTCCAAAAGTTTACCTCTGTGTGTGTGTGTATCAGTAACTTTATCGTTCACCAAAGAATCAAAACAGTTGCTCGTTATCATGAAGTCATACAAAAGACAAGAACTCAGTATGGCAGTATTGGTGAATGTTTAACGTGGAAAGCATCATAGTTGATGTCAATATTTAAAAACGCGTCTTTTAAATGGAATATTGAAAACAATCAGGACCATCAAACACAGAAGAGACTTTGGTGTCATGAAAAATGACATACACTTTATCCTTTCCTCTGGCCTGAGTAATGGTTACTCTTCTCGGAAGTGAGTACACATAAAAGTTCCTTCCTGACCAAACCTTCTCTGGATTGCTCAAGGCTCCCTTTATTTAACTTTTTATAAAAGCAAGCAAATAAGAAATATAATGACAATGCTATGGAATTACTTTTACAGCATTAAAGAAAAGGGAACAGTGCAGATTCCTTAAGGAATTCAATTTGGACGTTTTCATCCACAATGGTCTTCTCAGCATTTGGCAGATATCATAGCCTGGCACCTCACTTAAATTAACACATCCTGTGAAAATACTATGTTCATTTTCCTCAAAGGAAGGGAGGAAAATATCTCCACTTAGTTTCCCTACACAGAAAACAGTGATATTAAATGTTAGGCAGGCTTTTATATTTGGCTTGGGTTGAGTCTCTAGGGTTCATTAGCATCTCAGTAGTCAGGCAAAGGAGGTTTACATTCTGGGTGCAGGAGATGAATGTCTGCAAAGGAACGCTGTGTCTTTGTTAATTGCAAAAGAAACACTCTGCAACCTGAGAAGAGACCTCTCCTTTCATTCCCCACCTCTCCCAGGCCTGGATCAGGGGATCAATGGCCTCCTGCCCACTCAGGACGGGGGAAGCCTGGAGAGTATTTACACGCCCATGGAAGCAGCTGGCTACAAAGATAACATCTGAAGGGAAACTGGTTAGGCATGATGCATGAAGTTAATGTGAGAAGTCTTAATCTTCAAATCATGGCCAGATCTAAAGACTGTCCTTGAGGGCCCAAGCACAGGGCCAGTCTTTCAAACACTAAATTTCCCCAACACTGTTAAAAGTGACCTGGAAGGGTACACGTTGCTTTCCACAGTGCAGGAATCTTCCTGTAGAGCTAGCCTCGCCATATGGAAATGATTCTTCACCTGGAGCCCTTGAGCCCGGGGAGGTCCATGGGTAGATCTTCTGGGTCTGTAATGAATCCCCTAAAACCACATGTGAGATGTATCTTGTATTTGTCACTGTGTGTCTGTTGAGGAAGGGCCAATAGCTATTACCAGATTTTTTGTTAAGGGGCTTCTGTCCATACCTGCAATAGCATGCCATGAAGACAGCAGATGGCTCCAAAATACTCACCTCCCCCCAAAATTAAAATGATCAGACTTTTACCAATAGCATTTCTGAAGCAGCCTCACTTTCTCTAATTCAGAAAGTTTCTGTAAACATTATTTTTATCTAATATTTTTAAAAATCCAAAAGTGTTCGGAAATTTTTTTCTAACTTAGGAAAAATATGTTGGCCACCCTTGAGAATTAAACCAAGAGTACTTAGAGTATTCTAGTAATGCACTTCTGTAGTTCAACATATATACTGATCGAGTCAGGACATCTGGGAAGAAAGTGAAGATTTCAGCCTGTCTTCTGAATGTTTTGTCTGCATCAGAGATTTTCACCTGGGGAGAAGTTTTCTAAGTTGACTCTCAGAAATCAATAGGGGTGCTTAAAATAAACTTATGACAAGCTCTGACTGATATTCTGAGCTAATTGCTTGGGAGTGGGCCTAGACCTCCATGATTTTAAGGTTCCCCAGGTGACTCTGTATGCATGGCAGGCCGAAGACCACTGGCGAAGTGCTAGACACACTGTTTGGCATATGATCCGTGCTCTCTTGATGACACCTGCTGTGGTCTGCACCTTGATCATTGTCTGTTCCACCCCTGACCCCCCGACCCCAGCACTCCCCCCATCCCACCTACAGATGTTGATTTGAATGTAAGAAACATGGAGAATTGGCTGCAATTTTCATTTTTCTCATAGATTTTTAAAATTCCATAGACATAAATTTAGACACAAACTGTGTCTTAAGAGTAAAGTCCATGAAGATTTGTTCTTTACTGCAGAGTTAGTAAGTGAGAGTCTTTTTCCCTGGAAATTGTCCTTCTTCCTTCCCTCTGTTCATAAAAAAGGCTCAATTCCATATAATTTTTTCTTTAGTATATGCCACTTAAAGAAATAGTGTATAATAATGGCCGAGTTGTTACATTGGAAACTCAGTCAATAAATTCCATTGTTAAGCAGTTAATCTAATTTCACAAATATTTGCTCGGCACTGGTAGATACTGGAGTTGAAAGTACACTAAAATTTAAGATGAAATCTTTCTTTCTTTTTTTTTAAAGATTTTATTTATTTATTCGACAGAGATAGAGACAGCCAGCGAGAGAGGGAACACAAGCAGGGGGAGTGGGAGAGGAAGAAGCAGGCTCATAGCGGAGGAGCCTGATGTGGGGCTCAATCCCATGACACCGGGATCACGCCCTGAGCCGAAGGCAGACGCTTAACCGCTGTGCCACCCAGGCGCCTGTAAGATGAAATCTTAAAAAAAAAAAAAAAAAAAGACAAATGAAACTAACTACGTTGAGCATCGCTATTCCGAAACCAGTGTGAGCTGTAAAGTACAGAGCTTTTGCGTTGTGTCCTACGTGTGTTTGTTGCTTTATATGCGTTATCCCATTCTATGCTTTTCTTATGAGGTAAGAACTATATGATTATCTTGTTCCCAAGTTACGTAGAGCTTATTCAGATCCATCCATTCGGCGCACGTATCTCCTAAACAAACGAATGAACAAACAAACCCCAGAGCCATGTGGCCATTTTCCAGCTCATTGTGTTGGTGTTGGGAAAGAATACCATTCCTGGAACCCAATAAACATAGCCTAAGAGCAAATACTAAGAGCATTTCATATCGATGACCCCATAGGAATGTCAGCCCAGTCTTAGAGACAGGAAAACTGAGTCTCAAAAAGGTTGAGTAAGTCACCCAAGGCCCCACAACTAAGTCACCCAAGGCCCCACAACTAGTAAGTGCTGAACGGACATTGAACTCTGGCTGCCTCATGAGGTGCTTTGCCAAATACTGGATACTTCTGAGACTTGTCACACACAACTTGCCAACAAAGGGCCTTAGACTCTCCTGGACTCAGATGTTGTAACAGCAGACAAAAAGTCTTTTTTTTTTTTTTTTTTTTTTTGGCCTATTTTAGTATCCAGATTCTTTTTCTTCAAGTTCCACAGTAATGACTCCCTCTTTGGCCATATTTCTTTCTAGTGTGCCTAAAAGGAAGAAGGCTTAGGCCCCCTGGAGCGTTTTCTTCCTCTTGAACTCGGGAATCCCCCGTGCACTGGCAGGAAACTTGAGTCCTGTCCAGAAGCAGAGTTTGCCTGGCCACCCTCACCATGGAAATGTGTTGCTACACCAGATACACTTCCACCTCCTGCTGAGAAAGAGCAGCTGGTGGTCACGGCTATTAACCTGAGCTCTAATTAGGTGGTTTTTATAATGAGGAAAAGAGTGTGATCCTAATTAGTAATTTTCCATCTTTGTCTCAATAGGTATCCCCCAGTTAAAGCAATCAGCTATCCTCATCACACTAGTTCCATTGCCAAAAAAATAACCATTCTGTAAAACCAGCAAAAGTGAAGATGGCTAAGGACACGGGAGAGCAAAAAGGTTCTATGTGCTGCTAATAAGCTGCATTCTCCCCCAACTCCTGTCTTAGGTCCGGGGTGCCAAGATGGTTGGTTCTGACATGGTGGTAACAGTTGAGTTCACCAATCCTCTAAAAGAGACTCTGCGGAATGTGTGGATACACCTGGATGGTCCCGGAGTGATGAAGCCAAAGAGGAAGATGTTCCGGTAAGGTGTGGGGTGGGAACTGAGAAGGTGACAAGTGACATGGGACTGTGGGAAGGCTTAGTGTTCTCTGTCTTTTCCAAACTCACATCTAGCACCCACTGAGCATGTCTGAGAAGCTGCCACCTTCTTCTTGGCCATGTCTAGGAGTCACAGGCTACAAGTAGGGTCAGTTTGACTGGCATTTCCATCATGTAATCCTTAAAACCACCTTAACGAGATGGGTACTATTATCATCTTTCTTCCCAGCCCACCTTCCAGATTTCCCTGTCACAAGCACTCTAGAACTGTTGCTTTCTGTAGAATCAAGGGGAGCCTAAAGAATTGCAGACTTGATTCTCTATTTAGGGCACAAACGACTACCTCCAGCTCTGTGATAATATGAATGAGACTGCTTCATTCACACCTAACACCATCAGATTGTGCCCTATAGTTTCTCGGCTTCTGTTACTTTTGCTGACAGAGTGTCAGCCAACAAGACAGCCCATTCCACACTCAGGTAGCTCTCATTGTTAGAAAACAATTCTACCTTTCGGTCCTACCCGGTGATCCTAATTCTGTCATTTGGATCCGCACAGAATAAAGCCCATCTTTCTTCCATCTGGTGCCTTCCAAATGTTTGCAAACAACTGTCGCATCTTCTCTATACCTCTCCTGACCCCTAACGTGGCTTTAGCTTGCCACCCTTTCCCCCATACTCCAGTTTGTCAGTGCTCCTCTTTTTTTTTTTTTTTTTTTTTTTAAGATTTTTTAATTTATTTATGTGACAGAGAGACAGCCAGCGAGAGAGGGAACACAGCAGGGGAGTGGGAGAGGAAGAAGCAGGCTCCCAGCGGAGGAGCCCGATGTGGGACTCGATCCTGGAATGCCGGGATCACGCCCTGAGCCGAAGGCAGACGCTTAACGACTGCGCTACCCAGGCTCCCTGTCAGTGCTCCTCTTAAAGTGTGATGCCCAGAATGGATCTCAATCTTTGAGGCTTAATACTTTCATTTCTACCACAAATAAGTCTCTGTCAGCATCAGTCAATCTAGCGTATTTCCTGTGGGGTGAACTTCTGAAGCACAGAAGGGGAGGTGGAGGGCTGCAGAAAGTGCCTGGTGACAAGATATGTTAGGAATCTCCCTAACACCCTTTCTAGAAACTACCTCTTCTGAATCTGTGGGACCAGGCCAAGGGTCTCCTTCACCCCTTCTGGGATGCCCACTAAGTGCTCTCTGCATTTCTTTCAAATTACAATGCTCACAGCTTCTGCAATCCCATTGTCTAAGAGACTCCTGTGGCCCGTGAATGCAATAAACAACCGGGAAAATAATTTGAGTGCTCTTGTAAAAATGCAAGCACAAAACATAACAACCCTTCCTGTGCTAATAGGAAAGTTGCAGGAAAAAAAGAATTAAATTAGAAATCATCCTTAGCGAGAGAGAGAGGTCAGCAGTGATAGCCCTGCTTTCGTCAGAAACGACAGCCTCACTCACCCCTTCTCGCACCTTCCCACTCGAATCAGATGCAAGAATCACTCAGGCAAAGTGAAACACGTTTCTTCTTCAAAACAACCCCCCGCTGCATCCAATTTTTCCTTTTCAAACGGTAACCCTGGAAGCCTCATCTCAGGGTACTGGAACGTCCTGCTACCTACACACCCCGGCTGTGCCAAAAATCCCACCTTGATTACAGGCCAACGCATGAAAAGAGGCAATCTGTGTGTTAGAAGAAAGATTAATCCTCACACGGTGCAATGACCCACCATTTGGGAGGCATGAGGCCCTAGGTGTGTTGAGTGTCCAGGCACTTATTGTTAATATCTGACACTGGGGTAGGGCAAAGTGGAGTGAATCTTGGAAGGGATGGAAAAGTCCAGTCCTTACATGGACACAAGGCAAATGCCCTGCCCACACTCTTCCTTAAGGTCCTATTGGTCGTTAATTCCAACACATTGGTCTATGGCAGATAGGTAACAGACAGAAAGCGAGGTCCTCAATCTCTTGTGGGAATCCAGATCCAAGGGGTGGATCTCCCCAACACAAGAGTAGCTTTATTTCTCTGAGACTGTCAAAAATTGGAAAGAACTTGAGAGGGAAAATATTTACGGTCTAGGGTTTGGGACTTTGGAGAGAGCACTACTTTCTCTGTCTCCTCCTGACTCCAGCACACACATTCACAACGAAGACCTGAGCCAGCCAGCACCCACATCCATATTGTCAGATAATTACAAGCACTTCAGGGTACCCTATGCTGCCAAGATCTGATCTAAGAGTGGCAGACCATGTAACAACTTGGACCCTTAAAAAGAGCAATTGTGTAGAAGCAGAATCGTTCACAAGACTGTATTCTTTTCTAGGATACACATCTTGAATAGTCAAGGGAATCACTACCCCCACCTACCCACCCACAGTCCTGCCAGGGCCCTAGAAGGCAAGGGATGTCAAGCTCAAAGCAGGGGCCTGGAAGGCAGGAGCTAGAGAACAGGGAATTGAACTAGGAACATGGAAAGCAGTGGTGTTTCACTCCTTGCTCAGGGTATGAGCCAACTGTGCTCCGAGATGCTTTACCTTCCTGCCTTCTGCCACCACCGCCCACCTACCTTAGATGCTTGAAAGTACTGCCCCCACAGACTCTCAGCTTTCAAGTTTCTGCACTTGATACTTCCAGAACATCAAATAATTCATCTTCCAGATTCATTTTTCTCTTTAAAAAATGATCAGGTTCAGTAAGTTATTTCAAGAGAAAAGTTCCCTGACTTTGTGATTTTGTTTTAAATTTTGAGTTTCCCAAGTAGGACAGAAGCTGAGGGCTAGACACATTGAGAACAACCCATAGATAGTCGCAGTTTATTGTAATAATAATCCCATTTGCCTGTATGCGTTCAAGATGATAAATGGCCAGCATATCTTGATAGCTCAGCACATTAACTGAGAACCATTTATCACAACATCTATACCCCAGGCAAATAGGATTATTCCAATATTACTCCACTTACCAATGTGGGTGAGTGATTCTTTTCTTTCTGTACATATTTATCTACACATAAATGCATACTTAGACACACATGTGTATCTTCGTGTATGAATATCTTTGTATGATAGTCTTGAGGAGACATCTATACATGTATGAGATACATATTTGAATATCATTATGGGGCCAGGTTTATGAGTAAGAGCCAATTACCAAGTGAAGCTCAGGGATTATAGTTTCTATGGATGTAGTCACCTGCATTACATGGCCCCAGGCCAGATCCACAAGCAAGACGACTATTTTGCAAAGTGTTTCTGATTGATCACTCGGGGAAACCAGAAAAGAAAGAACGAATGGATCAAGGTAAAAATAGCCCAGCTCTTGAGAAATAAATATCTTAAAACATGTATTCATATTTAATTAATCACTGTAAATTAAGGATAGAGAACTGTTTCTCTGCATACAGGCAGGAGGAACTCACTTTCCTAGTTGTTTTGCAGAGAGTTCAGGCAGAGTAAGCAACAACCGTAAGGGTGATTGTGGTAATACTAATAATTATAGCAACAACAACAGTAATGCCAATCACCCACGAGTATACTTGGCGATTGCCATATTTGCCATGCTTCTAAGTGCAGTACAAATAGCAATTCACCTCACTCTGTCCACACTCTATTCATTTTTTAAAGCATTTTATTTATTTATTTATTTGAGAGAGAGAGAGAGCACAAATAGTCAGAGTGACAGGCAGAGGGAGAGGAGAAGCAGGCTCCCCACTGAGCCGAGAGCCTGATGCATGGCCGGATCCCAGGACTCTGGGATCATGACCTGAGGCAAAGGCAGACTCTTAACCAACTGAGCCTCCCAGGCGCCCCCACACTCTAGTCAATATTCTACAGTGTCTGCCTTTTAGAGGTGAGGAAACCCATGGTCAGGTCAATGTTGTTCAAACCTTGAATCATAAAATCAATTTACTGAGTTTGCAAAATACCTATATAGGTGGTGTGTGTGCATTTTACACCCAATTTGGGTTTTATATAATGGGTGAAAATACTTTATAGAACTACATTTATAAAGAACAAAAATAAAGAAAAGAATTAGCAAATACCAAGTTAATTGAGACATTTAGACCAGTAGTGGCAGAGTCAATGCCTGGAACAGTTCCAAAGAGAGGCATTCCCAAGGCCTCAGATGCCTGTCCTAATTCACTGAGCACAGGTATGAGAGTTTGAAAGGGATTTCTTATTTAGTGTCTAGATTTCCAAGATTTGGGGGCATTTCCCCCTTTCTATCCCAGAGGATGTACACCCACCGCCATCTAAAATACATATTGTTTTAGCTCTATTTGAGGAAATTTGGGGGTTCTAACTTTACATAGAGTAGGTCAAGCACAGGTATGTGTCCCCGTATTTCCCCCTGCACTTTGACTGTGTTTAAAGTGGTGTTCTATGGCCCCGGCCCCCAAGGGTAAATAGGGGATCATGTAGCTGAGGCCTTTGAACCACTCCAGACTTTCTTTGGCAGTTCCCCTTCCTTGTAACCCCTCCTATCACCACCCAGTCTGAAGCCACATCATCCCCAGTTCCTTTGGTCCCTCAGTCCCTCCATGGTGCTAGTAGGAAGCACGCTCCACTAGGGAAGTATTCGCAGAGCTCCTCTACAAGGATGTTCCTCACTTCTGAGCGCGAGCACACTCTTCATGTCCCCCAGCACGTTTTTCTTTGTCCATGGTCTGGGCCATCAGGCAAGGACTGTGGAAGATTCCAAAGGACTCCTAGGATCCCATCCTCCTCGCCTGTAGATGAGGTAGCTAGACTAAGTGATTTCTAAGTTCTTTCCAATTCTGACATGCTGGGCTTCAGTAATCCCATGAAAACAGGTCCCTTTTCTGTCTAAGGCACTCATGGTGGTCTCCCTTCATCTCCCCAAGAAGTGCTGGCCCGGGATCCCCTGCAAGGCCGCCCAGTACCTGCTCTCCCTGAGGATCAGAGAGCAGAGACCAGGAATCTTCTATGAACAATACTGCAAGAAGCTCTTAGTACAGAATAAAAGGACATCTGTCTTGTTTATTTAAAAAAAAAAAAAAAAACTAGCATAGTGGCCAGAAAAGTCATCTTCATTGAGGCTATAATATGAAATACATGCTCGAAAGAGCATGGCTTTGGGAATCAGAACAACTTGCATCCAAACCTCATCTCTGTCCATTCAAAGCTGTGTGATCTTGGAAAAACTGCTTCATTTGTTTATCCCTCCATTTTTCTTAACTATACAGTGTGTCATGTAGTACCTACCTCGAGGGACTATCATGCATGTAAAACCTGCATGTAACTTCCTCCTGAGGCTTCCGTAGGGTAATATATGTGAAACACCCCAGAGAAGCCTTAATCTCCCCAACCCTGATTGACCTCAGTCATTCACTGGAGTGAGCTTGGCCATGAACTTAGGAAAACCTCAAAGCATAGGCTGCAGAAGAAGAGGTGGATATCAGAACCATTGAAGGTCGTTCCCATTATCAGGATGGATACAAAGGAGTAGCAGAGAGGTGCATGGGCAAAGAGCCCCAATTTGGTGGTTAAACAGGATTATGAATGATAGAGCATGCAAGTTCTCCATCAGTTGGCAGCAGGTAGGGTTACGTTCCAGATTTTGGGCCTGGGAACAATCCCAAAGGGATTGGCAAGAACTAATTAGGGTATCAGGACCTTAGCAAAGGCAGCTGGGGATTCAGACAGGAGTCTAATTCAGGAGGGAACTAGAGTGGCCCAAAATGAGCCAAGGAAGATCAGTCACATCCATGAGGCTACTGTGGTGGCTGGGGGACAAACTAGACTTCAGTTGACTCATGGCCGGTAGGAGACTCAGCCCTTCCTCACCATGCAGTAGATGCCAGTTGATGCATCCAAGTGGAAGGAACCATGACCCATTGGGTCTGTCAGTGGCACATCCCCATCCAGGGACCTCATCTGGGTTGGAATAGGTCAAATCAGCCCTTCTGTGTTCTACTATCATCAACTGAGAGAAAGAGAGCATGTGACTCAGGCACGTGTTCTCACTGCTTCCTGATCAAGGTAGGGAACTGGATATGCCTCTCTGGAGAGTACAACCTTTCCTCTCTTTTCCGTCCTTTCAGGGAAATCCGGCCCAACTCCACCGTGCAATGGGAAGAAGTGTGTCGACCCTGGGTGTCTGGCCATCGGAAGCTGATAGCCAGCTTGACCAGTGACTCCCTGAGACACGTGTACGGCGAGCTGGATTTGCAGATTCAGAGACGACCTTCTGCATAAATGCTCAGCGGGCTGAGATGGACCTGGGTACGGGGCCTCTTGTAGTCTTGGCTAGGGAAATTCTAATGCAAAAAATAGTCAGCTCTTGCTTTAACTTAGATGTGAAGACCCAGCCAGGACTACATGGGGCCCCAGAGTGGAAATGCTATGTGTTTCAAAGACTACTTTTCAGTGTGACTATTCAATGTGGAAGTTAGTTTTTAATCACTCCACCTTTCAAAGGATTCTGAGCATTAGCTTTAATTAAGCTCTAATTAAGTTCTCATAGCTCATAAGAGTAAAAGTCATCATTTATCATCACAAATGGCTGCAGCTCCAAATATCAGAGGACTTCCCTTAACAAGGGGATTTGCTCAATACCTGGCCTCATGTAAAATAAGATTCTGATCTCCCACTCAGCCTTTTGGAGGTAATATACTCCCCCAAAGGGAGAGAAGAACATGATTTGGGCCCTAGAATTCTATTCCCCTTTTTTGGAATCAGGTTCTACTCTCTGTGCAGAATATTTTTCCCAGGTATTGAGAACAGCATCATTTTTCTTCTTGGCAAAGCCAGGGCAAGGTCTTTCATCTTGCACCTGTGGCAAAGCAACTGCCTGCCAAATTTCACAGATTTACCTTGTGAGAAGATGTGGCCCCATATTAACAAATTGCATTTGTGGGAAACTTAATCACCTAAGAGGAGATAACATAGCAGGTGCAATACTCAGATCTATGAAATAATGTAGTTTTATGGTGCATTCTGTAGGAGGTGTCACACTGTGGCCTCATCAGCAGGAACCAATATCCTTTACTTT
The DNA here is from genome assembly GCF_023065955.2 of Ursus arctos. Lineage (NCBI taxonomy): Eukaryota > Metazoa > Chordata > Mammalia > Carnivora > Ursidae > Ursus > Ursus arctos. The sequence goes on along the minus strand of NW_026622997.1, from coordinate 10,689,302 downwards.
AAGTCTTTTGGGGCCACAGGACTAGAAAGTAACAAGACTGACTTGGGACAGGAAAAATGAGGAATTAGTCTCTTTTATTAGTAATTATACTTCATCTGTCTCTCTGGGATCCTCTCTTTCACACAGTAGTGCAAGCCCAGGTACATTTTTAGAGATAGAATAAGCCCTATGAGTTGCAGAATCTGGCAGATTTAGTGGCCAGGCATGTAGAAGGATGGGCAGCCACTAATTCCCTGTTGTCCTTCATATCACTCATGTCGAGACCTCAGCTCAGGACTCAGATACTAAAAGGTAATACAGACTCCATCTTGCAAGTAGCCAATACTAAAGCAGACCCAATGATAGAGGATGCTGACATCATTTGTATTATGCTCCAAGGTTCCAATAGGCAAGGCTACCTGCTATTTATTTGCAAGGCTGATTTATGATCAAAATTATCCATCGATATGCCTAGGGCATGATTCTTAGCAAAAACAAAGTGGAAAAGCCAGAATGAAATTTTTTGATCTCTATAACCACATTTCTAAGCCTCTGAGACTGTTCTGGGCACCAGGGATCCATGAGGGTTAGTGGTCACCTCCGTATGTGCATCATACCTAATTGTATTAAGTAATTAATAATCCCAGCATTTGCTAAGCCTTCCAATACTCAATTTTGAAATGAAATGCATTTTGCTGTATGGTTAAATTGGCTTAATGTAGTATATGCTTATTAACTAGAATGTAATCAAAGCTTCAAATAAAGTTAATGTGATTATGTTTGCATCTGCATAAAAGTGAACAGTTTTAATTTTCAATACAACACTACTAACCACAAGTGGTCAAGAAGCCACCCTTCCTTAGTAGATGACCTACCCTGGCTAGGAAAACAAGCATTTCCCCTTTAAAGGAAATGACTTTAATAGGTATTCATGCATAGTTAGCTTTCCTCACTGCTGTTTTTGCATTGTATTAACCACAGTCATCAAAGGAGGAAGTGTACGTATGCAGTTCAAAATCAGCTTCCAGAAACTGCAGAATCTCTGTAGATACTTTTTCATGAATGATCTCTTAGTGAATCAGTGGACAAACCAGCATGGACAGCTATCATAATGAACACCTTTTGTGGTCTTAGAATAGAGATAGAAAATATATGGCAAGTGTGTATGGAGACCCTACACTCATGGCAATATCACTGAACAATTGCTGCTCAGAGAGGGCCTCAGAATTGTCCTCAACGCAGTACTCCAGGCAGCTATTACCAACTGATTTAGAGTTGGCACTCAAAATAAAACCTATTCATCATGCCTAAGAGCCAGCCCATCCCCTCTGACAGCTGGGATTCTACACTGTATAATAATGCTGCAGCTCTAAAAATCATTTTAGCAGTGGTAACAAGCAATGAATTTCAGATAGCACCAGAGACGCTGAATTCTAGTGTCTGCCTCGGCTAGTCCTCTATGCTTCTGAACAAATTTGCTTCAGTGACCAAAGAGGAGTAAGAATACTTACATTTCCACAAGATTCTTCTGGGGATATGTGAAGCAAAACTGAACAACAGCACATGCAAACCTAGAGATAGATAGATCATAGACAATGAGATAGGGAGATAGATAGATAGATGAGAGGTCGATAGGGAGAAAGAGACAAAGAGAGAGAGAGATTGTATGAATACATTTTTATCCCCAAGTAATTTCACTACATCAATCATGTAAAACAAGTAAATGTAATTACTTCAAGCCTGTTGATAAAGAACCTAAAAAAGTCTAGGAAACCACACATCATGGCAAATCAAGCTACAGATGGGAACAAGCAGTGACATCAACCCCTAGTTTACTAGTTTATTTAAATCTTTTGTCTCTCAAAGTTTTTAAGAATATTGAGTCAAAATCAACTCCAAGGCTTTTCATAGAGCTGCAGTATAACAAGAATTTGTATAAATTTTATACAAGAAATTGTACAAATTTACAATATTATAGAAGGAAATGGAGTTTGTGAAATCAAAAGTCACAAAATTCTAGATGTAAGGTTGTCATTTATGAACATCCTTCCAAAATTACTATAAAGTTAATTGTCAACCAACCCAGCCATCCATTCATTCATCTTTTCTACTGTGCAGCCATCCTCCTGCCAGCTAACCAGCCAGCCAGCCTTCCAACCACCTATCCATTCTTTATTCCAACCATCTATTTAACCATTCATGCACTAATTAATTGTGCAAGCACAAATTCAACTAGTATTTATTGAACATTAGGCATCATCCTAGAGCCTGGGAATTCAACAACGAAAAGTCCCATGGTTCCTACCCAGAAAGAACTCACATCCAGAGGAGGGAACCAGATATATAAATAGATAAGGTACATGGGGACACTATGTTGATAGTGAGATACCCAGAATACCATGGGAATAAAGAGAAAAAAATGCCTGAAAAAGCCTCCCTTATTTAAATTGAATCATGAAAAGAAAAGCAGGAGGTAAGATAGAGATCATTTGGCAAAGAAGAGCTCATGTAACAGCCTAGAGAAGAGAAAGAGCATGACCCTTCTGGGGAACTGCAATTAGCTTGGCATGGGGAGATGGTCAGTATCCAACAAGAAGAGCCGGGGCTCTCCGTATTCACCACAATGACTTATGAGATAATTTGTAAGAAGGTGTCTAAAGAGATTTCAGCACGGAAGTGCAGGTATGGGTCAGAATTAGAGCACTTCCAAGAATGAGAATTTGTTCCTTCTGCCCTGTGTGTGGAGAAAGGCTCATAGAGACTGCTAATTTAAAAAAAAGAAAAGAAAAGAAAAACTGGATCAGAACTAAAAACTACAGTGGGTGGGTCAAGGAGGGACGAGGCCAAGACAGTATGGGGTGGACTGCTTAACTCAGGTCAGTGAGGAAGGTATAAGCTTGGGAACATGACCATGTTGGGGTCTAGGAACGGGAAATGAGATGTACCAGGGCCCAGGTGGATACAAAGTGAGAAAAGCAGCGTGTCAAGGGGAGCTGTCCATTTCAAAGACTAATACAAGTATATGACAGATAAGCTCCTAGGAGCTGAAATTTGGGCAACCAAGTAGTTACCATTGGTAGAGACGGATGAAGACCCAGGATCTTATTCCTAGGACCATTTTTACTTCTATCTTAAAGACAAAACTCTCCAACTCAGTACGCAAGAGAGCCAAATGCTTCTACAGACACGCCTTCCATTTTCAGCACCTCGACCCACTTAGACTCAGTTTTACCTTCCAGTCTCTATAAAAAGAAGACAACAAAAACATCTTTTGAGTGTATCTATCAGAAATCACTCTATAAAAGCAAATACATAAATTCATGAGAAGAAAAAACAAAGACCTCTGTTGCAGCAAGATGAGTAACTAGGAGACTGTGCTCACCTCAAGTGCCAGGAGTTACATTGAGTGCTTTTTAGCTCCAAAGACAATGGCCATTTTCAAAAAGATGCTTGGTCAGCTTGCTGCTGATACAATTAATGAGCCCCCATTAATTTTCACACTAATCATTGTTCTAGGACTTAAGTAATTATCTAAGCAATGTTTCACCAGCCCTGAAACTAATTCAAATAAGGGGTCCTAATGAGTATTACCTATTAGTACAAAGCAAGTACCTATAACACAGAAAATGTTCTTTCTTCTTTTTGGTTTGAGCAAGTTTAGACAGTGTAAGAATAATTACAATCAGAGTTTGTTACCTAAACGTGGTAGATTATAGAATACCATAAAATTATTGTCACTGCTTCCATTGAGAGGTGGGATCCACCTTCCCACCCCTCAACTCTAGGCAGGCTCTATGATTGCTTTGACTGAAAGAATGTGGTAGAAACAATGCTACAAGTTCTAAGGCCCAGGCCTTGGGAGAATGGTGGCTTTCACTTCTTATCTCTTGAAATCCTCTCCATAGAAGGCCTGAGCTTCCATGTAAAAGCTCAACTACTTTGAGACTGTCATTCCGGAGAAGCTACATGTTAATTCTCTGGTCAACCACCCTAGATGAACTCAGCCTTCTAACAGCTTCCACCAAGGCACCAGATACGATAATAAAGCCATCTTGGCTCCCCAGATCAGCCCATCCACCAGCTGAGTACCACCACCACCAAGTGACCTTGGTCACTTAGAGCAGAAGAATCACTCTGCCAAGCCTTGCCCAAATTCCTGACCCACCAAATCATGAGATATGATAAAACAGTTGTTTTAAGTCACTAGATTTGAGGTTATCTGCAATGCAGTGATATAAAACCAGAGCACTGAGCCCAACAATCTCAGAAAGGAGAGCAATTTACTGATTAATGCTCTTCTTGCATTGAGTAAATGCTCTGTTTGACCTTCATCTTTTCTTTCCAAAAAATATAGAACGATGCATAGTTGTTCATTACTCAGCAGCTTCCATGTATTTGAAGAGACCTAACATGTATGCTTCCAAGTTTAATTGTTTCAATACTGCCAGTTCCTTGAACTCCTCCTTTTAAGCTATGGTTTTCTGGAATCTTCATCAGCTTCATTAAGGTTTGGTTAAATGCCATTAGGGATAACTTGAAGATGTGAGAAAGAACACGATAGGATAGGGGGATAACACCGCTCTCTCACAGAGACAGGAAATGGGGCCATTCCATGAGAACCTCGAAGCGATGTCAGATCCTCTACTACCCCCACAAACCCAGCCTCCCCATGAGCTGAAGTACCAGGGAACAGTCTGGTCATGAACCTACATGCCATTGTTTTCTCCCTAAACATTCAAAAATGCCTAGATTTGCACATAGGTCTACACTGATTTAGCTCTAACTAAGTGAAGTAAAATGAAATAAAGTAACTTATTTTTATATCAGTTATACCTAAACCTGAAATTTCTGGCCACTATTACAGGTAAGCCCCATAATGGCCTAAAACCTGAAGTGTTCAGTTAAAGATGAGTCAAAAACTAGCCAGTTGATGGCAGTGACCCTAGAGCAGTCTTGCCCTCTAGAAATGTGTCCTCAGCACTCAGCAGTAGTCATAATGAGTAGCTGTTCTCTGTCCAGCCTACAAGGGCCTTTATGCCACAGTGGGGTCTCACATTTTTGTGCAGTCTTTCAACAAAACATCCCAAACCCACAGAAGGCCTGGATCCAGGTGGTCCCCCAAGATCCCTGACAGAAGGCCCTGGGAGTTAGCTTCTGGTGCACCCTTGTTTCTCTTGCCTGAGCTCATCAGCACTACACAGCCCTCAGGAAATGGGGGAGCATCTGATTTGGCATTCTATATCTTTTCTTCAAAAGAGAGATTCCTAAGCTTAGCAAAGCATTACATTACAAACTATGGCATTTAATATGGATTTAAGATGATCGTTTCCTACCATAATGACATCTTTATTCTCCTACTTTTAATGATATTTATCATTTCCTTTCTCTTTACTGTTTCTGGGGCTAGTTTCTTATGGCTGATGTTACCCATATTTCAAATTTGGACATCTATATCATCTGGGGAGTCTCCAGTGAGAAGTTCACGAACCCTCCCGCCAAGTATTCCCCTACCCATAGCTGACCTGTCCAGGCTGAAGTGTCCATGGCATTGCCCTGGTGCTGCCAAACTTGCTTTTTTGTACATTGCTTTTACTATAGACACAAGGCCAAGCTATGAGCATTAGTCTTTTGTCTTGGCTATAACCATGAATCCAAAAAATATGGTTCTAAAAAAGGAATCTGATCATTAAAAGAGATGCTAGACATCTTCAATAATATCCCAATTATCTTTATTGAGTATACAATGCTAAAAACCCATACAGATCAACAAGGTGTTATTACTGATATAAAATTTAAAATTAGGTATAATAAAATAAAACCTCTCTCTACGATGAAAAATAATAGGCTTTCGTGATATCTTCACTAGTAATGTTAAGCAGAAAGTGACAGCTATTATCTGGGAAATGTAAACTGAAAAATAAAAAGCCGAGATTCACCTAAATAACCTAAATATAACATAAATAAAATAAAATAAATATATAAAATAAAACATAAAATAAAACATAATATAAAAGAGTTCTACTTCCACTATTTCTTTTCTTTAATCCTGGTTATCTCCCTAAAAATCTAATTTAAGCACAGCCATGGTATCTATGTATCCTAACTCATGCTTAATATTTTGTTCTGTTAGTGCTCCATACATGTAAAATAATAAAACATGATGAAGTCCTGGCTGTATATTGTTTTTCAAAAATTAATACATTAGATAATTAGGTATCCAAAAAGTTACCTTCAGTGTTATTATTTTTTCATTAATGTTATTACTAATAAAACATGCTGTTTAAATCCCATGACACACTCGGTCCTGTGCTGAATTGAGAAGCAGTGAAGAGCCCTGCTGAAAATAGTGATTGGTCTGGGGCACCGCTGGTGACAGTGCAGACTTTGAAACACTACTTGGCAGTACCATAAATCCGAATACATGCTGTGACTCAGTGATTCAACTCCTAGGTATATTTCCAACAGAAATGTGTACATATATTTACCAAAAGATAAGAGCATTCAAGAATGCTCAAAGCATTCAAAATAATATTTAAAATTTTTTCAGGAATCCAGGTCAGACTTAACTGGGTACTCTGGCTCGAGATTTCTCACAAGGCAACAATCAAGGTCAGCCAGGGCTGTAGTGTCATCTGAAGGCTGTTTTCAGCTCATTCACAGGTTCTCTGCAGACTGGTGTGCTGTGGGCCTCGGTTCCTTGCTGGCTGTGGGCTGGTGGCCTCTCTCAGTTCTTTATCTTACAGGCCTCTCGATAGGGCAGCTCGCAACTTGACATCTGGCTTGCATCACAATGAGAAAGCAAGAGAGCAAGACAGAAGCCAAAATCTTTTCGTAGCCTATTCTCAGCAGTGACACTCATCATTTTTGTCATACTCTGTTAAAAAATGAGTCACTGAGTCCAGCCTGCAGTCAAGAGACAAGAATTACACAGGACATGAATATCAGAAAGCAGGAATCATTGGGAGCTATCTTAGTTATTCCTCAATGAAATTTGTGTAAGAAGATTATTCTTAGAAATGCCACGATGAAGACACAGGTTCTGACTACATTAAGATTTTTTGGGTTTTATGTTGTCCTCCTCCCTGGGCCTAAGAAGTTAACCGTGCATACTAATTGAATTCTAATTAAGTTACTTGGGGCTTCTTCCTCCTAACAGAAGACATCAACTTGCGGATTTACTTCTTGAAAGACCGCCATCTGACCAGACCCAAATGAGCCTGTTTGACCAACTAGTACTTCTCTACCTAAGAAATACCGGGACGCCAGAGAGGGAGGAGTTGCTGTCTTCATTTCAATACCACATAGATAGAGCTTAGAAAAGAACCCAGAAAACTAAGAGTCTTCATCATTAATATTCAGGCTACCTCAGCTGGGGTTCACCTCGTTGTATACAAAAACCAGTAAATGCAGGAGAGATCGTGTGGCCAACCATATGTTAACACATGGAAAAATTATACCCTTTACTCTTAAAGTTGATTGTCTCTTTTCATCTCTGCTGCGCCTTGGCATGGCTTCCCTGACAATTCGTACCAAATGTTGAAAGAAGTTGTAGTATCTGGCTGACCCATCACGATGATTTCCTTTGCCAAAAATGACTAACAGTTTCGAATGATTAAAATAGATACCATTTAGGCAAGCATCCACTTTTCCACTTATAAAAGAAGGTCCGTGGTTCTGGTGTATACATCACTATGTATCTGGTACGGGATAGTCTGTCAGTAAGCACTGTTGAATGAATGAATGGTTCTGATGGTCACCTAATGGAGTAGGGAAGGAGTGTTATTCTCCCTGGTACTTATAGTTCAGGGTAACCTTGTCATTCTGCTTACTCTCATTCAAGCACTTCCCATACGCCACTCAAGTCCCAAAGCATTTTGTCTCTAGGCAATTTGTTTTCTTTTTGCCATTCCACCTTCTAGAGTTGGTCCAAGCATTAAAGTCTAAATAAATATAAAAGAGAACGGGGGTCAAGATGGGATGGGAATGAGAACTTCATCATTGACCACAGCTCATTTAAACATAGCGCATTGACTTTCTGCTCCGCTCTGGAAACGGAATACCCTGAAGCATTCCAACCTGAATTATCCTAACCAAGTTTTCCCAGAACCCTATCTCCCGTTTTCCCATAACAGGCACCCTCAAGACAATAATCGGAGAGTCAGAAACAACCTTTTTCTCTGCTCAGACTTCTGCCAATGTGATTTTAAACAATTTCGCAGATAACATTAATCACTCTAGAGCTCCTGCAGTTACTGAGACTGTGGTTCAGGATGAGGCTGGGTTTAGGAACTTAGAGATGAAGACAACAAAAAGGAGAGAAGCTGAACTTTCATTTTCCATCAAACTGGGCACCCTGTGCTGACCCTCCCACAAATACAGCTGCTCACATTGGACCAAACAACTACTCAAGGGAAAGAGTCCTCAACCTGGACGTGCCGAAGAAGGGGTTGGGCATCCAGCCCATTTTCTGGTTATGGTTCCGTGAGGTTCTGAACTAGACAAGAGAATGGATAAGAAGATTTCTAAAATCACTTCCAATTCTAAGGATCTATTATTATAAGACTATGCAGTTTCCATAACACCTAACATTTCCACCTCAACACTCTGAGGTGAAACACTCAGTATGTCTTTCAGGCTTTCTGTGACCAAGATGACTGTCATGAATTGTGCTTGAAGCATGTGTCCATAAACAAGAATTCTGTTACCGCTCTCATAACTCACAACTTGGACCTCATGAGTGCGCCCTTTTATCAGATAAGGACAATATGCTCTCGGACTGCCAGTAATGAAAATGATAGAAGTAACAAGAAGAGACAGAGACTTCCCAATTTATTAGCTGAGTTCCCAGGCTTTTCTCACAGCACCTGAGGCCCGGTTTTTAATGACAATAGCCTTCCAATTAACAACCATGGATATTAGTAAAAGCAAGTAAAATAAAGGTCTGGAAGCAAAGAGATGTTAAGGACGCAGCAACTAATAAGAATCAAGGCTCCAAAAATGTTAACTGTATTAGCAGGTTGGAGGAGGTCAAATTTTCAAGAAACACTACATACATATGGAGGCATAAATTCATTGGAAAACACATGGCGCTCTGTGTTGCATAGACCCATTGCAAGCTAACCGCTATCCAGAATATGAATATGCTTTGAGATAGCTAGGATGAGAAGACAGGTCTGGGGAAAAACTATCAGGAGTGAAACAGTTGAACAGTGTGTGTTGAGAAGGACATTGATCCTCCATCCAAGTGGGCTGGGAAAGGGGCTCTTTTAAGTGGGACATGTTAGGGATCCCTGGGTAGGAAGGGTAAGCTAAAGTGGTGTGCCAGAATGAATACAACAGTGAAGGACCTGGGCCCAATGGTGGGCACTACATAATAGGGAGACAAGACATTTAAATAAAGGAGTTACCAAATTATCACCCACTTCGCAGCTCCACGTATACTTAAGATTGCTCCTTCTTCCCTCCACATCCCCCTCCCAAGAATTAACCAGTTTGCTCGTTCTTTGGCCTTGGACTGTGGGGATCTTGTTTCTCTTACTTCATCCACCAGGGGGTAGTAAAAAGTCTTCTACAGTGCAGAGCTGAGCTGGGCTGTGAAGTATGAAGTCTCAGCCTTTCCATCTATAACCCTATGACAAGTCATAGAAAATTGGGATTGCCTGTTCTGTAAAGAATCAGCATGAAGGGCTGATGATATCATGGCCACTTCTGTGTTCCTCATCTAAAGAGACCACAGGAAACCAGCCCTGGAAGGAGTGACATTCAAACTCCACTCTTGTGTCTGTCCCTTTGCCTTCCCTGAAGTAATTTTCAGGGAAAGAGAAAGCCTGTAATTCCAGGTATAAAGATGTCTCATTTAGAATGAAATATAGATGTCCTTTATTTCCAAATTCTTAGGGCATCAAATGCATGAGAACTAAGCTTTCAGGGAAATCCAAATTAACAAAAATGATGCTTTTTTCAAAGGGAAATTTCTTATGTCTCAAAAGACCAAGCGCTGACACTGTATCTCCGGATAGTAAATGCATTGGCACTAAGTCCTGAGAAATGACGGGAGGGGCTGAGCAGACGGGGAACTGACCATGACTCCGCGCTGCCTCTTTTCATAGACTTCATCTCAGATTCTCGGTACTCTTTCCATTTGCCTTCTCCTGGCCTCAGGGAGGGTTCACGGCACTTTGCTTTCCCTGTGTGTCCCTTCACTACTTTGACTCATTTGCATGTACCTGTGAAAACCATTCAATTTTGGAATTCTAGGAAAGGATCATGAAAGTAGATGTATGGCCTTATTGTGGCTGATCTTCAAATGGGTCCAAATTGAAATGTGGGCAGTGTGAGCACAAAAGCAGAATCGATTATAGATTTGGATATTAAGGAAGCTTAAGATAAGGACAATAGCCTTTCTTTCTTAGAATATATCCTGTGTTTGGTTTTTTTTTTTTTTTTAAAGGTAATATACATACCAACAATAACATAGAAATAAGGATAGCTTAAAGTCAACATGGCAACATCTCAAAAACAATGTCTGTGTGAAAGCAAGTTACAGAATAATCTTATATTATACCTTTTAATCAAAGTTTAAAAGCTTCCAAAGTAATACTCCAAATTGCATATGGCTGCATATCCATATAGTACAAATATGAAGCATTTATGAATAGCATAGACACCAATTGAAAGGTTGTGGTTACACTAACGGAGATTAGAGAGAAGGACATAGAGAATTTCAGTCTGGGTTGTGGGTACACAGATATTTCCGTATATTTGAAATATTATAATAAACAATTATTTTGAAATTTAAAAGAAATAGCCTTTCTTTCTAAAGATACAGTCACTCTTAGCAGTACCTAATTTCATTGACTTTTGTGATAATTTCCCTTTAATCCTACTACATTTAATTCTGTGTCTCATATATAAGGAGAAAAGAAGAATACGAAAAGGGTGAGTGAAAAGCTATTTCAAAGTTTAACAATAAAGATATGCTTTTTGATAATCTCTTGATGGTCTAGGTAACCTACTCTATAAACCAGTAGCAATGATTTCATTATATCTTAGTTGCTAGAATGCAGTATCATTTTAGTCTTAAAAGGCTAATTCATTATTTACTCTTTGGTAAGTACTCATGTCAAGGACATAGCCACTAGATATTAAGGCTTACAAGTGCAAAGTTACACTTCCTGATTTACAAAATAAACTATCTTTCTTATTGAATACCCTCTGCCAGTCTTAATTAACCATTTTGTAAGGCCATCTAGGTAAGATTAGCTAGTTCATATGACTTGTCTAACCTCTGTGTTTTCCACGTCATCTATATAATGCATTATATGTAACAGTTCTCAATTAAATGTAAGTTGAATTAAATTTCATGTTCATTTATTGAACAAGTTCGTAATCCACATGAAAAGGACTGCTTAAACTCTCCTCCTTTACACCAACCTAAAAACATGCTTTTTTAAAATTCTGTTTCTTTGTATTCCTCCTAAAAGCTATGGACTTACTGAAAATAAAAACTGTTAAGGTCAGATTCTCATGGTGTCACAAAATGACAGAGCTCGGGAAATATAAGATGAAGACTGATGGCATCTCTATTTCCAATGATGTGGGTGTGCAGAACAGAGACTCCCTTGCAGCCCCCGCCGAGGCAGACTGACCAGAAAACTAACAAAACTCAAGCTTCTTAAGGCCCTTCCAAAGCCTTGGAGGGGTCCCGGCTTGATTGTCATATGGTCATAAATATCGTAAAATTTACAAAAGGAAAGATATGTTAACAACAAGCAGTTAAATTAGCAGTTTTCCTTCCGTCACACCTCCCTTTGTGTTAGGTGGCGTTGGACTATCCACAGGCATTTTGGGGATGCAGAGAAGGGAAAGATGAATTGAGAATAGAGTCACTCTGTATTTAGTTGGATACACTTCTGTGGTTCACTTCCCTCTTGTGTTTAGGGAAGTTATCGATAGTCGTCTCAACCTAAGAATGGTTTCTGGGAATATTGCTATCTCTTCGTCACAAAAAATGCAAAGAACAGATCTATGCCGTGGTATGACTATGACTGAGGGTGGTCCTCACTGGAAGTATGTGGGAGAAACAAGTTTGCAAATGTACATAGCTGGAAGCCGGTCTGTGTACTTAGAAACTAAGTGTTCACTTCTTATCAATACCAAAGGAAAAAATGCTTCTATTAGATATACACTAAATATTACAGCATATATAATTTTAAATACACGACGTCTGTTTTTGGGGGGGATAACATAAAGTAAAATTTTGAATTTTTTTAGATTATATCACACAAGCACTTACATCAGTATATGGACTCACATGTTTCGTACACCCTGAAGTATCAGATCACATCTGAGCAAATTTAATGTGTCTAAACCTAATAAAGTCTAGAAGTTCCAGATGAAATATCATGGAATTTTTCACTGATGCAGTGAAACAGACTGAAGAAACAAGTATTCTGGTGACAAACTCCTACACATATTCACCAATAAGTCGTAATGTGTGTCATAATGGTAATTTGACTACACAATTATACAACTAGGTATAACGTAGGAGTAATTTTAAAATGCATGCAAATTGCTCTTGTTCATGCCCTACTACCAGATAAATTTTGAGATATTTTCAAAATTCTAGATCATACTAAGATTCAAATGTGACTGGAAGGAAAAATCCTAGTGGGAGCCAAAATGTAAATAAAAGAGAGAAGACTTGTAGAAGTTTCAAAAGGTAAAAACCTTCTTCAAGCATTTCTATTTGTCTTGCTTCTTCATATCATTCTTTCTTCTGAAATAATTCAAACAAAATACCTTTAGGTGGGGCCAAGCAAGGTGTTGGAGCAACAACATCCCAGCCTGGGGTGCTAGGACCCAGGCAAGATGAAGAGGGTACCCATCTGGGGGATAGTGGTAACACAACATGGGCTGTCAGAGCCTGAAGGGTGCGGGAGAGATTTTCATAGGGTATGATAATGACAGCAGTCAGGGAAATACACAGTAACAGAGCCCAAGCAGGATGAGGAGCAGTCTTTATAGGAGGATGGCATCAGCCCAGCACAGACTGTTGGACCAGAACCAGGTGCAGAAGGTGTCCGTGTAATGGGAAGGTGGTGATATCAGCAGCCTGGCACAGGCCAGTGGAACCCATACTAAGTAGGAAGGTAGCACCATGCAGGTTGTCAAATCCTCAAGTCAAGTAAGGAAAACATCTTCATTGGAGAGTCATAACAGCAGCCCAAAGCAGAATATTAGAGCCCAAGCTAGGTAGGTTAAGTGTCTTTGCAGTAGGAGGGAAGGATGGATAGGGGCCAGTATTGGTAAAAGGAGACTGATAAGTAATTATATTGTAGATAGTTACAAATGTGAAAAGGGAAAACACTAGAGTGTGTGCAACACTCTGTAGAGTTGAACTGAAATTGGAAGTATTGGTGTGAACTCACATTTTTGACAGATAGATGAATATAAATATGCATATTATGTCTGTAATATACATACTTACGTGCTCTCATTCTGTCCTCTGTTACTGATATCTAATAGCAATGAGCACACCTGACACTCACATCATGGTTTCTAAATACCATTTTCCACAGAAAGGAACCAAGACTTCTTGGAAAAATGGCTAACTCCAGGACCATGGCAGGGAAAATACAAGATGAGCCTGGATTATCCTGTGGCAGAAAGTCAGGAAAGATTCCAAAAATGGTAAGAATATGTAAATGGGAAAGAAAGACAGCTTGCAGGGACAACCACTGACTAAAGTTGGCACAGTTTCAGCACTGGAAATAAATAATAGTAACAGATTATAACCAATTGAATAAACAATGGGTCCTTGCTAATATAAATAAATAAACAAACAAAAGTGCCTATCTTGTACCAACTCATGAATGTAAAAGGAACTGTTGAGTTAGAAAATAACCATTTAAATATTATGCTTACTGAAATAAGCCAGACACAGAAGAACAAATACTACATGATACTATTCATATGAGTCAAACTTAGAGTACTGGATGGCTCAGTTGATTAAGCCTCTGCCTTCGGCTCAGGTCATGATCTTAGGGTCCTGGGATCGAGCCCCGCCTAGGGCTCCCTGCTCAGCGGGAGTCTCTTTCTTCCTCTGCCCCTCTCCCTGCTCATGCTCTGGTGTGCTATCTCTCTTTCTCACACTCTTTCTCTAAAATAAATACAAATCTTTAAAATAGCCAAACTTCAGGGTGCTTGGGTGGCTCAGTGGGTTAAGCATCTGACTCTTGACTTTGACTCAGGTCATGATCTCAGGGTCATGGGATCAAGCCCTGCATCGGGTTCTACTTGAGATTCTCTCTCTCCCTCTCCTTCTGCCCCTCTCCCTACTTGTGCTCTCTCTCTCTAAATAAATAAATAAATCTTTTTAAAAATAAAGTAAAATAAAACAAAATAGTGGAACTCATAGAAACAGAGGGTTGAATGGCAATGCCAAAGCCTGAGGGGAGAAGAAAACAGGAAGGTAGTAATCAAAGGATATGAAGTTTCAGTTACGCAAGAATGAATAAGTTCTAGAGATCTCCTGTACGACATAGCACCTACAGTAGATAATACTGAATACTGTACTGTATACTTAAATATTTGCTAAGGGGGTAGGCCTTATGTTAAATGATCTTATCACACACACACACAATAATAATAATAATAATAATTAATAAAGTAGATGGGAGGAAACTTGGAGGTGATGGGTGTACTTACGGCATAGATTGTGGTGGTAGTTTGATGGGTGTATACTATCTCTAAACTCATCAAGTTGTACACATTAAATATGCACAGTTTTTTATATATCAATACCTCAATAGAATGATTTTTTAAATTTTTTAAAGAAAATAAACATTTAACAGCCATCATAGTTTATTTAGTCAAAAAATACCAATGGATACCAAAACTAGTGGGTGAAAGTTTGATAACAAATGGGATATTTAAATAGTCCCCCCAAAATTTGCCCATAAAACATGTATTAATTACAAAAGGAAAAAAGTAACACTGAAGAAACCTGGAAGACATCACCTTAATCAAGTGATTGATGCCAGCATCACCAATAATGGGACAAATCAAAATCATGTGCCATTTAATATAATTCAGTGAGACAAAAGCAGCATGACTACTGTGATACTGTTGCCATAGAAGCATAAGCTGAATAGAATCATGAAGGACTATCAGTAGTATCTGAAGGAACACTTTATACAAGAACTGGTTCATAATCATCAAAAGTGTCTAGATCATGAAAAAAAGGAGAGATTGAAGAACTGCTCCAGATTGAAGAACTGTAAAGACATGATTTTTTCACCATAAAGGACATTATTGGGATCGTTGTAGAACTGGAATGGGATCTGAGGATTAGGTAATAATGATTAGGTAATAATGATAGGTAATAATGATACGTCAATATTAATTATGTGCTATTGATGATTCTGTGGTTGTTATGTAGATAAATGCCTTTGTTTGAAGGAAATGTATTCTAAAGTGTTCAGGCAGTGATGGGATATCCTATCAGCCACTTACACTGAAAAGCTTAGGGAAGGAAAGTTTTTGCATTGTACTTCAAGTTTTCTTTAAGTTTGAAATTACATCAAACTACAAACAAAAAAACCCTTACATTATTATAGTGGAAAAAACAATGATAATCAAATTTAGAAATAGAAGGAAAATAATAAGAATAGTCAAGAATATACAAACAATAAAATGACAACAAAAATAAATAAATAAATAAATAAATAAATAAATAAATAAATAAAATTATGAGAACAAGTACACTCACAACCAGGAAACAAAAATTTAAAAATAAAGACAAAACTCAAATGAAAGATGATCGGGATAGTTAATAATACATGCAATTTTACAGTCAACAGAGCATGTATGAAAGTCAGTGGCAGCGTCATTTGATGAATTTGTTGATTTCAATTTGTACTGTGATCTTTCCAAATGACCTTTATAATAAGAAATAACTTCATTAGACATTCTTTTTTTTTTTTTTTTTAAGATTATTTATTTATTTATTTATTTATTTGACAGAGATAGCCATCGAGAGAGGGAACACAAGCAGGGGGAGTGGGAGAGGAAGAAGCAGGCTCCCAGCGGAGGAGCCCGATGTGGGACTCGATCCCGGAGCGCCAGGATCACGCCCTGAGCCGAAGGCAGACGCCTAACGACCGCGCTACCCAGGCATCCCCATTAGACATTCTTTATTAAAAGACAGTTTGATTGCTAAAATCATGTATACCACACTGTTCAGTGAAGAATAAACCTTGCCCAAAGAGAAGTCTGGTCTTTGTCCTCAGCTCTTGAGAAGTGATCTCTAAGCCCTTGGGATTTCCTGTCTGGTAAGAGTGTCTTTCTTACCTGGAGTCCAGATAGCTTGACACCAGATAGCTTGACAATGTGATTTACGGTGGGGACTTTGGGGACCTGCTATCAGCTTGATTTCCAGAGGGGCTGGAAACTAAGGTCAGTCACACAGGTGTCCAAACACATCTATATGGCCAAACCACAATAAGCCTTGAACACCAAGGCTTGTATGAGCCTCTCTGGTTGGCAATACTCCATGTGTACTACCACCCGTCACTACTGGGAACAGTTAGTGCTGTCTACAACTCCTCTGGGAAAGACAACTAGAAGTTGGTGCTGGAAATCCCCTGGATTCTGTCCCAGGTGCCTCTTCCCTTGGCTGATTTTTAACCTGTATCCTTTTCATGTAATAAAGTATAACTGTGAGTATAACAAAAACAAACAAACAAATAAATAAATAAACAAATTATGTATCCCAAAAGTGATTACAAAGAATGAATCTGCATAGACAATAAAATTTAGAATTTTTCTCTTAAAATTATCTTTTAGTAATAAAAGTTAAATTTTCAAACTATTACGAGATCTGGGTAGCCTATTACAAAACTAAAATTTTGTTTTTGTTTTGTCATTGTGTTATTTATTTTGTTTGTGAACGACTTTCATCAAGAACAAACATTGCTCAGAACAAACGGACTGGATAACTATATTAAAATCTCTCAAAAGTTATAAAAGTCCACAAAGTATAACAAGGATCTGTTTACTTGGATTACACTTAAATAAAAGAAAAATATATAGAATCAACATATTAATAATAGATAAGAAAGAACATAATTTTGAGGTGTTATAAGAAGAATAACAGTTACTATATTATTTACATGACAGAGGTTTTCTCTTACCAAGGTTATGCTGAAAATTGCATTCTTCAAATAACAGAAAGATGGTTGGAATTGTCAAGCTAATTATTAAATTTTATCCACTTTGCATGATCACTTACTTGGAAAGAGGTGAATAAGACAGAGAAAAGTGACTAATTTACCCAAAATATTTCATAAAGAATTAATTGAAATATAGGAAAATGTGTACAAAATTAAGTCATGAGTTAAAACTCTTGTTATGATATAATCTGTAATACATGTGACAAGTGCTGATTATCTGGAGATTATTCTATACGTGTATTTTAGTGTAATATGCTATGAATGATTTTTAATATTTTTACTAACTGAAAACCATCTGTGAGTTTATTAAATGAACTGAAACAAGATCTGAAGGACTATAATTTGTCACTGAACAACATTTGTGATCTGTCAACAATGAAGCTATTGTGAATGGTGAGAACAAAGGACTCCAAGTTTCAAAACATTCGTAAGGGACTTCAACTTTTGATCATGACAGGAAAGTGGTACTACACCAGCACTTCATCTAGACAATTTAGGAAACAAAGATTTCAAGATGTTGAACACCTGGCAGTACAGAACTATGATCCTTGAGAGAAGGAAAACAACAAAATGAGCTCAATGAACTCCATTATCGCTCCAGCTTTCTGCCTCAACCTTCTTTTCAGGTTTTAGTGCAAGAAGTTTGAGCTCAAATAAAATACAATAGCCCTGCTGAGCTGAGGGTTTGGAAGATTGGAATTCAGGGCTACTGAGATGT
Organism: Ursus arctos; assembly: GCF_023065955.2. NCBI lineage: Eukaryota > Metazoa > Chordata > Mammalia > Carnivora > Ursidae > Ursus > Ursus arctos. Next base: position 10,671,371 of record NW_026622997.1, on the reverse strand, counting down.
CAAAATTTTATAGAACAAGGCATCATATTAAAGAGAGTTGTGAAAAGAAGGGGTTTCAAAAATCAGCATATGGGTCCTCATGAGCCCTTCCCTAAAGAGCAAGCTGTGTATGCACAGGCTGAGACTCCAGAAGGTCAAGGAAAGACAACTAGTAGGAAAAGAACAACTACCAAGACTGGTAAATTGATCCGTTACCAGAGCCCTCCCAGGGCTAAGAAATAGCTGAAAACCAACAGCTTTCAGTGGAGATCCCAGAAAGGCTATGCCTTAGAAATAGAGCTAATCTAGTCCTGAAGTAAAGATTACTCCTGACTCAATCTAACAAAACTTAAAAACCAGGCTGAAAAGGATCAAGGTGATCCTTAAGAAAATTAACTGCCTATAAGAAAAAAATTAATGTTTATTAACCTAGACGACAAAATAGACACTCAAAAATACAACGTCTATATGTTCATAGCAGCATTATCTACAATAGCCAGATTATGGAAACAGCCCAAGTGTCTATTGACTGATGAATGGATAAAGACAATGTGGTGTGTATGTGTATATATATATATATATATATATATATATATATCTCCATTCATATATATATATGAATGGAATATTACTCAGCCATAAAAAAGAATGAAATCTTGCTATTTGCAATGCCATGGATGGAGCTAGCAAGTATTAGGCTAAGTGAAGTAAGTCAATCAGAGAAAGACAAATACCATATGATTTCATTCATGTGGAACTTAAGAAACAAAACAAATGAGTAAAGGGAAAAAAGGGGGAGGGGCAAACCAAGAAACAGACTCTTAATTAATGAGAACAAACTGAAGGTTACCAGGAGTGGGGTAGGGGGGAGGGTTAAATAGGTGATGACAATTAAAGAGTGTACTTGTGATGAGCACCAGGTATTGTATGGAAGTGTTGAATCACTATATTGTACACCTGAAACTAATATCACATTGTATATTAACTAACTAGAATTTAAATAAAAACTTTAAAAAATGTACAGCATCTATAAAAATGTAGCAATCATCATACAACCAAAATTTGCCAAACACGCAAGGAAGCAGGAAAATATGACCCATGACCAGGCAAAAATATTAGTCAACATGAACAGACTCAGAAATGACAAAGATGATTATAACAATGAACAATGACAAGAACATTATAATAATTAATATAAATATTAGCAAAGACTTCTAAGAAAGTGAAATGCCTGGCTGGCTCAGTCGGAAGAGCATGTAACTCTTGATCTCAGGGTCATGAGTTCAAGCCCCACATTGGGTGTAGAGATTATTCAAATAAATAAATAAATAAACAAACTTAAAAATTATTAAAAAGAAAAAATTTCTAAGAAAGCATTTACATAATAAAAGAACAAATAGGAGATCTTAATAGAAAATTAGAAAATATTTTTAAATAATTGAATGGAAATTCTAGAACAAAAAGTATATTTAAAGTAAAAACAAAATTCACTGGATTTGTTTGACAATAGGTTAAACAATTGAAGACAGGTCATAGAAACTATTCAGACAAAAATAAACAAAGAACAAAGACTGAAAAATGAACAAAGCCTTGATGACATATGGAATGATATCAAGTGGTCTAAAAGATAACAGAGTACCAGAAAAAAAGCAGGAAGTAGGGGAGAAAGAGAGGACAGAAAATGTATTTGAAGTAATAATGGTTTAAAATTTTCAATGTTTGATGAAAACTAAATTCCTGTGTGCTTATTCAAGCTGTTCAACAAATCTCAAGCAGGATAAACAAAGAAACTCACACCAAAGCACAATATAGTCACATAACAGATAAATAGTGATAAAGAGAAAAAATGTTAAAAGCAGCTAAAGAGAAAAGGCATACTACATACAAAATATTTTTTGAAAAGGCAAAGCAACAATGTAGGGAACTTCCCCCAACCCAAAAAAATTCACACTGAACATAAAACTTTATGGAGAAAGACTGAAGTCTCCTCTGTTATGACTGGGAACAAAGTAAGTATATTCTTTCTCACTACTTCTACTTAACATTGTAAATGGAGGTTCTAATCAGGGCAAAGAGAAAAAACTATAATAATAGGCATAGAGATTATTAGAGAAAAAAAAGAAGTAAAAGTGTCTTTATTCACAGATTGCATGACTTCTACCTACAAAATCCCAGGGTCTCTGCATAAAAACTACTAGATCTAATAAGTAAACTTAACAAGGTCATGGGATACAAGGTCACCCTACATACTAGGAGCAAAAATTTGGAAAATCAAATATTTTAAAATTTTATTTATAATCAAATTTAAAAATAAAGTAAATATAAATTTAATAAAATAGTATAAGACTTCCACATGAAAACTATAAAACATTAGAGAAAAAAATTTTAAAGACTCAAATAATGGAGAGATACACAGTGTTCATGTTTTAAAAGTCTCGATGTTGTGAAATATTAATTATCTTCAAATTGATCTATAGATTCAACCCAATTATAATAAAAATACTAGCAGGCATCATTGTATAAATTGAAAAGATGATTCTAAAATTTATATGACAATGTAAAGGACCTAAAATGCCCAAAACAACTTTGAAAGAGGAGAATAAAGTTGGACTATACATCTATGTACCTGGATTTTAAAGACTACTATGTAACTATAGGAAGCAAGATATTGGTATGAAGATAATCATATGGATAAATGGAATGAAATAAGAGAATCCAGAAAGAGATTCACGTTTACATGATAAATTGATTTTTGACCAAAGCACCAAAGCAATTCAATGAAGAAAGAAAATCTTTTCAACAAATGATACGGGAACCACTGGATATCCACATGGGGGGAAAAATGAATCTTGACTCATACCTCACAGCATATACACAATTAATTTGGAATGCATCACAGACCTAAATGCAAAAGCTAAAACTATAAAGCTTCTAGGGGAAAAAACATAGACTATCTGGAAATTTCTTTTAATGTTAAGCACATGGTTATCCGATGAACTGGCAATTCTATTTCTAGGTATTTATCCAAAAGAAATTTTTGAAATATGACCATAAAAAGAGTTGTACACAAATGTCAACACCAAAACTTATAGGTTGCAGCAAAAGCAGTTCTAAGAGGGAAGTTTATAGTGATAAATGCCTATGGTAAGGAAAAAGAAAGATTTTCAATAAAGAATCTAATTTTGTACCTCAGAGAACTAGAAAAAGAAGAACAAACAAAGCCTAAAGATAGCAGAAGGAAAGAGGTAACAAAAGTCAGAACAGAAATGAATGACATAGAGACAGAAAAACAACAGAAAAGATCAACAAAACTAAGAAATGGTTTTTGAAAAAAAAATGGACAAACTTTTAGCTACCAAGAAAAAAAGAGAAAGGACTCAAGTAAATAAATTATACATGAAAAAGATGTTACAACTGATACCATAGAAATAAAAAGGATCAAAAAAGACTACTATAAGCAATTACATGCCAAAAAATTGAGCAACCTAGAAGAAACAGATTAACTCCTAGAAACATACAACCTACCAAGACTGAATCATGGAGTAATAGAAAATCTCAACAGACCAATAACCAATAAAGAGATTGAATCAATAATCAAAAACCTCCCCCTCCCAAAAATTCCAGAACCAGATGGCTTCACTGGGGAATTGTACAAAACATTTAAAGAATACTTAACACCAATTCTTTCCAAACTCTTCTAAAAAATTGAAGCAGAGCACTCCCAAACGCATTTGACAAGACTAACATTACCCTGATACCAAAGTCAAGTAAGGATACTACAAAAAAAAAAAAAAAAAGAACTACAGGCCAATATCCCTGATGAATATAGATGCAAAAATCCTCAAAAAAATACGAGCAAATTTAACTCAACAGCATGTTAAAATGATTATATACCACAAGCAAGGGGGATTTATACCCAGGATGCAAGGGTAGTTCAGCATACACATATCAATAAATGTGATACATCATATTAATACAATGAAAGTTAAAAATCATATGGTCATCTCAGATGCAGAAAAAACATTTGACAAAATTCAACATCATTTCACGATAAAACTCTTAACAAAGTGTGTGTAGAAAGAGCATACATCAACATAACAAAGGCCGTATGTGACTAGCCCACAGCTAACATCATACTTACTGGTGAAAGGTTGAAAGCTATTCCTCTAAGATCAGGAACAAGACAAAGGCACCCACTATCACCACTTGTATTCAACATAGTACTGGAACTTCTAGCCAGAGCAATTAGGCAAGGAAAAGATATAACAATTATTCACATTAGAAAAGAAGTAAAATTGTTTGTTTGCAGATGACATGATCTTGCATATAGTAAATCTTAAAGACCCCCCTACACACACACACAAACTTAGTATAATAAGTGAATTTGATAAAGTTTCAGGTTACAAATCAACATACAAAAATCAGTTACATTTCTACATAATAACAATGAGCTATCTAAAAAGGAAGGAAACAATCTCATTTACAATAACATCAAAAACAATAAAATGCTTAGGAATAAATTTAACCAAGGAAGCGAAAGATTTATACATTGACAACTATAAAACCTTTATGATAAAACCTTTATGAAAGAAACTGAGGAGGACACAAACAGATATTTCATGACATTCTGATTATGCATCAGAAGAGTTAATATTGTTAAAATGTCCATTCTACCCCAAGTCATCTATAAATTCAGTGTAATCCCTATCAAAATTCCAAGGATCTTTTTCACAGAAAGAGAAAATACAATCTTAAAATTCATTTGGAACCACAAAAGACCCCAAATAGCCAAAGCAATTTTGAGAAAGAACAAAGCTAGAGGCATCATGCTTCCTGATTTCAAACTTTACTATAAAGCTATAGTAATCAAAACAGTGTGGTACTGGAATTAAAAATAGACACATAGATCAATGGAACAAAATCAAGAACCCAGAAATAAACCCATGTATATATGGTCAACTAATATTTGACAAGAAAGCCAAGAGTACTCAATGCAAAAAGGATAGTCTTCTCAATAAATGGTACTGGGAAGACTGGATATTTACATGTAGAAGAATGAAATTGAATCCCTATCTTATACAATTCACAAACATGAATTTGAAATAGACTAAGGACTTAAATAAAAGACCTAAAACCATAAAACTCCTGGAAGAAAACATAGGGGAAAATTTCCTCAATATTAATCTCGACAATGACTTTTTGTATATGACACCAAAAGCACAAGCAATAATAGCAAAATCATAAACGGGACTACATCAAACTAAAAGGCTTCTGAACAGTAAGAGAAACCATCAACAAAATGAAAAAGATAAAGCAGAGAATGGGAAGAGCGAGGGCAAAAGGGTGGGGTGTGTATTATGATTTTAGGTGGAATAGCCCAGGGAGGCCTCAGCGAAGCGATAACATTTGAGTAAATACATGAAGAAGTGTGTAAGCCAAGCCCGTCTCTTGGGTAAATGCTTTCCATGCAAAGGGAACAGCAAGAGTAAAGTTTTGAGGGAGGAGGGTACCTACCACATGGAACAAGGGAACCAGGTGACTGGAGCAGGGTGAGTAAACAGGAAAGTCTGGTAGCTGACGTCAAAAAGGGTGACTCTGGACCTCATCGCATAGGCCCTCAGAGACATTCCAAGGACTTTGCTTTTTACTCTGAAGTCAGAAGCTTCTCTGTGTGTTTGGGTTGCTGTAACAGAGTACCATAAACCCTCTAGCTTATAAACAACAAAAATTTATTTCTTACAGTCCTAGAGGGTGGAAGTCCAAGATCAGGGTAGCAGCACCATGCAGTGAGGGCCCACCATGCAGTGAGGGCCCACAGTTGTTTTGTTGTGTCCTCACATGGAAAAGAGGGCACTAATGCCATCCAGGAGCATTCTGCCTTATGACGTAATCACCTCCCAAAGGCCTCACCTCCTAAAACCATCCACTGGGTGTTAGGATTTCAACATATGAATTTTGGGGGACAGAAACATTCAGCCTACGGCAGAACGGTCACAAGGTTTTGAGTAGAGAAGTCATATGACCTTACTTCCAATTTTAACAGAATCACTCCTGTTGTTCTGTTGAAAAAGACTGAAGGAAATTAAGGACAGGGGCAAAAAGACCAGTGAAGTCCACATCAAATGCAGTGAGATAACATGGTTTACTGGAGATTTCTTTGCCTCACCTCTGACACTTAAGTGTATACATGTAAGAAGTTAAGAAATTGTCAGGGGCGCCTGGGTGGTGCAGTCGTTAAGCGTCTGCCTTCGGCTCAGGGCGTGATCCTGGCGTTCTGGGATCGAGCCCCACATCAGGCTTCCCCACTGGGAGCCTGCTTCTTCCTCTCCCACTCCCCCTGCTTGTGTTCTCTCTCTCTCGCTGGCTGTCTGTCAAATAAATAAATAAAATCTTTTAAATAAAAAAAAAAGAAGTTAAGAAATTGTCAGAGAAAGGGAACAACTAAAGAAAATTAAAGTAATTCTATCTTGTTTCTTAGAAATAAGTCATGCAAAAGCGTGGAGGAAAACCAGAGAAAGAAAATGTTAAGAATTATTTTACCTTTCTTTCTCTTTTTAACAAAGCACTACACATTCACCTAAACTGGCGGCACTTTGTCTTTAGAAATGACTAATGTTTAAAAAAAAAAGAAAAAGAAAGAGAAAGAAGAAAGAAAGAAAGAAAGAAAGAAAGAAAGAAAGAAAGAAAGAAAGAAAGAAAGAAAGAAAGGAAGGAAGAAAGAGAAAAAGAAAGGAAGAAAGAAACGACTAATGTTTGAGGTGAAGGAATAATTCAGTGACTTGGTGGAACTCCTCCTGCCTTCTAGGAATCTGTGAATTAAAGCACAAAGAAAAGTTTCCTAAAAAGAATCAAAAGGAGTCAGGAAGGTGAGTTATAAAATGAGAGAGGCGCTCCCAGAAAGGTGTAGAAGGGTGAAAGAAAATCCGATGGCTTGATTCCATTAGGAAGCTGACCCTAGAAAGATGGGATTTGTGAGAAGCATTGACCCATTAGCTACAAAGAAGGGAAAATATAAAAATAGTACGTATTTTTATAAAAAGGTGGAAAGCATTCAATCTCACCATGTGACCGTGAAGGGTCTTTAGGATTGGATGGAATCTTGGAGCTTGGGGAATCAAAGCACAGAGGATACCCTCCCAGTTCCATCACTGTGATTTTATACAAAGCATGGGTAAGGAGAAATGTGGGCAGAAGTCTCTAGGAGAGAAACAGTTCAATTATTGCAGATAACTTTAACCGCACAGGAGTAAGTGTCTTTACGGCGGTAAGATCATCACAATATTTTCTGCAACTGGTATGGTGAGTGCTCATTAAAAGAGCTCCTAAGAAGACAGTCCCAGTAACCTTCTTGCTTTTATTACCCGTGGAGCACAAGTTTGTCACTGCTGGTGCTTGAGGCAGTTCAAAAATCTATCGTGAGTGGATTATAAGAGTTGGCCAGAAATATAAAGTAGCATTAAGTGTGTTAGGTACTGGCATGAGGCCATGAAGAAAATGCAGAAACACTCTCATCCCACTTCATTGTTTCACACAGTGTGATCAGAGTTCAAGGGGGGGAAATGCTCAAATTGGAAATAAAGAGGTTTCTTCTCTTTTCCTGGATTCCATCCAACTGCAGTGTCGCAGTGGTCATTTTCAGTGCCCCCCAAGGACTGAACCTTGCAAAGCTGGTGCCTACCATCCAAGTTCTTCACACACACACAGAGGGGTGTCCTTTTTGTGCTATGAACACCGCACATTGTTGGGAATTGTTTTAGGCATTTTTAGTTGTTGAACAAAAGTCCTTTGACTCACAAATTGGCTCCAAATGTTATCAGACTCTCCAAGTACTCCCTGTACTTCAAATCTAGAATCATTAACATGAATTTTGAAAGTTCACTGTTTCTCTGAAATACTCTAGGTTTATATCTTTGGAAGATATAAGATTTCATGGCCAAAAAAAACAAAAAACAAAAAGGAAACATATTTTGCGGCTCTTTTCCTCAATGTGTCAAGCTCTCCCATTTTTCTTTCAAAGGATTCATTGGTGTGCTTGAGGGTAAGAAATGACCTGTATACCCTAATGCAGTAAGGTGGTTCCTGTCCTGCTGTGGCCCCTTAACAGGTCTCTCTATTCTGCCTCCTTTTGCTTTTCTCTTGCCAAGAAAGGATGATATGGAATTAGCCCTTGATTTTACTCTGATTTTACTCCTATTCTCTCCCCTCCAGACACTGTAAGTTGACTTTTCCTCTTACAAATTTGCTAACCATCTTAATTAACCATCTAAATATGAAAGTTATTAACTGCAACCAAAAAGACACATGTTAAAAAGAGCAAACTCATCACTCGGGGCTCTGGCCTATGATGGTCTTGGTAAGTTGGCAGATCTTGTCCACACCACCTTTCTACCACAGTTGCACTGTTGTTGAAGGAAATCAGAGAATCATATTCTGATGGTGAATGGGCATACGGAGCTCTGTTCACTTCTCTCAAAAAACTCTAATAATTTATTTGATTGAGCCAGCTTTATAGTTTCTACAAACATGGAAAGCTGTCACTCAAAATGACCCGTGGCCACCTATTCATTGGACTGTCCAGGCATGAGACACAATTTCTCTTCCTCTGACCAGCGAACTAGAAGGTCCTGAGAAGATAAACTATTTTTAGTTATCCCAGAAATCTCCATAGAGGTTAGTGCTCTTCCCATGTTGACTGGTGTTGTATCTACTGGAGGTAGATAGAAGTCCTATCACCATAACATCCAAGGGCTGAGAGGGTGTAGAGCAGCACTGTCCAACAGAAGTATACTACAAGCCACATACGTAATTGTATATTTTCTAGTAGCTACATTAAAAACAAGTAAAAAGAGACAGATGAAAATTATTTTATTAATATATCTTATTCGATCCAGTCTGAAAGAATACATAAGTCAATAGATTTGTTTTCTATTGCACCTATAACAAATTACTACAAATTTAGTGGACTGAAACAAAACAGATTTATTATCTGGAGATCAGAAATCTGCAATGGGTCTCACTGGGCTAAAATTAAGGTGTTGACAGGGCTGTGTTTCTTTCTGGAGTCTCTAGGGAAGGATCTGTTTCCTTGCCTTTTGGATCTTATAGAGGCTGCTCACATTCCTTGGCTAGTGGCCCCTCTTCCATTTTCAAAGCAATGGCTGGTCAAGTCTTTCTGACACTGACTCTTCTGCTTCCCTCTTTCACATTTAAGGACCCTTGTGATTACTTTGTGGTCATCTGGATGATTCAGGGTAATCTATTTAAGGTTACATCATTACCAAGCTTAATTCCATCAGCAACCTTAATCCCCTTGCATGTAACAACATAGTCTCAGGTTCTGGGGATTAGGACTTGGATGCCTTGGGGGAGGGGTGCAAGCGAGGGAACAGTTTTCAGCCTACCACAGTCAATATAAAAATTATTGAGATATTATTTTAAGGTCTTATTTTCATACCGTCTTCAAAATCTTCCAAATTTGGTGTGTATTTCATACTTGGAGCACATCTCAATTCCAATTAGCCACACATCAAGTATCGAATACCCACGTGTGACTAGTGGCTACCGAACCAGACAGCAGAGGCATAAGCACTAGTTCTCGAGTTGAGCTGCACATTAGAATCACCTAGGGAGCTTTTAAAAATCCCAATTCTCAGTGCATACTTTGTTCCAAATAAATCAGAACCTAGGCTTCAGTACTTTTGAAAGCTCCTGAGGTAATTCCAACATGACTCCAAGATGGAAAATCTCTCACGTGAGCAACAGTAAACCTCACTCTTTCTATGTTGTTGAAACATTTCCTCAACCTCTCTCTCAAGAACCAGAGCTATTTTCCTAGTGTCAAAGGTTTGGTGGTTGTGCCATCCTGAGCATTCAAAATGGCAGACACCAAATCATTGTGTGTGGGCATGTGTGTGTGTGTGTGTGTGTGTGTGTGTCTTTAAGTGTGTGTGTGTCTGTGCATACAAATGCAATACGTGTGCACTTGGCTTCCAGCATTTGAAAATATAACACTCAGTTTAACTTCTGAATCCTCTGATTGGCTCCGAGAGCCATTCAGATATGTTTCTTTGTTCACCAGATACTTACCAGATGGCTGCTGAACACCAGGAACTATGCCTTCATTCTGGTAACTTCTACGTACGCTTGGTAGGAGAAACTGCTGTGGAAGGTCAAAATTTGCATCCCACAGTGCCCGTTGGCTCTTCTGAGCACACAGAACATACACAGACACGCAAAGGCATAGCTTTGATAACACAGCATCGGCAGCGTTGCTGAGTTAGATCTGGGCAGTTAGATTCTATTCCTGGAAAAGTCTGCTCAGGATAAACTCATCAGAGAGAAACTATGAAACCTTAACAGTGACTCTGCCACTAAGTCCAAAGGGTGAAATGGTCCCTGACCCCTGAAACACAAAACTTCCTTGAAGTCTACTGTAAGCCTTCTTTCTCAACCTGTGTGCCTTCCTTTGTGCCATTCCTTCCTCTCTCCTTTGTGTATTTCTGGGTCTCCCCTCTTTCTCAGGAAGATGGTCTTACACAGTCTGGGCTTCCTGCCTTCGCTTCTGCTTTCTTAACTAACTAGATTATGTCTGTTCCCTCAGTTTCTAATTCTTCGTCAATTGTCCTCTCCTACCATTTAGTAAAAATCACACCAAATGCCACTGGAATGCTCTTCCCAAATAGAAAGCTGTCCTCTCTCTCTTTCTTCTTTCCATACATCTAACATACAGAATAAAATCTAACCTCCTTATCATCCTTTACCATTTGTCTCCATTACATTTGTATCTGCATCTCCCACTGCCCTTCTTGATGGTCAGTCCTTCAGGCAACAACTCTGCTATTCCCTCAAGAGATCTTGTGCTTTGCTCAGGTGTCTGCTGGGAATTCTCTCCCCACTCACATCATGGTGGACCTTCTACCCACACTTCATGGTTCTTCTCAATAAATCCCACAAAGCTGTCCCTACACTGTGTACCCAATGTTGCAATCTACTTGGTGTGTTTGTGCAAATCTGTATCTTAATTTCTGTATTAGTAAGGGTTTTCCAGAGAAATAGAACAGATAGGATGAAAATATACAGAAAAGAGATTTATTTTAAAGAATTGACTCACGTGGTTATGGGGCCGAGCAAGTCGAAAATCTGCAGGGTACGTCAGCATGCTGGAGACCCAGGGAAGAGGCAATACTATAGTTAAAGTCCAAAGGCCATCCACTGTAGAATTCCTTCTTTTTTGGGGGAAGTTAGTCTTTTCAACTATTCAGAACCTCAGCTGATTGAATGGGGCCCACCCACATTATGGAGGTCAGTCTGCTTTACTTCAGAGTCCACCAATTTGAATGTTAATCTCATCCAAGAGACATCTTCACAGAAACATGACAGATAACATTTGACTGCGTATCTAAGCAGCAGCCAAATTGACACATAAAATTAACCACCACCAACCTCCCTGAGCACGTAGAAGGCAAAGATTATGACATTTTCATCACTAAATCCCCACCACGGCATGCCATGATGGCTTACCCGTGGCAGGCCCTCAGTAAACATGGGCTGAATTGAGTTCAGCCAAAGCCCACCTACAGGCCTTGCCTGTGTCTAGTGGTGTGTCAGCACCTGAAAAGCAAGCATTCTGTCAGTCAGACTAAATTTGTGAGGCTTTGTCCTTCCACAGACCTTTGATGTTTTCTTCTCTGTCCTCATGATACTTGCCTACCGGCAGTAAAAAATGGAGGAGAAAGCCCTCAACTCAAAGTAGTTACATATATTATAAACCTCTCCGATACTAAGGAAAATGTCAAAATCACAACCTGGGGACCCTGGAATGAGCAAACGAGCCCTTGGCCAAGTCAGCCCAAGGATAGTAAATAAAGAGAGAGTCACTTCAATGAGATCTGCGTAGCCAACCTGGGAATTTCTACAGGCTTGTAGAAATCGTAGCCCTTTTGACTTCCCAATGCAGCAGGCCAAGGCCCAGGGTGGTACACAAATGTATATTTGCACAGACTCGCAGGACAGAGGTCTCATTAGGAAAGAATGGAATAAGAAAACGGGGGGCGCCTGCCCTCACCACATTCCAGCATGTCCGGGGCTGCAGGGCAGAGCTGAATAAGCAGTTGGCCTGACAACTAAAAGCTCTGGGGGACTGCAGTCAGTGAGAATCAGAAAAGCAAATACTGCCAGATTTCCCCATCCATGGAATGCCTTACTGGAAGAGATGGAGCTCTGAGAAGTTCATTTCCTTTTTTCTCTTCCACTAAGACCCGTATGGTTTTATAATGGCATTTTAAGCTAGCTGTTAATGTGGGTAATGTAGTTTGGGAAGAGCAAAAAGGCCCAATTATAACAATCAATACATTCTGTGAAGGGAGAACAAAAGCCTCTATTAAATATGAAGCAGGGCTTCAATTCGGACTAGAAGTAGGCCAACCAAGGAAACCAAACCCATCGCGTGAGGGTGCTGTGAAAGAGAAGTGTTTTCCTGATCTCAGCTTGTTCATTCTCCTGCCTGGGGGAAATGCTGCAGCTTCACAGGCGAATTCATGGCCCCAGGCCCGGCGAGCACCTGCACAGAGCACACAATAGGTCCGCACATTTCATGAACAAGTGAATGGATAAAGTAGGTAACAAATACTCCGTCCCTCCATTAACCATTTATTTTAGGCCAATGCTTTCAAAGTGTGGTTCTCTGACCAGCAGCATGGGTATCAGCTGGAAACTTGTCCATGACAAGGCCGCCTTCCCCAAATTTCAGCAGACCTAACAGAATCAGCAACGCTGGGTGTGGGGCCCAGGAATCTGTTTTACCAAGCCCTGCGGGCAGTTCTGACGCGTACTCCACAAGTGTGAGAACTTTGCTGCTTTAGGCAAAGCCTCATGTTTCAATCAGGCGATCTACCACTCAAGAAACATACATTCTTGGCACTACAGGGGTAAAGATGAGTCTGACATATTCTCTGTCCTCAAGGACCCTTTTGAAGCCATTTCTTGAACAAGTGGCACTTCCAGGATTCATTCAGAAAACTTTCTTCCTCCCTCCCACTATTCCTTCAATGACAGCTCCAATCCAACTGTGGGCTGGTGCAGTCCTGGGCCCTGGGCGAAGTCACCTGCAGCACCTACCATTTCTCCAGGCCCTCGCAGACAACAAAAGGATTTTGGTTATAGGGACAGTCTCATTTCAGTAATCCAAATACCTAGCCGAGTGTCAAATCACACAACACTCTCTCCTTCCCTCCAACTCAGTCTTGCTTCAAAGGGGAAGTGGGTGAGGAATGGCAGGAATAGTCACTTTCTTTATTTGCCAACCAGTTCTTCCGTCCTTCCCCCATTCATCAAACTGTCTCTGTTTCCTCCAGGTCAGGGAGGTAAGGAGAGATGGGGAGGGAGGGGAAGCAAGGAGTAAAAGCTTTCAAGGGAGATCATTAGGAGAAGGAAGGGGAAAATGAAGGGGGGGTGAACAGACGGGGAAACGAAGCATGAGAGACTATGGACTCCAGGAAACAATCTGAGGGTTTTAGAGGGGTGGGGGTGGGGGATGGGTTAGCCCGGCGATGGGTATTAAGGAGGGCATGTATTGCATGGAGCACTGGGTGTTACATGCAAACAATGAATCATGGAACATGACATCAAAAACTAATGATGTACTGTATGGTGACTAACATATAATAATAAAATAAAATAAAATAAAATAAAATAAAATAAAATAAAATAAAATAAAATAAAATTTCTACCAAAGTTAAAAAATTTAAAAAATAATAAAAAAATAAATAAAAGAGGTTTTACTTGACTGGGCTAGAAGGAATGGGCACCCCCCAGGGGAACCCTCCAACTCCAAGCTCCTATATATGGGCACTGCCTGGCAACTTGTGATTGTTCACCCAGCCTCAGGATCTGCTAACCCTAACCTTCTTTTGGGGTCACCCTCACCCCTACAGGCAGTTTGTGGGCGGAATGGCAGGACTACCCCTAGACTGGCACCAGGCACTAGTACTTTCCAAGCAAAGCATGCACCTTCGGCCCAGCATCTCTGTGAGTGATGTTCATATCCAAATGAGTCATTTTTCTTCATTCCCTAACCAGGCAGGTGGAGTCCAGACACTTCACCTTCAATGCCTGGGTCCTGCGTGCTCCAGGAGACAAACATCAGCTACTCCCGCCTTCTCTCGTTGCCGCTCTCGCGTAGCTTCAGGGAAGGAAATTACTGCTTCCTTACTTATAACATCTTTTCCTCGATTCTTAGCTTCTAGCTACGTAGCCTAGAAGGTGAGTGATGGGTGAACAGTGACAAGTTGATTTTCAGGAATGTCCTTGGCCAAGTCCACATGGATTTTCTCATGCCTCACTTCCGAAATGTGTGCCTGGTTGGTGTCTAGGTCTTTGGAATCTCAGCAGTTGAGGCTGTTTGACATCCTTAAATAGGGCGCCTATAAATAACTAACATTTATCTGGTGCTTGGCAGTTAATAAAGCGCCCCCTGATGTGATGAGATATGTAATGGCTTTAGTGGAAGCCCTTAAGATCCATAGGAAATAGAGATAGGATTAAAGTTTAGAATTTTAAAAGGGAGAAAGATCATTTTCACCTGGGGAGTGGGGGAATCAGGTAGCCATTAACAGCTGCTCATAACAATACAGGATTTGTTTTGTGTTTGTCAGGAAAGGTGCTTCCCAAACCTTCAACAAAGAAGCCTTCGGGGTGACTGGATCACTCAGCTCTGTGCCTGACACAGCCTCCTGGCCTGACCCCCTGCCTCTCCCGGCCACTCTGATAACCCTGCTTCCACCACTTCACCTCCTTTGAATACTTCTCAAAACTTAGAATTTACCCAAGGTCTGTATGAGGCCCTCTTAAAACAGACACCAAATGCCAAACTATCCATTTGGTGGGGGGCTGTACTGATCAGCAAGCAGCAGTCTCTTCTGACTACATTTTAATGCTGCTACAGGCTGAGTTTTTACTGCAGAAAATGGAGGAATTTGTTCCCACTGGGAGCCGACCACACCCCCACACCCATTCAGGCTGAATGCTCTCTGCCACACTCGGGCCTTCATGGCCTGACGGAACCTCGACCCAGCCAAATCCTACACACCTGCCAAACAGAAAGCCCCTGGGGATTTAAATCAGTTCACCTCTTTTCTGGCCCATTCCAGAGAGCACAACTAATTGCCTCCTATTGACTAAATTCAAACAAAATCTCCGACTTACCCAGAATTCAGGAGAACTAGTTTTTATTGTTTTGTTTTGTTTTGTTTAAAGATTTTATTTATTTATTTGACAGAGAGAGACAGCCAGCGAGAGAGGGAACACAAGCAGGGGGAGTGGGAGAGGAAGAAGCAGGCTCATAGCGGAAGAGCCTGATGTGGGGCTCGATCCCACAACGCTGGGATCACGCCCTGAGCTGAAGGCAGATGCCCAACTGCTGTGCCACCCAGGCACCCCAGGAGAACTAGTTTTTTGACCTGGTTCTGGGGGCGCTGAAAAAGTTCATCTGCCCAGCCACATGTCAGGTGTCTCACCTGTAAACCAATCTGTAATGTGCCATGATTGTGGTCCGCTGTCAAGCAGACATCAGCAGAAACTAACGCAGAACTTCTATACTTAACCAGAGATTTCAAATATTGATAAAGCTTGCCCCTTGCTGCCCAGGCCCTGGCCAAAAAACATTAAGTATTTAGGAAAATGCATAAAGCTAATTGCTAAACAGCACTCTAGAGCTGGGCTCTCCATAAGGGACCAGTAATGGAGCATGTAAATAATTTTACAGCACAAATCACACTGCTTGCAATTGTAGAGTGTATGTTCTCTATAAGGCTTATAAATGATCTGAGCACACCTCCTTCCTGCCTTCTTCACCACCAGCTTGCTACTTCCCTGAAACTGTTTTGAATGCCTGGGATAGCCAATGCTGAACTCTTAATTCCAAAGATAATGATATTTCCCCAGGGCTTATGACTCTTGCCCACACTTACACTATGCCACTCCACAGTCACACTCTCTCTTGCCTAATTTGTCCCGTGCCCCTTCTTTCACTCTCCCAGTCCCCTAAATACCATTTTCTCCAAATTTCAGTGCTCAGCCGTGATCTCTCCCCATTATGCCTCAGACCCTCTATTGGGGGAAACATCCCTTTCCAGAGCTACAATGCCAACCCCAGCCTCTGCCCTGAGCTCCAATCCAAACTTTCTAAGCCCCTGATTGGGACTTGTACTAGAACGCTCTTTGGGTTGCCTGGCATACAACCCCCCTTCCTACTTTGGGAGACTTCCAACAGCTAATGAGCTTTGGTGAGGGACAGAGGCTGCCTCCCAGTGGAAAGCTGAAAAAGCCAGACACTACCTTCCCAGCCGACCTTGCAGCCAGCCATGGCGTGAGGTCTGCGCCAGGCAGCTGCACCTGTCCTGTACGTCAGACTCTTGTGACATAGGGAAGCAGGGACTGAGCAGCCTGGCAGCCCTGCTGACTGATGCAGTAGCCCAGAGGCTGAGGGAAGCAGAACCCAGTGCCAGGCAATCTGCAGTGTCCAGGGCTGAGAGGCAGGGCTGGGGGGTAACTTGTGGCATGGGGCATTTTCCTGGGTGTGTAGCTCTGAGCCCGATTCTGTAGAGTCCCTAAAGATTCTGCAAACTACCCAAGCTCCTTTACAGAGTTTCTTTGCTGCTTAAATCAGAGTGGGTTTTGGTTGCTTCCAACTAAGAATCCTAACCGATACAGTTTCTTATCCATCATCTCAAATTCAACTGGTCTAAAATTGAATTCTGTTTTTTCCCCTAAAACCTGTTATTTACTGTAACTTTCCTTTTCTTTCCAATGACATCATTCTCTCAGTCACCCAGACCGAAACTTTGGTTATCCTTAATGTCCCCATCCATTCAGTCATCAGGTGTTACCGAGACAATGTCTTTCTCACCCATCTCTTCTGGTTTTTGTATAGCCACAAACTTATGCTTCTAATGTAACCTAACATTATCTAGTGTTGTATTAACTGGTCTCTCAGTCTTTGTAAATTCCCATGTTACATTTCTAGGGCACATCACTTGAAATGCCCATAACGCTGCTTTCCTTGCATCGGCCCCTGTTCAAAAATTCATGGAAGGCTCCTTAATGGTAAAGTAAGTTCCTAAGGTGTTCGGTGTAACCCAGAAGCCAGCTGGCCCTTTCCCCCTGGATTCTTCCTTCCACACAGCACTCCCTATTTTTGCCAGATCACAGATTCAGAGCGTAGCCCTTTCTTGGGTTTCCCCAAACATTCCAAAGTGTTAGTGAGCCATTCAGACCTTGGAGATTTCCTAGGAAATGTGGAACAGAAATTCATCATTCGCACCCCTAAGCAAACATGCTAGAAGTCTCTATATTAGGCATCTCTGTTTGCAAAGTGCTTTCTTGACCATGAACACGAAGACACAAGTTGCTTCTCTTGTGCTCTGTTTACATCCCTGCATGTTTGTTCGTATGCAAGGTGAGACTAGCAACAGAACCCACATCACTAGGGTTGTTGTGAGGAATAAATGGGTGGACGGACGTGAAGCCCGTAGCTTAGTGCCTGGCACTGCGCATGTTTCTTATTATTGCCCCTGGATTTCCTTTGAGCAAGCTTCCTACTTCGCTGAGGCAAATTTGAGTTGGGTTCCTGTCCCCTTGCCATGTAAGCTCATAAAAGACATAAAAGACACACCATATGAAGTAGGTTTTCTTTTCCTCGTTTTTATAAGGAGTTAGTGAAGCCGAGCAATAATCTTTAGCAGCCTAGTATATTGGTGTTTGGCCTTCAGTGCCATGTAACCATGGGAAACTGGAAAATGCCTATTTTGTGGTTATCACAAGTAGTTCACAACTTAGATTTTCTGAAACTCCCCCCCCAAAAAAGAGCATAATTCCCTGAACATCTGGTTCACTTAATTTTTTCTTCAATAATTTTTTAACTACAAAATATGCTAAGGATATAGCAAAGTACTAAAAATAACAGACATCCTGGGTTCACTTCCAAAATGCTTATAGTTGGTTTTTCACGATAGGTCTTTAACCCACCAGGAATTTGTTTTCCTGTATAGTAAAAGGTGGGGGTTTAACTGCATGTTTTTTCCATATAAATAGTCCATTGTAGCTGTATCACTTACCAAAGAACCCATCCTTTCCCAATAACTTATAATACTATTTTTATCATTTAGGTCAATTTGTGAGCCAGTTTCTAGATTCTTTATTCTGTAGCATTATTTGTTAATCCTATGCCACTCATTACCTTGCCACCCATTGTAGTTATTAAAGCTGTAGAATATCTTTATACCTCTTGTGCCTCCCTTTTCCTTGCTCAGCTCCCATAGCTTCTGCTTGCATTTTTATCACTGACCCTATGCTTTTCAAAACATTTTTTACCGTTCTTAGCCCTTTACTGTTTCATATGAATTTTAGGATAAGCATATTGAGTTCCATGAAAAATTTTATGAGAATGTTATTGTGGATGAATGAGGTTTTTATTGGAATTGCATTAAGTTTATAAATTGTTTGGAGAGAATTAAAACCATTGCAATATTGTCTTCTCATCCAAGAATGTGGTATATTTCAAGATTTATTTACATCTTCTGTTATGTCTTAGAGTAAGGTGTTACTTTTTTCCATGAAGGTGTCATAGATTTGTAGCTGTACTACTGATAACCTTACAGCCTGGGATAATATAGTAAATGTTATCTTTTTTTAAATTACTTGGTCAATCATTCAGTACTGATGTTTGAGAATGCTTTTGGTTTCTGTATATTGATCTGTATCTAACAACTTGGCTGGATGTTCTTGTTAGTTCCCACAGTTTACCTGTAGAGTTTCTTGAATTTTCCATATGGACATTCATGTTATTTGCAAAAAAAATTAGAGTTGCTTCTTCCTTTCCAGCCCTTATATGTTGTGCTCTTGTATCTGGCCTTATTGCTCTGGTAAGGAATTTCAGCCAATGTTCAGTAGACGCAGTGATGGCAGATCTCCATATCTTGTCACCAGCTGATTCTAAGGAATCCTTGGAAGGAAACTGCCTTCTATTCTTAGTCTATTAACAGTTTTTATCGTAGATGGCTGTTGAATTTTATAACAAATGTTTTTCCTAAATATTTTGAGATGACCATATAGTTTCCTCTTTAATCTGTTCATGTGGTAAACTACAATGACAGATTCATCATGTTAGATCACTAATGTTAGATGATTTGTCCATTACTAAATTTGGAGTACTAATATTTTACTTAGAATGTTTCCTTTCATGTTGATGAGTGAGAATTACATTTAACTTCCCTTGTTCATAATTGGTCATTGCCCTTGACCAATTTTTGCAACAAGATAATACCAACATCATAAAAGGAATTAGAAAACGTGCCTTCTTTTTTTTTAAATTCTCTGGAACACATTGTATAAAACAAGTATTATCAGTTCCTTGATAGTTGTTAGAAATAACTGATGAAATAGCTTGGGCTGTTGTTTTTAGGGAAGTATATTTTTACTATTCATTAAATGTTTTTAAAGTCCTAGGATGACTTAGATTTTCTATGTCTCCTTGAATAGGTTTTGGAGAATCGTCTTTTTCTAGGAAATTGTCTATTTCCACTAAGTTTTCAGTTTATTGGCATAGATCATCCTATGATTTTTTTTTAAAAGTCTATACAGTCACTATAGTTAAAGATCCTTTTTATAAGATTTTCAAGATGGCATAAGAGTCGGAGAACCCTAGGCTCATCTTGTTCCATGAACTAGATAGCTATCAAATCATCCTACATATGCCAGAAATCAACCTGAAGGCTGACAGAACAAACTCCACAACTAAAGGAAGAAAAGAGGCCACATGGAAGAAGGTAGGAAGTTTGGAGACATGGTTTAGAGGAGAAATGAATCATGGGTGCTGTGTGGAAGGGAGGGAACCATAGTCCCAAAGGAAGGCAAGAGAGAGAGAGGAGCACACAGGGGAACGCACAAGGAGAACATTTTCCCAAAGCCACTGGCTTGGAAAATGAGGGGCTGAATTTGGTGGGTTCTTGAGAACAGTGGGACCTAAAGTCTTGAGTTTTAAAGGTCAGTGGACTTGGCTGGCATAGAGCCCAGAGGGCACTGTGCTACTCCTGGAGAGAAGACAAACAATCCAGGGACAGACAGCATGGAAACAACAATCTGAAGAGCTCCTGGGCACACAGTCTGGAGATTATTTGCTCTTTTCAGAATACATCCTTGAGAGGTAGTGTTCATGGAGATGCTTCTCCAAGAACAAAGAAGCTGGCCAGTGCCATTTTCCTCCCCCACCCCTCAGCATAAACACAGAGCCACCTGTGGGAAACAGCCCAGCATGGACACTGGCTGCCTAACTTGCTTACACCAAGCCCTACCTGCCCTCTCACTCTGCTTGATACAAGCTTGATTCAATCCCAGTGTGGCAGGTCCCTCCCCCAGAAGACCAGCACAATCCCCTGCCCACATCACATCTCCTAACCAAAGAGTTCTGCAGGGCCTCAGTTCTGGCAGAATTGGTGTGCAGTCTCATTTCATAAGCAGACCAGACAACAGCTAGTTAAAACTCACCACATTCAGGCCAGGGACCAAACACTGCCCCCAGCAGGCAAGGAGAGCGTCTGCAGACGACTGGCCTGAAGGATAAAGCACCCACAACACAACAATAGAGCACACATGACACACATCAGAGACCCTCCCTAAAGCACCAGGCTCTGAACACTACATGACCTCTCCTTCATAAAGCCATTACTTGCAGGAGCAGGAGACATAACTAGCCTTACAAACACAGAGAAGAAGGCAGAGACTTAGACAAAATCCAAAGACGGAAGAATTTATCCCAAAGGGAAGAACAAGATAAGGCCATGGCCAGAGCTCTAAGCAAAACAGATATAAGTAACATGCCTGATGGAGAAGTTAAAGCAACAATCACAAGGATACTCACTGGGCTTGAGAAAAGAAGACATCAGTGAAGTCCTTAGCGCAGAGATAAAAGAGTTAAAAAAAAAAGAATCAGATGAAGAGTGCAATAAATGAGATTAGAAACAGGCTTGATGCAATGGATGGCAGGCTGGAAGGAGCACAGGAATGAATTAGTGACCTAAAAGACAAAATAATGGAAAATTATGAAAATGAAAGAGAGAAAGAAGAATTATGCAACATGAGAATAGACTTAGGGAACTCAATGACTCCATCAAATGTAATAACATTTGCATTATTGGAGTCCCAGAGGAAGAAGGGAGAGAAAAGGAGGCAGAAAATTTATTTCAAGGAATAATAGAAAAATTCCCTAATCTGGGGAAGGACACAGACATCCACATCCAGGAGGCACAGAGAACTCCCATCAAAATCAACAAAAGCAGGCCAACACCAAGACATATTGTAATTACATTTGCAAAATATAGTGATAAAGAAAAAAATCTTAGAAGCAGCAAGAGAAAAGAAGTCCTTAACTTAAAATGAAGACCCATAAGGGTGGTTGGAGATTTCTCCACAGAAACTTGTCAAGCCAGAAGAAAGTGGCATGATATATTCAAAGTGCTGAATGGGAAAAAGCTGCAGCCAAGAATACTCTATCCAGCAAAGCTTTCATTCAGGATATAAGGAGAGGTAGAGTTTCCCACACAAACAAAAACTAAAGGAGTTCATGATCTCCAAACTAGCCTTGCAAGAAATATTAAGGGGAACTCTTTGAGTGCAAAGGAGACACCAAAGGATCAGGGAAAATATCCTGAAACAATAACAAAGCAAGTAATAAAATGGCAATAAATACATATCAATCAAAGTTAATTTGAATGTAAATGGACTAAATGCTTCAATCAAAAGAGATAGGGTGTCAGAATGGATTAGAAAAAACAATCTACAGGGGCGCCTGAGTGGCTCAGTCCTTAAGCGTCTGCCTTCAGCTCAGGGCGTGATCCCGGCGTTCTGGGATCGAACCCCACATCAGGCTCCTCCGCTAGAAGCCTGCTTCTTCCTCTCCCACTCCCCCTGCTTGTGTTCCCTCTCTCACTGGCTGTCTCTATATCTGTCAAATAAATAAATAAATAAAATCTTTAAAAAAAAAAAAACAATCTATATGCTGCCTACAAGAGACTCATTTTAGACCTAAAGACACCTGTAGATTGAAAGTAAGGGGCTGGAGAAACATTTCTCATGCAAATGGATGTCAAAAGAAAGATGGAGTAGCAATACTTATATTGGACACACTAGATAAAGCCTGTAAAAAGAGACAAAGAAGAGCGTTATATAATCACAAAGGGGACAATCCAACAAAAAGATATAACAATTGTAAATATTTATGCACCCAACATGGAAGCAACCAAATATATAAAACAATTAAACAAACATAAAGGAACTAATTGATAATTACACAATAATGGTAGGGAACTTTAACACCCCACCTACATCAATGGACAGATCATCTCAACAGAAAATAAACAAGGAAACAATGGCTTTGAATGACACACTGAGCCAGATGGACTTAGCAGATGTATTCAGAGTATTCCATCCTAAAATAGCAGAATACACATTCTTTTTTTTTTTTTTTAAGAATTTATTTATTTATTTGACAGAGATAGAGACAGCCAGCAAGAGAGGGAACACAAGCAGGGAAGTGGGAGAGGAAGCAGGCTCATAGCAGAGGAGCCTGATGTGGGGCTTGATCCCATAACGCCGGGATCACGCCCTGAGCCAAAGGCAGACGCTTAACCGCTGTGCCACCCAGGCGCCCCAAAATACACATTCTTTTCAAGTTCACATGGAACACACACTAGGTCACAAAACAGGCCTCAGCAAATACAAAAAGATTGAAATCATACCATGCAACTTTTCTGATCACAAAGCTCTGCAGTCAACCACAAGACAACATTTAGAAAGACCACAAATACATGAAAGCGAAACAACATGCTACTGAACAATGAATGGCTCAACCAGGAAATCAAGAAAGAAATTTTAAAAAAATACATGAAACAAATGAAAATGAAAACACAACAGTCCAGCCCTTTGGGATGCAGCAAAAGCAGACCTAAGAGGGAAGTATAGAGCAATACAGGCCTACCTCAAGAAGCAAGCAAAATCTCAAATAAACAACCTAACCTTCCACCTGGAGGGTCTAGAAAAGGAATAGCAAATAAAGCCTAAAGCCAGCAGGAAAGGTGAAATGTAAAGACTAGAGCAGAAGTAAATGATATAGAAACCAAAAAAAAGATAGACGAGATCAAAATACAAAAAATGAATAAAATTGATAAACCTCAAAACGGACTTATCAAAAAGAAAAGAAAAATGACCCAAATAATAAAATCACAAATGAGAGAGGAGACAGAACAACCAGCACCACAGAAATACTAATCAATTATAAGAGAATATTATGAAAAAGTATATGCCAAAATATTGGACAACCTGGAAGAAATGCATAAATTTCTAAAAACATAAGCTACCAAAACTGAAACAAGAAAACTTGAACAGACTGAAAACCAGCAAAGAAATTGACTCAGTAATCAAAAAACTCCCAGGAAACAAAAGTCCAGGACCAGATGACTTCACAGGGGAATTCTACCAAACATTTAAAGAAGAGTTAGTATCTATTGTTCTCAAGCTAGTCCAAAAAATAGAAAATGAAGAAAAACTTCCAAATTCATTCTATGAGGCCAGCATTACCCTGATACCAAAACCAGATAAAGACTCCACTAAAAAAGAGAACAAAAGGCCAATATTCCTGATGAATGTAGATGCAAAAATTCTCAGTAAAATACGAGCAAACTAAACCCAACAACACATTTTAAAAAATGATTCACCATGATCAAGTGGAATTTATTCCTGGATTGCAATATTCACAAATCAATCAAACCACATTAATAAAATAAAGCATAAGAATAATATCATTTTAATAGATGCAGAAAATGCATTTGATAAAGTACAGCATCCATTCTTGATAAAAACCCTCAACAAAGCAGTTTTAGAGGCAACATACTTCAACATAATAAAGAAAAACCCACAGTTAGTATCATCCTCAATGTGAAAAAACGGAGAGCTTTTTCCTCCATGGTCAAGTACAAGACAGGGATGTCCACTCTCACCAATATTATCTGACAGTACTGGAGGTCCAATGCACAGTGATCAGGCAACAAAAAGAAATAAAGGCATCCAAACTGGCAAGAAAGGAAGTAAAACTGTCACTATTTGCCGATGACACGATACTCTATATAGAAAACCTGCAAGACTCCACCAAAAAACTGCTACAACTGATAAATTCAGTAAAGTCACAGGATACAATACCAATGTACAGAAATGTTGCATTCCTATACGCCAGTAATGAAGGAGCAGGAAGGGAAATTAAGGAATCAAGTCCTTTTACAATGGCACCAAAAATAATGATACCTAAGAATAAACCTAACCAAAGAGGTCAAGGACCTGCACTCTGAAAACCATAACACTTAATAAAGAAGTTGAAGATGATGCAACAAAATAGAACTTGAATTGGTACATTTTCATATCCGCCTGTTCTTTTCTCAAATTCCTGTTCTTTTTTTAGGGCACCAATTGGTTTTCACGTCTGTTGTAATTTTAAGCACCCTGAATTTGTATTCTCTCTCAGGTGATCTATTATCTTAAGTTCTTGAGAATTCTAAATCTGCTGTATGTGTCTACTGACTCTTGCCCGTGGTGAATTTTTTCCTCATCAATTTTGTAATTTTTTGTGGATTCATTTTAATTTAGAGTTCTTTTTCCTGTGGAATGCCTTGTGGTCTGGGCTATGGATGTACTCTTCCAGAATGATTTGGGGTTTGGCTCTGACACAACCCTAGGGGTATCAGCATCCCAGGATAAATTTCATATTAATATTTCTTGGTTTGGCCCAAGGTTCCGACCACAGGAGTAGTGAAATTGGAATCCCAAACTTGTGTGATACTCAAGCTTGGGTTTTAGAAATCTCAGAGGAGACCTATTTTTTCCACTCAGAACCCATTAGATGCAAGCAAGTTTTATTTCCTGTTCTGATTCACTTTTAATGGAAGATGTCACCCTTCAGAAGTTCTAGCATTATATCGGGGCTCCTCAATTCCAAATGTCTGCCTTAGATAGACCCAAAGCATCATCTTCTGTACCCAAACAGACAATAACACCCAAGCACCTAGGTTAACAAAACCAATATACACTCCCCACCCCACCCCTAGGACATCACAGCATCTGTTCACACCAGATCACTCTTAATTTTTAGTTTCCTCTCTTTTCTGGAACTGGAACTTTCTTTTTCCTTTTGAGATACTTAAAAGATTTTTTGTTATATTGGTTATTCACCTTTTCTAGGTGTTTGTAGCAGAAAGCTTCAGGTTGCCTTAGTTTATCATATTACCAGAGACAGAAGTCCCTCATACATATATCTTTTTAGTTGCAACCATTTATAAAAAAAAAAATTACAGAAAAATTGAGATTAACTCAGAGAAGGGCTATGTCAACAAACTTTTCACTGATAGTGCTCTACCAATCCTTGCTTATTTTTTTTTAAATCCTTGCTTAGTTTAAATAAAATCACATAACCACATAACTTTTGTTAGGAAACAACAGGTACATCCCACATGAATGTCAAATTGATAAAGAGCCTGCAGGCTGTCATTTGAAACAAACTTCCTAAACAAAGTTTCTAAGGAATAAGGTAAATGAGCAAAAATCCCTTTGAGAAAATAATTTTCTCATTACCAGATGTGAATTAGTGGTAGAGTAAACATCCAGGAGTCTGTTGCAATAATTGCAGTAATTGAAAGTTACAGAAATGAGAAAGCATAGCATGTCAGCGTCATGAGAGATATTAGAGGTGACACCTAGCGATTTGGACAGAGAATTCTTGGCTTTTCATGTTAAAATACATTCAGCAGGACCACATCTTTCTTTGCAATTCCCTAGGCATATACCAAAATAACAAGTTTTTCATAAGAAATCAAACAAGCAAAAAAGAACATTTTATCCCTCCTGTCAGCCCATCTAAACTTTACTTCAGTGTTGAGAGAACCTCAAGGTGATGAGGGGCCCCTTAGGTCAGACCTGCATAAAGCCTCTTAACAGCACTGTCAATAGCAATCTAATTTGAGCTGCACATGCAAGTTTGAGTTTTCTAGTATCCACACTAAAAGAACCAAGTGAAATTAATATTAATGATGCATTTTATTTAACCCAATATGTCCAAAATATTAGCATTTCAATATCTAATTAATGTAAGAAGTTTATTTCCTGTATTAAGTCCTTGAATTACAGTCAATATTGTATACTAACAGCACATCTCAGTTTGCACGAGCCACATTTCAAGTGCTCACTAGTCTCATATGACTGATGGCTACCATACTGGACAGCACAACTCTAACCGTCCATTTAGAGACGTACTTTTTTCTACAAATATATTTTTTGCAAGTGCTCTATTATTTTATAGAATCACCTTTAGAAGTGAAATTTCTGGGCAAAGAGTATACCAATATCACGTTTTAGCTTATTGCCAAATTGACCTCCAGAAATGCGTGAAAATTTAAACTTCCACAGCAATCTCATTTCTCCGTGAGAGTGTTCTTTAAGTGGGAGACAGAACAATATGCCACTGAAGTTACCAGCGGGAAACAGAGTTGGATAGTCAGGATATGTCACCTATATTTTAAAATGATGTTTTCCCTAATTAAAAAAAAAAATGAATGTTTTCACAATGTATTGAAAATATTAATAAAAAAGAAATCACTTATAATCCAACAATCCAGGAATACCTGCTATGAATGGTTAGGTTTCTGTCTTTACAGGTTTACGTTAAATAAAAAGTTGTCATACTGTAAAAAAACACAAATTATAAACAAATAAAAACAAAACACAGGTATGAAAGAGATTTTTAAACTATAATAGTAAACAATATACAATGCTACATTTTAAAAAATTGGATCATAAAAAAATAGACCGTTTTAAAAGCTGCCAAAATGACTCATGAAGGTGAAACTAGGAAGATTAATGACTTTGGAAATACTGGGAAAAAGAAATACCTTCCCAAAAGGCTTCAGGTTTAGAATGTTTTACAAATAAGTTTCCCAAACTTCTAAGAAATGGTATTTCCAATCTTTATAAGCAGTTTTTTAGAGCCTAGAAAGGAAGGAGGGGAGAATCCAAATGGTTTCAAAAGCAAGAGACTATTAAAAATGTAAACTTTGAACGTGGACTGCCTCCTGACATATGTACCCACATTATTATTCTATACAAATTACTCATAAAAACATCATCGATTTATTATCTCATAATTCTATCATATCTATTAGGTTTGGAATTTTTTAACTCTTTGTAATAACTTGGCTCTCACTCTTGAGGACTGAGTACTACTCAGATATAAACTTAGCTTTCAACAAGATTCTACTCTTTGTGAGGCACATGACACACTGGTGAAAGAGATTGTTAAAGTATGGCTTTCATTGAAGAATAAATTAGTTCACATTGATGCTTATTCCAAAAAGATTCTATGACTTCTTTCCCGTAATAGTAGCAATCCAGTAAGGTGGTTTTTTTCCCTTATTTTCAGAAGTTTTGAGTATCTAGTTACGGTATCCAGTTTTTCTAGTCAAAGATGATTAATCAAGATTATTGAGTCTTTTCCCATTTCTTTCTCTTTTCTAAATCAGACTGTTTCATAAAATTCCCTATGTGCTATGTAATAATTCACTTAGTTATATGACAATTGCCCAGAGAACGTAGATTGTGTCCTTCCACAATGTCATTCATCCAACTCAAAAATTATTTACACGTAGTGGGTAAAATATGGCATCAAGGCTTCACAATACTAATAATCTTGAAATGTCCAGCTGAAGAAATAACTCTATTCCATTGCTTTAAAGTTGTTCATGAGGCCAGGCAAAATTAAAATCTTTTGTAAAAGGTACATTGTCTCTTGAGTATTATAAGGGAAAATATTGTAAGGGATGAAATTATCTACCCTTGAAAAAATCCTAAAAGATTGATTGCTTTTGCTTCAAAAAGTATTTTATAAAGTTAATACTCTATTTTGAAATTTTAAAATAATCTTATCTTTTATACATATAATAAATATTTAGTCTATTAATGCTTCAATGTTGTGATAATATATGCTCTTTGAAATCTAGAGATGAAAGGCATTCAGTGGAGCAATTTATATTTTTTTATCATTTTTTGGCATAGTGCTACTGTTACTACTTCTGCTAAGAATGTTTTGAGACACCAAAAATAAAATTCAAAAATAAGAAGAGATAAAAAGCTCTTTCTTCTTTGCTCCTTTCCACCTAACTATAAATCTTGGAGATCATCCTATGAAATTAGATATAGATCTACATTTATAGATATTTTTTTAATTGCTCAGTATTCCTCCATAGCATAGAGTGGTCATAAAAGAGCACTTCCGATTTTTCACTATTACAAATCATACTGCACTGAGCAAAAGAATATGCATATGTTTTTACAAATGTAAGTATTTCTGACAGAGATTTCTAGAGGTAGAATTGCTGGTTCAAGGGACATAATGCAATTTTGTTTTGATGGATACTAAAAAATGCATTATAATAAGGACATATAATGGTAAACACTATGAAAGCTCAGTAAAATATAAGAAACAGTAAATTCATTGCATGTGCACACACATGCAAGCAAAAGTCCAGGAATCTACAAAGGAAAAAAGTCAACGTGAAAGTGAGAATCTTAGGTTAAAAGAACATCCAAACTGGCTTTTGCCCTGAAGTTGACCTTCAAATCCCGGTGATCTTGTGCTTTCATTGTGAGGGCTTCATGAACCATGGAAAACAGGCAATAAAACCCAGGGTCCAACCAAAGTAGAAATCAAATAGAAAAATCCCCACAAAAAGCTGGGACTCCCAGAGGCCTAGAGCTTCACTGAATGGTGAAGAACAAATTAACAGTCAGCCAGAAACTTTCTTCTCTTGACTCTTATAATAAATAAAAGGCAAAATAAATTGCCTTAAGATTTTGTAACAAGTTGGTCCTCACATAGTTTTGGGGACCAAGTTCATGCCACCTGCACAATCTAAAAAAGCTTCAAAGGATAATTTAATTTACCATAATCTAGGGTAATTAGTGCTCCAGGAACTAGCAGAAATAAATGCAAGTCCTCTATGAAGAAATGTAACTTCAATGTAGACCTCAAAGAATTTCTAAAGAAATAATTCCAAGGAAATGAATTCATAGCTCAAAGCCATTTATCAAAACTATACGTGGAGACTAAGCACTATCAGTGAGAGCAGCAGAAGAAAAAGTAAATAGCAAACTCAGAACCACTAATACTTCTGAATAGAAAATTAGTTTGATATGTAATATATGTTTAATATGTAATAAGAAATAAAATTGAGGCTCAAAAATATGAGTAAAGAGGGGCGCCTGGGTAGCGCAGTCGTTAAGCGTCTGCCTTCGGCTCAGGGCGTGATCCTGGCGTTCCAGGATCGAGTCCCAGTCGGGCTCCTCGGCTGGGAGCCTGCTTCTTCTCCCTCTCCTCTGCTGTGTTCCCTCTCTCTGTCACATAAATAAATAAAATCTTAAAAAAATAAAAAATAAAAAAAAAATATGAGTAAAGAATATAAGATCTTAAAACAACCAAAAGACTTTAAAAAGAATGCAGTAGATCAATTTAAAATATAAAACTGAGGGATAACAAACAAAAATATACACACAATTGAAAATAGAACTACGGAACTAGACAGGTCCCAAGATCCACTTCCAGAATGCACTCTAGGAAGACTAAGAGATTAAAAATATAATACAGACATTAAGAAACATGGAGGATAAGATGATAAGGTCTATCTTACATCTCTTTGAAATTCCAGAAGAGACGATAGAATGTCATCACTTGGAAAACTGATATATACAAAGATTATGACAGAATTTTGCAGAACTGCTGAAAGGTTCCAAGCCTCAGATATATAATAATTAAATAATATCAAGCATGATAAATAAAAAGGAATGGACACTTTAATCACATTGTCATGAAAGTGCAGGACACCAAAGACAAAGGGAAACCTTTGCAGCAGCCAGAAAGACATTTTACCCAAAATGAAAGATGGTTACATTAATGGATGATAGAATACGTTGAAAAACTATCTCCGATGAGTTAAATCTAAAATACAGAGTGCCAGCCTGGAAATATATCTGCAGTGAAACTCCCTTTCAAGATGTGATATAAAGACATTTTTCAAATAAACAAAACCGAGACAGTTTGCCACCAAGAGATCTTGGCCAAAGGAAATCATATTTTTAAGAAAACTTCCACATTTTCAAAAAAAAGAAAAGAACTTATTGTCTAAGTTACCTTGTAAAACTAGTATTTTAAACTACCAAATAGAATGGATTAGTCCAGGACCAGCACAGATAAGTTTACAGGTGATTTAAGATTACTGAGACTTTAATTGACAAACTGAAATAATTCAGAAATATTTTTGTGATTTGGTTCATTTAAAGCTGTAGAATAGAATCTCAATTTTAAATTTAAATGTATCATGAGGAACTTCTATAAAGTTAATAAAGGAAATATATTATTTCACTGACAAAAAATAAAATAAAATGAAATAAATTTAAATTTATGCTTGACACGGTCAAAATTTGCTTGGTGCAGAAAACCTTCGGGTCTGTATGATCTATACTAAGTGTACACATGATTTGCAACATTTTATAAGTACTGGCTGCCCCATTTAACAATGGGAAGGAAATTCTAAGGTTTATCAAGATGCAACATGCCTAAGGAGCCTTTTTATTACTCCCCCCAAAAATGCTTTTATCCTGACAGTTTCATAAACTTGGTATTAAAATCCCTATGTTAGGGGTGCCTGGGTGGCACAGCGGTTAAGCGTCTGCCTTCGGCTCAGGGCGTGATCCTGGCATTATGGGATCAAGCCCCACATCAGGCTCTTCCGCTGGAAGCCTGCTTCTTCCTCTCCCACTCCCCTGCTTGTGTTCCCTCTCTCGCTGGCTGTCTCTCTCTGTCAAATAAATAAATAAAATCTTTAAAAAAAAAAAAATCCGTATCTTAAAGAGAATTCCGAAACCTTAGTCCTTTCTCAGTATCCCTGTGTCCTTAGGCACACAGACAAATAGACGCATAGCTATATTCCTTCCGCAATTTTTTTCTATGCACTATTCTTGTCTCCTAGACTTTAAGCCCACTGAAAACAAGAATCATTCCTGATTATTTTTTATATCCCAATTTAGCATTTGTTAAATGTTTGTTGAAGTTAATGATAATTTTCAACTCTTTCTGTCAAACCTGCCCAATACCCATAATAATCCCATCTTAATCCATGGAATTGTCCATGGATGATCTATAAAAATATCCCATATTTTGCTTCCATGGGTCCCAACTGACAAATCCTTTCTTCCATGTCAAATCCACTGGCCTTGCTAGTCCAACATAGAAAGAGTTTGGAAGTCATCATTCCCACCCTGACAGCAACAACAAAGCTGAACAAAATGAAAATCAGCTATTTTTCTTAAATCCATCAGACAGCTGAGGTCACAGAACAAACTACTGCCCCCAAAACTAGAGAAACAGGTGAATACAAAGAATTACAACTTACTGGGAGCAGAAGCCACTGCTGGAGCCTGGTGGGAACACTTTAAAAAATAATTGACTATGATCCAGCAACTATATATATATATATATATATAGAGAGAGAGAGAGAGAGAGAGAGAGAGAGAGCTATAAATATATATATGAAGCAAGAGCAGGATATCAAGAGATACCTGCATTATCATGTTCACTGCAGCCTTAGTCACAATAGCCAAGTTATGGAAACAACCAAAGGGTTCATCAGTGGATGCATGGATAAAGAAGATGTGGTGTGTGTGTGTATATATATCACACACACACTGGAATATTATTCAGCCCTGAGAAAGAGGGAAATTCTTCTATTTGCTACCGTGGATGGACCTTGAGAGCATTATGCTCAATGAAATAAGCCAGAGAGATAAAGACAAATACCATATGATTTCACTCATATGTGGAATCGAAAAAAAAAGTCAAACTCAGAAACAGAATAGAAAAGTAGTTGCCAGAGTCTGGATGGCGGGGGAAATAGGGAGAGGTTGGTAGAAGGGTATAAACTTTCAGCTCTCAGATGAATAAGTTCTGAGGATCAATGTATAATATGGTGACTATAGTTAACACTGTACAGTTGACCCATCAACAAGGGTTTGAACTGCATGGGTCCACTTACATGAGGATTTTTTTCAGTAAATACTGTAAGCATTATAAATATATTTTCTCAATAACATTTTTTCTTTAGCTTACTTTATTGTAAGAATATAGTCTATAATACATAGACATACAAATTATGTGTTAATCAACTGTTTGGTGAAGCTTCTGGTCAACAGTAAGCTGTTAGTAGGTAAATTTGGGGGAAGTCAAAAGTTATACATGGATTTTGGCTGCACAGGGGATCAACACCTCTAACCCCCATATTGTTCAAGGATCAACTGTATTGTCTAATTTTGCTAAGGCAAAAAAGAAATTTGCTAAGGCAGTAAAATTTAAATGTTCTCACACATACACACATATCACTGTGTATATATATATATATATATATATATATATATATATATATATATATATAGTGATGCATGTGTTAATTAACTAAAAAAAAAAATCGGGGGCGCCTGGGTGGCACAGCGGTTAAGAGTCTGCCTTCGGCTCAGGGCATGATCCCGGCGTTATGGGATCGAGCCCCACATCAGGCTCCTCTGCTATGAGCCTGCTTCTTCCTCTCCCACTCCCCCTGCTTGTGTTCCCTCTCTCGCTGGCTGTCTCTATCTCTGTCGAATGAATAAATAAAATCTTTTAAAAAAAAATCGATTACTGGAGAAGGTGCATAACCTAGCTTGAGAGTTAAAAACTCCTGGGTATGAAACCTAGGGGGACCCCCACCCTTTTGTGAGGTTTGCCTCCAGAAGCTACCCAAGTTCTCAGGGTGAAGATCAGAGAAAAATCCCCTCACGCTTCAGGTAGGGGATGGGAAAGATAACCATTTCTAAACATTCCCAAAGCACTCTTTTCTCTTTAACAAAGGCCTCAAGGGAAACTACTTTACTAAAGCTTAACTGGCTTGAGTTTTACCAGAGTCTGACCAACCTGGAGGAAGGCAAATATCCAACCCCAGCTGCCTCTAGCCTTCCTGTCTCCCCTGAGGTGGCAAGAAAGCTAAGAAGTACTTGTGAGGGTCATAGCCAGAAGCACAGGCTCGCTAAAAAAACCTGGAGACCTACTCATAGGATTATAGGACACTTCCCCTCCCTCCACACCTTACCACCACATCAATAAAGCTTTGTATGTAACAGGGTATTCAGCTGAAAGAACTGTGTTTGTCTTTGTTAACCCTACTTAAGAGGAAGTCTCTAGGGAAATTCAAAGACACCAGGAGCTACGCGAAGGACAGTATCTCTACCACCGACAGCCGCAGAAACAGTAAACACAGCCTAACTCTCAGCCAGATAAACAGAAAACCTCACATGAAAGGCTTATTGACCTAAGTTTCTTTTACCTGATACATCTTGCCCAGCTTTCAACAACAACAACAAAATTACAACACATGCTGAAAGGTAAAAAAAAAAAAAAAAAAAAAAAAAAAAAAAAAAAAAAAAACACAATCTGAAGAGACAAAGCGAGCACCTGAAACAGAGCCTCAAACAGGGCAGAAATTTTAGAATGATCAGACCGGGAATTTAAAATAACTATGATTGATATGCTAAGGGCTTTCATGGAAAAAGTGGACACATGCAAGAACAGACAGGTAATGCAGAATGGAAATGGCAAAATGATATCGCAAAGAGCTGGAAACACTAAAAAAGAACAAAGGGAAATGATGGAAATTTTATTTTTTTTAAGATTTATTTATTTATTTTAGAGAGATAGTACGTGGGGGGGGGCAGGGCAGATGGAGAGGGAGAGAGAGAACCTTAGGGAGACTCCCTGCTGAGCGAGGAGCCCAATGCAGGGCTCAATCCCATGACCCCTGAGATCATGACCTGAGCCGAAATCAAGAATTGGACACTTACAACCTGAGCCACCCAGGCACCCCTAGGAAATGCTAGAAATTTTAAAACTCCATAACAGAAATGAAGAATGCCTTACTGGGCTCATCTATGGCTAACACAAGCAAGAAAAAGAATCAGTGAGCTTGAAAACATGTCAATAGAAACTTCCAAAACTGAAATGCAAAGAAGAAAAAAACAGAACAGAATATCCAAGAACTGTGGGACAATTACAAAAGGTGTAACATATATGTAATGGAAACACAAGAAGGAGAAGAAAGAAAGGGACAGAAGAAATATTTGAAGTAATAATGCCTGCAGTTTTCTAAAATTAATGAGATACATCAAACCACAGATCCAGGAAGACCAGAAGGCACCAAGCAGGATAATTACCAACAAATCTACAGATGGACATATCATATGCAAACTATAGAAAACCAAAGACAGAGAAAATCTTCAAAGAAGCCAGAGTGGGGGGAAAAAACACCTTCCCTATGGAGGAACAAGGATAAGTGTTAAATCAGACTTTTCTTCAGAAACCATGCAAACTTCAGAGAGTGGAGGGAAACATTTAAAGTGTTGAAAGAAAAAAAAACCCCACCAACTTAGAATTTTATGTCTAGCGAAAGTACCCCTCCAAAGTGAAGAACAATAAAGATGTTATAAAACGGACCCGCTGGCCTCGCCTCTTTCCCGGGCTCTGCCCTCTCTAAGCTTTGCCACGTCACCAGCTTCGACTGCCCCACCTGAATCTCTGCCATGCTCCCTCCAGGGACAGTCTGGGTCTTATGGGTGCCACAACTTCATAGTCTTCTATGAAATAATTAACAACGACAACAAAATTCTCTCCTTCACAGGTGTCGAAGTTCTAAATGGGCATAGAGTAAGGAAGCAAACATTTTGCATCATAGGGGCCTTGTCTTCCATCCCAATGGCAACACACAGCACCAGATTTTCTTGGAGTTCTTTCTCAGTGGCTTCAGTCTTTCCCTTCAACCTCATTTTCACTGCTCTCCACCCACCTCGTATAGCTGAAAAGTCTGTATATGTCTGAAACCCACATGAAAATACCTTTAGAACTTCCATCGTCAAACAACCAAATGCAACGGATGGACCTTGTTTAGATCCTGACCACTCCCTCCCAAATAATTTTTTTTTTTTCATTAAGAACGGTACTAAATGGTACCAAGAAAATACTAATTTTGTTAGGGGTGACAGTAGCATTGTGAATATAAGACAGTATTTTTAAGAGAGGCGAACTGAAGTACGTCGGGACGAATGGCATGATAAATAGGATTTGCCTGGAGATACTTCTGCAAAGAAAAGGAAGGGATAGAAGCAAATGTTGAAAAATGTTGATCCTTGTTGAATCTGGGGACTAGGTATATGGAAGTTTATTCTATTACCCTATTTTTGTGTGTATTTGAAATTTCTCATAATTTTCCTTCATTCCATTTCCACTGCTCCTTCAGAAAATGTGTTTCCATTTAATCAGATGTTAACTGTTGTCAGTACCGGGCTTTTTTACCTAGCTCAAGCTCCATTCGTTAACTAGACTAGATGTATGCCAGCCAAGACCCATTATAAAAATAACATTTCAATAAACTCGCTGGTACCTAAATCTTTGTCCATGTTGCTTATTACAGTAAGTTTATTGAAGGGTAAATTCCTGGGTCATACTGATTGTTATGAGAGAAGTAAGCCAGGTACATTCTCTTCAGTAGTGAAGAGAGTGCACTTCTCACCACACCCTTGCCAACACCAGGTTGTTTTTTTAAAAAACCTTTTAAAAGTGCAGTGCAGAAAGAATTTAACTTCCCATAGTCAAGAGGGAAGAATATTCAAGGCAGCAGAAACAGTTTCAATAAGGCGAAGAGGTGAGAAATGACCTGATTTCTTTAGTTCTGTATTACCAGAATTCATTCATTAAGTAAATAATTATTTGCAGAGTTAAATGAATATTAATGATGTCAGCTGTTAAAAATGTATTAGTAGCTAATTAAAGCTTTAGTCCTGATGAAGTAAGAAGAAATGAAGAAGAATCGCTTCTAATTTTAAAAAGGTAGCAGTTTTTCGAGGTGTGGAAATTACCCTTGTGCAGACTTTCTGGAATATCTAGAATCTCATGGAGGTCAGCCTGCATCTTTCCTCTTTCTTCCCAGCCTTCTCCACACAGCACCCTGGTAAAATAATGTATTTCTAAATAAATTATCGAGACCAATGGCATCCTACATTTTCTTTTATCGTTTACACTTTCAGAAAGTGCCATGATTTAAAGCCCTTTCTGCCCCAGTAGCTTCCCTAATAGGAATTAGCCAAGTCTTCCAGAAAAATTAAGGGGCAAGTTCTCCTTTAATAAAGACAAAGACACATTCACTTTGCAATTGGGCTGAAATTCAGAAGACTTCAATAATGAAATCCCATTCTCTAGAAGTCATAATGTTTACCATGAGGAGAGCAATGCCTGTTCCAGGTTAATTGGAGAGAAAGGATGTTTCCCCTGGGTAGTCACTGCAGCTAAATTAGCCCTGCGCTGCAAAGCCTCATTGCTCTGTTACGTTTCAAAGCCGAAGTTCTCAGCTCTAACGAACTGCTTCACTGTTTAATACTCTGGTTGCTTCAACTCGTTCGTCAGCCGGCGCATTTGAACATGAATGATGGGAAACGAGGCTCTGGGAGCGAGAATCACCGAGACAATGAGCGTGAGCAAGGGCGAGAAGTGTTCGTCCCGCCGCAATGCCTTATTATGATGTTTTCCAGGGGGCCCTTTGAAATAAACGGGGTACGTGGCGAAACTTAAGCAGGACCTCCGCGAGCCGGTTTCACCGCAATGCGCACAGACTGGCTCCCTGGGAGACCGGCTGCAGCTTGGCGTCGCGGGGAACCTCCCGCCCTTGCGCAGAAAGCTGACCTTCCTGGTCCACTCCAGTTCGGTGCTTCTTAGTAAAGCACAACTGGGGAAAAAAAAAAAAAAAAAACACCTTAAAATCAGCATTCTTTATTCTGGCGTTTTAGCTATCAAAGTCAGGTTCAAGAAATTAACACGCATCTCCCTGCAGAGGAAAAAAAATGCAGCAAACAGGAACAGTGTTGCTAAATAGAAAGCCAGAATAAAGAACAATGTTGCTAAAAAGAAGGAAAGGAAAAGAAAAACCCCTATTTTTCTTACTCCACTAGTGTACTGGTATGGATTGGTAATATATACAATAAGTACGTGTTTTACATTTAAGTGCTTTATATGTATGTTTCATCTACAACCATGTTTTCATATATGTGATCTCTCATGCTTTAAAAAGAGAAGAAAAGATAAGTTCTTAAAGAAATGTTAACTATACATATATGCTCCATCTTATATTAGTATATCTTGTTGTAATATAGGGCATATTTAATAGTATATAATATACACATAAATATATACATAAGGACAGAGATACAGTGCCCTCTACTGGATCAAATTCAACTTGATTGGCCTCTCCCTCCAAATAGTTAATTGAACTTTCCTTCAAGTGACTATCAACACCGGAATATAAACTTTCATGTTAAGTGAGTCTTCATGTCGGGTGATTCCTCTCTGGCTTAAGCAGGCAAAAAGCAAAACCCCATTGCACAAGCTTATGTCTTAAGACATAAGGCTATGTCTTAACGATGCTTGCTTACTATGCCTTGTGTTGCAATCCTTCATGTTCAAAGGATTATTCACGTTCACAGGTACACTTGTGTTACCATCTGTGGTCTTTGGAAGACAGTGGACAAAGCAAAGTAAAGGGAAATTTGACTGATTAATTTCCGTGAGCTATCTAACCAATTAATCCAGACTCTGTAATTCCCAAACCAAAAATAAACTTACTGTGTGCTATTTGAACTAATCAGATGTAATTTTAAGAACCAGACAGAGATGGATTCAGGCACAACATCCATGTTCCAAAAGCTGGGCAATTCAAGACCTTAAGCAAATTGAGAAGTACTGGTTTAAAAGTAACCTGATATATGGGATAGGCTGGTGATGGGTAGTAAGGAGGGCACGAATTGCATGGTGCACTGGGTGTTATCCACAACTAATGAATCATCGAACTTTACATCAAAAAAATAAATAAAAATTAAAAATTAAAAATAAAATAAAATAAAATTAAAAAGTAACCTGATATAGACAAATAATACAGAACTCATCCTTGTGAATAATTTATTCTGTAATAGTATGGAAATCCCATGGAAAAGACACGTACACTCCCAAACAAGCTGGTGACAAAATCTTTGTTGTGGATTCTTGAAAATTGCGACTAATAATGGATTTAGGGAATTCCCAAGAAATGATTACGAATAATAGGAAAGATTAATTTAAAATAAGAGTAGTTTCAAAAACTCCACACACTACAATTTACCATGCATGTGACACTGAGGGGGAGCTGGAAAGCAGAGGGATTCTTCAAACACTGGGGATACCATTGCACCGCACGATATTCTCCACCATGGCACTGAAAATGTCAACGACCCACAAAGTTAACCTTCCACAGATTTTCAGAAGCCTGGCAGAGCTCGGTGTGGAAGTTCATCAGCTGGCCAAAGTAAGCCAGCTGGAAAATCAGAGCCTTGTCTCCTCAATGCAGGAACTTTAGAGAAGATGTCAGGCTGAACGTAGTCCCATCCCAACCTCTGCTGCAAAGAAATTTGCAAGGAATTTTCTAGAGCTTTGCCGCCGTCCCTATCAGTAACATAGAGGAGAATCTTTTGAGACCAGTCCCCCCCAAAAAGGAACCATAGTTGGAGGTGAGGTTTGCCCGCTGCCCAGGTTTACCAGGGAGGCTCAGGCAGCCACGTGGGGAAGATTAGCTCTACACGTCAACCATCACATCAAAGTGTTTCTCCGCTGAGAAGACTTGCTCCTGTCCCAGGTCCAAGAGGATGAGGAAAGGCCACAAACCCCATCTAGGGTTGTGGTTCTCACTCTGTAATGAATATGGGGACCCCTCTAGTGGGCCTGTGGCAAGTCTGGAGTCCATGGCTCCTCCTAGAGACTCTGGTTCAGTGGGTCTGGAGAAAGGTCCAAGAATCTCATTTTAGGAAGTCCAGGGGACTCTGGTACAGGCGGTCCTTGGACCATATGTTAGAAACGCTGCCTGAGGAAGTAACAAACCTTATTTATTTGAAAACATACTTAGCCAAAGGCACTGACATTTTCAGACCTTCTCTTTATGAGTATCCACTTTTTTTTTAAGATTTTATTTATATTTATTTATTTGAAAGAGGTTGAGTGAGAGAGAGAGTGAGAGAAGGAGCAGGAGGAAGGGCAGAGGGAGAGGGAGAAGCAGACTCCCCGCTGAGCAGGGGAGGCCCAACTGGACCCTAGCATCGTGACCTGAGCTGAAGGCAGACCCTTAACCGAATGAGCCACCCAGGCACCCAGTATTCACCTTCTAATGAAACCTTCATGCAATAAGAAGTCCCTTGTACTCATTTTTGTCCTTATGTAAATAGCGTTATCATCAATGTGGCTATTCCTTTGGTGGAACCACATGACAGCATACATGACAGTGTAGACACCCCTGAGACACTTCTTAGTCCCGAGCTAGCACCCTGCCACGCTTGTTACTTTATGTGCCGGCTGCAGCTCTTGGGTGTTCTGCTCCCTTCTTAAAAATGTCTTCTTCTATTCCATCTGCCCCGTCTTCTCCCTGCAGCACCGTAGAATAAGCAATCTCATTGCTTTCCCCCACCCATCCTGTCTCTGAAAAGCTGCACAAGACATTTAGGGTTTTTCTTGAAAGTTTGTTACAAGCAACAATGAGGAAAGGACAAGGGGGAAATAAACATGGACATAACATTAAAGAGAAATCTCACAGTCTCCTATAAAAGTCCCTCCCAAAATTCAGTTTTTCTTTTTAGCAGCTCTTGACTCTACAACAAAATACCTGTTTCCTTCCTTCCTCCCTCCCTCCCTCCCTCCCTCCCTCCCTCCCTCCCTCCCTTCCTTCCTTCCTTCCTTCCTTCCCTCCTTCCCTCCTCTTCCTTCCCTCCTTCCTTCCTTCCTTCCTTCCTTCCTTCCTTCCTTCCTTCCCTCCCTCCCTCCCTCCCTCCTTCCTTCCTCTCTTCCTCCTTGCCCCATTCCTTATTTCCTGCCCTTCTTTTTTCTCCCTCCTTCCCTCTATTCCTTGCACGGACTTCAACTGAGTGTCCGCCATGTGTTAGGCTCTCTGGGCTTGATGGCACAATCCACACGTACTCTACGAGCGCACCAAAGTGCAATGAAAGCACCAAATAATGGTGGTTTCTGAGTAAGGCTTCACTAAGGGCTAATAGGAGAAGAGCCTGGAAGAAAGGAGAACTGACCTAGCAGAGTACAGGGAAAATTAATTCCCTTCAACAGAGGGAACAGCCCCATACAAAGCCAAAGAGAAATACAATATGTCATATTCTGAGAACCCAGCAGTTCCAGTAGAGCTGGAACACAGGGAGAGTGTTGGCAATTGGACTGGAGTGGTAGGACAGGTCAACTCATGAAGGGCCACCTAGATCACAATAGTGAACGTGGAGTTTATCTTATAAACCATGTGTAACTGACCATATCGTGACTTTCGCAATCTACAAAGTTGGCGATTTTATAAATCTGATGATTAAAGGTCCAAACCACGCTGAGAAAAGAGGAGGCAAGGTCTAGTAATTATTATACCAGGATTGCAGACATACACCTGTCTCTCTAGATGATCACTCTAACCATAGGGTGTCCTGGCTTAAGTGACAAAGTCCCTTGACTCATGTCTTCCTCCCCTTGATGAGAATGTCTTCATCTTAAGGGTTTTAGTATCTAAACACCATTAGTAGAACACCTTGGGGGCAAAACCCAGATGTACTGCTGCCTTTAAATTCTTTTCTCTTCACAAAGAAAAGCTCCCCTAGGCATCTCCTCCATTTAAAAAACAGTGGCTTCTTAAAAAGAAGGATAGAATCTTCCAGTGTATCATTAGTGATGCTGACCACGATATGACTTACAGAATCAATCCTTCTTTTCCAATTCTTCAATAATAAACTATAAGGATTGAGTTACTACATGATCTAAGAGATACAAGGTATGTGATTTCCTAAGAACAATGAATTCCTTGTATGATTTTTTTTAAAGGTTCTGCATTTTATATTAAATCAAAGGTTCTACAGTAGATTATCTTGGGGCTCTAATAGTTCGTACCTCATGTTATCAGTGTCATCGTGAGAGCTAATGGGAGAGTCAGTTCCTAGACCCGGTGGCAAGGCTGCGGGGGCTGTGAGTCGTCCCTGGGCTGGAATGGCGCACGGGACCTTCCCGGTGCCACATGGATTCAGTCGTTTTTCTACTTATGAACAACAACAAAGTAACAAATTCAGCAAGTCTTTGGTATCGCTCCGGGATTCAGGGTGAAATATCTTTATCCAAGGACTAAAGAGTCTCTGCAGCAAACATATTGTGATGTTTCCCTTTTCAAGCTCTTAATCCTTTTTGCCAGAGAGGCCAGATGTGTACTAAACGAACGATATCAGCCAGATCCTACTGAGGGTCGTGTCAGGGAGGAGTTCAGCTCTGGTAACGAGAAAATACGACCTCCTCCGGGGCTCTCTACAAAGGTCACTTGGTCCTGCTTTGACAAATATTTTTGTAAGGCTAATTATCAGAGGTGCTCTCGAAGGGCGATTCACAAACTGAGGATCGTGGTCATTTGCATTCATTAGGTCCGGGGTGGGACCTGAGATTCTCTGTTGCTAACGAGCTTCCGGGTGACGCCCACGCTGCCCGTCCGGAGACCACACGGTCAGTACCAAGGTCTAGAACATATTCGAAAACTAAAACAGCAGTGTTTCTGAGATATTTCAGGGGTGACAGAGATATCAAGCCAGAAAAATTAAGATGTTGAATCGTTTCAGAATATCGGAGATGTGTGATGATCTCCTTTGTGTCCAATAGCTCTTAGAACCACAGGTGGGTTACAATCATCACAATTTCTTACACAATTGTTCAGGTGAGTCTGATTTTGGATCCTCACCCACGCAACTCATAGGCAAACCGATCACAAACGGGGTTTATTTCCAGCGTTGTACTGGGTCCTATTTGGTCTGCTTTTCCCATTTTGTGGTGCCCATTCTCCTTCTTCATCTTCTCTCTTCCTGATCCCACCTCCCGCCT
Organism: Ursus arctos; assembly: GCF_023065955.2. Taxonomy (NCBI): domain Eukaryota; kingdom Metazoa; phylum Chordata; class Mammalia; order Carnivora; family Ursidae; genus Ursus; species Ursus arctos. Next base: position 10,629,268 of record NW_026622997.1, on the reverse strand, counting down.
TCACCTGAATTAAGTGCTTCTCAGTCTTGTTTTCTGATCCTCGTTCCCATGAAAACATTCATTCAGGAGGAAAATCTGATTCCCTCATCCACGCGTAAATAATGAGAGCTTACTGAGGTGTTAACAAGCCAGAAGGATGACTGTCCAGTGTTAGAATTCCAAACACCATTCAGAGGGGAGAAACTAGTACCTGGGAGCACGAAGGCCTTTCCAGCAGTGGTCTGGACCTGGAAGTCCATCCTGGCATGCCTGAGTCCACTTCTAGACCCTTAGGATCCCTCACATCTACCCCAGGAGAAGCTTCTCTCCCCAGAGTGGTCCTAGAAGCTGGCCTTGGGCCACCATAGTTTAAGCAGGTCCCTGAACAACACCCCAGGATTAGTTTTATGAAGGCATTTGACATCCTGCTGGGTATTATATTCCTGTTCTTTAAGTCAGAGGATCTAGATGGGAATTTTTTATCTCATGTTTAGTTATTTATGTTTCCAGAGGCAATGCACGGAGTTAAAAAAAAAAAAAAAACCCTCTAAGTGAAATCTACCAGCTTGACAATATCAGATTCGCTATGACTGAAAGGTGAGCCTCTATTTATTTTTCCTCTTTAGGTGCATTACGTTCATCAAACACCTTCAAATGGGGGGAAACAGGAACAAATGGCAAACCTCTGTTTCCTTGCTTTCCTTCTCTCTGTGTGTCTGTCTTAGCTCAGTGGAAAAGTACAATGATCCTTGTAGCACGTGGGCCGGATTTTTTCCTGGGTGAAATCGCTGGGGCTGAGTCACCGGGGCCAAATGAAAGGTGCTTGTGCCATAGGCTGCCCAATCTGTCCACCATGTCATTTCTGAAGTAAAGAAAATATTGAATTAGGAGAGAAGAGGACTGTGAATCCAGATGTCCAGCCGGTGGAAAGATGGGTAATGAGAAAACAGAGCTGACCTCTTTCAGCAAAGCTGGGAAGTGGCAGGGGATTGCAAGAAGCAGCTGCTCACTTTTGGCAGCTGCCGTGAAGGGCAATGTTACGGAATGTCAGAAAACAGCATATTTCCTCGCGGCTTCTCCATCGCCCTTTAATGATTCAGGAGCAGAGCCATCTTTAACGACACTTGGCATGCTGTCTGCTTTAAAGGCAAATAAAATGTCCTCATTTCAGCCACCTTCCCGGAGAAGAAGAATTTGAAACTCCAACTGGAGAGAAAGAGAGAACGGTCAAAACGTGTCCTTCTCCTGTACTTGGATAACACTTTGTTACCTGGAAGGACCACTTTGCCTGTGAAATAATGTCGTGTGCTTCGAGAACACTGGTTAAGGTATTTTGAGACATGGATCCTAATTTGAGGATTTCATACCAAGTTAAAGCTGAGAGAACTGTCCTAGCCAATAATCCTAACCAGGGCTTTCCTATTTGAATAGTGAACTAACTTCATTACTTCACCATCAATAGTAATGTGTTCATTTAAAATGAGCTTTATCCTTCATAGTTCCTCACCACAGAAGTCATTAGATGAGGCATATAAAGATGTTTCTTCATAGTTCAGCTCTGTGCACGGAGCACAAATAAAAAAGAGGTCCTAGGGGAGCCTGGGTGGTTCAGTCAGTTAAGCGGCTGCCTTCAGCTCAGGTCATGATCCCAGGGTCCTGGGATCGAACCCCGAATCAGGCTCCATGCTCAGTGGGAGTCTGCTTCTCACTCTCTCTCTGCCCCTCCCCGTACTCATTCTCTCTCTCTCTCTCTCTCTCAAATAAATAAAATCTTTAAAAAAGAAGAAGAAAAGGTCCTAATGATTATCCAATTGGATCAAACTCAAAAAAAAAACCAACTAATGAGTTTTGTTATACAAGTTACAACTTTTGGTTAATGTTGACTAGACCCAGTTTCAACAGCAAAATCTCAAAGATTATTTAATTGATAGCATTTATGTCATTATGACACAAAATATAGAACGTGTTATGTGACATGCATTGTGATGTATGAAATTATTGATTTTCATCCAAGATGCTGTGATTTTGAGACGTCTGGCTTGTCAATATCAATTCTGAGGCGCATCACACATCATTTGAGATATTTAATTATGAAAATACTTGGGCTTTTAAATAATTTGCATTTTATAGTGGCCACATTCATAAATTGGTGTGTGTGTGTGTGTGTGTGTGTGTGTGTGTTGGAGCAGATTTAGGATGACTCCTAATATGTCATTATTCACATTCATATTCCTTCTGAATTGTTGGGGAGAGAGAGAGAGAAAGGGTGATGTTAGAGAAATAACTATTGGGAATCAAAACCGAGCAATTGTAAGCAACCATTGTAAATGCCGTCAATAATGATGTTTAAGTGGGTGCCTCTAATTACCCATTTCATTCATGAGGGACTCTCCCACCAGTTTGTTCCCAGCTGGTTCATACCAAAGGAAAGCCAGCTGTGGAGCTGCTCTCACAGCCCACCACATCTGAGGGAGAGTCAGACAGTGGGCTCCAGAAGGTTCTTGGCACTACTGAGCAGGTAGAGGGGAGAGAAGCCCATCAGGAAGCCAGTCATTCATGTAATTATTGATGCGGACCACGCCATCTTCCAAAACTCACCAACCTAGATTTTAATTTTAAAAACACAAACATAAAATATCTGAGTCATCAAAAACACTTGGCTCCCGCCAATACTGAATTAAAGTGAAAAAGGACAGAACTTCTAAAATATTCCAGATTGAAATTTGTGAGTGAGATTTGAGAAGTTTGGGAAGACAGAACAAGATCATTAGAGGAACAATATAAGAACAAGAAAAAACTCTTGGGACTACAAAATAAAACAGATGGAATGCTTTTTCCACCTAGAAAAATCCATGAAGGCCGAAAGACCTTTTAAAGTCATACATTTTGGCAAGTTGTTAAATACAATTATAGCGTTTGTTTTTTGTGTTTTTTTTTTTTTTATCTCCCTGAATCCCCCCGCCACCATAAAAGACAGAAAATAAAATCGCAAAACTAAAAAGCCACAGATAACATCTAGATGGAAACTGAACTATATGTTATTCCCAGAAACCTCAAACAGGAGTAGGTGGGAACAAATAGAGCCACAAGGTCAGTGTGGTATTAGCAAGTGGGCAGGAAAGCAGACGGAGACCAGAGGGTGTCTGTCAGCCTCAGAATAGAAGAGCCCCACAACCGCCAAGAGCTGCACATCAACCATACTGACCTTGGAACATAAGCTGTTCAGAACATGCAAGGAGAACCCAAGGAATGTTTTCCCAGGCGCCCTTTCTGGAATTCCACAGGAGAATGAGCTGCAATCCTCCAGGTGACTAGAGATACCCCGACGATGACAGCACTGGGAAGAATACAGGCAACAGAGAAACATAACAAATGACAACATTGGATTCAAGCAGGAAAAAAAATCAGAACACGGTATTTCTATGCTTGAGGGGCGCCTGGGTGGCTCAGTCAGTTAAGCGTCTGCCCTTGGCTCAGGTCATGATCCCAGGGTCCTTGGATCAAGCCCCACATCAGGCTCCCTGCTCCAAGGGAAGCCTGCTTCTCCCTCTCCCTCTGCCTGCCGCTTCCCCTGCTTATTCTCTCTTTCTCTCTCTCTCAAATAAATAAGTAAAATCTTTTTTAAAAAAAGAAAAAAGTCTTGAATTAGTCAAAAACAACAACGAACACAAAAAGGGATGGGGGTGAACACTTATATGACATATCAGGTAATTACAATGTGTTGGGACTGATTTGTATCCTGATTTCAACAAACTTTAAAGAATTTAAAGACAATAGGGAAAAGTAAACACTAGATATTTAATGATATTAAGGTATTGTTGTGCGTATTATCTAGGTGTGATCATGGTATCATAGCTATGTTTCTTTTTAAAAAGAGTCCATATCCTTTAGAAATGTATATGAAATGTGATGTCTGGTAGTTGCTTCCAAATAACCTGAAGTTGGTGGGGAGCGTGCAGGTGCTATAGAGGGAATTCGACTGGCCGAGAGACGATGGCCATTGGGTTTGGGTGGGGGGAGCACGAGGAAATGTTGTATGTTGCCTTTAGTTCTGTGTATGTGTGGAATTTTCTATCATAAAAGCTAAAGCAAATAAAAATAGATAAATTTATAAAAATCAGTGGCAAACTCTAATCCACAAATAACCAGTTAGGTAATATAATGAGAGGGAGACACCCTTCTCAATAGTAACACAAAATGCATAAAATACCTAGAAATTAACTTCTGAAACATAAAAGACCTATAATGAGAAAAGAGTAATTACAAAACTTGACTGAAAGACATAGAAGAGTGTAATCAATAGACATTTTGTGCTCCAAATGGAAAGCCAACATTTAAAGATGTCATTTTCCCACAAATTTATCTATAAATGCATTGCAACTCCAATCTTTCAACAAGATTTTTTTAACTTGACTAGTTATTAAGTTCACCCAAATAATAAGACATAAGAAAGCAATGAGGACATTCTGGAGAATTCAGAAGAGAGGATCTTTGTCTTACCAGTTAACAAAACACACTGCAATACTGGAGAAATTAAAACAATGCAATGCCCTTGTGGCCCAGACAAATCAATCAGTGCAATGGAACAGAGATTTTGGAAACAGACACAGGCATTTATAAGAATTTATTATAGAGTAATATGGTATTTCAAAGCAGTGGGGAAAGGATGGATTATTCAATAAGCACCTGTTGGAGCAATTGAATCTCTTTTTAAAAAAAGAAATAATGTTAAATTCAAAGCTCATGAAAATAATTTTTAGACATTAAATATATAACCATAAAAATTAAAACTATCAAAACGTAAGAAATATGAGGAATTATTTTTCTAATTTTAAAAGAGGGAAATGGGGCGCCTGGGTGGCACAGCGGTTAAGCGTCTGCCTTCGGCTCAGGGCGTGATCCCGGCGTTATGGGATCGAGCCCCACATCAGGCTCCTCTGCTATGAGCCTGCTTCTTCCTCTCCCACTCCTCCTGCTTGTGTTCCCTCTCTCGCTGGCTGTCTCTGTCGAATAAATAAATAAAATCTTTTAAAAAAAAAATAAAAAAATAAAAGAGGGAAAGCCTTTCTCAATCAAGACACGACAGCTTTAAGAGAGTGATAAAGCTCTCCGTGAACAGATAAGGAAGAACTCCCAAATGCACTGTTAAATTAAAAAAAAAGATACAGAATGGTGTGTGTACTTTTCTACCTTTTATATAGAAAAGGAGGAAAAATAGACATCTATATTTGTATTTGCTTCTATACTCAAAAATAAATTCTGCAGAAATACACATGGCACTAATAATAGTCGTGTCTGTCACAGCCTCAGAGTAGGGGGACCCAATGGGAGGAGGGGCCCACGAGTGGGAAGAAGATTTTTCACTCTACAACTTAGTTGTCTTTATTTTTAATTTTTGAATTATGTAAATGTCTCTATCACATATTTCAAAAGTGACAGAAATAAACATAATGAAAAACTAAGATTTTTTCACAACAGATATTCTTTTTTTTTTTTAAAGATTTTATTTATTTATTCAACAGAGATAGAGACAGCCAGCAAGAGAGGGAACACAAGCAGGGGGAGTGGGAGAGGAAGAAGCAGGCTCATAGCAGAAGAGCCTGATGTGGGGCTCGATCCCATAACGCCGGGATCACGCCCTGAGCCGAAGGCAGACGTTTAACCGCTGTGCCACCCAGGCGCCCCCACGACAGATACTCTAAGCAAATTGAATAGACAAATACAGAGGAGGAAATGTTTGTCCGCTGGATGACCTGGTGTTAAAACTCCTTAATGGACATAAAGCTCTTTAAACTAAAGAAAGGGAAAAAAGAAACACCTGGAGAGAAAAAACAAACAAATGGTATAAATAAACAATTGACTACCCCAAAGGGCAATCCCCCCAAAACTGCTTAAAGCCTTAGAGAAATGCTGAGGAGATGTATTTTTGCCTTTCAGGTCAGCAGGATTGTTGACACCTAATGTTGGTGAGGCTGTGAGTAAAACAATAGTTGGCGCACCGGGGGTGACAGACTCCACTCCCATCCAGGAGTTGTGGTCCCTGGACATAAAAAAAGTGAGAAAACCAAACCTGATCCATCACCACAGGGAGCTTACAGTCTCGTATTTTCTCATGCCCTGGCTTCTCAGCAGCCGTCCACTGTCTCCACCCAGCCTTCCAACCCTAGAGTTTCTCTGAGACTAAGCCTCCTCTCTGTCATGTCTCTGCTAGGGGGTCTACTTCCTCAGCCTCCAGCCAATTCAACCTCATACAGAAACCCCCTCCCCCCAACCACGGTTTTCCTTTCCACGGTTTTAGTTACCCTAGTCAACTGCAGTCCAGAAACAGATGATTTTCAAGTCATCGCGGTATGTCAGAAGGTCAATACTAGCCTGACACTATGTCACAATGCCTACCTCATTCCCCTCACTTGACATCATCACGTAAGTCTTTTGTCATCTCATCTCACCACAAGAAGGGTGAAAACAGTATGGTAAGAAATTTTGAGAGAGAGATCCCATTCACATAACTTTTATCACAGTCTATTGTTATAATTATTCTATTTTATTATTAGTTATTGTTGTTAATCTCTTGTGCCTAATTTATAAATCAAACTTTATCATATGTATGTATGTATAGGGGAAAAGCATAGTATGTATAGACTTCAGTCCTAGCCATGGTTTCAGGCATCCACTGTTGGTCTTGGAACATATGCCCTGTGGATAACAGGGGACTACTGTGCTCACACCACTTCCCTGTAGCCCGGATTCATAAATTTTCACTAGGATGTTCCACAGGCATTGCAAATTTGACAGTCAAGATGAATTCGTGATTTTTCTGTCTCCTCCAATGTGATCTGCTAATATTCCCTCACTCAGCAAACAGAGCTCCCTAAATTTAGCCCTCCTTGAAACCTCCAAGACATTCTCCATGTCTTCCTCTTCCTCAAACCCATGATCAGTCAAGAGTCCAGTGGTTCCAATCCACCTTGTGAATAGATCTTGAATCCATCTACCTCCTCCCCCATCATCTTCACGGTGGAAAGAGCAGTACCCTTGCTCCTTCCCGGATCTGTTCTTGTCCCCTTTCCCCCATTCTTCACACTGCAAACACAGTGGTCTTTTGGAATGCAGATTTGATCATGTCACTCCTCTGATTAAAACCTACGCTGCTTGGCCCTGATTGAAAGGAAGTGGCAGCTCTGTATGTATTGACACAGGGACTTATCGATGCTGTGCTGTTAATTAACTATGCTCACCACGGTAGGCACTGTATAGTGTATAGAATTGTCAAACCACTATGTCATACACCTGAAACTAATATAACATTCTGTCAACTATACTTCAATAATAAACACTTTTTTGAAAGTAGGTCATAGAGACACCTGGGTGGCTCAGTCGGTTAAGTGTCTGCCTTCAGCTCAGGTCATGATCCCAGGGCCCTGGGATCGAGCCCCACATTGGGATCCTTGCTCAGTGGGGAACCTGGTTCTCCCTCTGCCTGCCGCTCTCCCTGCTTGTGTGCGTTCTCTCTCTCTCTGCCAAAGAAATAAATAAAATCTTTAAAAAATGAAAAAATATGTATATACATATATAAACGTATCTAAATATTACACACATCTGTGTATATATGTTTTTATATATAAATATGTACTTAGATACATATATACATACATATAAATCTAGAATGAGGACCTCCAAACTCTTAATAGTGTTTTATTTGTAGGGTGTGCTTATCTAGAGAAGTCAACTTTCTTCACAACACACTTTGTCTTTGGATTATGCAATACACATGTACTAATTTTTATAATAAAGACAAAAACTTCATTCCATTTAAAAATTTACTTTGGGATTCTACTTTTTTGTAGTGCTTCTGAGTTGTGATTTTACAGTCAATTGTTTGATTTTTCCACTGACCTAAGAAAGAATGCGGCAATGGTTAATGAAACATGATGACACATACACCTATATTTTCAGGGCACATGAGTGAGAAGGATGCTATGACCATGTTGGGTCATCACATGCCAACAGTTCTTTCTTTCTGTCTTTCTTTTTTTAATTTATTTGAGAGAGAGAGCACAAGCAGAGGAGAGGCAGAGGGAGAGAGAGAAGCAGACTCCCTACTGAGCAGGGAGCCCGACGCAGGGCTTGATCCCAGGACCCAGAGATCATGACCTGAGCCAAAGGCAGCCACTTAATTGACTGAGCCACCCAGGGGCCCCTGCCAGCAGTTATTTCAAAGTCAAAGACAGACAAAATGAATATACAAGTGAAATTAGCAATAATATTACTCATAGGAATGAGTAGGTTGAAAACCAATAAATCTACATGTTGTAGTTTTTGTGTGACATAATTTTGTTCCTATTCTTTAACAGCCCATACTTTCTAGCTTGTTACTATTACTTACAGAGTGAAAACCTGGAAGCATCAAGCCTCGTTTTAGAGCTCAACTGTTTTTCCAAAATTAAGTAAGCAGCATTTTCTCTGTAAAAGCACAAGGTTTGAGTTCTCAAAAAGGCTGATTCATTATTCACATGCTTATACAATATATTTTATGAATGCTATAAAACCTGTAATGTTATTTGCTTTACTTCTCTGCAACGTTTCCTGGGGATACATCAAAATCCAGAACTAGGCATAGCAATGTGTGGGGCCCATGAACACCAGCCATCACGTGAGCACAGTGAGGCAGGGAGAGGAGTTTCGGAGTGCTGCTGGTCCAACAGAGGCCAGAGCTATGCGTTTAGCAACTCAGCCTAGTAGCCATTCCATTGCTGACTTCCGGAAAGCCAAATTCTACAGCTCCTTTCTCTCCACCAAAATATGGTTATAACGCCAACACGGCTACATCAAAGCACTCACTTCAAAGATCTTCAAAAAGAAGACATGTCAGATAATTACCTACAGAGAGGTAGGAGGGGTATGCTCAGAGAGGGGTCCTTGATCCAACCTTAGTTAGGAACCTGGTGGTAGAGCAGCTCCCTCTAGACAGAGTGGAAAAGGCACCATAGATGGCTCGTGCTCCAGATTCTGAGACCACTTGTCCACCTGTCTGAACACCTACGGTGATGACAGCGACTGTCCTGATGGCTGATTACCATAAATCTTAAGTAACGTGACTTCAGACTTAGGAAGGGCACAGCGTCATTTTTAAAAATCTCTGCCTGCTAGTATTAAAAATAAGTTTATGAAATAAACATAAACATTAAGCATGTGTTTTCTCACAGCTGTCTGTGTCATTTCTCAGCTAATACTCCATTCCTTCTGAAAATGTCATGGGCAATTGTTTTGTTACCAACACAATCTATTTCCTATCTCCTCCAGCTGTTTGTAACTCCTGAGAGAGAACGGCACAGGGAGAATATATTTTGTTTACTTCTGTGTGTGTTGTTTTTAGAAACGAGGCCATTTCAAGCAGTGATGGTGGGAGATTTTGTTTGTTTCCCCCAGGGTTATCCATTTATTGGTTACTCTTCTGCCCTTTCTCTCAGCTCCCCTTCAACACATAGGAGGTGCATAAAAGCCCCCTGTAGCTTTCTCAAATCTACTAAGATAGAGAATTCACTCAGCAGCACCCCGATAACAAACGCAGGGATCCCCAAAGTTAGGATTCATTCTACACACAGAACCATTTTACACTGCATTTTTATCTTCCTCAGTCTTCACTCCTTGACTGGCTCAGCTCTCTTTTAATGATCTCTGAACACGCCAAAACATTTGGGTCATTGGGGTAGGCTGGGCACAAGTGGGTCCAAGGCAGCATTGTGGGGTCTGCTGCACGTGCTGCGACCCTCCAGCCTTGGGGCTCTGCTCAGCACCCACCCACAGGGGCCTGTGAATCCCAACCAGCTCCAGTTCCCCACATCTTCAAGACAGTCTCTTCTCCATATGGAGCCACTCCAGATATTCAGTTTCCTTGCACATAGGCCCTTAAACATCTAAATTCTGAACATTTTCCATGTTTCCTGATCTCTGAAATATAAGTTCTCCTGAGACTGAAAGGAGGGAAAATTCTACAATCACCATGCCCTCCCGGAGGTGTTCATGGCAACACCCCAAACACATATCTCTCCTTTACTCCAGCCTCTTTTCAGCCTTGTATGGGCTGTGTGGACAGTCAGCCCCAGGGTAGCCACAGTGATCTGGGTGTATCTAGAGCCAGCCTGAGTCACAGTTCACTTCGCCTCTTGTGTCTTTGGCCGTGGCAATACAGAACAACCCGTTCCCTTAAACTGCAGAAGATGGAAGGAAGCATCCCCTCTACATCCCTCCTGCTTGTGCTGCCCACCCATTCATACCCTCACTGGCGCAGGATGACGCGGCAAGAGCCCCTTGCAATCTTTCCATCTCAAGGATACAGTGAAAGGAACTATTGCCTGGTTTAAAAAAAAAAAATGTATGGCTTTGGCTACTCCATTTCCCAGTCTTCAGTTTCTTCATCTGCAAAATAAAATAGGTGAATTTGAATGAATATTTCATTATCATTTCCAGCACCAAGCATAGAGGAAGTTTCTGGGTAGAGATACTGTGTGTGGTGACAGGACACATTTTGGGGAAACTGCTGGCCATCGTTCAACCTGATCAAGTCAACTCAGTTTCTCCATTGACTCCAAGCTCTCTGTTTCTTTCTAAATTTTATTTATTTATTTGTCAGACAGAAAGAGAGAGAGAGCACAAGCAGGGAGAGCAGCAGGCAGAAGGAGAAGCAGGCTCCCCACTGAGCAGGGAACCCTACTTGGGGCTCGGTCCCGTGACCCTGGGATCATGACCTGAGCTGAAGACAGAGGCTTAACCAACTGACCCACCCAGGTGCCCCCAAGCTCTCTGTTATAACACTTTGTAGTAAGTAAACAACCTCTATTGTTAGATTTCTTTTTTTTTTCTGCATAGCTTTAATGCTAACAGATGTTCATAATTTCCAACTTGAAGCTCTATAAAATCTTGATATCGTCAGAGGGAAAATACACTCCATTTAGTTTTGATAGGCTTGAATATAGTCTTTGGAAAATCAGCTCTGTCATCGCTCCCTATCCCACCAGATTACCATATTACAAGCATCCTGGAAAACAGATCCTTTACCACAAATAAGTTAAACCTGGACTTCTATCAGTGATATAGTTAGAACATTCTGGCATTCTGGACTTACGTTTTTAAGACTACTTTTTGTTAACATTCTTTTCCTTAGCCAAATGTCAGGAATGATTAAACATTCATGAGAAACTCATTTTGATCCTTTCCTATAAACTGGTAAGTCTTGATAATTCTAATAACCTTCAAATCGAAAATACTAAAATATGACCTGTCTTTTCCAAACATGAACAAAGTACAAAAAGCAGCGGGAAAAAACCTGTCAAAGGTTATAATGGGTCTGAAGACTCAAGTCGGATGGGGCCCTTATAAGAAGAACCCTGAAGAGAGGCCTTGACTTTGTCCTGTACGTGGGCATTGATCGAAGGCTGAAACAAACAGCCCCACCACCGACAGCCTCACAACTGACCAGATCCATCATACTATCCATCTGATTTGGTTTTAGTATAAGTGGCCAGGCTTTGTTATACCTGTAACAGCCAGTCATCGACTGCAGAAGGCTATCTAGCAGGGAAGGCAGGTAAAACCTCCCAACACATGTGGACAAGGGGCTCCTGTTAATGGAGGCGAAAGCTCCAGAGGAAGCTGCGGGAGTGCTGTTAGTAGACAGCATGGGTTGTTGACGGCATCAGCCCAAGGAAAGATGATGTGTGCAGAGCACCAACAGCATCTACTCTGCAGACGTAGCCAACGACTACCTCTGGTGGTCGGGGAACAGAGGGACAGTTATTCCCAAAGCCAAATCAAACGTCGTCTGCAGAGTCATCAGAGAGCCTGAATACTTCATAGCTTGGAATTTTTCGAGGGAATTTTCTGCATGTAGGGAGATCAATACATTGTCACCCTTGGAAACTGCCAAATTCTTCCATTGGTTTATTAAATTGGGAAATATATATTGAATGCTTAATATTTCCTAAGCTAGACTTTGGAGTTATATAAATGAATAAATCTTGCCTCTGCCCTTAAGTTGCCCACTCTCCAGTGATGAGGACAGGCATTTGAACAGATGCTGACAGCTGACTTGTGGGATGTGTAACGGTGGATACGGGAGCATCCACAAAGAAGAATGGCTGACTTAGTTTGTGTGTTACTCTGCTTCAGGTGCTAGAGATTATTGCCACAGCAACCCAGCCGGTGAGCTTTTTTATCCCCTAAACGTTAGGAGACAAATGAGGCCCAGAGAAACTAGGTAACTTGCCCAAGTTCACACAGCCAGTAAGTGATAGGTCTCATTTTTCTGACTCATGATGGATTCCCAAGACCCTGCTTCTGACTACACTTGTGGATTGCATACTAAGCTGGGAGGTAAAGAGAAAAAGTAGGAAAAGAATCTCCTAATTATTTAACCTATAAATCCCAAATTTGGAGAGTCAACTGGGAAGAGAAAATGGGATGATTTCTGGGACTGAGTACAGTGAACATCATTTTTTTTTTTTTTGCATTTTAAGCAATTGGTATATTTTACAAATAATATCGTGAACTACTACGCTATGATTTTGAAAAGGAAGAAAAATAAGGTCATATGCCAACCTGAGAAGTCCTATCTGCTGAAGCAAGGTAAAACTCTTATGTATATTTTTCTCTCTAAAATAAGAGAGATGTATTATCACTGTGGCTATCAAAGTGTCTGTGAACGCAGAGATGCTCGTTATTTATATAGAAACATAAATGCATACAGCAATTTACTATACATAGCACCTGCTGAATAAACAACTCCCCCCCGCCCCAAAGAGCTGAGAAGAGCACAGAAGAGTACAGTCTAGAAGAATACAATGCAGGGAAAACATAATCTAGACAAATAGAAAGTCGTTTGTGGTCTTTATGGCCAGAAAGTTTCATAGAACAGATATCGTTCCCTGTTTAAAATATTCAGTGATAAGACCCTATACTTGTAAAATATGGATTTGCCTGATCAGATTTATCGTTTTTATGTACCTCAGGAAACCAATGAAACTGTGTTTCAAAATCAGCTCATGGAGAATTGAAGTTGAAGACAGGGCAGTGCTTTAGGAAATGTAGCTGAGGAGTGGAGAGAAAAGACAAAATGTGCAAAAACTAAAATAAACTAGCAGGACTACATCAAACCCAGAGCTCCTGCAGAGCGAAGGAAACCAGCAACAAAACAAAAAAGCAGTTTTTCGAATAGGGGAAGACATTTGCCAAGTGTACATCTGATAAGGGGTTAGTATTCAAAATATATAAAGAACTTACACAGGGGCGCCTGGGTGGCACAGCGGTTAAGCGTCTGCCTTCGGCTCAGGGCGTGATCCCGGCGTTATGGGATCGAGCCCCACATCAGGCTCCTCCACTATGAGCCTGCTTCTTCCTCTCCCACTCCCCCTGCTTGTGTTCCCTCTCTCGCTAGCTGTCCCTATCTCTGTCAAATAAATGAATAAAATCTTTAAAAAAAAAAAAAAAAGAACTTACACAGCTTAATATCAAAAAAACAACAACTAGGTTAAAAAATGGGCAGAGGACTTGAGTAGACATTTTTCCAAAGGAGCCATCCAGATGGCCAACGGGGACATGAAAAAGATGTTCCACATCACTCATCATCAGGAAAAAGCAAATCAAAACCACAATGAGGTATCATCTCACCCCTGGCAGATTGGCTAGTGTCAAAAATGCAATAATAATAATAATAATAACAACAAATGCTGGCAAGGATGTAGCAAAAAGGGCACCCTCGTATACCACTGGTGGGAATGTAGATTGGTGCAGCCACTCTGGAAAACAGTATGGAGGTTCCTCAAAAAGTCAAAAATAGAACTACCCTATGGTTCCACAATTCCACTTCTGGGTGTTTATCCGAAGAAAACAAAGAGATATCTGCACCCCTATGTTCATTGCCTTATTTAAAAGAGTCAAGACATGGAAGCAGCCTAAGTGTCCATCAATAGATGAATGGATAATATATACAATGGAATATAGTTCAAGCATTAAAAAGAATGAAATCTTGCCACTTGTGACAACATAGACGAACCTAGAGAGTATTATGCTAAATGAAATAAGTCAAAGAAAAACACTATATGATTTCACTTGTATGTGGCATCTAAAAAACAAAGCAAACAAACAGAACAAAACACAAACAGACTAATAATTACAGGACACAAACTACTGATTATGAAAAGGGGTCGGGGGGGCAGTGAAATGTGTGAAGGGGATTAAGAGGTACAAACTTCCAGTTATAAAATAAATAAGTCATGAGATATAATGTACAGCACAGGGAATACAGCCAGGAATATCATAATAGTCCTGTATGACATGGTAACCAGACATCATGGAAATCGTTTCATAATGTATAAAAATATAGAATCACTATGATGTATGCCTGAAACTAATAGGACATTGTGTGTCAATTATACTTCAGAAAAAGAATAATGTATTGCTACTGCTTTAGTAACTGTGACAACTGAACCATACCAATGAAAGACATCAATAACAGGGAAAACTGGCCGAGGGTATCTACCAACTTTCTTTACCATCTTCACAATTTTTTTGTAAATCTACAACTATCCTAGAATCAAAAGTTTATGTTTAAGAAAAGACAAAATGAGACGTAAAACTTAATATCACGATCAATAGATATGATTTAGAAACATTTTGCATAAAAGGTTAGAGAAGGTCTGTTTGTCGCATAGAAACTTGTCTGTGGGTTGGGCAATGGATCAGAGTAAGGTCATTATGGCTCGATGCAAGTTACTTAGTTTTATCTGAAGCCACAGATACAATCTCCATGGTCTACAAAAGCAAGTCACTAATGTGGGTTGTGGATCATAAAAGCAAGTGGCCCAAATTATGGCTTGAGGGACAGAGGTCATCACTATTTTGGACAAGTTATTCAAATTAGCTATGGCAATGCTGGTGATGAATCAAATCACCTATTATTGGAGAGCTATTTTTAAACTGATAGCACTAACGGTAGGTAATACATGCTATTTAAAATGGTGCAAATGTATCATCAGAATACCCATTGGCCAGTTAATAGCAGGGTGGCCATACAATTTATCGTCTAAGTAAGGACATTTTTGATGTGAAAAAGAGATACTGCTAATAATCACCCCAGTAAAACACGGGGAAACCATGGTTGTTTCAAGCAAGCCTAGACACATGTACAAAATGAAGAAATGGTCAAGTTACCATGAAAAATCTGTGAATTTGAATCCTCTTTATTCATCTTCAGCCTTCAAGGAAGTCAGTAACCCTCCAGGAAGTATGATAAATACAAACTACATTCCACAGAACCTCCTGGATAGCAGCCAGAATTCGGTTTCAAACAAGCTCGAACACTGAGTTTGTCCTTATCACCTACTGCATTTTTTAACCAGTTTACCGACTTCAAAGGAGCTTTGAAGAGAAAAGAAGACATCTTTAATATGTGTGTGAAAACCACATAAAGGGCACATTCAGCAGTATTTCTAGCTCGTAGCTCAGGAAAATACTACCCAGTGAATGTGAGTCAACATTTATCCACCCGGCAACTCTCTCCACTCTTCAACAAAAGAAGTCATTATTGGCCTTGTGAAGCTATAGGCCAAGATTTCTCAACCTTGCCACTATTAACATTTTGAGCCAGATAATCCTTTGTTGTGGGGGGCTGACCTGTGCATTGTAGGGTGTTTACCAGCATTCTTGGCTTCTATTCCTTTGATGCCAATACCACGCTCCCTGTAGTTTTGACAACCAAAATGCCTCCAGACAGTGCCAAGTGTTCCCTAGGGGACAAAATCACCCATGTTTGAGAACCACAGGTATAGACCGTGACCTTTTTTCTTTGCCATTACACCTGCTACCAAGTTGGCCCATGCTCTGAAGGTCTACAGATCCTCACAACCTTCAGGTGAAAAGGACCTCAGAGGAAATAATCCTCTCTTCCACTTGTTGGTTAAAGCATCTGTGACATCCCTGGCCTGTAATCACCCAGATTCTGCTTGGCTCACTTCCTCATGAGATAATCTATTTAATGCTTAGGCATTTTGAATATGAGGAAGTTTATTAATGCTGAGCCAAAATCAGCTTGCCTGTGATTACCTCTCTCATCCTAACTTTACACAAAGGAGCTCCATAAAAGGTGTCTCCTCCCTCTTCTACCACATAGACCTTCCTTTCTTCCCAGAGAAGTTCTTCTATTTCTTCCGCAATACTTCCCTTAAACAAGCCACCGGTTTATCTCTCTGCCTGAAGACTTTCCAAATAATCAGAATGATATGAGGGTGAGGGTGGAGGATGATAATGATGGTGTTGATTATGAGGATAATGATGGCAGTGAGAGTGAGGATGATGATGGTGGTGGTAATAGTGAAGATGGTGATGGAATGGTAATGATGGTGGTGGTAGTAGTGGCAGTTGTGGTAGTGATGATGATGGTAGCAGTGAGGATGATGGTGGTGATGATGATGATGGGGATGATGATGATGATGGGGATGATGATGATGGCAGTTATGAAGATGATGCTGGGGATGACAATGATGATAGTGGTGATAGTGGCGGTTGTGGTGGAATGATGGTGGTCGTGGTGATGATGATGATGGGGATGATGATGATGATGGCAGTGATGAAGATGATTATGTGGATGGGAGTGACAATGACAATGGTGGTGATAGTGGCAGTTGTGGTGGTGATGATGGTCGTGGCAGTGAGGACGATGGTAATGGTGGTGGTGGTCATGATGATGGAAGTGATGGTGATGTTAGCCATAATTTATTGAGCTTCCTCTATATACTATATGCTCTTTATCCATCACAACGCAACCCAATGTATCAAACATACTAACTACCCAAAATGAAGTTGGCAGATTAATCTAAAATATAACTTCTACCAGGTCACTCCCTACTTCACCAACTGAACTTGGCTTTCTATCGCACAGTCCTCTCCCAGACTTCCAGAGCTCTTCTTAAGCTGTCCCTACTTTTGGAAGCCAATAAAATTCTCTTTTCTCCACCAAGAGGCTCCAATACCATCTCTCTAGTCTCATCACATCCCATCTCCACACATATAAACTTACAACTACCCACACCCTGATTCCTATTTCCATGGGATTTCCTCCTACCACCTCTACACCTACTCAAATATTGTTCTTCCTTCGAGGCCAGGTAAAAATCCTCTTTAATTCACTTCCATTCACTCACATTTTTCAATACCTCTTGGTGCCAAGCACTGTGCTACTCACGAAGATGCAGAACTCACAGCCTGGCTCTCAGCTACCTTGTGACAAAGACACGATTGAGCCGTCAGTGAGACTGCCCAGGCCTCTCTCCTCCCACTTCCAGCCCACTCAAGACGATTTCGTCTGGCCAGTTCAGATTCTCTCCCTCCACCACCCTCCAGAGAGAGTTCTATCTTCACCAGACTGGCTTCAGCAGGCTTGTGAAGCAGCAGTAAGGGGTGGTAGAGAAAAGAGAAGCCGCATAGAAGCCCCTCACACACACACACACACACACACACACACACACACACACACACACACAATTAAAAAGCTAAGAGAAGCAAGAAGGACAAAAATAAAAGGTGTGGGTTGGGTGTCAGGAAAGTTAAAAGTGCTTTGTTTGAAAGGCCTTAGAGCAGCCAGTGCTATCAGGAGCACTTAGGGAAGAGAGGATATAGACTTCTGAAGAGTGTCACTGAAGGTTATAACTTAGATCACCTTTCATGTTCTTCCTGAGACACAAGAATTATTTTTAATTATTTTGAGTTATGAGATTGTGCTTATTTGAATGCAAATGCATAAAAAACCTGAGCTATGTGGTCTTTGGTTTATATTTGAGTTATATTTATAATCTAAACTGGGACTTTGGGGAGTAAAAATGGGAACTATTAATAATTATTCTGGAACAACAGACATAAATCGACACCAAGCTGGGCAAACCAGGATGTCCAGTCACCCTAGTTATAATCATTATAAAATGTGGCAAATGAAGGGATGAGGTGTACCCAGGGCATCCCTTGGGCCCAGAAGATGAGTATCTTATCCACTTAGTGGCAAGAGAGAGGAGAAAAAGATCTTTCCAATTTCCTGGGCCTATAGTGAACTTTTTCTTTTCTGAGTTAAACCCAGCCTGTGTCTCCTGAATTACACCCTATCTCTTATTATTTGCTAATTTTTTCTAACGTTCACAAAGAGTAAAAAAAAAGGGGGGGAACATCAATCTTTTATATCATCAAAGGGAGAAAAGAAAAGAACATCATTCTTCTATATCTCTCACAATGCTGGGCAGCATAGGAGATCCAAAGAAAAAAGAAGGGTTACGATGAATGTGTGTTGTTTGAGCAATCTTATTCCCAGAGACTGGGGGCTGTGCACCCACTTTCCAATTATTTTGTAATGGCCTCTGAGCAACATCAGTAGTGGGGCAGAAAGGGTGATGTCAATATTTACAGCCAAGCAGGCAAACATGTCTATCTCTGATTAATAGAGAAGAGAGTGAACTAGAGTCTCATTTACCAAGTTTCTTCAACATCCCAAAACATCACTTAAGAGTCCATCACATTTATACACCTACCTTGCCAAGCAGAGGTAAACTCTATTTGTCTTCAGCTCTGAAAAAGAAAAATGCCGTTACACGCATCACCACTTTCCACCTTCCACCCCCATCTGCTGTTCCAACATTACACTAGTTGGCTTGAACAAAAAATTTCAAATGCCGGGGTGCCTGGGTGGCACAGCGGTTAAGCGTCTGCCTTTGGCTCAGGGCGTGATCCCGGCGTTATGGGATCGAGCCCCACATCAGGCTCCTCTGCTATGAGCCTGCTTCTTCCTCTCCCACTCCCCCTGCTTGTGTTCCCTCTCTCGCTAGCTGTCTCTCTGTCAAATAAATAAATAAAATCTTTAAAAATAAAAATTAAAAAAAAAATTTCAAATGCCCTTCTGCCACCAGTAGGCAGGGTTCAAGAACAAAATGGCTGATGTCTCTTGTTCACTTAAATTCAATGTGATGCAGAACACGAGACAGCGGGAAATCCACTTCCTTAGCAGCTCAGTTGGGATACAAGCAACTTTCTGGTGGGGGGAGGGAGTATTTTGCTGCAAAGTCATCTCTTTGGGCCCTCCCCAGTGCAGATGGCATGGAGGAAGTTGAAAAAAAAAAAAAGTGTGCTGTCGTGAAGGCCTGGACTCAGACAGGAATGCCACAATCAGGGAAGGGCACCGATACTGACCAAAGTGGGTCTTTTGATTTAAATGTCAAGCGAACATGGACTTTTTGCTGATGAGTATAAAAATGTTCTCACCTGCCTGACCCGAGATGGCACCTTGACTGACTGGTCAGCTCCATTATAAAATTGTTCTTTGGACCCAATTTCATGACATATTACCTAAGACATATTTCTAGGACACAACCAGTTTTCCTGATGGCTAATCTTTATTTATTCATCTATGTGTGAAATAAAACTCATCATAGGAGGGAGGGAGTCTGGGTTGGGGGGAAGGATGGAAGGAAGATGTTTCCTCACCACCAATGTCAGGCTGAAAGAGCATCGTCAACAATTCATTGGGTGCCACAGAATGACAGAAACTTATATAAACTACTGGTCAAATCATGTCATCCCCACCTTCTCTCTACTTTAATCCTTGAGAAACATAAGGCACTCCAATAAGACAAGCCTTATTTTCCAACACCAACATTATTAAAGATTTCTACTTTAAACCAATAAAATACATTTATTAATAAAAGCACCTTCCTACTTTTCCATTAAAATGCCATCACTACCATTATTTAACAGGCACCATAAATGTCCCTTCAACTTCAGGTTCAGTTCAAGGCATATTATAACTAGGCACAATCTGTCACAAGTTTTTGGTATATTTTATCCTGTTTTGTGAGAAAATATCAAACAATTAGGCCACAGGGTACAGGGAGTAAAGTTCAGTAAAGTTCTAGGAGTCTAAAGAGTAGTCTGTTCTTTGATTTTGCTGCTAATAAATATTTTATTGTTGTTTGGAGAACATAAGTAGAAATAGCAATTTCCTTCCTATGACTACCCTAGAAATGGAACTTACTTCTTGATGAGCAGAAACAAGACTTTCCTTTTAGGTGCTTGCCTGTGAATAAAACTTCACTTACCTACGCAGCCGGTATGCCCCTAGAAGACTGGGTAAGAAGATGATGTCGCTTGAGCTTTAGTCATATATCTAAAGAAATAAATATTAGACTGGGCAGCCTTTGTTCAGAAAACATTTGTTCCCATGGTTAAAGTTTTCTACAATTGACAGTTCCTCATGATTTTGTAATTTAGAGATCAGTTCATGGGGAAAACATCCAAATCCATTTTCTAAGGCACTTGTAATTACTGAAATGCCTTGTCTTTCCAACAATGTGAGAAAATACCATATTTTACAAAGATTAATTTCTCTGAAAATGGGAGCTGAACACAAACTTTATTTTTAGGATTTCATCATGCTTGTGAAAATCCCTTTAAAAATATATTATACATTTGCCTGCTTTCTTAAACAAAATATTATGTGCATACACTGCACTCCTTAGTTTGAAAGGCTGCCATGACTGATTCCAGATAGCTCCAGGGGAATGACTAAAATCAGAGAAAGAAGCAAGAGACCTACTGAATTCAATACTTGAATTGTCCTGGTGCATCACTCAGATCGACTTGTGGATTTGCCATAATCCTTCTGGCTCAAGTGTATAAGTCTCTAGAGAAAAAGACATCAAGCCTGAATCCCAAATACTCAAGGACCCACCCACCTCCATACAAGTTCACAAGGGAAGTATGCAGAGGGGAACCACTATATATCATAGCAGAACCACTCTGTTTATTATAATTAGGAAGAGGGGCAAACTGAAGCCCAATAAGGGCCAGGCAAGTACATTGGATATAGAGCAAAACGCAGTCGTAGACTGAGAGCTGGAGAGCACACTGTCTAGGGTGGGATCTGTTACTCAGCCCCAGCTCCTTGCGCCAAACAAGATTATAGTCTCCATTGTTGCCAGCTTTCCAGACCTCAAGAGCAGCTAGGAATCTAGATTTTTCTGTGACTATGTAGCATGCACAAAAGCTGTCTCAGGTCAGGTGTAACCTGAGGGCCATCTTCTGTCAACACCTAGTAAAAGGCATTGGATTAAAGCTTTATGTGGATACCACTTAATTCATATAAATTAAACGGCTGAGCTGAGTTAAGCAATGTGCAAGGCCCTGGAAATTCACTTTGTGCCTCTGGACCAAGACTTATATTAGAAATCAGTCATTCCAAATCAGTCCTATTAGTTCAGTCTCTTACTGTCTGACGAATCCATCTACTTCTTTCCATATCCACAGCCACCACTGTCCTTTCTATTGTATGGCCTCTTCGCCTCCTCTCTGGCCCCACTCAATCCATGCCACTTAGAGATTCATTGCTGCATTCAGACCAGATCATATCATGACTCTACCCTCCCATAGCATCGCCTTCCATCGGGACCCTTAAGTGGCATCCAATTGCCCTTAGAATAAAATCCAAACTCCTTAAGGTGACTTGCAAGGCCTTGCGTGATCTGGCCCCTGTCACTGTCCAAACTCACTTCATACCACTGTCCCCTTCACTATACTCTACCTTCACTGGCCAGACTCTTTAAGACTCTCACACATGCAAGGTCCTCCCCTCAAGTAATAGAGACCTCAAGTATACAGGTTTCAATTTTTCCTGGAATGATCTTCCCTTGGTCTTTGCCCAACTGTCTCACTTTTTCTTTCAAGTCCCAACTTAAGTACCAACTCCTTGGAGAAAACATCCATGATCACTAGAGTGGGTTGAATTGTGTACCCCCAAAGGGTATGTTGAAGTCATAACCCCAGATACCTGGGAATGGAACCTTATTTGGAAATATGGCCTTTGCAGGTGTGATCAAGTTAAGATGAGGTCCTGCTGGAGAAGGGCGGGCCCTAAATCCAATGCTTGGTGCCATAAGGAGAAAGAGATGAAGACACAGACACACACGCAGAAGGAGATGACCATGTGAAGACAGGCTGGAACTGAAGGCAACTACAAGCCTGAGACGGCCAAGAATAGCCGACAGCCACCAGGAGCTGGGAGACAGGCAAGGAAGGAGTCTTCTCTAAAGCCATCAGAGGGAGCATGGCAATATGACACCTTGATTTTAGGCTTCTAGCCTCCAGAACTGTGAGACAGTACATTTTTGTTGTTTTAAGCCACCAAGTTTGTGGTAATCTGTTACAGAAGCCCTAGACACTGACACCATCGCCCAATGTCACATAGGTTCCAGGTTCTTCCTTCTTACACTGGAGAAAGTGACAGTACCTTTCACAGATCACAACCATTCATGTGTGTTTACGTGTGTCTCTCCCACTAGACTGTTGGGAGGCATGTGGTCAGAATCCAGGTGTATTTTGTTCATCTCCGTGTACCGAGGTTGCACCTGTCTTACAGAAGATGCTCAGGAAAGGCTTCTTTCGTTCTGTACACAGCACTTTAATACTTGCCGCCCTTTGGGGCTCTTGAGATGTGTGGGGGTGATTGTCTTAAAACTAAATGATCCCACATTGCCAGACCACTGCCTACTAGCCCCTCCTTTCTCGCAGAAGCATGAATTTATAGTGCTAGAGGGAATCTTGGGAATCAACCAAGTCCAATCACCAGCAGGATCACTGATTGTTCAGATGTGAAAACCGTGCCTTCTGCGGATGCCACCACCTGTCACTTCTTACGGCTGGCAGTCTGTCCCTGCGTCTGAGCAGCACACTAGACTGCCTTCAACAGTCTCGCCCGACGGTCCAAAGGTGGCTTTCCCTCACCTGCAGAAGAAAGCGCGTGGCTCACGACAACTAGTCACTGCTCAGTGACATTTCTGTTTAATTAGGATAATAGAAATTTAAGCCTGGAAACATCCTCTTTACACATCATCTGAGGAACACCGTCCCCTCATTTAATTGACTACGTCTCAGCTATATCCACTTTAAATGTAAACAGGTTTATTGCTGTGAATTATCCAGTTAACCCTCCCAAAGAGGTCCCCTAGCCAAAGGGCCACCTCAACTGGGCCAGGACCATGGCCCTCAGATTGCCTGCTCACACACAGCTCACGGGCTGGCCGAGCCTGCGGTGGCATTACGACAGCCCTTGTGCCTCTTCTCTTGCCTTCTCTTGAGCCCTTGTCTCCTTCATCTTGAATATGGGGCATCGTTTCTCACAGTACAGTAGATACTGCACTATAAACCTTTAGTGAGATGTTCTCGAAGGAGATATTGGAGTAGTGGAAAGGAAATGAAATATACAACCCAGAAAACAATATACAACCACGGCCTCAGCCCACAGCTACCATAGGCTCTGCCTTGTTCCAGCCTGCCTTCCCATGGTCAGAAGAGCGTATGAGTTTCCACCACTAGTGTAAGCATTCAGGCTTCCCCATGCCTCAAAGCTTTGGTCCAGGATTCCTCTGGCCACAGGGAAGGTGAGAAGCCCTGCCTTCAGCTCAGTTCACTGGCCGCCTCCCTTCCTGCTTCAAGACTGATTCCCTTCGGCTATTCCCTCCGCAGTGTCACCTGCCCCTCGGACTGTTGCGGTGGCTGCCATAACAAAGGCCACAGACTGAGTGGTTTCAAAGACGGAAGTTTGTTGTCTAAAGCTTCTGAAGGCTGTAAGTCTGAGATCAAGGTCTTAGGATTGGTTCCTTATGAGCGTTATGGGGGACAACCTGTTCTAGGCATCTGTCCTAGCTTCTGGTGGTTTGCTGGCAACCTTTTGTAACAGGGACAAACCAAACATGTCTGTCTCTATCTTGCTTCTGTTTCCCTTGATGCTGTGGGAAAAGTAGCTTAGAAACTTCTGCTTAATGTCCAAAATAGCCAAACTGTGGAAGTAGCTGAGATGTCCTTCAATAGATGAATGGATAAAGAAGATGTGGTTCACATCAAAAACTAATGATGTGAACTAATATACAGTGGCTAACTGAGCATAATAAAAAAAATTTCCCTCTCACATAAAAAAAAAAGATGTGGTCCATATATACAATGGAATATTACTCAGCCATCAGAAAGAATGAATATTCACCATTTGCATCAATATGGACGGGACTGGAGGAGATTATGCTAAGTGAAATAAGTCAAGCAGAGAAAGACAATTATCATATGGTTTCACTCATATGTGGAACATAAGGAATAGCAGGGAGGACATTAGGGGAAGGAAGGAAAAACTGAAGGGGGGAAATCAGAGGGGGAGATGAACCATGATAGACTATGGACTTCCAGGAAACAATCTGAGGGTTTCAGAGGGGAGGGGGGTGAAGGGGTGGGGTGTTAACAGCCCAGTGATGGGTGTTAAGGAGGACACGTGTTGTAATGAGCACTGGGTGTTATATGCAAATAATGAATAATGGAACACTGCATCAAAAACTAATGATGTACCGTATGGTGACTAACATAACATAATAAGAAAGAATGAGAGAAAGAAGAAAGGAAGAAAGAAAGAAAGAAAGAAAGAAAGAAAGAAAGAAAGAAAGAAAGAAAGAAAAGAAAGAAGAAAGAAAGAGAAAGAAAGAAAGAAAGAAAGAAAGAAAGAAAAAAGAAAGAAAGAAAGAAAGAAAGAAAGAAAGAAAGAAAGAAGGAAAGAAAGAAAGAAAAGAAAGAAAGAAAAGAAAGAAAGAAACTTCTGCTTAGCCCTGTACATAGGCATGTTAATCATCAAAAGAATTTTGCTTACAGCTGAGATTTGCCCAAAACTGCTTTTTCACCCAAAACCTACCTCATTCAAGGAGACAAGGTTCTGAGCAAAGTACACACATACACACAAAACAGATGGAAAACAAGGAAGAGCTTCAATCTAGGCAAACGCTTGGCAACTCATAGCAAACCTCCAACAAAAACTAGAGTAACAAAGATGGCTGAATTTGAGGCCTAAGTGGGCTTCCCACTTCCCACTCCAAATTTAGACCTGGGGCCACTGTACCACACCTACCTGTCTCTAGAAAGAGGGATAAGCAGGCTGCATAATGGATTCCAAGTTCACATACACAGTCCAGAGGTGCACTACAGTCCAACCCTTCAGAGGTTCCTGGAAACAAAACAAAACAAAAAAAGGACTATCATTCAGCATAAGAACTGGCCAATAGCACAGTGACTTGACCCATACCCAAGAGGTGACTTGAAAAAATCAGGCTCGAGGAACCAGGAATCCAGGCAAAGAGACCAAAAGTGTTGTACAAATGCTCCCCCGAGTGAGGAGGGTAAAAACACTCCATGGTCCAAAACCAAAGCCTAGAAGACAGAGAGGGACCACCTTCCCAATTCCATGCCCTGCAGGGAGCTTTTAAAAATACAACACCATGCTTCCCCTTCTCAACAACTCCCACGTGGAAAATATCGCCATGCCCATCTTAAAGATGAGGAAACTGAAGTCCAGAGAAGTAAATAACTGGACTGTTTTTACAGCGAATAACTTTAGGAAGGGAGCCGAAACTGAAGTCTCACGTCAGTCTGTCTGACTCCAGTCTGGGACCTGGAATGTGCCCATTTCCATTCTGTGTTAATAAATGATTTATGATGATCAGGAATTTACTGGTTGTAATTGGTGAGGCTGGACTCACTGTTTTGCCAGGATTAGACACCCCAACGTGTGTTACAAGAGCCTCTTTATAGCCACAAACAGAAAAGAAGTCTATGCAGAACATTTTCATAGAGGTTGTCCTGGAGCCCAGCCTCATACCAGGACAGAGATGGGAGAGAGGACGCTGGTGTGATGGTCGCCATTGCTGGCCGAGCTCACCTCCCAGCATCCTCACAAGATAATTGGCGCCATCTGTGACCAGCCTGGCCTCCATATCAGGACTGGCTCAGCATCAGTTCGCCACATGTTCTTGAAGATATAATCCCACTGCTTCAAAATTATAGTTGGGAGGAATATATATCTGACAAAACAACACTTCAAACAGATGCATTAGTTAAACTGTTAAAACATGACAGAATATTTTAGGAGCAGGGAGACAACGCCCAGTGCCTTTGTTGGAAGAAGTGACTGTGGTCTTTCCTGTGTGGCCACAGGCTCCGGACGGGCAGGTGAAGCTTTCACTCTCTGGTGAAAGCCACTTTATAAGTGTCACTTTTAACCCTTCTAGGTATAAAAGAAAATGATGGGATCAAACCATATTCCATTGAAATAAATAAGGAAGAGCTTCCAAATTGAGTAAGTACTCCAAAAACAGCCAGTCTGGTCTTGCAGCAGGTAAAGGAACTAGGGGAGGTGAATGCCGACACCTCAGGCTCTCATCTCCACAAACGAAGGGGCTGCGGCATGATGTGGGCTCAGCAGTCCACAGTAGGATGGCCTGACATGCTGAGCGGTCAGTGAGGGTTTACAGAGTTGACGTCTGACCGCCCCCCTGAAAACCAGCATGGGACATGGTGAACCAGAGGTCCCATAACAATGAAGAAAAATAAAAAACTTCAGAAGCAGCATAACGTTTGATAATTTAAGGTTGGCCAAATATTTAAGAAATCTTTTTGAACAACTAGTTGAAAGTGAAAAGCCTCTAATTCTAAAGGTATCTACAAGTAATCTGGAAGACTTTCAACCCTCCAGACGTGCTGCTAAGGAGATGTCTAAGACATTAGATCTGAGTTTAAGAAGAGTCCACTCATTTGTCTTGTTATTTTTCTTTAAGTCCTATACCAAATGCTATTTAAATCTTATTCCGAATATATAAAAGTAGATAATTCTCATTTAATGAATATTTACTCTATTAGTGTAATGCGTTGTTTTTAATTAAAAAAAAAAGTCCTAGTTAAAAGATTGCACTGTGAGCTCAACCATATCTTAAGTCTTCATGCTAGAAAACTTGATTGCCAGGACCGGGCCCCACTAGCAGATTGCATTGTGTGGATGGAGGTTTCTATGATTTGTCCTGCGTCAACCACCACCCTGACCTGCTCAGACGCAGGCAGGCTAAACAATGTTGTTTGTGAGACTCGTGCTGCATGAGTGACCTTGCGAGCTTGATTAGTTGACATTAGCTGGCATCCAGGTCAGAATTGGGCCTCCTGGTCTGGACGCCAAGAGCTACAAGTCTTGCTTTACATCCCCTCTGGCTCCAGGCTGGGTTGGTCCCCCAGAATGGAATCTGGGAGGGAAAGCAAGCACACCCAGCCCAGGCTCCTTGAAGAGGTAAAGACACGACAACACAGGAATGCAACTCGCTCCAGCTGCACATAGGCAAACAAATATTTAACTTCCGAACCCCCAACATTTGCACAATAAATATGGCCTTGATGGGGATGGTCAGTTGGAATTCTCTGCTGAGCAGAGGACGCTCCGCCCAGGCCTCTCAATCGGGACTCCAGCCTGGCTGTCTCCACCTGTCTTCCCCAGCTAATGCGGTTTTGATGTTCTAAGTACCCGATTTGACATGACTCGGTCTTATTCTCCTTTACTGCTTACTATTGCCCTCGTCTATGCGTACATTTCCCTTTTCTTCTCACTGACATTACAGCTGCCATGAATCTTTTCTTCAGAACATAGACCCATGATGCACTGAAGAGAAACTGTACGATCCATGGTGAATCTGCCCCGTGAACCCACAATTATATCAGTGACATAAATGTCACATCTCCCTTTGGTCACTGAAATATGCTGCTTATATTTTTCTGACAACATAGGCATATACTTATTTCTTCAAGTGCAAACAAGGTTGGATGGAAGAGAAAATAATAGGCCCAGAGAATTTAAGATCTTAAGCCAGAGCTCACACAAGCTTACAGTCAGAACTCCCATTCCCTGTGACATCCAGAAACCCTCTAGCACACAGTTTACTTAAAAGTTGGGGCACCTGGGGCACCTGGGTGGGTCAGTCAGTTAAGTGTCTGCCTTTGGCTCAGATCATGATCCCAGGGTCCTGGGATCAAGTCCTGCATGGGGCTCCCTGCTCAGTGGGGAGTCTGCCTCTCTCTACACCTCCTCCCTTGTGCTGTGTCTCTCACACTTTCAATCTCTCTCTCTCTCTCATAAATAAACAAAATATTTTCAAAAAAATAAATAAAATAAATAAAAGTTGGGGCAGCTGACTGGCTCAGTCAGTGGAGCATGTAACTCTTGATCTCAGGGTTGTGAGTTTGGGCCCCATGTTGGATGTGGAGCCTACTTAAAATTTAAAAAAAAATGGGGTTCCAGGTTAGTTGTGCCCCAACAGAATGGAAGAAATAAGACAAGTACATTCTGGATGAAGTCACCTCCCACACAGCGTCACATTCTACTCATACAAACACTTCAGTATTAGAATATTAAACTATGTTCAAACAGTCCTATTTTTAGGTAAAATGTGTTTCTGGAGTGATTCATGGAACAAAAGACTGCCTCTGTGAAGACCGTATGTGGACCAAACATGTTCTGTTTTCTTCACTGTTGAGACATGATCAGAATCACTGGGGGAGACCATCAGATGATCAAGCGAAGATGGAGGGAAGTATAATATAGCCCCTGCTATATCTGTCTTTATTAGGACATATCAAATGTAAAAATCAGCAAAATGTAAAGCAGCAAAAAGGCAGAGATGCCTGTGTCTTCCATGGAATCAGGTCGACTTTAGAAAAAACAAACAAGGGGCGCCTGGTGGCACAGCGGTTAAGCGTCTGCCTTCGGCTCAGGGCGTGATCCTGGCGTTATGGGATCAAGCCCCACGTCAGGCTCCTCTGCTATGAGTCTGCTTCTTCCTCTCCCACTCTCCCTGCTTGTGTTCCCTCTCTCTTGCTGGCTGTCTCTATCTCTGTCAAATAAATAAATAAAATCTTTAAAAAAAAAACAAAAGACAAACAAGATGACAATTTTGAGTAAGTGGATAGCAGGATAAAAAGCTCCTGGGTGACCATAGGTGTTATTAGTTATCATATATGATACAAATCCATTTTCAATACTAAAAAAGTAATAGTTTCATGTAGGTGGGGAGGTTATTTATAAATGATACAAAATCCAAAAGCCTGATGTGAAGAGATGGACAAATCTGAGTACTTGAAAATTGTAAACTTCCCCATAGCAGAAGACATCACAAAGCTAAAAAAAAGAAAATAATAGATATGGGGAAATATTTGAGGCATGCACAAAAAAGGACAAAATTTATATTCAAAGTGTGTTTGCCTTAGTGAAGACAAGGTCTACTGGGCTCTCCTGGAGAATACAGTGAGGTGGTAGGGCCTTTGGTCTCATGTAATAAATCCCTTATAATACACACACCTCCTTGAGCCTTCTGATTCCTTCCTTGCTGTTCTGCCAAGGAAGTTCTGGCATCTCCAACCTGATCAATTAGACCAGCATTATGGGCAAGATTCACAAAGCCACCCCCGTGCCCATCAGCACAGACTCTGGCACCCCTCGCTAAGATCTTAAATCTCTAGTTACAGAAGTCCAATGGCAATAAAGTCACCCTCATCAACTTTATATTCCAACCTTCCCCACCCACCAGTTTCAATATCCATTTCCATCTGTGTATTGCCAGTTCACGCTGTTATATATTTGCCATGTCTTGTAATTCCTTGGGTGTGTGTATTTTTTGTCCTAGAGTAGGAATTATATTCCCTACTGAGGCTGTACTGCACCTTGAACCTAGTTGATTGTTCCAAAGGCAGTGAAGTGAAGCTGGTCTACAGATTGAGAATAATACGCCTGACTTGGATGAAGTTTTTGCAGAGTCTCAGGTTTTCAAAGGAAGGCTGCTTTCTTCCTGCATGGAGAAGGGAAATGCTTCTGCTGGAGTAGAGGGTTCAGGGTAATTTCAGATTAAATATTGGGCTCATCTAACCAAATGTCTCATCTCAGGTGTCAAGGCACCCCTCTTTTCCTATCAAGGTCCTAACTTTCACATAGGAGATTGTTCAAGCCTATGCATTCACTTGGGTAGTTCTGGTAACCCTTAAAATTAAATTCTGAGACTCATTTTCAGCACATTCTGAAATAAGGTTGCTGAATATAAGGTTCTCTGTAAATATTCAACTGTTTGATACAGTAGCCACTAGCCACAAGTTTTTAATGAGGACTTGCAATGTGACTATTCCAAACTGAGATATGCTAGCAGTGTAAAATACATCCTTGATTTTGAAACCCTAGTACAAAAAAATGTAAAATAGCTTATTTTATATTTATTACATGTTGAAATTATAACATTTTGGATATATTAGGTTAAATAAAATATACTATTGAAATTAATTTCACCTGTTTCTATTTTTTAATTTGTGGCTCCTAAAAGATGTAAAGTTACGTATGTTTGGTTCACATTATGTTTCCATAGGACAGCACTGCCTTAAATGCTTCATAGGAGATCTCAGGATTTCACAGTGAGCCTTGAGTTGAGAATTAGCTAACTGAGCTTATTGTTTCCACAAGAATTCTAAAGTTGGGCAAAAGTCAGTCAATTTCAATTTTTATTTGTCAAAACACATAGAATTTTATAACACAAAACGTGAGCCTGAATGGGTACAAATTTTTAAAAAATCATTTAGGAAGTTGAGGAATCCAAGATGGGATGCAGAATATGACAAGAGTCTAGCTGCATTACAAATCTATGAAATAACCTCACTGAAGGGAATGCTGCACAAAGATATTGACTTCAGTAACTTTGAACTGAGTGGAGTCTCTAAGTCTAAAAGCAACAGGAACTGTACACAAGCACGGTACTCAGGGTGATAAAGTTGTTTCCCGTGGGAGTACAGATTGACAATTTTGAGACCACTATACATGTATACTAGAACTGAACAATTAAATAAATGGATTACAGATGGTGGGAGCCGTGTTCGTCACTGCTGGAGTGTGAGGTTACAGAGAAGCAAGGGGAGAAGGTCAAAATGATCTACATGATAATGGATTAGAGTTGGAGACATTAGTATGAACTCACATTTGACTTAATATAGATACAGATGGTTACATAGCAAAATATTTATAGATCTGTGCATAAACATATGTATTTTAGATGCATTTCCTTGCTAAATCAGATGAAAGAGCCCAGAAACATTAGCACCTCAGTAGCAACAAGCACACCTAGTGCTCAGATCTTGGTTTCTAATATCATTCTCCAATAAAAGAAACCAGAGCTCCCTGAAGAAAAAGCTGATCCCAGGACTGGGGTGGAAATATAGATAAGACAAGCCTGGAACAATTATGTGCCAGAAAGCAAAGAAGTGCTGCAATAAAAGAAAAGGCCAATAATTATGGGCTATGGTAAAGGAACATGGGACCCAACGGAAAGAGTTCATAGTAGCCAAAGCTGGAACAATTTGAGCAATAAAATAAATAAAATAGTATTTGACACTGTGAAATCATTAACAAAATATCAATGACCCTACATTGATGTAAAAAAAAAAAAAGATTGCAGAAGTAAATAAATGAAGGAGAAGAAACAAATATCCCATGCAGAAGAACTCCAAATAATTTATGTAGACACTCTCAAGGAGGTCGAGCATAACCCACACTCCTCAAGTGTCAGCTATGTGTAGCAGCTCCTGGCCAAAGAGGACAGTAGGGAAAGGGGGACAAAAGGAGTCACTTTATAATGGAGAGACCTAAAAAGCATTCCCTCAGCCAGGTGATCAAGGTTAGCAGGAAGGTGATAAGTCATTGTCTTAGTCAGTTCAGGCCGCCATAGCAAAATACCATGGACCAGTGGCTTAAACAACAGAAATTTGTTTTTCAAAGTTCTGGATGTTGGAAAGTCCAAAGTCAAGATTCCAGAAAAGTAGAGGTCATTCTGAGGTCTTTTCTCTTGCCCTATAGGTGGCTACCTTCTTACTGAGTGCTCATATGACTTCTTATTTGTACATACTTGAGGAGAAAGAAAGAGTAAGACCTCTGGTGTCTCTTTTTATTAAGGTACTAATCCTATCATGAGGGCCTCTCTCTCTTGACCTCATCTAAAACTAATTATTTTCCAAAGGTCCCACCTCCAAATACCATCACATTGGAAGCTTTGACATATGAATTTGAGAGGGACACAAATATTCAGTCCATTTCAGCCATGTTGATAGTGTGACTTTGATATGAGGTAATAAGAATGGCACTTTACCTCCCATGGCCTTATCCTCAAAACCTCTTAACTACAGACTGGTCATGAGGAAAACATGACAAAACTCAATTAAAGAATAGTATACAAACTACCTGACCAGTACTCCTCAAAACTGTCAAGGTCACCAAAAACAAAGAGGGATACTTGGGTGGTTCAGTTGTTTGAGTGTACGGCTCTTGATTTCAGCTCGGATCATGGTCTCAGGGTCACAGTCTCTGGGTTGCAGGATTGAGACCCACATTATTCCTCTCCCTCTGCTCCTCCCCCCACTTGTGCTCTCTCTGTGTATCTCAAATAAATAAATAAAATCTTTAAAAAAACAAAAACAAAGTCTGAGAATCAGCCATAGCCTTGAGGATCCAAAGAGACATAACAGCTAAATGTAATGTTGTCTGTTGGATGGATACTGGAACAGCAAAAGAACATGAGGTAAAAATAGAGGAAACCTGAATAAAGTATGAACTTTAGTAATTCTAACAAATACACCATATTTATATAAGATGTTAACAATAGGGGAAACTGGGTGTAGGGTATATGGGAACTCTCTGCATTACCTTCACAATTTTTCTATAAATCTGTTTAAAACTTTTCTAAGAATGAAAGTTTATTAAAGAGAAGCCTCTTCTAGAAATTCTTCTACAATTGTCTTCAAGAATAATGATTGAAATGAAAAACTTACTGGATCAGTTTAAAACTATAGATACAGATAAAGAGAGAATTTATGAAA
Source organism: Ursus arctos (assembly GCF_023065955.2). Taxonomy (NCBI): domain Eukaryota; kingdom Metazoa; phylum Chordata; class Mammalia; order Carnivora; family Ursidae; genus Ursus; species Ursus arctos. The sequence goes on along the minus strand of NW_026622997.1, from coordinate 10,596,520 downwards.
TGGAAAATAGAAGAAAATATATAAAATGACACATGGTAAAACAAAAGGAGGGAAAATATGAAAGGGAGGAAAGACATATAGAAGATCTAGGGAGGTCTAATATATGTGCACTTGAGGAAAAAAAGCAATAATTGAAGAGATACTGTCATTGAAACACTGATTCAAGAAGTCTTATGGAGCCCAAGCAGAACAAACTATCTAAAAATTCACACTGAAGTTCATCATGATAAAAAGCCAAAAAACAAAGACAAAGAAGAAATGGCTAAAGCACCTGGAAAATAAAGATTAATTGTGTTCAAAATAATAGTGATTAGGAATGATGACTTCTCAACAGAAACAACAAAGGTCAGCAGATAACGAGGTATTTATAAAATTCTGAAAGAAACTGACAAGCTAGAATTGTATACCAGAGGAAAATACCTTTCAAGAATAAAAGTGAAATAAAGCCACTTTCAGACAAACAAAAGCTGAAATAATTTGTCATTTGAAGACTTGCACTAAACAAAAATGATTCCACCTGGAAGGTCTGAAATGTAGAAAGGAATGAAGAGCAATGAAAATGGTAAATAGGTGGATAAATATGTAGACAAATATGAACAAATGCTGGATGAACAAAACAACAATAAAATCTCATTAAGTGTTAAACATAATGAGAATTAAAATGCACGGAAATGGTGCTACATAAGTTGAGACAGGCAGCAACTGAGTTGAAGTTTCAAAATTTTTTGTGTCATCAAAGAACAGCATAATTTATATGAGACTTGGACAAATTTAACATGCATGTGGTCATTTCTAAGGGATTTAGAACCATAATAAATAGTATATAAGTTTCAAGATAATAAAGGGAGCAGATGAAACATAATCAATCCCAAATAGAGGAGATAAAAAGAACAATAGAGGAGATAAAAAGAAACACGGCACACATGAGATAAATAGAAAGTATATAAGGAGATGGTAGATTTAAAACCAAATACATTTGTAGTTAGACAATGTAAATTAACTAAATGGTCCAATTCAAAGGTAAAGATTGTCAGACTGGACTTCTATAAGATGTGTTGTTTTTAGGAGAAGTCTAAAATAGAAGGATACAAGTAATTTGAAAGTAAAAGGATAAAAAAATATATACATGCAAACATTCTCCTAAAAAAATGTTAGATTACTATATCAATATTACAAAAGTCTACAAAAAGTAGACTTAAAGGCAAAAAATACTAAAAAACATAGAAACTTAAAGAAATTTAAATTTAAACTTAAAGAAAAACGCTCAAATTACTAAGAAGATATTTAGAAAATCAAATTTGTAGGCATCTAATAGCATAGTCTTCTATAAAGCAAAGTTAACTGAATTAAAAAGAAAAAAGACAAACTGAAAATCATCACTATTTATTTTCAACACACCTCTCTTGGTAACTCTTAAAATGAACACATAAAAAGTCAATATGGATATGAAATATTTGATCAACAAATCAGAAAATTTGGCCTAATGGACATTTATAAAATATTGAAACCAAAACCTGTAGAAAAAAAATATATATATATACACATATATATATATATGTATATATATATGTGTATATATAGTGAAAATGTCTCAAAAAACTATTGAAATCACGCAGCAGTCTCTAACTATATTGCAGCTCATCTGTAAATCAATACTCAAAAGGTAACCAGAATATCCCAGTCCTGAGAAGATGCTCAGAAAGCAAGGCTGTTGGCCCTCAGGCTCAAGGTCAACCTTGAGGAAATTAGAGAGAAAACTCTGAGAAACCTTGAGGTAACAGGTGCTGTTCTGAATATGTGGTGATTGAGTGATGGCTGTGAACAGTGGACCAGAAATTCTAAGGCTGAGGACGAATGAAATTGGAAAGGAACTACTGCCACTCTAATCTTGCTTCTTCCTTGCTCTTCCTAAAGGAAGAAACATATCTTCCCTCTCACCTGTTGTGACTCAGACTTCTGGTCCAGGTGTCCAGCGGAGCAAAGTAAAGGCAGTACAGAACCCTAAACTAGTGAGGAGCTGGAAAAAGAGACTGGTACTAACTAACCAGGGTATTTATTTTCCCATCCTTCTACCGCCGAATCCCCAAGGCTGGTAAGTTAAAATCTAAAAGCAGTCTCTCTAATATCCAGATAATAAGAGTTCCAAAAAAAGAGAAATACTTTAAAGGAGAGAAGAAAATGGAGATAAATTTCCTGGAATTAAAAAATTAGGAAAGAAAGACTTTGGATTGAAAAGGCCACAGGGTGCCAGAAAAGAACAATAAGGGAAATGCCCAACTAAACATATTTTAGTGAAATTTGAGAATATCAAGGACAAAGAAAAAAATCTTAAAGTATATACAGATTACAGCAGTTTTTTTACGAAGGAACATGAGATAGATAGACACTAGATTTTCCAACAGCAATACTGGATACCATTTTTAAAGTATTAAAGGAAAAGCCACATTGTCATTCAAACACAAAATTTAAAAAACCATACTGAAATACACAAAGCTTCAAAAGGTGTCACTAAGGTGTATAGTGAAAACAGTATTGGATGAATAATTTATTTTTTTGGATATCTATATTTTATTTTATTTTATTATTATTTATTTATTTTTTAAGATTTTATTTATTTATTTGACAGAGAGAGAGACATCCAGTGAGAGAGGGAACACAAGCAGGAGGAGTGGGAGACGAAGAAGCAGGCTCCCAGCGGGGCAGGGAGCCCGATGCGGGGCTCGATCCCAGGACTCTGGGATCACACCCTGAGCCAAAGGCAGATGCTTAACGACTGAGCCACCCAGGTGCCCCTATTTTTCTTTTTAATTATGTTAGTCACCATATAGTACCTCATTATTTTTTCATGTAGTGTTCCATTATTCACTGTTTGCGTATAACACCCAGCGCTCATTGTAATACATGCCCTTCTTAATACCCATCACCAGATTCCCCCATACCCCATCCCCCTCCCCTCTGAATCCCTCAGTTTGTTTCCCAGAGTTCATAGTCTCTCATGCTTCATCTCCCCCTCTGATTCCCCCCATTCATTTTTCCCTTCCTTCTCCTAATGTCCTCTATGCTATCCCTTATGTTCCAGGTATAAGTAAAACCATATGATAATTGTCTTTCTCTGCTTGACTTATTTCATTAGCATAATCCTCTCCAGATCCATCCATGTCAATGCAAATGATGGGTATTCATCCTTTCTGATGGCTGAGTAATATTCCATTTCATATATGGAGCGCATTTTCTTTACTCGTTGTCTGTTGAAGGGCATCTCAACTTCTTCCACAGTTTGGATCTTGTGGACATTGCTGCTATGAACATTGGGGGACATGTGCACCTTCTTTTCACTACATCTGTATCTTTGGGGTAAATACCCAGTAGTGCTGTTGCTGGTCATAGGGCAGCTCTATTTTTAACTTTTTGAGGAACCTCCATACTGTTTTCAAAGTGGCTGTACCAACTCGCACTACCACCAACAGTGTGAGAGGGTTCTCCTTTCTCCACATCCTCTCCAACATTTGTTGTTTCCTGCCTTGTCAATTTTTGGCATTCCAGCTGGTGTAAGGTGGTATCTCAGTGTGGTTTTGATTTGAATTTCCCTGATGGCTAATGATGTTGAATATTTTTTCATGTGTCTGTTTGCCATTTGTATGTCTTCTTTGGAACAGTGTCTGTTCATGTCTTCTGCCCATTTTTGGACTGGATTATTTGTTTTTTGGTTGTTGAGTTTGAGAAATTCTTTATAGATCTTAGATATCAGCCCTTCATCTGTACTGTCATTTGCAAATAACTTCTCCCATTCTGTAGGTTGCCTCTTTGTTTTGTTGACTATTTCCTTGGTTGTGCAGAAGCTTTTTATCTTGATGAAGTCCCAAAAGTTCATTTTTGCTTTTGTTTCCCTTGCCTTTGGAGACGTGTCTTGAAAGAAGTTGTTGTGGTCAATGTTGAAGAGGTTACAGCCTATGCTCTCCTCTAGGATTTTGATGGATTCCTGTTTCACATTGAGGTTTTTCATCCATTTAGAGTTTATCTTTGTGAATGGTGTAAGAGAATGGTCAAGTTTCATTCTTCTGTATATAGCTATCCAATTTTCCCAGCACCATTTATTGAAGAGACTGTCTTTTTTCCATTGGATATTTTTTTCTGCTTTGTCAAAGATTAGTTGACCATAGAGTTGAGGGTCCATATCTGGGCTCTCTACTCTGTTCCATTGATCTATGTGTCTGTTTTGTGCCAGTACCATGCTGTCTTGGTGATCATAGCTTTGTAATATAGCTTGAAATCAGGCAACATGATGCCCCCAGCTTTGTTTTTCTTTTTCAAGATTTCCTGGGTGATTCAGGGTCTTCTCTGGTTCCATACAAATTTTAGGATTGTTTGTTCCAGCTCTTTGAAAAATGCCATTGGTATTTTGATCAGGATGGCATTGAAAGTATAGATTGCTCTGGGAAGCATAGGCATTTTAACAATGTTTATTCTTCCAATCCATGATCATGGAGTGTTTTTCCATCTTTTTGTGTCTTCTTCAATTTCTTTCATAAGTTTTCTGTAGTTTCTAGAATATAGACCCTTTACATCTTTGGTCAGTTTTATTCCAAGGTATCTTATGGTTTTTGGTGCTATTGTAAATGGAATTGATTCCCTAATTTCTCTTTCTACAGTTACATTTTTAGTGTATAGAAAAGCAACTGATTTCTGTGCATTGATTTTGTATCTTGACACATTACTGAATTGCTGTGTGAGTTCTAGTAATTTGGAGGTGGAGTCCTTTGGGTTTTCTACATGAAATATCATGTCATCTGTGAAGAGAGAGACTTTGACTTCTTCTTTGCCAATTTGAATAACTTTTATTTCTTTTTGTTGTCTGATTGCTGACGCTAGGACTTCTAGTACTATGTTGAACAATAGTGGCAGGAGTGGGCATCTTTGTCATGTTCCTGATCTCAAGGTAAAAACTCTCAGATTTTCCCCTTTGAGAATGATATTTGCAGTGCACTTTTCATAGATGGCTTTTATGAATTTGAGGAATGTTCTCTCTATCCTTATACTCTGAAGAGTTTTAATCAGGAAAGGATGCTGTATTTTGTCAAATGCTTTTTCTGCATCAATTTATAGGATCATATGGTTCTTGTCTCTTCTCCTATTAATGTGTTCTATCACACTGATTGATTTCAAATGTTGAACCACCCTTGCATCCCAGGAATAAATCCCACCTGGTCTTGATAGATAATCCTTTTAATATACTGTTGGATCCTATTGGCTAGGATTTGTAGAGAATTTTAGCATCCATATTCAGCAGGGATATTAGTCTGTAGTTCTCCTTTTTGATGGGTCTTTGTCTGGTTTTGGGATCAAGGTAATGCTGGCCTCACAGAATGAGTTTGGAAGTTTTCCTTCTGTTTCTATTTTTTGAAACAGCTTCAGGAGAATCGGTATTATTTCTTCTTTAAATGTTTGGTAGAATTCCCCCTGGGAATCCATCAGGTCCTGGACTCTTGTTTTTTGGGAGGTTTTTGATCACTGCTTCAATTTCATTACTGGTTATTGGTCTATTCATATTGTCAGTTTCTTCCTGTTTCAGTCTTGGTGGTTTATAGGTTTGCAGGAAAGCATCCATTTCTTCCAGGCTCTTAATTTATTGGCATATTTTTGTTGACAATAATTTCTAATAATCATTTCTATTTCCTTGGTGTTAGTTGTGATCTCTCCCTTTCATTCATAATTTTATTAATCTGGGTGCTTTCTCTTTTCTTTTGGATAAGTCTGGCCAGTGGTTTATCAATCTTATTAATTCTTTCAAAGAATCAGCTTCTAGTTTCATTGATCTGCTCTACTGTATTTCTGGTTTCTAATTCATTGATCTCTGCTCTAATCTTTATTATTTCTCTTCTCCTGCTTGGCTAAGGCTTTATTTGTTGTTCTTTCTCCAGTTCTTTAAGGTGTAGAGTTACCTTGTGTATTTGGGATTTTTCTTTTCTTCTTTTCTTCTTTCCTCCTCCTCCTCCTCCTCCTCCTCCTCCTCCTCCTCCTCCTCCTTCTTCTTCTTCTTCTTCTTCAAGTCAGGCTTGGATGGCTATGTATTTCCCCCTTAGGACCGCCTTTGCTGTTTCCCATAGGTTTTGGATGGATGTGTTTTCATTCTCATTGGTTTTTTCTTTAATTTCCTGGTTGACCCAATCATTCTTAAGCAGGATGGTCTTTAGCTACCAAGTGTTTGAATTCCTTCCAATTTTTTCTTGTGATTGAGTTCCAGTTTCAAAGCATTGTGGTTGGAGAATAGGCAGGGAATAATCTTAATCTTTTGGTATCAGTTGAGACCTGATTTGTGACCCAGTATGTGGTCTATTCCAGAGAAAGTTCCATGTGCATTGGAGAAGAATGAGTATTCTGTTGTTTTAGGGTAGAATGTTCTATATATATCTATGAAGTCCATCTGGTCCAGTGTGTCATTCAAAGCTCTTGTTTCTTTGTTTATCTTCAGCTTAGATAATCTGTCTGTTGCTGGAAGTGGAGTGTTGAGGTCTCCTACTCTTAAAATATTATTATCAATGTGTTTCCTTATTTTGGTTAACAGTTAGCTTATATAGTTGACTGCTACCATGTTGGGAGCATAGATATTTATAATTGTTAGATCTTCTTATTGGATAGACCCTTTAAGAATGATACAGTGTCCTTCTGTACCTCTTGCTGCAGTTTTTAGCTTAAAATTTTATTTGTCTCATACATGAATTGTTACTCCAGCTTTCTTTTGAGGTCCATTAGCATGAAAAATGTTTCTCCATCCCCTCACTTTTGGTCTGGATATATCTTTACGTTCAAAATTAGTCTCTCGTAGACAGCATATGGATGTGCCATGTCTTTTTATCCAATCTGCAACCCTGTGCCATTTCACGGGAGCATTAAGGCCATTCACATTGAGTGTGATTATTGAAAGATATGATTTTATTGCCATCATGTTGCTTGTGAAGTCCTTGTTTCCATAGATCGTCTCTGTAAATTTCTGGTCTATATTAGTCTTGGGGTCTTTCTTCTTTTATAGAACACCCCCCCTTAATATTTCTTTCAGGGGTGGCTTGGTGGTCACATATTCTTTCAGTTTCTGCCAGTCTTGGAAGATCCTTGTCTCTCCAAACATTCTGAATGACAGCCTTGATGGATAAAGCATCCTTGGCTGCATGTTCTTCTCATTTAGTACCCTGAATATGTCTAGCCATCCTTTTTTTGCTTACCAGGTCTCTGTGGACAGGACTGATGTTATTATGATGTTCCTCCCTCTGTATGTAATAAATTTCTTCCCCCTAGCCACTTTCAAGATTGTTTCCTTGGATCTAAGATTGCAAATTATACTATCATATGTCAGGTGCTGGTCTCTTCTCATTGATCTTGGAAAGGGTCCTCTCTGCCTCTTGAACATGAATGGTTGTTTCCTTCCCCAGATTAGGGAAGTTCCTAGCTACAATTTGCTCAAATATATCTTCTAGACCTCTCTCCCTCTCCATCCCCTCAGGGATCCCAATAATCCTGACACTGAAATGTTTCATGGCATCATTAATCTCTCTCAATCTGATCTCTTGGGCTTTAATCTGTTTTTCCCAGGCCTCCTTAGTTTCCTTCTTTTCTATCATCTTATCTTCTTGCTCACTAATTTGTTCTTCTGCCTCATTTACTCTGGCAGTCAGAACATCCAGTTTAGATTGCATTTCATTCATAGCATTTTTAAGTTCGGTCTGATTAGATCTCATCTTTCCCTTAAAGAGTCTATATTGTTGCTAATATTTTTTGCGAGCCTAGATATCAACTTCATAATCGTTACTCTGAAGTCTGTTTCTGACACATTGCTTATATCCATATCCATTAGGTCTGTGGCAGAGGCCACAGTCTCTGATTATTTTCTTTGTTGGGAGCTCCTCCTCTTAGTCATTCTGTTGGGGGGTAGTTGAGGGAATGTAAAGTCCAAAGTATTAACCATGACCCAAGCAAGATGAACCTGTTTTATAGGGACCTTGGGGTAGTTGTCTTCTTGTTCTTCCAACCTGTCATCTGGGGGAGGGCCTGCCACACTGTTACTCAGGCAACCCTGCTTGGGCAGAGTTGCCCTACCCCCTGGGGGGGAGCTCAGTAAGAACCGGGTTTTTTGGGCTTTCCCTGGTGGCTTTCCACGTCTCTTCCAAGAGTCAGAGCAGAAGTAACCCCATCCAAACCTCTGTCTCAGAACAGAGAAATCAGAGTCTGCTCTTCACTGAACTCTCCAGGCCACACTGTCTCCGTTTCTGTCTGTGCTGCTAAAAATTGCAGCCTCCCCAGTTGTGCACCCCACAGCAGTACTCCCAGCGGTGGAATCCAGGGCCAGACATGTCTTGGTCCTTTGTGCTTCTAAAACCTCGGGCCACCCCTGGTTCACACACGCACACCTGCAGCTCCTGGATCCAGTCTGGGGGCTGCACTAAAGTCCTTTCCCTGCCACTACCAGTCTACAAGTCTCTGCCTGGTCCCCAGCATAGGACACTTTTGCACTCTAGTGTTATATCACCTTCCTGGCACCAGCTTATTTGAATAATTTAAATAAAGGAAAAATCACTTAAATAATGCTCAAAACATAGGTAAATTAAAGGTGATTAAATGCCTTACTTGAGTTATTTTCAAGATTTTATTTATTTATTTCAGAGAGAGAGAGTGCAAGCAAGGAGTGGGGCAGAGGGAGATGGAGAGAGAGAGAATCTCAAGCGGACTCCTCGTTGAGCACACATGGGACTCAATCTCACAACCTGGAGATCATGACCTGAGCTGAAACCAAGAGTCAGAAGTTCAAGTGACTGAGCCACCCAGGTGGTTATTTTTTTAAAAAAACTAACAAAAACAAATGCTAAGACTAAAGTAAAAGACTACATCCATTATAATCAAAAATTAAAATTCTATATTTTAAAAGCCTATATAATATTTAAATGTAAAACTGCAAAATTCTCAGAAAGAGCATAACAGAAATTCTTTGTGACCTAGGGTTCAGTGAAGAGTTCTTGGACATAATCCTTTTTTTTGTTGGACATAATCCTAAAATCATTATCCATAAAAGAAAAAAAAATGGATGCATGGTATTTCATGAAAATTAAAAATTTTTGTTTTGCAAAAGACTGTGTTCAGAGGATAAAAATAAAAGCCACCAACTGGAAGGAAATGTTTGCAAATCACAAATTCAACAAAGGATTCATATCCAAAGAAATTCATATGCAAAGAAATCTCTAAATTCAACAGTAAGAAAACAAACAATCCAATGAGAAAATGGGGAAATTACTTGAACAGAAACTTCATCATGTAGGAAATAGAGATGGCAAGGAAGCACACGACAACACGTTCACCATCACTAGACATTCGAATAATGCGAATGAAAACCTGATGACATATCACTACACGTCTACTAGAACAGCTAAATTAAAAGTACTGATGACACCAAATATTGGTGAGGTTGCAAAGAAATAGGATCTTTCACACATGTCAATGAGAATGTAAAATACTCTGGCCATTTGAAATCAGTCAGACCATTTCTTTCAAAATCAGAAGCAGAGGGGCGCCTGGGTGGCTCAGTCAGTTGAGTGTCCCGCTCTTGATTTTGGTTCAGGTCATGATCTTGGGGTCATGGGATTGAGCCCCACATTTGGCTCTGTGCTGTGTTGGGAATCTGCTAGAGAGTCTCTCTCTCCCTCTCCCTTTGCCCCTCCCTGCACTCACTAAATAAATAAATAAATAAATAAATAAATAAATATCATTAAAAAAAAAATCAGACACAGACTTGTCATACAGTCCAGCAATCACATGCCTGGGCATTTATCCCAGAGAAATGAAAGTTTATGCTTACATGAAAATCTGTATACAAATGTTCGTACCAACTTTATTTATAATAAAATTCCAAAAACTGGAAACAACCCAAATGTTCTTCAATATGTGAACAGTTAAACAAATGTTGTTACCTCCATAGCATGGAATACTATTCAGCAATTAAAAGAATGAGCTATTAGTACAACCACTTGGATGGTTCTTAAGAGGATTATACTAAATGGAAAAAGCCAATCCATTTATATAACATTCTGGAAATAAAAAAATTATAGAAATGGAAAACAGATAAGTGATTGACAAAAGTTAGGGAAGAGGACAGGGAGAGTGACTATTAAAAAAAAAAAAAAAAGGCAGCCCAAGTTTCCTCTGTGGTGACAGAACTCTATCTGATTTGTGCTGGGTGGTGGTATACAAATCTGTACATGTCATAAAATGTCATAGATTACATACACACATACCTACAAAAGTGAGTGTGTATGAAAACATTGAAATCTAAGTAAGATCTTCAGCTAGTTTTATCACATCGATTAATATTCTGGTTTTGATAATGTGCTATGATTATATAAGATGTCACCTTTAGGGGAAGCTGGGTGAGGTTGTATGAGAACTCTCTGTACTATTTCTTTTTTTTTTTTTAAGATTTATTTATTTATTTGACAGAGACAGCCAGCGAGAGAGGGAACACAGGCAGGGGGAGTGGGAGAGGAAGAAGCAGGCTCACAGCAGAGGAGCCCGATGTGGGGCTCGATCCCATAACGCCAGGATCACGCCCTGAGCCAAAGGCAGACGCTCAACGACTGCGCCACCCAGGCGCCCCTCTCTGTACTATTTCTACAACTTCTTGTGAGTCTAAAATTATTTCAAAAATAAAATGTTTTTTAAAAATCTCTATAATATCAGTATAATAATGTTAGGAGTAAGAGGAAACCAAGGGCTAGGAAAATGGAATAATTGCCTTGCTTTATTTGGAAGAATATGTCTATGTCAGTTCAAAATATTAAAGAAATAATTAAAAAGAAATGTAAGTTGAAAATGAGATAAACTGAAATATAAAAATAGTAGAAACAAGTCTAAAGATGTCACTAATTACAATTCAAGTAAATGGATTAAACACATCAGTTAAAAGATAAATATTGTCAAATTGGGCTTTAAAAAAAAAATCTATTTATATGGTACTTACAAGAGATACACCTAATTACCAAAAGGGAGGGGAGTGGAGGGATGGGTGAAATAGGCGATGGGGATTGGACAAGGAGTGCACTTTTGTTGTGAAGAGCATCAGGTGATGTATGGAAGTGTTGAATCACTATATTGTACACCCGAAACAAATATAATACTGTATGTTAACTAACTGGAATTCAAAAAAGCCAAAAGAGAGAAAGAAAGAGAGATACGTCTAGCGTACAAGGACAAGCCAAGGTTAAAAGTAAAACGTGTCTAAAAACAAAATCTGGCCAAATTATATTGAATCATATAAAATAGGCTTTAAGCAAAAGGATTATCAGATATGGAAGGGACTGTTATATAATAATCAAAACATTCAATTCATCAAAGGTAAATAATAATTCTAAATAAGTACCCACTTAATAAAATAAAATGGCTACGAATAACCAAGATTCTTCTGAAAAAGAAGGGCAGAAAGGAATGCTTGCCTATCCAACATCGGGACTTAATTATGAAGGAATAGTAATTAAATAGTGTGGTGCAGACCTTGGAATAAACACACTGACCAATGAAAGAGTACAGAACCAGATGCTCGCACGTGTAGAACTCAGGTGTATGCAGAGACCATTTGTAATAGCACTGGGGGGGAAGGGGCTAGTCAAGATGTGAGGCTGGCGAGAAATATGACTCACAATATGGAAAAAGATGAAATTAGATCCCTTCCATAAGCCACATATAAAATCAACCCATCCCATCATACTTTTGCTCTCGTTCCCAGCACGGAGAAATTACACAGTGGTGGAGAACATGGGGCAATGGAAGGACCTGAGGAGCCAAATGAGCCCAGAGGCTGAACATGTGGACCTGTGCGCGGGTGCGGAAGCAAGGGGGGCTGAGGCGTGCTCCGACAGGGCTTGCAGTTGAGAATTCGGGCCAGTGAAGAGCAGTGGGGAACCACCCAGGACATGGGGGAAGGCAGTGGGGGGGAGGGGGTGCGGGCCACGGGGAGGGCAAAGGAGACTTCCAGTGTGGTTAAAGACTGGTTAGGCTGAACAAATAAGTGAATTGTTTGAGCAACTAAATAATATGCTGAGGATAATAGGAGTCAAGATCCTCCGTATATTTACACGTATGTGAAACTGCCCCATTGGATTAACGAGATTAAAACTCACTAGCAACACCCTCCTGACCCTCTTCTTCATAGGAATGTTAACCTTATCTTTTAGAGGAAAACAATGGGAAGAGTTCCAGTGGGCCTAGACCAGTATGAGCTTGACCACCATCTTATGCCTGCACAGATGGACCATGGAGTGTCTGACAGTTATACCTCATTATAATGTTAAGATCTCTGCCCAGAGAAGACAAACCTCGTTAACATAACCTATAATGCATGGACAGGCATGTTTCCTAAGTGTGCATGCACAACCTTATGCCCACTTCTACGTGCAATGACAAAATTCCCTTTTCTGAATTTTCAACCTAACCCTAAATAAAAGAAACCCACTTACACCCCTACTCCCAACCAGGGAGTCATGGCTTTGGAAGGTATTCCCTGTGATCTCCTTACTTATTATAAAGTTTCTTTTGTGTGACAAATGGTGTCATCTCTCTGTAGCTCACCTAGGAGTGAACTCACATTAGTTCAGTTACATATGGAAAGGGGGAAGGATAGAGAGACCACTGTATTATTAAACTGATATTGGAAGCATCAATATAAACTCATAGTTTTATCTCATAGTTTTATAGTATGTTTGTGCAGACTATACAGATATAGAAATACAGATGCATGTGCGTGGATATGTATGTGTATATACAATTACACATACGTACATTTCCCACTTCTATCTTCTATGGAAGTTAGAAGCAACCATACACTAGCAGCAAGGGGCATTACCGGGGCCTAGATCTCAGTTTTCAACCTTTAAAAACAGAGCTTTTGGAAAAATGCCTGATTCCAGGGCTGGGTCAGGACACAATGAGCCAGAATACCTTTTTGTGTCAGAAAGTAAGAATTCTCAATGAATGATTAGGATACACTGAAAAGACACAAAAATCAGCTTGAAATGGCTCCCACCGGCTAAATCGGGAACAATATGGACATTAAAATAAGAAGAACGATTCTAGCACAATAAATAAAATAGGGATCCATGAGTTCATACTGATTTAAGTGAATGAATAAGGAAAGAAAGAAAGAAAGAAAGAAAGAAAGAAAGAAAGAAAGAAAGAAAGAAAGAAAGAAAGAAAAGGAAAGGAAAGGAAAGGAAAGGAAAAGAAATTTCTTCCTTATAGTAAAATGCCAAATAAATTTAGAAAAAAAAATGAGAAAAAGAATCACCATTTGGCAATCACCATCGAGGTGGATATTTAGACAGGAGGGCTGATGAATGCTAAGGCTGTTGTGTGGAGGTATGATGAGGACTAGGAAATCAACATAATCTCAGAATACTTCCCTACAAAATACTAATCAGTTACAAAGGGGAACATGGAAATGGTAAATTTCAGGAAGAGAAACCTGGCAGACACCAACATGAACGGGGTAATCAGCCGTGACTCTCCGCTGAGCAGGGAGCCCCAGGGATGGGGGATTAACCTCAGCCGGTGGAACAGGTCAAGGTAGTGTTACTCCTAATGAGGTGCATTGAGAAGAACACAACTTGTTTCTGAGGTAGGTCTATGGTGATTTTACAGTGTGCATGTTGTCATCAGAAACATGGGATGGACCACAGCGAGATCAACCTATAATCTTTAAAACCCTCAGGACGTGAAAGACATGGAGATACTGAGAATTTTGAACGTTAAGCCAGTTTGCTTGCATTCCTGGAATAAATCACATATGCTTTCCATCTATGAAATCTTCATACGTTTTGCCCATTTTTATTTTAGGGAGAGAGAGAGAGAGAGTATGTGTGTGTGTGTGTGTGTGTACATATACACTTTTAAAAAATTGGTTTGAGGAGTGCCTGGGTAGTTCAGGCGGTTAAGCGTCGACACTTGGTTTTGGCTCAAGTCATGATCTCAGGATCATGGGATGGAGCCTTCCGTGGGGCTCTATGCTCAGTGGAGAGTCTGCTTGAGATTCTTTCCCTCTCCCTCTCTCTCTGCCCCTCCCCCCCTAAAAGAAATAAATAAATGAATGAATGAATGAATAAATAAAAGCTTTAAAAAAAATACCTGCTCTTTCACTTTAAAAAATTGGTTTGAGTTCTTTAGTTTTTGATACTCATCTTTCGTGAGTTTATAATTTGCTATTTTATTTTATTTAAGGTGTTACTTTACAAATAAAAGTTTTTCATTTATTATGGTCAAATTTATCGATCTTTTCCAGTTCATGCTTTTTTTGCTTACTTAAGGTTTAAAAATATCTATATATTTCAAGTAGTATTTTAAAGCTTTGTTTTCAACATTTAAAGCCTTCAAATGACCTAGAGTAGAATTTTTTGGAAATAATTATTTTGAAATAACTGCAAACTTTAAAAAAAAAAAACACTGCCAAAACAGTACAAAGAACTCCCATACCCCTTCTCCCAAAGATTCTCCAATTATTAACATTTTACTGTGTTTGTTCCACTGCTATTTATTTACCTCCATTATTGCCATTCCTTTTCGGAGGCTTTGAGAACAAGCTGCAGATATGATGTCTCATCACCCCTAAACACTGCATGTATGCTCTCCCCTCTCAAAACAAAACAAAACAACAACAACAAAAAAAACAAGGACATCCTTGTCTATAATCAGCACACAACTCTACAACCAGGTAATTAACATTGGTACAAACTAACATCTAATTCACAGGCCATACTGAAATTTTGCTAACTCTCCAAGAATTCTCTGGCCTTTTCAGTTTAGGATCTTATCTAGACGTAAAGGTTGCATTTCGTTGGCATGTCTGTTCTGACTGTTTCAATGTGAGTGTGAACCATATAAACGTTCACTGTGTGATAAATCAATGACCTGGGCACCTTTGTTTTCTGCATTTTTCTGTGTGTATATTTCATAATAATGTTAATTTTTAATGAAATATTTAGTTTTAAATAGCTAATCACATCGATATATTTCAAACATAGTATTTGCTTCCAGAATCCAAATTTCTGCATAAATCCTTTCTCAGTCAGCCGTATACGTAAAGCCCAGAAGTTTAAACTAATTTTGAAGTGGTGATTAAAGAGTGAAAAATCACCTTACCAAGTAGCAGATGTCAAGAGAGATCCAAACCTCCCAAAATGGATTTTTATTGGAACCCCTACCAGCATATCGCTACAAAAAATTCATTCCCCTCCTAATTTATAGGGTCACTTAAATATGGTATAGTTGTTCTGATTCTAAATAAAAGAGCTATATACATTCATATTTTGATCAAAGGTTTTAGTTGAAGGTGTTAAAAAACAAAATTCAACTCAATAAATTTGAACATCTAATTGGCTTTATAAGCAATTCATGAACCAGGTAGCATCCCACCTAGCAAATTGAGAGATGCTCTGAGGAGTTGTATAAAATTGAAGGTTTTTATAGGAAGGAAGTTGGGGCAGGAAGTTGTTAGCAAAAGAGAAGAAAGGATTGTTTCTGGCAAGGTCTCTGTCCTTTAAAGGGGAAAGGTAGGAGGCTATCACTCAGATTATCTCATCTGCCTTTGGTGATGTAGTGCAGAGAAGGATGGAGAGGGCCCAAATGACAGATTACCTAATTGGGGCTGACCAGAAAATTCCAGACTGATTTGCTTAAAATTCCACTCCTAGAGAGGTTGAAATTGCAATTAAGTCTTGGTTTGCTGTTCTGGGGATTAGTGACTCCACCCTGGGCCTACGGTTTTCTTTTTAACAAAGGTATAAAAAAATGACAGACTAAATTTATGAGAGAGATGTATTGCTAGACCAATCCATTTTAATATAGCAGTGGATTTTTTTTTCTGACCAAAAAGACAGAGGTAGAATTTTCTAGTGGCTCTGACAACTGCTCTTGCAGATAATTTCCTAGGGATGTTTTTTGAAATGCAGCTTCTGGAAAATCCACTTATGATGGACTGGTGGAGAGAGCTGGGGAACGGACTGGCTCAGTGCTTTGTCCTGTTGCCAATGCCAGAACGAGGAGCACAGGGTCTGGCCCACATCAGGTGCTCAAGAGTGTGTATGGAACATATGCATGCCCACTTGCTGAGACTGGGGCGGCAGCAAACCTGAACTGAGGGAGGAAGTTGATGCCAACCAGGCTTAAAATTAGACATGGTCTCTTTCTGGCAGTTTTAGGGATAAAAAGTTTTACATATTTATGCCTTAATTATGCAGACCTACTTTCAGGGGTACCTTTGGCTCAATTTGATATGCAGACCCGGGCAGCACCAAGGGCTTTTCCACCCTATTCTTAACTGTATTTGTTTCTTTAGCTTTAAGCGAAATTGCTTATCCGAAGGAAATATGCCCTTTGCAAAAAATGGCCAACAACGAGCACTCTTGCGTGGGCTTTGTTCTTCGGGCTTCACATTCTCACTCCCAACCCCATCGACGGTATTCTAGAAAATTTCCGGTTCACAAAATGTCAAAGGTGAAAGCCGTCTTGGAGTCCCAACTCCGTTTTTTCAAATCGGTAAACTGACACCAGAGAAGCGTGGGTACCAATCACGGTCATGCCAATACTAGCAACAGGAGGCCCAGGACCTGGGCTTCCCCGCTTTCGTTCACTGCTCTCTCACCTCAAATATGTGGGGTGGACTTTTCGAATTAAAGAAAAAGAGGAGGAAATGTCCAATGCCACTTTCAGCCGTAGATCTTGCCCCCAACGTTCCCAAAAAGCGTGCGTTGGCAACCATGGATTTCATTACCCTTTAACTAAGGAACTGGAAAGAACCAACCTCGCATGGAGCCCTAACTGCAGAACGACCTATAATTTTAAAAGCAAAGCAAAACAAAACAAAACAAAAAAACCATTAGCATCCGCTTTCAACCTTACGTGTAGTACTAACTCTGCTCTCTCACTTCACTTTGAAAACGACCCACGCCAACGAGGGAGGCTGGGACGCCAGGGAAGGAAAGTGAAGAGGGAAAGGCCAGCGGGGGTTCCAGGGGTGGCGCCCACGGAGGACTGGCCCGGGAGCCCCAACGAGGGCGACTGTGCGCACGCGCGCGGGTCGGCTGGAGGCAGCTAGCCCGCACCCCGCTTCACTCTGCTTTATTTAATCCTTAGCGCAGCCTCCTCCCACACCCCCAACGCCCCAAGTTCAGGATGACAGAGGATGGGGACGCGGGCGCGGTGGGGGGGAAGGAAATCCCAGGGCATCCTCAGAAAACGAGGTTTTGGAAGATCCGGGGTTCGTGGGTTAGCCGGAGTAAGGCAAAGAGGTTAAGGGCAAAAATTTTAAACCGCCCCCAGCTGGGTTTCCGCAAAAGTCTGAGAGAGACACGGATGCCTCAGCTCCGGGCTGGCAGGAGAGCAGAGACTCCGCCAGCAGAACGCGCGGGACCCCGAGGGGCGGGGCGGACTGTGGGCGGGGCCTGCTGCCACTCCCCCGAGACCCCGCCCCTCGGACCACCTCCCGCCTTGCCATTGGAGGGCGTCGGGGGCGGGTCCGAGGGACACCCCCCTCTCGCCACCGGCCCCCGCCCCGTCCCCTGCCCGCCTACGCCTTCGGCCCTTCCAGGAGCCTCTGAGCACCAGGAAAGGAAACACCGGGACTGCCACAGAGCCCCTGGACGTCGGAAAGGCGGACCCCCCCCAGCCACCAAACCCGCTGGCCTGGTGACGTCACCAGGGGTGGAGCTATGTGGCTCCGCCCCCGAGGCCGGGGCCAGTGCCCCCACCTCCGAGTCTGCGGCTCCCGCTGGACGCGGGGAAGCGGCCGCCCTGTGCAGAGGCTCCACGTCACAAAGTGCTGCAGTCAGTACCCCGCACTCCCCTTTAGCCCCTCACTTTCCACAGCATGTCCCACCCCTCTTTTTTTGCCCCTTTCTCTGAGTTTGAATATCCAAATGTCTGAGAGAGTGTAGGGACCCGGAGATGGGAGCGCAAATGGCACGCTGCCCGAAGAAGTAAATCCGATTCGAGATCTCCTTAATCCGTTTGCATTTCTACTGCCTATTTAATATCTCGATGTTTTCTCGTGTATTTTTGGAATATTTGGAGGGGTCGTTTTCTTTTCTTTTTTTTGTTTTTTGTTTTCTCTCTTCAGGGACTTAAAGTTGGCCGTTGCCTTCTTTAGTTTTTGATTTAAAAAACTGGGATTTAGTCATCTTTTCGTGCAGAAGGGAAAGAAACCAAAGCCTAACGGCCTTTAGAAAGGAAATAGCCCTGTTTGTTTTTCATTCTTAACTCAAGCTGTCGTCGTTAGCACCTTGCACCGAGCACAGACGCAGCTGCAGAAGCACACCGTTGCAGAGTAGGCTGCGTCTGCACGGGGCTTTGTGCCTGAGCATCAAAAGACAGTGCAGGTGTATGTGGATGCGGGTGTGCGTACGTGATGTACGTGTGTGCGTGTGTGTACGTGTGTGTAGCTCAACAAATAACCCCAAGGCGCATCAGGATCAGAAAGAGCCCCGCATACTATCAATGGCCTAGGAAATTTCCTAAAGCTCCGAGAGTTAGTAAATCTCTAGTATCCGAAAATCATCTTTGCAGAGGCTGGTTTCTCCGTGCTCTCCTGTCCCCCAAAACAGGTGTCGCTGTGTCTCCCCGGCTGGGGTGTCCGAAGTCGTGAAATTCACAGAGGGCACACGGTGTATATTTCAGGGGCCCCACGTGTGCGGACCAAACCCCTAGGGCCCGGGCGTGTGCGCGCGCTCCCGTGAAGTGTGAGCAGGCGGGCACGGGGGCGCTCTGCTTGCGGGCGTGCGCGAGTGTGTGCGTGAGTGTGTGCTCACGCGCTCTAGGCTGCGCCCAGAGCTCAGCTGCTGGGTTGGAGAGAAAGAGGGTAGGCAAGTGCAGGGGGCAGGAGGCTGAGGGGCGGGGGGATGTCGAATTAATAGAGCTGCTTTAGCTGTTTTCCCTCTCCCGTTCTCGCTCGTTTAAACCCCACTGCAACGTAGGGATAGGGGGCTGGATTCTCTGTTGAGCTGATGGAGGAGGGGGAGCAAGTTGAAACAACCGAGTGGGCGCGCCAGGACTCCCCGGCTCCAGGCGGAGAGGGAAGAGGGAGCCCCTGTTCCGCACAGGGAGGAGGCGGGGTTCGGGGGCCCCGGGAACGGCGAAGAGGCGGGGGTGGCCGCGGGGACGGGGAAGTGGTCACCCCCGGGAGGCGAGAATTCGTTTGAATCGCACATTAATTGGAGGTATCTGATTAATTCCAGCTTCTGATGACTATAAATGGCGATTCTCTACCAAGGTGTCTTTATTTAAAAAAAAAAATCATTCCGTGTCATCCCCCACGTCAGGCCTGCTCGTGGGCGTGAGGCTGTACTTCCTCCGCCCCCTCCTAATGGAGTGAACCATTCCCAGCTCTTCCCCCCTCTCTCTCTCAGGCTCTCTCTCTCTCTCTTTCTCTCTCTCTCTCCCTCGCTCCCTCTCTTTCTCTCCTCCCTCTGCCTTCCCCGTGCATAAAGTCTCCGTTGCTCTTGGAACTTGTTGGCAATGCCTATTTTTCAGCTTTCCCCCGCGTTCTCTAAACTAACTATTTAAAGGTCTGCGGTCGCAAATGGTTTGACTAAACGTAGGATGGGACTTAAGTTGAACGGCAGATATATTTCACTGATCCTCGCGGTGCAAATAGGTAAGTGGACGCCCGGCCGGGCTTGCGGATGGTGGCAGACGGTAGCCGGCCCAGCCCGAGGCGCCGAGGGGGACCGACTGGCCCGCGGCTGCCCCGGGGTGCGGAGAAGCCGGCAAACCCCCGAGAGTAGGGGCATCGGTTCCTAGGGACTCGCGCGTCCCGAGTTGGTTTTTCTTTTTAAAAAAAGGGAGAGAGAGACTCCAAACGTTCGCCAGGAAACGTATGCAGCTGGCCGTTTTCAGGAGGGGGCTTCCCCCCCCCTTTTTTTTCCCCCAAAGCGCACGTCCATTTTTGCTTCCCTTTCTCAGGTTAGACCAGGTTTTGTGCGCTCTGGGGCAATGCATTGGCCCCTGCGATACGGCAAGGTATTATTTTGAAGGGTCGAAAGGTGAATGCAGGAACAAGATGGCTAGGCAGCTAGAATGGAAAGTTTATGTGCAGAAAGCAAAGATATTTCGGGGCTCAGACTGCTGCATTTAGAACTTTGTCATTCTCCCGCCCCCCTACCCCCCATACCCTAGCTGCAGCGTTTGCACCGGGCACCGCAGACCCAGCTGGGGGGGGGGGGCAAATTGAGAATGATAGGGAACCCCAGAGTACATATTTTAATAGGCTTATCATCGAGGAGGTTGAATTCAGCCAAATATACATGGATATAATTTTCTATGAATATTTGCCTGTTCCTTTCCACATAGGCATCCGAATTTTATATGTGGGAAAGGGTTAAGAAGTGTTTGCAATATGTCACGTCGGGTGTTTGTTATTTTTGTTTGTTTGCGGTTAATTATGACGGATTTATTTATTCCCCATTTTATGTTAAGGAATGTTGAGTCCTAGTTACACTGTTTTGGGGCTTTTAAAAGTTCACATTTTTCCATCCAGAATGAGGAAGATGTGATGGAAGACAGCACTAGAAACCCCACTTCTTCGATGCAGGTTGGAGCATTAATTAACCTGACCTGAAAGTGAAAGTGAAGTAGATTATTAATAGAATGGACAAGAGAAAAAATAGAAACTCTTCAAACGGGTTTTCTGGAGACGGAGAGAATTGTTGCCTCCTATCATTTCAGGCTGTAGCATTCTTTACAGACAAACCCTTGCAGTATTTGGATAGGAGGATGCTTTAGGGAATGGGGAAGCAAAAAATGAATAATATTTTTCTCCATGAGAAATGTGGAGGAAACAGGGTTTAGAGTTATCTAAACATTAAGATGGAATCTTTGCAGTAATTTTTAATGCATTTGACATGATTTTGTGTATGTGATTTTTTTTTTTGCATGAACATTACAGGGATTTTAGACTCTGTGCAGGATGTTGGCGTTTTCCTTTAATTCTAAGAAATGACTTGATATTTTGAATCTAGTTCTTTTGAATCTTTGACATTAGTGCAAAGAGATTCAATAAAAGTAAATAATTATAACTGCAGCAAATCCCTTAAATGTGGAAAGTAAGTGAATGTGGCATTTTGCAATTAGCCTGCATATTTTTAGAGAGCAAGAGACAGCAGTTATTTTTGATATAGGGATTTTAAGTGGAGCAGGTTTGGGGCTCTGTTTTCCTGGAGGGAAATAACCTTACTGAGGAGGGGTTTAAAAAAAAAAAAGCGATTGTGCATGCGGGATAGGATTGGAACACATTAACCTCGGTCGGAAAATGACCATTTGTTGGCTGTGGAATTGAAATTGAGCATGTTTGTTCCCGAATGTCTGCCCTTTCCCGCACCGGAGCCTCAATTTTTAATTCATGGCTGGGAGCTGTCCCAAATCATTGACATTTGGCAACAAAAGTGGGGGTTGGGAAGGGACGAGGAGATGGAGAGGGTGGTGAACGCAAATGAAGACACGCGGGAGGAAGTTTGAAATGAATGAAAGGTCGAACGAATGAATGAACGGATAGAAAAGGCACAAGACGCAGACACCGGAGAGGAGAGGGAAGGAGCCCAGGTCACCCGCCCGAGCCTCGCTGAAGCCGGGTTCAGGAAGGACAGCGAGGGTCGCACGGGCTGTGACCTGCTCGGATGCATGAACTTCAAAACACGTCCCGCGCGCAAGCTCCGGTCCTCCCACACCCAACTAGAGACGAAGCAGTTATAGTCGCGAAAAAAAAATTTTTTCACGACTTCTTATTTTACACACGCACACACTCACACATGCGCGGTGTGGAGGGTCTTCTCCTCCAGCAACGCCCGCAAAGATAACGTGACAGGAGCGCTTCCCGCCCCCGGCGAGCCCCAATTCCCCCTTTAAAATATTGTCGGTGCATCTTAGGGGCTACTTTTTCGCCCCTGAGTTTTGGGGGTGGAGGTAAAGGGTAAGGACAGACGGGGAGCTGGGTGGGGGATGGGAAGAGGGACTGTATTTTACTTCGGTTAGAGGCTGCAAAGCTGCATTCGTGGCATGCATTATAGAGGAGGCTGTGTAGGGTTCATTTCATTGTGCCTGCATTGTAGTAGAACAAAGATTCGTTTATTCTATCTCAATGTTCTATTTGATATTGCAGTCGCAAGGGCTTTTAATATTTCTCGGGGATGGGGGAGGGAGATTCATGAAGGTTTACGTATCTGCCGGAGCCGAGGTGGAAGTTAACCTTAGTCCCTTCCCCGGAGCTTCCCGTTCCGGATTAGAAAGCGCAAGGCCCGCCTCACTCTTCCTGCAGCAATTTGCAAACGGGGAGCTCTCGGAGGCTGCTGCAGGTTCGGTCACCTTCCTTCTTGTCTGCGTCTGGCCCGGCTCTCGGGGACCAGGGGCCGGGGGTGGTGGGGGCAGTGAGGTGTACGGTCCTCTTCGGAGACATTCACACACAAGCCCTGGAGGCCAGAACACCGCTCTGAAGGAGCCGGCACTCAGGGTCGTGGGTCCTGGGTCCTGGAGGCTGATTTCAATTCTGAGAGGATTTGCCCCTTCCCTCTGCTCCCCTAGCCCCAACCGCGCGGATCAATGGTTCTTGCGCCCCTCCTGGCCCCTTGGCGGGCTTTCGGCCGAGCGCCAGCAAACGTTTAGCCTGCTTCGTTGGCCTTGGGGTGGAGAGAAATGGCCTTGGCAGCGGCAGTCCGGCGCCGTGGGGTTTAACCGCCCCGAGGCCGGGAGCGAGGACTTCGGTGCCGCTTAGGTTACCTCCCTCCTTCCTCTCCTCTCCTGTCTTGGTCCCGGCGGCTCTCCCGCCCTCCGCCCCGCCTCACCCCCTGGAGGGAACCCGGAGCTAAAGGCCAAGAGCCCCGGGCGACTGCCACCTGGGCCCTTCTGGGTTAGAGCCTGGAGAGGAAAGATCCCACCCGCTGCAGGCGGATTGGTGGCTGGTTTTTCGGGGTGTGTGGTGAGCTGAACCGCGGACAGAGGTTCACGAATTTGGCCCCCGCAGAGGTAACCCAGGGTCACCCGTGCCAACACAGTCGTGACTCTGCCCGGCCCTGAGTGCCCCGACCACTGGTCACCCCCCCCCCCCCGCCCAATCTCTGGACACCAAGGCTGCTCTTTCTCTAGTGGGGTGGGGAGGGTGCCTGCGAGGATCTCACTCGGAACACATACTCCACGGTAGGCAATCAGTTTTATAATGAAACAATCCATTTCGATGGCTGCTGCTGGCTTCCAGAGACTTTATTAATTTAGTCATTCAGCAATGTTTGCTAAGCACCCACCAAGCACCGGGCGCCGGCCGAGGCTTTCTCACACGACATGGCCTGAGGTTCAGCTGCGTGGCCCCATGCTTTCCCGCCTCCTCACCCCTTCCTCGCCCCCTCACTCTGCTGTCGTTACCCCCTCTGTCACCTCACAAATGCAAGATTGCACGCCGAGAGCTAGGACGGACTTGCTGGGGAAGTGTTGGGAAACGAAGGAGGGAGTGAGGAGAAAGAGAGAAATAAAAGAGACGGGGGAGGTGAGAAGAGGGGGCGATGGAAACAGAAAAAGATGCAGAACGAGATGCGGGAGGGAGCTGCAGGAAAGGAATGGACTCGCCTCCCCCTCCCGCACCCGCTCACACGCAGACTGTCTGCACAAGACTGTAGTTGGCGGCGGGTCAGTCATTCTTGGGCCACGATTTTCATTCACCTTTAACACTGGCGCCCCGCGAGGCTGGGCGTCGAGTCTGGGGCTGGCGGGCCGCGGGGCTGCAGGGCAGGGTCGCGACGCTGCTGACCGGTGTCCCCTCCTCCCCGCAGCGTACCTGGTGCAGGCCGTGAGAGCAGCGGGCAAGTGTGATGCGGTCTTTAAGGGCTTTTCGGACTGTTTGCTCAAGCTGGGCGACAGCATGGCCAACTACCCGCAGGGCCTGGACGACAAGACGAACATCAAGACCGTGTGCACGTAAGTGTCCTCTTTGGCCTGCTGGGTTTCTGTTCTGGGGGGCGCTGCTGAGGTCGGAGAGGGCTTGCCTGCGGGCCTGCGCTCTGAATTCCCCACCAGCGCCAAGCAGTGCGTGCTGGGCTTTGGACGTTCGCCCTCAGGCCTCGGCCGGGGTCTGCTCTGGCCAAGGGGATCCTGTGGCCTGAGATGGGCAGAGGAGGACCCTCCCACGCGGGAGCCAGGCCCAGCCCTGCGCCTCCTCGCCCGCAGCCACAGAGGCACGGGCACTCAGCGCGCTGGAACCCGGAGCGAGGGGCAGAGACAACTGCTAGCAGTTCCTCGCTCTACTTTGAGGCAGTCTTCATCATTCTTTTTTTCTTTTTTTCTTTTTCCTGCGTGAATGAGTGGACTGCTGAGTACTCTCTGAAGAACAGTTGGTTTTGGTTTGAGGAGCATTTTAGGAAATACTAGGTTTGCATAAAGGAAAAGTCAAAGCCACTCGCTTGTTTTGTCCATTTCCCCTAATAAAACCCCCTTCCACTACACACCAAGAACATTCCAGTGTAGGCAAGGGAGCGCAGGTCCCTCTTTCTCTTTCTAAGAGAAGAGGCTGAAAGAATATTTTGTTTTGTGCCAATGATTTTGCCCAAGAAAAGTATGTCCTGGGCATCTGGTGACCATCTCTGCTGAGTTTGTGGCAGATTCTAGGTTTCTGATAGCCATCCCCTCGCCCCCCCTTCCTCTCTGCATCTGCTGGGTATGCCAAGGCCAGGGCAGCTAAGGGCTAGGAAGGAGTTCCTGGCAGTGGCTTTTCCCAGAGCTTGGCTGAAAAGCACTGCTCCCACTCGCAAAGGTGGTAACTAGGAGAGAGCCTTACTATTGGAAGACCAGTGACATTTTAGCTGCTGCGTATCTGAGAAGTACCTCCATCCTCTGCAACACACACACCCCTCACTCACTTATTTTATTTTACTTTATTTTATTTTTCTAAAAGAGCTATAACTCCCACCCCTCACCCAATAATGGCCCTTACCAAAAAGCCAAGGCAAGAGGTGTTCCTTATTCCCCAAAGGTTGAAGAAACCATTTTCTGCACCATCCTTGGTATACAATGAAGTCCCGCTCTCTCCCTAATTCCTGGGGAGAGGGTGTTTATTTGTTTAAATTATGAGGAATTAAATTGGGGTCAATTTGGCCACACACTTTCCTAAATACCCTGGTGTCCACCAAAAGCCACAGCCGCTAGGTAGCTGGTACTTTCTGATCAGAAAAGGGACAGAAGGCTGGATCGGGGTTCCATACCCACCTACTTTAATTCCAAATGTCTGATGATAGGTAAGAATATATCTACCAAGCTTGACAAAAGGTTAGATATAGATCAGCTCCCAAATATTCTATTATTTACCAGAATTCAGTTATTCCAAGTTCTTTTAATTTTTTAGTAGGACTTGGTCCTGGAGGATGGAAGTGAGGAGGAACCCCCCTCCCCCAGAGGCTGCAGGCCACTGCTGGGTCTGGGCTCCCACTTCATTAATGGTACCGGTTGCTCGACACTCTGCTAAAGCCCACCATCTCTCAGTTCCATGTGGATATTTGTCCTTTTTCATCATATTCGTCTTCCAGGAGGGTCCTGTCCCCATCTGGACATGCATGAAGAAAAGGAGAGATTTAGATTTCCTCTGGGAGGTGCAATGACAGCAGAGAGCTACCCCTCCACCTCTTAATTTCTGTAAATCTTGCTATTTATTATGCATTGAGGAACCTGGAAGCCCTATGCTCCAGGCTCCCTGGTCCTCATAAATTAGAGACTCACAAAGGTCGTTAGAAAACAGCCAGAGCTCAAAGCAATCCAACAAGCATTTATATCTTTGCTATTAGCCAGAGGATGGGGTGGGAGTGGAAACGGGTAAATCAAACATGGTGCTTGCCTTCAACGTACTTACAGTCCAGGCGAGCGAGAAGAGGGAGAGATAGGAGAAAATACAACCAAATTGCGTGGAGGGCGGTCGCTAGTGACCTGGCGCTAAAGGCCCGGGTGAAGTGGGAGCCAGCCCGGAGTTACCGAGACGCACGGATCGACCCAGCACCGAAAGGAGACAGCGCCCCAGGAATCGATCACGGGTTGGAATTATATTTAGTCTCTGGATCTATTTTGGGTTCTCGGAAGAAAGGGGGACAAATAAAAAAGGACAGGTTGGTTGAAGGTTGTGGGGGCGGGGCTAGGAGCTGAGTCCAGGGAGAGGAAGTGGCTGAGGAAGAAGGCGCGGGTCTCCGGGAAGAGGCGGGGAGTGAGGACAGGGAGCGGGGTCCCTGGAAGGCTGGCAGGGGTGGGCACCGCGGCGGCACCGGAGTCCCG
Source organism: Ursus arctos (assembly GCF_023065955.2). NCBI lineage: Eukaryota > Metazoa > Chordata > Mammalia > Carnivora > Ursidae > Ursus > Ursus arctos. The sequence continues at coordinate 10,570,216 of NW_026622997.1, read as the reverse complement.
GCCTGGGGGGCTGCACACTACACCCGAAAGGCCGTGGGGAGGAGCCTTCAAGGGGTCCAAGCCCACGAATGACTCTGGAGGGGGAGAAGAGGAGGGACCGAGTGCGCAGGGCCGGGAGCACGAAGATTTGCAAAAGCAGGAGGTGGCTACAGAGCTGGCCCCAGGGCACCCACACTCACCGACTCGGGGAGGGGAGAGGCAGGCAGGAGTCTCCGGACCGAAGCTGAGCCGGGGGACTGTGGAGAGCGAGGCCAGGGGCCACGGAGGGCCGAAGAGGAGGGGGAGAGGAGGAGGAAGAGGAAGTGAGGAACCGAACAGAGGAAAACCGAGGGGAGGGAAACGGAGGAAGACAAAGAAGGGAAGAGGAAAGGAGGGGAAAATCGGAGAACGGGAAACAAAAGGAAGGGAGGAGGGAGAGTGCGGGCGAAGGCGAGAGAGTACCGCAGCGAGGAGGGGGGGGTGGGACACAGAAGGGACGAGGGGGAGGAGAAAGTGAGAAGCCAAGAGGGGCGGGCCGTGCTCTGAGCAAGTAACCCATCTTGCAAGCTAAGAGGCATTAATGGGCGGCAGCTTGCAAGGCTTAGCACTGTTTTCCTAGCTTTCCCCGAGGAGGACGAGCAATCTGTTTGCGCAGGCCGAGGTGCCAGCGCCGCGCAGCGGGTGCGGCCCGGCTCCCGGCTGCCGGGTCCCCGCCGGGGAGCGGGAAAGAGAAACCAGACGCCGCAGGGGGCGGCCTCTGCCCTCAGACGACAGCTTCCAGAGTGGGCCGAGGTTTGGCGCCGGGCGGGTGGAGAGGAGGTGGGGAGGGGGGGGCTCCCAAAGAGGTTTGCGGAGGCCGCGACGGGGGGAGGCTCAGGGGTGCAGGCCTGGGTCCTCGTCGCGCCCCAAGTCAACCTGCTTCTTCCGTTTTGTTCTGTTCCTCGCCAGATACTGGGAGGATTTCCACAGCTGCACGGTCACAGCCCTTACGGATTGCCAGGAAGGGGCGAAAGATATGTGGGATAAACTGAGAAAAGAATCCAAAAACCTCAACATCCAAGGCAGCTTATTCGAACTCTGCGGCAGCGGCAACGGGGCGGCGGGGTCCCTGCTCCCGGCGCTCCCCGTGCTCCTGGTGTCTCTCTCGGCAGCTTTAGCAACTTGGCTTTCCTTCTGAGCGCGGGGGCCGGCTCCCCCCGCGCACCCACCCACACTCACTCCATGCTCCCGGAAATCGAGAGGAAGATCCATTCGTTCTTTGGGGACGTTGTGATTCTCTGTGATGCTGAAAACACTCATATAGGATTGTGGGAAATCCTGATTCTCCTTTTGATTTCGTTTGATTTCTTGTGTTTTATTTGCCAAATGTTACCAATCAGTGAGCAAGCAAGCACAGCCAAAATCGGACCTCAGCTTTAGTCCGTCTTCACACAAAAATAAGAAAACGGCAAACCCACCCCATTTTTTTTTTTAATTTTTATTTCTTGGCACAAGAATCTCAGGAACGGCCCTGGGCCACCTACTATATTAATCATGTTAATACATGACAAATGATGGGCTCCTCCTAATAGGAAAGAGAGGAGAGGAGAAGGCCAGGGGAATGAATTCAAGAGAGATGTCCACGAGGAAAGCATATGGTGAATAAGTCACGCTCACGTCTTTCTTCCACAGTATCTTGTTTTGATCATTTCCACTGCACATTTCTCCTCGAGGAAAGTAAAAGCATAGATTGTTGGCTTTGTGGTTTAAGGATAGGAGGGACAGAGGGAAGGGATTGAGGAAATCTCGGGTGTCTAGGTAAAGGCTTCCAGAAGAATCGCTGCTAAAGTCACTGAGAGGTTAAGCTTTACCTGCTGTTGTCAATGCATCTTTCCAAGTCCACTGCCTTTATTTTCCCTCTTGTTTTAGCTGTTACACACACAGTAATACCTGAATATCCAACGGTATAGATCACAAGGGGGGGATGTTAAATGTTAATCTAAAATATAGTTAAAAAAAGATTTTGACATAAAAGAGCCTTGATTTTAAAAAAAAGAGAGAGATGTAATTTAAAAAGTTTATTATAAATTAAATTCAGCAAAAAAAGATTTGCTACAAAGTATAGAGAAGTATAAAATAAAAGTTATTGTTTGAAATGGGGGTGTCGTTTGTTTCCTGCCCCAAGCCTGCTTTCTTGGCCCAGTGCCCGGGGTTACCCCTAGGGACACGTGACACCGGAGGATACATGCACCTGTTCGCAAGCGTTGATAACCTACCATTTTCTAGCAGACCCTCTTCAACTAGGTCACTTTGCCACTTTTCACTTCTTACTTAAAGAAGAGAAAGAGGAAGTTGTATTCTTAAATAAAAAGCAGAGATCTTTTCTAGGTGAGGTTCCGGGTAATTGGACTTGCTCAAGAAAACACACGCAGGCCCAAGGCTAGCGCCCAGCCTGCGGCCCCCGCCTCAAGCGGGCCGGAGCCCTAACCACGATCTGTGCAGGCCGAATCCTAACCACGATTCGCCTCTTCCTCTGCTGTGGCCAGAGGCAGCTTGCGAACGAACCGCCATTAAGGGCTCTAGCAGAGGGGCCGAGGAGAGGCTGTGGTCCCTGGCAGGGATCAGGTGAATCGTTTCATAATTAATAAGACAGCTCAGCTGAAATGGCGAGGAGACGGGGCCCTATTGATCTGGCAGTCGAGCTGCTTCCACCTCTCCTATTTATAGGCCCCGCATGGCCTTACGGAGAAGTAAACATTCGAGAGTAAACACGAGCAGAGGAGACCGGGGTCCAAGGCCGCAGGAACTGGAGCAGGCTGGGGGAGGGAGAACCGAGCGTAAGTCTCTGGGTTCAAAGAAATCGAAACCTGATTTCTAGGAGAAGGTGAAGGTGGAAGGGAGCTGCGGGGGAGCCCCGGGTGGGGGTGGAGAACTGGTGGAGGGTGGAGGACTGGTGGAGCCCCTGGAGCTGTGGCGGTTCCCGCGCCGCGGAGCGAGCTAGCTGCCGCCCGGAGGGTGCGCGGGGGCTCTCAAATGCAATGTGTAAACAATCGCTAGAGTAACAGTTCATAAATCAAACCCAGTAGGTCGCAGCCCAATCTGCATTCCCCCCACGGATTGAATTCCAGCAACACATGCGTCCCTGCGCCCCGAGCGCTAGAAGCTGCCCGGATTCTTAATGGCAGCATATATTACGGCGGCCAGTTCACGCACGCGCCGCGCGGGACACTCCTGGGAATAGTTTCACCCGCCACCCCCCACCCAGCCCCTCCTCCGTCGATCCCCTATTATCAGCCAAAAGCAAAGGAGATCCTCCCTGCCTGCGCGGAGTGGTCACCCACAGGGAACGTTGGTTGTTTGGGAAAATAGCGTTTGGTTTTGATCATTTCGTTTCAGTCGTTATTTTCTGTCCAAGTATAAGTAGGATGATTCTAACCCAAGCTCAATACCTGGAATTCAAATTAAAATGTCTGAGACTATTTTAAATACGAAATCTATTTAATGAAGGGGAGGAGAACAGGGGAAAGAGGGAGGGTCTTCTATCATTTTAGCCTGGAGAGCCCGCCGCCTCCTGTCGATATCTTTCCCAAGGAAACCTGGGGGCGAACCGGTGCACACAACTGGGCCCCTTGCTAGCCAAAGGAAAACGCACGCATCGTTCTCCCCAGGATTTGGGGGAGGGAGCTCTCCGCGACACACGGAGGATGCCCCTCCCCTAGCAGCGCGGGTTTCCCACCTGGAAATCCGTCTCCTTCGGGGTCTGGGAGGAGGCGAAGCTGAGGGAAGGGACAGAGGCGACGGGGCGGGGAGGATTGGGAACGCGGGCTCCTTTGCTCTCCCAACAAGGTTCTTCTCAAGGAACCCCGTCCTCCTGCGGCTCCAACAGCCTCCCCAGAAGGAGGGCGCTCCACCGCCACGTCCTTCCACGCCCCCACTCCGCCCTTTCCCAGATCCTCCTGGGGGTGCCTCGAGAAAGCTTGATGCCGCGCTGGGGACTCCTTTGCCCTGTCTTAGGCCGGCACCACCAGCACGTGCGCTTGGAGGGAGCCCCAGGAACGCAGGGCCGCGAGTCTCGGAAACACAGGCTGCCGCATCTGGCTCGTTAGAGAGCATTTCTTCTTCTTGTGATTGTTTAGATTATTATCGCGCCGTCTTCGACTATAATGCGCTGTTTAATCATGATGACATCTCCATATGTTGGTTGATGTTGTTTTTAAGCAGTAAGCCGGGTTCCCAGCTCCGGGAGATATTAACCAGGGCGCGCACACCCCTCACCCAGATGGGGGCGGGGAACCGAGTGGGTTTCGGGCACCAAGGAAATGGTCATACCAACATCCACTTCTCGCAGCAGCATCCCTAGCTCTTGCACGGCCCATTGCCACGTGGCCCACCAGCGCTGGCTCCCAGCCTCTGACAACTTGTTGGGATTGCAGAAGTGCCCTCCTTCACTCCACTCCCAGCTCAAGCAGATTCAAGACGCAGAAGTTCACTTGAGTGTAATATTTGGTTATCTTCGTGAAAATGTCCAAGAGGTCAGCTCCAGAACCCTTGGGAGGGGGAAGTAGAGGGAACAAGGAGACGGCAAGAGAAAGAGGGCCTGGAAAATGGGGATGCAGAGGAAGATGGGGAAAACATCCAGAAATAGAGTCAGCAGAGGGACCAGAGGGAAGCAATCATCTTAAACACAGAATGAGATGATGGAGAAACTTCGAGGTGGAGATGGTAAAGTTGCGGAGGAGGTGTGGAGGACAGGGAAGAAATTGGGACTGATTTTCGTTCAGGAGTCTCAGAGAAGCAAATGAGCCCAAGGACCACCATGCAGATTCTCTTTCTGTGGATCCAGAGATTATTTCACTCCAGCTGGAGCCTCAAAAGTAGGGCCACAGTCATCACCGTGCCTCCGAGCCTATGGGCTGGGCAGGCCTAAGTGAGGTTCGTGATGGGCGGGAGCACAGGCTCCCTTCACACACCGGAGCGCGTCCCTGGGGACATCAGACGGCTGAGACGACACAAAGCCTTTTCCCCTTTCCCTCTTCCTGAAACTCCTTCAGATCCAGGCAGAGCTGCTTCTGGGAAGGTCTCCAAACGTTCTCTCCCCGTCCCACTCCCCCGCACACACAAGGCTCTGCGCCCCGGCAGCTCCAGGCTGGGTGCGGGCAGTCCTGGAGGCGTCCACTCTCTGGAACAGTCTGCTGTCTGGTCCCATGGGACCAGAGAAAAGGTCCACTTGTCTCACCACTCCAAAGCGTTGCTTCCCTCCTCCCTTGCCCCTACTGTGAAAATAAAGTGTGGGGAGGGGGCAGTGAGGATGTCTGCTGTGTGGCTGGAGCAAGACCCAGGGTTCGCCGCCTGGCAAGCCCTGCCCCCTCAAGCGGGGGTGGGGGTGGGTATGGGTGAACTTTGTAATGCTATAGGTTGTTCCTCCTCCCCCTAGAAGAACAGTGTCTCCCAGGGACCCTTCCTTGATGTTAGGGCCCCAACCTCAGCCTCAAACCCCAACGCGGGAATAAAGAAACCCTGCCCAGCCCTGCCCACTTGAGCCCCATGGCGTGAAGAGGAAGGGTAACATTCCCATCCAGATTCTCATCCTGGAAGGACATGGCCTTTAGAGTGAGGACTGTGGGGCCAAAAAACCTGTTACCAGCTGCCTAGTCTTGGCTGGATTACTCAACCCCCATTTTCTCCTCTGTAAAATGGGGATAATCATACCTACCTCCTTGGGCTGTATTTTGTTTCGGATGAGATAACAGGTAAAGCGTTTTCCCACTACCTGCCTCTTACCTAACGTGAGGTATTATTTTTGCTTTCTCCTGCCTCTATGCCAATTTAATCCTGTAAGTCTTATTGAATTCTTCAAAATAACCCCCAGTAGAAAGCCTCATTATGACGCGGAATACTTTGGGGAAGTTTTTCTTCATAGTCTAGCAGCTTAAATTCCTTTTGCTGCAGGCTACTTAGCGTTCCACCCCGCTCTGGCCTTCTCCTTGAATTAAGTCAGCTGCTCACTGACTGTGCCCTCAGACCCTCCAGCCACACCCCTTCAGCCCCAGTTCTTGCTGCCTGCAAACCCCCATCGGGAAATCCCTAGGTTCTCCCAGAACTGACCAGATTTACCTTGGAGTTTCCTCCACAGTTTCCCTTCTTGCTCTTCTCTCTGCTATTTATATTATAATAATCCATTATAAATTAGTATTTATATTAAAGTCCTCTTCCCAAATTAAAACATAAATCATTTATGTAACCATCAAAGCAATACATTGATATGTAGAATGGAAACAAATTAACCCACACTGCCCTGTTAATAGACTGATGTATACCCTTTGATACTTTTTCCCATGCTCTGAAGACATACTGACATGAGCCCATTCAGAGGGTGGAGGGGCTTTTTTCTTTTTCTTCTTCTTTCTTTTTCTTTCTTCCTTTGAGAGAGAAAGCACGTGCGCACAGTGCCAATGAGGAGGGGCAGACAATCTTTTTTTTTTTTTTTAAGATTTTATTTATTTATTTGAGAGACAGAGAGTGAGAGAGAGCATGAGAGTGGGGTGAAGGGCAGAGGGAGAAGCAGACTCCCCACTGAGAAGGGAGCCTGATGCAGGGCATAATCCTGGTCCGGGATCATGACCCTAGCCATAGGCAGACAGCAGATGCTTAACTGACTGAGACACCCAGATGCCCCAGAAAGAAAGAATCTTAAGTAGGCTCCATGCTCAGCACAGAGCCTGATGTGGGACTCAATCTCAGGACCCTGAATTCATGACCGAGACCAAATCAAGAGTCAGACCCTTAATCGACTGAACCACCCAAGTGCCCCAGGTTTTTTTTTTATCTTAACAAAATTATGATATATGTTTCTCTTGTACCAAATCCTTTAAGATCAATGGCTTCTTTTAAATAGTTACACAATATTTCTCAGATGGCCATACTACAATTTATTTAATTCTCTACCCACAGATGGACATTCAGGCTTCCCAGTTTTTGGTTGTCCTACAAATATTGTTATAATAAGTATTCTTGTTCAAACAACCTTATGTATCAGTATTTTTGTTTCTTCAATAGAATAGATTCTGCCAAAGTTGGATTGCTGGCCAGAAAGGTATGCATGTGTGTTTATTTTTTATTTTTAAAATGTATATATGCTTTTAATTGGGGAAAAAAAGCACTGTTGGATCATTTTCCCGAAGTATATAGAGTGCCTGTTTCTCAGCATCATCATCAACTCTGTATATTAACATTTTTGGTTTTGTCAGCCCAGTAGGTAACTTGGTGGCTTTCTGGAAGGCCAGGCTTTCTGGGCACCCACACTGTTTGTCTGGGCCCTTTTAGGGCCCTGATAGCCACCAGAGCTCTGTCCAGAAAGATAGCTAGACTTTGAGTCCTCCTCCCCTGGACAGCCACATGGCTCTAAAAGTAGGGACTTTCATGCAAAGTCAGGTGTAATTAGTCCTGGAAAATTCTGACTCTCTCACGCTAATCTAATCCACAAACCTGATGTAATTAGTCCTGGAAAATTCTATCTCACACTAATCTAATCCACAAGCCTCGGGAGCTGAGGACATAGGTGCCTCAGGGGTGGGTTCAGTGAGTGATTATGGGCAGGAGGAAGTGGGGCTCATCTTGCCCCCCGCCCCCCACACCGCCTCCACTGATCCTGCTACTTCCATTAGGAGCTATCCTCAAAGCCAAACCAGCTTTGTGGGTCAGCACCAAATCTTCGAACCCCTGGCCTGTCTGCAGTAGAAGGTGAGAGAAGGAAAAAGGCAGCAAAGAAAAAGAAAATTGCAGCCCCCGGGAAGGGCAGCAGAGATGACTGCTGAACTTTTCTTTTCCTTGCCCAGTGAGATGGTGAGGGTTCTACAGGCAGGACCAACTCAGAGCAAGCAGGGAGGAGGACTGAACCATCAGTGGGGATTCGGTGTACAGACACCCGCTTATACGCTGTCCCTTCCCTGCCTGCGTCCCAGCCTAACTTTAAATAAACCCATTGATTTACTTTTATTGAGTGCTTAGTACATGCTAGGCATTATGCTAAGGCTTTGCAAACAGTACCCCATTTCCTGCTTTTATTTCTGTAGGAGACTGTGTTATCCCCATTTTACAGATGAGAAACAGAAGCTTAGAAAAGAGGTTAAAAACTTCCCCAAATCAGCAGGTAATAAGAGGCCGCCTGAAAATTTGAGTAGTAATCTGTTTCAGAAACCTATTTTAAGACTTCACTTTGCTTATCTGTTACTATTTTGAGCCAAAAGAGAAACACCACCAGTTAAAAAAACAACCACCACAAAACTCAAGAATAATCTGAAGATGCTATGCCCAAATCCCTGGAACCTATGCGCATGTTACTTAATGGCAAAGAGGAAGTAAGGCTGCAGGTGGAAGGTGGCTAACGGGCTGACTTTAATAACATAGGGAGATTATCCCGGATCCCTCTGGGAGCCCAGTGGAATCACAAGCGTCCTTAAAAGTAGAAGAGAGAAGCAGAAGAGGTCAGAGTAAGGGGACATGGGGAGGACTGGACTCACCATTGTTGGCTTTGATGGAAGAAAGGGCCCAAAAGCCGAGGAATTCGGGCCGTCTCTAGAAGCTGGAAAAGGCAAGGATGGGATTCTTCCCTAGGGTCTCCAGAAAAGGAATTGGAGCCCAGTGATTTTAGCCCAGTGAAACTGTGTCTGACTTCTGACCCATAGAACTAACTATAAGAAAATAAATTTGCGGGGCGCCTGGGTAGCGCAGTCGTTAAAGCGTCTGCCTTCGGCTCAGGGCGTGATCCCGGCGTTCCTGGATCGAGTCCCACATCAGGCTCCTCCGCTATGAGCCTGCTTCTTCCTCTCCCGCTCCCCCTGCCTGTGTTCCCTCTCTCGCTGGCTGTCTCTCTGTCACATAAATAAATAAAATCTTAAAAAAAAAAGAAAGAAAAGAAAATAAATTTGCATTGTTGAAGCCACCAAGTTTGTGATAATTTGTGACAACTGCAAATAGAGAAATAATACAAGTCCCAGTTTGCACTGTACCGATTCAGCTGATACATTCACACGTATCCAGAGACCCTGAGTGTTCAACATGTATGTTTGCTGGGGTCTGCTCAGGGCTCTTCTTCGTCTGGGTGGGGTTTTTCAGTGCCGGGGGTGGGGGATGGGGGGGGAAATGGTAGCTTCAATTCAGCCTAAGCCAACAATGTATGAGAGAAGGAAGACATTAAGGAATAAATTTCAAAGGACAAACAAAGAAAAAATGATGTTGATGTTTTACGGTGCATCGGCATAAAATATTTTTCATTATTTGCTCCCCATCTTTATGCCACCTTTTTAGCTGTCAGAGCCTCCTCTTTGCTTCCTTGTCTTCCAGTAATTTAATAGACGTGCAGGTCAGTTCCTTGATTCTGTACCAGTCACAGGCCTGGTCAGATATGAAAAGTTCATCATCGCATTCATAGATGGTTTGTGGCACATTCATGAAATGTATCACCAGGTAGGTATTCTCCTGATAAATTACAGCAGCTAATATTAACTACGAATCTTATCACCTGGACAACTCGTGTGTTACATTGATTCTTAATGGTGATGGCATTTCTGATTTTGTCCGTTACGCAAGCAGAGAGAGCACAGAAGGATGTAGGTCCAGTCTCCATGGAATGCCTGAAACGAATCCCTTGCTATGGGTGTTAGAGGAAGGGAGGTGGGAAGAGAAAAGGCGAAGCCAGATCTACCGCAGGCTGGCACTGCCTTCCACATGGAGAGAAACTCCTTTCATCGTCCAAGCGCAGTAAAGAGGAGAAGGGAGGAAAGGACACACTTGTCCATCTGGGTTAATCAAGTCACAAATTGCTTTGTTTACATTAAGACACCACGGTAGGAGTCTCTTCCGGATTAAGACAGAAGCAAGACCAAGCAAGCAAGCTAGCAGGTGGGGGCAGGCCGGGATAATTAGCTTCAGCCTGACTCAGGGACGGAGCTGCGCTGATTCCTGCGCCTAGTCCGGCGTCCGTCTTTCCATCTTCTCAGAGGGGTCTGCTGATCATTGGCGAGTCACTGTGAAAAATGGCTCTGGGACCCTCACAGTTCTCCGGTCACCTCCTCAGGCTTTTGCCTGAAACATGTGGAATGGTGCAATCCTTTAGGCAGGGAGAAAACTCCCAAACAACGTGGGTCATTTAACTCTGGCCAAACACAAATTCTTCAAAAGAGGCAATTTTGAAGGGGATAAAGGACATCAGGGCGTGTGGGAAGCACATCCATCAACAGCAGTCCACAGCTGTGACAAGTCGGGTCCGTGTGCCAGTGGGGCCTCGAAGCCTTTATGTCTGCTTAGTGTGGGGGGCGTTGTATGCTGCAGGCTGACCACCTTTCACAGAGCAGCCTCCGGGCAGGGGATTGTCTGGGGTAGCCATTCTTCTGCCCTTCCTCTCGCACTGTTTCCTCCTCTTCTGAACAGGATTGGGAAGGTGGGAGGTGGGAGGCAAACCGCTTTTCCTAATTGCTTTGCTTATAGGATGTGTTGCATATTTTTTTCCTCTTTCTGAATAGCCCTTGATACTTTTATAGCTAGCAGGGGAAAATGGCTCGGCCCAAATCTTTACTTTCAGGAGTTGTTATATATTCAAATCCAAAATGTAATCATGCATACCCACTTACATAGATACTCATCGTTACATACTCTCTATTTCACATATTCTGTATCTCATACTTATTCTCCCTATGATACACACACACACACACACACACACACACACACACACACACTGCACTTGGGACCTTGGCCTTATTCCCTCTGATTTACTCTTGGATCTTGCCTCTTATCTACTAATTTTCTTTGCTGTCTTGCATTTCATTACCCAAGTGTTCCATCCCGTCGGCTCACAAATACACTCAGGGCTCTCGTAGCCTGAAAAATAACCCCTTCCTTAGTCCATTCTGTTTGCCACTGACCCATTTCTCCATCAAGCTCTTTCAGTAGTGCCCAGGCCAAGGCAGACACTCAGCAAATTTGGAAGAATATGTAAATGAAGTCTTCTCCTTCCCTTCTCTGCCAGCTTTGCCCTCACTGCCCCAGCCCTGGCCTCCAGAGCCCCTGGAGACCCACGCTCTTTCCTACCTGCTGCAGATACTCACTCTCATTGGCTTCCTCCATTCTCCCCATTTATAATTTTGATTTTACCATACAAAAATTATCTTATGTATTTTATTTTAAAATTCGCCAATAATCCACACTCACTATAGGAAAATTAGCCACTGCAGGTGACCCCAAAAAAGAAAAATGTAAATACCCATAATTTCTTCAGACAGCAGTACACATTTTGGTCTCAGTGTCTCTTGTATTAATCCTCTTCTTTCTACATGGGTGTGATAATATCATTTCCCTCTTCAAGAAGCTTCCCTTCCTTCGCATTGCTGAATCATGGCTGAGTGATTCCGGTTCCCTGCATGGCACTGAAGACTCACCAGAATCCGGTCTTTCTCATCTTGCCAGACTCCTTCCCCCACCCCCCGGGGCCCATCCCCAGATCCCCAGCCCTCCAGGCCCCATATACACTGCAGTCACACGTAATTTTGTGCCCCTTCTTACACTGTCACATACTCTCCCCTATTTTATATCTTTGCTCACTTAGCTCTTCCGGTCTAAAATATACTCTACTTCTTTCTACTCACTTCCGTCCACCTGGGGTTACCCTACTCCCTCTTCAAGACTGTCCTTAGGTTCAACTTTTCATGAATCCTTCTCTGACCTCCAAGTCAAAATTATTGTGTTACACCTTGTTGTTCTTAATTTCGTACTACAATTATCTGTCTACTGGTCTGTTCCTTGAGGTTAGGGGATATGTCTCATTAGTCTTTGAATTTCCCACAATGCTTAGCACCGTGCCTGGCACAGATGTTTATGGACTAAAGAACGTTTCCAGCCCCTCTTGCTTCACCCACATGTCGTTGTTCATTCTAATTTTGAAAGGAAAGGGAGAAATAATGCTGATGTTAACCCTTCTCTGGGACGCTTCTGGTTAATCCCTTTTCTCCCTCAGAAACTCCTCCTTGGCAACCTGTATGTTTACCCCTGGGAGAGGGGAGGCATAAAATTGTTGGATGCATGCCATGGAGTACTGTACCTTCCAGTGGTTAGAAGCAAAGGAACAGATGTGCCCATAGCATTGTGGATAAAAGGGAATTAATGAATGATGGCCACAACAAGAGGGTGGAAACAGAAAAGAAGATACTCCTCCTTGGTACACACTTTCCATGCCTCTCAGAACAATTTACTCAACATTTTATAGCTTGTTATGTTTTCTCGTAGGCTACAGGGAAACGTGGAAGACGCTCCATCCCCTTCTCTTATCTAAAGAACTCTTGAAATTGATGACTTTCCTGTTGTCTTGTTTGAAGAAGAGAACTTCCCATGATTCAGCTTCACTTGGATTATACACTCAGCCCCTAACGTATACCCAATGACTGTGCACGTGTGAGCCAGCTTCCAAGATGGCCTCCAGTGATCTTAGACTCTTGTCTATGTGCCTGTGTGTAGTTACTTTGCCCAAAAAACTAGGGTTGGCCCTGTGTGACCAATATAATACAAATGAAGTAATGATGTGTGACTTCCAAAGCTAGGTCATAAAAAGTATTGCAGCTTCCTCTTTAGTCTCTTAGATTCCTTTTTTGGGGGGAAGTCAGTTTCCCAGCCATGAGATGCTTTAGCAGCCCTGTGGAGGAGGCTACATAGGAAGGGACTACAGCCACCTGCCAATAGCCAGCACTGACTTGCCAGCCACGTCAGTGAGCCACCTTGAAAAGTAGATCCTCCAGCCCCAGCCGAAACTTCAGCTGACTTCAGCCTCAGCTGATATCTGACTGTAACCTCATAGAGACCCCAAGCCAGAACCATGCAGTCAAGCTGCTGTAAATTCCTTGTGCACAGAAACTAGGAGAGATAACAGATGCGTAGTATTGTCAAGCCACTGTTTAAGGACACAATAGATGGCCAGTAAAATGCATCTGGTACTTCCTTTCATTTTATTCTTCAGTGTTTGCCCATTTGTTCATATGTCCAAAAGAATTTTGAAGATTTTTTTTTTTGGTGGGACCTAAGAAAGAAAGGACTTTATCTATTGAACTGTTGTATAATGAATAGCAATATACATTGAGGAGAGTTTTGAGTATCTAAATACTTCAGTGATTCTTGTCACAGTGAATCTGGTAGCGTAAAGTGGCTTGGGAATGTATCAACAAGTATCCAAACAGGAAAACAGACAACAATCTGGGAATCTCAAACAGAGGTAACTTACTATAAGAGATTGGTTAAGATGCATTAGAAAGGCTGAGAGAGTAGAAAGAATTAATGTTACCCCAAGATGAGTAGTAGGAAACCACTACAATAGTTAGGTCTGAAGGAACGGAAGGGAAGGTAGCATTACCCAGAGCCCATGGCCCCTTCAACACCGAGGCTGCTGTTGCATGGCTGGAAACACTGCCCCAGAAGTAGGAGGGGAAAAGCTTGTTTCAATTGTCCTTACCACCCTGCAGTCTTCTGCCAAAACCTCCCATTGGTAGAAACAAAGAGGAAGCAGTAGGCAAAGGAGTCTGGGACATAGAGTTTGCAAGCTTCCTGCACGGGCATCTAGAAAAGATACAGATAAGGCAACTGAAAAGCTGAGAGCCAATAGACATTACTTGTCACTGGGAACAATAACAAAGTTAATGGCAATAAAGGTGTGCATAGTTGATGGGGTTCCACTCAAAAATAAAATATCCAACGTACAGTAGTCATTTCTGATTAGAGAAAGTCAGAGGGATTCAAATGTTCCCACATTCATCTTTTATTTTTATTTTTATTTTTTTTAAAGATTTTATTTATTTATTCGACAGGATAGAGACAGCCAGCGAGAGAGGGAACACAAGCAGGGGGAGTGGGAGAGGAAGAAGCAGGCTCATAGCAGAGGAGCCTGATGTGGGGCTCGATCCCAGAACGCCGGGATCACGCCCTGAGCCGAAGGCAGACGCCCAACCGCTGTGCCACCCAGGCGCCCCCACATTCATCTTTTAAGATACATTTCAGTAGCAATAGGTTCAAAACTAAATTCTTCAAAAGAGCTGCCACACCAAAGCCCTTTTATTAATTGCAGAAGAACATAGCGAACAAGAAGAGCTAAAACACTGAGCATGCAATATGGACCAAGAACTACTGTAACTGCTTTTGGATTATTAACTCATTTATCTCTCACACATCTCCATGAAGTCAATCCTACTGGGATCCATTTTACAGGGGAGCAAACTCAATCCCAGAATAATTAAGTCACACAGATGGTGACTAGCAGAGTCAGGGGCCCAACATAGTAGCATTGCATTATATGGGTTGCATCATACAAGTTCAGCCAAAAGGAACCCAATTCCTGACCTCTAGGTAGGGCTTCTAAAACAGAGAACATTGACGTGGAAACTTACAAAGGATTCCATAGCTGTGACTATAATGCAAGAGATTGGTTTCCATGCAATTTATGGAAAAAATGTTCATTGTTTTATAGTCATCCCATGTACAGACTCATATAATAAACCAATCGGGTTTCCCTTTGCCTTGCTCTTGGCCAGAGGAGAAAAATTAGGTTCCTCAAGTAAAAAGAAAAATGACCTATTATTTTGATGGCCATGTGCCTGTGTGTGGTCATGAATGGAGACATGGGGAAAGGAGAATTAATACACAAAAGTTTTTCTCAAGATGAATGGCTTGTTTTAAAGAATGTGTGTTCCTTGGAGTGTCTGGGTGGCTCAGTTGGTTAAGTATCTGCCTTTGGCTCAGGTCATGATCCCAGAGTCCTGGGTTCAAGTCCCACATTGGGGTCCCTGCTCAGTGGGGAGTCTGCTTCTCCCTGTCCCCTGCCCCTCCCCCTGCTCATGCTCTCTCTCTCAAATAAATACAATTTAAAAAAAGAATATGTGTTTCTTTCTTTTCAAGGAAAGAGCTCCTATAAAGCCACCATCACTGCCACTGCCTTGTGTCTCAGCGGGGATGAGCCATCTTGCCTTGCTCAAAGCACACGCAGGATGTAAACTCTTCCCTCCAAACATCCAGCTTAGGGAGGTGGTAATTCCAAAGTTCACACTTACAAACCCCAGAGTAGTCTTTTTGGTTTTGTCCTTCTCTCTTGATGGTCTTTTCACAACACAGCTGTCAACATGAAAAAAAGAAATTGGCACTGGGCCAATGAGCTCTTTGAGTTCACGGGTACAGACGATGGTTTCTGAGCAGGTGCTGTAACACGGTGAAGAGGGGTGAAAAATATCAAGTCACAGATGTTCGTCTGCTACAGAGAAGGAAAGCAAAGGGATGGGAGGACCCATCAGCGTTTGGATCTTAATTTGCTGTTTCTATAACACGCATGTCCCTACTTGACTCTACATCTGCCTTATTCTCTGACCTCACTGCCTTCCAGCTCTTTCTCTGCCCCGGATGCCACAAGCCTATCAGCCTTAATGCCCTTGTACTTCATATTTCCTCTGCCTCTCCCCAAAAACTTTGCATGGAAGGCTCCTTCTTGACCTTTAGTTCCAACCTCTGTATCACCTCTTCAGAGATACCTTCTCCGACCTTACCCTGCCGGTGAGAACCACTCTCCCTTGAAACAGGTATGATCACATTGTCTGGTTGTTTAACTTATAGCTACTATCACTTGTACCATCCATTTACTAAATTCCTGCCTAACGCTGTAGCATCTCCTAAGTTGTGATGGCCTGGGCAAAGCTATGCCCCAGGCCTCAGGCAAATAGACACTCTGTGTAGGTCTTTCCCTCTTCCAGACCCTGAGCTTCACCTCTGGGCCTCGCCTCCGCTCCCCTCCTTGCATTTGCATCTCTACAGTTCAACATCCAGGTTTTAGCTCCACTAATCAGCTCACAGTTTGGCCGTCTTGGTTTTAACTATAAGCAGATCTCAATAAAACATGGATTGGCACATGCTAGGCATTCTCCAGAGAATCAGGTGTGGTCTCCCTGGGACCAGCACACGTAGTGATTGGCAAGGGCAGGCTAGCCTGGTGTCTCCTGGGTGAGCTTGGTGGTGGGGGCAAAGGTGGGTGGGGGCCGGCCAACTACACTCCAGCCACAGTCCACACCCCTGGAAATCAATGTCTGATTATAGTAGAACGGTCCAGGTGGTTCATGGCCCAAAGCCCCTGTCCAGCTGTCATCTGCATGAATACAGAGTATGGAAGATAAGGTGGTATTTATATATAAATATTCACTTCATAGGAAACCATACTATCTTAGAAATAGCTCAAATGATTATTTTTTTAGCAGATGTCATTTCTCTGAGAGATCTTTCTTTCTTTGTAATATAACATATTACATGTAACAAACTGCCACTTTCCTAAGTTAAACCAAACCCTGGCCCTTCAGAGTTAGCAATGGAGGGAGAATTTCCACATGAGGGAGACCTCATCCACCTGACTTCCCTTCCAGGAGATTCACTACTCACTTGAGGATCTCTATGAAATTGCTTCTGCTACCACCAGGCAGGCCTCAGGGGGCACCACAACCTCCCCTTTGAGAATTTACCCTGCCCCTCCCCAGGGGCTTCTCAATCTTGTCTTGTCTGTACCTCCCAATCTCCTAGAGGGAGTTTGGTTTGATTTTTCAAAATGCAGATCATCCTGGCCTGGGCCCTATCTCAGTCCTACAGCATCTGAAAGCCAAATGGGGAACAGTGATGGTCGTGGACTTAGCAAATGATTCTGGCCAGAGCCAGGGGTAATGCTCCCTGAATGTAGATGTACAGCCCTTAAACTCATCCTTTAGTTTCCATTAAACAGCATGGATAAAACAAGATCATTTTTAAAAGATGTTAGGAAAGACCTGGGGAGAGAAAAATGAACGGAGAGTACCTCCAAATAGGTAAGCAGGATTACATTTTTCCATTCCGGAGTTCCCTAGAGCATCAGTTTCTAGAAAGGAACAGTATTCTAGAAAGAAGCTTCCTCAAAATTAAAACACGTGAGGTTTCCATAGTCAAATGGGTTTACTACATGCTACTTATTTGCTTCTTGTCTTGACAGTCACAATGTTACATTGCATTTTGAAATCTCCTAAAAGTCCTACAGGAAAGAAACCCAGGGGGTTCGTTCAACCCATAATTTCCTAAATGTGTATTACTGCTGAAACCCAATTACTAAAGACACTGTGAAGCACTTCTAGATTCTTTCAAAGCCCAGGACAGGACTCAAGGAGCATCTCAGATGGCTCTTACTTCTCCACTTGGCCCAGCTAGAGTTCCTGCTGCCTAAGGATCCTCCTTCTGTTTGGGCTGATCATTGTCTTCTGAGAAAAACCCACCTCTAAACCCAGGGCCACTCCATAGGCCACCATATCAGAATTCAATATGATGAAACTTCTTTGTCTTCAAGAGATATGCACACTACAGTAGCAAAGAGGTCTTTGTCTTAAAATATGAAATCAATGCAGCTAATTGTCCATCCAGAAGAGTAGAAAGTAAGCCTTCCTCATGGCCTGCTGTCAGCTCATCAACCCATGATTCCGCGAGTAAATGCAGCATTCTGTTTGGACTGTGGCTGAAGGTCGTCCAAATTCTTGGCAAAATGGAGCAGGAAGCCAAGTTTGTCTCTGAGACAGCACCTCCTAGATCCCTCCTCCTACTACTTAAGACAGGACCTGCCCCACTGGAAAGCACCTTCTCCTAAGTCTTCTTCTTGCTCTCCTCCAGGGAGCTGAGGGGAAGAAGAAAATGAAATCCGTGTTTCAGGGCAGAGATTAGAAAAAAAGAGAAAGTGAGAACAGAGGGAAAAAGAAGCTCCCCGAGACTATTGGGTGAGGACCCTGGGGAGGCAGAAGATAATGTGTGTCCAAGGTTCCTACTTGAAATTTGGAACCCTTTTCCCCAGGGACCAGCACTTCTTAACAAGGGGCCATTTTGCTTCCAGACGACCTTTGGCAGTGTCTGGAGACAGTTCTGATTGTCACATCTGGGGAAGGGGTGCTCCTGAGAGCTACTGGGTAAAGGCCAGGAATGTTCCTAAACATCCTACAGTGCACAGAACAGCCCCCACGACAAAGAATTTTCTAGCCTCAGATTGCTAGAAAATAGTGATGAGGTTGGGACACCGCCATAGACCCATGATGTATTTGGTAATCTGGTTTAATAACTCAGGAATGGTGACTTAAATAGGTTTCCTTGGTTGTCTTTAATATCTTGCTATAAGTATCTCCACTCCTCCATTATCTCCAGATAACGTATGTTAAGCTCTATTTGGTCAAGTAACACGTTTACATGACTTACACACAGGAGGTTCGTCTCCTTCATGAAGTGTAACAACATTTTGAACGTGTTTAATTGCTGACTATCCACCCCAGCTGGGATATAAGCTTC
Source organism: Ursus arctos (assembly GCF_023065955.2). Taxonomy (NCBI): domain Eukaryota; kingdom Metazoa; phylum Chordata; class Mammalia; order Carnivora; family Ursidae; genus Ursus; species Ursus arctos. The sequence goes on along the minus strand of NW_026622997.1, from coordinate 10,551,907 downwards.
TAGAATATTGCCTGGTCTAGAGTAGACAATCAATATTTGATGAATGAATGAATGAATGAATGAATGAATGATTTCAGACAGTTGAGAACTCCCTGGTTGTTCTTATAAGCAGAGCCCATCTTGTGTATATGTTTTCACACCTACAGCACCTGGCTCAGATCTTCGCATACAGAAGAGACTCAATGCTGACTGCTGAACGCATGCATCATTGAATATGAATGAATGAATGGGCAAACAGTATCAATACCTCTGTGTCACACTCTGAAAAGCGAATAAGCATGCATGATATTTTTGAGGATTGTTAGATACATGGTGATGGTAAAGGCTTTGCTGTTCTGTGCTCGGTTCTCATTGGAACATTCTCCCAGGGAGTCAGGTGAAAAGTGTAGACTTTGCATTAGAGACAGTTAGTCTTAGCAGAACTCCAAGCCCAAACCAAAAGAACGATTATTCCTCTCCCTTCTGAACCACTTTCTAAGAATGTTTTGGCGTTCTGCCATCAAAGGATGAATGCCTCATGTGGTATAAGTTAGTAATACAGGGAATCTAATGATTCAAATGTCTTAGAGTAGGAAAAAAGAAAAGAAAGAAGAAAAAAAGGCTTTGTGACAGTCTTCTCTTTCCTGTTCTTTTCTAGGGATAGCGTGTTGATTGTTAAGAGCTGTGAAGATTTTATAAACTTCCTTTCCTGGGTGCTGTATGATGTGAAGCCCTGTCATCACTCCGTGGTTCCCAGTTTTCTCTCTTGCGGGCACTACTTCAGCTTCATTTTTTCCTCTCTGATAAATGTTTGCGTGATTACCAAGTCTCTCATTAGGGATTATAGTCGAGGTTCCAGCAAAGAAGAAGGGAGCAACTTTAGATAGGGAGAGTAAAAACAGGAGAGAAGCCAGTTTGCAAATTGCCCCAATAATGTCCTAGAAGTGTCTCCCCAGAGCCAGATCCAATATGGGATCACGCATTGCATCTAGTTGTCGTGCCTCCTTCCGTTCCTCTAGTCTCAGACACCTGCACTTTCAAGGCACATCCACTTGGTTAATTGGAAAGCTTTTTGTAATCATTTTTGTACATAAAATGAAGTTTCCAAAGGAATCATTAGCAACCCAGTATTTTACTCTTGAAATAATACTTATTTACACATCATATGACAATGGAATTTCAACATGCGAAGCACCATAGGAAGACTGGTTGCCCTAGGTTACATTCAGAATGCTCACCTCTATTTGACTACTCAGATACTGACACTATCACCCGATGGTGTTTAATCCATCTTATTTGTGTCGTGATGCTGATTACATGTGATAACCTAGTTACTCACATGTTTGCTGATGCACAAGGGTGGGGATGCCAGAAATGATCATCAGTTTTGGCCTTTCAAAGGCCAACACCAAAAGCAAAGAACAGATTTTGGTAACGAATGAAGTGGTAGTCAATTTTGTGCATCTACAAGGTGTCTGTCAGAGACGGATTTACTGTGAAACTAGGAAAGTTTAAGCTGGGACCTAGTAGGTACTGCTTGGGAGCTACCTGGGAGAGGCCCTGGCAACATGTTCGCATGTCCCCCTACCTCACATTCTCTCAGCCTACCTCCTAGTCCAGCAATGCTGTAGCAGGTGCCTCCATGCACGTGGGACTGGGTAGCACCACACACCTCTTTCTGCCTCAGGGCTTCTCTAACTCTAAAGTGAGGGATGTTTGGGAGAACCCCACCCAGCACTCACATGCATACAGTCAGAAAGTGTGAGCCAATTAACTTTCTATGAGCAGCTCTTGACCAGTGGAAGATGGAAAGCTGATGAGTGAAATACTCCGCTCTTCCCTTCCTTGGATGAACAATTCTGATACACATTCTACAGTTTCTAAAAGCTCCCAAAAGCATTGAGATACGTTTACCCCCAAAGGTGACCAAATTAAGAACACATCCTTGCAAGGATCCAGGAAGGGAGAGCCCAGGAAGGGAGAACCAAAAAATAAGTCAAAAGAAAAATATGATGGGAAAGTTAAAAGACATGGAGTCTTCACCCAGAAGCTCACGTATTCATCTAACGAGTGCTGCAGAAAGAACAGAGAAAACAGGAAATCATTAAAGAGAATTTCCCGAGCTGAAGAAAAGCATGAGTTGTAGATTGAAAAAGAGTCTTTCCAGTGACTTCTCCAGAAAGAAGAAAGCCACTTACCCACAACGAAAAGAGAAACAAATTAGCACCACTCTTTATGTGGCAATGCCACACTTTAAAGGGAAACACCAATGCAACAAGAGAAGGTGGCAATATTTTCATTGTGTTGGCGATGATAGCTCTCCCTCCTGGATAGAGCTGTCTTTCCCATCTTCCCTCCCGGATTGTTGTGGAGGTCTGGAGCTCTGCCAAGCTCTGCTTTCCCATCTTCTCAAGGCTCTACACCAGGACACTCTTCACAGAAGGAATTTTACTTTCTTCAGAGTGTGGTTCTGTTTTCAACCTAGAATCAAACACATGTTGGCTACATAACCCGGGTGAGGTTTGGTTGCTAGACTGTCCTGTCCGTTCTGTTGTAGTGATTTATCAATCGCTATAAAGACTGCCTCATGGCTCCTCCCTTCTCCTTCCATTTGTTCTTTCTAACCTTGGAATTTCTCTGGATTGGTTCTTCTCTTTATGGGTGTTAGGGACTATGGTTTTCTGTTCATACCTGTTAGCAACACGATTCTGTCTATTTTTTATCTTCTTTCCAGAAATATCTCTTTCCAGAAATATCTTTCCACAAATGTCTTTCGATGATTTCATTTTGTGTTTTCCTTGGTTGTTGTAAATTTGTGCTTTTTAAAATTTGTGCTTTTTAAAATTTAGGGTTTTTTATTTTAATACATGCAGAATTAGAGGGAAAATGAAAAGTTGTGTCCAGCTTGTCTTGCTCCACTATCATTTCTGTGTGTGTATTCTAATTTTTATAGACTATAGAAAAATTATGCCATGAAATATATATATATGTACTAAAAATCACATTGTATGAGCTAATTTGTGGTGTCTTTTTCACTTGGCATTTTACTTAAAACATTTCCCTACAGAAAAACTCCAGTGCATTTTTTCTCAAATGTAAATGAAAGACAACTCCATGGGTAAATTTAGCACATGACCAGAAATAGGAACTAATATTAAAGGTCTAATAATTAAAGAAATTGTTAACTGTGGGGTATATTACTTTTCTTCTTCAATGTCAGATCTTAAAACACCTGGATATTACACAACCAAAAATTGGTCAGATTACAGATGTATTTGTTAATTTAGTTGTTCTGAAGTCCAGTTATTTCAGTTTCTTAATGGATAAATTGTATCAACTGTGCTCAACGATTCAATGACTGCAATGGGAAACATGTATTCTTGTTGGATATATTTTTAAAAAATTCTACAGTTATATTCATAACATGAAGTAAAGATGCAAGGAAATTGCACAAGAGTTCTTTTTAAAAAATGTCCTTATGGAAAACTAAGGATGCAAGGACTGTATAAATATTTGAAAGTCAAGGGAAAGAAAGCAGGCGAATAAGAAAACTCTTCCCCCTCTCCTGGAGACTTCTTTTTTCCTCTGAAAAACATAAGGAAAATTTATGATGTGGGCCCTCTCCAAAAGACCCAACAGAAAGAAAATAAACATATACAACAAGGAAACAAGTCACATTATAGTTGATGGTGCTAAGACAAAAAAAGAGTATGAGGAATAAAATCATGATATTGAGCCTCTGCATAAAGCTCAGTGGGGAGGGTAATAATGTTCTGCAAGAGTTTACTAAAATATAAAGGAGTTCGCCAAGAAACAGCAATAGCTGAAGCTCTTAAATATCAGAAGTATGAGGTTAGAGGCGTTAGGAGGTATCTTTTGTTTCACAGAGGTGCTTACTCAAAGTTCCAAAGAAAATCTCTTAGGCACCCATCACGCCTACATCAAGTGAATACTTCTAAAGTAGACAAAATAATGGCCCTCCACACCCAAAGATGTCTACTTCCTTTTTTTTTTTTTAAGATTTTATTTATTTATTTATTTATTTGACAGAGAGAGAGAGAGAGCCAGCGAGAGAGGGAACACAAGCAGGGGGAGTGGGAGAGGAAGAAGCAGGCTCCCAGCAGAGGAGCCTGATGCGGGGCTCGATCCCAGACCGCTGGGATCACACCCTGGGCTGAAGGCAGACACTTAACGACTGAGCCACCCAGGCGCCCCCAAAGATGTCTACTTCCTATACCAGAATATGATACCTGGATTATACAGGTGGCCCCAATCTAATCCCACCCATCCTTAAAAGAGAAGAACATTTCTCAGCAGCTGTCAAGGACACAAGAGGGAAGGAGGAGAGATTCAGAGTGTAAGAGGGACTCAACATCATTGCAGGTTTTGAAGATGGGAGAAAGGTGCCACAAGCCAAGGACTGCAGTAGCATCTAAAAGCTGGGAACAGCCCTCAGTTGACAGTAAAGAAATAGGGATCCTATTTTTAAAACCGTGAGGAACTGAATTCTGCCAACAACCTGAATGAGCAGGAAGTGGCGTTCCCTTGGAGTCTCCAGAAAGGAATGCAGTCTGCCAACATCTTGGTTTGAGCCCAATAAAGTCTGCTCTGTCCTTCTGACCCACAGAGCTGTGAGATAATACATTTGTGATCATGTGAGATACTAAATTTATTGGTGTCACTAAGTTTGGGGTAATTTGTTGTGGGAGCAATAGAAAATGAATACAACTTTTATCTCTAACAAGTAAGTCCAGGTAAAATCAAATATTTGGAACTTGACGTTTCTACATACAGATATGGATATCTTAAAAGAAAAGGCTCATTTAAAACTGGAGAAATTTAATTGTGGGCCAACCAACTCTATGGCACCTTTCTAAGTGTCAAGACTCAAAGGCAGAATTTGAGGGTGATGGTGACCCCATGTTTGCCTCTGATGGGGTCATGAGCAAGGACTTCTCTGTTTGTGCAGCCCTGAGCAATCTTGTGTCTGAATAATCCTGCCTCAGACATCTCCACATCATTTGCCTACGCGGAGGTTACCTTTCACTTTTTTTTTTTTTCCCCGTGGGAAGACTAAATTTTTAAATGGAAACTCTGCTGAAAATAGAATCCCATTTGTTCAGAAGCTTGGATGCATGGCACTGCCTGAGTGCTATTCAACATTCTCCTGGGCTAAAATGTGTAACCACTTCATGCCTTGGTTGGATGAAAGGAAGAACACAGATTCTAGAAAATATGATTTTATTTGTTTTTCTCAACTGGTAATTTTTTTTCTTTTGCCCTCGAGTGTTTAGCCTGGCCCAGACTGGGAGATATTAAGGTATTTAAGTTTAGTGGTCGGTAGCTGTATGTGTAAGTATTGTGATTAGCAAATCTGTTAGACATTGTCTGGATAAACCCAATCTCTAATTCTAATGTTTCAATTTAAAAATCAAAAAACAAATCTATGCCTAAATTACACCCATGCTATGTGTTAAAATTACATTCTGTCGACACCGGTCAATTGTGCATGATGGCAGCGCCTACATAGACCATAGTTAAGGACACAAAGAAAAGTTTGGTATAACGAAACATTTCCATGTTGGTGGTTCCATGTAGGTGGGCTTGGTTGAGAGTGTTAGCTTCTTCCCTATTCCTTTTTTCTTTCCTTTATTCATCAAACATTTATCGAGTCCCCGCTATGTTATAGACCACATTAGTGCTAGAAACTAAATGACTAGCTAAACATGTATGTTGTTGTCCTAATGGAGTTTAGAATTTAGAGATCATCCATGCGTTAAATAACTGCGTCAATATATATAGAAAGACACTGATATAAAAGTGTATAAGGAGAGTGTATAGTAAGAAGTTATTATGGATACATAAATGTGTCCCCTCAAACTTCATATGTTAAAATCCCCACTGGAGATGGTATGGGGAGGCAGGGCCTTTGGGAGGGAATTAGGTCATGAGAGTAGAACCCTCATGAATGGGACTAGTGCCCTTTTAAAAAGAAACGTGGGAGATGATTTCTTCTTCTCAGCCATGTGAGGAGACAATGAGAAGACAGCCATCTGCAAACCAGAAGAGGAGTCTCACCAGACACCAGATCTGTCAGCACCTTGATCTTGGACTTCCGGCCTCCAAACTGTGAGAAATAACATTTTTGTTATTTAAGCCCCCCAGTCTGTGGTGCTTTTTTACAGCAGACACCAACCAAGATGGGAGCTAGAACTGCTGTGGAGGTCAGAGAAAGCACTCTAAGGAGAACTGAGGACTAAGAGAGTCCTGGTTAGCAGGGAGGGAGGGAAGAAGTGGCTGGAGAAAAGGCAAGAAGGTGAGTGGGCAGAACCCAAGTCTACGTACTCTGCAGGCCATCAAAGATCTCAGTCTTTACTTAAAAAGCAAAGAGAAGGCATTGAGGGTTTTAAATAGAGAAAAAATAGTTATATTTTTGAGTTTTTAAAAGATCTTTGTGGCTGCAGGAAATAGATTAGGGAGGGATGGGGGAGACAGGAATGGATTTGGGGCAGAATGGTGGTTTATTGCCATAGGATGAAGGGGAACATCAGGGAAGAATGAGTGTCAAGACCACTCCAAGCTCTGGTCTGGGCATGGATGGTTGGTGGATGATTCACCCTGGAGGACCAGGTGTGGAAGAGAAGATGCGAGGCCGAGTTGGACATAATGACTTTGAGACTCCAGTGGAAATGTTGATAGGTTACTTGGAGAAGACATGCTTGAGGACCATAAGCAAAGAATGTCAATTAAAGCCATGGGTGCAGAATAAGTCAACTGAAAAGCATAAAGCGCTTCAAGCCATCTTTGAGGAAAATTGTAATTTAAAGGCTGGATAGAGGAGGATACACTCTGACAAAGGAGGCTGAGGAGAAGCAGCCTGAGGAGGTAGGAGGACACCCAGGAGAGTGTGGTGAGCTAGAAGCCAAGGGCAAGAGTGTTTCCATGAGCAAGTAGTCCTTGATAGCAACACTGTTAAAGAGGTCTAGTACTTCTAAGTATGAAATTGAGTATTTAGTCAAAAATTGCTAAAATATCTAATTAGGATGATGACCTGAAAATGCTCATTTGGACTAGCAACCTGGAGGTCCCTGGTGACCTTGCTAAGAGCCATTTCGTATGAAAAAGTCAGATTGGAGTCGGTCAGGACATGAGCTGGAAATAAGGAAATGGGGATAATGAATAGAATGTGTCCTTGATTGTATCCCCACAATGCCAAACATACAGCAGGTGCGGAGTAACTCTCCTATAAAAGCTTTATGTCAATAATATATATATAATCCTATAAAATAGTACTTGGATAAGGAGTCCGAGGTCATGAATGGGAAGGCAGAGCTATACTCTGGGGTGGGACAGGGAAGAAACGGAGTCAGAAAGCAGGAATTGGCTTTATTATTTCCCCAGCTGGGTAGTCTTCCGAAAGTAGTTAACCAATGAATGGTATTTTCTTTTTTTTAGCTATTCTTTTATTCAAGATATATAAAATATGTATTTTATAATCTCTATAATTTTATCAATAATATTAACATGTATCTTTTCCGGGTTTATTGAGATTGACATACAGCACTGTGTAAGCTTAAGGTGCGTGACATCATGATTTCTCTTGCACATACTGTGACGTGGTTACCATAATTAGTTTAGTTAACATCCATCATCTCGTATTGATACCAAAGGGGAAAAAAAAGGAAAAAATTTCTTTTCCTTGTGATGAGAGCTGTTAGGATCTACTCTTAACTTGCAAGTATAGCATCAGCGGTGTAACTACAGTCATCGTGTTGTATATTACATTCCTGGTGGGAGATGGTTTTTCTGGGTTTTTTGTTTGTTTCAGTTTCTGTGTGCATGCATGTGTGGGGGCTATTATTATGAGCTCATAGATTTTTATGTACTTGGTGTGTTTCAATCCATGCCACCTCTTACACCTTTTTATTCAGATTGTCCCCCCTATAGGCCAGGGAGCCCTTCCATTTAACGTCCGCGTCCTTGTGATATGCCGTCAGTCATCTAGTCCTTGTTTCTTTTCTTTCTGCCTTAATTTCCTGCCCCAGGCCTGGAAAGGGCCACTTTTCTAAGGAGCCCTGGTTGGCTTTGGTGGTAGAGGGTAGATAGAGACCACACCCTGAGCGCTTGTAGTCTTGCGATCTATCTTCTAGGTCGGCTGGCCCCCCTGTGGGCCCACTGCAGGCAGCCTTGCCAGGTGCATCTCCTTGAAACCCACGGGGCGCATGTCCTCCTCCCCATGTCAAATACCCTTTAATGAAATTCGAATGCCCCTGGGACACAGGCCATTCACGTGAGTCTGGAACTCAAGGCCTCTTGCATCAATTCCCCTGCTCTCATCTTTCCCCATCTTTCCACAAGCACTGGAGCAGAGCCAAGCAGCTTGCTGGTTCCTGGAGAAGTTTGTGCCCATCCCCACGTCCGCGTCAGCGGTGGGCTGAGCCAGGAGGCAGGCCAGAGCATGGAGCACGAGCCGTCAGAGGGGCAATGCGAGGAGCCCGCTCTCAGATGGATGCTGCGTGCCTCCCACTGTCTTCCAGGCACAGACACTGGCTCCACCTCTGCGTTTGCCAGCTGAGTGATTCCAGCCTGTCATCCCTCCTCACCAGCTGCTCCTCCGCAAAAAAGAGACAACACCGGGCTCACAGGGCCCTTGTAAAGATGCAGTGAGAAGACCCACATTAAGCACCTGGCTCAGTACACATAACAGACAATAGATCACCATTACCTGCCCTTCCCCAGATCGCTTGTCCTCTGTTACACAATCAGATGGCTCAGAATTTAAAAATACTGAGTCTCTCTGAAAGTGCTACTGCTATTTTTACCTGTCCCTTCACAAAAGGTCACAGGTGTGTCCTGTTGTCAGGGAGAGGGCAGCCCTGAGTCACTTCCTCCCCCTCTGCTGGGCCCGCTGGGCCACGTTGGATGGGACCAGGCTGTTCACGGAGAGCTGCCCAGGCCCCGAGGACTCCTGCTCGTTGACATTCGGGAGGGTTTTCAGCAAATCACGGTCCTTGCGGGAGACTGGGCTGACTTCCCACTTCCTGAATTGCTCACGCTTCTTTACCTCCCGGGCATCCTCTCCCTGAGATTGACCACTGCTCCTCCCAAAGTTAGCAATGATTAGCAGGGAGTTGAGATTAAACTTGAGGCTGACATTGCTGGACTTGAAGCAAGTGATAAGGCTCCTTCCTTTAAAGATGAGAATGAGTGTACCCCTGTGATGCACAAGCGTGACTGCATATCGGAAGGACCAGAGGAGCTTAAAAATACTGGCACCTGGGGCCCATCCCGGGGACTCCGGATCGTTGCTCTGGGGCCTGGCCTGGCCATTGGGCTACATTATAAATTCCCCAGGTGACTCCGCTGTGAAGCAGACGGTAAAGGCAGTTTCTCTGCCCCCACAAAGGCGTCTCTTTGGCTTGCCTTTCTCTGGCTTCCAGAACTCTCCGGTGTACTGTAACTCCAGGTGAGGCAAGGGACGGAAGCACTCGACAGGTCATGGAAGCCTGGTGGGCCATGCGCAGGGTCTGGGCCGGATCTTGCTAAGCCCCTTGGTGAAACATTTTCAGCAGACTGGCCGCTAGGTCAGGTTTTCCCTGTAGAAAATACTGTCTGGCAGCATGGGGAGAGTGGATGGGAGTGGGGACGCCTGGAGGAGGCCAGGACACCACTGAAGGCCCTGCGTGAGAGAATAAGAGCCTGAAACAAGGCAAGAGTCACAGCAGATGGCAAAGGCATGGGGGGCAAGAAAGAGAGGGCTCACCTCTTGTAGGAGCTGGCTCAGACGCCTGCCCTCTCTGTGTCAAGCCCACCCTACCCATTGCTTCTTGGCTTGTTGGGACTTTTGTGAGCGGGCGTCCATGTCTTCACTGGGTTATTTCTTAATCAGCACAATGAGCCACATTTATTATGCTTTTGCTTGGGGCCAGGCATGTGGCTAAGAACTCGTCGCTTTACCATTAAGAAAACGGAGGCTTAGCAAGGTTAAGTGACCTGCCCAGGGTGACACAGCCAGTAAGAAGTAGAGCTGGATGCATGCAGGTTTCTGACTTCACCCTCACACAGCCGCTGTCTCCCCCTTCCTCCCTGTGATGCTCAAGTGCCCCTCCCCCTCACCGAGGCTACCGCGGTTTAAGTTCAGTCTCACAACTGACCATTCCCACAGGCTTCATCTGATTTTCCACGCTGGTCATTCTTGGCCAGCCCAGCCTTGGAGTCTGGATGCCCATACCAACAAGACGATCCAATCTGTATTTATATCTGGTAAATTGGCCAACCTTTTAATAATTTTAATTTAGGGGCCATTGGGTGTCTCAGTAGGTTAAGTGTCTGCCTTAGGCTCAGGTCATGATCCCAGAGTCCTGGGATCGAGTCCCACACTGGGCTTTCTCTGCTCAGAGAGAAACCTGCTTCTCCCTCTGCCTGCCTCTCTGCCTGCTTGTGCTCTCTCTCTCTCTCTATCAAATACATAAATAAAATCTTTTTAAAACAGTAGTTCTAATTTACAGGATTTCAACTTGTGTTACCTTATGACTAAAAATACCCTCTAACCCCTTAAGTCTTCCACGTGCTAAAGCATTGAAACCTCATAACTGTCTTTTCAGGAGAAAAAAAAATAGTATTGATAATGAATTTAACCTTTGTGAACAGGCAGAAGTTTCTATATAAGATAGCACGGGTTCTCAGCACACCTGGAGAACTCTGAAAGGCCAGGGATTTACACTTTAAGGACTTGTATGTCAACACTGTTGGAAATGCCACCTGGAATGATGGTCACAATGATGGGAACTACCTTCTTAAGGCTCTGTCAGTGTCCAGTAGTGATTGATTTTTTTCTTTTAAAGGTTTTATTTATTTATTTATTTATTTAGAAAGAGATAGAGCAGGAGCACAAGCAGGGGGAGGGACAGAAGGAGAGGGAGAGGATCTCCAGCAGACCCAGCGCTGAACGTGGAACAAGAGGTAGGGCTCAATCCCACAACCCTGAGACCAGGACCAGCGCCGAAACCAAGAGCCAGGCATCCAACCAACTGAGCCACCCAGGCTCCCCCATAGTCCTCATTAACTTCATCTTCTTTACATATTATGTGGTTGTGATTAACATTTAGTGAGTACAGAGTATATGGCAATGCTGAGCTAAGTAAGCCTTTACAGAAATTAGCTCTCGTTCTGACATCCCTACTTTACAGGTAAGGAAACTGAGGCTCAGAGAGGGTACTTTATACAAGTTTCCAAGATGGCATGTAACAGAAACTACATTTGAAATTAGGTCCTGAACGCATGTTCATAACCATTAACTATATTGTTAGGATTCTTGACAATAACAATTATAGCCTAATTTGTGTATTAATGCCTGCCACTTTACATACGGCACCTATTAGCAACATTTTCTCTGAGCTTTGTTTTAAAAACTTGTATATTGCAGTGGTTTTCCCTAGAGACAGTATTGCAGTATTTCCATTTAACTCTGTTGTGTGTAAAATGACATCACTGGTGTGTTTTGAATACATTTGCAGTCAGTCATGGTTAATATTCAAAGGGGTAATGATTGGTAAATCATTTCTTATCAAGATCTTTGCACACCAGCTATGTCTGCTTGCTGTATGGTACCGTAGGGATGTCAGTCACCTGTGCAGCCTGTGACAGGGTCACTTAGCCCTCAACTCAGTACTGGACACCAGGTAAGTGCTTTCCTTCTCTGGGTCTTGGTTCCTAAAATATAAGGTGTCTTCCTGCTCCAACCTACTGTGATTCTCTCTGGACACCTGCTGCCAGACTGTTTTTAACGACTTTCGTGTCTTTAGTGACTGTAAGTGCCAGACTTACATTAAAGGTTCTCTGAAGAGTCCTCTGGCTCTGTGATTTACAGCATTATTGTTGGATATAATATTGTCCTTTTTAAAAAAAATGGAAACCTGTCTTTATTTTGCAGACTGTATCTCCCAGTTTATGGCACTTATTAACAACAACCTCTTGTTAAACAGTTGATTCAATAAGATGTTTCTTAAAAAAGTAAAATCATCAGAACTCATGCATTCGTATCTTCTGACGAGTAGGTAATCCAGTCACCTGACCATTGATCCCCCAGAAAAGCCGGGCAGTTTGCGGCAGGGGGTGGGGAGAGGGACACCCAAGAGCTTTCAGTCATGACCAAGTGCATTTAGAAATTCTGTTCATTGTATGGCCTTGCCAGAACCACCTGCTGGCAGTGCTGCTTTCTCTGTGTAGCTGAGTGTTTTGGAAATTACAACCTCATCACCAGTTTAAAAAAGCTCCTTGGTGATTCTTGGGACACCTAGGTGGCTCAGTCAATTAAGCTTCTGACTCTCGGTGTCAGCTCAGGTCATGATCACAGAGTCCAGAGCATCAGGCTCCATGGTCAGCACAGACTCTGCTTGAGAGTCTGTCTCTCTCCCCCACCCTCTGCTTCTCCCCATTGCACCTGCTCTCTCTCTAAAAGGAAAAAAGGGTGGGGGGAGAAAGAGTTCTTTGGTGATTCTTTTGCGAAAGCTAAGAATTACTTGGTGATATGGATAATTTCCTCTAGCTCAATTTGGGGAGAGAAATTTTTGTGTGCTAAATGTTATTTAAATATGGTGATTCTGAGATATCGGTACTACAACTGTGAGCTCCTCTACCAGACTGGGACGCTGTGGGTAGGACCCATACATAATCTCACCTGGCCCAGAGTAAGTTCTCAGCGAGTGTTTGTTGAGTAAATGAGTACATGAAAGAATGGTTAAATTCCAGCATCCAAGAGGCTTTTAAATTCAAATTTCTTGACTTTTACTTTATGGGAATCACTGAGTTTCCGTGGGGGCTATATATAATTATCTCCGTTATATTATACACACTTTCTATATATTATAGATTCTTCTAATATTGAAGAGGATGGGATAAGAGTAATGGTTTATGGTTGTTAAGATTTTCCAGTAGGCTTTATAATTAGAGGGTATGGCATTTTTTTAGTATAAAATAATATGTGAACAGAGGCAAGAAACCACATGAGAGGAAAATGAATGCCAGAAGTATTTTCCTTCTTCATTTAGGTAGAACCGAATGAAGAATTTGCTCAGGTTTTACCATAAAGACGAGTCTTGTAAAAACTTCAGTTTGGTATTCTATTGGGTTTAGTTGAAATAATATAATAACCCCAGTACCTTTTTAAAAAAAAATACAGTATTCAAGTAAAACAACATCTTAACTATACCTATGATTCTTCAGTTTGGATAAATGAATATAAAAATGGGTCAACTGGTGTATCAATTTCGAGAACTAACATTATCTGGATTATTTTTTAGAAGTCACCCTCTACGGGGCGCCTGGCTAGCTCATTTGGTGGAGCTTGCAACTCCTGATCTCCTGGTTGTGGGTTCGAGCCCCACTTTGGGTGTAAAGATTACTTGAAAATAAAAATCTTTATAATATAAATAGAAGTCACCCTCTGAAGGAAATTCTGACACAGGCTACAACATGGACGAACCTTGAGGAAATCATTTTCAGTGAAATAAGCCAGTCACAAGAAAGGACAAATACTGTGTGATCCCATTTTTATGGGGTACTTAAAGTAGCCAAAATCATAAAGACCGAAAATAGAATGGTGATTGCCAGGGGCTGGGGAAGGGGGAGTTAGTGTTTAATAGGCAGAGAGTTCAAGATTTGAGAAGAGTCATGGGGATGGATGGTTGTGATGGTTGCACAACAGTGTGAACGCATCCAATGCCATCAAACTGTACGCTTAAGGATGATTAAGAAGGTAAATTTTATGTTACATGCAGACAAAAATTAAAAGGGGAACAGAGGTCACCCCCTGTCTAGGTCAGTGTAGAAGGACTTCTAGAACTTTATGTCTTCCTCATTGTGTGGACAGGATGAGTACATTTTCACTTTCGTCATGTTGGACAGAAGCGTGGTATGATGGTGGTTGCTGTTTGAAGGTTAAACATGGGAAGATGGTGTGACCGATTTTCTGCGCTGTCTGTGTCAATCCAGCGTTATCGCCTCCCCCTTCTATGGTGTATTCTACATTGCCAAAGAGAAGTCTGCAATTTCTTTTCCTCGTATGGTTTGAGTTAGGGTTTTCCAATGAAAAGTAGAAGGAAAGAACTCTGCCAGGCGGCTGAGATGATTTGCTATGACTTTGGGGGAGGGGAGCACCTCCCTCCCACCCCCAACAACCACACACTGAAATCATTGGTAGCAGCTGCCCTTGGCTTTGAGACACTCTCTTGAGAACCACCTGCTTTGGGGCTGCCGGCAGCTGGGGTCTGAGAAGCAGCTTCCCTGTGATTTTTGCTCTTCCAGATTTGCTGAAAGCAGATTTCCCCAATCCACTCAATAGTCATGTACTTCTTTGGATTAAATCTCTTTCTACTCGAAATACTTACTGTCTCCCTCTCGTCTGAATGAATCCTGACTGTTAGATAATCTTTGCCTTACTGGACATTTTAGGGAAAAGTGAGATTTTCAGGTCTATGTTGTCTAACCTTACTTCTGGGTGACCATGAGTCCCAGGGTTCTGGTAGTCTTGGACTAGAAGGGGGGAGGAGCTGTCCACCTGTTTGGGGTAAGTGAAAGTCCCACCTGGGCAAGGCCAAAGCATGGGGTCCCAGGGAGTGAGGGGAGCACAGGAGGGTAGTGTGTGTATGTGGAACCCTGGCAGTTCATCAGGAATAATGGTTAGTAGTAGACCCTTTTCAGAGAGTCTGGGTGGGGAGGCTGGCTGTGGAGCTGCTGAGTCAGTTTTTCACAGACACATTTCTCTGGCCATTAGAGGGCATGTCTGAGGAAAGAGACCCAAAAGCTGAGTAAATATATTGTCTTTATAGGGGAATGACAGCACGCACAGATTTAACTTGCTTTGACTGAACTGGAACCATGTCTTTTATATAAAATTTAAAATACTATAAGGACATCTGGGTGGCTCAGTCAGTTAAGTAGCCCACTCTTGGTTTCAGCTTAGGTCATGGTCTCAAGTTCATGGGATCGAGTCCTGAGTCAGGCTCTGCACTCAGCATGGAGTCTGCTTCAGATTCTCTCTCCCTCTCCCTCCTGCTCACTCTCAATCTCACTCTCTCTCAAATAAATAAATAAATAAATAAATAAATAAATAAATAAATAAATAAAATCTTTAAAAAAATACTATACCTTAAGGATTTGTGGAAAATTGAATTATTTATCCTATTTCTTCATTCCTCAGTTGTAGTGCTAGACAGCCACACTTGACCATGGCCTTGTGGGGTGAGAACTGTACTTCTCTGCCTCTTGATTTTGGGCTTGGGCATGTGACTTGCTTCGGCCAGTGGGATGTTAACAAATGTTGATGCAAGGAGAAGCTTGGAATGCACTTCCGTGGTCAGGCTCATTCTCTCATGCATCTGCCATCCCATGGGAAGAATGTACCCTAGGTAGCATGTGTCGCTCCAGCCTGAGCCCCAGAGTTAGGCATGTGGGGCAGAGAGGCTGCAGCAGACCCAGAGGCACATGAGTGATACATAAATGTTCATTGTTGTTTTCAGGGAGATTTTGGGGTTGTTTGTTACCCAGCGAGCTTGTGGCAATAGCTGCCTGATACAGTCGCATATATCACAGCATAGATACTGTTCTTTATGGAATAATTAATGACTTTTCAAGGATAGCTTTGAACACATTCAATTTTCACAGTCAATGCACTGATTTTAGACTCAAACTCATGCCAAGAGGAGATTCCATCCCACCTTCAATGACCACTTTGTTTCTCTTATTTGATGAATAAAAATTGTTTCTGTTTCTTGCAGTTGACATCCTAGCTGGCCTCTGTACCCTCTAGGTAATGAAGAATAGGGCTAGAATTTATGTGAACCAAAAAAAAATCTGCATTTACAGGTCCACAGAAGCCTCTTTCTTCTTCTTATCACATTTAAAAATGGTACTTTCAGATAATTTTGTAACTATTTTCATTTTCCATTTTGCTTAGTGAAATTAACACAGCAGAGGAGTGTCTTTAAGAATGAACAAACTAAAAAAAAGGCACGAACAAACTGAGAAATATACATGATCATTCATTTGGCACTATCTTCTAAAATTTCACACTTTGGGGATAAGCAAAATTAGTATAATTTCCTTCTTAAATTGCTTACTAACACTGTAAGTGAGCCAGTGCAGGAGAAAGGAAATTACAGCTTTCAACGGGATATGACAAGGCAAGACTTCGAGGGTTTTAGTGAACAGAGTGATGCTGACAAATGCCAAACCTACTGACCTCAGCGCTGACGGCTCCTGGAAGGAGCCCTGAACTGTCTGACCCTTGAGTCCCTCTTTGCTTATAACTCCAGACTCTGGGTGGTCAACGGGTAATATTTCAGTCACCAAATTTCTACACCGGCTTTTGCTACCTAAGCTGAATGTCTGTGGTAAATTATTCTGGCAGTCGTTTTTTAAGATAAATATGTCTTCTTTCTGGGGCACCTGAGTGGCTCAGTCCATTAAGCATCTGCCTTCAGCTCAGGTCATGATCCTGGGGTCCTAGGATCAATCGGGCTCTCAGTTCAGCGGGGAGTCTGCTTCTCCCTCTCCTTCTGCCCCTGCTCCTTCTCTCTCTCTCTCTCACACTCTCTTGAGTGCACTCTCTCTAACAAATGAAGTTTAAAACCCTTTTTTTTTTTAAAGGGATTTGACACTGGAACTTCCAATCCTTTTTTTTTTTTTTTTAAGATTTTATTTATTTATTCGACAGAGATAGAGACAGCCAGCGAGAGAGGGAACACAAGCAGGGGGAGTGGGAGAGGAAGAAGCAGACTCATAGCGGAAGAGCCCGATGTGGGGCTCGATCCCATAACGCCGGGATCACGCCCTGAGCCGAAGGCAGACGCTTAACCGTTGTGCCACCCAGGCGCCCCTAAAAACCTTTTTAAAAATGTCTTTTTTCTATCAGGTAGAGATTGGGTATATCATGGTTGCTATGGTTACTGAAGCCCTTGCCTTGAGTTTGGACAGTGCCACCTGGTAGCCAAGAGAACCAGGTTTATGTGAGTCCCATCTTCCAAACACATGATCTGGGGAGAAGCTGGGTTGATAAGTTTCCCAGTCTGTTTCTTAATGTCTGGGTCAAGGACAAACAAGAGGTACTTCTGAAGTGGCTTGCTTAGGTGTTCCTGTGTTACCTGGCCCAGCTCAACCCCTGCTTCCTGTTTTCTCTCCAGATCTTGGGTTAGTGTGGTGAAAATCACAGGACGGCCTGGGTCCGAGTCCCTACCTCAACACTTTATTAGTTGAGTGAACAGGGGCAGGTTAGTTAACTAATTTAGGCCTCAGTCATTTCATCTGTAAAATGGAGGCAGGACTAGCACCCACCCTCTAAGCCTATTGTGTGTGAGTTAAATCACACGATCCTGTAAAGGGCCTGGCCGTTACCTGGTATGCAGTAGGTTCTCAGTTAATGTTAGCTGCTGTCAGAGAAACAATTGCTCTTAGGAAAGCATCTTCTGCTGTTAAGTAGGGCCCCTCCCAGGTGCGGGGGACTTTAAACACAG
The DNA here is from genome assembly GCF_023065955.2 of Ursus arctos. Classification (NCBI taxonomy): domain Eukaryota; kingdom Metazoa; phylum Chordata; class Mammalia; order Carnivora; family Ursidae; genus Ursus; species Ursus arctos. The sequence goes on along the minus strand of NW_026622997.1, from coordinate 10,534,418 downwards.
TGATGGCAAAGCGGAAGTCACCTGTTCACCACTCACCCTTCTCTCAGCTCTCAGAGGCTCCAGATACGATGGCCCGGTATTTAAGGATGTGGCATCCGGCAGCACCAGGCTCCAGTGGACCCTTTCCACACTGGTTAAGACTAGGGGGTCATAAGCCCCAGAGCTCTCTCTGTGCGCCTCTGTGGTGGATGGAGAGGACTGCCCACAGTGGTTCACGGGACCAGCCACAACTGATTCCTGAGGAAGAGAACGGGGAGGCGGGACGACAGCCCCAGCCTGCAGGGGCTGGTTTTGATGTCTTATTTCCGATCTGTTGAAGCTGCCCCAAGCTCCCCCAGGCTGCTCTCTGTTGTGGTTTGACACACTCGTCTGTCACTGGGTACATGCCGTTTGGGGCTGCTGTGTGACAGCAGGGCCATGTCATTCGTGAGCCACACAGAGACACTCTGGAAAGCGCCACATGGAAAAGCATGTGCACAGCCCGCCCTTCATTTCTTTGCTGTGTTCAGCACCTGCCACCCCTTTCTTAGCTCCTGACGTTGGAGTTTGGAAGAGGCATGTCAGTCCTTCCTCTCTGCTCCAAAAGGCACTGTCTGGAGGTTTCTCAGCTCCTTTCAGAAAGCCCCTAAAGAACCCCGAGTCATGTGGTGAGTGGACAAATCTCTTCGAGTGTGGTGTGGGCATCTCCCCCCCACGAGCCCTGCTACATTTGGGAAGACGGGCTTCTACCCTCCCTGGTTCTTTCTCAAACTGCACTGTGAGTTGCGCTTACTTGCCCCTTCTTTCAAAGTGGCTCGGCTAGATGTGTGAAATGCTGGGGCACAAAGCCCTCCCCTGGAGGGCCTGACGATCTGTTGGAGGAGACACCAGGAGATGGCCAGCTGTAACGGGGCATGATAAACATTATGATACTCCCACCTTAGGGAGTCCCATTTCATAGGAGAGGAGAAGAGCAGACAAGGAAGTACCTGATTCTTCCTAATGCACTTAATGCAGGTGGGTATGGAGAGAGGAAGAGGTCAAGAAAAGGCCACCCGGGAACTGACAAGTGAGAAGGTTCTTGAAAGAATTCAATAGGTGGAGAAAAAAAAAAAAAGCAGGGTGGGGACAGGAGAAAAGATATTTCAACCCGGGAAAAAAAAAAAAAAAAACCATGAGAAAGTCTGAGGCAAGAGAGTCTGGGAATGGCAGCCTCCAGCACATTCTCTGGGGTGCCTGAAATCTGGAATGTGAAGAAGGAATGATATTTTTAAAGGCCGGAAGGGCCAACACAGTGAAAAAAAATACATTTAGGGAACTTTTGTGAATTATTCCTCTGTACGGTATCCTCAGGACACACGTGTAAAACCAGTGAGTTGTCCCAATTTCATATGGTATCAGAGGGAAAAAGAACAGGAGAAAAATAGTAGAAATAATGGATATTTTTGCCTGTTATTCCATTTGCTCCATAATGTTATTCGTGCCTCAAATGACAATTCACATTAACGGGTGTAAAATAAATTGTTCAGTAATTGGTGTATTCCGCAGAATGGTATGTTTTGCTTTTATGTCATGCTCAAACAAATTTCATTTAAAAATAAGGGAAATACCCCTTTCTTTAAGATTAACCTTTTTTTTCTGTAGATGAAGGTCAAAGGTAAATCAACCTAGAAATGATCTTTTTTTAGATCAAAAGCTCAACTGTTTCTTTTTATGGGGAGAAAAAGTGAACGAAGTCAGAAAAGTGAAACGTCTTGCTTAAGATATGAATATAAGATATCTAATTTCCAGTCCAACCCAACAAATTCATCTGTAAAATGTTACGAATAGAAGATAAGCCAACTTAGGTAGTCCCACTTCATAGCTGACAAAATTGAGGAAACTTCAAGAGGTGAAATGAAGGCATAGGGTCTGAAAGTTGCCAACAGGCAAAACTTAAATTGAGAACTCCAACCCCCTCAGCCGGTCGGTGTTGTCTGACTAAGGGCACAAACTCCCTTGCTCTTTATCACAGCAGGAGAAGCAGCTCACGTGGTCCTCGAACGGGGTTGGTGGCACCATCTTTGTTTGCAAAGGGCGGTGTCAGTCTGCAGAAGCTCAGAAAGGACCCCTCCCAAGCATTTATCGGAGACCTCGGCTGGAGAATTACGACCCTACAGGACTTTTTCAGCCTTCTGCCCAGTACATGGAGGTTCCATATTTATCGAGCACCTGTGTGCCACATTCCCAGCTAGCCCAGGTTAAGGACCCCCTACCAGCGGACCACCTCTCCTAAGGAATAAGACAAACTCACAGAGTCACCTTCTGGATCCCAAGCTATCCACCTGGGATGTGTGAGTGATTTGGAGGACGGAGGCTTGAATCTTCCAAGCCAGTCAAGGAGATATTGTCACCTGCCTTACGTGACCCAGATTTCCTTTTTCCCCTGCAATTGAATTTATATCTCTATTTCCTCTTGTTCCTGTGTGGGTTTGGCTCTCTGCTTTGGTCTCTCAGCTCCTTAGAAATGTGGCCTTAGTAACCGAGGGGGAACATTTGCTTTCACAGTGTGTGTAAGTGACACAATGGGCCTATGTAGCCTAATCACCAGCCCTGCAGAGGCATTTAACTCTCACACCCTCCACAAAAAGCCCCTTTGCAGTCCACAGTGGGATTACTAGGAACCAATGCTGGCCAAGCTCTCAAAGAGAAAATAATGACAGGGAAGAAAGCTTGAGAATAGCAAGGCAAAGAGAATTGAGAGACATATATACAGAGGAGTAATAAATAGCACATATCAAATATCACTCTACGAAAAATCTATCAACACAGGCATTCTACAAACATGTATTGATAACCTACTATGTGCCAACACTGTGCCCATTCACATGCCTGACTGAGCAAGGATTGCTGCCCCTGATCTGAATCATTCAAACTAAAATCCTATAATTGAGGGGAAAGAGGATCCTCCAAAATGCCAAACCTGAGCAAATTTCACTGGCTGTCCACCTCAATCAACCCCTCTGTTCAGAGACCAGTCTTGTCACTTCCCTTTGGCTATGGGTATCCCAAGATGCCTCACTTCCATCCCTATCAAGAGTAGATGATCTCACTGCACACTTCAAATGGAGAAGCAACCTCCAGAATTATGGTGGTTTTTTTTTTTCAAATGAACCTTTTATTTTGGAATAATTTTAGATTTTTAGAAAATTGCAAAGATAGTCCCCAGAGCTTCCATATACCCCTCATTCAGTTTCCCTGATGCTATCATCTTAGATTATCATCACTATTAACTAAACTGCAGACTTTAGGCCCTAATTTTCCCACTCCCCAGACCTTTGATCTGTTCCACGGCCTTCTCCAGGATACCACACTGCATTTAGTAGAATTTTGTTTTGAGGCCCATGCGTTCATAGGGAAAATTACTGAACGTAAAGGAAACCCTTGCTAAGTGTTTAGAATTAGGACTAATAATTCCCAAGGACTAGCTCACATTTCCCCCATCTTATGCTTGTACTCACAGCCTAAAGGATTAACTGACCAAACAGTCGTTCCTAAAAGAAAGTTTCAAGATTTTTGTTATTGTTGTAATTGCAAAATGCATTTTCTACTCTAGGCTTCCCGTTGCCCAGAAAGAACAGCAACTAACTCTTCTTAGTGGACGACAGAGATTTCCCTTCGGGGCCAGAATTCCTGCTCCCTTGGAGTTCCATGAGTTTGGAGGAAGAGAGGGTTTGTGTGCATTTTTTCCTGAAGGACATGGTGGAAGTTTCCATTCTCTAGCTAAACTGTAAAAAATGCAGCGTCCTAAAAACTCACACCATGGTTGTGGGGCTAAAGATAAGCCAGATTCCCAGTTAAGAGCTGGTCTGCACTTCTACAAAGTGTTGTTAGCATTTGTGTGGCAACTTTTCATGAAAAGATTCTGGAATCGGGGTGGCCAGAGGCAAAGATCCATGTGCAAATTCAGAGATGGGCATACAGACCCAGGGACCCCCACGCTGGTGTCGTAAGTGTTCTGGAGTGCCTACCAGATCTCTCCTTGGAGCAGACAAGAGTGGAAATGGTCACACAGCTGTCATTTCTGATGAAATCTGTTAATCCCCAAAGGATCGTGTTTCAGATGACTCATTTTTGCCACAAATTCCGTTTTCCCCTCATTAACCACCATATTGGCTTATTCATCTCTTTAGCAGAGAGGAGGATTTTGAGGGTGATTGCAGTGACAGTTATCATTCATATTATTGCTCAAGTAGTCAGTGTTTTGACACAGAGTGCATGCTTGGTAATAATGCTATTTAATCTAGAAGGATAAATGAAAACTTAAAAGATCACCACATTTAAGAGCTACTTTGGGGAATGGTTTGTGTCTTGTTGGCTGTGGGCAGGGCATGGGAAAAGAAGAGAGTGGAGGGAAGGGATGGAGAAGGAGAGCATCCACTTTGAAGGAGTGTGTCTGGATCCCTGGAATCTGTGCACATCTTTCTCTCCTTTGGGAAGCATTTTCCCCTGTGCACGTTGATTTCTGATTTATATATTCTTTTCAGAGAAAAATTAAACCTCAAGAAATCTTCCTTTAGGACTTTTTGTCTTTTCTTTTTTTTGTCTTTTTTTCCCCTCTAGGATAAGAAAAAAAAAGTGATTATAAGCTAAAAAATATTTTTCTAAATAACTAAGTGAATCACGTGATTTTAACTACACTCTTCAAAATATTCTGTTTTTCCTCATTTAATAAATGATATTCCGTGCTTCATTCTTGAAATGAATTATGCAATTATTTTTTAACAAATAAACTACAAAGTCATCGCATTTTTTGATTGCATGTATATTAACATACATTGAAATTTAGCTATGAGTTATAGCATTAAAATAGACAAAATAGATCTATTTACGTAATTTTTGTAACTTTGTTTCTGAGTGATAAGAAAAGGGAAAGAATTATAGATTACTATTTATAAGCTCTTCACCACAATATTGCATTGCAGGGTACATAGTAGACCTCTACAGAAATGAAGTTTGTGCTTCTTCATTCATCTGCTATTACATCCTATCAAAACAACTGGATAGATTTTTGCCAAGTGTAGAGAATATGCGTGGGATAACATGACTTAAAAGATAGGCTGTATGACATAGACAAAATCCCATTTGGACACCTAAGATATACTGACAGAGAGAGGCAGATATTCTCCCAAGTAGCAGAAACAGGTCAAATTAGATGACCTCCTGACCACCAGCCATACGTGACATCTATCTATTAGGATGAATTGAACTGGAAACATAGAAAAGCAGTGAATTCATCTACGAGCCCAAAATTAAAAATCAATGGAACAGATGCACCTGGTTGCCAAAAGTTAATTTTCAACAGAGCAACTTTTGGGCGATCAGTAGTAGAGACTTATTTATCTCACAAATGATTCTTCCACACATTCCTGTAGAATATAATTCTTAGATAGATTCTTCTTTACAGTATGAGGAAGCCCGGCCTCAGACCTCAATAAAAGAAAAACCAGATTGGATAAGTTCATTGTCTAGATGCTTTGTTTAATACTGGTATTTGAGGTCCTTAGAGACATCTTGATATGCTGTGGAGAATTTTGATCGGATGAATACAAACTTCAGACCCGGTGTGGGCTCTCTAGCGGCACATTTTTGGAATATCATCTTTACGCTCCTCATCAAGTTGTTGAATTTCTCCTTTAGTTTCCAATGCTTTCTGTCTAACCAGTGGTCCGTTATGTGAATAATTCAACAATACTTGACTAACATTACAAACAAGTGAAATTGTACAATAGTCAAAAATTTCAAGGCTGCTAGATGTTTGAGCTGAGCAACAAACCAAGTGCTGGAGTCATGAGTAGCCTCCTCTTTACCGGCCACTACATATGATCACTCGGTATGGGCTTAGGCTCTCACGTGGTTCCATTAAAAATGTATTTAATTTGTGGATAAGGAGCACATTTTATGTGTTCCAACATTGCAAAGTAAAAAATACATACTATAAAAACTTTCCTCTGACCCTAATAGCCCAGTTCTTCCTCCCATAGATGACTTACAATTACTTGGTCTCTGCCAAAGATATATTATGACACGCGAGCAAATGTATATTATATATTTATTTAATTTAACAATGCATCTTTTGAAGCTCAGCCTATATCAGTATAAGAGATTGCCCCATTTCTCCTTAATGTTTGCAATTCAATTTAATTATGTAAATGTACTGTAATTTATTTAAATTCTTTCCTCCTGATGGACATTTACTTTGTTCCCAATCTCTTGCCGTCAAAAACAATGCTCTAATAATGAATAACTTTGTATATTGATCATTTCATACATTTCCAAGTATATATGTAGGATAATTCCTAGAACTGGGAATTGCTGGCTCAAAGAGTTCATGCATTGGACTTTCCATAAATATTGCCAAGTTGCCTTCACTTCGAGATCGTACTAATTTTGATGCCAACCCGCTGTACATGGTTTAATTTTAAAGGCAAGATATATTTAAATAATTTAATTAGTTAATTTTCTAAAAATGAAAGAGAAACAGATGCCTTGACCACTTTGGACATTATAAACCCGATGAAGGCAGCTCTGCTGAGCGTTCAACAGAGGTCCATACGAGCCAAGCTCAGTGCTGCCACCAACCGCAATGTAACTTCGCAAGTTTCAGTTCCACCTGGGAATGGACACATCAGTGAGTTTCTATGCCTTCTGGCTTCTAGTGAGAGTCAGCCAGTAGGAGGCTTATCTGACACTCAGGTGTCAGACCTAGACCGGTAGCCAGGAGCCAAGAGAAAACAGATCAGGGCCAGGCATGGAAAGTGACTAAGTCCAGGGAGGCACCAGGAACAGTAACTGCTAACATGTACGTGATGCATTCTATGAGCCAGGCCCCGATCCAAGTGTTTTTCTGTGTCAATTCACTTAATCTTTACAATAACACTAAGAGACAGGTACTGTTCTCCTTTCACAGATGAGGAAACTGAGGTTCAATGCCACTCACTCAAGCCGTGAGTGGCAGAGCTAGGACTTGAAGCTGAGAAGTCTGACTCTAGGGTCTAACCCTCTGACAGGATCAAAGGGACCAAAGGATAATGACAAACTATCCCAGGTCTGGAAAACATTTGATGTGCTATCTGCTTGCACGGGGACCTATCTTAGCATGTGGGCGGCTAGGAGGTTGGTGTCTCTGGCAGGAGGAGGAAAAGAGGAGGTGGGCTGGTGGACAGATGAATTCAGATGCACTCTTCTTTGGAGGTTTACAGAAACCTGATCTTCAACCTGCAAGTGAGGGACCTGTTCTCATGGTCTGGTAATTTGTAGTGGTGTCAGTCCAATAGTGTGTGGAACCAAAAACGAGAAAGTTGTTGTATCTTGTTTCATCTGCCAGCTTCTGAGAGATGAAGAGCCAGAAGAGTCCGACGTTATTTCCCCAGCCAGGGATCTTATTACTTAGGTGGCTACTCATTTGAAGTGCTGTTTGAACACACTGTCCTAAATTCACAGAGCCTTGGAGATTAGAAAGACTGCTAGAATTAGGACCCACCTACTCCAGGCCTTCTACAGAAGCTTTGCAAACAGAGTAAACAATCCAAAATACTCATGCTTCTTAGCTGAACTCAGGAAAACTTAAATCTGCGTGTAAGGAAGAAATAACCAATCTATTCTACAATTGCTCCTTCTTTTTAAACATTATCAGGGCAAATGTCTTACTAATCATTTGATTAGCAAGAGTTATATTACTATTATAAGCCAGTTTAGACAGGAAAGAAATTTACTAGCAAACCATTTTTTCTTACCAGAATTTATCCCTCAATTTTTTTAAAAAAAGATACTGTCTAGTTTTCTCTTATGCACAACTTCATTAGAGTGGTTTAAATATTTGGATAAAATTATGGGTGCCCATCCAGGAAGGCAGCCCACTGGTGAAAAGGCCTTATCATCTGCCCCCAGAAGCAATGGGGGGTTTTGTGAATTGAGGTGCTTAGAAGAGGGGTCTAAAGGTGGACCCCATCAATGAACTACATGGTAGGTATATTCCCTACAGAAGCCTCCAATAAATTCACACCATGGACCCCCCAAATAATCAGCGTTTGGATGTCTGCTATACTAAGGGCATTGGTTGTAATGTCATTTAAGTAAGAGACACATGTCTCTTTCCTTATGTCCCTTTCCTCTGGGAAAACCCAGAGACCCAGAGGAGAGGGGTAGGAAACACATCCAAGTCAGACAACCTCCCTCGCCCCCTCCATTCCAAAGTTACTGTAGGCTTTCCCACACTCCAAGATCTTTATGTTGAAACTCCACTGTTGCTGAGGGGAAGGGAACGTAAATGAGATTTAAGATTAGAGTTTTAAACTGGGTAAAGTTTTTGATAATGGAAGTTTGTTAAGTAGTTATGGAATCTCTTCCAATTTTTCAATATGGAGCAGAAAGGGGAAATTTAGCATAGCTTTAACGGGGAAGGATGGGGCTGGTGGGGGGCAGAAATCCATTCATGTTTTCGCTTTTCTGAGTCCAGACTATTTCAAAAACCCATTGTGAGTGTGAGAATTTCAGTGACAGAAGGAGAGGAGGGTGTTATGAGAGCAAATATGTGAAGGCCCAGAGAGATTGTAGCATCTTTAAGAAACTCCACAGGGCTAAGGCTCAGAGGTCAGGACGTGAGGGTTGGGGTATATATGGGAGCAGGTAGGGAGAGATGTTGTTAGCAAGGTAAGCAGGAACCAGATCCTAAAGGGCCTTGGAAGCCATAATCAGGAAGCTGGAGTTATCCTAAAGAAAATGGGAAGTCTGGAAGGTGGGGAGGCAAGCAACAAGATGAGACACAGATTGGAAGAAGGCAAAGTAGGGGCTCTTGTGCTAATCTACGCAAGAGATAATAATCAACTGGGCCAGGATTGTTGGCAATGAGAATGAAGAGCATTGCAAAAATTTGAGATACGTGTAAGAAGTAGAATAAACAGAATATATAGTGAATGGTTGGGTGGTGGGTAGTAGGACAGGTGGAATTCAGGATTAAGAAGATGATACCCAGTTTGTACTTTACCTGATCTTTAATTGATGGCGCAGGTGGAACTTCAGTATCCTTCCCGAAAGTAGACCCATTTCTTAACTTAGACCCTCTGAATACTCTCCAGTCCTCCCAGTCCTTAACATATCTACTACCCACATCCCGAGTGGAATGCTTACACCCCAGCTAAGCAAACCAATTGTAGGGGCCAACTCAAAGGCAAAAAGCCTAATTCAGTAGGGGAAGGATTGTATCAATTAGCTAGTGCTAGAACAATGCTGAATAACCTCTCCAAACTTGGTTTCTTAAAAGAACATTCATTTATTCTCCTGGAACTGTGAGCTGGCCAGAGCGGGTCATCTGGGTGTATTGTTTCAACTGTCCACCTATCTGGGTCTGACTGGGGTGGCTCTGCTCCACGTGTTCATTCTGGGCTGAAGAAGCAGTAGTTGTCTAGAGAAAGCATGTCTCACAAAGATGGCAGAAACAAGAGAACAAGCCCAATCACGCAAGTGCTTTGCAAGCCTTCGATTACATCATGTCTCTCCACACTGTATTGATATTGACTAAAGTAAATCCCAAGGTCAAGCCAAAGCCAAAGGTCAGGGTTGTGTCCTTTGCCCGTGAAGGTGAAGGTGGGGCAGGAATGACTATTACTGGACGGTATATATGATCCAAGGCTGGAGGAGAAGTGTTTTCGTCTATTTAACTCTACATGATACATGATTGTAGGTGGTAAAGCTACATGGGGAAATAAATGTACTACCTTAAGCAAGATTGCTGTACAATGAAACAATATGCAAACACAGTAGGGGGTGGGAAAAAATTCCAGTCCCATTAAGAATTCCCATCATTTTATAAGTTAGGGGTTGCAAGGCTTTCCTTAAAAGGACTTGTTATTCCTTTCTAGATGTTAGCCCCAAATTCTATTGAGTTGCCCCCAGGTGAGCAGTGGTACCCGACTTATGGTCACGTGGACCTAATGGTTAAGCATGCAGATCACAGAGAGACCAAACAGAAAACACGTAATTCAGCCATTCGGGAATTTTCTACTGGAGTATAACTTCTGATTCAAGGAACAGCATAAATATTTAACCTCTTGTTCGGCTTCGACTGTTATTAACCACTATTTAATATAACTCTGGTTTTAACTTCCCGACCTGAGGTCAGAAACCTTCTGAGGTATATGCATTCTTCTCGGTGCTTGGCTCCAACACTGAGACTTTCCAGAAGTTTTCTCATAAAAACCCTTGCCAGTGACTTGCAATTTGCAATTTCCTCTGTCTTCTGTGTTAATAACACCGCTCCCTTCTTCCGCTGCCTTAACGAAAGATTCTTGTATGTGACCGCAAAGTGTCAAATCTCACAGAAGCCCTGGGGACAAGGTTTTAAAAAGGTTTTAAGCCAGTTGCCCACCTTTTAAAATAGGTGAGATTTCAAATCAAAATCCAGTTTTCTGGGGCTCCTGGGTGGCTCAGTCGTTAAGTGTCTGCCTTTGGCCCAGGGCGTGATCCCAGTGTCCTGGGATCGAGCCCTGCTTCGGGCTCCCTGCTCTGCTGGGAGCCTGCTTCTTTCTCTCCCGCTCCCCCTGCTTGTGTTCCCTCTCTCGCTGGCTGTCTCTCTCTCTCTCTGTCAAATAAATAAATAAAATCTTTTTTAAAAAAATCTAGTTTTCTGGCTTTTCTCAAAATATTGGAAGATCTGGCTGCTCAGGGTCCCACCCTTGTTGTTACTGAGAACTGGCTGGGGCTGGGCAGCGCTGCCCCCTTCAGGCTGGGCTTGCACCCTGCAGTTGGGCCCCTCTGCCTCTGTTTCCATAGCTGCCGTGGCCCCTGGAGGCTGGGCAGTTACCACCACTTTCCATGCTTGTGCCAACTCTGCATGAATGATGGCCTCTCTCTAATCCATGTGATTTTTTTTTCTCTGTGCACCGCCTACTTTAGGCCAAGAGAAGTGAAATTGATCTGTCTCTCTCCTCCATCTTTTCTGCAACTCATCCCATATACCCTTCCTAGGTGAGAAGACTGTTCTCCTGCATCAGCATAAAAGCTTGTGGTGGCTGCTTTTCAACGAGGAAAATATCTCCCTGGCCATCATCCAACCATCTCTCCCCACCCTGCTTTGCGGCTTCGAAATCTCAGTGTGTTTTGAATTAGTTTGCGTAGAACACCCAAGTCTCTAAAGATTATCCTCTATCTACCTTAGTGCCTCCAATTTACATCAAATGATTTCAAAGTGTCATGTTTTCTTTAGAAGACATTTGGAAAACCACAATTTTTAAGCAAAATTATATAATGATTTTTTCACATCGACTTCACAAGTTGTTCCCCTCTGAAAATGTCTAAAGAGTTCCCCACTGAATAAGGAAGGGCCTACGATCCCCCTTGGTGACCCTTTGCGGTTTCTTCAAGCTTTAAAAACCTTTAAGTCTTCTTTTAATTAATTTTCCAAAATGTTCCAACTCTCTACCCAAAGATCTCAAGGTGGGTTCAAGAACGATGATAAATGTGAGCACAGGACATCTTAGCTGCTAACTAAATTCTTTCTTAATCACAAAGTGAAAGACCAAATCAATATAATTTTAAGGGAGAGTAAAACAGATAGTGAAAGGTGAGCACCCTGTCTTGCTTAGAAATGGAGGCAGTTATTTTTTTTCTGCCTTGCCTGTGAAGAAATGTGTATGTGGCCTCCATGTGCCCATTGCCGTGCCACTCATGGGAGCCCCGTGAGCAAACCAAATGCAATTCCAGAAACCCACTGAATCACACTGACATGGAAACCCCCAGACTCCTTCCAGGCAGAGGCGCAGTTGAAGCAGAACAGACTTAATCTAGCTGTTTAGACACATCCCATGCTCCCGAAGAATCTATTTCTGGCTCTGGGCTTCATTATAAATGTCAGGACACCGTATAGTTATGGTTAAAAAGGCACTTTCATTAGAAATCCCTCTTCCCAGACATTCACAGCTTTTTGAATAAATTACCCTTTGGGATGAAATTTCTTCTCAGCATAAAGGTAAATTAGTACAGAAAGTTTAACAAAACCCAGGTTCTCTTCACCTTTGGGTGGGATGCAATACCAGCGGAAATGAACGATGACTTCCATTAGAATCTGGGGCGCGTTCATTGCTAGAGTCCTAGTAGGCTCACCTATTTGGCCACTCTTAGTATTTGCACAAAGTGAAAGACTCATTGTGGATTTTATTATCAGTCTAGCAGTGAGCTAAAAGCAGGGGACTGTCGAAGACAGAGAAGCGAGAAGGAAAGAAAGGAACTGCCTGTTACCCTGGTATATACACAGTCATTGACCTTCTCCATTCATGAGGGCTGAGGCCCAGAAGCTGAGGTCAAAAGTGGATTTCTATAGGGTCAGAGTTAATACAGGGAATCCTCTACCTTTATAGGTAGAAGGCTTGCTGAGTGTTGAAGGGCTCCCTAGGCAAAAGTATGTGGGAGGAAAAGCCAAAGTTCATATACCAACGTCAGGAAGGCAGAGAAAGGATCGGGGTCAAGAGTTGAATTTACCAGGGATTGAACTTGAACAAAACTGAGATTGGTAAGGTGCTGATAGATGGGAGGGGCTGTCTTGGGCAGTCACCTCAACCGGCCCAGAGATGTGGAGTTCGATGAGGCTTTCCAAAAGGGTCACCAGTAGTGTGAGAGTGATGAAAGTAGGACCAGTGTCCATGACCCCTCCTCATTAGCTGGGAAATACAAATGCCCAGACAGAGGTGTCATTGACATAACCTGAACAGAGTGGGTATTTAGAGACAGGTGGCCTTCTGCATCATTGCCTAGGTATTCAATTGCTTTATATTTTTTGGTTTGGGATGGCAAATAATTAGTAACCATAATGGTCCCATATGAACCACAGTAATAAAGAAAGGTTTTTGTCGAGAACTTGAATGTCTGGAATATCGAAAGCTGTATCTCATTTGTCCCCAGTGAGTGGGTGTGGAGAGATGGGGGGCAGTAGCTCTCTACTGACATCACCCCCAGCAGTGTATGAAGGGCTTCTTACTGCCGGAAGAGAAGACTTCCTCCTTCAACCTCGGAGGCTCTAATTTCTTCTATATTCTGTCTCCTGCCTTCCCTGCATGTGTGGGTGAATGGTAAGTGCCTCTGACACTTTTGAATAGGCCTGTGTTAGGAATGAATCTCTAAGGCTTTTAAAAACCACCCGCTGAACAAGTAAAAGTTGTCTTTCTCACCCTGATAGAGATTTTCCAACTTTTTAATAAGGTATCAAGGTAGAAAATGGGCTGTACTTCGAGGCACCACACTAGCAATGAACAACCAAGGATTTTTCCTGGCATATTTTTAGCCTAAATAGACCTTTTGGATCCCCAAGCATTGTATAAAAGTTAAAGCACTGGATCTTTGCAATCTCTGCTATCCAGGACTGGGAGAAGTCAGCCCCCACTCGGGGTCCAAACTACAGTTTGAAGATTCCACAGTTTAACTGAATGTGCACAATAACACCTGAGCATCTTGCCAAAAGAACAAGGAAAGGGGTTAGTTAGCATATACTCCCATAATTGCAGTAAAGTCCTCTTTAAAATAGGGATCATCTGAGTCCTATTCTTGCAAGAGAGGAGGAGTGATGTGGATGAATGCATTTAGACGCTGCTTACTTTAAAAGCCTATCTAGAACAATTCAGGGGAGACAATAATTTGTGCTTCTTTTCTCCAAGTAAATGTATATTCCTTTCAATAGCAAGTTGCTGAAAATTCTACAGCAGCGATGGCCTGCCCTGCTCTGTTTCTATCTTCACGAGATGCACAGGTGAAATCCTAATCTCCAGGGTAATGGTATTAGGAGGTAGGGCATTTGGGAAGTGCTTAAATCATAAGAGTAGAGCTCTCATGAATGACATGACTGCCTGGTGAAAGAGACTCCCACGAGATTCCCTAGCCCCTTCTTCCACGTGGGGATACAAAGAGAACTCTGCAACCCAGGAGGGGGACCTCACTAGAACCCAACCCTGTTGGCATCTTGATTGTGGACTTCTAACCTCCAGAACCTTGAGAAATAAATTTCTAAATTTCTGTTGTTTGTATCCACCCAGTCTGTGAGATTTTGTTATAGTAGTTAGCATGGAGTTAAGACATGTTCCTTGGAGGATACTGGTGTTGCGGGGTCCTATTAATAAGGGTGTGTATGCTCATGATTTTTTACCGCTGTCAGCCAGTGTTCAAGCCACAGGGTGAAGGTCATTCAGGGATCAAGATTTTAGTCCTACCAAATGACTAAGTTCACACTGTCCAAGGAAGAGTCACATGGGGAGCCCCCTGTCCACCAAGGCTACCAGCCCAGGAGTTGGGGAGCTGGAGGGAATGGCCTAGTCTTTCTTTATACCTTACCATGTGGAAAGGTACAGACCTCTTTACAAAGGTCTCCCTTGGTTCCTGATTAACACCAAGACCTAATGTTTCCACTCCAAGCGGTGTTGACTCCCAGTGCTATTTTTTCTGATTCTTCCACCATAGAACAGCTGTTCTTATCATCCTGGTTTTCTCGCTGCTCCACGCACCAGGATCACTGACCTATAAGCTTCGCTCAAGACCCTGGAATACTTCAGCTTTCTGTCAATACTGAGTCAGATTAGTTCTGACTGAGGATTGAGCTCGTTCTCTGTCCTCAAGACCTTCCTTCCCTGACTCTGGTTCTCACTGAGGTACCCCTCTTCTGTTAACTGTTGCTTCACCTTGCCCTGTTTATATGCTGGGAATGAATATTTGCTGAATCTGAGCCACCCCAATGAAGTTTGGTCTTATCAAATATCTGAGCTCCCGCAGTCCAGGGAAGGGGTACATGAGGAGCCCCATGTCCACCATGGCTGTAAGCCCAGAGCTGGGGAGCTGGAGGGATTGGCCTATCCATGCCCTTTCTCTATCCCTCACCATGTGGGAGGGATTTGGGCCTCTTCACCAGGGTCCACGTTGGTCCCTGAATAACACTCTAGTTCCCTTGATAAAATGGCCATGACCCTTGACCAGTCCTGAAAGGCTCTTAGAAAGCAGACCCTGCTTAAGTCAAACACCAGAGGAAAAAATGCCCTTGTGTCTGCATTCACGGTGGCTTCATTCTTTACCTTATTTCAAAGAACATGGGCACCAAAGAAGCCAAAGGTCTTCAGTCTTAATTTCATTCATCAAACTTGCTGAGCCTGTATATGTCAGAATCCATCCATCATTCGTACTTGGACACAGGTTGGGTGGGGAATGGACGGGAAGAAAAGGGATTCAAGAATGACTTTATCGTGGTGGCTGCATTCATGGAGTTTAAAATGAGCTTGAAAAAATCACACAAATAGCTGAGTGCAATATAAGCCCATGAATATAGATATTATAATAAAATTGTCATTGGGTCACAGGGGTGGGAAAAATCCGCCCCAATTGGGAAGACTACAGAAAGCTTCTTGACAAGATGCCATTTTCATCGACTGTTGAAAGATGAAGAGAATATAATAGGTAGAGCTAGAAATGAAGGGAAGAATGTTACATATAGGGCCAAAAGGGGGGAAGTCATGTGGGCACCAATAAGGTATCCTTGTGTCTGAGATCTTGGGTTTTGGAAAAGGAAGGGGATTAATGAGAAACAAGACTGGAAAGAAGGGCTAGAATAGAAAAGTGGACAATTGTGTTCAGAGACAGGGCCTTCTGGCAATACACCAGCCACCCAGTCTTCATGCCCTGTGCCCATGGCCTAGAAGTCCCCATCTCCCTGCCACCTCCTCTCCTGCCTTATTGGAAAGTAAGAGCCACATTCTCTTTCCTGCTCTCTCTCCAGCACTTTCAGGCAGTTATGTTTAAAAACAATGAGCAAATAGATTTATTTTCCCTTAACTTATTCTTATTGCAGCACTCTGATTCTTTCTGTAGGTCCAAATCTCTGTCTGGCATCACATTCTTTCTGCCATAAGACTTCCTTTAACATTTCTTGTAGCTAAGTCTTCTGGCAATGACGTCTCTCGGCTTTGGTTTGGTCGAGGAAGTCTTTCTTTTTTCTGCATTTTTGAAAGGTATTTTCACCAGACATAGAATCCTGGTGTCATCCTGTTGCCTCTGGCCTCTTGGTTTCTGTTGAGAAATCTGCTGTAATACTTATGTTTGTTTCTCTATGGGTAATGTGTCTTTTCTTCTCTGTCTGCCCTCAAGATTTCTCCTTTGTAA
The DNA here is from genome assembly GCF_023065955.2 of Ursus arctos. Lineage (NCBI taxonomy): Eukaryota > Metazoa > Chordata > Mammalia > Carnivora > Ursidae > Ursus > Ursus arctos. The sequence goes on along the minus strand of NW_026622997.1, from coordinate 10,518,275 downwards.
TTTTGTTTCCAGTAATTTGAACATGCTGGTATTCCTAGATGTGTGGATATTTTCTGAGCTTCATGGGTTTCTGAAATGGTGTCTGTCATTAATATTGGAAAAATCTTGGTCATTATTCCCACACATCTCATGTTGGAACCTCAAGGATAATCTTGGTGTTTCTTCTTGTCTATTCTGTTGGACAATCTCTGGCTCCAGTAGCCTTAGGTAATTTGTTACCTAACCTACTTCCAGCATCTGGCAGATGTGGCCATTTTTCAGTATGTATTGACCAGACCCTTCAAAAGGAAAACAAACACATGCTAAGTAGCTAGAACTTTACTTTGCTGGCAGTATGGGAACCATGTACAATTTTCGAGTAGGAGAGAAACTTGATCACAACTGTAGTTTGAGAAGATATAATTCTGAATGCAGAAAAAAGAATAGGCTATAATTGGTAGAGACTGACAGCAGGGATAATAATTAAGAGGCTAGTGCAATGATCTTCTTCAGAGGAAAATCACAGAGGAAGTGGGCAATGGGCACTTCTGGGAGGGACATTCCAGGACTGTACTCCTAACAGAATTTTCCAAATTAGTAACGAACCATTGTTATGTAGAACACTAACAGAGTGCCAACAAATGTTCTATGGTTGAAAATATATGGAAGAATCTGTATTGGATGAAGTTAAACAGGTTTCTAAATTTCAGACCTCCTCAGAGACTTTAATATGCAAATGCACTATGACCAGCTGTAGAGGTGTTTATATTATGTAGTGTTTCCCAAACTTACTGACCAAAGAATGCTGTTCTCATCATGCCTACAATAATATCTTCTGTGTTTCATGGAACGTGAGTTCTGGAAATACATTTCAATAAAACTATAAACACTTGAATTCAATATTAAGGAGTTAGAGAGAGGGGTAGGGGAGAAGGAGGAAGATGTTGACCACAGCTCTGAGGTTTAGCCTGACCAATTAACCAGAATGATGAGGACAAAGCTGAGCCAGGAACATGAGATGGGCAGCAGACTTGGAGGGAAACAATGGAAAATTCACTTGGGGGCATGAAAACACATATGCTGAAAAGGAGAATGGTTCTTTGATATTTCCTACAAGAGTGACTCATCTCTGCATAGGAAATTTCCAACTGATTTAATAAAAAATAAACCTCACATCCTCTAAGGCCATTAACTAGAGCAAAAATCTATCCACGAGTGGAGAGCTGGATTCCAGAGACTTGGTTTTAGTCTCCTAAAATTCCCGTCCCCTGGTCCTCTCCATATTTCTGCAACCACCAGCAAGATGACCTTGGGAAGGACCTTGCTCACCCTGTAAATAAAGCCCTTGCTCAAATTAGGCAACATGACATTCCCATTAATACCCAACGAGATGGCTGAGACGCAGCTGGAATTTTACTAAAGGCTTTGGCTTAAGAAGATGAAAGAAGTAGAGGTAGTCACAAGCAACTGGCAATCTGGCCTATGACCTCTTGCTTCCTCACCTTCTATTTGGAGCCCACTCAGTTTTCCCTCCTTCCTTTTCCTATGAAGGCCGTCACTGTCTCCCTCATTAGGAGCAACCTGAAAAACAAGTCTACATCCAAGTCTCAATTCAAGAATGGGACGGGCAACATGTAACATAGTCCCCGACACATAGTAGGCACTTGACGAATACTGTTCAATTAAGCCACGTTGTGTTTAGAGAGAAGCAGAGTTTCTTTTCCTACTACCCGAGGCTTGTCTTCTCCATTCTGGTTTCCTGGACAAGAACCAACCTTGTCTTCATGTGACTGACAACATGATAACCACAGGTGCATGCAAAGCACACCCACCTCAGCTTTTACTGGACATGCCCAGTGATCACGTGTAAGCAGAGGGTAGCTCTGCTGCCTGGCATGTCTGAGTACTGCAAGGAATGGCTCCAACCTTGAAGAGAATCATTCTGTAAGTAGAGGATGATGAGCTTGAGGGGGGAGATTTGTGTGCTGCTGGCATTCTGTAGGGTGTATGGAGGACAAAGTGTGATGGGGTCCAGGGACATGAATGGGACTTGCCAGTTTCCTTCTTCACGGCCATGTCCAATCAAGTTTGGCACACACTGTAGAAGGATGCAGGTGGCATGTGATATCTCTGTTTAGAATGAGGTTTAAGAGATTCAGAAAAACAGTATGGAAGTTCCTCAAGACATTAAAAATAGAGCTACCCTATGACAGAGCAATTGCACTACTAGGTGTTTACCCCAAAGATACAGATGTAGTGAAAAGAAGGGGCACATGCATCCCAATGTTCATAGCAGCAATGTCCACAATAGCCACACTGTGGAAGGAGCTGACATGTCCTTCAACAGATAAATGGATAAAGAAGATATAGTTCATATATATATAAGCGAATATTACTCAGCCATCAGAAAGGATGAATACCCACCATTTGCATTGACATGGTTGGAACTGGAGGGGATTATGCTAAGTGAAATAAGTCAGGCAGAGAAAGACAATTATCATATGGTTTCACTCATATGTGGAACATAAGGAGAACCACAGGGGAAGGGGGGGAAAACTGAATGGGAAGAAATCAGAGAGGGAGACAAATCATGAGAGACTCTGGACTCTGGGAAACAAACTGAGGTTACAGAAGGGAGGTGGGTGGGGGGTTGGGGGAACTGGGTGGTGGGCATTAAGGCGGCCCGTGATGTGATGAGCACTGGGTGTTACACACAAACAATGAATCGTTGAACACTACATCAAAAAATAATGATGTACTATCTGTTGGCTAACTGAACATAATAATAATTAAAAAAGTAAAAAATAAAAAGGTAGAAAGACAAAGGGGAAAGTAAAATGATGTAAAGCAATATTCATTAAAAACTGTGGCTTTAGTTTAAAAAAAAAAAAAGATAATCAGGCACCAGTCAGTGGGTCCTTCTGTGTCTCTGTGTGAATCTAAAACCCTGGGTGAGCAACTCCACAGAAGCAGCTAGAAGAAGGTGCGGTCCATACATACAATGGAATATTACGCAGCCATCAGAAAGAACGATTACCCAACATTTGCAGCAACATGGACGGGACTGGAGGAGATTATGCTAAGTGAAATAAGTCAAGCAGAGAAAGACAGTTATCATATGATTTCACTCATTTATGGAACATAAGAACTAGCAGGGAGATCGGTAGGAGAAGGAAGGAAGAATGAAGGGGGGGGTAAACAGAAGGGGGAATGAAGCATAAGAGACTATGGACTCTGGGAAACAAACTGAGGGCTTCAGAGGGGAGGGGGTGGGGGATTGGAATAGGCCGGCGATGGGTAGTAAGGAGGGCACGTATTGCATGGAGTACTGGGTGTTATATGCAAACAAAACATCAAAAACTAAGGATTGTACTGTACGGTGACTAATATAACAAAATAAAAATTATTTAAAAACAAAGCAGCAGCAGCAGCAGCTAGAGGCAATATGCTGAGTTATCTGGCCTTCTTTGGAATGTTTCTCGGCCCCGCCTTCCAACGCAGAGGTGCTGTCTTGCCACCCACAGCTGAATCAAACCTTCAAAGAGTTCTTTTATGGCTGGAAAGGGGTTTTGCTTTTATTTAAATTAGTTGTCAAACGTTAATTACCTGAAGGGTTCACACAAAGCTCCAGATTTCCAGCTTCTCCTGAAAAATCAGAAGCTACAGCTACTCAGGGCCCGTGGGCCTCTCGGAACAGCTGCTCCTGGTAGCTGGCCCGTCAGCCTTCAGTCTATATCACAGCCTCTCCCCCCACCCCGCGCACTGCACGCGCGTGACCTCCCTGCCTGGTGGCTGGAAGCATCAGAGGCTGTGAGCCCTGGGTTACACACGGGCCTGGCGTGGGCACTGTCACCTGCTGGGACATGTGGGTTATATTCGTGAAATCCACCCGTACCGCCGGCGGTTCATAAGGAACTCTGAGGAGCCGGCTGTTTCTGGGGCTTACTCTCCTGGCATTTCTGCAAAGCGTGTCAAATACCTCACGGCTTGCTTCATGTAAATTTACGAAAGCTATTCTCGAGCTGTAAGTTTGGTTTCGTTTACTTCTGATTACCATCCAGGTAACTTCTATGCAAGGCAAGCATCATCTGTGTGTGATTCCGTGTGAGACTCCACCAATGCGCCACGGCACTTGGCTGATGTGGGGGGTCTCTAGTGTGGTCCCCAGTGAATTTAGGAACATGATTTAATGACGTGTGGTCAACCTCACTAGCCAGGTGAATGAGAGTTGGCAGTGGAAGGCAAAGCCGAGCAAGACCATGGGGACCTTTAGGTCAGGGTGGTGGGATCCCCTTTCCCATGGGCTTGGTGAAGCAGGATCTGGAGAGAGGAATATGAGTGGGCTCAGAAGCAGTGGGAATGTGGGGGAGAGGGCAAGAAGTAGTGGGAGACCTCAAGGAGGAAAGCCTAGAAGCAGTCAGGGGAGGGACCCTTGGGGAAGTCCTTTTGCAACAAGATTTCTTTATTGCAAAAGTTGCAAACTGGCCATCCCTGGACTGAACTTGGCCTTCAGATGTGCTTTAGCTGGAGGTGCACAAGGTTTGTTTTACATTTGAGCTATTAGGAATATTGTATAATGTTTTAAATCCGGATTTTTAGTTCTTGGATGGGGGGGAGTCCCAGGTGAGATGTTGCAACACGGTAGGTAGGGGTTCCCACACAGCACAAAGCCCCTGTGCCACGTGCCTTGTAAGGTGCCCACGCTTGCACACTCAGCCACAGGATGCACACGGTACAGGCAAACGTGCTCCCACCTGGCTCGCTTCATCCACCCCCATCGCTCGCCTGCTCCAGGCAAGCATGTGGGTTGAGGCTCTGCTTTCTAGCTTTGAAACTTGAATAAACACCGGACATCGAGTCCACCCTGAATCTAATCCTGGCTGAGCACCTTCTCCTCTACCAAGCCGTTGCCAAGTCACCTCGACAAACCTGAGCCTCCGTTCTGTCATCCACGCAATGAAGAGGTTGTGTAGAGAAACTCAGGTCCTGCCCAGCTCTGACAATTACGATCTGCACACCTGCATACAACCAAGCAGGGAAAACATTATTTAAACCCCAAACTAATTCAGGCTGAATTTGCCTTCGAAGGTGAGGGAAGGGTATATCAGAGCATAGCAAATGTCAGCATTCCTTTATCACCCTGGTAGAGACTGGTGGTGGAGGGAACGGGCCAGAGAGAGCACAGTTTTTCTCAGTAAGAAACTGGGAGAAGCTGAGTTTGCAGAAATGGCTGAGGTCTGCAAGGAGAAGTGTCCAATATTTGCTCCTCAGTTGCCGGTGTGTTTGAGTACCTTTCCGTCAGCCCCCACACTTCTGGAAAGGCTTTATGGGAGTGTGGAGTTTTGTGTGGCTCTCTGGGTCCTCATAGTGCCATGTCGTACGGATCGGGGTACAACAGCAATTCGTAAACGGAACTAATTCAGGGGAGCAGGGGCAATGGTCAAGGTGGCAAGGAAAATGTGAGCCCCACCTCTACCCCACCTCCCCGTCTGCCCAGGAGAACTGGGGGAGGACCAGGGCTCCCTCCACAGGAGCCACCTCATTTAAATCTCAGGGATGGGGTTCTGCCCCTGCAATCTGGGATACTACTTATGTGTGTGTCATTCTATTCCTTCCATGGACTTATATTTCTAAGATAGGGCTCACAGGACACTCCTCAGAGTGACTTTTCTTCTCCCATGAAAAACTGGAAAGCGATCAGATCCGCCGCTTCCTTTCCTTGGAGGCATGTCAGGAAAGACTCCCAGCAGCCAGAGCTATGGGTTCCCTGGAAACCTTCCTTCTCAGGTGTGCCTCAGAGCTGACAAGAGGCTGGGAGTGTCCCCAGGTCCTGCCTGGTGACCTGCGCAGAGCTGCTAAGGAGCCTACTGTGGGGCATTTGTCCAACGGCCATCATGTGGGAAGTCCTGCCCACGTCCTTCCTTCCTTTTCAGAACTTGAGAGCTCACCCACAGAAACACTGGCTGACAGTCCTTTGTAAGCATTTCTTTCCTCAAAGATCATTCGAAGGGAAGAGGCTAGTGATGGGTCGTGTGCATGTGTTTGCTTTAGTTTTGCCCAATTTTCACTCTATCTCCTGCCACTGTTGGGGAGTGCCACTCTTAGGCCCCAATTCCCAAGGGTAGGAATTGTGTAATTTCCAGATACACTGTGAAAGTACCCGGGGGTGTGTGTGCAATGATGGGGTGTGCTGTGGGGTGTGGGTGCTCTGGTGCTGCCAAGACGCTTGCTCCTGCAGGAGTTATCAGTGCCTTTCACTGGGGATGAAGGCCTCGCATGGCACAGCCTTGCTCCTCTCCCCACCCGGGCTCTATCTGGGCTCTGTGGCTTAGGCCGTGTCATAGAGCATTTGAGGACAACTGTCCATTTCTAGGCCACCTAAAGGAAGCCAGAGCAGTCCCAATCAAACGCATTCATTCTAACAACATGTCCCCTGCGCAGTCTCTACATGCCAGCTTCCAGGGAAAAGCAGTTAACCTGAGGGAGGCAGTTCTTTCTCATATTGAGCTTACACTCTTGCAGACTTTAAATGACTAATTAGACATTTTACTATTTACAGCAGTCATTATTAGTAATATAAGGAGGTACCAAAATATGAGAATGCATGTAAAAGGATGACCCAATTTGGGGGTGTCGGTGAAGACAACTCTTAGGAAATACCATATTTCATTAAATCGAAGATGTCAGATTGTAAGACACACCATTATTCTGTGTACACTAAGAAAGAAGAATAACGCTTCCAATTAAATATGACAGAAGGCTTTTCTCATGACTTACAATATTTATTTCATTTTTAATTTGACATAGACTTTTTTTAATTTTTAATTTTTTTTTGATGTAAAGTTCGATGATTCATTAGTTGCGTATAACACCCAGTGCACCATGCAATACGTGCCCTCCTTACTACCCATCACCGGTCTATCCCATTCCCCCACCCCCCTCCCCTTTGAAGCCCTCAGTTTGTTTCTCAGAGTCCACAGTCTCTCATGCTTCATTCTAAATGGTTGAAAGACCTCGATGTGAGACAGGAATCCATCAAAATTCTAGAGGAGAGCATAGGCAGCAACCTCTACGACATCAGACACAGCGACCTTTTTCATGACACATCTCCAAAGGCAAGAGAAACAAAAGAAAAAATGAACTTGTGGGACTTCATCAAGATCAAAAGTTTCTGCACAGCCAAGGAAAGAGTCAAAAAAACTAAGAGGCTGCCCACGGAATGGGAGAATATATTTGCAAATGACATTACAGATAAAAGACTGGTATCCAAGATCTATAAAGAACTTCTCAAACTCAATACATGAGAAACAAATAAACAAATCATAAAATGGGCAGAAGATATGAACAGACACTTTTCCAATGAAGACATACAAATGGCTAACAGACACATGAAAAAATGTTCAAAATCATTAGGCATCAGGGAAATTCAAATCAGAAGGGGGAATGACATAGACTTTTGTTATCTATCATTTTGTGCATGGCTAGGAGAGAAAATGTAAGCAAAATAAGTTCTTAAGAAAATTTTTACAATTTCTTTATGTTGTGTCCATTTCTTCCTAAATCACCTTCAACTCAGAGTTGATGTCTCTAGTTTTCCACACATTCTCATCTTCTGTGCCATTAAGAGCATGGGTGATATGATATTTCTTAAGGGAATCCATAAAAGAACTAAAAGCTATTGTTGTTGCACTTTGAAGTCAAATTTGCAATAATGTAGAGCTAACACATTATGACTCCTGCTTGGGAAATGTTGCTAAACAGGTGGGATCCACCATTTCCTCCCTCCTGTGCCACAGTCCTTTGACTCCTGCAGGGTCGAGTGCTCCACATTGTGTCCAGGATTGGCCGCCAAGCCCCTCACCCCATGCTGCAGCTTTTGATGTTGGCGCTCCCGATATGTAAAGGGAGCAGACCACCATGTCCCACCGCTGCCAACTGACAGCCAATGCACCCCACTTTTGGAGATGTGAAACTGTGGAATACGTGCTTTCAAGCCGATGAAACATGGTAGTTTCTAAGATGACATCTTATGGATGAGCAAGGACTAGCTAAGCAAAGAAGGGAGACGGGGATGTTCTGAAGGGAGGGAGAGCACAGGTAAAGGCTGAGAGGTGGAAAAAGTGTGGTGTGTTCCAAGAAATCAGTAATGTCGGTGTGGCTGACCTCCAAGACAGGGGTGAGATGACAAGGGATATAGTTCAGTGATTGGTAGGGCTTGTCCCCACCTGCACAAGTCCTTGCAAGCCAGGGACATGGAAGTTCATCCTGAGATTAATGGGAAGCCTTTGAAATGTTTTGGGCAAGAAGTGGATACAGGAGGGTGAGAGGCAGATGCATTAGAGGGAATCTGTCCAAGATCTTCCCTTCTGGAGTCTAGAGAGTGAATTGGGAGGGCCCCAGTGGATATGGAAGGTCAAGCATAGGCCCTGGCGGGAGCCCCATGCAAAAGCATGGTGGCTTTGTAATTGGAATTTGTAGCTGGATCCTGATTGACTGACTGGAAGGGAGGTGATAAGGGGAGGGAGGAGGGAGAGGTCAAGATGACTCCCAGGCCCCTCTCGTGAGTCAGCAAACACTGCAGCAGGGCCAGGTCTGGGGGTAGAAATACCACTAGTTGATTTGGGCTAAGTTGCATCTGCAGAAGCTCTGAGACAGCCAAGTGGTGACATTCTATGAACAGTAGGATATACGGGTCTAGAGCTCATAGGCTGGACCTCTAGGCAGGAGAGGTGAATTCAAAAATCATCAGAATGTGCCTGGCAACTGCAGTGCTGTGCATGGATGTGATTGTTCAGGGAGAGGATGCAAAGTGAGATGTGGGAAAGGCCGAGGGCTGAGTCTTGAGGAGCTGCAAGCTTTGGCGTTGGGGGGAGGAGGGTAAAGCTGTCAAAGAGCCCAAGGAGGAAGAAGAGAAAGCGGAGCAGTGCATGACAGAGGCCAAGGGATGAGCACGGGCTGAAGGTCACCTCTAGTGGCTCTTTAGAACCTGGGCATCCACATACCTTCCTGCAGAGTTTGGCTTCCTCCAAACTGCCAGCATCTTCAGCATTTGCCTCCTTTATAAAGTATTTTACTTCGAGCAAGTTCAACTTCATTGGCCATGACATCAAATACACACCTACTCACAAGCTCTCCATTGGGCAACTTCAGCCCAACTCTCCAGCGAGCTCACTGGAAAATGGTTGAGGGCTCTGAGAAGAGAGAAGGGAGAACAAGGGCAAAGGGAAGAAGCAAAGGAGAAAAAGAAAGCCAGAGTTTATTGAGCACCAACTCTGTACTGTCATTATGCTTGCCTAATACCTGCAAAAAATGGTGCGAAGGAGTATCACCATCCCCATTTTGAAGGCTCTGAGAGGTTAGATAATTTGGGTAAAGTCACACTGATCGTATACTGTGTCTACAGAGCCAAATCTCCAACTTATATCTATCTTCTTGGAAAATGCTTTTTTGAGGGGCAGTCCCTCATAGGAAGCTCATGTGTGCTTGTCAAATGCCAGCACATCCACTCTGAGGCCAAACTGCCATTGTGAAAGGGAAGACTCTGGTGTGAAAGGAAAAGGGTAATAGTTGACAACAGAAGTCTAAACATGACCCAGATGGATGACCTCCATGAATAAATTTGATCCTTTTTCCTGTTTAGTGATATTGGTGGGCTAGAGTTTAGTAGAAATATCTAGTGTAGAGTGATAGATCTATTGGTGGCAATTACAAGTGAGAAGTCTCCTCCACTGGGTCTATTTTAATGGGAACACCATTTGGGGGAGTTAGCGGTGACAAGCCAATTTATTTCTCCACTTCACTTGTAAGCTCCTTTCAGCTCAGCAGGAAACCACAGTCTAATGTGGCCCAGATTCCCTTCAGAATAGCTGGGATCCTCATACTTCTCATTAAGGTACCTCTGGGTAGAGTCCAAGGAAGGACGAAGGGCTGTTTGAGAGCACCGGTGAGCTGCAACCACCGGGAGGAGGTACTGCTTTAAGCTAAATAGTCTAGAAATTAACAAATAACAAACGTTCCTAAAGTTAGCCTAAGGGGGCCAACTGTGGTCTCTCTAGCCCACCAGACAAGGTAGCAAAGTGTGAGAGGAGAAAGTGATTGTGATCCATGAGGCTGCTTCCAAAGCAGGACAGGTTACAGCATTGGCCATGTGTGCAAGGTAGAGGGGAATGGCACAGTGATGGTTGCTTCACCCTGTTACTTGTACGTACAGCTAGATAATCATTACTGGCAGTGCCGTCTTGACGCGCGAGGATAGCATCTGTGACAGATAACCTAGTTCTGTAGGATCATTGTGGACAAAGCTGCTGTCAGTCTCCAAAATCCAGGTTTGTTTGTGAGACCGTGGCATCACATAATAAAGGAGGCTGAAATGACAGACTGTGGAATATTCAGAGATTCCTGGGGCCACATTCAATAGAGCCTCTTTTGGATGAAACTTTTCAGGTGGGAGTGAAAGCGTAGAATAAGACAGAGGCAGGAATCACCTGACAAGTGTCCTGTATCTGCCTGGGGGAGGCACACGTCAGGTGATTCTTCCTCTCTCCCTTCCTCGGCCTTCTTTCTCCAACAAACCCAGGTGTGAACACCAAGAAACACAAATGAAGGGGCACCTGGGTGGCTCAGTCGTTAAGCATCTGCCTTCAGCTCAGGGCGTGATCCCAGGGTCCTGGGATGGAGCCCCATGTCAGGTTCCCTGCTCAGTGGGAAGCCTGCTTCTCCCTCTCCCACTCCCCCTGCTGTGTTCCTTCTCTTGCTGTGTCTCTCTCTGTCAAATAAATGAAATCTTAAAAAAAAGAAACAAACAAACAAACAAAGAAACAAAGAAAGAAACAAAGAAACAAACACACACAAATGAGGAGCAGGAGCTGCTGACCCAGTAGCGCTCCAGCCAAACGATCCCAATTGGGTTTCCTTTTTGCCAAACAACTTCAAAATCTGAAGAGAGTGCTGAAGTACAGCACTAAGTAGTTGCTAAACGGGCTCTTTCTTCCTGGGTTCACAATTCTACTGTATTTCCCAGACCCTGTAGAGTTAGAAGGAGCCATGTGACATACTTTTGCCAATGGAGAGTGAGTAGAAGTGATGCACCCTGCCAGGTAGGGGCGGGTAGGGGCAGATGTGCCTTCTCAGTCTCTCTCTGCATTGGCCTTTGTCAGCTGGTAAGTGGATTTCAGGGTTTCCGTGAGTCCACACGTTGCAGATGGCTGTGCCTCAGCACAGAGGAAGTTTGGGTCCCTGAATGACTGTGTGGAGCAGAGCTCACAGTCACATTAAACCGTTTCAAAAGCAAGCAATTAACTGTCATTGTACCAAATCACTGAGATTCTGAGGATCATCTGTTACAGCAGTTGGCATTAACCAAAACAGTTGCACAGGGTCGTGGTCTTTGCAATAAGTCCCCTTCCTCCTCTCCTTCTGAAGTCTTTCACAGCTTTGCAAAAATCAGCGTTGGTTTTGGTTTTTTTTTTTGTTTTGTTTTGTTTTTTCGTTTTTAATGAATTTGTCAGGGACAAAGCATTTTGTGAAGCAATTATTAATGGAAAATCAATAAAAAATCTCAAACGAATGCAACAACTTGGTAATTAATCATTCAAAATGAAATATTGGCTTCAGGGCCTGATGTGCCATTCAAATTAAATTAGGGAGGTTTGCTTCAAAAAACTAGCTAACATTTTAGCGGGGAAAAGTGCCTCTTGTTTTCTCTCCCGAGTCTGTTTTCAGCTCTTGAACTGTCCAACATTCTGTACCAACTCTTTGGAATGTGTGTCTCATGTGTCCTTTTCTGACGAAATGTCATGAGCTGCCCTTTGACATTCAGCATTTCCCAAACTTGGCACCAAGAGGCGTTGCCTTTGTTCACTGTAACACAATTGTTGTCTTTCCTCCAAAGTGAGATTTCTGATTCTCTTCCTCTGGAGCCCAGAAAAATGGACTTTCCTCACCATTTCTACCCTGAGTTTGAGTTGTGGGCTTGAAGATAATGTCATGGGAACCAACAAAAGAGTCAGAAATCAGAAAAGATGAAAATACAGAGACCTGTCTTTAGTGAGTTCCTCCAACAGTGGTTTTACTCTGCTTTCCTCCTGTTCCCTGAAACTTCTTCCTCACTCTTCTCAGTCTCTCTAAATCCTGCTAACACTTCAAGGTCTGGGTAACTGTAAGGTTTATAGGATTTCCCACATGGACCCTCACTGGGTTAAAATTTTTAAGAGCACAAGGAATATGTTTGGTTTTGTTCATCATTTCCCCAGCATCTAACACCATAACTGGAATTTGTCAGATGCTTTGAAAATATATGCTGAATGAATTGATGGCTTTGAATAAATGGATAAATTTATTACTTGAGTAATAAATTGGGTTCTTTGCCTATGGAAAGGAAGAGAGATTCATACTTCTCAAGACACACATGGTATATACCATGTAATTTAGCAATTAAGTGGATTTAATGCTCATCTTAACAGTACACAGAATCAGCAGCATTTGCTTTATGGCACTTTGACAACATTTCTAACTTATTTCAGGGGGAATAATAATCACAAATGACAGTGTCTGTGACAATCTCCACCCAAAACCATAAAGTGGATCGGTGTAATCTTGCATTAACAAACAATGAGATATGATAAGCTTTTCATTTTTTTCTCTTCTTTTATATTTTTTAATAGAAATATCCATTGATCTACATGGCATTCTGTGAAGACCATACATGCTGGGCGTGATAGGTAGAATATTGCTCCCCTCCCCAAAGACGGCCATGACCTAATCCCCAGAACCTGTGAATAAATTATGTCGCATGGCAAGGGAGAATTAAGGTTGCAGATGAAATTAAGATTGCTAATCAGCTGACTTTAAAATATAGGAAATGTAGGGGCACCTGAGTGGCTCAGTCAGTTACATGTCAGACTCTTGATTTAGGTCGGGTCTCTATCTCAGGGTTGTGAGATTGAGTCCCACATCAGTCTCCTCGCGCTCAGTGGGGAGTCTGCTGGAGATTCTTTCTCTCCCTCTCTTTCTGCCCTTTCCTCTCCTCTGCTCTTTCTCTCTAAACGAGATGAATAAATCTTTTAAAAACACATAGATTTTCTCAATAATTCAGGTGGTCCAATGTAATCATAAGGGTCCTTTACATGAGGAAGAGAGAAGCAGAAGAGTCAGTATCATAGTGACATAGTGTGAGAAAGATTCAACTGTCATTGCTGGCTTTTAAGACAGAAAGGGCCAAGGAACGTGGGCAGCCTCTATCAGTTGGAGAAGGCAAGAAAATAGATTCTCCCCTAAAGCCTCCAGAAGGAATGTAGCCGTGCCAACTCTGTGGTTTTAGCCTATCGGTGCCCGTTTTGGAACTCTGATCCCCAGAACTGTAAGACAACAGAGGCACACCTCAGAGACATTGCAGGTTAGTTCCAGACCACTGCAATAAGGTGAGCATCGCAATATAGCGAGCCAAATGCATTTTTTGGTTTCCTGGTGCATAAAAAAGTTATGTTTACACTATGCTGTAGTCTATTAAGTGTGCAATAGCATCGTCTAAAAAACAATGTACACACCTGAATTTAGCCATACTGTATTGCTAAAAAATGGCTAACCATCATCTGAGCTTTCAATGAGTCATAATCACTGATCACAGATCACCATGACACATATAATAATACGAAAAAGTTTGAACCATTGTGAGGATTGCCAAATGTGACATGGAAATAGAAAGTGAGCAAATGCTGTTGGAAAAATGGTGCTGATAGACTTGCTCAACACAGGGTTACCACAAACCTTCGATTTGTAAAAAGTGCAGTGTCCACGATGCATAGTAAAACAAAGCACGATAAAACAAGCCGCTAAGTTCGTGCTGTGTTACAGCAGCAATAGGAAACTAATACACTGGGGGTTCTAAATAAAACAGGCGAGAAGAGGTACAGATGCATTTTGCAATTTATCAATGAGAAACAATAAAAGCATTTATTTTTCTCATTTTGTCCATTTGAGCTTATATTTTCTCTCCAAATATTCCCCACTGGCAGAGACGGAGACTTATTCTTTCTCAGTATTCAACACAGGACAATACAACACATTAGAAGGAGGCCAGTAAACAACTCTAAGTTAAAAATACACAGTGGACAACAAAAGTGTTCAAGTACTCAGCGAAATTACTCAGGAAAACAGTGTTTTTCCAGGAACATTTTGGTAATAAAGGGTAAGTCCACAATTGGAAATAACATGATAGTATATATAACGCTCTCCTGGTCCCTAGAGGTCTAAAGGCACTAGATCTTGGAGTAAGCAGCCAGGTCTCCATGGTAGGAGGGACAGGGCTGGGGTGGAAAATGCCCTTGACAGAGCATCCCATTAATTTCCAGCTCTTCACCCACCTGGTCTTTAGCAGAGCTGATAACAGGTCTGACAGATGTGAGTTTCTGTTCATCTCCTCTTCTGTTTGCAGGGGACATGTCTAGGAACAGAGGAATATCAGAAGGTGGGCAGGGGAGGGAGAGGGAAAAGATGTGATGAGCCTGGGCTATTTTAAACTTTGGTAATTGGTACCAGAATGGTCAAGAATAGGCATGCATTTTATATAATACCCACACCTAAAAGAGATTATTTTCCAAAGGGAGAAAGAATTATTAGCAAACTCAGGGTTTCATGAAAATGTGGAAAAATTTCACTTGCCTTTTGCAAACATTAGTTAATGAACCCAGGTCCTTTTTCCTAAAGGAAAACTATATACAACTCAAACACACTTTTGGGCATTTATCTGTTAATAACTTGAATGTTAGCTACCACCTGGGTTTGTTGGAGGGATTAGCTGAATTTGTATTTTTAAGCTGTTTAAACAGTGCCAGGCTCATGGTAATAACTGTGTAGGTGTTACTGACCATTACTATTAAATCAAAGTAAACCTCCTTATTCAGAATGTGGAATCAAAAATAGAATGTGACCCTTTCCATCTATGCAATGACATACCAGATTCTAAGGAATATTTGCTGGTGAATCCACGTCGAATTCATGCAGTTTCCCAGCGCGAGAGAAATAAAAGGAGCTAAGTAAGCTGAGTTCTTCGTAGAGGTGGGGCAGCTCCGGGGGCAGGGGCAGTATGCGGCCATCAGACCAGAGAGCCTCTCTGAGCTCCTACACTAGTGATGTCACATCAGGAAGCCACATGGCTGTGATGTGACTCTCCATGCATCTGTCTGTACATTCTGCACAGCCTACAAGGGGTCCAGCGCCAGTCCTGGTAAATATCTGTTGACTGAGTGGATGAGCTGGGCAAGTCACACACACACACACACACACACACACACACACACACACACACACACCCTGAGCCTCCATGCCCCATTCTGTAAAATAAAAAGAATGCACTTCAATAACTTTTAGAGACCACCCCAGTGCCTTCTTAATAAATTTTTAAAAAGAATCAATAATCTTAAAAAGGAAAGATTATTGAAAAATAGTAGGGGAATCTGTGCTACAAAACGAAAGCAAATTAAAACAAGATCACTGGCACCTGTTCCTCTCTCAATCGCCTTTTCCTTTCACAGACTTTGGAGGAGATCACATGACAATAAGTGATGTATTAAAGAAAATGGTTATAACTGGAGTGCCAGGCTGGCCAAGTCGATAGAGCATGTGACTTTTATCTCGGGGTCGTGAGTTCAAGCCCTGCCTAAGAGCTTACTTAATAAATAAATTTAATTTTTTAAAAATGGTTATAACAATTTAAGGTTGGGTTCTCTGGAAACAGATCTGAGGTAGAGAAGTTTTTTGTGGAGTGGTCTCAGGGTCAACACCCAAATGGAGTAAAGAAGGCGAGGTTAGAGACGGGGGGAGGGAACGCCTTGCAGCTTCAGTGGATCCCATGGTGAGTCTGGCAGGGTCCTTCAGAGCTGTCCCAGTTCAGGGCAGGCAGGCTGTGCCTTCACACTTCCCTGCCTCCCTGCACCTTTGGCCAGTCACTGGAGCTGGCTGCTCAGGAGGAGAAAGGGGCACGGCCTGGGGGGAGGTGGCTATCTTCGGTCGAGGATAGTTCCCAAAAAGGGATGCAGCTACCCATACCGCTGGAGGGAGAATGAGAGCCTCTGCTGCACAGAAACGAGTCACCCCTTACTTAGTGTCTTAAAACAACACATTTATTATCTCATCATTTTCAGGGGTCAGGAGTCTGGGCATGGCTGAACTGGTCTTCTGATCAGGTCGTGTAGGCTGTAGTCAACGCATTGATTGGGTTGCGTTTTCATCTAAAGCTCCACTGAGAAAGAATCTACTTCCAAGATCATTCAAACTGGTGGCGGAGCTCATTTCCATGACTGAGGACCTGGCTTTCTGCTGGCTATTGCCTGGAGGCCACCCTCACCCCCCGGAGGTTATCCACCTCCTTGCCATGTGGGCTTTTCTAATAACATAGCCAGTTTACTTCATGAAGCCTTTAAGGAGTGTCTTTCATTTCAGACGGGGTCAGTGCCTCTTTCAAGTGCATTCAGCTGATTAACTCAGGCTCAGCCCTTTGATTAACTCAGAATCAACTGATTTGGGGACCTTAATTATATCTCAAAATCCCTTTACTTCTGCTACATTCTATGGGCTAGAAGCACAGTACAGGGCCCATCACTTTCCAGGGGAAAGGAGATTATATAGGGTATGAACATCAGGGGGTAGGAACCATGGAGGCCACCTTGAGATCTGTTTGTCGTAGTCTGGAAGGGAACTCCGAGTGGTGTACTATATATCCACTATAATAAATATAAAATCTGGTAAACAAGATTCTCCAAGCGCACATGATTTTAGGCTGACCCATTTTGCAGGCAGCTTTAACTCTTCGGGGTTCTAACAGCCAACAGAGATAGTACCAAGGTCTTCATGGCAGCAGGGGACAATATCACCTAAATCTGTAGCTCTCAGCGGGACAGTTGCAACCGGGTGGGTGTTAGCACCACCCTTTGCACATAGTGGGGTTCCATAAATGCCTGTTGCATGAAGTTTGGTGGGATGGGCAGCAGTGTTTTATGCTGCAAGGGAGTTGTTAGTCTCCCCGGTCTGAATCTTCTGCTGAATGTCTAACCACTCCTAAGTGGCCGGATTGTCAGGAAAAAAATGGCGAAGTCTGACTGCCTGTAAAAGTCAATAGAAAAGTGTTGCCTTTGTCAAGTGAGAATGAGAGGAGCAGATAATAAACATCAGGTTCATTAAATGCCCAGATTTTTATTTATTTTTTTAAAATATTTTATTTATTTATTCATCAGAGAGAGAGCATAAGCAGGGGGAGTGACAGGCAGAGGGAGAAGCAGGCTCCCCACTGAGCAAGGAGCCTGATGCGGGATTCAATCCCAGCACCCTGGAATCATGACCTGAGCCAGAGGCAGACGCTTAACTGACTGAGCCACCCAAGCACCCCAAATGCCCAGATTTTAAAAAATTTGGAAACATTTAATTTCAGAAAGCTCATTTTTACTGGCTCTAAACATTCTCCTGCTCTACCCATGAGCAGGAGATTTTGTTCTCCCGCTCTACCCACGAAATTTTGTTAGGATTGACTCTGTGGTTGCTGATGTCACCAGGTAGGGAATTAGACTGGAGAGCCCCTAGGTTTGCAGTGAAACTAGTGAAAAATGATGTGTAATGCATGAGAGCCACCCATCTGGAGGGGACATACGACCTAAACAGTATACTGAGGCGGCCTAGGAAGCACTCTACCTAACTAGAGGACCAAGGGATAGCTGTTGCCTGCAATTGAACGGATGAAAAAGAAGGCTGTAGTCTAATCAATTCAGTTAATGTATCTGAAGACAGTACTAACCAAACAAGACGGTCTGCCATATTGGGTTTAAGGGAATGGAACAACCATGCATGTAGTGGTACTCAGGTGCTCCTCCATCAAAGCCCGGGGGAAGGAGCATGGAACCTTTCAGATTGGAATACCATGGCTACACAAGTGGTTTTCTTTGTTACGATGCAAGAGAAGCCCCTCAGATTTTGACAAGTCTTGAGTGAAACCCTCTTCCCCCACAAGAACCCCCCTCAACAACCCATTTCCCCTTGTTCTAATTCTATATTTATCAAAACAATTTATTTTCTAAGTTTTTTAATTTAAATTCAACTAGCCAACATATAATGTACCATTAGTATCAAAACAACTTCTGAACGACCCCCACATCTACAGAGATTCTCTTTCAATCTACTGACAGCTTGTCAACAGTGTCTAGCTGATGGACTTCCTCACCAATGGTCATATCTAGCATCTGGAATTCTTCTAAAATATTGAGAAGATTAAAGAATTTTAAAATCTAACAGTAAATATAAAGTTTCACAGAAAAATTCTCAAATTAATTGAACTGAGTAGAATCGACAGACAGTAGAAAGATAAATACTGAGAATGTAAGGTTATAGAACTTAAAATGTAAGCCAATTCAACCCAACTTCCTAGTCCTGTAGGAGAACCAATGGGTGTGGCCCGAGTAAGCTTTCTTCACTTAGAACTCAGAGAAAAACAGTTGAATAGGAAAAAACCCTAAAACATAACACTGGAGACAAACTCTCCAACTGAATTTTATCAGCTGATCTACAATTTCCTCCCTCTCTATATGGATAATATCAGGAAAATATCCAAAGGATTTGTAAAAGTCAAATTCCCGTGAATTTAGCATTTCCACCCCTATCAATCCAAGCACTTTATAAAAGACAGAAACATTTATGTCCCTAGGTCACACTATTTCATTGTGAATACACTTTAATTCTTACCAATAGACATTTTCTTTTCTCAATTAATAGAGAATTAAGACATTAATAAAATAACTTTCAATATGGTGGCTTGCTCTTTCGATCAAAGGCTGCTGTGCTCATTTAAGGCATCAAGATTTTGGAAACATGATGACGACCGTGATAAAGACGATGGTGGCAGAGATGGTGACGACCACAGCTAACATAGATGGCATGCTCCCTAGATGCCAAACACTTCGAAGACCTATAAGGTTCCATGTTACTTTTGTACTTGTATTTGGTTTGTGAATAATTATATCATTCATAGGGACTGGAAAAATGGGTGTTCTTTTTAGATAAACTGTATGGCTGCTAGACACTTTAATCGTAAGTTTTACTTGTGATTGTGTCTGAATTCTTGGTGGAAAGGAAAATGGGCTACTAAAGCCAAAGAAAGCTTGTGCTTAATTATCTGATTATTGTAGGCAAAAATGAGAAGACTGATCACTTTAATTTCAGTCACTGGGTACTATATCCTGAGCTCATTTTTATATCTCTGCACTTTTGCATTTCAGCTAACAAAATATGATAATTTTGAATAATTAAAACTAAAATCCAAAGTTCAATAAACAAAACATTTTAAATTTATTTCTTTATAGATTTTTCTATTTTTATTTTTACTTACTTATTTTATTTAGCTCTCTTCTGATTCTCAAGAAAACCACTGGGTTAGTGATACATGGTAGAAGACAGAAATATGCAATAAAAAGTAATCATTATACAATGCCAAGAGAGAACAGGATATAATTGGATTTATACTGTTAAGTGGAACAAGGAGAAACAGAAGTTATATCATACTTTGAAGAGTGATAATAACAATTATGCAAATTTAATCATTTTATTAATGACAAAGCAAAAAAAGTAATAGAAATTTCTAAAATGTTGAAAAGCAGCCTGGCTTAAGAATCTTTTGGCAACAATTTAAACAGCCATGGAAGGTGAAAACCTGTACTATATTAGAAGAGAGAAACAATAAAAGCAAGATATTCCACTCACGTGGGAGCATATAATCTTAGTTACAAGCAAGAGTCATTCTGCCTCACACTATAATGATATTCCAGAATCAGATCGAGGAGTCAGTCCCAAAATGGGATTTTTTTTGAAAAACAAATCAGATCTTGAAGGAAGTCTTGGTTGAAACATCCATGTACTTTGTTAAATCCGAAGAGTATTAGGTTGCAGCTATACAGACTAAACCGATCGTTACACAGGAAGCACTGGGCTATTTTTTGATATATAACATCAGAGCAATGGAAACGAGTAAGTCAGCTGAACACAACCCAGACGG
Source organism: Ursus arctos (assembly GCF_023065955.2). Taxonomy (NCBI): domain Eukaryota; kingdom Metazoa; phylum Chordata; class Mammalia; order Carnivora; family Ursidae; genus Ursus; species Ursus arctos. The sequence goes on along the minus strand of NW_026622997.1, from coordinate 10,498,267 downwards.
TACCGGGAGGGAAGGGGATATTAGTGGTCAAGAACGTACATGCTGCTAAGATGAAAAGGCTCTGCTTGATTCATTATCACATGGAGGAGCAGTTAGTAGTCATGTGACCTCAGGTGAGTTTCACTTAGCAACTCTGAATCTCAGTTTCCTGTAACAATGACAATTAAAATAGCTGCCTTGGAGCATATATGCGAAAAATGCCCATTTCAGAGTCTTGTATAGCATGCAAGCTACAAATTATAGTTTCTTTTGGTCACTTACTGTTTTATAATAATGACTACTACTTATTCTTACTATGTGCCAAGGATAGGTAGTATTTTATTATTTTGTCAATTCCTTACGGTTCTTCCAGGACAATGTCTATTTTTCTCATTTTTGCAGATTGGGAAACAGGCACAGAAGCTGTTGTTCTTAAGTCTCTTTGACTCCCTGTTCAAATAATGGGTGCAGTCTGTCTCCTGGCTGAGCTCTGACCAACAACTGATACGACAGCCTTATTTTTCTTCTCAAATCTGTCCCATCAGCCCAGAGGGCTCTGCAAATCACATCCTGTTGCTCCCCATTCATGGCTCCCCATTATTCTTAAAAACAAAAAAATACACTACAAAACAAAAAGAAATCACTTTCTATTGACTGCCTACCGTCACCCAAGCACTGCTTTTCTCCCAGCATTTTCTTTAAAATCCAATCTCTTCACCATCTCTGATCTGACCCTGCACCCTTCTCCAACTGCAGCTGCAGTCCTTGGCATCTGTCACCATAACGCTATTACAATACCATTTACTATATTCCCCATGTTGTGCCTTTTATTCCTATAACTCATTCGTTCCATAACTAGAAGCCTGTATCTCCCTCTCCCCTTCACCCATTTTACCCATCCCTCCTCCATCTTACCCTTTGGCAACCATCAGTTTGTTCTCTGTATTTATAGGTCTGATTCTGCTTTTTGTTTGTTCATTCATTTGTTTTGTTTTGTTTTGTTTTGTTGTTTTAGATTCTGCATATGAGTGAAATCATGTGGTATTTGGGTTTTTTTTCCAGTCTGATTTATTTCACTTGGCACAATACCCTTTGGGTCCATTCAGTGTGTTGCAAAAGGCATGATCTCATCCTTTCTCATGGCTGCATAATATTCCATTATATATACATGCCACATTTTCCTTATCTATGTGTCTTTCAGTGGACTGTTGGGTTGCTTCCACGTTTGACTATTGTAAATAATGCTTCAATAAACATAGGGGTGCATTTATCTTTTTGAATTCGTGTTTTTATTTTCTTTGGGTTAATAACCAGTACTGGAATTACTGGATCATGTGGTGCTTCTATTTTTAACTTTTTAAGGAATGTCCATACTGTTTTCCACAATGGCCATATCATATTACATTCCCACCAACAGTGTATGAAGATTCTTCTTCTCCACATCCTCACCAATACTTTTTATTTGTCTTTTTGATTTTAGCTATTCTGATGGGTGTGAGGTGATCTCTCATTTATTTCCCTGATGATTGGGGATGTTGAGCGTCCTTTCATGTGTCTGTTGGCCACTGTACACTATCATTCACTTTATATTCTGTTACCTTGATCGACTTATTTCAAAGCATTGCAATTGGAAGTTAAGTGACTTATCTATTTTCCATTAGATTTTTGGGGTCTCTGATAGGTGGCATAATGGCTTCCCAAAGATATCTATATCCTAATCTCTATAATCTGTGAATATTTTACCTTACATGGCCAAAGAACTTTGCAGATGTGATTAAATTAAGGAACTTGAGAGGATGAGATTATGCTGGGTTATTTAGATGGACCCAATGTAATCATGAGGGTCTTTAAAAGAGGGAGGCAGGAGGGACACACTTACAGGAGGTGATGTGATAATGGAAGCAGAGGGGCAGAATAGGACATGTGACGTTGGAAGCAGGGATTTGAGTGATGAGCTTTAAAGATTGAGGAAATAGCCATGAGCCAAAGAATGTAGGTGGCTTCCAAAAAAGCTGGAAAACACTCTCTTGGGGCCTCCAGAAGAATCAGTCTATACCCTAACTTTTGCCCAGAGCAAGTGATTTTGAACTTCTGACTTCCTGAACTGTAAGATAATAAATGGATTATTTTAATCCACTTGATTTGTGATAAGCTGTTGCAGGACCAATAACAATCTAATAAAGGTCCTTACTTTAGAACAACATAAGCTCCATGAGAAGGATCACATGATCTTTCTTTATCTTGTATCATATATCTAATAACATCAAATTAATCACATCAGCTATCTCTTTGGAATAGATCACAAATCCAACAGCTTCTCAAGAACTCTGACACTGAGACCACGATCCAAGCTGCAAGGTCCTTTACTGGGAGTCCTGAAAGACCTTCCACATAGTCTTCCTGCTTCTACTCTTAATTTCTGTCTATGGTCCACAGAGCATCCAGAGGAATCTTCTTTAAATGTGAGTCACATCACAGATCCCTGTTGAAAACTCCAATGGCTTTTCTTTCCCTTTTTTTTTTATAAGAATTTTTTATTATGTTATGTTAGTCACCATACAGTATATCCTTAGTTTCTGATATAGTGTTCCATGATTCATTATTTGCGTATAACACCCAGTGGCTTTTCTTATCATTCCCAGGAAATTCCTCAGTCCTTACCGGGGCCTCAGAGTTGCACATCATCTGGTCCTAACACGGCTCTCTGACCTCATCCCCAGTCATTTTACCTCTTGCTCCTCTAATCAGGCATTTAAACAGTGCAAGCAGGATTTGGACCCAGAACCATGCTCCAAAATGACCTCAGCTGTTTAGGCATTCCAGCCAGGTGCCAGTGAAAGCCTCTCTATCTCAGGGTTCCGCCTTTAGGTCTCATGGGACTTAGCTGGTATGCTGCTTAAAATGCAGATTCCTGGGCTGCTCTCCCAAAGACATCAGATCTGACATGGGGCCCAGGAATCTGCTTTGAAGGTTTAGATGCACATAATAGTTTGAGAATCTCTACACTGCTCAATGAATAGAGCGTAATTCACCTATACAGGTAAGAATAACACCTTGTAGATAGGCACGTATGAACTTGACTTTGAAAAACCTAAGACCAGAAAGATCAATTTATGTTTCCGTAATCAGTCTCAGCTGAGCAACTCTGCAGGAGCCAGCTTAATTAAGTGCATTATTATGCCGAAAGCCAAATAATTAAGGAAAAATTATCACAATATCCTTTATCTACCATGTTTATTATGAGGCACTAAAAGAAATCTTGGTTTTCCCAACCTCCTCAAAGCAGAGGCTGGGGTAGGGATAATGGCAACTGAATTTATCAGTGAGGTCAGGACAAGCACAGAAGATGACATCAATTGGTGTAAGCACTTTACTTGGATGATCTAGGCCAACCAGCCAGGACTCGGAAATCAAGAGCATAGCCTACGGAATCGGACCCACCTGAATTCAATTCTGCCTTCATGACCAACCCCGCTGTATAAATTTTTTTTTAAGATTTTTTATTTATTTATTTGAAAGAGATAGAGACAGCCAGCGAGAGAGGGAACACAAGCAGGGGGAGTGGGAGAGGAAGAAGTAGGCTCCTAGCGGAGGAGCCTGATGTGGGGCTCGATCCCATAACACCGGGATCACGCCCTGAGCCGAAGGCAGACGCTCAACCACTGTGCCACCCAGGCGCCCCAACCCAGCTGTATAACTTTAAGCAAACGATTGACACTCTCCATCTCTGTTTCTCCATTTGTGGGATGAGGACCTAATAGAATCTGTTTCATGAGGTGCTTATGAGGATTAAATTTGAGAATGTCTTCAAAGCATTTATTTTTGTCATGCAAGAAGCACTCAACAAATGGTTAGTTTGATTATCACAGCTATCTTAATTCTCTTCCTTGCCTCAAACACCTGCTAACTGCTTGTATTAAAAAAAAAAATCTTAGGGGTTTTTCCGCATCGGGGTTTCCTGGAACACATTCGTATTCCATTCAGAACTACTCATGAGAAGTGACCCTTGACCCTGGGGCCTGACCCAACAGCTGATAACTGCACAAAGCAGGTGGCTTGGCTGTTTATACCTCTGCCACTGTGTAAAGAGCCCATGACCTGGTAGCATCACTCATCACTATTTATATCCTCTACGTAACTATCCAGTGTACAGAGCATAGTATCTGCTCAAGAAACACTTGCTGAATGAATTTAGAGATAGAACCCTGTATTTTAAGAATGACATAATACTGTGTGCCTGCTAGGATTCAGTAGAGGTCCTGCAATTCTCCAAATGAAAACTATGGGAGCAAGTTGATTTCATGGTGACTTCATTGCCATCACTATACAGATAGTAATATTTAGCATAGAGCAGGAGTCAGTTTTTTTCAGTGCAATGTCTGAAAAACAAACTGAGGGCTTCAGAGGGGAGGGGGCTGGGGAATGGGATAGGCTGGTGATGGGTAGTAAGGAGGGCACGTATTGCATGGCGCACTGGGTGTTATACGCAACTAATGAATCATCGAACTTTACATCAAAAACCAGGGATGTACTGTATGGTGAATAACATAATATAATAAAAATATTATTATGAAAAAAAATAAACAAAATTGGGTTTTGGGTAAAATTTTTCAATAAATATTAAAAATGCTCTCCCTAACATTGGGGGTCTTATTCAGGTGTCCATAGAAGAAATTAGAGAGGATGGTTCTGTTGGCCTCTACTCACTGGTCTTGGCTATTAGCCTGGGTGCTGTATTTTGCCTGGAGCTTGAGATTCTTGACAGTGAGTTATTACCTGCCAGATGTTTCATAAAAATAAAAAAAAATGATTATATGAAGAAACCCAAGACCTTGTCAGCCTTTGTGAGCAGACACCCACATTCTTTTAGCCACTGCCGTCCTTCTAAGAGAGAGTTGTGTAAGATGTGGCCCTCTGAGTGGCCCCAGTGTGGCACAGGGTTAAGAGTATGGGATCTGAGGGGCGCCTGGGTGGCTCCGTCATTAAGAGTCTGCCTTCAGCTCAGGACGTGATCCCAGCGTTCTGGGATCGAGCCCCACATCAGGCTCCTCCGATGGGAGCCTGCTTCTTCCTCTCCCACTCCCCCTGCTTGTGTTCCCTCTCTCACTGGCTGTCTCTCTCTCTCTCTGTCAAATAAATAAATAAAATCTTAAAAAAAAAAAAAGAGTATGGGCTCTGAAATCCGACTCTACTTTTCATTACCTGTGTGCGTGTGAAGTTCTCTTATCTCTCAGCATCTCAGTTCTGTCACCTGTAAAATCTGATGACTGAATGTAACGTGCTCAGAACACTCCAGGCACAATTGTGTTTGTCATTTTTACCTGGAGGAGTGATCCCTGTCTGCGTCAGTCATGGTGCAGTTCCAGGACTAGGAATTTACTGCAGCAATTTTTTTTATTATGTTATGTTAGTCATCATACAGTACAGCATTAGTTTTTGATGTAGTGTTCCATGATTCATTGCTTGCGTATAACACCCAGTGCTCATTACAACACATGCCCTCCTTAACACCCAATACTGGGCTACCCCATCCCCAACCCCCCTCCCCTCTGAAACCCTCAGATTGTTTCCCAGAGTCCATAGTCTCTCATGGCTCATCTCCCCCTTTGATTTCCCTCCCTTCAGTTTTCTCTTCCTTCCCCTAATGTCCTCCATGCTATTCCTTATGTTCCACAAATAAGTGAAATCGTATGATAATTGCCTTTCTCTGCTTGACTTATTTCACTTAGCATAATCCCCTCCAGTTCCATCCATGTTAATGCAAATGGTGGGCATTCATCCCTTCTGATGGCTGAGTAATATTCCATTGTGTATATGTACCATATCTTCTTTATCCATTCTATCTGTTGAAGGGCATCTCAGCTTCTTCCACAATTTGGCTATTGTGGACATTGCTGCTGTGAACATTGTGGGGCATGTGCACCTTCTTTTCACTACATCTGTATCTTTGGGGCAAATACCCAGTAGTGCAGTTGCTGGGTTATAGGGTAGCTCTATTTTTAACTTTTTGAGGCACCTCCATACTGTTTTCCATAGTGGCTGTACCAACTTGCATTCCCACAAACAGTGTAAGAGGGATCCCCTTTCTCCACATCCTCTCCAACATTTGGTGTTTCCTGCCTTGTTAATTTTTGCCATTCTACCTGGTGTAAGGTGTTATCTCAATGTGGCTTTGATTCGAATTTCCCTGATGGCTAATGATGCTGACATTTTTTATGTGTCTGTTAGCCATTTGTATGTCTTCTTTGGAGCAGTGTCTGTTTATGTCTTCTGCCCAATTTTTGACTTGAGTATTTTTGGGTGTTGAGTTTGAGAAGTTCTTTATAGATCTTGGATACCGGCCCTTTATCTGTAGTGTCATTTGCAAATATCTTCTCCCATTCTGTGGGCTGCCTCTTAGTTTTGTTGACTGTTTCCTTTTCTGTGCAGAAGCTTTTTATCTTGATGAAGTTCCAAAAGTTCATTTTTGCTTTTGTTGACGTTGTCTTTGGAGACATGTCATGAAAGGAGTTGGTGTGGCCAATGTTGAATAGGTTACTGCCTATGTTCTCTAGGATTATGAGGGATTCCTGTCTCACATTTAGGTTTACTTTTTAAAAGATTTGATTTGAGAGAGAGAGAGAGAGAGAGAGAGAGAGGAAGCATGTGGGTGGGGGGAGGGTCAGAGGGAGGGGGAAGGAGAATCCCAAGCAGGCTCCATGCTCACTGGGGAGCCCAATGTGAGGCTCAATCTCACAGCCCTGACATCATGACCTGAGCTGTAATCAAGAGACAGATGGCTTAACTGACTGAGCTACCAGGTGCCCCTTACTGTAGCTATTTTTAAGGAAAGAGAATGTAAAACTTTGGAAGGGCTGGAGGAATGGCTGCCAGCACATCTCCGGGAGACAGCCTTGGAAACTGGGTTCAAAAGCACACAGCTGCTGAGCTGAGATGAAAGACCAGGAAGCTATACTGCCCCGACCAGGAAGCTGGGGGGCTGGACAGTGCTGAGTTGGGCCACCACAGCCACCAGAATGCCTTTCAATATCCATGAAGATGAGGCTGGACATGCTGCAGCAAATCCCCCCTATGACCTGATTGTTAGCAAAACCTGCCGTGTAAGCAAGAAAATGGCTTCCACTTCACGCTTGCCTTTTGAACCTCCTAGCCTATATCTGTGATAGCCAGCCTCCAAGGTGGCCCCTAATGATCCCTGCCTCCTGGTGTTCACATCCTGGTGGAGTCCCTCCTCCACTGTACCAGGGGTGGTCTCTGTGATTAGTAGAACCCCATAGAAGTGATGGTGTGTCACTTTCAAGATTGGGTGTAGGAGACCCTGTGACTTTTATCTCTTGTTGTCTTCCTCTCTCGGATACCTGACTCTGGGGGAAACCAGTTGCCTTGTCTTGAGGACATTCTTGCCACTTTACAGTGAGGCCCATAGGGTGAGGAACAAGCTTCTCACCAGCAGCCACATGAGTGAGCCTGTAAGCAGCCCCTTCAGCTTCCAAGACAATCATCCTGGCGGACTTCAAGGCTTCATGAGAGACCCTGAGCCAGAGCCGCCCAGCTAAGCTGCCCCTGGACTCCAGACATTCAGTTCTAGAAGAGAGAATAAACGTTTGCTGTATTAAGCAGCTAGGGTTTGGAGTCATTTGTCACTTAGCAATAGATATGTAAACAGCATCCAAGTGGGAGGACTCGATTCACCTCCCAAACCCTAGCTGTAGGGACTATGAAACATAGTTTCAGCCTTCCGGCCACGCAGTGCAGAGAAGCACAGGAGGAAGAGGCTACATACTGACTGATTCAGTCCATACACCGCGCCACACCATTTCGTACCAAGGATGCCAGTGTGATCGTGTTTGTAAGCAGTGGGGCAGCAGGCAACCAACGTATTTCAGACAACTCTGGCTTACTGGAATCTTGTCCATCTTTATTCACCTTTCACAAATCAAATCCTTCTTTTGTTATGATCGTTGTCAACCACCAATAGTGATTCTCCCCTCTTTGCTTCCATCACACAGAGAGAACAGAATTCTTTCTACGTTGCAGGAGCTTTTACTAAGAATGTCTCAAGATTCTCCACTCAGTGGAGCCCATCTCTCTCAAGGCTTATCATAAAGTGCAAATACCACAGTGACAAAACAAACCCGTGCAAGTCAGCAGGTTAGGACATGAAGCTCTTTTGCGGATCCGCTTTGGTAACTGTTGATCTGTCGATGAGCAAACCATTTGGGTTACTCTCTGCCGCCATGCCTGCCTCCTGACCGGGAAGGTGAGCAGCTCCAGCAGGTCTATACTCTGATGTTTAAAATGGAAGCTCTTCTTGGTGGTCCTCAAAAATGCCTCAAGGAAACTGTCTGATGCTTTATAAAAAGCGTTGTCTTTAAGGGGTTCCACACCAGGGGGAAGTAACTGGGGTAGGAGTTAATTGTAGCAACAGAGATGATTGTGTCTTTGTTTCCCAGGAGTGACAAGGACCATTTAGCAGAGAAATGGTGTGATCAGGTGGGGACCTCTGCTCGGCAGACCGAGGTAAGCCTTTGCGGAGGAGATAGGAGAAGCAATTCTCCCAGGTTGGCAGCAAGAGTGCAGACCATTACCAGCTCTATTTGGAGAAATAATAACATGGCTTAAACAGAAGGGGCAAGGGACGGTACGGATGTCCCACGGAAGGGGCAAGGGACGGTACAGATGTCCCACGGAAGGGGGAAGGGACGGTACAGATGTCCCACGGAAGGTTCTGTGCTTGAGGGAGAGACCTGTATAACAGGATTTATGAAGTGGCATTTATAAGTTATACAGGGCGGCAGGCAGGTAAGAGCACTTAACTTGTACTTAGCACTTGTATTTCTTCTAACAGAGAGCACAGTGAGAGGGATTTACTTCTTTATGGAGAAGCGTTCTGTTTTGTTGAAAAGCAATAATATTATGTAAAAAAATATCCTAAACGTTTCCTGGCTCTCTTAGATTTTTTTTACTACTTAAAAAAAAAAACAAAAACAAAAACAAAAACCTAACCCAAAACACACTGATGCAGATATCAGTTTATCAAGAGGCCATTGCTCTCTGCCCCTAATCAGTCTGTGATCTGATTTCACACAATCCACACACACATCAACTCTAAACAGCCTGTAGGACTGTTTTTCATTTCTGCAAGTCAGCTAGTGAGCAAACGCTCTGAGAGTCTTGTTCTGTGGTTCTGCCAGCCGGTCCAACTTTTGAAGTATTGCATTGTTTAGGTGGTGGTGAGCCTTGGCTGGCGGGGGGCGAGCTATTTCATTGTACTTAGACCCCATTCCATTCTAACCTGGTGGACTATGGAAAAATTCTAGTTGCTGGCTTCCTAGACTTACTATATTTAAAGTATAGATAAAAATTGTTACATGACCCTGAAGTCCTGAGTCCTAATCTTCAGTCAGATACCCATTGTACTCAATCTGGTTGATACTTTGTTCAATTATGAAGGAAAAGAACAATGCTGGAGACTATTATTAAAAGGACTACAAATAAAAAGCAAGCATGATTGGAGATATTATGATTTTTCGGTCTCCAACAAAGGAGAAATGTGAGAACAGCATCGCTGGACTCCCACTGAACAACAGGAACACATTATATGCCAAAACATAGGGACCATCCTGCAGACAAACTCTCCAGGAGCGGTCTGTTCACTGCCATGCTATGAGCTGAGCACCCTTGATCTTTTAGGATACGGGAAACCTTGTTGAAATTAATAATTATAATTTAGAGGGGACTTCCAAGGATGGTCATCGAGATGCCAACAACTCACAGTCCTGGGCATCTTTGTATTCTCTCCCCTTCCTTCCTTCTTTGCTTCCTTCCTTCTTTATTCTCTCTCTCTCTCCTTCTCTCTCTCTGTCTCTGTCTCCCTTTCTCTCTCTGTCTCTCTCTCTCTTCCTTTTTAGAAATGTGAACATCCCCTTCTTCACGCACACATTCGCAGACATAGACGTAGGTCTAAGAGCAGATGAAGATCTAGACACGTGTATACATACACGTATCGTGAAGTTTTCTGCCTGACTCTGTCCCATTCCGGCCAGGGTAATTATTTAATTGGCGAAAGTTAAGAACCTGTTTGGCGATAGAAAAATGCAGCTTGTGGGTCAAGATAGGGAATTCACATTGCAAACACGGTCCAGAGCAATGCTGTGTCTGAGATGGTGTTCCTTCTTCTCTTTCTCGGCTCAATGGGAAACCTAATATGCATACCTGAGACTTGCAAGCTTCTGGAAGAGAACTGAGGAGAACAGATCTTTCAGAAATTTGAGAAGACTTAGAGATGGACATCCAACTTTCTCTATGTCTTCCATTAACTTTGTTTTAATGATAAAAGAAAATCAGTGTTTTTGCTCTTTGACGAAGGATTTCTTGCTGTGGTAACCTTGATCAAGGAAAAGATGCCGCCCGCACGCATGCAAGCACACACGGTTCCATATGCAAAAATGTGCATCATGGCCTCATTTAAATGGTCAATAGCAATGACAAAAAGTAAGCAACCTAGGAGACCCCAAGAGAGTATAGCTAAGAAAATTATGATGTCTATGAATCATTCGTGCCATCTTAGGCTCTTTGGGCTCTGAGATAAGCTCAACTCAGTGGGGATAGAGGAGCTATACAAATAAGTCCTCGGGTTAACGTGTGTGATGATGACAAGCAAAGACCAGGAAGTGGGGTTTGGTCAGGCCCCAGGAGAACAGGAACTGGTTCCAAGGTAGTCCTGGGGCTTTAGGAGTACGACATCAAGGATCTTCACTATACTGTTGTGTCATCCGTGAGTGTCTGCTACTCTCCCCTTCTCTGTTCCATTCCCATGTTCCTCAAAAAGACCAACTTCCTTGTCTGCCACCTGGAAACTTCCCTTCACCTCACAGCTTCTACCTTGTGTCAGAGTTCCTGCTAATTTACGTTGTTCATACTTTTCGATTCCTTTTATGACTTTAACTTGCCTTGACCCATCATTACACTATTGCGTCTTTCATTTGAACTTCGGCTGTCATTGGTAAATGATAGATTCTATGTTTCCATTCGGTACTTCTAGGGGAGAAAGCTGGCCGGTTCAGCAAATAGGGATGGGCCTCTAAGCCCCAGGTCTTCTGGTAGGGTGCTGATAAGCCTGTGGATTGCCTGCCATGGGTAAGCAGTCTCCGGGGCCGTGGGGTGGGGGGTGGGGTATTACATTATAGAAACACAGTTATGTAGGTTGCATCTCCAAAAGAGATTATCGCTGAGCAATTTCCCTTATAAGGGACTCGAGGTGGGGGCAGGCACCACAAACTGCGTCTCTAGGACCAACCTGATGAGTGTTACGAATGCATGGCAATTGCCCACAGAGTGTTTGCACACACTTCTAACACGGAGTCAATGAGTCCAACTTTTCTAGCAATATATATCAAGTAACTTAATGTTCATAGACTTTGCCCAATCTTACTCCTAAGATTTTATACCAAGGAAATAATCAAAGAGGAACATAAAAATCTCCATGGAAGAATCTTCATCAGGAGGTTATTTATATTAGAAAAAGTATTTTTAAAAAAAGTATTCAAAAAGGGGACTCATTAAGCGATGCTCTGTGTAGATGCAGTGAAATATTCTGCAGGTGTTGAAAGGTGGGCAGACAAATATGTGATACGCAGCAGGGATGCTCAGGTGTGAAGCGAGAAGAAGCATATTTAAAATTATGGCGTCATAAGAAATATATTTGTTCTTTGGTTCCGGTTCCTAGCACAGAGCTCCTAAAACCCTTGGAATTTCCTCAATGATAGGACCCTCTTTTGTTATTCCTAAGGAGGCCCTTTTGGTTACACCTGAGTTTATTGGAAAGGAGATGGGGCTAAAAATTGAGCTCTGTAGAAACTCACGCACAATGAGATGCGGTAAGCTTCCGAATTGGAGAACACATCCATGTGCTGGGAGAGTGGAACGCCCCATCTCACCGGGACAGAGCTCCTGAGCTCAGGACCCTTCAGACCTTACCCTGTGTACCCCTCATTTGTATCCTTTATAATAAACTGCTGTAAGTAAAGTGTCTTCCTGTGTTCGGTGAGCCATTCTACCAAATTATCCAACCTGAAGAGGGGGTTGTGAGAACCCTTGTTTTATGACCATTTGGTCTAAAGGTTGGGTGGTCTCCTTTGAGGCCTGCACCTGGCCTCCGGAGTGGGCGTGCTCTTGTGGGCTGAGCTCTTAAACGTGTGGAGTCTGATGCTGACTCTGACAAGATAGGGTCAGAATTGTGTTGAATCGTAGGACACCCACTTGGTGTCTGGAGAATTGGATATTGTTGTTAAAAAAACATCCCCCAAATAGTAAAATGTAGAAAACATTCCCCAATTTTATTTATAAACACACAAACACAAAACCAAAGAGCTATGCAACAAAAATTTAATTGGGGTTATTTCTAAAGGGAGAGATGTGGATGCTTTTTCTAAAAGTTTTTATTATGAATAGCTATTACTTTTATAGCTAGAAACAATTTACCCTTGCAATTAATGTTTACAAAGAGTTTGTGAGAACGCTCATATATAATGTTAAGTGGATATGAGAATACAAAATTGAACATTGCACACAGTTACCACTATGTTAAAATATGGAGATAGAAATGTCTGTCTCTGGGTGGTGAGCCTACAGGCCACTCTGCTTTCTAATTGAGCATATTTTGCTTGCTTTTCTAAAATGGGCAAATGGCATATGTTGATTTTAATCTTTTGTGTTTTTTGATTTAAGGAAATTTGAGGATCAGAGAGATTAAGAGATCTACCCAAGGCCACAGTTGTCAGCAGACAAGCTGAGACTGGGGGCCGGATAATCCGACGAGGGAGCAGTGGACACAGCAAGGTGCCGCCCAGACCCCCTTCAGGAACAACATTCCCCAGCTGCCGGATGTGCTGCCATGAGACAGCCCGCAAAGGTCAAGATGCTCACGCTGGAAAAAGCCACTTGCCCAAGGTTACCCACTCTTCCTAGGGCGGCTCACACCCAATGATGGAGGGTCACAAAGGACTAGTTGGGGCAACTCTAAAGGGCCATTCTGCTCCATCGTCCCCCAAGGTGTCCCCTGAGGTCTTAGTTAGGGCTGTATCACAGCTTGACACCTTCCTCTGCCCGGTCCGGCTTCCTTCCTCTCCCTTCCATGAATGTGACTCGTCAGACTTCTCCCTAATGAACAACTTGCACAATCGTCTTTACCTCAGAGTTGGCTTCCCAGCGAACCCAGCCTGTGACGGTTGGTAGGGACCAGCGTGGCTCGAGAAAGCAGACTGTATGATGAGATATTGGAACAGAATCTGCTGCCACCTGCCGCTGATGGAGGTGGAGTCCAGACTCCCTGGCATGAGATACACTTATGATTGCTAGAACTTTCACCGCGGGTGAAATGGGACGACGTATCAGCAGTAGGGAATGCATCGGGCATTTGAGAACTACAAGGGCAATCATTGCTGTAAGGACAACGGGATTGTGTAGCTACCGCTGAAGTTGACTGACTTCTGGAAAAAGAGAAAAAAAAGCTGAGAGTGATTGATCAGCGATGAAATCCAGGTTTGAAAGCCAGAAGGCCTTCTTGGAAGCATTGAGAAAGAGGCTCTTACCTCTGCAGTGGGACACCGAAGACAAGGCAAGGAACGGAATGTGCAGAGCAGGGGTTCCAGAGGCTACCCTTCTAGACATGTCCTGCCTGTTGTACTGAGGCCAGGCCCCGGCTGGAAGATAACGCGACCGTGACGCCTGAGGTGAGGACATGTGGGTTGATGATGCTGAGAGTCTTGAAAGCCCTAATCCTGCTGACGCCCCTGAGCCTACAGCAGAGCCCCTATGCCCTGGCCCCTTGGCTGAAGATGCTGCAGATGCCTCACCCCCATAAAACATGTGCTCCTCTCAGGTTCCACCCACCTCCGCTCTGGCGCAAGTCCCTCTACCAGGGTTAAGGCACCACATGCCCCAGCCAGGGTCGCGCTGGGTCTGGAAGGAGGAGAGGGACTATCCCCAAAAGAACAGCAGGACCCGGGCAGCTGGAGCAGCAGGATAGGCACACGTGCATGGGACGGGACTCCGAGTGTGCCTAAGTGAGGGGGCAGAACAGGAGGTTTGGTGGTGGCAGTGTCATCGGTTTCGGAGCACTCCCCTGGGGTTCAGGGTGGGGCTCCTTGGGGAGGGCCCCAGGAGATGGTGCAGGCATGCTAGTAACGGAGAAGTCAGAGCTGCACTCAGTGAGGGGGACTGCCAGCGTTTCCACGGCATATGGCGAGGACTGTCAGAGGAATGCGTGTGCTCAAGTGGATACACTCTCTGAGGCTGGAAAACTCAGCAGAGGCATAGGCTCCAAAGAGGGGTCCAGGGGATACCCTGTTTCCCAAGGCGCTAAGGCAGGTGCAGGTGATCCAGGCTCCAGCTTCCCTCAGGGGTTCGGTGGTGGGATGCTGGGGATGCTGCCACAGAACCGGGCTCACCAACAGGAAAGGGGTGAGAGGACTCTGCAACAACAAAGGCCATATCACAGCATGTCACCTCAGGAGCCAGGAGGAGGCAATTATCAGAGCGAGTGTCCGGGTCAGAGGGGCAGTCGGGAGGCCTGACCCACAGGGAGTGAAGTCAATGGTTACTAAAACTTGGGGCCCCTAGGGGCAAAATAGATGGACAGTAAGGACAGCATTCCATTTGTGCAATCAAAGAAATCAAGAATGGATGAACCGGGCAGAGTCCCAGTTTTGCTGTTTCTAGACCTGACCCAGATTTTGGATCCAGAGCGCACACACTGAAGGAGAGTCTGCCCCCTCAGAAAGAAGGGAGGGAGCGAGGGATTGAGGGGGGAGGGAGGGAGGGAGGGAGGGAGGGAGGGAGGGAGGAAGGAAGGAAGGAAGGAAGGAAGGAAGGAAGGAAGGAAGGAAAGAAGTAAATGGAGGCCGGTAAACTTTTTCTTTAAAGCGCTAGGTAATAAATATTTTAGGCTTGGGCGCCTGGGTGGCTTAGTCGTTTGAGCTTCTGACTCTTGATTTCGGCTCAGATAGTGATCTCAGGGTCATGAGATCAAGCCCCACATTGGGCTCCATGCTGGGTGTGGAGCCTGCTGAAGATTCTCTCTCCCTAAAAGGGGACCCTCTTACACTGCTGTTGGGAATGCAAGCCGGTACAGCCACTCTGGAAAACAGTATGGAGGTTCCCCAAAAAGTTGAAAGTAGAGCTGCCCTATGACCCAGCAATTGCACTACTGGGTATTTACCCAAAAGATACAAACGTAGTGATCCAAAGGGGCACCTGAACGCCAATGTTTAGCAACGTCCACAATGACCAAACTATGGAAAGAGCCCAGATGTCCATCAACAGATGAATGAATAAAGAAGATGTGATATATATATATATATATATATATATATATATATATATATATATATATATAATGGAATATCACTCAGCCATCACAAAATGAAATCTTGTCATTTGCAAAGATGTGAATGGAGCTAAATGGTATTTTTTTCCTAAAGATTTTATTTATTTATTTGACACAGAGACAGCCAGTGAGAGAAACAGCCAGTGAGAGAGAGACAAGCAGGGGGAGTGGGAGAGGAAGAAGCAGGCTCCCAGCAGAGGAGCCTGATGTGGGGCTCAATCCCAGAACGCCGGGATCACGTCCTGAGCCGAAGGCAGACGCTTAACGACTGCGCCACCCAGGCGCCCCTGGAACTAAAGGGTTTTATGCAAAGTGAAATAAGTCAATCAGAGAAAGACAATTATATGATTTCACTCATATGTGGAATTTAAGAAGCAGAACAGAGGATCATAGGGGAAGAGAGGGAAAAATAAAATAAGACAAAATCAGAGAGGGAGACAAACCATAAGAGAGTCTTAACTATAGGAAACAAACTGAAAGTTGCTGGAGGGGAGGTGGGTGGGGGGATGGGGTAACTGGGGGATGGGCATTAAGAAGGGCAAGTGATATAATGAGAGCTGGGTGTTATATGCAACTGATGAATCACTAAACTCTACCTCTGAAACTAGTAGTACACTATATGTTGATTAATTGAATTTAAATTAAAAAAGAAAAGATTCGTTTTCCCTCTGTCCCTCCCCACCCTCCACCCCAGTCACTCACTAATGCACTCTCCCTCTCTCAAAATAAATAAAAATGTGTATATATAAATACACACACATATGTATATGTATATATATGTATATATATGTATATGTGTATATGTGTGTGTATGTGTGTGTGTATTAGACTTTTCAGACCAAGAAGCAATACCCTCAGCTCCTTGAGCAATTGTTCCCCACTCTTTAAAATGTAATGTAGTCTTTTTTTTTTTACATTTTACATTTAAAAATGTAAAAAAATCATTCTTAGTTTTCAGGTTGTGCAAAAACAGACAGGGGCCTGAAGACACTATGGTACCGCTTCCATCACACTCACTAATTTTAGAGCAAACGCAAGTGGACTGAGAGACGCCCCAGGATGCTCAGTGAAATACAATTTTCCTTCAGGTCAGATGGTCCCTAAGACAGTGGACTATTGAATTTTGGACACCTTGAAAGCTTATTTACCTTTTTCAAAACTAAGAAATTCATCCCCAGCAGAATAAACTTGGATCAAAAGTATTTAGCCTGGGAATCAAGTCCCTCCCCTACACTGCAGACAGAGTTTTGCATGCATGTGTGTTTGTCTGCCAGAGCTTTCTCCGCATGCTCAGAGACTGGGGGTGGTGCCACGCCTCGTCACAGCCCAGACCCCTGCCCCACGGGATTGAGGGTGAAGGTTGCCTGGCTTCCCCACTAGGACTCACCATCAACGTAAGGCCTCTGGGCTGCCACCAGCTCCCTAGAGCTTCGGGCATCCGAGGGATGAAGGGGAGAAGCTGCCCCAATCGATGGACTGAACGGTTCAATAACTCATTTTGCTGCCGAGGCAGTAAAATAAATAAATAAGAACCTGGCTGGAAGTAGAAACTGTCCATGTCCAGTGCTTCTCGGAGGCCACGTTGATGGGCTTTAATAGCTTCGGTCGGCACAGGACACAGGCAGACTGTCCCAGCAGTGTGCCCTCTGTTTCCTAGGTAACCGAACTTGAAATAAGATGATGGCTGGAACTGGGTACCAAATCAATTTGTTGGAGGTACAAATGTGGGAAAGGCAAACTCCACATAAAACCTCGGACTGCAGCACCCCACATTTATTATCATTTCAGCCTGTGTGTATCTACTGTGTAATTACCTCCCACCCAGCTTAGTTGGCCTTTCCCTTCCAACCGCAGAGCCCCACACCCCCAAAAAGAAAATCACAAGTTCCAATTGTGCTGTCAGGATCAAAAGGGTGCTTCTTTCCATTAGATGAAAAGAGCCAGAGGCAGGTATGCATGGGGAAAGGTCTTTTGTGTGGCAAGCCTTAGTGGTGGGGTTCCGCCTAAAGCAAGATCTAGAAATTGCTATGTGATGTGGGTGTGAAGAGATTGTTTCACGGTTTCTCCAGAGGAGAAAATTCCCAAGTACTCCAGCTGGTGGATCTCTGATTCTTAGCCCTGGCCTGGCTTCAGTCTCAGGGAATTACCAGTCACCTCTTTGGCTAGGTCAAGGGTGAGTCAGGAATAAGGAAGAATCATCCCCGGGCAACTTGTGCCATTCCCATCCTAGCATGTATCACGCTGTATAGTAACTGCCTCATGATTCTGCTGGGACTTAGTCAATGGCAGCAGCTCACAACGTGTGTGATGAATGAATTACTGATTGAATTTTAGTGGAGATAGTGGTGAGATATCCCTCAGTCTGCTGCAGTGTCCTTGGGGTTTTTTATTCTCATCACAGCCTCCTTTCTGATGTCAGTCCTTATTTCCCAAATTTATAAAGAAGGGGAGCACATTCCCCCAACCCTGAAGCCAGAGGGCCCCAAGGAGAAAGCATTCTCCCCCCGTCTGGCACATAATGGCACTCGATATATGCTTGCCAATTAAGTTGCACTGATTATCATGCAAAATAATCTGACATGGTTTTAGAATCAATTTTGGGCTTCCACATTTTATTTTGTTAATTTAATTATTCAAAAACTTTTCATTGAGTGTGTCAGTCAGGATACACAGGTATTAGCTAGCCTTGTCTCTAAAGGGCCAAATAGTAAATATTTTCTACTTTACAGGCCATCCTGTCTCTGTCATAACTATTCATCACTGTTACTGCATCATGACAAATCACTAAATTCTACCCCTGAAACTATAGTATATGCAGTAGTGTATGTAGTATGTGCAGTATATGATAACTAAATTGACTTTAAGTAAAAAATCAAAAAAATAATAATGAATGTATATGAATGGGTATAGCTGTGTTCTAATAAAACTTTATTTACAAACACAGGTGGAGGACCAGATTTGGCCAATGGTCAGTAGTTTGTCAACCCATAAGCTAGGCTAGGCTATAGTAGCAAACACCACCAAAATCTCAGAGGCTGAGTACACCAAGAGGTTATTTCCCCCTCATGCTACGTGTCCAAGATGGATGCTGAAGGGAGGCAGTTCTCTGCAAAGTTTACTTTACACCATCTTATGACCCTGCCACCTCTGTGTGAGGCTTCACTGTTCCCCACAAGAGAGGGGAGGGCCAGTGAGTCAAGCTCTGGCAAATAAATATCTTAACCCAGAAGGGACACACCTCACTCCTATACTCATGTCTCGTCTAGAAATTATCACTTGGCCATCCCTAAATTCAACAGTGTGGAAAACTATAATCCGAAATTAGAAGAGAACTGAATGTTAGTGAATCACAGTACCATCCACCACACTGAGCGTTAGTGTGTGCAAAGCCCTGTTTGGGACTAAGACCACGCCTCTGCCGGACACTGGATGAGACCCATGTGCCTTCACAAAAAGTGGATACAAAGCCATTGTGATAAGTGAGCGGTATCTACAGTCCGTTAGCCGCAAACTTTGTAATTAGATCTGAGTGTGATAAACACACAACCCTTGGCAAGGATATTAGGGCCACTGTTCTAATGATTTACACACTCAATGAGCAGTGCAAATTCAGATGATCTGTGGTCTGACAAAGGATTCCCCCTGCCCCATCGGTGCCTCCAGCCTACCTCCAGATTGAGGAATGTGGGTCTACAGGGGATGAGGTGAGAAGGGGCAGAAGAGAAGAAAGCAAACGCAGCCCTCCAGCAGGCAAAAGTCTTCATGCACCCTGCAAAAATAATGAAATAATTACCTGGGAAACTGTAGAAAGTCACCAAGGACAGACATTTGACCCAAGTGAATTTCACACTATGTCAGCAACTGATCCCACCAGGTTCTCCTTTTGAACATCCAAAGAAAACGGATCAAATTCATTTCCTAAGTAGGAAAAATGCTGGAATGGAAAAGCCCGGAGTGAGGCTGTTGGTGAAAGGAAAAGTAAAGAGACAAACGCACATGGTGCACGGTGCCCTCATCCACTGTAGCCTCTGAGCACTGGGGTCACACGACGCCCCTGAGCCAGCCCCATGCAAGGGGAACCCAGGAGGTGGAAGTGGCTCAGGCCTTAGGGGACTGATTTACCTGCTTAATGAAATAATCCATTTTGTCAGTTCCCAAGAATACTTACCTTCTCTCCAGAGACTTCCAAGAATTAATTAATACTAAATGCTTGTCAGGCCCTTTGCCAAGGTGAAGGATTTGTTTCGTCTGAAAGGCTGAAGGAAGCACAAATAGGAGAGTTTGGCTTTATTTTATAAATACTCCATCTGATGGCACACGAAAAATGACCTTGCCATGCGGGAAACGCAGGAAAAGAGGCCTTCTTATTTTAAAAAGTGTCGTTTCCACACCACACAGATTGCAGGTTATACACTTGTATGCGCATAGCAGATACTTTGCGTGTGTGTGTGTGTGTGTGTGTGTGTGTGTATTATGTCCACATTATGATGATGTACAGACTATTAGGTGTAAAGCTAAAGATAAGAACTTTGTTATTTCCTCTAAGACCCATTTCTGGTATCTGCAATAAGCAACAACATGCGGCCATTTCTTGGGATTACAGTGAAACAGCTGAAATAGAGAATAATTCAACATTGTCTGTTGTCTGGAGGAGGCACAGAGGCAGAGGGGGCCTTACCTGGAGCTCGTCCAGCAGCAGAGTCTGAGGGAACAGTCCCCAAGGCTACCCTTGCTTCTGACATCACCTGTAAATTCAGGGATTTTCTGGAACTACCTCCAGTTTCAAAGGTCCACTGGAAGGGTTTGCAAAACTCGCTGAAATTTGTTATACTTAGGGCTATGGTTTATTACAGGGAAACACAGAACCAGCCAAAGAAAGACACACGGGACGGAGTCCAGGGGTTTCCAAACGCAAGACTTCCCTTGTCCTCCGGAGGTGATAGCCTCCCAACATTAATGTGTGACAATACACATGAACTACTGCCAACCAGGGAAACTCCCCCAAGCATTGATGTCCAGAAATTTTATTGGGGGCTTCTTTACGTAGGCGCATGATTGATTGATTGGTGGCCCATACGGCTAAACTCAATTCCAGTTCCCTCTCCAAGGAATTTTGGCTGTTATCACATGGCCTGAGGGGCTCATCATGAATTACACTATTAGTGCAAACTATCAGGTGTGGTCCAAGGTGCTCACTCTGAGTAACAAAGACTGTCCTATCACTCAGGGCATTCCAAGGGTTTAATGGACACCTCCCAGGAGCCAGGGACAAAAGTCAGATCTCTCTTGATGAGACCAAACTCCATACTACCCAGGTCCCAAAGGAGGCGAAGAAAGACACCTCCGACAGCTTTGCCTAGAAAGTTTGCTGGAGACAGAGAGCTCTAAGCAGCAGCATCCAAGTTTCAAGGGAAAATGATTATGTCCCCACGGGAGTAATCAGTGGATTACTTTTTTTTTTTTTTTATCGCTCCTCGTGCCTAAGTCCTTTCTGGGCCGCATAGTTTCCCAGAACATGACTCCAGACCCAGAATCTCTTCTCCTCTCTTTTGTCCACTTACGAATCTCATTTACCCCCAGCTCAAGGTCCTTTTCAGGTTTGTGAAATGTAACAGTTTTTAAAAAGGCTGCAAGCAACAGGAACTCTCATTCATTGCTGGAGGGAATGCAAAATGGTACAACCACTTTGAAAGACAGTTTGGTGATTTCTTACAAAGCTAAACATTATCTTACCATACAATCCAGCAGTTGAGTCCTTTGATATTTACCCAAAGGTGTTGAAGAATTATATCCACACAAAAACCTGCACATGAATGCTTATAACAACATTATTCATAATCTGCGAAAACTTGGAAGAAACCAAGATGTCCTTAAGTAGGTGAATGCATGAATAAACTGTTACATCCTGACAGCATAATATTACTCAGTACTAAAAAGAAATGAACTACCAAGCCATGAAAACACATGCAGGAAACTTAAATGCATATCACTAAGTGAAAGAACCCAATCTGAAACGTCTACACACTAGATGATTCCAACTCTAGGACATCCTGGACAAGGTAAAATTACTGGGACAGTAAAAAGATCAGAGATTGGCAGGAGTTAAGAGGAAGAAAGGAATGAATACATAGAACACAGAAGATTTTGGGGGCAGTAAGACTATTCTGCATGACACTATGATGGTGAATGCATGTCATTTGTATTTGCCCAACCTACAGAATGTAAACACCAAGAGTGAACCTTATATAGACTATAGACTCTTGGTGATAATGACATGTCAATGTAAGTTCATTAATTGTAACAAATGTACCAGTCAGGTGGGGGATGTTGATAGTGGAGGAGGCTGTGCATGTGTGGGGGTGGGAGGTCGATGGGAACTCTCTGTACTTCCCATTCAACTTTGCTGTGAACCTAAAACTGCTCTAAAAAATAAAATCTATTACACACACACACACACACACACACACATAGACACGCACACACATGCACACACACACGCAGCAAATTCTTTGCCACTCCTCCCATCAAGAGGTAGGGAGTTTATATTCTCTCCTGTTAAACGTGGGCGGGCTTGAACTCTGCCTGATGTCCAGGACTAGGTTAGAAAAGGTGATACCACTCCCACTTTATTTGCAGGGACACTCTCATTTAGAGCCTTAAATAATCATGTAAGCAGCGTGAGTACACTGAGGCCAGCATGCTGTGTATAAGCCCAGGCCACCCAGAGAACCCAAATGCGGGTGTTCCACCTTGCAGCTCCAGCTGAGGTCCCTGGGGGACAGACAGTTTCATCCTCTGAATGTAGACGCCTCAAGATGATTGAACCCCAGCCATGCCTCTTCCCAGGTGAGGCCCCAGGTGTGGTGGAGCAGAGACAAGCTGTCCCTGCAGTGTTCTATCCAAATCCCTGACCCACAGTGTTCATGAATATAATGAAATGGTTGCTTTGTGTTTAATTTTGCAATGGTTTGTTATACAACAGTAGTAACTTAAACATGAAGGTTGCAAAGAGTAGTGAGTAGTAGGGGATTCCAGAACCCATCTGTCTTACTACCACTCTCCACCCTTGCAACCTTGTGCAAATGACTTCATCTCCTTGTGCCAATGATTTCATCGCCTTGTGCCTTGATTTCTCTTTTTTAGAATGTAGATACGAGTAGTAGCTACCCCGTGAGGGTCACTGCAAGCATTTAGTAACTTTAAGAAAACTTAGAAAAATGTCTGACATAGAGTAAACCCTCTGGAGATGTCAGCCACTTCTGTCCAAAGCCTTCTCTGACCACACCAGTCTGTAGGAGTCTCTTTCCTCATCCATCTGGCACTGCTCATCTCTCCCCAGGGGCAACTCTGGAGTTATTTAAGCGTGTCATCTCTCCTAGGCTGGGTTGCTGCCATCTCTGGGGCAGGGACCAGCATGCACTTGGCATCTCAACAGCACTGAGCACAGAACTTTGTACAGAATAGGTGTTCTACAAGTATCTGTTAAGAAAAAAGAAAAACAAGCATTGCATGGCTCAGTGTTGCCCGACAACAGCAGGGACAGCTGCACAGCTACATCCTATGGGGTCAGCCCAAGCCTGTACCTCTTCCTGCCAATATTCCTCTTCTTTCATCACCTCACTTACTCTCTAGAGTTCTGGTCTTTGGAAGATTTTGGTTCAATGAGTTCCATTCACCCCAGTGTCAAAGTACGTAACCGCCTTATTGTATTTCCTGAGAAGCTGTTGCTTGGATCAGGGAATATACACACATGGAGACTCCCAGTCCTACCCAGAGCTGACCTGGGTGTGGGCAAATGGTCACTGACTTGGACCACTGCTGGTATGAGCATTCTTTGATGTACGCATTTGGGAAAGTAAATTGGCACTATGTATTGGAAACTTAAAAAGTATACCCAATTCTGAAAACTTAGTCTAAAGAAATGAACTGTGTATGAGCAAACGGGCTTAGTTTTGTGGCTCACAGCATTATCTATAATAGTAAAGGGAAATGGATACAACCAGATGTCCAACAATAGAGACTGCTGAAACATATCATGGTCCATATCCATATCCACAGGTGGCATGCTATTTCTTCATTCAGCAAATGTTTAGCAAGTGTCTACTCTGCACGAGGCATGACTCTATGGGTGAGAGAAATGCAGAGAACAACACAAACAGAAAGCCTGGCTTTGTGAAGCCCACATGCTGGGTTGGGGAGGGTGGGTAAAGGCAACAAACATAACACATTTTTCATAAAAGTATAATATCTGGTATGTTGGAGGGTGATATTGGCTGTGGAGAAAAATCAAACAGGGCAGGAGGATGGAGGGTGTGTGGGTGAAGGGTTTGGGTAGCAGCTAGAAAATATTAAATAGGCTAGCCAGGGAAGGTCTCATTGAGAAAATGACATCTAGGTAAAGTTGAGGGGGCAAGGGAAAAAGTTGTGCAGATATGGGGGTAGAGAATATTCTAGAGTGTTCTAGAAAGAAAGAAAGAACAGAAAATGCATGGCCCTAAGACTGGAGCACATTCTAGAAACAACAAGGAAATCACTGTGGCTGAAGTGGAGTGGGCAGGGGAGAAAGAGGTAGGTAAGGTGAGGCAGGACTTAATGATCACAGTAAGAACTTTGAAGTTCAGTCTATGGAGGGAGGAGCCCATAGAGGGTTTGGGCAGAGGAGCAACATGATCTGAATTAGGTGTTCAAATAATCACTCTGGCTGTTGTGCTGAAGACAGACATAGGGAACAGGTCAAAGGGGGAAGATCTATTGGGAAGAGATTACAATATTCCAAAGGCTCATTGGACCAGGGTTGAAGTAGTAGCAAAATTCTGGATCTGTTGTAAAGGTAGAGCCAACAGAATTTACCACCATACTGGATCCAGGGCGTGACCAAAAGGCAGAAGTCAAGAAGAACAGTCATTCCCGTGCAGAAGGAAATGAAATGACAGAAAATGTTTAGAATATATTTCTTTTTTTCCATGAGAAAAAATATGTCTTTATTTTTACTATTTTTTATTATGTTATGTTAGTCACCATACAGCACATCATTAGTTTTTGATGTAGTGTTCCATAATTCATTGTTTGCGTATAACACCCAGTGCACCATGCAATACCTGCCCTCCTTTATACCCATCACGGGGCTAGCCCATCCCCCCACCCCCTTCCCTCTGAAACCCTCAGTTTGTTTTGCAGAGTCCATAGTCTCTCATGGTTCGTCTTCCCCTTTGTTTCCCCCCCTTCATTGTTGAAGAAACGTAACAAAATAATGTTATTCAAAATGATTCTATTTTTGGAAAAAGATACATATGTATATATATGAATACAAAAAAGGTTTGAAGGATATCAAATGAACTTTGAGAAGTAGTTACCTCTGGAGTAAGATTACTGAGTTTTTACTTTCTTCTTTTGCCTATTTTAAATTTCTAGTGTCCCCACATGAAAACATATTGCTTTTTAACTCATAAAAATAGAATTAAGTCATTTTAACTTGCCCCTCCTGCCCCTCCTCCTAAATCTGGGTCTGTCAATACAGGATCCTCTTCTAGATAACTTTCCTCTGTTTTCCTGATGGTAATTATAGCTACTTAAGACATTATAGTTCCAAAGAGAGAAGACAGTAAATATTTAGAAATCCTGGTATTATTTCCCAGAAGCAATCTCAGGTAGAAGGGACGGGGAGAGTGGTGTCTGTGCCTCGTGAACTCAGAGTTAGCAGATGCTTGGGAAAGTTTCAGTGGCAAAATACAGCAGGGTAATGTTTGAATTTTCAAGTCATACCAAATTATTTAACATAAGAAAGTGCCCAGAAAGGTATCAAGAATGATTGGAGACACTGATGGGAAGCGTGACTGCCTTGCTGTCGAGACTCTGTCTCTTGCTTTCCGAGGAGAGACAAGATGCACATGGGTGGGAAAATGGGGAAAACATGGCACAGCTCAGACTGTTAGCATGACAGATGGGTGGAAAGGAGATGAAAGAGTGTGCTGGAACATTCAGGGACTTCTGCCTGGAGGTTGTGGAAGTGACCTCAGTTCCAAAGAAAGAGAAGGGAAGGATGAGGGCAGGCACAGAGAACAAAGGAGGACACCCCAGCTTAAGTAAAGGGTTTGTTATTTCTACAGCTATTTAGTAAATGACAACTTCCCCAGAGAAAGCCCCTTAGCAGTGTTTGAGTGTCTTCTTCCTATGAGGCCCTATTACTTCTGGCACCTGTCCGCCCAGTTGCTTTGTCCATGGAAAGTTTTCCATTTCCCTAACATGAAAGTCTATTTGACTTAGGATTATTTAACTGATCCTTTCCTTCTTTTAAATGAACAGTTAAAACAGAAACTTCTAAATTATGTGCTTGATGATATTTATGTGTTTAAGAAAGTAATTCTTTAGCACAATACTTTTAACATTGCCAGTCTCCCAGTTAATGAATTAATAAATGACTCTTGGTTTGGGTAAATATTTCTCTCTCCATTATCATTTATTCCCTTATGGGAGCCATAGACTACATCATAAACTCAGCACCGCGAATTGTTCTAAGTTTATTTTATTCAATATTTAGTTGAAACTACCTATAACATCCATTAGGGGAGATAATGGATTTCTTTCCTTTTCTAGAAAGTCTGTATTCCTATGACAGTCATAGAAAGAGCATTTTATACACTCTGGACCTGGTTCTCAAATTGTGCAGATTTGGAAGAAGGCACGAAGAAAATTCTCTGCCATTCTGTAAATATCCAGCCTTTGTCACTGCCTTCACTGTAGAGAGGAAACTCCCCACGAGGAGGGGAGTCGGTGTGGGTGCATGTGTCTGGAAGGTTGGGGGAGGTCATGCAGAAGACGTGACCACCAGCAGACCTATGAGCTGGACCCAGGCGATTGGATGCTCCTCACCCCCTTCCCTGACCTTGGCATATTGGTTCTACTTGCTTTTTCTGCTCTCAGAGGCTGCTCCAAGGATATAGCCTTGAGATAATGATATGGCGTTGAGAGCATCTGCATGGCCTATGGGACTGAACCCAGTTAAAGCCTCTACATAAACGTTTGACATGTGGTGAGCAGGTGCGGGGATCCACTCATCTTGCTGCCGCCCAAGGTGAACCTCACATGTAAGTTCCCTTTGCTTAATAAAACTGCCACTTACCAACCTGGAGTGGTTTGCGTGTGTTCTCCAGTCTCCCTGCCCTCCCAGGATAGGAGCCGGTTTCCTATTTCACCAGGGAAATTCCTAAGGGGGTTCTGAACCACCAGTGAGTCAGCTGGTAAACTGAGTCAGTGACCAGTGACCAGACATGTGGGACATAGGCTCACATGGCATTGGATTCAGATGTTTTTCCCTCAATAGCAAAAGCATTATCATCAACCACGACAGATACAATTCACGGAGTGCCACGTCGTGCCTGCCATGGACTGAAGATGTGTGCTCTGCCACGTGCTCCTTGAAGACCAACACCAGTGTCAAGAATCCCACCACCATGGGAAGATTGCAATATCCCTTTCCCTTTCCACCCCACCCCACTTCCCTCCTCTGGGCTTTTCCCAAAGTACCTGTCATAACTTAACTTACTAAATACTTACTGTATCTTGCTCAGTGCTTGTCTCCCTCCCGTACAGTGCACTCTCCGACTGTTTCCCAGTTACTCGTACAGTGTGTGTACTCAATAAATATTTAGATAAGAATGAATGAATGAATTGTCCCCCACTGCCTAGAATGCAGTAGAATGCATGAGGGGATCTACGGGTTTACACATTTTATGCCATTTAATCCTACATGATGGGTATTACTGGTCCCATTTGACAGACAAGGAAACTGAGACACAAAAAGGTTCAGCTGTTTGTTCAGGGTTGCGAGAATGGTTAACAGCGGAGAGAGGATGCACACAGTTCTGTCTCGTGTCAAAGCTCATATAATTATGCTAGACTGAACAGGGCTGTTTAATGTGGAATTTGGAAACAGATCCATTGAGAACATGATTTATGGATGTGTATGTGTACCTTTCATTACAGCTTGTACACACTAGTGGCTTAGAGACAAAAACCTAACATCTGGCTCACCTTCTCTCTTTTTTTTAATTGAGGTATAACTGACCTGTAACATTCTGTGAGTTTCAGGTACAGAACAATGATTTGGTATTTGTGATCACAGTAAGTCCAGTTAACACCCACCACCACAGATAGTCGGAAAATGGTTTCTTCTTGTGACAAGAACTTTTAAGACCCACCCTGCTAGCAACTTTACATATGCTATACAGAATTATTAACTATAGTCACCTTGCCATGCATTACATTCCTCAGGACCTGTTTATGACTGGAAGTTTGTAACTCTTGACCCCCTTCATCCATTTCACCATCACTCCCAACCGTCACATCGGGCAGCTACCAATCTGTTCTCTGTACCCATGAGCTTCGCGGTTGTTTTTTTTTCTTTTTTCCCTTGGATTCCACATGTAAGTGAGCTCACAGGGTATTTGTCTTTCTCTGTCTGACTTATTTCACAGCATAATGCCTTCAAGTTCCCTGCATATTGTTGCAAATGGCAAGATTTCCTTGTGGTTAGTTTTTATGGCTGTATAATATTCCCTTGTGTATATATACCACAATTTCTTCATCCTTTTATCCATCCATGGACACTTCAGGTGTTTCCACGTCTTGACTATTGTAAATAATGCTGCAGTGAACATGGGCTTGAAGATAAATTTTCAAGTTAGTGTTTTCATTTTCTTTGGGTAAATATCAGGAAGTAGAATTCCTGGATCCTATGGCAGTTTGATTTTTAATTTTTTGAGGAACCTCCACACTGTTTTCCACGGTGGCTACACCAATGTATATTTCCCCCAATAGTGCACAAGGATTCCCTTTTCTCTACTACCTCATCAACCCTTGTTATCTCTTGTCTTTTTGACAGTAGCCATTCTAACAGGTGTAAGGTAACATCTCATTGTGATTTTGTTTTTTTTATTCTTTGTTTATTTTTTTAATAATATTTTTTTATTATATTACGTTAGTCACCATACAGTACATCCCTGGTTTTTGATGTAAAGTTCGATGATTCATTCGCTGCGTATAACACCCAGTGCACCATGCAATACGTGCCCTCCTTACTACCCATCACCAATTTATCCCATTGCCCCACCCCCCTCCCCTCTGAAGCCCTCAGTTTGTTTCTCAGAGTCCATAGTCTCTCATGCTTCATTCCCCCTTCTGATTACCCCGCTTTCTTTATCCCTTTCTTCCCCTACTGATCTTCCTAGTTCTTACGTTCCATAGATGAGAGAAACCATATGATAATTGTCTTTCTCTGCTTGACTTATTTCACTCAGCATTATCTCCTCCAGTGCCGTCCATGTTGCAGCAAATGTTGAGAAATCGTTCTTTTTGACAGCTGCATGATATTCCATTGTATATATGGACCACATCTTCTTAATCCAGTCATCTGTTGAAGGGCATCTTGGCTCCTTCCACGATTTAGCTATTGTGGACAATGCTGCTATGAACATTGGGGTGCATATGGCCCTTCTCTTCACTACGTCTGTATCTTGGGGGTAAATACCCAGTAGCGCAATGGCTGGATCATAGTGATTTTGATTTGCATTTGCCTGATGATTAACAATGCTGAGTATCTTTTCATGTACATATTGGTTGTCTGTTGGTCTTCTTTGGAAAAATATATATTCTGATCTTCTGTCATTTTTTAATCAGATTGCCTGGGTTTTTTTTTTCTTATTAGTTTGTATGAGTTCTTTGTGTATTTTAGATATTAATATCTTCTCAGATATGATTTGCTAATATTTTCTACCATTCAGTAGGTTTTCCTTTCATCATACTAAAAAACTTCTTCACAGCAACAGAAACCATCAACACCCATTGAAAAAAAGTTAAAACAGAGCTACCAAATTATCCAGCAATTCCACTCCCGGATATTTATCCAAAGAAAATGACAACACTAACTTGAAAATATATGGCCCTCTCTAGCAAAGAGGCACGTTCGGCTTTGCTAAAACATCCCAGAGAAGGAGACCAGTGCAGACTTCCCTATTAGGGTACTGCAGGGCCACGTCATTTTGATACAAATGCATATTGCCTTAATCCTTTCCCACTGCAGCTAAATCCTCATCCTTCTTGTCCTAATCTACGGAAACAGTAAGAAGTTGCCATCGTTTTATGATATCCTTTTACATACCTCAAGGTAGCTAATAGTTTTTATGTTGGATGGGGTCCATGATTAATGGGAACTAAAGGATGCTGAAAATAAAGAAAGCAATTCTTATTTGCAGTGAGTTGTTCATTACATTCGTATTTGCCTCCTTCAGTAAACATCTAGAACTGTGCTACAGTATTTTTTTTTCTTATTGTTATGGGTTGAATTGCACCCCCCTAAAAAAAGATATGTTGAAGTCTTAACCTCCAGTGCCTCTGAATGTGTCTTTATTTGACTATAGGGTCATTGCGGATGTAATTAGTTAAACTGAGGTCACACTGGAGTAGAGGGGTCCTGATCCAGTATGGCTGGTGTCCGTGTAAGGCAGCCACGTGGAGACACACAGGGGAGAAATCCAGGTGATGACAAAGGCAGAGACTGGTGTTATTCAATCACACCCCATGGGAGGCCAGAGATTGCCACCAGAGCACCTGAAGCTACAAGAAGCAAGGAAGGATTCCCCTTTTTCGGGACAAGCATGGATCTGCTGACACCTTGAATTTGGACTTTTGGCCTCAAGAACTGTGAGATAATAAAGTTCTCTTGTTTTTTTTTTTTTTTAAAGATTTTATTTATTTATTTGACAGAGACAGAAACAGCCAGCGAGAGAGGGAACACAAGCAGGGGGAGTGGGAGAGGAAGAAGCAGGCTCCCAGCGGAGGAGCCTGATGTGGGGCTCGATCCCATAACGCCGGGATCACGCCCTGAGCCGAAGGCAGATGCTTAACCGCTGTGCCACCCAAGCGCCCCCTAAAGTTCTCTTGTTTTAAGCCATCCGGGTTGTGGTGCTTGTTGTGACAGTCTTGGGAAACTAATGCAATTATATAAATGGTTTCTCTTTGATCAACTATCTAACTTGTATTGATCTGGATGAAAGTGTCTCTCCACATTTCACCCATTTCTTCCCGTTTTGAGAGACTTTGGAAACTTCTCAAGGAAGAGGCTATTTTCAGAAATAGTAATGAAAGTTTCAATTTTGCATGCATTTAATTATAATTTAAAAATGAGTAGCACTTCTTCCAAAAAGATCTATCCTAAATCCAGCTGGGATTCAAAGAGGTACTGAACTCAAACGACTCACTACTGCCACAGTCCTTAATAGATACCCAATTCTCTCTAAGAATAGCAAAGCATTATTCTAAAATTAAAATAATCACTAAAGCTGGGTGACAGAATGCCTTTATGTGCGCCTCTACAGGCCTGGCTATGCCAGATTTAATTAAGGAGTTTTATTTGCATCAATAAATTATTATCCAAGGTAAAATTAAAGTTATTCGATTTGTTCACACTCAATTTCGTTTAGGTGTACAATTAGTGGTTTAAGTCTATTGCAAAATAATTCAGCCAAGAAATCAATTTTAGCACCTACAAAAAGCCCAGCCAAGCTATAATTACAATCTTCCAAATGCTAATTGCATACAGTTTTGGATAGGAAATATACATATATATCATCTCACTGTTTACCACAAAAAAAATTATGCTTGCATAAAACATGGGGAAAATTATCTTCATTATTTACGACCCTCTAAAGGCTAAGATGTTCCTTTTAGAGCCCCTTTGGATGGGTCCCCATTAGAAATTATTGTCTTCCCTGTCTGTGTATGGACCATTTATTCTTCTTGTGCAGTCAGAAGCCAAAATGGGCTGAAGCAGAGAACCCCATTGTAGGAGGCGGCAGGTACCAGAGACCAAAGCAGGAGCTGGGACCTCAGGGCAGAGTCTGGGTTTGGGGGGAACTTCTGTCACCTGTAGTGTCAATGTATTCTCATCTATAAGAGAAAAGGTCACAAGTTGGGGGATGGGCAGCTAATGGAATAATTGATGAAAATAATGTTCGTTTCCAAATAGGAAATTAGATACATGCTCTAGGCAGGCCAGAAGGTGACCACACGTGATGAAAAGCAGTGAGAAGTAAGACGACATTTAGCAGATGGTTCTGAGAGCTTAATGGCCTCTAGAGCCTTCTGTATCTAAAAATACTGGATGAATTATTTGGAGCAATGTAAGAATGCAAAGGTAGTACACATTGGAGTTGGACTTGCTATTTTGACGATATTCCCTTGCTATCTGCCCAAACCACACTTGCGACGACAACGTCACTGTGCGTTTGCATAGCAAGTCACAGTTTACAAAGGTCCAACATGTGTATCTCTCCCTGGGAGGTCCATTTGCAAATGATTATTACTGCCACATCTGTTTTTCGGTCAGAGAGGAAACCGAGTGAATTGAAGAAGAAACAAGACTGGAGAAAGTGGGAGATTCAGCCAAGAACCCACAGCCACTCTGGTACCACATTTTGGCATTATACATACTGGACATTTACATTTCACAAGCAGTAGCAAATGCTACAGCAAACAGAAATTCATTATTTTATTTATTGTAAAGAGTTACCCTGTGTATTATTCACACGTACACTTCTGGCCTGGGACCATGGGGAGAAATTCCTTAATATCTTAGCAGCATAAAGAACGGTTCTCCTGAGCACTGGGGTAGTTACCTATCCCAGCACATTATCCCTCTGGAAAAATGGATGTACATTCTTCTGGGCCACTTTTATTCATAATGATACTTATGTGTCTCTCTAAGGTGCCCAGATTTTGAAAGGGAAAGCAAGGATTGATTCAGAGAATGAAGATGGGAAAAGTAGGGGGAATAGGTAGAACTGAGGAGAACAGGAAGATGTTAGCCTCCCCTGACACTGACCACTGGTTGGCTCACTTGTGTAGAATTTCATGTGACTCTGGCACTAAGTTTGGGGGAAGATGATGACAAGTGCAGTGCATCCAGGGAAAGAATGGTGAGCAGTAAGGATTGATTTCTCATGAGGAGTTGTTGAAGGAACTGGAGATGTTCAGTCTTGACTGGAGAAGTCTTAAGGGAACACCATACATGCTTTCTGTGATGTGGAGGCCAGCATAGAAAGATAGCAGAAGTTTTTTTGGTGAATGCTCAGGGCATAGTAAGATCATTGGAAAAGAACACCAGGAAGGAAAGTTCCTTTCAGTTTAAGAACAAGCATTTTAACACAGTTGCAGCAGATAAACAATGGTCACGGTGTCTTGTGGAACTTTCCATCCTTGGCTGGAAGTATCGAAGTAGTGACTGGAGAGCTGTCCCAAAGGGCACCATTTGGTTCAACCAAATGGTCCTGGGGTCTCTTCTTGCTCTAAATGCTGATGACCCTATGAATAAGTTCTGCTTGGCTCCCAGGTCCTTGGTGTTTGCTAGAGAACTCTCCCTGGGGCAGTAATACTTTCCCCCTTCTATTATCTCATGGCCACTTTAGAATATTCTTTCTTTCTTTTCCTTTCTTTCTTTCTTTCTTTCTTTCTTTCTTTCTTTCTTTCTTTCTTTCTTTCTTCTTTCTTTCTTTCCTCCCTTCCTTCCTTCTTTCTTTTCTTTTCTTTTCTTTCTTTTCTTTTCTTTTCTTTTCTTTTCTTTTCTTTTCTTCTTTTCTTTTCTTTTTTTCTTTTCTTTCAGCTCCTTGGCTCTAAAGAGTGATGCTAAACACTGAAAGAATTAGGAAATTCTGATGGAAAATTTCTATTAATTCCTGATGTATTTCTTATCTTATTCGGTAGACTTTTGTGCCCTCTCTGTACCTCACAGTTTGTACACATTTAATGAAGTTTTAATGGGTGAATGAATGAGTGTGAATAATAGCTTGGCAGCTAATCATGAAAACAAAATTCCAAGCTTTAAGGAGAAAAGAAAAGAGGAGTAATCCAGAAAATTTTTCAACCTTTTAAAGCAGTCTAAGTTAAAAATTAATTAGCAACGGTTTTCATGATTTTTAAAAATACTCTTAGAAAACTGGAAATAGGGGCGCCTGGGTGGCACCGCGGTTAAGCATCTGCCTTCGGCTCAGGGTGTCATCCCGGCGTTATGGGATCGAGCCCCACATCAGGCTCCTCCGCTGGGAGCCTGCTTCTTCCTCTCCCACTCCCCCTGCTTGTATTCCCTCTCTCGCTGGCTGTCTCTATCTCTGTCGAATAAATAAATAAAATCTTAAAAAAAAAACTGGAAATAAAAGATTTCCTAAAATGATTTTTTTAAGTATGCTTCATGTCCAGTGTGGAGCCCAACAGGGGGCTTGAACTCAACAACCCTGAGATCAAGACCTGAGTTGAGATCAAGAGTCAGACGCTTAACTGACTGAGCCACTCAGGCACCCTCCTAAAATGACTTTTTAAAAACACTATAAAAATATATAGCATACATGATGCTAAATGGTGAGATATTAAGAACGTTTTCTTTAAAACCAAATAAGACAAGAATGCTTGTCATTGCCATCTCCAGTGAACATTTTAATAAAGGTTCTACACTGTGTGATAAGATAAGAAAAATAAAGTATAAAGACTGCAGAATAAAAAACAAAATTGGTAAAATTCCTAAATGATATGTTTACTCCAGAAAATCCAAATGAATCTGATATAAAATCAATATACAGAAGTCAACTCTATAACTATACACCAGTCATTAAGAGTAAAAGAAAAACAAAATAAAAAATAACAATTTATAAAAGCAATGAATAAGGGATATGCATAAAGTACCTAAGAATAAATACGTATAAATCATGGAACACTACATCAAAAACTAAGGATATACTGTATGGTGACTAACATAACATAATTAAAAATTACTTAAAAAAAAAGAAATACATATAAAGTACCTATAAGAATATGATAAAAGAGTAAAGGACTTTTAAGTAAACATTTTTAAACTCAGAAACTTCTGATGGAGTGTAAACTGTTATAACAATTTGGAAAACTAACTTTATCTAATAAGGTTAAATGTATGCATACTCTACGACTCACCAATTCCATTCTCAAGGATACACCATAGAAAAACACTTTTTCATGTACACTCAAATATATATACTTACATCTTCATAGCAGCATTGTTACAGCAAAATTTAAAAACAATGTCCATCAATAGTACATGTCCATCAACACTAAATATTCATCAATAAAAAGATATATAAATATATCGTGGCTTGGTTATTCCATGAAATACTATACAGTCATGAAAATGAATGAACCACAGCTATACACGTTGGAGTAGACTAATCTCAGAAGTAAAACATGTAATGAAAGAAGCAAAGGACCAAAGAATACATACAGTATGCAAAAAAGGGCAAAACTAAATTTGTTTTTTGCAGATAAATATGTATGTGATAAAATTATGATGAAAAGCATAAACTGATTAAAACAAAATTCAAGGGGGGCCCGGGTGGCTCAGTCGATTGAGCATCTGCCTTTTGATCTCAGCTCAGGTCTTGATCTCAAGGTCATGGATTCAGGCCCCACGTTGGGCCCCATGCTAGGCATGGAGCCTACTTTAAAAAAAATATTCAAGATGGTGGACTCTTCCCTGGAAAGAGGAGAGCCTTATTATGAAAGACCTTAGGGTACCTTCAAATCACTAACTTACTGTTAGTGCTGCCTTAGGGTGGGAGGTGGGTAAATGGGTGTTTGTTCTATTATTTTTATTTTGTGTCATGTTTTTCAGCTCTGTAGTTTTTGTTTTTTTGGTTTTTTTTTTTTTTTTTGTAAGGGGAAAATGCTCTTGAACCAGTGTGATATGTATCTAAACTTGCCCTTTCATTCTATTGATGGTGCATTACTGAACTACATTTATTCTAGAGTGACTAAAAATACAACTGGAATGTCATGGACTTCATGCTTTGAAGTGAAAAGATTGAGAACTGGTTTGAGGAGATTATATGGGAAGCATGTTATCTTTCATATTTATTAATACTCTTAGGTCTATAAAGACCTCAGGTGGAATCTATGTAGTACCACCATAATGACATCACTGGTCATAACTAATGGTCAAATGAGGCATTATTTGTAAAATAATTTAGATGAATAATGTTCAGAATATGCCATCAGGCATTGCTTACCTTATGTCTGGGCCACATATAAACCACTCAGGATTCTTGCTTATAAACACCGGGAAAAGGATTTCTCAGAGGATATGAAGTAACTCATGGAACTCCGGGGAAGCCTCGACAGCCAGGTTGGAAAACTAGACATGACAGATGGAAGCTTGTGAAGGTCATGTTTCAGGAATCAGCTCGTTGGGGCTCCCAGCTTCTGCCACGAGTGCCACCAACTCTAAACCACCCCTGCGTCTCGCCCCTCTTACTTCACATTCCAGGTCCCTGCTGGGAGCATCCAGTGGCTAGGTTTAAACCACACACCTAGCCTTTTGCTGCCAGGATTCGGAGTGGGCATGCTGTCTGATCTTTTTGACTTCTGGAGTCCATAAACTTAGGACAGGGTTACAAATGCTAGGTACTGCAGATGAATGAGTGAGTGAGTGAGTGAATGACTAGAAGGGTAAGGAAGAAGGAAGGAGTGAGAAAGGAGAGGAGAGGAGAAAGGGAGGTTAAAATTATCTGCAATGCTCATTAAAAATTGGTTGGTTTCTGGGGCACCTGGGTGACTCAGTCAGTTAAGCGTCTGACTTGATTTCAGCTCAGGTCAGAATCTCAGGGTAGTGGGATCGAGCTCCGTGTAGGACTCCATGCTCAGCAGGGAGTCTGCTTGAGGTTCTCTCTCTCCCTCTCCCTCTGCTCCTCCCCCTGCTCGAACGCATTCTCTCTCTCTCTCTTTCTAAAATAAATAAATAAATCTTTTTTTTTTAAATGTTGGCTTCTGAACATCCATCTAAGACTCCTGAATCTAAACTTCTGCAGTTGGTAGGGAGGGGGAGGTTCGACAGGAAACCTCCATTTATTTAACCTGTCCATCAGTTGATATTTTTAAATTTGAGAATTACTGGCATAAATAATGCAGTTCCATAAATCCACTTACTCTTTCTATGACTTTGAATGACTTAATTTTTCTATTTGAAGGTTAGGATATGTCCTAAAAGGGCTCCAAATTTCTTTTCTCCTAATTGTGTCTTTACTAATTTATTCGTTCCTGTGTGCATTTCTTGAAGATGTATAGCAGCTATTTCAATTTAAAAATTAACAACTTCAGTATTTGAATACTTAGAGCCCCAAGAAGATAAATATCCTGAGTATGTAAGATAAACAAAATAGTTGTCACTTAACCAGCAATGCCTATGTACCTGGCACTGTTCTAAGCAACGTGTTTCTAAGAACTGTCCTAAGAAATGTGTTTCTTATCTAATTTATACTTCTGTGAACTCAGTATCCCCACTTTACAGATGAAAAAACTGAGGCTTCAAATTTTTAAATAGCTAACCCAAGCTGAAGAATGGAGTAGCAGGGCTTCGAATCTAGGTAACTTGCTCCATAGCCTCGACCACTATTTAATACCACCTCAGTAAATGGAAAAGGAAAGATAAATTTAAAAATTCATTTATTGGCCATAAATAAATCACACAATAAAAATAGAGCAAAATAGGGGTACCTGGGTGGCTCAGTCCATTAAGTGTGTGACTTTGGCTCAGGTCATGATCTTGAGGTCCTGGGGATCAAGCCCTGCATCGGGCTCCCTGCTCCTTCTTCCTCTGCTCCTCTCCCCGCTCATGCTCTCTCTCTCATATAAATAAAATATTTTTAAATATTTTAAATATTAAATATTTGCTCTAAAAATAGAGCAAAATAAACAAAAGTTTAGCACCACTAAAGTGATTTTTTACTTTGGCCTTGCTAAATCTGCTTTCCTGTCTCTGCCGATCAGTGGCTAAACAGCATGTTAACAAAAGTTTGCCGCTCACTAAGTTCCTGCAAACTCCCCAGGTCCACTGGTCTGCCTGTCCCTTGCTTCTCAACATGGCTAGCTTCTCTTCGGCTCCATCGCACCTTAGCAAGCAGCCTTACTTTTGGAGCTGCATCTTAGCTCCTGTCTTTACAGAGCCACCCTCTACTAGAGGGGAATAATGCAAACCCGATCTTACATACTTCTCTATAATTCCCCCTCTTAAAGATTCAGCCTGGGTTGAATGTCATTGACTCGCTTTAAAGAAGAATTTAAATCAAATTGAGTTTTTTTATACACCCTACATATTAAATAATTATGAACAAAAATATGTTATGGGGTCAGAACAGGCATATTGATTGATAAGAAAACAGGCATATCGATTGAGCAGTGTGGTTGAAAGATCTGGTCATCTAAGGGCTCGCTAAATGCTTCTCCCTTGCTCAGAATATGGGCTCAACAAGAGAGAAACAGGAGGCGGCCCCTGCCCACCCTGGTATCTAACACAGTCAGGCAAATGACACCAGCTATCATACAGAGCAAAAGTAGACAATATATGCAAAAGAGCTAGATTGACTATTCCCATAAATGGATGGGGGGAGATGTGGGCTGGATGACAGAGTGTTGGGTGATTCACACATAACTGGTTGAACAAACATACCCAACAGAGCAGATTAATTAACAAATGTGAGCCTCTAGTGAGATCTCAGTTGGCTCTATCCTCATCCCAATCTTGTTCAACATTTTTATAAATGATTGGATGAAAGAGGGATAGTATAATTGACCAAATGTATGTTACCATGAAACTAGGAATGATGGTTAAGACGTCGAATACAGAATCGGAATCCTAAAGCCCACAGTGTTTCTCCGATCTGCCAGCCCGGTCAGTGGTGTGATGTGTCCAGACAGAGGGAGGGCATATGCTCGTCATGCCCAGTGCTGTACTTACCACACCTGCGGTGGTCCTTCAGGGGCAAATATATCCTAAGTGGAACTTAAAGGAGAACAGACTCTAGACAAAGCGACCAGGAAAATGTGACTGGAAACCAGTGTAACTAAGGGCAGATGTGTAATCTAGCATAGGAGAGGTAGCCTGTGATTTCATGAGACCCATTGCCATACATTTAAGGGAATACCTATGAAACAAAATAGGACTTTCAGCTTATTCTGTAGCATTCCACAGAATATTCTGTGGCTGAACTAAGACAAGACAGGGTTTGACTTTACGGGAAAGAGAAGGAATATCAAGGGGCACCTGGGTAGCTCAGTCCGTTAAGCATCTGCCTTTAGCTCAGGTCATGATCCTGCCAAGGTCCTGGGATTGAGCCCCACGTGGGACTCCCTGCTCAGCGGGGAGTCTGCTTCTCCCTCTCCTTCTACTCACCCCCACTTGCATGCCCACTCTCTCTCTCTCTCAAATAAGTAAATAAAATCTTTTTAAAAAAGAAAAAGAACATTGACTTAGACCTATCTAGTGCCAGAAACCGTGTTTACCATTTCTTAATAATTCTATCAAAAAAATAAGATACTTATTATTTTTCCATTTTATGTGTTGTTCTGTTTATCTATTACTAAATAGCAAACTATTACAAAACTTAGTAGCTTAAAATAATTACATATTATTCTTCTATCTCACCTGTCTGTGGGTCAGGAATTTGGACAGGGCAGAACAAGGAGAGCTTACTTCTGCTCCATGATGCCTGGGGCCTTGGCTAGAATGTCTTGAATAGCTGGGGGCTGTTCATGTATCCTTCTCTGTCTCCCTATCCAGCTTCCAAGGGTGGGTTTCCTCACAACATGGCGCCCTCAGAATGGGTGAATCTCTTAGGTAGGGCTCAGGGTTCCAAGAGGTGAGGCAGATGTTGCCCCTCCTCTTGGGTCTAGGGTAGGAGCCAGCATAGCACCTCCCCTGCACAGGGCCAGCCCACATTCAGGAAGAGGCGACAAGAGAGAGGGCATAAGGTTCTATGGCTGTCTCTGACCCATCACACAGGGGAAGAAGCACAGGATCATAGGAACTGGCAGAGCCAGGACTCAAACCAGATCTGACCAATGGTCATCCCAGTCAGTATTCTCAGGCCCTCAGGTATCCTCCCAGATGTCCTCTAAATGTGTGTTTTCTGCCCCAGCCTTGCTTCTAAGCTCTAGACCTTTATCTCCCATCGTGAACTGCACATCTCTATTTGAATTTCATGGCAGCCCCTCAGCAGGAGCAGATGTGAATCCTAAACTCATCACGGGTCCCCTCTCCATCCCAAACTAGGCAAACCAGCAGCCCCTAACAGCTGCCTAGTCTCGCTGCTTCAGCACCCCGGGGTGCACCTGTCCCCGATCTCTCTCATTTCCTGGGTCCAGTCAGTCACTAAGGTCTGTGGGTTCCCATGCACTGCAGCCCACGAGGCTGCTCAAGGATCTGGCTCCCCTGCCCCTCAAGAGACCCCTTCCCAAGTTCTCCCCACCCCAGCCACACTGCCCTGCTACTCTTCCACCCGCTCCCCTGCCTTTGAGTTTCTGCTCAGATACCATCTCTGAGAGGCCACCCTAGCAAAAACAGCACCGTCCCTTAGCCCTTCCATCCCCTAAGCTCGTTTTCTTCCTCACAGTATTTATCGTTACCTGATATGGCAGGGTCTATTTATATGCTTATTTACTGATTGTCCCTGTCTCTGGGTGGAACAGTATTGTTCAACAGAAATACCGCACGAGCCATGCATGTAGCTTTACATCTTATAGTAGCCACATGTTAAAAGCCAAAAAGAACCAGGTGAAATTACTTTTAATAATATATTTTATTTAGCCCAAGGTATCCAGAATACTATTATTTCAACACATAACCTCTCTCTCTCTCTCTCTCTCTCTCTCTCTCTCTCTGTGTGTGTGTGTGTGTGTGTGTGTGTGTGTGTGTGCAAAAGGATTAATGGAATACTTTACGCGTTTTGGTCTCGGTTTTGAATTCTGGTGTGCATGCTCTCCCGGCACTTCCCATTGAGACCGGCCCCATTTCAAGGGCTCAGGGGCCCAGGAGCTATGGCTGTGCTTGGACAGTGCTGCTTTAAAATATAAGCTCCACAGGTCAGCGGCCTCGTCCTCCTTATTCACCTCTCTCTTCTCAGTGCCTGAAACAGTGCCTGGCACTTAGCAAATGTTTGTGGATTCCATGAATACAATAAAGTACATGTATCCCTTGGTTTTGGGTCTCTCCCTCCCACACCAGCCTGGTTCCTCCTCACCTGGAGGTGAGGCAAGAGCTTACTATCTGTCGGCCCCTGCAGGTGGGGCCTGTAGCTATTCCTGTCCCGCCTTGGGTGCTCTCCCCTTGTCATCAGTTCCAGAAGCCACTGGAAAGAGGCTCTCTGAGGGAGCAGGCGGGGTGCTGTGTCTGTGCCTGCCTCTAGTGGCGGTAAGATTAAAGCTAGTGAAGCTGTAGGATACACCAGATCTGGTGGCCCCCGCCCACGGGCACCTGCCCACAGCCTCTTCCCTGCTCGGCCACAGTGCCTGTGACTCCAGTTCTCTCTCTTCTCCCCAATCCCTGCTCTCACCCTCAATCCTGAGCTCTGGGCTGGGGGTCCCCTCAGGGATTTCTAAAGGTCTTCAGTGTAACTTAGGCTGGGAACACTGACATCCGACCTCATGCTTTTTGAATGAGGAAACTGATGTTCAGATGTCTGTTTGGTCTGAGCTGCTGCCCACCATGATGCCCCGCTCTAAGGGCACAGTGGCCTCCACTGCCTGCCCACTTGTCTGCTGCTTCTGCAACGGTGTGGTGCCAGCCCGCTGCCCCAGCTCTTAGCCTTGGCTGACAGTTCCAGTCCTCTCATCCCTGCATGTCACATCTACATATGGCCCAGAATGGCCAGCTGGCTTTCAGTTCCTCCTCTGTGGATTCTTTTTTGTTAACAGCTTTATTGGGGTATAACCCACATACCATACATCTTTCCCTTTAAAGAGTACGATTCATAGTTACCCAAAAGATACAAACACAGTGATCCGAAGGGGCACCTGCACCCCAATATTTATAGCAGCAATGTCCACAATAGCCAAACTATGGGAAGAGCTGAGATGTCCATCGACAAATGAATGGATAAAGAAGATGTGGTATATATATATATATATATATATATATATATATATAGACAATGGAATATTACCCAGCCATCAAAAAAACCAAAATCTTGCCATTTGCAACAATGTAGATGGAACTAGAGGGTATTATGCTAAGCAAAATAAGTCAATCAGAGAAAGACAATTATATAATTTCACTCATATGTGGACATTAAGAAACAAAACAGATAGGGGAAGGGAAGGGAAGGAAAAATAAAGCAAGATAAAAACAGGGAGGGAGGCAAACCATAAGATACTCTTAACTATAAGAAACAAACTGAGGGTTGCTGGAGGGGTGGTGGGTGGGGGATGGGATAACTGGGTGATGGACATTGAGGAGGATACATGATGTAATGAGCACTGGGTGTTATATGCAACTGATAAATCGCTAAACTCTACCTCTGAAACTAATAATACACTGTACGTTAATTATTGAATTTAAATATAATAAATTTTTTTTAAAAAGAATATGGTTCAATGGATTTTGTTATATTCACAGATATGTGCAAATATCACCATGGTTCATTTTAGACATTTTTCATCACCATCAACTATCACCATCATCACCCCTCCCCCATAGCCCTCGGGAACCAATCATCCACTCTCTGTCTCTATAGAGCTCCCTATTCTGAACACTTCCTATGAATGGGTTACATGGTATGTGGTCTTTTCTGACTGGCTTCTTTCACTTAGTATCACGTTTCCAAGGTTCCTCAAGTAGCGAATCCCTTCCTCTTCATGGCTGAGTAATATTCTACTGTATGGACATGCCCATTCATCAGCAGATGGACATTTGGGTTCTTTCCACCTTTTGGCTATTATAAATAACACCATATGAACACTCATGTACAATCCTCCACCAGCTCTCTGTAGCTCCAGGCCAGGTCAATCTCTGGCAGACATGGGAGAGCAGGTCAGTTTACTGTTCTGACACTTGCAGGGTCTTGCCAGTGGGGAAAATTCAATGTCTTGGCTGGCCCTTCATAGCTGGATCTCCTTCCATTTCCCCCCTGGCTACAGAGAAGCCATGGAGGGAGGGCCATGGTCAGGGCAAGGTCTTAAGAACCAGAGGTCTCAAGTAAGTGGTTAGTGGGCTAAATCAGACACAAGGCCAGTCCAGTTTCAGGGTTTGGGGAGAATGGGGATGATTCTTTCACTTTGATTTACTATCAACTAGGCAACAAGGGGATCAAAGATGGCAGGTGCTGTGCTCCGCAGGGCTCCTCGCTGCCTCCCAGAGATGCCCGGGCTCAGGGGCAGCTGGCCAGGCTGAGCTGGCCCCCTCAAGGGGAGAGGACAGAGCCTGGCCTCTCATCAGCTGGAGAGGGACCACGACCACAACAACACTCAGGGTCCTCCACGTTAGCACCGCGGTCACACACATGGTGTCCTACCTCTTCCAGCCTCATCGGCTACCATCGCAGCGCCTCTTCTCCCCTGTGAAATGTGGTCATAATAGCACCAGCCTCATAGGATTCTTGAGAACGCGTGCATACGTGCTCAAACCAGGGCGGAACAAGGAAAGCGCTCGACGCATGTTAGCAACGACTTCTTCCCAACGCACATGCTTTGTTCTGGGGAGACTTATCTCCAACCTGTGCTCATCCTCTCTTCGCACCTGGCATCTCTATTCTCTGGTTAACCAAGTTCTGCCTATTTCTATTAGTTTCCTATTGCTGCTGTAACAGATTACCACGAACTCAATGTAATGGCTTAAAACACACAAATTTATCATCTTACCATTCGGGAGGGCAAAAGGCCAAAATGGGTCAGAGTGGACCAAAATCAAAGTGTTAGCAGGGCTGTGTTTCTCCTGGGGACTCTAGGGAAGAATTGTTCCTGCCCTTTCCAGCCTCTCAAGGCCACCCGCAGGCCTTGGCTCATGCCCCTTCCTCTCTCTTGAAAGCCAGCAGTGGCTGGTGTCGTCTTTCTCAAACGATACCTTTCTGCCTGAGTCTATTGTCACATCCTCACTGACTCTCTTGCCTGCTTCCTCCCTTGGGATTTCCTTGGCCCACCTGGATAATCCAGGCTAATCTCCCCATCTCAAGGCAGCTCATTAGCAACCTTAAATCCCCCTGCAACCTAACCCCCCCCCCCACCCTTGCCACAAAACCACTCATTGTTGAAATTCCCGGCATCAGAGCACAAGTATCTCTGGGGAGCATTATTCTGCCTACCACACTTTTCTTTAATGTTCGATTCTGGTCTCCCCTTGCCACTTGGGTCTTCCCCAAATGACCCAGTCCTCTGCCTTCCTTCCTGAATGACCAAAAAGCTTCTCATCTCGAAGCTTCATTTTACATAGCTTTTGTGTCATCATGGACTGTTCCCTAAGCAAAATGTAACATCCAGAAAGGCATGGATCATGTCTCACCCCATGAGGGAGATAGCATGACAGAGCAGAAAGGCAC
Source organism: Ursus arctos (assembly GCF_023065955.2). Lineage (NCBI taxonomy): Eukaryota > Metazoa > Chordata > Mammalia > Carnivora > Ursidae > Ursus > Ursus arctos. The sequence continues at coordinate 10,454,530 of NW_026622997.1, read as the reverse complement.
AGAGCTAGGAGCCAAGAGCCCTTGCTTCCATTCCGTCTCCTGACTGGGAAACCCTGGGCAATTTTCTGAACATCTGTGATTCTCATTTTCCTCTCTGTAAAATAGGGTTCATCCAAAACTCTAGCCCTAGCCATTGTAAGAATCAAACTAAAGCAACATAACAACAAAACAAGCAACTCAATTTAAAAAATGGGCAAAGGGGGCGCCTGTGTGGCTCAGTCGTTAAGCGTCTGCCTTCGGCTCAGGGCATGATCAAGCCCCACATCGGGCTCCATGCTCCACTGGGAGCCTGCTTCTTCCTCTCCCACTCCCCCTGCTTGTGTTCCCTCTCTCACTGGCTGTCTCTCTCTCTGTCAAATAAATAAATAAAATCTTTTTAAAAAATGGGCAAAGGACTTGAATAGACATTTCTCCAAAGGAGACAAAGGACCAACGAGCACGGGAAAAGATGCTCAACATCACACATCATTAGGAAAATGCAAATCAAAATCACAATGAGATACCACTTCAGATCCAGTTAGGATGGCTATTATACAAAAGACCGAAAATTACAAATGCTGGCGAGGATGTGGGAAAATTGGAACCCCTGTGCACTGCCGGCAGGAATATAAAATGGTGCAGATGCTGTGGAAAATGGTATGAAGATTCTTCAAAAAAGTAAACATTGAATTACCATATGATCCAGCCATTCCACTTCTGGGTATACGCCCAAAATAAGTGAAAGCAGGGAGTTGAACAGATATTTGCGCACCTACGTTCACAGCTGCCTTATTCACAACAGCCAAAAGGTAAAGCAACCCAAGCGTCCATCCACAGATGAAGGGATAAACCAAATGTGATGTATACATAGAATGGGATATTATTCCGTCTTAACAAGGAAGGAAATTCTGGAACATGCTCCAAAGTGGATGAACCTTAAGGATATTGTGCTAAGTGAAATGAGCCAGTCACAAAAGATGAATATTGCATGGTTCCACATATGAGGTTCCTCAAATAGTCAGGTTCATAGAGGCAGAAAGGAGAGAGGTGGTTGCCAGGGGCTAAAGGGCGGGATAGGAGTTAGTGCTTAATAGGGACAGAGTTTCAGTCTGGGAACATGGAAAACTTCCCGGGGATGGATAGTGGTGCTGGTCGCAGAACAATGGAAGGTATGCAATGCCACGGAGCGGTGCACTTAACGTGGTACATTTTATGTGGTGCGTACTTTACCACCACAACAAAAAATACAGCAGTGAAAGTGCTCTGGCAGCTACAACATTTGTACAAATTTAAAGTGACCGTATTCCTGATATTCTATTGCCTCCTCACCATATTCCAGTTCCCAATAAATAGTTGCTAACGCAACACAGAGAGCCCCCCAGGGAAACACATCTCCTCTCCTCTCCTCTCCTTTCCCAGCCCATCTGCAGACGTGTATAGCTGATACCTGATGATGTCTTTTAATCGAAAGCAGTCTGAACATTTTTAATGTGACAAAATGTGAAAAGGGATGCAGAAAGCAAGGTGGGGAGAGATGTGCATGCGTTGTGCATTCATGGTTTTGTGTTTATAATCCAATGACGGTATTTTGTTTAAGTCTGCTAAAGTTGGTTCCACCTGCTGGTTTCTTTTGGTGATCCGAATATGCATGTGCATTCTTCATATGCGTTGGAGTCAGCGCACACAAGCTGTGCTTGTCCCTCACCTGACTTTACGCAGCGGAAGCAGAATCCACAGCACGTAGCCCAGGGAGCCCGAGATCCCGAGCCATGCCGCATGTGGGGAAGGTAGGGACTGAGGGAAGCAATAAGACCTAATAATCTCACCCATTCTCCTAATTGCTTTCTTCTCACAAAGAACCACACCAGCAGCTCGGCTGACCCTCAGGGAAATCTCTGCTTGTTATGTGGCCGGTGGGCAATCCTTCCATCACTGTGAAATGCTGGCAGTTTGTGTCAACAAATCCAATTTCAGTCAATCAATAGACAACCTGCCTCCCAGCTCTGCCCTCCCAGCCCCACGGAGCTGAGAGGCGGCTTTCCCTTCCTCCCAGCCCTACCCACGGGAGACCTGGCAGGGAGAGCTGCTGGCTGGGTGCAGAGGACATGCAGGCAGTGGGGTTAGGCTGGTTGTGGCAAAGGTCCATGGACAGGGAGGGTCCCACTGCCCGCCAGAAACACACTGCGGTGTGTAGGTTAGAAGTGCCAGCTTCGCACAGACAGACCCAGGTAGGAGAGCTGGCTCTGCCACTTTTGGCTGTATGGTCTTTGGCAAGTTCTTCATCCCTTTGAGCTCCAGGTTCCTTATTTCTAAAGCAGGATGGCAATGGTGACTACCTCCAGGATTTTAACAAGTGTTACAGTGCCTGCAGGGCTCTCAGCCCATCTCTGGCCCGCAGTAAGGATAAAGAGGGAGAGGCGTTGGTGATCTCCCAACTCTTACAAGCCAAATAGGGCTGTACATGGGAGCTACTGTGGATTTCACTGTCATCATTAGCAACAGCATCATTACCACTGTCTTCTTGAGGATCGTGTGGAAAACAGCTCAGGCTTCTACTAGTGGAGTGGGAACCATCCCATGTAGCTCTACCAATATGGAGAAGAACCTTTGACTGCTAGTTCATAAAGGTACACTAAGCAGAGATGCTCATCGGATGTCATCAATGTTTGCAAAAAGAAATATCCAAACGGTAGGATCCCCATCAGAGGCCTGGCACTTGGCCTCAGGGGGGCCATTTGCAGATAGACGTGCCTAAGGAGGTTTGCGCCACTGCATGACATACCTCCAAGTAGGGACAGGGTTTGTCCTACGACATACTGGTCCGGAGAGTAGGGCAAAAGGACCCTCCAGAGGCTTCCTGAGATTTCTGCATTTCCCCTGGGAATACAGAAAGAACAAAGCCCTTCCCTCCAAAGGAGCCCTCTCACGTGTAGGGGAAGGCACAGCTTCATAGATCTTTGGGTGCTAGAGGTCCCTGCTGGGCAACAGAGTTAACCCAACTCTACCTCTAGCTGGCCATCATGCCTAATAGACTGGGGGGGAGACCCCTCTGCACGAGCATGTGAATTCCCCAAAGGGTGGGCAGCAGCAAAGCCCCTCAGAGTGGGATGCACAGGGGCAAGCAGCACAGAGCTCTATTCAAGATTCAGGAGCACGGAATTTGTAACTAAGCAAGGATGCAAACATTCCTCCAGCAGGAAATAGTTAGAAGGAAGGGCCTTGGAGTGCATTCTGTGCCTGCCACTGCTGCTACTGCTGTTTTGTTTAATTGGGAAGAGAAAGAGAGTAATTAGAGGTGAGCTTTCCAGAGGCAGAATGCCCTAATATTTATGGACTTTCTACTCTGAGGCAGCCACTGTGAGAGACCCTTCCACATTTATTATTTCATTTTATGCATCACGATAACCCTGCCTGGCCAGTATATTTACCTTGTTTTGTTAAATAAGGAAGCAGAGGCCCAGATATAACCAGAAAGCTCAGGGACCTGGCACAGAGCAGGTGCTCAGTAATGAGAAATTAACAGAGACTTGCCCAGGGTCACCGTCAGAAGGAAAGATTCAAATGCAGATTCTAAAGGTCCAGGTCACTCCTGACCCCACTTTGCTCTTTTCCTACCTGCTTGCTCAGGGCAGGAGACTGGGAAGGCTTCAACAGGAATGGGTTTTGGCCCCTGGGAAAAACTTCTAGATGGAGGAAATAAAGCTTTTTCTAGGAGAAGGTACTCTTAGAAGAGCAGCCAGACCTCCATGCAGCCCAGAAGACATCCCTCCAAACACTTAAGGTAGTCTCAGGTATTTGGAGGAGAGAGTCAAAGATTCTGAATTAAAAAGAAAAAAAAGAGGGGAAGGCCCCAGGCCAGTAAAATGTGAGTTATATCTGCTATGAAAATGGGCTTTTCTCATGTGGCAGGGGGTCAGCGCCTGCTCCCTTTCTGGAATTTACCTTATTGTGATGACAATGCAAACAAAAAGAACCAAAACCAGGTCGCCATGCATGTTTGGGAAATTTGGGATTGAGACACATAAGCACGGTGAGAAGAGTCATTACTCTCAGAAATTTAATTGCTGGATAGAAATGACAAAAATCTGTATTTCTATCCCACCCTAACAGGCTCATATAGAACTCAAAATGCCTCAAGTCAAACAAGTCAGCTGCGGCCCCCACCCACACCCACCACCACCAACGGGAACATGGCTGGCGTTTTCTACTTGGGTTGGTGGCATCTTCATCCAAACAAACTCTCAAACTAGATGCTCAGGATGCGTGCTAGCCACCCACCCTCCTCACCCCAGTCCAGCAGTCCACCTACTCCCAAAGGCTCTCCTTAACACTATCACTGCCCTGTGACATCTTTCTTCTATTCTCATACACAAGCTTCTAGGCCAACATCCCCAGTTACAGTCTTACCCTCCTCTGCCCACCTGTGATTCCACAGAGATCCCTCTAAAATTCTAATTGGACTGTGGCACTCCCCTAATTATCACCTTCCGTCACTCACCAGCATGGAAGAATCTAGAGCCCAAGCTTCTTAGCATGCTCTGAAAACTTGCATGATCCCCAAGATGGATGAATTGGACAGTACTCCCTGTCTAGGTAAATAAGTCACATTTTATGTGTCAACTTGGTTAGGTCAGATGTATTCGTCTGCTTGGGCTGCCATGCAAAATACCAGACTGTGTGTTTACACAGCAGAAATCTGTTTCCTTGCGGTTGTGGAGCCTGGAAGTCCGAGATCAAGGTGCCAGCAGGATTGGCTTCTCCTGAGGCCTCTCTCCTTGGCTAATAGACAGCCACCTTCTCCCTGTGCCCTCACATGGTCATCCCTCTGCTCACATGCACCCCTGGTGTTTCTCTGTGTGTCCTAATCTTCTCTCATAACGACATCAGTCAGACTGGATAAAAGTTCACCCTAACAGGCTCATTTCATCTTAAACACCTCATCAATGGTCCTATCCTCAAATACAGTCATATTCCAAGGTATGGGAAGTTAGGACTCCAACACAGGGATTTGGAAGGGACATAATTCAGCCCACGAGAGCCATAGTATCCAGTTTGGGTTCAAACACCAGTTTAGATGTTGCTGTAAAAGTATTTTTTTCCCGATGTGATTGAAATTTAAATCAGTAGTCTTTGAGTAAAGCAGATTACCCTCCAGAACATTGGTGGGCCTTGCCCAACCAGTTGAAGACCTTTAGAGAAAAGACTGAGGTTCCCTGAGGAAGGGGACAGGCTGCTTTTGGACTTGAGCCACAATATCAGTTCATCCCTGGCTCTGCAGACTTGAGACTTGCCAGGCCCTATAATTGCATGAGGCAATTCCTTAAAACAAATCTCTCTTTTATATATATATATATATATATATATATATATATATATATATATATATATACACACACACACACACACACACACATATATATGTTATATATACATATCCTATTGGTTCTATTTCTCTGAAGAACCCTGACTAACCTTAACCGTATACCCCGAAAGATACCAGGTAACACATAAAAATGTGTATACGAGGGTAGGCAGTCAAGGGCTGGTATGGTGTTTTCAAAGTCATCAGGGACCCAAGGTACTTCCATCTTAATACCCCATAGTCCTTAATGTGCTATCTCATGGTCCAAGCTGGCTCTTTGAGCTCCAGATATCGTGTCTCCATTCCTGCCAACAGGAGAGAGGAACGGACATGAAAGGGAGCACCTCCTCCTTTTAGAGACACTTTCTGTAAGTTGAACATGATCATCTCGTCAGCCAGAATTTAGTCACATCCAGTTGCAAGGACATCTGGAATGTAGTCTTTATTCCAGAATATGTGTGCCCAGCTAAAATCAGAAGGTTTTATGTGATGGTAGAAAGGGGGAACTGGATGTGGCATTGCACCACCACACATTTGCTGCAAGTACCAGCTTAAGTGGGTGCCAACAGGAATGAATTATTTAGAAATTAAGAGATTCATGCGGGCAGGGGCAGGTGGAGAAAGGGGACCCGGGCTAATTTTGAAGGAAGGGCCAATTCGCTCAAGCAGGAGAACGTCCCCGCAAGCTTATCCCAGGGTGAGCATAAACACCGCTGTGATAACAGCAGGACGCGGTGGGGGGCTCAGCCCAGGATCTGGGCAGAGCGTGAGGCCAGCGCTGGAAGGCAGGCTCTCTCCGCAACAGGCTTGCAGGCAGCAGCTGCCAGCCGGGGATGGACAGGCTGACGGCTAACGGGGCCCACGGCCAAGGGCATGGCGATCCTTCCAGCACCCCTCGAGTCCTCAGTGAGGCCGGGGGTGGGGGAAAGCGGGAGGGGGGGGAGGTGAGGGAGGGGTCGTGGGATTGTATCCATCTCCTCAGGGCAAGCCAGCCAATGGGCGGCCTCGCTGATGCTGTAATGCTCCAGCTCCGCGTTTCATTGGCCAGCCCTCTTTCTGGGACTCAAACTATTTATTCGGTTTTTTTTTCTCCAGAAATTGCAAATAGGCATAAACAAAATACAGAGGAGAAAGACCGAGCTCAGATGGGAGGAAGAACACGCCCCTGAAGTGCAGTGTTGTCTGCGAGGACAGAAGCGGTGGCAGGCCCCTCACGGGCCCCGGGGAGGCCGGGCTCTCCCGCCCCAGCACCTGCTTCACTGCAGGGTCAGCGGAGAAATTTCTCCCCATTATTTATTTTTGTTTTCACAGCTTTACAATTCATATTTCTTACTGTGGGGTCGCTTAGAACTTTTGACACACCAAAGTGCTCGGTGAAGCTTCAACAGGGATATGTCTGTAAGTAAGTAGCATTTCTTAACCTGGATGATCTCAGAGCCTTTTACTCCCAGAGCATATCAGGGGTCCAGCGTTCCACAGCACACACTCTAGAAAATGCTCCTATAAGGAATAGGTCACTCTGGAATCCCCAGCTTGTCAGGAAGTCATGCTCCCAGGGCGTTCTCACTGGGCTCTTCTCTTGCCTTCACACCCACCTTGGGGGCTGCCCTTGCCGGGCTCTGCTTAGTTGGAGGGTTGTGGCTTAATAACGCACGAGCAGCGGCCCATGGTCACCCATGCCCCCAACTGGGGGTGGGAGTTGGGGGTGAGAAGTCTAGGGTTGGGGGAGCTTTACTCTCCCTCCTATGTGCCCCTTTGCACCCAAGTGTGGATCCCAGGTGACCGGGATCCCAGCCAGCCGGCAATGACTGAGGCTCTTCTCAGCACCAGCATCCTCGGGTGCTGGAGACAGATCCTGCACTCAGGGTGTTCCCTGGGAGGACCCAGTACAGAGAACAAAGCAAGTCACTGCCATACAGTGCGCTCGGTACAAGAGTGGAGGTCATACCAGGTATGGTGCTGCTCAAAAGAAGGGAGTGCTCACTCTGGGAGGGGAAGGTGGGAGGGGGCGTGGCACCAGGGAGGAAAGGAATAGCAGGAGCTAAGGGCAGAAGTCGGTGTTTGAGGTGGTCAAATAAAACGTATGTGCAGTTGAGAGCCCTCGAAAGTGTTCTCATCCCGGAATCCAGGTCCGAGAACCAGGCTCATGGGACAAGGGCTAGCCTGGCCGGTCCACTGCAGGTGAAATGAGTGCCCAGTGCCTGGGCAGAGAGGGTCAGGAGCCTGGGCTGGTGTACGCCGAGGCCAAGCCCAGTCCTGGTTTTCCTACTGCAGCTCACAGATTCTGTTTGATGCCACAGAGGGAGCTTTGGTCAGGTGATAGCCGCGTGGTCAGAGGCCAGCAAGCCTCTTAGTCCCAAGCAAGGTTAAGCAAACTGCACGGCAGTAGGGCAGAGGCGTGAGAGGTGGTGGTGCAGCTAAGGTACGGGGCTGGAGTGGAAAGAAGAGGCTGAGGACAGGAAGGAGAGAGACAAGTAAAAAGGGGAAGAGCGAGGAGGAAAAAGCGAGTGCAGCTTGATGCAGTGCCAGTGCCCTGGGGATTAGGAGCTTTGCATTCTGGACCCAGCTCTCCTTCTTACTACTGCCTGCACGACCTTGGGCCGGGCATCTCTGCTCTGGACTAGTTCACTTTTCTGTAAAAGGAGGTGGGGAGAGTAGCTGTGATCCTTAAAGCCCCCTCCTTCTCGAGTGTCAAAACATCCTCTTTTCTGGAAGGTCCCCTACCAACTGCAGCTGTTACCACTGTTAACAGGAATGGGCGGATGGGTACAGATTGCACAGTGGTCCTGATGGGGGTGAGGTGGGGGTGCTGCATCCTGGGCTGACTCAAAACAGTGCAGTGCAGAGCCCTCTCTCCTTCCATCTCTCTGTGTCCTACCTGCTGAGCCCCCCAGGACCCAGCGGCTAATGTAATAGTGTCTTCCAATGCCCCTAATGGTCCTGCAGCAACTTCTGCAGGCTCTGCCTCTCTCTGCTGGCAGCAGGCTGTGAGTTCAGAGGGGAAATGAGCTCCCCCCTCTTGGGAAGGTGAAATCAGGCTCCAGAGTCAGCCTAGGACAGTGGTAGAGCTGCAGTTTCCTCTGGACATCAGGCGTATGTGGGGCCCATATCTCACTCTTTCCTCTGCCCCACAGAATGTAAATACAAAGGGAAGGATCAGCCTTTGCTCTCATTCGGTACAGTACCCTTTCCATGCAGTTGTTTTCAAACTGTGTTTAACTAGAATCCTGTCTTTAAATGCAACCTCACATGGAAGTATAAACAATTATTGAATAAGTATTTCTTGAAATAAGTATGTGTTAAGTGCAGTTGTTAAGAACCTGCTACACACACTGGAGGCCCAACCAGACTTACTCCCTGCCTTCACAGAGCGTGGCTTAGTGGGTGAGGCCACCCATAAACAAATAAATATTTGATGAATGCTTGCGATCAATGCAATGAAGGAAAAGAATGTGCGGATATGTTTAAGTTGATTTGTCAGGGTGGATTTCCGGAGCAGGGATGCTCCTTCCCCTGATGGGCACCTGCTCAGTGTGAAAGCTGGGGATAGGGCCAGGCAGAGCCCCGAGTGGCTAACAGCACCCAGGAAGAATGAGCAGCCCCCACATGCAGATGGGACAGCGGGAACCGCCCTGCTTGGTGGGAGGTGCTGACCTTCTCCATAGCACAAGCCAAGCCAACAGCTCCCACGCATGCCCCAGTGGCCTGCCAAACACCATGCTACAGTTTAATAAAACGTAAAAATACAGAGATTTTCACACAGTCTATATATATTAAACACTTGAAGGTGACCAACCTCATAAAGAAAGCATCAACAAATTCAACACAAGAAAGAACTTAAAACTGAGGAAACTGAGCTATTAGTGTAATCGGGACAGAAATGTAAGTCCATCTGTTTAATATCTTCAGTGAGATAAGGGAAGGTATCTCTGTATCATACATCAAATGAGAAAAGATGGGTATGACTCAAGAGGTGGCAATTAAGAAAAGAACTAATGAGAGATCTTAGAAACGAAAAATATAATTATTCAAAAATTATTCTGACTAGTGTGGAGAATGAACGCAAGGAGGCAAGGTGCCTGTAATCCAGTAAGAGATGTCTGTGGCTTTGGCTAGGATGGAGGCAGAGGAGAAAGAGAAGAGTAGAGGAATTCAAAATATATTTTAATGAAGAGTCTGCAGGACTTTCTAACTTGCTGAGGGTTCGAATGTGAGGATGAAGGAGAGGAAGCCCTCAGGGATGATGTCTGGAATGAACACAGAACTCCTCCCTGCATAGACCATAACAACCCCTTTAGCCATCAAAATGAGTTGTACTGTCCATTGTACAACCCCGAACTGCACCTTTTGAGGTTTTCTCTTCTCCTTGTCCTTGACCCAGAGGGCTTGAAAACAAGGGGAGAGATCCGAGTCCAGAACTGAATGTGGCCGTTACATTTGTCATCCTTGGTGCCTCGGGGAGAGTCATGGCTGCTGAGGGAGAGAAATGTGACTGTTGTAGATTGGGTGCCCTTGACAGCAGGCTCTGAGATGAAATTTTTCACACAGAATGTTGATTAAGCAGTCAACACCTGTGAAAGGGAGGGGAAGGAAGGAGGATCAAGCAGAGAAAGAAATTGAACCAAACCCAATGACAGCCTTGGTAAACCTCAGGGGGGCCGTGGGAGCTTGTATAGCTCTTCAGAGTTGTTCCAAGTTGGGCTGAAGTAATCAGACCATTATGTACCTGCATCCCTCAGTCATTAGATTTGGGCAGCACTCTCCATTGCTGGAACAGCAAGTCCTTCTTGAAGGGACATGAGTGGCACTTTACGATGCTCAGCACAGTTATTAAGGCCACAGAAGGTCCTCAAGTGGCTTGAGGTGCAGCCTTGTGTGTGTCTCACTGGGCCTTTAGTGTACCTGTTCTGAGGTCATTACTAAACATATCTCCAAATTTGGGGGAAATCAGAAGTTCAGAGGCAAAGGCAGTCCTGATCAGAGCCAAGAACACCATTCATTGGGGTAGAAGAGAAAAGAATGGCTTTATAGATGGTCAACATAAAGCCGAAATCACCTCGCTTATAGCAAAATGTATAATCTAAGCATGAACCTTGGGAAATTCATATTCTGTAATCTAGAGTCTACAAGTTCACAATATAATATCCTGTTGAGAAAAGCAAGTCTAAGTCGATTGAGACCCTCTCTGCTGATTTAAATTCTGTTTTCAGAGGACCTGGCTGGCAGTGGGTTGAGACCCATCTCTTGAAACCCTTTGAAGCCCTAAGTGTGGGCTGATGAGATGCTACAGAACATGTCTGAGTCACCACATCATTCAGGGATTCTATATCATACTAAATTCTGTTTCCGTGATATTTTGACTTACGAATGTAAACTCTGAGGCAGGAGGCAAATAATGATGTACCTGAAGATGCTCTCTGTTGTCTGGTGCAATAGGGTCTGGGATCTTTGAAATTCTGAAATAAAGTGACTTACTGGGTGGTGTTCCCTGGAGGGGAGTGAGGAAGCAAGATAGGGAGAAGGAAACCAAGCAATGTGGAAGGTCAAAAAAGTCCCATGCTTGCAGGGTGACTGGCTTATTTCTAGGTGGGAAGTCTGGAGACAAGGAGCCCCTCTACCTACCTGTCATCAGGTAGGGGTTATCTCGGCAGGATGAACATTTGCAGGCACTTCCTGTTCTCTGTCCACTCAGGCAAAACACCTTCCGGAAGCATGTCTCTGACAAAGAATGGAGTAAAAGCAAACCGGGAGCTGAGGGGCATGGAAATGGGAAGGGAACCTGCGGAGACAGAGCACAATGGATACCACATCTGCCAGGAGTAAGTTCCATGGTGACTGAGTCGGCACCTCTTGTGGAGAAGACAGAAGTCACTAGACTTCATGACTCTCATCAGTAACAGACGTCTGGTCCCTTGACACCTCAAATCAAACTTAAGTTTCCTCATCTCTCAGAAATGGCTTCCTGGGATAATGGCAGTGAACATCAATGAATATTAGGGGCCACAGTTACATATGGAAAACGACTGCCTTTTCAATGCACTGTATTCATAATGATAATAACAGCAAAAACAATAATGTGACTGAGTCTAGTTTAATGCTCACCACACCTATTTTCTCTTCCTGGAATACAGAAAAGTTTTCTATTCCAGCACCTTTGGATCTAGGTAGATTGGATCTAGCCCACTTGGATCCATTCTCAATAATGTCGTTGCTTCTGGGTCAAGGTAGTGAAAGCAGGCACGACTTTCCTTCAGAAACCTTAAAGTCTGCTTGTCGAAGACAGTGACACCACAAAATGGAAGGGCAGAGTCCTTGAGTCCCTGGGAAACAGGGGAGCTACCTGACCAGAATCATACGTTAGACCCTGTGTTAGTGAGAAATAAACTTTTGCTAAGCCATGGAGATCTTCAAGCTCTGAGCAGTTAGCTTGCTCTATTACAGTTAACAGTACGAACCACAGAAACACCAACCTGTTGGGTAGTATCAAGATCTTCATTTTGTAGGTGAGGTAACTGAGGCTCAATATGGTTAAAAGCCTAGCAAATGGCAGAGCTGGAATTTGAGTCTATCTTTCAATCCCTGTCCTGTGTTCACTGTCATGTAAAGCTTAGTGTGACTGTTTGATGTTTTCCCACATGTCAGCTTTGATGGGGCAGAGAGGAAACATATGGAAACCCTGGGCCTCTTGGTTGGGATATGGGATGGGGAAGAAGGACACAGAAAGGAGACACTCCCCACATCAGAAGTCAAGCTTTGGGCAGTCCACAATTTTGCTAAAGGCTTCCCAACCTGTTCACCTATGGTCTGTCCCCAACATCCTCACTGTAATGAAGTTGTTTCTTCATGACAGTATGCTCATTTGTCTCATGTGATTCTAATGACTACTTGTTACTGAAGAGAAGAAATGAGATGACTGAAGGGTCAAACCCTGAATCCCCAAGGTTGTGCCCCTCAACTCCAAGTGGAGAAAGCAGAGAACCTCTTGTTTCTTGTGGACATCTTGCTTGCCTTCTGTTGTGCCAACCACCCATATCCTTCTTAATAGAATCTGACTTAGTTCATTCTCATGCAAGTTACCAGTCCTTCGGAGAAGTCTAGGCCATTCCCCTAATCAAGAGTGAGAGTTCATGGCCTAAGCTAAATATGATGGAGTAATTGCCCTGCCAGATGATTGGTTTAGGCACGGGCATGGGATGCAATTTTGGCCACTGGACCAAAGCAGAAAATTGCTGATGAGGTTTCTGGGAAGGCTCTCTTTAACAACAACAACAACAACAACAACAACAACAACAACAACAAGATAAAAATATTTGCTTTTCTGCCTTTGGGCTTGTGTGTGTATATTGTTCCTGAAACCAAAACCACCATCATGGGTCCATTTGGAGAACAGTATATGAGGATAAGTCAAAACATTAGGATGGGGGCGCCTGGGTGGCGCAGTCGTTAAGCGTCTGCCTTCGGCTCAGGGCATGATCCTGGCGTTGTGGGATCGAGCCCCACATCAGGCTCCTCCACTATGAGCCTGCTTCTTCCTCTCCCACTCCCCCTGCTTGTGTTCCCTCTCTCGCTGGCTGTCACTATCTCTGTCAAATAAATAAATAAAATCTTTAAAAAAAAAAACATTAGGATGGCAGAGTAGAAAGAAAGAAATAACCTGGGTCTTTAAGACATTGGTGAACTGGTGAATTAACCAAACTTGGAGGTGCCACCCCTCTGGACTTCTTATTATGTGAGATAATAAACTGCTTAATTGTTCAAATGATGATGAATTAGGGTTTCTATTACTTGCAACCAAATGCATCCCAATGGATTCAACTGAAATGTTGCCATATGCTCTAACAGGGAGAACACAGAAAAGAGTGTACCGAGGGTTTTAGAGGGGAGGGGGAGGGGGCGTGGGCTAGCCCGGTGATGGTATGAAGGAGGGCACGTATTGCATGGAACACTGGGTGTTATACACAAACAATGAATCATGGAACAGTACATCAAAAACTAATGATGTACTGTATGGTGACACATATCATAATAGAAAAAACAAAACAAAACAAATCGGAAAAGAGCATCTAACTCTCACAATGCTTAGTGGCTCAGCTGGCTTTCTTGATAGGTTCTTAGCTTCCACCCACACCTCCAGCCTGACTGATTATAAATCCTTCCCCATTTCTCTCACTCGTGATTCTGCTAATCTTAGCCCCGCTGCCCATTTGAAGGAGCGTCCTCTGAATTACCACACAACAAATCCTCAGGTTTCCTACCCAGTTGCCCAGCTGCCCATTCTTACGGCTGCAAGCAGAAGAAAGATGTTGAAAACCACGAGTCCTGGCAATGCTTTGTAAAGAAATGGTGACCGTTTTCTTGGGTTTCCTTAGGTGAGAAATAGGAAGGAAAGGAAATGAAGCTCATTTTTTCTAACATTAATTAATTCACATAAGGTCACATTTTACATCATTTTAATTAACTTTCATTGAGTTCATGTTCAAAATGGGGGAAAACAGGTTCATTAAAATAAGTCATGAGGACCCTAGGTATAACAGCATGGGGTAGTTAAACAGGATAGAAAATTGGAAATCTTTTCCTTCTGTTCTGATGCATGGTGGGGTATTGTGAATTCTTAACTTTTCTCAAACATATCCCCTTTGCAGAAGTGAGGAAGAAATAGACTTGAAAGTATTAACTCTTTCAGGAAGCCTTTCCCGAGACCTCTCACCCTGGCTTGTCCCCCTCCTCAACCGCTGGCTAGGCCCCCTGCCCCACTAACACTTTGCAAGCTTCTGTCTCACAGCCACTACCTTAGCTGACATTAATTAATTTTTTATTTCCTCCACAACACTGTGAGGTTCTTGAGAGCGAAACCTTATGCTGTTTCTTTATATTCTGGCAGGATGCTTGGCATATGTAGGTGCTCGGTATAAGTTTATTGAATGAATGAAAGCCAGGAAAATTTTTCCTGGGTCTCATTTTAATTTAACAAAGGACAAGTGCATCTATATATCACTGTGTAAAATAACAATTAAAAGGGAAAGCCTTTCAGAGCAGTATCAAAGGGCAGTAGAATCTGCTGTGTATGGTCGGGTGGCTGGTGGCACGCAGGTGGTAGCTGGGCCATTCTCTGAAACATGGACTTAGGAAAAGTGTGGGTCCTTGTGCATCACCCCTAGGAATTTATTAACAGTCTTAAAGCACACCCAGTGCCACATCTGCACTAATATGGGGGTAGATGTTGCCAGAAATACTTACATTCTATGTTTCGGCTTTTCAGATCGTCCCCAAATTAAGCAAAGGCACTTTTCTTAGGTGAGTTGACACCCATTCTCCAGATACCTGCCCATCTAACTCATAAGCCTTCCACCCCTCATTTTCCCTTTCTCGACAAGCCCCTGTCAGATGAAGTTTCATCTGTCTACAAGTCCTTGCTGAGCATGGCGATGTGCCCAATTGCAGGACGACTAATCCTCCATGATGCCCCACTTGTGTCCTTCCTCATTGTCCACCAGCCACTTCACTCACTGTCCTCCTCGTTCCACTGCCCCTATGGAATAACCTGCCTATCCCCACTTGCCCAACCAGCGTGAAATGGAAGAAGAAAAGGCAACAGTCTTCTTATTTTTTAAGAGGTGCTTTGTAGCTGGGAAAATTTGAGGCTGAATTTCCCCATGCTTGGATTTATCTCCCTCTTGAAATTTGTAAGTACTTGTGTGACTTACTTTTTTTCCCCTTTTTTTAAAAGATTTTATTTTTAAATAATCTTTCAATACCCAGTGTGGGGCTTGAACTTATAACCAGAGATCAAGAGTCACAAGCTCTACTGACTGAGCCAGTAAGGCACCCCCTTGTGTGACTTACTTCTAAGAAAGCCCAATATTTGGATTTCTAAATGTAGATTCAAACATTATTCATGCCGTGAAAGGATTCTCCCATCTTCAAAGGACTTGTCCTCAGAACTCCTACAGATCAATAAGAATAAAACAGTTAACCAAATAAAAAATGAACAAAATGCTTGAACAAGCATTTCCTTTTAAGAATTTATCTAAATGGATGATAACATAGAAAACTATGCTCAATTGCATTCATCAGGCAAATGCCAATTAAAGCCATGATCTAATACCAATAGCTACCCACCAGCATAGCTAAAATGAAAATACAGAAAATAATAGGTGCTGGCAAGGATGTGGAGCAACTAGAAATCCTATATGCTGCTAGTGGGAGAGGGAATTGGTACAACCACTATAGAAATGCGTTTGACGATATTTATAAAACTGAATATACACACAAGCTCTGCCTCAAAGATTCCACTCTTAGGTATATACCCAACGGAAATGCATATCTATCTATCGATATATCTATAGATAGATATATCTGCCAACACAACAGGTAGTAGAATGTGCCTACCAGCACCATTTGTTGTAGAATAAATCTGTTAATTATACAAATGCCAATCAGTGGTGGAATGGATATAAATAAATTATGATATATTCACACAACACAATATTCTAGTGATGAGAATGGATCCACAACCCCATGCAACAATGCAGATGAAACTGCTGGACACAATGTTAAGCAAAAGAAGATAGACACAAAAGAATGTATTTGAATCCCTTTAAATAAAGTAAAACCTGGCAAAATTAACTTATGTTCTTAGAAATCAGAATAGTGGTTATCTTAAGGGGGTGAGTGACAGGAGGGGAGCATGGGGAGGGGCTTCTAGAGTTTGACAATGTTTCATTTCCTGATCCGGATCCTGGTTACATAGATGTATTCAATTTGTGATATGTGCACTTCCCAGTATGTGTATTAAACTTTAATTTAAAAAGAGGTTTTTAAAGTATGATGAAATTTACAATTTTTTCAGGCCACAATGGAACTTTCTAGAATTATATTTGCTATCCAGAATAAAGCACACCACCTATGTTCAGTTGGATTGAGTCTTTGCCCTCCCACCCTATCGTCACTAGTTCAGTAATTCTGCAAGGATAGGGAATTGAGTTAGGATTGAGGGAGTGACTTCTCCCTTCATGGCACTGGACCATGTGTTTTCGGTATTCTCTAATTACTCTGTGTCCCTCCACTCCAATGGAGACCCAGAGGACAGAGACCATTTTACGTTCTCTCTTCTCTCCACCCATCAGTGTCTTCCTCAATGCCCAGCTGCCCTGAGGATCCTTCAGAGGACGTAGTGGCAGGCTGGAGAAGAATCCTTACTCCTCTAACGCCGCCACTGGAACAAGCTCTGAGACAGGATGCCTGCCCTCTATGAAGCAAGCATTTATCATGTGCCTGAGACTACCTCACTTCACCCTCACACTCCCAAACCTATGCCGGTTTTACAGAGGAGAAAACTGAGAAACATCGCCCAAAAGGCCACATCTTTCAGAAGTGATGGGCTGGCACCAGGATCCAGTTGGCTCCATGACCACACCGTGCTGCCTGGAGTTTTCTAGAGAAGCCTCACTCTGCAATTTTAGTTTCCCGAAGTGGCTACCTTCTTTCTGCAAGTAACGACCTGGGCTGGCTGGCCATCCCCGACTGGCCATCATTGGGGAGCTCTGACGTCCCCTCTCCATCCCCGGGCCTGGAGACAATCTATCAGGACTCACCTACTAGAGGCTCTGGCTCTTTGCAGATCCCACTGGGGCCCAAGAGAGAGTCACCTGACCCTGAGCCTGCCATTCTTTATCTGCAGGAGAGGAAGGAAGCCCCAGAGTTGTGCTAGGTTCTCTGTGGCAGGCAGAGCGTGGAAGCCGAGCAGTACCTGAGAGGGTCTGCTCCGGGCGCATGGGCCTTGCGGATGCTGTCAGGGCTGCCCGTTTATAGACAATGGCTGGCCGCCCAAATGTCCCCCGGGCAGCCCGACTGCACACTTCACCTCGCAGCCCAGCTGTGGGGAACTCTCCATCTGTATTGATCACTCTAGCTCACCACCACAGACATAAAGCCGCTCTGTAATATGCTGGGGAAGGCACAGTGCTACCCAACATGGTGATTACAGTGCGGCTTGGGGAGGTGAGCCACTGGTCTGAAGCTCAGCACAGCGCCTTTTTTTCTTCTGCTCCCAGTGGAATTTTCCCCAGGCCTGCTCGGCCCAGACCCAGGGACAACAATGCTAGTGACCACCCCCCAGCGCTCCGGTGTCGTCCTGGAAATCAGTAAAGGCAGCTTCAAGGGTAGGGTCCAAACCAGCTCGCCAAGGTGGAGATCATGGACACCCACTATCTCTGTGCTTGGCGTCCCCAAACTCCAATCTTTGGGCAACCTCCAATGATCATTTTCTGCACTTCATGCCTCCCTCCCTCCTGGGACACAAACTGCTGCATGAGCCAAGCAAGAGTGATGGAGTTACAGTTTGGCCAGGACCTTAGAGACCATCTGGTGCTTATTTTACCCACGAGGAAACAAGCCCAGACTAGTTAAGTGACTTGCCTAAGGTCCCACAGCTGAGCAGGTAGAAGAGGTATGAAGAGAATCCAGGCCTCCTGATTCAATGGACCCTCCGCCCGCCAGGGTGTTTATTCTTTCTTTATTTAAGGGACACCTCTAAGCCCTGCACGATTTCAGGTGGCAGTTTCAGGAGTGTCTGGAGCTGATCTCTTTCCTTTGGGGAGGCTAGAGAGACTTGTGACGGGACCCACCAGGGACCACGGCTCTAAAGAAGAACGTGCTCCAGTGCCCAGGTCGCTCAGAGATAAGTGGGCAGCAGGTCAGCTCTGTTTGGGCAGCAGCAGGGAACAGTGAGGGACACATGTGGATAGTAATGTCCCAAAGGGCTGCAGCACAGCCAGAGGCGGCTGCCCACAGGCAATGGGACGTGCGAGTCTCTCCCGGGGAGGAGTAGAACATGCTTGTTTCCCCTGACAGCACTGACACCTTGGCCAAGGACAGGGAATCCCCTGCATCCACTGAAACGGAAAATCCATCACCCCTGCAGGAGGGTTGACGGGTAGCACATCCGAGGCCATAGAGGCAGGTGACAGATTGGCGAGCGGCCTCTTAGTCACTGCTGATAGAGTCAGAGATGGTCAGGGGAGGGCCCGGCACTGGCTACGTGGCTGGTCCAGAGCTGGCAGCTGCTGTAATTCTTCCTTCTCTTCCCATCCCCACTTCCCACTCCCTGCCTGGGGCCGGCTTTTCCTCCTCTGCTTCCCCACCCCCTCCGGACTTGCCAGGCCTGTGCCCTACTTTCTGAAGGAGCTGCCTGCATCATAACTGTCTGGGGAGTTGGGCCGATGCAGCAGGATGCCGGTGGTGGCTGGTGATTCTCAGTTGGCCCATCCTCGGATAACTTCCCAAATCCACGCCAGCGTGCCAAGCCCGGGCCAGGCTCCTTGCCTCTCTGGGCCTCTGCTTCCACAGCTGAAGCTCTGGGTCTTTTTAAAGCAAAAGCCACCATGTCTCCCAGGAAGATGGTGCTAGTACTTCTTAAAAATGTTCTTGTCTCATTATGTGTGTGCTCCGAATTCAGGCAGAACAGACCTGAGCCCCGGCTTTGCCCTGTCTTCACAGCGTGTCTTCCAATCTTCAGAGTCCTTGTCTGTGTTATGGGAATGATAACATCAGCCTTCTGGCTTGTTTGAAGGATTGAGTGAGGAGATGCATAGGAAGTGCTCAGCCCAGCGTTACCCCAATAAATGGAATAAATGCTCGCATCTCGACTCTAGCCTCAAAATGATAGATGCATAAACGGAATCCAAGAAGTGACTCGTCTAGCATCAGAGGGAGTTTCGGACATGCCAAGCGAGGATGTTCGGACATCTTCCCATGCCACCTCCTCAGTGTCCCTGTTTCTAGTGGGTTGTCCACCCTCTTTGAGGGGTTTGGAAAAATGCAGAGTGAGTTCTCATTGCTCACACAGTCCTGACTGCCGGCAAGAATCCCAGAATAAAATCTGTGTGTCTGACATTCCTCAGGGTTTGCTCTAGTGATTTATTTTATAGGTAAAGAAGTTAAGGCCCAGAGAGGTTCAGTGGCATACCTGGGGTCACACAGCTTGGTCTCCCCCCACCCCCACCTCCATCTCTGTGCCTTGAGGTGCTGTCCCTTCTTATGATTCAGAGTTTGATCTAGGGTGTCCTTACCTCACCCATTCACAGATCCTGGAAAGGGAGCTCAGGGGCTTTGTAGTCCAGGACGCTCCGGGCACGAGAAGTCCCTACTGAGCCCTGCCTGACCTAGCCTCCCCCTCCATCTCCCAAGCTGGCAGGCTTCCGTGGTCACACTTCGACCCTATCTTCCACGTAGCTGCTGTTGTCCAGTGGCGTCCCTCTGCTCAGGCCAAGGTGTATCTCTCTGCCAACTCCACCCAGTACACCTGGGATTAGGAAGACGCCCCAGAGAGGGCCAAGCCAGAGCAGATGGGACTAGCGACTCAGCTCATTGTGGGGGGCACACAGCCCAGTGAGCCACCCCCCAACTTGCAGGAACGACCAGCCCAAGAAGTGACTGCTGCAGTGGCCTAAGCCTGATCTTCTCCTGTGGCCCCAACAAGGCCAGAACTACAGCCAGCTCCCCTCATCTGCCAGCTGTGTCTGCTGTGCTTTCTCCCCAAATTCTAGCTTTCGGGCTGCAAGCACAGGACAGGGCATCCAGTCGGGTAGATGCGGCCTCAGAGCAGGACCCCTGAAGGAGCAACTTCTGGGCGGGAATGGAGTCCATGTTCACAAGCATTTGATGTTCATCCTCATTCAACCCAGGCCGGAGCGCTCATTCCCGCGTCCTGGCCCCAGAGCGGAGGAAGGCAAGTGGGCAGCAACCCGTGAGAGCGTTTTCCCCTTGGCTCAAGACTCAAGGCTGGTTGAGGAGTGGGTGGTTGACAGTGCTGGGGTTACTTAGGGGTCTGACTCCAGTCTTTAGGAAGCAAACTCATATATTTTCAGGCCTCAGGTGAAGCAAAGCCTGTGTCTCCTCTCAGAGGAATTCCTGCAATAAGCTTTGGAGTCCGGTTATTACCTTCAAATAGGCCCAGAACATTCCCTCAGTATCCACCCCAGCTCCAGTACCCCCAACCACAGCCGTCCCCCTCACGGGACTGTCCCTCACACCCAGGGAGAGCTCAGAAGTCGGAGCTGTTATCGTGACCCTGCAGGGGGCCCTTGACATCCCAGGGAGCCGACACCATGCTCGGGGAAACCGAGGGACTAGGACAGGCCCAGAGCCTTGGTGCTGTGGCCGGGAAGCCCGGGGATCTGGCCAATCTGAACAGAAGGGCAGTGCAGGCCTGTCTGTGTGTCCTGAGCTGCCCTGTCCCTCCACTCTCTATTGGTGCTTGGGGATGGCTGGGAGAGCCGGGCCCTGGCAGGGAGTCAATCCTGACCAGTGGGCACCTCGGTGCTCAGGCCCCCGGTGCGACCTGAGAGCCCTGCAGTCCCAAGCCCACTGTCCTCAGCCATTTCAGCAGATAGGCTGTGCTCATTCCAGGTTTTTGCAGTTATCTCTCTCTCTCTCTCTCTCTTTTTTTTTTTTTTGCTCCCTCTGAGAGGCAAATGTTCTAACAAAGATGTGATGCTGGAATGAGGCATTAATTTCAATAGTCACTTAAAAGCAATTGCCTGGGAAATACTCATTTTCCCATTAAACGCTGCACAGCCCAAACCTCAGGTGATTGTCCCCCTGCCTCTGCCCGGCCCCCCTGCTTCCTCCACCCCTAATGCCCCTCCCCCGCTGCCCACCACTCACCACCTGCAGATCATTTCTGCATCCAGTCCTAAAATTACATCCTGAGTGGATAAATGATTCCGTCTGGCTAATAAGTAACCTCTAGACAGCAAATGCCCAGTGGGCAAATTACTCTGAGGAAATCGCACGGGAGGGGTGTCCCCCACCAGACAGGGCTGTCTTCTCAGGAGCACAGAGCAGGTGGCTAATCGTGTTAACAGCTTCACGGACACTCCTTTCTGGGGGCACAGGGACTGGCAGGCACACGGGGGATGGGGGTGGGCAGGCTGCCCTCAGAGGTCTCTGTTTGGTAATAAGACGTGGCCGATGGAAAGACTCGTGTTTCCAGGTCTTCCCTGGCCCTCACAAGACGAAGGTGCAGAAGAGGCGAGCCTTTCAAGGCCCTTCTCAGGGGAAAGCTGCGATCCGGGCAGGTCAGAACCTGGCAGACACAGTGGGTGCCTTGAAATTGTGCGTCTTTCACTCCAAGTTGGGAAAGAAGTCCGGGCTGTCTCCCTTCAACCCCAGTTGAAGGCCCTGGGCGTGCCTGAGGCAGAGCTAGAGGCTAGAAAAGGGGAGTCTTGGCCTGCTCCCTCCCCCTCCCCCCACCATCTCCCTGTGTCCCCTGACCCCCACCCCCTTCCTTGTCTTCCAGCTCCTCCCGGTTGCATTACTGTAGGCCCCCGCGCTCAGATGCCATCTAATGCAATCTCCCTCCACCAGAGACTCACAAAACATGCCACCCAGGGCTGTCTGCTCTTTCGCAGAGACTCCAATTATTATTATTAAAAATAAGAGGTGACTGATGAATATGTGGCAGATATCCACAGGCTCAGTTCCCTCTGCTCTTTCCGCCGACTGTGTGAGTGGGTCCACCACCAGCACCAGCTGGCACAAGAAGAGCTGATGCCCAGACAAGTTCCGTCCTGTCCCCTAAGGTCACACAGCCGAGCTCTGAGGATGTGAGCCCAGGTTCTCCTGGCTCTGGGGCCGGAAGGCAGGCTCTCATGGCCGTCCTGTCCGTCTAGCCTGCAGGACTCAAGGAAATTCATCTCCAGTGAGGGAGCTTTGAGTCCTGGCAGGGGCGAGCTCTTTGGGGCAGGGACTGACCCCACAGCCCTCATGGGGTTCGCAGCTGTGGGCACCTGCAGCCTTTCACCCTAAATAAGAGAGACCAGGAACCTCCAGCACATATGGAAAACAGCACGGTGGGTCCTCAAAAAATCCACAGTAGAACTACCAAGTGATTCATCCATCCCGCTTCTAGGTCACATCCAAGGGAAACAAAATCAAGATCTCAAGGAGATCTCTGCACTCCCCTGTTCATTGCAGTATTATTTAGGATAGCC
The DNA here is from genome assembly GCF_023065955.2 of Ursus arctos. Classification (NCBI taxonomy): domain Eukaryota; kingdom Metazoa; phylum Chordata; class Mammalia; order Carnivora; family Ursidae; genus Ursus; species Ursus arctos. The sequence continues at coordinate 10,432,195 of NW_026622997.1, read as the reverse complement.
AAGTGCCTAAGTGCCCTTCGAGGGATGAATGGATTAAGAAAATGTGGTCTCTACACACAATGGAATGTTACTCAACCTTAACGAGAAAAGAAGAAAAGGAGATCCCACCGTTTGTGAAAACATGGGTGAAGCTGGAGGACACTGTGCTAACTGAAATAAGGCAGACACGGAGAGATAAACACTGCATGATACTTTCAGGTATGTGGAATCTAAAACCATCAAACTCATGGAAGCAGAGACTAGAACGGTGGTGGCTAAGAGTTGGCAGACGGGAAAATGGGAAGATGTTGGTTAAACACCAAGATTCAGTGACACAGGATGAAAAAGTTCTGAGGATTTAAAGTACAACACGGTGACTCTAGTTGACAATCCGTATCATATACTTGAAATTTGCTAAGAGGGTAGATCCTAAGTGTTCTCGCCACGAGAAAGAAAGAAAGGAAGGAATTGGTAATTACTGGAGGTGACAGATAAGGTTAACTAGTTTGATGGTGGTGACCATTTCGTAACATATACATATATGAAAGCATCAAACTGTAACTTGAATGTACACAATTTTACAATTTTTATTTGTCAATTATACCCCAATAAATCTGGGGGGGGGGCAAGGAGAGAGACCAGGAGCCGAGAGCTCTGCAGGCATTCTTTACCAGTCTCACCTTCCTGAATCCCACCCGAGGGAAGAGAAGCTGAGGTGCAGAGGGGCTGAATCGAACAAGGCCACATAGAGGTAAGGCCTCTTCTCTTCCCTTCTCTTGGCGATGGTCTTTCATGCTCCCTGTTCTTGGACGGTTCTGAGGCAGAACCAAGCTCCTGCATCAGCCTTCATACACGTGTGAACTCGGAGACGTGAAAACTGTGATTCCCTCGAACCCACGGGGCCTATCCCAGGGCTGGGGTGTGAAACAGCAAGAGAAGGGGTCTCGGGGCCCTGCTCCAGCTGGCCACCCCTGCAAAAGGCCACAGGGGAAGGCTGGGCCACGGGATCCACAGTGTGGCCAGCTCCTGAAGCCATGCACACATAGGGAGGCGTCTGGTCGCTTCAGGAGCAGCCCTACACTGCCTGCAAAGCTGCTGGAAGCTGCTCTGGTCTGTCTGGGGTCACACCAGCCCAGGCCCCGTCTTTCCTTCAGAGCAGAAAATCAAAACGCATTGAAGAAAGCCCTGAGAAGGCTGTCGTTTCCCTCCCGTGAGAGGCTGGGGTGGACTTCTGGGAGTGGGGGTGGTGTTTGGAGGACTGACTTTTGTAATGAAATAATGTGTCTGGGGTAAGGGATGCTCCCCTTTCTTCTGCTGCCTAGTCTGCTCCTGCCAGCCTCACTAGTGGAGTGGCAAGAAAGAAAGATTGAGTTCTGTGATCTAAAGGGATCCCAGGCACCCCCAGGCAGCCAGAGAGCCACAGCATTTGGAGAACCCAGTTTTATGCTTTCCACAGCCTCCTACTGCTGGCACTGTGCTGTCTGGAGGAGGCTAACACCGCAGCAGCAGCAGCCTCTGCCAGCCCAGGGCCAGGAAGCGTGGGGCCAGGTAGTTGATGTAGGAGTGCGAGCGCATAGGCTGGGGAAGCAGAGAGACGGGGCTCCATCGCTGTGTTCCGCGTGACCCTGGGGAAGTCTCAGCCTCTCCAAGCCTCAGTCTTTTCACCTGAGCAGCGGGGACAATAGTGTCAACTTCGCAGGGCTGGTGTGACAATTAAACGAGAAACTTCATAGAAGCCTAGAAATGTCAGCATCAGCATGATGGGAGTTTATTACCACCAACGACCCACATATGCTCCACACCGACTGCAGACGGAGCTCTGTGCTGAGCATTCCATACTAATTGTCCCGTTTAGTCATCCTAAAAATCAAGTGAAGTATGTATTATTACTACCCCCATTGTACAGATGAGAAAACTGAGACTCCAGAAGACTAAGGAGGTTTTCCAGAATCACTGCACAAGGGTATGCAGAGAGCAAGCAACAGGAAGCCAAAGCATCGGATACCCACCCTTCCTTCTCTCCTGCCGGTTCTCCTGGTTGCTCAGGTGGTGGTTGTTCCTTTAATGGAACAAATGCAGCTCTGGTTGTAAAGTCTGCGGCCCCTCCCACATCCATCCCTCACAGTCTTCTCTATGTGAGCCATGAAATAGGACACGCGAGCCTTTTTATTTTCAACACGTAGAAAGAAGGCATTGCAAGTTAAGTCACACACAGCCAGCAAGCGTCAGGGTGGAAACCAGCGTTTACGAGCACCTATGATATGCCAAGTGCTGTGATTATTTCAGGCTCCTGTTGTCACATGATCTGCAGCGTAGTTTCGGGAGATGTCGGAATTCCCTCGATTTCTCCTAGCTACCCAGGAAAGAAGGTCTGGTTATTTATTATCTTATTTCACAGACAAGGAAACCGAGGTCCAGAGCATTAAATTAGACTCCGAAGCCTGTTAACAAGGAAGGAGAGGATCCCTTTCTGCTTTTCAAGGAATGTGTGGACAACTCTGATTTCCACCTGAGGACAAGATGGAGATGAGTTCTGTGTTCGTCCCACATACCCAGGCCCGCTCCCCAAATCCCACAGATCAGTCAGGGGAGGCTCCTGAGGCACAGGCTCCCCGACAGAACGAAGGCGTGAGTCAGAAAGGGCTGCCGTGTTTGTGGGTGGCCAGGCAAAGGGAAATGCTGTGCTCCCCACTCACGCTGTCCATCCACCCCCCGCTACCATGCCCAGTGAGCCCTCGGGGGACTGGGAGGCCAGCGGCTACAGGAAACAGCCGCATACCTTGCATCCCGTGTCTGGCGATGCAGAGGCTTCCTGCTCCCTGGGTTCCTCCCTTTACAGCCCGGCACAGCGCTCCTGAGGAGATCGGTGTCGTGTGGTGTCCAGAAGGGTCTGGAGGAGCAGACATAGCTGCAGGTGAAGGCTGAGGCCCACGGCAATCTGTCCCCTCTGGCCCCTGCTATCACCTCCAACATCAGACCCTGTCTTTTTGCTCACTTCCGATACTGGTAACATAATTTGGGGCAGACATCCAGTACTTGAAGGTTTACTGATTTATACATTCTACTCATGTGCCACTGAGCTATCCAAGGCATCACAGAGCAGACACACATACTGACATTTCAAGGAGCCATACGACCCCCTAACTAGAATTTCTGATGTTTTCTCTCTGCACACCCAACAGATCCCCTCTGGTGTGGCCCCTCCAGACTGGGAGCCACGGCTCTTGGACCTCGATGGAGAGGCTGCTAAGGCCCTGGCCAGGTCCAGGTCTTGGGCTGCAACTTCTGCCCTTCTTGGCAGAGGCTGTCCAGTGAGGCATTTGGAAGCACAGGCTTTGTGGTCAGAGGGAGTGAGTTCGGAGCCGAGGAAGTGACTTTCCTCCTTGAAGCCTGTTTGTTCACTGCTACAGTGAGGTAGACAACCGTCTCGTGCAGATGCCATAGGGTGACACCCGCAGTGCATAGCAAGCGCGTGGCATGCAGTAGGTGCTCAATACGTGCTCTGTCCCTACCCGCACTCAGGAGGTATGGACGTGGCCTGGGTATGTGGCTATCAGTCCCGAAGCTGAGGTCTGGATGAGGAGGGACTGACTGGTGGCACAGGAGGAAAGTCCAAGCACCCGCTGGCTCTGGAGCTCACCCCTCCTGTAGGGTTAGGTACGCCTCCCCGGGGAAGCCAGGCTGGTTTCACTCCAGGTAGAACTTCACAAATGGAATCACACACGTTCATAATTCCGGCTTACTCCTTCCTTTGGCATCTTCCCAGTTTTACTTACAGAAGCTTGTACATCCCTTTGGCAACTTAGAAAGCAGAGTAAAACCAGAAAAATAATTCTGGAGAAGTAGAAATGTACTTTTGGCCTGGAATAGCCTCATGATGTGAGACCTGCACTCTCTCTGTGTCAAGGCAGACCCCCCTCCCTGCCCTGCCCCGGGCCATTTAGCATGACCCACACCACTCTCATGAGGCCACCAGAGAGAAGGGACACCTCCTAACCCACGAGCTGCAGCCTTGCGTGGGAGATGCCTGCCCTCTCCCTCCTGGGAGCAGCCTGCCTCGCCCTGAGTGAGCGGCATGCCCTTTCCCCACCCGAGTTGTCAGAGCCACTCATCAGCGGGAGCGGGATGCAGGAAGCTGCTGTCCATGCGCTGACCACGCCCCAGAGAGTTCCAGCGAAGAGCAGTCCAGGGTCGGTCCATCCCCATATGTCTCCCCTGGAAGAACTGCTTTCAAACGTGGAAAATGGGGAGAACTGGCCACGGGCGGCGGGGTGTGTGTGTGTGTGTGTGTGTGTGGCTGCACTGCTTTTTTGCAGAGGGGCTGGCTGCTCCATCTTCCCTGGGAACCACAGCACAGTCGCTCGCACGTGCCTACCCCAGAGCCCTCCTGTCTGAGCTTCACCAGCAGGTATCAGATTCCACTGTGGCTGCAGTGGGTGCTGATGGAGAGTCAGCTGGGCTGCAAGGACACATCCCTGGTGCAAGCCTGGATCACAAATATGGTGGCTGGGGGGGCGAGGGGAAGGGAGCGACCTGCAGAGATCCCCCCACGCTAATAACCCATCCTTCTTACCTTCAGTGCCTTTGGCCCTGCCTTCCTGGCCCTCCCCCTCAAAGTGAGGATTCTCACAATACCGACTGCCATCCTTAGCACAAAGTTGCATAATCTTTAACTTTCCCTGGGCCCTGGCCTGCCAGTCTGTGCTCCAGCCACTGTGAGGACAGGATGAATTCATTTGCAAAGGACAAGCACAAACCTCCGGTGGAAAACAAATGCAATGTACCACAGTAAATGGGAGCAGCTTAGGAAAAAAAGGACAAAATCCATTGGGGACCCCGTTGCCATAGGAACTGGCGTTACAGCTTGCTTCCGATAATTAATGGAGGGTTTTGCTATTACAGTATTCTTGAAACTTCGCTCTCCCCTGTGCTGCACTGCAGAATGCAGCATCGTCTCCCCATTCATAAATATTTCATTACCACCGGCTGCCGCGTTTCATCACGGCGGATAACACTCGGCCTAATCCACCCCTCGCCGAAGTCCTGTTGTCCTGTCACAGAAGCAGAGGCTTCTCCCTCTTCCTTCCACCAGCTCCGTTTACCTGGTGTGAAGTTCTCCCCGTTCCCAAGCCTGGACAGGCGCCTTCACTGTGGCTCCGTCGTCAGATCCTGACATCTGTTCCCTGCGCCTTGTCTTCCTTTTCTAAAGGTCGGGCCAGCCTCCCCCGAGGCACCTGTCCGGCTCTGCTCAGGACCCCGTGGCCTCCTTGTATCCCCTCTGATGGAGTCCTGGGAGGACACAGCGCTTTCGATTGTGTTCTGCAGTGCACTGGCTGGGCTTCAGCTCCCTCCCTCCTGGTTCATGGAGACAGCAGGAGGGCCCAAGGGAGGTGAGGGAGCCAGTGCGGCCAGTGGATGTGCTCAGATGGCGGGGCTGGTGGTGGCTGGTGCTGCTTTGCTCTCGGATGCCCTGTTTTTATCTACGTGAAATCACATCCACGGTATTTTATTTTGTTTTAAAAGAAGAGCTCGTTCCTCCTGACTGCTGAGGCTAAAAGCACGTGTGGACTCTGTGGCAAGGGCCGGTTCCAGTGAGCGCCCTTGAACACGGTGGGGCTGGGGAGGCAATACGCTCGCCCCGTGGACACTGAGCGGTCCACGGTGCTGGCGGTAGGGCGGCGTCCTGAGCTGGAGGGGAGAGCAGGGTGGATTCATGTGCATTAAGTATAGACAGCTCGTCTCAGGCTCACTTTCTTCCAGGACTCAGCTGAACACTGCTTCCCTCTTGCATTTCCTAAGAGTGTTTTAAGGCTGCATTAGCTTGCTCCCAGGTCTCTGAGCCTTGCTCTAAGAAGAGGCGTAGCGATGGGGGCGGAATGGGGTCTGCCGCTGCTCCAGCTCAGGCAGCAACACTGGGAGAGGATGGCCGGAGGCTCGGAAGCCCAGGTGCTACTAGAGAGTGAGCCCTGGCCTGGGGGGTAACTTGGGGACATTCCCCTGGGTTCTGGGCTTATTGCCCTTTTGCCTCCCACGAGAATATAAACACCACCGGTCATTTGCCACCAGTCACATCCTGTACAGCCTTCCGGGCTCCAATAAGAGGGTGTTTGCCCTCCGTGATGCCTCTGCACCCAGCCCGCTCTGGGTCACCGTGGCATCCCCTTTCCAGGCCTTCCCCAGACTGCAGGGACAGTGAGGGGCCGATGCCTGGGAAGCCACGTGCTGCAGGCAGTCCCAAACGCCTATCCTCCCACAGTCTGCTTTTCTCCATGTTCCCTTCCCAGGACACAGGGTCTAGGCAGATGCACATGGCAGACCCAGGGGCCAGGGTCGGGTGAGGTGGGTAGCACACACTGGAACTACTTTCGTTCCTAATGCCGAGTGATATTCCACTGTACATGGACACTGCATTTTGCTTTGTCCACTCGTCCATCATTGGACACTGGTGTTGCTTGCACCTTTTGGCTTGGTGAATAATGCTGCTATCTACGTGAGTGTACAAATAGCTGAGTCCCTGCCTTTACGTCTTTGGGATAGAGACCCAGAAGTGGAAATGCTGGATCGTATGGTAATTCTATGCTTAATATTTTTTGAGGAACCTCCATACTGTTTTTTATGGCCACTGCACCATTTTACACTCCCACCAGATGTGAACAAAGTTCCCCTTTCTTTGCCAATACTTGTTACTTCCTGTTTCAGGTTTTTGTTTTGTTTTAATACTCGCCATCCGAATGGGTGTGAAATGGTCTTACTGTGGTTTAATTCACATCACCCTCATGATTAGGGATGTTGAGCCTCTTTTCATGCACTCGTTGGCCATTGGAGAAACGTCTCTTCAGTCTTTTGCCCATTTTCCAGGATGTGTTTCAATAAGTGTTTGCATTTTTTGTTGTTGAATTATAAGAGTTCAGCGTGTTCTGGAGCTTTGGTGGGAGGCACCTTTGCCATGAATGAGCCCCAGTGACCTTGAGTCATACACCATTAAGAGTCCTATAGAGTCCAGTTGTCACAACCATGTCTCCTTCATCAGGATCAACCTACCCGCCCTCCTGAGAGCCATCTCCAGTCTCCTTCTTTGCAGGGAGGAGTAAGAAGCACGTGAGCATTTTCAGGTTCTGCTTCCCTTAGGCGGGATGTGTGATGCATTATTTTTGTGACCTTCCCCTTCCTGTGGGTGCCCAGGCCTTGCTGACCTTGGGTCCCAGCAGCACTCTCCACCATGACTTCTGGGCGCCGTCCACAGAGCTCCTCCATCACATTTCCCAGGGCAGAGCCAAACATTTCATAATTACAGCTTCAGGGAAGCGTCAAGGGCAAGGAGAAAGAAAGCGTGTACCAGGAGTCTTCTTTCCGTTCATTATTGTTACTGTGATAAATGTTCAAGTTCTCACCTTCCAGATCCCATTGTGCTCCGCGCTGGTGCGTTTGTGGAGCTCTACTCTGAGCGGCGTGCCAGGCCCGGTGTTGGTCCCAAGGCCTTCCCTGACGGCTTCACCCTGTTCCCCCGGATGTTTCCACTTTCCAGCTGCAGGGAGTCTCCCGGGAGCATCAAAGCAAGAGAAGTGAGAGAAGGCAGGGGAGAAAGAACAAAGAGAAGGGTAGGAAGACTTTCCCTCTGTTCTCTGCTCCTACTTGGGGGAGGATCCCAACCCCACACCTGTTTGCTTAGGAGAAATGCACCTGCTTTTCACTCCAGTCTGAACGTGCTGAATCCAAGCTGCTCTAAGGCAGAGGGAAGCCTGGGCGAGCCCCAATGCTCAGAGTCTGACATTCAAGGAAGATGGTTTCCCCTAATATTGAGGAAATCTGACATATTTGTAGGTTAGCTCTGCCTTCTGAGGGGAAGACATATGTCCTTCACAACAAGCCCAGGGAGCTGGGTAGGGAGTGGGGGATGGGGGAGGGCAGGGAGCAAAACACTGGAAAGAGAAACGATGGTGAGCAGGGGTAGGCCATGGGGAAGGGGGAGAAAGCCTCATGAATAACCACATGTTGTTGGAATAGCAGCGAGCACAGCACCTAGCTAGCGTAAATGACTCGCTGGAAGAATCCACATCTCATCAGCAACTAAGGCTGGCCCCACCAAGTCTTTGAAATGGAGGAGTTCTACAGCAGCAATGCCTTGTCCTCTTGGATTCCCACCCACCCATCTCCACCCTCATTCCTCCATGGAAAATAAAGGCTCTAGGTGTGGACTTTGGAGAGCACCAAGATTCTCCAGGTTTGGAGAAAAGGGGGTGCTGTGTGGGTGGGCAGACCTTCCAGCCCACTATCCAAGAAGGGTCCCTCGGTGTTTGTCTGTTCATATGCATGTGTTGAAGGAGGTTCCACTGCTTAAATATGAGGAGCTAAACTCCTGGCCTGGAGACCCCCCTGAGGACTCCTCCACCTCACACATCTTGTGGTCCAGCACGGCCCCAGCTGGACAGTGATAGGTGCCCCCCTCCATCCCTGTTAGCCGCTTGGAGCTGGCCAGATATAAGGTGGTTGCAAGAAGGAGGGCCTCGGCCCGCATCCACCATCCAGACAGAGCAAGTCTTTGTCACACCAAGAATGGTTGGTTGCCCCTGGGAGAAGTTGGAATTGGCTGGCACCCCAAGGTGCCCGGGGATGCTGGAATTTGATAAAGTGAGACCTTCTGGGGCCTGCCGTCAATGTAAGGAAGTGAAAAGAGGGCAGCTTTTCACCTCCCATGAGAGATTTTCTAGACAAATGAAACTGATTTTTGGTCAAATGGAGACCCTAAGTAGAACTATTTCACAAAACGTAACAAACAGCTGGTGACTTCATCATTTCCCTTTTGCGCTCAAAGCCCACATGAGTGTAGGTGGAGAGGACGACTAGAAATCTCAGAAACCCAAGAGTCTGGTCGCAGAATCGGAATTAGGGATTCTCAGCTCCCGCTGCATGTTGTGATGACCTGATGCGTTTGTTGAGCTCTGATGTTCAAGCCCTGCCCTCGCCAAGTCTGATTTAAATGGCCTGGGAGGGGAGTGGCGTAGGGATTTTTTAAATGCTCACCAGATGATCACAACGGGCAGCCAGGGTTGAGGACCACTGATCCAAAACAGCAACTACACGGTTTCCACCAATCTCATTCCTTGGTATTTACCCAAAGCAGTTGAAAACTTATGTCCCAGCAAAAACCTGTGTATGGATATTTACAGCAGCTTTAATTGTATATGCCAAAACTTGGAAGCAACCAGATGGCCTTTGGTAGGAGAATGGATAAATAAACACTGGTCCATCCAGACAATGGAATATTGCCCTGCATTAAAAAGAAATGAGCCATCGAGCCATGAAAGACACACGGAGGAATCTTAAATGCTATCAGTAAGTGAAAGAACCCAACTACATAGGCTACATACTGCATGCCTCCAACTCTATGACATTCTAGAAAAAAAGCAAAACCACTGTCCATTATCTGTGGAGACAGTAAAAAGAACAGTGGTTGTCAGGGGTTGGAGGACTGAGGGATGAATAGGCAGAGCAAAGAGGAGTTTTAGGGCAGTGAATCGACACCGTGTGATCCCATAATGAGGGAGACACGTCCTTATACATTTGCCCAAACCCACAACACCAGGAATAAAGCCTCATGTCAACTCTGGACTTTGAGTGATGATGAAGTGTCCATGCAGGTTCCTCATCCATAACAATGGCCCGCTCTGGGGGGATGTTGATGATGGGGGAGGCTGTGCATGTGGGGGGCGCATACGGGCAATCTCTGCACTCTTCTTTGCTCAACTTTGCTATAAACCTAAAACTTCTCTTAAAAAGCTGAATCTTTTGGGGCACCTGGGTGGCTCAGTCATTAAGCATCTACTTTTGGCTCAGGATGTGATCCCAGGGTCCTGGGATCGAGCCCCACATCAGGCTCCTCCGCTGGGAGACTGCATCTTCCTCTCCCACTCCTCCCGCCTGTGTTTCCTCTCTCACTGGCTGTCTCTCTCTGCCAAAAAATAAATATAATCTTTAAAAAAAAAGTTGAATCTTTTTAAAAAGTTGCATAACTTAACATGGGCAAGAGTCTTCTCACGTGATTCACTCTATTGAACTTTCCATTAGTAAAACATAAGAGTGATACATTTTTAAAGATTCAAGTCAGCTATGTATTGATGGAAATGTCCGGGACTGGTTGATGTGGCAACAACAGCATCTTTTGAAGGAAGCGCTGAGGTACACTTTCCCCCAGAGAATCCTCAAGACCAGGCTCATGGGCAGCTCCCAGCAGGGACTTCTGAGAAGAACAGGGCTTCAAAGACATTGAGAGGGATGCCTGGGTGGCTCAGTCAGTTCAGCATCAGACTCTTAATGTCAGCTCATGTCATGATTTCAGGGTCATGAGATTGAGTCCTGCAGCATGGAGTTGGCTGGAGATTCTCTTCCTCTGTCCCTGCCCCCACTTACTCGCTCTCCCTCTCTCAGATAAATACATAAATCTTAAAAAAAAGACATCCAGAATACCCCAATCAAATTAGTCACCCCCACATCAGTGTTATCTAGAATTCTGCACCCAGAGATACACCCTCTCCTTCCAGGTTTTATATGGCTGATGTTTCTGGGAGTGTCTGTGTACGAAATGTGAATAGCTAAACACCCATCTCAGCTTTGTTATGCCTCTTCCTGCGAGCGGGATTTGACAGGACAGAGTAGGCGAGGGGAAGGGTGAGGAGCCCAGAGTTGAGAAGGGGGACTTTCCTCCTCCCCCTTTCTGCATGACTGTTTCTAGGGGCAGCTCTGCAGGAGGGGCTTGCAGTAGGGATGGCCAATAGTCTCCAGCTCCCAGCTAGTGTGGTCGGTCCTGCCTATTCCAGCCAGACCTAACCCAGTGCCCATCTCCAGAAGAGAGGCTGGGTATGTGGACCCCGAGGCACTGTGGCCACTTGTGGCAGCCCAGTGGCAGTGTCCGAGAAGGGAGTAGGCACCCCGGAGGCTGAGCATGATGTGCCCTGCGGATATGAATTTCCTTCAGTCTAGGGCTCCACATACAGGGCACGGGGGCCAAGCTCTGAGATGCTTCCCAGTCCAGCTGTCACCCAGGTCCTTTGAGATGCCAGCTGGGTACTGGGATGTGAGCCACAGCGTGTGTGGAAGTGACATTCACTCTTGAAGGGAACCTAGACTGTTTCCCACTGGGATGTGGTAGGAAAGAGCTTCAGGTCTGAAGTCAAGAGACCTTCCATTTAAAACCCTGTGGTTTTATTCCCTTACACCTCAATCTCCCCCTCTCTAAGCCAGTGTGAATGTCTGTAGTGCCTACCATCCTAGAGGGTTGTATGGGTCAGGTAGAGCGAAACTCTCTGAAATCCTATTGACCTTTCTAAATCTAAAGGATCATTATCTGCCTGATCCCCACTGGCCCTCTGGGGGAACGTGGGGTCAGTGTTTAACCAAATGCAGCTTGCAGAGAAGTCAAGTGCAGAGCAATTGGTGATACAGGCCATCTGTGGCCATCGCCCATGCCACAGATATGTCACTCTTTTGGGTTGCATGATGCCCGTCATAGCGGCTTCCAAAACAACGAATCCTTTGATGTTAAATTAAAAAAAAAAATTAATTTCTCGTTGGAGTTTCCTGAGAAAGGGAACCTTGTTTTTCGGTGGGTGTTTCTTTTGCAAAGGACTTTAATTAATAATTTTTAAAACCCTGGTTCTGGAGTCGAGCCATTTTGCTAGAATCCCATGGTGGCGCAGGCCCTAAGGAGTTGCCTGAGGCTGCTGCCCTCGGAAGGGAGCCGTGCTGGCCCGGACAGCCCCTGGCCTGCCCAGGAGACTTACCGTATCTGCGGGAGGAAAGAGGGGCCCGGGGGGGTGTGGCGCTCACAGCCCCAGACGACCAGCCATCCCCACAGGCAGCCCCCTTTGCTTCTGCTCTATGAACACCCCTTGGCTCCCCCAGAAGGCACACGACAACAGTGCCCTTATAAATAGACCCCTCTGACTCGTGGAGTTCGCAGTTTCAAGAAATCCGATAGAAGAAACAGCCAGTGTTGCAAGCCTGGCAATGTTCTTGGGCTTTTTCTTTTTTCTTTTTTTTCCCTTTCCCCGTTTTAACTGTTAAAATTCATCTCCGACATTGCACACACAAATGAAATCAACAGTCTCTTATCAGATCCCAAATCTGTCAGCGATGTCTACCAGCCGCCTGGAGCCAAAAGCCTCTTAGCGCATGTGTGACTTGAGCTGAAAAGGGGTTGGGACAGCAGCACAGGCAGTTTCGTTCTGGCGCCCTCGCTCCCAAACATTTGCTCATTTAGAGCACGGCAAGCGGTGCTGCCTCCATCCTTGCCTCTCTCCGTTCCGTGGGCTTCCAGACGTGCTTCCAGCGTCCCCCTACACGCGTTAGTGTCCTCTCTCTGCAGGCTCCGGCAACCAAGGTCATTGCTCTCCCCCGACCCCCTACCCTGTCATGCAAGCCCATGTCTCCACAGGGTGGGAGAGCTGGGGGTGCTGCCTAGGAGGCCCTGAAGCCTGACCAGGTTGGGCTGAGCTGGGGAGAGGCAGAAGGCCGGTCATCCCCAGGGCAGGGCTCAGCCCCCACTCACCCGGGGCCGAGTGCTTTCAGAACCTGGGTGCTTTGTCTGGCCAGTCCTCGGGCAGCAACTATGGCTGGGCAGCCCCAGGAGCGCTGGAGTCCGGCCACTTCCCATGGTGCCTCTCTAAGACATGTCTTTTCCCATGACTTCTGCTGGAGAGAAACACAAGACTTAACAGAATGTAACCTTCCCGAGAACAAGTGCGGGGTTAATCCACTTATGTATTTCTGGGTCTGGCATACAAGTACCAGTATTAATAAGAACCGTTCACGGGGCATCTACCAAATGCCAGATAATTTATATAGATCTTCTTGTGGCTATTAATGTATTTTTTTAAGCAGATGAGTGGAAAAAGCTAGAAAATTAAGGAAACTTCCTGAGGTAGCAAGCCACTTTTCCTTGACTTTTTTATTATAGTGATCAATGAATGAATACGTTGAAAGGATGAATGAATGAATGTCAGAGGGAGTGAATGAATCAATCTCTGTTATCCCATCTAGTAATCAGATTCTGTGTCTGTCTGTCTGAAGACAGAGAGAGAACATGAACAGAAGGAGGAACTTGGGTCTATGTGGCAAAGGTAAAGGACCCCCCCCCCCAGCTCCGGCCAGGTGAAGACCCAGGTTTCTAGGTGGGGGCTGGGTGCGCTCTGACTCATGGACAGTAGAAGCAGGAGCACCTCCTTCCTCTCCTGTAGCCTTCCTGCCTGAACCCCAGTGCTATGGGGGTGCATGGCCGGAGTAGAGATGTTTTAGACTCTGCAACATCCAGGGGAACACAAAGCAGGAATCTCTCTCTTTGTTGGTTGGAAAAGAGGCCATTTACATTTGGTTATTCATGCCACCCAGCAGAAGAGAGGGCACTTCTGGTTCTGACCCCATCTTGCCCTTCTGTAGTATGTTTGCCCCAACAAGAGTACCCTTCGTGGCTGTCTTGATCTGATTTAACCTGCATGAGGCAGAGGCAGAGGGGAGGAGCAGAGGCCAGGTGAGTACCTCTCCAGTGGACCCATCTGGCCCCGAATCATCTCCCTCCCACCCAGGTGGAGGGCATCATGCTGCAGCAGTTGAAAAGATAGAACCCAGATGTGTTGCCTTTGGAAATCTGAGCAGGAGAGTTTCCGAAGGCAGCCTTCCTGCCCATTCCTTGGGATGTCCCCAGCCACCTGATCACTCCTTGAAAAGCCCTTCCCATCCCCTTCCTGTGTCTCAGCCTTGTTCTCTGCTCACCCATCACCCTCCTTGCCTTCAATCTTAGCAAGCAGAGCCCTGACGCTGCCTCGGAGAAAGACAGCAACCTGGTGTGTTAGTTACCGCCATTGCTGCTGGCGTCCCACATCACAGATGGACACACAGACCGCCAGAAGGATGGACCCCAGAGGAAGGCTGGGTGAGGAGGGCAGAGGAGTTCATTCAGCCACATTTCTTGAGCTCTTACTACACATCCAGCCCTGCATTAATCTCTAAGAAGGTTTGAGAAGAGACCGGGGCATGAGCCAGATGTGGTCTCCTGCTGAATGCATGGACAGCGAGAGTTTATCCTATGTTTGAAGGGGACCCAGGATTCTCTTTAATCGGGTGTGATTAGACACACAGACATGAAGATGACTGTCGTGAAGAAGCAAGTCTGTAATATTCACAGGAGGCACTGCCCCCCACACAGGGCCACACGGGAAGAACCAGGGTTGGTCAGAAAACAGAACTAGGGGGAGAAAAACATGGGCCACAGTCTTTATTGTGGTTTCCTTGGGTTGTTGGAACCGGCAAAGCAAGGTAGGCAGGCTTGGGATTGGCTCTTCTAAATCATCCAGTGGGCTCTGGGACATAAGGGCTGTCCCTAGTTGTCTGGTACCTGGCTCGGGGGTGAGTAGGTGGGCAGCAGCCGGCAGTGTGAAAGGCCCCGCAGAGGATGTGGTTGGGGTGTTCCCGGATTTGTTGGTTTGCATTTGAAAGGTGAACTCTGAAGCAGATATTGCTATCTCTAGGAATTAGCTAACCCTGGGAGGGGCAATCCCTGCAGGGTCAGCAAGTCCTGAAGATGTCAAAGCGTCAGAATATAGAAAATGAAAGACAGTTAATACACTCAAGTTCCTGAGGACCCACTGGGGCAGAGGTCGGCCTTGAGTGCTGGCTATCCAAGAAAACGTAATAATGTTAACATGTAAAAAATACAAACTCTATCCAGGATAACTCCCTTTCTAGATAGAAAACCAGAAAGAGTATTCTTCTGTGGCCATCCATGGAGACATCCCACCATCACCATCACCTTTTATTACTCTGTTACCATTTAAGGGGGGACATTAAGTGCAGGTTCTACGGCAGGCCCTGCAACCCTGCATGGTTGGTCCCACCTCTACCCACCCCTCCAATCATATCTTGGCCGTCTTCCCTGGCTCCAATTCCTCCAAAACGCAAGGCTCCTCCCTGCCCTCTTGGCCTTTGCATATGTCCATCCCTCTGCCTGGTGTGCCCTTGGTCTGCCCACCACTCCACCTTGTGTGTGTGTGTGTGTATAAAGGGCTATATTATAATGAGTTGGTTCACACAATAATTACAGTGGAGAAGTCCCAAGATCTATGGTCGACAAGCTAGAAGCAGGAGAGCCAGTGGTGGGATTTTTTTGCTTGGAGGGAAGGAAAACACCCATGCCCCAGCTCAATCAGTCAATCAGGCAAAGTTCCCTCTTATTCAGTCTTTCTGTTCTACTCATGTCTTTAGCGGATTGGATGAAGCCAACCCACAGTAGGGAGGGCAATCTATTTACTCAGTCTATTACATCACATGTTAATCTCGTCCAGAAACACCCTCACAGGCCACTCAGAATGATGTTTGACCCAAAATCCGGGGTACCCCGTGGCCCAGTCAAGTTGCCCCTACACAAAAAAATTAACCACACTGTGTAAACATCCTGCAGACCGCTAGAGCTTAGAATGTCCAGAACTGACTCAATACCATCCACCCCAACGCAGCATGCTGCTCAAGCCAACACCATGTCATGCCTCTCACTGTTTCTCCACGTGGCTCAGCCACCAAGCCCGCAGCCCTGCCCCCTAAAGCATCTCTCCAGTCTGTTCCCACCTCTCGCGGTCACGGTGCCAGCCTCCTTTGGACCCCATCGCTTGCCTGAGTTTTGGCCTCTGCCTGTGTGGTCTCAGGTCTCCAGCATTGCCTCCAACCTGGTCCCCACACTGCCATCCTTTCTGTCTTTCTGAAGTTGTGTGCCCTCAGCTGAGATCTGTTTGTGGCGTCCAGGATGAAATTCCACTCCTGGGCCATGTGCTCCAAAAGCCTGGGAGGCCTCCACTGGATCTGTCCTATGCAGTGGCTTGCATTCCTTGGCAGTAAACCCTTTACACAGTTGCAGCCTCCAGCTCCCCACAGCCAAGCACCTCGACAAGGCTCTGTAGGTGAAAGAAGGCTGGTCTCAGTCCTGTTCATGAGTCTCCTAATCATGAACCTCAGGGAGCATGGGCGGCATTATCCCTTGAAGGGTTGTTCATTCATTCATTCATTCATTCATTCATTCATTCATTTAACAAACATACTCTGAAACAGTATCTCATGACTGGAACTGTGCTAGACACTGGGGTATGAAGAGCAATTAGGAAGTCAAGAAGTGCTGTATGGAATCCAACGAACTATGCAAGGCAGCAAGAGGAAAGCACAGGGGGGCACGGTCAGTCCCTGTGGGTCTCTAGCTCCAGGAGGTGCTAATAAAAGGAGGGAGGGTAGGAAGAAGGAAGAAGGAAAAGAGAACAGAGAAAGGAGAGGGGAAAAAGGGGGAAACCTTAATATATCCAAAGGATATATTATGTCCATACACAACTTTTGTCCATACACAGATCTGCACAGGGATGTTTATAGCAGCTTTCTTCCTAAGTGCCAAGACTTGGAAGCAGCCAAGACGTCCTTTAGTAACTCAGTGCAGAAATGAACTCTGATACATGCAGACAATGGATATTATTCAGTGCTAAAAAGAAATGAGCTATCAAGCCAAAAAAAAGACATGAAGGAAACCTAAATGCGTATCACTCGGTGAAAGAAGCCATACTGTATGAGTCCAACTCTACGACATCCTGAAAAAGGAAGACTATGGAGACAGTAAAAAGATTGGGATGAACAGGCGGAGGACAGAGAAGTTTTAGGGTGCTGAAAATACTCTGTATGATACTTCAATGATGGCAGTTTGTGGAAACCCACAGAACGTACAACTCCAAGAGTGAACGCTAACCTCAGGTAAACCAGGGACTTCGGGTAGCTTTCATGTGCCAATGTAGATTCGTCAATTGTAACAAAGGTCCCGCTCTGGTGGGGGATGCTGATGGTGGGGAAGTCTGTGCATGTGTGGGGTAGGGGGTGTACGGGGAATCTGGCCCCCCCCCTCTCAACTGTGCTGTGAACCTAAAACCGCTCTAAAAACAGAGCCTATTTAAAAGAAGAACAAAACGAAAAGGCCGAGGGAGGATGGGTTCTGTAGGAAATTGCTCCAGGTTTTCTGAAATCCTCCCCGCCCCTTTTTTGAAACACAATGGCACTTACCAGCCACCAGCTTCCTAGCCCGCCTCCTAGCTCCCAGTTATGGTGATGGCAGGGATCTGTGGTCTGTATCTCTGACTCACTTGTCCAACCTGATGTCTGAATCCCCTGAAAGCTGTTCCTTGGCCGGTGCTCCCTCTGGCCGGACTGTGAAGGCCTCCTGAGGTCTCTGCACCCTGTCCTGCTGGAGTTGCTCCCCGGGTCCCACGGGAAGCAAGGAAACCCCTTGGCATCCGTGAGCAGGTGCCTGGGGCTTCACTGTGTCTGTCTGCTCTGCGGGGACGCCTGGGTCTCCAGCTTTTTCCAATTGTCGGCTTCCTCTGGGCTTCTCCCCCTATAGGTTCTGCCTCTCATTTATCTCTTTCGAGAATGCCCCTTCCTCCATCTTCTGGAAAGGGCCTTGTAAAATCTGCAGTAGGTCGGGATTCCCCTGGGGTCAATAGGGACGTCTTCAGGTGACAGACCCTCTCCTTTCGTGGTCTTGGGAGGGACTGCATGTGCGCTGGCTGGCTGGTGTTTACTCCCCTGGGACTTGACTATTCAGAGTTTAAATTTGATTCTCTGTCAGTGTAATTTTTTATGTATTCTTTCTTTTTAATATATTTTAATATACTCTTATATATCTATTCTTACATACTTTGATATATTCTTTCTTTTCCCCTGAAGTCTAAGGTGTATGCTCAGCCCTAACTGCCCTAAGATGGCATTCTCCTTTCTACCACGATTCTTACTGATTCTTCTTCTAAGATCAAAGGTTAATTCAGATAGTAGGTCCCCTTATATTGCTTCCTGTTGCTTTTCATTTCATGACTAATTCAAAATTTATTTGAAAATACTGTGAAATATTTAAGACATACACAATGTCTACAGAATAATTCGATGAACCTCTATGCATCCGCCATCTGATTAGGGAAATAAAACAGTACCCGTACATTTGAAACTCTCGGAACACCAGTCCCTGGCTGCATGCGGTTCCTCCACACACACAGGAGAACAATTCCATGAAGTCAGACCTTAGCATCACCATGCTTTTCTTTACACTGCTACTACCTATGCATGCGTCCCTACCTGTTACAACTATTGGTTTTTTTTTTTTTAAGATTTTATTTATTTATTTGACAGAGAGAGAGACAGCCAGCGAGAGAGGAACACAGGCAGGGGGAGTAGGAGAGGAAGAAGCAGGCTCCCAGCGGAGGAGCCTGATGCGGGGCTCGATCCCAGAACGCTGGGATCACGCCCTGAGCCGAAGGCAGACGCTTAACCGCTGTGCCACCCAGGCGCCCCCACACTATTGTTTTTTCTTTTCCATGTTTTACATTTGTTGTAAATGAATCTCGATATATGTATTCTTATGCAGCTTGCTCTTCTGACTCGACATTACATTTTTTAGCTTCATGAATGTTAATATATAGAACACTGGCTCATGCATTTTCACTGCTGCCTAGTGCTTTCTTATACGAATATATCACAATCCACGTATCCATTGTTCTAGTGATGAACATTTTAAACTACTCCAGTTTTGTTTTTGTTTTTTAATTCAAAGAATGATGCTATGAACATTCTAGAACAAGTCTTCTCTCACATTTCCATGTGATGCATTATCTTCACAGGTTTTTTTCATGTTAAACCATCTTTGGATTTTGGATTTTTTTTTTAATTTTTAATTTTTATTTATTTATTTTTTTTGATGTAAAGTTTGATGATTCGTTAATTGCGTATAACACCCAGTGCACCATGCAATACGTGCCCTCCTTACTACCCATCACCAGCCTATCCCATTCCCCCACCCCCCTCCCCTCTGAAGCCCTCAGTTTGTTTCTCAGAGTCCACAGTCTCTCATGTTTCATTCCCCCTTCTGATTACCCCCCCTTTCTTTATCCCTTTCTTCTCCTACCAGTCTTCCTAGTTCTTATGTTCCATAGATGAGAGAAACCATATGATAATTGTCTTTCTCTGCTTGACTTATTTCACTTAGCATTATCTCCTCCAGTGCCGTCCATGTTGCAGCAAATGTTGAGAACTCGTTCTTTCTGATAGCTGAGTAATATTCCATTGTATATATATGGACCACAACTTCTTAATCCAGTCATCTGTTGAAGGGCATCTCGGCTCCTTCCACGATTTAGCTATTGTGGACAATGCTGCTATGAACATTGGGGTGCATATGGCCCTTCTCTTCACTACATCTGTATCTTTGGGGTAAATACCCAGTAGTGCAATGGCTGGATCATAGGGTAGCTCAATTTTTAACTTTTTAAGGGAGCTCCACACTGTTTTCCAGAGTGGCTGTACCAACTTGCATTCCCACCAACAATGTAGGAGGGATCCCCTTTCTCCACATCCTCTCCAACATTTGCTGTTTCTTGCCTTGTCAATTTTTGCCATTCTAACTGACGTAAGTTGGTATCTTAGTGTGGTTTTGATTTGAATTTCCCTGATGGCTAATGATTTTGAACATTTTTCATGTGTCTGTTAGCCATTTTTATGTCTTCATTGGAAAAGTGTCTGTTCATATCATAAAATTGGCAGAAGATATGGATTTTGGAATTAAACCCAAACTTGGTTACAATGTATTTTATTTTTATAAATCACTGGGCTTGGTTTGAAACTTTAACACGGATGCCTGTGGTCACAGGTGGCCCGTGGCTGTTCCCGGTATCAGGATAATCCCTGAAAAGCCTGGCGTAATTCGGGGACAGGGGACCAGTATAACCAACTTCTTCCTGACTGTTCAGCCATACCTCCCATCGTGCACCCCTCCTCCTCGGAGACAAGCTCCACCCCTGGCTTCAGGCCCCTCGGTTTCGGGTGGACACAGAGTAACACCGGAGCTGTCACACCGGAGGTCCCTCTGCTCCCAGCTGGGTCCACTGCCAGGTGGCATGCCTGCCTCTCCTTCTGTCCCTTAACTGAGTCTCGGCCATCTGCTCCAAGAGTCGAAATCCCACCCAGTGTCCACACCCCCCTCGCCATCCCCAGGGCGGCTGGAGAAAGTGTCACCTACACAGCCAGGTGCTACGCGGCAGAAGTTGCCAATACGGGACTCACTCGATTTGTGAAAGAGACACAGACCCCATCTTACTGAGAAAGGGCGGAACACGCAGAGGAGAAGTACATTTTCTTTACTAGGACATAAGGATTTGCATGGAGGCTAATGTGCTGAAGTCTGTTTTGAGATCTTGGGGGAGAAGGAGGGGAGCAGTGCTCCAGGGTCCACCTCTTCTGTCCCCACTTTGAGCAAACCAGCAGCTGGTGTGCTTACTGCTGTAGGGGAAGCATGGGGCAGGGTCTACTACCAGAGTCACTCACTTCTGGCTTTTTTATTTTGTAGGAAACCCTAATTACTTGGGGAAAGGGAATTCAGAGCACCTTGAAGAAACCGAAAGGAGGAAAGAATTACCCAGACTTAAAAGAAATGCTCCTGCCGTTTCTGCCACCTGCAAACCCAGGCTTGCCTCTCAGAGAGGAGAACAGACCCCAGAAGGCAAAGAGTCACAGGGGGTGTCTAGCTTGATAGGCCCATAGGTAGACCCATGGGGTTTCTTTGCTGCCGGCATGGCATAGGACCAGCAGCAGCCGGACGCTGTCCGTGGGCCTGTCAGCAGCACCTGGGCGTGCAGACCCCCGAGTGCCAGAGCGACAGCCCCTGGCCAATCAGCACTTTGTTAGACCCCCAAGCCGGGGAGGGGAGAAACTCTGGGAACAAGCCCAGTTATACTTTCTATCTGCCTGACAGGAGGTTCAGAAGTAGACACGCTTTACAGAAAATGCGAAGCGATATATATTTCTGCCCGCTCGGTCTGTGGGCTACGAGTCACACTTGCCACACCTTGTTAAGGGGTGAATCCTGCTGTTTCTGTGCGTCGTTTGCCCAAAGCTGCAACGCAGGCCATTGCTGGTTTGTGGCTGCAAGATGCAGACAATGCACTTGGGAGAAGCCGCATCCCTGAACTCCCGTCTTGCAAACTCACATCCAAGGACCGCGGTGACCACCTAGTGACCCGGCTCTCAGGCTCTGCGAGGCCGGCTTTTCGGGCCGTGGGAAGTCAGTGGGGAATGGAAAATCCAGCAAGGAGTGGGGTGGTGGAGGCTTTAGAGCTTTCCGTGAGCAGCCGGAGCAATACGTTCTCGGGCCCCGAGAAGCCCCACAATCACGAGTCTGGCAGCAATGGGGTCTCGCCGGGATCAGGCGTGTGAGTTTGAGACCCCTTGTTCCTAGTTTCTCCGTGCCCATAATAGTCAGCCTATTATGCCTCCGTGCATTTCCCATCGGGACCCCCGTGAGCCGGTGTCGCGGAGACATCTGCCACTCCACAGGCTGTATGTAATTAGACGCAACGGAACACGCTGGTGGATCTATTTAATTAAAGAAAAATGGAAATAAATTCACCTCAGAGAAAAGATCAAACCATGAATCCTACAGAAAAGGAATGGGACCAGAAGGTTCTCTGCGTTGTGCTTGGTGCTGGTTCTTCGGGTGAACAGTTAAATTGTCTTTTAAAGCCATTTTCTTTTTTCTCTCTTTTTTGAACTAATTCTATCCAACCATCCAGCACAGACGCAGAACTGTTAACCTGGAAAAGAGGGGACATGTGGAGGTCGCCTTGGTAACTAGCGCCTGTGCGGCTGAAACTCCTGCCCCTGGCGGATCTGAGCAGAGCGCCACTGAATTGCTCTTGCTGTCTTTGCCTGGAGGCATCAAGAAAGGTTTAGAAAGATGAGCACCAAACACCCCTGTGTTCAGAGGACCATCTCTGCCTGGTGACACAGCCCCTGCTTCTCCCTCAGGATTTTCAAATTTGCTCATTAGTGTGGGTTGCAAAGCTGCCTTTTTTCCCTACACTATCCTCAAGTCTCTGTTTCGATCATCAGAAAAAAAATTTTTTTTTGGTATAAAATAGTACACTTTGACCCAGAATCTGGTTAAATGAACTAATCCACAAGATAGAAAAGGCTGTATGTCTGAAGATGTTCCCTGCAGCATTTTTTATACTGGGGACAAATAGACAGCAGCTTACATATAAATAGTAGGAAAGGGATTATGTAACTTGTAGTATAGACGAGAAATACCCAATTATGCAGTCAACTAATTATAACCGGCAACAGAGAAAAACGCACTCACAATCCTAAATTTTAAAAGAATACAATGTTATACGTGCAGTAGGGGAAAAAAAATAGGCACAGGACAGAGGACTAGAAGGGAATGCACAAAATAGTATTTGTTATTGTCTTAGGTAGGTGGCCTTAAGAATGGAATGAATAGAATGAAGAGCATCCTTAACTACTCCAAACATACACCAATATCATAGTTATTTTATTATTATTATTATTGTTATTATCATCATCATTATTATTAGAGACAGCAAGAGAGCACACACGTGTGCACTCGAGCAGGAGGTCGGGGAGGGAGAACAAAAGAGAGAATCCTGGAGCCTGAGGCAGGGCTCAATCTCACGACCCCGAGCCCAAATCAAGAGTTTGACACCTAAGCGACTGAGCCCCAGTTGGCACCCCAATATCATAGTTATTTTAAAAGGCCTCTTATCAGTTTTTTTTTTTAAACTAAATCTGTTGGGTATGGGGCCAAGTGAGTCAAGGAGGTTTAAAGTTGAACTTTTTCAAATCTGCAGGATCTCTTTTCACCCAAACAATAAATCTGCTCTTCTTATCCTGGTTTTGTCTCTGTTTCTTTAGGCAAAATGCTTATTTTTCTTATCTAATCCTTCTATTTCATGCTGTCTCTCATGCAGTCTTTGGATCTCTAGGTAACTATTTTCCAATTGACCCTCTTATCCTTGTTGCATCAATTATGGCCCCTGTCTCCCCACTGCAGTCTCAGAAAACCATTGCACGTTAGGACAGAAAGGATGTTAGAGTTCCTCTCCCTAGTGCTTCTTAAACTGGGATCAGCTGCGGGTGGAGAGATACAGGGCTTTGTTTTCATTTCTTCAATCTACTCTGGGTTGATCACTGTGTAATAGCTGTAAGCATAGAGCATTGATATTTAGTCTTATAATTACACATATTTAAGTGTCATTGCAATAGAAATATTTTCAGTCAACACTAGGGGAGCATGAGAATTATCTTTATAAGGGGCCAGTCTTTATTAAGACTTCACCTGTGGTCAAGTGATACGGACCCTGGGTACAAGGAAGGAGAATAACTGGGTCCTGCTCTCTCTGGAGTGGGGAGACTAGAATGTCTGCAATGTGCTTAAGTATCCTATGTAGGGTTTAGAAGTTCCAGCTGGGACGGGACAATCAGACTTTACAGCACAGGTCTGAGAACTTGGTGAGGGTTGTGGATTCCCAGTATCATCTTTATAGTACTGATCAAATTTCCGCAACCAGCCTAGACCTCTCCTCCAACCTCAAGATTTACACACTTGACATCTCTTCTTGGATATCCTAAACCTGACAGCCAAAACAGAACCCCTTGTCCTTCCCACTGACTAGGACCCCTCCTTGACCAAATTGTAGTCAGGCTCCTCTGAGCCTTCTTCTCAACTACCTTTGTCCTTGGTTTGTGAGTCAAGAATAACTAGAAGCCTGCCAAACCATTTAGCAAGAATTCCCCCACCCTTGACACCTAACCAAGGTCCTCTTGGTAATTTTCCACAAACTGACCCCCTCACCTTGTCTATCGGCTGTAAGTAGCTGCTACCCTGTTGTACTGGAGTTGAATTTAACCTCTCTCCACTAGTGTGATACTCTTGAATAAAGACTTCCTCACCTGTTTAAGTCTATTCCGTGCAGTTTTTCTTGGGCATCCCCCGTACGCCCCAAATGTGTGCACTTCCAGTATTCTCCACCAGCCCCCCAGCTGCTGGAGACATGAAACCCAGGTGCCATCCCTGATGCCACTCCTCCTCCTGTTCTTTGCATCCCGGCAATCCATCTTGAATGCCTTCTCCCTCCCTCTCTCCTTACCCTGGTCCCAGTCACCATGATCTCTAGCTCATGTGACTGCAACCTCCAGCTGGTCTCCCACTTCCACATTGGCCCCTTCCAATCCATTCTACACGAGGCAGCAAAAGCGAAATTCTTATAGGATAAATGAGATCATGGCACTCTCCTGTCCAGACCTTCGAAGGACTTCCCATTTCTCTGAGATTAGAATCCAGACCCCTCACCTGACTACAAAGCCCTGTAAGATTGGCCTAAGCCCTTCTCCTCAGCCTCATCTCATTGTTCCAGACTTTTGTGTCTGTTTATGTTTCCTTCCCAAAAGAATGTAAGCACCATGAGGGTAGGACCATGTCATTCTTGTTTGCTTTCATCTTTACATACCTATGACCGTGACTGGCATGTATATACTCTCAACCACAATTTGTTAAATAACTTAATTTAACCTTGTATCGAAACTGATTTTCAGACCTAAATGTGAGACAGGAAACCATCAAAATCCTAGAGGAGAAAACAGGCAGAAACCTTCTAGACCTCGGCTACAGCAAATTCTTACTAGACACGTCTCCAGAGGTGAGGGAAACAAAAGCAAAAATGAACTATAGGGACTTCATCAAGATAAAAGGCTTCTGCACAGAGAAGGAAACAATCAACAAAACTCAAAGGCAGCCTATGGAATGGGAAAAGATATTCACAAATGATATATCTGATAAAGGGCTAGCATCCAAAATCTATATAGCATTTATCAAACTCCATGCCCCCAAACAAGCAATCCAGTTAGGAAATGGGCAGAAGACAAGAATAGACACTTTTCCAAAGAAGACATCCCGACGGCTAACAGACACATGAAAAGATGCTCAACATCACTCTTCTCAAGGAAATACAAATCAAACCCATGATGAGATACCACGTCACACCTGTCAGAATGGCTAAAATTAACAACACATGAAACAACAGGTGTTGACGAGGATGTGGAGAAAAAGGAAACTTCTTGCACTGTTGGTGGGAATAAACTGGTGCAGCCACTCTGGAGAGCAGTATGGAGGGTCTTCAAAAAGTTAAAAATAGAACTACCTTACCATATAGCAATTGCACTACTAGGTATTTACCCAAAGGATACAAAAATACAGATATGAAGGGGCACAGGCATCCCAATGCTTATGGCAGCATTATCAACAATAGCCAAACTATGGAGAGAGCCCAAATGTCCATCAACTGATGAACGGATAAAGAAGATGCAGTGTACACACACACACACACACACACACACACACACACACACTGGAATATTACTCAGCCATCAAAAAGCATGAAATCTTGCCATTTGTGATGACATGGGTGGAGCAGAGTGGATTACACTAAGAGAAGTAAGTCACTCAGAGAAAGACAAATACCATATGATCTCACTTATATGTGGAATTTAAGAAAGAAAACAGATGAACATGGCGGGGGGGAGAAGAGAGGGGAACAAGCCATAAGAGGGTTGATGGGGGGATGTGGGTGGGGGAAGGGCTAGATGGGTGATGGTATCGAGGAGAGCACTTGTGAGGAGCACTGGGTGTTGCATGTAAGTCAGGAATCACTGAATTCTACTCCAGAAACCAATATTGCACTGGATGTTAGTGAATTAAAATTTAAAGAATAATAAAAAAAGAAATTGACTTTCAAATGAGCCCTCAGTCACCTGCTCCACGTGACCTCTGTGTACAAAGCAAAGAGCCTAGTCTTCCTGGTGGGTTCCAGGGTCTTGTCTGCTCCAAACAGCTCCTGTACGTTCACCTTGCCACAGCCAAACACAGGCTGCTTGGTAGCAGAGAAATACATTATCTTTTATGTCAGCCTAAAAGTAGGACTGAATGGCTTTACATTCTGTGTCACAAAGTGTGTGTGTGTGGGGGGGTCCCAGGGGGTCAAAGGACACTGACACTGTGTGGGCCGCGGGCAAATGAACTTGCTCCATAGCCCACTGTAACCATGCATTCTGAGAAGCTGAAATGCACCCAAAGTGATATTTGGAAAATTTGATACCTCTTCGGTCCAACAGCAGAGAATTTCTGTATTTTATTCCCATTGAAAAAAGTCACTAGGAATAAAATTGAGCACAAAAAGTTCTCCTTTTTTTTTTCAGCTTATAACTATAAGGCTTTTTATTTAGGCAATAGATTTTTGCTGAAAGTGGTTGTTTTAGTATGTCTGGTCTCTGGGATCCCCTGCTCAGTCTTCCTCAGCATACGCCACCAGAAGCAGGGAGAGAGATCCTCAGGAAACTCTCATGGCTTCAAAGCATGGCCTCCCCGCACTTAGCTTAAGCGGTTTCAAAATGTGGTTACATTAGGCTTAGTAAACAGACTACAGGACAGAGGGGACAAGGCCTGAGTGAAGTCCTGAGGAGGCAAGAGGGAACATAGGCTTTCTTGGGAGACGTGTGCACACTGGTCTACACAACTGGCAGGGGGCAGGGGGCGGGGATGTGGCATGAACATGCATGGGGAGCGGACAGGGCGGTGGGAGCTTGAAGAGCTCTCTTCTGATTGTTTCCATGTCCCAAGTGAATTGGGAACTGAGGTTAGCTCCTGAGTGTACATAGGAGGAAGGGGGTGAGGGTGGGGCTCCAGGAGAGAGAAGGCATGGAATGGTTGTCTAGGACAGGGAGAAGTGTGCTGACCAACAACATGTAGGAGCCTCAACAGTGCTGGGTTTGTGGTCATGAATTTAGAGTGATGCTTGTCTGTGTTGGTTGGCCTTTTCCTCCAGGAACAGGAAGTCACGTGGGCACGTGTGCAGAGTAGGTGGAGAGATGCAGACAACCAGGGGAGGGGTTTTGCCAGGCAAGTGTGATGAAGACAGGGAGGGCGACTGAGTTATGAATATTTGCCCAGGACTGATTAAAATGATGGACTAATAGGGTCTTGTCATCACAAGTTCTTTTGTGTCATTTGATTAGTCCAGATCCAGAATTGCTAATATTTTTAATTAGAAAAAAGAGTAAAGTAGATGCTGGTCAAATTAAGAATGAGCCAGTCCAGGGAGATACGGACTGAGGTGATCTCAAGGCCAGGCTTCACATCTGTCAGGTTCTACTCCCATCTCTCTCCTCCTTGGGGTACAGGTATGACCAGGACATGGGGATTGAGGAGTCCACTCTAGGGTCTCCTGGGCCTCTGACTGGCTTTCTTGGGCCTGGATCCCACTCTTCTTAAGATCAAGTCCATTCCTCACTCTTTGTGAGGTAAAATATGTGTCAATACACCAAAGGCAGGAGACTGAGGAGACCGTCCATTTGTTATGGACTGAACTGTGTCCTCTCCCCACCCCCAGCCCCCGCCAAATTCATATGAGTCCTAACCTCTAGTACCTGACCATATTTAGAGATACGTCTTTAAAGAGGTAAGCAAGGTTAAAAGAGGTCACTGGGATGGGCCCTAATGCAATCTGACTGGTGTCCTCATAAGAAGAGGGGGATCAGGACACAGACACACACAGAAGGAAGACTGTGTAAGGACCCAGGGAGAAGATGGCATCTCCAAGCCAAGGAGAGAGGCCACAGAAGGACCCAACCCTCCTGACACCCTGATCTTGGGCTTCCGGCCTCCAGAGCTGTGAGAGAACATATTTCTGTTATTTAAGCCACTCAGCCTGTGGTAGTCTGTCATAGCAGCCTGAGAAAACTAATATACCATCCAAACTAGGCAGACTGTTTTCTAGAATATTACTAAACTATGTCAAATATTTTAAAACTGTTTTATAAAATACAAGCTGAAATGTTTCAGCAATGCTTCCTCCTTTGCACATTTAGGTATAAGTGAATTACTAGTTGAAGTATTCATAGGTTTAAGCATATGGTATCTGGTTTATTTCATATGCGTTTAGTTTTGCCTCACTGAATTCTTTTGTGATTTATATTAAGTCCCCAAATGACCTCTTCATGTAATGTTAAGCAAAGATTCAATAATTTCATCAGATAAGTAAATAAGTAAATCAGATGAAAGCCAACTGAAATTGAAAGTCATCATGTTGGGGTCAAGTTTGTTCTGTTTAGTGATAGTACTCATTATGGAACGGGGCATAAATGAGATGTGTTCCTAAGTGTGTGTGTGCATACTGATGGATAAACTCTGGACAGAACGTTAAAACAAAAAGACAACCCAACTATGTGAAGGTGTTAGAGAGCGGATATGAACAGGCAGAAACCAGAAGGGCACTGACCGTGCATAGAATGGGCGTTTGTCTGGCTCTCACCTGGACACTCCTGGTTGGCAGGTGAAACAGATGGAGCTAAAGCAGAAGACTCAGCCTGACGGCCTTGAGGGGTCAGAGCTGGGAGAGGGGCTGCCTGAACGGCTGTAAAACAAAGGAAGAGATGCCAGATAGGAGAGAGCCAGTGATGGGAGACCTAGCATCTGCATATAAACTGCCCCACGCTCCACGGCTGCCCTCTGAACTGCGCAGGCAGGCGTGTGGACGAGAGTCCAGGGAACCTGGGAGGAGGAGGCTGGGGAGTGCCGAGGGGAGGGGCCATAAAAGAAGATGCAGGATGGTACAGCTGCTGTGGAAAAAAGTATGGAGGTTCCTCAAAAAATTAAAAATAGAATTACCGTATGATCCAATAATTGCACTTCTGGGTATTTACCCAAAGAATATGAAAACACTAATTTGAAAAGATATATGCATCCGCATGTTTATAGCAGCATTATCTACCATAGCCAAATTATGGAAGCAGCCCAAGTGTCTATGAATAGATGAATGGATAGAGAAAATGTGGTATACGGTATACCCGCACTTACACACACACACTTACACGCACACACACACAAATATACATACACACATGTAAATGTTAGTCATAAAAAAGAATGAAATCTTGCCATTTTCAAGGACATGGATGGAGCTAAAGAGTATAATGCTAAGTGAAATAAGTCAGAGAAAGATGAATACCATATGACTTCACTCATACGTGGAATTTAAGAAACAAAACAAACAATTATAGGTGGGGAGAAGAGACAAACCAGGAAACAGACTCTTAACTGTAGAGAACAAACTGATGGCTACCAACAGGAAGACGGGGGGGGGGGTGGAATGGGTGAAGGGGAGTAAGAGCACACTTCCCGTGATGAGCCCTGAGTGACACATGGGATTGTTGAATCACTACATTGTACACATGAAACTAGTAAACACTGTATATTAACTATATTGGAACTAAAATTTTTTTAAAAAGAAGATGATGTAGGAAATGTTAAAAGGTTGAACTCTTGGGGGGGCATGTTCTCTGACCACAGTGGAATTAATCTAGAAACCAACATTTTGAGAATCCCCAAATAGCTTCAATGGACATTAGGGGCACAACTGATGAATTGTGAATATGAACTGAGGATTAGGCAATAATATTTATCCATGTAGAATTTCCAGATCTGGACAATTATGCTGTGGTTACATAACAGATTGTCCCTGTTCTTGAGAAATATCCGCGGGGGTATTTACAGCAAGATGGAGCATTGTGGGGGAGGGAGAAGATCAAGCCAATGGGATCCACACAAAAAGGGGTGAATCTGAGTAAAGGTATAAGGGAGTTCCTTGCACTATTTTTGCAATTTCTCTGGAAGCTTAAAATTATATCAAATAGAAAAACAGTTAAAAACCTAACTCTGATCCTACCAGTCTCTTTTGCTTCCAGTTCTTTCTTGAAAAGTCTGTATTAGAGATTTGAGGCAAGACTTTCCATCACGTGTGTCGTATCTCCCCCACCCAAGCGGTGGGGACTGGGCCCCAACAGCAGGCAGCGATTTTTCACCCAGCATCTGGTCGCCCTCAGCTGGCCCCACTCGCAGGCACCGTCTCACTGTTAGGCAGCTTTTAAGTGGCCGGGCCCCTGTGTTAAACCACAAAGCAAATCACAGAAAGCCAGCGGCAAGGATTAGTGTCCACTAGATAAATGACCAGCAGCTATTGTCATCCTGTTCAAAGGGTAGAAACCTCTAGATAGGAAAGGTGAAGAACCATTGTCTCTGAATAATGAATTTGTGGGTGGTGGGGTGGTAGAGAGTGCTCAGAAAAGGATGAAGAGGGAAGGGAAAGGTCGCCTTACACCACAAACCTTTTGAAGAGCAGTATTTGCTTTGGGACTTGCTTCTCTCCTGGTGTCGCGCATCCCCCACATGCCAGGCTCTTTCTGTCTGCTCTCTGGTGCCTCTGAGGTAGACATGAGCTCCGTGCACTTGTCCTTCTAACCACCTCTCACCTGCCTTCCCGAGTCTGGGACAATGGCCCCCTTTCGTGTCTCGGCGGGCCTGACTCCCACAAGACAAGGCGAAGATGCCAGAGACCGCATGCCCCAGCCTGCCTCGCACACCTTGAGAGCCGTGACTCTGCACCCCCAGTCCGATGCACCAGCCCGGAGTCTCGGGGCCTGAGGCCAGAGTGGCTGCAGGAGACGGAGACCCTGGGCAGCGGGGCAAGGGGCAGTGTCTGTGTAGCTGTGTCGGTGGTGTCCTCACTCAGGTGAGGGCAGAGGTGTGGCTCCCAGCGCCTCTGCCATTCACCCAGCACCTTCTGCCACTCCCGCCACACCTCTGCATGGACTTTTTTCTCATTGCGGTAAAATAGGCACCATATAAAATTTACCAGCCAAAGCATTTTCCATTGCACAATTCAGAGGCATCAAGCACTTCTCGATGTTGTGCAACCACCACCACCATCCAGTTCTAGAATTGCTTTATCTAGAAGAAATGGGCGTGGAAAAACCACGCCCATTAAGGAATGACTTTTCACTCCTCCCCTGTCCACGTCCCAGCCCCTGGCAAGCGCTAATCTGCATTCTGCCGCTCTGGGTCTGCCTGCTCTGGATGCGTCATAGGGATGGAGTCCTTACGTGGTCTTTTGTGCCTGGCTTCTGTCAGTAAGCACAGTATTCTCAAGGTTCACCCGTGTTCTAGCATGTTATTGGAACTTCATTCTTCTTGTGGCTGAAGAATATTCCGTTGTGTGGATAGACACCAGTCTGTTCATCCATTCATCCACTGATGGACATTTGGGTTGTTTCCAACTTTTGGCTGTTGTGACCGGAGCTGTTGTGTTTGTTTGAACACCTGTTCTCGGTTCTTTGGGGAATGTACCAAGGACTGGAATTGCTGGGTCATAGGGTAATCCTATGTTTAACTTACTGAGAAGCATCTTAGCATCTTTTTAACACGCTTTTTCTGCTCGGGAAGAGCAGAGTTTGTTTCTGTTGCTTGCAGCTAAGATCCCTGACTAAGGCCTCATTCCCACCTTACTGACGGGAAAACTGAGGCTCAGGGAGATTGAGTGGTCTGTCCGAGGCTCCTGGCTGGTAGGTAGGGGCTGTATCCAGGCCACAAACCCTTTAACGGTGTAGTGGCAGGGCTCTGGGACAGTGACATTCCCTC
The DNA here is from genome assembly GCF_023065955.2 of Ursus arctos. Lineage (NCBI taxonomy): Eukaryota > Metazoa > Chordata > Mammalia > Carnivora > Ursidae > Ursus > Ursus arctos. The sequence goes on along the minus strand of NW_026622997.1, from coordinate 10,400,841 downwards.
TGGGTCTTACTTCCTGTATGATGTGGTTCAGTGGTTCCCGATAGGGATCCCTGGAGGCCAGGGTCTCCATGATTCAGTGGTGGGGGTCCAGGAGCTGTTTTGAATACTTCACAGAGCTTAATGGAAAACTTCCACGCTCCCACAATGAGGCTATTCAGGCTATCTAAAATGTCAAGTTTCTTTGCTTTTGGCATGAATTAAATGAACCCAGGGTGGTAATAAGGGTTATCTCCTGCTGATCAGAGAGTCTGGCTGGCAGTTATGTCTATCTTTGATTAATTAAAAAAATGGGAAAATGAATAAATTATCACTTGATAAATGCAGTTGTTTGGTAGATGAAACTCTCTTAAAACATGGGGTCCTTGGGGAGAAAAGTCACAAATGAGTTTCTTGGTGGTGAAAAAATAAACCATGAAAGCATTGGCCTAGTAGGGAAGTCCTAGACCAGGCCCAGAGCTCTGGATCTGGCCTCCATTCTGCCACTGGCAGCCAGGCCTCGTGGAAGTGACGGCTCCCATGAGGCCCTCAGTTTCTTCCTCTCTACCATGAGAGGTGGCTCGCTGTGGTACCTTGGTTCTGACCCTCATGAGGGAACGAGGCAATGAGGAGTGAGAGAATTCATTTCTTCTAGATGCCACAGCAGTCTGGCCTCCCAGAGAACCCAGACCCAGAGCCTGGCCTCCCCCAGGATCTCAGCATGGTCAGAGCCAAGAAAGCCTATACTGAGAAAACATGAAGGCAAAGGACACCATCTCTTCTCTCCAGACCCCTCCACTGCCGTATCCTCCATGTCTGTGATGGATGCTGCCCTTTTCCTGTCATTCTCTGCTCACCCAGTCAACCCCTTCTCTGCTCTCTGTCAACCCTCTCCACCCCTCAACCGTCTCCCATGGGGATCACTGCCCAGCTCCTCCTGGCCATCCCCTCCTGCTTCCCTGGCCATCTTCCCAGATTATGAGTATGTTCTCCTGCTCTTGGCCAGCAGCCATGACACCTGCCCTCCCCAGTGCGTCTCTCACCGTCCTTCTTAACACCAGGGCCCTACCATCAGGAGTCACATGCAGTCCCCCTGCCTGGGCCTGGCTGCCTCCAGTGGGTCAACCACAATTGCTTTCAGAAAGCAACCGAGGTTTTAGCAGTTTGATTTCTGGTGATATCCACTGTCCCTGACAACAAATACAGGAAGCCCCCACGACTCATAACACTGGTTTCTGTGTGAGTTGGAACCAGTCCCTCCACTTGTCTTGGTAGTGAATACTCTCATCGCTGGAAAGAATATTTGCCATTTGCCTAACCATGAGTTATGGACATAAATAAATGAACATTTGTAAAGAGCTTAAAAACGCTAGAAAAAAAAAAGGCACGGGCCGTGAGTAAACACACTTCATAAAGTGTCAGCTCTGGAGGGCCATCTTTCATGTTGTAAACACCACTGTCTGTGGCTGATTAATCCGCAAATGGATGTTGGCCACCTTGTGGGCAGAAAGGTCTTAGGGGTGAGCCCCGTGGGAAGCCCGCCGAGCTCTCAGGCGAGTGGCGTGGGCATCTAGCATAACCAGGCTGACCTCCACGGCCTCACCCTGCCTGGCCTGGCCTCTAAACACACTCTGTTCAGTTTGGACCCCAAGTTTCAGCTTAACTAGTCCCCTGGCCTGGGACAAGCTGCCCTTCCCCCTGTTTGTCATCACACTCCATGTTTAAGGCCCTGCTCAGCGAAGAGGCAGCCAACTACAAAAGGACAGATCTAGAAGTGACCCTGGGCCTGGCATCAGAGAAATGGGCTCTATTCTAGCCCCACTGGTTTCTGGTTGCCAAGTAGCTGAATGACATTGGGCCAGTCTGGGAGACACTATTGGCTTCCTATAAAATAACATTCCCTGCTCCCCTTTCTTTCTCTGGTCGAGGCTTTTTCCTACAATAGGGGCTGGAAATGCTAGATACTTCCTTTCCCAGTTGCCTCGATGTTGGAGTGTGCGCCTGTGAACCAATCCTGGTCAATGAGACTTGAGGGAAGGCTAAGAAATAAGTTCCCTGTGATTAAAAGAAATTTGTGCAGAGAAACTAAGACCCTTTGCCATCTTCATTCCTGCTGTTGGGGGTTCTGTGGAGACATGTTGGTTGCTACTCTTGCAGACCTATTGCAACCATGAGGGGAAGACATTGCCCATACGCTGCAGTTGGCAGAACACAAACATGAGCCTGGGGTCTCGGTGACGGCAGCAGACCGCTGAATTAGCTGTGTCCTGTGGGATTCTCATTCTCTCAGATAATTGTGTAAGCCAGTCTAGACTGGGTATTCCGATACCCGGTCATTGACATCATCCAGATAGTACAGCAAGTCATTGGACTTCTCTGGGCCTCAGCAATTCATCTCCAAAATGGGGCCACTGGACAAATGATTGTGTTTTTTTTTTTTTTTAAGATTGTATTTATTTATTTGACAGAGAGAGATAGCCAGCGAGAGAGGGAACACAAGCCGGGGAGTGGGAGAGGAAGAAGCAGGCTCCTAGCAGAGGAGCCTGATGTGGGGCTCGATCCCAGAACGCCGGGATCACACCCTGGGCCGAAGGCAGACGCTTAACGACTGAGCCACCCAGGCGCCCCCATGGACAAATGATTGTTAAGGTTCCTTTGGGTCCAGAACTTTTGGGGCACCTCCAAGTGCCACATCTTCTCCAGAAACTTCCCAGACCTCACAATCCCTCCAGTTGGGATTATGGCCCCCTCTGAAGCCACAACCAGATTTCCTGTCTTTCTTTCATTGTCTGCTCACCAGCTCCAATGCTAGCTGCTTTCCCACACGCTGTCACTTAATCCTTACAACGGTCAGCATCCCATCCCACAGCTGCGGCTCCGTGAGGCAAAGAGGCATTGTGCTCAAGGACCTCACACTTCAACGTGCATCTGCCTGATTCCGAAGCCCAGGTTCCTGACCACTTCGGTGACCACCTGCGTTACCTTCCTCATCGTGAGACTGTGCTCTCCGCAGCCCTAGCAAACAGTATTTTTCACGCCCTGAGGCCCCCACACAGCATAAACTCCAGGAATGAACAGACTGTCCTGGTCTGAGTGGAGTCACCAGCGAACGCCATTCAGAGCCCGCCAGAGGGGTTGGCCCAGAAAAGGCAGGTCACCTGGGGGCCTGGGCCCTGACTGGAACAGCACAGCGTGACCGCAGCAGAGCCAGCCGGCCCCGGGGCGGGACGCAGGGAGGCCAGCGCAGCTTAGCTCCCCCTCCTCTGGGGTCCTGCGGGTGGCTCAGCTGTATAGGGACAGAGAGGCTCAGGGAGCTGGTCTCCCCGTGCTATTAAGAGCCCTGCTGCCTGTGCCCAGCCTGGACAGGGAGGTGATTAATGTGCAGCGACAGGAGAGTTAGTGGCTGCCCTCGCCAGGGAGCGGTGACTTACCAGGCGCCATTTCCCTCATCAAAGGGGCTGAACAGGTGAGCAGAGGCCAATGTACCTCTCCCCTCTGGCAGGGCCCGCAGTGTCACGCCCAGCATCTAGGGCTGGATTCATCCAGGCCAGAGCTGCCTTCTCTAGGTGGGCTGGGCAGGAGGCAGGTGGATGGGGGAGGGAGGAAGAGGTGGGGGGGGAGAAAGAAAAAGAAGGAAGAGAAGCAGGGTTGGAGCAAGTTCTGTCCAGCTGCCTGAAGCGAAGGCTCTGCAGGGGAGGGCAAATGAAACCGGATGAAAGATGGTACTTGGGATCCCCTGGACTCCCCTTGAAACAGGCAGGACTCCCTCCGCCCAGGCACATGGAGGGAAGCAGTCAGTGGCTGGGGCCATGGTGACAGCGGCTACCCAGAAGCACACCCAGCCACAGGCCGCCTGGACCGTGAGTGACTCTCAGTCAGACTCTTGCTACGTCCTCCCCAATGCAGGGCCGATTCTTGGAGGATCCAGAAGACTCACGTAGCGTGTGAAGAGCTTTTAAAACTTGCTCTTCCTCTTGAAGGCCTGTCTCCACCTAAAGACAGCACAGCCCCCAGTTTACTAGCTCCCTCCCCAGGCAGAGTTGGGGGCCAGCCGTGAGGCGACCCTCTTTTCAGAGTCCTGATGGGAAGGAGGGGTGGTCCCTCTGTCTTGGGGCCTGTATCAGCTTCCGAGGGCTGCCCTAGCTAAGTACCACAGACTGGGGAGCTTGAACACCAGAAATCTACTCCCGCACAGTTCCAGAGACCAGAAGCCCACAGTCAAGGTGTCGGCAAGGTCACGTGGCCTCCAGAGTCGTCCCTTGCCTCTTCCCGGTTTCTGGTGGCTTGGTGGTCATCTTTGGTGTTCCTTGGCTTGGGGTTACGTAACTCCAAACTCTGCCTCTATTGTCACATGTCACATGGTGTTCTCCCTGTGTGTCTCTGTTCTCAGGTGGCCGTCTTCCTATAGGGACACCGAGCCTCCAGATTGGGCCCACTCTATCCCAGCATGACCTCATCTTAACGAATTCTACCGCCAATGATCCTGTCTCCAAATAAGGTCACACTCTGTGGTAACTGGGGGGTAGGGCTTCCACATCTCCTTTTTGGGTAGATACAGTGCAACTCATAACAGGGGCCGTCAAGGATCTGAGAGGTGGAATTTTCTTCCTCATTCCCTTTGCGGCCTGGTTAAGCCCTAATGATGAGTTCAATCTTTCACACTCGGAAAGGAGCTCATTGCTGTAGCCCAGAGCTTCTCGAGATCTAGAACACACCGATCATCTGGGATCTTATTAAATGTGGATTCTGATTTAGCGGGTCTGGGAGAGGGGCCTGGGACTCTGCATTCCTAACCAGCTTCTGGGCGACGCTCATGCTTCAGGAGCCCCACATGTCATAGTAAGGAGCTGGACCCCCGAGCCTTCCTGAGGAGGTCAAGGGCTACCCCTCCTGCCCTGAGGAGGGGTGGAAGGCTGCAAGGTCCACGTGCACCAGAAAACTGCAGCCCTGTTCCGGAAGTGTGGTCGCATCTGCTCCAAGCCCTGTGCTGGAGGGGCCGGTGGGCTTCTCGGTGGCCAGATCCTGGGGAAGGCGTGGAAGACAGAGAGGGCTGCCCGCTCTGCAGGAGGCACCTCACTTCTGCCCATTTCCACATTAGCCCTAATTCAGTAAGACCCCTCTTTCTATTTCTCTCGGGAGATACTTTAGGAATGCAAATGCTGGGTCATCTGGTAAATACATATTTATAACATTTTATTACTATTACATGTCAACATTCTTAACATTTAAAAAAAATAACAGTTTTATTGAGATATAATTCACATACCATAAAATTCACCCTTCCGAAGCATACGCTGTGGGGGATTTTAGTATATTCACATAGTTGGGCAACCATCACCACCATCTAATTCCAGAACATTTTCCCAACATGGGCTTAGGAAAAATACTAATATAGCTGTCATAGCTCATTGAGCTAAAAACTAAGAGCTTCCCATGATTAGTATTCCCATTTGTAAAATGGAGAAACTGAGTCAGGAGGCTCGGGAACACCTCAAGGTCACCTAGGTACTCCACGGCAGAGCCACAGCTCCCCTCTGATGGCTGAGACAGGCATCTGTACCCCTCACGGGGCCTTTGGCTCCTCCCAGGTGGTGACCCAGGGAGAGGGCGCCGCTGGCTGTGGTCAGGCCTGGTGGCCTGAGGGCAGGAGGGACAGTGTCACTAGAGTCTGATTTCTTAACCGGGCCACGCTGAGCCTCCCTCAGGTGGGAGACAGATGTGTGAATGTGGAAGCCATGGGCCAGCTGCCTGACTTCCCTGTTACCCTGGGTGATTCCCACCGGGCGGAAGATGGACACGGGATGCGCTTTGTTATAAGCTCCACGCCCCAGCTAGAGCAGGGGTGCAGCGTGACTCCTGTCACGGTGCTGCTCCAGCCCCAAGGACTTTGGAAAGCACCTACGTGGCTAAACCAGAGGCTCTACCAGCAGCCCTCGGGTCCCCTCCTTTCCCTCTGCTCTATGCCACTGAGTCCGCCGGCCAGTCTCCCGCGTGCACCCCCACTCCGAGGACAACACCGAGGGCCCCATCATTTGCGTCCTGTGTGGGCCTGGGCTTTCACTGTTGCTCCTCCACCCTGTCTGGTCTCCCCTGCACGTGCTGCCCTCCTCCTGCAGAGAGATAGCTGCACACCCAGCTGCACTGTGGACTCAGGGGTCATCTTGCCCCCAGAGTCCTTCTAGAGCCTTCTCTGCCCATCTCTTCCAGAATCTGAGGCTTCCTCTGCTTCCAAGCCGTAGTGTTCATTTGGTCATGAGGTGCAGCGTGATAATTTTTCTCTTTGTTATCGTCCGTCCGTAATGTACATACAACGAAAGGCATAGGTCTTCAAGTGGATGGTCTGACGAGTTGTGACAAATGCATTTGTCCATGTTACTGCTCTCCTCTCAAGACACAGAACACTTCATCACCTAAAAACGCCCCGTGTGCCCCTTTCAGTCAATCACGTCCCAGGCCCAGGCAACCTCTGATCTATCTGCGTTTGCCACTGTAGATCAGTTCCGTCTGCTCCGTAACTTCAGAAACGCGTTTCCTGACGGGTGGTAGGGCTGAGCGTCTCTTCATCTTCTTGGCCATTTATAAATCTTGTCTTTGTGAAGTGTTTGTTCAAGGCTTCGCCCATTTTGTTCAAAGGATTTAAAAAAATTATTGTTGAATTGCGGGAACCGTTTGTGTCCTCAGGATCTAAGTCCTTTGTGAAACAGGTTGTAAGTATTTTCTCCTAATCTACGGTTTGCCTATTCGTTTTCTTAATGATGTGTTTCAAGGAGTGGAAGTTTTAAATCTTGACAAAGTCCAATTTGTCATTTTTTTCTTTACTAGTTCCTTCTGTGTCTTTTCTAAGAAATCTTTGCCCATTCAAGGTCACAGAGATAGTCCCGTGTGTTTTCTCCTAAGGCCCTACAAGTTCTGGATTTCATATTTAGGTCTATGCTCCATCTGGAATTATTTTTTGTGTGCAGTGTGAAGTAGGGGTTGAGATTCTTTTCTTTTTTTCTCATGCGAATAACCAGCTACTATTGTTGAAAAGACTTGCCTTTCTCTGTGGAGTTGCTGGGACATCCCAGTTATTTCTTATTGTTAATAAAGTATAGATGACTTCAAATAATTCACTCTTGACAGGTTAGAAGATGTTAAAAATAGACTTTAAAGTTCCCTCTATAAAATGTCAAGCTTACACACTTGCATTCTGAAATCCTTTCTTGGCCGGGAAGGACGAGGTGCCGGCGAGCCAGGATGTGCACGCAGCCCCGGGTGCCCCTGAGTCCTGCGCCAGACCTGCGGGGAGCTCAGGGCATGGCAGGGATCATGGGCTGGGAAGTGCTGCTTTAGAGTGTAACACACTGATTTTCTTTTGGGATCGATCCTTGTCATGTAACCCATCTCAAGTGCCTTCCTTGATTTCTGCTGTTAACTCAGTGTAGCCTGGCATCCCCTCCAACGTTTGATTCATGAGAATGCCGAGCCCTCTATAAGGCTTGTATGCACACAGGGAAACGCGCGCACATGTGCGCGCGGGCACACACGCACACACACACACACACACTGGCCTTCATTTTGAGACAGAAGACTATGGAGGGCACTCCCCATTTTATAGCTGCAGCTGCACAGGGCAATGTGCTGTCTCAGTGTTCTCGTCCTCCTTCCGTGCTCGGCAGACACATGGCACAGTGGAAGGACTGTGTGCTTTCGTCTTCTGGAAACGCGGCCTTAAATTCCAGCTCTATTAGCCACTGACTAGAAGACCCTGGTCCTGGCCTTAGGCTTCATGTTTTCAACTCCTTAGTAGACAGACTGCTGTCATGAGGCTAACAGGAAATACTTAGGAGTTTTACACGCAATCTTTTTACTGCTTGCTGAGCCATTCATTCATAGTCTGCAAGAAGAGGGGCAGGGATTGTCACTTCCATTTTCGTGCGGAGGAAAATAAGCCTTAGGGATGCTAGGTGACCCATCTGGGGCAGAGCTGGGGTAGACCTGGACCCCCAGCCTTGGGCTTGGCCCCGTGCCCAGTGGGGCATCCCTGCGCCACTCTCCTCCTGGGAACAGCCCCAGGGCTCAGGGATTGGAGAGAAAAAGTACCAGAGCAGGGCGGTCACGTCAACATCACAGGAGATCTGTGTTGAACCTTCGCCTTTGAATAGGGCACTGGTTTTTTGGTTGCCGTTGATTGCTTTTAAAGCAATAAGGCATTTCTGGCTACTGAAGCCACCCAGAAATCTTCGAGCCAACGCGACCTTGAGGTCAGAAATAACCACAATACCTCCTGTCCCGCTGCCCCACCGCCCCACCCCCAGTGCTAGGACACCCTCCCAGGAGTGTGGATTGCTCCCGCAGGGTCCTAGAATGTTCAGTTTTGGGTTCTCCTCTGTCACTCAGGACCTGACCTTTTCAGCTCTGACAGTGACCTTGAATCTGACTTGCTGTCTGAAAGTAGCTATGGCTACAAGTGTAAATCTATTGAAGGCCTTGAGCGTCAGAGGATAAAAAGGGGCTTCTGGCAATTTTGACATAGAACCCATAGCTGGTCCCAAGGGCCTACATCAAAGACCCTTGCACCTCACTGAGAGGTCCTGTGGCTTGTCTGTGGCTGCTGTCGCTGTCCTGAAGCCTGAAGCCCCTGCCGGCATTGTCTCCACAACAGCGGCCTGTTGCCTCTGCCAGGGTCCAGAAGGAATTCCCAGCCTTGCCTGTCATTGTCCCAGGGCCTGGGCAGGTGCACAGGGAGGAGTGGGAGGCGACGTGAAGAGCACAGGCCTGGAAGTCAGAAGGACCTTCTCCAGCGCTGCTGGCTTTGCAACATCTCCCTGCACACGATTAATCTTGCCCTTGGAGATGAGATGATAAGAGGATGAGCCCCAGGGGCTTGTGAGGATGGAATGAGAGGATGCATATAAACTCCATGAGGGCTGGACTTGGTTTCTCTTTCGGTGGCTCCATCTGTCGCACAGAACAGCAGCCCCCACTCTAAATGGCCGAATGAAGGTGGAGCATTGTATCTGGAAGACCACGATGTTAGCCACATCGACCCCACCGTCACTTACATGCCCTCCCACTACCACGAAAATATGTATATGACCTGAGATGGGGAGGGGCACGTGGCCCTGGCTAGTAGCCCGAAAGTGTTGTTTGAGTGATGGTGGTCAGTGGGAAGACTGGCTGACTCCTGGCCTGAGAATGGAGGATACGATGTGTCCACTGGGGTGTCTCCGTAAGCAGAGTCAGAGCGTGGGCATTTGGAGGCCGCCATATATTCTTTGAATTCACTCATTTCCTTTATATATGAAAATAAATTAAAAAATAAAAGAACCTCCAGTGGTGAAGGGTTTCCTTTCTCATTTCTTGTCTGCCAGACCACCAGCCAATGGCTGGGAGCGTTGGGCCAGTGTTGAGTTGACTGGCTGATTCCAGGAATAACACATTGCAGGGTACAGCACAGGGGAATCAGGTCAGCAGTGGGTCCCCCAGCTGAAAGACGGAAGAGCAGGGAGGGACAAGGGACAGGGACGAATGGCTGCAGAGCCCATGAGTTTCCACCCCCGAAGCCGCAGTTGGTCACAGAATTTATCACCATGACCTTCACCACGACCTTCACCATGACCAGTAGCCAGAGCCTGCTGACCTCCGTCTGGCTGGCATCTGGAGAGCCCTGATCACACAGACAGGTGGTGCGTGGGCTGGAAGGACATTTGGTCCTCAGCTCCAGGACACAGCTGCAACCTTAGCCTGAGTCTTCCTGACCCTTATGAGTGTCAAGGCTTTTAGTGGGGCTTACACCTAGAGATACGCTCAAGATGACAGATTCAGTGCGGTGTTGTGGAAGATGGCTCTGGAAAGCCTAGTTCTAGGCCTAGCTCTACCGTAATTAGCTGTGCCCTCGGGTAAATCATCTTGCCCCTCCGGACTCCGGTGTCCTCACGTATAGACAGTCATCTAGGGGGAGATATGGCTGCTCTCCGGGATCTTTTTTTTTTTTTTCCTAAGATTTATTTATTTGAAAGAGTGAGAGAGAGCAGTGGTTGGGCACAGGGAGAGGGAAAGAATTCCAAGCAGACTCCCCACTGAGCATGGAGCCCAACGTGGGTCTCGATCCCACGACCCCAAGATCATGACCAAGAGTTGGACGCCCAACTGACTGAGCCACCCGGGTTCCCCTCTCCAGGATCTGCTCCTGTTCTAATATTCCACAGTTCCACCTTTTTCCACCTGAGTAATGATCACAGCAGGTATCATTTACTGCTGGCTCATTCGGTTCCAGGTTCTGTGCCAAGTATAGCACATGAGATGTCTCAGTTGGTCCTCACGAGCGCCCTCTGTGGTAGGTGCTATGATTACTCCTATTATAAAAGGAGGGAACCCAGCATCCCAGAGGCTCCTGGTGCTGGTGTTAGTCCCCGCACTCGACTTTGTACAGAGCTGTCTGTTCTTGAGAGGCAAAGTGCTATTCATCTTTCGGATGAAATTGCTTTTCTTATCATTTCCTTTCTCGTTATGTATTCTCCTGCGGGAACCACATGAAAAGTCAAGAGCTGGATGTTCCCTGGGCTCTGGGGGGGCAGGCCCAGTTTGGTGTGAGTGCCAGACCACTGGAGTGGAGCCCACGCAGCTGGAGTTCTCCGAATGGAACAAAGGCCCAAGAAGCCGGAGGGAAACACAGATCCTACAGCCAACCAATGTCTGCTTAGATGGGAGTTATTCATCTGGAGGTAGGAGGCTTGAGTGTGAGGCCGGCCATCCCGTGTGTCGTTCCTGGTCAAGTCCTGTGACTTCTTTAGACCGCAGTGCCTCATTTGTAAAATCTAGATAATGATATAGCGTGTTGAGAGCCCTCTGTGAACCCTCCTGAATGTCACTCCTCCAGGCCCAAGGAGAGGGTTGGGCACAAGCATAGGATCTGACAACTCTTTGCTATGGTTGTGGGCCGGGCGGGGGGGCACCCTGATTTTCTGGGTAGTACCCACCTAACTTGTTTTATTGGAGAATATTAATCAATGCCTAATTGGTCTTGGGGATAAAAAGGACCTCTGGAAATGCAGCCCAAGGCTGGAGAAGAAATGGTCTGCTAGCAAGGAGACATTATGAAGGAGACATTATGAATCATACTGTGCATTCCCACCCAGATCTACCCACTTAAGGAACTGCATGCAGGGGCCCCCAGGACCCTGGACAGCAGTTTGATTCCACCCCGGGTGCGGGAGTTGGGGTACTGCTTCAATTCACTGAAAATCCAAAGGAAAAGTACACATGAATAACAAGGTCAAATGACATGAAAGCCCATTCCTTCCCTTTGAGAGCAGCTGCCCAACCCCCACGCCACTGCCTGATAATGGCCACCCCTCATCAAATATTTATCCCAGCCCTTGCAGTCCTCCATCAGCCTCCAGCATCGTGCCAGGGATGGAATTTGATTATTAAAAATGGTCAGGAGCGAGGCAGGCAGACTACAAAGTGCCTGGGATGGAAAGAGGGGGGGACATCAAAGCCCCATATTCTTCCTTAAAGGTCGTCTCCAGAAGCAGGGGCCTTCTGTCAGGCAATAAAACTCGTGGGGGTTCAAGGATGGGGCCCCTGTGCACCTCCCAGCCTCTGGGGCCCCTGTGCGCCTCCCAGCCTCTGGGGCGGCTCTTGCTCCTTTATTCCCTCGCCGGTGGGCCAGAAGGGAGCTAAGCCCAAGCCCTGGGGCCAGAGGCCTGGCTCCAAGCCATGGGTTTATGAAAAGCAAGAAATATCCTGCCCCACTCTGACATGTGATTGCCTTCACTTTTGAGGGGGGCCCTGGCATCTCATTAGTGCCCTGTTTGAAGCCTGCCCTTTGCAAAGCAGAAAATGAAGAGAAGAAAGCAAGCATGGAAGCAGATTCAAACAATCTTCTGGTGTCCGGAGTTTCTGATGTCCCTTTGCGTGGCTTCACTCATTAGAAGGGTGGAAGAGCCTGCCAGGCAAGAAATCACGCCTGGTGTTTACACTTTAATGGAACCCAGGGACCAATTAACCACACTGAGCGCCAACGGGCAAAGGGTTTCTTAAAGGAAGAGGAGGGAACTCTTACATTATTGCTTCTTTTTCCCCCGTTTCCCCAAATAAAAGACAAATGCTATGTCAACAGTTTCTCAAGAGCGATCCTTTATTTTCTGAAAGTCCTAACTCTGACCCATTTATCAAAACATGACAGATGCCCCGGTCCACAAACAATATCCTTTTCTCTCTCGCAAATCGTGGAGCCCCAAGAGGCTGCGGCCTGGTCCCGGCAGCGGCATCAAAACCTGCCCTCGACGCCCAGCAGCTGCACGGCGGCCTCCTGCACGGCCTGGTGCACGTGCCTGACCTCTTTCTGGGACAGGGTCCGCTCCATGTGGCGGTAGGTGATGCGGTAGCAGTGGCTGGTCTTGTGCGTCCTGGAGAACGGAAGAGAAAGGCAGGTGAGTGAGGGACAAGCGTGTCCGCCACCTGCAGGAGCCGTGCTGGCGGCCCTTGACCAGATCAACCCCCGTGGGGAGCTGAGGACGGGATCCACGTGGTGCAGAGATATCACTCTCACTAACGGCCTGCACCTCTTACGGGCTTCTTGGGAAGTGTTAGGGGAACACTGACTTGAATAATCAAGACTGCTGCTTCCCATCGGCCCAGATGCATTCAAATCCCCTGGGAAGGGCGTTTCTTATGAGTCTGATTTTCCTGGGCCAAGCCCTGGCAATTGTGGTCCAGCGGGGGGGGGGGGGGGGGGGGGCGGGGGCGGGGGGGCTCTGGGTTTCTGGACTTTTTGTCAGCTCCCCAGGAGACTCTGATAAGCAGAGAGGGTTAGGAATCAAGGCCAGTATGCCTCCACCTTTCTCATGGCACAGAAAACAATCACGTGTAGAAGGCACACTGGGGTCACAAGGCCGGGACTGGCCCCGGGGGCTACAGCCGTCTAGAAGGTTGAGAGGTATCACTCTCTTCACACCCCTGCAGGCCGTGGAAAGCAGACAGACAATTGTGCCATATGGACATGCTTCCAAGTTCCAGGTAGAGGGGACTTTGCAGAACTCAGTCTTCACAGAGACATGTGAAAAGCCACAGCGCCTGGTACAGATGCTCTGTGCATGTGCTCCGAGAGGCTTTCTCCACAGGTGAGCCTGTGTGCACCAGGTACACTGGGCATGCCTCACGGTGCTGCTGGGAGGGCAAGGCCTGCCCTGCTGGGGTCCTTGAGAAACTGTCCAAGCAGAGATACGCCCGACTGTGCCCAGCTGCACTGGGCCTTCTGTGGCTGCTGAAGCCCCCAGCTGGCCTCCCCTGGGTACGGAAGACAGGCTTTTCTTTCAACCTGACGTCATCAAGAAAGGATGCTGCAACACCCTGAGTTTCTGAGAGCTGGAAGGTTCTGGAGGAGGAGCAATGAATTAAGGAGGGAGAAAGAGGGCGGAGGAATTGTAGATGCCTGAAGATGAGGCAAACATTTACGAGAACAAGTGCGGCCTCATGATCTGGGGGCCCAGGCTGTCCGTGACTTGGCGACCATGCAAGGGTGTGATGGTTTCCTGTGTGTGTGTGGGGGGGGTGAGCACTGGCAGGCCAAGCTGCGCGCACTGCAGGGGACCGCCTGGGCCAGCCCTCCTAATGCCTTATCTGAGCAAGGGACACAGGCCCCTTACAAGGCGGCGGCAGCCCAGGGTCCTAGCACGGGTTCCTGTGCCTCCGGGCCACGACACGCCCTTCCCGCCCTCTGTTCCTTCTCTGTTGAAAGAGGCAAGAGCACACCGTTAACTCCGCCAATCTGCCCAAACTGTTGCAGAGTCTGATTCAGAAAGTGACAGGGCTCTGCAAGTGATGAAATGCTACAGGAGTGTGAGGCCAGAGTATCCTCGTGGCAACTGTTAGTCCATCTTCTCGTTGGTTCCCTCTGGCATCTCTTACTTAGCTGAAGAGTTGGTAATATGGCCACTCGACAAGTTGAGATTTCCAACCCAAGATGAATGGGAAAAATTTATCATCTTGTTTCTATGTGCTTCAGAGAAGGCCCCTATCAGGATTCCTGGGATTCAAACAGCTTTTATAAAACATTTCGATGAGTGGGGTGTAAATGAATCATAAACATATGGATTAATTTTATAAATTGAGAGAAATAAAATTGGCAGAATATTTGGTGATAATTCAGTAGATTCAACTGAAAATCAACCAGCTTTGCCTTTTCCTAACATCACTGGTGAGAGAGAGGACTGACTTTTATTTGTTTTCTAGGAACTCCTCTCTTTTTTTTTTTTTTTTTTTTTAAGATTTATTTATTTGAGAGGGAGAGCACGCACATGGGAGCCGGGGGAGGAGCAGAGGGAGAGGGAGAAGTGGCCTCTGTGCTGAGCATGGAGCCTGATGTGGGGCTCAATGCCACGACCTTGAGATCATGACCTGAGCCAAAATCAAGAGTTAGATGTTTAACTGACTGAGCCACCCAGGCAGCCTGTTGTTTTCTAGGGACTTCTTTTTGGAGCTTTTGGTTGTTAGGTCACACTCCTGTCCTCCTTTCGCTTCCTGGAGACCTGGAAGAAGTGGAGCTGGAAGTTGGTCATGAGTCTCCTCATCCTTGAGGAGAAGGCTCTCCTCAAGCGTCCCGGAGCTGAGGGAACTTATGGTTTATCACTGAGTAGGTGTGAAGATGGATTCCCTCAAAGGAGGGATGCCCTCCGTGCCCAACTCCAAGTATGTAGATTAGAGCTCTTGTGATTCTTTCACATCACCCAGTGTGGACCTTTTTGATCAAAAAGCTTCTCAATCTTGTATCTGCCACAACCCTCACTGTTGCTCGGCAGCAGCAGCAGCAAACATTTCTGTAGTGCTTCCGGCATACCGGGCGCCATTCTAAGCCCTTTGCTGGTGTTCACTCCTGTAATCATCAAAACCCCACGGAGTACGTAGCATTACTGTCCTGGTTATACAAATGAAGAAACTGAGGCACAGAGAGCAAAGTTACTCGCCCAAGTGGAAACAGCTACTAAGTGGCAGGCTGGATTTGAAACCAGGCCATCTGATGGGCATGGAGATGGTGCAGCCACTGTGGGGAACAGTTTGGTGGTTCCTCAAAGAGTTAAACAGAGACTTACCCTATGACCCAGCCATTCCACTGCTTGGCATATGCCCCAAAAACTGAAAGCAGGTGTTCAAACAAACACTCGTCGGAAAATTTTCACAGCAGCTCCATTTATAACAGCCGAACAGGGGATATGGCCATCAGTGGATGAATGGATAAACAAAATATGGTATATCCACACCACGGAGTATTATTCAGTCAATAAAAGAATGAAGTGCTGACACACGCTACAGTGCGGATGAACCCCAAAAGCAGGCTAAGTGAAAGAAGTCCGACACAACAGAACACATACTGCATTTCATCCACATGAAACATCCAGAAGAGGGAAATTCATACAGACAGAAAGCAGACTGGTGGTTTCCAGAGGGTGGGGGTAGGGAGTATGCTTAATAAATTAATTAGTATTATTAATAAATTAATAAATAAATTAATAAAGGGGCCTGGGAGGCTAGAAGGGAGAGCCCTTCCGCTGAATGTCAATTACAGGAAGAATTGTCAACCACAGACTCCAACAGAAGTGTCTCAACAGGAAACAGTCATCAGTTACAGGCCCCCATGGGGAAAGATTCACATCAAATCTCCTTCAAGAGATCCACCACCCGTGCAACTCAGCCAATGAGTTATCACCCTGAACTCTTGCTTCTCTCCAAAGGACTTCTGTCCAAAACGAGCCCTCTCAACCTCCTCCTTCTTCTCCATTAAAAATATTCTTGTTTGTGGGACTTGCCTATGGTTGTGCCACAGCTGGCTTATTCCAGACTGTTATTCTCTGCTATTCCCAAATAAATACATTGTTTGCTGGGAAGATAACGGGCCATTTTAAGGTGAACAGTGGGTACAAGGTTTTCTTCTGGGGTGAAGGAAAAGCTTCGGAACTAGGTAGGTGGTGTGGTTGCCCAGCCCTGAGAAAGTACTCAATGCCACTGAGCCACCCATTTTAAAAATGGTTAATTTTTACCTTGTTACAAACACACACAACCTGGGCAGTTTGGTTTCAGAGCCCAAGTATCAAGTACCACGCTTCAGCTCTCCAGCACACACCTCCTCTCTTCCGGTCCCACCTCTAGCCTCTTCCTTCTACCCCAACTCCGCCTAAGAAGTGATAGTGCTTGCGAGCTATTGAGAAGGGTAATGTCTTTAATCCTCCTGCTCAAGGAAGACACAGAATAAGCCCGTGTTCTTTTCTAGCTCTGCCCTGTGACTAACGGAGCGCACAAGCCACACATGAGGAATAACTGGGACGCGGAGTGCGAAGCCCTGGGACAGGGAGGCTTTTTAATAAAGGTCTTTCCTGCTTAAGGACCATTAAAAAGGCAGACTGCAAAGCCAAGCAGCTGTGGGGAATCAGGAGAGCTGCGGGGAGAGCATGGGATGGGGGTGCGTGTGCGGCTGCCGCTCCTGTGCCCCCACAGCGGGCTGGGCAGTGGGAAGCTGCCAGAGCCTGCCCCCAGACTCACGCGGGCACAGCCTTCAGGGCGAGAAAACTTCCCTGAAAGAGAGAAGAGATGACATCAACAATTGTGGTTTTTAAGGTGAACAAAAGTTCTCTCTTACGTACTGGATGGCTTCTACTCATCAGCAAAATAAATAAGAAGACCCATTACTGAGTTTGAGAGGGCAAATCTCATTATCGTGAGTTTGAAGAAAGAGTCTAAACATTCCTTTTGGTGTTGGAATTTCATTGCATTGGGGTATTGGCTAAAATGAGTAGGTCACTGGATGGAGCTTGAATTTTTAAGAGAGATTTAGAACATTTCAGCTTCAAGGGCTTATCACTGGTCTACTCATAGATTCCTTTACTCCTTCCACAAACAGCATGTTCCAGGCACTGAGCTGGACAGAGATAAGCAAGTGAGGAGAACCCCGACCCAACCAGCTCACATCTGGGGACCAGTGGTCCGCCAAGGTCCTGCAGCCGCCAGGAAGGAGCCCAAGTGGAGGACCATTCCCCTCATGGCTATCATGGGGCTGGTGCTTGCCGTGACGTCAGCCACGCCACACTCCCACCTCACATCCTCCTTCAGCAAACAATTCTTCCCTCTGGTGCTTCCCTGTGAGCATTTCTGTGGAGAACACACAAGGTATGGGAGGCAGGAGACCCAGGTCCCAGTCCAAGCCCCAGAAATGTCTGTGTGGCCTCCCCAGTGAGAGGGCCAGACTGAATGGGCCTGAGGCTCCTTCAGGCTCTAACATTCCAAGAGTTAGTGCAGAGGACAGATGAGTTTCTAGAGTAAATGCACACATGGAGGAAATGAGGCAGCCAGCCAGCAGCATTTGTGAGCCTGAATGGAATGAAAGAGCAGGGGGCCCTGACCTGGGGCAATTTCCAGACAGGCTGACGCATGGACACAAGATGAATTAATGATATTAGTGATCAAAGCAAGAGGGAAGGGAGTTGGCTTAATGTGGTTGGATTACAGCTTGACAGAGCCCACTGAGAAAGTCTTCCCGTAGAAGGTAGACGTCCAGTTTTAACAGACACTCTGGACACCTTTTAGCCTCTCTCCACAAGCTACCCTTTTCCCTTCTCCCCCCACCCCATATTCTCCAGAACTAGGAGGCTTGCCTTTCTCATTCTCAGAATGGTAGGTCTCAGGCCCAATGCTCCCTGATGGGCCATTTGGAGCGGGGCCCTCCCCCCAGTTCCTAGCTAGCCAGCATCAGAGTTGCCTCTCACTGCTGCTGCTGCTGTGGTATGATTTCTTCCCAGAGGGATTTCTGTTCCTGGGAGTCAGTCACAAGAAACCAAACCAGATGGTTCCTCTGACAGTTACTGCCTTGGGAAAGACAACTCCAATCCAGGCCTTGATGGAGAGAGAGTCAGAGCCAGGGAAAAGGGAACTTGCTGGGTGCGGCTTGAGTAGAGTTGCTTTCAAACCTGCCTCCCTCACCCCCCGCTCAGCTCCCAGTAAGCTCGCGTGTTGGCAACTTAAGAGCTCCTCAGAGACACACATTTTGCAGGCAAGAAATGCTTTTTCACATCAAACGCTTGTCAAGTCCTCAGGGAAGTTTCAAAGCACCCCCAGGGTTTTATTCCCATCAATCCCGGTAACTTCTCCTGGTACCTCCCAATGAGTGTCTCATGCCAAGCTCCTCAGGAGGAAGGAGTTCATGCTCGTGCCTCCTGGGGGACTGGGGCCGATGTTCTTGGTTTCTACATGCATGCATATATGGAAATAATTGCTTTGGGGAACATCACCTAATAGAATCTCTTATGGAGAGGCAGAAGATAGAGACTAACCAGTGCCACGACTTCCCAGCTAGAGGATCTTGGGCAAGTTCTTAATCTCTGATCTGGGTTCTCATTCCAAGATACAAATAATGAACTCATAGGGTTTTTTTTGAAGAAACTGCATGAAAATAATACATGTTAAGTTTTTAAGCATATTTTAGGCTTATAGTTACCAATTAGTATTATTATTTATGTACCCGAAGATTATGGAGCCTCTACTTTGGGCCACAAAGAAAGATCTGAATGACCTTAGAAGAATTATTGGGGTTTCAACTCCCCATCTGTAAAAATGGATCTCTACTACGATACATGCTAAAACACGGAGGAAACTTGAGGGCATCATATTAAGTGAAATAAGCCAGACACAAAAGGTCAAACATGTAATTCCACTTCTATAAGGTCCCTAGAGTTGTGAAACACAGAGACAGAAAGTGGAAGGGTGGATGCCAGGGGCTGGGGGAAGGAGGAGGAGGAGTCAGTGTTGAATGGGGATAGAGTTTGGGTCTGGAAGGTGAAAGAGACCTGGAGATGGATGGTGGTGATGGTCGCACAACAGTGTGAACGTGCCTACTGCCACAGAACTGTATACTTAAAAATGGTGAAAAAGGTCAATTTTATGTACATTTTATTAAAATAAAAAAATTTGAGGAGGGTTGGCCCAAATAACCTAGTTGACTATTACTAGAAATGGGGGTTGGGAACTCACATTTATATTAAAAACAAATCGTTGCTATCCGTGTGGCAGGACTGTTGCAAGGGTATAACGTGGTGGGTCTCCATTCTCCCCGAATGGCTTGCTTTGATTTCGCTAACCTAGCTACCAAGCGGCCCCGTATTTTACACTAATGAAGCTTTACGATATCCTGCTCATAAAGCTCTAACAAGGGTTGACCATATTTGAACAATTCTCTTCAACTATTCCATGATTTTCCAAGCCATCCTCATACACTTTTTTTTTAAAGATTTATTTATTTATTTATTTGACAGAGACAGCCAGCGAGAGAGGGAACACAAGCAGGGGGAGTGGGAGAGGAAGAAGCAGGCTCCCAGCGGAGGAGCCTGATGTGGGGCTCGATCCCACAACGCCAGGATCACGCCCTGAGCCGAAGGCAGATGCTTAACGACTGCGCCACCCAGGCGCCCCTTTCCTCATACACTTCTAACAAACTTGGAATAATGGCTCATTTTGCACAGGTTTCCAAAGCTCTGTGCTTTTTGGTTGTGTGGAAAATTTGGAAGAGGTTTTATTTTCCTCCCTGGCTTAGTGTGCCAAGCCAAAGTCAACAGAGCTAACTGAACTCTCTACTGTTACATGGCGGCTTCCCAAACGTGTTGACACTTTGGTGGATGAATCAGGTTACAAACCAGAAGACTTGTGGTAGGCGAAGTGCTACACTTCCAACTCAATCAATTGATCAGCAATTATTTATCCTGTGCTGAGGCAGACGTTGTGGGAGATACAAAATAGGAATCGCTTGATCGATACATAAATATTCATGGAGTGGCTTTTCTATGCACAACTCAGTGGCAGTGGTAGAGGGAAGAAGTATCCCAAAACAATACAAAAAGAAGGATTGGGCTAGATTACCATCTATTTGGGGCTTAAGACATTTATACATGAAAAGATACCAACAGGACAAAGCTATTCGTGCTAAATGTTAAATGAACGACATGGACTGTAAATGACTGAGCAGTGAGAAAGATTGGCGGGGAGATGAGATTAGATTTAGATCTTAAAGTATGATAAGGATTTTCGCAGGTGAAGGCCAAGGGGTGCATCTAGGGGGCAAAATGACACAAGTACTGGCCAGGGGGCATTCATTGTATCTTTTTCCTCTTCTATTTCAATGCGGTGTGGCTGAGTGCATGTTGCAGGGATAAATGATCCAGTGAGGAGGTGTCCAGAGGCTGCATGATCTGCTGGGAGAAGGTTGCAATCACAGCAGGAAGCCAGCTTTGGTCACAGCACGTACAGGAAGTGACTGACCCTGTACGAGGGAAGGGTCATTTCTGCAAAGGCACAGACAGAAGCATGGACGTGCATGGACAGATTGAGGAGAGCTGAGTAGTTCAGAGTGGCTGGGCTAGGTCTACACCCTTCTACAGCACAGAACTGGTAAGGGAGGAGGCTGCAGGGTGGGTGGGGATTACAGAAGAGAGCCTTATGTTCCTGGCTCAGAAGCCTCAAACGAAAATGCATCATTAAGCATCTAGAGTCTGGGCCTCAATGAACTTCAGATCTCACTCGCCTCAAACAACAGAGGATTACTCAGATATTATGGTTTACCACGTCACCGATCTCTTGTAATAGCCACCCAACCAAGGGGTGTGCTATAGATCTAGCCTCAATCCCATTACTATAAGTAGAATTACCCATAACTGTGTTATGCTGCAGAGCTTATATTTAGTGAGTAATGGATGGAATGTGCTAATCACTTTAAGACTCAGTGTCTAACTATGAAGAAAATATAGGAAAGAGAAATTTATATACATTTCCAACGACTTACAGTTATTTTGCAAATGTTTTTGAGGAGGGACTCTCTGGGTCTAATTAATAGTATTATGTCTTGACAAATAGTGAGTGGGACGTTGAGGGACAGAGTGACAAAATAGGCTGTTAGGGTGAGCTTCTTCTATCCATAGTATCCTAGGCTGGGGTACGGCAGTGATGTCTTGGTCAAGGATTCATCGTACAAGCAACATGTTTTATGGAATCAGAGAATCCAAGACATGGGACCGTAAAGATTTTTCTGGCCCATGCTTGAGCTCTTTCTACAAAGCTTTATGTTGGATCACTTCTGGGGCTGCTCACTTCAGGTTTCCCCAGTGCAGACTGAGAGGGGGATTCCCTTTATACTGAGCTGACAAGGGCTTCCTACGTTTCTCCTCACTGGTGCTGGATTTTGTCCCACGACAGTGCTGGTGGGGGACTCCCAGGACAACTGGCAGGCAGATTTGGAGGCAGCATATATAATGTCAAACACCACTGTCTCTGAGATTAAATGTCTGTCTATGAATCCGTCCGTCCGTCCAACAGATGCGGTGAATATTCAATATATGTCATGTATTTTGCCAGGTATTAAGGACCTAATGGGGGAACAAATCAAAACAAAACAGATCTGACCTCATGGAGCTCACAGTCTAGCATAAAATATAGGCATTAATCAGAGAATTACAAAGAGATGTAAATTGCAACTACCCACTGGCTTTGAAGAAGAGGTACATGGAGCAATGAGGCTACATAAAAGGGCAATTAACTTAAATGGACAGGTCAGAGAAAGTGCCCTGTGCAAGTGTCAGTGAGCAACTCAGAAGTTGCTGGGATGTTTGTGTGTCTTAATAGTCATGCCACAGTTATGGACGTTCCTAATGGATTTATTTTTACCATCTAGAGAAGGACATGATTATCCCAGACCATCTATTCCTCTGAAGAACTAATACGAGGAAACCATACCAACAGAAACGTGTCCTAGAACCTGGAACACCTACAGGAAAACTATGTTTAAATTCCAAATATTGATAAAATTAAAGAACGTTCTGGGCTTTGCCATCAGACAGTCTTCGTAAAACTGAAGATGCTCTGTTACTAATAATAGTAGCAACGATAAGACAAATTAACAATTATAAAGTGATCCAGCTTCCAGAGCCTTGGACCCACATGGTCCTACTGACTGAGACCCACACGGCAATCCTGAGAGGTGGGCACTGTTCCCTCCTTCTGCAGAGCCAGGAACAGGCCCAGAGAGATGCAGTGACTTAGTGAAGGCCACAGCTCGAATACGTGGGGACTCACTTCCTTTTCACTCCAGTCTGCTCATCCTTTTGCTGTAGGCACAGTTTCTTCAGCCTCCTAATGTCTGCTGCAGGCACCATTTACCTTATTTTTAAGATTTACTTATTTACTTGAGAGAGAGAGAGAAAGAGAGACAAGCGCACAAGTGGGGGGAGGGGCACAGGGAGAGGGAGAGAGAGAATCTCAAGCAGACGCTACACTGAGTGCAGGGCCCGATGCAGAGCTCCATACTGCAACCCTGAGATCACGACCAAGCCGAAACCAACGGTCAGATGCTCAACTGACTGAGCCACCCAGGTGCTCCACCATTAACTACTTTTAACAGGGTTATAACAGTAATGATTATTATTTACCAATTAAATTACAGGATGGTTTTAGAAGTATGACTAGGACTTCATCACAAAACAGGGGAAGAATAAATCATTGGTAAATATCATTTAGCAGAGAAAGTGTAGGAAGTATATAGAAAGGGTGAAAGAAGAAAGAAAAAACATTTTATTTTATTTTTTTTAGAGAGAGAAAGCAGGGATGGGATGGAGGGGCAGAGAGAGAGGGAGAGAAGGTTCCATGCTCAGCATGGAGCTGAACATAGGGCTCAGTCTCATAGCCC
Source organism: Ursus arctos (assembly GCF_023065955.2). Classification (NCBI taxonomy): domain Eukaryota; kingdom Metazoa; phylum Chordata; class Mammalia; order Carnivora; family Ursidae; genus Ursus; species Ursus arctos. The sequence goes on along the minus strand of NW_026622997.1, from coordinate 10,378,166 downwards.
TGAGATTATGACCTTGCCCGAAATCAAGAGTCGGTGTTTAACCAACTGGGCCACCCAGGCACCCCAAGAAAAAAACATTTTATTTATTTATTTATTTATTTATTTATTTATTTATTTATTTATTTTTAAAAAGATTTTATTTATTTATTTATTTGACAGAGACAGAGACAGCCAGCGAGAGAGGGAACACAAGCAGGGGGAGTGGGAGAGGAAGAAGCAGGCTCCCAGCGGAAGAGCCTGATGTGGGGCTCGATCCCAGAACACCGGGATCACGCCCTGAGCCGAAGGCAGACGCTTAACGACTGAGCCACCCAGGCGCCCCAGAAAAAACAGTTTAAAGGGAAGAATGATCTACTATGTACCCCGTGCTAGGTACTTTCATATTTCATTTTATCCTCATTATTAATAGAAAATACGGGAGAGAAAAAGAAAAACAAACAAAGCCAGACTAAGGGAGAATATGAGACTGATGAAGACAAAGTCAAACGTGGAGAACACAGAGCCCAGATCTGCAGGCTGCGAGCTGAACTAGTGGAGATAATAAACTTGCTTCCGAATTTGCCTTATTAGTTTCATGGTTCATACTGCCTGAGAGGAGAGAAGACTGCTGTTCTTTAGGGAAGCAAAACTTACCCAATGTAATATTCTAAAAGAAATTTCTCAGGTGGGGCTTCCCATAGGAACTTCCAATTTATAATGGCCAAGATTCATGGGTCACTTGGTATGCCTACATGCATTATCCCATTTAAATTTTTTTAAAGATTTTATTTATTTATTTGAGAGAGAGACAGAGACAGTGAGAGAGCAGAAGTGGGAAGGAGAGAGAGAAGCAGGCTCCCCGCCAAGCAGGGAGCCCGATGCAGGGACCAATCCCAGGACCCTGAAATCATGACCTGAGCTGAAGGCAGACGCCTAACCAACTGAGCCACCTAGGCACCCGTAGCCTGTTTAATTCTTATCACAGTCTCATCATAATGGGCATTATTTCCCCTCTTTTGCAGGTGAGAAAATGATAGCTCAGAGAGGTTAAAAGTGACTTGCCCAGGTCATTCAAGTAGTAGGTTAAGACACAGGATTACAACTGAGGTGTCCAAATGCCTCCAAAGCTATGCTTTTAATCCTGGGCTGGGGGTATTGACTGTTATTAGTAGCCAATGTCTCAACCATATCACTATTTCAAGGCAGTAGTGAGTTTCATAAGGCTATTCCACTGATAAAACTTGAGGGAATAGTCCTAAAATGTACTTCCATGAAAAAGCAATTTTGCTTTAGGCAAGGGAGGTGGGTCGGTTCAACACAGCTTTTCTGGTGGTCTATCTTTGCTACTTGGATAAATCCAAGTGGCCTCTCCCGGTCTCAACAAAACAGGAGCAATGCTGTTTGCTCCGAACTCGTCCCTCAGTTAGAAAAAAACTGAAGTCATGTGAGCAAAGCATTGTCAGCAACTTTGAAGAAAGTACTAATAAAGTAAGAGTCAGAGTCAATAAACCATTTCAAAATATTATTGAATTACAGTTACCCATTTTCAAACTCGGTGAAAACAAGTATTTTCTTACTTCAAAAAAATAAAGATATCAAGCTTACATTTCTGGTGTACTGCAAGCAAACATAATCTTCTGAAGTTGAATCTGTCCATTATGCATAATTAGACAAGATTTGACAAGAGTGCCCATGGGTTACTTTCAAAGGCAAAATATCAAGACACCTCAATTGTGGGCTCACGGGTCAATACGACACATTGTCATGACTTGAAGAAACTACTAGTGTGGTCTAACATCTTTAGGTTCCCTCATTTCATGCTGATCATTTCTTTTTGTTTTTGTTTTGTTTTGTTTTGTTTTTGCTGGGCAAAGGAATGAGTGCAGAATTGGGCAGTACGTGCTTTGGACAGATTGCTGGAACAGGTGACCAAAGAGTATGTCTGTCTCTTCCATGTATGACAATTAGCTCAATAAGATAATAGAGAGCTAGGAAGGTTCCAGAATGATGGCAAAATAAAATAAAGATCTTACTGCTATATACTCCCAGATGTGTTGAATAACATATAAGAACATTAGCTTTAAAAAGAAGTAGATAGCTAAACAGATAATATGAAAGCAAGGGAAAATCTCCAGGTGCAAAAAATAAGAAAAAAACCTGCACCATTAAGTGTCTCATGTTTCAGCTGCCTAGAGCAGGGAGAAGTCTCAGTTATTGTAACCTGGAGTTTATATTTTAATGTCCACATGGGAATAGAGAAGGAGGCTTTGGTTCACATGAAGAAAGAAATTTGGAACTGCACAAGATGTTGGATTTCTGCACAAAGCTGGTACCCTAAAGAGCTGCACCCTTAATAAAACAGTAGACTAAGAAAAAAAAATATATCCTTGGCACAGAGAGAAGCAAAGGAATCTTGTCTCTGCTTACATTCTGAGAACAATGTAAAGAAGCCTACTCTGAGAATCACAATCCCAGTGTCACGAGAGGCTTTTGGATACAAAACATACGATGCCTCAGATCATCAAGCTGAGAAATCAACATAAAATTGGTCCTGAAATGGTGCTAACCCTAGGATCCCTGGCAGAAGAAAATGCAGAACAGCTCTGGAGAGAAGCTTAGCCACACGGGATCACTTCAGGAAAAGCTCCAATGAACATAACCTCATAGCCAAAAATTGCAGAACACATGAGGAAATGACCCATGATATGCCTGAGTCATTAGATTAAAAACACAGAAGGATTAGTACCCCAAGAATTTCAGATACAAGAACAACCTAAGAAGTGTTTAAAATGCTTAAAAATGGATTTAAACATTTAAAAATGCTCCAAATACTTCAAGACATAAAAGAACCCTCTGAAAGAACATTAAGAAAAGAGAATAGCAGGTTGGAAATAGACCTACATAGAAATGTAAGCAACCAGGTGAATATCGCCTCTGAGGGCAGCCAATAGTTAGGCACCAGCGAGAAACTCAAGGTTGGTTTGGTGGCTGTTCCTAGAGATTTGTAATCAGTGGCAAGCTGAATGCCTTCGACCTGAATTCCGAACTCTTTTGTAACATCCATTTCCCTAGTGACCCATTCTGTGTCAAAGGCCATACTTCCTGCAGACCCTGTCATTGTCTGGAGTGCAGAGCAATCCTCAGATGGAGGGGGTACTTGGACACTGTCATTTGTCAGGAGTCCCAATCTGCCCCTCAGAATGTGAGGAAGATTCCTGTCTGGACACAGAAGTTCCACTGACCTCTAGAATCTCAGAGTACTTGCCAAGCTTTCTGTCAGTGAGATTTAAAAGCCATTTACGTGTGTTTATTTTATATTTAATGAGTTGGTTCATGCCAAAAAAAATGTATAGAAAAATATAGTTATACTTTTAAAATGGGTGGGAAGGTTAAAATGACAGGTTAGACACAGCTGAATGAAGAATTAGTAAACCAGAAGATAGATCTGAGGAGCTGTTTCGCATGCAGCAAGTACAGAAATGGAAGACAGGAAAGAGGGTTTCTAAGAAACGTAGGATAGAATGTGAGTACCAGAAGAAGACTAGAGAGAGAACAAAGAGAGGCAATATCTGAAAAGATAACAGCAAGAGACTTCCAGAATTAATGAAATCCTCGGACTCTGGAAGCACAGTAAACTCTGAATGGGATAAAAGGAAACAAGTCTGCACCAGACACGTGGTAATGAAACTGCAGAACACCAAGGACAGAGGGATGACCTTGACAACAGCTAGAGGGGAAAGTGCAGAACTTACAAAGGAACAATGCAATAAATGGGCAACTTTTCAATTGCTCTGGAGGTCAGGAGGGAATGGAATAGTACCAACAAAATGTCAACCTATATCAATTGTACTCAGCTAAGCTGTTATTCTAGAAAAATAGCAAAATAAAAATTTCAGACAAAGTGAGACAACATGAGAAAGTTTACTGCTCAACACCTTCCATGAAAGACCTGTGAAAGGTATATTTTAGGGAGGAAACTGAATTCCAGAAGAGAGCAGATGTAAGAAGCCAGCAAGAGTAATATGATGGCTTAGATCACAACCCACTGAAAGCCAGGATTCAGGTGCCCCAGTGTTCAGGGATAGTCCCTGTCTTAGATGTTTGTCCCAGAATTGCTCTCGGTTGGAGTAAGCAGCTCAGAAAGCCCATCTCCTGTTCCGATCACGACCATCAATTGCAGGCTTCCCAAAGAAACTGACAACTTGATGAAATACACTGTGAGGCCATACAGCAGAAGAGCCGAGAGTCACGCAGACCTGCTCGCGGCACATACTAGGTGTAATTTCTTTCTGGAAAGTCGCCAGATCTCTGTAAACCAGATTTTTAACACCTTTAAGTGGGGTTAATACTGTATCTTATAGCTATATGTGTAAAGATTCTAACACAGTGCCCGACACAAAATAAGTACTTAATAAAAGATACCAGTTCCTATAATTCGTATTAGCATTATAACCTTCACTACTTTATTTTTTAGTGAGTGGCACATACATTTATTGAGATTAATAAAAAAAGTTATACGTCCCCAGATTTACCAAAGAAGAGAAAAATAAACAAGAGCATTAAGATTAACAGCCATTTCCTGGGCCCCAGGTGCTAAGGACTATACACTCACCACCACACTATTCCCGGCCTTTGAGCCCCTCCGAGTGCATGACATCTAGGCAGCAGCTGTTCTGTTGGCACCACGTGCGGGCTGAATCTGGACCGCTGGTTTTCATTAAAACTATAGGGAAGTGGCTGGCGAGTCTCTGTCTGAAACACCTTGTTCACTGCACTTGATTTGGAAGCTCTATCCTGGTTGGTTTTGTTTTTGAAAACGACGTTCTGCACCTCTGGTCGCAGGAAAAATCAAAATAGAGCAGAGAGAAAAGACAGGTCTGCTGCTCTCTTTTCAACAGATAGGACAAAGCCATGAAATTGATAAGCACGTTAATAGGGGGAGGGGAGGCAAAAGAAAGGCCTGGATGACCAACAGCTCTGTGCCAGAGCCAATCATTTTTACAATTCATTAAACGGTGTTCATTTCCCTTGGTCTCTAGGTCTACGTATAAGTCTGTGTCAGTGACAAAACAGGAACTCACAAAGCACAGACAAGTGTCCAAGGAGAAAAGCTGCAGAGGATCCAATGTCCTGTTGGCAGACACCGGGCAGAGCTCTACAGCCGGAAAAGACGGATAAGTATAAATTCTGGGCCTTCTGGCAAAAATGCCAGAGAGGGGACCCTTTCCCTTTGTTGTCAACCAAATAAACTGACATCCAAAGCAGAGCCCCCTCTGGCCACCGGCTTTTTTTCAGTGTTTGCAGAAGTGACTGATTCATAATGTTTCCATGCAACACATGTATTTTCTCTCTCCCCTTTTCTCTTACTCTCCATCTCAATGCCCCCAAATCAACACGGAAGGGACTTCTGGGTACTGAATTGTTACTTTGTTTTGGGTACTTTTGTTTAAAAAGTACTTTTATAATATATTCTGAATATACTATCTTACAGACTTCTCAAAACTCTCTTAATATAGCATTAGTCCCATGGCAACAATAAGGAAACTGAGAGCCAGAGGGGTTGGGTGACTTGCCCACCTCACCTGCTCACGCTAGTGGGGGCAGAGTCTGCAGGGACCTCTCCAGGACACCCTGCTACCCCTTTCCTAAGAGGGGGCTCTGAGGGAGAGAAGTGGGGGTGGGGCACTGGGAAACAGCAACTTGTGCGGTATCAAGACGTTTGGGTTCCCATGATGTTAGCCTTTCCCCTAACCACCCAGGTAACCCTGAGCAGCACCTAACATCTCTGGGCCTCCGTTCCTTCATGTGAACTAGATGGTCACTAAGATTTCTGGCCTTTTCACTCTGAGTCTCTAAGTGCTTATGTCTCCGTCACAGGTAAGGACAGATGAAAAGCTGGGACCCAGGAGGAAGCACGTTTCTAGCTCACCATGGCACCCAGCATCTGTTCTACTGCACCCTGGCCGTAATTGGTTGATTACAAACAAGCGGATCGTTGGCTGGGACGTCCGGCGGTTTGAGATGTCTGAAGCCAGGCTTCACTACGGGTCCTTTCGAGTAAGCAGCTACAAAAGCGCTAATTGGATTCGGCAAGTTGCTGAGTCACCATCGGGTAAGATCCAGTTGCTCTGCACAGACGCTGAGTCCCATCCTGTCAGCAGCTGAGAACATTTTCTTTGTGATTAAAAAGAACAGGAGCGCGCAGAGACGCGCAGTGGATTGGCTGTCGCAATTTACGACGCATAATTAAAATGTAACAGACCACAATTAGGAAGCATCCACCACAACCTTATTTCGCCATTTGTCTTTTAATTAAATGTGTCTCATGATTTAGCTCTAACTTGACACAGATCTCTGATGGGGACAGGGGAGAGATAACACACAGAGCTCGGAGCCCTGATGGATTGCTCATGACATCTTCTTGGAGGAGGAAGGTAGAGAGAAGAAGCTCAAGTGTTTCATATAAATCACTGATCTTTCCTTTCTCGGGATCTTTGCACATCACAACAGAGAGATTAAATGAGTCTGGCCCTTCACACAACCACCACTGGGCACACGACGGATTTGGGGAAACCCTGCAAAGAGGAGCCTCGTGGAAGGACTTTTTTTTATCCTCCAGAATTGACAGGGTGATAAGTGGGAGGAATTTACCATTATGCCACAGAAAAGAAACGTTTGCTAGGGCACTGGGGCACAAACCGAGTGGCAGAAACATTTTTTAAATGGAAGAAATTCAAGAGTCCTTTCCTGTGATATTAATGGCTTACCACATATGAGCGGTAACTGTGCGCGGCCCATCTAAGGCCCCTGCGGGGGGGGGCACTGAACAAGGGGGCCGGAAGCGGGGGGCCTGGGCTGTGAGATGGCTTCCTGAGTGCAGCCCAGGGTGGGGGGCGCTGCATGCCACCCCAGGCTTCCACCAGGCTCACCCCTCGACCCAGAAAGAGGCAAGGGAGAAGCATTTTATTCAACTGCTTTGTAATTTGGAGTTGGCATGAAGGGAGATACTCCACTTTAGAATCTTCAGAAGGATCCATGATTGGAATTAGATTTACTGACTCCCTTTTAAAGGACTTCTCACTGGAATGAATGCTGGGGAAGACAGAATTGAAGGCACTTCACATAATGGATCATTTCTAAGCTTGCTTTGCTTAATAGGAAAAAGATGTCAGTTGCATGCTGGGAACTGCTGCATTTTTTTTTTATTCATGCACCACCAAGTGTCCAGGACAGCAGTGCTTGATCCCTAGGCTGGAAGATGCCGTTTGCCTAATAAGAGAGAGACCGAAGTCCAGGTCTATTGGCTGAAGTCACTTCATTGGCTACTCTTGGCTTTCCTCCCTATGCCGACACACAAAAGAAGCTCGACTTCTTCTATGATTTCCCCAAATAGTTAAAATCACTGAGAGGGGTGGTGGCATTCTTTATGGAGAGTTGTGTTCCAAAATACCATTTGTAAGACAGTGAGTGTGTACCTAGAATGCATCCTCTAAGCCCAGAAGCAAAGGCTGCACAAGGTATTAGGGTTCTAGCCCAGCCTCTCAAAGTCCGCCTAACTTACGTTTATGAAGTCGACCTCAGTATGAAAACTGAAGCAAAAAGTTCTGGTCTGAGTTAATAGGGTGCCTAGCAAAGCAATATCCAATATGGCGAAGAAGACTGATCCTGTGAGAAAAGGTTGACCAAGAAAGATGCTTAGAGATCAGTTGGAACATTGAGAGAGAACTTTTGAATAGTCATCTTTTAAGTGACCATGCCTTCCTTCCCAGGCAAAAATAAGAAGTCACCAAGAAAGCCCTTCCATTCTCTACCACCAGACCCACACCTCACCAGCACCCACGCCATTCTTTCCTCTTTCCCTACTGTCCCTCCTCCTCCCAAAGGCTTAACCCCAGCATGGCCATGGGCATTCTACTGCGTCCAAATTCTGGGGGGCCTTGTCTGACAACGAGGCTTTCTCTCTCCTGGATCTGTGACCCTCTGCTCTCTGGGCCTTCTCCTGCCCTCGCACCAGTATTTAGAGAAGCCTAAGTGCATCTTAAAGAAACTCTTTCAATGGGGCCTCATCTCTGGCTCTTTTTTATTTCTTGCCCCTCTGTCAGAGCCAATGTCTGACAGTCTTGTCCGATCAAGAGGGTTGAGGCACAGAGGTCCAGTGGGTACTGTGCTCCCCACAGGTGGGGCCGGGTCTGCAAGTGAAGTCACACAATCTTCTCATTTGTTCCTCCCGGCATGACTCACGGGGAAGCCCCCTGCCTGGGACCCTTCCCTCAGGGGAGGGATTAGTTTGAAGGGGGGGAGAGAAGGAGGGCTGGGCCTGTGGCCTCAGCCCACGCAGGGCTCCCCTTTTCGCACCCGCCCAACCTTGGGATGTCTGCCCATCCATGGAGGTAGGGAGTGGATTTCAGGGAAGGTCACTTCAGGAGCCCAACTGTGGCTATAAACTGAGCCGTATCCTCACATTTCACCATGTTAATATTAACACTGTATTTTGATCTTCACCTGATTCCTGTATCCACTTCTTAATGATATCTCGGCGCAGTGAAGAAGAGGGATGCCATTTATGTTCTCCTCAAAATGTCAACAAACCCAATCTGTTACTAATGTTTCAGCCTAACCGTATGCAAGTCAAAAAGCAAGGTAGCAAGGATCCACAGTGTTCGCAGACAGGCAGCCCTGAATTTGTATTTGCTTAACGAGTGAATGGAAAGTACTCAGTACTGGCAGGCAGTAGTCGAACCAACTTATTTTTAACTACTGTTCCAGGCTCTGTCAGTGACTAGTTGTGTGTCCAGTAACAAGTTGTTCAACCTCTCTCAGCCTCAGTCACATTATTAGAACAAAATGATATATTGTATGCAGTACACTTATTGGGCATACATGAATAATCAAGGCTGGTTCTTTTTATTTTCTGTTTTACTCTTAACCCCTGATTCTTGCCTGTGGCCATGATGCCTCCAGCCTGCCCCTCACTGTTCTCGGTAAGGAAAAGGGTCAAGTTCTTACCGCACATTAGCCGTGAGAACTGTGTTTTCCAAAGCCCTTAAGATTATTTTCTCTCTACATTTTCTGCATTTATCTGTCTGCACCCTTTGTACCAAACATACTGTTCTTTTCACTAGAAATGAGTCCCTGAGACATACTTATTTCTCTCTTTTGCTCAAAATGGGAGCAGTCGCTTTCTCCCTTGGTTAGCTGTGAGAAAAGAAGCTCCAGAACGCCATGGGAAAGATTTGGGGGGAGAAGGCAAAGCTCTGGGAGGCATGGATTCTGGCGCCCATGCTGGGAAGACAGAGGCAGGGGTGGGTAGAGGCTGGAGAGGGGGGAGGGAGAGAGGGGTCACAGTGGGAGTTTTCTTGAGAGGATGGAACTGGCTTAGGGGGCAGATTTTGAATGAAACTATTTGTTGAAGTCATTTCCGATAAACTCTTGATCTTAAGAAACAGTCCAGGATAAAGCCCAGAATAGTAAAGAAGGGGATGGGCTTGGAATCGGAGAAAATGGAAGGTGTAGCTATAGATTTTAAGAACAATCCATCTCGAAATTCAATAATTGAGAAAAAGATGCATCTTAGTAATCTAAAATGGGCTGATAACTCAATATATCTCAGTAATCAATAAGAAGGTGATTTAGCAACAAAGTGAAGGCTGATAGTCTGACTCTTAAGACCACGTGTGCGTTTTTGGCAAGTGACTTAAGTCCTCCGAGCCTCATCACAGGGGACACTGGTGGTTGCCTCTCTAGCATTTATTTCACCTTCCCACGTTGTGGAACGCAGTCTAGAAGACCGTCCCCAGCGATCCCTGCCACCTGTACTCACATCCCCGTGTAACTCCCTCTCACATCAGGGCATACGTACTCCACACACACCTGTGTGACCAAGAGAACATGGCAGACATGACCGTATGTTACATACTTCCAACCTCCTGAGAACCCATAAGCAAATCCTACAGGCTGGATCTTCAAAGCGTATCCAGAGCTGACCACTTTCCACCACCTCCACCACCACCATCCAAATCAGCAGCCTCTCTTGTCTGAAGTATTCCAATAGTCTAACTGGTCTCCCCGCTTCTCCCCTTGCCTCCTTAGAGCAGCCAAAATCATGCTGTTAAAACATTAAGTCACATCAAGCCATCTCTGCTCAAAACCTTCTAAAATCCTCTTACTACATTCAGAGTTAAAGCAGTTGTCCTTTCCATGGCCCCCAAGACCCTGTGTAAACTGGCCCCCACTGCTATTTCTGATTTTATCTCCTACAGTGCCCGTCACTCTCCCCATTTAACTGCCATGGCCTCTCTTGGTTGGTGTCCGCCGCACCGTCTATTCCTCAAACTTGAGGCATGCACCTGCCTTAGAGTCTAGCTCAAGTCCCTGCTTTCTATCCACAGCACTTGCCACAATCTATAAAATACTACATATGTTACTCACTTATTTTATTATCTGTCCCCACAGAATATGAACTGTGGACAGGGCTTTCTCCTCAATTTTGTTCACCGCTGCAGTCTCCGACCCTGGCAAATATCAGGGGCTCAATACATATTAACAGATAGTGACTGCTGTCACGTGATATGCACCGTTTCAGGCACTGCAGGGACGAGGATGAGTAAGACAGGACCCTGTCCTAAAAAAGCATGTCCCTTTCCCCCTCCACACCCCAGCTTCTCCTGACCAAGCCCCTGGTCCCCCCGCCAAATCTGGCTGCTGCCTGGAGTCTGGCCCACTATTCACTGAAGCTCCAGGCCTGAAGTAGGTGCTGTCTGCAAAGAACTTGGGTTTGAAAAAACTAAGAGTCTCTGCCATCCTACTTGGGGCGGGGGGGGACTTGGAATGGCAGCAGCTCAATGACAGGGGGCCCAGGAAGCCACTGTCTGGATGACACTCAAAGTGCAAATGAATATACGGCAACCAGACAAGAACCTGCCACTGTCAACACACAAATCAGATACCAATGGTATGGAAGCCAAACTGTGTGTGTGTGTGTGTGTGTGTGTGTGTGTGTATTTCCTCTTCTACACACCATCTAAGGACCACTGTCTTTGTTCACTAGGGTAGGCTTTGACTTCTAGAAGAAAGCCTGCCCAGCTTTGGGCTGGTCTCAGCAGTGTACAAAGGTAATTATCTGCTGGCTGCCTGGGAAGGTATGGTATCAAACAGATTGCTTTAGTAATTAAAATAATGAAAGGAGTTATCAAGGCTGGAAGATATTATTTTGTCTTTTTAATTGAAGACTCTAAATAAGGGTGAAAATATGAATTGGAGAGGAATGTCCTGATTAATCCATCTGATAATTACAGGGCATGCCAGTTGGGGGCCTGGCTCCACATCACAGGCTTTTGGGGTTCCTTTCAGTGGTGAGCTTTTCTTAGTGCTCTCCTCTGACTCTGTACCATACAGGGTCACAGGGGGCTCACTTTGGGATAAAAGGTGGTTGTTAAGGCCCATTGATTTATTTATTCTTTCATTTGCAGCAAGGACATCTTGTGCTTCCCTCAAACAGACCTTTTTATTCTACTGTCTTTGAAAAGAGCTAATAAAGAATCAATTACAAGAGATAACACACAAACAGAAATTGGTATTTATCTATGCGGGATATCTGCTGAAAACTAAAAAGATCATTAAACCACAGGCACACACAATGAAGTGTGCCTACTTAAGACTGCCCACCACAAATATGAGTGTGCCCTGGCTCTCAAACGAAAGACTCGTTCCTCACCAACAGGAGAAAAGCTACGCGTGAGGCCGTGGGGGGCAGTTGTCCCCTCTTCCCGAGAGCCCTGGCCACTACTCCATACTCTGGGTTTCCAGGAAATCTCTTGAGAGGCCATTTTCCCCTGAGAATTTGGTGCTACAAAGAGCCAGAAAGTAGAACAGGGCTAATAATAACTTCATTGCTGTTCTTGTCCTTATTCAGAGACTCACTTTTTTTTTTTTTAATGGCTCTTTTCTAGGAGCCATTAAACCATTTTGTGGATATATCTGTAGATGTTAATTCTGGCATAAACATTATAGGTTATGGCATAAACACCATTTCTTTTCCTAAAGAGTGCCAAGTGCTACAGATGAAGTTAATGATGTGACCGGGCTGGGGAGAACGACCCGAGGAGATCATCACTATTTCCTTTTCCACCAACTAGACCTTGAAGGGGGTATTTTCTTTACAGTTGTTCATCACATCGTATATTTATGTTTTATTGCACTTTTCTGCATGTGTGTTGTATTTGCCAATAAAAAGGTGAAGGAGTTTAACGTGCTGCCTACCGGAAGTTTCTAGGCTATGGCCTATGGTACTTTCCGTGCTTGACTGCAGGACAGCTTCTGAGCCCCAAGGTGTACTGCAGAAGTCATGGAGCACTTGCCCTATGCTCTGGACTTTATTTACATTGGTTCTAAAACAAAGAAATGGTGAGCTTCCTCCTGCCCACCCCCCTTCCTTATGAAAAACTGGCCAGGATATGGGAATGAATGGAGAATGGATAGGAGATGAATGGATAGGAGAGCGCAAGCTTAGGAATCAGAAAGAAGGAGGTCTGCACTGAAGCACTGAGACCTGGGGAAGCTGCTCCCCAAAGCCTCTGCTTCCTCTTCTTTAAACAGAGACCATCACAGTACCTATCTCAGAAAATAGCTGTAATGGGTCATCTGTGAATATACTGATTCAGTTTGGATGCCGATGGCTGTGGGTAACAGAACTCCCAATTCAAATAGGTTTGAAGAATGCAGAAATGTGTTGGACCAAATTTGTTTTGTTAAGAGTAGGGCAGGTGAGAGGACTGTCTTATGGCCATGACTTTGGTTTGGTTTCTCTGCCTTTTCCCCAGCTGTGCTCTCCCACATATGCCAGCTTCATCCCCAGACTTAAGCCGACAGGGTCCGGGCTTCTTACCCACACAGGAAAACATTCTCCTGGAGGTTCTCTCTCAAGTGTGAGGAAATGCTTCTAGAAGTCGTCAGGTATCTCCCCTTTCCCTCACAAATTACTGGTTCCGGTTGAGTTAGGGCCCATTCCTAGGCTAATCCCTGTCACGGAGGAAGCACCATGCACTGATTAGCTTAGAACTAGGTGGAAGAAATGGAATGACCGTCATTACCTGAGATTAGTTAGGGGACTGCCTTGGAGCTGGGGAGGGGACGGGGTGTGTGTGTGGGGTCAATGTTCCAAACTGTAGGGCTGCCACATAATCTGTAGGGGTAGAAAGATGTTGAGAAATGCACAGTGAGCGTTACACATACTGAAAATGTTCCTAGCATGTAATTAGCCCTCAATGAATAGAAACTATTATTATGGTAGTTGTGTAAATAAGACATTTATTAAATGCCTATTGACATAACACATTTGTTTTTTACTTTCTCCAAGGAGAGTGAAACAGCTACCATTAAACTCAGCATGTTTCCATGAATATGCTTTCCCAGCCCCCATCCATCCTCTCTTCCAACTCCCCCAGAGCACGGTATCTACCCACAATGATCTCCCTTATGAAGCCACAAGAAACAAGAAAACAATTTCAGCGCGCACGAGAGCCTTCAACAATAGCATGAAAAACACAGTTTTGTTCTGAGCCAGGCTTGTTACTGATGAAATGCTACCATGAAACTTTCATAAGGTTATTAGGGAGCAAGGCTTTCACCTTCTAATAATCAAGCTGTTTTGTACAGTTGCAAAGAGACAACAAAACTAGGGGCATTGATCAGGTGCTTCTGTAAATCAATACGAACACTGTAGCCTCCCAGTCACTGTAAGAAAGGTAACGTACGATCTTGGCCTCATCTGTTGCCCAGATGCTTATGGTCGAAGTCCCCACAACAGGGACCATTGCTGTGGATTTCAGTCTTAGGGCCGGATGGACAAAAGGAAGGCTCTGTGGTTTCCAGCATGACAGATCAGTATGAGGAATGAAAGTCACCAATCTAAGACTGTCTCATGAAGGGAATTTTAGAGATGGGAAAACCAGAAGTTTCAAAAGGGGTTGCAAGGTACCACTTAATAAGACACTGGAATCACTAAAGGACTTTTCTCCAGGTTTTCAAGAAGGCTGGATTATAGCCAGGAGAATCCTCAAAGCTCAAATAACTAGACAGAACCCTACAAGGCAGGACATTGATAATGTTACTGATCTTGGGATATATATCCTTCTCTTGCTCCATAATCACGCCCCCAGCCCCACCCCCACACAAACACTTACACACCTGTACACGACTCATCGGCCATCAGGCAAAAGCACAGCTCCTCTCGGGAGTACTGGGACCCCGCTTCTCAGCAGGGCTGTGGACTTCTGCTTTTTTCCACCTACAGCCAATTCCTCCAAAGACTATGTGCGACTTTGTGTGTGTGTGTGTGTGTGTGTGTGTGTGTGTGTGTGTCTATTTAAAGAAACCCTTATGTGATAGGAAGTTTACCTGTCTGGAACACTATTACCAGATTCCCTTTCCTTATTTTTAATACCTGCAAACATATCCTTTTCTTTGCAGACACTCAGGAAAGCACGAGGCTAGTACAGAAGGGGAGGTGGTGGTGAGGGCCAAGGGAGGGTAAGAAAAAGCAAGCAACCAACCAAACGAGCCACCAAACAAAACAACAAAAGAAAAATTCTGCCAGATGAAAAAGTAAGAGGAAACTCTGCACCAAGTCTCTAACCCCTCTCAAGGTTTTCCATAGTGAAGTTCTCATTGAAGTTAATGCTTAGAAGACTACATAGATAATAGGAAAATATAAAATATGCTTAATAAAAAACAACCTACTAGAGTTCCTCAGAATTGTCATCCTTCCCCCATCCTTATCCCTCAGACTAACGGACTTGGTTCTTCTGAGGAAACTATGTTTGGAATCAAAGGGATAAGAAATCTGGGAAGAGAAACAATGCAGGAAGGAAGGCCAAATAAGAGACGGGGTGACGGTGAAAAGCAACGTTGTGGGAGGGTGAAAGCTTGTACCCCAATTTGGATCAGCAAAGAGTGAGGCACCAGCAAGCGCCCCAGGTGCCCCCTGCACTGGGAGCAGCTTGCTCACAAATAATAAATGAAGATTTGGGAGCAAGCAAACCTGGAATTTCAAGTAGACTTTGGGAAAAAAAGCTGGCTCCAAGATACTCATTAATCTTAGAATGGGCAGAGTCAAGCCCGTCTTTCCCCAGGCCAACCCTACCTACACTGAAACTTTCTGTCACAAGCAGAATAAAAGCATGGAGGCCAAGGCCGAGTTCAGACATAGGTATTGAGGAACATCCAGGAGCCTGTTGAACATGGAGGCACCTATCACTAAAGAGAAGTCCCTCATGGGGCCAAGCCAGAAGCCATTCTGTGGGGCGGGCTGGCTGGCTGTCCACATATAGCTATGGTGGTTGCAAGCCGATGGTCGGAGGTCACATGCGGGAGTGAGCGGGGGCACTGGTGACATCAGCTGCAGGGTGTCAACTCAACGGTGGCTCAGGCAACACGTCCCGGAGCGCTGGTCTCCAGGAGGGCTACTCCCCACAGGTTAGAGACCAGCCCGTTGTCCCCCGTGCTCTCATTTCCCACATCACACGTCTGTGTGCTTAGTGGGGATAAAAGGCAAGCCTCCACGAGGGTTTCTCTCTGCCCAGGTGAGGCATGGCCATGCGGCACTTTCTTGTGGCAGGTGAGCGTGAAGATACGAGGAACAGCATCTGCAAGAGTGGGGTCAATACTGGGCGGGGGTCTGTGAATATCCTTAATGCCGTTGCTTAAACAAAGCCAAAGGATTTTGCTTTATCAAAAAAGTAAGTGACAGAGAGTAGAGGAGAGGGGTTACAAATTTTTTTTTCCTTAATGCTTTGCTTCATACTGTTAGGCACTACTTTTTAAAGGTATACATCGACTCATTTGGTACTCAGTTTTGATTCGAAATTAAAAAGCCTGGCACAGGTTTCTGCTTCTACAGACTGAAGAAATCTCCATCCCTGACCTACTTCATTGGGAAAAACTAAAGAGGCCTCAAAGGTCCCAGCTGTTTTAAAACCCCCAAGTCAGGCCCCCACACTGTGAGCTCCCTCGGTCCTTGGTTTCCATTTAATGAACTGCTCACACACTCACATGCATGTCTCACCACAGCTTGGATGAAGGGGTGTTGAAGGGCAGATGCCAAGGCTTCGAGCGCCAACAGGTACACGTTCTCTCCCCGTCCGCAGCGGGCAGACACCAGTGTACATGGGCTCTTTGGCCTGCTCTCACCTCTGGGCTACAACAATTTGGTGGTTCAAAGCAAGGAGTCTGGGGCCCTTTAAACCCAGGTTCCAGTCCTGCGTGTTTTAATTTTCTAGGCCTCAATGGCTTCATCTGGGAAATGGGGTCATTAACAGCATCTATCTTGTAGAGCTGCTGAAAGGACTGAATAAAATACTGTAGGGGATGCATTTCGCAGAGTGGCTAGGATTTACTCCAGAGGCTTCAAGGACTGGGAGATCTCGGTTGAGATGAAGCTCCCCTCCTTTCCTTGGCTCTTAAAATGTCATGTGAATATGTGGCAGCATGGGGAGCCCTCCTGGACAAGGATTATAGAAGGAGCGCTAGAAGGGGGATGGTTTTTCACCAATATTCCAGAATTCCACCATGAGAAACCAAGTGGTCAATATTAGCCGGGGAAGCACGTGTCCGTCTTGCAGATGCTTTACACTGAGTTAATCCACCCCCCCACACACAGGGTTTCAGGGACCCTAACGGCCCGAGGCTACAGTTCCTCCTGCTAAGCAATTTTTACTTTGCTCTAAATGCAAAAAACAACCCACTGCGTTGGTTTTAATTATTGCCTCCCAGGGAAGGATGGGTCAAACAACGGGCCACAGCCCCGACTTGGCCAAAGTTGGAAATGGCTGAGTTAGAAGTTAGGATTCCTGTTTTCTTGATACATGCAACACCTTGTATGGATCTCAAGGGCGTTAGGCTGAGTGAGACAACCAGTCTCAGAAGGTCACACACTCCATGATTCCATTTATGTGACATTCTTCAAATGACAACATTATAAAGATGGAAAACAGATTAGTGGCTGCTTAGCAGCTAGGAGTGGGAGGAGGAGGAGGAAGACACTCAAAGGGAGGACAAGGGAGATCTTTTCACAACGGAGTCGTTCTGTACAGACGGCAGTGGTGGTCACGCACATCCGCACACACGGTACACTGACGCAGAGCTGTGCGCCCGTGTGCGCACACACGACCGACCCATGGTTTGCTTTGCGGGACTTATCACACAATTATCGTTCAAGTAACAGGATGGTGTCCTCTTTTTCAAAGTTGGAAATTACCGAGCTAGAGGTCAGGATTCTTGTTTTGTCGTTGTTGCTGTTTTTGGGTGGGGTCGAGGGAGGCCATCTTTCACTGTCTCTAAAATCAAGACATTGGCATATTTTAAAAACCAAACTAAACCACTGCAGAGAAAGAACCGACATGATCCAACTCGCTGTTAGCATTCTGCCAATTCAATGGTGGCTAGATCACCATTGATGATCACCAAATAGGGTCTGTATGATGGAATATGTTTCAGCACCACACACACACACACACACACACACACACACACACACAATGTCCCCCCCACCCCCAGGTTTCCCAAGGGCTGACGTCCTGAGACTTTGCACCTGCAGCTGGGAGGATGTCTGTTCTGCCAGGGCTCAGGCTGTACATGGGTGGGTAAATATCCTGAATACAACCCTAGGTCTTACCAGACTGGATTTTGTATCCTATACAACAACAACAACAACAAAACAAGAACAACAACAACATGAAATAAATGCACAACCCTTTGATGAAAGTTTTATACTTTTAGGAGTCTTGAAACTTGCAATTTTTTTTTTTTTCTAAATGTAGGGTCTGTGATAAGTATTTCGAATTTAACTGTTGGAAAGAAATCTGTGACTAGCTTCGTGACTTGTAACTAACTCTTCTTGCTGTTACCATATGGTGTTTCCTTTAATAAAAACATTTTGCAGAAATAATGATAAAAAATTACTTTAAGCTTTTATAAAAGTTAGATGTTTCTGGCAATAAAAACAGTCCTTATAATGATGTAGATAACTTTGTATCTGGTAAACAGGAAAAACTCTGCTGACCTTGCCATTTTACTTCTAAGTGAGAATGATGCATTCCATTTGTGTCACTCATTCCTGGACACTTCCTGAATCACTCATTCATTGACCTCTCTTTAGACTGTGGGGATGTACATTCAAGGCTCCTGTTCTATTCATGTTTCCTCTAGGACTCTGTCTCCTTTGAGTGTGCAACAGAACGACATCTTCTCTATCTTCAGAGCTCTGAGCCACACTGTGTGTCAGTTCTGAGGAGTTTAGCTGCACGAACAAAAAAGACCGAACCGGCCGAAACACAGTAAAATCACTTCTGGAGGTGTGCGGACCAAAGCGGCTGTCAGTGACGGCACGAGGAATGCAACCTCTTTCTTCTTTCTGTTCCATCCTCCTTAGCAAGCGGGCTGCTGTCTTCATGTGCGTTCCCTAAAGGTTCCAAGATGGGTGCTCCATCGCCACTGCAGATAGATAGACGGGAGAAGGGCCGCATGGTAAATGGCCACAAGGCTGTCCTAGGCACAAAGCCTTTCAGGACACCTCATCCAGAAACTTCTGCCTATTCTTTGGCCAAACGTGGGTTGCACAGCCACCTCTAAGCCCAAGATAAGAGAGTCACGGATGAGGTTAGGTCAGCCAACCCATACCATCTGCCGCCCACACTACCCCAGATGGGGAGGAGGGGCTAGACTGCCTTCCTATAGGATCCTCTTCTGAAGGGCCTTCTGGTCCCCCCCCTCCCCCCACCTTTAAGGATCCCTGTAAGTGGTTTTGAGTATACATATGTGAGGTTTTGGTTGCTCAACTTTACCTTTTTTTTTTATTATTATTATGTTATGTTAGTCACCATACAGTACATCCTTAGTTTTTGATGTAGTGTTCCGTGATTCATTATTTGCGTATAACACCCAGTGCTCCATGCAATATGTGCCCTCCTTAATACCCATCACCGAAGTATCCCAACTCCCACCCCCTTCCCCTCTAAAACCCTCAGATTGTTTCCTGGAGTTCATAGTCTCTCTTGGTTCATCTCCCCCTCTGATTCCCCCCCCTTCAGTTTTCCCTTCCTTCTCCTGATGTTCTCCATGCTATCCCTTATGTTCCACAAATGAGTGAAACCATATGATAATTGTCTTTCTCTGCTTGACTTATTTCACTTAGCATAATCTCCTCCAGTTCTGTCCATGTTGATGCAAATGTTGGGTAATCACCCTTTCTGATGGCTGAGTAATATTCCATTGTATGTATGGGCCACATCTTTATCCATTTGTCTGTTGAAGGGCATCTTGGTTCCTTCCACAGTTTGGCTATCGTGGACATTGCTGGTATGAACACTGGGGTGCATATGGCCCTTCTTTTCACTACATCTGCATCTTTGGGGTAAATACCCAGTTCAACTTTACCTTTCTAAGAACTAACAGTGTGATCTTCCTTCTTGTGAGCTTGACTGTGTTCCTCATGTATGGGAACTATGAATTTTGATTTCATTTCCTTATGTGAGTTCACAGGGCAAAGTGAAAGTAGAGTAAGTGTAAATCAATGTCCTCACTCAAAATAATCTGGCTTAGGGTGGAGGGAGCCTCAGGTACGAACAGGAATTATAGGGACAGAAAAGAGATGAGTCAGAGGGAATGCAAAGTATTCCATATCCCAGATGCTGAAGCAGTCAATTGGTTTGCTATGTATTAGAAAACTCTCCCCTCTGGATTGAGAAAGAAGTGTTCTAGCACTTCTGATGTTTTTGAATTTGTAAGAGTTGAATTTATGCTCGTCTATATTTAAAGTTCTGTGGCCACCTCTATAATAAATAGCCAAGGGTACTTAGAGTTAAAAAAGAAATCCCTTGAGGTTAAACTGGAAATATATTTTTCACTTTTGTTTCAAAACTAACATGGTCATTGGACTTTTCACATTTTATTATAATCCACAAAATAATCGGCTGATGTGCCTTGGAATATGTGGACTGAGATTTCCTCTGAAAGGCTGCTTACCCCATTAGGTTGGTTTTTTTAGAGGCAATGGTTGTAAAGATCACAATTCTCTCAGTTGTCCAGAGATGTGAATGTACCACCTGTGGTAGCCAGCCTCTGAGGGGCCCCTAGTGATCCCCATCTCCTGGCATTCACGCCCTGTGTGGTCCCCTCCAGTTGGACCAGGGGTGATCTGTGTGGCCATACACCATGGCAGAAGTGATGATGTGTTACTTCCAAGAGTAGGCTATGAAACACATCACGACTCCTGCCTTGCTCTCTCTGGTCACTTGCTCATGGAAGCCGGCTGCCATGCTGCCCTGTGGAAAAGGCCATTTGGCAAAGAGCTATGACTTCTGACCAATGGCCAGGGAGGAACCAGGTCTCCTGGCACAGCCACGACAGTGAGCCCCAATCAAGCTGTCAAATGATACAGCCTCCCCTGCTACCCCACCCCCCACCAGCCCGACATATTGACTACAATCTTATGACAGACCCAGAGCCAGTATCACCCCATCAAGACACTCACTCTCCAACTGCTGGCCACAAAAGCTGTGAGAGAATGAAACATCTGTTGTGTGTAGCCATATTGTTTTGGGGGTAATTCATTATGAAGCAATAGATAACGAATCTACTAACCATCCCTCTTCTGAATGGTTCAAACAAGTTTTGCAGTCATCTTGAGAACAGCTTCCTAGAAGGGGAACATCAATGGCCATTGTGACACCCAGCCTTCCTTACAGTGTTTGGAAGGTCAACATGGGCATGGTGTCACAGACAAGGCCAGTACCACAGGGTGTG
This sequence comes from Ursus arctos, assembly GCF_023065955.2. Taxonomy (NCBI): domain Eukaryota; kingdom Metazoa; phylum Chordata; class Mammalia; order Carnivora; family Ursidae; genus Ursus; species Ursus arctos. Next base: position 10,357,391 of record NW_026622997.1, on the reverse strand, counting down.
TTTGACAGGCAGGGGGTAGACTCAACTTGCCAAAGAGTGAATTTGGAGGTTTAAGACATTATCTTTACTGATTAGGGTCATTAACAGTAACAATATTCAGAGGTTTCCAATGGCCTTTTAGACTTGGCACTGCTCTACTAGGAGGAAAGGAATTCCTGAGAGAACATAGCCAAGGGCATATGACTCACTATTAATTATAACCACAGTTATCACCTAGGCACTGATGCTTTATATCATTATTTCATCTAATCCTCACAACGACCCCAGGAGAAATGGAGGCCCAGAGAGGGTAAGTAACTAGAGAGCATGAAGTGAGGAACCACAATTTGGGCCAGGAGCTTTCTTCCTTCAAAGACCCATTCATTTAATCACTAAACTCCCTACATTTTCCTTGGTTCGGCCCCCTGATGTGATCTGCAGAGCTACCCACATAAAGTATAGGGTAATGGGAGGAAGACATGGAAATGGCAGTTGACAGAACCAGAGAACCGGGAAGCAGATTACAGTTCTGCTACTTATTAGCTCAGTGACCTTGAGTAAGTTATTTAACCTCTCTGAGTCTTTCATGGAGAGATAACAATTCTATAATGAATAGCAAGGGGTACAAATAGTTTAAAAAAAATCCCTTGAGGCTAAACTGAATATATGTTTCTAGCTTTTGTTTTAAAACTAATAACTAATAATCTTTTTTTGCATTTTAATATAACTTGTGAAATAAGCAGGAGACACGTCTGGGCTTAATCTTCTGCAAGGCTGTTTATTTTATTGTGATGGTCATTTTAGAGGCCAACAGTTGTGAAGAAGAGGAAGAGAAGAATTATCTATAGAAAGATACAGTATCCTATCTATCTGTCCATCCATCCATCCATCCATCCATCCATCCACCCTTTTTATTTGTAGAGGAACTCTAGGCTCTAATTATGTATCCTCATTTTTTTGGGTCAATTTCCCTACATAGAAGGTGAGCATAACATCAATACGTATATCAAAGGGTTATTATGAAGATTAAATAAGATAATTTATATAAAGCATTTAAAGTATTATCCAGCCATATTAAGGGCCATGTCTTACAATGTGATGACGTTGTCATCGTTGTCATCAGCATCATCACTGTCATCTCCTTGCTCTCACTCTAAGGGGAGGGACCCCTATCTGATGGGTCAAATTCCAGGACCCAGCCTGAGTGTGAGACTGCAGAGTGTGAGAATGGCGCCCACAGAGTCATGGCTCTCCCTGATGCTCTCCTTGCTTTTTCTCACAGTGCAAAGATCAGAGTCCCAAGGCCTACTCCTTAATTCCATGTACTTAGAGTCCTAAAGAAGACCAGCTCTTTTGTCCTGCCTGGGAGGAGAGCCAGCCATGTCTTCTTTTCTCAGGAGAACGTGTATTCAGGACCTTACTCTCTTGTCCCCAGTGGTACAACTCTGAGGACTGGGGTGTGGAGGGTGAAAGAGGTCTCTGAGGCCTCTAGGACAGGCCTCCTGCTCCAGCCCAGCTTTCCAGAATTCCAAGAAGAATCTGTCAGACTATATTCTCCATTGCTCACAATGTTTACATCTGCTACTGGAACCTGTGGCCACTGTCCACAACCGGTGCTGGTAATCCCAAATCCCTTAGCTATAACATCAGTTTTCCACTCTTGAATCCCATGGTTATTTCCAACAATACCAACGATAATAATAGCTGGTTTTCTTCTGGACCAGACATTCCTTTTTCTATCAACTCACTTACTTCTTACAACTCTAATGAAGAGGCTATTACAATCCCTATTCTATACATGCAGAAAATGAAGCCCAGAAAGGGTACTGATTTCACAGGTTACATCGCAAGTAACTAGGCTGGGAGTAGAACCCGGGTCTCTCTACTTCGGAACCAGTGGTTCCCTCTGCTCTGGGGGCCTATCAATGTGTAGCAGCTATGGTCTCTCAGGCATGATTACACAACACTGAGGGGAAAAAAAATCACATCGAAGAGTACAGTGTGGACTCCAAGCCCAGGTCTGGGCTACTGATCTTATATGTTCTTGAGCAAGGCTGGTTAGATTAAAAATGGGAGAATCAGCGTGACTATGAAAATCAGGGTGTGGCAGTGGGGAGAAAGAGAAATAAAATGGATCATGACCCCAACTGGGTCTATGAAATGCTTTTGATATTTTAGAAAGAGAGTCAGTGGTTAGGATGGGGGGAAAAAAGCCACCTTTTTAGAGTAAAAATCTCCTTTTTTAGACCATCGTATTATAAAGGTTAAAGAAAATGTGCCATGAGATTCCCTGCTATAATTTGAAATGATTCAGGACACACTTCACTTAGACTGGGAAATGAAAACCATGTGACTGACACAGCTTCAATTTCCTCTGTTGAAAACCAAATCCCATTTTCACTTGTGGGTATTTCATTCATCTTTGCTTTTTTGGTTTTTTAATTACATAGCAGAAAGTGCTACTGTAATTTCCTCCCTGCGTAACGACAGCATTATTCATCAAGAAGCTTTTAATTCTATACAGCAATTGCTTCTCTTCACAAATCTGCTTTCAATCTCCGCAGAGGCACAAGGGTGTGCTTTTTTGACCCCAGGGTTAATTGTCTGCAAATAAGTTAAAATCACACAAAACCTCATCCTGGGAAAAGGGAATGCGAGCGAGACCCTTCCCTTTACCTGTCCAATTGTTAGAGATGGTAGGGAACTCGGGGTGGGGGGGGCAGCCCGGACCCTGTGGCATCCGTGGTCTGTCCCGCTGGACCGATTGAGCTCTGAGAGGGAGGGAAAGGACCGTCTGGTCCACGGCTGTATTTGAGGGCCTCACATGGTATCTGGCTCACAGGAAGAAGTCGATAAATGATTGCAAAAGTGATGTGAATTGAAAGAACAGTGAACAGAGGAATAGGCTCTGAAGTATTCCTGACTTTTGTTTTGTTTTTTGAAAGTTATGTGTACGAAAAGGTCCTATTTCTAGAGGGAAAAAAGGGGGGAAACAATGAGGAGACTCACTAGGGGCCCTCAGGGGACTAGTGACCAGGACTGAGGAGCAAAGCCGATCCAGGAGGAAAGTCTTTTTTTTTTTTTTTTAAGATTTTATTTATTTATTTGACAGAGATAGAGACAGCCAGCAAGAGAGGGAACACAAGCAGGGGGAGTGGGAGAGGAAGAAGCAGGCTCATAGCCGAGGAGCCCGATGTGGGACTCGATCCCACAACGCTGGGACCACGCCCTGAGCCGAAGGCAGACGCTTAACCGCTGTGCCACCCAGGCGCCCCCGGGAGGAAAGTCTTGATGCACCCACAGGACCCAGTCTCTTCCTCCCAGACTCTCCCCTCCTTAACTGCACCACTAATAACATCTGTCTCCTCTCCAGCGCCTCTAATTCCCTCCTGACGGACCCAACACTCACCTCTTCATTTGTTTCATTGTAATTAAGAACCATTTCTGAATACCCTATGTGTGGCTCGATACTGGAACTTGGGGAAATGGGCTGGAAGGGAATGGATAAGAGTAGTGACCGCTAACGTGTGTGGAGTACTGCTGTGTGCCAGGCACACCAGCACGCTGTTCCCGGCATGAACCCCTAGGGGGCTGAAGGCCAGGTGGTCCCTGCCCTCCAGGGGGGGCTCACATGCTCTATCACTATAGCACCCCATATGCACCTCTCATTATACTCGTGTCTTGTGTCACTAGTGGTCTGTCTACTTTTAAGGACCGCTCATTCACTTTTGCGTCCCCAAGCACAGTGGCTGGGACGTGATTGGTGCTGAGCGATGTTTGCTGTATTATTTAAGTGGTTTCTGATCCAATGAGCAAGGATGCACATTAGGAAGCAATGCAAAACTGGACACAGGGGGCCAGGGGCAGCTCTGCGAGCCTGTCGCAGCAATGGGGTCAGCAGGACCCCACAGGAGGACAGTAGAAGAGGAGGCAGAGAATGTGGGGAGACAGGTTCTGCTTGCATGGGCCACATGAGGGTCTGATATGGCAGGGCCACAGTGCGGTCCAGACGACACAGGCCGAGAAGAAAAGGGTTCCCAGCTGTGGCTAACAAATGTTGAGGACCTAAGAAGGACCAAGGGGCCCTATTTTTATGATCACTTCAATTTTTAATGGGAAAGGATGTCTGAGAAGATGGAGATCAACTAGTGTGCCCCAAAGTGACAGCCCCATAGGCTTGGCATGGAATTTCACTACAAAGGGACTTTGAGCTCCAGAAGACAATACAGCCCAGCTTCTGCCCCCAGGACAGGACACCAGACATAGAAGAATGTGCAGGGACATCAAACGGTAGGACAGAGGAAAACTGCTCATTAGAAACCACACTCCTGCCCATGAAAAATGCCCCATCTGTGGGTCCCATGGTTCTTTATTCACACAGGGCAGGAGCCCATGGCATGAGTGCACAAGGGGGCAGCACTGGGGAGGACTTGGGGAGCAGAGTATTGAGGATCTGGGGTCCGACTCCCAGCAGAGAAAGGGGACAGTTTTGTGGGTTGTACAGAAAGGAGGACCCACGAAGAAGAAGAGAAAGGGAAAGAAGGAGGGGGAAGGAGGAGAAGGAGGAAAGGAAAATGGGAAGAGAAATATTTACCTCAGCATGGGGGTCCCTAGGGTCCATCTCATTTCCTGGCTTTCTCAAGCCTTTTTATTTTTTTATGATTTTTTTTCTTTATACCTTTTTAAAAACCCCAATACCATGGGATGCCTGTGTGGCTCAGTCGGTTAAGCATCTGCCTTTGGCCCAGGTCATGATCCCAGGGTCCTGGGATGGAGCCCTGCGTTGGGCTCCCTGCTCAGCGGGGAGCCCGCTTTTCCCTCTGCCTGCAGCTCCCCCTGCTTGTGCTCTTTTTCTCTGACAAATAAATAACAACAACAACAACAACCCAGTACCCTAATTCTCTTAAATGCCCAAGGTCTGTCACCTTCTTAGATCAGCTGGATTTCCCAAGATCATGGGTTCACCTGGGTGGTGTGATGGTCACACTCCCATCCAGGTCTCAGTGTTTCCTCTAGACAATGAGCGTGTGGTCTTGGAGCCAGCGTTTGTAGAGCCAGACTACTCGGGTCTGGACTCCAGCTCTGCCCCTTAGTTGCTGTGTGACATGCGGCCAGTGAGTTAACCCTTCTGTGCTTCAGGTGCCTCGTCTTCAAAGTACCGTATGGGGCTGAGCGACTCATTGAATTAACCCATGTGAAGCTCTTACAACATAATGAGCACATGATAAAGTTTCTAATCATGATGATTTGGGGACGTAAACTTATACTAACGAGAGGACCATTTAATAAGAGTGAATAAGTGAAGACTTAGCTCATGACTTCTGAAAGGTTGCCAACGCTTTGTATAATCCGCCCTTTGTGAAGGATACCTTCGTCAAATGTACAGGAGCTCTAAGAAGGAGTCTTAATTTCTCTCTCCTGGCCTTATGCTTGGACATATTAACTGATGATAATGAATCACTCCCCTATGACATTTCTTGGGAAAACAAATCCAAGGAAAACAGTTCTAGCCGGACAAAGATCCCTTTGGCCCTGTAAATCTTCCTTCTTTGTATCTGGGCTTAGGGTTAGCTGAAGTTACCTTCCTCAAGACCGACTGATCTGTGCTCTCTTTTCCAGTCTCCCTTCCCTGTGGTCTCAAAAATGGAAGCATCTATATCCTCTTTCCAAACATTCCCCAAACATTTAATGCCTTTGATTTCATGCTATTTCCTCATGAATCATCTTGTCTATCTTCAATCTCTCTTTCTCCCTGAAAAAGGCTCATATTTCTCTCAAAAAAAATTTTTTTAAAGGAAATTCTCCTACAGTGCTCGTCTTTGCTTAACAACGTCTTGAAATGGAATATTATACCCTCTACCGTTAATCCATAAGTATGGGGGCTCCGCGAACACCATTTTCCTGTAACTACATATTTAAAGGTCTCTGGTAACCTTCAGTACCCACCAGAGCTCTATTACTCCATCTTTACTCATCTGGACCTTCTTGGGCATGTCACAGTCAACCCCATCTTCCTCTCTGAAACTTCCCTCAGCCTCCCATGACCTTGTGCTCCTGGAAATCTTAGCAAGCTTCTGACTTCTTCTTCTTGGGCTCTAGATTTGCTCTCTCTTACAACCTCATCTGCTCCCATATTACCACCTTACCTTAATGAGGGTGCTCCCAAAGGACCTATCCTTGGCCCTTTTCTCTTCTCTGGTTATGCTCTTTACTTTGTCCAAGCACATGATTCAAATGATCACCTCTATATAGAGAACCTGGGTGCTGACGTCTCCTGCAAGCCCACGCTTCCCAACACCTACTCAGCACCTCTAGCTGACTGCATGTCCATGGCACTCAGACTCAGCCTCGCCGAACTGAGCCCCCCTCGCCTTCCATGCCTTTTCTTTTCCCTGGGTGCCATCACTCTGATCACAGTCCATCATTCTCCAAGGTACCCGGATACTCTCAAAGCCTTGGGATCATCTTAGACTCCTCACATTCTCTGGCCTCACTCCTGAATCTAGTCAATTCTGCAATCACAGATGGACACCTCCTCCTCTCAGTGCTCACTAAACATGTCCCAATTCAGTCCCTCCTCATTAGGTTTTGGCCTTCGCCTTCCACTCAAAATCTCCGCCATCTGTCTTTACCCAACTCCAAACATCATCATCTCCACGAAGCCGAGTCTAATCCCGGTCCTGCTCTGTATCTCATGAGTTGGGCACCGTTTTCTCCTCTCCTACAGATGAAGAGGGTGAGGTGCAGGGAAGTTAAATCTAAGGTTATACAGTTAGTGAGTAGTAGAGCCAAAACTTAAATTCAAGAATGTCTAGCTCCAAAGGTGCTATTATTCCATGGATGGATGGTTGGCTGGTTAGCTGGATGGACAGATGGATGGATCAATGGGTGACCAGACAGGTGAATAAATGAAGAAATAATAAACAGAGTTTAATAACTAAGAATAAGCCAGCCCACCATGTGGACTGGCATATGTTTAAAATGGGAGGGCTGCCTTGGCATAATTCCTGTAGAGCACTGGTTCTTAACCGGGGGAAATTTGGCAATGTCTGGAGACATTTTTGGTTGTCACAACTGGTATGTGTGGGGGGCACGTTGCTCATGGCATATGGTGGGTAGAGGCCAGGGATGCTGTCAATATCCCACAAAGCACAGGACAGCCCCCACAGCAAAGGATGATCCTGTTCTAGAATGTCAACAGTGCCAACGTTGACAAACCCTGCTTAAGAGTGATTCAGGTCAGGGGCGCCTGGGGGGCTCAGTCATTAAGCGTCTGCCTTCGGCTCAGGGCGTGATCCCGGCATTCTGGGATCGAGCCCCACATCAGGGTCCTCGGCTGGGAGCCTGCTTCTTCCTCTCCCACTCCCCTGCTGTGTTCCCTCTCTCGCTGGCTGTCTCTCTCTGTCAAATAAATAAATAAAATCTTTAAAAATAAAAAGGGTGGTTCAGGTCAATCCCTTGGGAAACAGGCAAGTTTTCTGAGGGTAAAGTGGAGGGATAGGATGAGTAATTTCATACTTGAAAATCTGTGCTTCAAAAACAAGCAAACAGAAAACAAAAACAAGGTGAGGGCGGCTCGTGCTTTAAAGGATAAGGGCGCAGGCCCCTGTGAACGACTGACATACCCATCCCTCTGGTGGAAAGACAGACAGAAGCTGAGGGCGGAAACAGAAATCGGAATGCAGAGGAATGCAGAGCACGGGGCCATACCCTAAACATCTGCGAGAGGAAAGTAAAATGAGCACACACCTCTCCTTTCAAAGACACATACAGGCGGATGCTGGTGCCTTTTCAGAACAACCTTCCCTGTTCAAAGACCGTGTGCCTACCGGTGGCTTCCTGGCCCCCGTCTCTCCGATATTCCTGGTTCCGTCTCCTCAGCCCCCGCACTCCCTGTGCAGCCCGTGCCTGGCCCCGGGGGGCAGGCCGGAGACTCCCGTGGCCAGGCTGGGTCTTCGGCTCAACCCAGGCTCAGGGTGCCCAGCCCTCCGCTCTGGCCTGGGGACGGCCCAGGACACTCGACAGGCCACAGTGGGCACTGCCAGAGGCTGACGGGCTCTGGGTCCACATCATTCATGAGCACCAGCTATTCATTTCAGTTACCTGGAGAGGGTGTCTAGTCAACAAAGGCTCTAAACGGACTCCAGGCACCAGCTGCGTGGGGCCTAGCTCCTTCCTGCAGCGGAAGACGGATTCTGCCTGGGACGGACTAAATGCCTGCCTCCCTTAAGCGCCCTTTTTGGTTAGGCTGTGTAACATGGAAACAATGCCATCTGCGGGACGAGCGAGCTCTGCTGATGCTCAGGGCCATCGGAACCTACCACCAGCTCCCTGGGTACAGGCTGCAGGGCGGGCCGCTGTCAAAAGCATGCTGCCCAGGGCTGGAGACAACGGGGACTCCCTTCGAAAGTCAGCAAAAGAAGGACTGGCGAGCTCAGGCAGGGTTTCGGGTGGCCTCAGGGTGGACAGCTTTTTAGCATGGCAGGGTCCCTAGACGGAGGACAGGGCGGTGGCAGAGAGCAGAAAATCTTACCAGAGAGTAGAGCTCACGGTGGGCAAGGACCTGGTTATTGCTTGGAAAAGCCCAGCCACAGGAGGTGGCTCATGACTGGACCTGACCAATCTAGTAAAATGCGCCTCCCTTTCCTTCCCCCAGCCGGGTTCTCCCGAAGTACGGTGAGCTATGCAAACGGAGGCTCTCCTTATGATTTACGCCGACTCGCTGCCAGTGACAGCTCTCCACGGCGCACGATGTGTTTTCCCTGTCACTTACTGCAGGGAGAGAATCATGTGAGTATGTTCTCAGTTTTGCCAACAGCAAAAATCATTTTGAGGAAGGCATTCTTTCTAGATGAATAGAATTATTATTCCCTGTATCTCCTTGTCCCCTCCCCATCATGAATAAACAGTCGTTTCTGCTTTAGCAAACCTCACTTCAAAAATAGGCAAAGCAAAAGAGCAACAACAACAACAAAACCCCAATAAAGATGCAATGCTCTAAACTCCGTAAGCACCCTCCAAACGTCACAGTGTGAGAGCACCCGAGTCCCTTCTATGCCCATTAGTAAGGGACAGAAGGCCATTGCCAGCTATTAGACTACTTTGAAATAAACCCAAATGATTGGGTAGAATTGCAGGCCAGGCACAATTGCTCTATTTCAGTTTCTCATGGGGCCGCATCCCTGTGATTGCAAACTCCTGCTACCACCCAGAATTAACAAAGGATGCAGACACTGTTGATGAAACATTAATGACCAATTTGCAAACGTTCTAGGACCCCCTTAGTTCATCACGGGTTCATCAATGCAACATCCACCCATCTCTCACTTTATTCTTTCAATTATTTAGCATCCATTAGGCGCCCGCAGTAGGCCAAGCTCCAATGACCTTTCATCCACATTACCTCCCCACTAACAGCTTCATTCACCTGGTGGCCCCTCTAACTGCACAGGCGAATCGACCTTTGCCTTAAGGCAGGAAGCTCATTTAGAAATCATTCTCCACGGGCATCCCCTGCATTACATTTCCAAGTGCTGAGGACACAGCAGATGTAACCGAAGCTCCGGGAACTTCTCCCGGTTGTCGCAGAGCATCGGAGGAAAATGCACCTGAAAATGAGATCCTTGTGGGACCTCAATCTGTGAATTCTTCAGACCCGCTTTGCCTGGCTGAACTAATTAATTCAGCCATTATTAAATGTGTACCACGTGCCTACAATGTTCCAAACACTGTCTCAGAGGGTGGCAGATGCCGAAGATGAGAGCAGGTCAGAGGACTGTGGCGATGTTCCAGCCGCTGTGGAGGGCTGGGCAGTGTTGCGGGTTCACGGGGCCACGTTCTGATCACACAGACATGGATGGAGCCACCTTCCCATAGGTGGAGTTGGGGACCACGGAGGAAGGATGACTTGAAGGACGTGGAAGGGTCCTCCCCATTTCAAACGACTCCCCTTCACTGCCTGTTCTAGACTCGAATGCACCCCGAGTCACAAGACTGACACTAGAAGGTGCCCTGAATGCACTTTCTTCACTAGGGTAGCACTTCTGATCTTCAACGTGAAGTCCCTGATCTGGCCTTTCCCTCGTTCTGGCCACTCGGCACCATGTTGCTACCTCTGGGAAGTGCTATGGCATACAAATGACACTGCTGCCACAGATGCTGGGAAATAGGTGCAAACCAAATGTTCCAGAAGACCAGTGGAGAGAGAGGAAGCTCCTGGCAGAGGAATGGGCTCTGACCTCCCAAAGGCAGTGGCAGGCAAGCCAGCCATTGAATGATGGTTCTCTCCAATAAACTAACCGTGAGTCATAACAACCCCTACCACCCCCCACTCCCAGCAGCTACAACAACAGCGACTATTTACTGAGCAATTTCCTGGGTGCCAAGCACTGTATTCATGCTCTTCCGACTAGTAACAGCCCACTGCAAAAGATATTATTAATCCCATTTTACAGATGGCAAAAGGGAGGTTCAAAGAGGCTAAAGTCACACCATTTGCACATGATATTGACAAAGCTGGAATCCGAATCATGTCTGTTTAACTGAGACCATCCCTGTGATGGCCTAAGGATGCGACATGTTCATTCTGTGTCCCTCTGGAAGGGCCTTCGTCCCTGGGGAGTGTTGTCTGCACAGAAGGGAGGGGCCCTCTGCTGCTAAGAGCGGGTGTGGGGGCCACTGTCTAGGAATTTCTAAAAGTAGAGAAGATGGGTGAATTCTGGGGCCAGAGGGGGCAGAACAGACCTTGGCTCTGGAGATCGTGGTCCTGCTAACTACTGATGCCCTCCACCCTTCCATAGCCTCTGTTCTCTGCTAAACAATGATTGCTCTCCAGTAAGGGTCTCTTAGGCATGGGGGGGGGCGGGACTTGTGCTCCCTCCTTTCTTTTTTTGACTTTTTTGCATATTGCTAAAACAATTGCAGAAACACTAAAGAAGAAGCAATTAATGTGCTCACGCTCTTTCCAACTTAACACAAATGTTGTCATGTGTCTGCATTTCTTTACAGTCCTTGCCAATATGTATCCATGTTTTCACACAGTTATGTGATGTATGCACAATTTTAGGTTTAGTTTCATGTAACATTATTGTCTAAATATTTTCCTATTTGCTGCAGTCTTTGTAATTACCATCTCGATGGTGGGCTCCAGACATCAAATTCACATCCCCCGCAGAAGGCCTGCTGGCTCGGGAGGGAGGCGCTTGAAATTTACTCCCCAAATCTGCTTGTAGGAAATGCAGCCCTAAGCGTGCACACATCTATTACACACTCTGGTGAAAGGGTACCAGAGTGTGATTAACCCAAGTGAGGATCAGAAAGTCAAAGCTTTTAAAGAGAAAAAAAGAGCAAGGTTTCTATTTGTGTTTCAGCTGCAGGGGTGGGGAAAGAGGGAAGAACCTGGAACAGGTGCCATGGTAGGGGTGGGGCAGCACATCCAGCCTTTTAAAGTCAGGCCTTGCAAGGCTGGTGTGCTTCACTATGCAGTCACTTAACCGCTCAAATTCACCCACCTTCCTCCCAATTAAGGTTCCTAAAATAACGACGATGACAATGCTGATAAGCATAATACAAGATAACACTCTTACGGCACTTTTTCACACGCCACGCGCTATTCCAAGAGCTTCACGTGTATCTGCTCATTCAGTCTGGACAAGTACCTACGATTATTCCTATTTTACAGGTGTGGAAACTGAGGCACCAAGAGGGACAGGTAGCTCTTTCCATAGCTGGTGGCCAGGATTTGAACCCAGGCAGCCCGGCTGGAGAGGCCATGTGTGGAACCGTTTCATAACAACTACCTCAAAGCTCAGATCTCATATCCTTCCCTACTCAAAATTCGTTTCTCATCTCCCACTGATTATCAAGTTCAGTTCCAACCCATTAGGCTGGCACTCAAGGCCGCATACAACCTGCCTCCAGAGTCCCTTTCTAGCTTCCTTCCCATAAATCCCCTCGCTGCTCCATTCCATGCATGAGATACAAAGCATGAGCATGGGGTCCAAAGTATTACTGTTCTTGCCTAGTAATCCTTAGTCCCTCTTCCCTGTCCTTGGCCTAGAATGTCCTCCTCTGTTTCTGCATATGCACATCTTACCCATTTTTCTGCTCAAGAAGATTGCTCTTCCCATACCACTCAACTCTCCCTTCTCTGAGTTCCAGAAACCATGTATTCTGATATCTCCTTCCAACCCTGACACTGAGATTCACGCAGGGAAGAAGAGGACTACAAGTCACAGCACACAGCTGCACGTGACTCCTCTTTTCATTAGTCTCTCATCTCATTAGTCCCTACGGTCCCACTGCACTCTCCCACCTCACATTTCTCCCTCTCTTCGAGGTGAAGCCCATCCCATATTTCTGACTGACCAACCTTCAAAGTCTGGAAGGAGCGGTGCTGGGAGGGCATTCTTCCTGCTTCAGCTTCCTTCGAGGGTCTCTGAGTTTTTGAAGGCAAGAAAAGTGTGTTGACTGAGCACCTCTCTTAGGTACAATTTGTTAGAAATTGTCCTTCCAGCCAGAATCATAACAAACAGGTGCCTATTTCTACCTCCCTTAGGGCTGGTCAAGCCTTATTCATTATTAAGCCTACCCCATCTCTTGGGCTAGTATGTCAGCCAACCTGCAACACTGGGAACCAATCAGGGGCCATCTCTGATCCACTGCACAGCTCTCAGAAGGGAGCTGAGCACACCTCTGAGCAGGGACAGGAAAACTGTCTGCCTCCTTCTCAACCCCACCCGGGGCTGACCCCAAGGGACTATGGCGTGACCCATACTTTTTACCTAGAGTTATTCTCATTTGGGAAAATATCTTATGTTTCCTACATGAGCTTAAGTTTTTTAGAGGTAAGCTATTTTTCTTTGTATCCCACATAGCATCATGTAGAAAACCTGACACTTGATATTTGAGAAATGTTTGGTGAATGAATGAATGACTAACTTTTTCCAAGAGGACCAATATGATAAACTCATGAAGAATAAATTAGTAATAAATAATGATAAACATTATATTAGAGACCCTAGCCAGTGAAAGAAGGCAAGAAAAAGAAATAAAGGCATGGGTTGGACAGAAAAAAATAAAATTTCTTATTTATAGAAGTTATGATTTGGCCACATATATAACCCAAAAGAATCTACTATATAGAAAAAAACAACTATTAGAACTTAGTAAGGTCACAAAGCACAAAAGCAGTATTAAAAATATATATATTTCCATAAACTACCAATGAACAATTGAAAACCAAAATATAATAAAAACAGTGCCATTTGCAGTAGCATGAAAAAACACGAGATATGTAAGAATAAATCTTAGAAATTAAGTGCCAGATATGTGTGATGAAAAATACAAACACTGATGAAATAAATCAAAGATCTAAAATGATCAGACATACCATGATCACGGATTGAAAGACAATAATTTTGATGTCAATTCTTCCCAGACTACATATAGATTCAATACAATTCCAATTAAATTCTGAGAAGTTTTTATAGAAATCAACAAGCTGATTTTAAATTTTATATGGAAAAGAAAAGGAATAGACCAAGGAATTTTGTAAAAAAACAAAACTGGAGGACTTGCACTACTTGATTTCAAGATTTCCTATAAAAGCAATAGTATGGGACACCTGGGTGGCTCAGTTGGTTAAGCGTCTGCCTTCGGCTCAGGTCATGATCCCAGGGTCCTGGGATCGAGTCCCGCATCGGGCTCCTTACTCAGTGGGGAGCCTGCTTCTCCCTCTGCCTGCCGCTCCCCCTGCTTGTGTGCTCTCTCTCTCTGACAAACAAATAAATAGAATCTTTAAAAGCAATAGTAATCAAACCGTTGTAGCATTAAAGAAAGGCTAGACAGACAGAAAAAAATGAATAGAATAGAAAACCCCAAATAGACCTACACATATATGGTTGATTGATTTCTTAAACAGGGGAAAATGCAATTCAATGCAGAAAGGAGAGTATATTCAACATGGTGCTGAAAGTGCTGGATGTCCATAAGCGGAAAAAGTAAAAAAGGAACCTCAATTTCTGTTCACATTCACACCTGCATGTGAATGTTTAAGGGCAGCTTTATTTATATTTGCCCTAAACTGAAGAAATCTAAATGTCTCTCTCCTGGAAAACGGAGATTCAAACTGTGATTCATTCATACAATGGAACACGACTCAGCAACAAAAAGGGGAAGACTACTCATATACAACGAGATGGCTGTATCTTCAAGGCATCGTGCTAATGAAAGAAACCAGACTGCAGAAGTTACATACCGCATGATTCCATTCCTGCGGCTTTCTGGCAAAGGCAAAAGCATAGGGTCAGAAACCAGATCAGGTGGATGCCATCCACAGAGTGGGGGAGGCAGGGTCAGCTAAAGGGTGTCAGGCCTGGCAGGCCCTAAACCCCTTTAAGATGGAACTGAAATCATGCAGCTGAAGGAAAAGTGGGCTGAAATTTGCACTTGCCTGGCTTGGTCTCCCGTGTTTCCCATGGGGCGGCCCTTCCTTTCCGATCCAGACACTCTCTTCCTCCCGCAGGTCCCTGCGCAGCGGGCAGCCCAGTGAGCGCTCGGCTGGGTGTTTCCCCTGTCCTGGGGGATGTGCCTGTCACCAGCGGGGCCCCTCACAACTGAGACCGCCAGCTGCGGCTGCTTCTAAAATTCACTTCAAGCCACATTTTGGCCTAAAGCCCTGAAGCCTCTTTTCAGGAAGAAAGCATTGAGCCTTCCGTTTCATTTTGTTTTTTTACTGCTTGTTCAAAGAACAATCATATAAGATAAAAATATCCTCCTCAGGCAAGAGGATTTAATTCAAACATTCTTAAGAGTAGATTCAACAACCTTTTTCTCACAAACAAAACAAAAAAACAAACCTCCTCCTTTCTTGGTTTCCCCCGGTTACATAAAGAAAGAAAAAATGGAAAGAAGCAGAGAGTATTTACAGGAACGAGAATTTTCACCTGAGAACTTTCACCCCACCTCCTGCAAACATAACAGAAATTCTGTAACAAGCACTTTAGGGGCAATGACCCTATTACATCTTCCCCAGAACTCGAGGAGAGCTCAACTCAAGCTATTATCCCAGCTCACAGATGAAGACAACTGAGGCTGGAGGGATCGGTACTGAGTCCAGGTTGCACAGTTGGTAGTGCATGAGGCAAAGATGTGAACCCAAGCATTTCTACCCCGAAGCCCAAGTTCTTCGCCAGGGGCTACGGTTGATATTTGCACAGCTACGGTTAGAACAGGCTAGGAAGTTGCCTTTCGGTTTGTGAAGAATGAAAAAGGTATTAGATTTGTATCTTTTCCACCCATACTTTCTTTTTATATTAGACCCTGGTGCACACACTCGGGTTAGTCATTATCTGCGGCTCCTGAGGGACTCCTATAACTGGCCCATTCACGGCCTGCCTGCTTTCACTCATTCACCCGTCCACGATAAGGTAAGATAATAACCACCCACAGAGCCACCACTCAACCTCAGAACTGGAACTTCAACAAGGACCTACATCTCTCCGTGTGGTCTTCCCTGACCTGGTCCTCCCGACTCCCCTATCTGAGGTCATCACTGTTCTGAATTTCTGTTTATTGTCCCCTTGGTTTCTTTTTTACATAGCCTCCTCACGACTATAGTATTTTTAGAATTTATTTTTATTGTATAAAGAGAGTATCGCGCTATACGTCATCTTTTGGGATTTTTCCACTTACATTCACAACTTTACAACCAGCAGTTAGAATTTCAAAGCCAGATGAAGTCACCTGCAGAAGAAAGGAGGTGGAAGAGGGGAAGACGCACCTCCTGGGAGCGGTACAAGGGGATCATCACCTTTCACTTGGCTCAATCCCCTCCCAAGTCTTCATCCAACTTAGCATAAAAGCCAGCTCCTTACCTTGGTTTCTAAGGCCCAGTCCAGGGTGGACCTTGACTGTCTCACTGACCTTCCCTCACACCACATCCCCCTCACTCACTATGCTTAGCAACACGGTCCTCTTCCTGTTCCTCGGCCATTCTCGCTGCAGAGCCCGAGCTAGCAGTCCTGTTCTACTTGCTCCTAAGTTTCACCTTCCATGTTACCTACCCTTCTCTGAGGAGATTTAACGACCACCCAACCTCAAACAGCCTGCTGACACACACCCCTGCTTTTCGTTGAAGCATCTTATGCATTTTTAAAAAAATTCTCTCTTGCCCCTCTACAAGAAGAAAGTCTTGGATAGGTCAAGCTGAATATCTAGTGTAGACCTCTGGGGGCCCCCAAGTCCCTTAGAGGAGTTCATGAGGTCAAAATAATATAATAAGAATAAGGCTTTATTTGCACTTTTCACTGTGTTGACATTTGCAATGTTGGCAAAAAAGTAAAGATGGATAAAATGCATGGTACCTTGACCCAAGTCACGGTAATAGCACCAACCTGTTACTAGTGGCGACTGAAAGTTTAAGCATCTCACACATGCAGGGAAAAACAACAGTCTGCTTTGCCTTAAGAATGTCCTTGGAAGAGCAGTACAAATGGTCACCTTTATTATATCTTGGCCCTTGAGGACATGACTTTTTGATATTCTGTGTGACTAAATGGGATGCCCATCTGTTACACACTGAAATATGGGGCTGAAAAGCACTTCTTTTTTTTTTTTTTTTAAATTTTTATTATGGAAGTTTTATTTTTTATTTTTTTTTTTTTATTAATAATGATTTTTTATTATATTATGTTAGTCACCATACAGTACATCCCCGGTTTTCGATGTAAGGCTCGATGATTCATTAGTTGTGTATAACACCCAGTGCACCATGCAATATGTGCCCTCCTTACTACCCATCACCGGTCTATCCCATTCCCCCACCCCCCTCCCCTCTGTAGCCCTCAGTTTGTTTCTCATAGTCCATAGTCTCTCATGTTTCATTCCCCCTTCTGATTACCCCCCCTTTCTTTATCCCTTTCTTCCCCTACTGATCATTCTAGTTCTTATGTTCCATAGATGAGAGAAATCATATGATAGTTGTCTTTCTCTGCTTGACTTATTTCACTAAGCATTATCTCCTCCAGTGCCGTCCATGTTGTAGCAAATGTTGAGAACTCATTCTTTCTGATTGCTGAGTAATATTCCATTGTATATATGGACCACAACTTCTTAATCCAGTCATCTGTTGAAGGGCATCTCGGCTCCTTCCACGATTTAGCTATTGTGGACATTGCTGCTATGAACATTGGGGTGCATATGGCCCTTCTCTTCACTACGTCTGTATCTTTGGGGTAAACACCCAGTAGTGCAATGGCTGGATCATAGGGTAGCTCAATTTTTAACTTTTTAAGGGACCTCCACACGGTTTTCCAGAGTGGCTGTACCAACTTGCATTCCCACCAACAATGTAGGAGGGATCCCCTTTCTCCACATCCTCTCCAACAATTGTTGTTTCTTGCCTTGTCTATTTTTGCCATTCTAACTGGCGTAAGGTGGTATCTCAGTGTGGTTTTGATTTGAATTTCCTTGATGGCTAATGATTTTGAACATTTTTTCATGTGTCTGTTAGCCATTTGTATGTCTTCATTGGAAAAGTGTCTGTTCATATCTTCTGCCCATTTTTTGATTTGTTTATTTGTTTCTCGTGTATTGAGTTTGAGAAGTTCTTTGTAGATCTTGGATACCAGTCCTTTATCTGTAGTGTCATTTGCAAATATATTCTCCCATTCCGTGGGCTGCCTCTTAGTTTTTCTGACTGTTTCCTTGGATGTGCAGAAACTTTTAATCTTGATGAAGTCCCATAAATTCATTTTATCTTTTGTTTCTTTTGCCTTTGGGGATGTGTCATGAAAAAGGTTGCTTAGGCTGATGTCGTAGAGGTTGCTGCCTATGTTCTCCTCCAGAATTTTGATGGATTCCTGTCTCACATCGAGGTCTTTCATCCATTTGGAGTTTATTTTTGTGTATGGTGTGAGATAGTGGTCAAGTTTCATTCTTTTGCACGTAGCTGTCCAATTTTCCCAGCACCATTTATTGAAGAGACTGTCTTTTTCCCACCGGATGTTTTTTCCTGCTTTATCAAATATTAGTTGCCCAAAGAGCTGAGGGTCCATTTCTGGGCTCTCTATTCTGTTCCATTGGTCTATGTGTCTGTTTTTGTGCCAGTACCATGCTGTCTTTGTGATCACAGCTTTGTAGTACAGCTCGAAATCCGGCATTGTGATGCCCCCAGCTTTGTTTTTCCTTTTCAACAGTTCCTTGGAGATTCGGGGTCTTTTCTGGTTCCATACAAATTTAAGGACTATTTGTTCCAGTTCTTTGAAAAACGTTCTCGGTATTTTGATCGGGATAGCATTGAAAGTGTAGATTGCTCTGGGTAGCATGGACATTTTAACTATGTTAATTCTTCCGATCCATGAGCATGGAATATCTTTCCATCTTTTTATGTCTTCCTCAATGTCTTTTAAGAGTGATTTATAGTTTCTAGAATAAAGGTCCTTTACATCTCTGGTTAAGTTAATTCCAAGGTAACGTATGGTTTTTGGTGCTATTGTAAATGGGATGGATTCCCTGATTTCTCTTTCTTCGTTCTCGTTATTCGTGTACAGAAATGCAACTGATTTCTGAGCATTGATTTTGTATCCCGCCACGTTACTGAATTGCTCTATAACTTCTAATAGTTTGGGAGTGGCTTCTTTTGGGTTTTCCATATAGAGTATCATGTCGTCTGCGAAGAGAGACATTTTGACTTCTTCTTTGCCGATTTGAATACCTTTGATCCCTTTTTGTTGTCTGATTGCTGTTGCAAGGACTTCTAGTACTATGTTGAATAATAGTGGCGAGAGTGGGCATCCTTGTCGTGTTCCTGATCTTAAGGGAAAGGCTTCCAGCTTGAAAAGCACTTCTATGATCATTTGAATTAGGAGATGAACTAGCAACTTTCTTCACGGAACCCCATGAACTAGTGACAGATGATGGCAGGGATTTTTCTCAAATAGGAATGAAGTGAGCCTGCCACAACTGAAAGCAGCTTTTGCCAAGGATAAAAATCGAGCTTTCAAGTGAAAATCTGAATTTT
Organism: Ursus arctos; assembly: GCF_023065955.2. Lineage (NCBI taxonomy): Eukaryota > Metazoa > Chordata > Mammalia > Carnivora > Ursidae > Ursus > Ursus arctos. The sequence continues at coordinate 10,338,391 of NW_026622997.1, read as the reverse complement.
GGAAAACTTGTATCTGCCAATGCTTCCCAATATTTAAGACATTTCTGATAAGAAAGATGGTGATATTAACAAATGTGACTTCTTGATCTTGAGTAACGAAATGCATCAACATTTTAAAGAGTGGCATAACTCACTCAACCAATAGTTTCCAACGGACTAGTGCAAGATGTCACCAAATGGCGCATTTGTAAAAGATCCATTCACATTGCAAGACTGACTAATAGATTGTAGTGTACCTAATAAAAAGTTCATTGATATTGTTTCAGAATTCTCAGTGCAACTAACTTAAGAAACGACTACTTGCTGAATTTTGTGTAATATCAAAAAAGAGTAGCCACAATTTTCTCAAAAAGCTATTAAGACACTCTCCCTTTTTTAGTAACATATGGCAAGGTCGGATTTTCTTCATATGCTTCAACCAAAACAACTTAGAACACCAGACTGAATGTAGAAGCAGATACATGAAGCCAGCTGTTTTCTATTAAGCCGGACAGTAAAGAGATTTGAAAACATGTAAATCAATGCTACTCTTTTCATTATGACTTTTTTCCCTAAAAATATGTGGTTAACATGCAATGGCTTCCTTATTATCTCTATATGAACTAATCAAGTATTTCTAAATATATTTCCATATGGTCAACATCAAGAGCTATAACCCCCACATAAACAAAAGCTCTCTGGGCCCTCAATGTTTTTTTAAGAGTATAAAGGGGATCTTGAGACTAAAAAGTTTGAGAATTGCTGCTCTAGTGGCTGATAAATGCTACTGAATGAATCTACTAAAGAGACATTCTCTTTACTTTGTATCTGTCTTCCCTGCTCTCTTTCTGAATGTTCCATAAAGCTTTTGCAATCGTTCAGATGTATTAGAGGAAGGCCAGTGACACGAAGTCTCAATGGCAGGAGCACTCCTAAGTCCCCCTCAGAATCAACATACGTGTCTCCAACTATTTTTTCATCCTTTCCTTTTTCTTAAGTGCCTACATCAGATAAAGATTTTAAAATGAGTTCTAAATGTGTTAAATATAATTGCTTTAATTTTAACTACTGGTATTGCTGCCATGTTTGAGGTTTTTCCCTTCTTCTTTTTTTTTTTTTTCTGTTGCACATTGAACATGTGGGTGACCTCACTACCCTGCGTGTTAATGAGGAGCCTAACTACCATTGAAACACCACTTTTTAATAGGAAAGCACATGACATGTTTTAAAAGTGACTCTCTGGCTTCTGGGAGACAAATGACATCATGGCTATGGCAATTTCTGTGGTATGCCAGAGAGAGTTCACAGACGGTTGGCATCACACTGAAAGGAAGTCACATTTGGAAGCTGTCTCATGTAAAAGGAAACACATCGTGCTACAACTTTTTACACAAGCCACATGACGTTATAGAACCCGAACTTGGAGTTATCTTGGAAAGATGTATGCTCTTGTTTCTTGGTGTCACATAAAGTTCTTTGTGTTGAAGCCTAAGAGAACGTCCACACACAATGGCACTGACTGTACCCTCCAGCTGTCATGCCTGGCTTTTCCAAAATAATGGTCTTCTGCTTTCAAAATCTCAGGTTAGCATCCAAATGTTTTTCTTCAGACAAGTATAACTGAGTCAGTAGGTAAAAGGGGTGCAGGGAGGCAGGAGAGAAATCTCAGATCCTGGCTATGTTGCAAACATTGTGCTCTGCACCTGTTGCAAGCAGTAAGGTTCTGAGTGGGATCAGAAACACTCTTGGGATCTCCTGTGGGAAGACTGGGGGGGGGCACATACTGGTTTAGAAGAACCAAAGATTCAATATTAACAGGAAGATTTCAAATAAAATTTCTCTGTTCTTGCAACACACCTAACATGAATTTAATAAACCAGAGTTCGTTTATTTTATTTTCCAATCCAAAAAAAGAAGCCACATTATTATGGGTTGATAGAGTTCATGGGCTCAGCAGGAATAGGCTCAACTTTTCATCAACTATTCAGTTATAAGAGAACTGGGGCCACAAAATAGGGGAGGAAAAGACCACACAGTTTTTGGTTCAGTTAGCTAAAGAGGTTTTGGTTAAAAAGAAAAAATTCAGGGGGACCTGGGTGGCTCAGTCGTTAAGGGCCTGCCTTCGGCTCAGGGCGTGATCCCGGCAGTCTGGGATCGAGCCCCACATCAGGCTCCTCCACTGGAAGCCTGCTTCTTCCTCTCCCGCTCCCCCTGCTTGTGTTCCCTCTCTTGCTGGCTGTCTCTCTGTCAACTAAATAAATAAAATCTTAAAAAAAAATTCAGCTTGCACTCTGATCAGTCATCCTTGAATTCGATCTTCTAAATGTCTCCCACTGTCTACCCACAGTTACAGCCTGCTTCACCCATTTTACTGTTCAACGGCGGCATCATCTGAAAACCAGGAAGCCACTAAACATCTATCAGCAAACATGTGGCCGACCCTGGTCATCACAGGAAATCTTCAGAAGAAGGTATACAGTAAGGAGCACATGATATTCACTCACTCACTCAACATCTACTTAGTAAGCTCTTTCCATGGGCCTGCCTTAGGGGAGGCAGGCATTGAGGGCATTGAGGACCCAGCGGTAAACAAGACAGTTCTTGCCCTCAGGAAGCCTGGCACAGAAGAGCTGAGTAAATTTTTACACAAGTAATATAAAAAAGCAAAATGTCCCCTTAATTACCGATACCTCCCCATTTTCATACTTTTGTAATATAAAGGAAATAGGGTATGGTAAAAAGAGTACTGTTGCCTTCTTGGGAGGCATTTGATGAGTGTGATTCGGGAGGCAAGCTCCCCTGATGAATAATGGATCTAAGCAATGGCCGCTAAAACCACTGAGTAAAAAGCTGATGGGAGAACTTTATCATAGGTATACTAAGCTGACAACACCTGAATCCACTGCTCAATCTTAACAGTACAAAAAGAGAGACGTATGGAAGGACAGAGCACCACCCATGAAGCAGTCTTGCCTCCCCACAAAACAATCAAACTTAAATTTCGTGAAGTCTCTAGATTCAACTACCAGTTTATAGGACATACAGAGGACAGAAGAACCTGTTAAATGACACCACAGGGAGGCAACTGACAAACTGTTAGAATGTGGGAAACCACACAGGACAAACAGCCTAAGTTCTTCAACAACAAAAATTACCAAAAAAAGATGAAGAGAGGAAATATCAACTAAAAGAGACCAAAGAGATATATCAGGCAAATGTAAGCATGGGTCTCGTTTATATCTGAATTCAACCAACCACTGAAAGAAGAAAGTATGAAACAAACAGGGAAAACAGAAAAATCTGAATACTGACTATTTATTTGATAATTAAATATTTTTCAAGGTAATGATAAAAATATTATAGTTAGGTTTTTGAAAAGTGTTTTTGTTTGTTTTTATTATAGGTACACACACGGGCATTTATGGATGACATAGGATTACCTTCAAAAGAAGAGCTGGAGAGATTAAGTACAGAAAAGATGCTCAACATTTATTAGTCCTATTATTATTATCATCATTCAGCAATAAAAAGAAACAAAGTCCTGACACCTGCTACAAGATGGATCAATCTTGAAAGCATTACGCTAAGTGAAAGAAGGCAGTCACAAGGGAGCACACATTACATGATTCCATGTATATGAATTGCCAAGAATAGGCAAATCCATAGAAATAAGAAGCAGTTCAGTGGTTGCTTAGGGCTGGGGGTGGGGAGGGTTACAATACTGGGTGTGTGTGTGATGGATTTCTTTTTGGGGTAATGAAAATATTCTCAAATTGATAGATGCACAGCTCTGTGAACATGCTAAAGCAACTGAATTAGACACTTGAAAAAAAGAATCCCTGTTGGGAGGGCGTGGGGAAGCATACAAGGTGATAACAGATCATGTGTCGTAAATTTTTCAAATGTAGGTGCTATGGTCAGACCCTCTGGGTCAGATCCTGGCTCTGCCAATGACTAGCTGCATGACCTTGGGCAAGATATTTAATTTCTTTGAATCTTAGTTTCCTAGTGTAAAATGGGGGTAATAGAGGTACGTATGGGCTAAATGAGGTTGATAAATTCAAAGCATATGGAGCAGTGTTTGGCACAGATGAAATGCTCAATAAACGATTAACTACTATTCTTCTCAACCAATTTGTTTTTCTTCTCACAGCTCCTTCAGGAGCACCCATTTCTTCAGGATCTCCCTCCGAAATCACAGTAATTATGGACAGGGAGTAGCTGCTCAGAGAAGGCTTCCTGGCTCTTCCTGATGTCTTGTTGGCTTTGGGTTTCTGAAGTTTTATGAGTCTCCTTAACAAGGTATTATCCTTCGAAAGGTTTGAGTGAGTGAGTCTTCTTTTTGGTTTCAGGTTCCCGATGGGGATCTGGGAGGAGCAGTGAGATCTAAGGAGACCAAGTGTAGCCACAGCAATCAAGTCCGTGCTCGACGGTCCGGCTGACCCACCCCACGGCTGCAAATGCTGAGACCACAAAGGATAAAGCCACAGATGATCCTTCCAGACCCCCTTCTTTAGTGGTGCCTTTGAAATAAGACTGGCTCAACCCAGAGATGGCTGCATTTTGTTGCTCATGTTCACCGGACTGCCAATTTCCCCTCTGGATTCGAACGCAGTCCTCTGTGGTTCTGACTCTTACACCCCCACACACAGCCTCCTCAATTAGCAAAGTGCTGCGGCTCCTTTTCAATAACAAAGGCTCTGCATGAACCTAAATCAGTAAAACTATGATAAATATTTTATAAATGGCACTCTGAAAGCACAGCTTAGACAGACACAGACACACACACACACACACAAAATGGGATTTATATGCTTACATACGCTCTCCACACAGAACTACAGCATTTTCTCCCATTCAAGTTTGCTCCAAAACAGATTTTTTATTTTTATTTTGTTGCACTGTACATATCAACTGCACAAGGCAATCAGCCAAGGAAAGATTTAAACATATGGACTAAATTTCATGGCTTTGAAAAACACGGTAGAGCAAGAGAACACTATGTTCTTCTGATCTGCACTCGGGTCTGCCATTTGGCTGGGTGGGTGCCATGCCACCCTTGGGCCAGATTCCCCCTGGGGCCATGGGGTCAAAGGGCCTCTCCCACATCTGCAGTGGCCTGTCCAAACAGGCAAAGGCTCTTGTGGAAGCTGTCTTAGAGCCGTGTTACTCACCACTCTCTCCACTTAAAAATGGCTCATTGACATGCGAGGCCTTCCCCACTGGCCCACCAAGGACCAGCAAGACAATCACAAGTGCAGAATGGGTGTGGACATTTAATGGGTTACGGATGTGTGAGATGGTCATTCATTATGGAAAATAAATGTGGTAATTCAATTTATTTTCCAATACATTTTACAAGAAATTGAAATACCACATTTGTTTTCCTAAGTGTTGATTTTTCCAGACCTCCATTCCACTTATAACGTGAGCAAGTTTGTCCGACAAAAGAATGAGCTGATAATAAACTTAATTTTATTGTTATAATACCTAGGGTTTACAAATTTTTAATATTCGCTATAATGAGTAGTGTTCTTCCAATTTATTTGCATAATCTCTTTGGCTTCTTCTGGCTTGGTAACTGAAACAGAAATGTGTTATAACCAAAACACCACTACCTCTGTAAACACAGAGTATCCTCACCTATGGTGGACACACCTTGCCTTCTTCCTTGTCAACTTTGTCCATTCCCAGGTAAAGGTAAAGAGAATATGTGGAGACCAACCAACCAACCAACTAACCAACCAACCACAACTCAGCAGTTCCACCATAATGCCAAACTGACCTGAATCTTAAAGGTTTGTGGTTGCTCACTGCAGATCAGCATAAGCTAGGGAGCAGGTTATACACTGCCCCTTGGGTCCTTCTCTTCCTTCCAGAAAGCTTACTGGAATGGAAGCATCACAATGGTGACAGTGAGAGTTCTAGAGGTACACTTTTCGCATGCTCCATTTTAGGGAGAGGTACTGGAATTGGTACTGGCATGCGTATCCATAGCGTGAGCTTCGGGACCAAGCATGGTTAGTGCATGCTGGACCGTGTGCATGCGGAGCGGCCATTTGGCCGAAAGAGCCTCAGCAGCTGGCTCAGGATTCCCAAGCAAGGACGGGACGGATGGCCGGGAGCTGGAGGGAGAGGCAGGCACTGCAGCGGGAACACTGTGGCCTTTACAGGCAGAGATCCCTTAGCTTGGAGCAGGGCTCTGCTACTTTCTAGCTGTGTGACTGGGAGAGGGAATTCTGTGGGTATTGGGGAGCACTTCCTTCTTTTTCTGGCACTACAGGATACTTGGGGCTCATCTTACGTATTTCCTGCCCCAGTCCTAGGATCTGTCATCTCGCCAAGGAGCCTGTAGGCTTGCTTTTAAGCGTTGGTGGTCAGTACCAGGGCAGCCTTTCTTCTAGGGCTCCTTTTTCCCCAGCACTGATGGATTACCCTTCTGACTACCATCTCCAAGATCTTCCTACTTTGGCTGGTGGGAACACAAATTATTCCCTGCCCTGTAGGACCTCAGAGACTGTTCGGTCCGCTCCTGTCCTGTGGTTCTTTCCTCAGCTGCTGGTAGCTTCCTCACCTTAAGTGCTAAGCAGTACCCACCTGAGGACCAAAGGGAAATCCTCTGCAACCCCCAAGCTTGCTCTCCCTCCAGAACTCTGCCTATTGAACTCCAGCTGCCTCGGCCTCTGATTCCCTAACTTTGTCTCTTGGGCTTGGAGACTCCTGGGCCCTGTCTGGGTCCCCTACTCTGTGTTGTGGCCTGGGACCCCTCTCCAGCAGTGAGCTGGGAGGACTGTAGGGCCTGCCTTGATTGTTTCCCCTCTCAGGGACTCCGTCCTGTACTACCTTGTGTCCAATGTCTGCAAACCACTGTTTCCTATATTCTGTCTAGATTTTCAGTCATCGGAGGTGGGAGGGTAAATTCACTCCCTGTTCCTCCAGCTTGGCCTGAGCACTTCTGCAGGTCACTGTATATAAAGGGTCCCATTTAGAACCATTAGTGATAGACTTTCCTGGGATACTCAATAGTCTTGTCTTAGTGATTTGCAGTGAGTCATCTCCTTCACAAGTGAGGGGCACAGCTTTGGCCACCGGCATCCTATGAGCAGAGTGAATCTGTCTATACCACATATTAGGTCACTGGAGGTATAAAACCCAACTAGTCTGGAACTTGGAGGCTCTTAAAGCCAAAATGCCTTCCTTCTCAGCTCCAGGATGATGAGACAATTGCTGGAGAGAGGGCCGCCTCACCAGGTAGTACCCCGGCTCTTCTCAGAAGGAAAGGGCCTGTGCTGGCCTGCAATGCCCACGGACTTGAAAGGAAAACAGCCCACCTGAGCGATATGCACATGTCAAAGCAGCCTTAGCAGCCCACAGGAGAATGGGTGATTTCATAGGATTTCCCCCTCAATCTGGGCGAGCTGAGAAGTGCAGGTTAACATGAGTGCTCACCAAGAGCTGAGAAACTCCCTCAGCTCACAAGGGCAGAAGATGGAAAATCATGGCTGACAATGCCGCCCTGGGGCTCTACTCAGAGCCTTCCCGACATCTTAACTATCCCAGCGGGAGTGACACAGGGCATGCGTGCACACACACATGCATGCAATACACATCCCTATGGAACATAAATAGGAAATTGTCGTTTTTTTTCTGGGTCTGAATTCCATTGCCTTCAGGCCTGACTCCCAAAACCGTGACACAGGCTTTAATGATTTGCAAACAAATTTTTAAAATCTAGGAACCTTATATCCAAGGAAAGAATACTTTTCAGATGTCAGTGTCTCATTCACTGTCAAGCAGAAACACTGCAAAAGGACTCTTTCTTTCATCGTGCACATCAGCCTCCCCCAGATGGAAGAGCTGCCTGTAGTTTGCAACACAGAGCCAAAGAGTCACTTCTATGCCAGCTAAAGAGACCACACTTTGTCCTCCTTCAACCAGAGGTAGGGCCGGTAGAAAAGCTGCCAAGGAGCAGTACCCTAAGTTGCTTTGACAACTATCTTTCCAGAACTTTTGCATTCAGTGGGCACACCACAGATCTCTCCTAAATTAAACTGAAGTACTTCTAATGACTGTCCCTCATTTCTACCCTAGTCCCTTCGGGATAACTGCCTGGGGTCCTACCTGTGAATTCCTGCACCCTAGGGAGATCATGGGACAAGCAGAATCTAACTGACCACGTAGGGACATCCTGAGAAGTGACCATGGCTGGCCAGTGACGGAGCTCCCTTTGATCTCAAATCCTGATAGAACGAAATTAGGCCAAAAAAATAAATGAATAAATCAAAAGAAGGACAGAATCAATCCAACTATAGATATATAGATTTAGGTTCCAACCGTAAGGAAATCCCAGATTCCTGTGCCAGTCTAAGGAATGGAAGTTTCTAGCAAAAATACAGTGTTATTTTCTACAATGACTGCTCATTACTTAGAAGACAACGTACAAAACCTTTCTGCTCAGGCATTTTGCCACCACACCAGGCTGTTCGCTGCTCTGCAACACACCGTAAACTTCCAGGCCCGTGAGTTTTCATTCTATCCACAACATCATCCCCACCTGCTCCACCTGGTGAATTCTTGCTTATTCTTTAAGGTTTAACTCAAACATCACCTTCCCTGTTAGGCACCCCTAATATCCCGACACTAAGGAATTGATAATCAATGTCTTCCTTCCCTATGCTCCACAGTGCTTAATGCATCCCTTAATTAGAGCAGGTATCCTTGGCACCCCAAATACCTGTCAAGTGTTTGCCTTCTGCTTTGGAATGTGAGGTGCTTGAGGGCAGGGACAGCGCTTCTTTAGGCTCCGGGACCCCTGAGCCTAATGAATCGCCTGGGATATGGGGGTTCTGTGTGAGATGTGCGCCGGGAGGATGGGTGCATGGCAGGAAATGAGTCAGCTCCCCCAGAGGAGGAGTGTAGCGCTTTGGGATCTCCAAGGGAGCTTTACACATGCGCCCCCATTTGCCCCTCTCTACCTTGGGAAGTGGGGGAGGCATTACTCATGATCTACTCCTAAGAAGACATCTGTTTGGAAAGGTTCAAAGAGGAGGAAACGCCTGGACTCGACCTAAAGAGACCAAGGTTCTGGTCTCGACTGTCCTGCAAAAGTGTTCTGCGTGACTTTGAGCAAGTCTGAGGACCTGGGCTGGAGGAAATGATCTCAAATGCCATGGTCAGCAGCTGTGCCTCCTCTAAGCTCCTGTGTCTGTGGGTGGGGAAACTTGTACTGGCGTCAAGGTTTTCCGATGCTGAGCAGGTTGTCAGGGGGCCTGGTGCCGTGTTAAGCTCACTTCTTACTTCATGCTCAGACGCTGAATTTGTTTTTCAGATTCACATATTATTGGAACAATGGCTGCTCCCCAATTGCTAAGGAGAAGCTGCTTTTATGAGTGCAACCCACATCACCAGCCCCGCACGGGGTAGGCCCACACTGCCAACTGCAGACGTGGCCCCACAGGAGACCGCGTGGACACATTCGTTTCTTTCAGCGAATATGGCAACAGGGTGATGCTATCAAGCAGGTCCCTAATAAAAGAAAGCAGGAAAAGGGCGTACAAAGGAATGAAAGTAAGAACAAGCACTTAACAAGGTGCTGGGCTGACGGTGCCTTTGTTAAAACAAAGCAAAACATTCTGGTTCGTCAAGGCACTTGGGAGAAAGCGAGGCTGTGTCTGCCGGGCCTTTAGTACAGCCTCGCTGACTGCGAGGTGGAAACCACGGGAACTTCATAAATGGAGGGAAAGACAGCAATTTCCCCCACTGCCTCAACGTCTCACAAAAGCTCTAACTGATGTTCTGATCATCTCACCCAGCAACATCCGACAAATCTCAAGGCTGTAGAAACAGTAAGAGAATTAATAGCAGAAGAGTGATGGGAGGAGGACGCTGAATGCAGTCCACAGTTATAAACGATAGGGAGCAAGAGGGAAAGGTAAAAGGTAGCCAGGTATTAGCAGATGGCTTGCTTACTACAAAAGTGTAGTGGCCAAAGCTCTCGTTCAAAGGCAAGTTAAATACAGTCTTCCTTGTTGGAAACCTGACAGTTGATGTAGCCCTGTGTTTAAAAGAACCTCGCTGGCTCCTCTCAGGGCTCATTCATGGCAGGTAAGTAGCGTAGGCTGCCAGCCATGCCCAGTGACCTGCAAGGCCCTTAGACGTCAGCATCACCCCAGTGGAACGGGGGGGCATCTGGAAGTAATGGGGACAGCACGGCCACGTTTAATCCAAGAACTATTGACTGTTGGCCTACCATGTTCGAGGGAAATGATGGCGACTCAGACCCAGCCCCTGCCCTCACAGACTTTGCCATCTCATGAAGGGAGGGAGGCCATCAGGTTGATCATCAACAAGGAATAAACTGCAAAGGATGACTGAGGTTCAGAGGAGGGAGAGAGCACGAGAGACTGGGAAATACGCAGTGGCATTCGAGATGGGCAGGGAAGACAGGTGAGAGCTTCAAAGGCAGAGGTGGGGAGATGCAGAGGCACAGGTAGAAGCAAGGTGAGGTGCATGCTGATGTTTAAGAAGCAAGAACATTCCAAGTGGACTAAGCAGAGACTATGTAAGTAGAACAACAAAAAGAAATAACATTGGGAATATGATGGTGCTCTGCTTTGAATGTTTGTGTCATATGTTGAAATCTTAACTCCAATGTGATGGTATTTGGAGGTGGGGTCTTTGGGGGTTAGATTAGGGTTAGACGAGGTCATGAGGGTGGATCCCCCATGATGGGATTAGTGCCTCTGTAAGGGAATAAAGGGACCAGAATTAACTCACTCACTCACTCTCTCTCCTCTCTTTCTCTCTCTCTCTCTCTGCATGTGAGGAAATCAGGAGTAGGGCCCTCAACAGAACCCGACCATAATGGCACCCTGATCTTGGACTTTGAGCTTCCAGAACTGTGAGAACTAAATGTTTGCTGTTTCAGCCACAAGTCTATAGTATTTCTTGTTACAGCAACGCAAACTAAGACGAGTGAGCTCCAAAGGGCCTCGAGCATTAGAATAAGCCACTTGGGTTTTGGGAGGGAGACTGGAGAACCACCGTGCATTTCTCAGCAGGAAGTTTCTAGATCTATCTTCTAGAAAGATTAGTTGGACAGCAATGTTGAGGATGAGTTAGGATGAAGGCCGGGAGACTGGCAAAGGGAAGCTGGTTGCAGACTGAGCAAGTAGCAACTGTAACAGAAGGTAACAAGAACGTGCCCTGGGCTTACAATCCAGGCAGGAGGAGGAAAAGGCAAATGATCATGAGCAGGGAAGGGTGGGAGGTGGGGGTGGGGAGGTGAGCATGAGGTCCCATGCCCAGGTGACCCAGAAAGGCCGAAGCCATTTAGAAAGATAAGAGGTCAGAAGGACAAAATGAGCCCCATTGATGCATACTGAACCCACGCTGTGGGCGGCTTATCCAGGCCTGGGTCCCAGCAGCCGGAGACGAGGGCCTGAGGTTGTGCAGACAAGGCAGCTGAAGAAGCAGGGCCAGGAGCCATTAGAAGAGGGTGGCTGCTGCTGCTCTAGAAGCGGGTAAGGAGAGGGGAGAGGAACCTCACATTTAGGGGACGGGGGAGTAAGATCAATCAGAAACTGGAGAGGCAGGGACAGGGAAGCAGCAGAAGGCTGTGTGAGTCTGGCCGGCCACCCAGACAGGTGGCAGAGGGGCTTATGAAAGGGGCTCCCTAAAACACAAGTCCCCGTCCTCATCCCAAGTGATGCCTTTGGCCTATGAGTAGTGAGGTTATATAAAAACAGGGTTACCACAAGAGAGTAGAAGAGGGGGAGCAGATTCCCCAGGTTTTCAAGACTGAGGCCCTCAGCACTTCAATTTTCATAGGAGGGAAATAGCTCCCACTCTTACCACTTGCCAGATACCGCTAAATCAACTCTTAACTTCTTCAGCTAGACCAGTGTTTCTTGGCATCCGAGGATCGCTTCAGGGCCATTTAGCACACATGCGGACAGGAATGATGTAGTGATTTTTAAAAGTTGGAAGCAACACTGGCTAACAAAAATGAAACTTTTTTTTTTTTTTGAGAGAGAGAGCGGGGGGGGGGGGGTGGCAGAGGGGCAGAGGGAGAGAGAATCTTTAAGCAGACTCCCCACTGAGTGCGGAACCCAACACAGGGCTCAATCTCGTGACCCTGAGATCATGACCTGAGCCGAAATCAAGAGTTGAATACTTAACCGACTAAACTACCCTGGTGCCCTCCAAAATGAAACTATTTTTAAAGTAAGTATTATTTTTGGCTGCCATCAGCAAGAACCCTTTCAGAAAGGCACACGATCAGTTCAGGGATGGTGAACTCCTGCCATGGCTCCCTTTCTGGTTTCTTACTCACACAGGGGGAATGACGCAGCCACAAGCCCTGGAGTCCCCGGCACGGTGCACACCATGGCTCTGCCGTCCTGGTCACTAAGCTCTCTGCCCCTCCATTCCCTCAGTGTATATTCGGGGGACAGCAATCTGACCCATGGGGACCGTTACAGGAAGTGAGGCTCTGAGAAAGTATCTGCCACAGAGTGAGTCTCAGAAATGTTAACTATATCCATTACCCCAACTGTTAGTAGTACGCTCTCTTTCTCCTAGAATAAAAATCCTAAAAAGCAATGACCACTGTTTGGCCCAAGAGCAAGTGTTTGGCGGCTTTGCTGGACAGTGGTAGGCGTGGGGATTAACCCACAGGTCACAGTGAATGTCCTCATTGGAAACTACCTCCGGAATTAGTCAGATCTTAAATCCATGAGCAGAAAGCACTCAAGTACTAGAACGTTAAATGTGTCTGATTCAGGAGGAAGAAAGCAGTGGGTGGATTCCTAATCTATTCTTCAATTGTCTTTCTTTCTACAAAGTATTTCCTCATACCCCACAGCAGCATTTGGAGGTAGTTAGCAACTCTGACCTTCAGTGCTTCCTGATTTCCCTTTCCCGTGACTGAAGAGAAAGAAACACAGGGAAAGATGCAAACTTTCAGAAATCAAGCTGTTTGCACTGCAGTTCAGTTTTGATTTTGGGTTTGAGGTTGTTCTTTTTTTAATGAAATTCTATTATCCTACCCTCAGAGTTAAAAAGTATAATATTTCAGTGATAGGTTCAGGCTATTCAAAAATGCTATGTCTCCATGATTTTGTGAAGTGCTTGAAATCACGAAGAAATTCTCTGCCAGCGTGGTCCCTGTCACCAGGAAATACTCCTACCTTCACCCTTACTTCAAAACTCAAGGAGTTTATTCAATAGAATAAAATTCTATTTATATGAAGTGCACAAATAGGAAAAACTCACCTATGGTGAGAGAAGTCAGGGAGTGGTTGTCTTGGAGGGGTGGGGTGAAGAGTGAGGGGGGGCATAAGACACAAGCATCTGATCAAAGATTCTCCAGGGATTGCCAGCGGGTAGCTCTTTCTTGGATAGAAGCCCCTCCTTTCTGGTCAGGTAGTGGTGCGATCAGTAATGATCCTCATGGACTCTTTCCAACCTACAGCATGCCCGGAATAACCATTAACTAAATAATGGAGGTTGCTTCATGGCTGGGGTTTGAGGGGACGGGGACAAGAGAAAGTTACCCAGTACTGCATTGACCTGCTCCCTGTCCTGGCCCCGCCCCGACCCCGCCCCCGGCCCCGCCTCCGAGTGGGGACGTACACTCCGCAGCTCCCGCAAAACGCAGAGCAGAGCGTCTTTGGACACACTCAGGGAGAGGGATCGTTCTTCACAGCGGACACCGCCCGGAGTGTGTGGCTGCCCGCCCTGTTACTTAGCGGAGGAATCGTGTCAGCAGCACACTCTGCTTTTTCTCCGAGCATGCTAAGTTGAAACATATGGATTTCCTAGTATTTAATGTTGCAGACTTAAAAAAAATGACAATTTCATGTTCTGAACATTTCATGTTTTTGACATATTTGCTATTGACTTTATGGTTTATTTGGCCAGACTGTAAGTCGCATAAGCTTGTACAACTCTAAAACTGCTCCAATTCTGGTCACTTCTTCATCTTTAATGATAGCATTTATCACTTGTGTGCCAAAAGCACTAGTATTTTCATTTGTTCTGAAAAATTCAGTAAGCTTAGAGAGACCACTGGGCCTTATGTTAATAATATTGATAATAACTGTCATAACACAGACAGCGCTAAGTGTGTATGTAAGCATTCTACATACGTTCAGTCATGTATTCCTTACAACAACTCTGACCTAAGTTCGATTATCATCTCTGTTTACAGAGAAGGCAACTATTTACCAGGATTCCATTAACAGCTACCAAAGCTGGGGCTGAATGGCTCCCCAGTGCAAATAAATTCAAAATTTTACCTATGCATTATCATACTTCCTGTTTGTAGGTTTCTTTTTTGGATGCTTTTGAGAAATCATCCCACCTGCAGATTGACAATCCAAAGTCACATTAGAAACCTGTTAACGATGGGGCGCCTGGGTGGTGCAGTCGTTAAGCGGCTGCCTTCGGCTCAGGGCGTGATCCTGGCGTTAGGGGATCGAGCCCCACATCAGGCTCCTCTGCTATGAGCCTGCTTCTTCCTCTCCCACTCCCCCTGCTTGTGTTCCCTCTCTCGCTGGCTGTCTCTATCTCTGTCAAATAAATAAATAAATAAATAAATAATAAATAAATAAATCTTTTTAAAAAAAAAAAGAAAAAGAAACCTGTTAACGATTGCCATTTGCATGCTGATTTGAGTTCTAGGATTTACATTATTTTCCCCCTTTTTGGACTTCAAGGAGTCATTTTGAACCACTGATCCAACCACTAATTGAAATGGGCAAATTTAGTATATGTAAAGATGAACTTGTAAATGAGACAAAAATACATTTGTAGATAATTACACCCTTTGGATAGCTGAGAAGTAACGAAGACAGTCCTTGTAGCATATGCTAAATATTTAATACTCCTTATCACTATGATGTATTAAGAAAAACATCTGACCAGTGTTAAACTTTTTTAAGAACTGATCATCTTTATCAGTCACAGAAAGGAGAACCCAGCATTGTGTTTCTAAAGCCCACTGAAGTGAGGTGACTCAGGATTTCCCAGGGAAGGTGGGGGGGTTGGGGGGGTGGGAGGGAGGTGGCTGGGTTTGAGGCAGATCAGGGGGCACAAACCATGAAAGCATAGAGGGTTTAGAAGGTCCTGAGAGACGGGGAAGCCAGGACCCTGCGCCTGCATACGTCTCCTAGGAGTGGGAGGACCTCTGGGAGAGCTCAGGGATACAGGATGGACTGAACATCAGAAAGCTGATGTTTCTGGAGCCCTGGTGAAAGGCTCTTGTGCCCAGCTCTGCACAGAAGCAGAGGACCTGTCTGCCCTCAGAGGACTCCAGGCTTGGACACAGAGCATGTCACAGCTGTGGCCACTGTGGTCTGGCTGAAGAGTGTTCTTTCCCATTTTGCAAGGCCTTCATGCAATATGGTGTATCCGTGTGGTAGAGGGAGATTGGGGGGGGGGGGTAGGAGCATGAGATAGATAAAATCGAATTTGGGCAATAAAGGAAGGTTCCATTTCTTAGAGCCAGAGTGGTGGGAAAAATGTGTATCTGCTATAAACCCATTTTTCTTTTTACTTTAGAGAGAGAGCGGGGGAGGGGCAGAGAGAGGAGAGAGAATCTCCAGCAGATTTCCCACTGAGTGCAGAGCCCTATGTGGGGCTGGATCCCAAAACCCTGAGACCACGACCTGAGCCGAAACCAAGAGATCGAAAACTAGGGATGACTAACATAAAAAAATGTTAGTTTGATGACTAACATAAAAAAAAAAAAAGTCAGATGCCCAACTGACCGCACTACCCAGGCACCCTATAAACCCATTATGAAGAATACAATGGGACATCGGCAAAAATCTCACTTTGTATTTCACATTTGCTCTATAATTGTCAGCTGCCAACAGACCCACTAGTTTGCTCACCAGAGACCACCAAGGCTCCACGCACCTATTTTATAAAACCATGTACTCGATCTTGAGCAACATGAGAGAGGGGACCTTTCAGCAGCTAGCAGACAGTGAGCATATAAAAAAAAGTGTTGAACTGAACTGGTGTTGTCTGAGTATAGGTAAGTGTATGCCTTCAGATCATAACGCAGTATGAAACCTTCCATCACAGGGGTTCCCAGAGGTCCATCGTTCTTTGGAACCATGACACATAATCCAAAAGACCTGGCAGCTACATTTTTTTAATTTTTTTTATTATATTATGTTAGTCACCATACAGTACATCCCCAGTTTCCCTTGTAAAGTTCGATGATTCATTAGTTGCGTAAAAGCTACATTTGTTTTTAACAATCATCTGAATTTTATTAAGTGAAACTTAAAGGAAAACAGTTTGTTCCTCTGTAATTTCCCTTCCTTCCTTCCTTCCTTCCTTCCTTCCTTCCTTCCTTCCTTCCTTCCTTCCTTCCTTCCTTCCTTCAAGTTTCGCCTGTGGAAGTCTTCAAGCTTGAGAAGACCTCATTTCACTTTGAAGCAAAAGGATCTCAAGAATCTTGAAAAGCCAATGTCCATAAAATCAAACCAGTACATATATGTTTTGTCAAAGTTCCTCTAAGTAAAATTATCTGGTGTTCCCAACGGGCAATGGTGAGGACAGTGACAGCCCAGAGGGCACACAAGAGAAAAGCCCAGCTGGGCCTTCTAGAACCCCCAGTCCATTGCAGGACTCTCCATTGGAGCCCCCTGGCTTAGGCTTTCCACCTCTCAGTATCTTAGTCCCCAGGGTCTGGGGACATGGTAGTGCATTGAAGGGAAGAGAAAAATCAAAAAGTTCATCAAAAATCTTAATTAAAATCCAAGTGACCAGAATCCTCAGACAAGCTTTATTTTGCTCTCATTTCAGTTTTAGAAGATGGTAGACTGAGCATTTGTTTTTAAACAAATAAGAACTTCTTAAATATGGCTTAGGGACAGTCCAATCTTAGCCTCAAACTCCTAAACTTCTGACGTTTTACAACAAAAACTGGCCTAAACTAATTCATGATATTTGTGAATTACGTTTCCACAAGTTTTAGAAATATCTGTGATTGAAGCCCATTAGAAAAACATTTCAATAATCAAAGAAAGATTAAAGCTAAATTTTATCTACTTACTAAGGCAGAAAGTACACATATCTCTATAGAAAGATAAACAATAGGAACAGAAACTGAAAGGGTTTTCGGTATTTACATTACTTAAAATATTGAACTAATCAAAACATACACTTCACAGAGCATTCCAATGAATCGAGGTTGATCAAAACAGATGTTTTACCTCTGCAGACACTGTCTCCCCAAAAAGTTTGCTATTTTTTTCAACATTAAAGAAAAATACTACTGGAAATCTGGTTGAGTATATGCTTTGCTAAAGGGACACTTTAAAATATTTCTGATCTCCCAATTAAAAAATATAAAACACAATTTCCAACAGGGAGAAAAATGTTAAAAGTTCTCTTGTTGTTGTTTCTTTGCTTAGTCTTAATGAAACACTTAAAAGGGATCCATACCCGTGGCTTTCAAAAGTCCTAGATGTTTTGATACATTTCATAATTTATAGCAAAATTCCAATTCGGGGGGGGGGACATCAAGAACAACAATATAATAAAACAGAAGTCAGAAAAAGGCTACACTAGTGTAAAAAGTAGCCAGTATGAATTTAAAAATGTAGTAAGAACATACATATTGCTCTATTTTGTATTTGACAAGTCACACATCTATTTCTCACCTCATTATTGCTCCCAAGATCTATTTTAATATTTATTGTGTGTGTTAATAAAAATGAGTAATGAAGAGAACTGCACTCAACCATATGTCATGAGTAACCACTAAAGCATAAAATAAGTTAATAATAAAAAGTTCTTGTCAGAACACACCAAGAATTTCAATTAGCCATTTTATTTACCAGTGTTATCTTAAAGTTGACATAAAGTTAACTGCTCCTTGCTTTTAATTAATTTCATTTAATGACTCTTTCTTTTTCATTTCTATTCTTCTTTTAGGGATGAAGCCAGAGGAAAAGCAAAGCAAAGGTATTGCCAGCACCATGACTGTCGATTCTTGGTACCGGCATTGAAAACAACTGAGAGAGAACTTGACATTCTGGTTTCTGAAGTGTCATTAGAATCCTCTATTCTGCACCTGACCAGAGTTGTTGTGTGGGGCATCCCTGGTCCCAGTAAGAGCTGAGATGAAGGCCTGAGCACATGCTTTTCTGTTCACAGTCATGCTTTATATTCCTAATGAGATAATGGGAATCCTCATCTGCGTGCTTCTGCAACTGACATGTGTCCCCCCGCAGCCAGGCTCCGCAGAGCCCAGCCCGCAGAGCGCTGTGCTCGAGGCGACAGGCCCGCAGCCAGAGGCAGCCGTGACTTACCAGCGCTCAGGCAGACCCCGCTAATGCCAGGATTCCACGTGTGTCACCAATGGCCTTTCCAGAGAGAGGCACACGCGGGGCTCTAACTCTCCAAGGGCTGTGGGAGCAGAGCCCAGGTAATCCTGATGAATTAGAGGATCCCGTGCTTCCCCGACGGCAGGGCCCACCGCGACTGCAAGCTCGTCACAGACTGGCAGTCCATTTGTCTGCCACAGCCCAGCAAATCCCACAGATCCTCTGAGCCTCCAAGGGAGGCTTTTCAGACCCTGAATCTTATTTAATGTTCACACGGAAAAAGCAACTGCTGCTTGCTGTGCCCATAAAATTCTTGGTGAAAATTAACACCTTGCTCATATAAAAGCAAAAAGAAAAGTACTGATCTCTTTGGGGGCCATTTGGGAAAGAAAATCTACCCAGGAGTGAGATTCTGTCAGACACCGTGGTGACAGGGGTCTGTTCGGCAACTGCTGGCCGGGCAGGCAGAAAACCCCTATAGATGTCTGTGTGTCTGCCATCCTCATTTCATTAGGGGAGGGATCAAAGAGGATCTTTACTGGATTCTGTCCCGAGAGCCAGGTGTCTCTCGCGTATGTGTCACCCATCACAAGTTCAGTGAGTGGAAGCAGTGAGAATAATTAAAAGCAGATTATCCCAGTTATTGCTACCTACTTGGAAAGCGACCCCTCTGTACGTAACCCTCAAAGTTACGTAAACAAAACCAAGTGCAGTCTTACCATCTGCCACAGTTTTGATGCACAATACAGAATAAACTCAAAAAGGAGACGCGGTAACATAATAGGGCTGTCATCTGGGGAAGTCGAGTTTTCAATTCTATCAATCGGGAAAATACTTCAAATGGACAATTTAGTAAATTATTGTATTTGGATTTCTGAGACTTGTAGCCACGGCATTTTTAAGGCAAAATTTAGATGTGGCGGTGCTTAGGGGAGACATACGGGCTGCCTGGTGACTTCTGATAACAGACCGAACAGCACTTTCTGTAAACTGTAGAATGCACTTGGGGTTCAGAGGTCAGTCCAATATAGAGTGACAAGCGCCCTGGGAAGGCTGTGTGGGACACGCTAATGGCGGCTATGAATGTCACTTG
The DNA here is from genome assembly GCF_023065955.2 of Ursus arctos. Lineage (NCBI taxonomy): Eukaryota > Metazoa > Chordata > Mammalia > Carnivora > Ursidae > Ursus > Ursus arctos. Next base: position 10,318,969 of record NW_026622997.1, on the reverse strand, counting down.
GGTCCCTGTACAGCAGTGGTTCTCGAACTCTGCTGCGTGACAGAATCACCTGGGAGCTTTTTAAAATCTTGGTGCAAGGCCTCACTCCAGACCTGCAAACTGGGTATTAGCAATTTTTTAAATCTCTCCAGGTAATTCGAATGTGCTGGTAAATCTGAGAACCAGTGCTGTGGACAAGTGCTCTTCAAACTTGAATGTGTGCATGAATCCCCTGGGTCTTATTAAGATGCGGATTCTGATTCAGTAGGTCTGGGGGGGGTGCCTGAGACTCTGCATTTTAACAAGACCCCAGGGGATGCTGCTGGCCCATGGACTAGTTTAAGGAGCAAAACCGTAGACAATGGTAAACCACCCAAAAACCTCTGTGAGGGGGTGATGTAATCGTAGCTGAGCTTTCTAAAGATGAATCAAGCATACTTTAGCATAAGTAGATTCCAGGGGAGGGAATGGGATAGGAGATCAGTAAGGAAGCTACTAAAGGAGAAGGGATAGGTACAGGGGAGTCTCAAGGAATCATGGTGGCAGGCTCACTGAGGGGAAATAACCCTACCTTTCTCAATGCCACGCACAGGGTTGTTGCTAAGGGGTACGCTTGTAAAAGGCCCTACAAGGATCTGCAAGACCCCATACAAAGTGCAGCCTACTCTGGTATACGGTCCTTCCCGCAGTCTGAGTAACTGAAAAGAACAGCATGGGTGAGAACGCCAGCGCCTGTGACTTCTCCTTGTGGAAAAGACTCCTTGTTCCCCTATTACTTCTCCTCCCCTTCTAGGCACATGGGGGATTTGCTCATGTCTGCCCCCTGCAGTTGAGAGGGCCCTGGTAAGTTCTGAGCAGGTGGGGTGGGCCAAGCCTGTACTCATCAGTGCCCACCGTTCCCTCCCTGCACCTGGCTGCCCCAGTAGCAACTGAGAGAGTAGAGCCCAATTCCCAGAGTGAGAAATACACTTCTGTCAGGTTAAGTGGCAGAGATCTTCAGGTTATTTGTTACCAAAACATGAGACTGGCCAATCCCTACTGACTGATACTCTGATCAAGTGGTTTCACGCTGTGTAGGCCAGTCCCAGCTACCGGGCAGAGGTGATCTGAGGCTCCTAGTGGCCTGGTGAGTCTGCTGATGAACTGTCTAAGTTCCATTTAGGATGGGGGATGTTTCTTAAAGACCCTGGTCCTAATGACTCACGCAACTTACAAGACTACCAGGGAAACCTCACAAGGCTCCACGTGAGAACTGTTTCCTAAGATCCTGAAGGTTTCCTAGTAAGAAAGAATGTTCTGAAATAAGTATTCTTGGCCATGATGTGTTTTTCTGTCTTCCCTTGTTCCCCCATATCACAGGGAGCGAGAATCAGGCATTATCATGGTTTTCACCTCTGCTCTCTATCTCAGTCCAACACTCTCAAAGCCAGTTTTCTACATCCAGAGTTTTAACTAAAGAGCGTGACACAAATCTATTGTTAAGATTCAGATCACATTGGATGATTTTTTAATTAAAAAAATAACTGTTGCTTTTAAGTTGAAGATTTAGTTCAATATTCTTTTCAGACCTCTCACTTCACACCAAACCCAAGGCAGCTCAGAGGGCTCTAATGTCACTCAGCTAAGCCTCACCCTGAAATTAGATATTTGAAGTCTGCAAATGAATGTAAAACAGGTTGTGAGTGAGCACAATATTAAAATAATGACCTGAAACCACTTCAAAGGCGAATCACCAACGTTAGTGGTAGCTCATGATTTTGTCTTTGCTTATTGGAAGTCGTACTTGTTACTCAAGTGGATAAGGGGCACTGTCCTCGGAAAATATCCTTGCATCAGACAGTTATCGAGAGGAGCACTGCACTGGGGACTCGATAAGTATTTTTAAATTACTGAATAACCTGGACCCAAATTTCTCATTTGCACAATGGAGTTAGATGTCTTTTCACCTCCATAGTTTTCTACCATGCTCGTTTAGGATTCCCTTCAGTGGGGGATGTAAACCTATCTTGGCTGGGAATATGCGTACTTTTCAAAGAAGTCTTCTAGTTCTTCTCTCAGAGTCTCAGACAGCCTCCCATTTCCCACCCATCAGTCTGTTTCCTTTACCTCACACATAATGCAATTCAAAAGAAATTTTCAAACTCATTCTAATCCACCAGTTCAGCCATTTATTTGTTCTTTTTGCTGAAACGTAATCTTGTAATTGTCATCTGTGTCATTTACAGCCCATTAAAAACAAAGCCCCTGTGAAATCCTTATATTTTGTCTTTGAGCTTATTCATATTTTCCAAATTCTGACAATGAATGTGTTACTTTGGTAAATAGGAGAAAAGGCATTAAAATATATGAAATTGGATAACATCTCAGAAAATGTACTGTCCCCAACACTATTTTTTCCTATTTCTGCTAGACTGAAAAACTCACCTAGCCGGAGAGAATGTTCCCAAGAGATTCTAGTCAGTTTTGCTAAAACTTTTATTAACTTTATTGTGTATTAAATCATTGATATCTTTTCTCCATGGTTGGGTAAGTTCTATCTGTCAACACGGGATGATCCACTCGTATAGGCCGCATCTTGCAAACAGGGCCGAGTAAATGAATGTCTTCCACGATGGATTTTTAAAAAGTATTATTTTATCATAAAAATAATATATGCTAATAGTAAAAAAAATCTGAATTATACAGAGGGGGGTATGAACTGAAAAGAAAAAGATATCCCCAATTCTAGTCCCCTGCTGTAGAGGTTTCCTTTGTTATCTTTTTAGATATTACCTATGCACAAAAACACATACATGTTTATAAAATCAGAAAATGGAATCAGGTATAGAATGCTCTCTCAATATATCTTGTGCCTCTTTTCTTATTGTTGGATAGAATTGTTTATGACTACTAGTATTCTGTTGTATGAACATTCCAAAATGTATTTACTCAATCTTCAATCGAGGAACAGTTTGGGGCGTTATATCAAATGGTGCAAGGAACGTCCTGGCACATACATATTTAAATACCTGTATTAAGATATTTGTGGGATATGTAAATCCTGCATCAAAGTATGCATATTTTCATATATTTGGTATTTATAATGAAAACTGCCTTGCAGAAGAATTGTATCAATCTGTATTATCAACTTTTAGTATCTTTGTCAATTCAACAACTGAAAAGTTGTAAGTCACAGTTATTAATTTATATTTCTCTAATCGTGACCGAAGCTGAGCACACTTCATGTTTATCAGCAGTCTGTATTTCTCACTCACACTGACTTGTAAGAGCTCTTTCCTATATAAAGAAAATTGGTCTTTTACCATAGGGTGGCAACTCCCCACCCCCCGCCTTGTTTGTTATATGTCCTTGACCTAATTTTTTGGTACATTTTGTTGGGCTGACGTTTTACCTTTTTAGGTGGATACATTCATCCCTCTTTTCCTTGATGGCTTCTGAGTTTTCTAGTAGGTTTATTTTCCAAGAAAGGAAGAAATGCTTCTAATTTAACCTCTGTAATAATCACTGAAAGTAACTGAAGAGGCTTGCTCCATTATTTACATACAGTGTGACTTTCTGCAAATTATTCATTCTCCTACAATTTCCATTTCCTTATCTGTAAAATTAGGATAGTAAAAGCTGTCTTGCAGGATTATTGTGAAGACCAAATAAAATAATGTAAGTTGTGACTCAGTGCATAGCACATAGGGAGTGTTCAGTAAGTGGTAGCCTTGCTCCCCTACATTTTAGCCATCATCATCGCTTAGCTCGAGGGGTGAGCACGATACCCGTGGTGAATTCACAGTTTCCTGGGAGGCAGAGAGAGGGCTGGAAGTCACGGCACAGTGCCCAGGGGCCCAGCACCTGGCTTGCTGTGGTGCTGCCACAAAGGCTTATCCTGGGTAATTTCCCACAAAACACCATAAATTCTTAGCACGGTTCTCAGAGCATCTTGGGATCTACGCTCACCAGAAAGGCCCAGGACAACGCCAGTGATGACACACGGGCACACAAAAGACAATGATGACACATGGGCGTACAGCTTTTGGGTAAGAGTGACGTTTTTACCTTAATTTTTATGAGAACGAAGGGAAGAAACTGCTCCAGAGCAAGGAACAGAATTGAAACAAGAAATTAAAAGGAGGAACACTTGCATGGCGTTTCACATCAGCCTCTGACATTAAACGAGAATTCACAAGCATCACACATGTTGACAACATGAAGAGAAACATGTATGTCTGTCTAGTTGAAGGTATTTGCTACACATTCACGTTCTGTCTCCTATCTGATTTTATTTTTATGCCTAAATAGGTCAAGAAAACCAAAAATTCCTTCAAAGAACTCAATTATTTACGGTGCTTCTTACTTTAATGAATATCAAATCCTAAGCAATTTTTTTAAAGAAGGAATTTATTTTTCCCATACACCTTGAATGCGGTAACATCATGATTATTCAAGTAAAAAGCGAGCCTAGATCTCAGGTGTCATGACCTAACTGTTCAGAGTAGCCGTTGTTCTTTGGGTTCAATTTTAATTTTTAAGTACCTAGAAGATACTTGTGTTGGTTATTTACTGATAACTCAGCACTCAGATCTATCGCTCCGGGGCCAGGCCTACCAACCCTGATCTTGGCGTCTGCCAGGAAAACTACAAGATTAGTCATTTTCTATAAACACATTTGCAGATGTGTTTTAGCCAGAGAACCCAATTCATTCATTTCCTACAGAAATCTGTGCACGGAGTGTGGTGCAATCATTTCCTCGAGTGGCAGCAATGACGTCTTCTGTCCTACATGAGTTCTTCCAATGGGACCTTGAAGGTTCTTCCTTTGAGAGGTGCAGGCCCTGTCCTCTCCTCCAGAAACCAGATGGCTTCTGTGACCGTTTCCACCAACAGAAGGTAGCAGAAGTGATGCGACGTGATTTGTGAGACCAGGTCCCCAAAACAGTGCGGCCTCCCAGTGCTCACTGGAATAGCTGCTCTCGGGGCCATCAGCCACCATGTATAACGAGCTTGGATCCAGAGGTGACTGTGGTGACGGTCCAGCCCAAAGGCCACCAAGTCCTCGCCAGCATCTGCTGCCAGCCTCACTTCACCCTGCACCCAGCCACTTGCCATCCTCGAGGCTCCTCGGACAATGCCCTGGCGTCACAGAACAGGGACAAGGATCTGTACGCATAACACAGTCGGCGTCTGAGTCACAAAGTTTGGGGGCAGTTTGTTACACGGCAATAAATCACGAGATTTTTATCCTAGGTTTACTTAAAAACAGGTTTATCTTGCAAGTGCTGAGGATAAATGATTCCCCAAAGCACCGCAAACCGTCTGCAGGAACAATGTGAACACATTAGCCACTGTGCCCATTAATATCCCGCTGAACAGCCGCGTGTTGGGAAGCAGCGGTTCAGCTGTTACTCTCGACGTAAAAGCCAAACGATGGCTCCCCCATAAATCGTCAGGCTGCTCAAAGATTCACGGTGAAGGGGCAAATCTGGCGAGGGTTTTCCAAAAAGAAAATGAAATATTTAGAGCATCCTGCCAGTTGCTCTTCAGACGCCGTGTGTTCCTCGGTCTACGGCTCCGGCTGTGACACCGTGTGACAGTTGTTTCTGTAGCTCTTTAAGCGGAAGCCCACTTATCCTGAGAACGTAAAGAGAGACGCCAGGCTGCATCTGATATACTGAAAAGTAAACTCACAGGATGGTACTGTGTCCAAAGAGTATATTACTAACTTACTATTGGGTTTTTAAAATTTTTAATTTATTACACTTTATTTTTAAAGATTTTATTTATTTATTTGAGAGAGAGAATGAGCGAGGACGTGCACAAGTGGGGGAGGGGCAGAGGGAGAGGGAGATGCAGACCCCCCACCGAGCAGAGAGCCCCCATGTGGGGCTCGATCCCAGGACCCCGGGATCATGACCTGAGCCAAAGGGAGATGCTTAACCAACTGAGCCACCCAGGCGCCCCGCTATCATTGTTAATACTTATTTTGCAAAAAAGATGAGATACAAATTCTCTGATACAGGGTATAAAATAAAACTCTGGATGGGAAACAGAAACTACAGTATTGATTAACCCGAATTTGTAAGGATCCTCACTTCTGGTGGCAAAAAAGGGGAGAGGGTGGAATAAAGGGCTTCAACCCCATAAAGCCTGGGGCGGTCGGCAGCAACCTGGTAGGCCTGGTGACAGTACCACAGAGCTGGTCTTTAGGACGTGCTTAAACATCTGGACCAGCAGACAAAGCATGAATGTAAAATAGCCGCACACACGTCCTATCCCACATGTTCATGTGGCATAAACTCAATATATTAGGATATATACATTTTTCATGTCAGGATCTATCATGGTAGATTTTGGGGGGTACATTATAAAAATGATTTAGCATTCCCCTGCCTCAGTAGCAGTAAACAGATTAAACTTTCTAACCAGTAAGCGTTACATTTTTTAAAGCCTACTAGCTTCTGCATGTATATTTTATTTCCATCTAAGGTTTAGAAAAACCTCCTTATCAAAGTAAATTCTGAACCAGGCTTCCGGGAGTGCCCCGTTCAGGTGTGGTGCACAGTGCTTAGCCAATAGCTTTCAATGGAAAGAAGAAACTTGAGACCAAAAGAGTTTACACAGCTTGCCAAAGGACACAACAATGCCTAGTTATTATTTTAAAAGATGAAGTGGAGATCAATTTTCAATAGAATAAAAGGTTCATGGAGACAAGTCCGTTATCACCAACAATATGAAACCCGCCTGACTTCCGCAGACATCTTCTAAGCACCCACTATGGCCCAGGGCCTGCACTCGGTGACTCAGGAGACACAGAATCACCTCTCACCTCCTTGTTCATCCCCATCTTCCTTAGGCAGGCTTCCAGACGCTATAAATTCAGCTCAGGTTCATTTTCACCATTTTACATGGGAATCCTGAGCTCGCAGAAAGTGATCTGAGTAGCTAGGAGTGCTGCCATAGGAAGCGTACCCTAAAGTTCTTCATTCTAATTAACAGTGTCTGTTCTATCGGGCTAGGAAGGTTTTCTCACCTGAAAATGTGGGAAAATATTGTCAAGGCAACTAGACCCAAACAGGATGTAAGAGACCCACTATAAACCTTGTTTGGGAAGCCTTTGTATGTGACCTCACCATGGTCCTGGGCACGGCGTGGAGAGGCCAGTCCAAGGGGGGTACAGCATGCTCCCCTTGGCCTCATGTGCCCTGTAACCAAAACCTCAGATGCTTTATTCACTCCAGGCAGAATCTAAAATGCCTTTTCCAGTCCAGAGAGTCTCTCTGGCTTAAACTGCTCCCCAAACTAAGTTCTCCCTACTTTCTGTATGACAGAGTCGGACTGGCTACTGGAAATGTCATTCTTTACACAGTACTCACACTTCAAGGTCAGTTAGCTCTGGATTAAAGCTACCCCATTACAACAGTGACTTTGAGGGTGTTACAAAGAGGCTTACCTGTTTACCTCAACTGTCACAATCTGGGCTGGTTGGAAGGGTTGGACAGACAGTTCCGAAGCCGGGCATTGGGTCTACAATCCCATATCAGTTCAAGTCTGGGGCAGAGACATAGAGAGGCTCACAGAAGCCGAGGGGGAATCTCAGCTCCTGTACCCGGCTCACAAATAATTAAACTTTTATACAAAAGCAATTACATAGCAAGGAAAAAAACTTTCCCTGAAATGGCAGAAGTGAAAGAAGGCTATGGATTGGTTTTGTCCCCACACAACAGGACCACTTCCCTTTAGCTCTCAGCCTGCGTTCTGGATGGATCTGCCCTGTCCTTGGCTGTGAGGTGTCTCCTGAGCGAGCCTGCTCCGTGGACTGTCCCCACACTTCGGCCCACACTTCATGTCACCTGAGTTCACCTGCTTCTCACCATCGTCAGTCTCTATGAACCCCATAGTGTTTTGGGTGAAGGATTCGGAGTTTCCTCACTTCGAGAAGAGAAATCATAAAAGAAAATTGTTCTCTGGCTCCCCTTGCTTTTTTTATTTGCTTATACTTTCCTTGAGCTGGTGAGTGGGCAATTTGAATGACTCTAGAAGTTTAAACAGAGTACCAGGAGTCAAAGAAACCTGTCTTAATGGAGTCTTTAAGAGATATAATAGAATTAGGCTCCTGTTAGCAAGAAAAACATCCAATCGTTTAGATTAGCTCCCTCAATTGTCCTTTCAACACCCATTCCACCTCTCCATTCACTGTAGAAGACGTCGTCTTTAGGTGACAGGTGCTGGGACTTCTCAAGATGGTATGGAAGAGGACGAAAGAAAGAAGTTTGCTGATTAGGCCCATTAAGCAGTGCTTGGAGGGGAGAAGTCAGCTTCCTGGCGTGACTTCTCATTTATATGGCTGGCTTAATCTAGGGTAAGGCTGATGGAAACGGCCCCTGGAAACAAACAGAGGAGGGAAGGGATAATGAAAAATAACCACCCACCTCCACTGGCAAGCGTCCTCAGAGAACGAAATGCAAATTTAATTTTTTAGGTACTCAGGGATACATCAGAATATGCCTTCGTTCCACTCTTGCAGGGGGTCTTGCTGAGCCGTTGGAGGACAGGCGCACAGCATTTGGCTCGTGATGGGTGTGCAGCAGGTGGGGGCGGCAGGCCAGGGGTGAGTCAGGGGGCTGGACGAAGACAGCCAGCATTATCAGGGGCAACCCTCTACTGACTTGTGCTTTCACACATGCTCCAGGTCATGATTATACCGGAGCGCAGGTAACAATACTGACACCACTATGTGTCTGTGTTGAACTTCGACAGCTTACAAAGCTCTGACAGCTCTGCAGACCAGGCCGATATGCAGGGAACTGTAATTCTGAGAGGTGACATGAGGTGTCCTAGATCAAACTGCTATTTAGTTGCAGAGGCAGACCAGACTCAGGTTTCTAGGCTCCTAAGCTGGAGGTCTCTCCACTGTCCTGCGAAACCCTTTTCCTCCCGGTAAGATACAGCCATGGGATTCTGGGAATCAGCAGCTGCTTTCAGACTGACCTAGATCAGATCGAATTTTTTCACTAAGAAATAATAGAACCTATTCCTCCTCCCTCCTAGCAAATGTCCTCACCATTTACCTGGTGACTGAATCCTGAGCCTAGGCGCGATCCTTGTCTCCTGACGCTTCCTCGTGCCCGTGTCAGCACATCAGACATGCCGTGCCTTCAGAACAGGCCCTCACTCCACACCCGTGCCAGCCTCCCAGGCCAAGCCCCCTTGACCTTTCATCTGGACTGCTGAATCCCTAGCTGGTCCTCTGCTTCTCCTCTGCCTGACGGACTGTCCGTTCCCTACTAAGAAGAGGTAAGCGTGTTCACATTCCTTAAGACCCGCCATCACAGGGTGCCTGGGTGACTCAGTCGGTTGAGCATCCGACTCTTGGTTTTGGCTCAGGTCATGATCTCAGGTGGGGGATCGAGCCCTGAATCAGGCTCTGCGCTCAGCGTGGAGGCTGCTTAAACTTCTCTCTCTACCCTGCCCTCTGCCCCTCACCCCAAAACTGTCTCTCAAATAAATAAATCTTAAAAAAAAACCAAAACTCACAACAACTTATCATCACACTTAGAAAAGTTCCCATGTTGTGGTCCAGAGTTCCCAGCCTCACCCGTGTCTTGGAACTCATTTCGTCTCACAAACATACCAGACTTGTTCCTGCCTCAGTGCCTTGGCACATCCTCCTCCAGAAGTTGCGTGGTTGCTCCTTTACTTCTCTGTTTCTCAGCAGGATCTTCCCTGACTCTCCGGAAAAGCAGTTACTGCTTTCTACTTCACTAGTCTGTACCCTACTTTCCTTCACTGCTGGTACCGCCACTTGGAATCACACGGCCAGCGAACTTGTTTACTGTCCTTCCCAACAGCCTGGAAGCCCCGTGAGGACAGAGCCTTGTGGTCGTGTACTGCCCACACCTGATCAGAACCTGGCACGTGTCCGCTGAGTGCACGTGTGAAAGAATAACGTGCAGCCGAGGGGAGAAAAGCCGCATCTGGCCCACTGAGGACGAAACAGATATCAGAGTCCAGCAGCGGGAGTGCTACCCGGATCCAGCGTGGAGAAGAACGTTATGTTAAGGCACCGTTCAGGTACAGTCAGGACTGCCCACGGTAACACCGACAACGATGAATTCCACCGCCCTACCTTACATTTCCTCAGAGTCCCGCGTATTACAGAACTGCATTTTAAAAAGAGGCAGGCCCGGCATGGCGTCAGGTATACTGTAGCTGTCCCGTCAGCACCACGGCTGAATTTTAAAAATTTCTGTCATTCGCCTTCAAATTAATTATTTTCATTTCCCCATATTTCCTCTATTCCTTCCAAAATACAAGTATCTATTTTTACACTGTCCTAACCATATACAGGCACTCATTTGTTTCCTATTTTACATTTTTTAACACTTTCTTGATGTTGCAACTCCGTCTCCGTGATTTTAGTGACTGCAACATCCCATCAAGGTGACATACGTTCGGTATAATTCACCTAGCCTCTTCGGGACATGGGGCTACGGGCAGTTCACTGAACGTAAAGACGCCACACACATCGAGGTAGTATCAGCAGTGTTCTTTCAGCAGAACCCAAACCACAGTGTGACCAGGGCAGTGATGTCCCTCACAGAGCAGCCTGATTTCTGACTCTCTATCGCCTTAGTTTATTGGAGCAAACTGGAGATTGTTGTCAGCTCCAAATCACTGCACGAATTATTTATGAACGAATGACTTCAACCAAGGGCCCAATGCAGTCAGCCTCAGGAAAAGGTGCCAAAGGAGGGAGGGAGGAAGCCAGAGGAGGAAGAGGAGGGGAAGAGGTGGCAGCTGTAAGGGAGCTTTTGGAAAGACTTTAATAAAGGCGCCAGTCAGAGCCTGTTTTATTTCTCTGCTCTCTTGAGAAAACAGTCAGCAGTTTGTTAGGGGATGAATCAGCCAAAGTCAGAGGGGGAAGAAAGGGCTTGTGTATCCTGAGGATTTTCCCATCTTGCATCGTTCAGATGCTCGATAAGCTGCTGTAAAGAGGTGCGGTTTTCTTCTTTTTCCTCTTTAAGTAAATCTTCCCTCCTCTTGGTTTACAAGGGAAACAGTCACTGGCAGTAATTTGGGAAATACGGGAAACCAGAAAGAAGAAAGTACAGATCACCTGTTGTCCTGCGAGCCAGGGCTGGCCACCGTGACACCTGTGCTCCTCCCGCTCTCCCTTACGGATGCACAAATCTTCAAGTAGAATCACATGCAGCACATGTTCTACTCTTTACCCTTTGCACCTCTTATATTGTGAACCTCTCTGCAAGGTCTGTAACGACTCTTCAAGATAACACAGAGTTGGGTATGTGCAAAATCGTTCTTTGTCCAGATGAGGAAGGCATAATTGATTTGTTTCTCTGTGGGTAACATAGAGTTTGTTTCCAAATTTTTTTTTCAAAGATTTTATTTATTTGACAGAGAGAGACAGCCAGCGAGAGAGGGAACACAAGCAGGGGGAGTGGGAGAGGAAGAAGCAGGCTCCCAGCGGAGGAAACTGATGTGGGGCTCGATCCCAGAACGCCAGGATCACGCCCTGAGCTGAAGGCAGACGCTTAACGACTGAGCCACCCAGGCGCCCCTGTTTCCAAATTTTCTTATAAATAATCATGCAGAACTCTTTGAATTCTTCCCAAATGAATTCCTTAGGGCAGGTTTTTTTGGGTTTTTTTGTTTTGTTTTGTTTTTTTGCTTTTTGTTTTTTTCGTTTAAACTGAAGTACAGTTAACACACAGTGTTACACTAGTTTCAGGTGGATCCGGGAGTACTTGTTGAATTTTCTAGAGGCATAATAAAAAGGTAACAATAAATCTTCCACATAAGCTGTGTGTGATGATGATGGCAGAAAGACCAGACAGGGCGGTGAACCAGAGAGTAGCTGTGTGGGAAATACAGGGAGGACCGCTTTGCTCTTTAACTCTGGTTTACCATAATTCTCATTTAACACTGTTGTTTGGTCCCCCTCTATCATTGATAGAGATATGTATCTGAAATCCTTTTCTCTGTGAGCCTGTGGATAAAAAATGGTGGGGGATATCTGGACAAGCTAGTGGTCTGGATGACTACATAACTCATGGCTACTCAGAGTTATAGTCTTATCTTTCTGGTTACAAGTCTCTCTGTTGGGAAGGGCACCTTTTCTCATGATTGTGGACTGGAACACAACTTGGCCTACATTTACACAATGTCCAGGCCCATGCAAGTGCTCTGACCACTCAGCCGTTTCTAACGACCGCACTGAGTCTCAGCATCTGAGCTACACTGTAATGGTAGCCAGCAGAGTTTGCTGAAGTCGAAATTTCATTATGTAGCAAAAAGATACAACTGCTGTCAACTTATACCTGGATGCAGCTATTTCCACATTTGAGTTTGAGGATAAAATTCTGCTTTAGAGAAACTCTGTAGTTTGGGAAACATTTTAATAAACTTATTATCACAAACTGGGAAGTTGAAATAGAGGAAGCTGAACCACTCTATGTAGTTCAGTAAAAGGATATCCCCACTGGGGACTGTAATGAAAGAAACTGACTTGTGGGGGTTTCCTTGAGCCAGGCCAAAGAGATGGGAGTTTAGGGAAGACCAAGCACCAGGGGGAAGCCAGGAAATGATAAATTTCCTCTAAAGAGACAGCTGCTTCCTGTCGTTAGTCTCGAAACAAGACAGGAGATGGCCAGTAAGTGATTCACTGTGGTGACAAGTCACTGATGCAACTGTCACAACTGCGATGCAGAAACCCAGTTTTAGTTTCTTCTCCATCATTTCCAATCTCTTGCAAGTCACTGCACCATTTAGGGTATCCCAAGGAATAAAAGGGGGTGCGGTGATCAATGTCATGAAGTCAACAACCTGCGGAATGTTGCCAAGACGGTAGGGGTGATGGAGAAAAGGTCTAGAAACAAGAGCTAGAGGAGGACATAAATATACTCCCATGAGATCTGCAGAAACTCAACTGGGCATGTTGGTTATGTAGGGCTGAATATTTTTGTTTGGATTTTAAAGGCAAGGGTAAGAGAAGGCTTGCAACCCGAGGGCGTATTTGGTTATAACTCTATTCCAGAGGCTGGTGATCACTCGTTTTGAGGACATAGTTTTAATGTCTGGCAGATATGGTCTCTAAGGATACAGAGGGAATCGCCCCTAAAAAGGCATAGCCTGAAGGAAATATTAGAAAGTAAAAGACTTGCTTTCTCCTCTCCGTTTTCTGGCTTTCCACAGAAGTTCAGTTGCAGCATGTCATCCTTCACCAGCAAGAAAATCTGAGACGATTTCCTAAGGACAGGCTGCTGGCAGGATGTTCCTAGAGCTTAGCTTACTATTCCAACCACAGATCAATGTGTTTCAGACACTCCTTCTGACCCAAGGGGCGCCACTCTTGGGTCAAGACAAGACTGCAGCCTAATTCACTAGGATATCAGATAGACAACGGGCAAAACTCAAGAAAACACACAGCAGATATCTTTGCATCCTTGCCCTCTGCTAGAACTTTCAGGGGAGTCCTTGGGAAATTTAGAGAGCTCACTCCAAAACTATGAGGAATGAGGGGCTGAAAATTGAAAATGAATTATTTACAATATTCTCTTCAGAATTCACAGACTTTAACTCGCACATATCAGGCTCCTTTCTTCCTAGCTTACCTATCACCCAGGTAAGGAGGCCCTTCTTTGGCGTTTCTAAAGGATGTAGGAATGAGACGTGTTTGAGGCTCCAGAGACAGTAGAAACAGTGCCCAAGCAGCCTTCCCAAAGGGTGGCTGGGTGTGAAATGAGGTGAATCTCCTCCTTTGAACATTATTTATTTAGATATTAAGAGGCTATCTCCAGTGGTGGCTCAGGGCACACAATTTATAACACAGATTGTAAGTGTAAGAGTGTTCTCTGATGGGGATTCACTACCTCTAAGGGACGCCAAGTCTGGAGGGGCTGACCCTTGCCAGCAGTTCCCCTCCTACAGGATGGGCTTCCATTGGGTTGGGAGAATCTTCTCAAGGCACCAGTCTCAGGTTTTCTAGATCCTTCCCCACCTCCCAAGTCTACCAAGGATGGTGACCTTCAAGAATTGATGGAAATGTTCATCTGCTGTGACTACAAACTAGTTTTTTTCTGCTGGAAAGTAATTTATCTGAAATCAGATCTTCAGGAAATTGGGTTGGGTGTGGTACGGGAAGATGTCAGAGGCACATTTAAAGGCTGTTTGAGAAAAAGATTTTTGACACCCAGTTGGTCAACTTTTATTCAATTTGTCTGAAAGTATATTTGCCAACTTCACTCATGAAATTTCTCTTATCGAGTTCCCCATTTCATCCACTGCCCCTCATGTTCTCCCTTTTGTTCAGCTCAAAACCCTGGAGGCACTGACCACTGGGTAGCTCTCTTAATTTTCTTAGTTCTACCTCCATGTTTTTCACATCCAGCCGCTGTTTGTAATTTTCATTATCATCATCTCATCACCATACTCTCATTGGTGTCACTTGAATGAACTGATTGCCTGACAGACTGCTTCCTTCACTCATTCATTCTATATCCATTTTCTATGCGCCTCCTTTCTGCCAGGCACAAGATAGAATTCCGGCCTTCAGGAATTTCACCATCAAGTGGACGAAACAGACACGTCAACGAACATTTCAAGTAAGTACAAAGCGAAACTAGAAGCATGAGAAATGTATACCCACCCGTATACAAGCACATGGGGGAAGGAACAGTGACTCTGGCCTTTGGCAACAGCTCCTTCTTTGTTCCTCTGCCTGGGGTGGGTGCCCACTCCTCTCTGTCCTACTCACTGGAGCCAGGTTAATTTCCCAAAGCAGTGCTGCAAGGCCAATGTTAATAACAGGGATTCACCTAGCACCTGCAGGACTTCCTCACACACGGGTGGACTGATTATCAAAGGCATAGGCCTGTGTCTTTTTGCTGTGGCTCTAATAATTAGGAAGTGTTCGGAACAGATCACCTAAATACTCTGTTGTTGAAGAAGTCTGGCTAATAGAATTTTATCATGTTGGCTCAATGCCAAATTCTTAATAGATATTATGGTGTAAAGGGTCAAAAGTGGGAAGAAAGAACTTGTTGAAAGGGAGTTAGAAGAAGGAAATGAAAGAAAGCTGAGCACAAATGTTACCTACTTTATAGCTCTCTTATGGACCAGTCCTTTTAAATTATAGTTGCTTTGATTCTCAGCATTTGCACCATGTTCATAAAAAAAAAAAGGACACATGGTTTGATAAGAATTCCTTTTGAGTCACAAATTTATATAAAATTGATCATCTTTGGTTATGCATTTCAAATGTTTTTAATGAAAAGAATAACAGTTCATGAAACTAATGAGGAACAATCTCGATATGTGGGCACTTTAAATATACATATGCCTCTGAATTTGAGATAGATTTTTAAAGAACTATTTTGGTCACTCTTGAAGTAAAGCAGGGCAAAGTAATTTTGTCCAACAGTAATAACCATCTCTTGGTTGTTCCAGGAATGACTATACTCTGTGGTTTTCTCAAATGGAATTTTCTTTGTACTAGGTAAATATTGAGACAACATTTAAGTTGGCTTGAGTCTGTCTATATTGACTTCAGGAAGCAGCAAATATCATGGGACGATACAAGAGTGAGAGAGGGAATCTTGAAGTCATTATCACCGAGGCAAGATGGGGCACACATTCATATAATGTTGACTATAAGGATTTTCTCTTCTTAATATAGAGTAAAAGCACAAAGTCCTATGAAGTTTGGGAGAATTTAATGGATAATTAAACAAAATGAGACTTTCACATTCAGAAATATGGCTCCACATAGAATTTTCTAAACCGCTTTGATCTTTTTCTATATAAAATCCTATTTGAATTATTTAATATAATATTGCAAGGCACGTGGCATACATCCTAACTTAATGTGACATTGTAAATGTCCTTATGGCTAGCTCTGCTCCCTGCATCAGTTTTATGAGGATGTTATTGAGAATTTAAGCAGATCCTAAACTAGGACACCAGATTCATGTGCAATAAAATATACTGTTCGTCTCATGATTTAAAAATGGAAGATTATATAAATGCGTATTTCTAGATATATAGCCGGCCTAATGTGTGTGATATTGTTTGTATTTAACAAATGCAAAATCCAATCAAAGGAATGAGGGCCCAATATGGGAATGAAGGAGAGAAAAAGAAGAATCAAATAAATGAACTCATCAATAGTAGACGAGTATGGAAACTGCCCATTCATGTAATGTTCCATTCGGGTGAGTTTCCTTCATTAGTGAGACTAACGTCTTTATGTATCATGAACAAAATCTTCCTGCAAACTTCAACGTAGTGTGTTCGTTAAACTTTTCTGTAGCAAACTTGAGTCAGGTTGTTTAGCCTACTGTTTTATTATTTTTTATAGGAGCCTAACCAAATTTAACAGTAGTTATCTTTATTTTAATTTGTATTTTAAATGCCTCCTTTCTTCAATAAAAAGGTGAACTATCCCTTAGGTGGGAGAAAAAGAATGATTTTCGCCACAGTTTCAATGTAGCATATGCTACGATTATGATCAAAGATGTTGTTCAATATGTGAGAAGGTGATTAAGAAAACACATTCTGTGAAACAAGAAGGAAGTGGAATTTAACTTCCTGCCGGGTATGTTAACCAATGGAAAATATGAGGAAAACAATGTTCCCTTCTGTAGGGGATTTATCAATTTGCCCAGGTTTGTTTTCTTTTTTTCTGAACTTTTCACTCCGTTTTGGTGAAGATTAGCTCTTCTTTTAATGTTTTCCAAGTTACTCTTGTAAAATAAAAGAAACTTGAAAGCACAAATCCAAAACAAGGACATACTATTTAATTACTGGGTGATGTTCTTACTACGCTTCCCCTAGGATTTATCCTAACCTGACAGGTCTCTTTAACACTACAGTTGGTACGTGTGGAATGGCAGGTGACATATTTCACGACTATACAAAGAGTTACTGTAGACAATACAGATTTCGAAACACATGCGCACAGGTGTGCGTGGCTTTCTGACTTCAGCAATCCTGTTAGGGGTTCACAGAGAAGGAGTATATTTTCTCTGTCTCTTAAACTCTCTTGTCATTCCTCTCCAGAGTTTCTTCCTTTGAAGAGAGCCATGGAGACTGGGGACACATGATAACTAAATCCTTGTGCTGAGAGCATGCATGCCATTACCAACTACTTATTAATTAATAGTAGTTATTAGTACTTATGCCACTTATTAATAAGTAGCTGGTAATGGCATGTGTGTTCCCAGTCATCTACCTATTCTAGCACTCTATGTATTTGTGTCTGCAAATGTGCTATATTTTTTATTGACTCAACAGGTGAATATACGCAAGCTTATCAATACTTGCTTCACCAAATATTTATTGACTACCTATGTGGTACCAGGCACAGTGCTTTTTATTTCTTTTCTCCCTAAAAAAATGCAGATTAGAAAATATTATTTTTAGTACACATAATAATTGGGAATCTTAAGTAAAAAGGACAGGATAGAAGTACTAAAAGGAGAACTAGGCTTTGGCCTCAGGCCTGCCACTAACCACTTCTTGGGATTTAGGACATTTTCCTTTGACTGTGTTGGTCTCAACTTTTTCATTTGTATAATGAAGGACCAGGACCAGACAATCTCTTAAAAATCCCTCTAAGTACAAAATGTCACAGTTCCAAATGTGGAAGTATTTTATAGAGTTGAAAACAGGTGAAAATAGTACTTCTCCCAGAAGAACAACGATATCGATCTTATTTAGGTTACAGGCATTCCATTGTGAGAAAAAGGAAAATATCACGCCCTCTGACCCCTGTTTAAGAATCTGAGCCCAGGCAAAAAGAAATTAGGCATTCACAGAACTGTTCTGAATAAAACAAATTTGAACAACCATAAACATTTGATAAATGTAACGGGCCCTAAAACGTAAAAATCATCAAATCATCACCCCATGCCTATAGCTGCTGGGTAAGTGGAGGATGAGGATAGAAACAAGATCTCCCAGCCTGTCTATTGCTTCTCCAGGGGCCAAGCATCCATGTCCCCTGTAGTTGGGCCAATAGGAACTCGCATCTGACCAATAGGTTTTTCTCTTAATATAGCTATCAGACATAACAGGAAGTTGAGTTTAGGAGACTTTTTACAAATGGAGAAAGTTTGGGCTATTACCAATTTGGCCAGTAGATGCAAAGAAAATAAATGGTGTGAATGCGTCAACGTGCAACAATTTCTCTGATTTGTGACATCTGCTTTCCCATTTCTTTCTTTTTTTTTTTTCTGAAGAGTATGCACCAACTGAAAATAGTCATTTTAAAAATGACCAAAAAAAAAAAAAAACCCAAATCCAAAAGAGGACAAATGGTTTCTACGTCAGTGTTGGAATATAACCATACATAAATCTTTGGCTGGACCACCAAACCTTGGTAAGTCTTACTTCAACATTCTGGATAGGTTTTGGTTGACTTAAAAAGTTACGTGATTAACGCATATAAATTATATAAAAATGAAGAAAAATATGTAAAAAAAATTAAAAGATACAGTAAGACATAAGCAGTTAACATCTTGTATATTCTTCTAGTCTTCTGCAAAGTATATACTCATTATATATGTCTATCTTTACATTCATCAGTAAAATCTATTCTGTATGGCAGGCATATCAAGGTGTCCAAAGAGCTCCAGAGATGATTATATCGGCACACCTGTGTGGACATCTATACACTAAGGCACCCTATTTGGGAAGCTCTACTCTACATTTCCCGTAAGTCTGAGTTGATCTGAAATGAGCATCATCAGCATTACGGAGCAGCTTTATTTCTTGGAAAGTACCTACGATTCTTATATCTGCCCCTCACTTCAAAAGAGCTGGCACAAGTCCAGCTAGCATAAATTTGGCTAAATTTGACATAAATGTTGGGGAGCACAGAATTCTTTACTGTCAAAGTCCCACTTTTAAAATAAAACCCTTGTAACTGCATCCTTATTGACATGTATCTCCTCTCCCTTCTCTGGACACCTGCACCAAGTTTGGGGGGACGCACCCAAATTTGTGCCTGGAGAAGGCGTGCCAACCGACGGAGGCCAGCAGGGGCTGTGGGCAGTACCCCCGTTCGCTTCAGCTCCACAATCATGACTGACTTCCTGAATCCGTGCCAGGCACGGTGAGGAGCATGTGACGGGGCTTTCACCTTCGATGCACAAGCTGGCTTGAAGCAGACACACAGATTGTTAGAATCATCAGGGGAAGTACAGGCTGCTGTCGTCACTGGTTTATGTTTCCTCAAGTTCCTTTAGGGTAGGGACCACATCTCTTCCATGTTTTGTCTCTCAACTTGGGAAGCACAGTTTGGGGCACACGGAAGGTGCTGGAACACTTGGTTGGTAGACTGACTTGATATGAAGCTGCAATGGTACAGGTGATAAACTTCCTGCACAACTACGGTCTCCATAGGTCCTTGGTTATGCTAATTGCCTGTGCCATCCCCTACCGAATGGCTAGGGATTCTGTGTGTCATAGCGGGAGGGCCCGGACGGGGCATTCACTGCAGTGGCTCATCTCATCCTATTACTATCACTACGCAAAGGTGTTGCTACTCCAAAGGCAAAATATGGTGTTGCCAAACGCCAAAACCAGAAAGGAACACATGTTGTCAGTGGCAACCGAACTTGGTTTCTGTCATGAATCACCGTGGCCTCATTCTGACAGGTCCAGTTGCGACCAAGCCCTGGATCGCCAAGCGGTGACTCAGCAACGTTGAGACTTCAGATGCTATTTTTAAGGGGGGGGGGATCGGGGGGAGGTACAGAGAAGGTGTATTATGTTTTCCTGAATTTTAATAGCCTAAACGAAATCTTTGCTTTGACACCAGAATTCTGGACAAGTTAACTGCCCCTGAAATTATGTAACCTATACAGTTTACTTCTTATATCACAGATCTCCCATTAGAGGCGCAAAGCATTCCCATGGCTGAAAGGTGTCTGATCAAAATGGAAAAGGGGAATTTTCGGAAGGGTCTGGGTGCAAGGGAAGCAACTGTGGTACAGGGGAAAGAACACCAGCTTGAGAGTCAGAAAGCTCAGCCTTCATATGCTCAGTGACCTTGGGAATGACCACGGTTAGTGGGAGAACGGCGGGCACGTGACCAGGGGTGGGGAGGCTGGGCTGGCTGTGCCAGAGGGAGTCTCGGGGGCTGCAGGTGCGGGCAGGGGTGCCTGCCCTGTTGGCTTTGCGCTTTGGATGTGGTGAAGGAAACGGTACTGACCCCAGTGAACCGGATACCTCCGTGCTATCTTCATCCTCTTGTCCTCCCACTGAAGGGGCTCTGCTGTTTCTAACTCTCACACAGCCACCTACTGACTCCTGTCTTCATCCACTCATCCTCCTCTGGAGTTTCTCCAACTGCCACCTTCTCTTGAGTGATTAGAACGGCACACATGTTTCCAAAGTAGATACACGATATTTTTGTTAAAAAGTAGGACAATGTTTTCCTCAAACCCTCATTCCTCACGATGATCAGAATTTTGTTTCCTCTCCTGGCCCCGTTCCTGTCTTCAGGGGAACAGTCCACCTACAGTGATTCCTAACTTTTATTCTTGGACAAAAGCGGAAGGCTCGTAAGTGTTCACCTCTGCACGCCGCTGTGGTTTCTCCCGCGTGTGCCCCCTCACCGTCTTGGGAGAGCAAGCCACCTAGCTCGGGAGAGCTCTCATGAGCCCGATTCCACTCTAAAAAGTGTTCCTTCAGCAGAAACATCTTTAAACGGTAAAAGACCCTCTGTAAACATGCTTTTGGTTCTTTGAAAAAGTCCTTTTTACATTTTTTAGTAAACAAGTAAACAGTCTTTCAGGCTGGAAGGCCTAGGGAGAAATAACACCCCAAATGGCCCTGTGATTTTTGAGACGCAGCAGGGCATACAAGGAGGAAGCCTCGTAATCTGCGGAGAATCTGTCTGTATCCCCGTGACCCTGGCTAGAAGGGTTCTTTCTGGAACTTCAGGAAGTTCCGAATGGAAACAGAGAACTGGAGAGAACCCCAGTTTAATGCTGCGGTCTCCTCTTGCTACACCACGTAATTCAATGCCTGCAGGGCTCATTAGCCAACCACTCTGAGCAACACAGCCGTCCAACTCTGGGGACAGGAAGAGCGGAGACAGAGTGGGAGTAGCTCTTACGTCATGTTCTGAGAGCTCGGCCGTGGAGCCTCATTTTTCTTTCTGAGGAACTCGTGGACGCTGAAACTTCCTCCTCCTCAGCTGTTGGCCAGCAACAGGCCCAAAATTAGTTAAATTTAACTATAATAAACACGCTGCAAATGATTTATATTTAACTATAACAGCCACCTCAGGGTTTGTCTCGAGATGGAATAATTTTAGCTCATGCTACCATACGTCCCCTAACTAAGGCAGAAAGTAATTACCTAAGGATTTACCATAATGAGTTCACGGACACTCATTATTATTATAGTGTGTGAACATTCGAAGTTTTTATATAGTCAGGCATAGACGGCAGACTGCGGAATGTAGAGTCTTGGATGGACACAATAGGGACACTAAACATAAAAATGTTTCAGGCAAATATAAATTCAGTAAGACCACCTGATTTCATCTTCAGTAAGAATTAGTAATAATTGTGAAGAGTCCCAGTTGAAACTTTATACCGTCAGAACAGGGCCTGCTAGGAAAATGAACACTGTGAATCAGATGATAAGCTTTTTGAGAGAAAGAGCTTCATGGAAACACTTAAAAATTATGTTTATTTAAAAAAAAAAACACGAAATTGGGCTTCAGTGCTATGCATGCTAATGAGAAATCCTGTTTATCTATCCATTAAAGCAGGATCTTACTCAGTAGCATTTGGTTAGGGGAACAGTCTGTGTTTCTGAAAGCACCTACAAGTAATGACAACTTGTTCAAACTGCCATTCCTTATAAAGTATTCTGGTAGTCTACACTTCATTTATTCTGAATAACCTCCCCATTTAAAGAATTCTCACTTATCCACTCATCCCTTATGCATTTATTATGCATCGGTTGTGGGCTGAGTACTGTAAACCTAAGGAACAATAAGATGTGGTCTCTGCTTTCCAGAAGCTGAAAGCTCAGGACACCGGGCCCTGTAAGTGGATGACTTCCTGCGGGATGAGATCTGCAGTGATTACTGAGGGCACTGCCTGTTCAATACAAGTTAATTTGCTTGCTGTTGATTTATGTGATTCGAGAAGGAGAACCTAACCATGACTTGACCGATAACCAAACTGCCTGTGGCTGGCCCTGGCCACGGAACACCCTGCCCATACGTGCGCATTTGGGGCACAGTCACCCCTATTTTGGTGCAGATGCCACGAACACGCTACATTTAACTGGTATATGTGGTCTGTGAAGCTTCGTGTTGTTACATCTTGCCTTATTCTACAACGGATTTAAAGAGGTTCACAAAAGAAAATATACAATAAAAAACGTTTGGATATGAATGCCAATGAAGACTGAATACGAGGGGTGGGATGTTGCTGACACCTTTCCAGCCAGCCTCACGTCTGCCCATCCCTTCCCTGTTTCCCCTCAAAGGCCGTGAACCGTGTGAGGGGACCGAGGGCCCTGCAGGTGTGGGTTGAGAAGGAGGCAGCAGTGTGCTCTAGCCAACTCAGAGCCTCTTGTTCTTCACCAGCTCTGGACTGGGGGGCTGCAGGCTCTTGAAG
This sequence comes from Ursus arctos, assembly GCF_023065955.2. Lineage (NCBI taxonomy): Eukaryota > Metazoa > Chordata > Mammalia > Carnivora > Ursidae > Ursus > Ursus arctos. The sequence goes on along the minus strand of NW_026622997.1, from coordinate 10,296,338 downwards.
CTAACGAGCTGCTGTTCTAGAAACCCCTCTGCTGTGTTTTGCTCTCACGGAGCTGGAGTGCCGTGGGGGTTGGGATTTGGCAAACTCTAGAATTGTGGCTGAAAGATCATCTACCAGCACCATAACCTCTCTCCTCAGACAGAACAATACGGGGAGGGGCAATTTTAGTAAGACAGGCCTGCAGAGATCAGGAAGAAGGGCAGTGCAAACGGCAAGCTGTGAGGGCTTCTGCACGGAACCAGCCTCCCCTCGCCTCTGGCTCGGGGGTCTTTCCCCGGCCAGAGTGAAAGGGAAAAGGGCGACTAACAGAATTTTTAAGATTAAATTTACCTGCACCTTAAGACAAACTAAGTTTCTCTGGGCGGTGAACTCTTAAGACACTTCTCACAAAAGGTTTTATGGCGGGGGTGCCGATTGATAGAACGGACGAGAGCCTCAACAGTCTTCCTTTGGCCATGCTGTGACGTATTTCATAGAGCTGCTTCGTACAGGACCTGACGATGGGTGCTGAGGACAAGCTGCTCGAGGACCTGCCAGTGAAGACCAGGATGATGCGGTCTACACACTGTCGTAAAATGACTCCCGTTTATCCTCTTTTTAAGCAGGACGGGAATTCACATGTTTGTTTTGGGTACTGCGTGAGATACTTTACATTTAATATTTAAACAGGACTCTCTTGAAAACACTATGCAGTAAGAGTTACGATCCCCACTTTTACAAGTGAAAACACTGAAGCCCGGAGAAGTTAACTAACTTGTCAAGGAATATAGTACCTAAGAGGTAAGACCAGGGGGCGCCTGGGTGGCACAGCGGTTAAGCGTCTGCCTTCGGCTCAGGGCGTGATCCTGGCGTTATGGGATCGAGCCCCACATGAGGCTCCTCCGCTATGAGCCTGCTTCTTCCTCTCCCACTCCCCCTGCTTGTGTTCCCTCTCTCGCTGGCTGTCTCTATCTCTGTCGAATAAATAAATAAAATCTTAAAAAAAAAAAGAGGTAAAATCAGGATTCGGACTTGGACATGTCTTCGAAGACATACATTTTTGCTTCAGCTGTTTCTAAATAAAGAATAAAAGATGAAATGTTTTGTCTGAATCAAGCAGTAAAAACCACCTAAAAAATACATTCATTTAGTTAAGTTTTGGGAGTCCTTTTCCCGTGGATTTCTCTGACTATCTGCCCAAAACAATCAATCGACCGGCTACTTCAATGTCTTACAGACATTGGATAAGTCAATCCCAGGCTGAAATCGGTGTGGTATCGTTTACAGAAGCTGCCGCTGTCCCACAGTACGAGAGCAAACATAAATTAAATATTTGCTAATGTGGCTGCGTATAAAATACAAATAAAACAGAAAATAAAATCCATATTATATACAAGTCACCACCATTTATAAGTAAAATTCAACAGAACTGAAGCTACTGAGCCCTACATCATCCCTTGGGGGAAAAAGCCAAATTTAAAAACCTCTCATCTGTTTTCAGACCAACTATTTTTTGTCAGCGTACAGAGACTTCTGAAGGAGTTGAGCCGAGGAACAGTTGAGAGAAACTCTCTGATGATGGGCATGAAAGCAGCGTATGCCAGCAAACAATAAAGCAGGGGATTGGAGACAAAGCTTAGCAGCTCAGGAAACTCACACACCGCAGGCATAATCCCTCATCAATGTCAGAAAGTGCTTCTCTTGCCCTAAGAGGTGGTCACCAGCAGCCAACATAGTTTAAGAAGAGAGAGCATCTGTCTTCATCAACCCACTAACGTTAAGGTGCATTAACCTACAGTAAATACAGACAAAAAGAAATGTGAACTAAATGTGGCGGATGTCTTCACCTCTCCTGGCTGGGTCTCCATTTCCCCATTTGTAAAATAACAGATTTGAACAGATCTAAGGGTCCCTCTGGTTCTGACATTCTGTAATTCTATGGATTCGGCCACGGGCTCTATGACTGGTACTGATTTTTTTTTTTTTTGAGGGGCTATCTTTAGTATCAAATGATACCTCCTTCTTCCTCCAGATTTTGGTTTTGTTGGTCACGTTTTAATCACATTTTGATTATTTTGTTCGTCTGTTTTTGTATCTTCAGTGTCTAGCACTGCATATGTGTGATGCATGGCAAATCTGCATCATGCACCAGTTCACTGAATTTCTGTCTCTCCTTTCAACCGGCAAGCGTCCTGGAGCTGCCGGTACTTACAGAAGACTCAGTACTGTTCTTGCACAATCAGGCAGGCTGCTCTGTCGTTGCACAGAGTCACTCACGGAACGTCTAGGTTGGCAGCTCTTCCAGCTCCAAGCACCTTCCAGGACCTGCAGTGGCCGTTAAGCGGCCAGTGTTTATTGAGCACATTCATGCGCTTTGCTCTTTCTCTCGCTATAAAAAAATTGGTGCCCCTTTAAATGAACGTTTTAAGTTAGTTGAGGGAGTTATTGGGTTCTTCTTTGTATACCGCACCGCTCCTATTTCAGGGCATCACACATGGGAGGTACCCAGGATTTGGGGGTTAACTGAGTTCAGTGATTCAATCAACACCATAGCCTTTTCAAGTACAGCACCCTAGACCTTCCATGGCTGTGAACCCTCCTTCCCTCCTTCCGTCTTTCCTACCACGGGGCCAGATGCACTTCTCCTTTTGGGGTCTCTTCAATGTCAACGCCTCTACAATTACAGCCATCTCTTTCCAAATCCCTCATGACACTCTCTCTGCCATGCCACCAGCTCCTTCTCTTCAGAAGGATGGAATTGCCATAGAAAGAAAGCAGGAAGCTCTCACCTTTCGCTGAACTGTCACCCTGTAGCTGGCTAGTGACTAGCTTTTCCTTTACCCCCTTGCACTCTGCCGGGGCCTGTTTTGTGAAAGAATTAAAAAGGCAATACTATATAGTTGAACTTCAAAGGAAATAGGTAAGAGTTAAAGAAGCATAATTTCCATTATCTTCCCAAATGGCTAAATGCATTTTAGTCCCTTATGTTTCCAAAACTGTTTATAATGTACTTTTCTCTATTCTAGGTCACTAAAATGCCTGCCCTGAGCTGAATGTTTCTGGTTCAGACTTCCTAATAGGAGGGGAAAATGAGTACAACAGAGACATAAAGCTTAAAGCCCTATTATCAAGCAGTAGAAACCACCTCGTACACACACACCCACACCTCTGTGTCTCCTTGACATTCACATCTCAAATCCCTTAGGAGTATATGAGTATTAAGTCTCCAAGAAATTCTTTCCGCTTTGAAGACAAGCTGCATTTACGGTCCCCGCAAGCCTGCCCAGTCAGCATTCTCTGTGCATTCTCGAAACTGTGCCCCATGGGCTCAAGCAACATGGTGGACTGCCCACCCTTGCTTGCCCCTAGAGAGGGCCTAAGGAACATGGCCTCCAATTCCCCTGCCCCATCTTCTCCACTGCCATCTGTCAGCTGAGGTTACAGATGGTAAGGCTGAGAGGGTCCCCAAGGTAAGCCATCAGTCAGCACCTCAGCCAGCTGAATCTCTGGACGACTGTCAGGACAATAGTCTTATGTGACCACCCAGCTTCTGCTTAAACTCATTCTTGCTCCTTCACGGATAGCCCCCATCGCTAGAAAGCTTTTTGTATGGAGCTGAGATCAATCTCTTATACTTTTCTCCTACTGGTCTTAGTCCTCCTGAAACAACAAGTGTACTCCCCTTTCATCATGGATTGTCTCTTTAAAACAACATAGATAAAACAAAAACCCAGTATCATCATGTATGAAGGGAAACAGAAAATTAGTTGAAGAGAACTGGCAGGATCAAACTGATAAAGAGAAGCGTCTGTGGGAAGCCAGTTAAAAAGCAGTGAAAATGGGACCCTTCCAATCTCTTGGTCCAACTGCCCTTGAACTACAAGGGGAGAGACCCTTAGGAATCTCCAGAGATCACAGTGAGAAAATTCAACAAGTGTATAATAAGTGCCTGCTCCGAGGAAGATCCCGTTAGCACTAAAGGTACAGAGATAAGGTTCCTGTCCTCAACATCTCCTTTTCTTACCAAGAGAAACAGACAAATGCAGAGGTAAACATAATACAATGTCCATTACTCAAAGAATTTACAGTCATTGAATTATGGGTTACTTTGTGATTTTCAGATAATGCTTTTTATGAATTAATTATTCATTTGAAACAGAAGTAGTGGAAATCAAGGGAAGTCAGTTTGGGGCTGTGGATATACCACGGAAATCACTGGTGGAAGACCAAGGAGACACATGCAGACTCTCCGGCTCATGAATCCATGCCCAAGGCTTGGGAGCCGGTTTCCCAGGTGAGAGGTGACGCCCTTGGCTCCCCTAATGTGGCCCTCAGCGCAATGCTGGCAGTCTCAAGGGCCAGGTCAGCCCAGAGGACCTTTTCTGAGTGGGACTGAGTTGAAGAAGTCTACTTGGCTCTTAGCCACACCAATATCTTTGATTTCCAGCCCTTTCTCTCCTCTTCCAGCGCAGGAGAGTTTCTATTTTCAGTATGAAATTAGCATACAGATGAAGCCATTTCAGGGGGCATACAGTGAAATGACATAGCAGACATTACGTTTTTCATTCCTAAAATGAAAAAGTTTCCCTTTTTCTTTAAAATCCCAAGGCTGCCACTTAATTTGTGTTCAGTCTGCACTTCCACTGCTGAGCTGTCAGCAGCAGAGTAGCGCCGAGGAAGGCTGAAGAAGGTGGAGGAAGACAGCAGCTCTGGGCTGTGAACAAAGCCATGTACCCTGTGGGGACACGTAAGCACCTGCAGGGCATATGGCGCCGGGCAGCATGTGGACAGCCCATCCTGTGCGCCTCCAGCAGACACGCTGACGTGGCCCGGGAGCAAGCCATAGTGCTGGGTTCATCTTTTCTCAAGATCTGCAGGGCAGGACCTGGTCCACATGCACTCCATGTGTGTCTCTGGCTTCCCTCACAGCATTTCCAAGACATCTTCACCATCCTTTAGGACAGGATTTCTCGTCATCTCTTTCTACTGGAATAAAGATTCTGAGTAGCTGGGATGGGACGAATGACAAATTTGCCATGGAACTAGCCCCACCCCTTCTTCCACACTCACTTTTGTCTTTTTTTAGGTTTTCTCACATCCCTCTTCTCTGCTCTTTTAAGCTCTCAAGTTCTCTCCACTTTTTCGTTAGTGGGTTGCTTCTGATCTCATCGGAAAACAGTCTCTGAATCATTAACAATATAAGATGCTATAGAAAGCTGTCTGCTGGTGGCCCCGAAAGCAATCTTTCTTCAATGTCAACGTCAGAGTTTTTCAATTAAGGGAGCACAGAGTGGCTCTGAATAACACTGGATCTTTACAGCAAATGATTCCATCCAAACAGACTTTGGAAGAATGTTTTCTGGAAAGTTCAATCATCTGATTCCTCTGCTAAATAGTTTAAAAGAGTTGAAAAGAATGTATTTTATCTGTACCAGGCTGGCTGGAGCTATTTCCTGTCTCTGAGAGCCATGCAGTGCCCCTGGGAGGGTGGGTGTTTTTAGTACAAAGGGAATAAATACTGCTGGTCGTACATATGGGAGATGATAAATCAACATTCATATAATATAAAATCTTAGTACCGTAGGTCTTATTAATTGTGACACTGTAAAAAACTGGGTATATAATAACCTACTTTTAAAGCTGCATGTGATGAAAATGAAGTGTCCCCTAAATAGAACCGCCAACAAGAGGCGGCGGTAGAAGACAGAGACTTCTGAAGCACATTCGAGCAGTTACAATAATAGCCAGACTCTATTTTTTTAAAGACTTTATTTATTTATTCGAAAGGAGAGAGAGCGCATGAGCATGGTGGGGGGGAGGGACAGAGGGAGAGAGGCAGGGGCAGAGGGAGAGGGAGAAGCAGGCTTCCTGCTGAGCAGGGAGCCCGAGTGGGGCTCGATCCCAGGACCCTGGGATCATGACCTGAGCCCAAGGCAGGCGCTTCACCGACCGAGCCACCCAGGCGCCCCACAGCTAGACTCTATTAAGTACTTATGACATGTCAGGCATCGTTCTAAGAGTTGTATGTGAATTAACTCTTTCAACCCTTACAATAATCACATGAGATGAGTAGTATTGGGTCTACTTTATACAGAAGTAAAAAGGGAACACAAAGAAGTCATAACCTGCCCAGGGTCACACGTGGCCAGCGTTCACACTCAGCCAGTCCCACCTGACTATCTTCCCTTTTGACCACCGCCATGCCAATTACACACTGCTAGCTTCTCATGAACGCACCTGAAAAATAACTACTTAGCACCCCTTTCTTAGATAATTACAATTATCTAAGAGTAGAATTACGTGTCTTTACACATATTTCAATTAATCTAGATACACTTGTTCCTGAATTGGTTCAAACAGTAAATGCCAGCAATGAATGAATGGCCTCAGTAGACAATACTTCTCTCCACGGCTCCCCCTGAGAGGAATCCAGGGAGGCTTCTTGTAAACACAAGGGGCAACACCAAGCTCTGGGAGCTGGCAGTGTGGGTGACTACTTCCACATTGCTGCTGGAGTGAGTTTAACATGTAGCACAGAGGTGTTACGACAATGATTGTCATATTTCATAAATTACATTCTGCTATTCACAGGGAAGTCCCTGTAAAACTAAAGTAGTAATATGCATACAGAACAGCAGTAATAATATTGTAAGCAATGCACCGTAAGGATGGGGACATAAAACAAATGAAAAATATGGTCTGTGATAAAAGAGCTGAGAGAAGAAAAGAATATTGAAATAAAAAGTTGTGAATTTAAAAACATGTTGAGGCAGAATAACCCATGGTAAGAAGTTAATAAAAAATTACAGTGGCCTGGATCCATGTCAAAGATAAGCCCAACTAGGAAATCTAAGCAAAACAATAAAAACATTTTCCCTTTTTATTCATTCAATGTAAAATAGCTTTCTGTCCAGTTGAACACACTGACTTGAAGAGATCAGTTCAGTAAAAGGCTTCCCAACGGAGGAAGCAGGTTGGCATACATCAGCGATTTGAGACCCACAGGAAGGATCTGGGGAACGGTCTCACACCCATTCACAGCACCCAGCACACACAGGCCTGGCTTCTCTGCTCAGCCTCCTTCTCCACTCCGCCACACTATTTCAAATGTTCTCCACTATCCTCACACCACCCTGACCTGACCTCTCCCTCATTCATCTTCAAGAAAGCCCTCCCACTTACTTCACAGAGCAAAGAGAAGCCACTCAGGTGGGAACTCCATCAATTTCCAGTCGCTGAACTGAGAAGCCTCCGGTATCTGTCTCTCCTTTCCGAGGTCAACCGTATTCACCTCCTTCACTCAGCTTTGGGTACCATGATGTCCTGCCTTCTTTCAAGAACAATGCACCATCAGGTATCCCCTCTGTCTCTTCTTCCTGCATATAATCAATCTCTCCTTTTCTACTGGATCCTTGCATTGACTTTTTAACAGACTTTATTTCATAGAGGAGTTTTAGGTTCACAGTTTGGGTTCACAAACGGGGAGGTAGGCACAGAGATTTCCCATATACTTCCTGCTGCCACACGATCAGCATCCCCTGACAGAGGGCTACATTTATTATAATGGAACAACATACACCGACACATCCTTAACACCTGAGTCCATACTTTACTTTGGGGTTCATTCTTGGTGTTTTTCTGTTGACTTTAAAATACACTGAAGTTTACCACTTTCTTACAGAACTTTCCCTGACCTGCGCATCCCCTCCAACTACAACTTCATCTCTCTGCTTCCCTCGAATTGTCTCTACTCACTGTCTCCATTTCCTCCCATCCCACCTTTTTCTCAACCCACTTTAACCTTGCCTCTGCCACCCCAGAGTGCTCGTTTTCACTAAGGTCACCAAGGACTCCTGTGTAAGCCTAAATACAATGACTTTCTGTTAGTCATTAACAAACTCCTTACTCTTCTGATGTGTTGCGATACATGGGCCACCCTCATTACCTTGAAATGTACACATCCCTTGGCTGCCCTGGCTCTCTCTCACTTGTCCAGCTCGACCTGTCCCCTTCACGTGTGTTAACATATACCTGGTCATTAAATGCCTGAGTTCCTCTAGCATTCACCCAAATCCCTTGTTTTTCTCATTCCATTCTTCTAGTCAATCTTCTCCATACCCTCAGTTTCAAATATATCCTATTTGAAGACTACCCACAAATGTATATTCTAGTCCCCATGGCTCCTGTAAGCCCAGACTATTTCAAGCTGCCTGTGCAACATGTTTACCTCAGCATCTCAGGTAAAACTCAAGGTCAGTGTGTTCAAACCTAAATCTCGACTGCGCATGTCCATTCTATCAACAGATGGCAACACTGTCTACCCAGTTCCATAAGTCAGACACTTGGCGTCACCCGTCGTTGTCCTCATAGTCAATTAAGTAGCAAATTCTGGAAATTTTAGTATTCATGTTGGGATCTGTTCACTTCCCTCACCTCCTTGGGTCATACTCTCGGTCCCAACTACCATCATCTCTAGTATAGCTCTGGCAATAGCCCCCTCTTGTCCTGCGTCTCCACTTTCCCCTTCCAATCTATTCTCCACAGAGCAGCCAGAAAGTCTTTTTGCAAACCAAATCAAATCATGTAACATGCTTTGTTTAAAACATTTCGGGGACTTCTTGTTGCTCTTGATAAAGTGAGACACCTTTACACAGCTGACAAAACTCAGTATGGTCTGATTGTACCCACCTTTTCAGCCTCGTTACCACATTCTCCCTTTTTGTCCAGCTACACTGGCCTTCTTACTGGGTCCATGATGATGTGGTTTTTCCTGCCAGACCCTTGCCTGTGCTGCACCTCAGCTCTGAATGTTCTCTCTCCCACCTCACACTCAACCTTAATCCCAGTGTTTAGCTGTTCTTAAAACACCATGTTGATAACACTTCTCTCAGTTGTCATTTCACATTTATATGTAATTTTATAACTTGGTTTCTCCATCTAGTCTAGACTCAAAGCTCTTCACAAATATCAGCCATGTCTGTCTTTGCTTTCCATTGTAACTACAGTGCCTGGCACATAGTAGACATTTAGGTGAATGAACAAATGAATGAATGGGCTACTGAATGGAGGTGGTAACCAGATGGTGACAGAGTGAGTGCAGGATTGGTAAATGGCTTTCTCTTTCTAGAGTGGGGTAAAGAAGGAAGGCGGCTGCTCCATTCTGGAGCAAGAGCAAGGTCTACCAGCAAGACCTCTTTCAGAAATGACACATTCTAGACATGTTCCTAAGGAAGAAAAGGGAAAGAGGGAGCGGAGAGAAGATAGGAAAGCAAGATTTCCAACCTATTTTAAAATGTAAATGCCCCTGAGAAGGTGGATTTTAAAGTTCATTCCATTAACTAACACATGAAAATCTGTGAAAGCCTTAGGAGGATTTAGCAGGACTAAAACAGTCTTCAATGCACCTTGTCATATTTGTATCACAGTTTTAACACATCTTTGTACGTTATTCTTTATATGCCTGTCTCCTTCAATTGGACTAAAAATTACTTGAAGCCAAGGACCATGATTTTCTTTCTCTGGTACGTAGCACTGAAATGACCCTGGTGTCCAGCGTAGCTTGGGCACTCATGGGTGTGTGTGTGTGTGTGTGTGTGTGTGTGTGTGTGTGTTTAAGCATATTATTTATTTATTGAGAGAGGGCGAGAGAAAGAGTGCAGGGGAGGGGCAGATGGAGAGAGAGAATCTCAAGCAGACTCTGTGCTGAGCACCGAGCCTGATATGGGGCTCGATCTCACTACCCTGAGATCACGACCTGAGCTGAAATCAAGAGCTGGATGCTCAACCAACGGAGCCACCCAGCTGCCTCTCTTAGCATTTTTTTGATGAAGGATTCATTGATAGAAAAATAAGGAATTGTATAAATGTAAAGATAGGCATCAAAAACAAAGCCGCCTAATTTACAACTGTGTAGATGGACTAAAACAGTATCTACCAAATAATTACATCACGCTGACACAGGGCACTCCAGTGTAGGGGAATGAGCAATGGGCTGGAAATGAGAAGACAATTCTGTAATTATCTATTCACCTGACTGTTACCTCTCTAAACTGTTAGTTCCTCTTCCTCAAGAGATGGCAGGCCTTTTGGTCTTTGTGTAGAGTAAGTGTGATTCTCTTCTCAATCCCCAGATGAATCAAAATCTAGTCGTTGCTCTCAAACTAACTAGCAGATTAGTCTTGGCTAGAAAAGTCTTGTCTCTCTGGGTTTAGGAATCTTCACAGTAAAATGACATAGTAGGAGAATATGCTCTCCAGATCTTTCTCTCAGGTCTCACATTTGATGAATATATAACTAAACACCCAAACAAGCAGAGAAAAGCTGGGGACAGCCAAGGACTAAGCAACCAGACTAATTACAGTAAGTCACACATGACTATAAGAAATCTCCCATAGTGCTAATCCTAACAGGTATTGCTAACAAAGATCACAGTAAAGGAGCAACCGTAGTCCAATATTGGCAATTTGCATAAAAGCCTCTCAATATATTGCAAAACATTATAGGGAACAATTATAAAACAGGGGTTCTCAACATTTGCTGCAACGTGGACGGCACTGGAGGAGATAATGCTAAGTGAAATAAGTCAAGCAGAGAAAGACAATTATCATATGATTTCTCTCATCTATGGAACATAAGAACTAGGAAGATCGGTAGGGGAAGAAAGGGATCAAGAAAGGGGGGTAATCAGAAGGGGGAATGAAGCATGAGAGACTATGGACTCTGAGAAACAAACTGAGGGCTTCAGAGGGGAGAGGGTGGGGGAATGGGATAGGCTGGTGATGGGTAGTAAGGAGGGCACGTATTGCATGGTGCACTGGGTGTTATACGCAACTAATGAATCATCGAACTTTACATCGGAAACCGGGGATGTACTGTATGGTGACTAACATAATAAAAAAAAAAAACAAAAAAAAAAAACGGGTGAACACCAGTGCCAAGTAACATGGTAGCTCAGCAGGCAGTAACGCAAATAAAAAATAACCCAAATCTGAAATAGGATGTGAGTATATAAAAATTCTTTTTACAAGCAGCATCTATGGAAAAGATGATTAAGCAATCTGACATGCAGTTAAAATTATCTAATAACTTGGTTTTATCTTGGAGAAGAAAATGTTTAATTTCTCCTAAAATGCATCTCCCTAAAAATTTCTGACAAACATCCCAGTCATATATTTTGCTAACAATGTATCTATCTCATTCTGGAAAAATTTAGCTCATTAATGGAAAATTCTTGGAACCTTCCCTCCAGTTTGCACAATGTAAATGTCACCACAGCTATGACAATAAAGTGCTGGGCGATACATTTCCTAAAGAAGCAAGTGTACAAGGAGATAATTACTGTAGATAAATGTAGTTAAATGACGGTCTCAGACCCCAGAAGGATACATTTGCATAGCTCAGTGTTCCCTTCCTTGAAGCATTTACATGTTATATTTGGTTGTAACTACTGGGGATGAGAATCTTGTAAACATGTATTCATGCTTCCAGTCTCTGCAGAGGGATAACAATAATAACTTGGTAATAACCACCAATGTTTACTGAGCGCTTACTTTGTGCCAGGCAGTCCTAAGTGCCTTTATATGTTCATTTCTAAAGTCTTTACAGCAACCCCCAGGAAGGCACTATTTCTTATTATTCCCTATCTCACAGATATGGAAATTGAGGCACAGGGAAGTTAAATAACTTGCCTTGGGCAACATGGTGAGTGGTGAAGCCAAGATTTGAACCCAGGCAGCCTGCCTCCAAGCCATGCTCTTAGCTACAATGTGATACGGGGCCTTTACAAACTACTGACCATAATAGAATGTACGCTTTTATTGAAAACAGAGTTACGATTCTGAACATCAACTTTCGAATATGACTCTGTGTTCCCTTTCAGTCTGCTTTTAAAAACCATAAATGCAATGCAGGCTTCATGGAGCTAAATGCCTATAAATCCCAACGGAGCACTAATAACCAAAACCCCTTCGAAGCCAGAACCTCATTTACACGGGCAGAGAACTCTAGAACAACACACCCTCATAACCAGTGTTACTACTGCTACCTTCCCGCCTCTTACTGGTAAAAATCTCTGTGTCCCAAATTAAGTGGACGCCAGCGATCTAACAGGAGGGCAAATATTTAAGTGATTTCCCACATCTGATCTTCCACGTCATTTCCTCTTCTAAGCGTGATTGGGCAATCTGATCAGTGCAGCAGACTGGAATCAAGAGCTGGATGCTCAACCGTATGATATTGCACCAAGTGACCCTTCATCTGGGTTCGGCCAGAAAGACTTAAGTTCTTCGCCCCCATTTAGATAAAGTCTTCTCCCTAAAAAAATACAGGAATCAGTCTTCTAAGTTGAGGGGGGCTGGTAGCTAACAATAATAAAGGGCACTCCCTATTATGGTTTTTTTTCCGAGATATATACCCGCAAAAAGAGGACTAGGGATAACAGCCGAAAAGAATTTTCAAGGTTTTTACATATTTATATATATTTTTTAAAAATTATTATATACATGTTATACAAACTAGCTGTATACACATATATACATATAATGCATGGAAAATATACAAACATACAATGTATAATATGTACACATTATATGTATTATGTATATTACAGAATAATATGTGAAATGTGTAATATTTTAGTGCCTGTAATGTATCTATAGAATACTGAAGTATCTGTCAAAAGCCAGTCAGGTGACACTTGCTGGATGACCTATGATGACAGTATGGGTAACCATTCACAGGCTTTCCATTCTCACTGGGAAACACCACATGGATGCTTAAAACAGCTATAGCAGAGAACAAGGTCAAGGAGAAACATGCTGCTTTGGTCTAGGCTTTAAAAGTGTCACTGCTCTGGCAGGTGGGCAAGAATTAAACGAAAGACAAAGTGGATTGCTCAAGCATGTTATTCTCTCAGCCTATTTCCTCTAATTCAGGGGTAGGCGAAAGAATGGCCCCCCACAGATGTCTGCATCCTAATCTCTGGAACCTGTGAATATGTCTGCTTACAGGGCAGAGGGGACTCTGCAACTGTGATTAAGTTGAGGATCCTGAGATGGGGAGTTGTGAATGGTTGGGGTGGGCTCAGTGTGATCACAGGGAATCCTAACAGAGGGAGGCAGGAGGGTCGGAGTCAGAGATGAGATGCGAGCTACCCTATGATCCAGCAATTGCACTACTGGGTATTTACCCCAAAGATACAGATGTAGTGAAGAGAAGGGCCATATGCACCCCAATGTTCATAGCAGCATTGTCCACAATAGCTAAATCGTGCAAGAAGCCGAGATGCCCTTCAACAGATGACTGGATTAAGAAGATGTGGTCCATATATACAATGGAATATTACTCAGCCATCAAAAAGAATGATTTCTCAACATTTGCTGCAACATGGACGGGACTGGAGGAAGACAATTATCATATGGTTTCACTCATTTATGGAATATAAGAAGTAGGAAGATCGGTAGGAGAAGAAAGGGAAGAAGAAAGGGGGGGTAAACAGAGGGGGAGATGAACCATGAGAGACTATGGACTCCGGGAAACAAACTGAGGGCTTCGGGGGGGGCGGGGAATGGGATAGGCTGGTGATGGGTAGTAAGGAGGGCACGTATTGCATGGTGCACTGGGTGTTATACGCAAGTAATGAATCATGGAACTTTACATCAAAAACTAGGGATGTACTGTATGGTAACTAACATAATATAATAAAAAATATTATTATTAAAAAAAAAAGAGATGAGATGCGAGAGGCAGAAGTCAGGGTGATGTGAGCCAAGGAAAGAGGGCAGCCTCTGGAAGCCAGAAGAGGCAGGGGATGTTCCCGTCAGAGCCTCCAGAAGGAACCAGCCCTGCTGACGTCTTGACTTCAGTCCAGTGAAACTGGTTTCGCACCTTGACCTCCACAGCTGTAGGTAATAAATCTGCCCTGTCCTACGCCACCAAGTTCCTGGCAATTTGTTACAGCAGTGATAGAAAACGCACAGAGCTACTACGGCGTGAAAGGCGGGATTCTGGGCACAAAGATAAATGAAAAAAAATCAAGTTGAAAGGAGTACTACTCAAATGGTAAGGAAAGAGGGCTTTCTCAGATCATACGGTGGAAACTCAAGCTTTATTGGGTTTAAGGAAGACCAAATTGGGCTAGAAAGATGCGGTGAGAGGAGAGCATGTAATTCGAAGGACAGGTGCCGGAGGCTACACTGCCTGGACTCAAGCACAGGGGCAGGAGGCTTCGGACGTGCCGAGCAGTATGGGGAGCACGTTAATCTGTTCTGCGGTCTTTGTAACGGCTGGGTTCCTCCCTCACGAGTTTCAGGTTTTTGGGTCTTAAAAGCATTGTGGTCTTATGAGTCTCCTTACCAAAACTTCCATTAGTCCTAAGGGAAAGGCACTCCCCCAGCCCTAGGGGCGACTAATGCAGCCCAAACTGTTACTCACAAAGGATGGACCAAGTCTGGCAACATCTTTCTTGGAAGGATAAATATTTTAAACAGCAACTCCAGGAAAACATTTTAAAATTCTGATTTAATCTTCCTGAAATGATAGCTAACACGGAAGAGAAGAATTGGGAAAGAGTGGGCTGACCTAAGATCTGCCAAGAGGAAACACACAGACATGGCGGAGGTTGAGGAAGGGCTGTGATGACCCATCAAAGATCTTTCCTCTTCCATGACCCGGCTGGGCTGGGGCCACCCTGCTTTTCTCAGTGAGCCTGCTCCTGCCTCTCCCAGAAGGCCTGAGGGCCTTACCTCGACTCTGATTCCAGGACCGAAGGGCCATCTGACGGGCACTGCTCATTCTATTAGTGATGTCAGGGATGCTAGCTACCAAAGAATCCAGGGCACCACTGACAACGTACTTACATACAGCACCCATGTCAGTCAAAGCCTGAGACCACCAAGAACTGCCCAGCCCTGCCAAAGCCTAATGTCACGTGCACATTACACACGAAACTTTTTTTTTTTTTTTTTTAGATTTTATTTATTTATGTGACAGAGAGACAGCCAGCAAGAGAGGGAACACAGCAGGGGGAGTGGGAGAGGAAGAAGCAGGCTCCCAGCGGAGGAGCCCGATGTGGGACTCGATCCCGGAACACTGGGATCACGCCCTGAGCCAAAGACAGACGCTTAACGACTACGCTACCCAGGCGCCCCTACACACGAAACTTCTGAATGGTCATAGAACACACATCAGAGTCAGAGCAAAGGAGATGCAACCTCTCCTTTTCAAACTTTTGCCTCAGCAGCCGCCATGATGGAAGATGTTCCAGCTGGGCTACATACTCCATGAAGGCGGCTTGGTGTAGTTCCCTGATGGCATCCGCGGTGCCCAGAGAGCCACTCGACACATGGCAGGCCCTCACTTTTGTGGAACAAGCAAGTGAATGAAAGAAAGGAGGCTGGGATGTGTTTGTGTTTTAATTACAATACGGCAAATCTTTAAGACAACTCATTGGAACTCTTCCTGGTCCCTGAAATGTGATCTTTGCCCTCTGAGCCCCCCAAAGAGGGCCTGTTTAATCCTCTCATATGCTGTTCTCCTCAGACCTGGGCTGCTGTTACTCAGTTATTAAGAGTTTCCTCTCCAAAACAAACTATAAAAGGCTGTCTTGAGCCTACCTTGTCCATCATTGTATCTGCAGCAGCCAGTCCAATGTCTTCCGTGAAGCAGGTGCTCAATAAACACCAGTAGACTTGAATTGGTCAAGCACCTTTTCTTCAATTTTTTCTGGAGAGGTGGGGTCACTTGGATCATAGTAGATCACAGTAAATCAATATCCTCTTTTTTTTCAAACTCATAATTACCCTATAAAAGAACTACGGTAAAATAAGAAGTGATCCTCCAATAGGAAGAAGGATTCTCCAATATCCCAGTGATAAATCAAAATCCTAGGTTTTGACAGAGCTGAAAAGAATCTGTAAGTCAATTTTTTATTTTTAAGTAAATTTTAAGTCAATTTAAAATTTTTAAGTAATTTAAAATTTTTAAGTCAAGTTGTCAATATAAAAGCCTTGATATTAATAAAGCTACAGATGCATATACATAGGACTAGATTTACTAATAGGCTTTCCCGGTCTTTGAAGTAAGAAGAGATAAAAATAAAATGCAGATTGCATTGAACAAATAGCATATGGCATGCTTTATAAATATATACATTTTTGTCTCTCTCTCCCTCACACACACAAACCCCAAACTCTGTCTTTCAAGACACTGGCCCCTTGCCCTACTTTGAGGTGCCTAAACAGAACCCTTAGGGATGTCTGACGCTCTCATTTCCTTACAGACTGTCTAGAGGGAAGCTTGTCCATTACCACCAGTCAGGAAATGCGCTGGATGCTGGTTGCTCAGAACACAGTGAGATGCTTTTAATGCCCCTTCCCATCAAGCTGGAGGTTTCTCTCAGCGCATTAGCTCCACCTTAGATCTGGCCATTTGCTGCGCCTCAATCCAGGGGCCCAACAGGGGCTGGCGATGCTAACAAGCACGGATCAAAAGTCTCTGTCAATAGAATCCCCTACTTTTCTCTTCTTCACTGAATGTTAGTGACTGAGAAATGAAAGGGCCGGAGGGCAGCTGCGCGATGGAAAGCGGGCAGGCAACAGAGCCACACGGCCGCCTTTTGATTTCGGCATGTGCTAGGAGCTTGGCGCCTTGAGAGGAAAAGGGGGGACAATTAACATTTACTGAGTTTGTGGGAAGATCAAACAAATTTATTTTTTTAACAGTCCTGCGTGCCAGGTATTCTTTTCTAAAATTTAGTTTTCATTTTTATCAAAGTTATATTTGCACACAGTTGAAGAGCCAAATAATTCTAAGGGCTTATTCCCAACGCTGCAGGCCCCAGCCTAGTCCTCCCTCCGCTGGTGCCGCAGTGGCAACCTGTGCTCGCCTCTTCCAGTGCGTTCGCTTGCTATTCCTGTATCTTTAAGTAAGATCCTTTCACGGCTACGTCTTGGAATTTTATTTGTTTTTTCGTCTTAGGCATTACATATTAACTCTGCATTGCAGAAGAAAAGCACTTAGCTCTCTCACACCATTCTGCGCAGGCATATGGCCCACCGTCATCCCAGCAAAGGTATGCTGAGACTTTCATTGGCTCACACTATTATGTGTGAACGCAGAGACTATGATTACTTTTCCATTCCTGTGCAACTTTCTGTCTTCCCTGGCTTTAATAACTGTGTTGACTTTTCATCAGTGCTGTTTCCACAAACATGTGCATGCCCACACTCTTCTCCCGTTGTGAGGGACGTGGAAGGCATGGGACAATGGTTATGAGTGTGCACTGCCTGGGTTCAAATCCCAGCCTTGCCACTTACTGGCTATGTAACTTTAGCCAGTAACTTATTCAGCCAGTAACTGGGTGCCTCAATTCCCTCATTTGTATAAGGAAGATAATAATGATCATTTATCTGATGGCTCCTCTTAGGGTTTGTGAATACAAGTCTGCTTAGAAGCGTATCCGATCCATGCCGACTCTGCAATAAATGTAAGTGATCATGATGGCTGTTGTGAAGTATTCAATTATTATACCCTGCTAAAGTCTCTACTGGAGCCTTCTATCTGCTCCAATCTGGACAGGTCAGCTTCTGGAAGACTGCAGCACAGCTGGGGCTTTGGGATGGTCATTCTCTGGCATCCTGGGGACACCCTTTGCCTTTCTCTGACGTTGGGTCTCCCGCCTCATCTCCTACCTTGTCTTGGCCTACTTCTCATTTTGGTGGAATGCCTTCTAGGAGTCTGAAAGCATCGTTCTTCTACCCTGAGGTTTGATGGATGGTATGGCAAACCATCAGATTCTAGGTTGAAAATTATTTTTGTCCAAGCTTTTGAAGGCATTGCTCTTCTGGTTTCGAGAGCTACTGCCAAAATATATGATGTCATTCTAACTCCTGATTCATATTGTGTCTCTCTCTCAGCTCCGAGGATCTTCTCTTGTCTCCATCTCTGTCAGGCCCTGAGAGTCTTGGTATGATTCCAATTTTGTTCATTGCCCTGGGTACTTAGTGAGTCTTTGCAATGTGGAAATGCACATTTTCTTATGTTTTCTCTAATATTTTCTTTCTCTAGGAGGACTCAACTTTAGTTTTCTAACTCTCTGCTGACTTCTACATTTCTGCTATCACATTTCTAATTTTTAGGAGCTCCTTTTGTTCTCTGAATATTCCATTTTTAAATGAGTCTTTTTGTTCCAAAAGCATTAGCATCTTCTACTTCTCTGAGGATGTTAGAGGCACGTTCTTTTTTTTTTTCATGTTTTCTTCTTCTTCCACACTCTAAGGCTCTTTCAAGCTGCATTTATTGTTTTTATTTTTGCTTTGGTCCTACTTTGCAAATGCCTGGTGCTTCTTGGATGTGTGCTGGTATTTCAGTTAGAGCTGCTGGGAGCCCCGTGTTTGTGCATGAGCCTTGTGGAAGGCTAGGGCTTTACTTTACTATCATTGTAAATTGATACTGTTAGTGTAATAGCATCTTGACAGGTAACTGAGGTTAATGCTTGTGTTCAACAGGCCACCTTTAATCAAAAGTCTATTAACTGTACTTCTTAGGTAAGGTAACTGAGGTACCAGGAGAGGCATTCACTGAAGAGTAACTTGTGTGCTCGGTTTCTTGGGGAATCCCTGTCAGTCTATTAAGCTCTTTCCTCATAGGCTGGTAAGATCCCCAGAGTGGCTATTTCCATCACCCTGCAAAGATGGGGGTGGTAACTCAAGTGGCTAGGATTCAGGGAGGCAAGCTGATGAAGAAGGTGGGGGCCTCAGTACCCAGCTATGAAAATTTCACTACATCCCCAAAACTAGAGATCCTCTGCTTTATCCTCTCAAGAGAGAAATCTTTAGCCTTCTCTCAAGATGAAGGCTTGTCTGTTACTGGGTTGTAGCAGTGCATGCTACACAGAACTGGGGAGAAAACCTGGAGTTCTGCTTCCTGTTTTAACCCTGTATTTACCGCCCACCCCCCCACCCGCCACTCCAGAGGGAACTGGTATGACTAAGGCCCAAATACTGTAGTTTAGGTTGGGTTGCTTCTTGGTTTTCCCCACTGCCAACTTGGATTTTAGCTTTCTGGGGTCTGCTTAAAGTTGCAACCACTTCCCTAACTGCTTCTCGGCTTCTAAAAGTATGTCTCCTCTCCCCTTCATTTAGTCCTTAATTAATTTATGCCACAATAAATAAACAAACACAACTTTACCATGACGATAATGGCATCTTGAGAGGTGAATGAGATTAACGCTTATGTTCAATCTGCCATCTTTAATCAGAAGTCTAGTAACCTCACTTCTTAGGCAAGATAACATGAAGTACCAGGAGAAGGTGTGTAATGTGTTGAAACTCACAAAACCAGTAAGAAATGAAATCAGAACCTGAAACTCTGGTCTGGCTGATTCTAAAGTCCCGCCCTCTTCATGAGAGCACACTCCTCTCCAAAGGAGTGCGGGACCTCTTCCAACAGGGGCCATCTATTCAAATGTGTTCCACTTTGGAGTCAGTTCCAGATAAATACCATCAGACCTTGAAGATGCAGGTGACGTCTCTCAGCCTACTATGGCCACCACACCGCATTCTACCCCTTGTTCCAAATGGCTCACTTTTGCTCCAGGAATCCTACCCAAAGCTCTGGCTCAGCCCTCTTGCCTTAGATTGAAAGGGTTCCTGACAGGGAAGGGAATGGCTCCAACAGAGGGGTCCTTTGTCCAGTAACATGAATGCCAACTGTCACCTTTTCCAGTGATCAAAATATTCCCGGGAAATAAAAAAGTAAATAAATAAATAAAAAACCCTTCTCGGAAAATGTCTGAAGTCTTTTGACCAAAAAGTCAAAGACAGGGATTTTTTAGGATTCTTCCACCAACAGGCCTGGCTTTGTCCTCATGACCAACCCTAGACCCCACATGACACACGTGTGCTGTGGATCCCCACCAGCCTCACTCAGTCTATGCTGCACGCTAGCGTATCAGAGCACAAGCTGTAGAGTCACACGGGCTTGGGTTTGAGCCCAGCTCTGTCACTTACTGCGTGTGTGCACTCTGGGAAAACTACACAAGTTCTTGAAGCCTTGATTTCCTCCTCTGTAAAATGACAAGCGTCATAGGAGTCACGTTACGGAGCTATCGGTTTAAGTGAGATATTGATGCTAAGTGACATTTTATTTTTCTTGTCATCATCACATTCAAGAAATGTTTATGCACACACAAAAAAGAACTTTGTAACTGTATGCCGACGAATGCAAACTAGACTTAATTGTGGTGATCATTTTGTAACATATACAAATATCAAATCATTATGTTGTACGCTTGAAATTAATATCATGTTACGTGTCAATTGTATCCCAATTAAAAAGAAGAAATGTTTACATGACAAATTCACAGAAGATTTGTTAAAATATCTACTATGTTCAAAGAGTTGGGTTATACTTTGTGGAGGACAGAAAATGAGCAAAGATCAGCTCTACCTGTAAAGGGTTTGTGGTCTGGTGCCAGGTGGGGCAAACACTGCAAGTACCCGGCATGATGTTGCTGGGAACGGATTACCCGGCAGCCAGCGCGCACAGCTCCGGGCCCTGCAACAAGCCTTGGGGCTCACTAGAAGCTCACCTCAGTGTCTCTAGGGTTGCTCCCAGCCACGCAGATGTATTCTGGGGATAGAAACTTCAGTTATGTAAAAGTTTAAAAAAGTGAAATGATGCAAGCTACTTGAAGGATACCGGAGATAAACGATCTATTTATATTTTTATGGTGAAGACACAAATAGAAAAAAACACAGCATCAAAGAAGTGTTCCTTAAAATATACGTACAGCATGGATGAGAGATATATGCACAGCATAAACAGATGCTAACTATACACCTTTTCACATCAGCCATAGTTCTGCAAGACTCACGAAGGAGATTTACCAACCACCACTGTAGTTACAGAAATTAACCTTCTGACAAATTGGGGCGTGCTGTGCTTTGGTGATATTTTTTTAAAGACATTTTGTAGTAAGACTGTCAAAACAATAATGAGGAGCTCCTAAATCCCATCCTTGGCTATTAGCCCACAGACATTCTACACAGGACAGCGCTGTCTTATATAGCATTTATTCATTCAACAATTAACTGTCTACCTACTAAGTACCGGGGGTTGTCTGGACCTAAGGACACAGCGCGAGCAATACAAAGGTCTTGTCTCCACGGGGGTGTGTTTGCTGGCAGACACTAAACATACTAGTAAATAATATTTTTATAGCACTAAAAAAAATCTACAAAGAAAATTTAAAAAGAGTAGTGGACTTGAATGATACACTTCAAATAAAGAGTTGAGTTAAAAAAAATACAACTAGCTTTAGGATTTGAATTCTTTGAAGGGTAAAGACAGACAAGAAAACAAAACAAAACCAAACAAAACAGGAGAAGGCAAAGATTACAAAAGCAAGCACCAGTAATGAGGGTCAGGAGGTCCAGAGCTTATAAAATAGGGTCTAAGGAAGGCCACTCACCAGAAGTCCTGGTTCTAAAAAACCCTTGGTTCTTCCCTCCCTCCCTCCAACAGACTGCGAGTGGGTCCTTGGGCGCAGGGAGAGGGAGGCACACAGGGCCTAACAGGTAGCGCCCAGGCAGGGAGAGGAACAGGCTGCCCTGGGAAGGCCTGATGCCACGTGGAACTAGACCCGCGCACAGACAGCTCCAGAGATCTGGGGACGGCTCATGTTTTGTTGGCAAAGGGGAGCAGAGACTGAGGCTGCCACTGAGGGAGCCGGTCCCGTTTCCAAAGTCGGAATGAGGCACAGACATTAGTGAGCTGGCAAAAGAGGCTGCTACGGAATGTCAGGCTTGGCCTTTAACTTAATGAATCTACCCCGGTTCAGCATCCACGAGTTTATCGAGGAGCGTTTCTCTGAAATTATCCTATGTCTCTCAGACTACTTATAAACCAAACAACGGTATACTTGTTTTCAGTGAGAAATAGAGCTGTCACTGAGACCAGGAGGCGGCGTGCCCAGCACTTCACACACGTGAATTCAGTTCTCACAACACTCTGAATGTAGCTGGGATTAGTATTACCTCCATTTTGCAGATCAGGAAACTGAGGCAGGATGATTGAAATGACAGCTAGTGAGTGCAGAGCTGTAATTCGAACCCAGGCAGCCAGGCTTCAGATTTTGTGCTGTTAACCCTTAGCTTACAAGCCAATTGCAGGAGTGGCAAGAAGAGGGAGAATCTAGAAGGTTCTTTGGGTTACCGGGATGTGGTGGTACCATTCATTGACTGTTCTGTGGAAGTTAAAACACATGACTGTGTTTTACCTGCTTTTAATTCTAGTCATCTCACCACCTGACTCTTCCATAGGAGATGTCCTGCTTTATTTTGAAACTGCTTTTGTTTGTTTTCAAGGTGTGGTGCTTAAAGTAGAAGGGATGAGCTTCTCTAACTCTCTGAATGAAGAAAGCAGTGTTTGAGTACGTTTGATAGAGCCAGTTATACATTCTCCAAGATGGTACAGAAATCAGGGGTGATCGATCCATCTCCAAAACATTTTAGATAACTCCAGCCAACATTGATTCCAGTCCAAGCTGGCAAGCGTGTGCATGCTCTAGCTTTCCTTGTAACGTTCATTCCATTCTATTTTTAGGACATGGTTGGTCACATTAAACTCCAGTTTTTATTCTAAGTACTTCTTCTCATGTTCTTGGTATACTCTTTGAACCACGGCCATCAACAAATACATTTTGATTATCTGTTATGTGCCAAAGACTATGCTCAGGGTATGAAGACAGATTAAGACGTGGGTGCCGACCAGGAGGGAAGGGAAGGAGGCGGCAGGGGAAGGGAGGCAGGCCCGAAGTCCAGCTCCCTGCTTGGGATGGGATGAAGTGGTAGAACAGCTCGCCGCAGAGAAGAGCCAGACCGTCCGTGACTGTGGGGGAGGAGCACCGCAAACAAAACTAAGCCAAAGATGCATCTGGGCCACTGTGGCCGTTCTCCTCCTAAATCTCCCCTCCCTCGTATTCTCTGATAAAAATACCTACAAGGGGCTAGGGAAACCACAACAGTTTCAACAGACTGCTAATTCAAACCCCATTAGGCACTCTGTTGAAAACCTTTCCTCTTCTCCAGAGAAGAGCCACAGACCAGAACCCAAGGCCACGAGACGCGGACCACAGATGGGCAACCCTGGAATGGACAGAGATGGCGTGACCCCGCTCCCTCATCTCACAAGTGGGAAGTGGGTTCTCAGAGATAAATGATTTGTCCAAGGTCACACAACTAGTTAGTGGCAGAGCCACTGCAGCTTGGATATATTCTTCCTTAATCTAATTCTCGTTGCAATCTTGTAGCTTTGATATTAAGCACAGCACTGGATATACCCTGAAAACAGTGAGCCCATGGGAGTAAGAACAATGTTAAAAAGCCATAATTAAGAATGAAAAGTAACCCCGAGAAAACCTCAACATTCTCCCGTGTTTCCCAACTGCTCCCTCTCCGTCCTCAGTTCCAACTTCCTATTCTACTCGAAAACTCATCACCATCTCAATCTGCCAAAGCATGAAAGACTTCTATTTAAAAATACCACTTGGATCCTGAAAACAGGATGGCCTCCTTGGCATCATTCTATTCCTGCACCTTGGTTAAACCATGAGTAAAAAACATATAAAAAACGCCTCCCTCTCTGAATGAAGTGTGAGACAACCAATGGCTACATGGCGCTAAAGACGGCAGAGCTGGGAGGCTCTTTGTTGAAGTGCATGGCTTATTTATCCTACAGCCTCAGAAAACGCCAGGCCTGTGCAAGTAATTTTAATATTTCTCACGTGCCAATTTCTTGGAGCACCAGGTCAACTGAATGCAGCCGACTGTGCCAGACAACACAAATGTCAAGACAAAAGGCACAATTCAACTGGACCAAATGTCCCCCTTTCTCAGAAGCCCCCTTCTTCAACTTGAAAGCTTCCCCAAGTGCCAGCTTTATGTTTGCTGCGGTTCATACACACGGAGGAAACTTCGGAGGACAGTAAAGCAGGAAAAGGACTACGTGGCATTGAACAGAAGGCACGTCTGCTCTTCTGCTTTGATTCTGGTCCTTCGTAAATGAGTCTGCAACACGAGGCCTGAAGTGTGGGGACAGAAGGAGGAGCCTGGCACGCTTCTTCCCTAGTCCCTTAGGGTCTGCTAATCTCTTTACGCTCCCTTCCAAGGTAATATTCAAATCAGCCACACAGCTCAATTTACTTTGCTTGTGACTCTAATTGAATAAATCTAAAATAACAACAGACACACTGGCCCAGAGCCTTGGCCAAATTTTTCCTTAGATACTTAACACACATTCTGGCTGTTTTACTTCTGCCTGCAAGGAGGGAAAGGCACTCTGGTCCAGTCCCTAATTCCACACCAGTGGCAGGATGACTGCCCTTCGCTGTTTCAGAGGTGGCTAATAGTTACTGCTGGGTGAAAGGTTTCCAGCATAACCTAGGAAGAGTTTAAGCATCCTTGAGAGTGGAGAGGATGTCTTACCAAGTCAACTAGGAAGTTTCTAAAGCAAAGACATTTGGTAAGGTCCCATTCTGTGCCTACATGTCACTTTCTTCAGAAATCGTAAGATCTGGGTCACCTATGGGAATTCACTTGGTCTATTTTCTCAGTTACACTAAGGTGAGCCCTTCATCATCCTGCATTTGTAGCTATTCCCATTTGTAAACATACTCAGAGAATGACACTACTGTCAACCTGCCACTCATTCGAGCTTCTCTCAATCCTCTTGCAAAGGATAAGAATTTAAAAAACTGTATTTTATCTACTGGGACGAGGAATGCAGGGTAAAGCCTTAGGAACACCATAAGATAAAATGAACCACTTATAATGAGTTTAAAACTGGTAGATCAAACCTTGGACCTCCAAGCTTTTCTCTGGGGAGAGCATCACCTAGCGGGGATGCTTTTAAGGAAATCACATGCTAAGCACGCTGAGAGGCTTTTAAGGATCACATATGTAGAAATGCTGACATTCTTTCAGCTATTTGAAGACAAGGGTTAAAAGGAGTCAGTGCACACAACGGGCACCTCTCAAGGAGAGGAGGGAGCAGGCCCAAGGGTGAATGTGTTGTGGAGGGGTCCTCTGTCTTACTGATCAATGTGGAGAACCTTCTCCACCTGAGCGTTGCCCTATGGCAGGATGGTCATCAGTGAACGTTCCTGCTTCTTGGTGGTATTTTCATTATATGTTCACCATATATTCTGAAGAGTCTGGATGCTTTTTCTCATAGGTTCAGTAAATGCCCAGCAAACACTCTGGGCCAAAGACTTCTTCTCTCCTTGACAGACCAAGGAGTCTTCAGCTTCTCAATAATACTACCACGCACTTGACCCTAGCCTCTTCTTAAACTTTTCTTTCACTGGCAGAATTATTCCGAGCGTATGATTCCCTTTTCCAGGCCCCTGCCTCTCACGTTGGACTAATAAAGCCCAGGTTCCACTATTGCCCAGGCTGGAGACTGTGCCAAGCAGGCCATGCTGAAAACTGGCTCCTAACCATTGGGAAACACGCAGGTGCAGGAGCCCAAATCCCGCGGGAGAACTCCTGGGAACGAAAGCTCACGCTTCAGTGGGAGCCAGCTGGTTGCCTAGCCTTTGTAGATCAGGGCAGCATGTGCTGAGTTACCTCCACAGGCTGCTGCTATCCTCGGCGTAGCAGGGAAACGTCACCCGAGAGAAAGAATGAACGTGGGCATCACTACCTGGAGCAAGGCTCCACGCGTCTCAAATATCCCACAGCCTGTGCATTTCAGCTCCTATCTGAGATTTTCCCTTCCTATATTCGTCTTCTGCCCCTCTGATCTCACATCTTGTTTCTAATCACAGCTCAGAGTGAAACACATGTAAGGTAATTACTCCTCGGTGCTCTGTGGTAGCACTCATTGATTAGAAATCATTTTCTGAGGGAACACTATAACAGGGAGTTTTGATCAAAGCTGGATTATTATTTCAGCTCTTTGTTTCACCCACATACATTTGTTCCCTCTTCCAGGAAGAAAATTTGTGTGCATGTGTGTGTTACGTGTGTGGAGCCAGACCATAAGGGAGGTAAGAGTTCTTCTTAGAGTGGAACTATTTCTTTCCTTCATCTAAAAGAACGATTTTTTTTAACAAGCTGCCAATCAAGCTTCTTCCTGAATCTCATGTAGCAAGCTCTTCCTTTCCTTCAGTCCCATCTCTCTGGGATGGGGCCATGTTTATGGCGCGATGGTGAGCGCGGTGGGGTCGGGCCCACTCAAGTGCATTCGTTTTTGGAGGCTGTGGCGCTGGAGCGTCAGGAGGGCGCAGAGGGATCTCTGAGAGCCAACACGGGGCTGCGGAGGGTCTGTCGCACCCCGTGTGTTCCCTCACAGGCCCCATCCTTCTGTGCCGGCCCTACTGGCACACTGGACTCCACTTGTGAGCGCTGACAGGGCACGGTGTGCTTCAAATCTGCCCTTCTTTTGAGCTGTTCACAGCTGTGCAAATTACCTTCTTATCTAATCCTAGAAAGCAGGCATCCAAGGTCTGCCACAGAAGCTGGAGTGAGAAGCACAGGAGGAAGTTCTATTTTTATTTTTTGACATTTAAAAAAAACCCTCTTCCATTCTTCTTCCTGAGGTGCCGGGTTAGATTCTCCACGCAGGGCAGAGACAGGATACGCCAGAATATCAACTCTCAATTACTGTTTTAAAAGGGGAAAGAATAACTTGAGATATTCCAAAAGGTTTTAAAATTAAGAGTTTTATTTTTTTTTCGGAGTAAGTTTTATCTTGGAGTAAACCATCATTAGCCTTTAATCCAGACAATCAGAAAGCTTAGACAATGGTCAAGTGACTTAAAAAGAAAAGACACATCTGGGATTTAGAGTATTCCGAAGAGCAGTAGAGATGGACTGTCCTGGATCAGCACAGCTCATGCTTAAGCCTTTACTGTTCCACATCTACCGTTCTCCGCAGTAATGAACTTGTCCCCTGAAAATGAGAAGCTACCAGTGTCTAAAATATGTATATGTGTAGACATGCATCTGTGTGGACATGTTATAGTCCGTACACACACACACACACACGTCCACATGTGTAGACACGTATGCATATTAGCATATGGTCGTCCCCGCCCCTTGTCTGCAGTCTTGCTTTCCACGGTTCCAGTTACCCGTGGTCAGCCGAGGCTGGAAGCAGACAGTCCTCCTTCTGATGTATCCTCAGCATGTCAGTAGTAGCCCAACACTATGTCACAGCGTCCGAGTCACTCGCCGCACTTCATCTTGTCATGTATGCAGTTTGTCATGCCATATCACAAGGCAAGAGTAGTACAGTGAGGTGTTTTGAGAGACAAAGACATAATTTTTATTACAGTACAGTATATACTTACTCCACCTGATTATTGTTAATCTCATTCTGTGCCTCATTTATACATTAAGCTTTATCACAGGTGTGTGCATATAGGAAAAACAGAGCATATACAGGATTCAGGGATTCAGTACTATTTGTGGTTTCAGGCATCCCCTGGGAATCCTGGAACATTCCCCCTGTGGGTAGGTGGGGACTACTGTAAGTCCACAGCTAAGAAGATTTTATTCATTCCGTGAATATTTACTAATTGTCCAATCATTACGGTAAGTACTGAGGAAAATGGATCAATAAGACAAAATTCCTACCCTCGAGTTTACAGTCTAGCAGGAGAGACACGAAAACACAAAGTACAATAAAATGTTAGTGGCTTTTCAATGGCTGTACATGTAGGTACAGGGACCACCAAATAGGAACAGCTGTCCCTGGAGGACGGGGTATCGTGAGAGGTTTCCTAAGAAAGGGAGTCCTTGAGCTGTATTGTTACGGTTGCCTGGTGGCCTCTGGACTCGAACTCTTTGATACCTGGTAACCCATGCTTGGTACGTGTAGTGAACTCACAGCTAACCATTCTGGATAAGCAAGCATCTTCTGAATGAGTTCCCCAGGCTAAAATTAATCCTGAGTTTCATTACCTGCACTTGGCATCAAGGGAATGCAGGCTGCGAGTGTGCTGTCCTTAGAACCGTCGACACGGAAAATACAATGGACAGTTCCGCGGACGAGAGGCCTGCTGAACGGAATCGGCAGGTGCACCTCCCCTCTCTGTGGTTCTGTGATGACACACCGCTGAGAAGAAGAAAAGCCTCAAGGGAAATGAATGGTGTTTTGAAAATAAGGACAAGCTTCCAAAACAGCTGTTCACTCCCCTCACAGCGCTCCTCCCAACAGGAGGAGAAGCTGGCCTGTCTCCAGCCTGCACTGGGAGCAGGGCAGTGGGGGCTGCGTCATAACCCTGGGCCGTTAGCAACGTCTGCACGAAACTTCTGCTGTGCGGTAGCTACGTGAGCAGGTCAGACCTTGAGTTTGTTACACTGACCTGGAAATGTAGAATTCTGGTGCTCCAAGTAGGAGACATGGCCCACTCTCGGATTTCATTTGGCTGTTCCGCATGTGAAGCAGAGTCCTAGCCGCTGAGTCCCCTTTAAGACCAGCCATGACTACCGAATAGTACCGAATAGCTGTGTGAGCTCAGGCCAGTGAATCAGACTCTCTGAGCCTCAGTCCTCCCACTGTATCAGTACATAATATAGTCCCTCATACAGAACGGGTGCACGAGAGCACAGGCATGCGCACATACACACACACCCTAAGAAAAGTACCCACTGGGCACCGGGGGGCTCAGGTCATGATCCCAGAGCCCCAGGACTGAGTTCCACATCGGGCTCCCTGCTCAGCAGGGAGTCTGCTTTTCCTCTGCCCCTCAACTCACTCATGCTCTCTCTCTCTCTCAAATAAATAAATAAAAATCTTAAAAAAAAAAAAAAGGAAAAGTACCCACAGAGGGTTATGGGAAAAAGAGACCTCAAAGGCACACCCTTACAAAAAAGTTAATTATTTAAGGACACAACATTTATAGTCCTAGAGTGAAGCAGATTATTAACAAAATGGAGCATGATTTAAAAAAATTATTCAGAAACCCACCACTTGAGTTGAGAGTTGATTAGAGGGACAGTTTATCTTCGGGAAAGTATGGGACCCTTGGGCACTAGAGCTCTGAAGCCCGGGAGGAAAGCAGGTAACCCTTCAAAGAACCCCATGTACTAGCCAGCCACCCAGGACCTGAAGCAGCAGACAGGGAGCAGATACCCCCATGGAGGGAAACAGGCCACATCTCTCATGGGGAGTTACAGACTGGTTCCGAAGGGGCCCTTAGCTGCCACTCAGTAAAATGCTCCAAGGACACCATGTACCATCCTAACGCCCTCACTGGCACTGTTCTCATGGACCCATTTGCAAAGAAAGAGCCAAACGCTGATTAAAGAAGAGAGGAAGACAGGTCTGATTCCCCAGTTCACAAAATGTGGCCTTTCCCAGGAACCACGGTTCTCCACAGGCTATTTATGCAAATGGCTCACTGAAGTGGGAACCTTACTTAAGAAAGAAGCAGCTACGTCTCATTCCTGAAAACTCCCCCAAATATTTCGAATATGTCTGACATGATTCCCCAATGAGCGCAAATCTTCAGAAGTTCTTTAAGTGCAGGGAATAAACATTATAACATTTCATATGCAAATTTCAAATAATCACTGAGACCAGTATGGCTTCTGGTGAAATAACTCCCACGACAGGACGGGAGGTACAAAAGTACAGTAACAGGCACTGGGAATATATCAGTAGTCAGACAGAAGGCTGAAGAAACACGTGTTAAAATGAAAAATTCAATCACCTTGCTTTAAAATATTTGGATGTACTTTTAAGAACTTCATCTCATTTTAAACTTACAATACTGCTTTTAAGGCAGGGTTATTACATGAGTCTTTTAGATGATGAAACCAGTGGTTCAAAGAGGCTAAGTGACCTGTCCAAACACAGAAGCTGGCCTTAGAATGCAGGCCTCTTTCTCCTATGTCAATCGACCTAATTGCACATGCTCTTAGGAAGTAGATTTTATCTTGCAGTGGACTTGGCTGCCAGTTATGTGTGCCGTGATGGGAGGCCTTGAATGCCTATCGGCCTTGCTGCCCCTGTAAGTCTCTGTGCTGGGGCTACATGCCCCATCAGCAAGCCTCTGATGACTGGACCAAGGACGGGGGTTGGCCATGCAGCAATGAGTTGTTTGAGCTCTACCCAACACAGGCCTCTGCACCCCCCACCCCCACCATCATGGCAGGGACTCTATGGACCAGTCAGATCCTCCCTCCTGAGAAAGCTGGACATGCCCCAAGAGAAAGAGAATCATGAGGAGCCACCAAAGTAGGCACCATCATGGTCTAGCCCTGTGCAGAGAACACAAAACACAGGCATGAGACAAGCTTCCTGGGCGCTAGCTAGTGAGGTACCCATCCTGAGAGAGGTCAGTTCTCAGGGAGGTCTGCTCTGGGAAGACTGGGTTGGTTTTATGTCTCCCTTACCAGGGGCACATTCTTGCAGCAAGCCTCAGTCCCTGAACTAGCTCTTTTCCTTGTAACCCCCCAAAGCAAAGCATATGATTCTCTTCCAGTCCTGTGCTAGAATACGGCATCTGAGAATGACCAGACAGCACCATCTCCCTGTACATGGCACAGCACCCCCAGGCAGAAGTCACTGCTCCAAAGGGCACTCCTTGTTTTCACTGCCCACTGTAGATATCAGACTGGGACTGAAATCAAGAGCTTTCCATAAAATTCCTATAGGGAGCTGTTGCGAGCTGAACTTGTCCTCCCAAATTCGTATGCCGACCTCCTAACTCCCAGTACCTCAGAATATGGCCTTATTTGGATATAGGGTCTTTATGGAGGTAATTAAGGTAAAATGAAGTCACAGGGTGGGTCCCAATCTGACTGGTGCCCTTATAAGAGGAGATCAGGCCACAGACACACAGACAGAAGACCCTGCGAGGACACAGGGAGAAGGTGGCACCTACAAGCCAAGGATAGAGGCCTCAGAAGGAATCAGCCCTGCCGACACCTTGATCTCGAACTTCCAGCCTCCAGAACTGTGAGAGAATAAAATTCGGCTATTTAAGCCACCCAGTCTGTGGTATCTATTAGGGCAGTCCTAGCAAAGTAATGTGAAAGCCTTCAAGTTCTCTAGAAAAACACCAAAGAGGCCAGCAAGCAATTCAAAGCCCGACGCTAGAAGCAATATGGTGGTTTGGTAGGAACATGTCCTGGGCTCAGACTGCTGAGGTCGAACGCTGGCTCTGCCACTTAGAGGCTGCATCTCCTTGGGTGAGATGCGTTACCTCCACCGCCTCCCTGAAAGCGAGCCCGCAACACCGCCTGTGTCAAGCCGGGTGGTGAAGGTGTAATGAGGTCAGGCGAGTAAAGACTGTGTTGAGCTGGAGCCCCTCGGCACCGCGCTCAACCAAAGTTTTCAGACACCATGGGATACAACCGACCGGATGGGAGATATCGAGCATGGGGACACTGATAGCCTCCCTAGTCCTCCTCACCAGGAACAGTCTGACCTGGCCAGCAGATGTTCCTCCCTCTGCTCTGGAGTCTTCTTCCTCTCCTTCCTCTCTGAGTTTGCCACACTCTTGGGAGCGTCTTGTGCCACTGTGCGTCGGGATGGATGGTTACGTGCGTCTACTTGTCTCTTTGTACACCTGACTGAAGCTCCCTTTAACTGAGAGTGTTTGTGGGAAGTATTAATAAAGAGGCTTTGCTTCTTATCGATATGTTCTATGAAATTCTCCTTGCCATTTGGAGCCTGGAGCGGCTTTTCTTGATTTGGGAGGTGCTCTCTGCCCACCCCTGGGCTCTCTCTGACATGGGAGCTGCTTGTGCCAACGCAGGGGGTCAGAAACTGTACTCACAGATTGAAGTAGACACTCAGGTGGCAAAGTTCCCGAGTGCTAGAGAAGGTACTCAGGCACTCGGGCTAACAAAGAGGCTCTCAGGGGACAGAAACAGGATACCGCTGGACTTCCCGGGCACCTCTGCTGGACTCCAGGGGCAAGTAAAGGAAATCTACTCCTTGAGTCCTGCTGGCTCCACAGGGAAGGGGATTTGTTTTAGGAGCCAGACGGCCAGGGAGCGGCAGGCCTTCCGGCCCCAGGAAAGCACAGGAATAAGGGACCTGACTGCCCTCTGGACTCCATCTTGGCCTCCTGTCTCCACTTCTGTCTGTATGTCTGCTTGGCTCTCTTCCCGGTAGACGGCCACTCTTTTCCTCTCTGCTTCTCAAGAACAGACAATGTGGAAGATACTTCTGTCAAAAGAATGACTGAATCCCTGTCATCCCCAGTTGTAAATTCTCCTTGTGGGTGGAGTATCTCTCTGTCTGTCTGGGTCCAATCGGCTGAGACTGGGGGCTAGGGATAGGGTGTAGAGAGGAAGCCTCACTGCACAACATGGCTGCCAGGGCCCCCTGCTCTGGATTGGGTGAGAGGAGAGGTTCACAGACATTCTTACTTCTATTTATTTATTTATATTATTTTTAAAATTATTATTATTATTATTTTTCGAGAGAGAGTCGGTGGGCGGAAGAGAGAGGCAAAGGGACTCAACCTCACGACCCTGAGATCATGACTCGATAAAGAGTTGGACACTCAACCGGCTGAGCCACCCCGGGGCCCCAGAATGGTACAGTTTAGATATTTACATTTCTTTGTGGTTAATGATAGGCATGCTGAAGTGCGCTCATCATGTGAAGTAAAGATATTCATGTGATATAGTGATATGCACACTGACGTATTTTGGGAGAAGTGCACTAATGTCTGCAACTCTGTTTCGTTTTTGTTTTTTAATTTTAAGTGGGTTCCATGCCCAGAGCAGAGTCCAATGCGGGGCTCAATCTCACAACCCTGATGCAGGGTTTAATCTCACGACCTTGAGATCATGACCTGAGCTGAAACCAAGAGTCAGACGCTTAGCTGACTGAGCCACCCAGCACCCCAGAGATTTTTACTTTTAGTCTT
Organism: Ursus arctos; assembly: GCF_023065955.2. Lineage (NCBI taxonomy): Eukaryota > Metazoa > Chordata > Mammalia > Carnivora > Ursidae > Ursus > Ursus arctos. The sequence goes on along the minus strand of NW_026622997.1, from coordinate 10,263,463 downwards.
CCATATAAGTGCTGCCACTTTCATAGTTACGTCCAGTATAATTCCATATGATTTTGAATTTTGGAATGCTCATTAGACATCTCCAAACAGAAATGCTGATTACAACAAACAAACAAAAACACGCAAAACACCCAAACAAACCTGTCATATGTCTTTAAAACTCAAAAAGAAATGCAACTGCTTTTTATAAGTTAATATAACTATGCTATTTAAAAATTGATATCTAGTAGTTGATGTACTTTGGAAATTATTTTGCCATGAAATAGATTTAGAAACACCAATAGATGATGGCAAAATGGTGATATCTCCTAAAAATGATTGCGATCCCTTGTTTTATGCATACCGACAGTACCTAGTTGGTATCCACTTACATCATCGAATGAACTGCTCGCTGAATTTCAAATCAGAATACAAAGTGCCATCTGCCTTGTGCAGGATCCCTCTGGTACTGAGACTCTATGGTGTAGACTTCAGGCCTGAATCAAAACCCTGAGACACCAAGATGCAGGGCCTGTCCAGAACGGAAGTCTGTCTCATCAAATCCCGCCCTGTGAACAGATGGGCTGGTTGCATAGCCCAATTCTGTCATTTCCTACCATGGGGCATCCTTCTCATTTTCTCTCTTGTACTTGTCTACCAGCAATGATGTGCTAGCTACATCCTACAGCACTTACCCTGCCCCCCCCAATATATTACATCTTAAGCCTCCATACTTTTCTTCCCTTGTCATATCCTCAACCTTCTTGTTCCCTCTTCATAACCAAAACAATTAAGACCTTGAGAAAACAACTTCATTGTTTGGAATAAATTTTCGCTGAGAAACTGGATGCTTATTTTGAGTATGAGCTTAACTACACTAAATACAACGCACAAAGCTTTTTAAACTAGATGATTTGCTGTTCTTGGAGTGTATTTAATGCTTACATTTAATTACCGTTAGTTTCTCCCAGAAGGAATTCTCCGCTAGGATATTATCACCACCATCAACAGCACTTATTGTAGACTTATGCACCAGGCACTGCAAAACAACCTTTTAAAGTAGTTCCTAATGTTAAACCCATTTTAAAGATAAAGAAACTGAGGTTTGGAAAGATAAAGTGAGTTGCTCAAAGTCCACAGGCCAAGAAGTGACAAAGAAAGGAGCTAAACTCAGGGCACCCTCCAAAGCCCATGCTACAGCCACTGCCCCACAAAGGCTTCCCAGCCCTGCGCAATGATATATTCTACTCCTTCCGGAACATAATATGGAATAAGACAGAATGTGGCAACAACTACATTGTGTAGCCACTGACGGTCAACTGAACCCCAGAAACCACAGCCTAATCTCAGGGACCTGATCAATCTGACAGACAGGCATTTGCGCGGGACAAAGGACATGCTGAGGCTTTGCTTCCCAGGATACTCGAACTACAATGTAGCCTCCAGAAGAGGAACTAAGGGTTGCCATGTGGCTACTCATTTAGTAAGAATAGGAATACATGTAAACCAAGGCACAGATGACGACCCAGTTCATATACAAGCCAGTGTTTAAGTGTCTTTTAAAAAAACCCGAGTAACACAATTGGTTTTATGTCTTCGGTAACAGATTCATTTATTGCAAATCATTAATCTCATAAGAGTATCAGGAAAGATGGTTAGCTGTTTAGGAAAATGGAAGTGGGACCCTCTCATCTCACAACACCATTGTAAGTTCCAGATGGAGCCAGGAATACAATTTAAATAATAAACAACTTAAGAGAGAAAATGTAAGCAAATATCTATATAATCCTTTACAGGACAGACAAGGACTTTCTACATGGAAAACATCGAAGGAATCAATGAAAAAAATGTCAGACATGACAATACGAAAGAAGGCAAAATATCACCAGGTCCCACATACCACACAGAATAATAAACGGCAGATAACAATCTGAAAAAAAAATCCTAACAACCATGAGAGAAAATGGACTAGTATTCTGGGTGTATAAATAGCTTATACCATGTTGATCTGAGATGTTTTATTGTTTATAAAACCCCAACAGAAAAAGTGGACAAAGCACTTGAACGTTTAAGCGAGGTATTCAAAATGATTAACAAATTCATGGAAAGATTCTATTTCATTAGTCATTAAAACAACAAAGTACTCTGATAATTATATGTAAATAAATATACCTTCTCCACATCAAAAAAAAACATTAAAAAATTAAAAAATAGCACACCAAAAAAAGCAAAATACTCTAAATATATATGTATGCTTATCCTACGTATTAAAAAAAAAGGAATGGAAAAGCGTATAAAAATGAAAACAGTGTTTATCTGTGGGTAGTTGAATTATGGGGAATTTAAATGATCTCCCTTATACCTTTCTTTTCTTAAATTAGAGATCCATTATATCTAATACCCAAATCTAATATTTTCAGTATGAAAGAAAAAGGAAGAAAGTTAAGAAGGAAGGAGAAAGAAGGAGATAATTTGTAACTTTCAAGAGGTTAAGAGGCAATAAAAAGTTTGGCGTAATTAAGTGTCCAGTATCCAGAACATAAAAAGAACTCTTAGAACTCCCAAAAAAAGGGTAGAAATGACCCAATTGAAAAGATGCCAAAGGACTTGAACAGACATTTCTCCAAAGATTTACAGGTGGCCAACGAACATATGAAAAGATCATTTAGTGGTTAAGGAATTATAAATTGAAACTGGATGGATGGATGCATGGATAGAGGCATGGATGGATGGATGGATGGATGGATGGATGGATGGATGGAAGGATGGAAGGATGGAAGGAAGGATGGATGAAGGGAGGGAGGGAGAAACAAGTGTTGGAGAGGATGCAAACTGAAACCCGTGTACATGGCTGGTGGGAATGTAAAGTGATTTATCCACCATAGAAGACAGTCTGACGGTTCCTCAAAGAGTTAAACAGAATTACGAAATGACTCAGCAACTCTACCCCTAGGTATATTCCCAAAAGAATGAAGAACAGGGACTCAAATAAATACTTCTGCACACATGTTCATACCAGCATTATCCACAGTAGCCAAAATACACAAACAACCCAAATGTCCACTGAGGGAGAAATGGATAAATTGTAGTTTATATGTACGATGGAAAATTACTCAGCCATAAAAAGCAATGAAGTATCGCTACACACTGAACAGTAGATGAGCCTCAAAAACATGCTAAGTGAAAGAAGCCAGACAGACACAAAAGATCATATACCGTACAAGTTCGTTTTATATGACGTGGACAGAAGGCAGCCTGGTGGTAGCCAGGGGCTGGGGGAATGGAAGGAGTGGGGAACGGGAAGCGGCCCTATAACAGGCGTGGGGTTTCTCTGGGGTGATGAAAATGTCTTGGGTATAGATAACCAGACAGATGTGGTGGTTACACAATACTGTGAATGCGCTAAATGCCACTGAATTGCTTACTCGAACGTGTTTAATTTTGTCATGTGAATTTCACCTCACTAAAAAAAAAAGCCAACAGAAAAATAAGTTTAGAGAAGCCCTTCATGGGGACACCATCTACATGGACACCACTTTAAAACAGATTTGTCAGACATCCTTGAATCTGAGACTTTGGGTTCAGGGCTAACGTGTAATAGAGGAGATCTTCGCCTCACATCCACTATGGACTGTATGGATCTCTTTTTCCACAGAATACGCCCAGCGGGTATTTTAACAACAGAAACTCTTTATTTTTCTTGGGGGGCTGGGGTGGGAAACTAGTTTTAAAAGCATGATGCAAAGGCCCAACTGATACACAAATACAGAGTTTTGAAATTACTGTTTTATTCTAACTTTATTTTTCATATTTACTGATGATAAGGAACTAAAACCACCATCTAACTAAAATTTTTAGCCACTCAAGGCAGCCTACCAACTGATCATAATAGCTATTTTTCACAGTTGCTTGAAAGTATGTCAGAACGACTGAATGTAATTTTAATTAAACAAATTTGCAATTAGGAGTACAGCGACTGCCTCGCCATTTTCCTATTACAGCATGAGCGAGAAGAACAAAAATCCTCCTGGTGGTACCCTAAGCAGGAAGCCGAAGCGAAAGTCTTATTTGAAGTAATTAAATGGTGTAATTACGATGTATAAATCTGGTCATATGTTCCAGAATGCAACTTCAATCTCCACCTGGTCCAGCCACTGGCGGAGCAAAGCTGTCTGAGGGGCAGGGCAGGCAGGACACAAGACAGTGGATGATTTAAAGGCAGGAAGGAAGGACGCCCCCCAAAAGGACATGAAGATGTGGAGGGGCCCCTGGCTAAAATCTCTAAGACACGTTTGTTTTCTGAGAAGCACGTGAAACAGCTCTGCTCTGAAGGTTGGAGGGACCTTGAGTTTTGGTTTTTCTATTAACTATTAGGATTTTTCCATCTTGAATATCTGTATTGATCTCCTTTACTTTAACTATGCTAAGAATAGCTTCTATTCAGGCTAGTCTTCCCAAGAATCTGATCTGTTTAATATTGCCAGATATATTCCTGTATCAGATGTGATATCACATTATTTGGGATTCATATTTAAATAGATTTTCTGGCAGTAGGAATCCTGAAACGAAGAAGTTCAATGTACAGGAATTCCTTGATTCAATCTAGGTTAAAAAAAATATAACATTCTAAATATAATCAAAATCAACTCCTCTCGAATTGTTTTCCAAGGAAAAGTAGGCCTGTTGAGGACTGAGCAAGGGTTGTCTAGCCAACAGTCTTTGGATGGCTGAGCCCACCAGGGCATCCACTATTTACTGAGGGGGATGGATTGGCAAAGAGCAATTTGACCAGGAGAACCACTTTGGAAAACAGTTGGGCAATTTCTTTCTTTCTTTTTTTTTTTAAAGATTTTATTTAGGAGTTAAGATGGCGGAGGAGTAGGGGACCCCTTTTTCAGCCGGTCCCCTGAGTCGAGCTGGATAGGTACCAGACCAGCCTAAATAACCACGGAATCAGCCTGAGACGCAGGATGATGCATCTGGATCTCTACAAATGAACATCTCCAGCGCTGAGTATTGAGGTACCAAGAGGGGAGCTGTAAACCGTGCACGGATATCGGAAGATAAACGGAAGGGGGAGGGAGCCGCCGTGTTTGGGCGCCGGGAAGCGGCAGCCACCTGCACGGGGGAGCGGGAAGACACACAGAGGGTACCCGCGAGAGAGCGGACTGAGACCGGTGAGCCGTGAACGCGCGCCACCAGGCATCTCCCGGAACACCGGAATCCCGGTGTGCTCACGGGATCCAGACTGAGACCGGGAACTCCCGGAGCGCGCGCGGGGCGGCTGGCGGCTGGCGGGCCACCTGCACGGGGGAGCGGGCGGACTCGCGGTCGGCACCCGCAAAACAGCAGACTGAGACCCTGAACCGGGTGCGCGCGCCACCAGGCTTCTCACGAAACTCCGGAATCGAGGTGTGCTCACCGGGCATAGACTGAGACCGGGAGACCCGGGAGCGCGCGGGGCGGCCGGTGGCTGGCGGCATTAGAAACACAAAGGACAGAGACGGGGCGGCCGGTGGCTGGCGGCATTAGAAACACAAAGGACAGAGACGCGCCGGCCCTGGAAGTGAGGGCAGGGTCGCCGAGTTGGTGCGCACATCCCGGGACGCCGCAGGGTTGAGCAGCACCAACAGTAACAGAGTTAAAGTGGCCAGAACATCAGTGGAGAACGGGCCGCAATCCCTCTGTTCTGCGACAATGCAGCCTCTGCTGCTCTGACCCTCAGAAGAGGCATAGCCGGCCGCCAGGGAAAGCCGCCAGAGAACAAAAGCCTGGAAATACCGGCTCAGAGAGTGCCCATCCCCATCCTCCCTCGCAGGGGCACGGAGACTCTACCCAAACAGGGTTGCCTGAGTATCGGCGCGGCAGGCCCCTCCCCCAGAACACAGAAGGCAGGCTGAAAAATCAAGAAGCCCACAACCCAGGCGCCTGGGTGGCGCAGTCATTGAGCGCCTGCCTTCAGCTTAGGGCGTGATCCCAGCGTTCCGGAAAGGAGTCCCTCATCAGGCTCCTCTGCTGGGAGCCTGCTTCTTCCTCTCTCACTCCCCTGCTTCTGTTTCGTTCTTGCTGTCTGTCTCCCTCTCTCAGATAAGTAAATAAATAAAATCTTTAAAGAAGAAGCCCACATCTCTAAGATCCCTATAAAACAAGGGGCACGGCCTGGGACCCAGTCAATAATTTTGGGCTCTGGAAACCCCGCAACCTCTCTTCATCAGAATGACAAGAAGGAGAAGCCCCCCCCAGCAAAGAAAGGACAGTGAGTCAGGGGCCTCTGCCACAGAAGTAACGGATATGGATGTAACCAAATTATCAGAAATGGAATTCAGAGTAACAATGGTCAAGATAATGAGTAGACTTGAAAAAAGTATTCAGGAAAATATTACTGAGAATATACAATCCCTAAGGGCGGAAATGAGAGCGAATTTGACAGAAATTAAAAATTCTATGAGCCAAATGCAGGCAAAACTAGAGGCTCTGACGGCCAGGGTCACGGAAGCGGAGGAAAGGGTTAGTGAATTGGAGGATGGGTTAATAGAGGAAAAATTAAAAATAGAAGATGGTCTTAAAAAAATCCACGCCCACGAATGTTGGCTACGGGAGATTACTGACTCAACGAAACGATCCAATGTTAGAATCATCGGCATCCCCGAGGGGGTGGAGAAAAACAGAGGTCTAGAAGAGATATTTGAACAAATTGTAGCTGAAAACTTCCCTAATCTAGCAAGGGAAACAAAAATTCGTGTCCAAGAGGCAGAGAGGACCCCTCCCAAGCTCAACCATGACAGACCTACACCACGTCACGTCATAGTGCAACTCGCAAATATGAGATCCAAGGATACAGTATTGAAAGCGGCCAGGGCAAAGAAATTTCTCACGTACCAAGGCAAAGGCATCAGAATTACATCAGACCTGTCTACACAGACCTGGAATGAGAGAAAGGGTTGGGGGAGCATTTTTAAAGCTCTTTCAGAGAAAAACATGCAGCCAAGGATCCTTTATCCAGCAAGGCTGTCATTCAGAATTGATGGAGAAATAAAGACATTTCAGAATCGACAGTCACTAGCCAATTTCGTAACCACGAAACCAGCCCTACAGGAGGTATTACGGGGGGTTCTATAAAAGTAAAAAGGCCCCAAGAGTGATACAAAACAGAAAGTCACAGCCAATACAAACAAAGACTTTACTGACAACATGGCAGAATTAAAAGCATATCTCTCAGTACTCAGCCTGAACATTAATGGTTTAAATTCTGGTTTCAAACGCCACAGGGTTGCAGATTGGATAAAAAGAAATGACCCATCCATTTGCTGTCTACAAGAGACTCATTTCGAACCCAAAGATGCATTCAGACTGAGAGTAAGGGGATGGAGTACCATCTTTCACGCAAATGGACCTCAAAAGAAAGCTGGGGTAGCAATTCTCATATCAGATAAATTGGATTTTAAACTACAGACTATAGTTAGAGATGCAGAAGGGCACTACATTATTCTTAAAGGAAGTATTCAACAAGTGGATATGACAATTATAAATATATATGCCCCCAACAGGGGAGCAGCAAGATACACAAGGCAACTCTTAACCAGAATAAAGAGACATATAGATAAAAATACATTAATAGTAGGGGACCTCAACACTCCACTCTCAGAAATAGACAGAACACCCTGGCAAAAACTAAGCAAAGAATCAAAGGCTTTGAATGCCATACTCGACGAGTTGGACCTCTTAGATATATATAGAACACTACACCCCAGAACCAAAGAATACTCATTCTATTCTAATGCCCATGGAACATTTTCAAGAATAGACCATGTTCTGGGACACAAAACAGGTCTCAGCCGATACCAAAAGATTGAAATTATCCCCTGCATATTCTCAGACCACAACGCTCTGAAATTGGAACTCAACCACAAGGAAAAATTTGGAAGAAACTCAAACACTTGGAGACTAAGAACCATCCTGCTCAGGAATGACTCGATAAACCAGGAAATCAAAAATCAAATTAAACAATTTATGGAGACCAATGAGAATGAAAATACAACAGTCCAAAACCTATGGGATACTGCAAAGGCAGTCCTAAGGGGGAAATACATAGCCATCCAAGCCTCACTCAAAAGAATAGAAAAATCTAAAATGCAGTTTTTATATTCTCACCTCAAGAAGCTGGAACAGCAACAGAGGGACAGGCCTAATCCACGCACAAGGAAGCAGTTGACCAAAATTAAAGCTGAAATCAATCAAGCAGAAACCAGAAGTACAGTAGAGCAGATCAACAGGACTAGAAGCTGGTTCTTGGAGAGAATCAATAAAATTGACAGACCACTGGCAAGACTTATCCAAAAGAAAAGAGAAAGGACCCAGATTATTAAAATTATGAATGAAAAAGGAGAGGTCACGACGAACACCATTGAAATTGGAAGGATTATTAGAAATTTTTATCAACAGCTATATGCCAATAAACTAAGCAATCTGGAAGAGATGGAATCCTTCCTGGAAACCTATAAACTACCAAGATTGAAACCGGAAGAAATTGATTTCTTAAACAGGCCAATTAATTATGAAGAAATTGAGTCAGTGATAAACAACCTTCCAAATAACAAAACTCCAGGCCCGGACGGTTTTCCTGGGGAATTCTACCAAACATTCAAAGAAGAAATAATACCTATTCTCCTAAAGCTTTTTCAAAAAATAGAAACAGAAGGAAAGCTACCAAACTCATTCTATGAGGCCAATATTACATTGATCCCCAAACCAGGCAAAGACCCCCTCAAAAAGGAGAATTACAGACCGATTTCCCTAATGAATATGGACGCCAAAATCCTCAACAAGATACTTGCTAATAGAATCCAACAGTTCATTAAAAGGATTATCCACCACGATCAAGTGGGATTCATACCTGGGATGCAAGCGTGGTTCAATATTCGCAAATCAATCAGCGTGATACATCATATCAACAAGAAAAGACTCAAGAACCATATGATCCTCTCAATCGATGCCGAAAAAGCATTTGACAAAATACAGCATCCTTTCCTGATTAAAACCCTTCAGAGTGTAGGAATAGAAGGTACATTTCTCAATCTCATAAAAGCCATCTATGAAAAGCCTACTGCAAATATTATTCTCAATGGGGAAAAGCTGGAAGCCTTTCCCTTAAGATCAGGAACACGACAAGGATGCCCACTCTCGCCACTATTATTCAACATAGTACTAGAAGTCCTTGCAACAGCAATCAGACAACAAAAAGGGATCAAAGGTATTCAAATCGGCAAAGAAGAAGTCAAAATGTCTCTCTTCGCAGACGACATGATACTCTATATGGAAAACCCAAAAGAAGCCACTCCCAAACTATTAGAAGTTATAGAGCAATTCAGTAACGTGGCGGGATACAAAATCAATGCTCAGAAATCAGTTGCATTTCTGTACACGAATAACGAGAACGAAGAAAGAGAAATCAGGGAATCCATCCCATTTACAATAGCACCAAAAACCATACGTTACCTTGGAATTAACTTAACCAGAGATGTAAAGGACCTTTATTCTAGAAACTATAAATCACTCTTAAAAGACATTGAGGAAGACATAAAAAGATGGAAAGATATTCCATGCTCATGGATCGGAAGAATTAACATAGTTAAAATGTCCATGCTACCCAGAGCAATCTACACTTTCAATGCTATCCCGATCAAAATACCGAGAACGTTTTTCAAAGAACTGGAACAAATAGTCCTTAAATTTGTATGGAACCAGAAAAGACCCCGAATCTCCAAGGAACTGTTGAAAAGGAAAAACAAAGCTGGGGGCATCACAATGCCGGATTTCGAGCTGTACTACAAAGCTGTGATCACAAAGACAGCATGGTACTGGCACAAAAACAGACACATAGACCAATGGAACAGAATAGAGAGCCCAGAAATGGACCCTCAGCTCTTTGGGCAACTAATATTTGATAAAGCAGGAAAAAACATCCGGTGGGAAAAAGACAGTCTCTTCAATAAATGGTGCTGGGAAAATTGGACAGCTACGTGCAAAAGAATGAAACTTGACCACTATCTCACACCATACACAAAAATAAACTCCAAATGGATGAAAGACCTCGATGTGAGACAGGAATCCATCAAAATTCTAGAGGAGAACATAGGCAGCAACCTCTACGACATCAGCCTAAGCAACCTTTTTCATGACACATCCCCAAAGGCAAAAGAAACAAAAGATAAAATGAATTTATGGGACTTCATCAAGATTAAAAGTTTCTGCACATCCAAGGAAACAGTCAGAAAAACTAAGAGGCAGCCCACGGAATGGGAGAATATATTTGCAAATGACACTACAGATAAAGGACTGGTATCCAAGATCTACAAAGAACTTCTCAAACTCAATACACGAGAAACAAATAAACAAATCAAAAAATGGGCAGAAGATATGAACAGACACTTTTCCAATGAAGACATACAAATGGCTAACAGACACATGAAAAAATGTTCAAAATCATTAGCCATCAAGGAAATTCAAATCAAAACCACACTGAGATACCACCTTACGCCAGTTAGAATGGCAAAAATAGACAAGGCAAGAAACAACAATTGTTGGAGAGGATGTGGAGAAAGGGGATCCCTCCTACATTGTTGGTGGGAATGCAAGTTGGTACAGCCACTCTGGAAAACCGTGTGGAGGTCCCTTAAAAAGTTAAAAATTGAGCTACCCTATGATCCAGCCATTGCACTACTGGGTGTTTACCCCAAAGATACAGACGTAGTGAAGAGAAGGGCCATATGCACCCCAATGTTCATAGCAGCAATGTCCACAATAGCTAAATCGTGGAAGGAGCCGAGATGCCCTTCAACAGATGACTGGATTAAGAAGTTGTGGTCCATATATACAATGGAATATTACTCAGCAATCAGAAAGAATGAGTTCTCAACATTTGCTACAACATGGACGGCACTGGAGGAGATAATGCTTAGTGAAATAAGTCAAGCAGAGAAAGACAACTATCATATGATTTCTCTCATCTATGGAACATAAGAACTAGAATGATCAGTAGGGGAAGAAAGGGATAAAGAAAGGGGGGGTAATCAGAAGGGGGAATGAAACATGAGAGACTATGGACTATGAGAAACAAACTGAGGGCTACAGAGGGGAGGGGGGTGGGGGAATGGGATAGACCGGTGATGGGTAGTAAGGAGGGCACATATTGCATGGTGCACTGGGTGTTATACACAACTAATGAATCATCGAGCCTTACATCGAAAACCGGGGATGTACTGTATGGTGACTAACATAATATAATAAAAAATCATTATTAATAAAAAAAAAAAAAAAAAAAAAAAAAAAAAAATCAACTCCTCTCTGTTTTCCTTGTGATATGTGCCTCACACCTTCTTTTCCTAGCTTGCTTTCTCTCATTTTGGGGAGGCTGTTTCTGCCTTGAGAGGTGAGTGGAGGTCAAGTCTAATTTTAGGAGCTGTGTGTACTTTGCATCGTGTTGCACTTCTGGTCCCCGGGGGTGGCTTCACCCTTTGGAGCAGGTGACTGGGCTGCCCTGCCTTATAAAACCAAAGTGAACTATATGCAGTCTTAAGGAGTCCTCTTCCCCCACGTGCCATTTTAAGGAATGCTGATCAAGTATTGTTCAAATTCCAAATCCCATTCATATTTTCAGGTCTTAATTGGCATGCCATATCCTTTCTTAAGTTAAACACACTGGTTATCCCCGATGAAGTACATTCAATGAAGCTTGTCTTAAGGGGGCCTCCCCAGTGCTGGGGGCTAAACTCTAAGCGTCATTCCTGTAGAATTCCTGCTTCTCAGAGAGGGCTGACAGAGATGCTTCACCTGCCCTATGCAGCCTTTAAATGAACATACAAACAGGTAAGCGACTGAAACGTGAAATTTCCCCACAACATTGTTCCAAGTGAAAATTACCAAACACATAGCCACGAAGACGCAGGTCGCGGTGCCAGTTAGGATGTTTTGCTTGCTCCCTAACACATCAACCCTCTCTCTATATTCATTAAATCAAGTATTCTCTAATTACTAACATTTGTGGAATAAATATTCCTGAAGGCACAACCGAGGGGAAATGAGAAGAAATGTGATTCACCAAAGCATTTCTTATCCTTGAACTTACTACTGAAGGCGTCGCACTCGCCGAATCCATGTGGTCTCGGCAGGTCACCTGACTGCACTCTCTAATCTCGCTCCTGCAAGACGGACCTTCCATGCCTTCATCCCCTGGCCTCTGCTCCTCTACCTGGACCTCCAGGATCATCCTTCTTAATCCCTTCACTCACTCATTCCCTCTTTCATCCCTTTAAGCCTTCCCTGGAGTTCATTCTTTCTTTGTCTTCCCCTTCTCCTGTTCCAGACACACCCTGGGCATGTCATTCCTGACTGGAGCTCCAACTGCCAACTGTATACTCTAACTCTGGCCTCTCTCTCATGAGCTCTTAGGTCGGCATTCCCAGGCAGCCTACCTAAAACTCAAGAAGACCAAAGTAACCAAATAATCTCCACCAAAGCACTGCTCCCCCTACTTAATGCCTACTCAAGGTCAGCCCTCGCCCTCTTGGTCACACCACTACGGACTCGGCAGTTACATTCTGTTCCTTCATCTCCATGCTTGCTCCCTCAGACGGCTCCACCTTTCCTGTGGATTTTAACTCCTAAATATCCTTTCCATTGGTCAGCTTTTCCCACAAGGCCCTGGCCACTGTCTCAGCTCAGACTCTTATCTTCTCGCGTTCAGATAAGCTGTTCAGATGTGCTTCTCCATCTTTCTCTATTTCCAGCTTTCCCGTGGCCAACACAGTCTCAAGACAGATAATCACTTACAAACTTGAAAACAGCTGAATTAGCTCAATGACTCCCCACATGTTTTACCAGAAAAGTCCACATGTGTATAAGGAAACGCAAGGCCTTTAAGATCTGGTCTGTCCCAAACTCTCCAGCTTCATTTCCCACACCACTCTGCCATGTTTCCTATATGCTGGGCACACTAAATTATTTTCATCTCTCTCTCTCTTCCTATCTTTGTGCATGTGGTCTACTCTGCCTGGAATTTCTTGGCCGATTCCATAGCTAATTCTTATTTGTCAGCTAAACCAAGATCTGTATACATTTCTTGATCATTTAGGGCAAAGGGAGGTGTTACTCTTCTTTGCAATTGTGGGGATGCCATCTCTCATCTAAGACACTTTTCATATTAAATTGCAAATATCTATGTGCACTGACTTCCTATTAGAGTATGAGGTCCTTGAGGACAAGAGCTCATTTAAAAAGTCATTTTTGAATCTCCTGACCATAAACAGCATAGATAGCATAGTGCCTCACCCATCGTAAGTGTTCACATACATGTTCACTAGAATGAAGGAATCACAACTTGAGATACATTAAGTTTCAGCTACTCTAGCTAACAGGAAATGAACCACTTAAAATCATACTGAATAGAAACATCTGGAGCTCAAGGGCCCACTGCAGCCTCAACTCTGTGGTGCTCCAGAGTTCTCTGGAAAGGAAGTGATGACGTTGGTCTGTCACCCTCTTCCTTCCTGCCCTCTTCTAATGCCATAAGTCTGTAATTACATGTCTTAGAACTCATTTGATCTCAAATAATGGAAACCCATGTGAAACCAGCTTAAATAATAAGGAATCTGAGCAAGGACTGGACACCGAACTATGGGAAGGGTGGGGTGAGCTGGGCCCCACAACACAATGGAGCCAGGGACTCAACCACACCAGCTCTCTCTCCATCTCATATCTCTGTTCTGCGGCTTCCTTCTCCCTCTCTGCTCACCACATTCTCCCCACATGGGAAACGTGGCCAGAGATGCTTCCTAGTTATGTCACTCACAGCTTAAGCTCTCTTTGGTCTTCCATCCAAACATTATGGAGAAAAGGCCTTATTGGCCCAGCTTAATGAGGTGCCCACCGCTGGAGCAATCACTTAGGCCAAGGGACAGAGTCCCACTGGACCAGTGTGGAAGCTGTCCTATGAACAAGGCACACGGGGGAAGAAGCTACTTCTAGAAAAGGATGTTGACAGCCATGTCAGGGATCCACTACTCCTATGACTCTAAATGGGATGGCTTAGGAACACGGCGGTTTGGAAAGCCCAGGTTCAAGAAAGCGAGGGTTTCTCTGCCCTCCCTATACAGATAGCTTTTTTCTTCCTTTCATGTTATCTTCCTTCAAAATTTTCCCTTGTTCCTCATCTGTGGCAAACAAATATACACGCAAGCACGTTATAATTTGACTCCTTCAATTTCTACTCAACCCTGTGATTTCCCCTCTTCCCATCAGGAAAGGTTTTCCCAGGTAATCATGGATAATTTGCATACTTCCAATACCCCACACTTTTCTGATCCTGGGAGCTCAGAGTATTAAAATATATTTTACATAGGATATAACCAATCTTCTTCAAAGTACTTTTTTCCCCTTTTTCCTTTCTTCCTTTTCTCTATGTGAACACTAGCTTCAAAAATGCTATTTTTAAACCAGCAGTTTACTCAGAATCCAACTTGCTGGAATCCAATTCCAGTTCCTAAGGAGCAGTCCTCACCCCGCCCCCCACCACCACTCTGTTTCTCCTCAGCCAGTAAGAAACCATCATGAGTGATAGTAAAGGGTTCTGGTCACCCATCTGGAAAATGTTACCAAATGGGGTCTCTTGTGGTTTACAAAGAAAGGGATGTCAGTTACAGCTGGAGAAAACATGATGTCAGTATGTTCTTGCTGGATTTTCTTTCTTTCTGTCATTCATCCATCACTGTTTATTGAGTAGTTGCTATGTCTTATACCTCAAATAGAGTAGAAAGTTAAAGACCCCGTGCTGGCAGTAGCTCAGAGTGCAGTGGTAGAAACTGTATAAACACAATGCAACATGGCAACTGCCAAAACAGAACGTGCTAGAATTGCTGACACTATGTGTGCTGCCGGACAGACGACCAGCTAGGAGAGATTACCACAGTTAGTAAATGCTGGGATAAGCTAAGCAATGATTCCAGTAAAATCCTGTGAATATGTCTAGACCACAGCTGTCATCTCTTGTACCAATATTTCACCTGCTTAATTTTCACTGCTGGTTTCCTCTCTTCTCATCTTACTATCTTCATTTTCTTTCAGGAGGAAGTGGAGGCTAAGAAAAGTAGCCGGACCTGTCAAACACAGAATCTAAAAACTTTTATGGGGGATTTTTTCTCCTCTGAGAAATATTAAATAAGACATCTTGCAAAATAGTTCTGTTCACAAAAGAGGAGAGGCTGACTGGCATTTTGTTGATTTGTTCTCATTTCCAAACTGTGCTTCCAAGAAAAAGATTCTGGTCTGAACGGAGATGGAGTCAGGTCTGCACTAGAATCCCCGCTGGAATCCACAGCCTTTATTCACAGGGGTTTACCTGGAGGGGGAGGCCTTGGGGGAGGGGCTCTGCAGGGTAGGAAGGCAGATGGGGCTCAGAGTTGAGCAGCCTGGGTCCCCGGTGACAGGTGTGACACCAGCAAGGGAAGGCCCAGCTCTGCCCAAACCTGAAATAGCACAGGACACCATGAAGACTCCCCAAAGTCTCACGGGTGTGCCGGCTGGGGCAGCAGCAAGGCTGGCAACATCCAGGAGGAAACCAGGGGCCCCCATGAGTCACAGGCATGTTCAGGGGAAGTTTGTTTGTAAGCACATGTGGGACATCCTTGGAGACCTCCAGAAATACTTGAGGGGAACTCTGAAGGAGGCTGAGGTCTCCGTGAGCAGGTGGTGATGACATGCTGGGGAGATATGAATATAAGTTCCTCAACTCATTTCTTAAGCATCTGACCAGCCCTCTCTCTGCCACAGCAGCCCCACTGGAACGGGACACCCTGACTTGCACTACACTGCCTTGAGGTATCCTTTTCTTCATGTAAATCTTCCGGAATATTCTACCTTGTTCTGTCCTCATTAGACACCTGATTAAATTCTGGTCATAGTCATACTTTCTCTGGCTCTAAACAACACTTGAATAAGTAGATCTCCCCAGTGGAGCTATAGGCTATTAAAACTAAACAAAACAAACCAACAAAGAAACCAAACTGAAGTTCCTGCTGGTCGCCTGGATTTTCTAACTTAACCACTCCCTTCCCCCAAGCCCACATCCGTATCTAGATCTGACAAGGAGGGTGACGGCTAAGCAGTGGTGCTCCCAAGCAGACTGCGGCCCCCAAGCCCGGCTTCTCTGGGACTGCTCGTTGGCTCTGCCACCCGGTTGCACCGGGCTTGCCCTCCCAGATGTCCCCAGAAAGAAAAGACGCCCTAAATCCTTGTGTACACCACTGGTCCCTTCCCCTGGAGCTGACCTCTCATGCCTAGAGGGCCCTGCCTGCTTTTGTACATCAACAGCTTAACCTCAGTTATGACCAAGTGAAGGAAAGTAACTAGCCCAACGGCTGCTTGGGCTGCCACAGGGCACCGCCCCAGCCCGCGCACTGCGCATCGTAGCCCTAGCCTGGGCGGTGCTGGAGCCAGAGGGATCGGCAAGTTTGCTGAGTCCGCCTCTGCTGCTCAGAAATCCAAACAGGTCTCAGGAACTTTCTTACAAATTTCATCTTTAGAGACTCAACTCCAAGATCTATCATCAGGATAACTGTTTGGTTATCCTATGTACGATTCTGAGGCTGTACAGTGTCGGGCTGTATTTGGATTCATAAATCTCTTGGTTACTAAGACATCATCATTAACTGTGAGGGTCGTGGTACATTCAAGGTCAAGCCTCTGTGGGGTGTGAAGGACAAGGTCACTGACCCAGTATGGACGGTGCGGGTGGGAGGGGGAGGCAGGCTCCCACTGTACCTCTGGGCATCGCATTTGGGTGGTAGGTAGTTGAAAGAAGTGACGTCGTGACCTGGGATAACAGATTTAAAGATCCAAAATGATTTAGAGCATGATTCATACTTGCCCAAAATGAAGGGGTGGGGCTGCCCCTCTCCATCGCATTTCTGCCAGCAATTCTGTGACTTAGAGTCCCCTCACAGGTTGTCCTTGGTGTGCATTTTAACTCGCTTTAATCTGACTGGTACTGTTGGGGGTGGGACAGGGAAACGTCAAGGGACGTGGGTTACTTTTGCCTCGCATCTTGGAAAGAGGGCATTCAATCTCCACGCTGCAAATAGGTGGACGGGATGCCAAGTGAGGATAATATCCACAGAATTCCCTGAAAACCGCTAATTGAAAGTTAAAGAGGGAAGAGCGGCTTCATGGTTAATTTTCACGAAGGTGTGCACGCACACCGCAGATCACTGAAGATCCAGCTCGTTAAGCACCTGGCCTCACTCCTTGCCTGGCTGTCACCGAGCGGTCTCTCTGCTCCTCCTCTGTTCTGTGCCAAGATGCTGCTCCCAGGGCCCTGCCAGGTCAGTGCTGAAGGTAATCCCAAAGAATCCTTCAGCAAATGGTGAAGTGCTGGGGGACAAGGCAGAACAAGGTGTTCGGGGACTGAACTAATTGTGTTTTAATTTGTCTAACGCTGGTGGCAAACAGGGCTGCTATGTGACCGTGAGAGAATGCACCCCTCCTGGGCTGCTTTAGAAAGAAGGCTTTGGGGAAGGAGGTAAAGGGAGGAAGGTAGGGAAAAACAAATATCCAGGCTAAAAATAGTGTTCTTAGAATTGCTTTCTGGGCTGTCTGAACCACAACAATAAAAGTTCTTAGACTCACGCCACCAGCATTGCAATAGAAGCAAAGAAAGGGAAAGAAGCCAGAAGTGTTCTAAAGCAGTCTGGCCGCCCCGAGCCAGCTCCCTGGTACTGCATGCTGTCAATTTCAAGGGGACACAACTTCTGACAAGCTCTCTCAAGATTAGCTGTCGCTGGCTTTTCATTGCTGGCCACGCTTTAAGTTCAGATAACTGCACTTCTTTGGCTCTGTCACAAGAAATAAGACCAGGGAGTGACTTAAAAACCAGAAATGGCATCCCACCTGCCACATTGGCCGTGGCATTTTCCCCACACACCACCCAAAGAAAAGCCATATTGATGACACAGCTCTGCTAACCAGCATCTAGGCCACTTTACAAAGTATTTTTATTTTTTTATGATTAAAAATGTACTCCTTAAGTCGCAGGAAGAATATGTATCATATTGCAGAACGAAAGTTCTATATGAAGTCCCACTTTGCTTCCCGTGATTACCAGTACTTCCTAGTCATATGTATTTGGCTGCCAAATCCAAGACTCCTGGCTGTGCTGAGGTTATTCTTTAATAAGCAAGATGGGTTGACTGTGAAAGTTACTGGTTTTTACTTTGATAGCTATTTAAAAACAAAACAACAACAACTCTGTGCTGTTTTTAAAGCATCTCACGTATACAGGCTCGTCTAATTTTTGCAGCTGCCATTTCAGGATGCTGTTAGCACCCTGGGTTGGCAGATGAGAAACTAAGGCCAGAGAGTCCCTTTATGAGACATCTAAGATGTGAAGGGCCAGACTCCGCTGATGGCCTTTGACTCTGAGTTCTGAGCTCTTTCCACTGGCCTACATTGCCTCTACTTCTTATGTCATAAAATACTTCCAGCCATTTAACAAAAGCTCCTCTAAGGAATGAAGAAGGATCAATGAGCCATCCACCAAGCGTCACGCAGGGAGCCAGCCTCCTTCCACCAATATAAACATTGTGGGAAGATGGAGGTGAGAGACTCTGCCATAGCGCCCTACAGAGTTTCCACCTAATGGAATAGCCTAGAAAAGTTTAAATGCAAATAAGGAACACGAGATATGAATGAGCCAACATTAGGAGCAGTTACATAGAGCTCTATACGAGGAGCAGACTGGTGGGGGATGAGGGAAGGAGGTCAGTACTTGGGGGCTTGTTCTGAAAAAATGTCCCATGAACTCTTCTGGTTGTAAATGTTCAGACTGTGGCTCCTTGTTCTGGGAAGTGGGGCTGAGTTGTTTTATGAGTGGTCCCTGGCTAAGAGGAGCAAGCAGAGGGATAGAGCCAGAGGCACCCAGGTGCAAAAGATCTCTAGCCCTTAGACCTGCCTGGGTTCCAAATAGGTTTCCTGTGCTGATTCCGCTGTCTCCTTAAATAAATCCTGTTTGTCTTAAAGTGGCCACCCTGAGTGAATCTCCCCCTGCAACAAAAGAACACGACAACCCAGAGTAACCCAGAATTCTTTTTACTGGAACTGAAGGTTTCTACTCTAGGGCACTTACTGACATTAATTAGAATTAGGGCTGTGTACACCTCATTCACGAGGTAGCAGACAGGCAGACTTGGCTCTCTTGTCTCCTGGGAAATCTGCCCAGACCAATGGCCGCTTTGCTCCGAATCTGTAGCCCCAGACATGGCCCCTCCGTCAGTGAAGGTTTACGGGGCATTAGTTATGTGCAAGAAACTGTGCAGGCCACTTACTAGGCCTAACCCACCTTATTATCGCCTTCTACTTATTATTGCTAGTTCACTTTTCCTGCATTATCTGGCCCCATAAAAACTGGGATCTTGCCTTGATATCCCTGTGGTCCCAATGAGCCCGATGCCTCCTATAACACAGGAACTCGAGAAGTGATTGGTTAACGTTCCCACGACATTCCTCTCTGCAGGAAGCTCAAGGAAGTCTGAAAACAGCAGCGCCTCAGTCAGAAGCTACTGAGTTCGGGCTAAAGAGAAAACGAAGAAAGAGCTGTATAGACAGTAAACCTACTGACTTATAAGACAAGGCCAGAGGCCTGTCCATCTGATTCATGCGGCTAATTAGAGTGAGGGAAGGCACGTGCCTGGAGCAGAGCCTGTCCGCCAGGTGGTCGGTGACCTCCGACTTGGCCAGAAAATCTGGGGCCAGTGAGATCCTTTGTTGAGAGTGTCAGGATTGGGCAAAGCGCTAGCAACTGGCGCTGAGCATTGACACCTAAGGGTCATTTAGACTCGGGGGCTGCGCAGGGTATTCTGAAGTTCGCAAGATACAGAGAGAGCACAAGCTATGTCGTGGAAAGCAGGGGAGAGCCAGAGTGAGCGTGAGGAAATGAAATGCGACAGAAAAGCAGAAATTGGTAGACAGACCCCAGAAGGAACAACAGAAACAGAAAGGTCAGACCCTGCCTTAGCTCCTGCTCTTCCTGAAGCCTACCTGCGGAAGCCCAGCTTTTCCGATGTTTCATCAAGTGTGTTCTCGGAACCATGAGAACCCCTACTGGAACAGCTCCCTCTTGGGAGGTCCTTCTGTCCCTTTTCCTTGCTGGTCAGAAAAGTAAAGCATGGTTTTAAGAAATAATATTTTTCAGAAGAAATAAGAAATTCTCCACTAAATGATACCTCGGTGGTTCTCAACTGGGGGCAATTTTGCCCGACCGGGGGTAATGGGCAATGTCGGGAGGCGTTTTTGTTCATCATAATGTGCTGGAAGAGGGTAAGACTGGATGTGAGCAGAGGCCAGGATACTGCTCACATTTTACGGTGCACAGAACAGCCCCTCCAACAAAGAATTATCTGGCCCCAAATACCAGTAGTGCAGGGGCCGAAGAAGCCCACTCTAGACCAGAAGGTTGGCAATACTAAGCAGGTATGATTCAAGCACCAAATGTCATTTGATGCATACATATGGAAAAAGTCGAGACAGGGAAAATGTAACAATACTAAGAATTGTGGTGTTAGGGTGTTGAGATGATGGGTGAATCTCTACCTTTCTGTTTTTAAACTTTTATGTTTTTATTGGATGCAATTTGACAAAGCAAAATCAAATGCAACAAAAGAAGAGACAGAAGGGAGGGAAAGACGAGAGGAAGGGAAGAAGGAAGGAGAAATCACCCGAACTGCCTCATCCACAGGGGCTCCCGCCGCCACGCCATGGCCACCCACTGCAAAGCGGGGCCAGCCACACTGAGAAAGTGCCTCTCTTGGTGAAGTCCCTCTTCCGCATGCTGTTAAAAAATGCTGACAAGCGCTCCAGTACACCGACCTACACCAAATTCGTTCCAGCCGCAAGTGGTCACTCATGAAGAACAGAACCATTAGTTGGATCAAGGAGGGCTGAACAGAGCTGGGACTTGCCTTTGGTGCCCACGGCTCAGGATGCTTACCTCTAGCATCCCGGCCCCAACTAGACCCCGACTATGGGTTCACAGATCCAGGAAAGCGTGTCCATGACTGTCTGATCAGGGTGCGAAGTGAGAAGCAGCCCCAGGAACAAGGGGGAGGTCTGTGAGAAGCACTGCTTTGGGGACACGGCCAGGCAGCGCCTGCTGCGGAACCTGGGCATTTCCCCCACCACCCCTTTCTTGTAGTCCAGTCAAGTAAGTCTTTTAAATCCCCCAATTCTAACCTCCAAAAACCTCTACCTTGAGCTCAACCCAAATCTGTCCCGTCCGAGCCCACTTTATAGTCCATTTCCGCAGCTCACAAATAATTGGTGGCATCCCCACATGAGGTGCTCATGGCTGAAGACAATGGTTAAGTTTCTTTCTGCTCCTCTTTGCTCTCTCTCCTACCCCAGGCTAGGAAATATTTGAAGTAGTTGTGTTATAGGAGAAAATAAACACTGTACCCCACAATTCCTTCAGATACACGGACATAGACACTAAAATGACCAGTGTACTCAAAAATGCGTCGAACAACAGATATCCAGGTTTGTATGTTGACATGCATCATTTATTTTCTTAAGTCTTCTCACGACTCAGTACACGCATATAGTACGATATTGCAAAGGCATCAAAGCACATCCGGGGACCGCGGCTCTCCTCTCCAGAAGTCATCACTACTCCGTTTTTTGTTACGTGCAATTTGGAACTATAAGAATGCTTCTGCACATTAAGTGGCCTATAGATTAAGTGGCAAAGATGCTCTGGGAGAAAGTTCTAAATGACGGACTAGAACAAAAAATCATTTTCTTCTAACCTGAACAGCTGTTACCTGTAACCCTCCAGGGCACAAACTGTTATCTGTAACCCAGAAAAAATTTGCTCATTTGTCTAACATTATGAAATTAGGTTCTTACTCAGCAGTTTATGTCTACCTGAAACATCTTGGGATCTGCTCTTGTTCACAAAATGACACCTAATTTGTTAAAAAAAAAAAAAAACCACACAAATCGATTTGTTCAACTACTTGTTCATTTCAGAGAGTCATTCACTCACTTCTAGCATTCCTCAGTTCTTGATGTTAGGCAAAGAAAGGGTCAGAGCTCTTTGGACTGCCTAGCAATATTTAATTTATGTGTTTAGAAAATAAAGTAAGTCCTGAGCTCCAGATATGCAGGGATGAGTACAAGGTCAGGTGACCCTTCGCTTGCCATCACCCAAGTCAGGAATTCTTAATGGGAGGAGAACGGGAGGGTTCAGGGTGCCCAAAGAAAAGACCTCTAAGAGGAAGATTTTAGAATATGTGAGCAGGGGTCAGATAAAAAATTATACGTGGCTCCGTCCTGTATGTCAGGGGTCAGAAAACTATGGGCCAAATCTAGCCCACCACCTGTTTTTTTAATTAAGGCTTTACTGGAACACAGCCCTGTTTGTTTGGTTTCATTTTGTCTATGGCTGCTTTTGCAATAGCAGAGGGGGGCACAGATATTGCAGAGACCCTATGGCCCACAAGGTCAAAACTATTTACTATCTGGCCCTCAACAGAAACAGTTTGCCACCCTCCTGCCCTATATATTTCCTGAGCATCTTTACTCAGTGAGCCAATATTACTAAATAAAGTAAGTATCCTTTGCCGCAAGTCTGTCCTTTTCCTCAGGGCTATGAGAGCAAAGTTTACCTTTGGTTGCCAGTAACAAAGATCTAAAAAAAAACAGTGGCTTCAACAAGATACGTGTCTCTCACATAAAAGTCCGGGGCTGAACTGACACTCCAGTGCCAGAGACCCAGGCTGTACTCGACACAACTTCCACTGCCAAGGTCACACCATGGTCCAAAATGGTTGCCAGAGTACCAGTCATTACGTTCACATCCAAGTAGCAGGAAGGAAAAAGGGCTGCCTCAACCCAACTTTTCAGGGAAACTTTTGGAAATACCTGAACGCTTCTACTTATAAATCATTAGCTAGACTTGGCCACAGAGATACACCTAGTTATACTGGAGGCTCAGAAGTGTAGACTTTTAGTTGGCTGGCAAGCTGCTTAGATAAAAAATCGAGGTTACGTTATTTTTTAAATGGGGGATTGGACATTGAGAGATAATTAGCAACTTCTGCCACAGGAACCTTACTCCAACCACCAAGCCCCTTATCAAGATTGGTGCACACTCGGGGCAGGCTTATCCTTTGGCATAGCTCCAGAGTAACTGGCCTTAAATATCTGTTTAACATTTATTTAAAAAGTGGTAAGATCAGTGCCACTAAAAAGTATTTTTTTGGTTGGTTGGTTGTTTTCAAACTTCCAATCAAAAGTACTGTCTCCTCTAGAAGCAACTAGACAAATCCTCCTTTCCTAAGCTAGTTGTGGTTTTGTGTATAGACCTGCATCAATAGAGCACTCCTATAGAGTCCAGCGATTTTTTAAAAATGGAGTGTCTGTCTGCCTAGTCTGTCCATGGTCAAAGGACCCCGACACTACTTCACTCTCACAGCCATTTCTCCGATTAGCATGCCCATTCAGCATTGACTCTCACCACTGCAAATCACCCCCAAGTCAGAAATACCCAATATCTACCCCACCCCCAAACCACAGTTACTCCCACATCCAGGCCATAACATCTCTCTTTAACGTTTAAGATCTGTTCATCTCCAACCAGAAAGGGCTACTCCTCTAACTTTGGACACTGATGATATGAGAGGTAGAGGTAGGGCTTAGGCAACGGCCGAAGGCAAAAGCTTGAGGAAGTAGAAAATTACGAATGGATTGTGAATCTTTGTTTGCCATGGGTTTTCTACATATTAAACAACAATGGGGAAAAAATAACAAGTCATGTCCTTTTGGTATCTCAGCTAATATTGAACAGTCAGTCTTAGTTCTACACTTTCCCTCTTCTTCAAAAGGAAGTAACTGGAACTTCACTAACAACATGCAAATTCCTGGAAATTTCTCTCTCACAGAAGAGTCCAGGGCTGAACGGGTATTCCATCGTGTCAAAAACCCAGGCTGCTCCATATATACTGTTTCCTGTAAAGTAAGGGGGCAGATATCATTTGCCAACTCCAAAACATATTTAAAGGCTGCCAAAAGCAGCTGAAAGCAAGTAGAAGCCAATGAGAAGATGTGAAGGAAAGAAACACACACATTGGCATTTCTCAGAAAATATCAGCAAAGACACATTTCTCAGAGCTGAGGGTTATAAACTGAAGTTCAAAATCTTTATCACCAATAAGTATTGAAACTGAAGTAAACAAAGGCCAATCTTTTGTTTGTAAGAAGAGAAGATTTGGGGTGGGAAGCAGAACTATACAAGGAGTCAATGAGATGAATGAGCCGTATTCGAAGAAAGAGTTATTTCTTGGCACTGGAGAGGATGAAAGCCTTAGAGTGGTGAAAACAACTAGCCTGAATGATCACCCTAGCCCCTCCCTGCCATGTCAACCCCCAACCTCACACCTTGACTTTGTGCACATAGCTGGTTCAGAAAATCCAATGCCATTCAAATACAAGTAACAAAAAGGCAAATCATATGCATACCATAAGTACATCAATTTAATAACTGGGGAAAGAAACTAGGAAGATGAAAGAAATACTTATTAACGAAGAAGTCATAGAAAGAAAATGCTACCGCTGGATCGTAAGAAATTGCTGGGCAAATATCCTGCAATAAGTTTTTAAAGCCAAATGAAGCAATTCCTCTATGAAGTAAAACTACAAAGCAGAAATAATTCAGAGAGTAGAAGGCAAGAGAACAGGAGGAAATGAAATGTGAGCTTGCAGAACTCAAAAAAGGGGGAAAAACAAAGTCATCGAAGGTGGAAATGGAATGTGAGCAAGGAAGAAGAGACTGCAGAAAACAGTAAGGGACAGAGAAGGTAGCAATGAGAAAAGCAGTCAAAATGAAGTGGAAACAAAGTTTTAAAACATTAGAGAGAAAGCAATAGGTAGAGAAGTCAGATAAAGGAGAGCCTACTCATGCAGAGGTGGAATTCCCAAAGAATGAAACAGAACAGAACAACGGATCAGAACAAATCCTTAACGATATAACTCAAGAAAACTTTTCTGAAACCAAAGTAGAGTCAAATCTGATTAGTGTAAGACTACAGCACGCACACACACACAGAAAGACACAGACACACACACCAGGGAGAACAGGCCAACACTGAGATGGATCCTGATTAAGGTACTAAACTTCATCCTAGGATCCACTACAGCTTTTGGCATGTGGCAAGTGCTTAATAAATATTCACTGAGAGACTGACAAAACAGCTTTTTCCCCACAAACCCCTGTTTCTGCCACATCTCCTCTGTTCCTGGGATGTGATATGGTAAGAAATCACTTCTAAAAACAATACTAAAAAACTCCAAGATCTTTAAAACATTCTGTTTCACATATTTACTTTACTAAGGCAGGAAAGATTAAAATTGTATTTTAGAAAGATTTTCAGAAAGGACTGATATAAAAGTCTTTTCTGATACACTATATATTCACTATAAATTCTGGAGACATTCTGTCTCACATGCATTGAGTTTCAGCAAAATTTTATTATATATTTTCATACACCATTTGTCACATAGGGACCAAAAAAAAAAAAAAAAAAAAAAGGATAAAGTCAGAAAGTGTTTTTACTTACTTTGGATGTTCAAACTTGTCTATCAGATCAACTTTTTCCACCAGGTCTCCTCCAATTGTTCGTACTAAATCATAGAAATCGTTTTCTGTATAATTCTCAGAGGGCAACCAGAACGAGATGTCATTTATCACAGCAGGGTATTTGCTAAGAGGCTAACAAAACAAGAGAAGAAAAGATAGATTGATTTGTTAGTTGGATGAGAATGTTTAAATTTTTCATGGAAAGTTACACTTGGCTAATTAGAAAATGCTGGTAAAACATTATTTCAGCACTTGAATTTTCAGGAATAAAACGAAGCCAATATTCAAAATTAGCAAATTCCATTATGAATGTTATAGATTCTTATCACATTCATGTGTAACATTACCATATATTATATTTATGTAACCATTAATGTTCAATTTAGTATAAAGCAATTTGAATATATCATATTTCAGTTTTTTCATTTGAATACCAGAGGAGAAAAGTTCAAATTTAATTAACAAGCGATTCATTAACTTCCTGTGATATTTTCAGGAAGTCGTTTTAATAGAGAAATAAGTAAAGGCTTGCCAAAATTGATATTTTAATTAGTAATGTCATTATTTGTTAGTATTTCTAATTATTAAAATAAAGGACTGGGATGATAAGTAGTCACTTAGGGAGTTATTTTTCAAATTTTGGCTCTAAGGATGGATAAACACAAATGTAGCCATTTCCCCCACTTTATCCTATTTTTCTCAGTTTATTCGAGCTCATCATTATATTGGATAGACATTTAAAATTAGATACTTTTAAAAGTTACTGCCTTTGTTTACGTGGCTTATTCACATATAAATATATATATAATAAGTGTTGGTCTGTAAGTTACTGCCACAATGAAAATGTTTCACTACATAACTATGAAGTCCTCAGGGGATACGTGCTAAAGTATAAATAAATCTGTTAGAAGAGCACATTTATAAACTGGCTTACACCAAGCCTGATATCACCATAAACCCTTTGGTGAATCGCTGATCAGAAAAGTGTAACTTTTTAAATGGCAAAACCTCTGAAGAACCAAACACTCACACAAAAAATGATTATTCAACTTGAAATATCAATAAAGTTGTCAGACAAATCCATCAGTTCAGAACACACATTTCAAACGAACATAATAAAGCGACCATCTAGGTGCTTCTGACAAAATACCATGGCTCCTGAAAAGCATCCTTGGTTTTCTCTCCTACAGTAAAGTCAAGATCCTATGACAAATCATTCCATGGGTTAATGTAACAACACATGATAGGAGTATGGTGGTTATACCAGTTGCTTTTTATTGGACAACATCCTTTTGCCACTTCAGGAGCATGGAAATTTAGGGAGACTGGGTAAAAGGCTGGGATTGCCAAGAATTAGCATGTAATGTCCTCTTGAGTTGACCCAAGCTGAGGTACTACTGACCTCTGATGACGGACATGGGAGGTGCCCAACTGAGCATTTGTTTCAGCAACCCACTGACAACAATAAACACGGTAATAACAAAATAATGCTGTCAGCCAGAAGTCCCCAAGACATTAAAAAATACATTTTACAGTAAATCACAGTTTTAAAAACCAGGGAGAAAAGCCCAGACTGTTGCACTGCAAACTAGTTCAAGCTAACAAATTATATGTAATAAGTTTAAAGTAATGGTTTATCTAAAGGAAGCATTCATTATACTAATTGGTATGTGTCAGATGTGGGATACCTACTAGTGACTTTTACTTTTTTGAGGGGGAAAATTTGTTTTGAAAATAAGGTAACTACAGATCTACGGCTACTGGAATGTAGGCTTTCTTTTTTTTTTCATAATAATATTTTTATTATGTTATTCACCATACAGCACATCCCTGGTTTTTGATGTAAAGTTCGAGATTCATTAGTTGCGTATAACACCCAGTGCACCATGCAATACATGCCCTCCTTACTACCCATCACCAGTCTATCCCATTCCCCCATCCCCTCCCCTCTGAAGCCCTCAGTTTGTTTCTCAGAGTCCATAGTCTCTCATGCTTCATTCCCTCTTCTGATCACCCCCCCTTTCTTTATCGCTTTCTTCTCCTGATCTTCCTAGTTCTTATGTTCCATAGATGAGAGAAATCATCTCATGATGATTGACTTATTTCACTTAGTGGAATGTAGGCTTTCTGATGCTTAGCCAGAGGTGGTGGTAAAAACTATCCAGTGGCTTGCCACTGATCTTAGGATAAAGTCCCCAATTATTGAAAAGTTCTAGCTCTTTCTGTTCTCCAGGTTCACAGCAGCCTGGCTATTTGGTTTCATGAGCACATAAGCTCCTTCTTCCAGATGCCGTTTCCTGCCCTGCCAACCCTACTTCTGCTCCTCAACTACCACGTTCACCTCTAACCCTCACACTCCAGCAGTCCCTTGTTATCGCAGCCTATACTTCTCTTTCATGGTACTTTTTGTTATTGTCATTATTTGTGTAATTACTTACTTAATGTCTGTCTTAACAGTGTATTTCAATTTTTGAGGGTGGGGTGTGTATCTTTTTTTACCTCCAAATCTCTATTACCCTGCACAGCCTCCATGACACTGTAGGTATTCATCAAGAGCGCATGATGACACTGCCTTGCGTGAGCAATGGCAACGTTACAGTAATCAATTTAGCTGTTCTTCTGTCTCTCACCAGACCAGCTAATGGACACGGCAGGTAAATAAGGCATAGAGACTTGCCTCCATCCCTGGCTATGCTGTGATAAGGAGATAGTGGCCACGTGGAATGACAAAGAGGAGGCGGACAGGCAAAGTGACAGGAACTTGATAATCCACAATCACAAAACCAGATAATTTTAGAATTGGAAAAAAAAAACCTGTTAACCTAAATGAAGAGGTAAACTAAGGCAAGCTTGAATTACCAGAAACTGAGTTTATTTGGGAAGAGCAGAGGAACTGCAATTTGGAAAATGCATGTTGCATGTGAGTCCCTTGAGGGTTTGGGGCAGCTGTATTAATGGGAAGGAGTGCCTAGCGAAGGCCGTCCGGCCAGAGTCCAAGCAGTGAGTTCACTGGCTGGAGGATGGTGAAAGGTTCTTAGCAGATGTTCAATGATCAGGAGATGAGTCTCAGTCCTCTGTAAATCAGGCATTAACAGGAAATCAGTCTCAAGTTCCATACTTCTGAGGGAGCATGTATGAGATTCTCTGTTTCATATCTTCTGGATCCATTTTAGACTGAAATCCTTTCACAGACCTTAAATAGCATCTGGTATTATTTTTGTTTTCTCATTTCTTTTCTTGATCTAAATGAGCAATGTCTATTTTATTAGTTTTATCAAAAAACCATGAATTGATTTGTTCTTTTGAGATTGTCTCTATAATTCATGGTGGTTTTTGTTTGTTTTTTAGAATTGAAAAGGTGATCAAAACTACAGTTATAGTCGAGACTTTAAAAGTCACAAGTCAATATTATGAACTATTTAATAACAATGACTTTGAAAACTTGGATTAAATGATAATTTTCACTCAAGACAAAATTTAAACCGATTGACAATGTACCAAATTGAATTATCAATCAAATCTCACAACAAAAGTGTTAGACTCAGATGGTTCATAGTATAACTTTATCAAATATTTCAGGTGAAGCAAACTATTTCGTGAAATAGAAAAGGAGGGAAAAATCAACTAATTTCATAAGTTTATAAACTTTAAGCCAAAGCTGGATAATCACAGAATAACTTTAAAAAATTGTAGACCAATTTCACCTTACAACCTACATAAAAAGTCCTAAATGTAACTTTGGCAAATACAATTCAACAGCATATTAAAGTAAGAACACAAAATGACCAAGTAGAGTTTATTACAGAATAATGGGAATGCTTTGAAACAAAAAATAATCTAGTAATCAACATATAAAGAAAAAAAACATGATTTTTTTTCAGAAAGAAGTATTTGATAAAGATAATACTTATTCATTATAAGAAAAAAGAGTTTTTTGGCAAACTATAAATAGAAGGCAACTTCCTCCCTTCCAAGATATTTATTGTAAACCTATAGCAAACATATTAAAGTTAAAATTTTGTTTTTAGAAGCATTCGAAATAAAGTCAAAAGCAACATGAGGATACCCTCTCGCACCCTTGCTCTGTCACATTATAAATCCTAACCCAAGGCAGGAAACAGGAAAAGCTATTGGAATGGAACAAGGCAAAATGTGCGATCCTCATTTGAATCTTCCTTACTAACTATCTGACTTGGACAAACTGCTTAATCTCTGTTTTCAGTTTCCTCATCTGAAAGATGGAGGGTTATTAGTATTTACCTCATATAATTATTATTATTTCACATGTATCATTATACACACGATATACAAGAGTTAAAGTGAATGAACTAGAGGTACGTATATCACTATGGCTAAAATACAGAAAAAGTATATGCCGCATTTTTTAAAAAAGTAAGTTGTATTAAGATGTGTTCACTGTGATATCTACACGAAGTTTAAAAACAGGTCCGGCAATAATAAATATGAATACATAAATTGTATTAAAACAGATGTGGGAAGGCTATACTGGACTTCAAAACAATGATTAACTCTGGGGAAGGAAGGAAAGTATTCAAGAAGGGATTTTGCCTTTATCTTTAAGATGCAAAAAAGTTAAGGTTCAACATGAATTCTGCAGCAAATGCACTGATGAGCCCTGCATGCTAGTGGCCTTGGGTGGTTTGGGTATAGGTGGATGGCACACCCCAGTTAGTGAGGTCAGCCCAACTCAGACTTTATTCGCTTTGTGAACACTGATGCTAAACACCCTTGTAATCCCCCCTTCTTGTCAGCGAGTAGCAAAAAATGCCACCGGCAAACATGTAACATTGGTCTAAGGTTTACTTTGAGCTCAAAGCAACTGAAAAGAGGCTCATACAAGAAAAGCTCTCAGCTCCAGGGCCAACACAACACAGGCACACAATTTGCCTGAGAGCAGGACAAAAAATTTGCAAAGGTGCACCATCTCCCCTCTCCAATCACTGGAGACAACTCTAGACCCTTATCAGCTCAGAGATAACACCAGAGAGATCTACAGACCAAAACTGACTAACGCCCTTATCTTCGGTTAGTTTCCTATATATTTACCTTTCCACCACCCCTAGAGACTCAAGATCCTTTTTCCCTGCCTTGCTACTTCTCTAAAAAGTTATTGGTCGTTTGCTAAGCTGCTATATAAGCCCAATTACCAACCAACTCTTTGAGTTACTCCTCTTTCATACTCCTGTGTGTTTCATGCATGATGCACACACTAATAAACTTGTTTCTTCCAATCTGTCTATTGTTGTAAAGCACCAGCAGACACCAAGAAGGGTAGAAAGAAAAATATTTTTCCCCTCCCCTGCATTACCCTTACATTTATTGCATTTTGGCTACCTCTAATGGTGTTGGAATAATATCCTTACTTTATTAGGTTGAGCTAATCCTGGGAATCTACAAATGTTTTTTCACAGTTTGCCCTTTTTAAAACCTCCTATCTCTGCCAATTATTGACAGTTCCAACCCAAGAATTGTTTTATTTCCTGTTCGGGGTTGGGGGACAGAACAATCATGGAGTTATGTGCCACCCTAACTCCAAATCCTCCGGCTGTATTGAGTGCCCCTCTGCCCCTCGTAGGTTCATGTCCCTGTCATTATGTCCTCCAGGACCAGGACTTTACCTGTGTAGCCCAGCAGCACTACAGTACCCAGCTAATAAATGCCGGTTGAACTCATATTGAACTGACTATACATTATGGAGTCTGTGTCCACACTTCCCAAATATTCCAGAATAGTTTGGATTTTTAAAATAATAATTATGATTCCCAAAAGGAAAATTCTCCATGCCATCTGGGTCACATGAATTTAGTTTCTGAAGCTGTTTTTTTTTTTCCTTTTTCTTTTCTTTCAAATAGTTTTGCTTATTAAATTTTACACCCATGTCCTTTTACTCTCCCCACTGCTCCCACTTCCCTTTAAAAGGCTCACTTGGGGTGCTTAGGTGGCTCAGTCGGTTAAGTGTCTGCCTTCGGCTTGGGTCATGATCCCAGGATCCTGGGATCAAGCCCTGCACCGGGCTCCCTGCTTAGTGGGGAGCCTGCTTCTCCATCTCCCTCTGCCATTCCCCCCACTTGTGCTCTCTGACTCTCTGTGTCTCCTGTCAAATAAATAAATAAAATCTTTAAAAAAATAAAAATAAAAGGCTCACTCATGTCTTCAGACCCAAGTCTCCAGACTTGCAGGTGAGAACATTGGCAGCTGAAATGCCAGAGTCCAGGTACTTAACAAGAGACACACAAAAGTGGGGTGCATTTCTCCTCTGCTCCAATTAATTTCTTTTATCTTCATTATCTTTCTTGTTGTTTAATTGGTTTTATTCTGTTCTTCCTCCAGCTTATTTAGGTGAAAAAATAACTCATGTATTTTGGGGCTTTCTTAGTTTTGAGTAAAAGCATATAAGGCTATAAATATTCCTCTAAATACCTCTTTAGATAGATCCCACAAACTATGTCTTTTCCTAAATTTTCTTCTTTCTTGTATTCTGTTGGTCAGTTTAAAAAACATTCTAATATTTTTCCCTCTTCAGTTTAAAAAGCTATAAATTGTATGTCTATTCTTTCTTTTTCTTTTTAAGATTTATTCATTTGAGAGAGGAGAGAGAAAGAGCATAAACATGAGCAAGGGGGAGTGGCAGAGGGAGAGGGAGAAGCAGACTCCTGGCTGAGCAGGTAGCCCCACACAGGGCTCAATCCCAGGACTGGGGTCATGACTTGAGCTGACGGCAGACACTTAACTGACTGAGCCACCCAGGCACCTCTGTATGTCTATTCTTGAATACACACACACAAATATCCTTTAATAAACTGCTCTAAAGCCTAAATTTATTTAGGATCTCTATTCAGTCTTAAATAAGACAGAAACCTTAGTTGTTTTTTTTTAAACAGCTCTTCTCCCCAACTATTAGATTTTTATCCTTTAAAAAGCACACACAAAATAATAAGTTATTTAAGACAATGATTAATTTAAGCTAAAAATTGTTCTTAATTTTATATTTGTCCTCTTTGTTGGGAGGCAATTGTCCATGGAATTTCCACATAACTTGTAACAACTTGCATCGACAAACATCCTTGGAAGACAGAGGTAGTCTTTCCCTTGGGAGCGGAGAGCAGATTTGTTTCTTCACCAGGATAATAAAGATAATGTCTTCCTCAGGGGCAAAAGACAGATCAGGCTGGCTCACAGCCTCTTTGAAAGAATGGAAGGAAAGCAAGCAAACAAACATAATCCAAGAACGAAAAGATTGTAGAGCTTCTCAATTTGATGGTTTTCACCTGTGCTCTAAGCCCAGCGTGCGAGCAGCAGCCACCTGGGCTTCTCTGCATCGCCCCTCTGGGGTTTGGGGGTTTAGGAGAAGCAATGTGAACAGGAAGCTCCCGCTGCCTCTGGGCTGTAACAGTCCTTTGTCTCTGACCCAGGAGCCTCTCGTGTCTCCTGCCAGCAGCCGACCTTGCAAGCAGGGGGAAATCACAGGCCTTTCGTAGTCTTTGACGGCCTTCGTTCCTGCTCACTTGTGTTCTTGCTCGTGAACATCCTTTAATCGTCTCGTCAGCGAAAATATGTGGGAGGCAAACTCTCAGTATTGACGCGTCTGAAACCCCTCACACAAATCATTTAGCAGGGCACAAAATTGTAGGTTTATAATTGTCTGTCCTTGGCACTTTGAAAATATTTTTCTAGACTTATTATGCTGATGACAAGTCTGCTGTGTCAGTCAGCGCTGTGTCTTCGTAGGGAATCTGGCTTTTCTTCCTGGCAGATGTGAAGAGTTTTATCTTTATCCTAGAGGCTCCGCAATTCCATTCTGATTAGGCCTGGGCTGCATTCATCTCCATTTATTGTGCTCAGCATTCAGGGTGTACTTGCAATCGGAGGGCTGGTGTGTTTTGCGCCACCTTGGAAAATTCCAGCCACTCCTTCTGCGCCATTCTTTTCTCAGTAACATGTATTGTGGAGCTTCTTTATCTCCTCTTAACTCAGTTTCAGGTTTTTAATCTTCACGTATTAGTGCTGTATTCTCGGTGAGTTCTTTAGTAATACCTTAATTTCCTTTTTTTTTTTTTAAAGATTTTATTTATTTATTCGACAGAGATAGAGACAGCCAGTGAGAGAGGGAACACAAGCAGGGGGAGTGGGAGAGGAAAAAGCAGGCTCATAGCGGAGGAGCCTGACGTGGGGCTCGATCCCATAACGCCGGGATCACACCCTGAGCTGAAGGCAGACGCTTAACCGCTGTGCCACCCAGGTGCCCCAATACCTTAATTTCCTAATTCTCTTCTGAACTGAGTCTACTCTCATCTGTTTTTTCTTCTTTATTTCAATGACTCTGTTACTCATTTCTGATATTTCTAATTGTTCCTTTTTCGTATCAATTTACACTCTATTTCTGCCTGTTTTTGTCCCTAATTCAGAATTTCCTGTTCTTCTTCTCCTTTTGTATTTTTTTAATGGGTATTATCTTCCATTGATCTCTTTAAGGATGTTAGGCGTTCTTTCTTTAAACAACACTTTTTGATTTTACTTTATTCTCCAGTGAATTCAGATTCTGGTTGTTGATTTGGTTAGCGGACACTCTGAGGTCAGAGTTCTTTATATTGTTTGGAATTTGTGCGTGCAGACCCATCTTGTACGGGACCCAAGCACTAATGCCCTCTCCCTAATCACCCCTCCTTGGTTAGAGACTTTTGTGGTTCCTGTACTTGTATTCCCAGTCCAGAATCAAGTTGGTAGTGCTGTTTGGGTTCCCACCCAATGGTGAGATTGCTGCTGATGCCATAGGGGTGACTTATCTCAGGTCCTGATAAAGGGACCATGGCTCAAAATAGACACATGGATCAATGGAACAGAACAGAAAGCCCAGGAACGATACCATGATTATATGGTCAATTAATTTTTGGCAAAGGAAGCAAGAATATGCAATGGAAAAAAGACGGTCTCTTCAACAAATGGTGATGGAAAACTGGACAGCGACATGCAAAAGAATGAAACTGGACCACTGTCTTACATCATACACAAACTCAAAATGGATTAAGGATCTTGGAGACCAGATTGGAGGTCAGGAACACTGGAGACCTGAAACCATAGAAAATCTAAAAGAGAGCACAGGAAGCAATTTCTCTGACATCAGCCATTGCAACACCTTTCTAGATATGTCTCCTAAGGCAAAGGAAACAAAATGAAAAATAAACTATTGGGACTATACCAAAATGAAAAGCTTCTGCACAGCAAAGGAAACAATCAACAAATGTAAAAGACAACCTACTACATGAAATCTGATATTTGCAAATGACATATCTGACAAAGGGTTAGTATCTAAAATATATAAAGAACTTACATAGCTCAACACCCCAAAACCAAATAGTCCAACTTTTTTTTTTTTTTTAAAGATTTTATTTATTTATTTGACAGAGATAGAGACAGCCAGCGAGAGAGGGAACACAAGCAGGGGGAGTGGGAAAGGAAGAAGCAGGCTCATAGTGGAGGAGCCTGACGTGGGGCTCGATCCCGTAACACCGGGATCACGCCCTGAGCCGAAGGCAGATGCTTTAACCGCTGTGCCACCCAGGCGCCCCCAAATAGTCCAACTTAAAAATGGGCAGAAGACTGATGGCAAACAGACACAGGAAAAGATGCTCAACACCACTCATCATCAGGGAAATGAAAATCAAAGGCACAATGAGATATCACCTCGCACCTGTCAGAATGGCTAAAACAAAAAATTCAAGAAACAACAGCTGTTGGTGAGGATGTGGAGAAAAAGGAAGCCGCATACACTGTTGGTGGGAATGCAAACTGGTACAGCCACTGTGGAGAACAGTATGGAGATTCCTCAAAAAACTAAAAATAGAATTACCATATGATCCAATAATTGCACTACTGGATATTTACCCAAAGAATATGAAAACACTAATTTAAAATTATATACGCACCACTATGTTTATTGCAGCATTATTTACAACAGCCAAGATATGGAAGCAACCGCGTCCATCAACTGATGAATGAACAAAGAAGAAGTGGTATATATACAATGAAATATTGCTCAGCCACAAAAAGACTGAAATCCTGCCATTTGCACCAGCATGGATGGATCTAGAGTGTATAATGCTAAGTGAAATAAATCAAAGAAGGACTAACATCATATGATTTCACTCGTGTGTGGAATTTAAGAAACAAACAAACAAACAAACAAACAAAGATACAGAAACCCAGACTCTTAACTACAGAGAACAAACTGATGGTTCCCAGAGCAGAGGTGGGTACTGGGATGGGTGAAATAGGTGGAGTACACTTATCATGATGAGCACTGCGTAATGTATAGAATTGCTGAATCCCTATATTATACATTGAAACTAATATAACGCTGCATGTTAACTATACTGGAATTAAAATTAAAATAAGAGGCCATGTCTCTGTCCTGCTCTCTCACTATGATCAAAGCTTCGCTTAAGCTACAGGGCTACAGGTCATGGCGGCGGCAATTTGCAGCAGTGATAATTGCCTCCTTTCTAGAGTAGGAGAGCACAACCACTACCAGACCCTATTTTCTAAAGCAGAGAGTACACTCAGGCCCAGCACATTATGCAGAGCTCTTTTAGTCCCCACGCTCCGCCAGAGCCAAACCACTGGTTTCCCTTCCCTGCTCATGAACCTGGAGCGCCGTGTCTTCGTTCTCACTTTTCACTGTGTGTCTCTTGTCCACAGACATATATCTTTTGTAGGGGGAAAAGGCAAAGGCATGGTCCTGCCTTTTCCATGTTCTCGTTTTAGACAGGTATCTACCACTGCTGCGTGTGTGAAGCAGGTGAAGAGCAGCGTACGAAGCAACACCGGGCAGACTCTGTATTTCCTTACACGATGGTTCTTTACTCCGTGTGGGAGAGGACACAGACCCCTCCGAGAATATGAAGATTCAAATCTTTGTTCCCAGAACATACTTCCACAAACACAGATTTCTGCATAGGCTTCTAGGGTTCACAAACCCGGTAAAAGTCATTCAAGGCATCAGACAAGGACCCCATCTTTGACCCATACTCAAAACCGTGTCATGAGTTTCAATACAGACAACTGAAATTACTGTACAAAGGGAACTGAAAAATGCTAAAATCGTTCTTGATATGATATATACACATAAATTCATAGAGTTTGTATTCATATCCATTGTAAGGAATGTATACTTTATGATAATAAAACCATACATAGAGTCACCATTGTTTATCTTACAGAAGCTACTAGGAATGTAGTCATATTTATAGAAATAATAAAGTCTGCTTTTTCCAGGCTGGACTAAGAAACTCCTTACTGCAACTCAGGACCACTCTGAAGGGCCACCGTCATTTCAGAGCTCCCTATGGGTGGGCTGAGGCCTTCGTCATCAATGCATCACAGCCCAACTTCTCCCCTTATCCAGTCCCACTTCGTCCCTTCCCTTCCACATGGGTTGATCCTGACAGAACCTGATAATTAGCTTCCAGCTTGCTAACTTCCGTCTTAGAGGATGCTTTCTGGCAGACCCTGACTCGTGACTCCTAGACATCAAGAAAACCAGTTGACAAAAGAATTTAGTGTGTCTAGGGGGACAGCAAGCATCAAGCAACATACACACTCAGAGTGAGGCAGATCTGGAATGGAATTTGGGTGCCTATGACCAGCTATATGCTAGAGAGAATGGCTCCATGGGGTGCCCTGCCCAACCTGTGTGTTAGGCCCCACAGGCAAAGACTTGAACCACAGCCCCACGTGCATTTTGGCACGGTGCTGAGGATCACTAGGAGGTTATCTCCTACTCACCCCTTCCTCTCCCTGGGAGGCTGTCATGGGGCAGCTTCTCATCATCACCTGGGTTCTGAAGAGGTGTGAGGCTTCCTGCCTTGCCCTCCTCACAAAAGAGTCATAGGACATACAACCTCTCAGCTGCAGTCTAGAACCAGCTCCTCAGAATGGGGTCCTTCACAGCTTGTGTTATAATCATCCACTGTTACAGCCTGAATTAGGTTGGAGTCCTAAACCCCAATACCTCAGAATGTAACCTTACTTGGAGAAAGAGTCTTTACAGAGATAATCAAGTTAAAATGAGCTCTTTAGGGTGGGCCCTAATCCAGTATGACTGCTGCCCTTATATAAAGGGGAATTTGGACACAGCGAGAGACACACAGGGAGATCACCATGTGAGGATGACTCCAGAGACAGGCATGATGCTTCTACGAGACTAGGAATGCCCAAGATGGCCAGCAAACCACAGAAGCTAAGGGGAGGCTGGAACAGATTTTTCCTCACAGTCCTCAGAAGGAACTGACCCTTCTGGCACCTTAATTATGGATTTCCAGGCTCCAGAACTGTGGGACAATAGAGCCCCCCCATTCTGTGGCACCTTGTCATAGTAGCTCCAGGAAACCAATAACCCCTTCTGTATCCATGTCATCCTTTTTTGGTGTGTGGAGGAAGGACCTCAGGGAGCCAGCTACAGTCCATGTGAGTAACGAACCATCTCAATCTAGAGGTGGCTCCCTGCAGCTTCACCAGCCAAACCAGCGGGCCTGGGCCTTGCCTGGTGTGTTCACGGGCCTGAGAAAACACACATCACAGTTTCTCCATCTGTAGAATGGAGACAGCACCTACCTCAGCAAACTGTAGTGAAAATGACATGACATAACATTCATGAAGCACATACTTAGTCATTTTCAAGCCAAAACAATGACTTGGATAGTTCAATAGATGCACAATTTTGACCATTGTCCACGACACCTGGTTATAAATCGTATGCCTGCCAAAGTGACTGGGGTGAGGGCAGGGGTCTAAAAAGTGAGCTTAGGTTTCACAGTACTACTCCACCCTAACTGACCCTTTCCTCCAGGCTCACCTCCATATTTAAAATACAAATGTTCCCATGTACCTTCCACGGTTAAGATCCTTCTTATCATCCCATGATAAAATCAAAGTTCTTTAGGCCCTTGGTACCTGTTTATAAATGTTCTCAAGGAAGATAATCTTAACTTCCAGTTGGTAACATAACATAATATTTTTATTCCAGTTCACTGTGTTTCTACCTCAGAATCTTCCTCTTAGGATCATTGACCACCTACTGGTTATGAACGTGTGGTTCAACCAGCAAAACAATAAGAAAAAAATATGTATCTAGGATTTTGAGAGCTTTAGCTTTCTTAGTTATGTGAGCCCTTTGTGTCAAGCATGGTGCTAGGCGCTTTACCTAAAATATTCCATGTAAGCCTCACAACAATCTTAGGAGATTAATATTGTTATCCTTATTTTGTAGCCAGGTCTGTTGATATTAGAGGCCATGCTCTTAATGCCACACTACACTGTCCTCCAAGAATGTCTATCATGGGACACCATGCTCTTGGACATGCCATATGATCTTGAGAGCAAAGATAGAACAACCTGCACAGGGTAATAAAAATAAGGAAGGGAAAAAAAAAAGAATCTTCCTCTTAAATGCTCTTTTGTTCAACGATACTAAGGCAGGATAACAGATCATCGTTTCCCACTACACATGTTTTCTGCACTAGTCAATCATTATTAACTCAACCTCTGTCTTCTCTCTAGGCAAAGCTATGGAAATTTTTTTTTTCTTTTTCTGGTTTAGTAAAATTTTTGACAGTCCCTCTAACAGGGGAGGGTCTGTTTCTTTGAGAGTTCTGAAACTGTCAAGGTAACTTTAAGTCAGCTTTTAACCAAGCTGACTCTAGGCAAAGAATTACTTTGCGGCTCTTCCAAGCACTGCTTCTCTTTCTAGATCAGAACACACAGTCCCTTGGTTTTTACTGTCATTATAATAATAATGGTTACCATGGGTGGGGTGTTCTGTGCATCAGCTCACAAGCCCGTGAGATGGACCCTATTCCTCTTCCCACCATGTCCATGTGGGTGGCTTGCAAACTGTGGCTTGCAGACTTCAGCTCATTTACCCAAGGTCAAACAGTGGGAAGCAGCAGAGCCAAGATCAAATGCAGGGCAGGTGGTGCTTCTAACACCTATGCTTTAAGGCCTCCCATTTAAAACTGTGGGCTCACAGCAACTGGCTCAGTTTCTAGCACTGTTTCCAGAAGTAGCCTATCCAGCCTAATTAATAATTATGTAAATAAGAACAAGCCTAACATTTATCCCTATGGTGCCTTCCATGACATTTCCTTTTCGAATGATTCATTGAGCTTTCAGACTAATTATCTTGATTTATAAGTATTTCTGGACTGTTTACAGCCCGTGTGATTGTGTTCTTATCTAAATTAACTTAAAAGTCAGTCTTACCTATAAAACCAGTGTGCACTATCAATTACGTTGCTTTGCATTCCAGTGTTCCACAGCCCTTACTTTAATTCCATCCATTCATTTTGTAATTAAAAAACCTGTTTATCAAATTTGGCTGGCAGGCTCAGTACTTCACAAATTCAGGGTGTTCTAACTCATGACTCCATGCTGCCTTGATGTTTACAGATTTTCTCACTTTGTTCCAATATTCTGTTTTTACTCTTACTTAATTTCGCTGCGCGCCGGGAGCATAGTGTGTTGGCCAGAGGTAAGCGCAGTTCCTACTAAGGCAACTTTTATTCTGTGACTTCACCCAGAAACCACATGAGACCCAGCAAGTTCAAAGTATTCTTTCAAACTTTTAGTTTCTCATATTTGTTCATAATTTTTTTTTAAGATTTTATTTATTTGACAGAGTGAGAGAGAGAGCACAAGCAGGGGGAGCAGCAGGCAGAGGGAGAAGCAGGCTCCCCACTGAGCAGAGAGCCTGATGCGGGGCTCCATCCCAGGACCCTGGCATCATGACCTGAGCCGAAGGCAGACGCTTAACCGACTGAGCCACCCAGGCGCCCCTTGTTCTTAATTTTTAATAGAATTTCAGTTCTGGTTGAAGATTCACAGAAAACAAAGACTTTCCATAATGAAGTCGTGGAGAACACTCATTTTAGGGCAGCCTTCTACTGAATTAACTTTTCATGTTTCTATACCATGGTCCCCCTCAACTATCTGCTGAACTCCTTCAGAGCAGAAACAAAATTTCGAATCCTTTGAATCCTCTCAAATTTACTTTACAGCTCTAGACCTCTTAATTATTTAAAACATATCATACGCATATGAAAAACAAAGATATGTTTGCTACTCTAGTTAAGAGGGGGTGGGGAGTAGAGTGCTGGGGCCCCACATTCTCTGTGGGACCTTAGGGATCCCAAGCAAGGTCTCAGGGCCCTGCCTGAATGTAATGGCTTCTAATTTAAGATAGAAAAGAATAAAGTAAGCCTCAGAAATCTTTGTTCAAATAAAATAGCATCGGTGCTTCTAGTGAAAGAAGAAATTGCAGGGGGAGTGGGAGCCTGCAGCCCAGACCACCAGCTTAGAGTTCTGGCGCAGAACCACGCAGAGAACACAAATGTGAAAATGTTCCAAAATCGATTGTGGAGAGGGTTGCACGTCTCTGAGAATATACTAAAGACCACGGGATCACACAACTTAAATGGGTGAATTGTGTGGTATGTGGATTATATCTCAATAAATTACGAAAATGGTAAGTGACTAAATAAACTTATTGATCAAAGAAACAGGGGTTCTGGAAACAGAGAGCTTCTATCTTGTATTTAGTCTTTTTACCTCATCTTCAGAACTTACCGAAGACTTCATCTCTGCGCTCGTATTTTCAGGTTAGATAATTAAATTTTTCTGAAGCAGGCATTACTTCGGTACTCTGGGCTTTCTCTCCAGCGTGAAATATTTGTCAAAGTTCTGCCCAATTGTTTAAATCTCCCATTAAATGCCTGGTCTGGATCTTCACACCTTTGTACAATTACTAGAGTTTAAGTGAGGTCACATGTAGCTTTATGATCATAATTTTTCCCAGTAAATCATGTTTACTGGGAGACAGATATTTCCCCTCCTTAAGCCTCAAGGAAGTGAACAGAGGCCCCATTTCATCCCATTTCGTTCTCCTGCCTCCTTGAAAAAATACAAAATGGGAAACTGGGTTTGTTCATCTCCAACCCCAAATGTAACCTCAAAACGGTCCATGCTTAATTAATTAGAACACGGACTCTGTGAGGGGATCACAGTCTCTTCTTCACTTTATGTCACCTCAATCTGTACAAGACCCCCCACTCTGCCAGGGACTGTACATGCTGGGAGGGAGACCCGAGGGCCAGCTAGAAAAAGTCACTTGAACTTGCCGGAGGTTACACAGAGCTGGCCTTCTGACTATTTCCAGGGGAAAACAGGCAAAACAAAAATTAACCTCAAGAACTTTAGACGTTTGATTTCAATGGCTTGTTCAAAACTGGATTAAAGATCAAACTTGAGACTCTCACTGACAAAAGGCCTTTTATGGAGCAGACTCTCTTGGATTTGACCTTCTTCCTTTCTTTCTCACCCCCCTTTCTTCCCCCACATCCCTGTCTACGGGTCCTTTTACACCAGATCCTTTTAGGTGTTTTAGGCCATCAAGATGCCTTGATACTGCATGTTTTAGTATTTCTCCCTGATTCCCACAATAGCAAAGAACTAACACTGTCTCAGCTGTTTTACAGAACAGACCCCAGTGAGCAGATAGCAAGCCTGTGTCTAAAGTTGTGTTCTCCATCCGCTTTGGTCACATAAATGTCTAGGGGAGGTGGGTTAGGCTAATTACTTCTGAAAAAACACTTATTGATTTGTTATTTCTAGAATAGAATCCAATCCCAACTCTCAGCCAAGGGGTAGAAATGGACAGGGGAATAAAAAGTTGTGACCATCTAAATTTAAGAGAAAACACCATAGCTGCTCTCGGCAAGGAGAGAGGCGGCAGGGGATGGAATAAAACGGGGAGGAAAACATGAGATGCAAAGTGATATTCACCATGGTGGGGTGCTGACTTCATGGGTGTCCACGGTACTATTATACTTAACAACTTAAGCACATTATGTTTCAAATATCCAAATACTAGATTTAAAAAATTAAAGGAAAAAAGGATATCAACCCTTAATCACTTACTTAGAGAAATCACGTAATGAAGGGAAACACTGGCCACAGATTATGCATTCACATGTGAAAAAGAAATAGTTTTTTTCCATGTTTAAAAATAAAATTCCAGCTGTTAATATTGGACTCTACCTCAACAAAGAAAACAATGAGTTCAGCTTCCCCACGTGAGAGACAAATGTGAAGCATTATTTTCTTTTGCACCAAACCCAAACGAGTCTAGCAAAGTCTACAACAAAGGTCACCGAGGGCAGACGTGATACCTTAGTTGAAAGTAAATGGAATGTGAATATGGGCTTCCAATCGAGAGACCCCACTCAGGTGAGAGCAAAAGAATTTACACATAATCAGGGATAGAGGACAAGACAACTTCACCAGGCTGCTCAGACACTGTCCCTGCCACCAAGGAGCTCACAGACAATAGGGGAAGAAGGCCATCAGAAGTGGGACACACAAAATGTGGTTTGTGCAGTGGAACAGAGGGAAGACTCCCTTGTGAGGCTGGAGACGCACCTATCTCTGTAAATATGGCTAAAAGTCTGCATGGGGGTCATTAGATTACCTCTCCCTCCTCCCGAGAGAAAAGCACATCTTCCATCCATTAAGTGAAAGTCTCGGTAAGATAAGTTCATTAAAATAATCCGATGTGGAGTGCAGGTGAAGAAGTTCTGGACCATCTGTTGCGTCAAAAGTGCAAGCGGACAGGGAGAGCAAGGTGATGAGTGACTACCTTCTGGGGAAGACGCTGCCGTAACAGGACAAGCTCGGCACAGAGGCAGCAATGTCAGAGCCCTGCTTCTCTCCCTGCGGACAAACCGCCAAGCTCTCTGGGCCCAAATTTCCTCATCTGCAAAAGAAAGCACTTAGCACCTTGTGCACTGAGGTTTATCAAGACTGCCCCACAGGATGTCACAAGAGGTACCCCGAAACACCTGCGCCATCGTCAAGTGCCTCTGAGAAATGCTGGGTTTCACCAAGTCCGGCAGGGAAAACCCGCCCTTCCTCCTCTTCACAGGCCTAGGTCTTCCTAAGCTGTAAACCAAAAGGACCAAGTGAGCCCAGATTTTCGAGTCCACTGATCACGTGCGCCCCGCCACCGTGCCAGAAGAGAAGGGGCAGGGGCATTCGCCAAAAACATCCATGTCCTCACTTCGAGGATGGCTCCGTGTTGCCTGCACCCACATTGCAACTCCTGCCTGCCACTCGAAATGACCCTGGGTTGTGTGCCACTTTAAACAAAACTTAAGAGTTGGAAAAATAAGCATTTCAGACTTGCATCAAATAAACCTTATGCCATGTCGCGGAGGCTACAAGCAAGCAAAACTGTCACTCAAAGAGGGAATATTTCAGGCTCATTAATGATTAATTTCCCTTATGCAAAATGAATCAGAACGTTTCCGTACACAGGATCGGCCATGAAGGCAACTTCGGGATTTCTCCTTTTCTCCAAAACCACCACATCTGCTGGTTACCTGTACGTGACCCAAGGTTTTCACTTTCAGATACCCACCCTCACAGCGGGGTAAGGCAGATGGGGTTGTCCAGGTTGTACAGGGGGGGAAATGGGAGCAGAGGCTGCTGTGCT
Source organism: Ursus arctos (assembly GCF_023065955.2). Taxonomy (NCBI): domain Eukaryota; kingdom Metazoa; phylum Chordata; class Mammalia; order Carnivora; family Ursidae; genus Ursus; species Ursus arctos. The sequence goes on along the minus strand of NW_026622997.1, from coordinate 10,219,247 downwards.
CAAGGGTGCACAGGTAATGAGTGAGTGGAGAGGGGGGTCTGAACACGTGTGGCTCCCACATCGCCAATTCATCCATGAAACCACAGCACAGCCAGCGAAGGGCCCTCCTCCTGAAGTCCTCCCCAAATACAGAGGACAACAGTCTTGCTGCCCCTCTCTCCCCCCTTATCCTTTTTGAGCTCCAGCACATCCTTCAGCCCCAGCAGACTCCTTGGTAAAATAGAAATGATACCCTTACCTCAATGAACGATTATGAAGATTAAATGGGTTAATATATATTAAAAACCCTTCTAAATTACAAAATACCATATAAGGTGAGGTATAATTAACTATCCCTTTCTTTTTGTTTTATAAGCTTTTTTTTAAAAAATCATCAGATTAACCACATAACAATGGCTACCATTTAGTTAGCGCCTACCGTATACCAGGCACTGTTACCTTGCTTCATCTTCAAATAGAGCCTAGAGGGAGTTCACTCAGCTGGTACAACTCAGCTCTGTCACTTACTGGTTTTTGTGACGTTGGGCAGTTCCTTTATCTCTCAGTTCCCATCTGCAAAACAAGGATCCTGCCAGTAGCCCCTCATCCGATTGCCGCCAGGATCAAAGGCATCAGTGTACGTAAAGCACAGTGACTACTAAATGTTTAGTGCCTCATTTTTTGTTCGTTTGTACGTGGCCGAACCTTAACTGAACTCGGATCCCTCCGTTTCTACTACCTCTTCACGCTGTGGCCTTTCCTATGGTCTGTAACCTGGGAAGAGTTTACGTATCTCTCTGTGTTACTTGATTAAAAGGGTCTCAAAGGGTGGGGACCCTATTTTCACCCTCTTTACGTTAAGCATGGTGCCCAGCACACCACGGAAATAACTAACGTGTGTGGGACTGAATTAGAAAGCCTGGCGGCTCTCTTCCGTGATAGCTGGTTTCACCGACCTTGATCTGGCTGTGGTCCCAGGGCAGGTGGCTCCTGGGGCGGGGAAGTAGGAAAAGGGGGAGAAGGGCCCCGTGAGAAACACTGACAGAGAAAAGGACAAATGATTGGGAGGTGGGGCTGAGACCTCACTTCCCCTCAGGTACGTGCATCCAAGATCAGGGGATAGACTCCTTTCAGTGGAGGGATGAGGGTATTATAAGCTGAAAACACAGAAGTACCAGCGTCTTTTTAGACTTTTGTTCTGGAGAGCTAAAGGGACAAATGTGGAGTGGACAGGTGCAAGCAAGAACAAGATGCCCAAGACGTTTCGAGTTTTACTAAGGCTCAGAGTGATGAGGGAGAAAGAGCCTCTTAGGCTAACGAAACAGCTCACCTACCTCCCAGGCCAGTCACTAAACTCCTATCTCCCAGCTCCAAACCCAGCTCCCCACTCTGCTGTGTGAGGCCAGGACTGGGCTCTGCAAACCCTATCTCTGGAGGGAGGCTGCAGGGGCGAGGGGGGCGGGGGGGAGGGCCTGGCTTCCCCTGCTGGCTTCCTGCTGTCAGGGCCCCAGCACCACGGCTAGGGCACCACCAGGACTCCACTTTGACCACACAGCAGCCGAACCCACCGTGCGGCCTTTCCAACTGCCGCAGAATCTGCTTCATTGGACCCTCCCCAGAGGTGGGTCCCAGTCCCTCCTCTGGACTCAGGGACGGCTGCTCTTCTTCCTCTTCAGAGGTCCCGGGCTTAGCTTTCGGGGACCATGTTTTTCAATTTTATTAACTCCAACTTCTTTTGTTCTCTCAGCCATGGAGGGGGTAGCTGCTCCCCACCACTGCAACCTCCGTGGGACTTCAGTGTTCTCCTTTTGTCTTTTTAGTTACCTCCCTCAAAGGCTAATGTTTCTTTAGATTAAATTCTTTATAAGAAAAGAACAGACTAGTGTGGTTTCTGTCTCCTGCCTAAACCCTGACTGATAATACCAAGTAAGGAAGGGAGAGATTCACCAAGAGTCTGTGGTCCTGATACCTCGACAGATTCTAACCAACTACAGAAATAAGATCTGGAATAACCATTCGCAACGTAAGTCTAAACGAAGAAAGGAAAACCAAAAAGGGTACTGAAAGTAGCTCAGAGAACAGCAAAGTTGCTTCCTGATGCAGATCCTCTGCTCCTCTGGGGACACATCAAAGGCACCAACTAGATCTCCCCCTTTTCTAGTAATCCACAAAGAACCACTCTCCATGCACCACAGCCTAGACTCAAGTACCCCTGGCCCTGCAAAGAAAAAAGATAACCAGACCCATGATCCTTGAGTCTCTTCTCATTCCCTTATCAAATACAACTCAGTGGTGTCAGATGAGAACCAAGCAGGAGGGGGTGGGGAGGGCGGCAGGTGGGAACGAGCCTCCGGGCCGATGGAACAAGGCTGGAGGGATATATGCCGCTGCAGTCTAGCATGGAGCAGACTCCCTTCCAGAGTCATCGGCCAGCGGTTTAGCCGCAGCTTGTCCAGCCACCTGCTACCCTGAGGCGCCATCGGAACGCTGTTTCCTTCAGATGGTTTACAACACCTTACTGTTGCCCTCACTTGACAGGCGATACGGAGACAGTCTTTGTTCCTATGGAAAGTGCGAAGGACCTGAATCTGACAAACCAGAGAGCAGGTAATTTCCTCTTGGCAGGGTTTTCAAGGTTCTGAATTTATCTGTTTATTTTTTGGAGAGAAAGGCTGAGAAAGGTGGGGGTAAGTGAAGAATACTGGCTCCTCAGGTCAGTTGGAGGGCTGTATCGTCCCTGCAATGTGACAGTAACCGTGTGGCCAGGCACAAGCAGCTCCCTGCGTCTGGGAGGGCGGTAGCAGGGCCGGGAGGGCCGGAGGCGCTGTAGCGGTGAACCGTCCAAGAGAAACGGCAGGAGAGTGAGCTGTAAAGCCTTGAACTTCCTGGAGCTGATACACTTGTTACTTGCTCACCGTCAGGGGCATTCTGTCCGTGCTGTCTGCCCCTCCTTGCTGTCGGTGTACTGCTAACGAACCAGAACCAGGTCAGTGCTCAGGAAGGCTTTGGTTGGCTCACCCTTTCTCTGATTGTGACAAGGAGATACGGCAGACAGCAGAGACGGGAGGAGGGAACGGGCTGGCACAGGATTTGGGGGCTGAGGCCGACTGGGGAAGAGCCTGTCGTCACTAAAGGGGCCGGGCCATGAGCAGCGCTGTGGGCAGGAGCACTGCACTGGGCAGATGTCACCGACGGTCCCTCAAGCTGTCTGCCCCGCACCTGCCTCGTCTCCTTCCTGGGCTCCTCCCGCCTCGGGGCCAGAACCGGCAGGCAGGGAGTGCTGACCGGAGTGAACAGGAAGTGAGGGAAGACACAAAGCGGGATACGCTGACATCGCAGACATTCTTTCTGGCTATTGATTGTGGGTGGTTGAAATACGGGATCCCTTCAGGTGACTGACAGGTGCCCTCTCAGCGCTACGGCAGGGGCACTAGATCAATCCAATAAATAAAGAGGGCGTCTGCGTGGAGGCCGAGTTTATTTTAGGGCTAGCAGGATGGTGAATTTTCCACTGTTAGATCTCACCACTGTTTTCAATCATTTTAAAAATATTACAAGGGATAGTAGAGGCTGGATCTCTTAAAGATTTGAGCCAATCAAAACACAAATGGCACATTTCGGAAAGGCTAAGGAAGGGACACAAGAACATGAACGTCTCCGAAATGCACGGTCTGCAAATCCTTGGGCACTGATCAATCTACCTTCGTCAGTCTTTCCTTTTCTTCCTCATTCACTCATTCAACAAATATTTACTGAACAGTATGTGCAAAGAAACATGAAAGGCACAGAATAGACATTAAGGTGAGGAAAATATTCTTTCTCCCAAGACGTCTCAAGCTGATAGGGGTGGTCAGTATGGGTCACTAGAAATATTTAAATTAAATTTCAGGTAAGTGAGTTTAAGGACTGAGGTATAAACGCATGGGAAACCAATAAGCCATCATTCTCAGCTGGGATGTTCATGAAGGGAGGGCTGTTTGAACCTGACGGGTGGACAGTGGCATGACTGGGAGAGAGCAGGGGTTCTCCAGGGCAAGAGAAAAATGTCTTCAGCAAAGACATCCTATCAGCGACATTCAGGAGGTAATATCTGAGGTTCCTTGGAGTTCCAAAGGCTGAGAAACAGCTGAAGTACATTTGGTATGTTGAACTTCACACTGCCTCGGGACATCCACGTGGACAAGGCCAGCAGGCCAAGAGGCTGCCTGTCATGAGGAAGAGTGGAGGCTTCACAGGAGCAGAAGGCATGTCTCCTGTGTTGTGGTCTTCTTCCCCCCAGTTTCTAACTGAGTTGTTGCTCAGAGAAGTCGATATAACTTGGTAACATACGGTTTCTCGTCACGTGCCACCACTTCCTAATGCAAGACACTGACCGCTTAGTCCAGGGTCACTCCGTCCCTGGGCTTAACTCCTTCCTACTGCTGTGTGGCTGTAGCTCTTTCTGCAACTTTTAGATATCTAAATTTCATTTAAGTAGGGTATTTTCCCGATATTCCAGGAAATTAATGTATAGTTTGATTTAAAAGGATAAGAGGGTGAAGTTTTCTTTATCTGAGTTTCAACAGCATTAACACCAGGGCTTCCCCATCCGTTTCACTGAGCGGAAGTCTGGTTCTATTGTGAAATTGTAACGTTACATTTGTACTTGTTCTCTTAGATCTATATTTTTTTAAATATGTGGCTGATTTAGATAGTTTAATGACCCCAGAATAAATTTTCAAAGCTGATGTTGATGACTGGTTACTGATTTCTCATGGCTAATCCAATTCCTGAGGGATTTCACTCTATGCCTACAATAAATATACAAGCAGCCGTTAAGAAACTTGAAATGAGTAAGACATAGACACTCTTCAAAGTAGCTTAAAATTTAGTAAAAGAGAAAGGTCTAGAAATGTTCATGACAGACATTCTAGGCTATGTGCAAAAGCAAAGCAAAATCTTTTTTCCCCCTCAAAAAATCAAAGTGCTGACCAGGTCGGTACAATTTACAAAGCTGTGCTTCTACTGACTAATCTGTCGGTACAGGTGTTACATATGTGGGGCTTAAGGGTAAAAGAGGAATGTGAGTGGTGTGTCAGTTCCATCTCCGACGTAAATTCCTATCAGTAGATTGCATGCTGGGAATATCATCTCAGAGGTGGGGATGGAGCTGATGAAGACTGGCACTCCCAGCCTGTCCCCCCCCCCTTTTTTTTTTTTGAAGATTTTATTTATTTATTTGACAGAGAGAGAGACAGCGAGAGAGGGAACACTAGCAGGGGAGTGGGAGAGGAAGAAGCAGGCTCCCAGCGGAGCAGGGAGCCCTATGCGGGGCTTGATCCCAGGACCCTGGGATCACTCCCTGAGCCGAAGGCAGCCTGCTTAATGACTGAGCCACCCAGGCGCCCTTTCCCAGCCTGTCCCTTATCCACCAATGCACCTCTCTGCGCTGGGTGACACCAGGGTGCGAACCTGGCGAGGACTGCCCAGGCAGACGCTGGCCATGACCTCACGACTCGCAGAGCACATGCTCTGCCCAGGTGCCTGAGCCCCTAACCAACAGAATCTACACTTCCCGGGGGAGGGCCTGGCATGGGTCTCTTCCAGGAGCTCTCCGGAGGGCTCTGACGCAAAGAGAGTAGCCCATTCACTGCCTCTCACACCCTGTGGAAGGATACTGGTTGCACCTGTGCTACTCTTCACTATCCCATCTGCCCACGCTTGACCCAATTCAATAGCTCTGTCAACCGTAAATATATGTATCATCCAACATTTACTTACTATGTGCCAGCACTTGCTAGGTACTGAGCTGAGGATCTTTCATACATTTTGACATTTAATCTTCAAAAGCAACCTTAGGAGGTCATTACTAAAGGCTTCCCAGTTTACAGATGGAGAGACTGTAACTTACAGAAGTGAAGTGACCTGGGGAAAGTCACAGGGCTATTCAGGGCGGGGTCGGCACTTGAATCCAATCGGGTTGGCATCAAAGTTTGTGCATCTAGCCACTAAGACACACCAGCTCATTTCTAGGCATGAGCTGTTCAGTTTTTAGAATGTGCTCTGCATCTACGTACAAAAGGCTATTTGATGCATATTCATCCATAAACGGAGAAAAATAAAATACCTACTTGGAAGTGACTTACTGAAAGGGTACACATTCAGCGTCTGTTTTCATAAAACACTTTGCTGGTTCTGTGCACCAAGGCTCAATGTCTGGAATCCTAACAGGATTCCGCTAGTGTTCCTAGGGATGGCCGGCTCCACCGTGCTTCGTCCGGCCCCTCAGGAGCGACCGCCGAGGCACGGCTGCAGTGCAGCCCACCCGAGGAGGTGACCGCATTCGGCCTACCCGTCGAGCAGACTCTGAAAAGCCAGACGCTGCTGAGCAAAGTGAAGGGACTTCCCCTGTTTTCAAAATAAAAGATGATTCTTACATTGTTCTGGAGAAGATTCCCGCTAAAGCCAAACTAGTCTTGTGAGTTCATTCCTCTGATCAGCACATACTGCGCTCCCGCCAGATGAATGGTAATCCCACTATTAATAGGAGTCAATATTTACAGAGCTCTGACTATGTGCCACACATTGCCCTAGTGGTTTCCATGAACCCTCATACCAACTCCTCGTTATAGATGAGAAGGCTGAACGCACCGAGGCTAAGAAGTTTGCCCAGGATTACAGTGACAGAACTAGTATGTAGTTCTATATTCTCTACAACTATCTACCTAAAGTTAGTGAGCAACAGAGCTGCGGTGGGAAGCAGGCAAGCTGGCTCCACTCTTGGGCTCGTTACACCCTCTTACTATTTATCAGGCACTGTGACAGGCACAGAGATTATAAAGGTGAATAAGACACAGTGCCTCTGGAAGTGGAGAAACACACCAGTCAAACAGAGATAAGAAAGTGAGAGCCAGTTTTCCAGGTAGGTTTAAAGGACGAACACTTTGAAGATTGACCTAGAACTGTCAAGAGAAACTATCTGGAAAGGCTCAATCTGATAAGAGTATTAACTCCTAAAAACGGTCCCCTTAGGAGCTGATCAGGCCTGCCAGAGTGTGAATATGGAGAAAGGCAGAGGGCAAGAGGCTGATGGGCTCTCCGTCTGGCCTGGGACGGTCTTCCCAGGCTGCCGCAGGGCTCACAGTGCAGGGTCGCCCGGAGAAATTACGTGGACATGAACCTACCAAGCCTGGCATCTAGGGGGCAACCGTGAATGAATGGTGATACTGGGCAGGGAGAACTCAGAGGAAAGAGGGTCCTATGACAACAATGAGACAACCAGGAGGAGGGACCGAGGGGACCCATTAGCTTAACTAAAATAAATAAATACAAATAAATAAATAAATAAAACGGTTTCCTTTCTCTTAGCAAGGAGAAGGGCAGATGTCAGGCCAAAGCTAAAAGGTGGGAAAGATGGCGGGAGAGGGAGGAGGCAGCACCTGCGAGTTTGCTCTTAACGCAGAGGTTGCAAAGCCAGCAACTCAAGGACCAAACGTGTGTTGTTTTGTATTTTTGATCTGAAGACTTTGTCTACGTTAAAAAAAATCAGGAAATTTTACATCATCTGGATTTCTAACTTATCTCTTACAAATTAGAAGATGTGGCAACACCAGGCTTGGACCCCCTTTCGAAGAGCTGGCATTGCTCTATTGCCCACAAGCCCTGCCATGTCCCCCTTATCTTGTGCCCGTCCCCACCTAGCCCATGTGCACATGTAAGAGTTGCTGACCGGCCGTTCTGATAGTAAGAACAGGTGGTAATAAGACTGCCCTGGGAAGAATTCAGGGTCACACTTCACAGAAAGGGGAGAACTTAATCATGAAGAGACCTGGTGGTTGTCTTGATAGGGGAATAAAAACCCGGAGAGGACCACTGGCCAATAAGTGCTTCTAGCTCACCCACCACCCTACCATCTCCCAAAGCAGAGTTTTACACTTCTCTAACCGAGTTCGTTCATATTCACATGCAATACCTCATCTAACAATATGTATTAAAAATGTACGTCATCTCATCTAAAACGCTATGAAATATACACTATTGCCCCTTTTTAAAAAATGAGAATATCAAGTAATTAGCTCAACGTCACATAACTAAGGTTTGAACCTGGGCAGTCTGCCTCCAAAGCTCATGAACTTGAAGGAGTCTGGGCGTTAGAAAGATGCTAATAGGTGCTTTCCTTAAAAGGGTTCCATGGTCAAAAAAGCTTGGGAAATGATAGCTTCAGGTTTCTTACTGTAAGACTTCCCAGAACTCTTAAAACACTACTGGGCTTTGTGAATCTCCAAGTAAGGGAAGCCATGTTTAGTTATGAAATCTTCTGCTCGCAAGGAACACGGTATGGGATGTGTTGTAGTGGACATGACATGTTCTGGAGCCACGTGAGCAAAACCTTATAATAACGTCTCACCTTTTCCCCACTAACCTGTAATCTCCTCAATTGAGAATACGTGTTGTTGCTTTGATTCCATTAATCTGCACTTCTATGAAAAACCATTCTAACACATCTATAACGGGAAGACAATAAAAAAATAACCTTACACATACAGGATGTTTTGACACTTACTGTTTTACTTCAGTTCTGCCTTTGTGGAATAGAAATCATCGCATTCCCATTTCAAAGATTTGTTTATTTATTTTTTAAGAGAGAGACAGAGAGTGCGTGCGAGAGCGAGCACAGGGGGGAGGGGCAGAGGGAGAAGGAGAGAAGCAGACTCCCCGCTGACTGGGGCCCCATGCAGGGCTGGATCTCACGACCCTCAGATCATAACCTGAGCCAAAATCAAGTCAGATGCTCAACCAACTGAGCCCCCCGGGCGCCCCTAATGCATTCCCATTTAAAAGATGAAGAAAATGAAGCCCAAAGAGGACAAGTGAATTGAGAACAGTCAAAAGGGTTATCAAGAAAGTGCCTGTTACCCTGATCTTCCCCTGAAGCACATCAGAAAGTACTGCCACATGTTGATGGCCTCATGAAACATTGTGTTTTTATATTAAATGCACTTTGTTTTCTTATTTACCATTTTCACATTAGTCATCTAGTTAGCTCCCAGTTAGCCACACGTTTTGGTTAACCCCATTCCTCACCGCGGTGGTTTACAGAGAATATATTATAACAAGCCTTCTAAATAATGTGGCTTAGTCATGTTATGACTACTAGGACTTTAATATATCAAGGAGCCAATCCTAAAGGCCAGTAGCCTTTAAAAATGAAAAATGGAAGGTTATTTTTATTCTACAAAAAAGTAAATATTTATTTTCCCCACAAATCTAAAGATCTCTACCCCAATGTTTTGCTATGAAAAAGAATATGGGAAGAAGGGTATTACGATAATAAAAATAATGCATTTTTCTTCTCTCTGCTGCCTCTTGTCATTTAGTTTCCATGTAACCTAATTCTTATTCCGATCAGAGAAGAAGGAACTGGAAACCAGGATTTTATTAACACCATCGATATCTACCCACGCTCGGGCACATGCACAATCACACCCCTCTGGTTTCTAATTATGCATTTTTCAGATGAGCTTCACTGGCTGCTCTCCCCGCAGATGATGAGTAAAGGAGCTTTTGTTTTTAGAGATTTATTTCAAAGACCTCTTCATTAAATGCTATTTGGGGGCAGATACATATCTATGGAAGGTTTGAAAAAAAACATGCTGATAAAATAACCATCAAGGAAATGTGCCACGGATGGAACCTAAGACAGTCTTTCTCCAAAGGACACACTTAAAATACTAAACACACACACACACACACACACCCTAGGGAGGAAGAAGTTTATTACAAAAAGGCCTTTAAAGCCTCTTTTAAAATATCTGAAATTCCTGTGCAGAAAGTAATAAGCATTTAGAGATGTGGCTGGAAAATGGTCGGCTGCTCGTTTTCTTGCTTGTTTGGATAGTAGAGGATGGGGAAGGGAACAATGATGTCGCAAAACTGCCCCATTTTTTTGGAGAGTCTGGTGAATCCTGCTATTTCTGTCCTATAGCCTGGACAAATGGGTTTATGAAAGTACGAGGAAGGGGGGAAGCAAAACTCTGATAAGGGGTGCCATCCACAGCCAGAGAGGGGAGCCTGACCCCGCCTCTAACTTCTCACCTGGACATAGAATCTCCGGGCTGCCCCAGTGCCCTCACCTGCATGCTCAAGGTGGGGGGGGGGGGAAGGGAAGCCTCCAGGGAGGGGACGTGTACACCTGGCAGCTCTTCCAAAATAGAAATGGATAGGTCTCCTGGAAAAATCCATCTTGCTGCTTTTGAAGATTTAATTTATTTATTCACGAGAGAGAGCACGAGAGAATGAGAGAGAGAGAATGAGCAGGGTGGAGGGACAGAGGGAGACGGAGAAGCAGAGTCCCGCGGAGCAGGGAGCCCGATATGGGACTTGATCCCAGGACCCTGGGTTCATGACCTGAGCAGAAAGCAGATGCTCAACCGACCGAGCCACTCGGGCGCGGCTAAATCCATCTTGCTGCTTTTGAATTCCACCGCAAATTGGATGAAAAAGCCATTTAACCCTGAGGCAGCAGCAGTAACTTCCTCAAAATGCCTCACATTTAGGGACACAAAAGAGAACCCATCTGACACAGGCCTACCCAGTGAAAAGGGCTACTTGCCTGTGCTAGGCACAGACCAAACTGCCGGTTTATCACACGTACTCACGAAGCCTATGAACCAGACTGCCCGCATTCACGCCTGGCTCCATTACTTCCTGTCAGAGTGTGTGCCTGTGGCCCTGTTATATGACCTTTCCATGTCTCAGTTTCCTCATCTGTAAAATGGGGATATTGATAGCATCTATTTAATAGATGTAAATGTAAGGTGCTTGGAATAGTTCCTGGAAGTATAATATAAGGATCTGTTAAGCAAATAACTAACCCTAATTATAAATATAGGAGATAGTGAGCAAGCTGGTTTCTGAGATTTATTAATTTAAATGACATCCAGGTTTCACTGGAAGAGTTTAAGTTGTCATACAAATGAAATTCCCTGGAAGTAGAACCATCTTCATTCATTTTACAAGTGGGGAAACTGAGGCACCAAGCCAGCATACTTAAACATATATAATTCTTCTGCAAGTCCTGCCAAGTGCTTCTCAACTGGCTGTTTCCACAGAAGGTTCCTGATAAACACTGGTGGCCTGAACTGAATTTCCTGGGGTCTGAGACCTAACTGGAAATATAACAGAGCTTCTTTATTTTAATTTCATTCCGTTTACAGATTTTAATTGCTGAGGAAGAACAGTGATATATTTGGCATGCTGAACCACTTCATTTTTACGAGGACTTTTTTTTAAGCATGGGAATGATGTATCGGGTGTGGGAAACATTCATTCATTGGTAAAATGTTTGTGTAAGGAGTGTCACTGGTCTAATGATGAATGAGGAGGGCTGGAAACACCAGACATGCAGCACATTGATTTCCTAAACCCCATCAGGCCTCGGCTGAGCACTCTTTTAATATGCCTCAAACATCTCTATAGGGAGCTTCACTGGACACCTGCTTTACAAAAACTCAAGCCACGGAAAAAGAATCCGCAAGGCTGAATGAACGAACACTCTTATGTCAGCAGTGACATCATAAACTTCATTATTCTGTGACTCACATTTTTAACAGAAAGGACCATCTGATTTTGCTGAAAGATAGTGCAAACTTTTTTTTTTTTTTACTGTAACTTTGGTAAAGGTCAATGGATGAAATCCGATTAACAGTTAGCCCGGCTGTGGGGCTCTCCATCAGTATATACGTAGAGCTATCTGGCAGCAAAGGCTCTCTGCCAAAGACGATTATGTTGAGCCATGTGAAACTGCTAATGATTGACTGTCTTGACACCCCCTAAAAGCAATTTCATATGGTTCGATCTGAGAGTTGTGTTTCTTAGGACAGATTTCTACATTCTGGAAATGTCAGTTTCCTCATCTGTAAAATGGGGATACTCTTAGTACTTTCTTTAAGGTGCTTTCATAAAGATTAGATAGAAAATACATGAATAGTACTTAGCATAGTCAAGGCGGCCCCACTAGTGCTTCCTAAAGGTTATTCATTATTCATAATAGTAATATCAGCATCTGGTTCTGACACTGGCCAGGTACATTGGGAAGTGAGCACCCAGCCCTTTCAGGAGAAAACGCCCCCACACCCCCAGGTGCACAGGCAGGACTCCTAACCATGCCCTTCTTTCTTCTCTGTCCCTCGTCCGCATTAACAGCAATGCCAGTTTTCACAAAGCTGTTGTCAGCTGCAGGAAGGTTCCAGAGCTCAGAGCAAATATACAGGTCCAACCTCTGGCACACAGCTGGCAGGGCACCGGCCTGTGCTTGCTCTGAGAAATGGCGCCCCCTGCGGGGCCCCGTTCAACAACAAAACTGGCTGTGGCTTCAGCCGCAGCACCCTCAGGCTGGACAGGTGACTGGCTTCCTCTGGGTTTCTAATCAAAAGCCAGATATAACCCACATACAGGCCTTCTGAGATCCACTTTTCTGCCCACTACGGCCTACCCTCATTACTCCCTGTTTTCTGTTTGTTTGTTCGGACTTCCTTCGGCATTCTTGGTCAAGAGACTGCCCCCATGTTTCTGAAATTGTTTCTTGTGCGTTGGTTTTCTCTCCCCAGCTACACTGGGCGCTTTCTAAAGCAGGAGCCACCCCCACTGCTGGGCACACACCAGGCTCTCAATAGATCGATGGTGAATAATCACTGTTGCAAATCCAGTGGTGAAAACGGCTCCTCCCCTCTGTCATTCTGCACACTTTTAGGCCGCAAACCTTCAAAAAAAAACCCCATGTTGGTGTCTGGCTTCCTCTCAACTCCACCATGCTGCTGTGATTGATTCCAAAGACTTGACTTAATAATTTTATGCACACCTAGAGATAACTTTCCAGAACCAGTGAATAGACAACTTTCCCAATGGTTCTGTTCATCCTTCAAACTAAACAAATGTGGGTTTTGGCAACCTATGTTCTCCACTAAGTGCACATACTGACTGATACTTAATGTGTCAACCAGTCCTCTATTTGGAAGTGAAGAGGACTACCTGGAACCCTAAGGGTGAGGTCCTCTCCCTGAGAATAGCCTTCTCAATTTTCACATCATGCAGAATGGTCTTTAGAAGCTAGTGATAATTTACATCTTTATAGCACTGCCCAGTACTATCTCTGTACATGGAGGGATTTCACATGCAAGGTCTTAGTTTCTCCTTATGCCCATGTCACAGAAGAAACTGAGGTTTAGAAAGCTTACATATGTATGGGGGGCCTGGGTGGCACAGTCGTTTAAGCGCCGACTCTTGGCTTCAGTTCAGGTTGTGATCTCAGGGTCATGAGATGGAGCTCCAAGCTCAGTGTGGAGTCTGCTTAAGTTTCTCTCTCCCTCTCCCTCTGCTCTCCCCCACTCCGCTCTCTCTCTCTCTCAAATAAATAAATCTTTAAAAAAAAAAAGAAAGTTTATGTATGGAGCTGCAGAGCCACACTGTGGACAATGCTACAGGCCATTGGGATACCTGTGCTTTAGATGGGCGGACCTGTTAGGACAGGGCCAGTGAGTTTCTGTGTGGTTGTCTTTCTGGACCACAACAGAATACATACGTCTTGCAGCCTCAGTTTTGTCAAATGAAAAATGGGGATAACACGATCCAGAAAACCAAACTCTCTTACACTGAAATTCTACCCTTTCTTCCTTAGGGCCCTAGGTTCTGGCAAAGAAAAAGTAGATGGAACCAAGGACCAGGAAAAAGAAAAAAAAGACAAAGAAAGATAGGATGAGTACCTGATCTCAAACGGGAGAGCAATGTTTTTTTTAAAATGCTATTTTGTTAAGTAGATTTGCAGGTATAGGACGCTTACTCTCATTAACAGCGAGTGACGGTGCTGTCACGGTAATTACATATCTGTTCACAGAAAAGAAATAACTACAGAGAGATGGTCGGTGATTCAACAAGACGTGCGGTCCCATTCACAGACTACTAGCAGGTGCACACACCCCCTTTACACAGGATGTGAAGAATGTTTGAATGGGCAAAAGTAAACATTGGCTTAGGGGAAAAACAACTTGATCCTTTTGCTGAACCCAGAGAAAAAGCATTAAAGTCTCATTATTTTTCCTCTTTTGTGGGTAAAGTCATTCTGGTAAAAAGTAAGAGCTCTCAAAAAAAAATTTTATTTTTGGATACATTTAAATGTCTCTTACTTTAAAATGGATACAGTAACTCCTTACAGGGCATAAAGTTTTGTACATAAGCACTTAATAAATTCATTTAAATACACTGTTTAATGTACTAACATGGTCATTTATAGCTATAATAGTTAAGATTAATGTAACACTATATGTCAGGCACTGTGCTAAGGATTTTACATATATTAAACTGATAGATCCTCACATTACCCTATAGGCAGAAATTGATATTATTCCCATTTTACAGGTGAGAAAACAAATCCAGAGAAGTCTCTCTCTCTCTTTTTTTTTTTTCCCCTAATGCCTACTAGTAAGTAGGAGAATTGGGACTTATTCAGGCAGTCTGGCTCCAGAGGTCATGTCTTACCACTATTTTGTTTACCTTGTACCTCTCTTCTAAATAATTTTTAATTTTTTTAAAGATTTATTTATTTATTTGAGGGGGGGGTGAGAGAGAGCATGGGAGGAAGGGGCAGAGGGAGAGAGAAACTCAAGCAAACTCTGTACTGAGCAAGGAGCCTGACACAGGGCTCAATCTCATGACCCTGAGATCACAACCTGAGCTGAAACCAAGAGTCAGATGCTTAACCAACTGAACCACCCAGGCATCCCCTAAATAACTTTTTTTTTTTTAAACAGAAAACGTAATGAAATTACTTCCTTCCACCCCATGCATGCAGGCTTCTTTATGGCTATTTCCATATAGTGTGAAAGGCAGGGGTTTTAGCGGAGTCTCACCACAGCCCAGAGTTGCCTCCCCAGGGTGGTGAACCCCTGTCCAGGGAGAATTGGCCATTGCCTGGGCTGCCACTGGTAGGCTGGGGAGTAGGGGTGCTGGGGCCCTGGCTGAATACTCGCTCTTGGACATTGGCACCAAACATATTGAGGAAGAAGATGCTAGGCTGCCAGAGGACTTAACCACTATTTATGTCTATAAATGGAATGGAAGTGTTATCAGATTTCAGGAAACAGCAACCAAGATTCATAGCTGCAAGAGGACACTATGAAAGATACAGTGCAATCAAATTATTTTTTTCTTCCAAAGCTACTGCTAGATAGTAGTAGATTCTGCTTTCTGGGTTTATGCTTAACAAAAGCTCCACGGTCTTGCTTTCCTATAGATTTAGGAAGCAGTTTAACAGAAAAAGGAATGTAATTCAATCCTTCAGAAATGACTGTGAAGAAAAAAATATATAATAAAATCCCATCAAGTTCAATGACATATTCCAGGCTCATCTCATATTCTCCCTGCTCTGACCACGGATTCAGTCTTTTTCTACAAAGAACCTTGCTTCCTTTTAGGGGAAAAGGGTATTTGGAAACTAAAATCTGGGCAGCAGGTCTGCTCTGTGCTACTGTTGTATTATTGTTTCTAGGCCTTCAGAGAGGCAGAGCTAAAAACAGGAAACACATACACACATATATGATTTATATTAACTATCTAAAAAACCATCAGTACCTCTAATTTGAATCTAGCAACCAGGGTTCACTGTTGCCTTTCCTATCCTCTTATCTATTCTTCCTTTCTTCCACAATGAGAAACCTAGCACTGATTACCCTCAGTATTACTGACTCCTTTGCTTAAACTAGAATAAAAAGAAGAGAGTTCGGAATCACTCACCCATAGCATTATATATACATATATATATCAGTTGAACTGACTAAAGTTCAACATTTTTTTTCTTTCTTTCCTTTTCTTTTTTGAAAAATATACATATAGTGAAATACACAAATTGTAAAAGCACATTCTTAGAACCCAGCTGTCAAGATCTAGGACACTTCCCATCACCCCCGGTAAAACAAAAGTTGTCTAAGAATCATAGAGACACATCAGAAGGACATAGGAGGCAGCTTGAAGGGCCAAATCTGGGAAAACAAGAGGTTCAAAATTTAAAAAAAAAAAATGACTAAAGAAATTACTCATTGAATGAAATAATAAGCCACAGTCTCTTTTATATGAATAGCTGAATGAATAAATAAATGGGTGACATTTTGATGAGACACAAGAGATTCAGGCCATAAATAGATTACTTACTACTTACAAAGGGAAAAAGAGTAACTTTCTGATAGAGAAACATGGTGGGCTTCTGCGGTATTCCTAGGAAAAACACACAATCTGAATCCAATCATGAGGAACCTTTGGACAATTTGAACTGAAGCCCATTACTATACAACTTCTTTGTACTTTTCAAAGAATGTCAAGGTCAAGAAACAAAAACCAAGGCTCAGATGTTATTCCTGACTAGAGGTAACCAAAGAGATATAACAACTAAACCCAAAAGAATCCACCCCCAAACTACTAAAAGTTATAGAGCAATTCAGTAATGTGGCAGGATACAAAACCAATGCTCAGAAATCAGTTGCATTTCTATACACGAACAACGAGACTGAAGAAAGAGAAATTAGGGAATCCATCCCATTTACAATAGCACCAAAAATCATACGTTATCCTGGAATTAACTTAACCAGAGGACGTAAAGGATCTATATTCTAGAAACTACAAATCACTCTTGAAAGACATTGAAGAAGACACAAAAAAGATGGAAAAATATTCCATGCTCATGGATCGGAAGAATTAACATAGTTAAAACGTCCACGCTACCCAGAGCAATCTACACTTTCAATGCTATCCTGATCAAAATACCAATGACATTTTTCAAAGAACTGGAACAAACAGCCCTTAAATTTGTGTGGAACCAGAAAAGGCCACGAATCGCCAAGGAAGTGTTGAAAAGGAAAAATAAAGCTGGGGGCATCACAATGCCGGATTTCAAGTTGTACTACAAAGCTGTGATCACAAAGACAGCATGGTATTGGCACAAAAACAGACACATAGACCAATGGAACAGAATAGAGAACCCAGAAATGGACCCTCAGCTTTTTGGGCAACTAATCTTTGACAAGCAGGAAAAAACATGCAGTGGAAAAGAGACAGTCTCTTCAATAAATGGTGCTGGGAAAATTGGACAGCTACATGCAAAAGAATGAAACTTGACCACTCTCTCACACCATACACAAAGGAAAACTCCAAATGGATGAAAGACCTCAATGTGAGACAGGAATCCATCAAAATCCTAGAGGAGAGCATAGGCAGCAACCTCTACGACACTGGCCACGGCAACCTTTTTCACGACACATCTCCAAAGGCAAGAGAAACAAAAGATAAAATGAACTTGTGGGACTTCATCAAGATAAAAAGCTTCTGCACAGCCAAGGAAACAGTCAAAAAAACTAAGAGGCAGCCCACGGAATGGGAGAATATATTTGCAAATGACACTACAGATAAAAGACTGGTATCCAAGATCTACAAAGAACTTCTCAAACTCAATACACAAGAAACAAATAAAATCATAAAATGGGCAGAAGATATGAACAGACACTTTTCCAATGAAGATATAAAAATGGCTAACAGACACATGAAAAAATGTTCAGAATCATTAGCCATCAGGGAAATTCAAATCAAAACCACACTGAGATACCACCTATGCCAGTTAGAATGGCAAAAATTGACAAGGCAAGAAACCACAATTGTTGGAGAGGATGTGGAAAAAGGGGATCCCTCCTACACTGTTGGTGGGAATGCAAGTTGGTACAGCCACTCTGGAAAACAGTGTGGAGGTCCTTAAAAAGTTAAAAATTGAGCTACCCTATGATCCAGCCATTGCACTACTGGGTATTTACCCCAAAGATACAGACGTAGTGAAGAAAAGGACCATATGCACCCCAATGTTCATAGCGGCATTGTCCACAATAGCTAAATCGTGGAAGGAGCCGTGATGCCCTTCAACAGATGACTGGATTAAGAAGATGTGGTCCATATATACAATGGAATAGTACTCAGCTATCAAAAAGAACGATTTCTCAACATTTGCTGCAACATGGACAGCACTGGAGGAGATAATGCTAAGTGAAATAAGTCAAGCAGAGAAAGACAATTATCATATGGTTTCTCTCATCTATGGAACATAAGAACTAGGAAGATCGGTAGGAGAAGAAAGGGATAAAGAAAGGGGGGGTAATCAGAAGGGAGAATGAAGCATGAGAGACTATGGACTATGAGAAACAAACTGAGGGCTTCAGAGGGGAGGGGGGTGAGGGAATGGGATAGGCCGGTGATGGGTAGTAAGGAGGGCACGTATTGCATGCTGCACTGGGTGTTATACGCAACTAATGAATCATCGAACTTTAAATAAAAAACCAGGGATGTACTGTATGATGACTAACATAATATAATAAAAAATATTATTATAATAAAAAAAAACCTAAATGCAAATATTAATTGTACTGGATCCTAGGCAGGGAAGAAAATAGAAACAGAAACATTATTGGGAAGGTTGACAAAATTTGAATATGGGCTGAGAGTTAGATGTTGAATCAACATGAAATTTTCTGATTTTATTAACTGTGCTATAGTTGTATAAGAAAAAGTTCTTGTTCTTAGACAATACAGGAGGAAAATTAATTTTCTTAGAAAATTTAGGAGGAAAGGGCATGTGTGGGCCACTTGATCTCAAACCAGAGGGTGTATATATGTTTGTGTGTGTGTGTATACATTTGTATACACATAAATAGTATCGATTCAATCCTCATTTCCTGTCTCAAAAAAGATACAATATAAAAAAGATACTATATATATGATACTACATGTATATATATGTATTATATTGCGTGTGTGTGTATGTGTGTGTGTGCACACGCTCGCGTGTGTATTCCATCCTCATTATTCAGGTTCTGTTTTTATCCCAAATCAATACTTGCAGCATTTTCACGGTCATTTGCAGACATGAGCACAGGAGTGAAAAATTAGAGTTGCCCAATGTGCACGTTTCCATCTGAGGTTGAACAAAGCAAGACTGCTGTCTTGTTTCAGCTCTCATGCTGTAATCAAGTGTCCTTTTCCAATTCTGTTTAGTGCCACGTTTTTTCCTATTTTTGTGCCTTTTGTTGGTGGTTTCGCTGTTTAAAATGGCCCCCAAGTGCAGGGCTAAAATGTCTTCTAGTGCTCCTAAGCGCAAGAAGGCTGTGATGTGCCTTATGGAGAAAATACATGTGTGAGCTAAGCTTTGTTCAGGCAGGAGGACAGCACTGTTGGTCATGAGTTCAATGTTAACAAATCAACTATATATTAAATAAGGTGTCTTAAGCAGAAATGCACATAAAACGAGGTTATGCACTGATTGGTTGATGACAGTGTTGTGACCAGAGGCTGGTAGGAGTCTAATCCTGTATTCTCCCAAGAGGTGCAGTTTGGTACTCAGTGTTCAATGCGAGTTTACAGAACATAACTACCAAAAATAATGAGGTCCAACTGTATATACACATACGGTTGGTGTGCATGCACA
Source organism: Ursus arctos (assembly GCF_023065955.2). Classification (NCBI taxonomy): domain Eukaryota; kingdom Metazoa; phylum Chordata; class Mammalia; order Carnivora; family Ursidae; genus Ursus; species Ursus arctos. The sequence continues at coordinate 10,199,782 of NW_026622997.1, read as the reverse complement.
GTATTTGAGTGTTCCTTGCACTATTCTTATAACTGTTCCTTAAATTTGAATTCACATGACAATTAAAAGTTACCAAAAAATTGGGGAAGCTGGGTGGCTAAGTCAGTTAAGCGTCTGCCTTTGGCTCAGGTCATGATCCCAGGGTCCCAGGATTGAGCCCTGCATTGGGCTCCCTGCTTCTCCCTCTGCCTGCCCCTCCCCTGCTTGTGCTCTCTCTGTGTGTCAAATAAATAAATAAAATCTTAAAAAAAGCTACCAAAAAATCACAAGTATAAAACAGCCACAAATGTAATACATGTACATAGCAAGTAAGTCAAATGTTATAGGAGGGTATTTAATAAAAATGATATCTCCCTTAATGTAGAACTTTGGCCCCCTCCACTCCCCAAATGCAACCACTCCTGAGAGTTTATGTATTCCTCCAGGGGTTTTCTGTGAATACTCACATGGTGTATATTTTTATTATTTTTGAAACCCAAGTGGGAGCATGTTATAGCTACTGTTTTTCATTTTTATACAGAGGACTACCTCATTCTTTTTCATGGCGACATAGTATTTCTTTCACAAGCCATCCATAATTTATGTAAACAGTCTCTTCTAGATGGAGATGTAGGTTGTTCTTAGCCTTCTGTTATTATAAATATTATTGCTCCATACATTACATCTATTTTTTGGAACATATTGTCCTAATAATTTTAATAAGGTAGCTGAGAAGCACATGCAATTAGCAGATGCACTACTGAGATATAAATGCAGCTGGTGAAGTGTTCCTGGGAAAAGTTTGTCAGCCTTGACTGTGTAACATTTCTCCTACCGTCACCGTGATTTTAGCTGGCAGATACTTTTAGGCACAGACTACAGAAAGCACACTTTAACTGAAAACACTCTGCTTCCCTTACACCATTCACTGAACATTACTGAGTGCTGCTGTCGGCCCACAGACTGTGCTAGTATCACCGAGAAGACCAGCACCGGGTACTGAAGACAAAAGGAGTAAGACTTGACCCGTGGCACTTAAGAGTCTCCTAAGCCCAGAGCAGAGAAAAGGCGGGACCAACTACAGCAAAAGCAGAAAGCGCTATAAGTGAGCCCAGTGTGGAAAAGGCACTTAAATTTCGTTGAATGGTTATTGAATAAACAAAGTGCTTAGTGGAAAAGTAAAGGAAGGGAGGAAAGGTGTGGGGATGGGAGGACGACAGAGCGGGTGTCGTGTCTGATCGTGGCCTGAGCGTGAGCAGCAGAGCACGGAGAGGCAAGCTCAAGCTCTGGAGTCAGAAGGCCAGGGAGTCAAATCCGGAGCCCACCCATATCAGCTCTAAGACTCTCTAAAGTTCAAATGCCTTCACTGCAATATGGGGATATCGAGGTAACAGTACCTATGCTGTATGGCTGGGGTTAAATAAAATTATACATATACAAACACACACAGGTACACATATGAGAAGGGGGGAAAGGAGGAGGGCTGGCTAAAGCACGCTGCTTAGCCCATGGTCAGCACTTAATAAAAGTTACCTATTGTTTCCAGCAAGAGAAATGGGGAGGGCAGGGACCTTTCAGAGAGAAGCAATAGAGCAAATCATGAATGTAACCTCAGGGCAGGGACTATGTCCTGGTCAGAAACCCAATGGCTGAATGCAGGACATGATCACAACAGACTCAACAAGTTGTGGAATCGACGAAACAAAAAATGACTGACTTCGGAAAACAAGTCCTATGTAGTCACAAAAGTCAGAAGTCAGAAAGAGGGCTTAAGGGAGGCAAAGACAGGAGACAGGATAGGAAGGGACAATTAGTGAACAAACAGCTTAGATATCATGCTAAAAGAGTTCAAGAACCATTCTCTAAGCAATGGGAACCACTGAAAGTGTTAAAACAAGATAGGAACATCATGATACGTGGCTGGAAAGGGGACGAGCCTGAGTCATGGGAACCAGTTTGGTGGTGGTTCTGACAATGTTGGTTAGAAGTTCTCACAGGGTAAGACACATAAGAATCATTGGGAATACGATAAGAAGCAGATTTCTGGATCCTGTCCCAAAAGATTCTGACCAAGTAGATCTAGGATGGATAAAGAACTATAAAAAAAAAAAAAATCACAAGTGGAGAAGAGGGAAGATGAGGGATTCCATGTGAGATGGCCTTGCTTTTTTTCAGTGATGAAATGAGATTATTTGTTAAGGGCTGGGGGTGGGGGAGTCTGTGGCATGAATCTAGGACTCCCAATAGGAGATGGGACATTTGCGGAGGGGTCAATCAGTTCGGCCCTGTTATTGTTGTGTAAGGCACATCCAACATGGAAAAAACATGTTTAAACAGGAAACAGGGAAACCTGGGGTTAACGTAGGATAGGGGGCTGCCTATACAGGTTGGCAGAAATGGGTGGGTGCTGGTGGGAGGACAGAAGCAGCTGACCACAGGCTCAGTCTGGGTGTGGTGGAGCAAGAAGTAAGGCCTGGGGGATGCAGGCCCACTGGCAGACTGGGCAAGAGATGCAGGGTAAAGAGGAGGTCAAAGGGAGGGCTTGACAGAAATGGAGGAGTCGAGGGGCGCCTGGGTGGCACAGTCGGTTGAGTGTTAGACTCTTGGTTTCAGCTCAGGTCATGATCTCAGGGTTCTGAGACCAAGCCCCCTTCAGAAATTCATGTTCAGTGGGGAATCTGCTTGAGGGTTCTCTTCCTCTTCCCCTTTCCCGACACGTGCGTGTGTGCGCACACGCTCTCTCTCATAAATAAATACTTCTATAAAGAAAAAAAAAAAGAAATGTAGCAGTTGGAAGGACAGGACAGAGGACTGTGGTATGAGAGGGGCTACGCAGCAAAAGACCAGCGGTTGGATGATCCGATGTGACTGTGGAGTGAATCCGTGAGGTGGAAATACTCTTTGTGTGATTCATAGAAGGCCAAGTGACTGTGGCATTGCTCCCAGGACGGCAGAGAGAAAAAGCTGGTCAGGTGTCGGAGCTGCTCGTCAACCGGGAGGGTGGTCGGACGATGGCGAGGGGAGTGACCCAAGGGCTCCAGATCCAGTCATCTCTGAAAATGCCAAACGGGGGATTCGAATCAGGGTCTCACGGTGCCCTCTTGTTAACTTCTGTTGCTTTGAGGGCGGGATTTCCTACAGACTTCTGTGAGACTTTCTTTTTCATAGGATTCAACAATCTTTTCCATTACATTATCTATTATTATTTAATAGCTATGTGAGCATCTAAACCATTTTGAAATGAAGGTATTACACCCCCAGGTCACAAAACAGACATGAATTAAGTCAGACCAAGATGAAATGGACATGTGGTTATATTAATACAGGCCTCCCACCCGTAGTTTTACGAACTCCTATAGGCTCTCCTCTGATTACAATGAAATCAATCAGTCAATAAATAATGTTTGAGGCTCTACCTCATTTGTTCAGAGTCCAAGCTCAATTTACATACTAATGGCTGCACATTTGCCTTTAATAGATACTATGTGAAAGTAAGTATAACAAATGAATAACCATTTAGGTTTAAAGTTACCACATCTTCATGAGAAATCTGAAAATGAAACAGCCAGTGAATCTATTTTTCTGAAGTAAAGCTAATCACTGGATGTGATGATAAATGAGAATTATTTCAGAGCGGCATAATAACGAAGGTGCCTCTTCCAGAAAGAAATGGGTAGAAACTGATGGAAAGAAGAGTTTATTCATCGGGCTTGATCTCTGTGGATTGGAACGGGAAAGGCCCAGCTGGAAGTGACAGTGCAGACGTTCTCCCTGATTCCAGACACCTGTCAATGTCTTTCTTGTGCTGGTTCTAGAATCTATTACATAAGCAGGTTCTCCCCTTCAGCAGGTACGTCGAGGCTCCACACCCAGAGGCCACTTTCTTTGAAGCTGAATTAGCCAATTAACACAGTGTATTTTCCACTCTATCTTTTCTCTTTTAAAAGGTTAAATGGCATAATACAATCTTCTGTGCAGCAGGTGTGCAGCTAACAAGGTGATAATTGGGAAACTGGGTGAGAAGAAAAAAAAAATCCTACAAAACTAGAAATCCACAGTATCTGGGAAGAGGGCAACTGAATTACCTTTAAAATATGCAAAAGTTATGGTAATATGATGCTGATGAAGCAAGCTGAAGTCCACAAAAGTAAAAAAAGGAGATGTTAGGGTTTTCATCATTCCACTGGAATTCAGAGGGCATACCATAATATTCAGGATCATTGAAGCTTTAAGCAAATAATGCAAGCCAACTTTCGATATCCTTTCTTATTTCCTCACATTTCCAACAAAATAAAAAGTGAGGAAGATCTTCCAAATATTCAAATGTGGATGGCACCTATTGGAATATTTGATTCTTATTTTTTTTCTTCCAGTTTTTAATCTTTGGTCAAGAGAAGAATATTTTCTGCTTACCATACAGAAACATTCCAGAAGAAATCTCCAGAAGCTTAAAGCAACTGTGATTTTGTGTGTATGTGTGTGTCATAATGGAATATTGGCCTTCCATGATGATTAGCATTTCTGTAAGTGTTCTCAAGCAAAGGTTCCTGAGCCTGAAGCAGGCACCTCAGAAGAACCATACATCTGACCTGGCAGTCCCCCTTCTATCCCCATCCTGCCTCTGTGAATGTGTCCTCTTGCCTGGAGGGAGCTTCACCTGTATCATACTTGCTCATCTTTGCACTCTGTCCTTTGAGTGACAACTCCCCAGCACCAGCCCTAGTGCTGGCTCACCAAATTCATCTCACTTGGTAACAATGTGCACACCCGTCGTCACCTGCCTCAGTTCTACCAGAAGAACTCACCTCTGACTCACCTATACTGACTTCTAATTTCTACCTCGACCCAGGACTCCCTTGGGCACGGCCCCACAAATCCCGCTCTCCAAAGCAACCTTACACGAACTGAGGACTTGCCTGTGACAATTAAAAGAGAACAACAATGACAAAGACCATGGAACGGGAGAAGATATTTGTAAATGACACTACAGATAAAAGACTGGTATCCAAGATCTACAAAGAACTTCTCAAACTCAATACACAAGAAACAAATAAATCAAAAAATGGGCAGAAGATATGAACAGACACTTTCCAATGAAGACATACAAATGGCTAACAGACACATGAAAAAATGTTCAAAATCATTAGCCATCAGGGAAATTCAAATCAAAACCACACTGAGATACCACGTTACACCAGTCAGAATGGCAAAAATTGACAAGGCAAGAAACAACAAATGTTGGAGAGGATGTGGAGAAAGGGGATCCCTCCTACATTGTTGGTGGGAATGCAAGTTGGTACAGCCACTTTGGAAAACAGTGTGGAGGTCCCTTAAAAAGTTAAAAATTGAGCTACCCTATGATCCAGCAATTGCGCTACTGGGTATTTACCCCAAAGATACAGACGCAGTGAAGAGAAGGGCCATATGCACCCCAATGTTCATAGCGGCATTGTCCACAATAGCTAAATCGTGGAAGGAGCCGTGATGCCCTTCAACAGATGACTGGATTAAGAAGATGTGGTCCATATATACAATGGAATATTACTCAGCCATCAAAAAGAACGAATTCTCAACATTTGCTGCAACATGGACAGCACTGGAGGAGATAATGCTAAGGGAAATAAGTCAAGCAGAGAAAGACAATTATCATATGGTTTCACTCATTTATGGAACATAAGAAGTAGGAAGATCGGTAAGAGAAGAAAGGGAAGAAAAAAGGGGGGGGTAAACAGAAGGGGGAATGAACCATGACAGACTATGGACTCTGGGAAACAAACTGACGGCTTCAGAGAGGAGGGGGGTGGGGGAATGGGATAGGCTGGTGATGGGTAGTAAGGAGGGCACGTATTGCATGGTGCACTGGGTGTTATACGCAAGTAATGAATCATGGAACTCTAGATCAAAAAATAGGGATGTACTGTATGGTGACTAACATAACAAAATATTATTAAAAAAATTGTTGAATCACTATATTGTACACCTGAAACTAATATAGCATTGTATGTCAACTATACTGCAACTAAATTTTTTTTAAAGATAAAAAAATGACAAAGACAACCACAACAAAAAGCAGTGTATACAAAGGTGACACCAATAAATCCTAAGCTGAAATTGTTTCCACTCATGTAAATTCCCCAATCTGTTTTTTTTCATTTCCCATCCAGCCCGCTCCAAAAGCCAGAAACCTGGCTTCTCACGTGTCTTCCCCACAGTGTTTCAACATCCAGTTTGCCCAGGTCAATACCAGTTTGCTTGTATGGCTGTGGCAAAGTTACCAACAGACTCCCTGTAACTCTCAGAGGGAGCTGGATCTCAACTCAGATGGTGAAACACAGGGTCCTGCACTCTGCTCACACCTCAAGACTTTCAACTGTGTCTCTGAAAATGCTGTGAGCCGAAACCCTAGCTTCTAGTCTCTCTACTACTGCCCCCCTCAGCCTCCCATCAGTTCCTCTCTAGTCACTGGGCTAGGCCCGGGCTGGACTCCTGGGCTCGTGCCCCAGGCCACCCTCATACTATCACAACTGTGATCTGTCTAAAACGGAAATTTGATCATCCGATTTGTTGTCTTGCTAACTGCATTCCAGAGAAAATGCAAACCCTAACTTTCGTGTCCTTAAAGTTTGCCCTTGTGCACATTTCCCCTCTATCTCAGCACACTCCCCTATAAATAACCTAAAAGAACCAGAGACCGTGGCTGAGTGGCGCCTCCAGGCCTTTGTCCTCAGTCTCCTTTCCCCTCATTATTGGCCGGACTGCCTCCCGCTCGTCGGGACTCCCACGGCCTACCTTTATCAAAGCACATATCCATACTAACGTCCTCTCCACTAGTGCATGAGCATGGGGGCAAGGGACTAGACTCTCTCCGCATCCCCCATGCCAGGCACGGTGCCTGGCACAAGAGCTGATGCTCAGAAAGTTCTCTGAAAGAATAATTGATAAGGTTCTTATGTTTGGGATAAATCCTGTCATATTTCATATACATCAACTATAGTCTCAATAAACAGCAGGGAAATAATTCCCTTTGGATTTCATGCAGCCCGGGACCATTTCCTCCTTGCTATGTTGACAGCCTTACTGGGATCAGAACCACATATTACGACAGTGACAGAGAGTAAGAGAAAGTGTCACCTAGAAAATTGAGAGGAACGGAGACGGAAAGACGGAAGGACAGAGACAGACAAAAGAGGCTTATGTTCTGCACTGTTAGCACAAATAATCAGAAGCCAACCGAGGAGGGAGTCTTCAATATCCACTGTGTTTACGGATGGCCAGTGATGCCACCGAGGGGACAGCAGCCACTGCAAATGCCCAGGGTGACAAGCCATCTCTACTTTCATGCCTGCAGAAGGAAGCCACAAAGGAGGAGGGCCACAATGATGGGGCACCCTTGAGGCTCCTCAATAAATAGTGGTTCTGGAGGAAAGGATTTTAAAAAAGATTTAAATTTGGTTCTCCTTCCCTAATTCCATACCACCATGTGAGGAGGAACAATGTAATCTGAGGTGGGCGGGAGAGGAGACAAGGAAATCCTACTCACTTTCAGAGCATCACAGACTAGGGAATGACCTTGGAGAGTGTCTGAGTGGACTTACTCCACCAGTGTAGAGACTCAGTGATATTTTATATATTACAGAGTAGTTATAGATAATACATACTATATAGATCTATGTAGATACACACACAAATTGAAGTGGAGGTTATCACTTACATAAAAGCACGCTTTGGTTGTTTGGAAGAAGAAAGGGTGGAGTTACTAAAAGCTTAGAGGCCTCGCTACATCTCTAGAAAAGGGCTGTGCCAAAGGATTATCAGGCAGAGGAAAAGGCTGACGATTATAAACACACACATGCCATGTAACTTGGTGTCTGATGAACAAGGAGAGAATCAACCAAAAGCTAAGTGTTATATAGGTACCCCCATGTTTATCGCGTATTACTTACAACAGCCAAGATATGGAAGCATAGCTTGTCTGTCAACAGATGAATGGATAAAGAAGATACACATATATATGTCAACTCACTCTCTCTCTCTCACACATGCACACGCACACACGAATATTACGCAGATGTAAACAAGGATGAGATCTTGCCACGTGTAACAACATGAATGGACCTAGGGTATTATGTTACATGAAATAAACCAGATAGAGAAAGACAAATACCATATGATTTCACTTATATGTGGAATCTCAAAAACAAAGGGAATAAATAAACAAAAACAGATTCAGATTCACTCACTTGGTGACTGTATTATAATCAAGAGGGGGGTCCTCTAAAATGCCATTATAAGATCATTGTCAGCTGGGGCACATTGGGACCACGTCTAGATCATATGAGGCCGGTAGACAAGGAGGGATGAGTACAGTGCTTGTAATTTTTAAAAAAAGAAGAAAAAATGAACAGGTATATAAAATGAGTTTGCAAAGCCAGATTTTTGAAAACACTGAAAAATAAACACAACAAACTAAATCAACACCCAGGCACGAACTCACTTTAGGTAAAATTAATATTATAGAATAGCTAAAGCCTTTAAAATAAGCAATAATGGAGGTATTCAAATTGCTAAACAAAGTAACAACCATTTTAAAAAGGAAGGAATTAGAAAATTAAACCAGGCAGAAATAAAACAAAAAGTTGGAGACGAAAAGGAACTAGAGATCTTGGAAATAAGAAGTTACAAAGTTAAAAAAACAAAAAACCAAACAAACCCTCAGAGAAAACTACTAAGTTGGTAGAAATTACTGAGAGATTCACTGACACAGGAGGACAAAGAAATAAACAGTACCAAAGAATAGTTGATACACGGCTGATAACTAAGAAGCACTAACATATAACAACTGGAGACTCCACGATAAAGCTAAAAAGAGCGTATGGAGGAGAACCACTACTCAGATCATAACACAGATTTTTCTAGAATACTTGAAGTATCCTTCAAGTATTTTTTTGAAGTATCCTTCAAGTATTAAGTGGGATAAATAAAGATAAATCCACACCAACACGCAACATAGTAAAATTGGAGGATATCAAACGTAAAGTGAAAGCCTTAAACATCACCCAAGAGTATAGGCATTACTATCTAAAAAGAAATGACAGTTTAACTAAATCAGACTTACAAAGGCCAGAAGTCGCAGCTTCGGAGTGATACAGCAGAATGACCGCCCTTTTATGCCCCACTAAGTTATCATTCAAGAATGAGGGCAACTGCAAGACACTTTCAGATATACAGAGACCAAAAGAGTTTACCACTTATGATCCCTCACAGAAAAAACATTCAAAGGATAAACTTCATTAAAAAGAAAAGCAAAATCTAGGAAAAGTCTCAGTATGGGGAAAAAAAAAGATGAGTACTGAATTAGATAAAATGTTAGTAACTATGCTTAACTACTGACTAATTAAAAATAGTTTTTCTTAAATTATTTGAGGGGGGGCATGAGTGGGAGAGGGGAGCGAGCAGCAGAGGCAGAGGGAGAAGCAGACTCCCCTTTGAGCAGGGAGCCAGCCTTGCTATGGGGCTCAATCCCAGGACCCCAAGATCATGACCTGAGCCCAAGGCAGAAGCTTAAGTGACTGAGCCACCCAGGCACCCCAATTAAACATATTTTTTTAAAGTAGAAATAATAAGAAAATAATACAAATAACTTTATGTAATACATTATTTGAAAGTTAGATGAAACAAAGTACTAGAAAAAATACAATTTATCAAAACTGACCCAAGAGAAAACAAAATTTGAATAGCCTAATAACTGTTAAGAAATCATAATATAATAAAAAAATATTATTATTAAAAAAAAAAAGAAATTTAACCTGTGGTTAAAAACTTCCCACAAAGAGGACTCCAGGCCCCAATAACTTCACTGGTAAGCTGGATCAGACACTCTAAGAAAGAAATAATGCTGATCTTCAAAATGGTGCCTCAGAGAATAGAAAAAAACCCAAAACAAAACAAAAAAACCTTCCAAATTAGTTTTATGAGTGTAGAATAATTTTAACATCAAAACCTGATAAGAATATAAGAAACAGAAAACTGCAGATCTATTTCACCCCGAACACAAATTTAGAAATCCCAAACAATTATTTGCAAATCAAATCCAGAAATATACAAAAAAGACCATATATTCCAACCATACTTATTTCAGGAATAGAAAGCGTTAATATGCAAAAAATAATCACTATATGTCACCATATGAACAGAATAAAGCCAAAAAATTATGAGGCTGCTTTTAAATATATGGACAATATATGTATTTATATATTAAACATCAAATTATTGACAAATTTTTAGTCATTTATGATTATGGAAAAGCTCTTAGACAACTAGAAATGGAAGGAAACATCTCTTATTTGATAAAAGGCTTTACAAAAAAAAACTTAGAGTGACATTAAATAAATATGCATTTCAAAACTTTTAAGATCAGACATTGAATTAGGCTTTATTTTTACATTACCGTAGTTCATTTAGCTCAATCTCTCCCCAATTCAATTTACTCCAATAAGAATCAAAGAATCACTCCTGGTAAAATGGCTCTTTCAAAGAAGTCAGTAGCTAACAAATTGCTTTTTGCATCCAGATTTACAAATCCCCTAGAATTCATTTTTGAATAATTAGGAAACTGGGGTCAAGTTCTATTTTTTCCACATGGACACTCAATTTTCCCCGCTCCGCTTGCATAAAAGACTCCTTCTGTCTGTCTGTCCCACAGTGCAGGAGTGGTGACAGGTCTAGCGTGAAACAGAGGCATGTTCCTGGGCTTCTCACTGCGTCCTGCCAGCCTCTCTGTCCACGTAGCTTTTAAAAAGGACTTGACATCAGATTAAGCAAATCATATCACGTTGGTTATTTGGCCATTCCTGGCCCTCTGTGTTTCTATATACATTTTAGAATCCGCTCAATTTTCTCATAACATCTGCCGGAATTTCTATCTTTTAACTATTTTGGCCACTTACTATGCACTTTGAAGCAATCCTACAAACTGTTTTTTAATACCTACAAATAACATAAGAATGGCCAACATCAAATTGAAGTCAGGGGTCACCTCTGGGGAGGACAGCGGGAAGGAGAACGTCATCGGGGAGGCTTAGGTGGGTCAACTGCACTTTTGATGCTTTCACTCTCTAGAAGAATCTGTGGTAAAATCCTAGCATATTTGAGAGAGGTAACGGCTTAGCTGGGAAGAGGGCACACAATCCTATGTTATTAGCAAATCAAATCAAGAAATAGATGTTTATATGTTTAGAATATTTCCATTTTAAAAACAAATGGGGGCGCCTGCGTGGCTCAGTTGTTAAGTGTCTGCCTTCGGCTCAGGGTGTGAGATCCCACTGTCCTGGGATCGAGCCCCGCATCAGGCTCCTCCGCTATGAGCCTGCTTCTTCCTCTCCCACTCCCCCTGCTTGTGTTCCCTCTCTCGCTGGCTGTCTCTCTCTCTGTCAAATAAATAAATAAAATCTTTAAAAAAATAAAATTAAAAAAGCTATTTGGCTCTCAAACAGCAGTTAACCTGGAGTTCAAAACCTGCCGAATGAACTCTACAAGGGTCATGTATTTCTCATTCACTCTCTCTAGTAGTGAATTACAGTCTATAATTGTCATTTATAAAACTCATAGGGAGGCCCTTCAGAAAATAAATTCTTCCTTCATATTGAAAGAAAACATTTGATTCATTACTCAACCAAGTGATAGGAAGAATAATTAAGCTATCTACCATATAAATTACTGCTTACTTTAACCGTCCTTCATTTTCAAGATCACAAGATTACAGACACAGAATACCAATGTAAAGGCACAAAGTGTAAAAACCTGTGCAATAATGTGATCACAGAGTAATTCTCATTTCTCTATCTAAACGCAGGCTGACTTTAAGTCTTAACGTTTCAGATGAACCCAAATGCTCCTCTTGTCCTCTGAGTGAAGGAGCAGAGCCCGCCTCTAATTGGAACAGTGAAGAGATGTGTTTTTCCTGTTGCGCGGGATGAGATATATTAAAGACACGGAACAACCACACTTACCTTTCTTGACAAAGAATTTAGTAAGGTAAACTACTTGGCTTCAATTTGGTCCCCAGAACATTAATATAAACCTTCAATTTTCCATTTGAATTGGCTCCAATCAACACTTGTTATGTCTCTGACGAGTCCCAGGATCTCATGCCCAGGTTGAATGGCTTTGAGGTTAGTATTTCAGCCCTTTTCCCCGTTGGCCAAGATAGTTAACATGGTTGGATATGCCACGGTGACCCTGATTTCTATACTCAATTTGAGATAGAGAAGAAAATGTCCCATAGCCACACACGTTCGGGGACCCCACCCAGTGGTCCGAGGAGAGTAGGTACAGCATATTCTAGGCAAAAGGAATATTTCACGTTTGATGAGGGGTCAAACTCTAAGGGATGATTTCAAGCATTAGCCATCGGAAGGCAGGTTTTAGGCTGGAATAGCTTTTCGAGGAGCCTCACCATCCCATTTCATAAGTGACTGTTTATTCATAAAAATGGCTGTGGTAATAAGAGACAGCACTACCAAGGGGCCTAATTGTAAGCATCCAGCATTGCCGGTAGTGAAATAATGCAGAAGAATAAGCCTTATTGTAATGAGTTCAGTATAAGTATCAGAAAACAGCAAGCCACCTTCACAGACCATTCCAACCACCTTGAAAATGAGGCGAAGAGACTCTGTTGAGGACTTCTGGAAACCTTTCCCTCACACTTAAAAAAGGAAACAAAGGTGTTCTGTTTTCTGCTTCTGGATCTTATATGAGGTGATGCTCGATGCTCCTGCCGCCATCTTTCAAGCCTGAGGGGGAAAGCGTTCGAGGTTCTAGACCCCTGGCATCACTGAGGGATGCCTGCTATTGTTCTTCTTATTTAAACTATTTTGAGTTGTCTTTTTCTTGAAGCCAAAAGCACCCCTACTGCAACCTGTAACAACAACTTCCCATATTCATACCTGGGGAGAAAACCCACTGATCTACTCATCCTTGTTTAATTGGCGTGTTCTTTTTTCCTATGACAATTTCTTCAAAACTGTATTTGTTTCTGGTCTCTATTCCGATGATTTCCTTTTAAAACTGTAACTTTTTCTCTCCAGCTTTATGAAGGTATAATTGACAAATCAAAATTGTATATATTTTTAAGGTGTGCAATGTGATAGTTTGAAACACATATACATTATGAAATATTTTCTAAAACTGTAACTTTTAACTTTATGATCTATCAACTATTAGTATCCAGTTTAGATGATTCTGTACAGTATTAATGTATCCCTCTGGTTCCAGAGACAGAAATACCAAAACCTCCCGAGGGCGCCTGGGTGGCTCAGTTGGTTAAGGGTCTGACTCTTGGATCAGCTCAGGTCATGATCTCAGGGTTGTGGGATCGGGCCCCACACTGGGCTCTGTGCTCAGCGCAGAGTCTGCTTGGGATTCTCTCTCCCTCTCCATCTGCCCCTCCACCCCCCGACCCCTGTGTGTCCTCTCTCTCTCTTTCTCTAAAATAAATAAATACACAAAATCATTTTTTAAAAAATACCAAAATCTCCTCTAGTCAGATAATTTCTAAAATATACTGCACATAATTCGTCAGATTTTATGGATGTTGGCAAGATTTGAAATTTAATGTGTTGTCTATAAATAGGAAGTTCTTGTACATCTCCAAGGTTAATAGCCAAGAAAATGTAATATGGACATTGAATGTGTGTACATATAAAGGTCATGTAACACACATCCTTCTAAACTACACTACAAGAGAGCTGTGGGGGAAGACACTGAAGACTTCATTCTTGTTTTTTTTAAAGTGCCTTAAACAAAAAAGAAATTTGTGGTAGCAATTTTTGAAATATGTAAATGTATCACAACATCCCCTGCCTTAACAAAAGCAAAAAACAGTCATAAATCCACAGGCCTCTGAGGACAGAGGCTCCAATACAAACATGGGGCCACAGTACTGAGGACTCCATAGACTACAGGTCAATGAAACGTCCTAACATCGTAAGAGTGGAGTTACATAACACCAATGCTGGCAAAGCAAGCTAAAGATGGAAATTATGGGCAGGAAGGGCCCGGAATCATGAGGACTGTAGCTGCTGTGCTCAGAAGAGTTATGTTCTATAGTAGTTATGGTGGTGCTGGTGACAGTATTAGTAGTGGTGGTGATAAAAATATGAATACTAGTTAACCTGGATGAGACAGTTACTATGTGATAGGTTCTGATATAAATGCTTTACATATAAGCACTATAATGATTCCCAATACAAACTTGTCCATTCTCTTGCTCATTGCATCTCTCCTCATTTTGCAGTCAACAATGATTACAGAGCACATACAAAAGGTTCTGTAGATGGTCATCTTTCCCACATCTTCCTCTACCTCTTTCTATTACAGGTTCATAATAAAGCAAATATCACAATACAGCAAGCCAAATGAATTTTCTGGTTCACCAAGTACATATAAAAGTTATATTTATACTATACTGAAGTCTATTAAATGTGTAATAGCATTATGTCTTAAAAAACAATGTATATACCTTAATTAAAAATACTTTATTGTTAACCATCATCCGAGCTTTCAGTGAATTGTAGTCTTTTTGCTGGTGGAGGGTCTTGTCTTCACGTTGATGACTACTGATTGATCAGGTTGGTGGCTGCTGAAGGTTGGGGGAACTCTGGCAATTTCTTAAAATAAGACATCAATGAAGTTTGCCACAGTGAGTGGCTCTTTCTTTCACTAATGATTTCTCTGTAGCACGCAATGCTGTTTGATAGCCTTTTACCCACAGTGGAGCTTCTTTCAAACTGGAGTCCATCCTCTCACCCCTGCCGCTGCTTGATCAACTAAGCTTATGTAACATTCTAAATCCTCTGTTGTCATCTCAACAGTCTTCACGGCATCTTTACCAGGAGCAGGTGCCATCTCAGGAAACCACGGTCTTTGGTAGTCCACAAGAAGCAATTCCTCATCTGTTCAAGTTTATCACCAGATGGCAGCGGTTCAGTCCCATCTTCAGGCTCCACTTCTAATCCTAGTTCTCTTGCTGTTTCCACCACATCTGCAGTTCCTTCCTCCACTGGAGTCCTGAGCCCTCAAAGTCATCCATGGGGGTTGGAATCAACTTCTTTCAAACTCCTGTTCATGTTGATATTTTGATCATTTCCCATGAATCATATATGTTCTTAATGGCATTTAGGATGGTGAATCCTTTCCAGAATGTTTTCAATACAGTTTGCCCAGATCCATCAGAGGAATCACTATCTCTGGCAGCTACAGCCTTACAAAATGCATTTCTTAAATACTAAGACATGGAAGTTAAAATCACTCCTTGACCCATGAGGTGCAGAATGGATGTTGTGTTAGCAGGCATGAAGACAACATTCATCTTGTTGTACGTCTCTATTAGAGCTGCTGGGTGACCAGGTGCATTGTCAATAAGCAGTCATATTTTGAAAAGGATCTTTCTGAGCAGTAAGTCTCAAGAGAGAGCTTAAAATACTCAGTAAACCATGATGTAAACAGATGTGCTGTCATCCAGGCTTCGTGGTTCCATTTAGAGAGCACAAGAAGAGGAGATTTAGCATAATTCATAAAGGCCCTAAGATTTCTGGAATAGTAAACGACCATCAGTTTCAACTTCAAGTCACCAGCTGCATTAGTCCCTGACAAGAAAGTCAGCCTGTGCTTTGAAGGCAGGCATTGACTTCTCCTCTCTAGCTATGAAAGTCCTAGATGGCATCTTCTTCCAATAGAAGGCTGTTTGGTCTACACTGAAAATATGTCATTTAGTGCAGCCACCGTCATTAGTGACCTTGGCTAGACCTTCTGGATGGTTTGCGGCAGCTTCCACATCAGCACTTGTAGCTTTACATTTGCACTCTGATGTTACGGAGACGGCGTCTTGCCTTAAAGCCAGGAACCGAGCTCTGCTAGCTTCAGACTTTCCTTCTGCAGCTTCCCCACCTCTCTCAGCCTTCACAGAACTGGGGAGCGTTAGGGTCATGCCTTGGATTGGGCTTTGGCTCAAGGGAATGTTATGGCTGGTAGTCTTTCGTTTGGACCACTAAAACTTTCTCCACATCAGCAACCAGGCTGTTTTGCTTTCTTATCATTCGTGTGTCCACTGGAGTAGCGCTTTCAATTTCCTTCAAGAACTTTTCTCTGCATTTACAACTTGGCTAACTGTTTGGGGCAAGGGGCCTATTTTGGCCTATGTTAGCATTTGAAGGAAGTGAGGAAGTTTAATCATTTCTAACTTTTGGTTTAGAGTGAGAGATGGGCAACTCTTCCTTTCACTTCAACACTTGGAGGCCATGTAGGGTGATTAATTGGTCTGATTTCAATATTGTTGTGTCTCGGAGAATAGGAGAACGTGAGGAGAGGGAGAGAGATGGGGGACTGGGTGGTCGGTAGAGCGGCAAGAACACACACAACATTTTTCAATTACGTTCAGTGTCTTAGCTTGGTTTGTGGTGCCACAAACAATTGCACTAGTAACATCAAAGATCACTGATCACAGATCACCTCACAAATATAATGATAATGAAAACGCTTGAAGTATTGCAAGAAGTACCAAAATGTGACAGAGAAACACAAAGCAAGCAAACGATACTGGAAAAATGAAGCCAACAGACGTGCTGGACACAGGGTTGCCAAAGACCTTCATTTTGTAAAAAATGCAGTATCTATGAAATGCAATAAAACAAGCAGACTAAAATGAGGTACACCTGCAGTTTCTTGGGCTAACCATCCCTTTCTAGAAAAAGAAAAATACTTATCTGTTTTCTGTGTATATGTGAGTTGGGGAAAAAATTCACATGGAAATAGTGAAAAAATTGGAGAGCCATTCATATCATTGCAATACAATGAAGCTGGTGGGATTCTCACAGCTGGATTTATTTGGGAATAGAATGAAGAAACTCTGCATAATCCTGCATTAAGTCTCTATCAGACAACATTTATGATAATGACGGCAGAACTAGATCTAGGAGCTATTCCAAGCCATGGAGATTAGCGAGTAATCACAGGCTCAAAGTCCTAACACAATTCTGGAGAGACATGGAGGGATTTCGAGAATTAAACTAGCAAAAAAGGATTAAAAAAAAGGAAGAAGACAATTTTGACCTCCACATGCATTGGTCAGTGTCAGCAAAGTCTACAAGCACGTATACGGCTCCGTTACTGACTCTATATTAGTTTATAATTATCTCTTGATAAAGCTGCCTCTTCTTCCAGATTGGAAACGTGACGTCAGGAACTGTCAATTTCGTCTTCCTGATTCCAGAACAGTGTTTCCGTCTAGGCACAACAGAGTTTACTACTTCACCATCGGGAGCTCTCTGCAGTCAGCTGCAGACAAAATCCTAGCTGTGTCCCTTACTACGACAGTTCTCTTAGCTGAGTACTTGGTGGTTCCTAGCTTCAGCTGCATCACCAGTGAAATCAGTTGATAGTACCCACCCCATTAGATTGTGATGAATGAAAGCTATAAGATCAGCCAAGCAGTTAGCCCTGTGGCCTGCACTCAACAAACAAATATTATAAGGTACCAAACATATTAACATACAACATATCGGCCGTTGAACTAGGATTGCTGGAAGACATCAATAAGGGAAAATGGCCAACCCTGGCCTCTAGAAACTCCCGGTCTTCATATAAGCAAGCATCCCCGTTGATGCTCCGTACTATAGGGAGAGCTAGGCCAACTCTAACACAGTTTCCCACAGGAGTCGATCTGTGATTGACCTCAGAGATGACCTTCACGGTTACCGTCCTGCTGAGGGCTGCACTGCATCCTGTGCACATCCAGCTTCATCCTTCACATCTCTAGTTCCGTTTTTTCCCAAATTAAGTACTACTGCTTTCTCTTCATAAATAAAGCACACAAATCTCTGACTTAAGCATAATGTTTTAAATATGCATTTAAACTGTACGAGTTTATTCACACAGTCCCTTCATACTGACAAATACAAAAAAATGAATGAATGAATGAATGAGAGAGGGGGAGAGACAGAGAAAGGAAGAAAGGAAGAAAGGAAGGAAGGAGGGAGGGAGGGAGGACAGAAGCGAAGAGTAAAAGAAGGAAAGGAAGAAGGAAGGAAGCCCTTTGGCAGGTCATAAAAACAAAAGTGTTACAGGATTGCAACTGAAATTCATGGTAACAAATTCGAGGGCAAGAAGAAAGAAGAGTTTCAAGATTAGTTCAAAGGAATCGTAATTCACAGATCTGCTTATTGTAATAGTTATGATGTAGGAAATATGTTAGGGTTCGGAGCCAACAGCCAAGAAAGAATTCTTGAGACGTCTTTGGTGCAAAAAGGTGGTTTTATTAAAACATGGGGACAGAACCCATGGGCAGAAAGAGCTGCACTGGGGTCACGAGGAGTGGCCCATGATATACTTTCAAGTTGGGAGGGGGTTAGGGATAGCTTAAGCCTCCCAGGTATTTTGGAAACAAGGTTTCCAAGACCTGAGGAGGCTTGCTATTGTTGGGAAAAGATCATTTGTTACTGTTTAGTAAAAACTCAGTCATGAGACCCTTCAGATGGATATCTGTGGGTCATAAGCTTGGGGGATGATTGTCAACACGTATCTTAGGGGGTAGAGATAAAGGAAGTTTCCAAAGGAATTTTTATATGTTAAAGTAGACTTACAGGAGCCTGGGGGTTGGGCTAAGATTGCCCTTTGCCTTAGCAAGGTATCCACTTCAAGGCAATTGAGTCCCTAGAGGAAGGTCACTCTGCCTGTTTCAAGGACTTGTCAATGGGTGGCAAGTAGTAAGGAAATTTAATAATTTCTCTTCTGCCTTTGTTTCCCACATCAGTTACACTAAGCCGAAATCTAGAATGCACAGTGGAGGAAGTGAGTTTAATCACCTGGTCAGGCTATCTCACTTTATCGTCTCGTTTTAAGGTGGGGTAGGGAGGCTCTGACAAGGAAGATGATTCTGTCCGTCCTTCCACAGCTTCGGAGTGTGCTCCGTAGCCCGACAGCGTCAGCATCGTCTGTAGTCTGTTGGCAACACGAGTCTCAGGCTCCGTGCTGGCCACACTAAATCAGAATCTGCATTTTAACAAGAGCCTCGGGTGACGCATGTGCACCTCAAGTGGGCGAGGCGTGAACACACACAGCTCGTTGCCAGTAAGTTGATCAACTGGACCACTTCACTCCATGCCTTATTTTTCTATAAACTGTACACCAATCTTCGGAACTGTTAGAAAAATTTAAATCCTCATTCCAGGGTCCTAGGATCGAGCCCCACATCTTGCTCCTTGCTCAGCGAGCAGCCTGCTTCTCCCTCTGCCTGCTGCTCGCTCCTCTTGCTTGGGCTCTCTCCCTCGACCATTTCCCCAACCGTAAAGTGCAAAGAATAATCGTACCCAAACTCAGAGGGATATTAAGAGGACTACATTCAGGCACATAAGGTCTTTAGAATCCTGAGCACAGAGTGAGGCCGAAATGAGTGTTAACCACTAAGTGTGACTGTTCCTACTACGCTCCTACGCAGGGTGTGGGCGGGGAAGCCTGCAAGCCACGCCCATCCATGCTCACCTACTCCTGCGGCAGGGACAAGGGTTTGAACTAATATTCAGGATTAGGGACAAATACAGCCTGGGCCCACAGAAGAGAGCCAATAAAACTCCTTAACTGGGAGAAAAGAGAACTACCAACGTTGCTGCATTATTTCATCAAATAGGGACTGACCTCGTGAGCAACTCTGGACACATGTGGAATTCACAATATTTAAGTAAAATTTATAAATACAATTCACGATGGTGATTAACGAATGGTTTTCAACAAGAATTACTCTGTATAGCACTGAGTATTGAATTCACCATCTAGGACTATTTAAAGAACACTTCAAAGACGAACAAAACTTGGATTGTTGAAGATTCAACTCCGTGCACGGAAGCAGTGAATGTCACCGAGGGGAGGTGGCAAAGGTACACAGAGCAAGTGCCCAAACGCCAGAATACAAGCCCAGCCAGGGGAGCTAGAGTGCGGGACAAAGATCTCTTGTGCAGAATAAGAAGACGCTTGGATGATAAGACCACCAGCGTGTTCATCCCTGTATTTCAGGCACCACTCAAGGCTGGGCAAAGAGAGCCACGACAGACAAAGTGCTGAGCTCAAACCATGTACAGCAGACACCAAAAATCCAAATCACATTATAACGTGAGTTTCCTACTTCCTAGATGCACACGACGGTTTGAAGGTATTCGGGAAAGAGCGGCATAGATGAGGCCCTGGGGTGAGAAAAATCAGACTGCTGCTAGCCCCTGGAAGAGAGCCAGCCTAGCGAGGCGGACGGATGGATTTAGAAGACCACGGAGACTGTGCAGAGGAAGATGCCAGAGAAGCCGAGAGCCTAAAACATAATCTTGGATGGCCTGAAGGGAGATGAAAGAAAAGAAATTTCTGCCTCCTGCCAGCCCTGCACAATACAATTCCCAAACGGCTCCGAGTTTCCCAGCCAGAGAAGCCACACACTCACAGCTGCCAGCAGACCTTCACCCACGTTCCTTCCGTCCGCTCTGGAGAAGAGTCTTGCATAGTAGAATGATCATGTGAAATAGCCTTAAGACGGGCCAACAACATTAAGTTACGAAATGAGCCTCATTCCTCTCGTATATGTAACCATGACCGCTCCAGACAAATAGCTAAAAACTGCTAACGCTCCAGTACTGTCTGCATTACTTATATCCAGCCACAAAATCTGCTCTCTTACACCTGCCAGGATGAAAACAGAATATGTAAAGGTATATGTGCTAAGCTGCATAACGGCCCCCCAAAGATGCCCACGTCCTAAGGCCCGGAAGCCGTGAACAGGTTACCTTACATTCAGAAAGAACTTTACAGATGTGATTAAGAAAGGATCTTGGGATGTGGAGATTATCTTGAATCATCCTGGTGAGTTCATGTAATCACAACGGGTCCTTTTCTTGTAAGAGGAAGACAAAAATTCAGAGAAGGTGATGTGACCACAGAGGGAAGGAGAGGGGAAAAGGCAGTGTGAGGGGAAGCCATGATCCGAGAATGAGAACAGCCCTACAAGCTCTCACAGGCAAGGAAATGGATTTTCCCCCTCGAACCACCGGAAGGAATCAGCCCCGCTGACACCTTCGCCTTAGCCCAGTCAGACTGATTTTACGGTTCTGACCTCTGGAACTATAAAATAATAAAGGATGTTGTTGTAAGCTGCTAGATTTGTGGTAACTTGCAATGCCAGCAATAGGGAGCTAACGCGGAATATAATCAATAAATACTAATTACAGGTGAACAATTAGGAAACAGCTCTCTGTGATCTATAATTCACAAAGTATTTTATGGGCAGATATTTTTTTCAGCAATCAAATCCTAACTAGTCCATCAGAAGTTCTTAAATTTACTACATAAAGACAGCCACTGAAATCACATTATAGTGCGAGTATGCATACACTGACTTTGAAATTGGAAGGCAGAGGGAGGAGTTCAGATGGCGGAGGAGTAGGGGACCCCTTTTTCAGCCGGTCCCCTGAGTCGAGCTGGATAGGTACCAGACCATTCTGAACACCCACGGAATCAGCCTGAGACGCAGGAAGATGCATCTGGATCTCTACAAATGAACATCTCCAGCGCTGAGTATTGAGGTACGAAGCGGGGAGCCATGAAACCAGGCACAGATATCGGAAGATAAACGGAAGGGGGAGGGAGCCGCCGCGTTCGGGCGCCGGGAAGCGGTAGCCACCTGCACGGGGGAGCGGGCCCGCTCGCAGTCAGCACCCGAGAGAGAACAGACTGAGACCGTGAGCCAGGGAAGGCAGAAGAAACAACAAAAAATGACATGTAATACAAGACACCCATGGTCTCTTCTTGGATATCTTTGCGTCTCCCAAGAGGTGACAGTTAAAGTGCACTTAAGATAGGACTTGAGCCACTGACTTGGCAGCAACTGTTAGTCGTCTGTGAGTGTCCCGCCAGCGTCGAGCGCCCTGCTCTGTACAGTGTTGGCTGCTGTTCCATCAGTATTTGCCAATTAAATAAATGACTGAAAAAACGAAAAGGTGAATGAGGAAAACTTGGCATCCCTAGTCAGGTTTTTACATTTGATCATTTAGATGGAGCTTTATTCTAAATTAACCTAGAAGGACCTGGTGCTAGAACAAAAATAAACAGCTTACTTTAACAAAAAACAAAAAAACAAAAAACAAAAAAAAAAAAACGATTTTTTTTAAAGGCCACTAAAGGTGAAACTAAAAATGTGCATAAGTTGTAGGAGATTTTTCCACTTTTGGGAAAAGGACACAAAAGGTCACAGAAAACCATTGGTCCCACTTAATGATGAGAACACAATAAATTTGGAAATCTTATTTGTCATGCAAGACATTGAGGAGATCTGGATACAAGTCTAATCCAGCAGAATTCCAGAGGGAGAGGAGCCCTTCTGGGGTGGACAGGCACTGCTGGGTGCTTTCAGCCCCGGCGCGTGAGCAGGCAGAAGAGCTAGCCTGTCTCGGTGAAGAAACCTGGCTGCAATGAGACAGAAGCCGACCTTTTCTCAGCCGAGCACCGGCTAGTACGGCGGACCGGGAGGTGGAGGAATGGCGAGCCCCCACGGCCAGCCAGTGCTCCTTCAGCCTACTTTTGCCTGTCAAGCACTGGTGGTAAAGAAGCTGGCAATCGGGCGGAAAGGACAGAGACGTAATCTCACGTGCAGAGATCCCAGACTCTACCGTGGAGCCAGATCTCCCCATCAACAGGAAATCAGATGTGAAATCCGGAATCCAGTTCAACTCCTGATTAGAACGAAGAGATCTCGCCTAGTCACCTTAGCTGCCTGACGGGAAAAGACAAGGCTTTCTGAGGACAGATATTACCTACTTCGGCTTCTTTGTTCTTTTATACACAATATAAAAGTGAGGTAATTGGAAAAGCAGGAAAAATGTGACCCAAAACAAAGAAAAAAGAATAAAAGGAGAACAATAGATAACAAAATGGCTGGAATTGACAGACAGGACTTAAAAACAATTATGAAGATGCTAAAGAATTTAAAGGAAAGTGTACAAAATGGGTGAAAAGATGAAGAATTCACCAGAGTACTAAAAACTCTGAAAAGGAAGCACATAGAAATTGTAGAATAAGTGCAAAATGAATTCATTAGAGGGTCTTAATGGTTAAATGGACAAAATAGAAAAGGTTAATAAACACAAAGATAAGAGAATAAAAACTATCCAAAATAAAGCAGTGAGCTAAAAAAAAAAAAAATCAGTAATAAAACATACACCCTGAGAATCAGAGTACTATGGCATAATTTCAAATGGTCTCACATACATGCAGCTGCTGCCTGAAAAGAAAAGAAAGAATAAAGTACAATTGTTGGAAGAGATATTAAGTGAGGTTTCAAGGGTAGTTGAAGGACATTAACTCAACCCAGTGAAACCCCAAACAGGAAAACAGAAAATCACACATAGGTCAAACCACTGAAAACCAGAGCACAAAGATAAAGGCAATGAAATGACATGTTTCAAGAGCTGAAAGGAAAACACGCGCACACTCACACAAACATACACACACGCGCACACACATACACACCTACGTGTCCATACGTGCACACACACATCCACTCGCGCCCACACGTACACACACGCGCACAAACTGGCAACCTAGGTACCTATACTCGTAGAAAATACTCCTAAAAAGTAAGGGTGAAACAAAGGCATTTCCAGACAAGCAAAAGTGAACATTCATGCTGCACTGCAGGAAAATATTAAGGGAAGTTCTCCAGACCAAAGGGAAATGATCACAGAGAAAAACGAAGATCGGCAGAAAGGAATGATGATCGGTGGGGTAAATATCAAGGGAGATATAAAGCGACATAGCTTTAAGTCTCTTTAAAAAGACGACTGGCTATTGCAAGCAAATAGACTGATATACTGTGGGATTATAATACATGGAGGAGTAAAATAACAATAGTAATATTAAATTCAAGAGGAGCAAACAAAACCACACTCCTGAAGGCTGTTAAATGTCTCGTGAAGTTGTATAATAGTTACCATGGTAAAGGGTGATGGGTTAATTATGCATGTTGTAATCTAGAAGAGCCATTTAAAAATACAAAATGGAGAGGCGCCTGGGTGGCTCAGTCGGTTGAATGACCGACTCTTGATTTCGGCTCAGGTCATGGTCTCGGGGTCCGGACAGCTCGTGCTCTCTCTCTCTCTAAAATAATGAATAAATAAATCTTTTTAAAAAATATAAAACGGTGAGACTGAACAGGAACAGGGGTAATAAAATGGAATAAAAGAACAAGCAAACCAAGAAACACAAAACCTCAGTTTCCAAATGAAGAAAGAAGAGAAGGTGGAAAGGGAAAGAAATAAAAAATGACAGAATTAAGCCCAAGACTCTCCCATGTAATTATAGCAAATGTAAGAGGTATTCAACACTCCAATTAAATCCAGGCTTATCTAGAAAAGACCCAACTCTATGCAGTTTACAAGAAGCACACTTAATATAAGGACCTAGAGTGAAAATGAGGAAAAGGACACACATTGCAAACACTAGTCATAAGAAAGCCAATGTGGGGGCGCCTGGGTGGCACAGCGGTTAAGCGTCTGCCTTCGGCTCAGGGCGTGATCCCGGCGTTATGGGATCGAGCCCCACATCAGGCTCCTCTGCTATGAGCCTGCTTCTTCCTCTCCCACTCCCCCTGCTTGTGTTCCCTCTCTCGCTGGCTGTCTCTCTCTCTGTCAAATAAATAAATAAAATCTTAAAAAAAAAAAAAAAAAGAAAGCCAATGTGTCTACATTAGTATCAGGAAAACTAAACTTTAAAAGTTTTATCAGTGATTAAGATGACTATTTCATAATGATAAAATGGTCATTAACAAAGCCCAAAGTGAGTTCTTTGCTCTAAAATCTTGAAAAATCTCTTATTTTTCTGTATACAATTTCTGATGGTTTATGAACTCCTGTGTCTTTATGGACCTCTAGTTAAAAATTTCTTTCCAAGGAGTGCCTGTGTGGCTCAGTCAGTTCAGTGCCTGCCTTCTGCTCAGGTCATGATCCCAGGGTCCTGGGACAGAGCCCTGTATCGCGCTCCCTGCTCAGCGGGGAGCCTGCTTCTCTCTCCCCCTCTATCCCTCTCCCCTGGTCATGTTCTCTCCTGCGCTCTTGCTCGTGGTCTCTCTCAAATAAATAAATAAAAAATCTTATTAAAAAAAACTTCAAATACACATTATTTTTAAATTCCATGAGTTTCTTTTCAAGTATATTACCCTTTAATTCTTAAAAACCATTATATTATTATTATTATCATTATTATATTCTTCAAGTAATTTTACCTGAAATTTCACATTCTGGTTGATATCTGACACGCGGAACTGCTTCAGGAAACGCTCATCCTCACTCCAGAAGAGGCGGATATCAGGGATGTCATACAGGGCCATGGCTATTCTTTCCAATCCTAGGCCAAAGGCCCAACCGATCCGATCTTGAGCACCAGCTACAATTAGGAAAACAAAACGAAACATCTGATTTAAAATATATAAAGACTCACAGTTGAATGCTACTTGCTGGTAAGTAACCAGTACTACTGGTGGAGCACCTGCTGGTGGTAAGGCACTGGGGAGGGGCCGTGGAGACATCCATGAGGGTCCCCGTCTTACATTTCTCATGCTTCCCACACCCCTCATTCACTTCCCTCACTGAAGCACTCTAGAGTCACGCTGTCTCTAATATTGCCTTTAATTTATAATTATATCCCAGGCTCTTTAAAGCCCTGGTTCCTGCCTCTGAGTAATCCTTGTTTGCCCTGATTTGAACATTTAGCCTACTATGTGCAGGTTACAGAGGAGAGAGAGAAAAGATCGTCTCTTGTCCCTACATGGCTCACTAGACGGTCAGGTATGTTTGAAACATGCCAGAGTGTACTGTTCATATTCAGAAAGAACCCTCAATTTCATTAAAACAACCTTCACCCTTAGTAAGAGTTACCTCAATAATACACGGAGAGCAAGGAAGCCAAGGGGAAATGCTTATCTAGTACCACTCACTCCAAAGGTAATATGTGTTGTTTACATTATGGCAACGCCATGAACTTGAAGGGTTTATTTTGCTTACCTGAAGCAGAGTAAGACCAAAGACATAAAGTGCTGTGTGAAGAAGGCAACAGAGCAATTCATACTACTGGAAAAGCTTACAGAAAGGGCTCATGAAAGGATCATAATTTTTCCTAAAGGTGATTAGGATCCTGGGCAGGCTGCAAATGGCCTCAAGATTTCACTCCCGACATGCGTGCCCTGTGTAAATCCCCCACTTTGAGTTTGGGTGGCTCCAGGAACGGGATGGGATTTCACCCCGTGATTAGATTACTTTATATGTAGGTCCATCTGAGCAAGTCAGCTGACAGAAATGAGAAGGCCATGTGGCTAAGAGCTGAGGGAGGCCTCTAGAAGCTGGGGGAGGCCCTGATGGTCAGCAAGAAATGGGACCCTCACGCCTACAACCTTAAGGAAATGAGTTCTCCCAACAGTGTGAATGAGCTCAGAAGAGGACCCTGAATTCCAGAAGAACACACAGCCCTGCTGACACCTTGATCTCCACCTATGAAGGCCCTGAGCAGGGGACCCAGCCAATCTGCACCCGGACTTCTGATGCAAGGAAAATGTGACATAATGAATTTATGTGGTTTTAATCCATTAAGTATGAGGTTAATTTGTTACCCAGCAAAAGAAAACAACTACGTATCCAAAATGTGGAGAAAGGTAAAAGAAAATTCCAGACTGAAGCAACATCTTCAATAACAAAGGGGTGACAGTGAAGCATGGAATGGTTAGGAGTGGATTCTGGAAACGCAGACGGTTCAAGGTTGAGGCAGGTAAGAGAGGAGAGGATCCATTTCTTTCCTTGTCCTCCTACCACCACTGTTTATAAAAAAAAACAAAAAAAAAAAAACAAAAAAAAAACCAAGGATAAACATATAATTGAAGCCATGCAAGAGTATGAGCCTCTTCAAATGGTTTGTTTAAAAGCTGAATGAATTAAAATTGTCAAAGTGAGATCACAAAAGAAAAAGATACAGAGAGAAAGAATGGCTCAGTAGCGGGAGGGAAGGTGTATATGAAAGAAAAGCAAGTGGCTGGCTGAGTGCACTTGTTCCTGAGTAAGAATGAACACTCAGGTGTGGAGGAGGAAAGAGGGGTCTTTAACCTCGAAGCCAGTGGGGTCAGGAAAAACTGCACAACCCGTGACCCCGTGATCAGGTGCCTAAGAGAGCAGTTGAAGTGTGAGGCAAAATATTTTAGAATAATTCATACTGATGCATGAGGCCTTAAAAAAAGGTTGCTGACTAGTTAAAGATATGAAATTTAATATAACCGTGTTAGACTTTTAAAATATATTTAAAGAAGAATTTTTTTTCTTTAATTGAAAAGGAAAATTACAGTCCTGGTGATGTGTTTCCAGAATATTCTGCATTGTGTGGTTTTAGCATCCTCATTCACTGCTGGTTATGCTATGTATTTTTACAACAATTTGGAAACAACATGACAACACATATAACGATCCTAAAAATGTTCATATTCTTTATTCTTATAACTCCACTCAGGAATTTATCTTAAGGAAATAATTCAACAAAAGAAAAACATAAATGAAAGAAGATACACAGTGGTACAACTTACAAGAGCAAAAACAGGAAACAACCTGAGTGGCCCAAATTAAGGAATGGCTTAAAAGTTATATGATATGTTGATGCAGTCATTAAAAATCATAGCCATACAAATACATATTTATTAAGTGACAGACTATAAGAAGTTATGAAGAATATCTACGATAACATGAATATGTACTGTGATACTACTATTGAATATAGCTACAAATGAGGATTGTACTGTGAAAAAATAAAAGCAAAATCAGATGTTCAAGAATGATAATGGATAATAATTTTAAAACAACTTTAAAACATTTTCTTGAAATTATTATAGTCATTTCAATAAGAAAGTAATAAAGATAGGTAGGAATGTTAATGCTGCTTTGTAACTTAGGCTTTTTCCGTAAACTTTTAGATTTCACGATCACTTTTTTAGATATAACCAACCACCTAGAGCCTGATATCTATAACTGAATGAGCAATAGATTCAGGGTAAGATTTTATTTAATATCTAGTATTTTTCTTTTTTTAGTGTCTTAGCTTTTGTTCCTTTCATCTATCCCCAGCTAGTTCCCCAGCCCCCAAAACATTTTCTAAAGCAAAAACAAGAATTACAAAGAGCCCCTAAAAGTAGGTAAGAAAAAAAGCAACAATCTAATTTTTTAAAAAAATATTTATTTATTTATTTGAGAGAGAGCGAGCAGGGGGAGGGGCAGACGGAGAGAGAGAACCTCCAGCGGACTCCACACTGAACATGGAGCCCAACACAGAGCTCAATCCCATGACCCTGAGATCATGACCTGAGCTGAAATCAAGAGCCAGATGCTCAGCTGACTGAGTGACCCAGGTGCCCCAACAACCTCAATTTTTAAATGAACAAAGAATATGAAGACAGTCATAGAAACAGAAAGAAAAATTACCTTTAAGCAAACAAAGAGATTAGTTAAGAAAAATGCAAGAAAAAATGCACAAGTTACCATATTTTACTTATCAGATTAGCTAAATAAACACATCTGATCCCATACTTGATAGCAAATCCAAGGAAAAACAAGCACCCTCTACACAGCTGGTAGGTTCCCAGTTGGGTTTTTAACCCATTGACCTAAAGAGCAGAATATAGCAGGAGCTGTCAAAACTACAGATGGGTATACCGCCTTGTTAGTTTAGCTACTAGAATGCATCCTACTTACGGGAAATTATGAATGTGTAAGGCCACTTGCTGGAGTATTGTTTATAAAAGCAAAAGACTATGAACAACCCAATGTCCATCACTAGGGAGCTGAATAAATAAACTAGGCTATGTCCACACAATGGCATATTATTATAAAAAAAACCTTTGAAAGATTTCAAAAACTCAAAGCAGCAGCTGTCTGACTTTGTTTTTAATTTGGGGGTGGGTGGGAAAGAACTGGGCAACTAGAGGACAAAGATGGGGAGACTTCACACTACATGCCTTTTTAAATAAAGAGTGACAAGAAATATTTCAGACAATAGAGATTTTTGGTACTAGATAAAATACAGCAATTTCTTTTCTGTTTATTTTTAAGAGGTTATAAGAACAAAGTATTCCTCTTATGTCACAATGGGGCTAAACTTTTAGGATAATCATGATTAGTAAAAACGGATTTCTATGTCTCCCTTTTATAGCCAGGATTGGTCAGTTTCATTCTCTAAGACCCAATACATTTCCAAACCATCCCCACTATGTGCTGTCCAAATTTGTGAGCACAGAATAATAAATGGTAGCTCTCGGGGCGCCTGGGTGGCATAGCGGTTAAGCGTCTGCCTTCGGCTCAGGGCGTGATCCCGGAGTTCTGGGATCGAGCCCCACGTCAGGCTCTTCCTCTATGAGCCTGCTTCTTCCTCTCCCACTCCCCCTGCTTGTGTTCCCTCTCTCGCTGGCTGTCTCTCTCTCTGTCGAATAAATAAATAAAATCTTTAAAAAAAAAAATAAAAATAAAAAAATAAAAAAAAATAAATGGTAGCTCTCTTATGCCATTAAGTTTGAAGTGGTTTATTATTCAACAAGGACTAACCAGACACTTTTAAATTATCTGGGTTTTTGCCTTTTATGTAAACATTTCCCATTATGGAAATGCAAATAAAGACTAGACAGGGTTTCACATAGGAGAGATCACGAATTAAGCTTAAAATAAGATGAATCCCCTATATTGTAACACCCTGCATATGCCATAGTATCAATTATGTCATAATATCACATCTATCCAAAGGCCATGCCACCCCACATTATTTATCACATTGCTCATTCTCCATATAGAGCAAACAGTCCTAAGCCAAGGCTATGTAATACTCCTTCTCCCAACTATATGCTGCTTTTCATCTGATTTTTCTACCTTATGATGAGTGGGATCAACTTCCGTCTAGTTTTTCAAGGCAGAAACCTGGGAGGAAATTTTTACTCCAACACTACCTCATTTCAGATATAGACCTTTAAATTATATCTCAAAATTTCTCTCAAAACTATCCCATCATTCTCGTCTAATTGTCACTACATATTTGCACCTTCAACAAACATCTCTCACCTGGGCTCTTCCAAGAAACACCCAAGTAGTCACCGTCTGTCTCCCTATTTGGTCCATCTGGCTAGTGCCACTAATTCCCTTTCTGAAACATATATTTGGACACCGTCACCACTAGATATGTATAAGGATAGAACAATGAATGACTCATCTCCAAGAGTCATATTTGCTCTTATTTTTATTTTGCATTTATTGTCTTTCTAAAACACAAAAAGAAGCTTAAAATTGTTCTAGAGATCTCCATGCAGTCTAGCTGAACTTGACTTCTCACGGAGCCTCAAGATTCGATGTGTAAGGTCAAGCTGGAAAAATGCTTCACTGTAAGTTAAATAGTAGCATTTCTGTTTATCACTTGGCATCAAGGCAATCATAAAGACAAATGGAAACACAAATATTTAGCTATGTTACAGAGAGATTGAGAAGCACTGGCCTGAAAAAGTTTGAAGAACTTTCAAAAAAATTTCCAATACATCACAGGTTGTTAATTTCATCACATATAAAATTATGCACATGACACTGCTCAACAACAGAATTCACATTCTTTTCAAGTGCAGATGGGTCATTTGCCAACATAGACCATTTTCTGGAACACAAAAAAAATCTCAAAATACTAACAAGGAACAACCCATGCCCAAAATGAAAATAAATCAGAAGTCAACAGTATAAAAATACCTGGAAAAACTCCCAAATAATAGGGAAATTAAACAACATACTTTTAAATAATCCAAGATTCAAAGAAAAAAATCACAAGAAAAATTAGGAAATGCCTTGACATGCATACAAATTAAGGCTCTAAAACTATGATTCAAAAGAAACCTATAGCATTAAATGCTTCTGTCAGAGAATAAGAAAGGTGTCAAATCTGGGGCGCCTGGGTGGCGCAGTCGTTAAGTGTCTGCCTTCGGCTCAGGGCGTGATCCCAGCGTTCTGGGATCAAGCCCCACATCAGGCTCCTCCGCTAGGAGCCTGCTTCTTCCTCTCCCACTCCCCCTGCTTGTGTTCCCTCTCTCGCTGGCTGTCTCTGTCAAATAAATAAATAAAATCTTAAAAAAAAAAAAAAGGTGTCAAATCAATGACCCATTCCCTTACAAAACTAGAAAAAGAAAAGAAAATTAAAAACAAACTAAGCAAAAGAAGGAAAAAATAAAAATAACAACATAAGTGATAAAATAAAATAACAGAAAAACAATAGAGACTTGATGACACCAAAAGCTGGTTTAAAAGAATTTTTTAAAACTGAAGCCTAGTTGATACACGATGCTACATTAGTTTCAGATGTACAACATAGTGACTACACAGCTCCATTATGTCGTGGTGTGCTCACTACAAGTGTAGCTACCATCTGTCACAATACAACATGATTCCTTATGCTGTGTCTTTAATCCTGTGAGTTCTTCCCTAACTGGGAGCCTGCATCTCCCATTCCTCCTCACCTGTTTTGCCTACCCTCTCACCAACTTCCCCTCTGGCAACCATTAGTTTGTTCTTGGTTTTTATGGGTCTGTTTCTGCTATTTGTTTATTTCTTTGTTTTGTTTTCTAGATTCCACACTTAAGTGTAATCATATGGTATTTGCTAGAATCAAAAAGACACATAACAAGTGCTGGCGAGGATGTGGAAGAAAAGGAAGCCTCGTGCACTGTTGGTGGGAATGTAAATTGGCGTAGCCACTCTGGGAAATAGTATAGTATGGAGGTTCCTCAAAAAATGAAAAATAGAAATACCATAAAATCTAGTAATTCCACCACTGGGTATTTACCCCCCCCCCAAAAAAAATGAAAACACTAATTCAAAAAGATACGTTCGCCTCTATGCTTATTGCAGCATTATTTACAACAGCCAAGATATGGAAGCAACCCAAGTATCCATCGATAGATGAACAAAGAATAGGTGGTATATATACACAATGGAACATTACTCAGTCATAAAAAAGAAAAAAGCTTTCTCTATTTGACTTATTTCACCCTGGGTCCATCCATGTTGCTGCAAATGGCAAGGTCTTATTTCTTTTTATGACTGAGTAATATTTCACTGTATATGTATACCAAAAGCTGTTTTTTAAAAAAAGAGATAAAAAAACTGCTAGCCAGACAAATAAGGGAAAAAAAGAAAAAAGAGAAGGTACAACTTACCAATGTCAGGAATGAAAGATAAGACCTCACTAAAGACAGATTCTAGAGACACTAAAAGGATAATGAGGGAATATTATGAATAAACTTATGCAAGTGAATTCAACAATCCATACAAAATGGACAAATTCCTCCAAAAAAACCCCCAAACTACCAAAGCCCATTAAGAACAGATAACCTATATCAATTAAAAATACTGAATATGTAATGAAAAACCTTCCTACAAAGAAAACTTGAGGATCAGATGGCTTTTACTATGAATTTTATCGCAATGTTAAGAAAGAAATAATACAAATTCTACAAAACTCTTCCAGAAAGTAGAGAATAATGAAATTTTATGAGGGTAGGATTACCCTTATACCAAAACTAGACAAAGACATTCCAAGAAAAGACAACTATAAACTAATACGCATAATGAACAGAGAAAACAAACAAACCACCTTTAACAAAATATTAACAAACTGAATCCAGCAACGCATGAGAAAACACAACGTCAGGACTGGATTTATCCCAGGAATGCAAGGTTAGCTCAACATATGAACATGAATCAATGTAATTCATCATATAAGCAGATTAAAAAAGAAAACACATGATCATTCAGTAGATGCAGAAAAAGCAATTGAAAAAATTAACATCCATTCTTTATAAAAATTCTCAGCAAATGAGGAACACCGGGCATTTCTTTTATCTAATAAAAGACACAATAAAAAACCAAGAGCTAATGTAATACTCAATGGTGAAAGACCAGCTGCTTTGTCTTCAGGGTCAACTTGAAGACAAGTATGTCTACTTTCTCTACTTCTATTTCTACTAACCTGAGTTCCAAACCAGTGGGGGAAGGGGGAGAAAAAGTAAAAACAAAAACAAAAACAAAAAAAAAGATTAACAAATTGGAAAGAAAAAAGTAAAACAGTCTTTATTTGTGGACGGCATGACTGACTACATAAAAATTCCTGAGGAAAACATTTTAAAGGTTACTGATACATGAGTTTACGAAGACCATGATCTACAAAAATCCACAGTGTGCATGATTCAGGGGTGTCAGTTTCACCTAGCTGTCAGTGGGGATGAGCTCAGAACCTCTGCTGAAGATAGGACACTGGCTCTACCAGGAGGACCCAATGCTAAGACCAGTGAGGGAGCCATTACATCAAGCACCTGGAATCCCAACCACCTTGGTTAAGGACGAGATCTTGGTTAGGAGCAGGGAGCAGCTGGCCTCCAGCGTCCTTCCACCATACTCCGAGTCTCACAATTATTCTTAGGGAGAAGCCTACTTGTGACAATCAATTACTGTGGAGAGTTGCAAGAAAGGATGTGGCATCTATTTGCTGAGTTGTACCAAATTTTGCCTTTGAAATACTTTGTTTTGGTCCCACCTAGAACAGCTTCTTCTGAACTGCACCCTGCACTGTGCTCTCCAGCTAGGACATTAGTAAGACACCACGCACTTCTGTCCAGGATGCTGATCACTGTATCACACAATCTTCCCTATGAGACATCATTAAATAAATTGATCTCAGGTCTAAGAAGATGGAAAAAGCTCCTTTTCCCTGAACAACTGGATTATTTTTCATTTAACGATACCATGAGTTACATAATTGATCATAATTCTCTCCTTACTTTGGTCCCATGGAAGCTTACAGTCAACCTTGCAGGTCACCTCTACGACTGTACAAGTGTTCAAGGTACATTTCTCTGTGTGACTCTTGGCCCAGCTTTATTTTCTTATCCTTATTTCCTCTTTGTCCTGATTATCTCAACTATTTATTTTATCCTCTTATACACACTTTTATATGGCACTTCAAATTCTTTATGGAAGAAAGTGAGCCATAAATAACTAGACACTTAAAGATACTGTCAGCCAAGGCAAGTCTAATTTTCAGGTCTTTGGCACTCCTCAGCTGTAATTTGTTGCCAGGTGCTCAAGGGCTGACAGGGTTTTAAGGCAGTATATTTTTTCCCTATTCCAATACTAGAGGGTTCCAGTAAACTAGAGTCCCCAAAGCAGAAAGCTGACTACAGAGAAACATCCTCAATTAAACAGACTACTCAGGATGGGAAGCAATTAGATATTCTGATTAACACAGCTTTGTGCTGAATGGAGCAACCCACACAGGAAAATTGTTTGTTGGTGGTGCTGAAAATCATTCTAAGAAGGTCAGCCTATATACTGAAGCAAACTAATGTGAGGTAAGAGCCCAGAGATGGGGAAATTGAAAAGAAGAGAGAGAAAAAGAGGAGGAGGAGGAGAGGTGAATGGCAACTGAAAAGAGGACAGTAAGAAGTCTTCACTGTGAAAGTGTAGAAACTAAGTGGATCTTAGAGCCTAAAACCATCTAATCCCATAAACTGTCCCCTTCTACAGCTAATGGCCCTCCAGGCTCTGCCTCGACAGCTGCAGAAAGAGAAGCACTGGCAAGAGAGAAATCAAAGCACCACACAAGGCTTGGCACACAGCCTCTGGTCTGGCCCTTCCAAGCAGAGACGCTGCGAGCAAGAGGCATCTCAGAGAGACAATGGTTACGCTAGCCATGCGTCAGGATGGGGAACAAAGAGCACTCAGGAAAGACTCAAACTGTCTGCTATTGCTCAACGCCATGCCTCGGAAGGCATAGGACATCTGTGCTCTCGGTGGTGGTGGTAGGTGGGTGGAGATACTTCTCAGACCCCCATCCCAAAAGGCCTAGAAAAATCACTGTGCCATGCAGAAAAGGTCATATCACCAACCTGAGAAAAGGCTGAGAATGGGCAGTTGTTGACTATGAAACAGAAATACACACAAACACACAGTATGTAAGCTGTATCAAGACAAGCGAAGCTTATGTGCCTTCATCTCTAGTATGGGATGACCTTGAACCAGAGAGAGACGGTGACATAATATAATTATACCTTTGTCAGACAATGCAAGAAGATGAGGAATTTGGGAGAATTTGGTGGGGGGCAAGAAGCAGAGAGAAGTTTTAAGGCAATGAAAAATACTCTACATGATATAATAATGATGGATACATGTTATTATACATCTGTCCAAATTCATGAAGTGTGCAACCCCAAGAGTGAACCCTAAGGTATAAAATGAATTTTGGGTGGTAATAACATGTCACTATGGATTCACCAATTGTAAAAACTGTAGCACTCTGTTAGGGGATGTTGATAATTGGGGAGTTATTCACGTGTGGGGGCAGAGTAAGGTACAGAGGGTATATGGGAACTCTGTATGTTACTCTCAATTTTCCTATGAACCTAAAACTACTCTAAAAAAAATCAAGGTGTTCATTAAAAATACAGAGAGGAGAGTGGAAAGATAACACACCCAATGGGAGACAGGATTTGCAAATTATGTATCTGTTTAGGGTTTACTATCCAGGATATATAAAGAACTCCTACAACTCAACAACACACAGACAAACCACCCAATTTAAAAATGGGCAAAAGATTTCCATAGACATTTCTCCAGAGAAGTTCTACAAACAGCCAAGAGCACATGAAAAGGTGCGCCACATCCTTAGTCATTAAGGAAATGTAAACCCAAACCACAGTGAGATACCCCTTCATGCCTACTAGGCCGACTATCATACAAAGCAAGCAAACACACAAACGAACAAAACACTGAGAAAACAAGTGCCATCAAGGACAGGAACAAAGTGAAACCCTTGCGCATTGCTGCTGGGAATGTAACATGGCACAGCTGCTGTGAGAAACAGTCTGGTGGTTCTTTAAAAAGTTAAACATAGAATTACCTTACGACCTAGCCATTCTTCCCTCTCTCTCTCTCTCTCTCCCCCTCAATAGATCAATCTATCTATCTCTATCTGTATGCATGGGTGTATATATATACATGTATATACAAAATATGGTTATAGACATATGTAGATACACAGATGGATATATATATATATATACACACATATATATATATATATCAAAAAAATTGAAAAAAAGGGACTCAAGAGAACTGCACACCAATGTTCACAGCAGCATTATTCACAGTAGATGAAAGGTAAAAACAAAACAAAACAAAACAAAAACAAAAACAACTCAATTTCGGAGAATGAATAAAAAAATGTGGTACGTGTATAAAATGGATTATTCAGCCCTAAAAGGAAATGAAGTCCTAAGATATGTTATAGCATGAGTGAACCCTGAAAAAGATATGCTAAGTGAAAGAAGCCAGACACAAAAGGATACATATTGTATGATTTCACATATGCAAAATATCTAGAACAAGTAAATTCATGGAGACAGCAAGATCAGAGGTTACTAAGGGGCTAGAGGGATGGGAAAATGGGGAGTTACTATTTAATGAATACAGAGTTTCTGCTTGAGGTGATGACAATGTTTTGGAAATCAATAGTGCTGATGGTTGAACAACATTGTGGGTGAAATCAATATCAGTGAATTGTATACTTAAAAATGGTTAAAATGGCAAATTTTATATTGTATACATTTTACCACATAAAAATAAAATTTTAAGGGGTTAAACATTTGCAAACTTTGAAGAAAATTTCTGCGTATACTTCACTTTCTAAAATATTTCTTTTTTCTCATTACCACATCCATCTCTGAAAACACTGAGATTTACCAATTGAGCCACCATGCAGCCAATTATTTCAGTGGACCCGAGCTGCTTCTCCCATAAAATGAAAGAACAGCAATAATACAGCATCTCAAGTTCCTTCCAGTTCTTAACAGTCTAGGATGTGGCTCAGTTTAGAAGTAGTTAACCAAGGTCTACTCTGAAGAAGCTTTCAATGAAATACAAAGTACAGCAAAATAATTTTGTATAACATTGAACAGCATAACAAAGGTTGTCTGCCAACTGCCCTCTCTGGCCATCTGGTCTCCTTCTACCCTCAGACATGCAGGTACACTCAACTTTGCACCCCTTGCTTGGACAGCTGTGTCCACTGGGAATGGTCTTTCCCCCCACCTGTTTCAGGTCTCTGTTCGAATGTCACCTTCTCAAGGAGGCCTCCCTGACCAGTCACTTTAAAACTATATACCTCTCCACCAATCTACACTTCCAATCCCCCTTATTCTGCCCTGTTTTATTCAGAGAGTATCACCTTCTAAGAAACTACAGCCTTTCATGTTTCTTTTATTTATTGTCTATTGTCAGACTGCTGCTAGTCTGTAATCCGTGAGGGCAGGATCTTTGCTGGTTTTCATCACTAATACCTCTCTAGTGGTTAGAACAGTGTGCGGCACAAAGCAAGTGCTTGGATATTTGCAAAGTGAGTGAAAGGTATGGAAGGAAAGGTGTTGAGATTTTTCTACTTCTTAAATTACTTGCTTCATTTAAATGGCAGTATTACGAAGAACTGTAGAGTTTAAATGAAGTTTTCAATACAGTGACTTTCTCTTAACGATGTATCTGTGAGAGATCTTACCTATCCTAATATGAAGTGGTATTTTAACAGTGGTGATATCAGAAATGCCATTTCTGAAAAACACATCTCAGAAAGGGAAGAACTGAAACAGAAAAAACAACAGGAAAAGATGAATATTTTAACGATTCATCCCAACCTTCATCACTATTCATTGAGCTTACTTTATACAGTGCAGCTGGCACTGGGTCACATGCTCCTCGAAGCTTAGGACCTTAACACTGCTTCTGGTTCAGTATTTTGTCTATTTTATTTTATTCCTCAGTGAATGAACTGTTGAAACGTAAACAGTCCTGCGTCCTGAGGTTCCCTCTCAAAATGTTTTGGTGCAAAGCCAAGGACCAAATTAAAACTTCAAACTACCACACTGAAAAACATTTTTTTAAAAAAATTATATTAAGTATATTTTTCCTTCCTTGTCAATAGGGGCTAATTTCTAGGAATTCTTTGACTTTGTCAATTGCCACTTTCCCAAAATAACTGCTACAAGAAGTACTGAAATAACCAAGCAACTGGCCTTCATATTTTATAGAACTTTATCAATCACAAAACATTTCATCAATATTATCTTGATTTTATCCTCACAATGATCCTAATGGGAATGTCAGAACTGGAATTATTATCTATACTTAAAAAATAAACACCATTTAAGCAAAATCACCGGCAAGGGGACTCAAATCTGTTTTTTCCCTTCAAGTATGTATCCAACGTCCAAACACTTTCGTAGAGGGGCTATGTTCAAAGTACTTCAAACCATCAGAAAATTCCAGTTATGCCTGTGTGCTCTCTACTTTGTAGCTAACTGCCAATTTCCTAATTGACTTCATCATTTCCCATGAAAGGTAGTAGAATGACTTGCATAAGTAAGTGCTCAGATATATCAGATTTTTCTGGATTTTGGGTTCCGTCCACCACACCAAACATGCCTTTCACATTGAACGTGACTAATACATACAGAGTGAGCTGACGGGACTAGTAGTTAGCAGAGGTCTTGGACAAAAGCATCCCTTTCCCTTGATCATTAGTTATGCTGGCAGTCACACAAGAATAAGAGCCCCACAGTATCTCAGTGCGACACCGCACATCCAGAGGCAGGTCTAGAAAAGCCAGCACAGCTACATAAATTCTGATTTCTTCTCTTTCCACCAAGGACTCAGTCCTTGATCCCCAGCTTTCCAGCTACAACTCTTGAATTCCTCAGAGACTTGCCACTGGATGATTGACTTTTCAAGCTGTGCCCAAAGATCGATCTCCTGCCTGAAAAATCTCTCTAGTTGTATATATCCTTGGCCCCACACAATTCTGTCAATAAGTCCTTCACACAATCCAAAGGCAGACCTCTTTTAAAAGCACCTTTCCATGGTGTGGAGCAGACTGTGGATCAGATTCTGTAAGTGGTAAAGACAGTAGCCCTTAATACGATCTGAGCTAGACCGCATTTGAATAAGCTTAAAACAACAAGCCCTACGACGCCCATCTTAAGAGCTCACTTTGGACCATCTTCCTTTTTTGCACCCTGAATTTCAGTTTTCTGTAGTTTAACAAAGGAGAAAAGTTTCTGGTGCACGTACTAATCAACAGTGCATGAAGCAATTGCCCATGACCTTGTCGACTACAAATCCTCCACACTGATGTCTCCAGCTTCCCTTAGGGGCTTGCATCCTAGGGATCTGCATCCTTCTGCTCCTTGAGCCTTCAATCTGAGTGTGGTGGACCTTTTGGTTGCCTTCCCAGCAGCCAACCTGCCTTCTTTGGAGTTTGGGCAGCAAAGTACCTACTACCCCCAGGGAGGGAGGGAGCCCTGTTTTCCAATGACTCATTTAGGGGAAGACATTACCAATGAGATACACAGGGAAATTTCTAGGATGCTCAAAGGCAAGATACAGGTCCTTTGGACCTCTTCCGGTCTCCCTTCTACACATGAGAATATGATGCCTGGAGCTGCAGCAGCCAACACGTGACCAGAGGGCCACAAGCTGGCTGATGGAAGCCACTGTGCTGAGGAGAGAGATGACAGTGAGTGCAAAGAGCCTGGACCTCTCGAAACCAGCCCTGCAGCCTATACATTAGGAAGGACGTGTTCGTCTTTGAAATGAATTATAAAAGTCTGTAGGGCTGAAACCACTGTTATCTATGGTTTCTGCTTCTTGCTGACAGATGCATAAATCCTGATATACCAAAGAACAGGGAGAGGACCATATAGAGCTATTTGTAAGACAGGTCCTGCTGAGGAGACAAGGGTAATTTTAATGCATGAAATCCAGTCTTCTTGAAACCTTCTCTCAGGACTCAAGACAAATAACAAATTTCACCTTTTATCTGGGTCTTAGGTTGCCTTCTCTAAAGTCTAACCATCACGCATCAGTGGGAAATATACAGACCCAGGGTACCAGTCTCAATGTCATAAAACATGGAAGTTGGGATCTTAGTAAGTTTATGAACATACTAAAAGACCAGTGATAGTGGATCAAGAACCATATGAAAATTCCAGAAAAATGAAACCAAAGGATGCCATAAGAGATTCAGCCCCCAAGTATAGAAAGACTAAGATATATTTATCCTACAACTACTCATAGAGAAGTATGACTTCAACCTTTATCAAAGCAAGGAAAATGGCCCCGAGAAGACAGCCAGATAACCCTCCTCAGCCATTCCTCCAATATGTCTAATAAGTAGGCAGTGCAGCAGTCAAGCCTGTATCAATAATGCAGGCACCTCTTCATGGGGAGCCTGCATTACCACCTGAGTCATGAAGGATGTTAGCACAGCTATGCCTAGTAATAAACTTCCTTAAGGAAGAGAACTGACAAGCATGTTTCAGTCCAAGTGATCCAGTGAGAGGACACAAGAAACTAATGGTGTCAACAAGTTAGCGTGCATACTGGTCACCGCAGGTCATCAGTCAAAGTCAGAGTTCAGGAACTCCAAACTCCCGTTGGTAATCACCCTAAAGGACACACACCCTAAAGCACACACAGTACCTCGCTGTCAACAATTAGCAATTGTGATTTTGGTTCGCTCTTAGAAGCTCCATGGCGCTCACATGTCATACTCAGTTTATCTGAGCACAAAAAAAGGTACGATCTGCAGAAGAGTGAGCACACTCCCTAAAAACTTAGACACTTGCTAAAACTTCCCTTAGTCAAAAGAGTGTGCCAGTAGCTATACTGGTTATTTTTATATTTATTTACATATTTATAATTATATAAATATATGTATTATATGTAATAATTTATTGAACCATTTCAGAGTTGGCTCCTTATACCATGTTCCTTCAGTCCATAATATTTCAATGTATATTTCCAAAGAACAAAGATATTATCTTATGTATTATAGCACAGTTAACAAATACAGGAAATTCTGAATTGATGTAATACTCTTCTCTAATCTGTAGTTCATATTTAAGTTTTGTCAGTTTTCCCAGGAATGTCATTATAGGCTTTTCTTCCTCCACTGCAGGAACCAGTCTAGGGTCACATACTGCATATACATACCATGTCTCTCTTTAGTGAGATGGCTTTAATCTGGAGTAGGTACTTGGCCTTTCTTGGTCCTGGAAGACACTGACATTTTGGAGAATCCTGACCAATTATCTTATAGAATGGTCCTCAGTTTGAGATTATCTGTCTGATGTTTCTTCATGATTACAGATTCTGGAACCAAACTGGACTACTCCAAAACTGATATGGTGCCCTTCTCTCCTTCTCTAGGCATTCCATCTGGAGACACACGGCACCTATCTACCCTTGTATCGGGGGTTCCCAAGACCAACCCAACCCTATGTCACTTATTTTTTGCTGCAAAAACTTAATAGTTCAAGAAAACTATTCATTTAGCTCAATATTGGTTGGCACTTTGGGCTCAGGAAGAGGTTTTTCTGTTTTTAACTGGGTTTAGCACTCACATGTCTGATGTTGGCTGCCTGTCAGCTAGGACACGTTGCTTCTTTCTCATCATCCAATAAGCTAGTTCAGGTTTCTGTACATGGTGGCTTGCAGGGACCTACTTGCAGTAAGAGGATAAGTCTCAATGTGCCAACACTTTACAAGCTTCTTCCTGTATCAAGTTTGCTACCATCCCTATAGGCCAAAGCAAATCACATGGTCAACTTACATTTTAAGGAGTAGAAGAAGAATTAACGAGGTTAGAATTTGTGGCCATTTTTTAACCTATTGTACTAAGGAGTCTGGTTGCCCAGAGCTACTTTCCAGAAACTTGTCTCCCCCAGCTATACCATGATTATTAGGTGAATTCCTTCTCCACTGTCTACTGACTTGTTAACGAGTCTATGGGAAGCCACTATAGTAGCTTGTCTTGCAAAGTCTGCTCAACTGCTTTATTTTAAGAGTCACTGAATTCAGTCATCAGATATTTATTGTGGCTTATATTTGCACAAAAACATTCAGTACATGCTTTCTGATAAACAATAGTATATGAAGGAAGGAGCCCAAAGAAGATTATGTGCTTACCATGTTTCAGAAAATATTATCTCTTTTAATCCTTACATCCACTCTGCTAGGTCACTATTAGCTCCCTGTTATAGATGAGAAAACCAAAGTTTTGAGAGTTTAACTAATTTGTGCCAGATTACATAGCTATCCAGAAAAGCTTCTGGCTGCAAGCCACAAAAGATCTTATTACAAGTGGTACAAATAATAAACATTTCATTGCCGTAAGTAGGATTCTAGAGGTAGGCATTTCCAGGTTCTGTATGGCAGCTCAAGGATATCCCCAAGGAGGCTTGCTCTTTCTGTGTTTTTGCTCCACCATCTTTGATTTGGTTTTCATCCTTATTATACTGCTGTCATGACTGCAAAATGGCTTTTCCATTTGTAGTCATCATATTCCAGGCAAGAAGAAAGCAGGTGGCACCTGGATGGCTCAGTGGAGCATGTGAATCTTGATCTTGGGGTTGTGAGTTTGAGCCCCATGCTAGGTGTAGAGATTGCTTAAAAATAAAATCTTGAAGAAGAAGAAGAAGAAGAAGGAGGAGGAGGAGGAGGAGGAGGAGGAGGGGAGGGAGGGGGAGGAGGAGGAGGAGGAGGGGGGAGGAGGAGGAGGAGGAGGGGGGAGGAGGAGGAGGAGGAGGAAGAAGAAGAAGGAGGAGGAGGAGGAGGAGGAGGAGGAGGAGGAGGAGGAGGAGGAGGAGAAGAGGAAGAAGAAGAAGAAGGGGGGAGAAGGGAAGGGGAAGGCAGTGGAAGGAGCCATTCTAGTGGGCATGACTCTCGGCCTGTTGCTTTACAGGGAAGCAAAAGCTATCTCAAAAGGCCCCTAAACTCCTCATTACATTTCACTGCCCAGAACTTTGTCACTTAGCCACCACCACATGTAAGGGATGCCAGGAAAATGAGTGTCTGGTTTCTTAAACTCTAAACTGGGATGTATCCAAGGAAAACTGGGGCTGGGAATGGCATTGGGTTAGCCAAACAACGAGTTAAGTGCTAGATCTAGAATTTGAGCCCAGGCATGTGTAATTCCATAGTTTATGCTCTCGAGGGATGTATACTTTCAAATCAGAGTGAGAAAAAAATCTATGAACACATATGTGATAGGTCCCATGAGTAACAGAAGCTAGGTTCTATGGAATCACAGAGGAAGGCAGGGGGGTCTACTTTCAGGTTGGCTGAACAAGAATGCTTTGGAAAGGTTAGATGAGTATGGTCTTAAATGACATGTAGGGTTAAAAAAAAAAATAAAGATTTTCCAATAAGGGGGAAAGAGAAAATCAAGCATGTGGAGGCAGAAACATGAAATGAAGTTAAGTTGGCTAAAATGACAAACAGTACAGGGTAATTCAGAACCATCTGAAAATGTAAAGGGAATAGTCATACCTTGCTTAGCGTTTACTAAGAGTTAAAAGCTAAACCGGGGCACCTGGGTGGCTCAGTGGGTTAAGCATGTGCCTTCAGCTCAGGTCATGATCCCAGGGTCCTGGGATCGAGTCCTGCATCAGGCTCCCTGCTCAGTGGGGAGCCTGCTTCTCCCTTCGCCCCTCCCCCTGCTCTCTCACAAATATTTTTTAAAAAGAGTTAAAAGTTAAATATATTGACTTCAATATAATGAATCAAGAATTCACATCCCACCTCTGTATCTCCCTTTGAGTAGCTGCCAAAATAAAGTATTTATATTATCTTTCACCCTTTCCCTCATATTTCAATCTAAGATCCTAGAACTCAAGAGAATTAAGTACTGCCACAGAGTACATCACAAATAAAAGTTTCATTCATGGGGCTCCTAGAAAGCTCAGTCAGTTGAGTGTCTGACTCTTGACCTCACCTCAGGTCTTGATCTCAGGGTGGTGAGTTCAAGCCCCACACTGGGCTCCACGTTGGGAGTAGAGCCTACTTAAAACAACAACAACAACAAAGTTTCATTCAGCAAAAGTTAGCCTTCCTAACAGTCTACTAGTCTTCAACGCTTTCCATGTTTGATATAGAAGTTGCTTTGGTTTATGGGGGTGCCTGGGTGGCACAGCGGTTAAGCGTCTGCCTTCGGCTCAGGGTGTGATCCCGGCGATCTGGGATCGAGCCCCACATCAGGCTCTTCTGCTATGAGCCTGCTTCTTCCTCTCCCACTCCCCCTGCTTGTGTTCCCTCTCTCGCTGGCTGTCTCTATCTCTGTCAAATAAATAAAATCTTAAAAAAAAAAAGTTGCTTTGGTTTGATTGTCATGTTTTGTCTATAATTGCTTAAATTGCATACAGAGCTTCAGGTAACAATGTATTCCCAAAACTAGCACGTGAGACTTTTTAAAAAACTGAATCACATTTTCAGTGCACCAAGATGGTCATTAATCACTTTCAACTAAATGTGGATTCTTTATACATCAATTTTTATAAGGTAAGTCCCACCCATAATAGGTATTTGAGGGAACACCATCAAATACTATACAGTTGTTAGTTGAGATATGTTTTTTACTTCAAATATATCAACTTTTCTTATTAATAAGAGTTATCAAAACTGGGCCACAAGCAAAAGAGCTAACTAGAATTGAGAAGTCTTTCAGGAAGAAAGGAGCAGAAATAGACAGTGATTCTATAAATCCCAGGAACCAAAATGATAGAAAGGCTGTGGTCCTAGGGGATAAGCCTTTGGATGGCAGGGTCAACAAAGTCCTTCCTACAGATACCAGTGGCCCTTTCTTTCT
The DNA here is from genome assembly GCF_023065955.2 of Ursus arctos. Lineage (NCBI taxonomy): Eukaryota > Metazoa > Chordata > Mammalia > Carnivora > Ursidae > Ursus > Ursus arctos. The sequence continues at coordinate 10,154,992 of NW_026622997.1, read as the reverse complement.
CTGATTCCATTTGCCATGAAACACAGACTTTTAAGTGTCAGCTCCAACTTGAGAGAGTCATTTGGCCCAGGTGCTCGATGCCAAAGGGAAAGCACCTTTGCCACAGTATTTACATAAGCACCACAGAAGAATGCTTTCTTCTTTTCCGGAGAACATGAAACCCGCTGATGTACCTTTTAAACCCCACTGTTTACCCCACTGTTAAAATTCCTGAGGTTTTAAGTTGGATGTATTTACCTATTTCTTCCTGTTATAGAATCAGGGAATAATACTTGTCTGCCTTGCAGTCTGAAAAAGTGTGCTTTCATATCCGTATTAGAAAAATTGCTTTCCAAAATAGAAGTTAATAGTACTCTATTTCTTGTCACACTGTTATAATTTTTTAACCATGAAAGGAACTTAATTTAGAGTAAGTAATGCCACTGTCACTTAAATAAATGAATGATAAAAGAAATGTCAGCTGTTCCAGTTCCACAATTCCCAAGTAACGACAATTAATGAAACACTCTTTACTAGTGGGAGTTGTTTTAAGCAATAGATAAAGGAGCCACTGAGCCTTTTAAGATTTACTCTCATAACCAAATTGCATCTCTCTTCATCATTATCCAAAATATAATTAAAAGATGACATTTAAAACAAACAAAATCAAACTGCATCCCACTCCCAAAGGAAAAGCAACCGAGAAACACCTCTATATCCCCTCCGAGAGCTGACCCAAGTTTCCATCGGATAAACGATTACCTCTAACTTCTACGTTTTGTGCTGTATCTGTCAGCCTGGAGCATCAATCCCCCTTGTCCATACTTGGGAAGCTGGATGATATTATCATTGAATGTTACTGGATAGATATTAACTGGGTTTTCTCACTGCTGTGGAAATATTCCTTGACCTTTCCAAAAAGAAAACAAATCAATAGGAGTATCTTATAAAAGCTTCTGTTTTCTTCCCTGGTTTCCTCCAATAGTCTAAAATTTATTAAGGCACATATTTGTGGTCTTTACTGTTTTAGACCATCTACCTTAACAACTATCTACACTCAGAGAAAAGACATCCTTTAATGTTAGCCCAAACACACAAGCCTATCTAACCTCTTGGCTGAAGCCAAGTTAATTACCATACACAAAAGAACATTTCTGAGCAAGAGCTAAACAGCTTGATTCAATCTCTTCCCAAATATCTTAAGGACAAATGAACGAAAACTTTCTTGGCAAGCTCTTTGAACCACTTTTTCCTTCTTATTTTTAAATCTTAACTCCCCATTTTCTGTCTCCCTCTTGCACCCTCCCAGTTTTCTTTATACGACGGTGACGATGATGACGTAACTTTCTAGTCTGTAGAGTATCTGCGACTAGAGGGCACACTCTTTATGAAGCCAAAGTAATCAGGGACTGATTGGAGGCAAGGAACTATCGTCCACGCTGGAATTCTTCAGGGCCTGACCCTCCCGGATGTGTGAAACCAATTATTACAAAATCTGAGAAAACATGGATCATGGCCTAATACCTTTCTACAGAGGCACCGTGCATTCACACTGCAAGGAAATGTACCCACAGCTGGTAGTGTTACAAAATGTCACCCACTGGTTTGGCAGGGATGTAATAGTAACTCAACTGTCATGCTAATAAGCCTCTAACAGTATGAAAAATACACTAGATGAATTTTTTTTCACGTCCATCCAGAAGTTTTTGGTCTGTGGATATGTCAATAAAATGAGATAAAGTTAAGACACCACTAGAAGGCCAATCTGTCTATGATCCAAGAAGTCAAAAGCCAGTGTACCAAATGTCCTTCAGCAGGTGAATGGTTTAATGAGCTGTGGCATGTCCACACACCATGTAAAGCTAATCCACATGATACAAAGGAACGGACTACTGACAGAGGTAACAACCTGGATGGATTTACAGGGAATTATACCCTGTGAGAAGCGCCAATCCCCAAAGGCACTTCTCCATTTTAGAAACGGAGAACAGATTAGTGATTACTAGGGGTTAGGGACAGCAGATAGACTGGGGGGCGGGGGTCATAAAAGGACAACATGAAGGATCCCTGTGGTGATGAAACTCTTTTGTACCTTCATTTTGGTAGTGAATATACGAATCTACACATGATAAAACTGTATAGAACTGAATATACACACAAACGAATGAATTTGGATAAAACTGGAAAAATCTGCCTAAGATCAATGGATTGTGTCAATGTCAATAATGGGCTGTAAAACTACGCTATCGTTTGGCAAAATGCCACCACTGGTGAAAATGGGATAAAGTGTACACAAGATCTGTTTATACAACTGCATATGAATCTACAATCTACAATTATCCCCCAAAATCAATTTTTAAAAAAAGGCAAGTGCAAGAGCACTCGTGGAAAGAAAAATCCTGACCTCCCCTCCAAACTCTTCCAAACAAAGCTGTGTATAACTCTTACAAGTCAATAAACCTGACAACTCCTCCCCAGCACCCTGGAAACTCCCCTGGCAGAGGGAAGTTAGTGCACTGCTCTGTAGCTTCTGCTCTCATTCTTTGTCCAGTCTTCCCTTCTCAGTTCAACCTACTCAGTCACCTGGAAATATGACTTCTATACCGACATGCATTATTAACAAATGGCCACGTCTAAATGTGATGAATAGTATTGACTGGATCTCTGAATGCAGATATTTTCATGCCCTTTTCCCAATGCAAATCTGAGCTCCCTTGGGGAATCTGCTCTTGCCCCATCCCCTTTCTTTTTCTGGACATTTTCAGAAGAAGGGACAGGCAGGGAACAGACCTATTTCCTGGGACAGGGCAGCATCTGTGTACAAATAGGCAAGAAGTTCTCTTGTTGGTGGGGCGGTGGGGAATTCTGCTTGCTGGGAATAATATGGAAGTTGAACAGAGATAAATCTCTCAGTAGGTAGAGGCCAGGTGTTTCTTTCCTAAAAATTCCCCGTGAGAGGATGGACAGCTGGCCCCCTGTATTTGACAAAGTCTCGTTGTTTGGCCATTCCCTGCTCAGAGACTCTCTCCAGCCTCACTCAGAAGCAGCCCCCACTCCTCGGTAGTGCATGGAGATCCCAGGCCAGTGGAAGAAAGCAGCCGCCAACTAACAGGGGCTTGCTTTCGTCCTCCGAGGAAAACTGGACTCTAGTAAGCTGCAATCTTCTAGGCAAATAGCTTAATCACATACTGTTAATCTAAACAGACAGGCTTAGAACACTGATTCTGGATCCAGACTAGTCCTGGCTGCATCATTTACAAGCCGGGTAACCTTGGGCAAGTTATTTAATCTCTCTCTGACTCAACTATCCTATCTGTAAAGTGAGCACAATTAATAGTATCTACGTCATGGAGCCACGCTGAGGCTTAAAGAGGCTACTGAGGTAAAGGGGTCAGAGAGCTTGTCACGGTCATCACACGGCTCTGTGGAGAGGAGCGATGAACGTGTCCCACTTGGAATTTGTGATTTGCACTAACCCTTCGCCGTGACCAAGCAGTTCATATCAGACAGGAACACATCCTCTCATGTTCGCACGGGTATCATGGCTGTTTCACTAGCTGTGAATATGAAATAGAAGGTTAAGTGGAAGATTTCCTGTTGTCAGTGGGGGCTAAAAAGGCTAAGAAAGATAGATGCTCGATACACTCTGAGACAGTGGGATAAGCCTGTTCAACACTCGCCTCCGGGATACATTAGAAAAAGCTAAGCGTTCACTGTATTACTGGAGAAATGTCCTCTTTGGAGAGTTACCACTGGATAGCTGCCTTTCTCTCCCCCCTAGGGGAAACAGGGAACAACTCCCCGTCAAGGAAGTGGGGCGATTCAGGGAACCATCTAGAGAACTTGGCATGTATCTTCCTGGATTTGGGGGATCCAGAGACGACTCCTCACCCACACTTGAAAAGTCCTGAAGGCTGAACGGAAAAGGCTGTGTAGTGGAGCAGAAAAACAAGTCTGCACGAGACGACAGGAGGAGAACTGTGAGTTTTCTGAAGCCCGGATCGGCACTCGAGCCCAAAGGAGCTGGCTATACACCGCCTTGAAAAGCGCTCAGTCCATGGGTATAGCCTGTAGTGGATGAGTTGACCTCAGGAGACAGAGCCTATAAATACACCACTGAATACAGCGACCCTGCAGAGGGACCCAGCCATCAGCCAGACATGACATCACCCATTTGGGGCCTTCAGTCAAAAGTCACTAGTAGGAATCTCTAAGGAACCCACAAACGCACCCCCATGAGAAGTCATTAGCCTCCTGATAGTGGTCACATGCAGAAGTCCCCAGCGCCAGGTTCCAAATCTAATAGTAAAACGTCCTTTGTTGCCCCTCGCCTTGCTTCTATCCTCCCTACCCAATCCTCTTGACCCCCGCTTCCCTCTCCACCATTACAACTCTTTGAGCTTCCACACCTGTGCCCCTGTTTGGCGCTGAGGGAGGAGAAAAGGCTTTAAAGTAGATGGAAGTGGAAACTTTGCTATTAGACTGGACTGCACTTGAAAATGACCAAGAAAGCTATGGGATCTGCTTGAAATTTCACTCTGAATGAGGAACAATGATTAGAACTTGTTGAGGGCCACGGTGTGAAAAAGAAAACTATTTTAGAAGTTTACCTCTAGTGAGTCCAGCTCATTGAATGCAATGTTATAAATACATTTTACTTTAACCTTTTCCCCCTCTCCCCTCCTCCTAAACGGCCTCATTCAGCAGTCTCTTCCTTTGTGCTTCCCACTGTCTCATACCTGCTCTTGCCTCCCTATGCCTCTAGGTTAACAAATACATACTTGAAGTATTTCAATATTTTACTCCTGACCCAAATTAGAATAGCAGAAAATGTTAAAATGAGTAGAAATGATGGGGAATAGAAAAAGGAAATAGAAGAATATGGATTCAATGTAACCAATTTTTTCATTCTTATTCCTAAATCTTGCCCCAAATTCATCCAGTCAAGAAAATTGCTCACTCTTCCCAAGCTATTCCAATGCATTTTTTAGCCATGACTATGGAATATAAGAGATAAAACAGATGGAGGGGAACTTAAAAGGACATGGGAACAGACTTGGATAAAAATAAGATATCGGTTGGCAAAGCTAAAAACACAATTCCACGGTCTAAGCACATGAAACTTCTGCACCATAATGTGTTAATCAGACAGACCAAATTGGCACAGTTTATCTTGGAACAATGGTACAGACTGTCCCTTTCATCAGCAAACTCTGTCAATTCACATCTAGGCCAGTAAGAATAATCTATGTGGGAGAAAATGCTATGTGAAAACCAAAACCCTGTTTCATTCTCATCTTTCTGGAAACGAAAGCAAGTATGTGTCCCGATCCTCCTTGTGAGAAACTGAGGGTCCTGTGACTGTGCTCTTGCCAACAGAACCCAGGCAGACAGGATGTGGGCCCCTTCTCGGTCTGGCCCTTGGAGAGCCTCCAGCTCTCTCTTCCCCTGCTGCGGGGACCGTGGCAGTCACATATTCTGGTGCTGTCAATGTGGATGGAGGACTCCACATCAGTCAATGTCACATTCACTGTCTGTGGACTGTGGACTTTCAGTGGATTCAGTGGATTCCACTGAGATTTCAGGGGATTTCTCTGCTTGTACAGCCTGACCTAGCCTATCTTGACCACAAATCAGCCCTAACATTCTGACATGTTGGAGGAATCTCGATTCACTGAAAGGTTTCATAACCTGGGTGGTACCATTCTTAGAATCAATACCACTTTTCCTTGTCCTGTAAAAATAATTTTGGTAACTCAGTACAAACATTTCATATAAGCTCTGGAGGAGATCTGGAGAGTCAACCACTCACACACTGTAATTAAGAAAATGATGTCCGCCTACCGTGCAAAGGCTCACTAAGCAAGAATTCGGCCAAAAGGTAAGAAAAGGAGTTTTTGAACGGCTAAGGAACTAAGCACTAAAAAAGATTCCCCAGAGAGGCTGCGCAATCACGAGTTCTGGAAGTCTCTATAATTAAGACTGACGCTCACCCAGTCGCTTGTGTCAGAATTTCAATCAATTTCTTGCCTTGCTAGAGCATCAGGTCTTGGGTCGGAATATCCAGAAGGGCTTTTCCAGCTTTATAAATTTTGTTCAGGATGGGACATTCTATTCCAGAAAGAAAATAAAGGAAACTCTGATACGCATTCATCTAATGACTATTTAGTGAGTACTGCCTGGGTGACTACCAACACTGCACCAAGTATGGGGAAGTACAAAGGATGGAAGGGGGAGTGGAAGAGACCCCGCCTCTCCCTTCATAAAGTCATCATCCAGCAGCTTGACAAGATATCCCCACATATTTCTGGTAGGACACACTCAACATCATATGTTGAACACTGCTTCTCAACTTCAGTGTCAATGGTCAACTGTTACTCTGAATACCGAAGGTTACCAAATGTCAACGCACGGAAAATTCTCCACTGTCCACCAACACCAAAACCCAAACCTTAGATAAAAGCTGAAAAGAAATCATCAGGATCTTTTTCAAGTCTCCAGGATCCAGTCATTTCAGAAGCTTTTATGTTCAAAGTTTAAAAAAAAAAAAAAGAGGGAGAGACAGAAGCAAACAAAATAGAAAAACAAAAGTAATTACAAAAGGAAAAGAAAGATTCCGAAGAGCATATAAAAGTAAAAGCTTCTAATAACCAGAGCTCATGGTTGGTATGATGATATCAGGAAAGAACAGGTGCACGGCTATCACAATTAATATCATAAATGATATCTGTCAAAAGAAAGCCTATCCTGATTCCCTTGGGGGAAGCAGCCAAACCCATCATTCAGTGACCAAAGTCTAAAAGAATATTCTGATTCACTAACGTACATAGATGTCGATATTTTCTCATTTTCAATTTTAATAAATTTATCATGAATATTTAATCAATATTTTACTTCCTTTTGGGGCTGTATTTCTCTGAAAACTTATCCTCCATGTATTATCTGTTCTCAGAAACGCCAAGGATAATTTGAAAAATACAGCTCCATCATTTCACTCATCAAATTGGCAAACATTTCGGTCTGACAATGAAAAATGCTGGCCAAAGAGTGGACAAACAGGGCATTCATACATTGCTGCTGGGGGCGGGGGGGGGGGTGCAATGGGCTCAGTTGTATCTGTAATGTCTTCTTTCATGAGCTGCTGATTTGAACAGAGTATTATATTAGTCTTCATACTCTGGGGAATGCTTGAAATTTTTCTCAGCAATAATTTTTAGAATGTGTCCTGAAAGGGCAGGGACAGAAGAGGTCACTTCTTTCACCCATTGCCCAGTACAAAGAAATAACTATGCAAGTTTGGTCTAAGGAAGCAAGAGAAACAAGTACTTTTCTAACTGGGCGGTTTCGAACTAGATGTGGCTCCTCCTAGCAAGAGCCAGAACCAAGACAGGAAATGGACACATACGGACACCAGCTACAATCACAGCTGCTTCTTAAAGACCTGCACTCAGGCCTCACAAAGCTAGGAGTAACAACGTTCTTTAAAAACAACAATAGCCAATCCAACGTGACACTGCATCTTTGAACAAACTTCGTGATCCTCGGGTTCTGCTCAGCCTTGGGTACAGCGGCGTCCTCTGGCACGTTTCTGGTTTTGGTCAAGAGGAAGTACCGCTCTCCACCTCCCCTCCCCTGAAATCTGCTAATGGCTTGGCATTGTGGGGAATTAACTGGTCAGGACTGCTTGGCAGGAAGAATCCAATCTTAGTCACTCTATTTGACAGGAAGCAAACTGAATTTTAAGGAAGTCACCTAACCGTACAGCTAAGACTTCCATGCTTGAAGTATCACTTCTAATCTCATTTGCTGATTCAAAGCAAACACAATAAAATTGTGAATAGATAAATCATGCACTTTCTCAACAGAGCTCAACAACATTAAGACCACACTGAGATCTATCCACTGAGACATAAAGGCAAAAACACTGGTGAGTACTGATAACCAGACAACTAAATCTGGTAACACAATGGGACCCTTATTTTATTCCATTATGTTTTAAAGATACATAGGGGACTGGGCTCACAGAGTCATATTGTTGTTAAGGGTATAGTGGGGGGACAATGGACATTTGGAATACAGAGTGGTTCTTTTATTAGATCTCCTTCTTTGGCCATATGGGAGGTGCAAGACTGATGGAGAAATTAACAGCATTATTTTCATTCTACATCCAAGCCTCACCCAGTAAACAGTGTCCAAAATCATGACCCCTTTCTCCAACCAATCAACATATTTACAACTCTCCCATCAAAACCTCCGTGAACTGCTTCTACCTTGTTTTACTTCTTTTATTTGACTTCTTCCCTTCTGGACAAGCCTCTTGAGAGGGTAGTTTACATCCACTGTTTCCACTTCCTCAACTCCCGTTTATTCTCCAGTACAGTCGAGGTTATCTGTGATCTGGTTTCTACTGCACTATTCCATTGAGATTACTTTCACAAACGTTGACAAGAGCCAAATTTAAAGCTGCTTCCTAGAGCTGACTGCTTTGGTTCAGGCTGCTAAAGCAAAAATACTTCACTGGGTGGTTTATAAACAACAAAAATTAATCTCTCACCGTTCTGGAAGCTGGGCTCCCCAATACTGAGGACTGGCAAATTCAGTATCTGGTGAGGCCCTGCTTCCTGCTTCATGGGCTGTCTCCCCCCCCCCGCCCCCCACAGTGTGGCCTTGCATAGCAGAAGGGGCAAGGGAAGTTCTCTGGGTCTCTTTCATTAGGGCCTTAATGCCATTCATTAGGACTGAGCCCAATCACTTCCCAAAGGCTATACCTCCTAATACCATCACACTGGGGACTAGGATTTCAACACATGAATTTGGGGGATACAGACATTCAGTCCATAACACCAACCTCATAGCACATTTGCTGCTACCATCCTTTTTGAAGTGCTGCACCTTCACCCCTAGCAATGGAGAAATTCTGAGGTTTTATACAGACAAGTAGGCTCATACACCCTATGTGAATGTGCCAGCAAACATCTTGCTCATTCAAGGCTAGAGGCTGGTTACCATCTATTCATAGCATCTGGACAAATTTCCCCATGCTGCTTTTCATCCGCCACTGAATTCTGTATGTTATGAACTATATGCAGCAGGGTTATGACATCAACAATTTACGGGTAAAATTGTACCTTAAAGTAATCATTCTTATTTTGTACAAAAAGGTTCCTTAATACATTCCAAGTATTATATCAATTCATATTAATCTGAAAATCTCCTAAACATTGAGCAAAACTGCAAGTGCTGATATTGTAACCACTGCAAAGCTCTTATTTCAAAATTCATAGATTTTATTAGGAACTTGTTTTGTTAGTAATATTAATAAAATTAAAACTAATTTTATTAGGAATTATTAGTTATAGATATTACATAATTATAAAAATTATCAAATAATCATAAAAATATGTATTTCTTTCATGATGCCAACACTGACACTATTAATAGAAATGCCACATTTGAACACTAATTACAATAAAATTGGTTATCCTTTTTGAAATTGGTTACAAGCATGTATCTTCACATATTGTAGAATCAATCAGAGTCCTATCTATTCCCATATTTTCCTCTGGCCCATGCTTACAGGTTGGTGTTCCTCAGGCAACCATTTCTGCCTCCTACGCCTCTCGGTCTATATTCTCTCTAGGTAATTACCTAGAATTCCACTGTCTTATCCACCACCTGCTCTCTCTCAAATCTATTCTCTAGCCCAGCCTCTCTTCCAGAGCTCAGATTCATCTACCCAAACACCTTGTGAATGAGCCACAATCAAGTCACATCAGCATTTCCAAAACTGAACTCACTATTACCCGCCCCCCACCCTCACCCACTGCACAAAATCTTAGTTTGTGACACAACTGCCCATCAGTCACCCACACCAGAAACCCAAGAGTCACCCTTGATTCTTTGCTCTGAAACTCCAACTCCTGATCTCCATAGTTACGGCCACCGCCCTTATGCAACCCTCATATCTGTCCCCCTGGACAGTGCACCAGCCTTCCGGCCAGTATCCCAGCCTCCACTCTAGAGCGTGGCACACCATCATCCATACAGCCAAGAGCTAACTAACATGCAAACGTGACCTTGCGACTCCACTGTTTAAACTTCTCCGGTTTCAGTAATTAAGAGGTAAGCTGCTTAGAGAACAGCACCCAAGACTCTCCACACCCTGAGTCCCGCCACCCTCCACATCACCAACTCCTGCCACGTCTTTCTTTACAAGTTATGCCCTAGAACAGCCCCATCCAACAGAAATACAATGCAAGCTATATATGTAGTATTAAATTTTCTAGTAGCCACCTTAAAAAAGGCAAAAGAAACAGGTAAAATTAATTATATTAATGTATTTTGTTTAATCTATTACACCTAAAATGTTTGTTTCACCATGTAATCAATATTTATTTATTTGTTTATTTATTTATTATGTTCAGTTAGCAAAAATATAGTATGGGTATTATACGCAACCATGTAATCAATATTTTAAAAAGTACTAATAAGATAGTCTACATTTCTTTTTTGAATTAAGTATCTGAAATCTGGTGTATATTTTACTGTTAAAGCAAATCTGAATTTGAACTAGCCACATCTTGAGTGCTCAGTAGCCACATGTGGCCAGTGGCTACCATATTGGACAGAACAGCTCTAGCACTAACAAGATGCTTGATACGTTTCCCTATTTATCATGCTTTTTCATGTCTTTGTTCTTCTTTTTCCAAACTTTCTCATATTCAGTTTTTGAGATTCAGCTGAGCCAGCCCTTCCTACCTCCCACGCTGTACCAAGTACAGACTCATACTTCGTGAATTCTTGCGCACACCACCATCACAACGCTTCCCAAAGCACACTGAATGCATCTATTTACATGTCTGTCTCCAATACTGGAACACTGGTTCCTCCAGACAAAATCTTACCAGATCTACTCATTTATATCTCAAGTACGTTACAAAATGATTGTACATAGTAGCATACAATTAAATCTTCATTGAATTAAAAAGATTCAGAGTTGTGTGTGCACTAAATCAGAGTTATAAATTTAAATTCTGGCTCCTAAGTCAACATTTTACAGTCGACCTTTGAACTATGTGGGGGTTAGGACCACATATAACTTTGACTTTCCCAAAACTTAACACCTAATAGCCTATGACTGACCAGAAGCCTTACCAATAACATAATCAATTAACACATATTTCGTATGTTACATATATTATATACTGTATTCTTACAATAAAGTAACCTGGAGAAAATAAAATATTATAAAAGTCATAAGGAAGAGAAAATAGATTTAAAGTACTGCACTGTATTTATCGGAGAAAATCTGCATAGAAGTGGACCTACGTAGTCCAAACTGGTATTGTCCAAGGGTCAACTGCATATTCTTGGTTAACAAAGAATTGCTAAGATATATTGCAAACATGCACAGCCCCTGCAGAAGTTCTCTTTCCATGCAGAGATGACTTATAGAAACAGTACTACCTGTGGTATAGCTTGGGTAGAATACAGAAATATAAAATTGGAAGTTATAAGGGATGTGAGATATGACCTAGGTATTTCACAAATGAAGAGAAAAGAGGTGCAAAGGTTACAGTGACAAACAGAAACTGATAAAACTAGCTAATGCAGAACTAGCACCATAATCACGTGCCCAGGTCCCTGTAATTTTCCATTACACCAACCTGCACATGTGGTTGTGTCAACGATTCACATGAAGCAAATAAAATTTGTACTTAAAATCCACCTACAAATAGAAAAAATGTGTACAACTGAAAAACTATTTGTTATTATTGCTGTCAATTCCTTTCAAGATGGCATGGCAGATAACATACTCTCAACAAATATTTCTCTCCTGGTTCTGCTACAGTTCCTTGGGGCCACATGACACATTCTAGCCAACAAAACATGTGGAAGTGGCCCCCGTCACCTCTAGGGTTGAGGCATTTAAGAGCTGGTGTGCCACCTCTGTATTCCTCTCCCCTGACCCCAGACCCAGCGCTGCGAAGTTAGTTACCAAAGGCGGGGGTCAGTCCCCACCAAAGCAAGGAATAAACTTTGGTCGTGCTAACTTACTGAGATTTTTGAGGTTATTTTTCGGTGGCAGCAGCTCATGCTTCATTACCCTGAATAATAACTGATAGGAAACTAAATTACATTTCTAAGGACGTGTATCTTGAAATTGAATACTGTGGCAAATGTAATTAGTATTACACGAAATTACTAAATACGAATCCACTTTATTGATTTTATTTATTTATATTTTTAGGTAGTGGGCATGGAGCCCAATGCAGGGTTTGAACTCATGACCCTGAGATCAAGACCTGAGCTGAGATCAAGAGTTGGATGCTTACACGACTGAGCCACCCAGGCGCCCCAATACAAATCCACTTTAAAATAGTTTCTGCTACTTCTTTTATTTTAAAATGACATAATAAACTATACGTTAAATTTAAGATGTATCAGGTATAAAATCTGGTTAAAGATTTATGAAACCATCAAGGTTGAAAACACACAGACAAAATGAAATGCTGAAAAGGACTTCAGCACCGGTAAGTTTTCTAAACTTGGCAGTATCCTCACGAAATGGCTATATGAGTGACGGTCACTGTGAGTCTAGGACCTGTAGTTTTCTTTTTACGTGGGCTATCATTCCATGAGGAATTCCTAACGACAAAATTATCAAGAAACTTCAAGCAGGCTTCATTCATCATCCATCACTTATATCACTTTATTTCTGAAACTACAAAAAAAAGTTTTTATTACTGTCAGATGTACCTCCTTAAATTTTCCTAGTTCCAATTATTTCCTGACCTACACATGTATTATACTATATATTTAATTAAAAGCCACTGATGCCATTTTAGGGAGGATTAATGATATACAATTTGACTCTCCTGACTGTACACATGGGGTTGTCAGCATAAGACTATATTGGAACATTTGGAAAGAGTTAGAGTTGGCATCAATTGTAGAGAAGACACTCTTCGCCAGGCAGAGTGGCTCACTGCAATAGTTATTTTGCAAACTGAAAGCATGATTACCTTGTGTTTCAGCCAATTGTGGGGTGAATTCCCTGAATGTCTGAATTTTAAATTCATACTGAAAAACTTTTAGACATTTAGAACAGATTTCATGGATGCTTATACTTTTAAATGCTGCCAAGCCTTTCTAAATAATGAATTAAAGTAGGTAATTCCCAATTACTATTATAGAATAACTAGGCAAGGAAAGGCTACCCGTATTTCTGAGATGATAAAGATTTTTGTCTTTTTCCATATAAACATTGCAAAGACCAATGCCAAGGAGCTTACTGCCTATGTTTTCTTCTAGGAGTTTTATGGTTTCAGGTCTTACACTCAAGTCTTTCATTCATGTCGAGTTAGTTTTTGTGGATAGTGTAAGAAAGTGGTCCAGTTTCATTCTTTTGCATACAGCTACCCAGTTTTCCCAGCACCATCTACTGAAGAGACTATCGTTTCCCCATTGTATATGGTTGCCTCCTTTGTCAAATTAATAAATTAATAATAATTGATTGACCATTTTTGCATGGGTTTATATCTGGTGTCTGTTTTTATGTCAATATCATACCGTTTGATTACTATAGTTTTGTGGGGTAGTTTGAAATCAGGGAGCCTGATACCTCTGGCTTTGTTCTTTCTCAAGATTGCTTTGGCTGTTCAGGGTCTTTGTGGTTCCATACAAATCTCCGGATTATTTGTCATAATGGCTTTCACAAAAAAGAAAAGAAATATCAAGCGTTGGTGAGAATGTGGAGAAAAGGAACCCAAGTGGGAATGCATATTCATGCAACCACCCTGGAAAACAATATGGAGGTTTCTCAAAAGAATTAAAAATAGAACTATCATACGATCCAGCAATTCCAGTTCTAGGTACCTATCCAAAGAAAATGAAAACACTAATTCAAAAAGATACATGTGCTCCTATGTTCATGAGAACATTATTTACAATAGCTAAGATATGGAAACATAAGTGTCCATCGATGGATGAAGAAGAGGTAATATACACACACGTGTGCACACGCACACGCACACACACACACAATGGGAGACTACCTGAGCCATAAATAAGAATGAAATCCTAAAAGGGGGGGGCCTGGATGGTTCAGTTGGTTAAGCGTCCAATTCTTGATTTCAGCTCAGGTCATGATCTCCTGGGTCAAGAGATCGAGCCCCACATGGGGCCCCATGCTGGGCATGGAGCCTACTTAAGATTCTCTCTCTCTCTCTCTCTCTCTCTCTCCCTCTGCCCTACCCACCCTACCCACACTCTCTCTCTCTCTCAAAAAAGAAAGAATGAAATCCTACCATTGCAATAACAAGGATGGACCTGCATGGTGGTATGCTAAGTAAAATAATTCAGACAGGGTAAGACAATACCACATGATTTCACTGAAAACAAATCTAAAAAAACAAAACAAAACAAACAAAACAAAACCCAAATGCAGAGATACAGAGAACAGAGTGGTGGCTGCCAGAGGAAGAGGAGGTTGGAGGGGCTGAAATGGGTGAAGGGAACCAAGACATCCAGACGTCCAGGTATGAAATAAAGAAGTCATAGGAATGTAAAGTATAGCATGGGGAACACAGTCCATAATATTGCATTAACTTTGTACAGTGACAGATGGTAACTAGACTTATTGTGGGATCAGTTCACAATGTATAAAAATGTCAAATTACTATGTTGTACACACAAAACTAAAATAATATTGTATTTCAATTATACGCCAATAAAAAAAAAGAGTCTGTACACTTAAAAACAGTGAAAAAAAGATTTTTGTCTTTTTAATGTTAGTCTGAAGTACATTTCCTTACATTAAAAATGTGTATTTGGTTGGAAAGAATTTCATTATAATTCACACAACTTGTTTTAACTAGATGGTTGGCAGATTACTTGTGCTTCATTTAAGGGTTTGGCTGAATACTCGAGAATCTGCAATACACAGAATTTTCTTAAAATCAAAACACATCTGGGACATTCCTAGATTCACTTTATCTTATATTTTTTCCCTATTCCTCACTTTTATTTTAATTTTTTTATTTTTTTCCTACTTGATGACTGCCTTGTGTTTTCCTGTAAGCATCCTCGTACCTCTGTGCAACATGGGTGAACACAGAAAACCAAATAAAGAGAGAAAATATCACATCCAACCTATCAATGGAGATTTTAAAAATATAAAATGTACCTCATTGAACCATTTTTTCTTGACTCTCAGAATTTGTAATAGTTTATCAAGCCTTCCCCATCCTAGGGACCTGACTGGGGCCTAAGTGACCACTTAGTGACAAGCTCTAAGGACTCTATGTTCCTGTTCTAGGCTGAGGGATGCTGACACAGACTGGGACAACAAAACTGCTTCATAGACAGTAGTTACTAGGGCAACCATTATCATTCTTCCCACCCTGGCCAACCCAGCAGCAACCTAGACAGATGGAAGAGGCTAACAGGCAAAGCCAGGAATGGAGAGGGAGCTAAAGCAGCACCCAGAACAAAAAGACAGGCGACCCTAGACGGAATTTCAGAGTGATGTACAAATGTATTACAAAGCTCTATTCCCTTTTCCCTGGCTAACTGCCATCCATTCTTCAACCTTTGGCTAAATATCACTCCTCCAGGGGGTGGGGGTGGGGGCACTTCCAAACGACCTTCTGGATGAGGACAAATCCCCTTTCTAATATTTCCACAAAACTTTGTATTATCCTTTCTGTTATATTCAGGTATTCACTCAAAAAATATTTATTGAATCCTTACCATGTGCCAGCCACGGTTCTAGGTAAGACGAACACAACGTGAACAAAATTCTGCTCCTTTTCCCAGAGTTTCAATCTCTTAATAATCTCACCGCTCACCTAGATGCCCAGAATGTCTTGACTCTGTTCCTTCCCTCCTCCTCACATTACGTAAAGTCACTAAGGTTTGCTGGGTTTGACCTCTGGATTCTCTCTTGAGTCTAGCTTCTTTCCACTCCAACCACCGCTGCCTAGCACAACTATCTGTCCTCTCCCCTGGGAACTATTGCCACAGCCTCCAGTCCATACCCTCTCCAACCCAACCTACACACCTACAACTGGAGCCCCCAGAATGCAAATCTGATCAGGACGCTCTTACGTCACACTTGTCTAGGTTTTCTCCAGTGTGCCTGGTGATTAGACACTGGGAATTTCCTTCGGGTTCTCGTATCTTCTATCCTGTACCCTGTACTTCAGCCATCTTGGACTATTTGTACTTTCCCACATATGTTCTACTCTTTTAGGCCCACCAGTGACATCTAAAATGGTTCCCGGCACCTATGACATGCTTAACACTTACGTGTTGATTAAAAGAATGAACAAACGAAGGTATTCATGTTCATACACTTACTAGACCATTCTGCATGAATTGTCCCGTCTCCAGTCGCCAATGTCTTCATCACATCCGCGTCCCCAATGCCTAGCACAGCATCTGTAACCTAGTAAATGCTAAATAGTGCTTGCAGAATAAATGGAGGGACAAATGACTGCGGGACAAATCATCTACCTTAGCCTAGGACACAAGGTGAAATATAAGCAAGTAGAGAGCAATGATTTCCTCCTTCCTAAAGAAAAGAAGCCCAAAAGCCTTGCTACTTTCCTTCAGGAACATGAACTATGCAGGTCTTGAGAGGTAAAATCAGAATAAGCTATTAGAGTGACCCCAGGGAGTACACATGCCCTTCTTGGTTCATTTTTCTTTTAATTCAGCTGATATTGATTGAAGGACCATGAAGGTAGCACCATGTAATGGAAACAGAATTGCCCTGGGAGTCGGAGGACCTGAAGTAAATTTGAACACTGGCTCTACCTCTAATTAGCTGTGTGACCTGGATCCAGCTGTATCAGAAGCCAGCCCACCCCGTGGACCTCCCACTTATGTAAGCATCTGAAATCCTTTTTTTTCTGCTTTAGTTGGATTTCTGACTCTTGAAACTAACAGTGCTGACTAATACCCCATTCTCATTGTCTCTTGTGGTTGCATCACTGTGTGAATAAACCAAAAAATGCCACAGAGGAAGCATGCTCGGATTACAGCAAAGCACTTGGCTAAAGTCTCTTAAAATATTCTCACAAAAGAGAAAAAGAGGGCTCAACTGCTCACGTAAGTGGCTGTGAAACCTGTTGAACCAACATATGCAAAATGTTCTGATTAACCAGCGTGCATGTCCTTTTACAGTCCCCGAACCTGCCCCTATTCTATTTAAAGTTCTCAGCAGACACTTGGAGGAGCGAAAGGCATGCCTATCAGATTTCTAGGTCTCTTAGGGCTGGAAGAACTAGTTAATATAGTAGACATATGAGTTGAGATTCAATAGCCTAAAGAGGCCCAGGAGAATGAGTTTAATAAGGAAAACAGGGAAAAGGCCCGTTTAGGGCCATAGATCTCTGAAACAACCCTTATCTTCAGTTTTTCCCCAAATACATTTGGAGAATTTACCTAGCTCAGGAAATGAGACTCTCTGTTTTTCTTTTTGGTTTTTATGGCTTGTAATTAAGTTTGTCTATTTGTGCATTTTTATTCTACTTCCACAGATATGGTATCATTTCTTAATTGTGACTGTTCTTAGAGTTATTTGGGAAAGTTGCCCATTTATGATTAATTAGCTTTTTGATTATTTTGTGTTTAAGAGCCTTGAGGCCTTTAGGCATATGCACCTGAAAATTAAAATGTATTCACATTAACATAATGAAATCAAAATGATTTTATGCTACTTCATGATTTATATTGATTTGAAAAGTTATTTAAGTGTAATTCATAGGTTATTTCTCACCAGCACAATGGCTTTTATTCCCCTCATTTTCATCAGCAAGGAAGTCTCAAGATTTCTTAAATCCCTTCTCATGTAAAAACTATTCATCTTGGCTTCTATTATTCTTTCTCATGGCTTCCATCCTTCTAGGTCTCCTCTTATTTACTGGTTTTGGCCAGCAAGTGCAGCCAGTCTTGGGTGGGCACGTAGAACATCACTTTCCCTCTAGGCCTCGTGCCCACTGTATCTTTAGAGTGAAGGGACCTTCTCTGAGCTCAGGGGAGGGTGCAGGGAACAATTCTGGCTCAGATTCATGTCCTCACTGGACCTGATGAGGGGAACTCATACCAGATTCCAACCACAAACACGTGTGTTAGAAAAAGCCTGCACAGATGCTGGGCAGGGAGAGAGTCGGGTTCCGGGGGGAGAGGGGTGGTGGTTCCTGGGCATTTGTGTAGACATTCATAAAACAGTGGTTTATTTTTCTTCTAAATAACGATTTTTGCGAGTTTGGCTCCTCTGGTGGTGAATCCCCCAAGAGGACACAAGGACGGTGGCAGGATTCAGGAACAAAGCTCAGAACCCGTTCTACTATAAATATGATATGCTTATCACTTTGTTTCATAATCCACGTATTCCTTGACTCGCTCAGCAAACACTGATTAATCTGCTAAGCTCTCTACTAGGCACTGGGATTACCAAGTTGAGTAAGACACAGGCTTTGCACTCAAACCGCTCAAGCCCCTCCCCTTCAGGCAACAAACATTAGGCACCTACAAAGTGTAAGGCCCCGCCCAGCACATACCACTTATGGTGGCCTTTGGGAGCTTAAAGACTAGGAGAAAAGACAGTGTCTGCTGTGGTCAAAGAAAGGTTTAGAGAAAGTACTCTCTGAAGTCTGAACAAGGAGAAACTGTTTTAGCAGAGAAGGTTCAGAGAGGGTTTAAGGAAAGGAAGCTGGACAAGACAGTGTCCCGCAGGGAGAAGGCAAAAGGACCAACTGGAATCTCCCCTAAGTGATCACATACACATCTACCATCCCTGACAACAGAACAGGAGTGGTTCACTTTTTAGATAGCCACAGAATGGTTGAATTGGGGAAAAAAAAAGGGGGGGGGAAGCAAAAGAAATGAGGCAAAAGCTTTGTTTAAATACAAAAACAAAAACAAGAAAAAGACCCAAACAACCTATCCTTTCCTCCCCTGTCAACCCTGTGGTCGCTGCTCTTCCCTGCCATCTCTCTAGAAGACAATGTCTGTCATCCCCAACCCCGCACTGGCAGGCCTCACAAAATGTAAAGCTAAAATTGTAGTTAACGCCACCAGACAGAGCTCCACATTAAATTAGAAAACAAAATTGGGAGACATAATGTATTTTGAGTAAAAAGAAAATAAAGCAGAAATGATGTGTATATATAAACACACCGAGGAGCATACATATGTTACGTGTTGGTATATACAGATGTTGTACTGAGGATAATGCTCTTCCCACTAACCTGCTTTTTAAAAAACAGTGCACTACAGCAGGTATCCACATAAAGAAACCACCCACATTCTGAGAACAGTCCTGATGCTCTGCCCACCCTCCTTCTGCCCCACCGCTCTCCAGCTCCAGCACTGAGCTTGACTTCTTACCCTCCTGACACCCTTTTCTTGCTCATCACCTACTGCCTGGAACAGCCAGTCACTTAGAAGTCACAAGAACATTGCCTTATCCCCAAGAACACACCTTCCCCATACCTGCACCTTTCAAGACTGTCCCTCATTTTCTGAGCTGAATTGTAAAAATCTGGGCCAGTTTTGTTCTACTACGATCAGCTCATTTCGCCGACGTGCTCACTGAAATTTCTCTGTGACATTTCATTAGCTACAGAATGTAAGCAAGGGGCCATTTACCAGACAGAGGTGCAGCCGAAGCAGTGGGTGATCCTGGAGTTTTAGGCTGTGTAAGACTGAAGTGGGTAGAGGTGGGCAATACCGGGTATTCAGGATTTCAGGAAGAAAGTGTTCATCACAATTTTGGTTCAGAGAAACAAAATCTTGGTCACAAGACTATCAGTCTATACCTACTGTCCATTTCTATTCCCTAAGGCTAAATTTTTTCCCCATCCGTTATATGAAGGGGTTGCCAACCTATGGCCGTTGGGCCAAATTCAGCCATGCCCATTCATGTATATATTGTCTGGAAACCAGCCCACACAGCTGGAAATAGTCTCTGGCCCGCTACATAAACGTTTGCTGATTCCTACGTGAGACTTATCACTAGCTACCACCTCTTATATCACTGAATACCACTGCCACTTCTTCCAAAAGGCTTCTCCATTTAATAACATCCCCATTTCCAATGATCATACTATGATTCACGCTCTCTCCACTTCATGGTTTGGGGTATCTTCCCTCTCCCACACCCATCCTCAACACTGCTGCCAGGCTGATCTTCCAGTCACTTATTGAACCCCCTAACCCATGCCCAAAGATTTATATGCTCTTAATCGCCTCCAAAGCCAATTTCCTCAGGGCCCCCAGGTCTCACCCCTGCCCTCTGCCCTGTTTGGCTGGTGCCCTCCCCACTGCTCGCATACTTCAAGCTCTCCTCCCCTACTGCGCCGGCTTCTGGTGCCTCCTCCGCCCAGCCCAGACCCAGCACTGCTCCCATCTCCTCCAGAGGATCTTCTGACGGTCCACTGAGGCCCTACTGACCACTCCACATTCTGCTTTGTTTAATTCATGCTGCCAAGTATTCACTCACTCTCTGTTAATTTCCTGCTGAATTATCTGCTCACCTTATAGATTCAACGGCTAAAAGAAAAATAGATGAAGACGAAGACTATAAGAGAGATTCTTCTGAGAGGAATTCATCTGGGGGAAGAGCCTCTCTTGGATATGGTTTCCAAAACTGGACCAGATCTCAACATGCAGACCACCTACGCTCGAGGTACACTATACTTAGGTTTATGTCACGTACTTTACTGTTTTCAAGGTACTTCACATTTTTGGCTTTCATCTCCTAGAAGAGATTGGAGTATGAGATATAGACTAGAGTGCTAGGTAATAAGGAACTAAAAAAAAAAATAACTATGAGACCGCACTATACTCAGCTTAAAAACCTCCAAGACTTGTTTATTTTCCCTATCTTCATATGAAAAGCCAGAACTCTTAATCACTTGCTTACCAGATATAGTGAATTTGAGAAAAAAGGAAAGTCCTCCAGCAGGGCATATGCTCTGGTCTCAGATACTCATTTGAATGGTCAGGTCTTTAACAGGCTGAATATTTATAAATATACTGTTCTGGGAACTCCTGTACTTTCATCAAAATAACATAACCTTGCTTTAAAATCCCTAGAAAGAGAGGCTGTGGGACGCCTAGGTGGCTCAGTCGGTTAAGTGTCTGCCTTCGGCTCAGGTCATGATCCCAGGGTCCTGGGATCGAGTCCCACATCAGGCTCTTTGTTCAGCGGGGAGCTTGCTTCTCCCTCTGCCTGCTGCTCCCCCTGCTTGTGCTCTCTCTCTCTCTCTGACAAATATATAAAACCGTAAAAAAAAAAAGAGAGAGAGAAAGAAAAGAAAGAGAGGCTGGGAATTTTCTTCCCTGCTTTCTGCTTTTTCTTTGTTCATCGCTCTCTCCTTAGTCCTCTCTCCACTGCCACCACGATGCTCTAGCACCACCCTCAGTATCTGACCCACTAGCCTAGAGGTCACTGACTGCCGAGCCAGGTCACTGGAAAATGATCTTAATGTAAAATGTTAGCTCAAATGACACTTTCTGCCTCTCTTGAAAGCTATTTTCATTATTCTCTTAAAATCATCACAAATCCCCAGTCTTCCCCCTGGCCCCAGCCCACCAATTACTCACTGTTGTCTGGGAACTTTACCTTCTGACTACTTTTTCAAACATAAATGAAAGTACTAAAAATTAACAGTTGAAAGAAGACATGAAAAGCAATATGCTTCAAACTCATTCTTAGTCATTATAGGTCAAAAGGAGCTAAATGTCAGCCTTAAAAAAAAAAAAAGAGCTTCCTTCTTATGAATTGGTACAACATATGTAGGAGATGATACCTCAAACCCCCAATGGGTTTTGAACACAAACATTTAAGTCGTGTGCCAGTTTCTAAGTAAACGGTAGCCAGCGGGACCGCACCAAACAATGCGAAAGCCGGTCGGGCAGGGCAGAGGTAAGTAACCACTATTGTCAACCACACTGCTAATTTGTTAGGTGCCATCAATTTTTTGCTGCCAAATTCTGAAACCTTCCTCTTTGAAAGGCTGTGAGCCACTGCATTCACAGAGAAGGTAGGTGGCAGAAAGGGGTTGGAGAGGTTAGGCGTCTGTGTGAATCAGTTTTTAGAAAGATCTGAAACCCGAAGCAGCAGTGTGCGCGCACTCGAATGTGCAAAACTGGAAGAAAGTAATCCTGGGTTGAAAAATCAAAGCCATTTCCAGTAGACACACATCCAGGAAAGGGGGGCAGTCTTTAAATATATGGTTAGCCTTTTAGCCTCTCTCTGTGGAAAACTGTGGATTGCCAGAGAAACTGTCAGATTTCCTCTGCTAACTTATTGTTCATAAACTTTCAGAGTGATTTCATATCTAGCTGTTGCCACAAATGCCTAAATGATCAACCACTTCAGCAGATGGCTTTTCTCACCCGTAGTCTCATCTATTAGCTAAATCTGCTCTGCTCCCCCAAAAGCAGATCCTTCCCAGGTCCAAAGCATCACTAGGAACATAGTTATCCACAAGTATTAAGGATTCTAGCCTGCCATTTGTAAGTGGTGGTCTTCAGCAGACTGATCCATACTGGGAATCTTCAGGCAATGGTGGGAGGTGCTGGAGCCCAGCGAGGAAAGCCTATTCACTGGTCCCACCAGGGAGGGCGCTTGCAGAGGCGTAAACAGAAAACATGGCTGTTAAGACAGCTGGCACAGTATGGACTGGCTGGATAGTCTGTCCCGCAGCCATACCCCAGGCCCACGCCCTCTACCTGACCATCTGAATACTGGTGCTCACTAATCTTGAGAGTTTAGGTTCAGGCTTTAATTCAGCCTTGTGGTGGGATGCCCTCCTTTCTGCTGGTCTTGAGTTTCCAACTGTAGAGAAATTTCCAGGAGAGCAACTGTTCTGACCTCCCCCTCTGCCTGTTACTGAGTCCCTGTTGAAGAAGTAAGTTACCTCGTTGGCCCATCTTTCTGAATGGGGTGGAGCCGATCTATTAGAAGACCTCCAACAGTGGAAATCTGCTTTTTTCCTATGCTTCTACCTCAGGTAGATGAGAGACTACACCAGTTATGTCAAGTCCACCATCCCCTAGGTGGGCTAGAGAGGAGGGGCAGAGGTGGTGGGAAGGAAGTGATAATGGGCCCCTTGGATGGAAAGCCAGGTTGTCCAATCAGCTTAGGAGAAATCGAGTTGACATTCTATTTCCTCTAGCTGCTTAGATGTCTTATTCTTAATTTGCTTTAAACTCAGGAGAGGAAGAAATGACTCTTCTGGTTGCAATTGACAGCAATTAAACTTGAATTTACAACAGCAAAAGGTTAATTTATTATAAAAATGTTCAGGTGACTGGTGAAACCTAAGGGGAGCCTCAGGAAAAACTCCACCTGGTAAATTAAATATTATCCTGCCTCTCATTCTGTATCTGCTTTCTTCTTGTTCTCTCCATCCGCTGACTCTCAAGTCCAAAGTATGAGACACATAGCCATCCCATCAAATGTTCCCCGGCTTCACAGCTGCTAACTTCAGGCACTGAGAAGATATTATATTATTTGTTGCCTTAAATCCACAATTCCTAGGCTAAAATTATGATCGCCCCAGCCTAGGTCAGGGGTCCACTCTTGCCAACCGTCTAGTTGGGGTGGAGCTAACAATTAAGGAAAGGGGTGTGGTAAAGCAAAACAGCTAAAGTCCAACTAGACTTGACTACTGAGCTGCTTGCGTGAAGGAATCCTCAAGGCAACGAGTCTGCAGGGCAGCAAACCCTTTACAACCTGATCTGAACATTCTTAATTCTGCCATGTTTTAATCCTGAAGAGCCATCAAAGCTATTAGTGAATAAAATACCCACATAGTTTATTATTCAAACCAACACATTTTTGAGAGTAAAAATGGATGCGGCAAGTAATTAAAATCGTATTATTTTCGAAGAATGTACTTGTTAACAAACTGATTTTCTTACACTGATGGATCTACAGAATGACTTTATTCAGAAACTATTTCCAAAAACAAATTTTTTCTAGAAAAACGATGTTCATGCATATTAAAGCAAAACTAAAAAACCTCTTTATATTAATTTTAAGAACATTTAAAAGCAGTATAAACAACAATTGGTCTTGGCATATATTTACAAACCCTGATCACTTTCATAACCATGCCTTTTAAGTTCTATCCCTGGTATTTTTCTAAAAGTACATGTTTTCAATTTGACCTTAGTATTTTCAACTTTTGTCATGAAATCACCTGCAATCTTCTTTGAAGTTCCATTTTGTGTGCGTTGAGACTGTTGACACCTTCAACGGACTCTTCTGTGAAGACCACCCTATTTTGGCTTTTGAAAACACCCTCTGAGGGTGTGTGATGTGCTCAGAACGAGTCCTACTGAATGGAGAAGAGTCTCGATTCTGTTTTTTATTGGAGCATAAATATTTCAGCCACAATACTTTCAAAGGAAATACCCTTCTGCTTCCATTCAGAGTATATGGGTCTTTAACAACTATATTAACAAGAAGAAGCTCTTCAGAGAAATCGTCTCTATTTATGATTCTGTTGAATGTTTTGCCAGATTTAAATGGTGCAATATTACAAGTCATCACAATTTCATTCCGTTGTGCTACAGCATAAAAATTTATCTAATTAAATACAGAAGTTATGTTACAAAGTCCTTTACATAGTAGACTTATACTAAATCAGAATTACAGATTTTCAAAATTAAGTTTAGTGGACACTGGGCCCTTGTCATGTGCTTTTTCAGTCCCTGCTATCCTTCTGTGAGGCTACATTACAGTATCTTCTAGTTTTCAAGGCTTGTTTTTAATAACTGCAATTCTCTAAAAGCTTCAAATGCTGATGTTTTTGGTGTTCCCTTATTTGAATGTTTTAAGATTTCCAATTGATTTTGCGGAAAGAGATATAGCTGAGATGTAAAGGATTCGGGGGTGCCTGGGTGGCACAGCGGTTAAGCGCCTGCCTTCGGCTCAGGGCATGATCCCGGTGTTATGGGATTGAGCCCCACATCAGGCTCCTCCACTATGAGCCTGCTTCTTCCCCTCCCACTCCCCCTGCTTGTGTTCCCTCTCTCGCTGGCTATCTCTGTTAAATAAATAAATAAAATCTTAAAAAAAAAAAAAAGATGTAAAGGATTCATACATTCAATAACATTGTAGGATAGTAAGGGGAGATACTAATTAGTTTTTCAAGGGCTGAGCCAATCCTAAAATTCAACTAACAACAGGCAGCAAAGACAGCAAGTATGACCGTCTTGCCAAACCGAGCTGTTTTTCGTATTTAACTTCAGCTTCGTTGCAAAAATTTTATAGTGATAAATATATATCTTGCAAATCAATTCCAAGTATATTTCTGATCCACTTTTCTAAATTTAGTAGGTTGTTTTTTATTAAAACACTGTACTCTACAAAATTTTAATATGTTATCATTGCAAAACTAAATAATTTGTCCATAAATGTTGAACCTTGGGACTGTATTTGCAATCCTAAGTACAACAATGTCAGATGTGTCTCCATGGACAGAATGAAATTCCAAATACTTTCCTTTGTTCTCATGAATTGGACGGAAAAAAAAAAAAAAAACCTGAAAATTTATTGGAATTAATTTAACTAATTTTCTACTTGAAGTATCTGATGAGATGACACTGATATAAAATTGGCACGATCATCAACATCACTGATCATCAGGGAAATGCAAACCAAAACCACAGTGAGATATCACCTCGTACCTGTCAGAATGGCTGTTATCAAAAAGACAAGAAATAAGTGTTGGTGAGGATGTGGAGAACAAAGAACCCTCGTGCACTGTTAGTGGGAATGTAAATTGGTGCAGCCACTGTGCGAAATAGTATGGAGTTCCTCAAAAAATTACAAATAGAACTACCATACGACCCAGTAATTGCACTACTGGGTATATTTCCAAAGGAAATGAGAACACTAATTTGAAAAGATACATGCACCTCTATGCTTATTGCAGCAGTATTTACAACAGGCAAGTTATGGAAGCAACTGAAGCATCCATTAATAGATAAATGGATAAAGAAGATGTCATACACTCACACGCACATATACATACACACACACTTGGTGGATTATTACTCAGTTATAAAAAGAATGAGATCTTACCATTTGCAATGATATGGATGGACCTAGAAGGTATTATGCTAAGTGAAATAAGTCAAAGACCAATACTGCATGGTCTCACTTATATGTGGAATCCAAAATACAAAATAAACAAAGAGAATTATAAATACAAAGAACAAAGTGGTCGTTGCCAAAGGGGAGGAGCGTGGAGGGGGGGATGGGCAAAACAGGTGAAGGGGATTAGGGGGTATAAACTTCCAGTTATAAAATAAATAGGCCATGAGGATGGAAAGTACAGCACAGGGAATAGAGTCAATAACACGGTAGTACGGTCGTATGGTGACAGATGGTGACCACAGCTACTGTGGTAAGCTACGTGTAATGTACAGAATTGTTGAATCATGATGTCTACACCTGAAACCAATACAACACTGTATGTCAAAAAAATCTGGCATGGTCATGTAACTGTTTGCAAAGTACTTTTGTTAGTAGAGCCAAGACATTAACAGCCACAACTATACTTTTAATGTGTGTGGAAGAAAACTGGAACCCCAAAATGAGTGAAATTAACTTAGAACAACAGCTCTGTGATCTCAATGAAAAGCTATTTTTCAAAAGTAATATGTAAAAATGCTGCATGTGTTAAACTCTCACCTTTGGAATTTTTAGGTTAGATGCGAATGCTTCTTCAACGGATCGATTTCTTTGGGTTTTCTCCTGGTCAGTGACATTGCTATGGCCCTCATGTGAATGGTACATATTAACAGCTTACACTTCTAATATCAACCTCCTTGAGAAACGGAAACCCGGTCATTCATTTTCCCTTTTAAAAGGGTACTTTTTGGGGACAGGGAGGAATAATTGCTACTAAAAGGATTAACTGAAAGATAAAAAAATTAACAAAAAGTGAAATAAATGAACAGCGTCCGATGTGACAATGTGACAAACGCGTGTAGCAAGAGCATGCAGACCCTCCTCTAGACCGAGGGGCTCTACTGCAGAAATGCTTGGCCTCCTTCCACCCCATCCCCTCCCCCGCATATTTCAACGGATAATTTGTTACAATTCTCCTTGTGCAAGCTGACTGAGGGCCGGCCCATGCCTCCTGGAAGCCATGGAAAGAGCCCTGGCACAGCTGGCTGACAGATCACAGGGCTGGCGGGGGTAGCAGTACCCAGGGCTTCTCCCACCACCACTCTGGACTGGGAGGCGCTAACTGCCCCAGCCCAGCACCTGTGTCCCAGTGCACCACTTCCTGGAGAGCATTCCACATACCAACTGTAAAGGGTGGGGTTGTTTAAGCTGCACCTATTAGGCTTGGGAAGAGAGCAGGAGGTTATTGCTGGTCAGACTCAGATTTCACTGAGAACCCCGTTCACTGTACGTGCTTCTCACGTAGCACTGCAGGAACAGCAGGGCAAGCCGCAAGTGCAAAGCAAAGATCTATCAAGCCCATCCTGGTGTACTTTATTTTTTTTTTAAAGATTATTTATTTTAGAGAGAGAGAGTACGAATAGGGAGAGGGGCAGAGGGGGAGAATCCCAAGCAGACTCTCCACTGAGCGTGGAGCCCAACTCAGGGCTCAATCCCAGGACCCTGAGATCATGACATGAGCCGAAATCAAGAGTCAGACAACCAACTGAGCCAGCCAGGCTCTCCTAGCCCATCCTGGTTTGTTTTAATGCAACCAGTAATAATGATGGTTTATTTTAAACATGAGAAATCTGAGACAATGCTAATTTGGAAGGTATAAAGGCAAACAGAGATGTGTTTGGGTCACCCCATCAACAAATGACTTTGCTAAGAAAATACAACGAACAGAGCTAAACATCATTAAGTACTTACTGACCATGAGGCACATGCTAAGAGCTTTACAGGTATTACCTCTTTTTACTGTCCCATGAGCATATCTATACATATAAATAGGTATCATTTCTTCAGCAGACTTCCTTCAGTTTTCTTAGTACAGAGCTGCGGTATTCCAGGCATTGCCTGAGTCAGAAGTTTTACCCGAGATTCAGAGAGTAACATGCTGAGTGGCAGAATTCACTTACATGAAAGACAGACGTGTTGGTTTAATCTGCAGAACAACCCTAACTGCTTCTTTTAAAAAGGGTTGTCCAATTCTCTTTGGGTGAGCCAACCCTGACTCTGTTAATCACTATGGAGCTCTACCCACCTACTCCCCCAAAGAAGTGCAAGGCAGGACCCATCATTTGTCTCTTAAAGATTTGGATTTTTTTTTTTTTTAAGATTTTATTTGAGAGAGAGAGAGCACAGAGTGGGGTGAAGGGCAGAGGGAGAAGCAGGTTCCCCACTGAGCAAGCTCCTTGATCCCGGGATCCTGGGATCGTGACCCGAGCTGAAGGCAGACGCTTATCCCACTGAGCCACCTAGGCGCGCCTTAGGATTTGGACCTTGAATGAAAAGTCACAAGGACAGAGAATGCTTTATTTCAAGTCACTCCAGTGGCACCACCTTGGAGGAGCTGTCCTAGATACGAGGGCTACGTTGGGGCCTCTCCTTTTGGAGTGTTCACTGTTCGAGGCCTCACCAGTTCTGTGAATGACTCAGTCTCCTTTGAATATATTCCAACCCTTCCCCTCCCTTTTAAATTTAAGTTAGCCAGAACTGGTTTCTAGAGCTTACAATCAAAGCACCTTGTCCCCTCAAAAATGAAATCCAGGTCTGTCTGGCTCTAGAGTCTGTGCTCTTCGCCACAGTGGCCTCGGATCTTCCTCAGCCACCACCTGGTGCCACACGGGCCTGCCCTTGGCTGTACTACAGCGGGAACACACCGGAAGGAAACAGCACAGACCTCTCCTCGGGAAGCCTCTACCTGCAGCACCTGGCCCTGCTCCACTCCTGGCTACTGCGGCTGGCCTTCATTTCCCCTGGGGTTGTCTGCGAGAGATACTTTTTAATGTGCTATCTTCCTCCTCAGATCCTATTTAGTCGCATTCTGCTTCCACAGAGTCACAGGCAGCTGTTAGCAGCCTTGTGAAAAGCAGCATTTCTATGAATACTTTCCAGCCTCCACATCAGCCTCTTTCGCAAGATGCTGAAGAAAAGGCGGTACCCAAGTGGCCACAATTTCTCGCTGTACCACACACATTTTTCCAAGCTGGAGGAGAGGAGGGAGGAAAAGCGCAGCAGAGCTAAAGAACAGAGAACCGGATCAGATACTC
Organism: Ursus arctos; assembly: GCF_023065955.2. Classification (NCBI taxonomy): domain Eukaryota; kingdom Metazoa; phylum Chordata; class Mammalia; order Carnivora; family Ursidae; genus Ursus; species Ursus arctos. Next base: position 10,125,754 of record NW_026622997.1, on the reverse strand, counting down.
AGTAGGCTTTTTAAACAACGTCAAGTGGGCAATACTGCTGACACGAAGAATCGTGTAAAAAGTGTATCTTCATAAAACAACCCATTTGCAAAGGACGCTGCCCCCAGAATTGCCACCTCAGCTTGGTACAACTGGCACTTGCTTCTGCCAAAATTCTGGATGCCCCTTCTGATCATTTCTGTGGAGGGAAGGGAGAGGGCACAGGGAAGCAGAAAACCAACACGAAATGAACAGAAAATATAGGCCACTGCTGTGCCCAGCGTTTAAGTAGTTAGTGACTACTATTTGAGTCAGAATTGGTTTCTCAAAGCAAAAGAGCAACATATGATCTCATCGAAGATATTCTGGTGCCCAGAACTGGAGAAATGGCTTCGTGCCAGTTTGCTATTTCTGCACACAATGACATCACCAAGCCAAAGGGAACCAAACTGGGAGAAAATGATCCCAAAGTTTAAGCTCCAGCGAACACTGAGAACTCTACGGGGAGCTTCCAAGAACAGCAGCCATTAGCTACCATCCATTTCACTCACTCAGCTTATACATGAGCATGTGGCGGCCCAGAGCGACTAAAGGACTTGGTCCAAGCTCACAGACCCCAATAGTGATAGATCTGAGATTAGAAATCAAGCCTTCGAATGCCCTTCTTCACCACTCGTTCCTCTTCCCCGAGTCGCCCTGGTTTACACGAGTTAGGTTGGAAGGACTCAAGTGCGGTTTTCATCTCCCGAAGGAAAGACCCAGCCCGACCCTCCGAAGGAAACCACTGGGGAAGTACCGCATTGTCTGCTTCACCTCTTTGTCCTCCCAAAATACTCCACTCTGAAAAAACGTGTTTGCTCCAACCTCTCAGGTTCCCTAGGGTTCATTCTGGCCAGAGCCAGGTGACAGAGCTGCCAGTGCCGCGCTGGGTGCAGCTGTAGTCGACGCACACCTCCCACGAGACCCCCTCTTCAAGGAGAGCAAGGCACTGCTCGCCTCAGTGGAAATGCTACTGCCACGTTTCAGCTTCTAGCACCCTGGTTCAGTGACGTTCCAGGGCCCCCAGCGTAACAGAGGTGCTCCTCGGCTTAACGCAGCAATCTTAACCTCATCTTCACACTGCTAATCCCCCTGTGAAGAGACAGGGGTTCACCCTGAAAAGGGACCCAAGTGCTGCTGGGAGCTGCAGCGAGAGCTGCTTTCAGGAGGGAAGGACAAGTAAGTTGCAGGCAAGACAAAGCCAACTGAAGAATGAATTCTTTGCAGAAAGTGAAAACAACAACAAAGACTACGAAGATCTTAGATCGAATTCGGCAATCAACTCAGACGAGGTCTGCTGAGTGCCCGGTGTGGGGTGTCAGTCTGCTGACAGGAAGAGCAGATTCCTCCCCCAACGAATACTAAGACCTAGAGGAGAAACACAAAAGTCAAAAGATCTCAACACCTTTGGCTTTATGAGAAAATCTGACTTCTTGTTGTCAAATAGTTAACTTGGCCGATCTGGTTTCCATCTTGGCATTTCTTTTCTCCTGTTGGTGCTCGTGAGCAATTATTCTGAAAAATGAAATAGCCAAAAGCCCAGTGACAAAGACAAGAAGGAAAAAGTGGAGCCCGAAGTCTCTACCACCCCAAAAATACATCTTCTAAGATAACCTAGAACCAATTTATTATCAGAGGAAGACGGATTTCCAATTTAGAACTATGAAATATGAAAAAAAAATTTAAATCATTCCTTATCCTGTAAGATTTGCCCTAGATTCCATTCCGTGAAACTGCCAGTAGCATCAAATTGCCTAACGCAACAAATATTTAAGTCCTGAACACCCCCCGGGAGGCTCCCCTGCCCCCATGAGTCCCCAGTACAGGCTGCTGGAGCAGATGCATTTGGAAGAGATTTTTATCCCTCTCAAAACCGGCTCCAGAGCTCTATAATTAGCTATCTGATCCCTAAATTACAGCAATTTGAGGAAAGAGGACAGAAAATTATTTGTTTATTCACAATGAAAGATAATGTAAAACACTTCATTGGCTTCGAACGCTCCAGCTCCTATTACAATGAGAGGTTAATGGATTAGCCTTCTGGGGTAAAGGGTAATAAATTAAGGGATTACATTTTTAAAGCAGACATTTTCTAAAATTCTACTTAAAATGAAACTAAGACTAATAAAATCACCAACATCTATAGCTCTTAATCAGAACAACAGTGAGGAAAACATTTAAAATAGATTTAGAAGGGGCGCCTGGGTGGCACAGCGGTTGGGCGTCTGCCTTCGGCTCAGGGTGTGATCCCGGCGTTACGAGATCGAGCCCCACATCAGGCTCCTCTGCTATGAGCCTGTTTCTTCCTCTCCCACTCCCCCTGCTTGTGTTCCCTCTCTCGCTGGCTCTCTCTATCTCTATCAAATTAAAAAAAAAAATAGATTTAGAAAACTGTAAGGAGTTTGAAGGACACTACTGGTGTTCGTTGTCAACATTAATACCTAATTTACCACGGTAATAGTACAGGCTCTTAACTGAAGGGGTGAAATAAATGTTTGGTGAAACATTTTGATTTCTATTATTAAGAAAGGAACACAATGTTCCTTTTACTCATTTTTTTTTCCCTGACATTTAATCTATGATGGTCAATCATTTCAGATACTGTTTAGTTTGTCCTTCATCTGACATTAAGAATTTCGTTCTCAACAGGCCTGGCAAAAAGATACACTCTTTATAACTGCACAGAACTCAGCAGAGTTGCAGTGACACAGACTGCCTGCCACTGTCCCCAGATTTTGATTTCCTCTTCTGCTTGCACTAGCTTCTCTGGAACTCTGGGAAATGGAACATAAATTCAAACTCATTTCTCACATGGATTTGAATAACATTTCCAATAACATTACCATTTTATATTATAGTAATCATTATAATTTCCTGTCATATGTTATGTAACAATGATAATGACACTACCATTCTTATTAGTGAGGATTCGGAGTTTGCAATATCTTCACACACAAGATTTCATTTAATTCTCAGCACCATCCTATAAAGGAGTTAATCGTAGTCTTGAATCTCCATTCAATAGGATTCAGTCACGGGATTAGAGTTTATTCACCCCCTGAATCTCCCCCATTCCATACGTTGAAGTCCTAACCCCCAATACCTCAGAATGTGACTGTCTTTGCAGAAGGGTCTTTAAAGAGATTAGGTAAAATAAGGTCACTGAGGTGGACCCCAATCCAACAGGACTGGCGCCCCTATAAGAAGATATTAGGACACAGGCAGGCACAGATGGAAGGCCATGGGAGAAGGCAGCATCTACAAGCCAAGACAGAGGCCTCTGAAGAAACCAACCCTGTAACACCTTGATCTTGGATTCCTAGTCTCCCAAACTGTGAGGGAACAAATTTCTGCTTAAGCCACCCTTTGGGGCTCTTTGTTACAGCAGCCCCAGCAAACGGATACACCTCCTACCCACTTTATGCTAGACACAGATCTCCAGCTTGTAGGTAGAGCAAATACACTAAGTTCACAAAACTCTTTCTTTGCTGACATAATATTCTGAATACCAAACCTCTCCAAGGTTTCACTTTTAATAATCTTTGACTCCTATAATACCAACACCAAAGTCAACATCTTGAGAGAAACATGGAAGCCTTCATGCTCTGTATCACCGTGCTAAGCGAAACAAACAAATAAAGGACACGGTGTCAGTGAAAGAGCTAACTATTCTGGAAGCTTCCCAACATGTCACAGGAAGTCCCGTGGACAAACTCCCTCTTCACGTGTATTTTCACATAATTCCAGTTGACATTTCATTAAACAAAAACTCTTTCTCTTTCTTTTCTCCTTTGCTCTATTTTTGAGGCTGTTTCGCTGTTCTATCATATCCACTTAAAAGTAGGCAGGAGATCAAAAAGATGAAATTATAGATAAAACATCAAAGTTAGAAGACTTGAGATATCCTATCCACCAATCGTTTATCTGAAAATCTACTAGCAATTCTTTTAATTTAAACAAATCTACTGGAGAATGAACAAGAGTTGATGCTCACAGATCTATGTCATGTCTTCACGCTACCCCTGGTTCCTCCTCTTCCTCCAGGTTAAGTGTCCCGTGGTTTTTGTATTAAATTAATTTTATGTCCAGCCCATCTCCATAGAAAAGTACACCAAGTATCTAACTTTAGAAGTTGCAGAGTAAAGTCAAAACAATAAAACTGAAATGCTCCAGAGGTTTTCATTTCATTCATTCATTCTTCAAATACCTCGAGTCTTTACAGTGGGTCGGACACAGATGTAGGTGATAGAGATGCAACAGTGAAAAGACACGCTCTCTGGCTTGCAGAGCTTCAAGTCTCATCGGTGTGCAATGTAGTAGTGTTAGAGTTTAAGGAAAAGTGCTATCACAGTGAAGGGCTGGGGAGACGCTCAGACAGGGCCTAAGAATGCTGCAGTATTTCAATGGGCTCTCCAGTCTAGGCCATACACAGTCCCCAGCCCTGCCCTCCAGGACACCAGTCATCTAGGGCTGACACAAGAGGTATGTTCTATTTACTGTTCTTGCTTAGAGCATGAAAACTTGAATAAAAATCTCTCTCGGTTCCAAATAGTTCTATGTGGGTTTCTGCTCTTGATTACTTCACCTGGCAAGATAATTAGTGTGGACTGAGCCAATCATGAGCAGCACGAACCACCACCTCATTACTACCGTTTAAATTTTGGATAAAACCTAACAGATGATCTTCTGACCCAAATAACAGAGCAAATTTAGAATAGATAACCCAAAAGCTTAAGGGTTTATGTTCCATTAGGAGCCTTTTAACCTGGATAGCCTGCTTCCATTTTCTCCTTCTACCTCCAGATTCTTTTTTTACACCTTTTTGTGTTTCTATTAGACGAGACCCCAGAAGCAACGGCAGAACAGAGGCAGTGTTCACATTTCCAATTCACTTTTAATTATAGAGAACAGTTGGCAAAATATCAAAACCCCGTGTACAATTTCTTCTGGTTCCACTGGGAGCAGAGGGGCTTACCAAGGGGAGAGAACAACAGAGAGAAACAATGAAGTTAGAGAATTATGACAGAGCAGAAGAGGAAAGAGAAGATGAAACACAGGCAGAAAATGATGACAAATCCACATCTTCCAGCCGGCACGCTACCTGGGACCGAAAGCTAAAAATGTTCGTTCTAAATCAAGGTGGGTACAGTTTTCACTGGGTTGAACCTGAGTCACATCTTTGACCTCTACTGTTTCTATAGTTGGAAAAAAAAAAAAGCATATTATTTGAGAGGGGAGAACAAAGGGCATGGAGGAAAACAACAAAGTTCACTCCTGCCAACCTTTGCCACGCAGGCTGTATAATCTCACACAGCTAGTCATTTTAGGAAGCGTGTTCCCAAGAGAAGAGCAATTACACCTTAAATGGGCCAACATGTTCATTTGTTTAAAAGGGTCAAAAAGAAGAAAAGGATTAATCTGAATGAGGATGAAGCATCTAATAGAGTTATTTTCCATTGCTCTTTCTTCACCTGCTTTTCTTTTGACATTTTAGACCATTAGGATACCTTGAACACTTGAGCTCTAGGGGAAAAGGAGGGAGGGGGAGAGAAAAAGGGAAAGAATATAACCTCTTAGCATAGAGTATGCTTGAAATTTCAGTCCTCAAACATGTGAACTCAGGCAGGCAATATGGCAAAGGAGATACTAGAAAAGTAAAGAAGGATGAAATGTAAAAGATACAACTGAGGAAAATACCCTAAATCAAAAGAACAGGTCGTGGGAAGAGAGAGAAGATTCGCAGGCATGCACCTACTCAACGATATGCCCACCTACTAGAGGACCGCCCTCCCCAAACAGATGAAGTAAGTCTCTACAGTGCAAACCAAACTACTTTGCTCCCACTAGTAATGGGAAGACACAAAAGGCATGAGAACACGCCGAGGACACTGAAATAGAGCAGGGGCGTCAATGTGCGACACTCACTTAAAAGCAAAGGTGGTGTTGAGCACCAGAAAACACAGACAGGATTCCAGTCCTGCTGCTGTGCAACCTCAGGCAGGCTTCTAGAATGTTTGGAGCCTCGTCTGTGAAATTAAGAATGGTCGGACTATATGAACACCAAGGTGTCTTCGTTTAAAAACGCTATAGTTCTAAAATCTAGAATTTTACTTTTTAAAACCAAATTTGACTCAAATAGTAGTCATTAACTACTGAGATTTTCAGTATATACCTGAGACTTTAAACTATCCCACAAAGGCTATTTACACCACAGGGGAAAAGGGGGGGTGCAGGGGAATGTGGGAGTGGGACAGAAAACAAGACCTAGAGAAAATAAGCCATATAGGGAGGATTGAGGTGCCCCCAACAATGGACCAAGATCAACCTTCGACATGAGTCCCCACAACTGCTCCCTGTGCCTAGGCCTTCCAGACACCGTCACTGTTACAGATGGCACTGCCCACCGTATCTTCAAATGAAAACAGTACTTTCATAATACGGAGGGGTAGGTCACTGATGCAGTAGACAAAATAAAAGCAAGTAACAGTAAAATAGTGGCGTAACGTTGTACTTTATAAAGTAATTTAATGATCATTACATCTCTAGTGCTCTACACCAAAACACTGTAAATAATCCTTTAGCTGTCACGTGAGACTCATCCCAATTTCTGTGCCTTATTTCTGTTAATCCTCAAAACCACACCATGAATAACTAATATTCTTGCCCACACTTCGTGGCTGGGGAAACTGAAGCTGAGAGACGAGAAGTGACGTGCCCAACGCTGCAGAACCTGCTAGCGGGGCAGCGAGAAGCCAGACCCCCGCGTCCTGGCGTGGCTACTTGCCGGAGACCTAACATCATCCCTGGAGAACAGAAGCTTGCCTATTCATCCCCTTAAAGGTCAATCTAATTCAGTCGTGATCTAGCCATACGACAAAAGCCATTTATTCCATTAACATTTCGTCAGACACTCCTTTCACTTAAAAAACGTAGTTCTTAAAACGCTGTTCTGTGCCGAGCCCTGTGCTAAAGGGTGTGCTGATTCCTTACTCTCAAGAATATGAAAGTTTTACTGGAGAAATGAGGAACAAATGAAGCAAATGAGAATTAAAAGCAACTATCTAATAATTCAATAACAAGAGAGCAAGACAGTGCAATATGTGGCTCATTTCTAGATGAGAAGTGTATAGGATACAGGTCCACAGGAGAAAAAAGCCAAAAAAGGGAATTTGTGGGTGGTTTTGTGAACCACTGAAACCACCCCGAAAGGAAAATGAGAGGCAAACACTAGACTTTTTCCACAAAAGCACACTTTTTAAAGTTGAAACCCTGAAACTGGTGGGGCGGGACAGGAGTGTGATTTGCTGAGTCTAACGCAGTACAACCTGGCTACGGTCACGAAGCAAATCACATAAGCGAAAGGGTGCAGCACGAAATAACAAATCGGTTTAGCATTACAGAATTTATCATGTTAGAAGAAAGTATCTTTTTAGGCTACATTAATTTGGGTTCCAATTATACAACAAACACACTGAAATAATCAAATTACACAGCCTCAAATGCATTTAATAATCTCCAACAAAAGAAGAGGAAGATGCAATTGAACTAATAAAGTTCATATAAATAACTTAGGTCAATGCTGAGAGAAAGGAAAGAACAGTGAGTCACAAAAGTAAAATAGAAGAATATCAGATACAGTCCTGTCCCTCTAAAACCTTGTCAATTTTTGATGCAAACAGCACCCTGCCTTCCACAGTAAGGACGGAAGAACATACAGAAACGTTTTGTACTCTAGTTCTCAAAGCCACTTTCTGTGTATTGCCTTATCCTGCATGGCCCAGAGCATCCTTTCCTGACTCCTGCCATTTGGCAAACTCCTGCTAGCCCTTCAAAATTAAGCCCCAAGGTTACTGGTCAGGAAGCCTCTCTGCATCCTAAGGCACAACTGACCTCACACTCCTTGGGAGCTGCCTCTATGCTTTGCGTAAGCATTTCCTGCTGCATGCAACACTGCCTCATGGGGACCACCCGCCTCCATGTTTGCTTCTCTGAGTGCTGCTCGGCTCTAAGATTCTTGGCCTATTCATTTTCATCTATCTACTACCTAACACTGTTTAACACTGTGCCCAGAACATGGGCTTAATAAATACTTGTTGAATAGAAAATAAATTAAAATTCACAGAAAATATGCCAAGTGCCATTTGGCATTTACAGACCTAGTACAATGCTTAACACACTGCAGATATTCAATAAATATTTGCTGATATGATTCTATTGCTGGTAGAATTTAAAATCTCTGCTTAACATAAAGCTGTGAGGAAATGCCCATTTAAAAAAGGCCAGCCGTAAACAGTAATACTATATTAATGTTTATAGAATGCATTTTACTTTCTTGGAGTCTATCCTTTAACTCATCTCTTAAGTTAGGAAAGTCAAGATATACACTATCATATTAAATCTTTACAGCAACTTCATGAGGTGGATGTTAATACAACGCTGCTAATCTGACGGAACACCATTCTACTAGCATTCCCTGTTATTTGTACTTACTTTGAAGGTGTCAGAAGAGTAAGATTAGTCTCGTGACATCTGGAAAGTACAAAAGCAGTGAGTGCTTAAGGGAGAAGTGAAAAAGGTGAGCTCATGGTGGAAACAAAAATTAGGGATGATTGTAATGTGTGAATCAGGTAAGAAAATGCTGAATGTTGCACATGTGTATGGAATGAAGCAGATGTTAGGAGAAACAATTCTAAGGGCAGAGAGGGCATCATGTGACACGGGAAAAGCTCTGTGTTCGTGCACCTCTCGATAACTGGCAAGAGACAAGGAGAAATGGTTTAGGACATGGAAAAAGTTTCGAGTGGTGGCTACAGAATTTGCATCAATAGTGCAGGATTATTAACCCAATGCAACTCCAGGAAAAGGCAAAGAGATTGAGAGCTTAAGACTGAGTGTGGTCAAAATGCTGCTAAGAAATGCTATTGCAAGGCCCACTTAACTCTGCTCAGCCACAATTACAGAGGCCATGACTGGAAAGATTCTTATCTCCTGCGGAGATGGTACAACAGATTTTCAGAGCAGATTAAAAACAAACAAAAAAAAAAGACAAGCCAATTTAAAAAATGGGCAAAGGACTAGACACTTCACAGAAGATATATAAATGGCAATTTAAAACATGAATATTCAACATCACTAGTCATCAGAGAAATGTCGATTAAAAACACAATGGTTCCACCACACATGTACTAGAATCACTAAAGTTAAAAGACTGACAAGGTCAAATGTTGTTGAGGATATAGAGAAACTAGAACTCTCATTGTATCTGTTATCCACTGCTGTGTAACAAATTATTAAAAGCTTAGCAGCCTGAAACAACGGACATTAATTCTCTCACAGGGTTTCAGATGCTCAGGAATCTAATCTGAGTGGTTCTGAGTGGTCAGGAATCTCAGCTGAGTGGTTCTGACTTTAGAGTCTCCTGTGAGGTTGTGATCACAATGTCCCCCAAAGCTGTAGGCAGCTGGAGGTACAACTGGGCTGGATTATCTGCTTTCAAGCTCACTCACAGAGCTATTAGTAGGAGGTATCAGTTTCTAATAAGCTGTTGGCCAAAGGCCTCAGTTTCTCATCATGTGGGTCTCTGCACGGGGTTGCTTGCAACATGGCAACTGGCGTCTCCCAAGGTGAATGATTCAAAAGAGAGTAAGCAACCACTCAAGACGACAGTTGCAGTGTATTTTATAACCTAAACTCAGAAATAACATACCATCATTTCTGCTATATTCTACTGATTACGCAAACCAATCCTGATGCAATGTGGGAGGAGACACTATAGAGCTATGAACCTCAGAAAGCAGGGAGCACTGGGGATCATCTTATAGCCTGGCTACAACAGTCATACAGTGTTCTTGGGAATACAAAATAGGTAAATCACCTTGGAAAATATAGAACCGTATCTTACACAGTTAAACAGTCACCAAATGACCCTTCTTTCATTTCCCATCCAGTTTACTCAAAAGAAACCAACACAAATATCCACACAAAGATGTGTAGTTGGGTGTTCATACAGTAGCATTATATATGATACTCCCAAACAGAAAGCAATCCAAATGTCCATCAGCTGATGAATGGATAAACAAATTGTGATACGTCCACTCCATCAAATACTACTCAGCAATTATAAAGAAAAAAATATTTATATTCAACATGGATGAATCTCAAACATTTTGTAAGTGAAAGAAAGCAGAAACAAAAGACTATACACCGTATGAGTCCATTTCCATACAAAATTCTAGACAAGGCAAACCATGACAGAAAACGTATCTGTGATGGCTTACAGCCGGAGCCGGGAGAGAGAACAAATGCAAAGGGCCATGACGAAGCCTTTTAAGGTGAGGGAACTTTCTGTATCTCGACCGTGGTAGTTATACAATTGTATATATTTACCAAAATTCATCAAACTGCACATTTGAAATGGATGTTTTATTTTATGTAAACACTTTAATAAGAATATTATTATGTGCATGACATTATTGTCTGCTTCTCAACTCTGAAGATACGCTACTATAGATAAAATGCAAAAATGATTTTATATGCCAATGATAACTAATCAGAAAATCAAATTTAAAATAGACCAGTGACTAGTGGGTTTATCTGGGAAGTGACACAACTGTGCAGGAGAGGAGGGGAAAGCCCTGAACTAAAAGCAATGGTGTTGTGAATAGAGAAAAGGAAAGCGAGGGAAGCCATATTGCCCAGGTTGAACCAATTCGATCTGTCAACTGACTGGAGGTAGAGGAGAATCAAAGGAGATGTTCAGATATTGGGCAATTGGGAGGATCATGATACCTCACCTTCGCAGTGAGGCATCTGCTGACTGTCCTCTTTTAAACCAAAACACCCTCACCCACCCCTCTAATCTAAACTTCGTTTCCTCCTTTCCAGCTTCATTTTTCACTACATCATTTATGATCTTAGGACAACAGACAATGCATTTGGCTCATCCACTTGTTGTTTATCTACTCCCACCAGACTATAAGCTCCAGAAAGGTATAGAGTTTCGCCCTGTTCTGTTCACTGCTATAGACCTAGTGCCTAGAAAGGTACCTGCTACATAAGAGCTCAATAAATATTTGCTGAATGAATTGAATGAAAACATTAAGAGGTTTTAAAAATCAGGAAAATTCATGGGTATGTATGCATTGTGTTTGAGGAGATCAAGAAGAATGGATGGATGTGGATTGGGATATGCAGAGTGTGAAGTCTTTAATAGCTACCGAAGGACCAGAGGCTGCTGTGGTAGCAGTCAGGGTTGGCGACCGTCCCAAAGATAATGGCTGAAGCTCTGCAAAAATAGGAGATCTCTAAGAGGCACCTCAAATTCAACAAGTCCACAACTAACTCTTATGCGCCATTAAACTTGGTCCCTTTCAACAATGGGAATCTAAGGCCCACAAACAAACATCTAAAATATTGTCTTACACACCGTACTCCACTGTGCTGTGAAAGCGTTCATCTGCCGGTGACCCTAACGCACACTTTGTAACAGTGCTGTGCAGCATCAGATATCATTAACAGAAGAATTCCGCCCATGGAATCAGACGGAACCACAGAAGGGCAGTAGAAATATTTAGGCAGTGCAACAGTAGACATCAACCCTACTAACTCTTTTAGCCCTGATAGACCGTAGAGGTCTACGTACTTTTTATATACAAAGCCAGTGACAAGGTTTTTCATAAGAAACAGAATCACAGCCCGATCAAACTGGATATCATCACAAACGTATGGCTGCACTTTTGTGCTTGAAGTTTGAGCGGTTCAACCACCACTGTTTTGGGCAAGGTTGACTGAAGATGGGTCAGGATTCAGAGAAACAGAGAAACAGTTAAAGAAACAGGGCCTAACATAAAAGCTAACAATTAACTCCAGCGATAGGAAAAAACACATTTGTCCCAGGACACAGTTGACCCTACCACCTAGTTCCTGATGAAGAAGAAAGTCCTGAAGAAAGTATCCCCACACACGATGGATGATGCCTCAAGGAAAGAATATTCTCCAGCACCAGTACTGCCCCTGGAGGCCAGCTCCCATGTCCCTGCCAACACTGGTTCAGTGTCGACTGAGCCTTATCATGTGCCAGGCAGAGAGCGTCCATGCTGTCAGGCAGCTCAACTCACGTAAACGAGTAAAGGCGCTGTGGGGAGACTGGTCATTCCAGCACTAAAAAGACTCATGTGCCCCAGGAACCTAATGGAGAAGACACTGGCCTCTGAAAACAACCCCAGACTGTCAACAACTACAGGGACTTTAGAACAGTCTAGTCGAACCACCTGCTCTCCAGATGAGGAGACGAGGCCCAGAGGCAGAGTCACATGCTTGCACAGGCACGGTCCGTACGCGGCAGAGCAAGGAGCGAGAGCACGGGCTGTGCACCAACTAGCTGGGGTTGAATCCAGCGCTCCACGGATTAACACATGTGACTTGGGGCAAGTTACCCTCTCTAAGGCCCCACTTGGTCAGCAGTGAAATGGAACAGCGACCACAAGGCGAAATGTATAGGGCTGTTGTAAATATTAAAGGAGATAACTGGGGTACATCTTTACCCTGGTACCTGGCACAGAGCTGCTGAAAGCTCAATCAATGTTAGCAACTACTATGCTGCCTCGTGCTGGTACTACTCTGACTCTGTTTAATCCAATGAGTATTTGAGATTAGTTCTTACAAACTCTGTTCCAAGATTTAGAGTCACTCAGTTACTGTGTTTACCTCACTTCACCAGCCTGTTGGGCTTGATACCTTATTTCTAAAATGTCAGCACCCCACCTAAGTGCCAGTCCCTGACCTCTCAAGCGCCTTGTACCAGAGGCCCCATTTCTGGCTCTCACCTGTCAACAATCAGCACTCCTTCACACTACACTCACAAGGCAGAGTCTACCACCTGTCCCCTGAGGCCAGGACTGTCCCAGTGGGGCCCCTCTCAGTCACGGCAGCAGCTTGCTCATGATGAAAAGGAATCCATCCAGGCAGTGAACGCAGAGGCCCAGCCACACACACATGACTGCATATCCCAGAGGGGAAACCACAAATGTCTTGATGTGCAAATTGAAAAACAAATAACCAAGATGCATTCTCTGTATAAGCATGGTCACTTCAGTGGAGTATTGTCTCTTTATATATACCTCACTCTGAAACTTCTTTGTAATAATCACCAATACCCAGGATGTGAGAAACCAATATCCAATCACCTTCATTTCTGTCAGGGATGGGATCCTTCTAGGATTCTGACAGTGTGATGTATACAGAACACAAAACAAATGACTGAGTATATAAATCACATAATTCGATTGATCAAAGTTTCATCCTGGATTACTAATAATGTTACCGCTATCAGCTGATAATATTAGCACGTAAAGATCATGATCCCTCTTCAGCAAGGATGGAGATAGATCACTTTGCACAGAAAGGCAAACGAGTCAGCTCTTAGTGGCCTGCTCGTACATTCACGTGATGTAAATGTGGCTGACAGCTGCCCACTGGGGAATGAAAGAAAACAACGCCAGGCTTAAGAAGCCCATGACCCCACAAGCTGCCCTCCTAACATCACATTTGGCTCATTACAACATATAAAAGAAGCCTTGTTGCTCAGCAACAAGTAATACGCTGCCATTGAAGGAGAAACTAATCAATACAGTGTTGGCTAGAACTCTTTCATAAGCAAAAGTAAAACAATAATTTAGTCTGAAGTTCTGATTGCAGAGCATTCTCCCCTGTGAACTCACCTTTATGTCTTCCACACCACTAAGCTGAACAAATATTTATCATGGATTTTTTCCACAAAATTACTATAGTGTGAGTACTAACCTGAATCGAAGGTTAGATTGAAAACAAGTCATAGAAACGACAGACAAAAGGCACCTGTTAGGGAATATTGTCAATAATATTGTAACACACTTAGAGTGGTAATAAGCATTTTGTAATGTACATAACTGTTAAATCACTATGTTGTACACCTGAAACTAATTTTATATTATATGTCAACTATACTTCAGTTAAAAATAAAAAGGTAGACAGACAGACAGACAGACAGACAGCACCTGTTCTGTGTGGTAACATGGTTCAGGACTTAGAGAAGCATCCTTTTTCTTTGGGCAACTATTACTAAAACCCAAAACCAACATAATTTTGTACTTTACAAACGTCCTGTAAAAAGGAATGATAGTCCCTTTTTCCAAATATAACATTTTAAAAAGTTAAGCTCTATTAAAATTACCAGTAACAGAAATGTCTCTACTTTTATAATATTAATAGTTTACATTTACTGAGTGTGGCCAGGCCCTGTGCTAAGTACTTTATATTCACTCAATCTTTACGGCATCCTTGAGAGAGGTAATGCTGTAATTTCTACTTTCTGTTTGTGCAAACAGAATCTCAGAAAGAATAACTAGTCTAAGTCCATTAGGCTAGTTAGTGGCAAAGTTAGGATCCCACCTCACCAGCCAGCAGAACCATGTGCTAGAAAGGCTCTGTATCTGTGCTGCCCAATTCAGAGCCACGAGCCACGTGGCTTCTAGACACCTGAAATGTGGCCAGTATGCCTGAAGAATTCAATTTCCCATTACTTTAAATGTATAAGTAGCCACAATATAAGAGCGGCTAGTGGCTCTAACACTGGACTGGACAGAACAGCTCTAGAGCTGTGGTCATCGAACCACAGGCTGTAAACCAAATATGGCCAGCAGCCTATTTTAGCATGACCATGAGCTAAGAATGTGTTTTATGTCTTTAAAAGTTTTAGAAAAGCAGCAGCAGTGCCAGAGACAGCATATGGCCCTCAAAGCCTAAAATATTTACTAACTGGTATTTTACAGAAAAAGTCCAGGGGCTTTTCCGGGCGCCTGGGTGGCTCAGTGGGTTAAGCTTCTGCCTTCGGCTTAGATCATTATCCCAGGGTCCTGGGATCAAGTCCCGTATCAGGCTCCCTGCTCAGCGGGAAGTCTTCTCCCTCTGCCTGCTCTGCTTTGCCCTTTCTCTCAAATAAATAAAATCTTAAAAAAGAAAAAAAAGTCCACAGCCACTTGCCCTACAGCTGTCCTCTTAACCATCAAAATCACTGCCCCTGGGAAAAGAGATTTCAAACCCAGTTTCCCAGTTTAAATCTTAACTATATAAGGATGACATTAAATGTCATGCCATGTGAGCACTTTCATATTTTCCATGATAGTATTTAAGTGGTCCAAGCCTAAGCAAAGGCAAAAAAAATGCTAAGATATGCCCTAATTAAGTTCTGTACCGTCAGCCACCAAAATACCACTTCACATTTACAAACTGTTTTTGCATTCGTTATCTCATGTTTTATTTAAAACCACCCCATGTGCAGGATGCCCATTTCACAAAGGAGAAAACTGAGATACACAGGGCTCAGTGCTACACTGAAGTGGCAACTCCAAGTCCACCGGCTTCCGTATGAAACAAGAGTTCCAGAGAAGCTGAAGAAAACGGCCCAAGTATGAGCATCCCACACATCTGACTGATTCAGGCAGAACAGCTAAGGCCACAGGTTTTCTCCCTCTGTGGGAGAAAGAATCCCTACTCTTCCACCAGATCAGTGGATGCAGAGGGACAGGTGGGGACTGGGCTCCTCTGGGGCTGTGTCCAGTTTCTGGAACAGAAACCGCGTCTGAAGGATAGAGCGGTTTTTTCCACGGGGGTCCAGGAATAGGAGCTCAGCTCTCAAGAGTCAGCCCCTCAAAAGTCTGAGCAGCTTTGCCCTCTTCTACCTGACCATCAGGCAAACGCACGCATGAAGACGGACACCATCTTTTAGCAACAGCTGAGACACTTTGGAAACTTGCCGTGCCCTTCAGAACAGCCAGCACAGGTCCCTCCGACATCCTGCACAGCCCTCCTCTGCTTCCTGGGACCTGAAGTGCCTCTGAACTTAAGAGTGCGTGGCAAACGAGACTTTTTGGTCCTGGGCCCATTGACAGGCCTCAGATTTCCCTGAAGGGCACATATGAGCCTTTGGTATTTTGATCCCTTTCTTCCACGCTACGCAGCACTATCCAGTAAGACCCAACAGCTACCCATGGCCGTTTCAATGTAAGCTGATTAAAACTAAATGATACTAAAAAATCTAGTTCCTCGGTTGCATTCATGTGCAACTCAAACTCTAGAGCCACATGTGGTTAGTGGCTTCCATCCTGGAGAGCATCCAGAACACGGCCATCATCACTGAACGGTATACTAGACTGCGCCGCATTCCGAAACCTAACATTCACGCAAGTATCCTTACAGACGAATACATGACGAGAGAGATCATGCTCTTGTTCTAACTTCTGATTGGTAGGACACTTATGCCACACAACCATTCCCAAATTATTTCTAGTAATTATTAAGAAAAGTCCTTCACAGCACTAAAAATTTTTCTTTTAATTTTATTTATTTATTTGACAGAGAGACAGCCAGCGAGAGAGGGAACACAAGCAGGGGGAGTGGGAGAGGAAGAAGCAGGCTCCCAGCAGAGCAGGGAGCCGGATGCGGGGCTCGATCCCAGGACCCTGGGATCATGCCCTGAGCCGAAGGCAGCCGCTTAACGACTGAGCCACCCAGGCTCCCCTAGCACCATAAATCCAATTCGCATGGGATCATTTCTGAACACTTCCTTCCACACACTCCCCTTTGCCCACCTGACAATTACATCATTAAATAATGTTTGCCTGGAAGTTTTACTTGGCGATTTAAACATCCAAATCTTCTTTCTCAACTGGGGTATTCCGGCCTTGATCGTGCAACCTAAACCTACTGAGACTGTATTTTACTGTATAAATCCCTCAAGGCTTAGAAGCGTGTATGTATATTTACCTCCTATCTGGTTAGTTTTTGGTTGCCTCTAACATCAAGCCTTCCTTGACTTACAAACCCTCTTCTCCATCTCTTGGGCCCACTTTGGCAGTCAGTTTCACAGTATATTATAAATGTTCTCAGTGCAAACTTTAAGTAATTACCGTAGAAATAATTTCAGTCGTCCGTTCGGGTTGCTCCGAAAGCAGAGCCTTTGTTGCCGGTGGGTTTGGTGGGGGGAGTTGATCCCACAAAGCTGGAGCGAGGGTGCAGAGTGACAGATGAAAGGAGAAAAGCTCAAGCAAAGGTGTGCTACGAGGTTGCCAGGGCACACGTAGGATCTCAAAGCCGCCACGTGGAACACTTGGAGGAACTGTCTGCCTGGGGCATCTATCCACCCACCAGCTGCCAGACCCTTAGCTGAGGACTGCACTTCGAGGAAGCTCTTGGACAGGGGCCTGCTGAGTGCCTGCAGCACCGGAAGCAGAAGGTAAAAACGTGGGCCGTGGCAGCAGAGGTGAGTCTCGGCTCGTGTGATTCCGCCACGGCCGTGACTGAACCCAGGGCTGGGCCAGGAGGTGGTGAGGCAGCTTCTCTGAACATGAGAAGTAGGAGTATTTCCTCTACTCTAATTTCATAAAATGCCAGCTGTGAACTTCCCTTGCTAACTTCTTCATCATCCTTAAGGACTCAGCCTGAGTAGTTTCTTCCTTGCAGCTCTTGCTGCTCTGCCCGCCCCAACTGAGCTGGATGCTATTTCTCTGGGCTCCCCCAGCACCCCGCTGCACTCATCACAGTCCCTTGTAAGTGTGTGTTCACACTCGCTCTCTCTCTCTCTCTACTAGACTCTGAACTCCCCCGGGGCAAAAACGGTCCTTCACGTCTAGGAATGCTGCTCCTAGCAGAGTGCCAGGCACACCAGTGCTGAACACCTGTCCGTCGGTGCAGTGAATGGAAGGAAGGAGAGGGGGAATGAGCACACCTAGACGTCAAATAGGAGGTGAGGAGTCCAAGTCTCTATCCGTCTTTGTGCTCTCCTTCAATGAAGCACAAGATAAAGGGCCCAGTTCCAATGAAATTAAATAGGCATTTGCAGAACTCTGTGCTCCCCATGTTACTTCATTTAATCCAGCAACAGCCCTGGTCAGTTAAACTATATTTCATCAGACCTGAGACATCACTGATTATAAGATGTTACATTATTTGATTTACCATTAGGAAAGAAAAAATACTGCCAAAATAAATAAAAGATGATACTGATTATAAGACAACTACTGAGTTCAGAAATACAAAAAATGTAGGCGAAAGCAGCTTTGTACTTTCTAGAATTTCTGAAATGTGGTATTTATTTACTTCCCATCCAATTCCAAAAAAGATCTAAGTTGGCACTCTTGAGAGACAGATATTATTATTTGCATTTTACCAATAAAAACAGATATTTGAAGATTCTAAGGAAGACAGTCCGTGTTTCCTTGGTATTCTTCTCTTTCCATTTCATGAGGCCCACTCCTCACTCTGGCAAGACCTCTGCTCAAGAAATCCTTTGATAAACTCACTCGAGCTGAGAAGGAGCTTACAAGGATAGCCTTCCAGAGACATCCATGGATATTTATATTTCTTACGCTTGAAACAGAGGAGCAAAAAACCGTGTTTGAGGGCTGCACTCTGAAGTGGAAACAAACCTAAGCACCACTGTCAGAATACACATTGACACAGAAATTCCGAACTCCTAGGGAAAAAATATTGCATAATGGAAATAAGTGAGAAATGTAAAAGAAAGTTCTTGTGCACGGCTACAGCAAAGAGCCAATAAGACAGTGAGTCTGAGAGACGGTGGAACTGGTGGTAGGAAATGACATCACGGTTTTGTTTTCTTTGAAGAGTCAAGTGAATGGGTACAGGTCCTGGGCTACTGATGACAAATAGCCAGTCACCTTCCCCACTCCCCAAACCTAAGAATAATGAACTTAGGGGGACCCAAGAAGAGGAAGAAGGAAAAAGAAACCGTGGTAGTAATTATAATTCGCCCCCTGTGACCAACTGACAGCTTGCAATATGCCCCATGCCTTTTATCCTCCCCTCCTAACTGGCAGCAGCAGCCTTAACCCTCTAAGCTAAGGAACAGGACACAGTAGCTCAAGGCTTTGTAATGCGCCAGCACTTCCCCTCCCCCTCTCTGGCTCTCCCCCTCTCCCCAGCCTATTAGCAAGGAGGCCTGGCACAGTGTCCACGTTACCATGTGGTGTGCCTGGGCAGGAACACACGGAGGGCTCCCCTGGGCTCTGGAGGCAGGTGGTACCCGTTCTAAACAGAGATGACGAAAAGATGCTTGTGCCAGAATATTTTTCTTTCCAGGGTGAGGAGATGGGAATTGAAAGGGAGGTGTAAGACATGCATAAAGGACTGACTGTCTTTTCCTGCTGCCAGTAAACAGGACGCTGCAGGCTAACTGCAAAAGGGAATTTTTTAAAGAGGGCTTTCATTTTTAATTTTGCAAAATGGATTCAACCAAGAGACTAGCATGTATGTGCACACAATGCTGTTTTCATTTTTAAAGTCATCTACAGAGACTGCAGAAGTCTGTTTCAGAGAGAACCATTAAAACACTTCAAATTCACCGCACAGTTAAACAGGGGCAGGGTAGGGTGGGGGACATAAACATTTCGGTCAATAAAGAAGGCACCTATTCGGTACCTCTGGTTTTAATTTTAGGGTGGGAGTGGGGTGGCAGAGAAACAGGAAGGAAAGAGCAAAGGGCAGGGCCTTCTCTAGATTTTTAACATTTCCCAAGATGGGTTTTGAAACAGTCATTTCTTGGTTTCAAATAGTTTATCCAGAAGTTATATATATATATCTCACTTGACAACTAAATCTTTTCACTTAACTCATGAAAATGAAAATGGACATATTGTTTGGTAATATTTGAATTCTAGTGTATCTCAGGGAGGGAGGGATTATTCAGTACAATACCCCAGATGTGGTCTGCTCACCGCTAACACTTCCCTTGGACCGCACTCTCTGCCTCTTAACATCATCTACATTTTTCAACCGCCTTATCATATGTTAACTTGTATTGAATTTGTGACAAATTACATCCTCCACTTCTCCCCACCCCGGAGTTGTGTAATTAATTTTTTAAACCTAATTTAAAGACTTTATATTTATTTTTACTATTTTTTACCCAGTTATTTCTGGAGCATCATTTTAGATTATTAAGATTTTCTTGACTTAAGATCAAGTCACTAATCATATTAGGCTATCCCTCCCAGCCTTGTGTCAACTGCCAATTTGATAAACGTGTCTTCATCGCAGTCATTGATAAAAATCATGAGCAAGACAAGTCTGAAGGCAGAGCCCTGCACAGCTTCACTATAAATGTTCCCGAAGGTTAATATTAAACTGATGATACACACTCTGGAAAGGTCTCTCCAAATAGATACAAAAGCCCACATTTCTCCATGTTACTCATGAGGGCCTCTGGGGATAGTGTCTCAAATGCATCACGGACATCCAGATATACAATATACCATGTGGTCTCGGGCTGCTATTAGATAAATTTAGGTACTGAGTTCAGTGGAAAGAGAGAGGGGACAGAGGGGGAAAGAGGTGTTTCCAGGCAAGCCTTGGTTGCACTATGGCCATAACAACCTAGTCACAACTGCCCAGGCACCCTCCAGGCCCAAGGAAGCAGTTAATAAGCATAACTTCCTTTCTACCCAGAACTTCATCCTCCACATCAGGGAATGCTAATCTGATGGCTTATATGTTCCATTTACCAGAGGTCTGCATATCGCTGGGTGAAAAACCTGAGATTTCATCACCAGGAAAAAGACAAATTAAAGGCAAACCCTGAAATTAATTTTTTAAAAAAATCGACCTCAAACAGTGAACGCATAACGTGCAAGCCCTTGGCAATGCCTTTCTCCCCAGGTGCGTGGGGTGCTGTACCAGAAGACACAGCCGCAGAGCTGCCAGCAGACGCTCTGTCCCCAGGTCTGTCACAGGTCCTCCGGGACTTCGGTCACCTTATCTGTAAATAGAGGCAGTTGAGCTACGAGTCTCCCCACTATCAGCCCTCTTCAAGCCTGCACAAACCTTTACTTGCCCTTATGCAGCCTACTCCCTTTTTTGGGTTGGGGTGGGGGCTGGGCCTAACCTGCCAGCGACAAGAAAACACAACACTGTGTGTGTGTGTGTGTGTACACGTATCCTGTGTATACTTGCTTACTACAGTGGGGAGGCAGAGGAGACACATTCACAAATTGAGAGGACAAACTACAAGCTCCCAATTCTGCCGGTCATCCTCTCTCCTGTTCCTCGGGAGCAGAGGGCCGAACTGGGACAGTGTGCATCAAGATGGCCAGCTGATTAAAATCTTACCAAAAAAAAAAAAAAAAAAAAAAAAAAAAAATGGCAGGAAGAGCACCTGGCTGGGTCAGTCGGTGAAGCGTCTGCCTCAGCTCAGGTCATGATCTCAGGGTCCTGGGATGGAGCCCCGTGTCCGGTTCCCTGCTCAGTGGGGAGTCTGCTTGTCCCTCTGCCCCGCCCCACTCGTGTTCTCTCTCTCTCAAAAATTAAAAAAAAAAAAATTAAAAAAAGATGGCTAGCTGGTGTCTGCTTGAGACTGGTATACTTGGGTGTGGGAGTGTAGGTTTTGGCTTCACTGCCCTAGCGTTGTTAGTTAACCTTTGAAACTGAGTTGTAAGTTGGTCAATACTATTAGTACAAATCAGAATGTTCTTTTTCAAAACTATTCTGGAATTTTATATATACAATAAGACCAAAACTGGGTCATTGCACAGGGCTCTGGAAATTGTTTTATTATGCAGAGATCTGAGCTGTAACAGCATTTATTCCAAGATGCTATAACTTTTATAGATATATTATGCAAAAGGAGAAGTTGGGAATCAGAAAGATGAATAAAATTTAAAAGATAAACAACTGCATATTAGAAATGGTTTTATGCTTCGGGAGACAAACCTAGATGAATACGTGGAGACCTTCCCACTCCTGGCTTTTCAAGAAGAGACTGCCCAGGGGTAACGCTTCATGACACCAGAGGAAAGAAGAATTCAATCCCTGGTCCAGACTCCTAAAACATACCCTACGTCGTGTTGCCTGATGGTGGTCCCCCATGGAATAGAAGATAACCGATTTTGAACAGAACGAGTAGAACAGAGCTCTGCCAACGAGAAAGAGCAGCCAAGCCTACCACATTTTGTAGGCAACATGCTAACTACTGCAGCATGCCGGACTACAATAAGGACTCTGGAAAAAGGTATCACAAGTGAAAATATCTGCATAGAGGAGCCCAACATAGGCCAGCAGCACAGATTTCTGGGCCAGAGGGTGTTCAGCAAATGCAGAGTCACAGGTTCAGCTCGCTGGAATTTTTAAAAGCTACCATTTTGCTATATGATATACAATGTTAAGTTCTTTTATATATTAAAATAAATATGAATATAGGATGGTGCCGATGATATTTGTATATTTTAAAGTCCAGAAAAGACAGGAGGCTTCTAAAAATATTTACTCTTGGAATAAACATTGGGACTCTGTCTTACTCACCGATGGGACTGCGCACCCTCTCCTCCGCTGAGAATGGAGACCGTGCTGGCAAGCAATGCCACATGGCCACCAAAAGGAAATGACCCAACTGCAATCACCTGGCCATTCACAGTTGCTGAGAGTAGCTCAAGAGACAGCCCAAAGCAGCACCGAGTTAGGGCAAAGGTAGGAAAGCTACCTTAGAGGAGCTAATTTACTTGCCACCTAAACCAAGCATTCTAGTGGGGATGGTGTCTGCTTTCCATTGGCAAGTTGGGAGCCGTCAGTCAACGTGAGAGAACTATGGAGGCCTGAACACTTCTATCTGGCCTAGGCTTCTGGGTAGTTACTCTACTTGGCACTGGTAGCACAGGCGGATTAACAGATGAGCAGCTCCAGCCAGGGGCTAGGAAACAGAAGGCTCAGGCTCTACTCATGCTTCGGCTATTCATTACTAGGACGTTTAACCACGTTATCCCTAGGCTTCTCTCTGCATAAAATGGCAATGATATTTCCCGCCTCTTCCCAAAACGGACCAAGATCAGAGTAAGAAAATAATCTGCAGAAGCACCATACAAGTGAAAGATACATTATCCTCAGCTAGAAATTATTTCTCTCTCCCATATTTTAGAATTTTAACTACAATAGGAAAAAACTACCAATGGACAGACACGTTAAATAGGATCTGGTCACAGAACAGATCATGATTTTACCTGAATCATGAAACATCTAAATCATGAAATTACCTGAAGCCTCTGTTGCTACCACAGTCATCTGCGTTCTTGCAATTAGAGTCGACACATATTATTTTTTATGTTTCCTTTTTACTTATTTTTCTTTCCTTTTTTCCTCCCATGTTTAATGTGGTACAGCTGACAAATAAAAATGATATATATTTAAGGTATATGATTCTGACACATATATAGATGTGAAATGATCACCACAATGAAGCTAATGAACCTATCCATCCTCTCACATAGTTACTGTTTTCTCTCTGTGTGTGTGTGTGATGAGAACACTTAAGATTTACCGTCTAAGCAAATTTCAAATATACAATATATACTGTTAACGGCAGTCACCATGCTGTATATTAGATCCCCTGAAATTATTCATCTTGCCTAACCAAAACTTTGTGCTCCAACATCTCCCCATTTCCCTCTCCCTTCAGCCCCCGGCAACCACTGCTCTATTCTCTACTTCTAGGAGTCTGAGTATTTTGAATTCTAAATATAAATGAAAACAGGCAATTATTTGTCTTTCTGTGTCTGGCTTATTTCATTTGGCGTGTTGCCCCAAATGTCAGGATTTCTTTCTTTTTAAAGGTTGAATACTATTCCACTATACTTGTACATTCCACATATTCCTTATTAACTCGTTGACCGATGGACACCTAGGTTGCTTCTGTATTTCAGCTCCTGTGAATAATGCTGCAATGAACATGGGGATACTAATTTCGATTCCTTGTGGTTTGATTTTTAATTTTCTGAGGAGCCTCCACACTGTTTTTCACAGTGGCTACACCAATTTACATTCCCACCAACAGTGCACGAGGGTTCCCTTTTCTTTGCATTCTCACCACCCTTTACCGTCTCTTCTTTTCTTGAATACTAACCATTCTAATAAGTATGAGGGGAGATCTCATTGTGGTTTTGATCTGCATTCCCCTGATGACCAGTAATGAGTACTCTTCCCTACACTCGTTGGCCACTGTCTGTCTTCTTTTGAGAAATGTCTATTCAATCCTTTGCCCATTTTTAATCCATTTTTTTGTTATAGAGTTGTAGGAGTTCCTTATATACTTTGAATATTAATCCCTTATCAGAAATGTGGTTCGCAAACAGTTCCTCCCATTCCCTAGGTTGCCTTTTCATTCTTTCACTTCCTTTGCTGTACAGAACCTTTTGACTGTGAGGTAGCTCTGTCTACTTTTGCTTTCATTACCTGTGCTTTGGGTGTCATATTCAAAAAAGTCATTTTCCAGAACAATGTCAAGGAGCTTTTCCCCTATGTTTTCTTCTAATAATTTTACAGTTTTGGGTCTTATGTTTAACTCTTTGATCCATTTTGGGTTCACTGTATATCATGTGAGATGAAGGTCCAAGTTCGTTTTTGCATGTGGACATCCACTTTCCCCAACACCATTTATGAATGAGACTATCCCTTCCACACTGTGTGTTCTTGACCCTTGTCAAAGATCAGTCAGCTGTAGATACATGGATTTATTTCTGGGCTCTCTATTCTGTTCCATTGGTCTGTTTTTTTGTTTGTTTTTATGCCAGTATCATATTGTTTTAATTACTGTAGCATTGTAATAAAGTTTGAAATCAGGAAGTGTGACACTTCCCGCTTTGTTCTTGCTCAAAATCGCTGTAACCATTTAGGGTCTTTGTGGTTCATTGTAATTTGAGGACTTTCTTTCCTATTTCTGTAAAGAATGCCAATGGATTCTGATAGGGATTGCATTGAATCTGTAGTTCACTTTGGGACATATGGACATTTTAAGAATATTAATTATTTCAATCCATGAACAAAGAACGTCTTTCCATTTATCTCTGTCTTCCTTAATTTTATTCATTTTTTAATAACTTTCAGTATACAAGTCTTTTATGTCTTTAAGATTATTCCTAAGTGTTATCTATGCCAGTCAGTATTAACCTGGCACGTGAAGGCGCTCCTCAGGGTTTTCTAAATATATGATCATGTCACCTACAAAATGGGGATAATTTTACTTCTTCCTTTACAAATTGGATACCTTTTATTTCTTTTTCTTGTCTGCTCTAGCAATCAGTAGTATGATGAATAGAAGTGGCAAGAGTGCACATCCTTGCCTTATACTGTGTCTTAGAGGGAAAGCTTGCAGTTTTTCCCCATTGATTATCTTAGCTGGGGCCTCGAAGACACAGTACATGAGTGCTGTCATGTGCCAGGCTTATACTGACATAGTGCTCTATGTGGGCCAAGACTGTCTAAACATATGAATTAATTCATTTAATACTCAAAAGATATTAAATTTTGCATGTGTGTATATATGTGAATTGTGTAATATATGTAAATTATATGTGCAATTTGTATTGTATGTATGAATATGTATGGATGATTATGTATGTATGATTATACATATGTATTATATGTATGATTATACCTGTAATACATAATACACACACAAAAATTAATTTACAATACTTAGTAAGGCTCAGAGAGGTTAAGGAATTAGCCCAACGTCACCCAGCTAGTAAGACAGAGTTCAAGCTTGGGCAATCTGAATCCAGAACCCATGTTCCGACCTGTTGTTGTATGTCCTGAGGATGCTGCAGTGAGAATTGCTCTTGTGAGTCAAACAAACAAAGGGCTTTCCAGGAAATTGGAAAATGTTAAGAAGAAACCAGTGCAATGAGATAGTGTCTGAAGGAGGTCTGCTTATGGGCTGACTCAGCTCAGAAACCAGTTCCTGTGCATCTCAGACCATCAAACTAAACTTAGGACTAGTTTTGCTTAGCCCTGTTAGAACCAAACACAGTCAAAGCTTTCATTTGTTTTTGTCTCAAGGAATTATGTGCAAAGTATTGTGATAAACACACACCCAGGGGTTTGGACATATAAAGTTGAGTTGGACATGGACCCTGCGTTTCAGTCACGCATTTTAACTAGGGAAGAAAAGAGTCAATTGCCAAGCCTAATTATCGGAAGGAAGGAAGGAAGGAAGGAAGGAAGGAAGGAAGGGTTTTATTCTGATTATAAATAGTCTATCTCCATTCCGATTTTCAACTACCAGTGAGAGAGAGCTTCAGGCTGATGCCTAACTGGCACTTAAACTTCTATGTTTCCAAATTTCACTACCTGTTTTCCTGCACCTGCTCTGTCCCCTACATCCCCTATTCCTCCTAATAACCCTGAGTACTAGTCTCAGGAGAAAATTCCACCCCTCAGTCAATTGCCAAGTCCTGTTTGGTCTGTCATATCCTTCTTGTCTGGCCCTGCCTCCACTACACCACCACAAGCAAGGCGTAGGCTCTCACTGCCTCTTTTATAGAACTTCTCCATAATAGCAACAGCAATAGGTTTCCACCAGCCATCTCTAACCCTTTTCCATGATATTTCATACAAGGCTACATTAACCTCCCTCCCTTACTCCGTTCATTCAGCCAATAAGTATTTAATGATCACCCACTATCCCACCTCACTCTGTTCTCGGAGTTGTGGAGTCAATAGTCACAAGACAGATGAGTACATGCCCAAACGAAGCTTAAATTCTGGTAAGTAAGGCAGATAACAAACATGTAAATAAATAAACAGAGAAATTCAGAGTGATAAATGCCATGAGGAAAATAACGCCAGGAATATAAAAGACATATCAGTTAGAATGCCTTTGACTCAGGTAACAGAAAACCCAACTCAATGGGCCTTGAAAAAGGAATAACATCGCAGGAAACAAGAAGTCTAAAGTGGAGAGGGTTCTGGGCATGTTCCCCCGGGATTCTGGCTCTTTGCACTTCTGGCGCTGCCTTCCTCTGGATATTGGTTGTATCCGTAGGCAGCAGACCTCTATATCGCCATCGGATATGTAACTTCCGGGGGATGAAGAGGAGACCATCTCTTCCCGTGACGTTTTGTCATTTTTGTCAACGGCCAGAGCAGTATTCCCAGAAGCCTCATTCGTCCAACCCTGAGTCACGTGCCCAAGACTAAACCAATCACCGATAAGAAGGAACTACAATGAAGAAGATGGGACTACTCAGGGTCTACCCTTGGAGAAGGGAGAGGAGACCTTCCCCTGAAATGCCAAGGGTCAAAATGGCTATGTGAACAAAACCAGGGGAGAGGATAAAATAAGGGGGCAACTGCCAGTGTCCACTACGGTGAGCCACTTGCTGTTAGAGTGTAGCAAGGGGAACCTTGGGCTGGGAAATAGGCAAACAGTGAAAGAGGAACCCTCCAGGCTGTGATCTGAATGATGAGAAAGAAGTAGCCATGGCAAGCCAGAGAGAAAGGGTGTTTCACGAGAAACAAATAAACAAATCATAAAATGGGCAGAAGATATGAACAGACACTTTTCCAATGAAGACATACAAATGGCTAACAGACACATGAAAAAATGTTCAGAATCATTAGCCATCAGGGAAATTCAAATCAAAACCACACTAAGATACCACCTTACGCCAGTCAGAATGGCAAAAACTGACAAGGCAAGAAACCACAATTGTTGGAGAGGATGTGGAAAAAGGGGATCCCTCCTACATTGTTGGTGGGAATGCAAGTTGGTACAGCCACTCTGGAAAACAGTGTGGAGGTCCCTTAAAAAGTTAAAAATTGAGCTACCCTATGATCCAGCCATTGCACTACTGGGTATTTACCCCAAAGATACAGACGTAGTGAAGAGAAGGGCCACATGCACCCAATGTTCACAGCAGCATTGTCCACATAGCTAAATCGTGGAAGGAGCTGAGATGCCCTTCAACAGATGACTGGATTAAGAAGTTGTGGTCCATATATACAATGGAATATTACTCAGCTATCAAAAAGAACGATTTCTCAACATTTGCTGCATCATGGACGGCACTGGAGGAGATAATGCTAAGTGAAATAGTCAAGCAGAGAAAGACAATTATCATATGGTTTCTCTCATCTATGCAACATAAGAACTAGGAAGATCGGTAGGGGAAGAAAGGGATAAAGAAAGGGGGGGATAATCAGAAGGGGGAGTGAAACATGAGAGACTATGTACTCTGGGAAACAAACTGAGGGCTTCAGAGGGGAGGGGGGTGGGGGAATGGGATAGACCGGTGATGGGTAGTAAGGAGGGCACGTATTGCATGGTGCACTGGGTGTTATACACAACTAATGAATCATCAAACTTTACATCAGAAACCAGGGATGTACTGTATGGTGACTAACATAATATAATAAAAAATATTTAAAAAAGAAAGGGCATTTCAGATTAAAAAAATCAGTAAGCAACAGAGACTTGGACAAAAGCAAGGTCAGCCTGTTCAGAAAATGGAAACCAGTGTGACCACAGTAGAGAGAGGGGACAAGAAAGTGTCTGACGAAGCCAGAGCAGTGGGCAGGGACTAGACATCCTGGGCCTCCAAGGCCTTGGACGGAAGCTGCCATTCTACTTGCAGCTTGGCTGGAAGCTTTCAGGATGTGGTCAGGAGAACAACCTGTTCTGAAACACACGTGCTTCATGAAATATCCTCTCATCCTCTTTGATGATGACTCAATGCACCAACTATAAAAAATAAAGCACAAACTCCTTGGCTGGGCATTTAAGGTCCTCTATGACCCAGCTGCAATGGTTCCCACATCATACACTCAAATCACATTCTGGTCCTTGTTAGACCCTAAGTAGTACTACGCACACACTCTTGCACACGCCTCTTCCACCCTACATATCCACCTCCACACTCTTAAGAAACTATCCACGAAATCTGGTCTTTCGACCACTGGCTATGAGAGCACTGGGAACCTCTTCAACGACCGAGTCAAATGCCACAAAGCCTTCAAATATCCCAGGAAAAGTCATCCCTCCCATCTGCAAACAATACCATCTCATGTGGGAAATTGCCAATTTTAACCTTGCATATGGTTCTTTTCATATATGTCGTACCATTATAAGACTATCAGCATAAAGTATGTATTTGTGAGTTTCCCCATCTTCTACCTTCATCTCCACTTCAAGTATCTGAAATATGCCTGGAATTGACTGGTGTACGTCACTCGTTCGGTAAATAATAAATATATGAATTGCTAAATTAACAAACAAATGAACAAACAGGCCTGGCTGGTCCTGATCGTTAAAGCTACACAGGTAGACAGTGGCAGGTGCCATTAGAGAAAACAGATATGAGTTACTGCCTCAAGAAGTATGCAGTTATTTTAGTTTGATGGGTATGAAGGTTAGTTCATGAATGAAGTGCTTTCCTACCTTCGTGTAAATCCTGGTGGAACTGAAGGGCTGGGTACCGGGAGGTTGACATAGAAAGCACAAATTTGGCAAGAGGGGGGATCTTGAAGTTCCCAAATCATCCGCAGCAAGACTGGGTTTCTTGGTTGGTTGGTGCTCTAAAATGTGGTGGTATTGGCAATTAGGGACGCAGGTCTCTAGGGGTATTTAATAGGGCAGCGTCTGTGCTGTGTCGCCAATGCAGTAAGACCTTTCCTGTGCGATTATCTGCTTTTACTACTCTGTTGAAGGATACCACTGCTCACATCACAGACCTTCTATCTATTTATGCCTATGTAGATCAGGTGAAAATGCAAGTAACAAAGGTAATTCACTTTAATGTGCATATTAAAAAAAAAATTGAGCCCTCTATCAAATTCACTTTAAACAAGAGAAATGGAATAAACCTAAGGAAAACTGAAAGAAGAAAAACCATGTATTTATATGTAATTCAGTGTTTTTTAAAGCTTTAGATGCCCTTCCATGAATTAGGAGTGGGGTATTCTTAACTCACACATGCATACAAAGCCTGAGGCTTTGCTTATGCTGGTTTGTGTCACCACCTCCTTGGCATTATTTAAAGGCAATGTTTTGTGGGGTGCCTGGGTGGCACAGCGGTTAAGCGTCTGCCTTCGGCTCAGGGCGTGATCCCGGCGTTATGGGATCGAGCCCCACATCGGGCTCTTCTGCTATGAGCCTGCTTCTTCCTCTCCCACTCCCCCTGCTTGTGTTCCCTCTCTCGCTGGCTGTCTCTATCTCTGTCGAATAAATAAATAAAATCTTTAAAAAAAAAATAAAGGCAATGTTTTGTATAAAAATATGAATAACATCAGATATAACATGTAACATGTATCCAAAATAAGAACAGTACACACTAGTTAAAATAATCCCACATATATACATATCTATGGGCTACAAATACCCTTTTATGCTGTGAATATATATTTGCAGACAGTTCATCCAAATATTAACAGTTTTTTCTTGTGCACAAAATTTTACGTGACATATACTGTATTTGTGCTCCTCTTATTTAACAAAGTTGTGTGTATGTGTGTTTGTGTGTTATTTCTTCTCCCCAAATAAACAAGCAGATTGACATCACAAGCCTTCTTTTTTGCTTCGGCAGAATATTGAGCAAACAAATATTTATTCTGGGTTACTCAGCTGTGATACATAAGGGGATTCATGACATGCCGTGTCTGGTGCCTGCTTAGCTTTTACGAGATAATTGCACTTTGGATTACCTAGAACATCACGTTACATGGAGAGACCCGACTTTAAAATTTAAAAAACATGGAATGGTCAGAATTGAATCAGTCATGCCTCCATAAATTAAGGGCGATATAAATAAATGGGCAATAGAAAGGTGCAATAAAACCGGGATTAATCAAACTGTGATTAATTCAGGAGCAGATTAAAACCCATAGTGCCAGCTGTATCAGATCCCTTCTGCAGCGCTATTCTCTCCTGCTCCTTTTTGTTATCCCTTTTTTCCTCCTTCTCATTCCCCTTTGTCTCACCCCTGGGGCACTCTCCTTGGTGGATAAACCTGCAGGAGAGTTAATTGTCACATACATGGATTTAATCACATTGTCCATCACGTTTGGGGGCCTTGCCTTTAGCGATCCGTGACTAATTGTTGTGGTAATTTTTCAATCATTAACAGCGGCGCATATGCTGCAGACAAATCCCAAGGTGCCTACTAAACCTCCGTGACAAGCGGCACATGGGCTGCAGAAGGGCCAGCACGTGCCTGGCCCCGCCCCCGCCCCCAAGCCTATTAGTCATGCACCATCATTAATATACATCTCCTCCAAGGATATGCCAGGCTGTGATGAGGTCGGGGGGGGGGGGCCTGAACGTGCTTTAGAACACAGCCTTACTTCCAATCTATTCTTTGAAAAAGGAAGAGGAAAGGAAAGGAAATGAAAACTCCGTGTGGGACAACTAGCTGAGGGCCTATTCTAAATTCCGCTTGTTTCTCATTCATTTTCAGGCAGGCTCCTGAGCTGTAGCAAGTGCCCTTTCTTTGAGTTTCAGCAGTATTAGTGATCTCCATGGCAACCACCGGT
The DNA here is from genome assembly GCF_023065955.2 of Ursus arctos. Classification (NCBI taxonomy): domain Eukaryota; kingdom Metazoa; phylum Chordata; class Mammalia; order Carnivora; family Ursidae; genus Ursus; species Ursus arctos. The sequence goes on along the minus strand of NW_026622997.1, from coordinate 10,094,395 downwards.
GCTCATCTGCTGCAGGACACTGCAGCTTCCCTGGGCTCAATTCTCAAGTCGCCCTGGTGTCAGACGGGGCACGCCATGTGCACTGGTGGGACGAGACCTTGCCTTGGGGAATCCTCCAGCTGACTGAAGCCCTGCTCTAATCACCACATAATAGGAGCGAACAAGATCACACGGAATATGATCTGCCTGCACGGGCTCCAGGAATGCTATTTATTTTTCATTTTCCATTTTTTGAGGGTCTTTGTTGGCTAAAAGCAAAGAGCCACTACAATTACTATCTTAACAAAAAGGATTAATTTTGAAATCCCTGGTGGTACAGTGTTATGGGTAACTGATTTCTTTAATGCATGCATCTCATATATCTTGCATTAGAGGCAATACTCAAGACAAAATTAAAACTCCTGGGTTTTCCCTTTGGCTTTTCCTAAATGAAGGAACATTTGAGATACTGGCCACAGTAGGGAAAAGCAAGAGAAAGATTCCTGGATCATTAGTGAAATTCTGACTCCTCCTCTGGAATCTAAAGAAATTCCCTCTTATACCCAGTCTCCCCAAGATTAAAATAAGATCTACTTATTTTAGGCACTTAGCACTGGATCACTGAACAGGGTCTCCGCAAGACTTAATTAATATGTGCAATTCATTTTTAGCTCCTCAAATGAAAGATATTTGGTGCAGGCTCCATTATAATGAAATGAGGGGCAGAGCGCCCTCTACTGCTGCTTCTAGATCATTCTCTCAGGGTCTGAAAATCCTGTCACTGGGGTTCACTTACCGTTAACAAGTATTCTTACACTCCGGCTTAGAAGGCATTTACTGAGCAGAAAGAGCAGGAAGAAAGGGGCAAGGGAGGAGGAAGAAAAACAGGTAACAATAGGCTGGCTGTTATAAATGGAATAGCCTTACACCAAGATGACTCAAAGGCACCTAAGCTTACCTACAGCAGAGTGAGAAAGGTCCGGAAAAACTCACAGTGCTCAACTTTGCATCGTGAGTGAATAGTAAAAGGATAAAAAAAGGGATATCTTACTTTTTGCTCACATTCTTCCAGGACTAGAAGGGGGAAGAGCAGGGTATCAATAGGCTCCTAATTAACTGCTCTGTCTTCAAGATAAGTCAGATGAAAAAGAAAGCTTCGCTTTTCTTGGAATTTCTAACATTCACAGCACTAGTTAACTTCCAACTTTGTTTCTGAGGTTAGTTTGAACAAACCCAGAGCCATACTCCATAATGCTGTACAGAACAAATCTACTCTTGAGCCTAGATTTACTTAATAGTATCATAATAAACTAAAAATTATACAGATGAGAAAGGAAAACAGTTTCATCCTTTTCTCCATTATGTAAATGACTCTTAAACAACATTTAAACAACTACAAGTTCAGTTGAGAGCTGAAACTGGACAGCATTCTGAAGAAACCCTGCTTCTTTACTCAAAGTTCACTCCTTCTGGAAAGGTGACGGTAATAATAATAGTAAATAATAATATACTAAAATCTAATATTCATTGAACTGTTTTTCGGTGGCAGCAACTGTTCTAAGTGCTCTCCCTGTAACATTCATTAGTATTTCGAACTCCTCAGGGTCATTAGCAAATTATTCCCATTTCTGAGTGGAGGAGAATGAGATACAGAGTATAGGTACCTTGTGTGAGGTCACACAACTGACAAGTAACAAAACCAGATTTCAAATCCAGGCCATCTGAATCCTAAACTCCCAAAATTAACCCCGAGGTTATAGTGAAGAACACCGGGTAGAATCGAATTTTAAGGAGACCGGACTCAAAAAAAAGCTGTTAATCATAGAATCTAGGGCCTTTAAAGAAAAACCAAAATTATGAAAGCTCTGTTTATCTTAAGTATTTCCACCTCCAAACCTAAGCCTCATCTTTTCAGAAGCAAAGACCACATATCTTTCCATCACCTTTAATTCTTAATGGGACATCGTCAGTTTACCCTTGAGTCAGTGTCACTGACAGAAACCCAGTCCAGTAAGGAACACCAGGGCCAGTGTCCATAACACTCCACATGCCCAAACTCCAAGCCGGCAGATGGTCTGTGAGTTGCTACGGAGGCAATTAACAGTGAGCTGCTGGATTCTGACATGCTGGAGCGGGGAAAAGGGGTTTTCTTGGCCCTGAGCAGCTGTCTAGGGAGAAGGACAAGAAAGTATCCAGCGGCAGCATTAGCTGCTCATCACCCCCGCCCCTGAGTCTCTTCAGCTGATGGCCAGGAGGGACGCAGGGCAGAGGAGGAGTCTGAAGTGTGCGTGAGGATCAGAGAGATGAGAAGGAGGAGCTGGTGCGGACAGAGTGGGCTCTGACGGAGCACATCTCTGCACAGGAAGGAGCTTCAGTGGGCCAGCGGGTGGGGATGGCCCAGGTAGGAAAGCCAGACAGCTGCTGGGTGGGCAGCTGACCGTGGGGCTGCCCCCGAGTGCCCCCCAGAAATGGTCAGAGTGGAAGGAGCAATGGCTAAAGATGGGTTTCTGTTGAGACACTTGTGTGAGGGATTCACACGGCTCTCTGGCCCTTTTCAAGGACATGAGTCCCATCAACTTGAAATGACCAGAACGCAGCAAAGTGAGATTGTCAGGAAGACATTATTTTCAAATTTTTCCTATCATACAATAACTGGAAGATACAGAAATCCTTCGCTTTCATCATTCTGAACCAGGGATGGACTACACAAGTTTGTCTCCCACAGATTACCCTCCAAAGACAAATGAAATCATCTTTTCATTCTTCTCTCACAATTGATCACTCTCCAATCCGCTTGTGTAAGAACAGGAACGGACTGTGGCATCTCAGGTATACCACTCTTCTGTAAAGTGTGAATAATTTGCTAATTGTTAGGAAATGAAATGGCTTACAGATTATGCAGGGAATCTATAATCTATTATGTAGACATAGGAAAAAGATCAAAGATCAAACATTAGTGCTCAAAGTAACATCATTTCATGAATGAATGAAATGGCCCCCTCTGACACAGACGTCAAGATTTCTGGTCAAACTATATTTTAGAAAATGAGTTTCTTTCTATAATATTATGGATTATCCTTAAATAGTTCTCTATTTAAATATGAAATGCTTGATGAGAATATGAAAGGAATTCAGTTATTATAATAAGATACAACATCACTTCATCGTCACACAAATTCTCCGTTCATTATATAGCTAAAAAAAAATTTTTTTTTCCTATTACCAGCCAGAGGAAAAAAAAGATCTAATTGGCATGCTCTGAAATATTAATCTAACTTTGGAAGCAGATGTACACTCTTTCAGAACTTGAAAATATTATTTTTCAATGCATTGCAGGATGAGAAATACCACTTAGGAAATCACTGGCTTTGATGTGGCGGACACTAAGGGTTACAGCTCTTAAAGGAGTTTATCTTGATGTATATAATACATGACCAGAAATCTTGGGTTGAGAACATCACAGACTTTCTGCAGAGGATGGATGAGATGTTCCCTCAGGTCCCTTTCAGCCCTAATATTTGGTGATTGTAGGTTTTTTCTACTGGCCTCAGTCTCTCAATAAGAAAAATGGATGAAAAACACTGTATCAGTATATACTCTATTTAAGGGAATTCTGAAGTAAATCAAAATATGAAGAAAATAAGTGTTTTGAAACATGGCCTATTATTCCTTTTGATAACGTTCCTAAGGCAAATGAACACTTACACCCATCAAAATGCATATCTAAAATCAAAGAAAAAGATAAAGGCATAAGAAATCTTAGAAATAAATCTTTTAATGCAATCCCATTTATTTCACTGATGAGGAAACTGAGAAGTCTGGAGAAATACACTATTAATAACAATAATACTACTAATATTATTATCATTTTCAAACTAGCATTTACCAGAAGGTAGTTATGTGCCCACAACTACTCTGTTTTCCACATATAATCTTCTTAAGAATCCTAAGAGATAATCATTAATATTACCATGCCGAGTTTACCAAATAAGGAAACTGAGGCATAAAGAGGCTATCTTAGGGGTCTAAGTTCTCCCCACGGCTAGTACAGAGCAAGATGAGGACCGAGCAGGTTGATTCTACAGCCCTGCTCTTCAACCATGAAACCGTGAGAAACCACGGCTTCCCAAATAAACTGACCAAGTTCTTACAGTTAAATTCATAGAATTCACTAAGGTAAGACTAACCGTATATTTCAGGATTACCAAGCCCATATTTTTAGGACCTTCCCTGTGCCAGGTGCCAGGGGTACCTAGAGGATGAAGACACTGCCCTCCGAACAAGGAGCTAAGATGAAATCCACCCAAGGATGTGAGAGTCCAGAGAAAGACCCAGACAGTAAGTGCAACAAGTACAGATGCTAACTCCACACTGAGAAGTAGACTCCAAAGACCAGACACAATCTTGAAAACAGAACTGCCCGTGACCATTCGCGCCTCAAAAGCCACGGTGGTTATAAAGCAACTCACCTAGGGCAATCTGGAGACGTGTGCTTACTAGCAGGCAGGTAGGGAGAAAAGGTGAAACTGATATTTACTCAATGATAGCTACTATCTTCAATGCAGTGAAGTTAATTTTTCCTTCTGGAATATTCTATGTCACTGGAAGAGCCCAGAACACCATGTGAAGATTCACTCCAAACTAAAAGTGGGTCATCAACTTCACTCTCATCATCTGAAAATGAGAAAGCCTGGCCAGGAGGTGGTTATGAGGTGGTTAAGTGATGGGCTAGATGCTGCCAGAGGCGAGATTGGAAGCTACTGGAAAAGATCAGGTTGCTCAAATACAGCACGCAGCATGTGGGGGGAGAATAAGACTGTCAATGCCAGAAACTTATGTTGTGATGAACTGGTGAAGGAAGTGGATCTAGCAGAGAAGACTGAGAAAACAGATCACCAAAGACTATTTGATTACCATCTCAGATCTACTGTATCTTCAGCATATAAAAAGCCCTCTTGGATAAATGTTATTAGCTCACAAGCGGGTAGGGGTGATTTCAAGGACTCTCAAGTATTATAATGAGAAATGACTTGTGCAGCGATCACAAAGAACTTCTCAGAAATGGGAGGGCCCCCAACTTAGGGCTTCTGAAGCTTCAAAACTAATTCTTCCACTGCAGTGAAATTTTTTACATCAATCTTAAAGTATCCATTTAAGGATTAGTTAATAATAGGTAATCACCTGGGGAAAAGAATCATTATTAAATTTATACAGTCAAAAAACCTAAGCCACACATAGCGACATCTCATTTAATTTAAACAAACTAATTCTTAACAACATATATCTTAACTAATGAATTAGGGAGTGACTATTTAACTTATAAAAGAATTCATGACTGGTATCCTGTTTTCCTTTTATAAAATTTTCATTTGTATTCAACTTTTCAGGGACACGTCTGTTGCATGAACTTACGAATATATGCCTCTGACCATTCCTGCCAAGAAGGTTACAGGCCATATTCCTGAGGATATAGGGCTGAGCTGTCCACGTCCTCGTGGACGGGAACCCAGATAGGAGCCGGCGTGAGCCATGCCCAAGCCCAGTGCTTCTCAGAAGGTGCCTAACAACTCCCAGCACGAGAATCACATGGGTACTGCCTCAGACTGCAGACCCTGGACACCCCACAGGCAGCCTGAATTGGAATCTCATTTGTATTGAACCCCCAGATTTGAGAACTGCTGCACTAAGAGCAGAGTTGTGCTGCCAGCAGGCCTGAAGAGCTCTCACCGGATGGGGGGGGTGTCCTCAGGGCCGTTACGAAGGTTCGCATCCTCTGGGTTGATCCGAAACTGAAACAAAACCTCCGCAAAGGAATACAGCACACCACCTTACTTTCTTCCACCAAACATCTGCTGACTATGTTTTCAGGGGTAAGACTGCAGGTACAAAGTTGACTAAGACACTTCTTGCTTTAAGGAGCTCAAAATCTAGTGGGGGATATAGAAAAGAAACTCAGCAGGGAGATCCTTAGGAGAAGGAAGGGAAAAAAGAAGTGGGGGGGGGGGGGTAAACAGAGGGGCAAATAAACCAGGAGAGACTATGGACTCCCTGGAAACAAACTGAGCATTTCAGAGGGGAGGGGGGTGGGGGATGGGTTAGCCCGGTGATGGGTATTAAGGAGAGCATGTATTGCATGGAGCACTGGGTGTTATACACAAACAATGAATCACGGAACACTACATCAAAAACTAATGATGTACTGCATGGTGACTAACATCATAATAATAAAAAAAACCTCCACATGACAAACACATCATAACGTGGGGGCTGAAAAACTCAATGGAAAGAAAAATCCATAAATAAATGGAACTGTGAAATAAAAAAAGAAAGAAACTCAGAAAGCAGGGGAGTATGGCAACAGCACTGGAGAGAGGTACACAGGGCATTTTAGAAATACAAAGAGAGGCCCCATTTTGGCCGGGGGTGGAGACAGAAATGGAAGTGAAGGAGCGGACACAGGATCTGTGAAGACTTTGCAAATAAGGAGTTAAATGAGGGGCTGATGTTAAATCTTTAAGGACAAGCAGAAATTAAAGGGAGAAAACGGGAAAGGGGAAGGGGACTAACAGAAGAAGAAATGGCATGTGTAACGTTACCCGGGCAAGCGGAGAAGGAGCATTCAGGCGGCCACATGTGACACATTAGTTTTGAAAGGAAAGAACTATATATGAGTTTTGCATAAGAAATGAGCCTTCTGGGGGTGCCTGGGTGGCTCAGTCATTTAATCATCTTGATTTTGGCTCAGGTCGTGATCTCAGGGTCATGAGACGGAGCCCCCACACTGGGCTCCGTGCTTAGTGGGGGGGGGGGTCTACTTGAGATTCTCTCCCTCCCTCTCCCTCTGCTCCTCCCTCCACCCCATTCCTGGGCACAAGCATGAGCACAGGTTCTCTCTGGCTCTCTTTAAAAAAGTAAAAAACAAAAACAAAAAAATACAATACCTAAAAAAAAAAAAAAGAAACGAGCCTTCTGAAATATGCAGGGAATGGGAAAAAAAAAAGGCAGGGATATCCTGTTAAGGGTTACTTACCACAGGGTTAATGACATATGGTCAAATTAAGGATAGGATTGATTCTCCTACAATGGAAGCACAGAACTGGGGAAGATCTGGATAGGAGTCGAGATAGAGATAGAGATAGAGATAGAGATAGAGATAGAGATAGAGATAGAGATAGATAGAGATAGAGATAGAGATAGATAGAGATAGAGATTTTTTAAAAGAATATGGCCATGAAGAGGTCTTTATGACATTTAAATTAAAATTGAAAAAATAAAACGTGCTGATGATGCTTATACTATACTTCCAATGTAAGAGAAAAAAAAGGGAGGATGTTTCCTAGTGCTTGTCAAGAACTTTTCAACAAATGTAAAAGACTGAAGGACTGGTTTTCACAGGCATGCTCAGACTGAAATGAGAGTGGACTGAGAATCCACTCAGGTGTGTCCATCCAGGCAGAGTTAATGGGGATGAAACACATAAACGGAAAGACTTAGCAGGTGTCTTTAAAAAGTCATAAGAACAGAAAATCATTGAGGATGTAGTCTGAAGCCAGTACAACAGCTCTGCTACAGAAGCAAGGGACTGAACTCGTCTGGTTTTGGTGAGAAGTCACTGAGCAAAATTATAAATAAACTGTAACCCACAGATAAGACCAGAAGGTTGCCCAGACTAAGTTAACTTTAAATGAATGATAGTTAACATAAAATGAAGAAATACACAAATAACAGATGCATGCATACACACACACACACACACACACACACACACACCAACCACCTTTCGAGTAACTGTTCTCTCAGAAATGCTTCTCATTGCATCTACTCTTTCAAAAGACAGAGGCCTAACTGAGATAGTCACTGAAGTTGTAGAACATATCAATTTCCATCCTAACACAAGTACAAAAAAACTAAGTACTGAAATCCTGATTTTTTCCCCTCTTTTTGCTTTTATAAAAATAGATTTGAAAGACACTTGGGGTTAGAACTGTCTCTTCAGAGAATGTTCCAAAAATCTATTCCTTCCAGGAGGGCTATATTTAAAATGTCCCTAGAAAGAGAAGATCTACTCAAAGTCAAAAAGTTGTACATCCCCTTGGTAACTTAGCTCAATCGTGACCAATCTCCATGGGCTAGAGCTTTATGTAGACAGTAGTCTCCCCTTATTTGCAGGAGATACATTCCAAGACCCCCAATGGATCCCGGAAACTGTGGGTAGTATCTAGCCCTATGTACACTACGTTTTTGTATGTCCTACATGTACAGACCTATGATAAACTTTAATTTATAAATGAGGCACAGTAAGAGAGTGACAGTCATAACTAATAATAAAACAGAACAATTATAACAATACGATAAAAGCGATGTGAGTATATTATATAATATCTCGAAGTATATTCTTATACTGTACTCACTCTTCCTTTTTGTAATGATGTGAGATGATACAATGCCTACGCGACGAGATGAAGCGAGGAGTGACACAGGCACTGTGATGTAGCGTTAAGCTACTACTGACCTGCTGACCATGTGGCAGAAGCAGGATCATTTGTCTGAAGACCCTGGTTAACCTCAGGGAGCTGAAACCAGAGAAAGCGACACTGTGACAAGGGGGGACTACCGCATCTAACCCTAAAGCCTTCACGCTGAAGCTTGTGTGATTCCTCTAGTTGTATCTTCAAGAACTCTAGAAAGATATGTCATCTTCTTTATAGAAAAATGGCCATTTTGCTATTTTCAGTTTGCTCAGGCTGAATCACGTAAACACATGATTCATTACTGACCTCCCTGAAAATAAGTTGTATTTTTGTTGTTGTTTGATTTGTTTTTGCTTATTTGTTCTGCATCTGCAAAAGAGGTACTTTTCTGTGGTTTGAGGTCGCTGTGCATTTTGACCATTTTCAAGCACTGTAAAAAGCTAAAGGATGCTGCTATTTCACAGTTACTTGAAAATATCACATATGGTCCCAGTATTACAAGAGCTTATGAAGCAAAGAGGAAAACGGATATCTAATAGGTGGGGGAAAAGCTGAACACTATGAAGGAATGTTCTCATCCCTGGCAATTAAATAAAGTGGGGCGGGGATGTTTGAAATGGAAAAGGGACAAAGTGACAAAGAAAAATAGCAGATTCAGCAGAGTCTGAGAGAGGAGGCTCTTTCCACCACAATATGTCCATCCCAAAGGAGGAAGATTTGGGAGTAAACTGGAAGACAGTCCAGGACTCCCAATGACTCCACCCAGACTGCGCTGGTGAACCTGGAAGACCTAGGCCTGAGAGACGGTCAAGGTCATGATTATCTGTCTGCTAGAGTGAGGGGACGGCACATAATGGTGGAACCAGCTGCTGCCAACCCAGCTGCTCTGCTGAGTCACAGCCCATTTTTCAAGGTTGGTAAGATGGCAGTATTAAGAAACTATTTCTATCTTAAACCACACAGAACCCTGGCCCCTTAACAGAGCTAACTTTTCCTTGCATAAGGAAATAACACATAGCAGGTGCTCAGAAAGTGTTGCTAAATTAATAAATTGGTTAATAAATGAATGAATGAACAAATGAACAACAATTGCTAAAGTCAGCCTCCAAGACACATACACACCTGGATTTACTATCACACCCCTTCACATCAGAGGGGAAGAGCCACCAGGTATGTATGCTTCAGGTCAGAGGCAATCTTAGACCACTCCACAGTGCCCAGCCTGAATTCCCTACACTAGGACACCTTATAAAAAACCTCCTTTACCTTTATATTAACACGGCTGCATTAACTTATTAACCTTATTAAAGCCTTCTCTATTCCTTCCCTTCAAAAAGGCCTTTCCTAATTTGATATTATTACAGGGAGTGGAAGAAGAAGTCAGTAATGTAAACCGAAAGAAAAATGAAAGCCATCTAGGGTTGAAACATGCTGTTAGGGGACTCTACCACGCAGAATCAGGAAAGCAGTTTTCGTGTACAGAAGCAACAGAAAAATGGCATGTGCGATATGCTTTAATCCACATTTTTTTTTAGAAAACAAATCTGCTCATAAATAGCACATACCTAAGCAACCATACTTTGCAAATGCTATTTGTGTATTTATGCCACGGGCACAAGAAATGAATCTACAGATAATCTGTATTATTAAAGTTTTATCACGTCTATTATTGTTGTAAATTTTCCTACGATATTTTCAGCAGAGACATAATAACATAACTGTGCTCCTTTATTTTTCCTTACACAGACAAGCAGCAAAACAAACGCTCTAAACTCAAGGAAGGAATTCCTGTTAGTTTTCTTACAGATGACAGGAAAGGCAGCTCAACACAACGGCTGTTAAGTGGATCCAGCCCAAGGCACAGAATGTGAAATTTCACAACATGGGGCCAAAAAGAGGTTCCTAAAAGGTCCTAGGAATCCACAAAACCTTCTAGAACCAATAAACCAGTTTAGCAAGGCTAAAGAATATAAGATCAACACAGAAAAAATCAGATTTCTATTTACCAGCAATAAATAATTTGAAAACGAAATTAAGAAAATAGTTCAGTTCACAATGCCATTAAGAATAACGTATTTAGAAATACATTTCATAAATAAATACACGATTTTCCACTGAAAACTACAAGCACTGCTGCGAAGTGTGAGAGAAATTAAACATGATCAAGTCAGAGGTCCGCCACCTCCGGCCCAAAGTCCAGCCTCCTGCTTGTGTACATAAGGTGTTACTGGAGCACAGCCGCAGCTCACTGTCCCTACTAACCCCCCACTACACCGGCAGAGTTGAGCAGACGTGGCAGAGACTGAATGGCCCACAAGAATAAAGTGCTTCCTATCTGCTCCTTTAAGAAAGGGTTTGGCAATCTCTGACCCAAATAAATGGAGAGACACTCCATGCAATTTTCTTCAAGATGATCTACAGATTCAATGCAATTCCTATCAAAATCCTGCCAGACTTTTTGTGTAAAACTGACAACCTAAAATGTATATTGAAATACAAAGGAGTTAAAAGGGTGAAAATAATTTTGAAAAAAAGAACCAAGTTTGAGAACTTGTACTACCCAATTTCAAACATGCTATACAGCCACGATAATCAAGACTGCATGGTACTGAATTTGGTTTTTAACACAGATAGGAAGGCAATTCAGTAAAGAAGGAACAGTCTTCTCAATAAGTAGTTCTGGACAAATGGCTAGTCACATTCAAAGAGATGAACTTAGAATCCTTCCTTACATCATATATAAAATTTTTATCAAAGTAGATCATACACCTAGATGAAAGAAAGAAAACAATAAACTTCTAGAAGAAATTATGAGAGGAAATCTTCATGACTTGGATTAGACAAAGAATTTTTAGGTACAAAGAGTTTTAGGTACACCAAAAGCATGATCCACAAAAGAAAAAAATGATAAACTGAATTTTACTAAAATTAAAACTATTCCACTTCAAAAGATACTACTAAGAAAATAAAAAGACAGGGGCGCCTGGGTGGCACAGCGGTTAGGCGTCTGCCTTCGGCTCAGGGCATGATCCCGGCGTTCTGGGATCGAGCCCCACATCAGGCTCCTCCGCTGGGAGCCTGCTTCTTCCTCTCCCACTCCCCCTGCTTGTGTCCCCTCTCTCGCTGGCTGTCTCTATCTCTGTCGAATAAATAAATAAAATCTTAAAAAAAAAAGAAAAAAGAAAAGAAAAAGACAAACCACAGACTAGGAAAAAACATAAGCAAATCATATATAAGATAAAGATCTTATATTCAGACTATGTAAAGAACCTTAACAACTAAATAATAAGAGAAAAAAAACAATTAAAAATGGGCAAAATATTAGAACAAACATTTCACCAGAGATTTACAAATGGCTAATATACACTATTAAAAGATGCTAAATGTCATTATTCATGAGAAAAATATAAATCTATAGTGAGAGCCCTTTCCACACACATTAAAATAGCTATTATCAAAAAAGACAGACAGTACAAAATGTTGGTGAGGATGGAGAAGAACTGGAATCCTCGTACGTTGTTGGTGGAAACATAAAATGACACTGTCACTTCTGCAAACCAGTTCGGCAGTTTTGTCAAAAGTAAATCACGCACTGGGTGTTGTATGCAACTGATGACTTCTAAATCCTACCTCTGAAACTAATAATACAGTATACATTAATTAAACTGAATTTTTTTTTAAAAAGGTAAATCGTGAGCTCGCATACAACTCAGCAATTCTACTCCTGGGTATCTACAAAAAAGAAATGAAATCACCTGTCCCCACAAAAACTTGGACACGAATGTTCACAGAAGCTTTATTCATAACAGCCCCCAATTGAAAATAATCTAAATGTCCAGCAACTGGATAAATAAATGTCCAGTGAGTGGATACATAAAACACACACAATACTACTCACAACACTAAAGAACAAACCAAGAAACATGCTAACAGGATGAACTGCAAAACACGCTGAGTGAAAGACGCCCCATGCAAAGGGCTACATGATTCTATTTATATGAATTGTCTAGAAAAAACAAATCTCTAGAGACAGAAAGTAGAACACTGGTTGCCAGGGGCTGTGGAGGTAGGACTGACGGCTGGCTGCAAACAGGCGTGAGGAAACTTTTGGGATGATGGAAATGTGCTAAAAGCTGACGATAGGGATGGTTGCAAAACTCTATAAATTGACAAAACAAATCATCAAATTATATATTTGCAGTGGGTAAGTTTACGTTATGTAAATTATTCCTCGATAAAATTTTTTAAATAAATGTTAAGTCCCAGGAGGGGAAAAAAAATGGTCGCAAATAAATGATCAGGAATTAAAATGTCTTCAGAATTCTAAACAGAACACTAGAATCTATAAGATGTTCTCTATCATTCTAAAAGATTTTCACAAAAGTTATTCCTTGACACGAATGACTGTAAATGTGAGGCCAGAGTACATGACTTTCAGACATGTAAGAAACTGGGGCAACTGCTTGCCATGATCCATTCTCGGAAGGGCACTGGAGAATAAGGTCCTCAAAAGAAGAGAACACACACACACACAGCCTCGGTGTGGTGTTTACTGTGGAATGACTTTCAGCAGTCCCATCTACTTGTATGTATTTTTTTTGTCCAGCAGTGGCTAGAAAGCTAAACACTACACTTCTTGGCCTTCTTTGCAACTGGGTTCTTTGAGTAAATTAGGTTCTTCCAGTTAGATGCATTCAAGTAAGATGGGATGTGGAAATGGAGGTGGTCCTTCTGAGGCTTGGCTCTCTCTACTGCCAGCATGGTAGGGGGACTAGTGGACTTTCCTACAAGTGTTCCAATGCATAGTTGTCTTCAGCTTCAAGGATATTAAGAGACAGTAGCTGGGACAGGTTCTGATCTTTAGACTGCAGCTACAGCAGAAGATTCTTGAAGTGCTCAGTCCCAGGGGTGGCCTCCCAACTCCTTCCCACTCCAACTGGCAGATGATGCAGTACCCTTTGCAGATCAGGGCAGCTGTGTGGTTCTAGGACATTCCTGGAGGCCCAGCCTCAAGCCCCACTCCTCTGGTACTTCCAATAAATTGAAAGGCACCTAATCTCTATTTTTGTTTAATTGGTTAGTGTAGTTTCTGTCTCTTCCAACTGAACCTTTGAATAATATTCAGGAAGAGACAGGAAACAGTATGTCCCATACAAAAGAGATGTATAGGGCATTTCCAAGAGTACGGCAAAGACGGACAGCAAGATGCGTGCAGGGTGCCAACTGCAGAAATCAACCCATCCAGACAGGGAAACAACCTAAGTGCCCATCGACTGATGAATGGGTAAGGAAATTATAGTACATGTTACACACACACACACACACACACACACACACACACAGGAGTATTATTCATCTGTAAAAAAAGAATGAAATCTTGTCACCTGTAACAAAATGAACGGACCTTGAGGAAATTATGCTAAATGAAATGAATCAGACAGAGAAAGACAAATACCATATGATCTTTCTTATATGTGGGATCAAAAAAAAAAAAAAACCAAAAAACAAGCTCATAGACATGGGAAACAGAGAATGACTGGTGGTTGTTCAAGGAAGAGGACTGGGAGGGAAGAAATAGGCAGAAAAGTTTTTTTTAAAAAGATAACCATAGTTTACTATTTCACCTCCGGATAGCATTTAGATAATCAAAATTACCTAACACAGAGTACTGATATATTCCAAATTATATTCTAAGTACAGACAATTTTGGGAGATGCAAAGGGCACCTGATATTGCATAGTTAAAAGAGAATGTTTAAAATTAAAAGAAATCAAGCAGCAGCAGTATGAGCGTGTTACAGACAGACAGAGAGTAATGTCAGAGAATCAGCTCTGACAGCTGAAACATGGCCCCTAGGAAAGAGGAAATGGGAATGCAGGGAGAGAAGGGGTAGGTAGAGGCAATGCACACGAGGGATGGTTGGGGTTTGTACTAAAACTTGTAGAACTATTTGACTCTTCAAACTGTGGAGTTAAGGGACGCCTGGGTGGCTCAGTCAGTTAAGCTGCTGCCTTCAGCTCAGGTCATGATCCCAGGGTCCTGGGATTGAGTCCTGCATCAGACTCCCTGCTCAGCAGGGAGCCTGCTGCTCCCCCTGCTTGTGCTCTCTCTCTCTCTGACAAATAAAATCTTTAAAAAAAAAATAAAAATAAACTGTGGATTAATAAACTTTAGTAAAAAGAAAAAAAATCTTCAAAAACAAAACAAAAAAGAGTAAAGGAAGTGGCAAGGATCCTATCATCCAGAGGCTAAGGCTCTCTGGTACAGATGGCTCTGTACCGCGAACAGTATGCTCTGGGCACCCCAGCATGGGTGGCACGCAATTGGGTGCTTCCCACTCTCATCTGGAAAGGTGCCTGGGTCACAGTGAGCCAAGAGTACAAAAGAGAAAAGAAGCTCAAATAAAGCTTAAGCTAAAGTGACAGAAGATCAGATACAAAAGCAACATCGCGGTATACTGTGGATCAAATAAAAGATCCTAAATTGGTTTTCAGAGATGAAGTATCTTGAAATAAGTTTGAGGCAACCACTAGCAACTGTCTCTATCTCAAAGAGTTGCTGAAATACCAACATTTTGAGCTAAAGGTTAATTAGATTGCCTAAATTCAAATTGGCTTCTGAAGTACCCAAGAGGCAGGATTTCCAGGAATATATAAAACTACTTCATTTTTTTTTCTTGGAAGTAGTGTGGGGCTATGAAACAGACCCTCCGACTGACTATTCTCAGAGGAACCGTGTTATCCTCAATGCTGCCCACACGGACCAGGTCCCACCAGCTCTGTGACACAGTCCGGGTGCACAGTCAATGCAAAAGTTTTACAACAACACATGCAGCTGAAGAGTCCACGTAACCAAATTAATATATTTCATCCTTTAATTTTTAAACTACTGTATCTGAGAGAACCAAAGAAGAATAACCACTACCACCATCTGTTAAAATTTATCTTCAGGATAGAGCTGTACCATTTATACAGGCATAGCCCTTCTCGCCACAACAGATAAATTTGCACTTGCCTAAGCGAAATTTCGTTCTTCCTGCAATCAAATTGCTACCAGCATGTTTGTGAACACTGTAAATCTGCCCATGTTGATTCTTGAAATGAAAAATATCAAGGGAAATAAATAATCCTTTACTCCCTGCCATTCTTAGGAATAAGAAACAACAGACATTTTGACGAGGTAGAACAAACAATAAAAATGTCCTCATTTAGCAGGCTTCTGGTTGGAAGTGCCAGCCTCAGCATTATGCATGAATACTGGGTGGGTTATACAACTGCCCAGGGGTCATGGGTCTGATCTCCACATGGAAAGCAAGATCCTGATTTTAGGCTATTAATTCACTATTATTAGCCATTATTTGGGGGAGGGTATGGAGGGGGCACTGTGTGAAGGGATACCCAGGTCATCTCCAGGTCTTCCCATTGGTGGATTCATGTGACATTCTACACTACAGAGGGCCTTGGTCTAGCTGGCCAAAGAGCTGGAGAGTGCTCCCTTTTCCAGAAAACGGTGCTCCATGGCCCTGGGCAGGAAGGCCAACTTTGCCAGCCAGCCTGGGCTTCTTACATCCCCAGCCATGACAGGGCCTCGGGTATTTTAAACGCCATGTAGCCAATTCTTGCCCAAACCCTTTTCCCACCAAGCCAGTACTGCATTTCCAGCCGTAGGCAGCTCGTGCTCTAAATGATTGGAAGGGACTAAATGTAGACAGACCCGAGGAGCAGAAGGCAGAGTCGGGCCAACCAGAGCCAAGGGGAAGGCAGCCAGGGGCACTGGCAGCAGGAGCAGACGCGCAAGCTGCGCCCTGGAGCTGAGCACGGCCCACACAGCAGAGCCACGGGCAGAGGACCCACGACAGCCGCGAGGAAGCCATGCAAGAGTGACCCGTGTCTCATCTCCACCTTAAATCGGGGACTTCGCTGATGCCAGAGCCAATCCACTCAGTAGCTGGAGGCTTTTTCAGCAAACAAAGCATAATGTGTATAACAGATCTGAGTGTGAAAAGGAAACACTTCGAAGGAGAGAGATTTGGAAGCTTTAAAAATTATAATGCTCCTTTACTGCTTAATTTCTGATCTCTCACCCCCAACCCCCAATTTTTAGCCTTGGCTGAGACATCAACTCCTGAGTTATTTATTTTTCTTTGACTCAGTTTCCCCCCAGAGAAACAGGAAAGGAAACCTTACGCTTATTTCCACCTCTCAAATTCAACTATCCTTCTAAGAATTTAATTCTGTTTATTTCAGGTCATTAAATATTCAGTGAGTCCAGGAACCAGGTGCTTCAGGGGATTAAAAAATAAATAAATAAAACAAACACAGGCCCTGCTGTCAAGAAGCTCAGATCTAGAAAGTAAAAAACCCCAATTCCTTAAATAACCATACCAAAAGGTAAACTATGGTAAATATCGCAGGAGGAGATGCCGACAGACAGCTCAAGAAACAGCTCCTGCGGACCTGGTATGTGCCGGCCTTGCATTAGCACAGAAGGTAAGAAGATGAATACCAGTCAGCCGACTCCCCTTTCGAGGTGCACGGGGAGTCCGAGAGGGAGCTAGTGGTCAAGTGTCCAGTGAGAGGAGCCAAGCAGGTCCCGACAGCACTGCCACCCTGCAGCATGCTCTCTGATGACGGGGGTGACGTTGGCCAGCAGAGACAGTGAGACGGGGCTGCGAGCCTGAGAAAGCAGCACACCAGCCCGGAGACGGAGAGCATGCACCTCCGTGCTGGGGGACACTGAGCGCCCGCCTGCCCACTGCCGAGGGCACGCGTAGGGGAAGGTGAGGAGGGTGGTTCGGATGCCTCCTTGGAAAAGCAGGTGTTTATGGTTTGTCTTGCAGACAGGAGAGGATCACTGAGCTTTTGGAGTGTCACAACTGGAACTGAAGTCAAACAGTGGGAAAGCCTCATACCAAGGCCAAGGCCAAGGTTGGTAGGCTACTGTCAGCATCCCTTTCCTCGCCGTCATACGGTAGTGCTCTTGCCAGGAAACGGAGGTATACAGGGGCAGGAATGAGGAACACCCTAACCTTCTTGCTGACCCTTCCTTCAAATACTCTGAGAAGTGCCTGAGGGATCAGAGGGGTAGATTTCTACCAGCCAAAGTAGGATGAAGCTGACTTTTCAAATTCTGCCCGGCCAGTGACTCTGCCCTCTCTTCACTGACCATATCCTCCAAACACACCCCTTCCATCACACAGACCATAATAAACTGGTACTAGCTAAATAGTATTAAACCCTTCAAATGCTCCTAGAACACAAGTGCCAGCAGGGCAAGAAGGTTTGTTTGCTTATGCTCTGCTGTGTCTCAAGCACCTAGAAGAGTCGTGGGCACATAGTAGGCATGCAAGGAATATTTGTTAAATGAAAAAAATCTGATGCATGTAGGTAAGTACAAATGGAGACTACAAACAATCTTAAATGTCCTCTTTAATCTCTTCCTTTTATAGATGAGGAAACAGAGACATGGAGATACCAAAGGATCTCTTCCATCCACGCAGTCAGCCAGGGAATTAACCAGTCAGCTATAAACCACAACGATTCTCCAGGTCTCCTGATGCTGAGTTTAAGGCTCTTTCCATTGTCCCACATTACTCCTGGTTTTTGTGCCCTATAATTAAGAGCAATGAAATTAGAAAGCAGCAATTTCTACATCCCCAAAGAATTTTATTGTGAAAATGTTTAGAACCTCCATGACATAGAATATTAAGGTAATAAAAACCAACTGGGAGCAGGATGGGAGAAACACTCTGATTTCAGGTCAATGAAATAAAAGCAATGCTCTCTCCATGCTTTTACAACTCTGCTGCTTAGAATTTCTGAGATTACCTCCATTACTCGGCTTTGAGACTGCTAAGTAAACTACATCACACATTCCTCAACTAGCACTCTCACACAATCTGCCCTTCCGCATTGGCTCCCCAGAGACCAACACACACACACCCAAGCTTCAAAACTCGTGTATCTATTTTGAAAGGCAACAAATAGTGGCTTGTGTCATCTTTGGAGTAGCTTTTTGGAATCTTCTGCAGAGATTTAAAATCAAAAAGCTGCCTGGTAACCAACTGCCAGGGTAAGAAACAAATAACAAGTGAGGGAAAACCAAGACAGTTTTGAATGAAGACCAGAGAAGGGAACCTCACAATGACACCACAGTTCAAAACTAAGGATTCGTGATCACTAGCTCTGCACCAGGCACTGCACAATGCTTCAAGTCAGTGGTGAAGGATCCATCAACAGGGTCCTTGTCCTCAAGGTGCTTATAGGCCTGGAAGAGGGGCTCGAATCAGACACATTTAATAAAGACACAATCACCATCATTTCATTGCAACAGCAATGCTCACCATGGAGGGATGCACAGGTGCTAGAGTGTTCCACAGGGTCCTCTGCCGGCAGGAAGGACTATCTGAAAGGCCAGTGTGGCAGGAATGCCTGGGGCCAGGGGGATGGGAACTTGGTACAGCAAGAGAGGTGGCCAGGACCAGACCCACAGCAGGCACGAGGCCAAAGAGCACAGCAACTAAGGGTTTTGAATTTTACTCTCAGAGCTTTGAGAATCCAAGGATTATAACGAGATTATAGCAACAAAGACTTGACTGTTAAAAGATCATCCCTTGAAAAACAAGTGTTTATGTTTTCAGAACTGTACAAACCATGTGAAATAAAACAACGGAAGTTAGTACATAAGGATTGGGAGTTCTGTATTCAGGAGCAACAGCAGAGGGGAGCCTGGGTGGCTCAGTGGGGTGCTTGGGTGGCTCAGTCGTTAAGCGTCTGCCTTCGGCTCAGGGCGTGATCCCAGAGTCCTGGGATCGAGCCCCACATCGGGCTCCTCCGCTGGGAGCCTGCTTCTTCCTCTCCCACTCCCCCTGTTTGTGTTCCCTCTCTCGCTGGCCGTCTTTCTCTCTGTCAAATAAATAAATAAAATCTTTAAAAAAAAAAAAAAAGGAGCGACAGCAGAAAAGCATGTTCATGGATCCACAGAATGGAGGACATGGTTACTAAGCCCCAATGGTACTGATAAAAATCATAGAGGCACACTTCGGGCATGGGGGCAGGAAAACAAAAAATGATGTTTCTAAAGACTATACTAAAATTTAACATTTGTTGAAAGAACAAACTCATGACTCAATTTCCAATTTACTGTATTAACTAAGTAATAAAAATACCGAGGCTCTCATTAAAAAAAAAAAGAAAAGGAAAGGAAAGGAAAGATCATTCCTCCTTCTCAAAGCTCCCTTGGCCCCGCCCGCCCGCATCTTCATTCAGACATCACCTGACATCTCAGCTCACGTACAGCAGTGGACCAGGGACTGCTTCGCTAGCTCTCCTGGACGGTTACCTTCTTAGCCAACTCTTACACTTAACACACTTCGCCTGTGTTCATGCCTAGAGTGCCCGCAGGGGCTGTGAACTCCTTAAGAAATTCCTACACGCTTTGGTACCATCCAGGGCACCTGGCAGCAGGCCAGGCACACGGGAGAGGCAAGTACTGACTCATCAAGCGAGCATTTAGCAAAAGACAGAAAATGGGATTTGGAAATAATCTGTGGATTTGGGTTATAAAGATCTTTCACAATTAACGTCATTATACGTTAAACAGCGCAAATCAAATCCTATCACACTGGTAAGAAAAGACTAAGGAATGTAAAAAAGAACATTATGAAATTCAATTGTTTTAAAGACACAGTGCCTTGTGGTTGAGGGTGGATTTTCCTCTCAGCCTTCTGTGTCAAGAACACTGTGCTCTCCCTGCAAAAGTGGGCATGTTTTTACCTTGTAGACACTGTAGCTAATATTCATTAATTACGTTTCCCTCTTTCCTTTTTACCATTTGGCAGCTAGAGCCAAATCTCTGTCTCCTTATAGCAACTGAGATAAATGTGTACTTCTCTGTTGCAACCTTAACTTGGCTTTTGTATTTTCCTCTACTTCTTTTCCCTTTACCTTTTGCCCCTCGATTTTTATTGTATCCCGATATATCTATTACCTATAAATGTCACTACCTCATAGCCTTTGCAGAAATGTGTGATGAACAAATCTAAATAAATTATTAAGCAAAGGATGCTTTAGTGCTCCACGATTCATTCTGTTACGCATCCTCCAAGGAAAAGTGGTTTTCAAACCAAGGCAATTAATCCTCAGTGAAGCGGATTTCCAATGAGACCTACCCAGGATGGCTCCCTTGTCTGCCAACGAAACATCCAGGGAGTGACAAGATCAGGTGCATGTTAGGGGCCTGTCTTTAACTTCTGCTCCCCTCGGCTCTTCACAGCACCCATTTTATCTGTTATCACTGGGGCCTGTCAGGTCTACTTCCTCAGGTCTCCGGAATCTATTTCCTCCCTTGAATTCCTACCGCCACAGATATAATTCAAGCTCTCAACATTTCTCTCCCAGGCTATTGTATGATGCTCCGAGCCACTCTCATTACCTCCCATCTCTGCTCCATCCAATCTGTCTTTTAGTCCACAAGTGGAAGTCCGGTGCCAAAATGCATTCACCCATCCATGCATTTGATAAATACCTACTGAGCACCTACTAAAGGTTAGGCGTGTGTGAGGCGCTGGTGACAAAGAAATAAAGAACCTGATCTCTCTTCAACAGCTCGTGAATAGAGCACAGGCAGAGCAATAAACAAAGGGCACTGCAGTAGGACAAGCGAGTGCTCGGAATGCTTCGAGTCCCGTCGGGAAATACCGAGCAGAGTTATGCACAGCACATCCAAGAGCTCCTCAGAGCATGGAGCATATACAGGCAAGAGTGGAAGAGAATGTTACAGGCAGGGCCAGGTCAGGTCAGAAAGGACTGACATGCTACGCTGATCTCGATACATGATTTCCATTTAGAAACTTCCGGTGGTTCCCCATTCCCAGCTTCACGTAAGGCCCCAGTCTACCTTCTGATCTATTCTCATCTCCTGGTCCTGTGCCACACCCAACAACACATCACTCCTTCAAGACTCCAAGCAGCTAGGCCTTTGGCCTGACTCCAGTCGTTGGCTAGGGCCACAGTATGCCCCATCCCACCCCATCCATCTCTGCCTGCTTAAAACCCTACTTATCATCTCCTCACTAACAACTATGAATTAAGTATGGTTTCTACCCTCAAAGAGGTTAGAGTCTTTGTGGAAGAAGACGGTAAGCTGAGTAACTCCCATAGAGAGTCATTCCAAATAGATTCTATATATAAGGGACTCCAAAATAAAATATTAATGAGCACAGTGTTATCTTTAACCTTACTTCTCTTAATTCTAAGACAAACATAGCAAGAAGAGTTGTTCGTATTAGTTCTACACCACTGGGACAGATGCTGCCCATGTCCCCAAATACAGGGTCAGGGCTATAGTGATAAAGTTTCCACTAACCATTTCCCCATGAATAATAAAAATGATCAGTGAGCTCCAAATCCCAAATTCTTATGACAGTTCAAGAGCCGTAATACTGACTTACTTGAGAATTAAATACTAAGCAGAACATGTTTCCTGGAGACAGGAATAATTGAATTTTCATGAAACGTAATGCAATGTTTGTTCATTCTATGTAAACATATACAGATTGCAAGTAAGGCTAGATTAATTCCTTCAAAGCACACTAGATTTCCACAAACATAATGAAGCTGTCTGTAGTAATACAGTCTTAGAAGTCAACATTTGAAGACTTTTTCATTTATTTCCCTATACCTGAAGTGGCAGGATAAAAATGAGATGAAAATATAGGACTTTTATATGTAAATTAATCCAAAAGTAACTTTTCCAGAAAATATGTAAAAAGCTCAGAATGAAAGCAAACTCTGTATGCATCTGTAGGAATGAGCAGTGACCTAGAAAGCCCTAGAGTGTTTACAGCACTTCCAATCATACCTAAAATACTACATTACTGTCAGTGGAACAAAAATCATTCCCAAATTCTTCCAGAAGGGACATTCAGGCAAACAAAACAGACAATAAGGGGATGATCTTAATCTCCTTCATACAAATCACTCCAAGTTTTTCAGAAAAGCAGAGAAACAATGAAAGAGGTGTCGGAGAAGATTTATCTGGTGACTGCATGTGAGGTAGATTGGGGGAACGAGACGCAGGGTGCAAGGAGTCCAGCTGAGAAAAGGATGCTACAGAAGCCCCAGCGTGCTTTCTCTTGCCTCTCGACCTCTGAACAGGCTGCTGCCCTAGCCTAGGACAGAAATCAGCATATTATAGTCTGCAGGCCAAGCTGGTCCCCGCTCCCTACGTTTTATGCATGGCTTGCAGGCTTAGAACGAATTTTGCATTTTTAAATGGCTGAGAAATATCAAAAGAAGAATACTGTTTCATGCCATGTGAAAACCAGAAGAGACTGTCAGTGCCCATAAATAAAGTTCTCCTGGGACACGGCCGCACTTGTTTGTTTCCCTACATCTATAGTGGCTCTCACACTATCACGGCAGAGTCAGATCACTGCAACAGGGACCAGACAGCCAGCCAAGCCTGAAGTGTCTACCATCTGGCCCGTTACCAGATGAGTTTGCCGACTCCTGGCTTCACGTGCTTCCCCTTCCTCACTCCCCATCACCCTTAACTCTCATTCTTTGTGTCTCAGACTAGAAGGCCTTTCCGAAGATGTCCCCTAAGTCACACTAGAGGCCGCCTCCTTTTGTTCCCGTAAGTAGCACCATGCACTCCCCTCCTCACAACAGGCATCACGCCAGGCTGCAAACACATGTTTACTTGTCCACATTCCCCACCTGACTGTAAGCTCCATGAGGGCAGGGACCATTGTCAGCTTTATGTCCTATCCCTGCGTGGTGTTCAGTAAATGCTGAATGAATGAAAGAGGAACAAAAGAAGACCTGAACCACATGAAAACTGTCCCTTATGTCACTGAATTCATCTAGCGAATTCAAAAGATAAAGGAACCCCATATAATGTTTATTTTTCTGCAATCTTCTGTCTCTCGGCCTTTCTCTATGATGATTTTCTTATATTATCTTAATTTCATGACATTTACAATACTGATGACTCCAAAATCTCTTATGAGGCTCATTTACACTTTCCAATCTGTTATGTCCAACTATTTCCTAGATATTTCCACCTGGATGTCTTCCGGGCACTTCAGATTTAGGAGGTCCAAAGTTTGGGTGTGATCTCCATACGCTTCTCAGTCTTCAGCTTGTGAAATGGCAGGATGAGTCACAAAGGCTAAACCGGGGATCACCCTCAACATCTCCCTTCTGCTCACCCCCTTCCAATCCACATACCAGATACGGCTGCTTCACCCCAGAAATATCCCTGAAATCCACCTTCTCTTTTCTCTCTGTTACCACTGAAATGCGGGCCACCATATTCTCACATGGATTAACAGCTTCTATCAGTCTTCCTATCACCAATTTTCATGGTTCTGGAATTCTCTCACAAAAAATCACAACAGCCTAAATCTGATCACATGATTTCATCACTTAAAAAAACCTCTAGTAAGGAAAAAATGAGCAAGAGATATAAGAACTGTTCATAGAAAATAAAATTAAAATATCTCATATATACATATATATATGAAAAGATGCTTAGCTGTCCCTCACAAGAAATACAAATTAAAATGACCTTGAGACACAGTTTTCATTTGTCAGATTAGCAAACATCCCAACGCTCAATCACACACATGTTGGCAGAGGTGCGAGGAAGTAAGTACTCTCACACATCACAGGTGAGAAGGGAAACAGGCAGCCTGACGTGGTTATCCATCAAGTCTACTTGAGAGGCAAATGCTGTGGGGATGGGTGAAATAGGTGACAGGAATTAAAGAGTACACTTACCATGAGGAGCACTGAGTAACATATAGAATTGTTGAATCACTATAGTGTACCCCTGAAACTAATATAACGTTGCATGTTAACTATACTAAAATTAAAAGTAAATATATGTATATATTTAAAAATTATAATTTTTTTATATTGCATACACGGTTTGACCTAGCAATTCCACTTGAAGGAACAAATCCCATAGAGATATTTGCATATGAAATGTGACATGTATACAGAGTAATTCACTGAAACACTGTTTTTAATAGCAAAAGATTGGAAACCATACAAAACGCCCACTAACTCAGCACTAGTTAAAAAACATTATGGCTCATACACGCAATGGAAAACCAGACAGCTGTGAATAGAAATGAGTATGCTTTCCAACATACAAAGATCTCTAAAGTACACTGTAAGTGAAAAAAAAAAAGATGTAAAATAGTACGCTATTTGTTTTCAAGAAGGAAAAAAAAGAATATATATTTGAGTTGCTTTTCAAAACTACAAGGATACAAAAAGAAGAAACATCAGAAGCAAAAGCAGTAGAGGGGAGAATACACACACATACACATACACACACACACACACACACACACACACACCAAACACACCAAACCCCAAGTGAATGTGTTACCTAAAAAATAAAATTATGTAGTAAATGGACAGGACACCTTCTTCCACTCGGCTATCCCCTCTCCCTCCCAAATAAATCTGTACTGGCTGCAATAATCATAGTTACCAAGCCCACGCTACTTAATTTTGCCAAAAAGCCCATCACACTATAGGCCCCTCTGGATCTGTCCCCCAACACATACTGCTCCAATCACATCAAAAGTCTCTGTCCTCAAACATTCCAAACCCTTTAGAAGTCTGTATCTTTGAACATGCTGCCCCCTCTGCCTAGAAGGCCCTCTATTTCCTCTTGCTCTGGGGCAAGATCCTACTCATTCTTCAAGATCAAGGTGAAAGAACACCTCTTCAGAGTAACTCTTCCGGGACAACTTCCCTGAACCCTCCTTACCACCTGGCACGAGGACTTTGTCTCTGGGGCTATGTGTGTGATTTTACCCTTTATTAGACCATCAGCTCCTTGCAGACAGGAGCTCCGCCTTACTCATCTCTTGCCAAGCATCTACCCTTCCATCAAATGTTACCTGCCTTCCTCACCCTTTCCTCAATAAACATCGGATGAATGTTCTACCCATCTGGGTAACAAATACCTTCAAGTAACAAACTGCACTTGTCTGAATAACATCCGTAAAGGAGAAAGCATTATTAGTCAGAAATTGTTCAGTGCCCCTCAAAATCATATCTGCATTTGATTCTCTATCACACATACCTAAAATTGCCCCATTAAGCAATTCTAGTTCCTCGTATGCAAAATAAAGGTAGTTAGACTAGATCAGTGGCTCTTATCTTTTTAAAGCCACAGAACCATTTGAGAATCTAATGAAAACTGTAATTACTCTCTCTCACCATCCCCCCACCCTAAACGTCCTTTCACAAACAGATGAAAAAGTGACATGTACTTTCAGGGGATTCAGACTTAATGAAATCTGAAGCTTCCAACTTTTCCTCTCTTAAGGATGGAAAGGTTAAAGTGAGGAGAGAATGGATCTAACGCTTCTTGAGGCACCAAATACTCCACTAAACATATTATATGCATTAATTGACTTATTCTTCAACCCAAACCAAAGAGGTGCATACTACCATTCTCATTTTATAGATGACGTACTGGAATTCAGGGATGTTGAGTAATAAATGTGTTTGTCAATGAAAGTACACCTTTCTGGTCTAAACCCCCTGATATTTTCTGTAGACACAAGCATATCTACCCTATGATGGTTGAGGAAACCAGTCAGCAGTAGCTAGTAAGTATCAGAATCAACAAGTCCTATGAGATGCTGTCCTTTCATGTTGCCAGCTTCTCCCCATGTCTACTATTCAATGCACCACCAAGATACTGACAAAGGATGTAAGTGCAAGTAATGAGGAGCTCCAGTGGCCAGCACCCTCAATGGCCAACAGAGAAATAACAGCCATGGACAAGGAAAAAATGATACAGTTAAACAAATCAATTTAAAAATCCCATAGCCACCTCCCCCACAGGGGGGGAAGAAAAAAGTCCCATACCCAAAGAAAGGGAGTTATTCAGGTCTGCTCAGACAGAGACATAATCTCTGTGCCAGCCAACCAGTGTAGACTACTCATCAACCAGTTACTCTCCAGGAGGGAAATACACTTGGACTCAGAGTAGTTACACAGAGAGCCTGTCCAAAGAGAGTCAGAATAATCTTCTAGGAAGACCTAAGAGCCAACTCACCACATGCATTTGATCCAGGAGTGAAGACAGGTTTTATACAGCTCAGAGCCTACCCAATTCAGAAAAGCTCTCTTCAAGACAGGAAGAAAATGTTGCTTTTTTAACTTTAGAAGAGATCTGGCTTTGATTGCCTCCTCTCTTTCTTAAAAAATGCTTCCATGATGAGAAAGAAGTTATGCTAGTTACTTATGGCTCAGGTAACTGATCATATAGAAAGAAGGTAGGGAAGGTAGGGGATAGGGGCCATGGAATTCACTTACCATTCTCTGGAGGGCATAGAGTGGCAAACATGCCCAAAGATTCTGTGTATCACTTATGCCTAGGAAAGGTGAACCCAGGACTACCCGATTCCTAAGTCTATGACCTCTTCATCACTCTAAGAATGTGGCCCCCAGGCACACAAAGCCTAGCAATAACTCATAAATTCACTCCAATCTGGTCCCTTTCTCTCCCTCCTGCCACTGCTTCAGCTATCGCTTTCATCATTTAGAGTCTAAACCATTCACCTGCTCCCTCTGACTTTGAACTTGCATTTCTTCAACTCACTCTCCACAGTAATGCTAATTTCTAAAACACAAACCTGATCACATCTTTCTCCTACTTCAAAATCTCTCAATCACTTGCTACTGGCAGAAGGATGAGATGTAAGGTCTTTTATTTTCCCTCCAAACCCTTCCAGAGCTGACCACGGCCAAGGAGGTTTTCTGCCTCCTCTACTTAGTTCCCATGCCTTTGGTTTTACCAGTATTCCATACTAACCAGTTTTCCCAGAACACACACGTCTCCGAACAAGCTAGTCTCTCTGCTTGGAAAAGATCTCCTCATTCTATCACTATCGTCTAACCTGCTCCCCTTTCTCTCAAGGAATGGTTTCTTCCTTCAGTTGTTATCACAGCACCATGGAGAGAGTAGATGACCTCAGTCCCTACCACTGCACTGTAAGTACCTCGAAGGCAGAAATGATCTCTTTATCTGCAACACCTACCATGGTGCCTGCCACTCAGATACGTAATAAGTGTTTGCTGAAGGAATGGACAGAGAGAAGGAAGGCTGATTCTAATAAATGGAAGTATCAAATAATGGATTTCGAGAGCTCTTCCTTCCTAATGCCTTCAAAGCCCTAAACCCCTCAATTCCCAGGGCTCCACAGACGAACAGTGTAAAATGCTAAATGAATGTTCTAAATTATGTATGCTAACATCAGCTGCTTTCCTTCATATTGAAGACACTCCTCAAGGTAAAATTACAAAGAATATCTTACCATACTTTGTCATTACTTCCCCCCAGCACACTTTTATTAGCCTCCTAGTTTGCTGTCAACCCCAGGTAACAAACGGACAAGATTTCCTTAAGTGTCCTTCTTAGAACACATTCCACAAAAGGGTTCATTTCATAAAGAGATTCTGTGATCAATTAAGTTTGGAAATGTTGCTCACTCTATCCTTGCATGGAGCTAGCTCTTCCTAGCTCAGAGATGCTCTCTGCTAAAGAGAGCTATAGGACGTTGTCAACTCGTTAATTTCCATACCTAGTTGAATAGCAAAACTTTTCCTGTATGAAACCTAAGAATACCCAGTGTTCTATGTCATACACTTTGAGAAATGTTACATTTGACAAAATCCTGAATTATGTCAATTAAAAAAAAAAATTTGAAAATCTGGTATAAATTTTGCCTAATGACATTACTTCATTTTACCCGTGGATATTACAGGGCTATTTTATGAAGATACTGCTTCTAACCTAAATTACAGAAACAAATCTTTAAAAAAAAAAAAAAGATATAAGAAAAATAACTTAGCAGATTGTGTTTATCCCCACAGTACCATAAATAATTCCTAACCTTCTAAATTGCCTTTTTGCAAGGGAGAAAATAAAATTGAGCCATTGAGGAGCACATCGCTACCTGCCTGCAAAGCTGCGGTGATCCCATGAAGCAAGAGTTTCATAAATAGTTTAAACAAAATTCAATTATATGAGAATTCCTTTTTTTTTTCTTTAACTCTGAGAGTTTCTTTAAGGGGGTGTGGGGAAGAAACCTGATTAACCAACCATATACACCAAAGTCCTGCTGTTTGCAATTTTCCATGTGGTGCTATGAAACAAAGCACAATTCCCTGTGGGTTTTACTAATATTAAAAATCTCTGGCTTGTTTAAGAGACCAAAACATAGGATCTGAGAGCTAAAAAGAAATCTAAGGAGTTTATATCATCTGTTTCTTCATCAGTTTATAGATGAAGAAACAGACCCTCAGGACCTGCCCAAAATTTGTGGAGCAACAAGTGGCCAGGACTGACTATAGGCAGATCTTCTCTCTGAAGCCCTGCACCTTCCACTGCATCTTTCTGTTAATTTAGGGACTAGACTGTGCAGCTGAGAACAGACAGGCCAGGATCTGGGCTGGGAAAATAGGGTGGTTTCCCTCCACACTTTATTGTTTCAGTAAGCCTGGAGAAAGAACAATTAACATCAGGATGAAGAAGGAGGGGTCCACCCACTCAATCCCCATCGTTAATTTCATAATATGTATATTGAGCGTCTACCATGTGCTAGGCATTGTTCTAGGAACCGGAAATACAATGGTGGTCAAAACCAAAAAATTTCCTGCTGTCATGAGGCTTACATTCTAGTGATCTCAGACTTTTCACCTGAGACTGATTGAAGTCAGACACCTAGCACTAAAACTTTAAAAAGGTTATAATGAGAATGTGTACATATACACAGGTGTGCACACACATGCTCACACGCACAGACACGCACACACGCAATCCTCCATGTCAGTAGCATTTTTTAAAAATCCCCTGGGGAGAATTTTCCAGATAAATCCCACCCCTAATCCCTGTCTGGTTTAGGAAACCACCACAGCATACACTAAAATACTAGGAAACAACTGCAATGGCTTCAGAGCAAGGGGATGGGTAGAAAGACTCAAGCCTTTTCAACCATCTTTCTCACTAAGTTAAAAAGGGAGGTGGTAAGGAAAACTTGAGAAATAAGTCAATCCTGTGAAATGTATCGGAAGAATCTTAAGTACCTATGAGCCCTGCATAAACTGAGAAAAAAACACACAGAACAACCACAATGTACATCTTATCAGCCAGCTACTGCGGATGGACAAACCACTGCACAATCTCAGCGTACAAACCTGTGGTGTACAACCACAACCACGCATCTATGCAGCTGGGGCTTGACCGGCGCTCAGGGAGGCCAGACTGGGCTGGGCTTCAGCTCCACTCTACATGCTTCTTACTGTTCTAGAGCAAGCAGGCTATGCAGGTATATCTCATCAAAAAGGGGGGAAGCAAAAAAGGGCAAAACCAACTGTGGAGGACATTTCATCCTCTTTTCATATCACATCTGCTAATATCCCTTTAGCCAAAGCAGTCACATGACCAACCCAAAAAATCAACAGGGCTGAAAAACCTACTCCTCCCACAGTGGGAAGTGCTTCAAAGTCATGGGGGCAAAGTGTATGCATACAGGGAAGGGGGGACAAACGGGGAATAATAATAGAGTCTAATGAAATGACCATTTGCAACAATCTAAACTTGTCAAATCTCCATTTCTTTCTAATCCAAACCCCTTATTGGGAAATTCTAAACTATTCTATCAGCATTAAAAGCTAATGGCCGAATTGTCTTATAGGGGTTACTGTTTCAGGAATGGGAGAAAAAACAGAAGAAAAAAAAAAAGCTGAAAATGGAAAAATTCAGTCCACATCCAATGGGAGAAGGGCTGGGGAAATTAAATGACAAGTGCTTCATATCTGCCAAATACAGAAGCCCTTACACACTGAAAACACTGCACAGGGCAGATTCTCTGCTATCCAGAAGTCTCCTACATATAGAAATTATCTCCCCCTCCCAAACAAAACCAAAAACAACAAAATGGGGCGCCCAGGTGGCACAGTTGGTTAGGCGTCTGACTCTTGATTTTGGCTCAGGTCATGATCTCAGGGTAGTGGGATCAAGCCTCCATACTCCAGCATGGAGCCTGCTTAAGATTTTCTCTCTCCCTCTCCTTCTGCCTCTGCCTCTTTCTCTCTCTCCCTCTCTCTAAACAATAAAAGAAAAGAAAAGAAAAAGAAGAGAAAAAAAAAAGAAAAAGAAATTATGCCACAGACAGTATGGAGTACATATTACCACAGCTGCAAAAATATCAGAAATGTACACATACCACAACTTGAAATCAAGTTACCAAAACCTTTATTTTCATTGCAATAACAGGAATATTGAAGGGGGTGACTTGGATTCTAAACAGGGTTAGAGAGAACTAAAAAGTATACCAGGAAACTAGTCAAATTCTGTACAAAGTAGTATAACTGGAGTCCCCAAGCAAGCTCCAAGCTACGTTCCCTAGTCAAACGAGTGCATCCTAGAGCATACCTTCCCAGCGAGAGAAACTGTCACAGGGGGGTGGGACCAAATCTGACAGAACATTAGGAGAGAGAACGTAGATGTTTGAAAGTCATTAAATATTTAGAATCCCCATGCTGAAAATATGAATGATAGAGCAATAACATCAGAGACTTAAACCACCAGAATCAAGCATGACAAGCAGAAGGGTTATCTTTATGGAACCTGTCAACTTACACCCACTCACACTCCCTGACGAAGTGACTTTTTTGGAAAATGATGTTATATAAAGAAACCTAAAGTTACTAGAGTAAGAAAAACATATATTCCATTTATGAAAGAGCAACTGAAAAATAGAAAAGAAAGACAAGCCACCTAGAGAATACAATTGTTAATACAGAAAAATAACAAATGATTAGCATTCAAAATAAAGAATTCCTACCAATCAATTAAAAAAAGAGATGAACAGAAAAGTGAGCCCTATTCCGAAATGAAAAGAAAAACTTTGAGTGTTAAATAAATATATAAAAATATGTTCAATCTTAAAGTAATCAGATAAGTGCAAACAAAATGATAATGAGTTACTATTTTAAGGCCACCAGAGCAGTAAAATAACATGAACGAGGTCAAGCGTTGAAGAGGATACAGAGCAACAAGAACTTTCACACAAAGGCCCAGGTGGTGTAAATTGGCCCAACTGCTCTTGGGAACGATTGTGTAATGACCAAAAAAGCTAAAGTTGTTCATTAACTTAGCAAATCCACTGCTAAATAAAATATACCTAAGACAAGCTCTTACACCTAGACAAATAGGATGTACAAGAATGTTCAGCCATAGCATTTGTGACAGCAAAAAAAATTGGAAATAATCAAATGCCCATTAACCAGATGAATAAACCATGGCATGTTCATCCAACAGAATTTAAGTAGTGAAAAAAGTGACTGAACTAAAATTCGACACATGACCACACAGATGAACTTCACAATGCTACATGAAAACGTGAAATCATAAAAGAATGGCATGAGTCCATTTGTAAATAATAAAAACCAGTGAAAGTTAGCCTGTTTTTACAATGTACATAATAAATCTATAATGAAAATCAAGGTAATAACACAAAATTCAAAATAGTGATTGCTCACAGGAGGGAGGGAAAGAGGGAAGAAACTAACAAAAAAGGATACACGGGGGTTCAACCGTATAATATCCTCTATCTCTTAAGCAAGGCAGTGAATAGTGGACTGATAGATAAAATAAAGGACTGGAATACAGATAGATACAGACAGAGAAACGAGCAGACAAAGTATAAGGATAAAGTACGTCAATGAAAAAAATCTTAAGAAAAAAATAACTTTATTTTTATTTATTTATTTTTTTAAAGATTTTATTTATTTATTCGACAGAGATAGAGACAGCCAGCGAGAGAGGGAACACAAGCAGGGGAAGTGGGAAGGAAGAAGCAGGCTCATAGCGGAAGAGCCTGATGTGGGGCTCGATCCCATAACACCAGGATCACGCCCTGAGCCGAAGGCAGGCGCTTAACCGCTGTGCCACCCAGGCGCCCCAAGAAAAAAATAACTTTAAAAAAAAATTACACTTCAGTATGTTCACAGTAAAGAGTAAAGAATGAACAGATGAAGAACCAAGTTGGAAGAAGACTTACACTTTCCAATTCTAAAACTTACCGCAAAGCTAGGGGACTCAAAACACTGTGATACTGGGATGAGGACAGAAACATAGAACAACAGAATAGAACTGAGAATTCAGAAATAAACCAACATATCTATGGTCAACTGATTTTTGACAGAGCTGCCAAGAGCTTTCAATGGCGAAGGAATAGTTTCTTCAACAAATGGTGCTGGAACAGCTGGATATCCACATGCAAAAGAACAAAGATGGGCCTCCACCTCACATCATATACACAAATTAACACAAAATGGATCAATGGCCTAAACAGAAGAGCCCAAACCACAAAAGTCTTAGAAGAAAACATAAGGGTACATCTTCTTGACCTTAGATTTGACCATAGAGTCTTAGTTATGACACCAAAAGCAGGTGCAAAAGAAAAAGAACAGATAAATTGCACTTCATTAAAATCTAAAAATTTTGCACTTCAAAGGATATTATCAAGAAACAAAAAGAGAACCTACAGAACTGGAGAAAATATTTACAAATCATACATCTGATAAAGGTCTAGCATCCAGAATATATAAAGACTTCTTACAAACTCAGCAACAAAAAGACAAACGATCCAATTTTTAAAATGAGCAAGAACTTAGACACTTTTCTAAAGAAGATATACAAAAAAAAAAAAGATGTTTAACATTATTGGTCATTAGGGAAATAAAAATCAAAACCACAATGAGGTACTGCTTCTTACCTACTACAATGACTATAAAACAAAACAAAACAATACCAGGCAAACAGATATAACAAGCAAGGAAGTGGAAAAACAGAATCCTCATATATTGCTGGCGGGGATGTAAAATGGTTTAGCCACTGTGGGAAACAATTTGGTACTTCCTCAAAAAGTTAAACACAGAATTATTATATGACCCAGCAATTCCACTCCTAGTATATACCCAAATAAGCTAAAAACAATGACTCAAATACATGTACACACATGTTCATAGCAGCATTATACGCAATAGCCAAAATATGGAAATAGCCCAAACGCCCATCAACAGATGAATGCATTAAAAAATGGTGGTATGTGGACCCAATGGAAATATTCACCCATTAAAAGGACTGCAGTACTGATATCTGGTACACGGTGGATGTACCTCCAAGACACTGTGCTAAGTAAAGGAAGTCAGACCCAAGAGGTCACATATTGTACGATCCATTTATATGAAACCATAATAAATAAATCCAGACACAGAACAATGATTGTTGTTGTCAGGGGCTTGGGGGAGGAAAGGGGGAGGAACTGCTTAGCAGGTAAGAGGAGTGGAGTAATGAAAATCGCAGAGAACGAGATAGAGGTAGTGACTGGACAACATTGTATGTGTACTAAATGTCACTAAATTGTTCACTTTAAAATATTAATCTGGTGCTATGTGGATTTCATCTCAATAAATTATTTAAACAAACAAATTTTTAAAAATGAATGACTAGAAGAGAAAAGATGTAGCAGGAAAACAGGACAAGCGATGTCAGGGGCTTGGGGGAGGAAACCAGTGAATTGGATTCTAAGGGACTGTGGGCACAGAACCCAGAGCCAATGCCGCCCAGCCCTGGCAAAGAGGAGGAACTGAGAGCTCACTTAGGGTGGTTTAGATGTTCTCAGTAAAACAGAAAGTGTCCAGGGGCGCCTGGGTGGCACAGCGGTTAAGCGTCTGCCTTCGGCTCAGGGCGTGATCCCGGCGTTATTGGATCGAGCCCCACGTCAGGCTCCTCCGCTATGAGCCTGCTTCTTCCTCTCCCACTCCCCCTGCTTGTGTTCCCTCTCTCGCTGGCTGTCTCTATCTCTGTCTAATAAATAAATTAAAAATCTTAAAAAAAAAAAAAAAAAACAGAAAGTGTCCATGTTAAGAACACAATGATGTGAATAAAGGTATAATTTGAGGTGGGAGAATAAAAAGGATACAGCATATGTTCTATCCTCCTTTCAAGCGCCATTAGAAAACAGACTGAGCCCATAACTTCTGGAAACACCCTAAACCACTCTCGTAACCAGAGAAAAGGAAATTTAAACAACACCAGCACAAGATTTTCCCCTCTTATGTGCAAAGAGTAAAGATACTGGTAGTGTTTAGTGGTGGTAAGGGTGTGGGAACAGAGGTACTCGCAAATACTGCTTTTTTCCAGTGTGTATCTGGCAACACACCTCATAAACCTAAGAGGGGAAAAAGCCAGTAATTCCTGTTCTACAGACTTATCCCAGAGAAATGCTATGGCAAGTACGCAAGGACATGCATATCAACAACCTATCGATACATAAATGGCCAAAAGACTCATCCACAATAGCCGTGCAACCACTAACAATGATGATGTAGGTAGATATTTGAAATTATGAAAAAAGACTCATGTCAAGCTTGTGAAAAAGCATAATACAAAAAAATTCAAAGGATGGTTCTAGTTTTCTAAATTACATACGATGTTTTCATATGGGTATAGTTAATAATTACATACATGCATATTTTTAAAGTTTTACATGGGTAACATTTGAATTGCTTTCATTTTCTTTTTTTATATTTATTTTCTTAATTTTTTCAATGCTTACAGATTGCTTTTATGTCAGGGAAAAAAATCTCACCATCTTATACATTTTGAAAAGGGAAAAAGGACAAAGGCTAAGTAAATATTTGAGCAGACATCTCTATTCTGACAGCTTGAAAATATGTCACTAGGAGGAACTACAAAGCAACACATATACACGGGGCTGATAGATATTTGCTTGCTTTTCTGAAAGGGCACTAGCAAGGCCAAGACTGACTTAAAAGAAGGGAGGCTAGTTAGGAGGATGAAGGAAAGGAGGGGAGGGAGGGAGAAAGAATAGGGAGAGAGAGAGGAAGGAAGGGAAAGAGCCAAAGTTTGCCAGATCTTAGATGGTCTCGGTTGTTTTCCTTCAAAAATTCACTGTGTTTAATTTTGACTAATAAAGTTGATGGATTAGGGGCACCTAGATGGCTCAGTCAGTTAAGCGACTGACTCTTAGTTGTGGCTCAGGTCATGATCTCAGAGCCCTGCATTGGGCTCCATGCTCAGTGCAGAGTCTGCCTGAGATTCTTCCCCTTTCCCTCCCCCTCTGCCCCTCCCCCTGCTGATGTGCATGTGCACACGTGTGCTCTCTCGCTCTTGAATAAATAAATAAAATCTTTTTTTAAAAAAATAAATAAAGTCAATGGATTAAATATACAAGTGGAGCCAATCCACTCACACTTTTCCAGCACCACATGGTTATGTCATGCAATTACCCTTGTACCTGGGGTGTCTTCACAACCCAAACTAGAGTTTGGCCCCATTATGGGGTATGAGCCCTCTATGACTCATTCTCATTACAACTTAAATTCCTGGACAAGTACACACACACACACACACAGAAAAACTAAAAGAGCACTATGAAAAGTAAACAGACAAATTTTGATTTAAAGTCAAAACTTGGAAAAACAACCTACATAGGACGAATTTCATCTTTGTTTGTTTCTCCCAAAGGTGGGCCCCGGGTGCAGAGCTGCACAGCATCACAGGCAGCTGAGACTGGAAGACAGTCCTGTCCTTCTGTACGTAGGCAAAGGGCTCCGTGAGCTGAAGCAGAGAGAGCCCAGGAGGGGATGCCCTAACTCTACCTACACAAGCATCAGCCTAACCCCTGAGCTGCACATGCGCAGCGCACGCCTAGCCAGCACAGCAAAAGCTGAGAAAACTGAACGAGACTGGAACCACTCACACAAGCTGCAGAGTAACCCCTAAAGCACACGTGTGCAGGAAGGACACGGATCAGCAGAGCTGAGACCTTCACTGAGATCTGAACCACTGCCCACAGGAAGCAAGTCAGAACCAAGGCCTAAACCTCGCCAGGTGACGATCTGCAAAAATAAAATATCAGTAGTTATCACAGGATTAAAACAGGACGGAGGACACACAACTGATGATTTATAAGGTTCAGCATCCAATCCAGAGTTATCTGACAAAGAACCAGGAAAATGTGATCAATTCTAAACAGAATTCATTCTTGATGTGACCCAGATGTTGAGGTAAAGAAAAACACAATTGATAGGAATGAAAATATACGAACTCGCAGCAGAGAAATAAGAACCAATAAATAAATTTGAAAAACAAAAATTTTAAAACTAAAAAATAATAACAATAATCTGAAATAAAAAATATATTTGATGACCAAGGCAGCTAAGTGGAAGTGATACAGGAACGTGAACATGGATCAACAGAAATTATCTAGTATGAAAAACAGCAAAGGATAGAAAAAAGTGAGCAGAGTCTTGGGATCTTCTGGGATAAAATCAAAAGATCTAACATGGGTATAATTTGAGTTCTAGAAGGGGAGGAAGAAGAGATTGAGACAGAAAAGTGATCTGAAGAAATAATGACCAGAAACTTATCAAAACAAGTGAAAAACATAAATTCAAAGATTCAAGCTCAGTGAACCTGAAAACACATAAACTCCAAGGAAACCACACCTAGATCCATCAAAATCAAACTACGGAAAACCAAAGGTGAAGAAAAAAATCCTGAAAGTAGCTAAAGAAAGACAATACATTATAGACCGGTGAATACTGACTGAAATGTTTCTGCGTTTCTCTACAGAAGCTGTAGAGGGAGAAGACAATGGAACAACACCTTTACATTGTTGAGGAAAAAGGTCTGCCAATCCAGAATTCTATTCTCAATAAAAATATCCTTCATGGTAAGGGGTAAGTAAAGACCTTCTCAGATAAAGGAGCACTAAGAAATTCTGTAATTTCTGTACACATGTTCTGTACGACATGCCAAGGGAAGTTTTCCATACCAAAAGGAAAAAATACCTGAAGGAAACATGCATCCTCAGGAATGAAAGAAGAGCAAGAGAAATTGCAAACAGTTAGGAAAATAGAAAACTATAGTCTGTTACGTTCTTTAAAATGCATATGACTTTTTAAAGCAAAAACTCTTAACACTGGTGAGGTGTTCAATGTAGACAGACATAATACATGTACCATAACAACATGAAGGTGACTGAGAACACAGGGTGAGGCCAGAGTGCCTATTTTAACATAAATAAAACAGACTTCAAGAAAAAGAAAAGTATCAGAGATAAAGATGATATTTCATAATGATAAAAGGGGCAATTCGTGCAGAAGACGTTAAGAGTTATAAAAGCATATACATCTAATGATATAGCTTCAAAACACATGAAGAAAAATTGATAGAATAAAAGAGCAAACAGACAAGACCATAATCATAGTAGAAAATGTTAACACTCTTTTCTGGGAAATTGATAGAACATTAGGACCAAAAAGAAAAAAAAAATCAGTAAACATAAAAGAGCTGAACACTATTCAATTACATTGATCTATTTGACATTTCTAGAACATTCCACTCTTAAGTTTCTTCTCAAAGGAAATGGAAATACATAGGCACACCAAGACTTTTATACAAATATTCATAGCAGCTTTATTTGCAATAGCCAAAAGTGGGAACAACCTAAATGTCCATCACCAAGTGAACAGATAATCAAATTGGGGTATATCTATACAATAAAACAATACTCAAAACAAAGAGGAATGAATGAGGCATACAACCTTGGTCAATATGCACAATAACATGGATTAATCTCAAAAATCATTATGCTCAGGGAAAGAAGCAAAATGATTCCACTTATATAAAACTCTGGAAAATCCAAACTAATCTATAATGACAGAGGTAGACCAGTGACGGGATGGAGGGAAGGACAGATTACCAAAAGGGCACAAGGCAACTTTGGCTGGTGATGGAAAGGTTTATTATCCTGATGGTTGCTATGGTTTCTTGGGTATATACATATGTCAAAAATGGAACAAACTGTATAGTTTAAATATTCATAGTTCATTACACTTCAATTATACCCCAATAAAACTGGGGAAAATATTCAACTTAAAAACAGGGTTTTCAAAGCAAGGTCTGACCAGTCACAAGAATTATCTAGGGTATTTGTTTAAAATGCATATCTCAGTCCTCATTCCAGACCTACGGAACCTGATGCAAACAGACATTTTAAGGAGACTCGCCAGGTGATTACCAGGCACATATTGAGAACCACTGCTCAAGGCCCAGTTCAAATGCCACCTCCTTTCTGACACCTGCACTGATGTAACTGACGGACGTAGTTTCCTCTTTACAACTCCCAGAGCTCCATCTCATGAAAGGCACTTATGTTACCAGCTCTAATTATATAGTCTCGTCTTCCCTCCTACACTCCACGTTTTATAGGGAGATGTCATATCTTACAGTTTTTGTGTCTTCCTCTTTGGCTAGCACAGTGCCTTACACACAAAAGATGCTGAGCAGGTGAATGGCAAGTCTGCCTGTATATAATAACATGCCTGGTACAGGCACACATCTTGGTTGATGCCATCTAAAAGTTCACCAACTTAGATTAATAACACTGAATGTCACAAGTGTGTGTAGAGGCTGCAGAGATTGGCTACCAACGAGAGGAACAGACTGGAAATAGATTTTCACTCACATAGGAAAAGAAGCATTAGGTATGCCACCTGGACATGCAAGCAAAGTATATAAAGTCCACAACTCCTTGCAAACAGGAACCTAACTTATTTGGGACATACACTTCAAATACCCATATTTCCAGCATTCCATCCTGAATGTAGCAACCAGAACAAGGCCTTGGCAAAATCTTCTCCACTCTCTCCATCCTCCCCATTCTGCCCACTGTACCTCCGTTACAAATACTTATTACCACACCGTATTGTAATCACTTCTCTGTATGTCTTTGTATGCTGTGCTATTCCCAAAGGCAAAGACAATGCTTATTTCGCTTTTCTACAGCCTTAGAAGGAATTCAAGAAAAATGTGACAAATGAACAACAGCAACAAAGAAAGACTGTTAAAACTGGAAACTGTTCATGTACATATTTACAAGGTTCTTCCCAAAAGAGGCCACTTTTAAATTTGAACAAAAGGTAAGGAAAGAGATTCCATTCTTTTTTTAAGTTATTTTCCACTACAGGGCTTTTTCTATCCCTTGGCCTATGTGCAATCTTCTAAATTTCACAGGGGCTCAATAAATGGTAAATTCCTTTCCGGCACGATCACAGCCTACAGTCACCCCCGGTGATGGTTTTAGATGTTTGTGCCCCATATATTACCTGAAAAGACATTAGCAGAGTGAGTCAGCCCAACGGGAAATAAGGGTGTAGTGTTCGGGGACGTGACTCAGTACTGCCCTCGAAACATCTCCTCAAGAAAAAAACAATCAAATCATCACGACAACAGTCACCACCCACATCGCAATTACTAAATCTAAGAAGTCTGAAAGTAAGGGTGAAGACACTATAAATTAAAGAAGGAGAAATAAAGTAAAATTCTATAAGCCATGTGGAAGAGCATTATCTTATTCCAGGGGAAAAACAAAAACAAAAAACTACATCAATGCCATAGTTGACTTAAATGTGTAATGAAGTGTTTTCACTGACTATTCATATTAGCAATCTAATTTCGCCCTTTTAATTAAATGCCTTCTATCATAGGAGATAACATACATGATGGCTGGGCCCTTCTACAGGCATAACAAGTAAAACAGAACAGAGAGAGCTCTGTTTGCTGTTGTTTGTTTCATTTGGTCTCATTTCTTCATTCTATGTTAGACACAATCATTTATTTGAAATGGATTTCTAGCCATTTCAAAATCACATAATTTACTAGCTGGGTAGCACAGCCTGGTACCTTCTCGGCCTCTGTAAATGGGGTTAATACCAGCGTCTACATCGGAGCCTTGTTCTCAAGGCTAAAGGGAGGAAAGCCTTTAAAGCCTTCAGTGAGGTGGGGGCCCATAGGAAGGGCTCAAGTGTGGCAGCTCCTATCACTGGCCCATCAGGGCTTCTTTGGCTTCCAGTTACTTCAGCACTTACCTACACCTCTATGAGACCTTTAAAGAAGGACATCTACAACCATCAATTTCAGTGTTTCTTGGAAGTTCTACTTTTTTTTTTTTTAAGTAGGCTCCATGCCCAGTGTGGAGCCCAACGCAGGGCTTGAACTCAAGACCCTGAGTTCAAGACCTGAGCTGAGATCAAGAGTCAGATGCATAACCCACTAAGCCACCCAGGCACCCCCGGAAGTTCCATTGTACCAGGCAGGGGAAGGGAGGGGGAGGTGGGAGGGAAGGAAATGTCAGAGAAGTGGCAAAACGGAACTAGAGAGATGAGGCGTGCACAGTCTGCCTTTCTCAGGGCCACAGAAACTCAGAAAACAGAAAATTAGCTGTTCTTACAAATAATGCCTGTGGTTAGTGATTGCCACGCACACAGTTTAAAATTTTTTAACGCCAGGTGTCAAAACACATCTGAGTCTGAGAACACAGAGCAGAACTATGTCACAGTAACTTCAAGTTCAAATAGCAAAGCCCACACAGAATTCCTTTTACAAAATCATCTCTTCTTCCGTTTCTTGTCTCCCTCTCTTGCAAGATATTTAATTTAAATTTTATCTGTACAATTTCCCACCAACTCAGAGCACATTCTACCACAAGTGTGAACCTTTCAAACATACTTGCATCTTAGATGTCCTGGTTTGATTTTGCTTAATTTTTTTTTTCTTTCCCTTCGTCATCTCCTTCAAGAATACCTGACATGACTGATCTAATCGGAAACAGCAGTCTCATTAATGTGCAATAATGACTTGGAAACCTGTTTCAGGTAACTGTATTCGGCCAATTACCGTATGGATAAACCTCATAAAAAACCATCAAGGATACTGGAAAAGATACAACGAAGCAAAATTCCCAGTGATCAACCCCTGACCAGCTCGCTCAGTTCTGGCCCCTGACAACACACACTCCTGGGAGGAAGCCTGGAATTCCTTGAAATCTTCTAAGAAACAAAACAAAACAAACAAAAACACCACAGAAGTATTTGGAACTAGCTCCTACTCAGGAAGAGATTAAATCTTACATGTTTGCTTCCAATATTTTGTGTTTTCTACTAAGACGTGTATTATAGGGGTATACCTAATAGGTATATTACCTATTAGGCTAATTGTCCTGTTGTCTCTTACTATTCTTAATTTTCTTTTTCCTTCTAAAATCACTCAAACTAGAATCATGGGTACTAAGATGACAAGATCAAAGAGGTAATCGAGTTCCAGTTAGTTAGAAATCATTCCTGTGAAAGGCAGGACAGCCTGTTTAAATATTTCAAGGGGACTCTCTGTTGATAAATGGCTCTAACCATTGGGGGGAAAAAATTAAAGACAACATCAGCAATTAATTTTAGTCAAGATTTACTGTGTGCCAGACCTTGTGCTAACAGGCATGTTACACGTATCACCTCAATTAATCCTCACGATGAAACTTTGAGGAAGGTATCATCACATCCATTTTAACTATGAGAAAACTAAGACTCAACTTGCCCAAAGACACACAGCTGTCAACTGACAGAAAACCTAAGACAGACAGCCAGGCCCGAGCCTCACAGCTTTTACTCACAGCCCCTAATAATGCGACCTCTCTGTTCGTCTTCTCTAGGTCAGATCTTCAAATATGTGAAAACCAACCAAGAAGCATCTGGCACTGCACTACGTTTTGCCCCAGGCTTCCTTGGCAGAATGGAGAGGTATCTGTGAGCTGAGTCCAGGCCCCTGCAGACAGAGGTTACCTATGAGTAAGAAGGGAAAGCCAGGCCTCCGGTCTCCCAGGCGTGATACCACAAATCTTGCACCTCCCTGCCACCTCATCTCTTCTGTCTCACTCCAACGCTAATCTCCAACCCCATGACCTTACCTACAGTCTCTCCACATTTCTTAGTCACCAAGAGGGGCTGCTCTTCTCCATTCTGCTGCACGAGGCCCTATGACCAACCCTGACCTGGAGCTACTGCCCTCCAAGGCCAAAGAGCAAATGTCCTACTGCGGGAAGTGGGGAGGGACGCAGTGCAATCCACGTCAGTTTCGCTCCCCTTACTGCTTATGCAGTGAGCTCCTGCTCAAACGCCCAATCCCAACTGCCTTCCCATGGACGATTTACACTCTGAAAAAATATGTTTTAATTACATTCAGATAGTGATTAAAAAAAAGAAGACAGCTCTGAAATTAAGTTTAGAAATACTCATTTTTATTAAGCGATGGTCCTGCAGAGAAGAGCTGTAAAGATCTTTCTCAAGTACCTGCAGATACAGGTAGGATTTAATGAGGGGCCTCATTTTCCCACTTAACCTCAGTCAGGTGGCACTGCCAACACCAAGGGCAGCAAACAACACAACTTTACAGGTCTGAGTATTTTTATATTGTATTTTGTTGTATTTTCAGAAATATCTTGAATTTGGGGCACTATCATAAATGAAAT
The DNA here is from genome assembly GCF_023065955.2 of Ursus arctos. Classification (NCBI taxonomy): domain Eukaryota; kingdom Metazoa; phylum Chordata; class Mammalia; order Carnivora; family Ursidae; genus Ursus; species Ursus arctos. The sequence goes on along the minus strand of NW_026622997.1, from coordinate 10,051,507 downwards.
AAGAACAAGAAAGGATTATACATTGGCTTTGTTCTTAAATAGTTTGGAAGACAAACTGCACTCATGTGATATGCATCAAATGCCGATGGGCAATCGCAAAACAACAACCAAATACGAAATTACGAAGTACAAGTCCAACACTTAAATGTTAACAAGGAAGATCTCCAAAAACAAGAAGTCTTTGCAAAATTAGATGTGAGAAATTAAGTTCTTCGAGTTAAGTGTCAGGGATAAGTCTGGAGGGCAAGAGGAGGAGAGAAAGATGGTGAGGGGATCCCCACAGGGGCATGTAAATGCATATGAAAATGACTATAAAAATGAAGTTAAAGGAGAAGAAAGTTTTTTTACGAGAATCTATAAATAAAACTTTGGATTCTTTTCTACCTGAATTTACCAGTTGCTGTTCCATCACCCCACAGCCAAGCACTTCAAGCCATTCTCCATGGAAGTTGATCTCCATCTCAAAGGAAGGATGAGTAAAAGGAAAGTAGCAGTCTACCCATCTAACGTCCAGTCCTGCAAAGAGGCCAAATAAAAACAGAGAGTGTTAAAAGGCAGTCTGTCCTTCCTTATGATCAAGCTTGCCCTTCGGCTAAGGACAACAATTACGACATTCTGAGTAAAATAAACAGCAAACAAACTCATTTGCAACACGTTAAGGGGAGGCCATAAATCTTAAAACTTGTGAAAAACTGGGCATGTCTTTTTCAATATGAAAAACACTTTGTGCAGCTCCAGGACCCTCTAAAACCCAATCAATCACTTGTCAAAGCCCTTCAAACACCTGGCAGAGGGAAAAAATTAGGTCAGGATCATGGGAAAGCAGGTGATTCTGCTAGTTCTATAAATGAAAATGCTATCTTTTCAGAGTTAAAGAAAAAGGAGTTTTTCTATATATCCTGCAAACTTACCTATCAATTTAGGATAAGCTAATCAAGTTTTACTTCCATAAGTATATATATATATATATATATATGTGTGTGTGTGTGTGTATATATATATTAAATTAAGTTTATAAGAACTAATAAAAAATTAAATAAGATCACCTAATGTAAGGAAAACATCTGGAAAGTCAATTTTTTGTTCTACAGAGGAATGACAAATATTCACACATCTAAACAAACAAGTAAATGCTAGAATGAATTTCTCAATAAGCAATCTTGAACATGGCACTCATAAACAATATTATTAATTAACAAAGGAAAAGACTAATGAATTAAAAACAATTAAAGCCTGCAAAGAGTGGAAGTCACTAACAGCAGAAAAAGCAGACAGAAGGTCACGTGGAACAAGATGCCCACCGTGAGGAACACAGAAAAGTGGGCAGCTGACAAATCATCTGTGGTCTCCTGCCCACGCTCCCGTCACTTTGTGTAATGATCTTTCTCCTCTTCTTTAAGCAACGCTCCTGATTCCATTTCTCCATGGTAACATGACCTCCTATGAATTGAAAATACTGTCTTTTCTCACCTAAGACTATCTGCATTTCAAACCTTGCGGGAATCAGAATGTGAAATGAAAAAATAATAATAACAAAAATTGCTTGCATTTATTGAGGACTTACTATGCCTCTGTCAGCCCACTTCACAGGTACGGAAAAAGATGATTAGAAAGGTCAAGTGTCCTGCCCCAAGGCACACAGCGAGCAGATGACTAGGGCACACCCAGGTCTGCCCTACTCCGAAACTCCCGCTCTTAACAATTAAAATATAATTCCCTGCCCATCAAAAGAAGATATTTCAAGAATCATAAAGCACATGGGAACAGAATCATAAAACATGGGGGGACCTTCCCTATGCCCCAGATGACAAAGGACAAGGAAGGCTTTCCTTTCATTGTTCTAAGAACATTTTAGTTGCCTTTATTTTCCTACTTACCTGCTGTCTATACCAAGTGACAACTGATTTCTGTCATACCAGTAATACCGTATCTCCCCCTAAATTAATTCATTTAACTCATTATCTGCTGTCACAGATAAACGTTACACTGCACATAAAATACAGTGCACAATCTGACACACTGACAACATGTACACACCCATGAAACTGTCACCACGATCAATATAATTAACATATGCATCACCCCCAAAAGTTTCTCAGTGCCCTTTTGTAACCCTACCCACCTGCCTGTAGCCCCTACCTCTTCTCCTCACCCCCACATCCCCAGGCACCTGCAGATCTCCTTTCTGTCCCTACAAAGGAGTTTGCATTACCTAGAATTTTATAACAATTGAGTCATACAGCATGTACTTTTTTTTTTTGGTACAGCTTCTTCCACTCAAGAGAATGATTTTAAGATTAACCCATGATTCACAAGATTCACCCATGATTCCCATATCAATAGTTTCTTCCTTCTTTTTTTTTTAAGACTTTATTTATTTACTTATTTAAGAGAGACAGTGTTTGCGCTTGACAGAGAGCGTGAGCAGGGGGCGGGGGACGGCTGGGCAGAAGGAGAGGAAGAAACAGACTCCCCGCTAAATAGGGAGCCCCACGCTGGGCTCGGTTCCAGAACCCTGAGATCATGACCTGAGCTGAAGGCAGATGTGTAACTGACTGAGCCACTCAGGTGCCCCTAGTTCTTTCCTTCTTGTTACTGAATAGATTTCGCCAACAGTCTTTCTAAAGAGGGGAAAAAGCCGGTCCTGTTGCAGGCCATTGGAGAAGTGTCTTCAGGTCCCCTGAGCAGTTCTGACTTTTCTGTACGGAAGCCACTATGTGCAGAGCAGGTGAATATTTGCCACTATGTTCTGAGAAGAAGGTATCAGTACACCTTTCTGTTTGTCCATCTTTGGGACCAATAATCCCCTACCATATTTTTATTAAAAAGCTGCAGAGGGGGGCGCCTGGGTGGCACAGCGGTTAAGCATCTGCCTTCGGCTCAGGGCATGATCCCGGTGTTATGGGATCGAGCCCCACATCAGGCTCCTCCTCTATGAGCCTGCTTCTTCCTCTCCCACTCCCCCTGCTTGTGTTCCCTCTCTCGCTGGCTGTCTCTCTGTCAAATAAATAAAATCTTTAAAAAGCTGCAGAGGCAGTCCGGCCGGAAAACAGAAACGTGTGAGGCACTGGGATATGTAACTGGGTGCCGAGGGACCGGCAGATAAACCATTTTTATCATTCTTTTTTGTAATTCCTGGCAGATAAGCACAAATCACCTAGTGAAAACAATTTAGAAAAACCAATTTCGTTTACATGGCTTGGATCAAATTCTACCAAAAGCAAGGTGAGTATTCAGGGTTAACAGGATGATTCCATCATGACATAATTAAACATCACCTGGAACAGAGTTAGGTGAGGTCTACACAAATTAATTTTTCTTGCATATCCTTATTTTATTCCTTTGGACAAGCTAAATGCATAGAATTTATGGTTTTTTTTTTAAAGATTTTATTTATTTATTTGAGAGAGAGAGACAGAGATAGCAACAGAGATAGTGAAAGAGAGCAGAAGTGGGGAGGAGAGGGAGAAGCAGGCTCCCCACTGAAGGGAGCCTGATCCCAGGACTTTGGGAGCAGGACCTGAGCCGAAGGCAGATGTTTAACCAACTGAGCCACCCCGGCACCCCACACAGAACTTAGTTTATATTGCTTTATATCTCACACCTGTAAAACCTTAAGTCCAACCTCCCCAGTCAGAGAGAAAGATTATTTCAGATATTACTAAGCCCTGAAAATAATCACAAGTGTTGATTAAAGTAATTCTATTATCAATTTGTATTAGCCCAAACTAAATCCCTACTGCATAAAGTCTATGGGAAGTGAAGCCTGCGTAGAGACAGGACTCTCTCTCCACACACCCATCTGCGATGTTGTGCTGATGGTGTCAACAGAGCACAAGGACTGAACCGGAAAGTGATGTAAGGATCTTGCCCCTTCTCTGGGAACCTTCTTTTACCAATGGGTTTTGGCCACTTCTAGAAGTAGGTAAAATGATAACTTTGGATTAAAATGTGTTTAATGTTGAATAAATTCTTAAGATGAAATGTCCATATGTTGGTTGCATTAACCCTTGCTCTTTTTGGGTTTTAGACTTCAGTCACCCTGGTCCTTACAGGCAGGCGTCTGTCAGGAGCAAGGAAAGTAACTGCTCCCCACTGAAAGCTCCACCTACAGAGTGTGGAAAGGCAGGGAAGTTAACCAAAGTTCTTCAGAATACATGAAAATGATTAGTATTACTCATTTGTGGAGCAGAATCCATTGATAATAATATCACAGAAACTAAGAAAATATAGATTGGCAAAAGTTACATCCAATGGGGCTAGAACATTTTTAATCCTCTTCACCTCCTTGGACCCTTTGTTAAAAGTTTCCTTTTGAAATCTACATGACCTTGCAAAGAATGCCAAATCCATACACCATTCACCCTCTGTGTTCCACTTCTTTAAAGACTTCAGATCTTCAATTCTGCTTCCTTCACAACAACAGGCATGAGCCAAAGTCTCTGAAACCCAGCTTTTGCGGAAGCTTGTAGCTCTACTTCAAACACAAATGGTCCTTATTAGAATGTAAATTCTATTAGTTAACGGATAATTTTTGCCAAAACACCATATTTTTTATATTTTCTAACAATTTAAATTGACACATTAGCAGTAATTTTTTTTCAAATCACTAGTAATGGAATCATTTATTGAACACTTTTATGTTATACCCAAAATACACTTTCTTATTTTCTCCCCATAACCTCAAAACTATAGGAAGGATTAATATATTGGGTTGAAAAAGCATCTTGACATACAGCTTGTATTGAAAGATATGATACTGGACAGCCAGCTAAAACCTTAGCATGGCTTAATTCACATGCCAAGTGTGAACTGTATCAGGAGTCAGTAAAAAAAAATCCACTAAAAACTGTATATTTTGTGTTACATATTAGTAGAGGAAGATTTTTTGAAAATATGTCCAAATCATATGGATTCATTATGCATTAGACCGATCTCTTATTGGGATGTTAGAGGGAAATTAAATGCACAGGCATTCTATATCTAATGGAAAATCATGCCAAAGATTTTCCTTTTGCTTTTTGTTTGCTTGCTTGGTTGGTTGGTTGGTTGGTTGGTTGGTTGGTTGGTTTGGACATAATGATTTACTAAACCATATTTATAAATGAAGCTCAGAGCTTTTTAAAAATTGCCTTAGAACTCCGCGAGACTATAGCAATTGTCAAAAATTATACACCTTAATTTTTAGCTGAGAGCCAAACAGAAGAAAGAACACCTGAGAATAAACCAAAGCTGATTCGAGTCTCAGATTTCTACCTTTTTCCTGTGAAACAGTGGCCAGGTTAATTAAGCTCTCTGAGACTGCCTCTTCTCCCCACTGTGTATAATGCCGGCTATCTCACCAGGGTCTTGAGTAAAGAACCTATGGAAGGAGTCCAGGTTTTCTCGAAGGCAGAGATGACCCTCTTTGGCGATGTGGGCACTCACAGTCTGCTTTCTCTCCTAAATGAGGATGATGATTTTGTTTAAGAATAAAGAAAGCACAACGTCAATTGGGACCTCAGAAATGATTAGTGAAAATTCCTGCAGCACAGCGCTGTGAGCTCAGATGGGAGAACGGTAGTTAGAAGTCTAGTTCTCTCAGCTCTGGGGAGGTATTCCCTGCCCCTACCGGCCACAGAGAACCGGGGGCATGGGAAAGGCAGCACTGCCTCTCAACTGCTTTGTGTATCAGCCTCAAAACTGCTGTATCCTTGGAAAACCAATCGGGGACACAACGAAGGGGAGCTGTGTAGGGGGGTCTCCTCCCACCTGCCCCTGTCTCCTATGCAATGCTGCGGTGCTTAACCTCCCTAAAGTACCCACCTTCATCGTAGAGCTCATATAATACATTTAATTGTCCTGACTTATTGGCTAACTAAGGGGTTCTTCCTCTGTTTCCCAGACCCCTTATATTTAAAGATGAGACTTTGCTATCAGAACCACCTCCCAGAGGTGTGAGAATCTGGATTTTAAAAGGCTGATGGCCCAAACTAGAACATGTACCAGTGATTTTATATATCCTACCAAAGCTTCCCTCCACTGAAGCAGATAATTTTTTAAATTGACTATACAAATATGCAATTAATAAGTGCTATTGGGCATTAATTTTTCAACAGGTTTTTCATTGGTTGGTAGCAGAGAAATAGAATGTAGCACTATGATACGAGGGCCGCTCCTCATGCTTTCTGCACAGGATTCAGTATGCATCCAAGGAAGGAAAGCAAGGTGGAGAGAAAAAGGATGAACGGCTAAAAATAAATTCTTAGAAAAACTAAGATCATCCTAGATGACTACAATCTCATTAGGGAAATTACCCGGCCACCAGTGTCAAAGTTACTTGACAATTTCATCCTTTCCACTTCTGTTTAATTGAATTAAGAACTACAGCCCTCTAAACTGAAAATACAGCAAGCAGCATACAGGCTTTATTTTTTTTTCCTACAGATTCCTCAATATCTCTCTATTCCTACAGCTATCTTTAAAAAAATTATTTTTTTTTAAGCCTGGGCGGCTCAGTTGGTTAAGCATCCAACTCTTGACTTCAGCTCAGGTCATGATCTCAGGGTCATGAGACTGAGTCCCACATCAGGCTCCGAGCTAGGGGTGGCACCTGCTTAGGATTCTCTCTCTCCCTCTCCCTTTGCCCCTCCCCCTCTTCTCTAAAAAAAAAAAAAATTAATAGATAATATGTTCACAGGGTTCAAAATCAGAACACTGTAAGAGGATACATTTTACTATATAATACAGCATGAGTGACATCACAAGGAACAAAACTTTTGTGACCATGTGAGGTGATGGATGTTAACTAAACTTATTGTGGTGATCACTTCAGAACATATATACACGCGAAGTCATTACGTTGTATCCCTTAGACTAGTACAACTTGTATGTCAATTGTATCTCAGTAAAACTGGGGGAAAACAGGGCATCAGTTTAAGTTTCACTGCATCCCTGTCCCTATCCTACTGCCTCTTCTTGGACCCTCCTCCTGGACCCATACTAGGGTTTCCTTCTTATCACCAGATGTAAGCAAAGACAAACATGTACATCTATTTTTCCTCCCTTCTTATATAAAAGACAGCATTCCTGCACATTATTCTGCACCATGCCTTTTTCACTTAATGATATGTTCTGGAGGCCTCTCTACCTGCATACACACAGCACGTACCTCCTCATTCCTCTCCTTACTCCCGCACAGTGTTCCAGCAAGTGGCTCTGCCACATTTATGTAAGAAGACCCTCATACTTGAAATATATCCATTATTCTGCCATGAACAACAATGCTGCAACAACTTACCCTGCTGGTCAAAGAGTAAATGTTTTATAGTTTTAATACCGTCCTCTGTAGGAGTTGTACCACTTTGCACTCCCGTTAGCTCAATACTTTTCAAGGGGGCCAAGGCCACACAACTAATCAGTAAAAGAGTCAAACCCGAGCTCAGGTCCTGGCTGAACATTCAGGGTATCTGCTGGGTGCCGAGACAAGATGACCCAGGCTGACTTCCCTGTGCAGCTCCCACGTAGCCAATGCAGAAGCCGAGCACATGGGTAAGATTCCCAGGTTCCCGCTGAGTTCCTCACCCTTGCTGTCTGTTTGCATCTCCTGCCTCTCCCCCAGCAAATGAGCAGAGTATCCTCTGGACTGAGTAACCACATGGCTGGCAGTAATGAGGAAGAGGAAGCACAGGTAAGGCTTGAGGCAGCCGTGTGGGAATATGAATGTTGATTCCATTTCCAAAGCCCACCCCACATGCGGCATGAAGTCATTCACGACTTACAGTGAATTCCCCATGTAGGGTCTTAGAAACCTGGCAATGGGGGCGCCTGGGTAGCACAGTCGTTAAGCGTCTGCCTTCGGCTCAGGGCGTGATCCCGGCGTACCGGGATCGAGTCCCACATCAGGCTCCTCCGCTATGAGCCTGCTTCTTCCTCTCCCACTCCCCCTGCTGTGTTCCCTCTCTCTCTGGCTGTCTCTCTGTCACAGAAATAAATAAAATCTTTAAAAAAAAAAAAAAAAAAAGAAACCTGGCAATGCTATTACAGTGACTCTTCAGCACACCATGTATACCCTATGTGTCCACACAGCCATTTACCCTTGCGTCCAGGACCACAGACTGCTAAGTGGAAGAGAATCATCCCAACTACACAGTTAATGTTAAACATTACCTTTTCTCTCTCAGAGAGGGAAACGGTAATAAAATTCTCTGGCGTGGGACCTCCACAGCACACAGCAGAAGCTATTAGCACTACTTCAGCCACAATGACTCCCTCCGCTAAGACATTCCCAAAGCAATAGGGGAAAAAGAAAAACCCAGCGTTTTCTATCACCAACAGTGACAGTGTAAGTGATCACACAGCTATTAGCACAGTCTTCTACTTGGTGGAAAGACTGGTGTGATGAAGTGTTGTTTCAGCCTCTTGCCCTGAACACGGGACACAGGAATCCTTTTGATTAGGACTTAGATCTGGAAATGATATTATCATCTCTCCACCTCACAATGGCTTGAAAAATGGAGTGTAGCACCATTTAATGGCCCCTCCTTCCAAATCTGGGCATGGGGTCAGAGGCACAAGGATAAGTGACTGGTCTCTGGCTATGTAGGGAGCAGAGGGGACAGATAGCTTAACAGCAACCCAGCCTGGGGTGAGCCACAGCCACAGGCCCTTTGGCCCTTAATCTTCCTTATCAACCATTCCCAAAAGATGGTACACAGACAAACCTTCTAGACAGAAGGCTCACACTCCACCCTCCACAAATCTGATCGAAGAGACATGGGTAGGTGGGTCATACTGTATGGAAAGAGCAAGCCTAGATCTAGGATCAAATCCCAGCTCCACCATTTTAGCCAAGCAAGTTCCTTACCCTCCCTCACTGCCTCCACTTTGCTTAAAATAAGAATACTTACAGAGTTTTGATAACAATTCAGTAAGGAAAAGCATATGAAGAACCTAAACGCCAAATGGGTGATTTTTTATTTTTATTTATTTATTTATTTTAAAGATTTTATTTTATTTATTTGACAGAGACAGCCAGCGAGAGAGGGAACACAAACAGGGGGAGTGGGAGAGGAAGAAGCAGGCTCCCAGCGGAGGAGCCTGATGCGGGGCTCGATCCCAGAACGCTGGGACCATGCCCTGAGCCGAAGACAGATGCTTAATGACTGCGCCACCCAGGTGCCCCCCAAATGGGTGATTTTTAAATTGAGTGTCACAAAAGTCAGGCCATAATCTAAAATATCTTTCACCTTTTTATAAAAGTATGAAAAAATAAGCATTTCTAAATTGCATTCCTAAGGTAATCAACATTTGCTGTTCATTTATGCTGTGCTGAATCCTTTGCAGGTCTTCTCTAATCTTTACACTGGCATAAGGCTGGCATAAACACTGCTCAGTAACTACCACTATTCCCATTTAACAGAAGAAGGAACGGTGGTCACAACGGCTTACATATCTAATCTAAGTTTACACAGTAAATGCCATGATCAGAATTCAAAACCAGGTGTCAGACAATAAAGCCCTATGCTGCCCTCCACTGGAGCAGACAACAAAAAACTATACTAACTTGACTTTCCATGCAAAGTGGCCTTACAAGACCAAGAGGACACCATCAGACTCCTTGTTTTTCCAACACATTACAACAGGTATGATAAAAAGGAAAAAACCGAAAAGGTAAAACCTACATTCAGAGGTAAGAGGAATACTCCCATAGGCTAGAAACAGAACAGAAATGCAAAACCGGGAGAGAGGAGAAAGCACAGTGCTGCTGGGCTTGGGGTGCACACTCAGGAAAAGGAGCCAGGAGCCTGCCTTCAGAAGGATACTGTGCTACTGGCTCAGGAGCTGCGGGAGGCTAAAAGCTTAGTCAGATGCGGGAACGGAGTAAGCCTCATGCCCGTAGAAGAAGAGTGACAAAAACTCACCAAGTACAGCCTGCGGCAGGAGCTCTGAAGAGCTGTAGGCTCAGAGATCCAAGCCATGGGTGTTGGATCAGTCATCATCTAAATCAGAGCTCGTTAGCACATCTGACGGATCTTTCTAGTCCGTTCTGGATTTCAGGCCTAGAGAGCTACATGGAATCAACTGCAAAGCCACATAAAGGAGAAATAAGCAAAGTAGGAGAGGGCAAGAGGGAGGAACACAGAGAAAAGGAGAAAAACAAGAACAAAAATCCTCCACTGAATAGGAACCTGAAAACCAAAATTCCAATTGTAAAGTCGAAAAATACATACATAAATAAATAAATACATACTTAAATAAATCCACTGCTAAGTAAGCCAGCCAACAAAACCAACCATCAGACATGAATTCACTCCAGATGAGATTAATTTTCTAAAACAACCTGATATTTTAGGGGCACCTGGGTGTCTCAGTCAGTTGAACATCCGACTCTCGGTTTGGGCTCAAGCCATGATCTCAAGGTCCTGAGACTGAGCCCCATGGGGGGCTCTGTGCTCAGCAGGGAATCTCCTTAGAATTCCCTCTGCCCCTCCCCCCCAGAAATAAGCAAATCTTAAAAAAAAAAAAACAAAAAAAACCAACAACCTGGTATTTTTAAATAAGTATGTTTCCAGTATCCCAAGAGATACAATAAAGCACAATTTACTGATTTGTCCTAAAAAAAAAATTATAAGACAACCTTTTTGTAAACCAGATCGAAAACAATGCAACTTTAAGATTTTAGCCATCTTCCTACCAAATTCTGCTTTGAGAAGGAAAACACCACCCCCAGTTTCAAAGAATTCCTCTTATAAACATTAAGCATCATCAAAAAAGAAGCCAAGGAAAGACAAGAAGAGTAAGTGATGAGACGTGTAAGAACAATAAGAAAAGGTATATTTCTTTTTTTTCTTATTTTACAGTCCTCTACTTATGATTTTTCGACTTTACAATGGAGTGAAAGTGACATGCGTTCAGTAGAAACTGTACTTCTAATTTTGAATTTTGCTCTTTTCCCAGGCTCTTGTGCAGCAGCAAGCTGCTGCTCCCAGCCAGCCATGCGATCACAAGGGTAAGAACTGATACACTTCCAACCACTCCATATGCATACAACCATTCTGTTTTTCACTTTCAGTACAGTATTCAACAAATTACATGAAATACTCAGGACTTTTTTTTATCAGATAGGTTTTGTGCTAGATGATTTTGCCCAACTGTAGGCTAATGTAAGTGTTCTAAGCACAATTAAGATAGGCTAGGCTAAGCTATGACGTTTGGCAAGTTAGGTGTATTAAATGCATATTCTACTTAGGATGTTTTCAACTTATAATGAGTTTATCAGGACATAACCCCATCATAAGCTGAGGAAGATCTGCATCTAAAAAAAGGAATAGTCAAAGTGTCAAATGAAAAAGAAAGACTTCCATGTCTGGACAATGTGGAATAATGCATCAGTTTTACCTTTCCATGTGAAAAACTAAAAACAAAAAATGCCACATGAGACACTGGAGATCAGGTAAGCAAAGGCACTAATCCCTGAGAGGTGAGCCCTAACATTGCCCCAAGAGAGAATACAGAAAGAGACCAGAAGTCTTCCCAAGTTGAAGAGACAGAGCTGGGAGTCTAGACAAGTCAGGGTTAACTATAGTTCGTAGGACAGAGTGAAGGAGAGAAGAGGGCTGTACAGACAGAGAACCCTAAAGATCTGCAAAAATAATACCCTTTTAGTATTCAATTGAATACTGTCAGTGCTTGAACCTACTCAAGGCTAGAGAACAAACAACACAAAAAGATTAGAGGGAATAATGCTGGGAGCTCACAAGGACCAAGAATACTGCCAGTTCCCAAAAGCCAAGCAGAAAACCTAGTTATCAATGAGTTATCAGCTACAATACTAAAACAGGTCTTACATTGGTTGTGGACTGAAACCCTATGCTGTCCTGTCTAATAAGACTTAACAAGAAGGCCCAAAAGGATTAAGGTATTTCTAAGTAATTCCAGAACAAACGTCAGGAATATTATGAGGAATACAAAAATACTGATAGCATTACAAGGTAAAATTAACACTGCTTGGCATTACACAGAAAATTATCATGCAAAGAAGAAAAAAAACAAAGTAGAGAAAAATAAATAACAATTCATCAACAAATGACACAGACAATAGAAGTACTAGAAAAAATACATTAAATATAATTGAAAATAGTATTCAATATGTTCAAAAAGTTAAAAGAAAGATTAAAAATGTTAAGTGGAGACAAAGAAGACATAAAAAAAGACCCTAATTGAAACAAATGAATGGGGTGAATAAGAAAGTAACACGGCTGGAATTAACAGATTAGACACTGCAGAAAAAAATAATTGGTGAACCTGAAGATACAGCAATGGAAACTATCCAAAAGGAAACACAGAAGGAGAAATAAAGAAACGACACCAAAAGAAAAGTGAACAGAACACCAATGAACTCTGAAGAAGTTTCGAGTAGCCAAATATAGATGTTATTGGAGTCCCCAAAGGAAGGAAACAATAGAGAAAACACATGAAGAAAAAATTTACCAAAATTTCTCAAATTTGATGAAAAATATAAACCCATCGATCCAAGCTCAATCAATGTCAGGCACACACACACACACACACACACACACACACACACGAAATCTAAAGAAAACTACACCTATGTAAATCATAACTAAATTGCTTAAATTCAATGACAAAAAATTTCAAAAACAGTCAAAGAGAAAACACACATTATGTACAGAAGAACACAGGCAAAAGCAAGAATGACGGCAGATTTCTAAAGAAAAACAACAGAAGTTACAAGAAACAGAAACAATATTTTTAAAGAACTAAAACAAACAAACAAAACTGTCAATCTTGAATCCTTTACCCAATGAAAATATCTCAAAAACAAAGACCACTGGAGATAATAACTAGTTGGGTAAATATAAGACTTTTTTCTTATTATTTAAATATCTTTAAAAGCTAATCAACTGTTTAACACAAAAATAACCACAATGTATTTAGCAGTTGATAACACATATAAAAGTAAAATTCATAACACCAAGAACATGAAGTCCAGAAAGGGAGAGATCAAACTCTACTGTTGCAAGGCTCTTATACTACACATGAGTAGTATATTATTACTTGAAGATAGACTATGATAACTTACAGATATATACTATCAACCATAAAGCAATTGCTAGAATATCACAAAAAGTCATAGCTACTAAGCCAAACAAAGCAGAAAAAATGAAATAGTAAAAACTTGACAATTAATCCCAAGAAAGCAAAGTTGAAAAAACAAAGAAACAAAGAAAGAAACAAGAACAAATATGACAAACACAACAAATAGCAAAATGATGATTTAAACTCAACCACAGTTCAGTTAGCATAATAAAAAAACAAATGAAAAAATAAAGTTCATTTTAATAAAAAAAACCCTCAACCACATCAACAACCACATAAACGCAAATCGTCTTATTAAAACAACAAAGTTGAAAGACTTTAACTGACTTTAAGACCTATTATGAAACTACTGTAATGAAAACCGTGCAATATTGCATCGAAATAGACAAACAACAGATGAATGGAACAGAATAGAGACTCCAGAAATAGACAAAGGTAGAAAGGCAATTAAGTAGAGAAAGGACAGTCACTTCAACAAACTGTGCTGGAACAACTGGATATCCACATGCAAAAACCACTATAATTCATAGCTCATACCATATATAAATTTTTTCAAAATAATCACAAACGTAAAAATAAAACTGAAAACTATAAAACTTCTGGAAGAAAACAGAATAGAAAAATCTTTATGACCTTGGGTTACAAAAAAGATTTCTTAGACACTACAACAAAAACATACTCGATTAAAGAAAAAATGAACTAATTAAATTTCATCAAAACTAAGAAACTCTGTCTTTGAGGGACACTGTTAAGGGAATGAAAAGATAAGGCACAGGATGTGGGGTAATATCTGCAAATCACATCTGATAAAAAACTTGTCTCCAGAATACATAAAGAAGTTTTGAAAATCAATTAAAAAAAATTTTAATGGGCAAAAGATCTGGTTACTTCACCCAAGAATAAAGTATATGGATGGCAAATAAACATATGATACTCACCACCATTAGTCATTAAGGAAATGCAAATTGAAGTCACAATCAGATACGACTACACACTTATTAGAATAGCTAAAATTAAATGACTGACCATACCTAGTATTGCCAAAGATGGGGAGCAACTTCTACTATTATACACTACTAATAGGGATGTAAAATGGTTCAACCACTTTGAAAAACAGTTTGACAGTCTCTTACAAACTTAAAACATACACCTCCTATTCAGCCTTCCATTCCTATCTACACAGGAGAAATAAACACACATGCCCATACAAAGAGCTGAACACAAATATTTATAGCAGCTTTATTTGTAATTGCCAACGCCTAGAAACAACCCAAATGCCCATCCACCTGCATGGATAAACATATTGTGAGCTGTCCATATAATATAATACAACTCATCAGGAAAAAGGAATGACGTATTAATACATGCTACAACATGGAAGTATCTCAAATTATGCTCAGTGAAAAGAAGCCAGTCAAGAAAAGACGATATACTGTAGGCTTCTATTTACAACAATTTAGAAAAGGCAAACTAATCTAAGGTGACAGAAAGCAGATCACTCTGGTTATCTAAGGCATGGTATGGTAGGGAGTGTGGGCAGAAAAGGCGGTAGGGAGAGATAACAAAGGGCACAAAGAAATTTTGGGGAGTAATTGTATGTCTGTTACTTTGTGGTAATGACTTCATGTGTGTACAAATATGTCAAAACTTACCAAATTGTATGCTTTAAAACATTTACTTCATTGGAAGCCAATTATAATTCAATAAAGCTGTTTTTAAAAATTAGGCAGAAAATTTCCTCAATCCGTTGGATTTTATAATTTGGAAATCAACTGTGACCTGAACAGAAAGAGAATGAACATAGCCTGGGTAGAGAAGCACAGGTAGGTATACATCATAATGCAAGGCTGAAAAGAAAAGGAGGTAAGTTTCCAGAGAAGGATGGAAGGTGAAATAATGGCATTATTTTGTTTCTTTCATCTTGGAGTGATACAGTCTGGAACATAGTTTAAGCTGATGATTAAGGAAACAAGGTTCTAGAGAAAATGATGGAATGGGAATCAAATAACGAGGCCGAATATACACAAAGTTCACACCTAGTCACCTGATCATTCTTAGTGCAACAGACAAGAAGGAAAGGTGAGATGGTAGCACTCTGGGTATCTGAGAAAGAGATCTGTGCAGTAAGCTGACCAGGGAGAAGCAGAAAGAGTTAATTTGGGTATCAATTCAAGGTAAGATTTTATCAAGAAAGGAAAGAAAGTCAAGGGTGCAAAAGAATTAGAGTGGTTGGTCACAGAGTTTAGATAACTAGACTTGAGTTGATTATCCATCTCCTGACAGAGCTAGAGCTACAAGAGACGCCAGAGGAGAAGTGAAAGAAATGAAGCAAGAATTTGAGCTTTCTATGAACCTACAACACACAGTAGGAACTTTTCCTCTCCCATAAATCTTAATGCTTTCCAGGTTGCCTGTGTATCAACCACCTTTAAGCAGAAACACTAAGTGATAGGTGTAGTTCCTGGCACACTAGTTATCTTCATTACAGTATCCCTAAAATAGTAAGTACTTTTTTCACTGTACCTCAAGGCCCAACAATTTTATTTCATTTACATAAAACCCCAAACAATTTCAACTTCCTATTTAGAGTAGGGAACCTGTTCCCTAGCCCCTGCCCAATCATCACAGAACTGTGGACTTTTCTAGGATCCTTAAAAATATTCCAGCTCAATTCAATCATGGCTATCTCAAACATTCTCCCAAGAGGTTTCCTTGTACCAATTCCTTTGGCCAGAAACGTCAACTCTAATACAAATTTTCTTCATTTACCAGACATCTTAAAAAAAAAAAAAAACCTGTGTCTTAGGTCTGTCTCCCTCCACCTGATTCCTAGGTGATGTCCTATTTCCCCTGAACACCCCTAGGGGATACAACGCAAGGTACTTCATATCCCCATTTCATTGCTAGTGATCCCAAGGTTCATAGAAGTTGCCCATGTCGGCCAGTTTTTATAAGTGCAGCCTGCATGGACAACATCCAAGCTGCAATGAGCACAGGCAACTCAACAGTAGCCAAAAGCAACGAGTGCCTTGCTACTTCACTTCCTAGGAGTACTCTAAGACAACCCTCTCCAAATCGGACACCAGGCAGCCCGAACAAACTGATTTAAAAATCATTAAAGTAACATGCTTAACATTTTTTAATTTGATTCAATTTTAGGAACAAAGTAGAACTAACAACTATAAACCCAATTATTATTCTCAATTACTTTCACTTCATTTATATTAACAAGTTTGGTAGATGGAAAAAAATGTGAAAAGATATGGAAGACATGGGATACTCATTACCATTATCAATTGACTTTACTCTTGACCAGGATAACATTCACAATATAGAGCCCTAGAATGTTTCAGTTGGATGGGACCATATGCAGGCTGGGTTGACAAGCAGGTTATTTTGGGAGTATCAAAACCTATGGAGAAAGAAGGTGACAACAGGTTGGTGCAGAAGGAGAAGTTAATGAGCTGCAATGAAGCCCAACAAAGCCTTAACCTCATCACAGCTCTGGAACTTAGCCCATCAAAACTGCCCCATAGTGGGGCCATGGCATGGTGGCATGGTAGCATGGTTGCATGGTAGGCTGGTGGGTCAAAATGCTAGGCCTTTATATTTCTGCTACAACCAGTCTTTAGATGTGGGGAGCCCTGAGACAGGCATGTCCTTGAGCAAGGAGGCAGCCCCCAGTTGAGTCAATTCCCAAAGGAACTGACAGCTGGAGGCCATCTGCACTCCCATCAGCCAGGGTCCTTGGAGGGGATCCTGGGACATGCACCTCAATGACCATCACAGGTCTTTTTTATTTTAAACAAAAGGTAAGAGACATGACTTGCCCACCTCAACACATCTAGTCAACAGCAGAGGATCACAGTCCATTTCTCCATCAGACAAGTTAACCTAAACTGTGCCATGAGGCCAATGCTTTCTAAATGTAAAGTCCAATGTTTATCAAGATTGTGCCAAAGAAAGGCTGTAAATCCCGAAGGACAGAAAGTGAAACTAAAACGTTAGAAATCCTAAACCCCCACCTTAGTTGCTCTGAAAGAAACGATGAGCCAAATCGGAGAAACAATTTAGAAATGTTAAAAATGACAGCAAATGCCACAAGCATGAAAACGGTCTAAAGGGGTATTTTATTTCTTTCTAATTCTAAACTGGTAAACTCTCTCAGCCTTAGGATGCTGGTGCAATTGAAATGTTAGCAGAAAATAATAAAACTGCTTTGGAGAGGTGGGGGGAAAAAACCCGAAACTAAAGCAGCTGTAATAACAACAAATTGCCACAAGGAAATAGTGTGTTCTGATTTTTAATTTTGCTTTTCAAGAACAAAGGAAGATGATACTAATAACAACAACATCAAAAAGGTGTAAAGCAGGCTTAGACCATAAAAACAAATATAAAAAGAATCACTGGATAATTGTGAGCCCTGCTGAGGCAGTTACTGCTCATCAACTAAGTAAAGAAAAATTGAATCTGAAGTTTTAAATGATCTTTGGTATTTAAAATGTACTGTGGATGATGCAGCAAATAGGGCTCTACCCCGAGCTAGCTATAGGAGTCAGAGAATGGGGAGCGTCACAAGGGAATGCCTAGGGAGACACCCAATTTTTTTTTTTTTTTTGACATCATGGCTTTCGTAGACCTCACAGTCTCCAAAATATTACTGAAATGATTACTTTCTATCTTTTCAAAAGACCTAACCCCTAACCTGGGCTCGGCAGTTAGATCAATGGGGCTAAAATCGGGGCTCAAATACTTCTCAACCGTGTGATGTTCACAGCGCTGCATTTCTCAGTGTGTAGGTTCCCTTGTCTAAAAAAAATGGAGATTGTAATCATAGATGCAGGTCGAAACAAAAAGATCCGTGTGCAGCCTTTGACACTGTTAATTATGATCTCTAGCACTGTCATTATCATAATTAAAGCTATTATTAATCTAAAAGACACCCTGATTAGTTGGTACCTGGACAGGTTTGCCAAGACGGTTTTCAGAAACTAGCACCCCCAACCCAAAAAAAGAGTTACATGATCCTGTAAAATGCCTGAAGTAAGAACACGGCACTTCCGTTCAGAGTGCAGAAGAAACACCCAAGAGTCTTCAGGGAGTCGTTAAGATTCAGCGTGAACCGTAGGAGAGCCCACCACACCTGTTCCCTATGATACATAGTCCCTCGCCCTTGTAGTTCTTAAGATGGACCTGGGTTTGACTCACCTTCCCACTCTACTTAACATCCAACCTGAGAAGCATCTTAGTAGATGTTATATACATGCAAACACACCAGGGGAGAAGCTCACACACCCCTCCTGGCAATGGCTCCCTTGGCAATACACATGGCAAAGATACGCCAGGGTTAGGCAAAGATATGTCTTTAAGGATTTTCAAGGTATTTGGCTACTGTGTGAATGGGGTTAAAAATAATCTCATGGCTGGAAGGAAAGAAAAAATAAAAGGCTTTTATCACAGATAGACTTTAGTGCACTGAACAACATGTATTCTCCAAGCTAGTTGGTTTTTTACTTCAATGCCATTCCACAATTCTGCCAACTGTCTTCAAACAAAAAGTGAATTTGAAGATTTATAAAATAGCAACTCTGATCTGTAATGAAATCTGAAACCTAGAACTCTAGGCTAATAGCATTTTAAAAATAAAGCAAATGTTTGTCTGAAATAGAGAAGCTGCAACTTCACTGCTCTTTCAAAAGTTAAGATTCTCAATTCTTGGCCATGAGCATGCCCATTATGTAAGGTAGGCACCACAGTCAGAGAAATCATATACTGCAGAAATTTTTTTTATAAGGAAAATTGCTACCTGGAAACTTTCACCTTAATTCATGATTTTGAATGTTATTCGAATACAAATATTAAAAATAATAACGTAAAGGAAATCCAGCACCAGATTCAAAGAAATAATCCCCAAGGCCCCTGGAAAGGTTTTATAAACTATACAAGGTCTAGAACATTGTTTTCTTTTTAAAACACTTGCTGGTGCTCAGAGAGGACATTAACGTTACCATCAACATATCTGACTGCTGTGCCAGTCTGGTAGAAAGCCACATCTCATTTCGTTAGACAAAATAAAGACATATCGACCATAACAATTGTTCTTTGATTGTATTGTATTTCTTCATAAGCTCCCTGTTTTTATTGCCGTGTCATTTTTCTTCCCTTCATTTTTTTCATATTTACACATTTATTTAATATCTTCTCCTTACAAAGCACCTTTCAGATACATTATCTCATTTTATTCTCATGGGAAACAAGTATTATTACCTTGGCTTTTAAAAGTTCAAAGAAAACTGAGGTCTAAAGCACTAATTGACCTATTTAAGATTTCAAAGTGGAGAAAAGAGAACTTCAATGCTTCTGATTGCACACTACCATCTCTGAGTGGACATGAGATTTTTTTTTTCTGTTGACCATTTTTCTTCCTTTCTCTTCCACTCTTCATTCCTTAATGCTGTACTGCTGTGTGCTTATTCTCAATGGCTAGTGTCAGCTCTGACGTCCTCCAAATGGGAACCTGTCCTGGGGCACATGCCAAATCTCAGAGGAGGTGCCTCTCCTATGTGCTCCCATAACACTTCATGTTTCCTTGTGAGAGGAGTCAAGATTCATGGCTCCTTGAAAACAAGAGATTATGTCTCAGTTATTCAATGTTGTGATGCCTGCAATGTGCCGGAAATCCAATAGTGCTTCCTGCTCTGACAAATAAAAACCCACCCCCAAAGAGAGTTTAGATGAGCACACAGAAGAGGTAGCTCCTCTGGGACCAGCATGAGCACCGGGAAAGGTTCCTGTTGGTGGACATCTGAGTTGACACTAGTGGATAAATAAGAATTATCCAGTTGGGGGAAAAAAAAAATAAAGAATTATCCAGTTGGGTAAAGGGGCTGGGAGTACTAAACCAGGTGACAGGGGAAGAAAAGAATGAAAAATAACCAAGTAGGAGAAACACAAATACTAAGGATTTAAGAAAGGGGGCTACCTGCCTATTCATAACCACTGACAACGTTTAACGAGGTGGCAGTTTCTAAACCTCACCAATAGCAAATATTTGATGATAGAAATGTGTTGCAAGGCACAAAGGGGGCTCTAACAACAATTCTTTCCAGGGTTTGACAATGGGAAAATTCAGATGGTCCTCAATCTCTTTGTAAAGCTACCGGAGAAGGAACACTATCTCTTCTTCCAATACTACCATTCCTTCTACCCTAACCTGCAACGAAAATGGCCTGAACAACACAATCCATCTCCCTGTTCCAGTGTTAAATAGATAATAGTACTGCTAGAAATATCACAAATCCTTTCTTTTATCATGAAGGTAAAGAGAAGCTGGCTATAATAGGATTTTCCCATCAGCAATCTCTATCTGAAACCTGTTTCACTATTACATTACATCATTTTAATACAAAATATTTCATACTAAAAGTCAGAAGTAGAAAATAGCAAACAACCAGGCACCCACCATTCAACTTTATGAAATCATAACATTTTGTCATATTTAACTTCATATCTTTTCATTTTAATAAAACACTATGAACACAATTGGAAGCCTGATTCGTACCTCCTCCCTAATACCGTTTTCTGCCTCCTGAAAAAAGACACTAGCGGGAAGTTGATGTACTCATTTTAAAAATACAGGAATATAAAGACTATATAGGATTATCTAGTGGTTTCTTAAATATTACATTAACTATGCATTTTACAATACAGCAGTTGAGGTGCCCTACTAAGCCTCGCTAAAACAGGGCAGCAGAGGCTTAATGAACTAGAACAAGAACCTCTGTAAATACAATTTGAATTCACACATAAGTAGGGAAATTTGGGGAAAGTAGGGAAAAAAACAGACATAAATTAAGAGTAGTAGGTGAGCACTCAAGGTCCAGCTGGAGGAATGATAACTGAGTCTCCTACATAGAGTCAACACTGTGTATTTCATCCTATTTTTCTCTATCTTTGTCAAGACTTACAAATGTTAGGTATGTAGGTTTTCACATATGAAAAATGACAAGTGATAACTCATGGTGGTTTTCATTTGCTTTTTCCTTGTTACTAATAAGGGTGAACATCTTCTATGTTCATTAATTATTCTAGCTACACCATTTGTCCTCTTCACCCCAAACGTTCACCCATTTCTCTCTTAGGTTGATTTTGCTTGTTTATTTGGAGGCATTCTTTATATATGCTGAATGCTTCTTTGACATACCACTATACTCCTATTAGAATGTCTAAAATTAAAATGATTAACCAGAGGCTCCTGGGTGACTCAGTCAGTTATGTGTCTGACTCTTGATTTCAGCTCAGGTCATGAACTCTCAGGGTCATGAGATCAAGTCCTGCCTCAGACTCCACATTGGGCATGGAGCCTGCTTAAGATTCTTTCTCCCTCTCCCTCTGTCCCTCCCCACCTCTCTCTCTCTCTCTCTCTCAACAACAAAGAAAAATAAAATAAAATGATTGAATGTATCAAGTGTTGAAGATACAGAGCAACTGGAATTTTCATACACTATTGGAAGGAATGTAAAATGGCACAACCACATCAGAAAATAGTTCGGTGGCTTCTTAGAAAGTTAAAATACAAGTATAATATGGCGTAGACATTCCACTCCTAGGTATTTACCAAAGCACAATAAAAGCACGTGTCCTTATACAAGGACTTGTGCATGAATGTGCATAGCTTTACCTGTAATAGTGAAACACTGGAAATGATCCAAATGTCTATCAATGGGTAGATGAATAAACAAATATGAATGGGTAGAAGAATAAACTATGGAATGGAATACCACTGAGCAATAAAAAGAAATTGACTACTTATATACACTACAACATGAATGGATCTTAAAATAATTATAGTAAGTGAAACAAGCCAAGCCTCCGCCCCCAAAAAAGAGGGTACCTATCATAGGATTCCATTTATAAAAATCTAGAAGGTGTATACTAATCAATAGTGACAGACATCTGTAGATCACTGATGGCCTGGGATAAGGAAATGTAAGGAAAATCAGGAAGGAGAGATTACCGAGGAACAGGAGGAAACTTCTGTGGGTGAGAGACATGTTCATTATCTTGATTATGCTGGTGGTTCCATAGGTGCGTACATATGTCAAAACTCACAAAAGTGTGTACGTATGTTCAGTTTACTGAATGTCAGCTTAGCAGCTTGTACAGTTTAAATATGTATAGCTTATTTTGTATCAATTATAACTCAATAAAGCTGTTCCTTAAAAAATTTCATAAGAATAGTAGGAGAATAAAAGAGAATCCTAACCATGCTAGGCTTCTGTCTTCTAAACATCTTTTAAAATACAGGTCACGATTGGGGCACCTGGGTGGCTCAGTCAGTTAAGCGTCTGCCTTCAGAACAGATCATGATCCCAGGGACCTGGGATCGAGCCTGACATTGGGCTCCTTGCTCAGCGGAGAGATTGCTTCTCCCTCTCCTTCTGCCTGCCGCTTCCCCTGATGTGCGCTCTCTCTCTCTCTCTGTCAAATAAATAAATAAAATCTTTAAAAACTAAAATAAATTAAAAAATAAAATACAGGTCACGATTTAAAAAAAACTCCCTAAACTTCTCTTTACATCTTTCTGAAAATAAGCAAAATACTGTTTCAAGTAAATTAGAAATAGTGAAGAGGGTAGGGGACATTACAGACAAAAAATTATCCTGGAGATAAAAGGGAGAATAAATGACTAAGGTGAGCATCCAGGTCTTAAAAAGACTGTTTTTCCTCCAGGAAATTCACTGTTAATATGTTCACTGCTGATAGCAGTAATCGGTATGCCAACATACAAAAATTTCCACTGGGCCAACTCACATGGTTGAGAATCTTGCCACTCCAATCCAAATCTGACCTAATGATAATACAGTAATAAAATAATACTAATCAGCCTGTAGACTTTCTCCCCACTGGTCTCAATCCATTATCATACTTATCAAAGGTTATAATCATTTTTCTTTCTCAAGCTAACTCCATTTTCATGTCCCCCTGCTTCTCAAGTGAAATGAACCAGCAAATGTGTAAGTTCTACCCCACGGAGGACCAAAGCCACTAAGCCACAACTTAGACCAAAAAACCTAGGCACACCTAGCCTTAATGATTTCAGAAAGATTGTATTTGTTAAATATTTAAGTCCCCAAAGAAAGACAAAGGCAATTGAGTACCTACCATCTCCAAAAATATGTGTCACAAGCCTGGTAAGTGTTTGCTTAAGGTCAAACTCAACGAGCTTCATGGCCTCCATGGTATGTGTCTCTTGTTTATAGGCAGAGCGAGAACTCTGTTCAAAGAGCTGTAGGCTTTCTCCATCCTTCATGCCAGCAAATAACTGTAAACCAAGAGGAATAATATGTATAAATAGAAATAGTATCTTGGCCAGCCTACATGAAAAAACACAGTATGGGAATAAAATCCAGTAAGTCTTCTAGTCAATGAACATACCAAAAGTAACATTCATCTAGTACTGACTTTGAACAAAGTGCTACATGTAATGGACAGTCTTTAGGGAATTAAAAGACACTGTTCTGATCTTTTCTCATCTCTTCATTTTACTTTGGCTTAACTTACAGTCACTTCCTCAAAAGAGACATTATCATCAATGCTAGTGCAAATAACAGTGAAGCAGGCTTTCAGACTCTAAAATTATACTCCTGACCATCCAACAGTGTCCTTACAGTGTGACCTGAGACTACGTAAGAAAGTATAATCCAAGATTTAAATCCTGTAAAGTGCATGAAGGCAGGAAACATGCTGGACTTCGCTTAACCTTGTTATCTCTAAAGCCCAGGACAGGACCTGAAACATATTTTTGCCATTTACTATCTGGGTGAACACAGGCCAAGTGTTAAGGAAGATAAGTTTCAGGTAGTGATTTGTAAAGTGGAAATAATAACACTAAATTAAAAGACTTTGTGATAATTAAAAAATATATGAAAAGCATACCATATTGGAATGGCTAAATAAATTTTGATTATCATCACAATCATCATTACTAATCACATCTGTTATTAGTCATAAGCCATTTTACCACTAAAATAATGTGTCACCATCTTTAACAACAAAGTAGATCTTCACCTGCTAGGAGAGGACTCAAGATGGAGAACAGAGCAAATGAATCTATCATTCTTTCCTCCTAATGTCCCATGAAATGACATTTAAAAAATGTTTTAACAACAACAACAACAAAAAAGAGTCAACTGCTGTTTGTAGTAATATTGGCCTGAATAGTTAGAACCAAACCTCCTCATAAATCTACTAAAATATACAAAAATTCTTAAAAGCATAGAAGTAACACAATAGACAGGAACCACTTAAAACTGTACAAGAAAGCACAAAACCAGGAAAAAAATAAAATAAAAAGCCCAGCATAAGCTAGAGAGAAACACTGAGAATATTTGCATATCCAAATATCAACTGAAAAGCTGAACATTGGTTGTGACAGCTTACCATGGCAAGTGAGACTCAAGTGAAAGTCCACGGTGTCTGACCAAGTTGGGTTATCAAATAAATAGCCCTAAAGGACTTACCCTCATAATAAGGATGAATACAACATTCTTATACAGAGTTGAAGTTAGGAGTCACATTACCTGGGCAAGAGAGAGAACCTCAGGCGTGAAAATGGACTAAGGCAATTACAGACTGGTAGTTCCTCTAAGTGCCCAGTAAAATCAAACCAAAATCTTCTCAGAAAAACATTCTACTATCCTAGAACTCAAATTAGTCCTATGAGAGCTGAAAACAACTGCAGCTGCCAGAGCCTATGTCTTTCAACACCTATTCTAAAAGTAATTGAGAACAACAAAAAGAGCAAGTAAAACTATTAAACACCATGCCCTTATCATGAAACAGACAATGTCCACATTTTAAGATGATTGTATGTAAAAAAAGAAGGAAAGAGGGGAGGAAGGGAGGGAAGGAGTCAGTCAGGCAGGCAGGCAAGTTAAATAAATCCCAGAGAAAAGGAGCTATTATATTCCCATCCCACTTTTTACCCTTGAGGTAAGCCAGGGCAAGCAGAGAAAAACTGAGGGAAATAGAGAAAAGGGGAACTAGTGAAGTATTAAAGTTGATCTAAAATCACCACCAGAAAGAGTTAAGTGACCATAAGTGTGAAAATCCTACAAGTATTTTAGGAGATGTGACTAGGGACCACAAAGAAGGGACAGCATGACCAATTAAAAGTGACAGACAGTCCTCAAAAGGCATGGTTACAACAGAAGAGGAAAAGATGAAAATAATGAAAGACAAGCTTTGGCAACTCGGTAGGGAGAAGTAAAAGAAGCAAAAGAGAAAACTTAGAGCTCCATAAAATAAAGCAAACCTAAAAACTTAAGAGGATTTATAAAATCATTCCCTTCCCCACCTCACCAAAAAAAAAATCCCAAAAACCAAAAAATTCCACTGAAGACTCTACTGCACTAGCAGAAGAGGGCACCAGACAACTACAAATTCTTCTGAACCAAAAACCCACAAAAAGTAACAGAAGAAAATGAAAAAAAGTTACAGAGAATTATGACTGTGCCCCCCCCCAAAATCAGAAAACCATTCAATACAGCTCAATTGATGAAAAGCTAACCCTTTTCCCATTTTCCTCAAAAAGTCAAGAAGCAGCAGCAGAAGGTAACTCAATACTTCAAAACTAAATTAAATACACTAAAACAAGCACTTGGGGGTATAAAAAACTGCTTGAGTCAGAAACTCAAAAATTAAGAACAAAAATGTATGGAAAACAGGAAGAAATGAAAAGAGAGTTGATTGAACTCAGGAAGGAAAGAGAAGAAAATTATCTCGGAATGGAAGTCGAAATTACAAAGTACACAGGAAAGAACAGCCTCCATAAACATTTAATCAGGACATTAAGGAAAAGCAGGAAGACAACCAAGACAAGAACGATGAGGTGAAGAGTCAGAGAGAAAGCGGTGGAAATGGAAGCCATGCAAAGAAGGAATAACATGCTTATAATTGGAAGTCCCTGAAAGAGGACAAACAGAAGAACAGAAATATTGTGCACCAGATTAAAAGAATACTTGAGAAAATGCACCTGGGAGGAGAAAACACAAGACATGCCCTAGTAAATACTATCAGACTTCAAAGACGAAGAGAAAAAAATCCCTTAGGCCTCCAGGCAAAATGATCAAATAACTTAGAAGGGCAAAGAAATTAGACTAGCATCAGAATCTTCAAAACAACACACAAAACAGGGCAACAATGAAGCCACATTTTCAAACAATTCAATAATAGTAAATTTTTTTAAAAAAAAGAAAGAAAAAGTTATGACCAAGAATTTTATACCCAGCAACACTGGCTTTTGCACATCAGGTCTACCGAAAAAGCTGTAAACGTACAAGAACATGGGGAATTTCACATTTATGAGCTCTTTTTCTAGAATTCACCAAAGCATAAACTTTATTCAAGCAAAAGATGACTGGAAAATATTCAACCAAAAAAAACGCACCACATTAATGATGAAAAACACATTAATTCATAAAATTATAGATTTGAGACTAAAACAAAGCAGAAATAATGGACAAGAAATGGAAGGAGAGGGAGTAGAAGTGGCAAGTGGAACATGCACATTGTTTACCGCACACATCGACAGGTCATAGAGACCACCTTTCAAACAAGCTAGTACGTTAAATAAGAAAACCGTGAAATGAGGGGCGCCTGGGTGGTACAGCGGTTAAGCGTCTGCCTTCGGCTCAGGGCGTGATCCCGGCGTTCCGGGATCGAGTCCCACATCAGGCTCTTCCGCTACGAGCCTGCTTCTTCCTCTCCCACTCCCCCTGCTTGTGTTCCCTCTCTCGCTGGCTGTCTCTATCTCTGTCGAATAATAAATAAAATCTTTAAAAAAAAAAAAAAAAAAAAGAAAACCGTGAAATGAAAGCACTTAAAAAAGATATAAATACAAAAGTTACCATTAAGACAAAACTACAAACCTTTCTGAAAGACATAAAATAATAATAATAATAATTCAAAAGCAAAAACAAAATAAAGCAAAATATATCTGGTGGAGAAGGAAATATGCTGAATATAAAATAATGCATAACTACACAATATTATGACAAAGTTGAGACCAAACATATCAGGCATATCAATATGTGTGAATGAAATTGATTCACCTCTTTTAAAAGAAAAAAAAAATAAAACAAAATATTAAATGTGATCACAAAGCAGGACCCAACTAACTCTATGCTGTTTACAAGAAACACACCTAAAGCAATGTTAAAAATAAAGGAACAGATAGAGTATAACAAACAAATGGAAACAGAAAGTCAAGCACAGCAATCATGAAATCAGAAAAGGTAAAATTCAAGCCAGAAAAAAAAAAAAAACCCACTAAACATGAAAAAGAAGACGTATAAATTCTAAAATTTTCAAATCATGGGGCACCTCGGTGGCTCAGTTGGTTAAGCATCTGCCTTCTGCTCAGGTCATGATCTCAGGGTTCTGGGATCAAGTCCCAGATCGAGCCTGCATCTCCCTCTCCTGCTCCCCCTACTTGTGCTCTCTCTGTCAAATAAATAAATGAAATCTTTTTAAAAAAATAAAATTTTCAAATCATAATGAGTATACAGTACTTATCAATACAAATCAAGTAAGACAATAATCACACTTATTTAGAAAAATCCTTAGGAGATGCAAAGACACACTTAGAAACACTGATACCAGGAGAATTTAATACACCATTCTTAGTATAAAATCAAGTACACGAAATCAACTAAGAAGATAGACGGCCTGAAAAACATAACTAATAAAGGAAATGATATACATATCTTGCTCCCCTGACAGTATAAAATGCATTTTCATCTGAAGGACCCAGACAACATGAACAAAAATTGATCATACATCAGGTCGCAATAAAAATATAAGCATGTTCCATTAAGAAGAAAGAAGAAGTATGTCCCATAATAAGAAATAATAAGCTACATTCTGACTGTAATACTACAAACTAGAAGTCATTAACAAGAAAGAAGAAAACATACAGGCCCTTCTACATAGAAATTTTTAAAAAGGAAAAAGAAAGAAAATATTTCTCAGGCAACAATAGCACAAAGGGCAATATCCAAATACATAATGAACTTTTAAGAGCTGACAAAATGTCACTAGAAAAATGGGAAAAATACATAAATACACAATTCACCAAAAAAGATAGGAAAATGAACTTAACATGTGAAAGATATTCAAAAGAGAAATGCGAATTAACACTGACATACTATTTCTAATCTATGACATTAGTAGAAATTTAAAAGCAAAACGCATTCTTCTGGTGGGGAAAACCTGTACTCATATAGATTGTTGACAGAAATATAGAAACTAGTAGAATCCTTCTGAAGGCAAATTTGGCAATATCTAACGAAACTACGTATGTGTTCACCTCCTGACCCAATCCTTCCACTTCTATTTACTCTGAAGATAAACCTCCAGAACTAACACCTATGTTCAAGGTGTTCATTGTAGCATCATTTGTAACTACAACATAGTGGAAACAAAGAAATGTCCATACATAAGAGAGAAGTTAAACTATGATCTATCCATACAATGGAGTACTTTGCAGATACAACAAAGAACGAAGATCTCTCTGAACTGATATGCAATTATTCCCAAGGTTCACTGTTAAGTGAAAAAGGCAAAGTGCAAAAAAAGCACATATCATATGGTACTTTTAAAAAAATCAAATATGCAGGGCGCCTGGGTGGCACAGTCAGTTAAGCATCTGCCTTCATCTAAGGTCATGATCCCAGGGTCCTGGGACTGAGTCCAGCATCAGGCTCTCTAGTCAGTGGGGAGTCGGCTTCTTCCTCTCACTCTCCCTCTGTGCTCTCTCTCCCTCAAATAAATAAACGAAATCTTTTTAAAAAATCAATTATGCTGCTTTTCATTTAAAAAAGGGGGAAATAATAAAATGTACACAAATCCATTCATTTGTAAAAAACAAAAATGGACACCACAAACTAAAGAGATAAATTTTGTAAAGGAAAGCAGGTGGTAACACACTGCAGACCAAAAAGAATCAGTGAGTAGGAATGGAGTAAAAAGGAGGAGGAGGTGGGAGTGGGGATGAGATGAGAGTAACATTTCGAAGTAAACTTTTTTTATAGTTCTGACTTTTAGAATCATGGTAATATTTCACCTACTCAAAAAATTAAAAGTAATAATTAAAATCCACCCAGATGTGTTGAGAGCTCAAAATGGAATACCATCAGCAACAACAGAGCTAATTCTAGTCTTAATAAATGACACTGCCACACTGAAGAGGGCAGAAAAGAATTGGCCAAAGTAAATTTGAAAAGTGATATCTTAACTATTTCCTTGAACACAAAATAATAGCAAATACTGTAAATGTTTGCCAGCATGTAATTTTTTTTCCACAGAAGTATATGTTAACATTTCTGAAACTACCCAATGTTCATTCTAGAACTGGTCAAGTAAGTAAATACATGTGGGTATGGAGAACCAGGTTATATTAACTCACTGTCCAAAAGCAAAAACACGAAGAGGGCTAGAAAGACTCATGTCATAATGAGATGGAATGGAGGTATCCATATAAATTCATATTTTTTACACATACACAGCTTAAAAAATAAATAAAAGTACATGTACATATATTTCCTACTTCTGTCCATTGACAGAAGCAATGGACATCCCAATAGCAGTATTATACTCAAGCCTGGGTTTCTAAACACTATTTTTTAATGAAAAAGCAGGGCTCCTTAAAAAAAAATGAATGATTCCTGTCCTGGGACAGACAAAGCATACCGTGAACCTGAGATACAATATGGGACCAAAAAATGATGTAAACGTGTCAAAAGAAACAGGAGATGACTTTGAAGGGTCTCCCAATGCACAAACTGGGGTCAAAGTAAATAATTTTAGTAAGGAACAATAACCCACAAAATAAATATCCAAAGTCGTACGAATATAATTAATTGAATACATATATGTGAGAGAAGGTAAAGGCCTTCCTAATAATAAAATTCTAAACAACAACTTTAGAAGAAATGATGGATAAAGAAAATGACCATTTGGCAAACACCAAAGTAGTAATCATTTCAGGCAATAATTATCAATGGATTCTAAAATCAGTGGGGCTAAATATAATGAGTAAGAGGATACTTACAGAGCTTCAAAGTATCTCCCACAGGAAACTTATTAATTGCAAAGGGAAGAATAATTACTTTATGGTGCAGAAATCTAATAGATGCCATCTTTACCAAGTGATCAAAATTAAAAATTATACTTATCAACACCGTGTGCCTTGTAATATAATACAAAAATAAGACCAGAAATAACTTATAATGTATTATGTGAATACAGTCACTGACCCCAAAATAATTACACACAAAAAAATCAGCAAATAATACTTAATATCCCTACAGATAAAAATAAAGCCATTCTTTCCAGGAATGAGTACTATTCCAAGGACACATTAATTAGAAAGAATGGAGGAGACCTGAACTACTAAGATGAAATGGAAGAGAATCAGTAATGGTACAGAGAAAAAAAGAAATGAGGTGCTCTTGGTCAAAATGCATATCCAGGTAAAAGGTGTTATCCCCCCAAAATAAATAAGTGATCAGAACTGTAAAAGCCCCAGGTTCCAAAAGATACCTTTTATAATCCATTAAAAGTAAAAATCCTATTATGTGACCTAGCTGGCTAACAAAAAAGAACCATTTACTCACAATCATACATTTAAAAAAGAAAACAATGAGCAGAACACCAAGTTATTCAACTAGAAAAGGAAACTGGAGCTGGGTCTTGCAGAATAACTCTGGTGTAATTACCAAACCACATGAAATGGGGGCCCACAGAGTGACAGTCCTGCTCTGTGTCCACTCCAGAAGATAAAGGTCAGCCTTTTTATGTTTATGTATTTAATGAGATATAAGGGACATACAGCATTGTATGACTTTTAAGTATACAACATTATGACTTCAAACACGTATACATTGTGAAATGATTACCAAAATAACTTTGGTTAACATCTACCATCACACATATTTACAAATTATTTTCTTATGGTAAGAAATTTTAAGATCCAGTTTCTTAGCAAGTTTGAAATATATAATAAAGTATTATTGTCTACTGCCACCAGGCTGTATATAACATCCCCAGGACATATTTATCTTACAACTAGAAGTGGTAACCTTTGGCCACCTTTTGCCCATTTTGCCCACCTCTTAACGCCCTGCCTCTGGCAACCAACAATCTGTTCTCTATGAGTTCAGGATTTTTTAGATTTCACCTGTAAGTGAGATCATACAGTATTTTGCCTTTCTCTGACATTCCACTAAGCATAACACCCTCAAGGTTCATACATGTTGCCAGAAACAGCAGGATTTCCTTCATTTTTATAGCTGAAAAGTGTGTGTGTGTGTGTGTGTGTGTGTGTGTGTGTGTGTATGCATCTTCTCTATGCATTCATCATCGATAGACACTTAGGTTGATTCCATATCTTGGCTATTGTAAATAATGCTACAATGAACATGGGGGTGCAGATACATTTCAAGATAGTGATTTCCCTTCCTTTGGGTCAATACCCAGAAGTGGGACTGCTGGATCATGTGGTAGTTTTATTTTTAATTTTGTGAGGAACCTCCATGCTATTTTCCATAGTGACCATACCAATTTATATTCCCACCAACAGTGCACAAGGAATCCCTTTTTTCCACATCCTCACCAACACAGGTTACTTCCTGTCTTTCTGACAAAAACCATTCTAACAGCTTTGAGGTGATATCTCATTGTGGCTTTGGTTTGCATTTTCTTGATGAAAAGTGATATTAACTTTTCATGTATCTGTTGGCCATCTCTATGTCTTCTTTGGGAAAATGTCTATATTCAGTTCTTCCCATTTTTAATTGATTTTTTTAATTGACTCTTAAGGGGTCTTTATATATTTTGGGTACTAACCCAAATCAATATTTTTCTTTTTTGGTAGTTTATTACTAGTGTATAGAAATGTAACAGGTTTTTGTATATTGACTTTTCATCTTTCAACTTCACTGAATATATTAATTAGTTCTAGCAGTTTTTTGGCCAAGTTTTTATGGTTTGCTATATATCATATCATGTCATCTGCAAACAAAGATAGTTTTACTACTTGCTTTCCAATTTGGATATTCTTTTGGGTCTAATTCCTCCGGTAGGACGTCCAGTAATATGTTAAATAAAAGTGACAAGACGAGTTATCCTTGTCTAGTTCCAGATCTTAGGGGGGAAAAAAAAAAAAGCTTTTAGTTTTTCATCATTGAGTGTGATGTTAGCTGTGGGTTTGTCATATATGGCCTTTATTACATGGAAGTACATTGCCTCTATATACATTTTGTTGAGAGTTTTTGCCATAAATGGATGTTGAATTTTGTCAAACGCTTTTTCTACATCTATTGAGATCATATGACTTTTACCCTTCATTTTGGTGGTATGATGTCTCACATTGATTTACAGATGTTGAACCATCCCTGAAATCCTGGAATAAATTCCATTTGGCCATGGTGTATGATCCTTTAAATGTACTGTAGACTTCAGTTTGCTAATATTTGTTGGGGATTTTTGCATCTCTGTTGAACAGGGATAACGGCCTGTACCACAGTCATACCTCATTTTTTTGGGCTTCACGTTCTTACATTTTACAGAAACTGCATTTTTTACAAATTGAAGGTTCAAGATTTCATTGGAGGAAGTAATGTGTGGTGGAAACAGCAAGAGAACTAGGATTAGAAGTGGAGCCTGAAGATGGGACTGAACCTCTGCCATCTGGTGATAAACTTGGACGGATGAGAAATTGCTTCTTATGGACGAGCAAGACCATGGTTTCCTGAGATGGCAGCTGCTCCCGGTGAAGATGCCGTGAAGACTGTTCAGATGACAACAGAGGACTTAGAATATGACATAACTTAGTTGATAAGGCAGTGGCAGGTTTTGAGAGGATGGACTCCAATTTTGAAAGAAGTTCAACTATGAGTAAAATGCTACCAAATAGCACTTCACGTTTCAGAGAAATCAACTGTGAAAGAGTCGATTGATGCCGCAAACCTCATCGCTGCCTTATTTTAAGAAATTGTCACAGCCACTTCAACTTTCAGCAACCACCAGCCTGATCAGTCAGCAGCCAACAACACTGAGACAAGACCCTCCACCAGCAAAAAGATACAACTCACTGAAAGCTCAGATGATGGTAAGCATTTTTTAGCAATAAATAATTTTTAATCAGGGCATGTACATTGTTTTTTTTAGACATAACGCTATTGCACACTTAACAGACTATAGTATAGCACAAACAAATCTTATATGCACTAGGAATCCAAAAAATTCATTTGACTCACTTTATTGTGATATTTACTTTATTGTGGTGGTCTGAAACTGAACCTGAAATATCTGTAAAGAATTACTGTAATTTTCATTCATTGTATTGTCTTTACCTGGTTTTGGTATCAGGGTAATGCTGACCTTGTAAAATGAGTTTAAAAGTGTTCCCTCCTCTTCCATTTTTTGGAAAAATTTGAAAAGGATTGGTATTAATTCTTGAAATATTTGGAGGAATTCACCAGTGAAGCAATCTGGTCCAGGATTTTTGTTTATTATAAGGTTTGTGATTATTGCTTCAATCTCCTGATTCATTATTGGTCTGTTTAATTTTTATTTTAAGTAGGCTCCACACCCAGCAAGAAGCCCAATGCAGGGCTTGAACTCACAACACTGAGATCAAGCCACCTAGGAACCCCATGTCTGTTCAGATTTTCTATTTTTCATAATTCAGTGTTAGTAGATTGTATTAGTAGATGGTATGTTTCTAGGAAATTGTCTACTTCTAAGTTGTCTAATTTGTTGGCATGCAATTGTTCATAGTAGTCTTATAATTTATATTTCCACAGTATCAGTTATAGCATCGCATCTTTCATTTCTGATTTCATTTATACTGAGTCTTCTCACCTTTTTCTTGGTAAGTCTATCTAAAGATGTATCTATTCTGTTTATCTTTCAAAAAAAACCCAACTCTCAGGTTCACTGATCTTTTCTATTTACTTTTCAGCCTCTATTTCACTTATTTCCACCCTGATCCTAGTTATTTCCTTCCTTCTATTAACTTAGGGCTTCATTTATTTTAATTTTTCCAGGTCCTTGCATTGTAAACTTAGGTTGTTTATATGAAATATTTTTTAGTTCTCAATTTTAGACACATCACTATGAACACCCCTCTTAGAACTGCTTTCCCTGCATCTCATAAGTTCTAGTATGTTGTATTTCCATTTTCATTTGTCTCAATGTATTTTTTGATTTCTCTTTTGATTTCTTCTTTGACTTACTGGCTGTTCAGTAGCATGTTGTTTAATCACCACATGTTTATGAATTTTCCAGTTTTCATATCTTATCGATTTCTAGTTTCATACCATTGTGACCAGAAAAGATGCTTGATATAATTTGAGTCTTCTTAACTTTATTAAGATTTCTTCTGTGGCCTAACATATGACTTATCCTGGGGGAAGTTCATTAGTGCTTGAGAGAAGAACATGTATTGTACTGGATGGAATGTTCTGTAAATGTCTAGTAAGTCCATTCAGTCTAAAGTATAGTTGTAAGTCCTAGGTTTCCTTATTGATTTTCTGTCTGCACAATCTACCCACTAATGAGAACAGGATACTGAAGTCCACCACTATTATTGAATAGCTATTTCTCCCTTTTAGGTGGGTTAATATTTGTTTTATATATTTAGGTGCTCCTATGTTGGGTGTACAAATATTTACAAATGTTATAGCCTCTTGTTGGAGTGACCCCCCCCCTTTATAATTATATAATGACCTTCTTTGTCTCTCTCTTTTTAAAGATTTTATTTTATTTATTTGAAAGGGAAGGAGAGAGCACAAGCAGGCAGAGGGGCAGAGGGAGAAGGAAAAGCAAACTTCCCACTGAGCATGGAGCCCGATGTGGGGCTCGATCCGAGAACCTTGAGATCATGACCTGAGCCGAAGGCAGATGCTTAATCAACTGAGCCACCCAGGAGCCCCTTCTTTGTCCCTTATTACAGTCTTTAAGTCTATTTTGTCTGATGTAAGTATAGCTACCGCAGCTTTTGTTGGGTTTCTATGTGCATGGGATATCTTTTTCCATTCCTTCACTTTTAGTCTGTGTGTGTCCTTAACCCAGAAATGAGTCTCTTGTAAACATAATATAATTGAGTCTTGTTTTCTTTTATCCATTTAGCCACTCTATGTGTTTTGATTGGAAGATTTACATTTACACTTAAAATAATTATTGATAGGTATGGACTTATTACCATTTTGTTAGTGGTTCGGTAATTCCTTTGTTCCTTTCTTTTACTCTTGACCTCTTCCTTTGTGATCTGACGATTTCTCTAGCGGTATACTTAGATTCCTTTCTCATTATCTTTTGTGTATCTACTACAGGTTTTTGTTGTGCAGTTACCCAGAGGCTTACATAAAATGTAGTAGAGTTGTAACAATTTATTTTAATCTGATAACAGCTTAAAAGTTTGGACACATTCACATTTTTACTCCCCCCATTTGTTTCACATGTCACAATTTACATCTTTTTATCTTGTATGTACATTAACAAATTACTGTAGTTATAGTTATTACTACTTTTGTCTTTTAACCTTCATACTAGACTAACAAGTGATTAACCCACCAACACTACATTATTCTGAAATTAACTACATAATTAACTTTATCAGTGAGATTTATATTTTTTTATGTTTCCCTGTTACTAATTAGCACCTTTTATATTTCAGCTTAAGGAAGTCCCTTCAACATTTATTTTAAAGCCAGTCTAGATGAACTCCTACTTTTTCTTATCTGTTGAACTATCTTTTCTTCAATTCTGGAGGACAGCTTTGCTGAGTACAGTATCCTTGGTTCAGCAGATTTTTCTTTCAGCACTATGGATATATCATGCCATTCTTGCAAAGTTTCTGCTGAAAATTTTGTTAACAGTCTTATAGGATAGGAGGGAGTGTGGGAGTTCTCTTGTATGTAACAAGGTTTTTTTTTGTTGCTGCTGCTCTTAAGATACTATAGGATTCACTCATATATGAAATTTCAGAAACAAAACAAACGAACAAAAACAAAAAAAAATAGACTCCTAAACACAGAGAACAAGCTGATGGTTGCCAGAAGGCAGGTGGGTGGGGGAATGGGTGAAACAGGTGAAGGGGATTAAGAGTACACTTATCATCATGAGCACTGAGGAATGTATAGAATTGTTAAATCACTATATTGTGAAACTGATACAATATATCACTGTATATTAATTATAATTCAATTAAAAAATTTTTAAAATCTTTTTTAACAAGATTTTGTCCTTACTTTTAACAATTTAATTATATGTCTTAGTGTTCATCTTGTTTTGAATACCCTGAACTTCCTGGATCTGGATGTCTATTTCCTTTCCCATATTGCGAGGTTTTCAATTATTGTTTCTTCAAATATGTCCCTTTCTCTCTCTTCTTCTGGGACCCCTGTAATACAAAATATTTCTCCGGATACTGTCCCATAAATACCTTAAGTTATCTTCACTCTCATTCTTTTTTCTTTTTGTTCCTCCAGCTGTATGAATTCCACTGCCCTGTGTTTAAAGTCACTAAAGTTCACTAATTCTTTCTTCTGCTTCATCTAGTCTGTTGTTGAACCCTCTGTTGAATTTTTGTGTGCGATTATTATACTCGTTAGTTCTGTGATTTCTTTTTGGTACCTTCTTATATTTTCTCTTTGTAGAAATTCTCACTGCATTTACGCAATGTTCTCCTAACCTTGTGAGCATCTTTATGACCATTATTTTGAACTCTTTCTCAGGTAAATCATTTATCTCCTGTTTCATTAAGGTCTTTTTCTGAGGTTTCATCTTGTTTTTTCATTTAGAGCATACTCCTCTTTTTCTACATTTTCCTAACTCTGTTGTGGCTTCTGTGCATCAGATAAAACAACTCCCTCCCCCACTGTTTATGGAGTGGCCTTGTGTAGGAGTGAATCTTATCATTCAACCCTGCCCCAGCTCTAGGTTCTCAAATCTTTATGATTGTCCAAGCAGCCTTCTTTGTGGAGGCTAGTGGAGGATGTTGTAAGACCTGTCACTGTCCCAAAGTGGAGGATCTCAGTCAGCACCTAGATGTAGGCTGATTAGAAGACAGACTGTGAGGTTGCAACTTTCAAAGTCTGCAAATATACTTCTTTCAAGGGAAGACTAGTAGGTAGGAGGACAGCCAGTTAAGAACTGCTTCTTTCTTTGCTACCATCCTGTTAAACTCATGAACACAAGCCCCACTGGCCACAAGACATCAAATGATGTCTCGGCAGCCACAAAAACCAGGGCACCAGATGAAGATCACCCATTTCAGAAGATGCACTATGGCTCCCGTACTACTCCAAATGTCAAAATGAGTGCCATGTAAACAATTAATGAGCACTACGAGAAAGAATCCTTTTATACCACTGTTATTTAAGGACGATGAATGCATAAAATAATTTTTTTAAAAACTGACTTTTGTATTAACTATAAGGATATTTCAAAGTGACACTTGGAGGTAAAAACAAACGGCCCCTGCTTCATGTCACTTACAAAAGGTACAAGAAAAACAGCATATTTCTCATCAAATGCCATCCAATTAGGTATTTCTTAATTGGATACTTAGGTTGTGTGTGAACTACAATATCCATATGGTTTTATTGTAACATTATGTGTATATGTATACATGTATTAAATTGGCTTTATGTTCCCCTCATTCTGGGACACCAATGTCATTGCATTGTTACCAGGAACAAATGGAATCCTTTCTCAAATTTCCACTCAAACAAACAAGAGATACTTGATCATTTAGGAATTCAAAGCCTGAAGTCAGAGATTTAGTCCAATGTAGTGGTTCTCCTGGTTTTCATGGGTCAAAACTGAGGGAAACAAAAACTAAAGTAAATATTCTCCCAACCTAATAGAACACAAAGCTCAAGTATATCTCATCAATCCTGCTCTTTCCATAACACACACTAAACAAATACGCTATTGAACAGGTGAAAGATAAGCACCATGACCATTCTCTGGTCTTACGCAATGATAGCCCTAGTGTGTGTGCTCACAAAGGAGAGTGCCCTTCTCCAACTGTCATGTTCTTATTGGTAATATTAATCATACTTCATACTTGTAAGGTGTATTATTATTTTTTAAAGAGCACTTTTTTGATCCATTCATTACCCCTTTCCGTCTGTCATAAGAACCTCCCCACCATCACCCACAAATCCTCCCACTCCTGCTATGAACACTTTACACGGGTGGAATATAAATCTCTCAGAGTGCTTCCCCAAGCCCTCACCGTTAGCATAACATAATTCTGGGCGTCCACTTGTGCCATACAGGTTTCAGTTATTCACTGCAGCCAATCTAGTTTTAATAGATCAATCAGAACACTGGCATGTCCGTGCAAGTACAAAAAACATATCAAAAATGCTAGGGGAGGGAGGGCTGACAAAATAAACCCAAAAGCCACCAATGTTTCCCTAAAAGCAGCATATATTCTTTTAAGATTTAGGGAGGTATACAAGTAAATATATTATTGTAATAGTTACATATTAGTTTAATTGTGTACTAGAAAAATACATCACTCCCACATCAAACCCATAACTTCAGAGGTAACAGAGCTTAGGACAATGCTAAGTAAAAGAATTCAGTCATGTTAAGACTATTTTTTAAAAATTCTTAATATCTAATATTATACACAATATAGAGGTTTAAGCAAAAAAACACTTGTAACATACACTAACGACTCAAGTTGGGAAAACTCTCAAAGAAAGAAAAGCAGTAATTTGTAAGGCCATCTGCACAATACAGCACAAAAGAATAAAACCATGTGAACAAATCAGCTATTATTTCTACAGCAAATATAATACTGGAACGGGAAGAGACTTTACAGATCAACAAAACCAACTCCAAATAAGAAAATGAAATCCAGAGAGGGCAAGATCCACAGAAGCTAAGATCACTGAGCCAATTAGCCACCACAACTGGGACTAAAACACTCAGCTTACCCCTGATTCCAGGGACCTTTAAGTGGCTGCCTCTCTCTTAGCTTTATGTTTGAGAGATATCCACTGTTGATGAAATTAAACTTGATTCCCATTAAGTGCAAACAATAGGTATGTTATTTGTTTTTCTACTAGGATTTCTTCTATTTCTCTGACATTTTCTTAAGTGTCCTTGCACAAACCCAAATGACCCAGAACAAAAATTCCACCACTACCGCAATTGCTTACAAAAGCCAGGGCAAGTTCACAGATGAGAAAAGAATGAATGTGAGAAATTAATTCTAATCAGGCTCAAAACTAAAAGTGGATTGCAAAAGCCAATTAAATTTAAAATTTAGAGAGTCAAAGGGATTTTTCAAAATGGTCCAGATTTTTAAACACACATTAAAAAGCAAATAAAAAAGCAAATGTTCAGAAGAATAATATGTATCTGTGCGAAATCCTAAGTGGCCAAGTGTAAAGGGAACGTGGATAATAGCAGGACAGAGTTATTCAGGACTGGTCTGTGGTTGCTAAAGCAGTCGTTTTTCTATTCAGCCAGTTAAAGATATCCATTGGGGGTGCCTGGATGGCTCAGGCGGTTAAGCATCTGCCTTCAGCTCAGGTCATGATCTCGGGGTCCTGGGATCAAACCCCACATCAGACTCTCTCTGCTCAGTAAGGATTCTGCTTCTCCCTTTCCCTCTCTGCTCTCTCTCAAATAAAAAGTAAAATTTCTAAAAATATATACATAAATAAATAAAGATACCCACTGATCACTGGTTTAATCTATATAGTCTGCCTTTCATAGTAGCGCTAAATACCCACCATGCCTCTGAGTTCCGTGAAAGATATAATGACCCTACGACAAATTGTGCTGCTGCTGCTGCTTGCACTACCGGCTGCGGGCGAACAGTTCTGGATCATTTACTGTATTTGCTGCCTTACTGAGTGCTTACCTTACTTACTCCTCACTATGCCACCACTGAATCCTCACAATCCTTATTATTTTCCCATTTCTCATATAAGAAACCTGAGGCTTAGAGAAGTTAAGTCATTTGCCACTTAACACAGTAAGTGGTGGAGTCTGAATTGAAACCAAAATCTGACTCATGGACCCATCTTTCAGTTTCTGCGGTAATTTCCATGACGGCGTGTATATCATCATCTCTTTGTCTTCTGTGTATCAAGAATCTATAGAGTTGGATGGATGGGATTATGAACAGAATATGAAACATGAACAGAGACGAGCTGCACAATTCCACACACCAATACTGCTTTAGGCACCCTCTGTAAAATAGTGACGGTTTATCCTAATTAAATCATTATTATTGCACAAGGTCCAATAAATCTCTCAAACTATAATTAAGGTTTGCCTTTCAAATGCATGCACGTGTGTAAGTGCATGCATGTGGACAGTTATTTGGGGAGCACTGCTTTGAAACCAGAGGCTGCACGATGTCCTGCCTCGTCGGCAGGAAGGCAATGGGCGGCAGAGGCCACGTGTACTTCCGCAGGCAATGTCAAGCGCAAGGCGGCAGACATTCCTGTGGCACCTATTATGACACCGTGCTTGATGGAGGTTACCTCAACCCTTTCCTTCTTCACTAAAGGAAAGAACAGAACCAAATGAAAAGAGCGGTCGACATGTGGACTTGAAGTGCTTCAGAGCTGAACAAATAAATGATCCTCACAGAGGTGAGAAAGCAGAAGAAATAGTGCTCAAACCCAAAACTGGTTCAGAAGAAACCCTCCAGAAAGAAAAGACATGGATTTATGATATTGTTGTTCACTGTACAACACTCTGAAAGATGAAAAAGCAAAGAAAATAATCAAAATAAAACCTTCGTTCAAGGAGCCCCTGAGGTGACTGGGGCTCATAAAGGCAAGGTCCCTCAAAGGCATCCAATGAGGATATGTTAAGCATGCGGGTTGCACAGGAGCCCATGTTCACTGCTTTTTAACTTCCTCTTAATGCGGCTGAAGTAATTCCACCTTTCCCTCCTGAAGAGTCAAGCCAAGTCTGATCTCACGGTAAAAAAAAAAAATTAGGCTCACTCTCTGAATAATCTAAACAAGCTAAGAAAGTACTGGAACAAGAAACTGCATTAGTAGCATCAAGGCAACATTCAGAAAAACACATTTGAAACAGATATAATATTTTCGAGTTACAAAGCATTTCTGCATTATAACATTAAAACAAGTATGGCCGGGGCCCCTGGGGTGGCTCAGGTATAATTAAGTGTCTGCCTTCAGCTGAGATCATGATTCCAGGGTCCTGGGATCGAGCCCCACTGGACTCCCTGCTCCCTGCTCAGTGGGGAGCCTGCTTCTCCCTCTCCCTCTGCTGCCCCTGCTTGTACTTTTTCTCTCTCCACCAAATAAATAAATAAAATCTTTAAAAAAAAAAAAAAGGTATGATAAGGTCATACTTCAACAGCATTTGTAGTTTTGATCAGCGGGTACACCAATCAGCCACCAATTCAGCTCATTCCAGATTCCTAAGTCAATCTTTGCCTGAGGTAATAGAGCAGAAGTCTAAAGCCCTGTGGGACAGCATTCTTACTCTGCACGATAGCAAATTCAGGCACAAGAAACATAAGTGAACATATAATCCAAGATCATGTTGATGGGAAAGTATTGCCAAGTGACACAGCCAAATAAAACAGTTTCAACAGAAAGGTTGAGAACAAGAGAGAAATGAGGTGACAACTATAAATCCAGGCTATGCAAACCAGCATTTTAATAAAGAGGAAGAAGAGGAAGTGAAAGGAGATGGGGAAAGGAAAAGAGGGGAAAAGAGAGCAGAGATGGAAGAAAAGGAAGAGGAGAGGAGGAGGAGCTTTCAAATCTCAACTACAGTGCCCAAATGACATTTCAGTCTGGGGATGTGCTGTTTCAGAATGATGCTATGCCTGCGGTCATAAAATATTTCTGCAAGCTGACATTTTTTAAACTGTTTCATTTAGCTATATGACTCTATTGGAAAGGATCTGACTCAAAAGACTACCAGCTTAATTAGATGAGGGGAAAAAAGTAAAAAAAATAATAGTCTTTGAGTAACAGGTAAAGAGAATTCCTTGGCATTTGGGGGGGGGAGGCAATAAGAAGGGTGGGAAGTGAAAACCCAAAGGCGCCCACAGAATACAAGAAAAGCTGTTGAATAGCTCTGCATCACAAAGAGGAATTCTTTTTTTCTTTTTAAAGATTTTATTTATTCATTTGAGAGAGAGAGAGAAAGAAATCACAAGTGGAGGAGAGGCTAAAGCAGAGGGAGAAGCAGGCTCCCCACTGAGCAGGGAGCCCGATGCAGGACTGGATCCCAGGACACTGGGATCATGACCTGAGCTGAAGGCAGACGCTTAACCGACTGAGCCACCCAGGGCCCCAAGAGGATTTCTTTTTGATGGATTTCGAAATTTCCTGGAGTTGGGAAAGGGGTGCCAGGGAACTAAGTTCTACACAGAGGAATGGCTCAGAACAACACCTCCACATTGACAACACAAAAATGGACCCAGAGAGGAGATAGGCTCATTCAGAAATTTTCTGGAATGACGGCACTGCAGATTACATGATAAAAATGTTCTCCTCCTTCTTACAAAATTACCAGCAAATTCCTCACCGTTCATAAAGACTTTGTTATGATGGGCCTCTTAGAGGAACTAAGAGAGCTTCCTAGTTCTGTGTTCTGCTGAGCAGGAGGTGAAAACAGAGAGCACATCAGTGAACATGTACATAATGTTAACTGGAGAGACTTTTTTATTCCAAATTGTACAGCTTCAAACCTATAGGCCAGTATATACTCAGTGCCATCTAGAGGCAAAGAGGATAGGGAACTGTTATCACTGGTGATGGTGCACAATCTCCTCAAAAACAAACAAACAAAAACACTTTGTTACCCTTTAGGAACCAATTTTTTAAAAAGATTTTTGTCTAGGGGTGCCTGGGTGGCTCAGTCGGTCAAGTGTCTGCCTTCAGCTCAGGTCATGATCCCAGGGTCCTGGGATCGAGCCCCACGTCGGGCTCCCTGCTCCACAGGGAGTCTGCTTCTCCCTCTCCCTCTGCCTGCTTGTGCTCTCTCTGTGTCAAATAAATCAATAAAATAATTAAAATAAATAAAGATTTTTGTCTAACAAGTTGAATTTACTGGATATATAATACTTTTTAAATTAAAGAAACATAACTGATACCAGTTGATATTTATTTTTCTTTTGTAGACTTCACCTTTTTAATTATATGACTTTCAAAGAGATAAAAAGTAGGGTTTGGGGGGTTTTAATTTGATTTTAGGGAGAAAGAGAGCGAGCGTGGAGGGAAGGGGCAGAGGGAGAAGGAGTCTTAAGCAGATTCCACACTAAGCACAGAGCCCCATGCAGGGCTGGATCTCATGACCCTGAGATCACGACCTGAGCCAAAACCAAGAGTCAGATGCTTAACCGACCATACCACTCAGGTGCCTCAGAAGTAGGGTTTAAGACAAGACAATCCCGGGGCACCTGGGTAGCGCAGTCGTTAAGCGTCTGCCTTCGGCTCAGGGTGTGATCCCGACGTTATGGGATCGAGCCCCACATCAGGCTCCTCCGCTGGAAGCCTGCTTCTTCCTCTCCCACTCCCCCTGCTTGTGTTCCCTCTTTTGCTGGCTGTCTCTGTCAAATAAATAAATAAAATCTTAAAAAAAAAAAAAAAAAAGACAAGACAAGACAATCCCAAGGACACAATGGAGAGAACACTCAAACTGCTTGTTCAACTCAAGTTTCTGAATTATCATCAGCAGACAAGTGTTTCTCCCCTTGCCAAAGATAATTGAAAAGGCCACAACAAGAAGGCTTGGAAATAAAAATAAATATAGATAATAATATA
Organism: Ursus arctos; assembly: GCF_023065955.2. Classification (NCBI taxonomy): domain Eukaryota; kingdom Metazoa; phylum Chordata; class Mammalia; order Carnivora; family Ursidae; genus Ursus; species Ursus arctos. Next base: position 10,007,546 of record NW_026622997.1, on the reverse strand, counting down.
TAAAAATTGGTTCACTGATTGTGACAAATATGCCATACTAATGTAAGATGTCAGTAACAGAGGAAACTGGGTATGGGGTACACAGAACTCTGTATTGTCTCTGCAATTTTTCTGTAAAACCTAGAAATATTCTAAAATAAAAAGTTTATTACAAAATTGAATATAAGGACTACAGACTCCTTTGACTGACATCAGCATGCTAAAGAGACTAATGCCCAAAGAGCAATATTCCAAACTCTTAATGTGAAAGAAGACAGGCTACCATGATTTGTAACCAACTGAGGAGCAACAGAAAAGACTCCGTGTGACCGGCATAACCTCAAGAATTAATACCATCATCACAATGCCTTGAACATAGCAGATGCTCATGCACGTCTTCTTAACTACCTGACGAGTTTAGAACTGCCTCTAAAGGCATGTGCTGAATCAAGAACTGAATCTTGGGGAAAGCATCAGCTGTTCTCTCTAGTCAAATTTAGAGACTAATCAGGTATGTCACTCCTAAAAGGTGTCTGTCTTACCTACACTACTTCTGCCAGGGGAAAAAAAAATGACCTTTCCTTCTTACTGAAAGAGAAGTCATCAGATAGGAAACCCTTTCCATTTCCACTTACAAATGTATTTGCCTTGCAGTCATCCTTCAGTCCTTCACATTCACCTTAGTTTAAAATTTTAAAGAAGAAAGAAAGAAAGAAAGAAAGAAAGAAAGAAAGAAAGAAAGAAAGAAAGAAAGAAAGAAAGAAAGAAAAGAGTAAAGAGAAGAGAAAGTGAAAGAAAAGAACACCTTCCTCTGGTCAGGCTCCAGGCCTTGCAGTGACACGAACATACCTTACCCCAATCACTCTCCGTCTCCTCAAAGTTCTTACTTAGAAATCATTCCACATCTCTTCTTCCTTTATTCTCTTTTCCGGCTCTTTCTCCTCAGTACAAATATTTAACTCTTCCCTTTAAACAGTCCCCAAGAGACACAAAGTTCCTCTTGTCCTATGTCACGCTACTACAACCCGCTCTCTTCTTCCCAAGTAAGTTGGTTGCTCTTTCTTGGTCTTCTTCACAGCTTCCCTTTCCTTCCTTTGCTGTCCTGATTATTTGTATTCCACAGGCCTCACTTTCAGCTTTGTACACTTCTGACTGTGCTTACGCTCCCTACATGACTGCAGCCAAACTCTTAGGGGCAACCACGGCCTTAGATTGTCAATCTCCACCTCCATCCTAGGCAACCGCGCCAGGGCCCAGATGCATCCAAGCACCTGCCTACTGAACACCGCCACCTGCAAATCCTCCACCTTGACGTATCCCAAACTCAACTAGCTCTCTTGACCCCAACCCCAAAACCTACTTCTCCTGTCATCCCGAACTCTGGGAATGGGACCAAGAAAGCAGATCAAATACTTTCCCCTTTCCCTCACTTGCCTACATGCAGTAACCAAATCCAGTAAATTCTACCTCCTTAACATCTTCCAAGTCCATTCTTTCTTATCTGTCATCCCTGCTGTTTCTTTGGCTTGGCCTGCGTTGGTTTTCTCCCAGGCGATTATAAATAATCTTCTAACGAGTCTCCTCGTGTCCAATGCTACCTGCACTGCCCCGTTCCATGGGCTAACCTGAAGAATTATTTTTCTAAAATGCCAATCTGATTGTATCACTCTCATACTTAAAAATTATTAAAGCCTCCTTAGTATTTTTAAACTAAAGATCAAATTCCAAAGTTACATAGAAGGTCCCTCATGAAGCAGTTTATACCTCTCTCTAATTTCATCTCTGGTCACTTCCCCATGCTCCAGCCACCCCACAATACATGTTTCCTCGTGCCTTCAAATATGCTACTACCACAACCTGGAACAGAACTCCCCCCCCCTTTTTTTTTTATATTTTATTTATTTATTTGACAGAGAGAGACAGCCAGCGAGAGAGGGAACACAAGCGGGGGGAGTGGGAGAGGAAGAAGCAGGCTCCTAGCAGAGGTGCCTGATGTGGGGCTCGATCCCAGAACGCCGGGATCACGCCCTGAGCCGAAGGCAGACGCTTAACGACTGCGCCACCCAGGTGCCCCCAGAACTCCCCTTCTCTGCCAGGATAACTTCACATTTCTCTCTAAGATTCTCTAGTAAGCTTCCTATTATTACACCAGGGATAAACCTTTCCTTCTGTGCTTTGGTCATATCTCTTTCACTGTGCTGACTGTGTTGTGTTGAGTTTCTAGTTTATTTATCTGTCTCCTTCATCAGGCCATAAACAAAAGGAACAGCACTTAGTCAGGATGTTAGTTTACAAGTATCCTGTTTCTGATGTGGGTCCTAAGAACACACAGCGTCCAAACACAAAGGCAATCTATATCCAGCTCAGCTCAACGAAAACCTGTCGCTAAGATCACCTCAGAGCCCCAGGGACTAGCCAGTCACCCGGAGAGTGACAGATAAAGCCTATAATTCTGATGAATACAGCCTCATACATTTGGCAGGCCCACTGCTTATTAATTCTTGGTTCACAGGCAGGGAAATAAGTAAGAATCACTTCTAAAAAGAAGCACGTTCACATATCTTACCATAGGAACTCCCAAGCCTTCATTCCCCCTGAATGCAGCAAGCAAATTCAATTACGTTATTCAAATCCAACTAAAGCATTTCAGCAAATATTAAGTATTCAAATCACTTTGGAGGAAGGATTGGGATGTCTTAGTGAGATGAATAGACAGACATATTAAAGGGATAGCAGACTCATCCAAGTGGATTTCAGCTGCTAATTTCCACAGTTTTTAATTTCTTTAAACAACTGGGCCCTAAGTGAAATCTTCTACTGCTCATCATTTGGGAAGACTTGTGTTTGAAAGGCCCCAGTTAAATACAACTCTGTCCTGGGGTCTCTGTGGGAAGTCCACTCCTGTTTTAGCTAATTGATACTGAAGCAGTTTTGTCATTCCCCGGATTTTCTGTCACACACCACATGCCAATTAATCAAGTGACAGAGATGAGCACAGGGGAGGGAATGCAGTAAAGCTCTGCCCTGCCCAAGCGGACTTTATTTTCTCTCCCTACTGCTTAGCTCATTTCCTCTCCCTGCTATGGAACTTTGTGCCAGCAGAGCAACGGGAAGAGATTTGAAACAGTCAGTGTTCTGTGGTGAAAGATGCTACAAAAGTACACTGGTAGTTGAAAAGCAACTTCGGCCAGGGAGTTGAACAAAATATCAGCTGTCAAGGGGGCTCTACAAAACAAGAAGCTCGAGTTTCAAATGCTTTCTCAGGGAACCCCCCACACTAGACCTTCATTTGCAAACTCAAACAGGTCCCCACTGAACAACACAATCTTTCCAAATCTCCGTTAACTGAAGCCTCCATGAGAGAAAACTCAAGTTAAATACATAATTGAGGCTGTTCCACTTCCTTGCTCAGTGACAAAACGCACGTTCTTAAGAAGCCAGGGTGAGGAAATCCTCAGCATGGCAAGCAGGCGCCCACGTGACTCCACACAGCCATTTTCCCCGCGTGCTCAGGGGCTGAGCTCTGCAGCTATGTCAGGGGAGCAACATCAGTGACTCCCGCCTCCCCCCTGCTCCCCAGAGATACTGCCAAAGGCTTCTGGCTCTTTTGGAAATCTGCTCAGCTTTTTTGCCTGCCTTTATTAACTCTAGCATATCATGACAAGTTTATTTTTCAGCCCTCTTCTTCTCTTAGGAGTTCTCCTAGGGGTACCAAAGGGAAAAGGAAGCAGATTAATATTCTGCCAACCCCTAGCCTATAGAGAGAAAACATCAGAAACTTCAATCCATCAAAGCAAGGAAATTACGTGAAGCTGTACACAAACTACATGAGAGATTAAATGTTTGCACGTGTGGAGGCAAAAAGCAACAACGGCAACAATAAAAAAACAGCTTGCCCTGGTGAGAACTGGTTCTCGTGACAGCCCCCATTTAAAGGAGAAGAAAACTTCATCCATTCTGCTGTCACCTTTAAAACGGTGATCTCTCCTCACCCTCTTCCTAGGTCATAATGACAGATAAAACAGAATGGAAGAGATTCCATTTTCTTCTTCAGGTGGCTAAACAGCTCATTCACAATGCCAGTGGGTGAAATATAACAGGACCACGGCCTCATCTAAATTCTATCACCTACTCTAAAGGAAGATGACAGGAGACATATTACTAATCAGTCAACAGAAAAGATAGCAGTGGCTTTAAAAAGAAAAAAAAAAAAAGAAACAGTACAAGTGGATCAGATCTGAAAAGCAGGAGCCGAAAGGTACCTGACCCACGTGCTATACAGCTGCATCTACACTTCACCGACACAAAAAGGGCTACGTCTAGTTTTATGGCAACAGAAGGGGATTGCTGCGGAGCGAACATTTGCCAGGCACCTCCCACTTGTCAGGAACCAGGCTAAGTTCTTTAACCACAACTCAGGAATTGTACTCCTTTTAATTAAGGAAACCAAGATGCAAAGTGGTTAAATCATTTATCTAAGGTCATCAGAGAGTAAGCTGCAGAGCCTGGATTTGACTCCTCTCACACCAGCTCAAAAGCAGGTGATATTTCCAGAATAATAAGCACTGCTACCAGAAACACTTCCCATCTATGAGGCCCAGACCCACAGATGGGCTCCAACAACCCAAAAGTTCAAGCCTCTATTCAATACCCAAGGGTGAAAGATGCAAAATTTCATACTTTCCCACTTTTATGTACAAATAAAGGTTACTTACTAGTAACTGACTACGTTGTTTACTAGGAGTTACTAAAATGTGGCATCCGCAGAACAAAATTAAGGACCTAGGAGAATCGACTAGGGACTTTTAGCATGCCACTGCCCAAGAAGAGTGTGACAATTAATTTTATGTGTCCACTTGACTGGGTCACAGAGTGCCCACATTTGGTTGATCACGATTTCCAGATATGTCTCTGAGAATGTTTCTAGATGAGATTAACATCAGAATCTGTAGGCTGAGTAAAGCAGATTGCACTTTCCAATGTGACTGGGCCTCATCCAATCTGTTGAAGGCCAGAATAGAATAAAAGGCTAAGTAACAAATTTTTCCCTGTGTCTGACTGTCTTTGAAGCAGAATGACAGTCTTCTCCTGCCTCTGGACTGGAACATATACCACTGGCCTTCCTGCTTCTCATGCCTTCAGACTCAGACTGGAACTCTATCACTGGCTCTCCGCGGTCTGACTTCTCAGCCTCCATAATCACATAAGCCACTTCTTTACAATAAATCACTTTATATAAATCACACACATACACACACACACTCACCCAAGGGTTCTGTTTCCAGAGAACGCTGACTAACATAAAAAGACGACACCAAAAAGCTCTTATAGCCCTGGAACACGTTTGAAAAGTCAGAATCTCCACAATTCACTAGGAGGGGACTATCAGTTAACCTCCAGTGGTATCCTAGGTTGGTTGTAGATTTCAAATGCTGGTGCAGCTTTTGAACAATAAATCACTGTTAGTCCTATCGCTATGGATATGTTTATTGTGGATTACTTGACAAATGCTATAGTATATATTGATGCATCATGGAGTCAACATCTAACAACTATATTTTAAAATTATATTTGATACTTTGGTTCAAATGAGAATCATTTATACCACTATTGTCAAAGCAGATAGATACATATTCTACATGGTCCCATCACCAAATTCCCTACGAAATGACACATCATTGCTATCCCAAGTTTTTGCACGGAAAAGGTAACAGAGTTGGGGCAACTGAACTGAGGGTCCTTTACTCTGAGTCCATCTCCTTAAAATATTGAGAAACATCACCTGGATGACAAGGTGACCCCAAATCCCATTGAAAGAGCCTCTCACTTATAATTTTTACAGTGAGACAGTTACTCTTTCCATTTGTCTAATGTAAATCCTTCTCTGTTTTGATTTCAGCCTAGGTCATTACCCTTAAATGATACATACAATGAACTATCTAAACCCCAACACATGCCAGGCCTTTAAGATTCACCTTTTACTGGATGTGTGCTAAGATTGCTCCCCACAAGACCCACACCACCCAACCCTGTACCTGAGTCCAATCTCAAAGCAGCTCTCCACCTTACAAGCTTCTAAACATAGAACAAATATTTCCATTTCTTGGATCTGGAATGGTCACTACATAGGAATGTCCTGTGCCCCAAGATAAAGACTCTCAGATTTAGGCAGAAATTCGTCCCTTGGCTTCCCCAAACACATTCAAGTCACCCACCTATTCCTAGACAGCCTCTGACTCTTAGCTCTTGACTTCAATCTTGATCCTCCAATCACCCCAACAGCTGACATCTGGTCATTCCCAAGTTAGGCAACATTCTCTGCACTCATATGGTTAACATAAACCTAACTTCTGCTGCTATTCATGTAATCCACCACCAAACATAGTCCCAGCCTGGATCCCAATGTGATCCGGGGAGGTATTATAAGAAACAGCAGAAGAGGGAAGAGAGAAATGCTAAGGGAATAAAGAACAACAGTTCTTCCAGCTTACTACCGATGTAGGTTGGGAATTATCGACATGGAGACTGAACTATCTACTTGACAGTGACTTCTAATCCAGGAGCATATCACACCCCTTAAACTACATACAAAATCCTCTCTCTCTCTCTCTCTCTCTCTCTCTCTCTCTCTGTGTGTGTGTGTGTGTGTGTGTGTGTGTGTAGTATCCAAATCTCTCAGCAGATTCCCAAATGGTAAAAGAAAAAGGCTAGAAAATCACTGCAATGATGAAATGCTATCAGTCATACACACAACATTATAGAAAGTCTCCATATAGGTGAAAAATAGCATTGCCTTTAAATGATGTATCTAGTTTAAGAAAACTCTTGTTTTATCTTTCAAATTCATTCATATTAAGCAGTTTACAATTTCAGAGACCTACCCCAGGATGAGTCTGGGGGATGACATTAGACAGAAGATTTAAGGACAAAGCTTCAGGAAAAAGATACCTAAAGAGCCAGTTAAATAGCAGGAGTATCATCTTTCCCATCTAAGAGCAGACTCAGGGATCTGAACTGACAATTCAAGAAGACGTGCGTATCACAGGTTGCTGGCTGGTTCTGAGGATGGCTGGTACAGAAAACTCAAGGCCTTTCATTACCTCCCCACCTGTACCTACCAAGCTGAAAATGTGAAATTATACCACCCCTTCCACAGAAAGTAGGTTTCCGTAATGTGCACCACACAAAGAAATGCAGTCTCCAGCAAGGTGTGAAGTCTACTGCGAAAGAGCATAATATCACTGTGAAAATATTTTTGCTACTTTCACACATCACTTCAGCTAGTACAAAAAATACTGCTACTGTAATTACGTGGATTCAGTAAAATCTAATGAGGCCCTCTTGGCCTCCAACAGCAAATGCAGAATGTAAATGGTAATGATCTTCCTGAGATCTTCAAGGAATGAGAGACGGAGGATATTCATCCGTTTTTCTCCAGATCCTATACTGTTTCCAACTTTTACCCTTGAGAATATCCTCTGTCCTTTATGCATCCATGTAGTAAGAACCAGTTAACTAGATAGCTTGTCCACAACCTAAATTATATTCAGAAATTTTAAATTAGGGGGCGCCTGGGTGGCGCAGTCGTTGAGCGTCTGCCTTCGGCTCAGGGCGTGGTCCCGGAGTATGGGATCAAGCCCCACATCAGGCTCCTCCGCTATGAGCCTGTTTCTTCCTCTCCCACTCCCCCTGCTTGTGTTCCCTCTCTCGCTGGCTGTCTCTCTCTGTCAAATAAATAAATAAATAAAAATATTTAAAATAAAAAAAAATTTTTTTAAAGAAATTTTAAATTAGAATCAAGGACAGAAGTCTGTGCTTCTCTAAAATTGACTTTCCCTAGCAACTTATTTATTGGGTGAATAACAGCCTAACTAACTAAAGACTTCTGGATATTCAGGAAAAGGAGCAAGCTGGCTGTCTAGTTATCAAGGTATTGCCTCTCAGCCACAAATCAATCCTCCATTGACTGCTCTGTGAAAACTGTGTGGGGTCCTTCAAATATTTTTCCTTTGCCAGCAGCACAATATTAAGCTCTGTCAGGAGAGGTCCCTGAAAATACATGCATTACAAAGGGAGCCCTGCTGGATCCCAGGTGTCCTGCAGTGTAAGCAGCAGCACTCAGCTCCCCAGGAGCTCCCACCCGGACAGCTGCTTCCTCCATAACCCTTTCTAGGCAAGTCTATAGCAGAGTGCTTCCCACAAGACAACACCCTCAAAATAGCCTTCCCTGGCCCCTCAGAAAGCAGATTTCCAGCAAATTCCAGAATGTGGATATCCAGCAATTTCACCAGCATGAAACCACTACCACCTCTGTGCCATTCAGTGAGCCACAGCTGAGGGGTAGGGGCGGAGGGCTCTTCCTTAGGGGTTCAGTGTCAGTCCTGGGGGTAGCAGCTGCTCATTGATCTGCAAGTTCTGTACTCTAGAGTTCTCTTTACTTCTCACTAGCCAATCCCTCATTGCCCCAATTTTCTATGCTATAGTTAATAATTCTTAATATTGAGCTGTCCCTGATCCATTACTATGTGGTTTCTGTCCTGCAACCCAGCCCTGAATGATACAGCTGCTCTTCTGGAAGGCCGGCACATGAGAAGTAGCTCTGAGAAGGCCCCGTCAGAAAAGCTGACAGGAGAACTGCCATGCACTTACCTACATTAGCTGCCATCCTTTGCAGAGTAGAGGCTGGCAGACCAGAACCTGGGAGATATCCGAGCACCACATTTACCAAATGCTACTCTGTGCAGGATCCTGGCTGGGACAGGAGACACCAGGAAGTAACCAATCAGTTGGAGATACCAGACGTACACAAAGTAAAAGTTCAAGGTAGGATGTACTGAAAGCTCAGTGAGGGTCATGGGCCATCACGCTAGAGGTCAGTGACAGGGTCTCAAGCTAAGAGACGAGGAGTTTCTGTTTTGTCACAGCAAGAACAACTTATCACAGTGCAAAAGCACTGTGCCACAGAAAACAGAGACTGGTCTCTCTTTAAATGGCTGTCCAACCCCCTCCCCACTTTGTCCTCCAATAACAGAGTATTACTCAAATCCAATATATTGTGGACTCCTGGCTGTGACCAGTTGCCTTTTGCTTCACTGTCAAGAGACATACCTAAGTAAACACTCGGGTGGAGAAAAAGAATTTAAATAAAGAAAAGACATTTCAATATAAGTGTGTCTTTGACAGAAGGAGTCCTTCCTAAGAGAGTTTAAAGAGGAGATTAGGGAAACATGGTGACTATAATCTATCAAGGCCAAATAAAAGTGCCTTCAATAAAGCCCCTCCGCATGAGGCTATTAAGGAAACCCAATAACCACATGGTGGAGAATAAAACCTTGTCATTCACTGAATGATAGAAAAGTGATTCAGGGTAGAAAGCAGGAATAAAGAGACTACCTTTGGCTCACCACAAGAGTAACAGTGGGGAAGCTCAGAAAAAGAAGCCCAAGAACAGGAGGGTTCTAATGAACCATCTGGAAGGTGGGAGAGAATATCAAAGGGAGAAAAAATGAAATTTTCTGATGATAAATGAGAGTGGTTTTCTAACAAGGATGAACCACAAAGGATGCCAAAGGGGTTGTTCGAAATGAAGGATATCCACTCCACTCCGATTGAATAATTACAGGGAAGGAGCACAACCCATGGAGGGAACCCCTTAACCACACTTCTACAGGAAGAAATGGGGAATGCCAGTGATTATTTTTAAAGAGGAGGCAGTTGAGATGGAATAGGATGTGAACTGGACCTCTGAATGAAGTAGTATTTCACTAATGTGTTGTTGTCCAAATTATATCAAAGCTTACTTCTCTGTATACCTTTACTCATCTCTTCTATAGAAACATTCCCCTTTTTTTCTGTGTGAATATGCATGAATCACTATTAGTTACAGAATATTTACATCTTCTCCATAACATAACTATGTCTTCATTTATCAAGACATATGTGTATTTACTTAGAAATATAAGACTTCACTTGGCATTTCATATGCTGGTAATAATTTCAAAAAATTCTAGGAACTAAGATAAAGTTGGCAAGGCTTTATTTTGGAAATACAGGCATATTTTTTAAATACCATCACCATCAATTCATAAAAGAATATTTTAATAGTTAAGAACGTAAAAAGGAAATCATCTCAGGACAAGAAAAAGTCCTTTAAAGTGAACAAATGTACATTTATAAAACTTGCCATATTCCTCTTATATCAGTAATTTTCCAGTGAGATCCACAAAAACTCGGTCATGGACCAGGACTTGTTAATCCACTCAAGTTTGAGAACTACCAGCCAAGAAGACAAAGACAAGATATATACACGGATTCTTAAAATTAAAAAAAAAAAAAAAGAATTTAGATTTTTTTAATAATAATACTCAAGACAAAAACAGGAAGAAAGGAAGGCTCGTCATGAATAATCTTAAATTCAGGAGGAAGTAGAGCTTGCACATGTGTATATATAAGAGGAAGACTCTGGATAAAACGGACCCAGAGGGAGTCATAGAAGGGGAATGGAGACAATAAAGACACAATGAGGAAACAAAGAGTCTGCAGCCCAGAGTGAAAAATAAATTACAGAGCATCCTACCTCCTCCACGGCCCCTTGGTGCACTCACTGTACTTAGAGTGCACTCCCAGGAATCATACACAAGGCACAGCTGGTGAAACAGGATAAGACGTCTCCAGGGACAAAAGGAAAATATAGCTTCTCTGAACATGGTCCAGGTATGTACTTATTAATTTTTTTAAATCAGATTAAATAGAAACAGGATTTGTATGGGCTCCCTCTGGTGGGTCTGTCAAACACATGAGATTTGCTATTCTTTGCAAAATAAATGCCTCACATGTTTGGTAAAAATTTAGTTTTGAAGCAACTGAACAGTGGTGCTCAAACTTTCTAGTATCAAAAATCCTTCTAGCCTCCAAAAAAAAAAATCATAATATCTGGCATTATTTGCAAACAAGGATGACGGCTGCTACTACTCACCTTACCCTCACCTGCCAGGTAATCAGTGTCTTGATTTTGGTATTTATCATTCCCATGTATTTTTCTCACACCTACCGATGTATTTATCTAACCAAACAAAAAACAAAAAAAACACTGTATGTGTAATGGGGGAATGGGTGTGGAGAGAGAGAAAGAAAGAGAGCTACAGCAAGTGAAAGAGACAAAGCATGAGCAAGCACACAATGAGAACACTTGTTATTTGGACTTATTCTAAAATATCTATTAAAGGGTGCCTAGGTGGCTGAGTCAGTTGAGCCTCTGCCTCCAGCTCAGGTCATGATCCCCGCGTCCTGAGATCAAGTCCCATAACAGGCTCCATGCTCAGCAGGAAGTCTGCTTCTCCCTCTACCCCACACCCTGTTTGTGGATCTCTCTCTCAAGTAAATAATTAAAAAATAATAAATAAATACATACATACATACATACATATATGTGATAGTTTAGGGGCACCTGGGTGGCTCAGTTGCTTAAGCGTCTGACTCTTGATTCCAGCTCAGGTCATGATCTCAGGACAGTACGATCGATCCCTGAGTCAGGCTCTGCACGACTGGGGAGTCTGCTTGAGATTCTCTCTCTCCCTCTCCCTCTGCCATTTTCCCCCACCAAAGTCATGCATGCGTGCGCGCTCTCTCTCTTTCCCTCTAAAAAGAAGGATATCATAGTTTGGTATCACTCATAACTTATTTGTTTCCCTCAACATTGTATTAAAACCTCATCCATGTTGACACAGATGTTCTATGTCAGCTGCAATAAAATATTCAATGTACAAATAGAGCCAATTGTCCTTTATTCTTTACACTTAAAGAAAAAGACACCAGATTAAAGAGTATACAATTAAAAAAAAAACAAAAAACTACCAAATAACTCTACAAAGTGGTGGCAACTATATACACTCCCAACAAAAGGACGTAAGATTTGTGGTTCCTCTAGATTCTTGCTATTTTCCAGGTTATTAATTTTTACTAATCTAATAGATTTGGAATATCTGGTTCTTTTACATTTGAACTTTGCGTTTTGTTATTTACTGATAAGCCCAGTCATTGCTTATCGGTCGCCCACATCTATTGATAGGCTGTTAATGCTGATGATGGGCTATTAACTTTTTTAAAAATTACACAATAAATCATTCATACAAAGAGTGTATAGTATATCATGTTTACAGAAAAATAAAAACACATACACGTGTGATCGCCACCCGTATCTGTTTTCAGACAACAGTACCAAAAACGTTGCAGCCCCCTGCATGCCCCCACCTGATCACAATCCCCTTGCCACTCCTAACAGAAGAACTAAATTTTTTCATTATTCCTTTGCATCCCTTAATTTTTCCACACATGCATGAACCCCTAAGTAACATACTGATTAATTGTGCCCATTTTAAAAACTTGACGTAAATGCAATCATACAACGCAAGCTTCTGTAACTTTCTTTCTTTGCCTAATACTACTTTGCATATTCATTCATGTCAATGCATATAGTTGTGATTTACTCATTTTCACGGGAAATATTCACATACCATCGGATAAATATACCACGGTTTACTTATCTGTTCTACTCTTGGTAGAAATCCGGGTTGTTCCAGGTTTGGGCTAATACTAAGAATGCTATGAACATTCTCATCTGTCTGCTAATACGAGCACTCAAGAACATTATCTAAGTACACACATGGGAGTGACATTTTTGGTGTGTGTTTTTATATAAACTCCCCCAGAGCACTCCCACGGCTCCATGTATTGGCCAGCACTTGGTACTTCAGACTTTCCCTATTGGATTCTTTTTTTCAAACTAAAACCTTTTAATTTGATCAATATCAATCTTTTAGCTGTATATACACAAATATTTCCACCTTGTCTGTTGCTTCATTTATGAAAGGTTTTTGTTAGGCAGAAATTTTATCTTAATGTAGTCACTCTTTAACAATTTTTTCCCTTCAGGATTTTTCTTTTTAGGGAGTCTGAGTTAAAGATATTATATTCTACCCCCAAGGTGATAATGAAAATTTCTCACATTTTCTTCTTTAAGTTTTAAACACCTCTTCACAAATGGATTGTGAATCCACCCAGAATTGAATTTTGCATTTGGTGTGAGATAAAGATCACAAATGTGGATAGGAAAAGATTCTTTTTTCCTATACAGCTAATTGTCTCAGAGCAATTCATGTAGAATCCATCACCTCCCCATTTATATAACATCATTTCCACTTTATAATAAGATAATACACTTAACAAATATGAGGAGAGCTATTTTAAAGTTCGTTATTTGACTAACCTTGTGCCAATAATAAACCATCTTAATTACTAGAGCATTGTAAGTCTGGTAAGGCATGCCCCTTATACCAGTGCTTGTAAAAAATTGTTCTGGCTATTCACAAACTTGTTCTTTCAGTGAATTTGAAGATTCATCCTTCAACTTCTCCAAAACACTCAGTGGATATTTTGATTAGATTTATGCTGAATTTATACATTGATTTGGGGGAACTGCCATCTTCATGATATTGTTTTCCTAGCTATGAATCTGTGATTATGGTATATCTCTCCTTTTTCTCTTCTTCTTTTATGTCTTTTAATAACATCTCATCATTTTATCCGTAAATATCTTGAGCATCTTTGGCAAAAACCATACCTGGGCACTTCAAAGTTTTAGTTGATACTATGAATGAAATCTTTATTCCATTATATTTTCTAATTGGTTATTACTTGTGGATTAGAAACATTTTTTTCTACATTGGACCCATCAACTTTACTCAACTGTCTTATTAGTTCTAATAATTGACTTGAATACCCTGTTAAATTTTCTAGGTAAACAATCATATTATCTAAAATTTAGCAGCTTTAATCTCGTTTTCCAATGCTTACACCTTCTATTTCTCTTTCAGGCTTACTACATAATGTAGAACTTCCCACACAATGATGAATAGAAGCAGTGACAGCAAATAATCCTGAATTGTTGCTAATTTTGATAGAAATGTTTATAATTTAACACCAGTAATTATGATATTTGCTGTGACTGCTTGACAAGTATCATTTAAGAAAGTTCCATTCTAGGGGCGCCTGGATGGCTCAGTCGATGAAGCGTCTGCCTTCGGCTCAAGTCATGATCCCAGGGTCCTGGGACTGAGTCCGGGGTTGGACTCCCTGCTTAGTGGACAGTCTGCTTCTCCCTCTCCCTCTGCCTCTCCCCCTGGCTTGTGCTCTCTCTCTCTCACTCTCTCCGTCTCTCAAATAAATAAAATCTTTAAAAAAAAAAAAAAGAAAAGAAAGTTCCCTTCTATTCCTAGTCTGCTAAAAGTTTTTATCATGAGTCATTAATGTAATCAAATGCTTTTTTTATGTCATAAAACATTAAATGCCGTCGAATTATTTTTTTACATCTATTGAGGTGATCACATGCTTCTTCTCCTTACATCAGTTAATATAATGGAATAAATGTATAATAATATCGTGGTAGGACACAATACACCAGTGAATTAAATTTGCAAATATTTCATTTAATAATTCTCTATCTGTTCATTAAAATAGAGAATCATCTATGTTCATAAAGACAAAACTTCTAAAATTTTCTTTTTCTATCTAGTTTGTATATTAACATGTCTAATCTCATAAAATGAGCTTGATAGGTCTCTCTATACCCTGAAACAGAACATACAAGTCTTTCAGACTTGGTAAAACGTGTAAAATCATCTCAGAATGATGGAAGAGAGGCTATTAATCCTAGATTTAATTGGTTTCAGTCTCTGTATGCAATGTATTCTTCTATGATTAATATCTTCTGCCTCCTGTTTTTTTTTTTTTTAATCTTAACAGTTGTCTTCCACATGAAACCAGGGAGCATCTCATGATTGTCTGATACCTTCTTACAGACCTGAACCCCAGTTTGTATTCAACAAATGTTCTCCTGATTGACTGACTGACCCCAGTGTTCTTCCTTCAGTCTTTTTTTTTAACCTTTTATCAGAAAAATTTCAAACACACGAATGTAGAAAGGATAATGACCCCTCATGTATCCAACACCCAGCTTCAAAAATTAACAATTCATGACCAGTCCTCTTCCATTCATCTCCACATGCCTATCCCTGTATTATTCTGAAGAAAACCGGAGACACCTGATCATTTCACTCACAGGTATTTCAATATGTAAATCTAAAGGAAAATGACTTTATAAAAATATAATACCACTGTCATACCTTAAAAAATAAAAATAAAAGAACTCCTTAAATTCAGACATTCAGTTAGCATTCAAATTCCAAATGGCCTCAAATGATTTTTTCCTTAAAGATGTTTTCTCTTGATAGGATCTAAGCATTGTGATTGCTTGATCTTTCTTTTAATCTATAGGTGTATTTTCCTTTTATTTTTCTTGCAGTTTATTTGAGGAAATTTAATCATTTGTCCTGTAGAGCAGTGCTTCTCAAGCTGTCTATGTTGGAAGGACAGTTTAAGATTTCCAGTCAGTCTCAGACGGAGATATGGTCCTACTGTGCAGGATGACCGCACAAACTGAGCCCATGCAACTCACCAGGAGCGTGGAAGAACACTGGAACCAGTTTATATGCCAGTCCACAAAGGAAGTCCACTGATAACGTGCTTGAACATTTCTAAGGTTTTCCTTTTGCTTCTTCTGTTTCATTATCCACATCACATCTTCAGTAACATTGCTGTCTCATTTCCCACAGGCTGGATTTTGCTATTAATTCTCCATGGCATAGTTTAACATGTTTCTCTGTCCTCGGTACTTGCTATAAATTTGGAGCCGGATCTAGAGATTTGATCAGATTCAGGTCCAATTTTTTTGGCAAGACTTTATAGTTGGCATTGTATTCTTCCAACAGGAGTCTGGCCCTGGCCCCTCTTTTTGTGATGTTGGTGGTCACTGGCGAACAATGCTATTCCTGGTACTAAATGTCAAGGGCCCATGAGTAAATTCGGTTGTCCGAAGTTTGTTCTCTGAGACTCAGAAGCAGCTCTCCTCCCTTCAGCCCTCACTGGTTGGCTCTACGACGGCCTTAGTTTCTGACACAATGCAGATCTTCCAGCGGCACCTGTGAGTTCCCGCCATTTGTGAAGATCTTAGGGAGACCTTGTCACCAGTTGTGCTGGAGACGGGCTTTGCTATTCTAGCTGCTGTTATCTGTTTAGTAAGATTTGGGACTATTAAAAACCATACAACTCACCTCCCTTCTACATTGGGAACAATGCTGTTTGCTTCAGCATCTTAAAATGACACTTAACTCATTGATTTCTCAGGGTTTTAAAATTTTCCTAAATATATTTAAAACTAAATGTACTACAAGTACCTCGTTAGGGACATCCCACACATTTTGCTTTATTAACTGTGATCACACAATTTAAGTGGGGTCTACCAAGTTTCTACAAAATCAAGTGACTACTTTCCCACACATCTGAGCAGTCTGAAGAGAGTATTGTCATTGCTGGTTAATAACTAATTTGCAATTTACTGTTAATATTTCTCTTTATCCCATGAATCTGTAACTGTGCATTTTTAAATATCTGAGGATATGAAAAGTTTTTATTATCCTTTCTTCCTGCTTTCTACATAAACTACATTGTAGTCAAGCACAGCTCTATTTATGTTATCGATTCTCTGACATCTGTTTAGACTCGAGCTGTCAATAGTACACGGACAACTTATTTCAAGTATCCCATGTGACTGCATACCTCTCACTGTGAGTATAGAATTTCTGTGTGGATCTGTATAGCTACAGAATTTTATTTTATTTTAGTTACAGAATTTTAAAAATAAACATAACTCAAGCCTGTTAATCATGTTTTCAGGCTGTCTATCTCTTTACTCATCTTGTCTACTTAATCCATTGGTTTTTGATTGAAGTCATCTAAAATCTTCTACTGTGATTATGAATTTGTCAAGTTGAACTTTTATTTCTTCAGTTTTGGTTTATGTATCATGGCTATAATGTTGGACACGTTAAAATTCCTGATTCATAAAACATCATCGTTGATATATTATCCGTCTTTTTTCACATTTATCAATTTTTGCCACAAACTCTATTTTGTCTAATATTCGCATCGCTGTACCAGCTTTCTTTTGGTAAGTATTTGGTTGATATATCTTTTTCCTGCCCTTTATTTTCAACTGCTGGTATGGTTTTGTTTCAGGTCTCTCACGTGGGAAAATGTCCCCTCTGGTAATGTATGTCTCTAACTGATAAGTTTGACCCATTTATATTTGTGAGTACTGATACATTTAACCTTTTTTCGAAATACAAAAAGGGTTTTCTTCACAATTAATAGTTAAAATATATAGTCATAGTTCATCCATTTCTAGGCTTATCCCTGTTTTTTCCCCCAGACCTCTGTGTTTACTTTTCTTCTTGTTGAAATACACCTTATAGTAATTGAAACAATTACAAAGATTATTAAAAAATAGGAGAACTTTAAAAGATAACAATATAATTTTTAAATTACAAGGTAACATGATTAAAATTACTGAAAAACCATGTTCTAGGGCAAATAAACTGAAAGAAGGAAAAAACATTTTTTTTGTTAGTTAAGATTAGGTCAGACAGTACCAACACTTTAGTTGAGACCAGGCTTTTAAACAACAAAACAAAACAAAACCTCTCTCTTCTCAACACCATTCTTAAAACTAACGGTCCACTTGGGTCATAAGCAGGTCCCACTTACAAAGCAGCTCCCTGAAAAGCAACAGAATATAGCAGAATGGGCAATGAACTCAGAAGACCTGAGTTCAAGTTTCAGCCCTGCCACCAACGGGGTGGATAACCTCGGGCAACCTTTGGAGACTTCAGATTCCTCATGGTCGAAGTGGAAATAACTGATCTCACAAGGGTTTTATTACGAGGAATAAATGAAGCGATGAACAGGGAATTCCCCATCAAACTATATTACTAGTTATATACGTGTGTGTGTGTGCATATATAATTTTTTTAATGATAAGGCAGAATATACAGTAACATTATCAGTCTAGATTAGCCATGTCTGCTGTTGACTAAATTGGACTGGACCATAAACAAGTATGAAACAAGATAAAGATTAGTTTCCTATCCCTCTTCCTGTAGCCTGGATTTTCCTCCATTAAAATGCTAGTCTCAAAGCTTTCACTGTCACTTTCATGGCATTCAGGCTTACAAATCAGTGAGCACTTTCCTTTCTCATGTTTTTAATGAGGTAAGCTAGGCTGAGCACCTGCCGGCTGCTGGGACCCGACACCATATTACTAGCATACATCTCCTCCAGCACATCGGCACGTTAATTGTACCGACATTCTATCACTTGCTCATATTTCCTAGACTTTGACCTATGTTTGTTTCCTTTTCGTTTCCTAATAAACCCATACCCTTATTAATAGTGTTAATCCTAACTTAGAAACTAGTCAGCTATTCCAAGTAGTAAGAATGCTCATTTAAGCTGCTCTGCGATCAAGCGTGGATGGCCTTTTCGTGTAAAGCTAACCTACTGCCGTAGGATCACAGACTCACAGGAAAACAGCACATCCTGAGGCAAACAGTTGTCTACACAACGTGACTCACTTAATACAACAAAACAATGGCTCCTTCTTAGCCTAGGGATCATATACCATTCCTTTCCATGTCCAACAACCCATTTAGCGTCTGTGCACAGAAGGGAACTGTTCCTCCTGTTTCGGTGAACATGTATGGAAGAAGTGCGAAAGGGGTAAAGTGAAATATCTCCTGTGCCTCATTTGATTCCATTTGTTTCTTACATAAAAACAGAGATTTAACAATATATGAATGAAAGACAAATGGTATTGCAGGTTTTTAGGAAACAGACTCAAGCTTTTAAGGATTTTTACAATTTGCCAAAAAAAAAAAAAATTAGGAAATCAGTATATTATAATACCAGCTCACAAGCATGCAAAGTGTTGGGTGCTTTTGAGAATAACCAGAATATCAGATTTGCTGATCAAAAATCTCTAAGCATCCAAACATATACCTCAGGAATAGCAACAGCTAAGACATTTCACAAAGAAAAAAAAAACGTAAAACACCTACAAATGTGGAAGGAAGGAAAGATAAGGGAAGAGTTTGGGAACAGAACACGGTTTCCAATCTAAGCCAATAAAACTGCCAGTCCCTCTACTGTTTAAGAAATTCATTAATTTCTAATAGCATGAATACCTAATTAATTTTTACTAACTGAGAACTAGAATAACCTAACCATAGGGTGCAGCATTGTATCTTGACCATCCTAGACCGAGGATAAATTTGAGCCACTGACAATTCATTCATATGAAGAAACCCAGAGAAAGGCAGGTCAGTATGGTAAGACCAAGGTCAGACGAGGGAAAACAAAGGCCCACTCGTTTCTGTAGGTACTAACACAGCAAATCATCAAAAAATATTGAGGCTCGGCCTGTACAAAGGAAACCATCAAGGATGTATAATTCACAAAGGCAAAATGAGATCAAGGACAACTGGTTTCACTGAGATAAACATTAGTGAGATCGACAAGAATGTCCATGCTGTCTATCAATGGTAAGAACAGTCTCAAGACTCACCTCGTGCTTAGAGAAGAGTCGGACACCCTCCAGCTGGTGGAACACTGGGTAGTGCTGGGAGTCGATCTGGTCGCGCCGGTAGACATCGCCCACCACCAGGAAGGCATCCAGCCCGGCGTGCAGCAGGTCATACTGGTGCGCGGACGTGTGAGCTCGCAGCATGTGAGTCCCATTCAGGTAATAGTTGTCTCCCTTCTTCCGGCTGGGGTGGTCAGCTGGGATGAGCAAGCTGTCAAAGTTCTGCCAGGTGGTGACCACTGGAGAAAAGTCCTCATAGACCGAGAACAGCGGAGTCCCAAAGCGGCCCACGTACTGCTTGTAGAAGTGCTCCTTCACCCTCTCCTTGATCAGCCAGAGCGGGTGATGCTGCTGGTTGTGCAGATTCCTGCCGACCCTGGAGAGGACTTTCCGGGAGAGGTTGCTGTAGTCATCCCGAGGGTAGGATTTGCCCAGTACCTCCACCGCGCCACCTGGAGCTCCTCGAGCAGCAAACTCTGAAGCAGCAGTTCTCGAGCCCAAGGCCTGGTGATGATGATGGCCTGTGGAGACACTACTGGCCTTCCTCACCAGGTAAACATGCATGTGGGCAACTCTCCTGAGAGCCGAGCAAACCATTGTAGAACCTTCTTTCACAGATTCTGGAAAGAGCACACATGCAAAGCACAAGTCAAGCTTCACTCTGTAAAAAGTAAACCCGTCCTCTGTGTCTCCTTCTAGCCTCCCATTGTCCCACTGACATCTGTTTCCCCCAATGCCTCCTCCACACAGACAGAAGATTCCCTTAAGGAAATCTGCTTAATAGGTACTGCTCTAAATCCAAAGAACCTTGAACATCTCTTTTAGGTCCCTACTCTCTAGCTGTCCTTCCATGGGAAAACTTCCTTTATCACATCATGTTGCGTCCTGAATCCCTCAGTTTGAACAAAACTTTAAATGTGACAATTCGCTTTGATTTGGACTGTATTCTAAAATCAAAAAGTTTAGAGGGATCGTCTAAAAGACAGGGCTTGGCTGACCCTAACAATGTCTCATTTATTAAAAGAAGCACATGACTACATACAGCCGAAGAGAGGATATTTGAGACAGGAATCCTGCACGTTTCTGCCTGTCATCCTCCTTACCTACAAAGTTCTGCTTACCTTTGACAGACGTGACTTCTGCATTATTCCACTATATTATAAAATGTTATTACATAATGTTACAAAACTGTTACTACACTAACTTTTTTGGATGTTTCAAATAAAATACACCACTTTGGATGGTAATTATTTATATTTAATATTTATAAAAATGAAAAAATAAAAATGAAAAAACCCAGGTGCCTGGGTGGCTCAGTAGGTTAAGCGTCCGCCTTCCGCTCAGGCCATGATCCTGGTGTCCTGAGATCTAGCAGCATCGGGCTCCCTGCTCAGTGGGGAGCCTGCTTCTCCCTCTCCCTCTGCCCCCCCCACTTGTGCTTGCTCACTCTCTAAAAATAAAAATCTTAAAATAAAAAAATTAAAAATAAATTTTAAAAATGAACAACTTAAGGAAATATTACACAAAGTGATAGACTATACGAATGGACGGCTGAAGTTATTTTTATAAAATGCGAATCTTTTCTATCCTCACATCTGGTCGTGTCATTTAAACTAAATACCAATGCAGCATCCCACCATTATATTTTTTGTTTTCTAAAAAAAACAAGTTTCTACTATGCACCTACAGTAAACCAGGAACGGGGCTACACTTACTTGGGAAGGGATACAGAGCAGCCCGAAGACAGAGTACAGACCAGATCTTTTTAAAAACCCTCCTAGAATTTGGGGTGCCTGAGTGGCTCAGTCAGTTAAGCATCTGCCTTTGACTCAGGTCATAATCCTGGGAGCCTGGGAACCTGGGATCAGCCCAGCGAGGGCTCCCTGCTAAGAGCCTACTTCTCCCTCTCCCTCCACGCCCCACACCCCACCACTTGTGCTCTCTCTTGCTCTCTCTCAAATAAATAGTCTTTTTTAAAAATGCCTAGAATTTAAGAAGAGCACCACATTAATTAATTTAAGAAGAGCATCAAATTTCACAGTGGAAAGTCCCTTTTGCAGTCATCTGATACAGGCTGTTCATGTCACAGATCAAGTGACAAAGATCCAGGTAGAGCTGACTGAACTCTAGAGTACTGGAAGAGTTAAGACAACGGTGGAAGATTCTGGACCACTAATGTAGTGTTCATTCCCCATGGTCACAGAAACAAGTTTTAAACTGACTCAGGGGTCTCAGTAATGAAAATCTTTAGCTGCTTTATCCCTTTGTTCGAAAAAAAAATTATTATGAACTTATTAAATCACCCAAATCATCTTCAAAATTTTGGAATTTTTTTATCTATTGGACTACTTTAAAGCATACAACCATGTGGTTATTTCATTTCGAGGGCCCTAAACCATACTAAGAAAATACCTACCTTCGTGATAGTAAGCTGCATTAGGAGGCAGTTCTATTGTTTCAAGTGACATCAAAAGCACAGTGAGTATGTACCCAGGCAGCACAGTGCCCCTGATTCAAAACTGGAACTGAAACTATCTAGCTACAAGTTAAGTTATCATGCATACGTGTCACTGCTTATTAGAAGTCTGTGCACACCACCTGTGCAGGAGACTGCCATCAAGAGAGAAGATGCCCAGGAACTCCCTGGATTTATTCCTTTATGGCACTATTTTGTCAGTTGTTTCAAAAAGTGTTTCTGTCTGAACTTCAGCGGAAATCTGTCTTCCCATCTACGGTGTTCGCTGGCTTGTCAATGCAACAGATACGAATTTTAAATATGAATGTGCCACCTTCTACATCTTAGCGCGAAGTCACATTGTTAGGTTGTTAGCTACCCAGCTCAGCACCCTTGGCAAGACACAAGAAAGCATCTCCTCCCTCCAAAGGCATATGCTGTTATGCAAAGTTCAGAATTCTGGGGACGCTGCTAATGGTGCAGTTGTTCATGGGTTGCTGACTACCTTTTCCTTCTCGGTTCCCAGCCCTTCCCACATCTAAACCCATTTCCAGGTCCTGTTTCCACATATGTGCCCCATCCTCATGCCCCTTCTTTGTTCTCCTCACCCAGCCTTAGTTTACCGAGAAAAGTTTAATTTTCTTGTCTTCCTTTCCAGACTTTTTATCTGCTCAGCCCTGACACATATTCCCCACTATCATTTCTCCCCACCCAAAACAATTATTTGCGTTTTTTTTTTCCCTATTGTCATCTATTACAGAGAGAGAATAATGATTATGATAGCTTCCCCACTTCCATCTGAGAAGGAGATTCCATTCTTTTTGTCTCTTAAATTTCTCTATAAGAAACAGTTCCGGGCACCTGGGTGTCTCAGTCGATTAAGCATCTGCCTTCAGCTCAGGTCATGATCCCGGGGAGACTGCTTCTCCCTCTGCCTCTCCCCACCCCCCAACTCATGCTCTTTCTTGCAAATAAATAAAATCTTTAGAGAAAGAAAGAAAGAAAGAAAGAAAGAAAGAAAGAAAGAAAGAGAAAGAGTTCATGTGGAAAACACAGGAGACCAAGGAAAATGACACTACCAATGGCAGTCATACCTCTATTGATAAGGTGGGCTTCCATCTCACACTTTCAACAATGCTGTGAGGTAAGCACTATTCCTACCACTTTACAAAGAAACTAATACTCAAAGAGATCATGCAACTTGCACAAACTCATTCACCTCTCCATGGACAAAGTTCAGAACTCTGACCAACTCAAACACTTCTCAAGCAATAGTTCCCAACTGTTAAATTCAAATTACACCTCTTTAATTACCTCTCTTAACTTCTCTCTTACCTGAGCAATTTAGATTATACATAAATGCATTTTAAATGCACAAATGAATGTGTGAATGAATAAACTAATAAATCAAATAAAACCCATTAGTTTAGATAGTAGAAATGAAATACTATGTAACCAAGAACTGGTAAGCCACATCCCCCATGTCCTGTTTTTGTAAATAAAGTTTTGTTGGAATGCAGCAATGCCCATTCATTTATATATTGTCTGTGGTAGCTTCTCTACCCCAAAGGCAGAGCTAAATAGTTGCCACAGAGACTGTACGGCTCACAAAGACCTAAAACACTTACTATCTTGTTCTTTACAGGAAAAGCTTGCTGAGCCCGTTTTAGCTTAATTCACTGAAAAGATCTTCCACACTCTTAAGAATATCTTCCTAGTCACAAATATATGCAGATTATAGAACCACTGAAAGTAACAAAAGTATAAATGTGGATGTTAAATGTGCTAATACTGGTACAGAAGACACAGTGAGCCCAACTGTGAGAGGAGTTGATACAATACAAAGGGCGCAAGACCACACTTTGCAGAGACAGCCACGTGGGTGTGACCCTAAGTCAGCCACTCAGGTTCTGTGTATTACTCTTGGACATGGGGCTTGACCTTTCTGACTCTCAAGTTTCTCATGTCTAAAAACATAGAAAACAATACCTACCTCATAGTAAAAGAATTAAACTAGATCCCGTTCATAATATACTTAACTCAATGCCTCATACATAAAAGATGAGTTGAATTGAGAGTTAAAAATGACACAGAGACTTCTAGAGACCACATAACAGAGAAAACAGTAAAGCTATTCACTGAGACAGGAAACACAGGATGAATTTTGTTTGTTCAAATGATTTTCATATGTGTATTTGTGGTTGGAGAGGGAAACAGCTTTGGATAGGTTAAAGTTAAATACGACTGAAGATAGCCATGTTATAATTTCTAGGAATCAGTCTGAGGTCTGGGTTTGAAAATGAAGTGAGAGATTAATGCTAGAAATGTAGGCCTTGAAAATTATGTGTATAGAGTTAAGAGTTAACATTATAAAGGTATATGATAAACCATGAGCAGGTAAGAGCAAAAATAAAAATGGGCAAAAGACCAAACTCATGGAAATTACCCTGTTTAAGATAAGGGTATATAAAGAGTAAGCCCGAAGAGAACCAAAGGGTACAATATCACAAAGCTAGGGGCAGAGAGTTTCTAGATGGAAAGCAGGTCTTTTCTGAACCTAAATGTCACTGTATGTGCAATCCTTAGCAGGCTGTATCATTACTATTTGTTGGTCTTGTTGTTAGACTACGTGGTTCTTTTTTTTTTTTTTTTTTTTTTTTTTTAAGATTTTATTTATTTGTTTAACAGAGAGAGAGAGCACAAGCAGGGAGAGCAGCAGAGGGAGAGGGAGAAGCAGGCTCTCCACTGAGCAGGAACCCTGATGTGGGGCTCAATCCCAAGAACCTGGGATCAAGACCCAAGTCGAAGGCAGACGCTTAACCGACTGAGCCACCCAGGTGCCCCTAGACTATGTGATTCTTCAGGGTAAAGCATACACCACCACCACCCTCTCTCATGTAATTCTTCGTATACCCAGAGTCTAGCACTTCACCTGATACTGGATGAAAGAGGAGGGAAGAAGTGAAAGAGGAAAAACAGGAAAGGCTGGGGAAAAAATTAGTCAACAGAATAAAACATAACAAAGAGGTTAGGTAGGTGGCAAAGTAAAGAACTATTTGACAAGATGACCATCAGCAGGGCAATTTCAATGGCTGAGTGAGGACAGAATTCAGATTATAATGGGTCAAGAAATGAACAGAATGTAAAAATGAAGGATGATACCAAAGAGAGAACAAATAAAAATATTTAAAACTTCTGAAACTAAAGGAAGGGAAGCTGAGGGAACTTGTAATAGATGGTCCTAATCTCCCAAGGAAAGCTTTAGATTTATAAAGAAAAAAATTCTGTATGATCTCAATTTTCACCAAGTAAATGAGATTTTTTTTTCAAAGAAGAATGCTATAGTTTAGGATGAAAGTTATGAATATTAGATAGTAGGGTCAGGGGAGGGCGCTATGCATGAAATTAAGAGGAATCCATTTAAGAGTCATCTGCAGAAAATAAAAATTCAGAGAAATATGAGAAATTTGAAAAGGAAAACGGAAACGGATTTAAAGAAAGTGTAAAGGAAAAAGGAAACGGATTTAAAGAAAGTGTAAGTTCTGAATGTGCAGAGGAACAAGGATGACTGGCTGGCGTGGTTACTGGAATGTCAGGAGTCAGCCAAAAGGAAGTATATTAATTGGTGACCTGTTATCCAGGAACGACCTAACAGCAGAGAGCAGTTACTAGAAGATTTTTCTAGACAGACTTAAAGGTTATTGATTTTAAAAAATAAATAAGTAAAAATTAATAAACATTCTATACGAATCCAAGAAAGTCACCAAACAAGGGTTGTGGTAGCTGGTGGAGATAAGTATACCGATCTGAATACTACTCAGCACCAGATAATCTATCATCCTGGCACACCCTCCATTTTAACCTACTTCACCCTAATCTCTTGAGCCCCCAGAACCTTCTTAACTGAATGTTAGGCCTATCTTTAGACCAGCCAATCATGTTAAAGTCAGCCTATATGAGCAATAGTACAGCTCTTTTATCAAGAAGTCAATATGAGCTTTTGAAAAATATACATCATAATAAGAATGCTTTACACTTTATAAAATAATTTCAAATGCATCTTATTACTGATTCCAATAACACCTACTAAGGTACACACAATTATTAGTCACAATTCACAGAAAAAGAAATACTGGTTCTCAAATGATGTAATTCCCGTGGATAAAAGTAGCAAATAGGGGCCTCAAATCCTTGTCTCTAACTTTAAAATCCCATGATCTTTCTACTCTACTCTAAGCCACTGAAAAAGAGAAATAAGATGGAGGCAAAAAGGGCACAAAAAACAAAGGTGTAAATAAGAGTTTCTTTAGCCAGTGGTACAAAGTTATAGTTCTATAAAATGAATATAAAAATGTCATGCATTAAATATATAAAGAACTCTATGTACCTCTCACCCTATCATGACTTAAAAATAATATGCTAGAGATAGTCAACACTACTAAAAAATGCAATGAACTTTTTTTCTTTATTACTTACAAGGACATTTTGAGATGCCTGCAATGGGCCAGACTCTTTTTAAATGGCTATTCAGGTAAGTTCGTGCTGACTTTCTTTTGATACATTTCCCCATAAAAGTCAGAAGGAGGCAAAATCACTCTGCTGGCTTCAGAGTGAGTGCCTCAGAGCCCTATAAAAGGTACTCACTGCTATTGTTTGTTGATGATGGTACCTGTGAAGATAAGGGGATGGTTTCTCCCATTGTACAGTATGGGCTAATTCATTCCATATTTTCCTTCCTTCTTTGGTCATGCCAAGTTATGCAAACATACAGTATTTTAAGCTATTTTGACTAATTAAAGATCAGAGGACATAAAAAAATATGTCACACTAAAGGACATTTACTTATAGCTATCATATAATTTTATAAGAAAAAATAAACAATTACAAATAATTAACCCAAATGAGAAAAAGAATTGAAAAATCTGAGTGGCGCCTGCTCTTTCTTATGTTCTTGGTTATTGGTACCTAGCACCACAAGAGCACTTTTCCCCTTACTTTCTGGTCCTCTATTTACATAGTCCAGAAATGTGGATTAGAAAACAGACTTCTGGCTTGAGGTTGGTATGACCCTAAGTAACTGTGCTGCACCACCCAAATCCGCCCTCAAGAATGGAGGACTCATCATGCACTCAGATGCTCCTCAGGTTTCAGCCTCTTTTAAAGATAGCTTCACCTAGGCGCGCCTGGCCAGCTCAGTCGGACGAACATGGGACTCATGATCTCGGGGTCATGAGTTCGAACCCAACGTTGGTTGGAGAGATTACTTAAATAAATAAATAAAAACTTCAAAGATAGCCTCACCTAAAGAAAGAGACTTGCCCAAAATCACACACCCTTCCAGGGGCAGTCTGCATCCATTACAGCGAGGGGTATGTTTCAGGACAAGGCTGGCTGAAAGGCCCCCATGCAGGTGGCTGAGATCTTCACTGAGACTGTGCTGAAGCTCTACTTCCCCCTCTGCCTAATCCTGCTTCTTCCCAGTCCCCCACAGGTGCTGATGTCAAGAGCAACACCACATAATTAATAAGTATCCTGCACGCTAATCTTCATCTCAGAATTTGCTTCCTGGAAAACCCAGACTGGGACAGATGTGACAGAATTAAACCCTCTACTCTTCCTCCTGAAGCAGAAATACAATATACTCACAACTTTATTTTGATACTACCCGGACACTCATTTTCCTTCTAATCAGAGCAAATTGTTTTTGTGCAGTTAAAATATATGTAACATTAGTTCGTCATTTCTAAGTGCACAGTTCAGTGGCACTTGGTACATTCACACTGTTGTGCAACATCACCACCATCTATCCTTGGACCATTTTTATCATCCCAAACTGAAACTCTAAAAAAAATTATTTTTAAAGCAAAATTATATAGTGACATTTTAACACTGTGAAATCCTTAGGGAAGTGAGGCCAAAGTTCATTTTCTTCAAGTGTCAAAATCAATGTACGTAGTTCTATGTTCCAACTAGGAGAAGACATCTTGAAAAACTGACATTGGAACTAAATGGGGGGTTAAAGAAGTCCTAGCGTACCCTAAGCACTACATCTTAAACAGATACCGGATCACTTTTCCCAGCCCTTTTTGATACAAATGTTATCCTTATTTACCAAAACAGAGCTTATTCTGACCAAAAAACAATGGTCCATGTCATCCAACAGAACTTTCTGCAATGACAGCAACATCCTATATCCACACTGTCAAATATGGTAGACACCAGCCATATATGGTTACTGAGTATTGGCCAATGCGATTGAGGGATTTCATTTTCATTTTCTTTAACTTTATTCTAATTTAAATTGGCCACATATGACTAGTAGATACCATATTGGACAGGGCAGATCTAGACCCTCATATAAGAAAAATGAAAATTCCATACCCAAAACAATCAAAACTGATTCCCAAGATTGTATTTTAGTACACAAACTAAGCTTCTGAAATAGTACATGGATTTCAGCTTATAGACAGAGATAATATTCAATCTGCAGAAAAATTTACACATTTTGATAACTAGAAAGGATCACAGAAATCATTAAGCCCAACATTCATATTTTGCAGATAAAGAAGCCAAGTCACAGATTAGCTATATTCCCAAAGACGTGCAGCCAATCAATTAGTCAGAGGTGATAACCCAGCGGCCTATTTCCCAGGTAGATGTTCATTCTACTCTTAAGCCCACTTAAGATCTCACCTGTAATGCAGAATTTAAAAGAATCAAGTACACAGAAGCATAAAGAGTAGAAAGGTGGTTACCAGGAATGCAGAGGAGGGGGAAATGGAAAGATGTTGGTCAAAAGCTACAAAGTTGCAGTCGGTAAGATGAGTAAGTCTAGACATCTAATGTACAGCCTGACAACAACTACAGTTTACAATACTGTACTGAATATTGGAAATTCACTAAGACAGTAGATTTCAGATACTTCTCATTAGACACAAAAAAATGGTAACTATGTGAGGAAATGATAGTGAATTAGCCTGACTGTAGAAATCATTTCATATATATGTGTATCAAATCGTTATATTGTATAACCTTAAGTATATATAATTTTTATTTTAAAAATGAAATTAAGTTAAATTAATAAATAAAAATTAAAAGGTACATAAGGTATCCTGTTATATGGTCACAGATTATATTTGGATTCTTTTGGTTGTTCGACAGGCCACATGAGAACACTGTAAGCTTTCTTTACCACTATAAATCTAGCTCAAATGACTAGAACCAGCAAAACACCAAGTAAATGTTTGTTGTTAGAATGAATGAATTTTGTAATGGTTTAAACAGTCTTTCCTTTCAATCTCCCTCGGTCTTGTATGTAAAAGAAACTAAGCAGTGCATTAAGTCTGCCGGACTGGTAATTTCTCCCAAGCACAATTGGCTTACCAGAAAGGGCCATGGTAAGCAAACATAACTCACATATGGTCATGACCATATGAAAAAGATCAGGCACATACCATTAACCCCCAGATGCAATACTTAAACATTTTCTACCAAGAAATATGAATCGCGGCTCAGTCAACACACAGTTTGTACATTTTACTCCACTAAATAAGGGTAGGGAAATGGCCAACTTCTATTAACTTTTACTCCTAAAAGGGCAAGGCAAAGGGTGTGCTTATGTTCCTGCTGAGTAGTATGAATACAAAAAAAAAGTCTCTAAAAAGGCAGCTCTCTATGGTACTAGTGAGAGTGTTATTGGTGCAACCTTTCTAGAAAACAATTCAGCACTCCTAAGACATTTAAAACTGTTCACACCCTTTGACAGGGTAATTACCCTTCTAGGAATTTATCACAAGGAAATAATGTAAATGAAGACAGCAGATAAACACAAGGAAGTTTCACTACAATAGGATTTATAATACAAAAAAATTAGAAACAACATAAACATCCCCCCAACAAGGGAGTGATTAAGTAAATTATAGAACCATACAATAAAATATTATGCACTCATAAAGTGTAACGGTTTCAAAGAGTTTTAATGATATAACCATATACTTATAAAGTGATAAATAGGATATAAAATTGTATGTATGATATGATATGATCTAACCATGCAAATATGTTATCTACCTATAAATATGTGCATACTCTATTGAGGAACTAAACACAATTTAATAGGTATAGTACCTGGTCCTATTTTCTATTTTGTATTTTTGTATTTCTAAACTTTCTAAAGAGAATCTATTACATTTTTAATTTAACTTTCTTATTTTGAGGGACGCTTCCTTCGGCTCAAGTCATGATCCCAGGACCCTGGGATTGAGCCCGCATCAGGCTCCCTGCTCAGTGGGGAGCCTGCTTCTCCTTCTCCTTCTGCCTGCCACTCCCCCTGCCTGTGCTCTTTCTCTCTTAAATAAATAAAATCTTTAAAAAAAATCTTTAAAAAAAATAAACTTTCTTATTTTGAAAGAGTTGAACTATTATTATAAGAAGTTGTTGTTTTAAAAATATCTGTTGAGGGGAGCCTGGGTGGCACAGCGGTTAAGCGTCTGCCTTCAGCTCAGGGCGTGATCCTGGCGTTATGGGATCGAGCCCCACATCAGGCTCCTCTGCTATGAGCCTGCTTCTTCCTCTCCCACTCCTCCTGCTTGTGTTCCCTCTCTCGCTGGCTGTCTCTATCTCTGTCAAATAAATAAATAAAATCTTTAAAAAAAATAAAAAATAAAAATATCTGTTGAGTTGAGCTCTAGCCATCTTAAAGGCCTGTGTTAAACCCACTTATATCAAGAAGAAATGCCAGGATAAATGTTAACATGGCCATAGACAATTAATTACTCTAAGTGACCAGCGAAGCACTTATTTTTTATAAAAATGCAGGTGGAATGCTTGGCATGTAACAACTTCTCTGCCTTTCCGATTTCCTCTCCCTAGGTATAAACCAACTGTCACAATCACAATGTCAATCACGAAGATATTCAGATTTTCTGGGAAAATGATATCATATCCTATACCAAACAAGTGCTTTTCAATTATATACATTAATGAGGTCTTTAATACATGTTAAAGCTAAATAATATTACACTATATTTTAGTAAAAAAAAAAAAAAACCCATATTTCTAAGGAAAATTTTCACTAAAACTTAGCTCAAACTAAGCTAATATCTGTGTTTCACATGCAGGTCATTGTATGGGGAGGTCAGAGGATCTCACAGAAGTGCGGCAGTATTAACTATCCTCCTGGTAATCATCAGCCTCAATCCGGCCATCTGATGATGGGCCAGCCCTGACACAGGGAAGTTAAAAAGGCTTGTTCCAGTCTCCTGTCTCTCTAACAGGGATTTCTGTCCTGGCGGGCTCTCCTCAACTGAGTGTCCCCTTGCTTGCTGTTATCACTCACTGCTCCAAGGCCAGCTTTCACCACAGCGCTCATGGGGTTTTTCACCTGCTGTGAGGTGTGTTCTCCGACACCACCAAGCACTTCTCCAATTCTCTGCAGACACCAGCTGGGTGTCCCACAATTTACTGAATCTGACACTATCTACCCGGAGACAGAAGTGAGCAGCTCGTGTTAAGAGCTCAGCACAAGACTGCCCTCTCGCCATGCTTTAAAGGCCGATCGCTAGTCCAGGTGATGACCAGCCATACATCAGAGATTTAATTAGTTTGCTAGAGCAGAACTCTGGAAAACCGTTTACTTACTATATTACCGGCTTATTATAAAAATACATAAGTCCAGGGGCGCCTGGGTGGCACAGCGGTTAAGCGTCTGCCTTCAGCTCAGGGCGTGATCCTGGTGTTCCAGGATCGAGCCCCATATCGGGCTCTTCCACTATGAGCCTGCTTCTTCCTCTCCCACTCCCCCTGCTTGTGTTCCCTCTCTCGCTGGCTGTCTCTATCTCTGTCAAATAAATAAATAAAATCTTAAAAAAAAATAAAAAATAAAAAAAAATAAAAATACATAAGTCCAGAAACAGCCAGATAGAAGCGACGCCAAGGGCAAGGTTTGTGGGAAGGAGGGTGGCGTTTCCGCGCCCTCTCTGGGTACACCACCCTCCACGTGAGCAGCAACTCTGACGCTCTCGCAACACGCCCTTTGGGGCTTTTATGGAGGATTCATTCCATAGGCCGGCCTGATTAAATCAACTGTCATGGTGGCTGAGCTCAATTTCCAGCCCCTCTCCCCCTCCTCAAAGGTCTAGCTGGTTCCCTTGGCAGTCAGCCCCCATCCTCAGGCTACCTAGGGGCTTGCTGAACATCACTTTATAAAGATAAACTCAGCTGTGCTAGAAAAGGGTTTATTATATGAGTAACCAAAGACACCCACTTCACCTTACGGCCCTGGAACTTCTTCTGGTACTGGGAACAAAACTAAATACTGTCACAGAAGATGCTCTTATGGGTTACAATTACAACTAGAAACTACAAGGGTTTTAGGAGCTATGTGTGGGGAACATGGGCTAAACCAAATATGTATTTTTATTACCAATCGCATTAGCACATGTGTGTTCACGATGTCATCATCATCGGCACTACTCTCCTCGTGCTGGCCTGAATTCCAGCAATTTCCTCACCGTTCAAGGAATGTATAGGAGGTATGACATTATCAAATTCAGCATTTACTCAACTTATTACTCTTCTGGGTGATCAACTTCTGGCATAAGAAGAAAAGTGTGACATAATCTTTTCATCAGCGCCACGGTTTCCTTCAGCGTCTTCTTTGAGGGTTCAGTTTCGAACATCACCGTGGTCCCACCCATGTCAGGACCAAGCATTTGTAGTGTTGACGCATCGACCTCATCTCAAGCATTAGCAACTGCGCAAATAGCATTTTTAAGGCTGAGTTCTTGTACTGTACAGTTCTTGTGCTGAAAGCTGTGGAACCTGAGGAATCTATTAACTACAGCAAGCATGCAGTTTTATTCTTTTTTTTTTAAATGTGTGTAATAATGGGAAACTCACTAAAACAAAGTCGGGAGGTTTCGGCAGGGGAGCCCTACCACTCTTAATCAACTGCAGACCCAAGGAGAGACTTGACGTTGCACATGGAAGGAAGCCGAAGGAAGAGACCCTTTCCCCATTCCCCAGGCAACAGCTCAGCCAAGGAGAAGCCACCACACTTAGAACTCTCAGTTTGCTCCAAGGGACTTTTCCTTCATAACTGCCTTCCCAACTTCCTCTTTTTCTCCTTGAAAAAACCTGCCTTCCGTGTGGGCAGAGCTTGTTCGTCCCGGGATTGCAATTCTCTTTTACGTCCAAGTAACCTGTCTTTTGCTGGAAAAATAACTGGCAGTTTTTGCCTTTAAGGTTATCAAGGACATAAAATTCTTTGGTCACCAGGCCCCATTAAAGATGTCCCAGTGTTGGGTTAGGAGAAAGTAACGTCGAAAACATTACTTTTCACAGTAAGTTGAAAAGTAAGGCTGTATGAACCAGTTAACTAGGAACAACAAAATTTCATTTTTCTGCCAGTCCAGCTTTTCGTTAGTGAGCTTGTACTGCTGATATAAGTGGAAATAAACTGTTCAGAAAATACTTCTCTGGTTACCTCTGCTATCTTACATAAATAATCATTCCTAAGTAAAATGCATATATACTAGTCCCCCCTTATTCACGGGGGATATGTTCCGAGACACCCACTGGATGACTAAAACTGTGGACAGTAACGAACCCTATACGTCCTGTTGTTTCCATACGCACCTGTGATGAAGTTTACCTTACAAATGAGGCCCGGTAAGGGATGAACAAAAGCACCTCATAATAAAATAGAACAATTATAACAATATGCTCTCATAAAAGTTTGTGTGTGTGGCCTCTCTCTCAAAATTGCTACAGAAGCCAAGAACACAGTTGAAACTTCGTCAAATAGGACAAAAGTCTTACAAATTAAACTGCACACACCCGGGTCCTGGTCACCCCAGCCAGAGCTCTTTCCTCCTGAGAGTGAGACTATCAAGAAAAAGGCCACATGCAAATGAAGTCAGTCATCAGAGACAAGGGCACGCTATCTACATAGCTCTACCTTGCAGAGTAACGAAGAAGGTTATTCTGGGAGGGGTTCTGTGCAATACAAGAAGAATAGAAAACCAAGAGTCCAGCTTTGATGTGCAGAAGAGCTAAAGATACAGTTTCTACAAATTCTGGAAATAACTGGGCACCACAAAAATGTATCTCCTGCTGGCTGAGTTGAAGTCAATATAAATAACCTGGATGTTTAAAATAGAAATACTCAGTTTTCATGCCAAATGAACCTAGCAGCAATAACCTGTGGACATGCACGTCTCTCCCACGGAAAATAGCCAACATAGGCTCAAATGGACGCTGTATATTTGAAAACATTAATCTGCAATAAAATGAAATGCCTAGGAGAACATTTTAACACACAGTTGTACTGAGAGCATCCCATACGCTTTCCTTGACTTTTGTCCATTTAGACACAATTATTTTGCAGAGCATCTGGTGTGCCTAATTCCTAGAAATGACTATAGGCCCTGATAACAACAACGTCGCTTTTCTACCTTGGGCACTTTAACAGCACTGAAGAGAATAAAGTGAATAATCTCTTCTCTCTAAGGATTCACCAAGATGTGTTTTTCTGATGGATTCTGGAGCATGTAAGCGACAAAAGGAAAGCCTCCAAGGCAGGAAGCTGTTGTGCCAGCATACAAGAAGGTCTACAGCTCAGAAACACCAGCGGCCCCTTAGCTTTCAAAAATGCTCTTATCTTGCATGGATAAATGAAAGTACTTCTTACCTTAAGTGACTATTTATTTATCCATCATTGGTTTCAACAATGTATTTAAGGCATGGATTAAAGCCACCAGCAAGAAATTGGCACTAGACTTGGCTGCCTGGGGCACATGGCTTCCACGGACTGGCAAAGGCCCAGTTGCAATATTAACGAGTATACCACTTGTCAAGACAATTACGCAAGAAAACTTGGCAGCTGCATATAGAGGGCAAGCCTGATGAGAGATGGTGCCAGGGCACACGGATCAGAGAGCCTGAGAAATCCCTTGACACTTCAGTTTTCTTTTGTAATAGTTACCTTTTGTGTAGATAATGTCTTTTATTAAAATTAAGTCGGGGGGGGAGCAGGAAAAGCAATTTTAAAACAGTCATTATCTGAATATACAATGCTCCCATTCAGAAGAGATGTCTTTTCATCACTATAAATTCAGTTGAGAAATGACTATCAGTACCATTCTTTGCTAATAAATGCCATATCTTCAAGAATGAGAGACCTGAAAATGTTCTGTCACACTGGAAGCTTCTTAATTATTCAAGAATGGGGGGGTACTCAAGAGAAAAGTATCTTGTGATGGACACAAAAACAAATGGAAAAATACAACACTCTGTTCCAAGAGAAATGAGTTTTGTTGTCCTAAGTCAAAAGGTTAAAATCTGTAATTAAACAAATGCATGAGGGAATGACGGCAGACCAAAGACGCTGCAAAATTGATTTGAAGATTGGTTAATAAATGTCTAAAGATATCACCATATTTGGAATTGCAGGGAGATTCCCAACCACTCTTGTACTATTTTTCACTTAAGAAAAGTATCATCAGGGGCGCCTGGGTGGCACAACGGTTAAGCGTCTGCCTTCGGCTCAGGGCGTGATCCTGGCATTCTGGGATCGAGCCCCACATCAGGCTCCTCCGCTATGAGCCTGCTTCTTCCTCTCCCACTCCCCCTGCTTGTGTTCCCTCTCTCGCTGGCTGTCTCTATCTCTGTCAAATAAATAAATAAAATCTTTAAAAAAAATAAAAAAGTATCATAAGTTAAAATTAAGATCACATAAACTGTATCCATTAGTATGAATGAACCTTTCCTCAATATGCCAGGGAAAAAGTTCCTCTTGATGCACGTAAAATATAAAACACAAACATACTATTAAACAAATGTTCCAACTCATCCTTTATGCTCCCTAGCATCCCAAACTCAAGTGAAACATCAAAACATCAAAACTCTCAACTTGAACCAAACTACTAGTTATCATTTATTTTTATTTTTAATGAAAGGTAGATACTGTGGTTCTCCATATTCCACTATACAGAGAATGACAGAATAATTATCCACTAACTTCCTCATTTAAGATAACTGTATAATAACCTTACTAATGTACATGTACACACAGTTTTAAAATTAAAAAATACTCAGCTAATGAAAAAAAATAAAGTTTTCACCCAGAAATACTTTAGCAAGTGGAATGGCTATGGCAAGTAAAATTAAAACCCGTTTTAAATCAACTCACTTAGACTGCATATTAAAAACTATTTCCGGCAATTAGAAATACATAGAAGAAATAGCCTCCAGGTTAAAAATTATTTTCTCCTAAATATTCTAAATAAACTGATTTTATCTAAGATTCTCTAAATAAAGTCGCTGCATTCAAAATCCTGGAGTCTGGGCTGTAGTGGAGGAAAGAGTAAATTATAGCACACGAAGGCTCTGCGGGTTCTCAGTTCCACAATCATTAAGCAGATGCTACTAGCCTGAAATATGTCTCCACCTGCAAATGGTGACGGAACATCGCCTCCTCTCTGACGGGTTTTCTTTCTTCTTTTTATTATCTGTTTCATTTTGTTCTCAGGACAACATTACAAAAAAACATAAACTGGTTTGTCCAAAGTCACACATACTAACTGAAAACGGAAAGCGCCAAACGGCAGCATCAGGACTGAAGTCCAGGCCTTCTGGCTCTTCCAGTTCCAGTCAGTCCCCACCACTTCCATTACCAGCCCTCTCCTGGGAAATAACGGCCTTCCTTGCTTTTTCCAACAGACAGTCCTGAGGAGTTCCTTGGTAATTTTCTTTTCAGACCAAAACACACCTTCCCATTGACATGCTTTATAATTCCAGAGATGGTGTCTCTGTGAAACCATGTCTTATATCCTTCATACTTGCCCAAACCCAAGTGAGCCATCTCTGCTCTGTTCCCCACTGCACATAAAACGCTCACAACGCATCCAAGAGCAGCTAGTCCATCTACTAGATCTTAAATGACTGGAGGACAGGGACAATGTTTTTGTCCTTAAAAAAAAAAAAAAAAAAAAGGAATGTTTTTCCAAGTCAAAAGGAGTGAACCCCATTAGGATTATCCATGCTATAGATTTCTCTATTACTGTTCTGCTGAGAAAAGACACTATTCATTAACTCGCAGTGACATTTCCACTGTGCTACCCTCTCCCCACAGCACATCCAATGATAAAGTAGTTAAAAGCAAAGTACAGCACTGACGTTCACTTAGCAAGCCATTTAAAAGGATGGAAATCAAACAACATTCTTTCTGACTTCAGAGAAGGCTGTTATGTGCATGCTAATAAGTCATATTCTGAATATAGTGGCAAGATGGCAGAAGAGTGAAACTTAGGCCCACTTATGAGGGTTCCATCAGCCCCAATCAGTCCAGATTATATGTGCTCTCCGCTAACATTGTCCTGTAAAAAAATATAGTTCTGCATATCTCTATACGTTTCATAACTTGTAAGGATTAGCTAGTGCATGGAAGCAATTAATTGAAATTGCAAAATACATATGAAATAGAAAAAAATGAAAATCATTTATATACAGACCATTCTCATTATTCATGGTAGCTATGATCTATAACATCTCTGAGAACACTAGATTAGTGAATACTGAACCACTGCTCCTAGGGGAAATACAGAGTTAGTTTCCTATGAGCCTATGTTCACATTTTTGTCAACTGATCAATACATAATCTTGTTTTATGTGTGTTTCTGTTAAAAGATACTCTATTTAATATATACTGTTGATTCACTAACATTGAACTCACAACCCACAGCACCATAACTCAGGGCTGAATGAAGCTATCTAACACACGTACTTTCTCCATTAGGCACATCACAGCCTTCTTGAGCTTGGAAGCATGAGAGAGCACTTCAGCACCACTCTTGGGGACCATTTTAAACAGCAAAAATCATCCACAACAAACAGAGAAATATGAAAAACATGGCACTAAATAGATGGCAAAAAGGACACGTGTTTACAGCAAGCACTGAAATAAGAAGGCAGAGCATTGCCTTGTTGGACCCCAGGTGGAAACATGGGTGCATCAAAGTTTTAATACTCTGTACGTGTCCTCAAATGACTACGAAAGACCCCTAGTGTTCGAGGTTACAAACACACGTTAGCGATTAGGCAAATTCACACATACAGAATCCATGAATAATCCATGAATAATAAGGACTGCATGAATGTTATGACAAGAGCAGATGCCTCCAAGGAAGAGAACTGGGTGGCTGGGAGACGGAGGGAGAAAAACTTACTTTTGTACCAAAGTGTTATAACCTCCTTAATTTTGGTGTGTGCGTGTGTGAACGTGTGAGAGAGAATTTTATGACCTGTGCTCAGATAAAATGCCATTAAACATATTAATAATGTGAAAAATGTAAAAGTAAGTTTTGGGTTCCAATAGTAAAAAGACAACCAAATAAAATTAAGAATAAGGAAGAAAGTAGAAACAAATGAATTCAAAAATGGAAAATCACAAATATTTGGAGTTTCTCTACCTTGAGGAACTGACAACAGACTCTCAAAGGAGAGAACAGTACAGAGGGAAGAAAAACAAAAATCCTATTCCTTAAGCTCTCAATTCCCATCCAAGGAGGGAGCTATAGGAGGTAGGATACAAAATGAAGATATTTTAGAAATAACTATTTAATAAGGAATGAGCTTTACACATAAGTTAATTTTTCCAAGAAATTTAAATTTATTATTTTAAATAAATAAATTATTATAAACATTAAAATGCTGCATAAGACAGTTCTCAAAGTGTGGTCCCAGGACCAGCAACATCAATATTAATAAAGAAACTGTGAGTAATGGATTCTCGGACCCCACCCCTGAACCTAGAAATAGAGACTGTGGGGCAGGGCCAGCAGTCTGAACTTTAACAAGGCTTCTGGGTGATTCTATGTCAGCAAAGCTTGGAGAACCACTAGTACTGAAATACTGTGAAACGTTACTATACGCTTTAACAAAGACTATACACAAAATTTAAACTTTTCTCAATGACAACCCTCATCCTTTAGGAAAAGCCACTGCTATTCTTTGCAATCATACAGTTTTTTTTAGTGTTTTAAATTTTTTGCCTCTTTGATTTCAGTTGGTCAGCAGAACCTCTACCGCTATTCTAATAGTACTAACAGCTCTGCCAACCTCTCGAGTTTGAGGCTTTCACTCTGTTGAAAGCTATCAAAGAAGTAAAATAATTAAGCTCATTAGAACTAAATGCTAAGTATCCACAAGAATGAGTGCAGACCTAAGGAATGAAGTGCCTGGTTTTAGTGCAGGAAGATTGAAATGGCCAGTTTTTTATTCCTCATAGGCTTTTAATTCCCAGACCCTGGCACCAAAACAATGACATGGGTAGAAAATTAATCTCTGTACAATGGAGATGTTAACATACTAAGATTTGGAAATATTTTTCACTTATACTAGAATATATGTCTGTGTCTATAGTTCTAAGAATTCACTTCAAAAAGTACAAAGTTGCAAAGAGGAGGACCTCAGAAGCCTGCTTTCCCATTTTACCTTGGGCTTCACTCTTCCACAGCTTTTCCAACATTTGAAAGGATGGTTGTCTCTGTGTTTAGTTAAGCATATATTGAAATTTAAAAAGAAACTTAAAAATGTAACGTCAGAGGGAACTTAAAGATGAGCTAGACCAAGTATGGCATTTAACAGATATGAAAACTGAGGCCCAGAGACACCTTCCCTGCAGACACCAGGAGAACTACAGACCAGGCCTTCTTTCTCCTTTACTTGTCACCTAGTGCTCTTTCCACGATCCCACTTGTATTTTCCTTCACACAAAGAAAGCACAAACACCCACAGAGTAGTAAACAAATACTTCAGCAGAGTGGGCATTACATACTTAAATTATTTTAGATTTTTAGAACAGCCAAAACAATCTTGAAGAAGAAAAACAAATCTGGAAGTAACACACTTCCAGATTTCAAGTTATACTACACAGCTATAGTAATCAAGACAGTATGGCAATGGCACAAACACAGACACACAGATCAACGGAACAGGACAGAAAACCCAGAAACAAATTCACAATTTTATGGTCAATTAATCTTTGACAAAGCAGGAAAGAATATGCAATGGGAAAAAGGAGTTTCTTCAACAAATGGTGTTGGGAAAATTGGAGAGCTACATGAAAAAGAACGAAACTGGACCACTTTCTTACATCATACACAAAAATAAACCCAAAATGAATTAAAGACCTAAATGTGAGATGTGACAACATAAAAATCTTAGGCGACAATACAGGCAGTAATTTTTTTTTACACCAGCCTTAGCAACATCGTCCTAGATAAGTCTCCTGAGGCAAGGGAAACAAAAGCAAAAATAAACTATTGGGACTATATCAAAATAAAAAGTTTCAGCACAGCAAAGGAAATAAACAACAAAACTAAGAGACAACCTACTGAATGGGAGAAGATATTTGCAAATGACATACATGATAAAGGGTTAGTATCCAGAATATATAAAGAACTGATACAACTCAACACAAAAAAAACCACCCAAATAATCCAATTTAAAAATGGGCAGAAGACAGGAACAGACATTTGTCCAAAGAAGACATCCAGATGGCCAACAGATACATGAAAAGATGCTCAACATCACTCATCATCAGGAAAATGCATGAGGTATTGCGTTACACCTGTCAGAACGGCTAAAATCAAAAACATAAGAAATAGCAAGTGTTGGTGAGGATGTGGAGAAAAAAGAACCCTCTTGCACTGTTGATGGAAATGCAAACTGGTGCAGCCACTGTGGAAAACAGTATGTAGTTTCCTCAAAAAGTTAAGAATAGAACAACCCTACAATCTAGTAACTGAACTACTAGGTATTTACCCAAATAAAACAAGAACACGAATTTGAAAGGATACATGTACCCCTGTGTTTATTGCAGCATTATTTACAACAGCCAAATTATGGAAGCATCCCAAGTGTCCATCAATAGATAAATGGATAAAGATGTAATACACACACACACACACACACACACACACACACAGGAATAATATTCAGCCATAAAAAATAATAAAATCTTACCATTTGCAACAACATGGATGGAGCTAGAGTATAATGCTAAGCAAAATAAGTTAGAAAAAGACAAAAACCAGATGATTTCACTTCACTCATACGTGGAATTAAGAAACAAAACAAGCAAAGAACAAAAGAAAAAAAGAGAGAGACAGAGAAACAAACCAAGAACCAGACTCTTAACTATAGAGAACAAAATGATGGTTACCAGAGGGAGGTGAGTGGGGAGTTGGGTGAAATAGGTGAAGGGGAGTAAGAGGACCCTTCCCATTATGAGCACTG
This sequence comes from Ursus arctos, assembly GCF_023065955.2. NCBI lineage: Eukaryota > Metazoa > Chordata > Mammalia > Carnivora > Ursidae > Ursus > Ursus arctos. The sequence goes on along the minus strand of NW_026622997.1, from coordinate 9,966,282 downwards.
AGTAATGTATAGAATAGTTAAATCACTATATTGTACACCTGAAACTAATATAACACTGTATGTTAACTATATGGAATTAAAATAATTTAATAAAAATCCAAAAAATCAATGTTAATCTTCTGAAAGAGGAGCATAAGGCTTCCTCCCAGAAATCAAAGTTACTGTCAAAAAAACATCATAGCAGTAGATGACCTACCTTATAAATGGGAAAAAACAAAAGCTGTTTCAAATATTTACTGCCAGAGATTTAGTCTGTTAGACATGGTGTCCTTGTCTTTTTATAGAGATGGCAAAAGCGTACTGCCTCTAAACAACTGAATAGGGCAAAACAAGAAACTGAGTATCCCTACTTGGAAAAAGCGTAAGTGTCCAACTCTAAGAAGCTGGTGAAATAAAGCATGGTACTGTTAAATTAATTTTAAAAGAGGCTATTAGACCGAGGTGGCTCTAATGCCATGGCAGCCTACATAAGCAAACCAAAATCTAAGCCTGCAAATGCCTCGAGGTTACAATATCAAAACATAAGGACGACCTATCACAAACAGCCAACTAGGCGTTAAGCTGTAGCCAATCGATAATTTCCTTACTTTGTTTCCACCTTTTCTCTATAAAAGCCTCTCCCCAAACTCCTGTCCATGGAGTGCTCCTAACTATTTTGTTTGGCATTGCCTAATTCGAATCTATATTTGCTCAAATAAACTCTTAGAAAGTTTAATGTGCATCTGATTATCTTTTAACAGTGCAAATGATGTGATAGGAAACAGTTATTAAAAAATTTTTTTGACATCGGACAATGATCACAAAATAGATAAAGCAGCTAAGAAACTAGACATATAACACACTATCTTTATTTTTATATGTGTGTGCCTTATCCTAGAAAAACTACTGTAAGAGCACAGCAAGAAATTAACTCCATCTGAATTCCCTCCCCCCTTGCTTTTACACACCAAGCTTCTGTAATAGGGGAAGAGGACAAATGTAGTTTGTTGTGGGGAATCAGGTAATCATTGTCGATATTCAAGGGGCACCTGGGTGGCACAGCGGTTAAGCGTCTGCCTTCGGCTCAGGGCGTGATCCCAGCATTATGGGATCGAGCCCCACATCAGGCTCCTCTGCTATGAGCCTGCTTCTTCCTCTCCCACTCCCCCTGCTTGTGTTCCCTCTCTTGCTGGCTGTCTCTATCTCTGTCAAATAAATAAATAAAATCTTAAAAAAAAAAAAAAAATCATTGTCGATATCCTGTCAAGGTACTCCCGAAAATCCTCCATGAGCTATCACAAGGAATATATCAGAAATGTGTTCTTTGGAGATGTAGATTTTTGTGGGTTTGCTCAATTTTGAGTCCACCAATCAGTAGCTGTCCATCATACTGTGAAAAGACACATACCCATAATCTAAAAAAATTAATTTTGCATCTCCCTATCCAATTCTTTTGTTAGGTCATAAAGCTTATTGCCCTCATAAAAACTAAAGCATTTGTAGGGAAATAAAAAGTTTTCCTCGACCCTCTTAGGGTCTATGGCAGGGTTTGAAAAGTAAAGTGACAAAGACAGATTAACAGGAGAAAAAGATGCAAATTTTGTTAAATGTTTACAATGTACATGGGAGCCTTCACGAGAGAATCAAGGCCCAAAGCAGGACCAGAGCAGGAAGCTTTTATATCTTATAGACAAAGAAACAATCAATTTGTGAAGGGTGAGGGGTAGTAAATGATGAAGTAACTAAGAAGGTAAGGGTTAGTTTAACAAGGTTTGTACGGATTTCTCGGCCCCAGATTCCCCCCCTGGTGATAATAATGCATTCTTTCCTCCTAGTATAGGGAGGGTACCTTTCATATGGGAGATTTATCTCCTGCTTTCAGAGAAGGTGGGGAGAAGCAGAGTGACCTTCTTGCTTCTGTCATTTTTTCAAATTCCTTCAGCTTAAGATTTTCAATATGCCAAGGGGCCATATTTGGGAGAAAGCATATCCCAAACCCCATCATATTCATGCAGTCAATCAAGCATCCAGCATATTTGCATTAGTGCACCATATATCCCACTACAAAGGCAAGTACTGGGGATAGAAAGCTGAATAAATGATGGATAAAATGAATAAAAAAGTGATGGAATGATGGCCATCTACTCAAACTCACAGTCTGGAATTCAACACAACAGAGTGAAATAAGTACTGCTCTGACGCTCTCTGAAGCTATAATATCCTCCCCAGGTCGTATCCCACCACTTAGATGCTTCTGAATCCCAAATATTTATATCCAGACTTGTCTTCACTCTTTGTACTTTCAGAAACTAGCAGTGAATTTGGCAAAAAGTAGGAACTTACTAAATGAGTAAATGACTGTCAAATATACAAACGGCTAGAAGACAACCCAGCGCTCTAGAGGAATTAGCTTTTAAGGTGATTTTTAAAATTCAATTTTTAATTTTGAGATAATTATAGATTTACAAACAGTTATAATAAATACTATAGAGAGAACCCATGCACTCTTTGCCCAATTTCCCCCAATGATAACATCTGGCAAAACTACAGCACCAAGATCACACCAAGATCACACTGATACATTCAAAACACAGAACATTCCAACACGAGGAGCCTTCAATCTGCCCTTTCACAGCCATGCTCACCTCCCCTGATCACGTCCATCACCCATGGTAACTGGTAAGTCCGTGCTCCACTCCCATAATTTTAGAATTTCAAGAATGTTATATAAATGGCATCATACAAAGGACCCCTTAGGATTGCATTTTTTCTTTTTCTTTAAGATTTTATTTATTTGACAGAGAGAGAGAGAGCATGAGCAGGGAGAGCAGCAGGCAGAGGGAAAGGGAGAAGCACACTCCCCGATGAGCAGGGAGCTTGATGCGGGGCTCAATCCTAGGACCCTGAGATCATGATCTGAGCCAAAGGCAGATGCTTAACTGACTGAGCCACCCTGGGGCCCAAGGAGAGGAGAGAGCCTAGAAATGGAGTTAATAATTGATCATGCCTGTGTGAGGAAGCCTCCATAAAATCCTAATAATGCAAGGTTCAGAGAATTTCCAGGTTGAACACATCCACACTAGGAGGGTAATGCACCCCAACTCCACAGAGAGAGAAGCAACTGCACTCAGGAGCCCCCACCAGACCTCACCCTATGTATCTCTTCATCTAGCTGTTCATCTGTACCCTTAATCGTGGCCTTTAATAAACTGGTAAACATAAATATTTCCCTGAGTTCTGTGCGTCACTCCAGCAAATTAATCAAAACTGAGGAGGGGGTTGAAGGAACTTCTAATTTATAGGCAGTTGCTCAGAAGCACAGATGACATTTGTGAAGGGCATCTGAAGCGTATAACTGTGTGTTACGAGACTGAGCCCTTAACCTGTGGGGTATGACATTACCTTTGGCTGGAGTGATAGAATTGAGTTAAATTATGGGACACCTAGCTGATGTCTGAGAATTGCTTATTGATGTGGAGAAAAATCTCCAGATAGTCAGTGACCAGAAGTATCAGAAGTGAAGCATTCTCTGTAAAGGTAAAAAAGACAGACACACAGGAAGAAGAAATACACCATAGGGAAGAACTGGGTTTCTCCTACACAGGAAGGGAAAAAAGGGAGAGTTTTTGCTTTATACCATAGTATGAATGTACTACAGTTTAATGATTCAACCTTTGAAGGATATCCGGGGTGTTTCCGTGTTTCGGCTCGTATAAGGGGGAAAAAAGCTGCTATGAACATTCATGTACAGATTTTCATGTGAACATATGTTTTCATGTCTCTGGGATAAATGCTCAAGAGTGTAATTGCTGGGTCGCATGGGAGTTGTGTGTTTGGTTTTATAAGAAACTGCCAAACTGTTTTCCACAGTCGCTGTACATTTTACTTCCTACCAACAATGTCTGAGTGACGCGGGTTCGCTACACCCTCACTGACCATTTGGGGTTGTCACACTACTTTCTACTTTTGCCATTCTGACAGGCATGTAGTGATATCACATTGTGGTTTAAATCTGCATTTCCCTAATGGGTAATGATGATGAACATCTTTTTGTATGCTTATCTGCCATCTGTAGATCTTCTTCGGTAAAACATCCATTCAGGGTTTTGTCCATTTTCTAATTGTACTATTTTTTTCTCTGTTTTATTGTCGAATTTTGAAAGTTCTGTGTATGTTGGATACTGGTCCTTTATCAAACATGTAGTTTGCAAATATTTTCTCCCAGCCTTGCAATTTATATTTTCATCCTCTTAACTGGCTCTTTAGCAAGTAAAAATCCAATTTTGCTGAGATCCAATTCATCAATTTCTTTTTCTTATGAATCATGGTTTGGGTGTCAAGTCTTGGAATTACTTGTCAAGCCCTAGAACCCCATGTTTTTCTAACAGAATTATACTTTTGCATTTTACAGTTAAGTTCATGACCCATTTTGAGTTCATTTTTTTTTTTTAAAGATTTTATTTATTTATTTGACAGAAATAGAGACAGCCAGCGAGAGAGGGAACACAAGCAGGGGGAGTGGGAGAGGAAGAAGCAGGCTCATAGTGGAGGAGCCTGATGTGGGGCTCGATCCCATAACGCCGGGATCACGCCCTGAGCCGAAGGCAGACGCTTAACCGCTGTGCCACCCAGGCGCCCCTTTGAGTTCATTTTTATATAAGGTGTGAGGGTTAAGCCATGATTTGTTGTGCCAATGAATGTCCAATTGCTCCAGCACCATTCTGTGAAAAGGTTATCCTTCTTCCATTAAATTGCTTTTTTCAAGATTCTCTATTTTGTGTTTATCCCTCCACCAATACCATATGCCTTACTTTTTACTACAGCTATAGTAGGTTTTAATAAGAGGTAGAGTGATTCCACTGACTTTGTTCTTTTTCAGGATGATTTTTAACTATTCCAGGACCTATGTCTTTGCCTATAAATTTTAGAAGAAGCTTATGTATAAAAAATCTTGCTGATTCCAAAGAGTACCTAAAGGGGGACCTGGGTGGCTCAGTAGGTTAAGCATCTGACTTTGGCTCAGGTCATGATCTTGGAGTCCTGGGATCGAGCCCCGCGTTGGGATTCCTGATCAGTGGGAGCCTGCTTCTCCCTCTCCCTCTGCCGCTCCCCTGCTGGTATATGCACGCGGGCACGCTCTCTCTCTCTCTCTCTCTCTCTCTCTCGGGCACGCTCTCTCTCTCTCTCTCTCTCTCTCTCTCGTGTTCCCTCTTTCGAATGCATAAAGTCTTAAAAAAAAAAAAAAAGAAAGAAAGAAAATTAGTTTAAAACAAACAAAGAGTACAGTAGAGAAGGGAATGAGGGTGTCACTTTACAGCGGAGAAGCCTGACAAACACCACCTCAGCCAAGTGATGAAGGACAACACTGACAGTGATAAGTTACATGATAGTATGAACCCACGATATGATGTGCTGAAAATGTCCATTACTACTGTGGTTGTTCTCCCAAAAAAGCACATCACCCTAGTCTAATCATGAGAAAAACATCACACAAATCCCAACTGAGACAGACATTCTAAAAGTATCCCACAGATACTCCTTGAAACTGTCAAGGTCATCAAAATCAAGGAAAGTCTAACAAACCGTCCAGCTGAAGAGAAAGATGACAAATAATGTGGTACCCTGGATGGGATTCTGAAATAGAAAGAGGATATTATGTAAAAAATAAAGAAATCTGAATAAAGCATGGACTTTAGTTAATAACAATTTATCAGTACTGGTTCGTTAATTGTAACAAATGAACCACAGTAATGTAAAATGTTAAAAAGAGGGGAAAACCGGGTATGGGATGCATGGAAATTCTTCATTCTTCCCAATTTTTCTGTAAATCTAAAACTGTTATAAAATGAAAACTTTTATATACATTTCTAAGGAGACAAGTGTTCAAACATTAAAATTTAGTAGGATTAATAATTTTACTGCTTCATCAAGGACGTCTTTAAGTGAAACAAACAAAAAACTTTGCTGGGGTTTTCATAATAATTGCATTGAACTACTGAAGGAGAACTGACATCTTCATTATTTTGAGTCTTCCAATATGTTAGCACAGTATGTCTCTACATTTATTTAGGTCTTTGACTTCTTTCAAAAGCATTTTATAATCTTCAGCATATAGATACAAGACAGGTTTTCCTAAGTATTTCATTTTCTGAACAGTAACTATAATTAGTTTTGTGTTTATAATTTTAGTTCCCACATGTTCTTTGCTAGTATATACAAATGTGATGGATTTTTATTTGTTGGTATTATATCCTGTGACCTTGCAGAAATCACTTATTAGTTTTAGGAGGGCGTTTTGTTTTGTTTTGTTTTGTTTTTGGTAGATTCTTTGGGATATTCTACAATCATATCATCTGTAAATAGGGATAGTTTTGTTTCTTTTTTTCCAACCTGAATGCCTTTGATTTCTTGTTAATGCCTTAACTGCAGTGGCTAGAACTTCCAATACAATGTTGAACAGAGTGTTGAAAGAAGACATCCGTGCCTTGTTCCCAAACTTAGAAAGCATTCAGTCTTTGAGCATTAAATATGATGTTAACTGGAGGATTTTTATAGATGCCCTTTACCAAGTTGAGAAAGATCCCCTTTACTCCTACTCTGCTGAGAGATTTTATCTTGAATGAATACTAGATTTTGTCAAATGGTTTTTCTTTATTAACTGATATGGCCACATGATTTTCTTTAGTCTGTTGATACTGTGGATTACAATAACTGGTTTTCAAATACTCAATTAAGGTGAATTTTAAAGGATAAATAAAATTTCACCAGACATAAATATAAAAGCATTTGTGTGTATTTGCTTAGTGTGTATTTATCTTTGTTAGACTACCAGATGCACAGTGGCATGGATTATTTATATTTTGTTCAACAGAATATACCCAATACTAAGCCCAGAACCGAGCACATTATAAAGACCCAATAAATATTTACGGAGGAGAGAGAAGAAAGAACAGAATAAGCAAGTACACAGCCATAAGTGTATATACATTAAAAGAATAACCAGTCAGCCAGAGTAGCAGAAGCCAGAGATGATGTTGGGGAGTGGCAAAAAGGCAGAGCCACTCCTTCGGAGCATATACATAAATTAATTCAGGATACATCAAAGACCTAAACATAAAAACTAATGAACAAAATGTGAAGCTTTGAGAAGACAATGTATGAGAATATTTTTATAACTTGGAGTAGACAAAAGCTTCTTAGAAAATAGCAATAATCATGAAAGAACATATAGATAAAATGAATTTTTTTGAAAATTAAAATTTTCTTTTCTTCAAAAGACATCTTTAAGAAAATGAATACAGAAGCCAAAGAGTAGGAGTAAATATTTGCAAAATATGAATATTGAAGCTGTGATATATAAAGAGTCCCCATAATTCAATAGTAGAAAGACAAATAATCCAGTTAAAACAAATGAACAAATAATTTCAATACACTTCAAAGAAGATATATGAATGGCTGATAAGCACATATAAAAGTGCTTGACATCAATAGTCAGCAAGAAAAAGCAAATAAAACCTAGTGAAATACCACTACTAGTTATTGCCACTATAACACTAATTATTATTATAACAGTATAATAACTAAAATTTAAAAGACAGACAACACTGGGACATCTGGGTGGCTCAGTGGGTTAAGCGTCCGCCTTCGGCTCAGGTCATGATCCCGGAGTCCTAGGATCGAGCCCCATGTAGGGCTCCCTGCTCAGCAGGACTTGCTCCTCTGCCTGCTACTCTCCCTGCTTGTGCTCTCTCTCTGACAAATAAATAAAAATTAAAATTAAAATAATTGATTAATTAAAAAAATAAAAGACAGACAACACCAACTGTTGGAGAAGATACGGAGCAATCAAAACTCGCATATATTTGTTAGGGGTGACATAAAATTATATCACCTCTTCAGAGCAACGTTTTATCAAACTAAACATGCACCTGTCCTATGACCCAACAATTCTAATCCCAGATATTTAACCAAGAGAATATGTCTACAACAAAAGACTTGCATGAGAACATTCATTGTAACTTTACTGATAACAGCTCCAAAGCAGAAACCGCCCAGATGTTCATCAATATAAGAATAAACAAACAATGGCATCCGACAGTGGAATACCGTTACATACATACACACAAGTTACTAAAGGCACAAATGGATGAATCTCAGAAACATCATGATGAGTGAAAGAAACCAGTCACAAAAGACTACCTTTATGTAAGGTAATATAAGAGATAAAATTAACGTATAGTGGAAAAAGAATTAAAACAACGCCTTCCTTTGGAGGGTGGGAGTGCAGATTAATCTTCAAAAGGGGCATGAGGTGACTCCTTGGGGTATATAATGTAAGTAATGTTTTGTATCTTGATGAGGGCTTGAATTACACACATATACACATTTGTCAGAACTCAATCTATGCATTTCACTGTACGTAAATTATGCCTTCAAAAACAGAATTATATTTTTATATGCATTTGGAGAAAGTCTGCAACTTCCTTTGAAATTTATTTTCAAAAAAGAGATGGATGGGATTGATGGATGGACGGGATTGGTGGATGGACAGAGGAATAGACAGATATGTGGTAAAATGAGCACAGTAACGTGTTAATTAAAAGAATCAAAAAAAAAAAAAAAAAAGAACCCAGGTGGTGGCTTTACAGAGGTTCATTGTAAAAGTTTTTGAAATTGTACTGTATGCTTAAAATTTTTCATAACAAAATGAAAAAATGGGCAAAAGTAAAAATGGGACTAGACCAAGCCCAAAGTGGTGCACTCAAGAGTATGGCTCTCACCCTGTAATGTCTAGTTTTCAAACCCTAGGGTTCTATGGAAGTGGCTCAGGGGGTGACAACTAGACAGGAAGGACCCTGGCCCTCATGATTCCACAGCGGCACAGCAGCTCTACTTCTATATACTTGATAAACTGGAATTTCATGCAAATAGCTTTAAAGGCTCCAACAACGCAAAGAAACACAAGCATGCACACACACACAGAAAATCACTGCTGGAAGTGATGACGAGGTGCACCCAGACAAGTTGCATGGGCCACTTCGAGGAACAAAACACACATCTTTTTCAGGAATGGCTGGGTAAAACATGCAAAGCGTGGCTCATATGTCTCCTCATCGAAGTGGAATACTGAGAAACACTGAAGATCACTCATTTACTATCCTGACCTTCCAGATGAGAAACCTGGGTGAGCCAGGAAAGAGACTTCCGGGGGACAGCTCATCCCTGGGAGTCAGTGTGAGGCGGACCAGGCCCAGGCTCATGAGGCGTCGCCAGGCCCCTGCTCCTTCTTCTGTAACTCCGCATCCTGCCATGATCCCCAGCACCCCTGAGGCGTATTTAACGAGATTTTCTACTTGTGTTGGTGACAAGGTATTTGAAAAATAAGGTCTGTGCTTCATAGGACAAAATGCTTCAAAAACAGAAAGTCCATTTGCTTCATAGCTGTCTGCGAAAGATTATAGGCCTATTTTCTGATTTTGACATTTATTTGAAATTCAGATTCTACTGCATAACTTAATATGAGCTACGGAGATAATTAATATAAATGTGAATATCTCCGGGTGAAGTGGGAGAATGGAGGAAAAGAAATGTTTTTAAAGTTCAAGCCACTTTCCTGTGCCACTTTATAGCATTAATTGCCTGCTATTCTCAAATACAAAATTCAAACACTAAGCTGAAATTCCTCTCCTCTCTGAATTTCTATCACCTGTTCTGCACGAAGAGTGTGTGGACCTCTTTTACACGTGTGTGTCTGAAAAGTTGTGGGTAAACTGCTATGTAATAGAGCTCTGGAGTTGATCTTTCTGTATAACCAAGATGCCTCTCAATTTAAGTTACCTGGGGGTGAGGCAATACCCCTGTCGAGCTACCAATTTTATAACCTAGGCAGCCTTGGGTCTTTCTGATATTTTCCAAATATCAAAATAGCAGCTTGCCTTTCAGATTTTTTACCTTTACAGCGGAATCAAAGACCACCATCTCTAAAAGCTACCTATCGTTTCACTAACATCTCTTATTAAAGGTTTGGTAGAAGAACAAATAACTGTAATCATAATAATGGCATTATTATTATTTGTTGAGTCACTAGCTGGGCACTTCACATATATTATCTCATTTAGTCACTGTCACAATCCAAGACTGATATTATTTTGTAGAAAAGGAAAATGAGGCTCCAGTTAACACACACCAAAAACGGGTGCTGGTAAGAATCAGAAGGCCAGATCTAACTCCAAAACCCACAGTTTTTCCACCGAGTTGAATAATGCAGATGAATCTCAGTTGTCCTGATCAGGACCCCTCACTCCCGTCATACTGAGACCGGGGGGGGGGGGGGGGGGGGGGGGGGTGTTAAGCCGAATCCATCACCTGGCAAAACTCGTCCTACAGACGGAGGCTTCAAGGAGGTGCACTTGTGCTGCTTCTGTGACCACTCACTCCTCTAATACGCTGCCTCCTCCCTAAACCACCAGCTCAACTGCCAACAGCTGGCCTCTCGGCGGAGCGGAACAGGGAGGCAGAGTGTATCCAGGAGGACACTGCACAGTGCGCGAGACACGAGGAGAAGGCCAGGGGGCTGCCGGCCCCGCCATCTACCTCAGGCCATCTACCTCAGGCCCCCTTCAAGTCTGCTGGATCTGTTACGAATCCCTGTGATCCTCCCAGGGCACTTACTGCGTCATCGCCATGTCCCCTCTCCTGTGCAGCGATGGCACTGGCCAGCAAATGCTCCCCGTGGAGAACGAGGTCCTTGCCACAACGACAGCCAGTCTCTCCGCAGGAAGCGGCCACGGTGGCCTTTCTGAATCACGATTTCAGACACAGAGAAACCGGACCTGGAAGGCCGCTCACCTTGAGGTCACCACAGGAAAAAACGCAATGGCTTCTGTGACGTTTGGTGACCTGGAATCTAGGCTGACATCCATGTCCGTGACCACATGCCCAGAAACCAGTGTGAGCTCAGAAAGGGAGGCACAGAAGGGCAGAGAGGGCCCGGGGCTTCCAGCAAAGGGGGCAGAGGGCGTTCCAGAACAGGCCAAGGCTCAGTGTCAGCCATCATCAGACCCACAGACCACTGCCATGTTTTAGTTGATTATAGCTAATGAACTGTTTCTTTTCTTTTAATGGGCCTGGGGAGGTAAACTGCATTTTGAAACACTTAAGGGGTAACACTGATGCCACAGTCCTAAGAGAAGAGGTATGAGAGTCTGTAGGGTGCACAACTGAAGAGACAAAGGCCCTCACCCAGCCCCAGGATAATCCCCCAACAGGGTCCTGGTACCACTACCTGCTAGCCCAGCTCACCCCCCCTTCCCTGTCCGGAAGCCTGCCTCTCAGCCTGTCAACACCCTTGGGCATCCACAGGTCCTAACAAACGGCATATCTGTCATCTTTTCATATGGTTCTTTCTCACTTTCATTTCCACTTCCATATGTGGTCCTCTTTATTTTTATATTGTATCATAAATTCATTTCCTTGTTATGAGCTGCCCTCAATTATTTAGTTAAGAGAAATGTAAAAAATTAAGAAATTTTAAAAAGAGGGGTGCCTGGGTGGCTCAGTCGTTAAGCGTCTGCCTTCGGCTCAGGGCGTGATCCCAGAGTCCTGGGATCGAGCCCCACATCAGGCTCCTCTGCTGGGAGCCTGCATTTTCCTCTCCCACTTCCCCTGCTTGTGTTCCCTCTCTCTCTGGCTGTCTCTCTCTCTCTGTCAAATAAATAAAATCTTAAAAAAAAAAAAAAAGATACTTTAAAAAAAATTTTTTTAAAAGAGAAAGTTAAAAAATAAGCCATAATAATTCCCATTTTCTTCTCTGTGCTGGGCTGAAAAAAAAGAAGATAAATAAACTTGTTCAAATTATATCTAAACAAGAATACTCTTTCTGTGTGAGGATCTGAAAGTTTAAGTAGAATCACATTGATCATGAACACCAACTTGGTTATCTTACAGAATAGAAAACAGCCCCAGAAGACACTCAACAAGGATCACAATGTTATCTGTGGGCACACCACAACTTTACAACATGATGTCCATGCAATCAGTGCTTTCAAATGTTTGTTTTTCTTTTTATGATGTTATATTAGTCATCATACAGTACATCCTTAGTTTTTGATGTAGTGTTCCATGATTCATTGTTTGTGTATAACACCCAGTGCCCAATGCAATACATGCCCTCCTTAATACCCATCACTGGCTAACCCACCTCTCCAACCCCTCCCCTCTGAAACCCTCAGTTTGTTTCTCAGAGTCCATAGTCTCTCATGGTTCTTCTCCCCCTCTGATTTCTCCCCTTCATTTTTTCTCTTTTCTTTTCCTAATGTTCTCCCTGCTATTTCTTATGTTCCACATATAAGTGAAATCATATGATAATTGTCTTTCTTGGCTTGACTTACTTCACTTAGCATACTCTTCTCTAGTTCCATCCATGTCGATGCAAATGGTGGGTATTCTCATCCATTCTGATGCCTGAGTAATATTCCATTGTATATGTGGACCTCATCTTCTTTATCCATTCATCTGTTGAAGGGCATCTCAGCTCCTTCCACATTTGGCCATTGTGGACATTGCTGCTGTGAACATTGGGGTGCATGTGGTCCTTCTTTTCACTACATCTGTATCTTTGGGGTAAATACCCAGTAGTGCAATTTCTGGGTCATAAGGCAGCTCTATTTTTAACTTTTTGAGGAACCTCCACACTGCTTTCCAAAGTGGCTGTACCAACTTGCATTCCCACCAACAGCATAAGAGGGTTCCCCTTTCTCCACATCCTCTCCAGCATTTGTTGTTTCCTGCCTTGTTAATTTTTGCCATTCTAACTGGCATAAGGTGGTATCTCAATGTGGTTTTCATTTGAATTTCCCTGATGGCTAACAATGTTGAACATTTTTTCATGGGTCTGTTAGCCATTCGTATATCTTCTTTTGGAGAAGTGTCTGTTCATGTCTTCTGCCCATTTTTTGACTTGATTATTTGTTTTTTGGGTGTTAAGTTTGAGAAGTTCTTTACAGATCTTGGATACCAGCCCTTTATCTGTAGTGTCATTTGCAAATATCTTCTCCTATTCCGTGGGTTGCCTCTTTGTTTTGTTGACTGTTTCCTTCACTGTGCAGAAGCTTTTTATCTTGATGAAGTCCCAAAAGTTCATTTTCACTTTTGTTTTCCTTGCCTTTGGAGATGTGTCTTGAAAGAAGTTCCTGTGACTGATGTTGACGAGATTACTGCCTATGTTCTCCTCTAGGAATAAACTTAATCAAAGAGGTAAAGGCTCTATACTTTAGAAACTACAAAACACTTATGAAAGAAATTGAAGAAGACACAAAAAGATGGAAAAACATTCCATGCTCATGGATTGAAAGAATAAACACTGTTAAAACGTCTATGCTGCCCAGAGCAATCTATACTTTCAACGCCATCCTGATCAAAATACCAATGGCGGTTTTCAAAGAGCTGGAACAATCTTAAAATTTGTATGGATTCAGAAAAGACCCCAAATCGCCAAGGAAATGTTGAAAAAGAAAAACAAAGCTGGGGGCATCACGTTGCCTGATTCAAGCTATATTACAAAGCTGTGATCACCAAGACAGCGTGGTACTGGCACAAAAACAGACGCATAGATCAATGGAACAGAATAGAGAGCCTAGATATGGACCCTCAACTCTATGGTCAACTAATCTTCGACAAAGCAGGAAAAACTATCCAATGGAAAAAAGACCGTCTCTTCAATAAATGGTGCTGGGAAAATTGGACAGCTCCATGCAGAAGAATGAAACTGGACCATTCTCTCACACCATACACAAAGATAAACTCAAAATGGATCAAAGACCTCGATGTGAGACATGAATCCATCAAAATTATAGAGTGCTTTCAAATGTTAAAAGGGGTAATAGTCAAACCACCTCTCCTAAGCCACATATCAGCTGCTAGACACACACATCCCTCTACGTCCTCACAGTGAAGCACAATAACCAACTTCGCCAAGTAACATTCACTTGTACAAATATCTAAAAATTGTGTCACATTTACTTATTTTCTGAAAATGGGTGGAAATGGAAAAATACAAGTGCTGATACTAACAGTACGAATGAAACGAAGATGGACATAATTAAGAGCATAAAAGGGATGGCTCACCGTCAGCTGGCCAATTAGAAGACAGAAGCTGTTCAATTCAGTATGCAAAGGTAACAGGGAAAAAGGACAGATATCCCCAGGACCAAGACCACAATGTCTAAAGATAGTCCAAGCAATAAGGGTCAGTGATAGAAAATTTTAAAAGATGACAAAAGTACTAAATGAAAACTAGCATCCAAAGAACATTCCAGTAACTCAAATACACAGGGAGGGGGAGCTTCATGGGTCTACTTGCCAGGTATATACCTTACTTACCAGAAGAATCAGGGTAACTAGTACCTTGTTAAAAAGAAAAAAGAACAAGCCAGCATCAAAGTCTAGGTCACTAGTTTCTGCTCTACCCCTTACAAAACTACCACTGATAACTCCTTTCTTCTAACAGTATTAACAGTTTATTTCACAGATTACAGACAGTACAATTACTGACAAAAGCAAAAGATGAGCTACAAAATTACTACTTTGTAAAACTTTCAACATTTCAGTTTAACCTAAGTTTAATATTCTATAAATACACGAACATCACATAACACTTGGACACAAAAATCCACATTTATCTTTTAGTTCTTTGGAAATATGAAGCCACATGTTTAACTTCTGTACATTGATGTTTTAAAACCTTTTTCAGGAGTAAATTGTGAATGAAAGTGGACGGCAGCCTATAGTGGCAGAGAAAAGACAGGAACCCACTCTCGAGAGCAGTACATCTTTTATATTTCTTTTGGTAGGCTTCTCTCCTATGAGTAGACTGCACTGGCTTTGTGACATCTACTCTGGCTACTCACAAGCTACTGGTAATTGTTCATGTTACTGGCAGAGAATTCCAAGATCCACAGGATAGATACAAATGAAACACTCATCTGAGTGTTGGATGTTCCTCCACTCCATTCTTAATCCATGAAGAAATGTGGTCAAAGACAAGTCACATTTTCAGCTACTTTTTTTAAAATAAAGTACATCCAAGGAAATCAGTATTGAATCCTAAGCAAAAATTCATCGGTTAGAGAAGGAAATAAATCAAACCACAAAAACCACTGCAACTCTAAGCCTCATTTATAAGCTCCTTGCTGCAAGACAGGAGGCAGAGAAGTAGGAAGATGGAATTGTTCCTCCAAGAAAAAGCACTCGGGATTACCAGGATCTGCAAGATAGCCAGAGAATGACTATGTAGATTTCCATTCATCTGTAATGATCTGGTTAAATAAATAAAATAAAAACAGTAATATCAGAGAGAGTCATAATAAGACTAACAAGTAGATGGGGTGCCTGGGTGGCACAGCGGTTAATCGTCTGCCTTTGGCTCAGGGCGTGATCCCGGCGTTCCGGGATCGAGTCCCACATCAGGCTCTTCCGCTATGAGCCTGCTTCTTCCTCTCCCACTCCCCCTGCTTGTGTTCCCTCTCTCGCTGGCTGTCTCTCTCTGTCGAATAAATAAATAAAATCTTTAAAAAAAAAAAAAAAAAAAGACTAACAAGTAGAAGGTAAAAATAAAAAAATTTCAGTGCCCTCTTCTTTGTCTTTTGGTGGCCTGGGAAGTTAGACTTTTCTACTGTTTTCTTCTAATAAACTATTTAGGCCTTATTGACCTAGTTGCTGTATGTTCTATCTTTTTAAAAAGTCCCTCTCTTGATGTCATCTTCCTCTCCAGCTACTACCCTATTAATCCCCACTTCTGCACCATAAAACACCTCCAAAGTGTTACATATTGATGTCTCTTAATTCCTCTGCTCCATTCTCTCGGACTCAGCCCAATGAGGCATTTATTTGACCACAAAATAGCTCCTGTCTAGATCATCAATAACCTCCACATTAGTAATCCCAAGGGCAGGTGCTCGGCGTCCATCTTTCTTGAACAATCAGCAGCATTTGACGAAGTTGCTCCCTTCTTTTTCTTGAAACACATTCTTCTCTTAGCTCTCAGCTTAGCACCTGGGCTTCTCTTCTCTTGCTTCTTCTTCCTTACTGGTCATTAGCTTATTCCTGCTCATCAGTCAGCCACCTCTAAACACTAATGTGCCCCAGGGCTCAGTCCTCAAGCCACTCCTCTTGTACTACACTCACTCCCTAGGTGATCTGATCCATCTCACAATTTTAAATATCATCCATAAACTAAAACTTTCTGCTTCTATCCCTAGCTAAAACCTCTTTCTCTACACTTCAGATCTACTCAGCTATCTACTCAGCATCTCTACCTGGATGTCTGGTAGTCATTTCAAACCTATTACATCCAACACTAAGCTCGTGATTTTGCATTGCCCCCTGCAACGTGCTCTTCCCCACTTCATCCTTCTACTGGATCAGTCAGAAACCTTGGAATCATCCGTGATTTCTCTGTTTCTCATGCTTCATATTGAATCCATAAGCAACTTTTTTGTTAGCTCTACTTTTAAAACGTATGTTGATTTACGGGCGCCTGGGTCGTTCAGTCGGTTAAGTGTCTGACTCTTGGTTTCGGCTCAGGTCATGATCTCAGGGTCCTGAGATCAAGCCCCGCATCAGGCTCCACACTCAGCAAGGAGTCTGCCTGAGATTCTTTCCCCCTCACTCTCCTCCCACCCTCTGTTCCTCCACCTGCTCACATGCTCTCTCTCTCTCTCTCAAATAAACAAATAAATGAAATCTTTAAAACACATGTTGATTCCAACTTTTTTACCTATCTCCACTGTTACCACCCTAATCTAAGCCAGCAATAGCTCTCACTTGAGATTTTACAATTGATTCCTATCTGGTCTCCCTCTTTCCATCCTTACTCTCCTACAGCCTACTTTTCACATAGTTGCAAGTGTGATCCTTTAAAAACTTAGCATATCCTCAGCTCCAAAAACTCTGCCCAACATAAGATGACCCCCAATGACCCACATCCTTGTATAATCCTTTCCTCTTGATTATGAGCAGGACTTGCAAATATGAAGGCTATCAGTTCCATGATTATGTTACGTTATATGACAAAGGTGAAAGGGTTTTACAGATGCAATCATCAGTTGACTGTGAGTTCATCAAAAGGGTGATTATCCTGAATGGGTCCAGCTCAATCAAGGGAGCCCTTTCGAAAAGGGGGTAGGTCTTCCCTGGGCACAGAGACTGGAAGCAGCAAAGATTTTCCTACTGGCCTTAAAATATCAAAGTCCTATAATGTGAATTATCTACGAAGGGAGCTATATGGCGGGTACTGTGGGAGGCCTCTAGAAGCTAAGGGCCTCCATACAACAGTACCAAAGAACTGAATTCTGCCAACAACCATATTAGTTTGGATGAAGACACCATGTTCCAGATGAAAATGTAGCCCAATAGCACCTTAATTTCGGTCTTGAAAGACTGTGAAGAAAAAACCCACCTGAGCTGTGGCTAGACTTCTCACCTCCAGAAACTAAGACAATAAATGGGTATTGAATTAAGCCACTAAGTTTCTGTTAAGTACTATGTACCAAGAGGGTGTATATTCAATAAATACTGTTGAGCAAATGGATTTTCATTCATTTAGATGCTCTGAATCATAAAAGCTACATGAATCAAGCTTCCCAATACAACTGAAGTTCCTGATTGTCTGATGAGAGCCTATTGTATCTCCAATTCACAGGATTTGATATCCTAAAAAATTAGGCAGTAGAAGAGGGGCACATCATTTCAATCAAATTGTGTACGATGGTAAAAATCAAATTCAAAAGAAAATAAAAAAGAATCAGGGCTCCTTAATTTTCCTTTTCTATTGTATTCTTGGTGCTCTAAATAAAAAATTGTATGTCAAAGGCTCTAAGCATTGATTTAAAAAAAGGAAACCGGAAAATAACAGCGTAGAGAATTTTGTGATTCTGAAGATATGGTGTGATGCTAAATAATAGGGGAAAACTTCCCTGATGTATTTTTAGAACTTTTTAAATAGATTGCCTTTGTTCAAATAATTCTTTTACTTTGGAGTATCTAAAATATAATTCTGGATAGAGGTTACATGTTTGAAGACAAAAATAAAATCCACCAAAACATAAAAGTAAATTTTTGGGTGTCAATGTAGAAGATACTCAAGACAGGAATATGAAAATAAAAAGTGATACCATCACAATTCATTAGGGATGCGGGAACACCACACTAGCAGACAGCCAAACTCCACCCACCATCTCCCTGGAAAATTCTCACAGCCTCCCTCAAAACTTCTCTTACAGGACATACAATCTGTATGCATGGCCAGAGAGCAGGCAAATGAAACTGGAACATGCACACAGGAAATTCACTCCATAAAAGCATTTCCCCCTCCATCTTGTCTCCTCAGCCGCCATGCAGATCACTCCTACTCCACCAGTGTCCAATTAATTTAGAGCCTTGGCAACCTCCAGACAAAAAGGACAGAAATGGAACAGCCCTGACTTGAAAGGACAGGCAGCTTCCGGAGAATCGGGGAATGACCCCAATGCCCACCACAAGACAGGCTTCAGGTAGCCACTCCCAAGACCACTTCCATCTTTCCTTTAAGGAAATGGTACTGCAGGTTGTCTAGCAATTTCTAATATTAGGAAATGCATGCGAAAATGGTTTTTGTAAAATGCCAAATTCCTGACTTTGATTTTTAAGGAAAAGACTTTCAAATTAAATGGATTCATTTATTTACATAAGAATCAGGAGGATCAGAGGAGTAAAGTGAGAATTCCTGTAAAGCATTCTGAGACCTTAGGAACACACACACACACACACACACACACACACACACACACACACAAACACACTGGTAGTAGGATTAACTCTTACCCAAAGAAGACCCTAGTAAGAATGTGTTCCTTGATCTAAAAAAAAAATAATCAACGAGTCTGGAATATTTCTAGGATATACACAGTCATACTCCTGGGACACATGCCACCACCCCAAATCAAACAAAACCTTTTATCTGGACATTTGATAGAAGCAAGGCCATATAAAAAGACATCTAGGTGACTGACTAGTTTGACCAGGGCAAGATAATTTATCACACAGTGAGGCCTCATCAATAAATAGGAAAGCAGACTCAACATCAACCCCAGCTTACTGTGATGATTAAATGTAAGAGCCACAGAGGAGGAGCTCATTAAGTATTTAGTGGTTATTAATATTATTAATCTAATTAACCATGATTAAAAACATATTATAGTAATCTTTGATTGAGCTGGTTAGGAATATTTCACAGGTAAAATTAAGTGACTTATTACTGAGATGAAACTTTCCTAATTAAGTGACAGATTCTAAGAAGTTACACAGTGGCTATGGAGTACATTTTTCATAAGAGGATATAAAATAATGACCGAGAAGTACAGTCGCACCAGTCATCACGAAGTCATGACTTCGGCCACGTTGATATCTTTACCACCTTGCATTTTTCACATCTATGTGTTTGGATAAAATAATTTGGATAGGTCTGTCATTTTATACTATTCAATCTCCCCATTCAACATATATCTCTATTTATTCTGATCTTTCATGGTTCTTCGTAAATTTTTGTAATTTGCTTCAAACTGACCTCTTTTATACCCAGTAGTCTCCCCTTATTTACAGGGAATCTGTTCTAAGACCCATAGCAGGTACCTAAAACCGCAGACAATATAGATCCCTATATAGCCCATGTTTTCTCCTATATATACACACCTATGGCAAGGTTTGTAAATTAGGCAAACAGATTAATAATAAAATAAAACAATTACAACAATAGCGTGTAACAGAAGTTATGTGAATGTGGTCTCTCTCTCAAAATGCCTTACTGTACTAGACTCATCCATCTTATGATAACATGAGATGATAAAATGCCTGTGTGAGGGGGTGAAGTGAGGGGAACGATGCCGGCACTACAACATGGTACTAGGCTTCTACTGTCCTGGTGACAGTACGTCAGGAGGAGGATCATCTCCTGCACCATGCTGACTGTGGGTAATGGATGGGTGGAAAGTGAAACTGTGGATAAGGGGACACTACTTAGTCATTGTTATTATAAACAAGTTTTTAAAATTATAATTTAGTTCCTGTTGGTTATTCCTGGGATTGAAAAATGCTATTGATTTTTAGGAATTTTAAATTCATTCACTTGAGCAAACTGTTATTTGTTCTAACAGCTTATCAGTCGCTTCATTTGAGCTTTCTAGATAGACAGTTTCTTCCTTCCAGGAGCCCTGTTCCTTTACTTCATGTGTTATGTTCTTACATCGGCTAAGTCCTAAAATTTAAAACAATGATTGGTTGTAAAGTATTTACTTTGTTAGAAATGATTTTGTAACTTATCTAGAGACTGCAAGTTAATTTCCACCGTGAAGAAAGGTTTTTGCAAAATTGTCACATTTCCTTGGTAATGCATCAGTGAAATCTGTTCATATTTGGGAAGAACAACTGTAATTTTAGAGAAAACCAAAAGAGTTGCTTTGAAAACTTATTGAAAGCAGATTTTTAAATAGATTATTATGTATTTTTTTTCCTTTTCATATTTCTAAGTGGCAACTTGGTGATATCGGGAAAGAGAAATTCGGAGTTAGGAAATATGAGTGGGGCGCCTGGGTGGCTTAGTTGGTTGGGTGTTTGATTCTTGGTTTCGGCTCAGGTCATGAACTCGGGGGGGGGGGGGGGGGACCTTGAGATTCTTTCCCTCTGCCCCTCCCCCTGCTTATGTACACACACGCACGCGCACACACACACTCTCTCTCACTCTCTCTCAAATAAATAAATAAATCTTTAAAAAATAAGAAAATAGGGGCGCCTGGGTGGCACAGCGGTTAAGCGTCTGCCTTCGGCTCAGGGCGTGATCCCGGCATTATGGGATCGAGCCCCACATCAGTCTCCTCTGCTATGAGCCTGCTTCTTCCTCTCCCACTCCCCCTGCTTGTGTTCCTTCTCTCGCTGGCTGTCTCTATCTCTGTCGAATAAATAAATAAAATATTTAAAAAAAAAAAAAGAAGAAAATAATATGAGTTCAGTGGTTCTAAAGTAAAATCCAACTTTCATGTATACTTGTTATAATGGGTATTGGTAATGTAGAAAAAATAAAATCGTTTCCTTTTTTTTTCATTAGAGACTCACCAGAATTATCTTTCCTTTAGTATGCAAGTAACATTTTTTATTCATTAACTTGCTTTTGTGGTGTGCTGTTTTCTGTCTCATGAATTGTCTCCATTCCCAGAAAGCTGAAACCACCTGCTCAATTTGCTTCGGTGTGTTTACTTCCCACACTGGGTACCTTTACTTGTATTTAGGTGTCTTCCTTCTTTGCTCCTCAGCAGTCTTTTGTGTAGCTTGTCACCTGCCCTAAGGTTCTGAGTAGAATCCACATAGAACGGGTGGGAGCTGTTCTCTGGAAGCTTCTGCAGCAGTGACGTGCCTTTCCCTGTGTCTAAGATGCCTGCCTTTACTTCCATCCCCTCGGTTACCAAACCTGTCTACCTGGCAGCATTTTTCAGAAGTTCACCTCAATGAGGGGGTTTTCTCTGATCATCTCTGCCAGTAGTTCCTGGAGTCACAGGGCACGTTATGGTACTCTTTATGGTATTTAGCACTCTACCCTGCTTTCTGTGTATCTGAGACACATTTATAGTTTGCCACAATGTTTCATGGCTGGGTCACATTTCCCACAAATCCCCAGTGCTTGGCACTGCCGCTGTGTTTTGAATGAATGCGTGGGAGACCGCCTGTATTTTGGTGCTCAGTGCTCTGGAACATGCTTCTTGTAATTTTCCTACATGCTTCCCAGATTTACTAGACTTTTCTGTATATTCTCTTTTTCTGAAAAATACTATCTTAATAATGATCATGATACATGTTTTTTACTATTCTTTCCTGAATATGTTTTTTCTCAAATACATTATTTTCACAATCATGACACATAAGTTATAATACATAAGTTGTTTTCTGTGCTTCATATGTTGCTATTAAAAATGAGTGGAAACTAAATATTTTTTTAAATGGCTTTTCCCTTAAAATAAAAAAAAATATTGCTCTGGAAATGTACCAAATTATTTTAATGTAATTTCCAATAGAAATGTCTACGGGGGTGTTTAAGAGGACTGTAAATAATACCCAACTTCATTTGAAAAATTAAACAAGTGACAGGAGCTAGAAATTTGCTGAAAAATAACAAGAAAAAAGCAACAATGAAAACTGGCAAAAGAACTGACATCGCAAATAGATTCTATTTTTAAATTTAATATATATCCTCATAAACCAGTGTAGAAATAAATGATATAAGAAGCAGTGTTAAGAAACTGACTATTTGGGAGAAAAATGAACTCATCTCCACTTCGTGTCATACGCCTAAACAGTCTGTAGAGAGTTCTGTTATATGTTTAAAAACAAAAGAAAACAAACAAAAACAGAAGAAATATTGGTAATTCTTTAACTGATCTGGGGTTAGGAATGACTGTCTTACAAAAGAAGCAGATGAAATAAATGAAAAGACACATAAGTTTGACCACATGAAAATTTAAGACTTTCGATGTTTATTAACATCAAAAACTTCAAAGTTTGAAAAAGAAACTGGGGAAAATCTCTGCAGTGAATGACAGAGCCAGTCACTGTTTACTTGAGCTCTGGGACACAGTATCAGCTCTTTGAAATACTGATGGCCTTTTCAACATTCTACTCCATGTAAATAGTTCTTTATATAATTTTAAATACATATCTGGAAAATATAAACCACATTTTATTTCAAAAATAAATCTGGGCTTTTGAAAATGGTTTATTTGACCATAGATTTATGAGATCCCACATATGTGAAAAAATATCTTTGATCTTAGAAACAGTTTGAAAAGACAGAGCTTTCAGTTACATGGGTATGAAATAAAGTCTCTGAGATTTTTAAAAACCATGAGACTGCCATGTCTTTGTTCTTCCAGAGAAAAAGCTATCTTATTTTATAACTCTAGATAGATATATTTAGAACTAAGATTTTTTTCCTCTACTCTGAGCTTTCTTACAAAAAAGCAACCTTGCCTTTTAGTTTGTTTTAATCCCAAAGGAGATAGTATGTGAAAAATAAAAATAAAGCACGATAGGAAAAAATAGTTGGAAATTAATGGCTAAAATACATTTATGCCTCTGTGATTTTTCATATTAAGTCTTGCAAGAGCTCTGTGAAGAAATAGGTCCACTGTTTCCCTAAGTCTGCACTAGAAAGAAATTAAGCAAGTGGGGACAGCACTTCTGAGGTTCAGCAGTGTGAACAACAAAATCTCCTGTCTCCCCTTCTCTGTAAAAGGACAAATACCTGCCCAAAGGTATAAAAAGAATTGAGTCAAATGCATAGATATCCACTACTACTATGCTTGTTGTACATAAACGTACTAACACTTACTATTTGACAGTACGACTAAATAAAAATGAGGTCAATGTTTGCATGTCAAATGTTAAAGTTTGGTTTGTTTGTTTTACTTTCTAATTCGATAAATATTATATATTCTTTGATTACTGATCACGTAATTTCTCCAAAACTTAACCTCTAGAAGTAATAGTGGAAAAACTCCTTCGTGACACTTCTACACACTGAATCACATGATGTAATTTTATTTCACTGAATAGCATTACTAAAGTATTTTTAAAAGAGGGGCTTTTTACATTACACTTACTAATTGTTCATAACACGTTAATTTTCACCTACGAATATTTGATCAGAAGAAATAGTTTGAGTTTATATCTGAATGGTATCTGTGCATTTAATTAAATCAATTCTAAATTTCAATATTGGTCAAAAAAATAACAACAATATGTAAGTGCAAGACACAAATTTTAAAAAACACATCTATTTATAGTTTCACAGATACAGTCCATCAAACCAGAAAGCCTCAACACTCTTAAAAAGAAACAGGAACACAAAGCACCTGCACATGGTTACCCTGCTGGTTAACGGTTACCCTGCTGGTTAACTACGGATCTTTCCCTGGCATTTACTGGCTTGTCATTCCTAGCTTTTGGGCCTAGGTCATAACAAAGGATCAGATGGGGGCAGAAGTGAAATGGACATGGAATTTGCAAACGTATGAGGCACTCAGAGCAGTAAAAACCCCTGAAGTGAAGACACTGATTTGGAAGTAGCAATTCCGGACCAGTACACAGTACTGGAGTATGGTCACATATGCCAGGGAACCAACGCTCTCACAGGTCAAAAGGCAACAAACAGATGATCACATGACTTAGAAACCAAATTTAGTTCCAGTAACTTCAGAAAAATCATTACATCATCATAGAAATCATCAGATCCTAACCTTAACTGGTAGATAGAAAGCCTTGCTTCTCGAAATAGGGCTTATAAACACCCAGAGCTAGATGGCAAAAGACAAGGGGTTCACATTACCAAAAGACACGCATGGCTCATCTGTCAAGACTGCAAATTTTGACTGAATCATTTCCCCCCCGCCCCGGGGAGACACATGAGTTTTTTAAATTATTTCCCTGATAGTAAGTTATTCACAATTATTTCATGTTAAAAAAAATAGGGAAATATTATAGAAGAGAACAAAGAAAAAAATCATTAATGTTAAACCAAAGCACTGAACTATAAAATAGTCCACACTTCAGACCACCTCTTTAAGATTACTTAGATCCCCAGGTGAGGGTGAGATAATGAGCTGGAACATTCACTCTGCCCTGCCATTAGGGATTCTTCAAGGTCAAGCTCTGACATCATCATTACGATTCCATCACCATCTCCACCATGACCACCGCTCATATAATTTACTAAATACTCATTATTACATCTGAAACCATACTACGTTCCTCATAGACATTATCTCATCTATTGTTGCTAAGCCAATAGACTTGGGAATTTTCAATGTGTACTATCAGACTCTAAAAAACAAATATTATTCATTGATCAATCATGTATATGGTAATAAATTCAAACGTTATAAAAGGGTAAACAGTGAAAACTAAACTTCCACTGCCTCCTGTACCTCCCTATGAACATTATGTATGTGTTATACAATTCTGTGGGTGTCTGTACACACATACACATATAAACCCCTCTCCCACAGACTTAATTTGTACACAAATGTTAGCATACTATTCTGTAGCATATTCTTCCCAGGTAAGAATTTACACTTGTAATATTCAACAGTAGTCAAGTAGTACACAGAGATCTACCTCATTCTTTTTAATCGTGCAGAGTATTCCATATTCCATCACATGAAAGCCCCACCACGTGTGTACTCAGAACCTCCCTAGGATGAACATTTAAATTTTTTCCAATATTTTGTTAAAATGAGTAAATCTATCAAAAAAATACCCTTGTACATATATGTTTGCATACACATTCTAGCATTTTTAGGATAAACTCCTAAAAGTTGAATTGCGAGGTCAAATGGTTTACGCATTTTAAATTTGAATAGACAAACAGTCAAACAGATCTCCCAAGTGGCAATGCACTACTTCCAAGTCCCACCAATGAACCCCACAACCAATTATGAGTGTCACATTCCCTGTACCCTTTGTAGCACCATAAATGATCAAACCATTTCATCTCTGTACTGCCAAGGAGTTTTACTAAAATAAAGTTACACTAAATAATTTTTAAGAGATTTTTTTAAGTCTAACTTTTGTGCAACGGACTGTTGTTTAAATCACCATTCATGAAATCGAAGAGTTTAAAATGTAGGAAGGTGGAGCACCATGGTATTCACAATGAAACACAGAAATACACTTATAAAAGAACATATGATTAACAAGAGAACAGCCATCAGGTCCTACAGAGGTAAAGGAGGAGGAAAAGCAAATACAGACAATGACTGGGATTACACTCATAGAAGAGGTGAGACTAATAAGTCAAGTCTGGACAGCTAGAAGAGTAGAGGGCACATGTACAAACAAGATGAGTAAAGGCAGAGTTCAAAGTCAAAAATACTTAAGTTGGATGCAACTGGTCTAATACCTGGCTAGCGGTTGCTCAAAATACCAATAGCTCAGTCAGACGAGAAAAGCAAAACAAAAGCCAAATAACACAGCTTTATAAGTAACAGTGGCCAAAAAGAATTTCTAAAATTCAACTCTAAATGGAGACCAGCAATTCAGAAAGGTTCTAGGTGACTATATCCTTTCAACAAGGTTCAAAACCCTAGGAGGGCAGGACTTTCCTTACACATTTTTATAGATGTACTATAAAACATCTTAAAACATCCACTTAATATGATCATGTTGATCAAAATAAAAGTAAATAAAAACATGATGCTATAACTTTACTTCATGTTTTATCTTGCCAATAAGTGCAATTCAGTCATTTCAAACCCAAGACAGCAGCAAACTCCAGCGAAAAGAAGGGTACTGAAGAAAAAAGTCCTGTTTTCAAATCTGTTTCCACCTTAACTAGCAAGTCATTTAATCTTTGAAACCTTATATGCAAAATGGTTACAAATTATATTGATGAGGGAACAGAAGGCAAGCAGAGAACAAAGCAGAAACTCACACCCTTCAAACCACACACCACCACCACCCCGCCCCCCTGGGATGTCTGTGACATTCCTAAGGCACTCCTGGCTGCCCTAAAGGACAAAGAAATAGTCAACCTATAGAAACCACAATCCTGCAAGACTTGAATCTCCCACAGTGTACAAATGTCTTAGCGATCTCCAAGAACAAAGCATTTCTATCACTAACCTCGCTTCCAGAAGGGGATGTAAATACAATTAAATGTCTTTATAACCTGCAGCCCGTTGACAGATACTTGAAGCAGGCAGTGTAATGTTCCTCCAGGAAGTTCCCAACTATCTTCATGTTAATACCTTACTAGAGGGGTAAATAACCTTAACCTGACAATAGCAAGGCCTCTGGTATCCTGAGTCTTCTTTAACATATGAAAGTGCTCTCTTGAAACCTCGCTTTTTCCTTACCTCCCCCAACCCCATAGTATATAATCAGCCACCTCTCACAACCTGGGGCAGCAGCTCTTTCTGCCTAGGGGTCCTGTCCCTGTGCTTTAATAAAATCACCATTTTTACACCAAAAACGTCTCAAGAATTCTTTCTTCGTCTGTTGGCTCGGACTCCACCCCACTGAACTCCACCTATATCCCACAACTTCATCAAGTACCACTTAAATACTGACTGCTCCCAAGCACATCTTTTAGTCTTCTCTCATTTCACTGATGTAATTTCATCAAAGCAGTTAAAGAAAAAAAAAAGTACTCAGTGATAAAGGATGCCTAGACAATTCAAAAAGAAGAATGGTACATTTTAGAAGGATACAAAACAAAACAAAACCAAACCATTTTGAATTAAATTCAAGAGGTCTTATTTAAATAACCCTATATTAATATAACATTGATTTGATCTATAAACCTAAGAATTATTCATTTTGCTGAATAAAAGCAAATTCCTAATATCTGCTCTTCTATATTCCTTAATAGTGAACCACTATGTTTTAATACAGCTCATCCCCTGTTTGATTCTAGTCATCTTTCCATGAGTGTCTACCTTACTTGCCCTTCCCATATTTTCACGTTACTCTGGCACAATATCATGGGCAATAAATTGACAAATAGTGTGGAAACCATGTAATAGTGACCTTGTTTTCTTCATTTCCTCTCTGACTCTAAAACAGCTTATCCCCAACATAACACAGGTATATACCTCTGGGAACATTAAAAGTAAGATTCTCTGAGAGAGCTCAGTTGTAAATAAAGCAACTTAAATTAATCTGAGTAGCTTGGCTACTTTAGGTTATCATCAATCACCAAAACCAGCCAGAAATTGCTAGAGTAGCATCTTCCAAACTTCACATAAATAAATCTGTGAGTTTCGTAACATTCCATGCTTTCAATTAGCCTTTCTATGGCTCTGCTCATTTTTTTTTATAACCATATACTTCTTCCTATTGATTCTTAGCACTTCATATATTGGCAGGAAACCACTGCCAACCTAATATAATGCCATGCATTTATGCAATGCTTTTAATTAAGTCATTCTGGAATCTCCTTAGCATTTTGATGAAGACCATGCTTGTCTTCCTTGAAGTGAGGGCAGCTGAATTTTTCTTTGCATTTCCAGTACCTGGCCCAGTGCCGGCTACGCAGTAGGTGCTCCGTGTCTATCACAAGTTGCCAGAGTGTTGAATTCCTGGGTTTGAATCCCAGCTCCAGTACTTTCCCAATCTAACCAGGAAAGTGAGCAAATCACGTGACCTCCCAGGTCTTTAGTTTCTTGTCTGAAAAATGGGAACGAAGAATATCCATTTCACAGAGTTTCTGTGAAAACTGAATGAAATAATGTATTTAAAATCATTTCCAGAGTAGCTGATACATAAGGGCTGAAGAAATTGTAAATGATTTTCATTAAACCACACATAGGTCCTCAAATTCTCTCTGATCTCATGAATTACATAGGTAATGTCCCCTCCCCTTTAAGATCAGTTAAGTATAAATGATGAGGGAACAGAAGTCAAGCTGAAGACAAAGCAGAAGCTGACACCCTGCAAACCACCCCCCCACCCCCCCACCCCCCCCCACCCCTGCCAATGGGATGTATGCAACATTCCTCAGGCACTCCTGGCTGCCCTAAAGGACAAAGAAACAGTTCTTACTACCTACAGCCCATTGACAAGTCCTTGAAACAGGCATGTTGACATTCCTCTAGGAATTCAGCTGCCTGGATGTTACTACTTTGCTAAGGGCAAAAGACAGTCCTAGCCTGACCCCCTCCCCTCCACCAAGATCCTGTAAGTCTACTTTAACATATAAAAATTCCTTTGGAAACTTCCTTTATCTCTAACCCCCCAAGATACATGTTGGCCATCATCCCCCAAGCATATGGCCCATCGATATACATCTGAAGAGTCTCATGACTCAGGTTTTATTAGACAGTAATAAATGACCTTTTTCCAACAACAGCTAGCCCCCTCAAGGTCCTGGAAACCTTGCTTCCAAAATTCCTTAGAGACTTCCGCTATCCCTAGCCCCCTCCCCACTTGAGGGTATAAAATAGGCCATTCCTCACAACCCCAGGGCAGGAGCTCTTTCTGCCCACGGGTCCTGTCCCCGTGCTTTAAGAAACCACCATTTTGCACCAAAGACGCCTCAAGAATTCTTTCTTGGTCGTCTGCTCCGGACTCCACCCCACTGAACCTCACCTGCACCACATCATAAAGAGGTGGGTACCAGGCCCTAAGAAGCAGCCAATGTTCTCTGGAAATCATCTTGACCATTTTAGAATATTTCCTATACTCTGTTTCATTGTCCAATTCTGTCAATACTGATCTCACACTTCCTTTAGACTCCTAATGTGAGTCTGAGGCCAGCTAATTCCCCAGTCCTCCTTGTGTCTGTGTCCTTCCTTGTACCTAACCCTTGATATTCCATGACTGATTCTAATATTCCAAAGAGGAAAACAGATGAAGTTCACTAAAGCTAAGCTTCAGGGCCAGAGAAGAGGAAATCTCAGTCAACAAGAGAACACTATTTTCTGAGCCCTTCTGTGTGGCCAGGGAATCCTAAGAGGCATAACAAGTACAGTATGGCAGGCTGGACATGGGGGAAGCAGTGACATGCGAACGTGAAACATGGCTCCGGTTAATCTCTCATTATGAATACCCAAAAACAAAGCATTTTAAAACTACAACTCCTTAGTCTATAAACACACCTTGAAAGAGGCAACATTAAAAATGAGAAAGACCATGACTAATTCAGCCAAGCAAAATAAGAGAGAAAATGAAATCTTTTATCTGAAGACTATCTAAGGACAAAAACTTCACAGTCCATAAGAAATCAGAGTCCAAAAAATAGTTGGGATAAGATTATAAATCAACAAGAATTAACGTAATGTCTACTACAATAATGCAAACATTTGCAGTTTTTTAGAAGTTAACAAAGTATGGCTCAGATCATGATCTCCTAGTCCTGAGATTGAGCCCCGTGTTAGGCTCTGTGCTCAGTGGAGAGTCTACTTCAGATTCTCTCCACCCCCCACCGTTCCTCTCCCCTGCTAGAGTGTACACGCACGTGCTCGCTGTCTCTCAATAAAATTAAAAATTTTTTAAATCTTTAGAAGTTACAAAGTAAGTTCCAATACTTGCATGTTGCTACTAGTCAAATCTGCCCTTCAGAATAGTATGAATGATATTATCTCTAGGAGAGGCTGGAAGCATAATCCAAAGGGGTCTGTTAATGAACATGAAATTTCTTTGATGCCACATGTTTCTGATTTTTCCCTATTACATAATATCCCTATATTTGTTGTAGTCATACTTACATAATAAAACATCAATTTAAAAAAATCCCTCAACATGGGGCACCTGGGTGGCCTTCAGCTCAGGTCCTGATCCCAGGGTCCTGGAATAGAGCTCTGCATCAGGCTCCCTGCTCAGTGGGGAGCCTGCTTCTCCCTCTCCCTCTGCTGCTCCCCCTGCTGTGCTCTCTCTCTCTCACTGTCAAATAATAAATAAAATCTTTTAAAAAAAATTCCTCAACAATGGGGTTCAGAAAACATTCAAGGTTAGTGAACACACATAGGTGTTGGAAGGTGGCACGCCCTGAGCTGTGCTGCTGAGTACACCATACCATCCCCATACCCTCTCCTATGCTTCTCTTCCATTTAGCTGTTCCTGAGTTGTATCCTTTATTAACAAAGCGGTAATAATAAGTAAAGCACTTTCTGGGGTTCTGTAAGCCAATCTAGCAAATGATTGAATCTCAGGAGGGGGTTAATGGCAACGTAAGATTTACAGCTGATTGGTGAGATGTACAGGTAGCAAGCTGGAATGATGACTAGCGTCTGAAGGGGCTGAAGGGGAAAATGGAATCTGGTGGGACTGAGCCCTTTACCTGCAGGGTCTGAACTAAATCTGGGTAGTTAGTGCAAAACCAAATTTAATAGTAGAATACCCAGCCAGCATCTGGAGAGTTGGAAAATGGTATGGGGGGAAAAAAAAACAAAGGATGCATTTGCTATCAAAAATTTTATGAGTAAAGATAGATCACAGGCATTTCAAATGTGGCAGGGCAACAAGTGCAGTCAATTAAGAGACAATGGTGAGTTCATTCTAGATTTTACTCACATTCTTTTTTTTTTTTTTTTTTTTTTTACCACATTCTTGATTTTGAACCATCATTCTAATGCTTGGAGAAACTGAATAAGGAAAAGCACATGAATGATTGTGGAAATCAATATGCTACAGAATTTTTAAAATACTGCACCAGGTGGTTAACTTCAAATCACAAAAGAATTACATTCTATCAACTTTTTTATGAGTTGGAGCAGCCCCACATGCTTTATAGTAAAAAGGTTTATCAGAGTCACTGAAAATGCATGAAGCCAAGGTGGTGCTGACACATAGCACTCTATCACCCTCGAACCCACCCACCACATAAAGCAGGACCACTTTAGAACAGTGTGCTCTGATCCTGCAGCACTGATGGAAGCAGCACTGGGGATGTTCCCTCCCTCTAACTCCTCAGTTCAAGGGCAAGAATGGTGAACTTCACCATGGCTGCCTCCACAGCAAGAGTTGGTTGGTGAAGGTTTATAAGGTGATGTCAAGAAACAGTAGTGGAGAAAGAAGAGCTGTTTAAAACACAGAATTGGGCTCATCTGCAGAAAATAAACTTCTGTTTATATAAACCACTGTTGACAATGAGGTTCAAAGAACAATGTTCTAGGCCTTGGAGCTGCAGTGAAAGGTGTTCACAACAAAAATGGCTCAGAAGCTACTCTTAATACAACTAAGAACTTACTACTGAGTTGTTCTTATTACAAAAGAATCCCTAACAAAATACATGTCATATCTTAAAAGCCAAAAGGAATACATGAGGAGGCACCACACCACCTAAAATATACTGTATCATTCTTACTTCAAAATGACAAAGTCAGAGTAATAAAAAGCTGTAGACAGAGGTGTGACTAACCAGAGGGACTGCCTTAGGAAACTGAGGCAAACATTCCCCCACGGGCCGATGGGAGTTTCTGAAAGCAGTGTTCAGCCAGAAACTGGGTCTCCTGAATTTCAAGTTGTTAATGTTTCATAACATGACACTGTCAGTAAAGATGCTAACACAGGATCCTAATGAAAAAAAGGGGGGTGTCCTACCTTCACATCATTCATGTTCAAAACTGACAGAGCAACAGGACTGCTGTGCAAGACCACACTGTTATTCTCTAGACCACATACTCAAATAACCAGCCCACAGTAGACTGAGGGTACAAGAGGTCAGTGAGAAAGACTAACAGCCTTCTGCTATAATTAAAACAACTTCCTACATAATGATAGGTAGACTCTTCCCAATTTATTTTCTTACAACATGGGGAGAAGAGGGTATTTAATTCTGGCCTATCCTGAAGTCTAGTATAAATGGATGTCTAATTTAACAGGAATAAAAATAAAGGTATACATTTAGTTATTTTAAGATCTAAAACTACTAAGATCAGTATTTTTAGGTGACCTACAAAGAGCAGCATGAATTTGAAGGACTTTTTACTCTTTAAGAACAGACCCCCTCTCTCCCCTGTCTGATCTCTGAAGGGGGTAAAATTTCTCAATCTGCTACTAAAAGTCAGCCATACAAACCAGGAGTCAGTATGTTGTTTCAGTAATCAATAGCAACACCCAGTGGACCCCACAAAGTGGGAATCAACACAAGGCAGGGGGTGGTGCAGGTGTACCTATCCCCCTGCCCATCCCACCAACTTTCCATTCTCAAGTGAGGCAGATGGCAATCTAGTCACTGCCAGGATGAAGGCTGAGAAAGGAAAAAAGGAGGAAATGGTCAACTCAGAGCTGAATGGCGTGCAGGGACACAGGTTAGACACTGCAAACCCTATGGGCAATGTCCACCATCTATAATGTCACCTTTTCTATGTGTTCTTCTCTTCACCAACCAACTTCACAAACTATGTAGATTTCATGTCAAAAAACAGAAAAAGTGTGAAATAATAACTGGCACCATTAGCACAGTGCCAATTAAATAAAAGATAGTGAAAAAAAAGTTAGGTTTTTTTTTTCCTTCCTTGTTTTTCCAGGGTGGGGGTTAACTCAGCTGAGTGCTAGGAAGGCACGATCTCTCTCAAGAGTGTTAAATGCACTATCACCCCAGCATAATCAGACTAAGGAGCAGCTGCATCCATGAGGGGCCTGGGCTGATTCACCCTACTCGTGATTATGTTTTCACAAATCTTTTCAGTTTTCCATGTGTGTAATGCCCTTGATACCAGGTCTGGCTACCACAGTGTTAGCTGCACTAACTAGTTAAATTCATAGAAGAGTATTTAGAGCTAGTTATCAGAGGCTGGTATGTAAATTAATGCAAAGTATATGTAAATAGGTCTCTAATTCAAAATGCTGCCTCTTAGAAAAGAACAGTCCAGTCCACACCCCAACTGCATGTTTCCCACACTCACTACTCTGAGCATCTGATGGTACTTGCACATGGAGTTACTGCTGCTGTGAGGGCTCACTCGAGATCTCCCACGTGGCTGGTCCGCTCCAGGCCCAGTTTTCAGAGGGAACAGAGTGACAAGGCCAATGTCCCCAAACATAAAGCCTTAACAAGGGTGCTAGAGGAGTGAGACAAAGGAGGAACCTGGCCATTTGCTCAGCAGCCCCAAGCCCAGAAATCATCAGTCCCTGCTGGTGCCAATGAGTCCGGGAGAAACCTGACCTGTCCTTAATAAGGTCCTCCAGGAGGAATTCAAAGCAGCCATTGGAGCCCTGGGAACATCAGCCATGTGAGCAAGGCTTCCTCCCCAGACTTGCTGGGATGGACTTGTGCCAGATGTTCATGATTTCATTGAGAAAAATGAAAGGTGTTCTTCCTGATAACCATGTCAGGGTCCCTGCTCTAGAATCATGTGATCACTCTGTCTAGAATAAATATCCTTTCAGTTACCAGCACGGTGACTCGGGCTTGCCCTGGGGCTCAGCGTAAGTCCTGAGTCCAGGGAGTTACACAGCAGAGTGAAGGAGAAGTAGAGGCAGAGTGGGGAACTGAGGAAGACGGCGGAGGAGCAGGAGAACTAAATTTCGTCTGGTCTCAGGAATTCAGCTATATAGCTATCAAACCATTCTGAACACCTACGAACTCAACAGGAGATGGAAGAAAAGTATAGCAACAACTATGAACAGAGAAGTGACCACTTTCTGGAAGGTAGGACATGCAGAGAAGTGAATCTGAGGCGATATACAGGAACACAGAATTGGGGGGGGGGGAGCGCCATCAGCTGGCTACCAGGAAGTGATGGAGCCCTAGAGCACAAAATCGGAACTTCTAGAAGTCTGCTCTGGTGAGGGACGTTGCTCCAGTGGCTAAGCAGGGGGTGGAACCCTCGCTGGTACAGTGTGGTCTCAGGACACTCAGGGTCACAGAAAGAATGGGGGTACCTGCGTCAGGCAGAGTTCCCAGGTATCGGAGCAGGGAAGCCAGCTTTAAAGACGGAGCGAGGAGTGGGCTCTCAGCTCAGGGTGGCCATGAACTGTGATCCATGGCACAGTCGAGCCACTGCTCTTTGAGCCGGGGCCCAAAAAGCGTTAGATTCAGGGAGACCCCCCCTTCTTCCCCCGGGAGGAGCGGCACGGGAGCACGTCACAGGAATCTACTGGGTTTGGAGACTCCAAACAGGGCCGAGCACCTGAAACAAAAACGCTCGGTCACAGGCCAGGTGAGCGCGGAGTGCGGCCGGAGACCAGGGAGACGGGAGTGACTGACTGCTTTTCTCTGAGGCTGCACTGCATCTCTTGGCTCCTGGCTCCTCCAGGGCTGAAGGTTGGGAGGCAGCCATTTTCAGTCTCATCCTATAAAACTTCCTGGAAAGTCTGCAAGGAACAAAAGTTATCAAAGGCAAACCTAAGCAGATGACTTAGCCTGACCCCTGGCAAGGGAGGTGCAATTCCGCCTGGAGCAAAGACATTAGAGAATCACAGCAACCCGCCCCTCCCCCAGAAGATAGCAAGAACATCCAGCCAAGACCAAGGTTACCCATCAATGAGAACTGCAAAACTCAAGCCCTAGGGGAATACAGCACATAGAATTCATGGTGTTTTTCCCATGATTCTTTAGTCCTTCAAGGTTAATTCTTAAAATTTTCTTTACTTTTTTCTTTTTCTATTTCTTTTTTTTAATTTTGCTTCTTTCCTTTTTCAACCAACTTATCAACTCCTTTTCTAAAATCTTTTTTAATTTTAATTTTTACAGTCATATTCCATCACTACATTGTATTTACCCTTATTTTTGAATATATGTAAGTTTTTCTTTCTTTAAAATTTTGGGAGGAAGTGTCTATCTAACAGGCCAAATACACCCAAAATCTAGTGTGTGGCTCTGTTCTATTCACCAGCCTGATCATATTCTTTTTTTTTTTTTCCTTCCCTCCTTCCCCACCCCAGTTTCAGATCTCTTCTGATTTATTTAGTGTATATTTTTCTAGGGTCGTTGTTACCCTTTTAGCATTTTGTTCTCTCATTCTTCTATTCTTCTCTGGACAAAATCACAAAATGGAAAAATTCACCTCAAAAAAAAAGAACAAGAGGTGGTACCGACAGCTAGGGACCTAATCAACATGGACATTAGTAAGATGTCAGAACTAGAGTTCAGAATGACAATTATAAAGATACTAGCTGGGCTTAAAAAAAGCATAGAAGATACTAGAGAATCCCTTTCTGGAGAAATAAAATCTAACCAAGTAGAAATCAAAAAGGCTATAATGAGCAATCAAAACTGGAAGCTCTAACTGCTAGGATAAATGAGACAGAAGAGAGAATTAGGGATATAGAAGACCAAATGATGGAGAATAAAGCAGCTGAGAAAAAGAAAGATAAACAACTACTGGATCACAAGGGGAGAATTTGAGAGATAAGTGATACTATAAAGCGAAATAATATTACAATAACTGGGATCCCAGAAGAAAAAAAGAGAAGGGGGCAGAAGGTATATTGAAGCAAATTATACCAGAGAACTTCCCTAATTTAAGGACGGAAACAGGCATCAAAACCAGGAGACACAGAGAACCCCCTCAAAATCAATAAAAACAGGTCAACACCCCAACATATAAGAGTAAAACTTACAAATCTCAGAGACAAAAAGAAAATCCTAAAAGCAGCTTGGGACAAAAAGTAGGTAACCTACAATGGTAGAAACATTAGAATGGCAACAGATCTATCCACAGATACCTGGTAGGCCAGAAAGGACTGGCATGATATTTTCAGGGCACAAAACGAGAAAAATATGCAGCCATGAATACTATATCTAGCTAGGCTGTCATTGAAAATAGGAGACATAAAAAGCTTCCGGGGCAAACGGAAACTAAAAGAATTTGCGATCACCAAACCACCCCTTCCTGAAAAAGGTCCTCTAAGCAAAGAGAGAGCCTAAAAGTAGCATAGACCAGAATGGAACAGAGACAATATACGATAACAGTCACCTTACAGGCAATACAATGGCACTAAATTCTTATCTTTTTACCCTAAATGTAAATGGGCTAAATGCCCCAATCAAAAGACACAGGGTATCAGATTGAATTAAAAAAACAAGACCCATCAATATGCTGTCTGCGAGAGACTCATTTTAGACCGAAAGACACCTCCAGATTTAAAGTGAGGGGGTGGAAAACCATTTACCATGCTAATGGACATTGAAAGAAAGCTGGGGTGGAAATCCTTATATCAGATAAATTAGACTTTAAACCAAAGACTAAAATAAGAGATGAGGATGGATCTATACCATACTTAAAGAAGATCTAACAGTTATAATTATTTATACCCCTAACATGGAAGCAGTCAATTGTATAAACCAATTAATAACAAAAAATCAAATAAACACATTGACAGTAATACAATAATAGTAGGGGACTTTTACACCCCACTCACTGAAATGGATGGATCATCTAAGCAAAAGATGAACAAGGAAATAAGGACACTAAATGACACACTGGACCAGATGGAGTTCACAGATAGATTCAGAACATTCCATCCCAAAGAAATAGAATATAAATTCTTCTATAGTGCACATGGAACATGTTCCAGAATAGATCACATCCTGGGTCACAAATCAGGTCTCAACATGTATAAAAAGATTGGGATCATTCCCTGCATATTTTCAGACCACAATGCTTTGAAACTTGAACTCAATCACAAGAGGAAAGTCAGAAAGAACTCAAATACACAGAGGCTAAAGAGCATCCTACTAAAAAATGAATGGGTAAACCAGGAAACTAAAAAGGAATTAAAAAATTTCATGGAAACACATGAAAACGAAAACACAACTGTTCAAAATCTTTGGGACGCAGCAAAGGTGATCCTAAGAGAAAAGTATATAACAACACAAGCCTTTCTCAAAAAACAGGAAAGGTCTCAAATATACAACCTAACCCTACACCTAAAGGAGTGGGAGAAAGAACAGCAAATAAAGCCTAAACCCAGCAGGAGAAGAGAAATAATAAAGATGAGAGCAGAAATTGATAAAATAGAAACCAAAAGAACGATAGAACAGATCAAGAAAACTAGGAGCTGGTTCTTTGAAAGAATTAATAACATTGATAAATTCCTAGCCAGACGTTATCAAAAAGAAAAGGGAAAGGATCCAAATAAATAAAATCATGAATGAAAGAGGAAAGATCACGGCACTGAAGATATACAAACAATTATAAAAACATATTATGAGCAGCTATATGCCAACAAATTGGGCAATCTGGAAGAAATGGATGCATTCCTAGAGACCTATAAACTATCAAAACTGAACCAGGAAGAAATAGAAAACCTGAACAGACCCATAACCAGCAAGGAAATTGAAGCAGTTATCAAAAATCTCCCAACAAACAAGAGCCCAGGGCCTGATGGCTTCCAAGGGGAATTCTACCAAACAATTAAAGAAGAATTCTCATGAAACTGTTTCAAAAAATAGAAATGGAAGGAAAACTTCCAAACTCATTATTTGAGGCCAGCATTACCATGATCCCAATACCAGACAACCCCATCAAAAAGGAGAATTAGAGACCAATATCCCTGATGAACATGGATGCAAAAATTCTCACCAAAATACTAGCCAATAGGATCCAACAGTACACTAAAGAACTATTCACTACAACCAAGTGGGATTTATTCCTGGGCTGCAAGGGTGGTTCAACAATCCACAAATCATCCACTGTGATACAATACATTAATAAAAGAAAGAACAAGAACTATATGATACTCTCAATAGATGCAGAAAAAGCATTTGACGAAGTACAGCATTCTTTCTTGATTAAAACTCTTCACATACATACTTCAATATCATAAAAGCCATCTACGAAAAACCTACAGTGAATATCATTCTCAATGGGGAAAAAAGGAGAGATTTTTCCCCCAAGGTCAGGAATACAGCAGGGATGTCCACCATCACCCCTGCTATTCAACATGGTACTAGATGTCATAGCCTCAGCAATCAGACAATAAAAAGAAAAAAGGCATCTGAATCGGCAAAGAAGAAGTCAAACTCTCACTCTTTGTAGATGATATGATACTTTATGTGGAAAACCCAAAAGACTCTACCCCAAAACTGCTAGAACTCATATAGGAATCCAGTAATGTGACAGGATATAAAATCAATGCACAGAAATCAGTTGCATTTCTATACACCAACAACAAGACAGAAGAAAGACAAATTAAGGAGTCAATCCCAGTTACAACTGTACCCAAAAAACATAAGATACCTAGGAATAAATCTAACCAGAGAGGCAAAGGATCTGTACTCAGAAAACTACAGAACACTCATGAAAGATATTGAGGAAGATACAAAGAAATGGAAAAACGTTCCATGCCCATGGATTGGAAGAACAAATATTGTTAAAATGCTTATGCTACCTAGAGGAATCTACACATTCAATGCAATCCCTATCAAAATACCATCAACTTTTTTCACAGAAATGGAACAAATAATCCTAAAATTTGCATGGAACCAGAAAAGACCCCGAATAGCCAGAGGAATGTTGAAAAGGAAAAATAAAGCTGGTGGCAACACAATTCCAGACTTCAAGCTCTACTACAGAGCTGTAATCATCAAGACAGTATGGGACTGGCCCAAAAACAAACACACGGATCAGTGGAACAGAATAGAGAACACAGAAATGGACCCTCAACTCTATGGACAACTAATCATCAACAAAGCAGGAAAGAACATTCAATGAAAAAAAGTGTCTCTTCAATAAATGGTGTTGGGAAAATTGGACAACCACATGCAGAAGAATGAAATTGGACCGTTTCCTTAGACCACACACAAAAATAGACTCAAAATGGATGAAAGACCTAAATGTGAGACAGGAATCCATCAAAATCCTTGAGGACAACACAGGCAGTAACCTCTTCGACCTCTGCCACAGCAACTTCTTCCCAGACACATCTCCAAAGTCAAGGGAAGGAAGGGCAAAATGAACTATTTGGGACTTCATCAAGATAAAAAGCTTTTGCAGAGCAAAGGAAACAGTCAACAAATCCAAAAGACAACCGACAAAATGGGAGAAGATACTTGCAAATGACATATCAGATAAAGCGCTACTATCCAAAATCTATAAAGAACGTATCAAACTCAACACCCGAAGAAAAAATACTCCAATCGAGAAATGGGCGGAAGACATGAACAGACATTTCTGCAAAGAAGACATCCAAATGGCCAACAGATACATGAAAAAATGCTCAACATCACTCGGCATCAGGGAAATACAAATCAAAACCACAATGAGATACCACCTCACACCAGTCAGAATGGCTAAAATTAACAAGTCAGGAAATAACAGATGTTGATGAGGATTCAGAAAGAGGGAACCCTACTACACTGTTGGTGGGAATGCAGACTGGTGCAGCCCACATTGGAAAACAGTATGGAGGTTCCTCAAAAAGTTGAAACTAGAGCTACCCTACGACTCACCAGTTGTACTACTGGGTATTTACCCCAAAGATGTAGTGACCTGATGATTGTAGCAGCAACGTCCACAATAGCCATACTATGGAAAGAGCCTAGATGTCCATCGACAGATGAATGGATAAAGATAATGTATACACACACACACAGAGTGGAATATTACACAATCATCAAAAAATGACATCTTGCCATTGGCAACAACGTGGATGGAACTAGAGGGTATTATGCTAAGCAAAATAAGTCAATCATAGAAAGACAATTATCATATGATCTCACTGATATGTGGAATTTGAGAAACAAGGCAGAGAGGGAGACAAACCTATGAGAGACTTAATCTCAGGAAACAAACTGAGGCTTGCTGGAGGGGAGGGGTATGTGCTATGGTGAGCACTGTGAATTGTGTAAGACTGATGAATCACAGACCTGTACCCCCTGGAACAAATAATATATTATATAATATATATAAATATATAATATCTATATAAATATATATTTTAATTTTAAAAAATTATTTAAAAAATTAGAGGCATAGTAAACTCTCCACTGATGGTCACTTGAGATAATGCCAAGCTAAACCATCCCAGATCAACCACCTTTGGAGTTGCTCCAGTCATATAAGGATAAGACAGAAGGTAATTTTCAGAGCAAATAATATCCATGTATATTCTACACTGTAAACACACACACACAGCTTAACAAAAACACCGCACCTGTGAATGATCTCAGTAGTAGCTGAGAAGGCACCGCAACACTTCCTCCTTGACAGTAGGTATTTGAGTGTTATTTTCCAATCTGCCAATTAATGCTTCAAAATGGATCCTCTATATTCATTTCTTTTATTACTAGTGGTGTTTAAAAGGTTTCCATGTATTTTTATTAAACTACTGTACTTCTTTTTTTAAATTGACAATGTTTAGCATTTTTAATACTACAGTGGTGATGGCTTTATAACTACTTTGTTCATCACATCTATTGCAGATATGAGAAATATTTGGTCATTTCCGTTTCATCCTTTTTTATGGTACTTGATAAAAAAAATAATCATTTGAAAAATCTGATCACTAAGCATAAATCATACTACCTTCCTAAATAAGTAGAAATTTTTTTTCACGGCTAGACTGAAAATACATGCAAAATATTTCTGATGGTTGATTTTAGGAGCCTGTCGTTTGAGATGAAAGATTACGCTACATAAGATAAACCACTGGAAATGCTTGTGGTTCCTGCTCTTCAGCAACTGACTGATGCCTTGCACTCCTAACACTTGGAGGAAGCTGGACACTGCTGAAACAGGCCTGACAGGGAGGCAGACAAAACAGGTGGGATCATGCCAGTCGCTGCCTGCGACTGGATGGCAGAGCGGGCAGCACTCAGCATACCCATTAGGGAGAAAAATTAATAATGCGCCACTCTGGCAATTCCTTTAGCTGCTATATTCGAGTTGGA
Source organism: Ursus arctos (assembly GCF_023065955.2). Lineage (NCBI taxonomy): Eukaryota > Metazoa > Chordata > Mammalia > Carnivora > Ursidae > Ursus > Ursus arctos. The sequence continues at coordinate 9,924,950 of NW_026622997.1, read as the reverse complement.
AATAGATTTATTTCAAGTGTTCTGGCACACAGTATGTCAGCAATTCCTCTCCCCTTTGACAAAGGAAAAACAAAAACAACACAGACTTTGAAACATCCATCCACCAGAGCTGCCAGCCTACAAGGGGATGAGATACCCAAGAGGAACTGATATGCTATATATCTATGGAATAGACAAGCAACAGAAAAATATTCTTTTTAACATAAAAAGACTAAACAAAATTAAAAGGAACATGTTGAAAAGTAAAAGCCATTTTTGAAAAGTGCTCAGATTTCTCGGGATCTGCCCCCACGAGGTGCATGGGAAGTACAAGGAGCCAGGTGTTTGCAGGTGTTTGCTAACAATCTCCTCCCTGCAGCAAGACGGCATGTCTCTCCACACGACAGTCTCAGGAGGCAGGCAAGTGACAAAGGAAATACGTGGTCTGTTCTCAGTGCAAAGACAGTCTGACTCCCCTTCAACTGAATACGGTAACCTTTGTGCTCTTCTTCCCAGAAGCAGGACTGCAGCTCAGGGGCTGCGAGCCAAGCCCGGAAAGGCAGAGGAAAGGCTAGCTTCCACCATTTGTGACACTGAGTAAACAGCTAGATCTCCCCAACACTGTTTGCACACAGTTTATCATATATCTATGTTTGGGGTCCCTGAGAGGCACTCTGCATACACTCGTCAATGGAAATTCATGCCACCAAAATAGCTTAATTGCTCCTTCACCAGTATGATCAAAAAACATGCTAGCAGAACAAGAGCTGAGGAAGGGGAGGGACAGTGGCTGAGAGGTGGGAGTGTCCACACATTCAAGGAACAGTGCAATGGAACTGTAGCAAACACCTTGGCAGAAAATCGTCATCTCCTCCCTGAAAAGAGCAGTGAATGGCAGGTGGGGAAAAGAAAATAAAACAGATTATAAATTAATTGGTACAGAGAGCAAATCCCAGAAGTAAGTCGCCTATTAGTTTCAAGCAGGTAAAATGGATACACATTATCCTTGCTCTTTTCTGAATAATTTTACAGCCCTGTACAATAGGGGCTGCCGTCACTGCAGAACCAGGGTCAGCCGTGGAAACTCCTTGGTGAGGGCGGCTTCCTGCCTGCCACTCCCTAAGGCCCAGCAGTAATGAGCCCTTCACCAGCCTGATCACTCCACTCTGGCCTCCAGCTCGCTGGCAGGAAGTCTTGGTAAGACTCTGAGTGACCGCTGCTCTCTGTCCAAGGTAATCATATCACAGAAACTCCTGATGAAAAGTCTGTGAGACTTAAAAGCCTAACTCACTACTTGTGTAATTTGGCGTCTAAGGAAAGCAGCAGGTCTTTCGAGCATCTCTTAGAACATTATAGAAAAATAACCCCACCTTCATAAGACCACGCCTTGGTACCTCTAGGGCACAAAGCAGGGTAAGTCCAAGATGGCATGAAAGCTTGTATGAGACACTATCCTTTCCATCATAACTATGTCACTTTACATGACCCAGGAGGTTTTTAAAATAAGTATTAGAATATAAAGAAAAACCTTCTGTACAAGGAAAAAATTACAGATTAGAGGAAAATTTTCTAGAATTTTTATCTTATGATAATTAAATATTCTATTCCTGTGTGTATATCATCAGCACCTCCATCATAAATACTTTTAATTTTCAGGTTGAAAAACACAGATGCTTTAAAAAACAAAACAAAGCAAAACAAAAAAACCCCATCTAGAAACACAGAATTATTGTCTTAAGCTAATAAAAGTAATAATGCCCCAGTATTCTTTAAGGAAAAAGTTTTCAAACAAAGTAAGAATTTTTGGTAGGGATTAGAGAAGATGGGAGCTTTCACTTATAAAATAATAGAACAAACTCACAATAATCAAGATTTTGATTAATTACACAGGAGCTTATTCAGTTGAACAGGAATACCCACTTAGAAATCAAACTCCCATCATCATCCCCAGGAGCATTTCTGGAACCTTCCATCTGGACACAAGTTTTTATCCTCCAATATAGACAAAACCCAAAGCAAACCAAGACCTACAGCAGACAGAGGAAGAGGAGTCCTGCTGGGGCAGCATGGAGAGGGACTCTGTGCCTGATGTCACATCTCCGGGAACCCCACTGGATGACGGCTTCCACCAGAACCGTCCTCCCACTCAACAAGAGCCCTCAGGGACAGTTAGCTTACCTCCCCACCCCACCAAAACCAAAACAAAACAACCAAGAAAAAACATACCGTAAGGCTTTAGTTTCCCATTTAAAGCATGCAAATCATCCAATTGTAAATTCCAACAATGGAAAAACAAATCTACTTGCTAGTTGGCAAAACCAGTACTCTGTAATGAGAACGCGCTCTGTGCTCCACAATCTCACCGGGAATGCCCATTGTTCGATGGGGTATATAATCAACTTCCGTATGCACAAACATGCATGGTTTTTATAAAGGAGGGATTATTCTCTATACTTTTATATCTCCATTTTTAAATACCCAGTGTTACTGCAACCATTTTACAAGTTGGTTGAAACAATTCCAATGGCTACATAATATTAAATCTAAAGAACATATTATCATTTATTTCATCATTTTCCTACAGGACATTTAGATTGTGTCCCATGTAATTTTGTATTTATTTATAAAATTGTTTGATGAACACTTATTTGACTTAGCAGATTGCAAACATTTGTGTTTGTATTTTGTGACCATTATATTCTCATTACATAGCCACACCTGAAATATGCTAGGTAGACCATAGCATCAGATAAATAAAGGAATGAACCTAGCCTTTGATCCTTGCCTCCTATCGGCCTCATCGGGAAACATTCCTGATCATATTAGCTATACACAGCATTCTATCTCTCTTCTGAAATTCTCTGCAGTTCTTTTTTTTGTAACTACATTGCAGAGAAAAGAGAAAAAAATACTATTTGGGGAGCACTGTTATGTGCCAGGCACTGTGACAATCATATTCAAGAAGAAAGTCTGTGCGAAAAAAGGTTGCACTTCTGGCAAAGGACATGCCAAAAACCTACCATTAAATTTTCCAGAACTCTTCAGTGGCCTCACCAAGCAGTCTGACGGGAAAAAGCTCAGGTCCTACCCTAAATGAGATCTCTGAGCTCTACGCCTGGGGACAGTCCGAGAGGACAGTAGCCCAGAGCACACTGCAGCTCAAGAGGCTCTGCCATTGTGGCTGAACCCAGGGCAGGGAGATGTGAGCTCACCTTTCTGGCTCCTCTACGATTCAGGCGCAGGGTAGCTGCCCAATAAATATAGTTGTTTCACAAGTACTTATTATACATGTTATTATGGCTTCTAACATCCCCTGAGAAGTCAAAACATTAACTACTTGGATACATTAATTGGTACATTAATAGAAAAGGATTGGGCTAGGGAGAGAGGCTCTTCCAACTCAAAAAGTAAGCTTGAAATATACAAAAGGTGTTCAGCCTGAAGTCATCAGTCCGTATTTGCTCTCTAACCCGGAAGGATTTTGATGTGAGGCAGGAGAAGAGCAGGTTTAGATCCGGAAGACGCTCCTCCAAAAGCTGTAACGTCAAGGCGGCCAACTTGCAAGCCAAAGGGCCTACAAAGCACCGTCTGTCCTGTAAACAGAATTCCATACACCCTTAGTGTTTCTAGCACCCTGGACAGCTTCATTTTTCTTTCACATTTTCAAGGCAATATTTGTACTCGGGACCATGTCCTGCTTCAAAGGACTGCAGACAAATTAATTCACAAGGAGCTCTGAAAAGTGGTACACAAAGTGGTTCGTTGTCTCATCTCTCATATAAATAAATTATCCATTTAAGAGACATAGTATCACCAGCCTCAAAAGGATGGCAAATCCGGGACTCTGGCAACCCCAGATCTGAGCCACGGGAGCCACTGAGCACTGGGTAGAGAGTACTAGCTCGGGACATGAGCTCTGCCACTCACCCCCTCCGTGCTATCAACAAGCCGCTTACCCTCCCTCAGCATTCATTTCCCAATCTGCTAAACAGGCATCTGTGGCTAAAATGAATTAGGAAGGCAGAGAAAGTCTTTGGACAACGAACAGTAAATGCTACTGTTACTTGCCGGTGTTAGTATCATTGCTGTACAACCCGCTCAAGGCGGTGATGACCGTATATTCTCTCAGACAACACACGAGACCCGTTCAAATCAGTAAGCACCTCCCACAGTCCATCATCAAAAGCAACTCAGAAACTAAGATATTAAGTGCTTACCCATTAATAATTGTGTTTATTTCTACAGAACCATCTCCCCTCACCACAAACATGGAAGGAGAGAGGGAGAGAAGGAGGGGAAGGGAGAAAGGCTCTAAGTACACTCTAATCTCCGAAGTTTCACCAGGTATAGGTAGAGGGGCTGGACTCTCCACTCCCCAGAGGGCTCCTGGCAATTCCATAAACTCAGGCATCACAGTTATTTTGTCCTCAATGCTTCTGAACGCCATAGAAGTGCCAGCCAGCTTTAACCCCACAGAGAACCCCACAGCACTTCACGCACCTCCATCCTCCATGGGACAAAGTCCTCTGCACTGGCCAGGCCATATACATACAGCTGGGAAAAGGTGGATCAGTCTAAGGCTCCACCACCATTGCTGTTATTGGAGGAGGGGCAGGGGGGGAGGAGACCACAGGAAAGAGTGGGAGAGTTGTGTTCAGGTGTTATCTTCATCTCCTGACCAGGCAGAGACTGACAGTCACTTGTGCTGTTCTGCTGGCCTTCCACCCAGACTCCTGGTCCTCATGCCACTGATTTTCTGTCTTAGAGAACAAAGTAAAGGTGGGAATGACAGTACTCTGCTGTTTGGGTTGACAGAGACGCTAGCCTCTACCTCACACAAAGAACAAGGACAACACTGTTGGTGGGATCAGCTGTAGGCAGGGACTTCATCATGACCGAATGCCCTCCAGCAGCTCGGGTGTCTTAGTAGCCCAAAGCCAGCAGATGGTCATTAATTCTTGATGCTTCAGGCCCATCCCTGTGTTGTGCATCTCTTCCCACTTGTAGCCCATGGACAGCATTAACTCAGGCTGCTAGAGATCCTTGTAGTCAGGGAGGGCTCAATGTATGGCTTCAGTTCCTCTTCAGGGCCCATGTCTATCCACGGGTCTCTAATGATTTCCTGTAAAATGCCCGTCACTGAGGTTGTGGATCAGGAATTTCTTAAGCAGGTTTTCAGTGTCTATGGACACGAAAAAAGAAAAGTCGTATATTCCACACAATACCCACTTCCACAGGTCTTTGAATTCTGATCCCTCAAAAGGCAGGAAACTGGTGACCATCACAAAAAAGGATGACTTCAATGCTCCACACATCCACTGAGATGGCATCATAATTATGGCTCCAGAAGAATTCCAGGGAATAAGGGGGGTCTGCCACAGAAGGCATTCAAGCTTATTGATGATGGTGAACATGTCACACCAAAGCCAAAGTCTGAAACCTTGACATTTAGGTCAACATCAAAAAAGCAGGTTCTCTGGTTCTAGGTCCCTGTGGACAATACACTTCTGGTGGAAGCAGCACTGTACAGTGGACACTCTCTAGAAAAATTTGCTACAAGCCTCTTTCTCGTGTGGCCATGGTGCACTAGTCAATCAAACATTCACTAGCATACACCCTGACCAGGCAGAATGTTCGTGGATCAAGATCATCTCAACTAGTTTCATATTATTAGCGTAATTAAAGACCTTCATGCTTTGAACTTCAGGAATCGTCTCTGGAGGCTGTAAAATCTCTGCTGACTCCTATTAATGACCTTCACAGCCACTTCTGTCCCATATTGTGCCGAGTCAGCATGACCTTGATGACGTTGCTCTGGCCAATGGTCTTAAGGAGCTGGTAACTGTCGATATGTATGTCCGCATCAGTATGGATTGCTGCAAAGCCCTGCAGCATGGTAACTTGATAACTACACCAACAATATTAGCTAACAGTATTAACTAAAAAAAAAAAAAAAAAAAAATCAGAAAACCATAAAAAAGAAAATAAGAGAATTGAAAAAATAAGAATTTTTAAAAAGAATGAGAACAAATGAAAGTAAAAGAATTTTTTTTAAAAAGGGAATAATTTTAAAGAATTTAAGAAAAACAAAAAAAGAGAAAGAACAAACAAAATAGACAAAAGCCAAAATGGCAAAAAGCTAACTGTGGTCAACGTCCCTCAGGTCACCAAAAATCAGCTTCTTCGGAAAAAGAACCAAAGCCTTTGGCCAAGCCACGGACTCCTGCAGGTACTGGGAGTTCCCTAACAATGGTTCCTTATGAGGTCATAGCAAGAAACGCACCAATCATGAATGGGGATAATCCAGTGCTTTCTTTCTCACATTTGTCTCAAGGCCTCCACCCCTTTTTTAAGAAAAGGAAGGGGGAGTTCCCCAAAAGATCAACTCTGGTTGACAGCCATCAATATTAACTTTATGAAAATTTAAAACAAATAGGATGCTTCAGTGGCCCTTTCATTTCCAGTTTGAAAAGCTATAATAATGCTTGGCTTTTAAAGAGCTCCTATGTCTACACTTAATATATTCAATTCTTTTTTAGTTTGAGCTGAGTGATCTCAAAATGATGCCACAATAACTGGCAGGATTTTACAATGAAAATTTCTGTGGCATAAGACACAATAAGGTGCATTATTAATATACATAAAGCTGAAGGGAACAAGACTTTCACTATATTTTCATTTGTTATTTGCAGTTTTGCCCAGAGTCTTTGGAAATTCCTATCTTCCATGAGCCAGAGATCTCGCTATGTCCACTTCAGTAATCTTTAAGTGTAGAGGTTGCAGCTGTGGGTTGAGACAATTACTCTCTTTTTTAAGCCAACAAGCCAGAAAACTCCATGTATTATTCAGCATGGGTGCAGGCATGGGTGCTGGGCACGGCACCAGTGCCTCAGGGGAGAGAAGTGAGAAGCCCCTTCATTTATTCCTTCACTATCCTCCCCCTTTCTTTATGTACATCCAAGTTTCTGACTTGTATCATTTTCCTTCTCCCTGAAGAATTTCTAACCACTTCTTGCCAGGCAGATTTACTAGTGGAAAGTTCCTTCAATTTTTATTTGTCTGAGAAATTCTTTCTTTCTACTTTACTTTTGCTGGATAATTTTACTACATAAAGGCGTTCCTCGCAGATATTGTGAGTTCAGTTCCAGACCACCAGAATAAAGTGAATCTTGTAATAAAATGAGCCAAATGGATTTCTGGGTTTTCCACTGCATATAAAAGTTATGTTTACACTAATATCGTAGTCTCGTAAGTGTGTAATAGCATTATTTCTGAAAAACAATGTGACCTATTTAAAAAAGGACTTTATTGCTAACAAAAAAACAAACAAAAAAACAAAAACAAACAACCGTTGACCTTCATCTGATCTTTCAGCAAGTCCAAATCTCTTTGCTGGTGGAGGGTCTTATCTCCGTGTTGATGGCTGCTGACCATTGGGGGGGAGGGGTTGCTGGAGGATGCGGGGGACTGGGGCAATTTCTGAAATAAGACAACGATGAAGTCAGCCACACCTATTGACTCTTCCTTTCAAGAACAATTTCTCTGTAGCTTGTGATGCTGTTTGATAGCATTTTACCCACAGTGGAACTTCTTTCAAACTGGAGTCCATCCTCTCACCCCCTACCACTGCTTGATCAACTAAGTTTATATAACATTCTAAATCCTCTGTTGTCATCTCAACAGTCTCCACGGCATCTTTACCAGGAGCAGCTGCCATCTCAGGAAACCATGGTCTCTGCTCGTCCATAAGAAGCAATTCCTCATCTGTTCAAGTTTATCACCAGATGGCAGTGGTTCAGTCCCATCTTCAGGCTCCACTTCTAATCCTAGTTCTCTTGCTGTTTCCACCACATCGGCAGTTACTTTCCCCATGGAAGTCCTGAACCCCTCAAAGTCACCCATGGGGGTTGGAATCAACTTCTTTCAAACTCCTGCTCCTGTGGATGTTTTGACCTCTTCCCATGAGTCACCAATGTCCTGAATCTAGAAAGGTGAATCCTTCCCAGAAAGTTTTCCAAGGACTTTGCCCAGCTCTATCAGAGGAATCACTATCTCTGGCAGCTCTAGCCTTATGAAACACATTTGTTAAACAATAAGACTTGAAAGTTGAAATTACTCCTTGATCCATGCGCTGCAGAATGGATGTTGTCTTAGCAGGCATGAAAACAACACTCATCCCACTGGACATCTCCATCAGAGGCCTGGAGTGACCAGATGCATTGTCAATGAGCAAGAATATTTTGAAGGCAATCTTTTTTTCCTGAGTAGTAGTTCTCCACAATGGGCTTTAAATATTCAGTAAACCATGTTGTAAACAGATGTGCTACCATCCAGGCTTTGTTGTTCCTTTTGGAGAACAGGCAGAATAGTTTAGCATAATTCTTAAGAGCCTAGGATTTTGAAATGGCAAATGAGCACTGGCTTCAACTTCACGTCACCAGCTGCATTAGTCCTTAACAAAGAGTCAGCCTGTCCTTTGAAGCACTGAAGACAGGAGTTGACTCCTCTCTAGCTATGAAAGTCCTAGATGGCATCTTCTTCCAATATAAGGCTGTTTTGTCTACACTGAAAACCTGCTGTTCAGTGCAGCCACCTTCATTAGTTACCTTAGCTAGATCTTCTAGATAGCCTGCTGCAGTTTCTACCTTAGCCCTGCTGCTTCACCTTGCACTTTGATATTACAAATACGGATTCTTTCCTTAAACTTCACAAACCAAGTCTGCTAACCTTTCTCCAGCAAATTTCTTACCTCTCTCAGCCTTCACAGAATTGAACACAGTTAGGACCTTGGTCTGGATTAGCCTGTCACTTAAGGGACTGTTGTGGCTGGCTTAATCTTCTATCCAGACCACTAGAACTTTCTCCATATCAGTAATCAGGCTGTCTTTGCTTTCTTAATCATGTGTTCACTGGAGTAGCACTTTTAATTTCTTTCAAGAACTCTTCCTTTGCATTCACGACTTGGCTAACTGTTTGGGGCAAGTGGCCCAGCTTTTGGCCTGTCTCGGCATTCGACATGCCTTCATCACGAAGCGTAATCATTTCTAGCTTTTGATTGAAAGTGAGGGATGTGCCACCTTTCCTTTCACTTGAACACAGAGAAGCCACGATAAGGTAACTGGCCTACTTTCAATATTGTTGTGTCTCAAGGAACAGAGAAGCCCAAGGAGATGGGGGAACAGCTGGTCAGTGGAGCAGTCAGAATACATACAATATTCATATTTATCAATTCCGTTCACCTTCTTATACAGGCACAGTTTGTGCTGCCTCAAAATAATTACAAGAATAACTTCAAAGATCAGTGATCACAAATCACTATAACAAATATAATAATCATGGAAAAGTTTGAAATATTGTGAAGATTACCAAAATGTGACAGAGAAACATGAAGAAAGAAAATGCTGTTGGAAAAATGGCACTGACAGACTTGTTTGATGCAGGATTGCCACAAACCTAAAATTTGCAAAAAAAAAAAAAAAAAAAAAAAAAAACAACATCTGCAAAATTCAATAAAGCAAAGCACAATAAAATGAGATATGCTTTTATAGACTTTTAGGTTGGTTGTTTTTCTGATTTGCTTACATGGTTTCTGAATAAAATCTGATGTAATTCTTATCTTTGAGCCTATATGGGAAGGTGTTTACATCCTCTGGCTTTACTCAAGATTTTCTCTTTGTCTTTAATTTTCTGCAGTTTTAGTATGATATATCTAAGTGCAGATTTTTTGCAAAAGTGTTCTCTGAGCTTCCCAAATTTGTGGTTTTATGTTTATCATCCATTTGGGAAAATTTCTCAGTCATTATCACTTCAAATATTTCTTCATTTCCTCTTTCTTCTCCTTTTGGTATTCCCAATACCCATATTTTATTTGTCCTACAGTTCTTAAACATTCTGTTCTGGTATTTTTTATTCTTGTTTCCTTTTGCTGTTCAGTTGGGGAAATTTCCCTCGACAAATCTACAAACTCATTGACTGTTTCCTTGGCCCAGCCCAGTCTACAGATGAACCAAAAGCCATTCTTCATTTCTGTTACTGTGTTTCTCACTTCCAGCATGAATTTTGATTCTTCCCAGGATTTCCATCTCTCTGCTTACATCTATCTGTTCTTGAATTTTGTCCACGTTTTGTTAGACCCCTTAGTGTATTATACTTACTTTAAATGCTCAGTCTGATCATTCAAAAATCTCGTCCCCCGTCTGACTGTGGTTCTGATGTGTCGTCTCTTTAAACTGTTTTGCCTTTTAGCATGCCTTGTATTTTTTGTTGAAAGACAGACATGATATATTGTGCAAAAGGAACTGAGGCCTTTAGTGTGAGGTTTTATGTGTATCTGGCTAGGAGGTAGGCTGTGTTTACTGTTAGTTTTAGGTGTCAAGAGGCTAAAAATTCTTCTCCTGTCCCTATTTTAGTCTTCCCTGTTGCCCTTGGCTTTCTCTTATATAGGGTCTGAGTCTTGCAGTTGATAATCCCTTGTTATTATCCAGGTTCATGACTGACGTGGTGGTAAGGTACTGGAGGAAGGGAAGCCCTCTACAGGGCTATGATTAGGTCTCAGTCTTTTAGGGAGACTGTGCCCCTGGACTGTGACTTTCAAGTGTGACTCACCTTTCTTTTTCCCCCTCAGGTGAAACCAAAAGTGTAGAAGGGGCTGGAACTGGGTATTTCCCATGCCCCAAGACAGTTTGTTGCATTCTGGGAAACTCCAGGTCTGTTAAGCTTTAGTAAAATAGTATCTTTAAGGGCAGGTTTTTTTAAGGAGAAGAGAATGCTCTGGATATATTTCAAAATGGTTTCTTTTCCCCTCCCACTGCCAGAAACAGGAGAAGATTTTTCTGAGACTCTGGTGAGCCTCCAGGAAGTAAAATTCATGAAAGCGTAGAGCCCTCCCCCCCAGTACAGGGCCCTGATAGTTTTGAACTCCCAGGCTTGTGCACACCAAGCCTCTAGCAATTCACCTGTTACAGTTTAACTGTTCCTACCAGTACCGGTGGGGGAAGGGGGAGAAGGGCGGGGCAGGGAAGGAGGGCTCTACTCCAGGACTTCTGCTTCTGGTAAACCGTGATTCTTGCTATGCACTCTTCTCTCCATTTCTTGGGGCAGCAGTTTACCCTATAACCTCGATTCTCTGAAGGATCTGAGAAGAGATGTTGATTTTCGGTTTGCTGAGCTTATTTTCTCACTGTGAGGACAGGAATGTGGACTTCTGAGGTCTTTACATGTTGTCCCATTCATTTTTTAGTTTACTAATGTGTCATTTGGGTGATACTATGTTCAAAACTACAGAACTTCATGTTTATTTCAAGTATTTTGCTTATAACACGCTATATGGAAATATCATTTGCACACAGAAAAAAACACCCTCAGCACATACGAGTGTTCAGAAAAGTAGCTAATGCTTCCCACGGTGCCACTCACCCTAGATGAATCCTGCACAGTACACCTGACATTTAAAAATCTCTCTGTTTGGATTACAACGATCTTTTCTTTATAAATAACTTCTAAAACCAGATGTCAGCCAACACGAATACGGCTCCATTAGTCAGCGAAGGCTGCCAGTGAAGCGTCTGGATAGCCACCAGCATCCCTCTCCATAATGAAGCCCTAGCAGATGACAGAATGAGCACCAGCAGTATATGCTGCTTTACGACTCATGCACGACTCATCTGTTGATGCCATGCAAGGTGGCAGGAGGCAAATGATTTCATTTCATATGAAGCAGGCTCCTCTACGGTTGTTTATCATGGTCATTTGTCTCTGAACATACATTTATAACCAGCCCATCACAAATGCGTTAGGTATTCGGGTGCCCTCTGTTCCCCTCTTCTCTAAAAATCATTCTACTCTTTAGAAACAAAACAAATTCTTTTCAAAATAGTATGCTGCCAACAATATATCTTGATGCTTTGGAAAACACATGTTTTGTTGCTGGTATATCATTCTTTCTTTGAAAGATGGGGTGAGATATTACTTTACCGCAAATACTTAATGTTAAGGTCTTGCTATTTTTCAAATTGTGGAGTTTTTTTTTCCCAGATTATATTTTCATAATTTCTCTTAGTCAACTTCTTCTCATCAGGAAATGAATTTCCCATCTAACTCTAGAATTTCTGGCTTCAAAACTTATTTACCTAGGTAAATCTATAGTGAATTTCATTACATATAATTTATGACTTTAGAACACATTCATATCAACAGACCAAAATGTCACACACAGGGTTTGATTTCACTATGGGGTTCTGCAGGTGCTGCATGCATGGAAAGAGATGAGACAACTATTCACAAAAGCTACAGCAATGGGGAAAGGTCAGAGAGCGCATGTATATAAAGGAATACTCACCTTGTCTGACATTGTCCAGCATCATGTGGGGGTCTTCACTCTTATTAATGCTTTACCAGGATTCTCATAACAATATTAGTTAATTATCTAATATCCAGGCAGGCTGTTTCTTATCCCAAAATATTATTCCTAAAATCTAAGTCATTTAAATGAACACAGAAACCTTACATTACGAAAGATTCCTAAAGCACCTCTTTTCAAAGCCAAGAATCCATTAGCAAAATTATCAACCACCAATTATCTCCACCCACAATATGCCAGCTTTGTCATTTCAGATTTTTGTATATTAGATTTTCTTGAAATAGAGCACAACTGCACTTCTGTTACATAGATTGTACTTCTTTCGTAAAGAAATCCAGATTGCTGTATAAAATTGGCCTCAAAAATTCTCCAAAAACTTTTTGGATTCAAGTAATATAAATTCCATGGGGCGCTTGCGTGGCTCAGTTGTTAAGCGTCTGCCTTCAGCTCAGGTCATGATCCCAGGGTCCTGGGATCCAGCCCTGCGTTGGGCTCCCTGCTCAGCCAGGAGCCTGCTTCTCCTTCTCTCCCCTGCTCTTGCTCTCTTACTATCTCTCTCTCTGAAATAAATTTTAAAAATCTTTTTTTAAAAAAGGAATATAAATTTCCAATTCAATTTATATGAAAGAGTAATGAAATTTATATTTCCCCAACTATGAAAATCAAAGCTCTTTAGATGCCACTGAGCCACAGTGGCCACCAGGACTCCAATGGATCACAAGTATGGGGAGAATCACCCTTACAGATCTCTTAATGCATATGAGATATGCAAGATCATTAATCATTAGAGAAAAGACACCCACTCAAACTGCAGAGGAAGAAGATACAAGCTCTACCTGAGGAGAAATCAAACTAGAGGCAGTTGATCGAATGAGGTCAGTGCTTAGCAAAGAAATGATGGACTTCCTCAGCTATTCCTTGGAAGGAGAAACCAGCAGTGCTGGTGATCTCTACTGAAATATGGAGAAATGATCCCCCCCTTCCCCGGTATCACCCCTGCTCTCCCTGCTCCCACCCACCTCAGTCAACTGATCACTCTCCTCTGCCCCACATACCCCATCCCACCCATGACAAGTTCTACGGAATCCATCTCTTCAATATCTCAGGGATCCATCTGCCTCCTTCCATCCCTACTGTCACTCCTTCCATCAGGCCACCTATATTTATCTAAGGGACCCCTTGACTGGTTTCCCTGCCTCCAGTCTCAGCTTTCTTAAACTATTTTCCCCAAAACAACCAGCAAGATCTCCCAAACTATAGGTCTGATCAAGTCACTCTACTGGTAAAATCATTCAGTGGCTCCTCCATGCCAAAAATGTCTCTGTGGATAAAATCCTTATGACTCAGCATGTTTATACAGACCTTCATAAATTGGCTCGGATGTTCCCAAATTTTGCCATACACGGAAATCTGGGAAACTATGGGTTTCCCATCCCTCAGCACGCTCCATCCCAATTAAGTCACAATGCCTGGAGGTGGGAGCCAGTCATCAGTATTTTTTTAATTCCCAGGTGATTCCAAAATCAGGAAAGTTTTGGGAACCAGTGCTTCCCTCTCCAGATTCACCTCTTAAGATTCTCTAACTCCCAGCCACAAGCTAGCCTTCCTGAACCATTTTCTGTTTTTCAACACTTTCTCATGCTTCCTTGCACCCAAGGCTTTGCTGAGGCTGTTCTCCATGTACACTCCTCCCTCATTGAGGCTTGTACAAATCTACTTCCCAGAAGAGTTCCCTGTACTTACATTAGAGTCCTTAAAAAATTCTCTATCAGAAATTATCTTCTGGGAGAGCCTGCGTGGCTCAGTCAGTTGAACATCCAACTTTCTTGCTTTTGACTCAGGTGGTGAGCTCAGGGTCACGAGATCAAGTCCCAAGTGGGGCTCCGCACTCAGTGGGGAGTCTGCTTGAGATTCTCTTCCTCTCTCTCTCTCTCTCTCTCTCTTCCTCCTCCCTCCCTCTCCTCTTCCCCTCCTCACCCAGAATCCTCAAATCTGGGTTAAAGACCATGCCTATACATCCTCTGGCAACTTCAACTTCCGCTATTATAACACTGAATACAAGGTGTCAGGTCTGCCTATCGATCAGACAGCAACCCCATTAAACGCCAAATTCTCTGGGAGCCAGGGGCATGTCCTCCTTGGTAACCACACCTGAAAGGGAGCGTCAGCGGCTAAGGAAAGGGACTGTGCCTTCACTGTTGAACACTTGTCTCCAGCACGTCCAGCACTGGCACATATTAGGCACTCCATTTGGTATTCAAGACCAGGTGGGATGCCTTAAAAATAAGAATCAAGAGTTGGCACTGTGGTCTTTAAATTTTGAGAGATGGCTCCTTAGGAAATAATAGCCCAGGACAGGGGAGGGGCAAGAAAAAAGTGCCCCATGCCTTCTAGCACGTCCTGGGAATCACGCTACTTTTCAAAGCTCTCCTCAATGCGCACATGCTCAGCAGCTACAGAAATGAGTCAAATCTTTAAGTTTTGATACGCCCTTGGTTCTTTCTGCTGTGGCACTATAATATTCTGCACCATTGTTAACGTCTTTTCAGGGTTGGCAAGATTGCCCTCCAATGTCAAACACTAAAAACACTAAGTCCTCAAGTAATAGAGACAATTCCCAAGGCTGTTAGGAAGTATAAGTGAGATTGGGGGGGGGGGGGGAGTGTCTAAACATAAAAAAATACCATACAAATGTAAGTTATGAGACTTATAGATTAATAGCCAGCAAAGCCCAAAAGAAATTCTTATTAAAATTTTTACACTTTAATTTCTGGGGATACATGAATGCCTTGAATAAAACTGCATCGCTTTTGAATTGAAGGCACATTCACAAGGACTGCAGCTTCATTCATAATCTGAATTGCTTCCAGAAGATGGTCCCAAGCCATTTGCTTTTTTCTAAATTATCTACAAGTTTCAGACATCACACACATCTAAAAAGCTCATTAGTACTCCAAGAACTTTATGTACCTAAATTTGTTTTGTGGATGAATATGTTTACTGCATAAAACCCATAAACATTCAGAAGATCCTATGATGCACAGAAAGTTATTTAAACTTTTACCCCCAAAGAAATCGACAGTAGGTAAATTCACATGGGGCCACACTGGAGCTATTATATCACTATGGATCAGAAATGCATTACAGGGGCGCCTGGGTGGCACAGCGGTTAAGCGTCTGCCTTCGGCTCAGGGCGTGATCCCGGCGATCTGGGATCGAGCCCCACATCAGGCTCTTCTGCTATGAGCCTGCTTCTTCCTCTCCCACTCCCCCTGCTTGTGTTCCCTCTCTCGCTGGCTGTCTCTATCTCTGTCAAATAAATAAAATCTTTAAAAAAAAAAAAAAAGAAATGCATTACAGTTATGAAAGAAAGCGTCTGTGGCTGGCTGTTGTCTCTCCTTCCGACAGCTAGATCCAGTCAGGAGCCCCTAGTCCCCATCACTTACAAACCTTTAGGCTCTCACCCACCCTCCATGCCTATGCTTAAAAAGAGGCTCAGTGTCCTCTTCTTAGCTTAAACCACCAAGATCAAAAACTGAAAAGGTCTCAATCTTAAGAGTTTCATATGTCTGAAGAGGACAGGATAAACAAAGTAAATTGATCTCAGTCTAATACCACAATCTATGAATAAAGAAAATGTTACAGGATTTTTTTTCTAAGTAACATTTAGAGATGTGCGTGTTTTAGAGAAAGAAAGCCCTATAATCTCATACTCAGATAATCCCTATTGAGTTAAAAATAATAAAACAGACCACACACATACATAATTCAAATGGGACCCCTCCTCAATCTCTACCTCAGTTACTTTGTCACTTTTCCTACAACTGTTAACGTTTCCTGTGATCCTTTTTGGAAGAGTGGGGGATTTATTCAATCTATCTATAAAACATATTCTTTCTGATTATCTCTACAAACAGGGTCACAGACCACATCTCGCTCTTCATCTAACAGCAACACGCACTGGAATGTTTTGTCTGTCAGCACATAATACATGTAACACATAACACATAATACACACTCCTCACTCTCTGGACAGCTACAAGTCACAATGCCATTTGGGGTGCCAGGATTTAACTGACCAGTGCCACACTGAGGCGCTCTGTCCCCAGGTTTCTGCTACAGCAAACTATGCTGGAATAAGCATCCTTGCTTACATAAAAAGCAATGTAAGTTCAGATGGAAGATAATTTTTTAAAGGTGAGATTTCGAGGGAAAGGGCATATGCATTCTATTTTGATATTGTCTCTGGATCTCATGTTTTTACGTGAAAGTTTCTGTTTGCCCAAACTCTTGTGAGCACTCAGAATTTTATATTTTTGCCAAGCTGTCCAAATACAATCTCATTGACATGCCTTCTAATAATTATTATCTGCAAGGCTGCACATTTCATTTATTTAGCAGCATTTGTGTATTTTTTCTTAAACTACCAATTCACACACACACACACACACACACACACACACACACACACACAAAACCTACTGGATTAATAGTCTTTTTATTACTTGCATCTATGAATTCTTTTAAAAGTAAGATTGTTAACTTTCTTGTCTTTCCGTCAACTGTTTTCTTGGCCATGTGTGCTACAAATGTACGGCTGAGAGAAAGGTCTTCACCATTCTGAAATTATAAATAAATCCACCCATGTTTTCTTACAGTTGTACTGTTTCATATTTTCATCCTTAAATCTTTCATCTGTATCTGGAATTCTCCCGGTGTAAAGAGTGAAAGAGGAAAAATGCATTTTGTTAATCTCGTTTCCCTGAACATTTAAATTATTCGACAAATCTATTTTCTACAGTGATCTGAAAACCACCATTGTCATTATCTAATTTCAGGTCATTTCAGGTTTACTTCTGGATAGTATTTTGTTCTGTTGATCCGTTTACTTATTTCTTCTTCCGCAGCAAGTTTAAATTGTCCAGTTCTAGTGTTTAACTCTAGTTGCTGCTCATTCCTAATCTTTTTCAGAATTTCCCAGGTTTTTCTTACATTTGTATTTCTCCAGAGGAGTTCTGTATCATTTCGGTAACTCCCTCCCTGAACAACAAAAATCCTACTGCTCTTGGGGAAGCACTGATTTTACAGATTTCCAGAGAAATGACGGCTTTCAATATCAAGCCTACCTTTTTATACTCTTCCTTTAACCCCTCTCTCATATCCCTTTGGTTTTAAAGTTTTCATCACATAAGTCTTCCACATTTCTTATTTCAAGTTTATCCACAGCTGTTGTAAGAAACCTATTTTTAAACATATTTTGTTGGATAGGTGATATGCACAAACACTACAAAATTCCAAAGGCACAAAGAGATATATATTGAAAAGTAAGGCTCCCTCCCACCCCTGCCCCCAGCCATCCAGATTTCTTCCCTGGAGATTCATTTCAAATCTGTAGGAGGAGATAAATCATTTTGCTGTTAAAGAATTAGGATGTCCTCTCTTTAAAATATAAAAGCTCAAGGCTAAAAAGAATCTCGCATACTCCAGGTCTGAAAGATAACTCCCGCTTCTGCCAGTCAGCCTGGAGTCCTCCTTTGCCCATCTTCCACATTCGATCCACCAGTAAGTCCTATTGTGTCTACCCCAGATTCATCCACTTCTCTCCTATTTCAGCGACACTACAGAAGCTGAGAAGGCAGAGGCCTGACTTCCTGTCTCACTGTTTCTCCTGCGCATAGCACAGTGACTGGCAGAGAATGTTAACAACACACCGCTGCCCCGTGCACAGAAAGCGCTCGATGTAGTGCTGCATGTTGGAGCAGCGGTCACAGCTGGGGCTACTGAAGGGTGGTCTGCAGACACCTGGTGCCAGCCCACAGTAAGGTAAGGACAGAAAGGGAGAGGAAGCACACAAATCCTTTTGGAACAATTAGGCATTGCTGCCACATTCTTCCAGTAATTCATGTTTCTCATAATTTACAAACATATCCATCAAAACAGATTAGAAATAAAAAATTATAGGCCTTTGCCACAGATAGTTTAAGATGCACGGGCATGTAAGCCCTATCACCTCATGCCTAGCCTACCCTGGCAGGCACCCAAGGGGAGTCACTGCTCCCTCTCCTGCTGCCCCTCCAATCCACTTCTCCAGAACCACATCCCTGCAGCTCAAACCCTTCAGCGCTTGCCCTCAGCATTCTCCAGAACCTACAAATGTCCGCATCACTGGGCTCCTTCCTGCTTCTGTGACTTCACCCAGATCTTTCTTGTCACCATCCAGGTGCCCTGGCTCTGACTGCCTTCCCAGGATGCAATGCTCTCTACCTTGAGGCCACTGTATGGGGCGCTCTCTCAGTTAGGAATGCCTGGCCTAGTAGACACTCAATAAACTCAGGAAAGAATTAATGGAAGAAGAACAATTTTGTAGCAGGCTATTTTTAAAAAGCGAAAAATTTCTCACATCCATGCTCTATTTTTTTGATAAAAATAAAAATCTCACACTCTCCCTTTACTTCAATCCTTTTTTTTAAAGATTTTATTTATTTTTAAGTACTCTCTACACCCAACGTGGGGCTCAATCCCACAACCCCAAGACCAAGTCACACACTCTACCGACTAAGCTGGCCAGCACCCCCACCCTTTAGTTCAGTCTTAAAAGAGTCTCATCTCTTGAAGCAAAGTGGGGAGGTTGAGTGCTTACCTGCCACTAGGTAGGACAGAAGCTAATAAAGCACAAAGTAGGGTCCTGCCAAGATTAAGCCCCCAGGGCAACTCTGTCTCCTAACCATACTCACCCCACCAAGATTCCCACAGGCACCACCCTTCCCTACTCACAACTCCAAGCTAAGATGAGGTAATTCATAAAACAGGAAATCAACTAGTTAACAAATACATGCCAAAATACTCAAACTCACTGCTAAGCAAAGAATTAAAAACTCAATGCTATTTCTTACATAACAAGTTAACAAAGCTTAAACAGCAGTAATACTCAATGTTAATATGTAGCCTGTGGTTAGTTTGGCATTACTAGTATCAACTTGTTGAAAATAATATAGGGGCGCCTGGGTGGCACAGCGGTTAAGCGTCTGCCTTCGGCTCAGGGTGTGATCCCGGCGTTCTGGGATCGAGCCCCACATCAGGCTCCTCCGCTATGAGCCTGCTTCTTCCTCTCCCACTCCCCCTGCTTGTGTTCCCTCTCTCGCTGGCTGTCTCTATCTCCGTCAAATAAATAAATAAAATCTTTGAAAAAAAAATAAAAATAATATATATAATATACAACATAAAACTGTATGTGTGTGTGTGTGTGTGTGTGTGTGTGTGCAACATCAAAGTGTTTAATCTTTTTTGACCAGTAATTCAACTCTGGGAAAATATCCTAAAGAACTAATTCTGGGGGCGCCTGGGTGGCTCAGTCGGTTAAGCGTCTGCCTTCAGCTCAGGTCATGATCCCGGGGTCGTGGGATCGAGTCCCACATCGGGCTCCCTGCTCAGCGGGGAATCTGCTTCTCCCTCTGTCTCTGTGTTCTATCTTGCTCGCTCTCTCTCAAGTAAATAAATAAAATCTTTAAAAAAAAAAAAAAGAATAATCCTAAATACATGCTAAACTTCATGCACAGAAAGTTCACTAGAGGATAATCTGCAATTGGGAAAATATCGGAGCTGTGCCAATCAATGACTCTCAAAGGAAAGAGGGAGCCTGTCGCTACTAACTGAAGAGACAATCCACCCAGGTCTGTCTCCATGACTGAGGGGCAGTGCAAAACCTCACTGATGAAAAAGGGCTGAGCCACCTCCGGTCCAGACACTGACAAAACAAGCAAATATTTCAATAAATGCCTCTCAATGAAAAATTAGGTTTTTGTAAAGGAAGTTATATAACCAAGAATAACATATGTGTTCAATAGAAAGAAAAACAAAACTGTTTTCAAAAATAGCTGAATTTCAGGGGTGTCGCAATCAGTTAAGCATCTATAGGACTCTAAGTTTTGGCTCAGGTCATGATGTCAGGGTCATGGGACTGAGCCCCGTGACGGGCTCCATGCTCAGCAAGAGAGTCTGCTTAAGACTCTCTTTCCCTCTGCCACTCCTCCCTACATTCTCTATCTTAAAAAAAAAAAAAAAAAAAAAAAAAAAAAGCCTAATTATAACCACATAAAAATTATGTATAGAAAAGGAATGAAAGAAAAATTTGCAATGTTACATGTGGCTTGCATTCAAGTGGAAAGAACTTGGGTTAATTTTCTCTCTTCTTTCAGTTTTTCCTTATTTCCTAAATTTTTGAGAACAAGCTTAGTATTTCCTATCACAAAAAAAAAAGTTAATCCCTTTGAGACGAAAGTAAAAAAAAAGTGCCTAACTCAGCAAGCCGCAGCAAAATGTTTATCAACAGTGGTAAGACTTTTCTAACTTCTTTTTAAAAACTGTGTAACCATATTACTGGTTATTGCCCAGAAGGCGGTATGGAGCTCGTTTAGTGGGCTGCAGACAAAACTCATCCTGCCCACTAGCCACAGATAGGATAACGAGACTCTCTTTGTGCTCTCCCAGGGAGAAAGTGGTTTACACACTGAGACAGTTTGAAACCCTGGCCCCATGCATAAAATAAGCTATTCGGTCATACCAAGGACAAACATTTCTACTCCAAAGTTATAGAAACATAGTCAAAGCCCTCCGAAATGTAAATACGCATAAATTCCAAACCCGATTACCCAGTAGCTATAACTACTGACAGCTGATGTGGTTAACATCAACTTCCAGAGGCCTCCAGCCACCTCGGACTGAGCAGGCTGCAGTCACTCACAAATCATTCAAATCCCAGGGCAGACATCACAGGGCTGTTAAAGGGACCAGGGGACTGTTCATTCTCCCTCCTGCTTTGTCTGCTCGGTCCCTCCATTTGACATTCACCACGGGCGCTTGCCTTACTATTAAAGCCTTTAGCTTCCGAACTTCAACTGTGCAAACAAATGTGCTTGTCAATTCCGGGCAAGAGGTTACGGAGAGGAAGGAAGAAACACCACAAAGACGATGCAACACCAAGGTTTAGATTTCAGTCACACAAGAGAAATCAAGAAACTCAAAGTTAATGCTCCCTTGACAACCTTAAATCTCTACTCTGAACATATGGATCATAATGAGAGTTTTATTAGGATCACGATTGTGGCAAATACACACTCCAACCATGTACCACCACTAACACTGAACATTCTTCCTCTGAAATAACAAGTTTATATTCAAATTCAGAGATAATAATGCAAAGCTGTAATTTTGTATGAAACTGAATTTTGATCCTGCACTATCTCTGGGCTCTCAATACAAATCTCTAAGCTCCTATGACTCTGGACCTGACCTGACTATTGCATCAAGGTCACAATCTCTATAAACACATTTCTGTGCAGCTACAAGAGAAGGGAAACGTGGGCATATGGGGGGGAAAATCCAAATATAGTTCTGTTGAGGGCATGGGGGGGGGTGGCAGTAGCAAAACAAGTGCCCCAACTTCTATCCACAGGGTATAATGGAAAGGACACCAGAGCAGGGCCCAAGGGACCAGGTCTGAGTTCCCAGTCATCATCCACTACCTGTGTGACCTTGGAAGTCACTTGGCCTTCCTGGCTCAGTTTCTTCATCTGTCAAACAAGGAGGTCCTGTTAGATGATGCCGGAGGTAATACACAGAGTCAGAGATCTTTCCAGGGCGCGTGGGTGGCTCAGTCAGTTAAGCATCCGACTCTCGATTTCAGCTCAGGTCATGATCCTGGGGTCCTGGGATCTAGCCCCGCATCTGGCTCCATGCTTGGTGGGGAGTCTGCTCGAGGATTCTCTCTTTCTTCTTCTCCCTTTGCCCCTCCCCCTGCTCTCTCTATCTCTCTCTCTCTCTCTCCCCCCTAAATCAATAAATCCTTAAAAAAAAAAAAAAAAAGAATCAGAGATCTTTTCCAGCATCACCTTTCTTAGGTAATTTCTCCACCAAAGTTTCTTCTTCCTTTTTACCCCTGTGAGATCGGCTGCGTATTTTACACACACACTCACTCTTATGAGCACAAGATCTGGGCAATCCGGTTACTTAAGCACAGGGCTTTGGTAGAACTCCTGGGACCTTCGGATACAGCATTCATTTCCCTCAGTCAGTTGGTCAGTCAGAAGACACAAAGTCACCACTACATACATAAGATGTAAAACAATGTGCTAGACAATCCAGGGGACAGCTATAAAAATTAACGATTTTAAAAGGTACAGTCCGTACTGTAAGGTATTTAGTGTTTACAGTCCAATGGGAAATACAAAGAACTGGAGAATATTGTAATGGCAAAGATTTAGAACAAATTACTAATTAATCAAAGGAGCTTCCCCACCAAGCCCTAGATGTGACCTCAAAATCCCTCTCAACATAAGCACTCCATTCCATATGTGAAAGACTGCAGTTATCAGGTGAGGGTATCTTTGCTGTTCAGGTTAGACAAGCTGTTGAGCATAGGCCCCAGGTACCTCCAAAGCCCTCCTGTCTGCCTCTCCCACTAACCTCCTTCAAATTCCACCTTCACCTCCAAATCATTAGGTGTTCTCAAAAAGGAGAGGGCCACTAAGAACCTCCTCCCAGGGGCTGAATGTTCTTATTAATTAACCTTTGCCAGTTTTTTTTTTAATTTTCCAAAATTCCAGAAACAAGAAATATGTATAACTTGCTTTATTCCTTGTCTGGCACACTGTGATATAAAACACTGAATTGGACGATTATTATATTGGCATGAGACACTTAGTATCTTCCTATTAACAAGAACAATGCACAACATCACTGCAGTTTAAATCAATACACATATGAATCAGTGAGTTTTGCATGCGCGTGCGTGTGCGTGCGTACACACACACACACACCTCCTGTGAGAGGCTGCAACCCTAACCCTGGCTAGCCACCTGGGAAACAAATGACTTTGTGATGGCATTGTAAATTGGTTCCACTCCTCTGGAAAGCAATCTGGCAATATGTTTTAGGAGCCATAAAATTGTTCATACTCTTTGACCTAGTAATGCCACACCTGGGACTCTCTCGTAAGAATCTAATTCAAAATATGGAAATAGCCACATGCACAAAGATAAACCTTACAGTGCGATTAATAATTGTGAAAAGTTGGGAGCAATATACTTGTCAACAGGAGAGCTAAATCATTAATGGTATGCAACAGAATATTATGCAACCATTAAAATGGTAATGATGGAGATTACATAGCGCTAATGGGGAATGCAGATAGAAAACAGATACAGATATGTAAAAATCATTGCAGAAAATGATAGTCACTGTTTTAGGATGGTGAATGAGGCTGTTTTTTCCCTTTCTATTTTCCTAGCTTTTTGTAATATAGTTCTGATGCTTCTATCATTAAAAGAGAATCTTTTTTAAAAAATGGAGGGGTGCCTGGGGGGCTCAGGCTGTTAAGCGTCCAACTCTTGATTTTGGCTCAGGTCATGATCACTGAGTCATGAGATTGAGTCCTGTGTTAGGCTCCACACTGGGCGTGGAGCCTTCCTGAGATTCCCTCTCTCCCTCTCCCTCTGGCCCCCCTCCATTCTCCCATTCTCTCTCTCTCAAAAATAATTAATTAAAATTTAAAAAAAAAAAAAACAATAAAAAATGGAATGCAAGCCTTTGATCGTAAGGATAAAGAGGAAAGGGGCCACACCAGAGAGCAAAGTCTGCTCTCTGACCCAGGGAGGAAGGAGACCAGAGGCATTTAACATTGCATGACGAGCAGGGAGCCAAGCGTGAAGAACAGCTTCATGGAGAACCACCTGGAGGTGTCCTATATTGTCAAAGATTGCCAAGAAATGAGCAGTGCCCCCAGCTAACCCCAGTCCACTCCCTCCATTATGAGCATCCTGCGGCAGAGAATTCTCCAGGCACACCACACACGCTGTCAGGTTAGTTCTCTGTTAAAGAGATTTATATGGGGTCACATGAGACTGATCATTTTAAGTAAATAAGCACAGATTTTCACATTTGGAGCAATGAGGAATGTCTGTGGCAAGAAATGAAACAATCAGAAAGATGGGGGAAGAAAGGAGAAACACCTGTGACTTGGTGGCGAGGCAGAGGAGGGTGGCACCAGGGCTGAGTGTCTCAGACACAGGAGTCAATATGAAGGCAGGACTGGTCTCTCCTGGGCTCACTCGGGGATGAAGGATGCAGGTCAGGAAGAGTGTTCAATCCCAACACACATTAATCAACAGATGGAAACTGATTTAAACTTGGAGCCACTTAACCCCACATGCAGTTTCAGCCCTGTCCAATCTGGGGACCAGCCCCACAAACGGAGATCTTAGGGGGCTCTAGTCCAATTTTTTTTTTTTTTTAAGATTTTATTTATTTATTCAACAGAGATAGAGACAGCCAGCGAGAGAGGGAACACAAGCAGGGGGAGTGGGCGAGGAAGAAGCAGGCTCATAGCGGAAGAGCCTGATGTGGGGCTCGATCCCGGATCGCCGGGATCACGCCCTGAGCTGAAGGCAGACGCTTAACCGCTGTGCCACCCAGGTGCCCCTCTAGTCCAATTTTAAATGGCCAACATTGAGTGAGACTCGTAGGTTCCCTGCCTTGCAGATCTTGTGCTCTTACCCTCATCTCTTGGCCAAGCATCTTTTTTTTTTTTTAGATTTTATTTTTTTTATTTGACAGAGAGAGAGACAGCCAGCGAGAGAGGGAACACAAGCGGGAGAGTGGGAGAGGAAGAAGCAAGCTCCCAGCAGAGCAGGGAGCCCGATGCGGGGCTCGATCCCAGAATGGGATCACACCCTGAGCTGAAGGCAGATGCTTAAAGACTGAGCCACCCAGGCACCCCAGCCAAGCACCTCTTTTATAATGCAGTATCAACAACCAAATTCTCACCTCCCCTTTGTATCTTAATAACTGCTCAGAGGACCTGCCCCAGGAGGCTACAAAGCAGCTTAAAATTCAAATTATGTCACCCTCCTCTCTGCTGACCTTGGGGAAATTACTTAATCTCTCCAAACCTCAGTTCCCTTTATCTTTAAAATCTATACCTAGGCCATAAGGTCATTATAAGGTTCAAAAGAAATAATGAATGTAGGGGCACCTGGGTGGCTCAGTCAGTTAAGCATCTGACCCTGTTGGCTCAGGTTATGATCTTGGGGTCCTGGGATCTGGCCCCAAGTCGGGCTCTGGGTGCAGAGCTGAATCTGCTTGTCCCTCTGCCCATCCCCCCCACTTGCGCACATGTTCTCTCTCAATTGAATAAATAAAATCTTTTAAAAAAAAAATGAACATAAGCCACAGTATCTGGTACATTGGGATGCTAAAATAAAAATTTGCTACACATGCCCTTTTGTTCCTCAGCTACTGGCATCATGCCTATCTCACCTGCATTCACTAATCCTGTCCATTAAACATGAACACCTGTACTCAGCCTGCCCTCTGGAACCACCCTACTATGCAAACCGAGACACTCTCATTTCTGAGCCATGATCTGATTCCACTTCCCTAAAAATGTAACATCTTAGACACAGAGGAAGCACAGAGCAATCCTTTCAAAGTTGGGGTACTGAGTTCACACTGCCTGCATTCAAAGCCCTGCTTTTTCACCTGTTAGTCAATGTGACCTTGGTCAAGCTACTTAACCCTCTGTGCCTCAATTTCGCCATCTATAAAACAGAGGTACAGCAGTGCCTACCTCGCTAAGCCTGCTATGAGGATCAAGTATATGAATGAAACTATGAGAGCTCTGTTTAGCACCTAGTAAACAGGTACTTTTCTTAACTTTGAATCCCCATGAGAGTATTTAGGCCAGAGGTATTCAGCTAGGTACATATGCCATCCCATGTTAGCAGACAAGTCAAACATCTTTGCTCCTCTTAGGCATTAGGGGAGGTTTAAGTAGGCTTTCTAGAGCAAAGCCTTGTTATCCCCAGTGTGGTCCACAGACCAGCATCAGCATCATGTGGGAGCACATCAGAAATGCAGATTCTCAGGCCCCACTTAGCCTGACTGAAACGGAACCTGCATATTAACACATTTTGTATGCCCAAGGCACTGGGGGTTCTTGATAACAGATCCAGGTGGGGAGGGGGCCCTGAAACTGCTGTGCGAGGACCACACTTGGGACTAGTAGGTGCCACAATGAAAAGAGTGCCCTGCCTTGCAAAGAGGAAGGGCACCAGCATATGAGAAAACTGTCACCTTGGCATCTGTAAGGGGACAAGGAGGGAGACAGATGTGACTGGTAACTACAGAAGAGTATATGGCTGAGAAGATAAATGGCACAAGGAGCTTCTTGGTAAGTTCTTACAGCAGAGAGACCATGCCTTACTCATCTTCGTTTTTCAACAAAGACTGCCTGATGTACAGGAAGTGGCTCACTGTTATCATCTGACACTACCTTTGCTTTTGTGCAAGTTAACCCCTTTTTCCATGAAAATGGAATACCACTGTTAGTTTTATAAAAAACCACAATCGTTTTACTGTTCTATCAGTGGCCCCTCCCCATCCCACCATAATACAGTATTTGATTCTCCATTTCCTATATGAAGATGCCACAAACTATCATTGATGGAAGGGAACCATTTCTGAACTGTTCCTCTTAGAAATGATGCTGGCTTTGAAAGACCCAGAGGTGGCGCTGGGCTGGGCTGGAGCTAGGAGGGGCCGATAGAACAACTTCCACAACACAACCGGCTGTGTTTTTAAAGAGAATTTGCTTGTACCTTGCTGCCTTTCCATTTCAAACATCCAGCATGTTAAAAACTAAGTTAAGGCAACAGAAAATTAAGTGCCGCGTTGTTATAACCCTTGACCTTTTCTTAGCGACATGTGTAACTAATCAGCCCCTGGAGGTCAACAACCAAGGAATAATTACAGGGAAGGAGATAGGGAAAACAAATGAGAGTACAGAGCAGAAAAATCATTCCAACTGATCCAAGAGCCCCTTCAAGTCCTTCCGGGGCGGGGGGGGGGGGGGGGGAGCACAGCCTTCATTTTCTAAGACATCAGAAATGACCAGATGCCCTTGCCTTTGATCTAAGCAATCCGGTCCCCTCATTCATCAGTACCTTCATTCCAACTCCACACACACGTATCACCAAGGTAATTAACAAAGAGGAAAAATCCACACAAATGTGAGAAGGAAGCCACCTCCTCAGTTTGGCCCCCACAACTATTATGAAATTATCTAGATGTGAAAGGCAGATCAAACCCAAACGTGCCTCTCTTTGAAAAAACCGAGGAGGATAAATGGCAGATGTCCCTAAGAGAATTTCCTCATGTCACTCTGAATTAGCAGCTATGTATGATTATAAATAAACGTAACATTATGTATGCATGTACTGTGTATATACATGTACAAATTGCTCTGCTCTGCCTTTATCTGAAGGGCTTTGGAGTGGGTCAGGAAGTCCTTGTCCTCAACTACTAGAGTAACTCAAACATTTTCTACCCTTAAGTGGGGTCTCTAAGAGATACACAGGAGGAAAATCTCCATGGATCATACATCCTTTCTTTCTGTTTCAGCTGCTGACAGAGCTCTCATAAACACACAGAATACAAACGATAACAAAGTTAGAAAATTTTACATCTAAATACTCATTTTTAAAACCAAATCAAAGCTAGGAGAATACTTGCTTCCCCAAACCCCAGATCTCACCTCTAAAATTTGATGACGTTTCAACCAAACAATCTTAAAGCCACAGTCCAACACAGGAAAGATGATGCCAGATCTCTCACTGCCCTTTGAAACAAACTCAAACGACCCAGGAGGGGCTAGGACAAACCCTTCCTCTAAACCAGACGCCCTCAGACTGACTATGTGGCTTACTCAAAGATACAGTCAGATTTCCAAAGTAGCGATATGGCTGAGATTTTAAACGTACGGGAGGGCAGGCACTACAGGTAGTGAGGGTCTAAATAAGAAGCCTTCTAGAACTGCAGAAATGTCAGCTCCAACATCATCACAGTCTTCACTTTATAAAATGAAATTGCCATCAGAACTAGTGACCTGGAGCTTGCAGTGAAATCTTGGAGAATGAACAGCTGTTCTTCCTCTACATTTCTAAACTTAAGGCTCTGCAGGGTAAATACGATCTGTCCTCTGCAGCAACCAGCACTCTATTGTGTGAATATAAAGACATACTCCATAAGGATATGGAAATAATTTTCAACCAGTGATAAACAAAAAGAAGAGATTCCCTTTGTATGTGAGAAATATATTCCAGCAATCCCCACTGATAAGGACAACCAGAGAAAAGGCCTCCTGTATCTTCTGCAGCGGTAAAAGTCTTAACTAGAGCCCGAAGAACCAGGTAGTCAAGAAAAATTAGAGCAACAGTCTTACACCTTGACCATACATTAGAATTATCTATGAAGTTTTTTACAAATCCCAATGGCCAGGGCACCCACCAGGACAGTTACACCAGAATCTCTGGAGGTGGGCCTCGGGTATCATTATGTTTTCAAGCTCCCTAGGGGGAGTGCAGTGTACTGAATGAGAGATTATTCTAAAGATATCTTCCAGATCAGGAAGGTCATCTTAGCTGATTGTGGGCCCCTGATACAACGGGACCAGGAGTCTGTCTAAAACCCACACCCAGCTATAATGGTGTGCTGTACAAGCCATCACCCTCAACCCTGGGGAGGCACTCGAGGCCATGCACACCCAGCCCCCCAGCCTTGAAGTGCAGCACAGAAGTCAGCCACCCAGAGGGCCTGCCTGGATGAGCAGGGTCAAAGAGGCCCCTGGGTCTGTATTTTCAAAGGGCGCCTCTCTGGCAGGGGTAAGAGAGGCTCCGAAGACAGGCCGTGACATGAGCTGACACACAAGCTGAGCTGTGCCAGCCTCATGGACAAATGGCGCTATTTTCAGAATGCCACAAAGCCCCCTGGTGACTACTCTCTGAGGGAGGACGCACAGCCTCTTAACATAACACATACAGGATGAAACAAATGAGTGCATTTCCTAGCTGTTGCTCCTCTATTGATAAAGCTGGGAAATTCACTGTATCCGAATAAAAAAAAGGTCCTCAATGTTTACCACTGATACCCTCCAAGTTTCCCCCAATTTAAATCCAGCTTGAGATCATTTTGCTTGGTTTTATTTGAAAGCAAACTTCTGGCAGGAGTAGGCAGAGTAGAGATGTATAAAAAATTCTACCAGAGTCAATTCATACTTATTCAAAACATTTAAAGTCAAATGTTACCCAAGAAATCTGAATACAGAGAAAATCGAACATATTGCATACATTTCCTAGGACAATATTTTAAATAACAGAACAGTTTAAAGCATAAATTTAGAAAGGCGGGAAAAAAAACATTTAGAAATATTCAAAAATTAATATCTTTCTACAAAATGTGGAATTTTTTAAAGAACATTTTTATCAAAAAAAAAAAAAAGAAAAGAAAAGAAAAGCCAACCACTAAATCTAAGAGTGCTTAACAATATGAACTCTGAAGGCAAGCTGCCTGGGTCTGAATCCAGACTCCAATACTACATTAGGCATAGTGCCCTTAATCGTGTCTCTGAGCCTCTCTGGGCCTCATCTCCCTGGATATCAAAGGTTCTGAGTTGGACTGTAGGGTTCAAATTCAGATCTGTACATACTAGCTATGTGACCCCATTTAACTTCTCTGCACCTCTCTTCCCCCTCTGTAATACTAAAACAAGAATAGTACCTACCTCCTATCTGGAGAAATTGGAACCCCGGCGCACTGCTGACGGAAATATAAAATGGTGAAGCCGCTGTAGAAAACAGTATGGCCGTTCCTACAAATATTAAACATACAATTACCATATGAGCCAGCAACTCCACCTCAGAGTCTACACTCAAAAGAATTGAAAGCAAGATCTCAAACATATTTTACAACCATGTTCATAGCAGCCAAGGGGGGTAAGCAACCCAAGAGGACATCCACATACACTTGGACAAAATGTGGTACATTCATACAATGGACCACAGTCCAGTGTTAATAAGGAAGGAACTTCCGACACACGTTGCAATACGGAGGAACCTTGATTACATTACACTGAGTGAAGTAAGCCAGTCCCAAAAGGACACACGCGGTACGATTCCACTTATATGCGATCCCTAGAGTAGTCAAATTGATAGAGACCAAAAGCAGAAGGGCGGTTGCCAGGGGCTCGGGATGGGAGGTAGGAATAGGGAGTTAGGGTTCAATGGGTGCCGAGTTTCAGTCTGGGAAGATGAAAAAGTCCCGAGATGGACGGTGGTGACGGTTTACGCAGCGATGTGGATGTGCCACCGACCTCGACACTTAAAAAGTGGTTAAGATAGTCATTTTTATGTCTTGTACATTTCGCCACAATAAAAAAATAAAAATAAATAAGAAAGAATAGTCCCTACCTTCTAGAGATGTTGTAAGGATTAAATATACGTAAAGTGTTTAGACAGTGCCCAGCACAGTAAGCCCTCCAGAAATATTAGCTACTATCTTATTTTCCTGCCTTTGTAGCTCCCTCCAGTTCCCATTACTGTGTTCTACAGAAACGGATGCTCTCTGACGAGATTCCGATCCTCCCCCTTGGAGCTATATACCTTCCACAATGAGACAGTTCCAGCCCAGGCCTTCCTTCTAGAATAAATGTTCCTTCCTTGGGACAAAACTTCCACTGCAGTCGAATCAAGAATCCACCTAATTTCTGCAGTCTTCACACATAAAACTGAGATGACCACATTTAAAAAATAAATGATTTTATTGTCTTCATTTCCTAAATAGTTTGTTAGGAATTTTGCCTCAGAAATGGGTTCATAGGCTACTACATCTAAAAGAAGAAAAAAGAAGGAAATTCTCCCTGCTATTCATAACTACGCTTTCACTTTTTATCACAACCAAGACTATTACTTCTTTGCTTGATCATTTAAAAAACCTATTAGTATGAAAATTTCCAAGAATATACAAAAGTAGACAGTTCAACTAGCTCCCATATAACCAGTTTAATAACCAACAATAACCTTTTTGACTCTGCCAAAGACTACATTCTCTCCCCAAAATACCAGAATAAAAGCGACACAACCAGCTACACTGAAGCAATGTTCAACTATAACAATCACCATCATCATTACCATCACTATTTTTCTTTACTTTTAAAAGTTCTTTTCTGGGGGGAGGGCATCTGGGTGGCTCAATCAGTTAAGCAAATGACTCCTGATTTCAGCTCAGGTAATGATCTCAGAGTCCTGAGATCAAGCCCCTCGTTGGGCTCTGCGCTCAGCACAGTCCACTGAGATTCTCTCCCTCTCCCTCTGCCCCTCCCCACTCGCACGTGTTCTCTCTCTCTCTCTAATAAATAAACAAAATCTTTTTTTTAAACTTTTCTCGTATCTTCTTACCTCCTTTCATTTTTTTCCTTTGAAACTACAAATAATTTCAATATCTACCTTGCCAAGATTATTGTGAGGATGTAATATACATGAAAACGCACAGCTTGGTGTCTGACACGTATTAGTTTCCTGAGAAAAATTAGTTCTCCAAAACCACCATCTCACCCTACTCCAAGACAAAAGACACCCACACATATCGTTCTCCATTCTTCATCCCTTCCTTTGCCCTTCCTTTCCTAACACTGGCCCTTGCTTCCTTCCTGCTCCCCTGCCTCCTTCTAAATCAGGGATCCCAAACACAAACCATTAATCACAAATCCAATAATCTAGAAGACCCCAAATATAAAGATGAATACAGAAAGTAAATAAATGGGACTGATAAGTGTATTTAACATTTAGGGTACGAGTCCCTAAGTTAAAAATAAAAAACCCAGTTTAGTGCCTGTATATGATTTAGCAGAAAAATAAGGCTAAGCACTACACTGTAAAACATCACACATGGGAATTACTAATGCAAGTCATTCCTCTGTGGGGTGTGTGTGTGTGTCTATATTTTAAACATTAAACTCTTTTTTGATGATCCAAGAAGTTTTAAATGCTGATGAGATTCATTTCCTTGCAGTACTTTTCGCCGGTGGCAAAACTGCCACCTCTAATTTGTTTTAAAAGGAATTGTAATCACCCAATCAATCATACTCTTGACCTTCAGCCTTCACAGTCACTTCACTGTGGTCAAAATTGGCTCTAAAAATTCATGTTGTAACAATCCTATTGTCCTCAAGCTCCAAAATGCCAATGACAGGAATATAATTTGAGTAAACCCTCTAGTAGATGGAAAAACAGCACATGGAGTTTCCAATTTGTCTTCTACAAGGATTCTTTAAATAAAACTGAATGTCTATGATATTATTAAGTAATAACTTTTCCTCCACTGAGGTTTAAAGACTTATAAATCACCGAACTTTCTATGCAGAAAAACTAGTTTCTTCATCATAAAAATCACATGGCTCACTCTTAGTTTTAAATAACGTATCTTTCTTTACGGGGAGGTATAGAATGACCAAATAATAATCCTTCCAGTTCTCACCACCCTTGCTGCTAGCATACACTTAATCTTCACTTCTTTGGCATCTATCTTTCTCGCTTGTATCCTACTTCCAATGGAAAAGGGAGCTTTTGTCTTACCTAGGCCAAAGCATTATGGTGTATTCATTTCAGCATACAAAACGCTCGAATTTCTACAAGCACCCACGACCCCATCCGGCTACAGTCCCCTCTGTCCTTGTCTTATCCTTATTTCTCAAGAAGGCATGGAGGCTTAAACATTAAGCCCATCCCGTCTTCATTTTCTCAACTCAATGAACTCTAGGTTCTCTGTCCACTGGAACTATTTTCAGTAGTGTCACCAAGGGCCTCCCATTTACTCAATTCAATGGCCACTTCCCAGTGCTTATCTTACTTGAAGTCTCTGTAGCATAGGACACTATTGGTCACATCCTCTTCCAAAGTATGTGCCTTCCCTCCGTTTTTCCACCTTCCTCCTGACCTTCCTCCCAGCTCTTTGAACACTCCCTCTCAGTCTCCTTCAAGGACCCACATCCTCCAACCATCCCTTATGCGTGACCCCATCTTTGGCCCTGTTTTCTTCTCTACTACATACCCTTCCTTGGTCCCCTCTACTTTTGAATATCACTAACTTCAATTACCAATGATATGTCAAGGTCTGTCAGACCTCTGTATTTCCACCCCCAGTCTCCCTCATGAGCTCCAGTTTACACAGGCAGGACTTTACCTGGGCACTGCCCAGGCACCTTAAACTCAACACATCCAAAATCTAATACTAGCTTGTGCATTTGTATGTGGTGGAATGCTACCAACCAGCACCTGATTACTCAATCCAGAAAACTGGAAGGCATCCTTTAGTCCTGCCCCTTTATTCCTGATATCCAAGCAGTTGCTAGGCCCTACTGCATCTAAACCCCAAATCTCTAGGATTTGTGCCTCCCACGCCCCCATCTCCTCCACTACTGCTAGTTCAGGCCTTCATCATTCCCCACCTACGTTATCAAAATACAAAAGTGCAGTGCTCTACCTCCCACCAACACATGTGGCTCTGACCAGCTCTCTAGGCTCCTGTCAAAATCATCTAAAATACAAGTCTTATAAGGTCACTCTTCTACTTAAAACCTGTCAAAAAAAATCTGAAGTCTTTTATCTTCGTAATTTCTTTTCTGAATATCTGACCTAGTCCACATGTTGCTATCAACTACCTCTCCCCAAACATCAACCACACGTAATAAGCACGCGTCCGTGCAAACATAGCTCCCTCAGCCAAGCGAAGTCCTCCCACTCTCTGCCTGGTTAACTCCTGTGTATTCTGACAACCCCCCCAAGAAAACCTCTGACTCCACTTATCCAGGTTAAGTAACCCTCCACTCTGCTCCCACAGCACTGTGTGCCTATCCAGCACTGACCAGCCAGATCACCATTTTTTTGTTGTAGCTGTTGACTTGGTCTCTCCCACTAAACTACGCGCTCTCCAGAGGAAGGAAATGCATCTTACTAGATTTTGCATGTTCCACTACCACACATTTGAAAATTAATGAATGAATATTCATAAGGAAGGCTTATTTTTCACCAAATACACTCAAAATTTAATTCTAACAACAAGAAAGACAAATCACTCACGAAATACCGGTACAACAGAAGAGATGTTATTTTTTTATGAGAGACCTTGCACTTCATTTTCTTACAAATTATAAAAGTCAAAGGGTTTTTTCCCCCCAAAACTGAATGGTTTGGGAGCGTTGGAATCACCACTGGCCTCTTCAGCCTCTTTACTAACTGTGCGCCCAACCCCGCAGCACACTGCCTTCGGAGAAGTGCTTTATTTAAGCAGCGCTGGCTTTTGGAACAAAGATTAGAACAGGCTCAACTTATCTGAAAGCAGCATCCTACTAAAATTCCAAAGATAAAAAAAGGATCAAGGTTAAGCAGCCATGTCTTAGGCTAGATAAAACCAAGTTCCTTATCTCAGATCACATTCACAAGAATGAACTTATCAAAATAACTAGCCACTTGGTAGGTAAATACTAATCAAGCTCTTTTCCCAATGAACACACACCACACCATGAAGGTTTCTACACCTGTTTCTGAAGAATATAAAAGTGAGAAGAATAAAGATAGATTCTTATATACTGTGCATGCTCTGGAGGAGACATCTGGAAAAAAATGCTCCATGAGACTACACAGTACTTCCACTCCAGAATTGTTTTAACCCACCCCGGGGGGGATGAAAGAGAATATTACCAAGTTGGATCTCATTACCAACCACAGGCCACCAAAACAAGACTATGTCAACCTAGAGTTTTTGTAGTTCAAGTAGAAAAACCGAAGTATATTCTACATGAGCACATTCTTCTTGAAAAACTCCTATTTCATTTAATCTAGGCTGTCTTGCGTTCAAACTTCGAAAGTTTAGAAGTAAATATACTGTGCATTTTAAGTAGTCAATAAAATAGACACCCAGATGACTTTGATGCTCTTCCCTCCAAAGGAATTTGTAATCCCTGTAGTAACTTAACAACCATCAGTGAGATGTGACATCTTGGGTCCACAGAACACGTCAACTTTGTATAGAAAATCTTCTTGCTTAACTAGAGAAACCTCTGTAAAAGAAAGCATAACTTATGGAGTATTACTGCCCCTCTCCGTCCCACACAAAAACATTTGCCATAATTTTGGTGCAAAGTAGGTAAAACAGGGTTTAAAAATCTGTTGGCAGTCCCAGATTTCTAAATATGATATAGATATACCAAAATTCAAATTTCCTCTAGTTTTAGAAAATGCAGCCTGCAGTAAGCTATTTCCAATTTTTTTCAAAACAATTTCATACATTAAAAACACCATTAAAGTTGACCCTTGAACAACACCAGGGTTAGGGCACTGCCCCCTGAACAGTCAAAAATCCACAAAGAACTTTTGACTCCCCCAAAACTTAACTACTAATAGTCTGTTACTGATTGGAAGCTTTACCGATAACATAGTCGATTAGCACATATTTTGTACATAATATATACTATATTCTTACAATGAAGTAAGCTAAAGAAAAAACATTACAAAATCACAAGAAAGAAAAAAATACATTTACAGTACTATAAGAAGTCCACGTATAAGTGGACCTGTGCCTTTCAAATGCATGTTGTTCAAGGATCAACTATATTTAATAACGATCTTGAAAACTTTAGAATTTCTGACTAGCTTCTAAAAAGGAGCCAAGCACAAAGGAATAGCATTTTGTCCATTTTGGATTTTCCCTGATGTAAGAATTCAAACCCATGCCTGGTTTGGTAACTACACAAGCAGTCTATCATGCCAGTCTTTAAGGCATTGGTAGAAATTATAGAACAGTCAAACTTTTAAGGATTAAAATTCAAACATAATCCCTTGTCCGTTGACTTAAATCTGGAATTTGATTTATGTAATATGTCAAATGTGTCGTCAAAATATTTTATTTAAATTTTCTTACATTTTTAAGAATAACTCAGTTTTGCTGTTAAAATGAATGAACCATCAAAATTCTCCAGCTCTAAGTGCATGTCAATTATGAAGAAATGTTGCAAATGGGGTAAATATACTCTACATTATTAATATTGAGAGTTAAACATTTTAGGACTTCAAGCTAGGATAAATGACTTCAACACTTTTGCTACCTCCATGGGACGTAACAATGATGATTTTCCTGCAACTGTCAGTTATGTATTTTAGGCTATATATTACATATACTGTCAAAATTTCTCCTTGCATGTTTAAATGTCAGTACAATGCCTAGATCTATTAGTAAAATTTATTTATTATAATATGGGGGGAAACAAGCACTATTATTACACATAGACACCATATACATAGATAAGTAAAACTGTACAAAATAAAACTTTACTCCGTTCTATTTACTGTGGAAGAGAACAAATACACATATTGGAGGTTTATTTACATATAATAATAGTAACCCTGAATTCATCTGAATGCTTCCTACAAGTAGTTCAAAGAATGTTAAGTATATATTGGTCTTACACCTTGCCTAAAATTAGTACCATTTTGATGAAAGAGCAAAGAGATCCAATAATTGTGTTGCTTAAAATCAGGCGATGAAGCCATGGCACAGACTGACCAGTGCTATTTTCTCTCACCTGTGTATTAAAAGCCAATAGAGTGGAATTTTTCTTCCTCTGTCTTTTAAGAGTATGTTCTAAAACTCCATGGAGGAGAACATACATTGTACGAGAGCAGGGACTTTTGTCTACCCCACCCCCATGCCTACATATGGCCAGCACCTGCAACAGTGTCCCCACCAACATCACAAATGGGAGAATCAGGCTACATATATTCAAAACCACAGGTCATGCTGTGTCTTAGAATGGCTGTCATCAAATTCTGTAGTGTCAGCAAACCTAATTGGTGAGAAGAGTTCAGAGCACAATACAGGAGGTCAACCCGGCCCTCAACAAGCCAACAATAAGGCACCATAAGAAGCGGCTCCAAACTATTGATTAGAAACATCAAAAGAAGATAGCAAAAACTCGGGACAGATGGTTGGACAAGATATGACAATCACTGGGCTCAGCACAGATGGAAAAGCAAAACTCAGAGGAGAAAATGTTTGTCACCCAGTCAAAACTATGACATTGCCAATGAGCAAGGAGAAGGAACATCTTGGATGTGGTGACACTCCCTGATAAATAAAAGGAGGGCTCTGAGAACAAGGCCGTGTGGGTGGAAGAAAGAAAATAAGAAAAGACTAGGAAGAAAAAATATACATTATAGGAGAACCAGACAGATACCCACAATTGGGTCACATATTAGAAGTCACATATTCTAATAAGTGGAGGGCTCTACGGCCACGTTGCTATTCATCCCTATCCCCTGCTTTCAGAAGAGTAAATAGCTTCACAATTTCCAAAAGTGTCACCATAAAGCACCTACTGAGAAAGGGGACTGGAACCACATGAACTGGGGTAAGCTCCTTGTCTTGAAGAATTCCCCATCTGTACTAATGGTGTGTTTTCTGGAAAAGGTTTCCATCTAAACATTCATATAAACACAGCTTTTTCTAATAGAGAATTTGTGGCATACTATAAAAGTCCTCCAAAGAAGGAAATGGCATTGACAGAGTAGAGGTCCACTCTAGAAGATTCTTTGTCTAGGAGGAAGGATGGCTAGGAGGTGAGAAAGCACAGAGGAACAGAAAACTCAATGTCCCCATCCGTGGGCTTATATCATGCCCAGGGCAGGCTGATTTCGGAGACAGAATTTGTCAGGTTCTTTATGTAAAGACACCTCCTTGCCAGAGCTTACCAGGCAGCTCTCCACAGAGATAAGGTACAAAGTCAGACCCCAGAAAGGCAGAGCCTTTCTTCCCCACTAGGTCTGACAAGATTCAGGTTTCCCTCTCAGGGTTCACAAGGGTAAAAGGACTCAAGAGGGGTCTATGACTCTGGAACATTCTCAAGCAGTACCAGAATTAATCTGGCAATTATTTAACATGTAGAAACTATTCTCTCTCACTCTTGCTCTTGATCTCACTCTCTCTCACACACACACACAAACATATGCTTTATACATAATTATATAGTTATGGACTATATAATTATATGTTATATACTATAAACATAATGATATATACTACATTCTTACATACTTTTGTACAATTACATTATACGTGTGTATGTATATAATATGTACACATACACATACACTTATTTACTATATGCAGAGTGACAGAGGGCAGGACCATAGGTAGAGAAAAAGCACTTTATATTCTGAATAGCACTATAAACTTTTCTCTTTATGAGAAGCACTAAAGTTACCATAAGTGAACATAGACAGTAAATCAAATTATAATTCTATTTATAAGCAAAAGGAAAGGTAGTAGTGTACCCTCATTGGAAAATAATTAACCCAATGTTCTCTTTAAAAATGTACTAATGCAAGCCTCCAGAAATTACAGGTTCTCTAAGAGAATATAAAGTGTCTGGAAATCAAGTATTTAGTGGAAAAGAAACAACAAAAAAGATTATCCTGGAGAACAAGAGCTATAAGGCTATCTATCATAGGACATGAAACGCTATCATGCAAAAGGAGGGACAGATGTGGCTGAGGCAGGTGGATGAGAGCAGGAACCAAGAGGAGAGAGGAAAATGTAAAAACCATATTCCCGGTATATGAACTTTCCTAACAATCAAGGCAAACAACTGGTGTGAAAAAGCCCATGAAAACAAGCGGCACTCTGAGACTGCGAGGACTTCTGCAGAGGGCTGAGGGAGGACAGCCTCCATCAGAACTGTGCATGGGGTGCACAGCGGCTCACTGCTCCCCACACAGCTACTATTGCTAGGGAGAGATATGCTCACATGGCCTAAATGAGTGGCATTAGGAGATGTTAATTCCTTCTCTACCTGCCCCAACACTCCTGATAACCAAACTGCTAAAAGAGAGAACAAAAAAGCAGTCTTCCCTGAACGACAACAAAAAATGTACTTGCAGATGGAGCCTTAAATTCAAGGACCAACTGTGAGCATCTACGACATGCTAAGATTAGCCCTTGATGGTCCTCCATGCCCTCTACAGACTTTGACAGTCTATCAAACGTAGCCGAAAGCAGATCGTGCTAATACAGATAGACACATTAAGAAAAGTGTTCAGAGAACTTAAAATGTCTGTTCTCTTCAAGAACAAAATGCCACCTTTTTCATTAACCCGGGCCTCATGTTCTTGCACCCGACGGTTCTCCTCTCAGAGTCTCTCTGGACCTTCCCATCCTTCTCTTCTTCTGGCAACTAACTGCATCAGTTACCTCCTAGGCAATGTTCCCATTAGCCTCTTTGATTCTTGCATCTGATGCTTCTCACCTTTCATTGTTTCCTCACCTCAAACAAATCAGGCTTCCCTCAACTTCTTTACCCCTTCACCTTTTCAAACAACATCTTTTTCTCCATTACCTCAAGTTTCTAGAGAAAGGAATCTACATTTGAGCCTGCCTTCCTTGTTCCCATTTTCTCTCCTAGCTATTCAGCTTCTCAGGGCCTGGCATACAGCAGGTGCTCAATACATGCCAGAGCCAGGATCATTATGAAAATGGTAGATGTTACAACGAACAGAAGAAAGCGTATCAAGTGGAGAAGCTGATTTGGGGTGAGAGTGAGGAATGAGTTTCTGACAGACACACTGTGTTTGTAGTGATGGTGGGACATGCAGATGAGCATGTCACGTGATGTATGAGAGGTCGGTCCACATTAGTGCTGACGTCAGGCTTGAAAGAAGGTCAAGGAGGGAGGCTCTGGATAGGCAGGTTCTCCTCTGAGGAGAATTCATCAGGGAGTGGAGGGCTCAGGTCCTAGTATCACAGAAGCTAAGAAAGGAGAGCATTTTAAAAAGATAAGGTGAAAACATTGGTAAGGTGTGAAATGCCACCACTACGGTGAACAAGATTAACGAGTGTACATGAGAAGAGGGGTAACTGAACCCATGGGAGCTGATCAGTGATCTCTGAAAAGCTGTTTCAGTGATGAATAAGATACTTACGGATTATATGCAAAAATCCCAAATAATACATGAATAAACAGAATCCAGAAACCAGTGAAATACTATTCCATGGCCAAAAGGAGTGGTGGGTGCCTGTCATGCACAGGATGCAAGCATAAATCAAAATAGAAAATCGGTCCTCCAATTTACCCTATCACCAAAGGAGAAAAATCATATAATCAGTCCCTCAGATGCTCAAAAGGCATTTGAAAAAAATTAACATTGACTCTTCATTAAAACGAACTCTTAAAAAAATGGGAATAAATACTTATTGCCTTCAAGTCATTCCAACAAATACACCAAAACTCCAGGATTATTATTTATGAGAAACCACTATAAGCATTCCATGAAAGCCCAACTTCCGAATAGAGAAATGGGAATCAGCTAGTGACATAAAGTTTCCCAAAAAGGAATTACAAATGCCTCTGAACATTATAAAAAGATGCTCAATCTCACTCAGAAGGAAATGCAAATTAAAGTGACAATTAGATTTTTTAACTCTACAAACTGGGAAAGATTATGTTGTTTGATATCATATTATTATGAGGGTCTAAGAAACAAGCAGTGCTGATAAAAACTCTATGGAAAACAACTGGCAATATCATGAACACTACAACGCACACACCCTTTCATTCAGCAATCCCACCTGCAGTACTTTCAGTCTACAGATACACTTGTTGGCATGTGTGCAAAATAATGCGTGAACAAAGATATTCACTAAGCAATTTGTAAGAGCCAAAGACAGGAAACACATTTCTATTAATCAGGGACTAGCTAAGTAAATTAAGAATAAGGTAGCTCTACCTGTATTGACATAAGATATCTCCAAGATATACTGTTAAATGATAAACAAGGTATTGATTACCATGCAGGGTAATTTTTAACATTGTTTAACGGGAATATAAACATAGCTTATGTATATACACACATATGTAAGAAAGTATGTAAGAGGTTGTAAGAGCTGAGGGACAGACACAGGAGAGAGGCTTACTTTTCTAATACATGCATTTATACTTTCGAATTTTGTATGATATGCATTACAACCTAGGGACTTAATGATCACTCTTGACCTTCCTACTCTGCTTCATTCAA
Organism: Ursus arctos; assembly: GCF_023065955.2. Classification (NCBI taxonomy): domain Eukaryota; kingdom Metazoa; phylum Chordata; class Mammalia; order Carnivora; family Ursidae; genus Ursus; species Ursus arctos. The sequence continues at coordinate 9,883,667 of NW_026622997.1, read as the reverse complement.
TCCACTGAGAAGGCCTGTGAATTCTATCTTCACAACATTTCTGCCATTTTGGCCCTCTTACCCACTCCCACCAAAACCGACATAATTTAGAGACCCTCTTTATCTTCCTTCAAAATAATTAAACAACCTTTAACCACCTTCCACCTAAAATGATTACCTTCTCTGATATAGCTTATACACTATGCCTGGACTTACCCTTCCAAAGCACAACCTTATTAAGCTTCAAAAGACCTGGACTCTACTTGGCCTATCCCAGCATTCCCCACAAGCCCAAACCTCTTCCCTCCCAGGGACTGCACCCCACACTCCAGTTGAATGAAACTGCTCACAAGGACTAGAACTACAGCTGCTTACCCTACCCATCAATCTAAATTCTGGTGGTCTCCTCCACCAGGAATGGCCCATCTCACCTCCCCACCTGCACCAGCTAAGACGGTCTGTGGCCTTCAGCGTCCACTGTAAAGGCCACTGACCTCAGGAAATGTTCCCTAATGCACATTCAGGATATGACAGCAGAACTGTGTGTTTCTTTTAGAGTGGCCCTTATATGCCCATTCTGCTGATTACTTCTAAGCACATATGCCAATGGTAAGTCTCTCCTTGGGGCTGCATCTCCTGCTTTGTTCCTTGGTCTTCTGAATACAGTGATACACCGACAGCAATAAGGGGCAAGTTATTTGGTGAAGGTAACACCTCAAATTCCCCAAACTCTAACTGCTCATTAAAAGACTAAAAAGCCACCTTGAATTCTTAAGTTTAGGTGTGCTTATTCTGCACAGTTCCCCAGTGTTCACAACGATATTATTCTAAGTTAGAAGATATTAAAAATTTTAAATAACTGATCCCTGCTTCTTTTTGCCTTTCTCAATGGAGACTGTTAAAAAGTTTGGAATATAAGCACATGACGACACATATGCAAAAAAGTCAATTTTACCACCTGTCACTTAAAAGTAATTTTCCAGAGTTATTGTTTTTATAAATGAGAAAAATGATCTTTTTCAGGGCAAGCAAGTAAGGTTAGTGATAGCTAGGAGCAGTGACCAAATTGGATGGATTCAGGTCCTTAGCAAGAAGTGTCTACCATTTCCCAGTATATGGCAATTATGCATTTAGTTAGGTCAAGGTCATTTTAAAAGAGGTGATCCCTATAGACACATAGATATTAGTATTATCTATTGGTTTGAACAATGACTTTGGACAAGAATTTAAAAATCCATCATCAAATTCATATAGAGAGAGGGTGGAATAGTGGCTATCAGAGGCCAGGGGGAGGGGAGAATGGGGAGTAATTGTTCAACGGGGATAGTGTTTGAGAGATGAAAAAGTGCTAGAGAATGGATCATTGTGATGGTTACACAACAATATATATGTACTAATGTCCCTGAACTGTATATTTAAAATCATTAAAATGATCAATTTTTATATATACACACACATAACTACATTTTTTAAAAGTCTATCATGAAACATGACTTTTAAACATTTTCCTTATTTTTACACAGTAAAAGATGCAACTGCTGGTTCTATTTCTAATTTCAAGACCTGAATAAGACAATTTAATGAAGTGGGATCAAGACGATGGGAGTAGAAAGCTCCTGAGCTCACCTCCTCCCATGCACACAGCAAAAGCTACAACTACATACAAAAAACAACCATCTCTGCAAACAAACTGAACACTAGCAGAAGACATATATCTTCAGATATAAGAATACAAAAGGCATATATAAGGATAAAAAGATATAAAGAAAAAGCCATATCAAGAGGGGTAGAAGAGGCAGAGACACCATTTAGTCAGAACCAACACATCTCATGGGGCACCTGTCAAGAGGGAGGGATATCACAACCATAGAGCCTGCCCCTCCACAAGGAATGAGATGCCCAAGCCCCATATTGGGATCCAAAGGCCAGGGGACTTGCACCAGGAAGACAAGCATCTTTGAAAACTAACGGGACTTATGTCCAGGAGAGCTGGAGGGCAATCCGAAGGTGCTCTCCAAGGGCACTCATACAGTCTCACTCACTCCAAGTCCCAGTGCAGACACATAGTTTGAAAAGTTCCTAGGTTACAAAAGAAGGAGATCCACTAATTTTAGGGTATGTGCCAGAAGAGCAGGGATCTGTTAGAATGTTCTCTAGGGACAGAAGTGCTGGCAGATACCATCTTTCTTATCCTTCTGTCTCTAGCTGGCCTGCTGCTGGCAAGCACCATTTCTGACACTCTCCATCTACAGTGCTTGCACCACTCAGTCTGCCCCAGTGCTTCCCTGCAGACTGGCCCTGTCCAAACCAACCACCAAGCTAGAACGCCTCTCAAACGGCTCCACAACTAAGCACTCCAAATGGGCACCCTTAGCCAGCACCAGAGCCCCTTCGAAGTGCTCCTTGCCCCACCACACCTGACATATAGTGTTCACTGGCACTGAAGCCTCTCCAAAGCTCCCCCACCCCAGGGCACCAGCCCCAAACACTAGGATGTCGACAACAGTCACAGTTAAGCCCACACGAGACCTGTTCTATCTGCCAACACACAGCTGGAACTCACTGCCAGATAGACCAAAAGCCAACCCCACTCCACCAGCAGGCAATAGCAAACCTGGCCAGACCTCAACAGCCCTGCACACCTCAAAGTCCACACCAATTGCAAAAGAGCCACAATAGGAGGATGCATGCAGCCCACACAGGGGACACTCCTATGGCACCTGGCTCATTTGACCAAGGGGGTTTTGTACTGCTGGGTTCCTTGGGTCACCTTCTGTTTAACGGCACTCCTTCAAGACTAGGAGATATAACTGATTAACCTAATACATAGAAACAAACAGAGAATAAGACAAAAGAGGTATAGGAGGAACATGTTGCAGACGAAAGAGCAAGACAAAAACTCAGAAAAAGAACTAAATGAAATGGAGATAAGCAATCGACCAGATAAAAAGTTCAAAGTAATGGTCATAAAGATGGTCACTGAATTTAGGAGAAGAATGGAAAAACACAGTGAGAACTTCAACAAAGAGATAAAAATAATAGTAATATATAAAAAAGAATCTATCAGAGCTGAAGAACACAATCACTGAAATGAAAAATACATAGGAAGAAAACAACAGCAGATTAGATGAAGCAGATGAACAGATCAGTGATCTGGAAGACAGGGTACTGGAAATCACCCGATCAGAGAAGCAACAAGAAAAAAGAATTTTTTTAAAAAACGACAGTAGTTTAAGGGACCAAATGACATTGAGCATACTAACATTTGTATTATAGGGATCCCAGAAGAAGAGAAAAAGAAAAGGACAGAAAACCTATTTGAAGTAATAATGCCTGAAAATTTCCCTACGCTGGCAAAGGAAACAAACATTCAAGTCCAGGAGGTGCAGAGACTCCCGAACAAGATGAACTCAAAGAGACCCACACCAAGACATATTATAATCAAAGTATCAGTGGATAAGAGAATCTTAAAAGCAGTGAGAGAAAAAACAACTAGTTATATATAAGGGAACCCCCATAAAACTATCAGCTGATTTTTCATAGAAACTTTACAGGCCAAAAAGGAATGTTACACTGTATACAAAATGCTGAAATGAAAAAACTTAGAACCAATATTCTACCCAGCAATGTTATCACTCAGCATTAAAGATAAGGATTTTCCCAGACAAGCAAAAGCTAAAGGAGTTCATCAACACCATCCAGTCTTTCAAAAAATGTTTAAGGGACTTCTTTAAATAGAAAAACAAAAAAAGACTATAACTAGAAATAAGGAAATTATGAAAGAAAAATCTCACTGGTAAAGGTAAAAACATAGTAAAGGTAGTGGATCAACTACCTACAGAGCTACTAAGAAAAGTAAAAGACAAAAGCAGTAAAATCATCTGGACTTAAAATCATTAGTCAAGGGTTATTCAAAAGAAGATGTAATGATGACAAAAACATAAAACATGGGGTTTAGAGTGATATGAAAATGTAGTACTTTTAGAACACACTTGAACTTAAGTAACCATTAACTTAAAACAGACTAACATACACGTAGAGTGTTTTATATAAACCCCATGGTAACCACAAACCAAATCTATAATAGATACACAAAAAATGAGAAAGGACTATAAATATAAACGGAACACTAAGGAAGGTCACCAAATGACAAGGGAAAAGAGCAAGAGAAGAAGAAAGGAACAAAATAACTACAAAAACAACTAAAAAATAATCACCAAAATGGCAATAAATACATATCTATCAATAAGTATTTTAAATGTAAATGGACTAAGTGCTCCAATCAAAAGACAAAAGGTGACAAAATGGATAAGAAAGCAAGACCGACTTATATGCTGCCTACAAGAGACTCACTTCAGAGACACACACATACTCAAAATGAAGGGAAGTGAAAAGATATCCCATGCAAACAGAAATGAAAAGAAATCTGGGGTAGTAACATATCACACAAAATAAACTAAACAAAATGAATAAACAAAATAAACTAAACAAAGTAAATAAACAAAATAAAAGTCTATGGAATGCAGCAAAAACAATACTAAAAGGAAAGTTAATAGCAACACAGGCCCACCTCAAGAAACAAAAATCTAAAGTGAACAATCTAATTTTACCCTTAAAGGAACTAGAAAAAAAAAGAACAAACAAAGCCCAAAGTTAGTAGAAGGAAGGAAATAACAAAAATCAAAGTGGAAATAAATGAACTTTTAATTAAAAAAAAAATAAAACAATAGAAAAGATCAGCAAATCTAAGAGCTGCTTATTTGAAAAAATAAAATTGATAAGCCTTTGGCAGACTCATCAAGAAAAAAAAGAGGGCCCAAACAGATAAAATCAGAAATGAAACAGGGATGCCTGGGTGTCTCAGCCCGTTAAGCGTCTGCCTTTGGCTCAGGTCATGATCCCAGGGTCCTGGGATAGAGCCACACACATTGGGCTCTCTGCTTAGCAGGGAGCCTGCTTCTCCCTCTCCCTCTGCCTGCCACTCACCCTGCTTGTGCTCTCTCTCTCTCAAATAAAATCTTAAAAAAATAAAAAATAATAATAATAAAAGAAATGAAATGAAAGAGAAGTTACAACCAATACCAAAGAAATACAAAGGATCATAAGAGACTACTACAATTATATGCTAGGGGTGCCTCAGAGGCTCACTCGGTTAAGCATCAGACTCTTGATCTCAGCACAGGTCATGATCTCATGGCAGTGAAATTGAGCCCAGCCTCTGCTCCAGACTGGGGGAGGAAACTGCTTCAGATTCTCTCTCTCCCTCTGACCCTTTTGCCCCCACTCGTGCACATAGTGTACACTCTCTCTCAAAAAACAAAACTAAAACAAAAACCAATTAAATGCTACCCAATAGAACAACCTAGAATGAATGCATAAATTACTAGAAACACAGTCTTCCAAGGCTGAATCAAGAAGAAATAGAAAATATGAACAAATTACTAGTAATGAAATTGAATCACTAATCAAAACATTCCCAACAAATAAAAGGTCAGGACCAGATAGCTACAGAGACGAATTCTACCAAACAGTTAAAGAAGAGTTAATACCTATCCTTCTCAAACTATTACAAAAAACTGAAGAAGAACAACCAAACTCATTCTATAGAAGAGGCCATCATTATCCTCATACAAAAACCAGACAAAAACAACACAAAAAAAGAAAATTACACCAATATCCCTGATGGACACCACCATAAAAATCCTCAAAAAATATTAGTAAACCAAATTCAATGATACATTAGAAGAATCATACACCACGATCAAGTGGGATTTATTCCAGGGGTGCAAAACAGGTTCAATATCTGTAAATCAATCAACATGATACACATTAAAAAAAAATAAAATCCTACTATCATCACCCCCAGAATCCCTGCTCTTCATGCACGTGCGCAAGCTTGTGTGTGTGTGTGTGTGTGTGTGTGTGTGTGAGAGAGAGAGAGAGAGAGAGTGTATGTGTGTGCGCGCACACGCTCTCTCTAATAAAGAAATAAAAATTTTTTTAAAAAGTAAATAAATGTCAAAGGCTGATAAAAGCATATCCTCCAGATCTGCAGCTACTATATAGTTACTAACATAGCTACTCTATAGCTACTAATCGCATGTGGCTACTTAAATTTAAATTAAAGTTAAAAATTGACTTCCTCAGTTGCACTAGCCACATTTCAAGTGCTCAAGAGCCAGAGGCGGATGGTGGCTGCCATACGTCACCGCGCAGATACAAAACACTTCCATCATCACAGACAGTCTATTGAACAGAGCCCTAAATAAGTGCCTTTTTCTGAAGGAATCACAGCATTTTCATTCATTCGTTCAACACATGTCTGCTGCTGACCTCCTACCATGGGACTGGCACTGTGCTGGTTATCAGGCATGGCCACAAGTGAAACTAATCATTTAAGTAGGAGATAAATAGAAACCTAAAAAATAGAGGAGTAGATACCTTATTTTTAGATAAAGAAAAGCAGCCAGGGAAGTCCTGTCTGAGGAAGTAATGTTCAAGCCAAGATTAGAAAGATAAGCCATTCAAAACGACAGAAACGGTTTCCAAATAGAGGGAACTGAAGAACCAAAGTGTTCAGGTGGGATGGGTTTAGCATGTTCTAGAAACTTATTTCAGTATATTCTGCAGCTGTCTCATTAAACTTGAAACACCAAGCAAAACATTTAACTGACACCCAAATCTATTCCAATGGGGAAGTTAGACAACGGTCCATACATTATCCTAGGCAGTTCTCTTCCCTCTAAATCACCTGCCTTTCTGTCATTTCGTTTCTTGAAGCACCAACTTCTGAATGGGCAGGAACAGAAAGCACAATTAATTTTGTTACTTCTTAAGAGAGGAAAAATGGGCTTAAACGAGGTTTCTGCACCACAGTGCACTGTAACTAGCCTTGTCCTCCCAGGCCACGATTCACACGGGTCATCAAGAGACTGTCCTCACAAATGCGAGGCTAGGTGGTTATTATTCCTGCCAAGGACACACAACCCACGCAGCCCTGGAGCAGCAACACGCAGCTGCTGGTCTGAGAGCTAAGAGAGGACCAGCCTCTTCCCAGGAGACAGCACCACAGCACGGTCACTGCCCCACTGACAGCTCTCAGGTGGGGCCTTTCAACACCCCAGCTTTCACACGACAGGACTGAGCGGAGCTCCGAACAGTGAACCCCTCGGGGCTCTGTAGCTTAGGTGCTTGCAACACCTTTGCCTGGCACTTCGTTCACCCATTTATACACACTTTGTCACCTTACTGTCTTCTCAAGCTTCTTCACCACCTTTTCGACCCAAGTGGCTGTCTACCAGCAGGTCTCAGGCTGTTCTCGTTATGGCCCAAGTGCCCTCTCAAGGAGCTACACGAAGCACCCACAGGCTGTACCCGAACCTCTGAGCAGAGCTGAGGCACAAGGGCCATGAACCAGCGCTGAAGCCACTGTCCTCTGGTGCATGCGGGGCCTGCTACGGGTGGCTGGAAGACACTATTCATCTTCCTCTGTACTTAATGGGAGCCAAACGGTCTAGGCAATTTCCTTCCAGTCCCATTTCTCTGAGAGAGAGAAAAATAGAACCTCTATTGCTGGAAAGAGCTGAAGTGCTTGGTGTTGGGGGAAAAAAAAGGGGGGGGCCGCATTCTCTTATCAAATTAATTAAGAGTCAAATATGGAAATTATGCTTCTGACATCAGGTTTTGATTTTTTAGCCTTAATGAAGAAAAGCCCAATGCCAACTAAACTGAAAAACCCAGTGAGGTTGACTAGTTATAGAAGATCAGGCTGAGGAACATATTTTAAATCCACACATGTCAAAACATTCATTGCATAGCGACATTTCTGCCCAAACACGTTTCAGTAATTAAAATTAAGCTTCTTTCAAATAAAGTATGCCACTATCATTTTTAGTAAACGACCTTGTAAAAACACTTCATTTTACTCTATTTTGAAGAAAGCATAAGCTTCAGATGTTACAATACCATGTGAAGTTACTCAAAAAAAGGAAAAACAACAAAAAACAAAAAACAAAAAACTAAAACCTGCGTTCCTGCCAGACCTGGTTCACCAAGTTCATTGGGAGGCGATACCAAGCCCTCCCTGCACACTCTTATTTTTTATGGAAAACCAAAGCAGAACGTTCTTAGCTAGAGCTGCCATAACACAATACCGTGGACCTGGTGGCTTACGAACAGCAAACATTTATTCCCCACAGTTCTAGGGGCTCGGAAGTCCAAGCTCAAAGTGCTGGCAAATTTGGAGCCACGTGAGAGCCCACTTCCTGGTTCAGACGGCCCTTTTTCACTGTGTCCTCACATGACAGAAGGGGCAGAGCTCTCTGGTGACCCTTCTATTAGGCACCGATCCCAACCATGAGGGCTCCACCCTTGTGACCCAGTCACCTCCCGATACCCCACATCAAAATACCATCACATTGGGAGTTAGGATTTCAACATATGAACTGGGGAGAGACGGGCACAAATGTCCAATCTATGGCACAAAATAATGAGACTACATTCCTAATCTCTACAAAACGTCCCTAGAGGTAGGGAGAGAACAGATGATTTTAGTTCCATTTTGGACTGAAGAGAATTAAGTAGGAAAAGGTAACCTGATCATGGATCACACAGCTGGGGCAGAGCGAGGCTGAACGCTGACCCTCCAGTGCAATGTTCAGCACTTCACCCATATCAGGATCATACTTGTAAGAGCTGAAAATGTCAGCAACTGATGGTGGCTGTACTTTAAATTATAATTTAGATTAATTACAGACAAAGTACAACTTTAAGGAAAAAATACTTTAAGGGATTAGGGTTCTAGTCCAAACAAACGGATATAAGATACCAACCCACAAGTACCTACTCTGTTCAAAACTTCCCTTGTTTATTATATGGAGATATCCACAGTGGGCTGGGCACAAGGATATTCCTTAAAATGAGGGTCTGGGGTAAAAACTGACAACGTGATGCTGGGATTTTATTGAAAGAAATACTGAAATAATGCTAAGCAAGGAAAAAACACCAGTGTTCTTCCATATTATGAATAAATTTCAATACATAGAGATTCAATAAAAAAGTCCATATATATCTTTGATATCTTAAATATATTCACTTCTAAACATGGTATTTCTGATAACGTGTTACTACATAAAAACAAAGTTTAGCTTCAATATGGCTAGCACCTTTTATACTCTACAGAGATTACCTGGGAAATAATCTGACTTTAAGTACAAATATATAAGGCATTTGGAAATCAGAATTCCTTAACTTTAACAAGTTTTATCACATTTTCTTTGCTTTCTAGTTTTTACCCTTCTGGTAAATAAAAGATTTTTGTTGTAACTAAAAAAAAAAAAAGTATCTATAACCAACCGTTTGGAATTGGTATCTATTTCCTTCTCCTCAAACTACTGAGCACTGATGGGCACTGACAAACTATTAAATCATTATATTGTATATATGAAACTAATATAAGACTATATCAATTACACTTCAAAAATAAATAAATAAATAAATCATTTTTAAAAGACAAGGAAAATGTAACTGAAAAGTACAGTAACTCTAAAACCTCCTGGGTCAATTCAGCTTATTTTAAAAGCAAACCACTTTGCAATTCTAACTACAACTTTATTTAATGTTTTGGTTTAAGTCTTTCAAAAAAAGTCAAATTTCTACATGTGACAGATACCAATTAATCTAAAGAAAATATTGTGAACCAGCCCTTGTCTACAAATGCAAAAAGTTTGAGTAACATTAAACTAGATCCACTACCCGTGCATTTATCCTACTTTGCAGCCACCATCTGATGAATGAATAACAAAAAGGTGAAGTTAATTAGAGAGTAGCTTCTGTATGTAGTAGGCTTAAACATCACAAGAGGATAAATGCTTTCTCATTACTCACAGTATTCTAAAGTTGATTCAGGAGTATAGTGAGCATGCATTTGAGAAGTACAGATTTTATTTGAAAATGTAACAGTAACACGTAGTGCTGCCTGTTATAGAGACAGGAATAGACAGATGAGAGAGATCCTTCAGGGTTCTCCCAAAGCCATGGGGAGTTTCTGGATAGACAGACATCTCTTGATGAGGCTGGAATACCTTCCTCTCCACCAGCCAGTCACTCCCACTACACTAGGCCTTCAGGACTTCCCTGCTTTGAATCTCCTAAAATCTCCTGGTTTTGTTTTTGGGTTTTGTTTTGGCTTTTTTGGTGGGGGGGGGCGTCTTTATTTTAATATTTGTGCACATAGTTTGTGCTTATCTGGGGGAAATAATCAGTTTTATCCAGAGAACAGCTTGAAATCTGGAATACCTTAAAAGAAATAAAACTAATTAACAGATATTTACTGTTTCTTTAGAAGAGGTGCTAGCAAACAGAGTAAGAAAAAGTCTTTGCCTTCAAACATTTCAGAAGGCCAGCCTTGCAAAATTCCAAAATCGGTGATGAACAATGACTGTGTCTTCATCAGTCACACGTATCAGTGGCAGCACTAAGGGCCAGTGGTTCTCAATCTCAACTGATCTACCTAGAAAGCTGCTAAAAACAATTTGTGTCAAGGCACCATGATGAGATTTTTGACTGCTGTGGGAGGAGCCCTGACATTAATAGTTCCACAAGCTCCTGGGGACTGTAACGTGCAGTCATGACCAAGAGCCACTGCTCCAGACTGAGAGTTCACAAACCCCACAGCTGCTAAGGCCAAGAGTTCTCAAACAGGTTCGCAAATCGTCAAGGGTTGTTTAAGTCAGCCTTGGATTGCCTGAAATACCTAGCATCCAACCTACATATTTTGTTTTTGTTTTTGTGTTGCTTTAGGTTCCAGAAGACGATTTGTGTCATCTTAACTTCAACTAGCACAGAGCTCTGGGAAAGCTATAAGCACTTTTAGTAATCATTTTAAAAATTACCTAGATTTCCCCATAAAGTCATTTTTATTACAAATATCTCTTCATATGAAAATTTCATTTTTAATTAAATGCTGACATCAGTCAAAATGGCATTTAATGAAACTATTTTGCCAAAAAGTAAGAAGCAGTACTGGCCACTTTCAGAAGCCTCCTGAAATTATCTTCACATCTTTCACATCTTCTATAGAAAGTTTTGCTAAAACCAGTTCAACGACAGGCTGATAAGACATAAATTCAGGCCGTTGCATATGCAAAACTAGATTTTGCTTTATTGATTTATGTTGGGGTGTGAAAGAATAAGACACATCTCAAGAAGACTGGTTAAATGGGGCAGCAAGAAGTCTTGGTGTAATGTTAACTGTCACGTATTTCAAGATTATGGACAGGACCAATTCCAAAATCTGCTTAAGGAAGGAAAAATTCAAGTACAGGATTTATTTTCTCTTAAAATTAGGTTCTCCCTCTTGTAAAAGGGATTTACCAAAGGAAACTTTGAACACACCTAGCCCACAGTCACGTGAGCTGTTCCTGGACCACTGGGATGTGAGGATGTATTTACATCATCCTGCTAAATTCAGGGCTTCCCCCCGGCAGCGCTGGTAGGAAATGGCAATGCCACACCTGCACGGAGGCAATAAACATGGATGGGTACCACCTGCTCTTTCACACAGCTGTCTGACTTGGGCCTGATGACAGTTCTCCTCCATCCCAGGGGCACATTAGAAGCCCCTGACACTTTTTAATTATATTATTACCAGGCCCCATGCCCAGGGTTTATGATGAACTTGATGTGAGTGGAAGATAATACTGGTAGTTTGTAAAGGTTCTCAGATGTGTAATATGAGGCCAGAGAACCGGTGGGTTGGGGAGCCTGGGTGGCTCAGTCGTTAAGTGTCTGCCTTCGGCTCAGGGCGTGATCCCGACGTTCTGGGATCGAGCCCCACATCAGGCTCCTCCGCTATGAGCCTGCTTCTTCCTCTCCCACTCCCCTTGCTTGTGTTCCCTCTCTCGCTGGCTGTCTCTATCTCTGTCGAATAAATAAATAAAATCTTTAAAAAAAAAAAAAAAAGAACCAGTGGGTTAATGGAAACCTAAAGGTTATCCATCTGTCAGGTAATGTGATCTGGGAACTACTAAAGGGGAACAAGCTCAGATAAAGACAGATCTGACCTCTGAGCTTGCTTAGATGACTCAAACGCTGGTCTCTTTCCTAGAAAGAAGGATGAGGGGGAGGCAGCTCGTGTGAGAGGAGAGAGCTTGAGCTTACACAGAGACGGGCAAGAGTTCAAATTCCCATTCCACCGTTAGCTAGCTGCATGGCCCTGGCCCACTGAGGAGATTCTTTCAGCCTGTTCTCCCAGATGTTAACTGGCACTCACTCCATCTCATCAGGGATCTACCAAGATTACTACGAATTACATGTAAAACAAGGAGTACAGCAGGTGTCCAAAATGAGAGCTGTGTCAACCACTGAGCAATCCAAACGGGCCTTGGGCAATAAAGAAGAGAGGCATTCCACAGCTCAACTCTTCACACACAAGACACAGTCAATAAATTATTTCTCAAAGTTTCACAGCCGTAGTACAACCTCCATATTGTCCTGAAGCTGGTAACAAAGATCTCTCATGGACAACTTGTGGAGAAGGATCATAGCTTACTTGTTACACAAAATGGTCAGTGATGCCTAATTAAAAAAAGAACTGATAGATCTGAATGTCAAGCAAAGAACGGTTCAACTGCTTCAGTGTTATTCCCAGAGAATAACGGAGTACTTAGCTGAGGGGCAAAGAAGGAATCCAAATCCTAGAACAGACAGACCCCTGTGGCTTTAGGGTCCAATGGCCTTAGGTTCAAATTTTAGCTTCAACACTGCAGTAAATCACATACTCTGTAAGCTTTATTTATTAGATGGGAATACTGCCATCAGAGTCAGAGTTCTCATAAAAACTCAAAGTGCAAATGCAAATGTGCAAATGTAGGTAAAGGGCATAGCACAAAGTGGATGTTCAGTAAATCAGGTTTTATTACCCTTGCCCTACCTGTGTTTTGATCTCTGGTATGAAGTTCTGATAAATTATGCCTCTGAAATATTTCCTCTTCATGAATCAGACAACTCTCAAACCCTGAGCAAAAATTCACAGACAAGCCAATCGAAAACGCTAGAAAGGTATGTTTTGGATAGTGATTCCCTTTGGGGGATGGGGTAACTAGACAGAGAAGAATGGGGTAAGATAGAGAATATTTCTGCTGAATACTGACTTCACGTCCTATGCAGCATTCCCAATGTCTAAACCTTAAATGGAAATATACTGAGGAAGAACAATAATAATAATAACAGCATAGGCTTATTTCTTACTCTTTCATGTATTATGAGCTATAATATCTTTAAAATTCTGGGGTTGTCATCATCTGACCAGGTCACAAAGGGGACTCAGTGATGGATTACTAAGCAGCAAATTGTGCTAAACTAGAAGACTGATACAGGAAATCTGGACCAAACACTTTACAACTAAATGATAGGAAAGCTGAGATGTATAATCAATTTACAAACAATTATAATTGATTGACAGGGAAAAAAAAAACTCAGCCAGTTTTCCACTTGATTTATAGACCTATTAAATCTAGCAAAGTCTAGATAGTTTTATACATTATCATGACCAAAAAAAGAAGTATGAGAAAAGGGGGTGCCTGGGTGACTCAGTCGTTAAGCGTCTGCCTTTGGCTCAGGGCATGATCCCGGCGTTATGGGATCGAGCCCCACATCAGGCTCCTCCGCTGGGAGCCTGCTTCTTCCTCTCCCACTCCCCCTGCTTGTGTTCCCTCTCTCGCTGGCTGTCTCTCTCTGTTAAATAAATAAATAAAATCTTTAAAAAAAAAAAAAAAGAAGTATGAGAAAAGGAGGTATATAAGAAAATAACATATAAACATCAATTTATAAATAATTGTAGTTAACAGGAAAAAAAATCTCATCCAATTCTCCACTTGATTTATACACCTGTTAAATCCTGCAACTAATAGGCCATTTTGTACAATTACCATGACCAAGATAAAAAGCATGAGAAATAAAGGTATATAAGAAAATAATAGACAAACATCATTGACTTATTTTTTTCATCAGAGACAACAGGTCTACAAAGATCCATGTACATGCTCCCATCCGAAACACTACAACCAATACCACTGATACACTGTGATATTGGCTATTCAAAGGCTTCCTGAATATCTGGCACTGTAACTAAGAATTGGTCATACCCCTCAAGCTCACAGACCACCAGAAAACCAGAGTTAGAGATATATAAGTTCCAACCAGAACTCAAGACTAAACGGTTATTGGAGGGCAGTGGAGGAGGTGACTAACTCTGCATAGAGGAAGAGCAGAAAAGATTTCACAACGAGTGAATTTTCAGTGGTTGACAGCTAACACGATCAGAGACCGGGCACATCTTTTCTCAATTCTGCATTTGGGGGCTTTTTGACAGTGACCTGAAATTGGTTATAAATATGCTACCACAGCCAAACATTACGACAGGAGCTCCTTCCATAAACCTTGTTTATTAAACATCGACCAGCACACCAGTGACCTTGATGGCTAATTTCCACATTGTGGAGGGACCACACGTGCATAGGACCAGAGGCATAAGAGTATGGAATCCAAGAAAGAGCTGGTAGCTCAGGATAAGGAGTGTTGGGGAGCAAAGGAGGGAGTAGTAATGAATAGGAGAAAGGGAGTTCCGGGCCACATTCTGAGGAGCTAAGGGTCCTGATCTTTATCCTAGAGAAAATTAGGCCAATATTATTAGTGGAGCAATAGAATGACATATGTATGCGTTATAAACATGACCCTGGAACTCAGGGGGAAGTGGAGCTGAAGGAGAAGGCAATACTAAGACACACACTATCTGTAACGTCTAGAACCCACCTGTGCGTCACTGCCATGGTGAGGTAGGGTTAAGATGAAGGGAAACAAACAAACCAGCAGTCGCCATATTACCAAGTACAGAGGTTTTAACACAAGCACACTGTCCAGAACATCTAAAACTGAAGTACGCTCAGACAAGGAAATAACCAACCCTGACCTGAAGCCACAGAGTGGCCGTTCTTTGGCAGAGAGACACTGCCTTGATCCAGAGATGAGTAATTATCAGAAAAGAAACAAACCAGAAACTATCCATAGAAACTAATGAGAGAAAACAATTAAAAATATAAAGCAAAAAAAGAAAAAAAAGAAAGAAAATGTTCACCAAAGAGAAACTGCTCTAAGAAACAAAGTGTTTAGACCAAATTGTTTTCCAAAATCAAAGGAATTAGAAATAAACTTAGGGGCACCTGGGTTGCTCAGACGTTAAGCGTCTGCCTTCAGCTCAGGTCATGATCCCAGGGTCCTGGGATCAGCCCCGCATCGGGCTCCCTGCTCAGCAGGAAGCCTGCTTCTCCCTCTCACACTCCCCTTGAGTGTGTTCCCTCTGTCGCTGTCTCTCTCTGTCAAATAAATAAATAAAATCTTTAAAAAAAAAAAAAGAAAGAAAGAAAGAAAGAAACTTAAAAAAATAAAAAGACAAAAACTGGTCTTGGGGAGGGTCAAAGAAGATATACAAAAGATCAAAAAAATAAAACAAGATAAAAAGTGAGTTGGTACAGCTCAAGAAATAGGAGAGGAAAATGAAACTCATACAAAATGAGTGTCAGATTAGAGGGAACAAGATGTTAAATTAACACAAATAAATACCCTCTCAGGGACAGCAAGGCCAGGTCTGAGAAGCCTTACAAAAGGAAACACAAATGAATAAAAATACAAAAACGACCGGGAAGAGAATGCTAGACACATGAGACAAAAGATCTACTTCTCATTACTGGTGCTCGTGAAGAAGTACAATAACAAAACAAACAAAAATACTGAAAGACACATCACAGAAAGGCTCTCTCCTAGAGGAAGACTTACGAATCTGCAAATCAAGAGCAGACCATGCTCCAAGAAAAATTACAATGCAGTGATCAACAATAGTCTGGTGAAGTTACCAGATCAGGGGAAAAGGACAGCTAGAGCAGGAGCAAAGAGCCATACACACAGCACCGCCTTTTCCCATCACAGGGTCCCTTGCAGAATGAGTAGGTGAGCGAAGAAGTAAGTTTTCATGCAGAAGCAGGGGATGATTTGCCCACTGAACACAATCTTAAACAAGTATTGGGGGGGGGGGATGTGTTTGACCTACATCCCATAGGTCATGCTAGTTCAACATATTGGTTACAGACGCAGTATCACTGAATAACCAGCAGAAATACCCAGCAGGAAGCCAGGTGTACAGATGCTTGCCTTGTTTCTTCCTGACACTGTTAGTCAATTCCACTAATGAAAGCACATCAACAAAGCAGAGTAGGGTAATCATTAGGACTGAGAACCACACTAGTCTGAAGCAGACCAATCAGATGATATTAAGCAGTGAACAAGAAGTCCGGGCTGGATAAGAAGGGAAGAAATTAGGGTATGAGACAGATGTGGCACAATAAAAAAGAGAAAAGTCCTGTAAAGAATTGTGCAGCCCTGGTAGTAAGGAGAAGAAGCCAGAAGGTAGGAACAGCAGAGTTAGAGAAACACTTAAAACTAAGAGTCTAGGGGCAGTCCAGTCAATAAAATGCGTTTAACTGCAAATCCCAGCCGGGTCACTTACTATTTATGTTTCCTCATTCTATAGGATTGTGATGAGTACTAGATCAGATAACCCATAAAACAGCCAGCCCAATAAGCACTCCAAGAGTAGTTAATCCCTTCAGTGCCCATGGGAGCTGAGGAGCCTTGAACCAGGAACCAGCAGGGTTCCTGAACCCTCAGAACAGAGCCATCCACATTTTAAAATTCACATTACTTAGCTTCAAATACAAGCGTCCTGCAGCAGGGGAAAAAAAATTTTGAGGGGAAAGAAGTAAGAAAACCAATGGACGGGAGTAAATCATGAAACTACAGCCTAGTAGAAAAAAACTCCACTGAATCAACGACCAGTCTATTGAAAAATATTTATTGAATGCTATGCAAAGTACAATCTACTAATTTATTTTCACATCTATCTGCTAATAATATATTGCCCAGCACATAGACAAAATTAGAAGGCAATTAGAAGTAAAATAGCTGGAACTGACTGATTGCTTCTATTTACAAAGAGGAGCGGAAGCCAAGCATGGCCAGAGCCAGGACAATGAAATGTCTGCTACGTGATGAGAGGACAAGTTTCTGCCACATGCAGGGCTTGGGAATGTGCTCTAGAGCCATTCAAGGGACGGAAACATAATGGTTAACACTGCAGAAACATTCTGGCATTACAATGACCTGACCAGGGGTTCCCAATCTATTTCAGTCTAAGAATAAATTTTAACTTTGAAAAAAATCACCTAATCTCCACATGATCAGACACATACTTTTTTTAAGATTGACGTTTAATGAATGAATGGTTACCCAATGATAAAGGATGGTTAGTTCCTAAGGAAAATCTATACTTCAGAGTGCCTAATCACGCCAGGCTCTCCACCCGAAATCAATAACAACAGCTAATCTTCTACAGCATTTTCTATGAATCCAGCACTATTTTAAATGCTTTGTTTGTATTAATTCCTTTAATGATAATAACAGCCTGGGATAAAGCACTTTGATTTTTTTCATCGAGGTATAATTGACATACAACATTATGTTAGTTTCAGGTACAACATAATGATTGGATACTGCAAAACGATCACCACAGTAACTCTAGTTAGTTAACATCCATCTTCATATATGGTTACAAAAAACTTCTTGTGATGAGAACTTTCAAGATCTACTCTCTCAGCAACATACACTTTCAACATCTACCGTATAATTCAAAATTACTTAAAAGCATTAATAAGTCACAGTAGCTTTTTATCACTACATATTTTTCCAATCACTATACTGTGTGCATGTTTGAAAAACAAGAGGACAAGTACATTAGAAACATAGGGATTCATAAGCCTTTTCTTCCTGTGGCTCCCACAGTTCATCTAACACATGGACTGGAAACCACTGTTCTGACTAACTGACAGAACCATGAAGCTTTTAAAATTCATACTCCTCATCCTAAAATTGCAGAACCTGCAGTATAGCATTTCCAGGAGGACAAAAAAAAATAAAAAAAAAAAAAACTGATATTGCATTTGAAAAAACAGGTTCAGAGAGATTCTAGCAAAATACAAAACCAAAGCACAAATTCTCTCCAATTACTGATCAAGCAGCAAACACTCATTGAATACATTTTGTATGCAAAGTAATGATCATTCACTCAAATCATATTTATTTAAGCATTTACACACTAATTGTACTTTTTCAAGCACAGAACCAAACAGAAAGGCAAATAACTCAACCCTAGGGCAACTAGAGCTTGAAAAAGAGAGCTCACGCAGAGGTAAATAAAACACTGTAGAAGATGCTAATAACAGAAAATAAGAATCTAATTTGTAAATTATTTGCTAGTTTCTCAAGGCTGCTCTTATACTACCAAATCAATATGGCATGATACAACATGGAAAATACAAACATTTTGGAAACAGTTCAAATATCAAATCTGTCCTGTGAACTTGGGACCACTTATTTTAAGTTCTCTAAGCCTCACAGTTTTTGGTAAAATTGGGGTAACAATGTCTAGTTCATTCAATTAGTAGGAGAACCAAGTAAGAAAGTTATGTCAGATGTCTTCTGCAGGGCCTAAAAATGGAGTGGAAAATGGCTGGAGAGGAAGAGAACTGTTAAGCATGGTGTGTGAACCTCAGGAAAATCTGTGCCGTGAGGCTCAGGAGCACATCCCACTGGCATTTGATCTTTCTTCCTTCTCGTGGGGGCCGACTGAGTTACCAGACTGGGACTGTCTTAGCCCAGGCATGACTGGGCTATGGCTCCTTCCAAAGGACAGGCTGCAGAGCTGCAACAGGGAAAACAACCTCAGAAGGGTGCAAATCTCCTGTTCCGAAATGCCTGATTGCTTTTTTATGTTTCTATTAATATTTAGGAGCTTTCTTCCAGAAAGTCCAAACAACATAAAATAAGACTATGACTAGATATAACCATGAACCCAGTTTCTCTATTAAGTGAAACAGTAAAAGCAGCACACTTCCCTTACTTCCACACCTTAGTATAGCCCATTAGTCATGCACAGAGACTCAACCCCAAAGTAGAAAAAACCCTTTCCTTGCATCAACCCCCCCCAATCTCCAACTGCTGATGAAACCACAGCAAATTGGGGATCCAGAACAATCCAGACAATGGAAGAGTCCCCCCTCTGAGCAGAGGGCAGGGAAGATGCAGGGATCCTACAGGGAATAAAAGGGAAATGAAGGCTTTGAAGAGTTTCAGAATCTTGGTTCTTGCAATTCCTACCTCTTTGCAAACTAAACAATCTATGGCCTTGTCAGGAGAAGGAAGGCCTCCCTCATTTTGGAAGGTCTTAAGACACCACGGTGTACAGATCAACCTCACCATCATAGTCTATTGTACCAAATAGGATGACCGTACATCTTGGTTTCCCCAAGGCAGTTCAGCTTTATGCCTCTTGTCCCAGCATCATTATTTAACAGCACCCACTTTTATCTATCTCAACAGTGTCCTGATTTAGGAAATGGATTATATGATCACCCAAATGTTAAATTAAGTGACTTACCTAAAATGATATGGAAAAGCTTTGTGATAGCTGTGAAATGTAATCAAATCAACAAAATCCTAGTCAAGTTTTCTCCCTTACTATCACTCACATCCATAGTGTTTACAATAATTTTTAAAAGTTCACAGTAACTCTTCCTAGAAACAATAAAACTATTACCAACAGTCTAGGGTTATAGCCTGCTGGAACTCAAAAATTTTATTTAAAAGCATCTCCACTGTAAGTCAATAGCTTCTGTCAATAATTCACATGGCCTCTCGTGAGACCACTCTTTTAGAAAGAAGATAACAGAGATTCTAAATGACTAGTAACCAAGCACAATACCCTGCTAAAATGAGAATCATTTCCATGCTTCCAGGGTGTTCTAAAACATAAAATAAAAACATTGGCTACTAGAGGCTCTTCAAGTCAAATTAGAAAAATAGTGCCAATAAAGTTTGTTTTAAGATAATGCAAAATTCAGGGAGAATAAATCCTAAGACAAGAAAAAGTGTCCAAACTACGTATTATTCTTTTAAAGAAACTGACAAGAAACTTGCTCAGTTAGTACGCTAAGTGACTACGGTACTTGCCTTCTAAAATCTAAAAGGAAACTCTAACAGGGAACAACATCCTCTGAACGAGTGTAACAGACCCTGTGCCGCGGCTGAACTTCTCAGGTTACCGAAAATTGGTGGTGGTGATGTGGCAGGAAGCTGGAAGATGCAGAAATTTAAGGATTTCAATTATTTTCTTTCACCCAGTCATCTGGCAAATGTTTACTGAGCACTTACTATGCACATTGCCTACAGTGACAAAACAAAACATAGTCCCTGCCCTCATGAAATTGACTTCTGACGGGAGAAATCAACATTAAACCAGTGTCTCAGAATTACACGGCAATATAATTTTATATTATAAAAAGTTAGGTAAAGAATAAGATGCTATAAGAAAGAATAACTAAATCAAGACGGTGTAATTTAAACTGTGGCCAGGGAACACCTCGCTGAAGATGGAACATGTAATCTATGCAATCACTAATCAAATGAAGAGTATGGGAGAAGATTGATTAATCCAGACAGGGACCCTGATGTACAAAATTCCTGAAGTGAAAAAAGAAAAAAGAAAAAAAAAAAAAAAGCTTAGCCTGTATATGCACGTAACAGATTCATATAAAGAAACTACATGAAAAAATCCCAAAGCTTCACAAATAGCAGAGAAATTACTTTAAATTAACAAATGCAATAAATTCTAAATAAAAAATTTTGGCAAGGCTAAAACAATGAAACTCTATTTTTGGCACTACTACATCAATATGTGTTTAACTGTGAGAAAGCCCAGTTTTAAAAAAGCATGCATTGCCTACTCATCAGGAGGTCTGTAGGTACCCAGTTTCAGGGTTCATTCAACAGCTCAGAAAAGTCAGGGCGGTAAGTTAGAATCTCTTGTATTTTCTCGTCCTTTCTCACAGGCTTTTTACTTCATGGTTGCAAGATGGCTGCTGAGCTTCAGGCATTAGTCCTCAGGTTAACATCTCAAGCAGGAAAGAAGAGATAGCACAAGCAAGCTCCTTTGTAAATACCTATCTTTTAACAGGAAGGAAAATCTTTTCCAGAAAACTTCCAGACAACTTCCTCTTGTCTCATTAACCAGATCTGAGTCTTGTGGCTACCTCTGGCTGGAAAACCAAGTATCTGGCCAACAGGAAATGGAATCACCATGACTACTTTAGACCATTATGGTTCATTTCCAGGAACTAGGCACATGGCCACTCAAACAAAATTACTATTCTGTTGGCCAAGAAGCAGCATGGCTGTTACATAGACAGCTAACACTATCTGAAGTCACCCAATAATTTTCACAGGTAAGTTATTTAGAGCTAATGCAATTGATTCATTCATTCAACTGTTGGTATTTAATCGTCTAGCATATGCAAAGCTAGATGCAAAATGTTGAGGAAACAACTGTAATAAAAAACAGACATGGTCCCTGTCCTCACGGAATATACGACCTGATAATAGAGAAAAATACTCAAATAATCACTCAAAGAGATATAGAACTCTGGCAAGACTCCTGTAATGAACTTTGTTGTCTTTTACCAAAAATCAGTCCCTATTCTCTTGGTAACTACTTCAATTTCACTGTACGTACCCCCACATGCCTACCTTCCCATCCCCAACTTTTGCAGCCTGTATACCTTGGGGACAGCTGACCCCGTTCTTGCCTCTAGAATTCAGGTGGGTGGTTCAAACCTAAACTGTGAAGCTATGCCTTAACCACAGTTAATCGTTAGAGATGGATGAGCATACAACTCAATTAGGTCCAAAGAGGTGAACAGAGAGAACGAACTGCAGCGCACTCCTGATCCAGAAGCTCTCTCTCTTCTGAAGTTCTGGAAAGTGCCCCAGAATTGCTGACAGCCTTCCACAACCAAGAAAGGATGCCAGCCTGAGGATAAAGTTGACATTGTACAAGACAGAGTGGAAAAAAGGACAAAACCAGGTCTTTGACAACATCACTCAAATAAACCAATCCTAAAGCCCACCTGACTTCCGAACTTTCAAGATCCATGAGACAATAAAGCCATTATGTTGGCTCAAATCTGTTTGACTTGGGTTTTCTATTGCTTTTAACTGCAGTCACTCTCAGTTTAAAAAAATACACTCACACATTAAGAGGGCTTAAAAGAAGAAGATGCGCTTAAAGTTTGAGATGTCTTTGCGTATCTCTTAAACTCACACCAGACAAATGAGGAAAGGTGGAAAGAATGTTCCATGAAGTTGGATCAGCATTTGCAATAGCCCCTCAGGGTCATATTGCCTGTGTTAGTGAGTTTACATAAACTTTTTTAGACTTTATTCTAAAAATGACGTGGGGGTGGTGTGGGAGAATGGGGGGAGGATGCCTAGCTGGCTCAGTTGGAAGACCATGCAACTCTCCATCTCAGGGTTGTGAGTTCAAGCCCCATGTTGGGTGTACAGATTACTAAAATAAATAAACTTTAAAAACAATTTTTTTTAAAGATTTTATTTATTTATTTTGACAGAGATAGAGACAGCCAGGGAGAGAGGGAACACAAGCAGGGGGAGTGGGAGAGGAAGAAGCAGGCTCATAGCGGAGGAGCCTGATGTGGGGCTCGATCCCATAACGCCGGGATCACGCCCTGAGCCGAAGGCAGACGCTTAACCGCTGTGCCACCCAGGCGCCCCTTAAAAACAATTTTTAATAATAAAATACAAATGATGCAGAGGGGTTTTCTGGGGAGAAGGAAGATTAGCATAAATTACTGTCACATTAATCTACACTGAACATTTTATTTTCAAATAGTTGTCAAGACCACAGAAAAGGATTTTCAGAAAACAGTATAACAACACCTGCGGACTCTCCTTTAACAGAAGGAGATTCCAACTCAGATTGGACATTCTGGTGAAACTGACCTCATTGTTAGGAAACGTATTAATCCAGGACAGTTTACCCAGAGGCTTTAAAAAGTAGGGAATATAGGCAATTCTTGGAAGACCAGGGCTCTACAAATGAAAGCAGCCTCATAACTACCATCACAACCAGGTCTCAGGAGGCTGGAGGGGCTCTCACTCACCTGGAAGCCAAGGTGTGAATGGGATTTCTAACAGAGTTTCCCATCATCAATGCTCAAGCACTTATTTCAAAGTGCTCAAAGACTTGAAATAGATGACAATGTTAGTACCTGGAAACGTCAAGGAAGGAAGAAAATATGCCTGATAAGCTTTGTTCTATTTCATGATTTCTCCATTTTCACTCTCCCCTGCAGTCCAGAATTCCAGGAATTGTTATAAAGATATTTCTCTCAATAAATGAATCCTTATTACCTGAAGCTAACTCTGTATCACTGTCTGCCAATATTACTGCAATCCATTTCACACAAGCCAGGCTTTTATACTCTTAACTATTATTAGTTAACTCAAGCTTACAATTACACAATATACAGGACACAGGTTTGTCAAGCTGAATTGCTTTAGTTGTGCTCAGCAGATAAATTTTTAAATTAAAAAGCTATGAAATATGAAATCATATAAAAGTATTCACTACTTTTGGCAAAGAATGGCAAAGAAATCATGAATTCTGTTTACATTCTACTGTTAATAACATTCTCCAGCATAATATTGCAATTGACTATATGTATATGCCCCCCCCGAAATTCATATTAAAATCCTAAGTTAGAAACCAAGGTGATAATATAAGGAGGTGGGGCCTTTGGGTGATTAGATCATGAGGATTCCTAAGGAAGGGGATCAGTGCCCTTATGATAGAGGCCCCAGAGAAATCCCTTGCCCCTTCCATGTGAGAACACAGCAAAAAAGCGGCCATCTGTGAACCAGAAAGCTTTCACCAGACACTGAATCTACCAGCACCTTGGTCTTGAACTTCCCTGCCTCCAGACCTGTAAGAAATAAATTTCTGTTGCTTATAAGCTATGCAGTTTATAGCATTTTATTATAATAGACCAAACAGACTAAGACAAGTATCAAAGATTGTGAGGTAATAGAAAACATATATATTGGTCTCTGCCCTCAGTTCCTGTCTCTGGAGCCCTTGTAATTTCCCAAATGGTAGGAATACTAGAAGCATCTCGTTCTAAAATTTGGTCTTTGACCCCAACCCTGACACGGGGATGCTAAAACCCTTGAAAATTCCTAAGTGCTAAGAACACTAGGAGCATCATTTGTTCTAAAGGAGTGACTCTGGGTGGGCTCCTGTACGGCTCTCAAAGGGAGCTGGTCACCAAAAAGACTAAGCCATGACTAGACGCTTGGGATTTCTGGCCCCACCCCACCAACCCCACTTCTCTAGAGAAAAGAGGGGCTGGAAATGTTGCTACTAATTGATCATGCCTACATGAGGAAGCTTCCATAAAATCTCAGTAGTATGGGGTTTGCAAAGCTTCCAGATGGGTGAACACATCCACACGGGAAGGGTGATGCACCCGGACTCCACAGGGACAGAAGCCCTTGCACTCAGGGCCCTCCCAGACCTCACCCTATGTATCTCTTCACCTGGCTGTTCATCTGTATTCTTTCACACAGCCTTTAAGAAACTTGTACGTGTGTTTCCTTGAGCTCTGTGAGCCTCTCTAATAAATTACTCAAACCTAAGGAGGGGGCATGGGAACCTCCAATTTGCAGGCAAATAGGACAGCAGGTGTGGGTAACCTGGGGACCTACTACTTGCAATTGGCATGTAAAGTAGGAGGGTAGGGAGGCCAGTCTTGCAGGAATGAGCCCTTATTAACCTTTGGAATCCGATGCTACCTTCAGGTAGGGTCAGAATTAAGCCGAACTATAGGACACCCAGCTGGTGTTGCAGAGAACTGCTTTGGTGTCAGTAAAAACCCCACACATCTGGTGACGAGAGGATGCAGCAGGAAAGAACTATAGGATTTTCCTTTACAAAGATATATCATCCTTGGGCACCTGGATGGCTCAGTCTGTTAAGGGTCTGCCTTCAGCTCAGGTCATGATCCTGGGGTCCTGGGATCGAGTCCCGAGTTGGGCTCCCTGATCAGTGGGGAGTCTGCTTCTCCCTCTCTCTCTCTTAAACAAATAAAATCTTAAAAAAAAAAAAAAAAAGATATATTGTCCTTCCAAGAGAACAGTCAAATCACAGGACTCAGTACTGTCTACCAGGAGACAGTGACCTGGTATTTCATCAGTGATTAACAAAACAGGCAGCTTTTCTCTTCTAAACAGAGTCAACACTGCAGATCCTAAGTGTTTTCTGTAAAGGACCAGCTAATCTGGACAAACAAGAGATGGCAGTTGCTACTCCCCACTCAAAGAAGTCCATCAGAGCTTCAAATCTGTCTTTATAAGAATTACAGACATGAGATGTTTGTAAACTGCCTGGCAACACTCCTGGAAGAGAAAATACACTTCGAATAAATAATAGCTGTTATTGCCATTACATGTAGCTGGTTGATTAACAAATCATTCAAAAACATACAAACAAGAAAACATCATTCCTTTAAGTTACCCCTCATAACTAGTATGAAAAACAATGAAGGTGATCTGCAGCAGAACACTGCCATAAATCACACTGTAAAAGAATTCCCATGTTGGTGGGGTTTGTATTAGGAAAAGATGGTTTTTTCCTTCAGAAGGCAAAGAATTTGTTAAAAAAAAAAAAAATCCTCTAGAAGTAAGTGACATTTGATACACTTTAAACAAAAATCAATTGTCAGTTTTATTGTTGCTGCCCACAAGTAGGGGAACCCTTAGCCTCCAATCAATGACGTTAGACTATCTAGCTGCTTTCCAACTTTCTCAGAGAACACCTTTTCTTAGGTATATTTGAAAAGAGCTTCTACAGAAAGGTGAGTCTCAGAAATCCGCCATGAGGTAATGTCTGTGGCACACAAGAACAGACAACCTAAAAAAGGTATTCGATTTAGGTCTTTTCTAACACATGGTATAAGAAAAAAAAATGTAAATTTATCTTCAAAGACTAAAAAGCTAGTATAAAAATCAACATTTGAGATTTTCTGAATATTTGTTAGGAGCTAACCAGTTAGCTTTCACAAATAAGTGGGAATCCAACTAAATTAAAATTCAAATATGTCTGAAACTTACCCATGTTATCCAAGAAAAATTAATACACTTCAAACTCCTAAAGCTTCCACTGACAACCATCTGTGGAGCAGGGTAGCACCATGGCTAGACAGATCTCATCCTGGACCAATGCCCACCCTCTCTGCTCCCTAGCTGCTTAGCTCCAGCTCAATAATCTAACTTCTCAGCTCCCCTGTCCTTAAATGCATTAACAGCTTTCTTTCCCATCAGGTCTCCAAAGGACTGAGATCCTACAAGGACCCAGCTGGTGTCCACCCTGATGGCCTTTCCAGCTGCATCTCCTGCACTCACCTTCAAGCACTCTCTTCTTCCCTCCCTCAAAAAGCCCTCCCTCAATGGTCTGTAGGCTGTGATCATCTTCCCCTAAACCTCATTCAAACACTCTCTCCTTTACCCTTTCTAAGAGTAAACTTTCACCTGCAGTAACTATCTTACTACCACACCCACACATCCAAATCCTGAAATTCCTTTCAAGGCCCAGCACAAACCTAAATTCTCTCAAGTCAAACATGAACACTATCTCCTCCAAAAAAGCCCCCTAATTCCCACATGTCAATGTTTCTCTATCAGGCTACAACCAATCACCTGGGTAATTAAAAAAAAAAAAAAATTTCCTGAAACCTGGGCATCAGCCACGTTGACTTTGTCCACCTCAGGTGTGGCCTAGGCACCACCCATGGAAGTGACCGCTCATGGTGAGACCCCATAGCACTTCCCCAGTACTTCCCCTGCAGCACTTTGTACTTCCTATTTTAATTACATACAGAGTGTATTTAAACTGTAAACTTTTGGAGAATAGGATCAGTGTTTGATTTATAGCCCTCAAATATCCATAAGAACAGTGGCTTGAACTCCAGGCTGGTCAACTTAAATGCAAAGGTAAACTGAATTTCAGTACTCCTGGAATACAGGATCAAAAATATGGTTTAAAACAAATCCTACTGACACCTGAAAAACTAACCTATATCTCAAGAGTTCAGATGTTAAGTTCTACTTGGGTGAACCAGCCAATGTTGAAGAAATAATTTATCCCCCAAACAGAGGAAACATCATTAAAATAAATCAGGTACAGGCTAATCATGTCTGGTTTCGTAGATGGTCCCTCCCATCCCCTCTCCCAGAATTCCCTGAATGGGTCATGCTCCCTCACACCTCCACACTTTGAAGATATATATATACTACAAGCTCTTACCCCATTCTTCATCTGGCTGTTACTAACTCATTGGGGAAACACCTTCTATGATGGAAAGTCTTCCCTTAGGTCAAAGTCCTAGTTGAATGGCCTTCTTCGGTACTCCGCAGACACTTGGTAATATTATCCCTATCACAGCACCTATCAAAACAAATTAATATTTTGCTTATCTAGTTCCCTGTCCATTTCTGGGGAGAAGGACTCTCTTCATGGTAACTCAATCATCTTGGATAATATATGGCACTTAGGAAATGTTCAATAAATGTTGAATAAATGAATGAATGAGAAAAAGGCCTTCAGTTTGTTCATCTATAAAAAGGAATTGATATCCAAGGTCTCTTCCAGCTTCATATTCTATTAGAATGAAGGATCAATAAAAACAAATGACAATTACATATAATAAAGATTTAGATCCATGTTTGGAGTGGAACAATTTCTAAATCATTATGTCACAAGTTGCTCATTTATACAAGATTTCCTTTACACATCGTTTTAATATTTAAGCCTAAGACAATAAACTTCTGTCCTATTACTTATTATGTTTGGAGAAATTTCTCTTCACAAAACATTAAGTGCTCATCAGCAATCTAGCAATCCTAATTTTAATACAAGGTAATACATTGTTTCACATAAAGAACTGTAAGTATTTCTTAACTACGGATAGGTGAATATTAAAGCAATTTTTACATTTTGAGGCCTAGATGATAGTAGGTGGGTACCACTAGCTTATAGTCAGTACCTAATACAATACTCGGCCCAGAATAGATGCATATTAAAGGACATATAAGTAAGCAATCTTCAGGTGCTCGCCCAGGTCCAGTTTCAACCTCAAATACAGTTATTACTGAAAATAGTCATCTCTGCAATAAAGATGTACAAAAATAGAGATTTAGGTTTGGAATGTAATTTTTTTATTAGTTGTTCACGGCAATGATATCCAAGATACTGCTATATTATTTCAAATACAATAAAAGTATTTTTGTGAGGACTTAGCTTAGAAGCTACTGGGAAGGGGTGCCTGGGTGGCTCAGCGGTTAAGCTTCTGCCTTTGGCTCAGGGCGTGATCCCAGCGTTCTGGGATGGAGCCCCACATCAGGCTCCTCCGCTGGAGGCCTGCTTCTTCCTCTCCCACTCCCCCTGCTTGTGTTCTCTCTCTCTCTGGCTGTCTCTCTCTGTCAAATAAATAAATAAAATCTTTAGGAAAAAAAAAAAAAGACTACTGGGAAGCTATCACTTTCCTAATCTCAACTATTCTTTGTACTAACAGATGACTAGGCTACCCAAACAAACTAAACTTTATATATTTATTTGAAAAGCTTTATTTGATTATGACAAAGTTAAGGTAATTTAGATACATTAATTGTATACATTGATGATTAAATTGCATGATACTTAGACATAAACAATTGTATACAGTAACAATTACTCTAACTTCATTTTGTAGAGGATAGCAAAATATAATAATGCAAACCCTACTATTTTTTTAAGTTTATTTATTTAAGTAATCTCTACAGCCAACGTTGGGCTCAAACTCATGAACCTGAGATCAAGAGTCACATGCTCTATGACTGAGCCAGCCAGGAGACCCACTTCTTAAACAAGCCAAAATAACTTTCACGTTTTTTTCTTTTACCTTGATAGCTTTATTTTTAACTTGCATGAATACTGTAGTTTTCCCAGGTGCTGCATTTTATATCATTAGCACTCATGTACCATATTAAGAGAAAATAGACCTTACTCTGTAATAATGTGCAATTCCCTTGGTCTTGAACATTTACGTAATGCCAAGGAAAACTCAAAATATTAAAATCTCTTTCAATAATCCTGAGATAAGACTTGCCCTATGACCTGATCAACCTGCAAGAATGACAGGAGTTCAGATACCCTGTAGAAAACTTTATTTTGATACTCACAGACGTGGGAGACCTTTAAAAAACAAAACAAAACAAAAACAGGAAGCTTAAAAAGATTTTAACGAAAGTATGTTCTCTTGGAGGCACCTGGGTGGCTCAGTTGGCTAACCCTCTGCCTTCAGCTCAGGTCATGAGCCCTGAATGAGGCTCTCTGCTCAGCAGTAAGTCGGCTTCTCCCTCTAACTCTGTGATCTCGTTTGCTTCTCCCTCTAACTCTGTGATCTCGTTCGCTTCCTCTCCCTCTCTCAAATAAGTAAATAAAATCCTTTTATGTTCTCTTCCATGCTTTTTTTAAATGTATTGCATTATAGAGAGCAATATTAACAAGTGTATCTGCGTGCACGGACATCACGTTGCAAGTACACTAAAGTGCTTGCAACTTTAAAGCAAGATCAGTAAAGTGTTTCCTTACCCTAAAGTTCCAGAAAATACGAGATTTTTATATAAAGCAAATGTCATTTTAAAACCAGCTAAACTTAAAAAGATGTATTACAACCGCAACTCAGTGGTTGAAGAAAGATGGATGTTGAGACAACCTTGTTTTTTACGTCTAAAGTTACTCCTAGATGTGTTCTGAGCAAGAAAACTGAGGCTCTTCCTAAAGTTGACCATAGACAAGAGTCCCAAAACAAAACAGGTGTTTTGCAAACACAGTAACTAGAAGTAGCTCAGGCTTCTCTACGCCCAGTTCTACTTCCAAGGACCACAATAACCAACTTTATTCACCACTGTAAGAAGGGGATTGTGAAAAGCTGACGTCTTCAGAGAAAGACCAAGAGAGAAAACTTAGCCATAACGATCTTCAAGAAAAAACTTGCTCAGCTTCTTGCTTTGGGTCTGAAATGATCCCAAGAGAGTCCTTAAATCCCTGAAGTTTTCCCAATTTATTACCCACGCCACTCCACCTTTTTGTATACATTAGATGACAAAACTCTTCGGGACTGAAAACTCAAAAGCAAAACCTCGAAAGCTCAAAAAATACCCTAAAAGGGGGAAAATCCCGTGTCCAAGTAACTCCCCACGATCCAGCACTGACCGCCCACGTCGCACCCCACGCTGCAGCGAGGCTGGCACTTACCCACCGCTCGCCCAGGAGACCCAAACCTGGGTGTTTCAAAATGTGAAGCGCAGCACGCTGCCTACTCTCCTGGGGAAGGCTCTTAGCTGCCGCACCCCCTCTCTTAAAGATAACCCCACAGCACGCCGGGCGCTGCCATTTTGACAAGAACGGGGTCCTTGCTCCCGAGGCCCTTAACCGGTCGCCCTGAGCGGAGCCGGACCACCCGGGAGTCCCTCACCCATCGCCTCTGCGCCCCCCCGCGTCCCATCTCCGCGCTCAGAAAGCGCCCTGCACTGGGGGCCCACAGACAGAGCGCTGTAAAGTAAACGCTCCCTGGAAACCCCGCTCGGCCTCTCAGGCGGCGCGGAGGGCGGCCCCAGTGCAAGGGACGGGTCATCTGCGGCCGGGGGGCGGAGCGTCGACCTGGGGAGCGCTCGGTAACCCTGGCAACGCGGCAACGGGCTCGCGGAGGTGCGACTTGGCGCTGCGGCGTGAGACTAAATGTCCCCGCCACGACCCCGGGCCGTTCGTGAAGGCGCTGCTTGACGGGCTGCACGCACTCAGTGCTTGAGCCTCCGGCCTACGTCCCTCCACAAGCTCAGCCCTTTCCCTGCGGCCGTGCCCCTCTTCCCGCTTCAGCCCGGTAGTAGGGCTGCTGCACGCCGGAGCCTTTCCAGTCGCGGGCGGAGGACGGGAACGCCTCCGTGTCGGCGCCTCCCCCTTAAGCTGCCCGAAGCCCGCCTGCGCCCGCCTCCGAAGCGGCGCGCGACGCCCAGCGCCCCCAGGCGCGGGCCCGTGCTCACCCAGGCCCAGGCCCGGCCCGCTAGCAAGACCGAGCCCCACTGCATTTTATTTTATTTCGTTCGTGGTTTTGCATAGACTGAAGTTTTGTGGGTTAGGTTAAACTCGGGCCCTTCTCGAAGAGGACCCTTTTTTTTTTTTTTCTTTCCAAAATGGCAGCCTCCAGCCGCGCACAAGTGTTAGATCTGTACCGGGCGATGCTGAGAGAGAGCAAGCATTTCAGCGCCTACAATTACAGGTGACCTGGCGGGCGGCGGGGGCCGGGAGGTCCGGGGTCGGGGAGCTCCTGTCCAGCGCCGGCGACTTCGGGACGGGGATTCAAAGGCTCCGCCGCCGAAAAGCGTGCCCTGTTGACCCGCGTGGCTCTCTGAAACCTCCGGGGAAAAGCTGGGGAGGGGGGCTTGCCCTTCATTCTATCAGAGAAGAGATTCAAGTTTTGTGATGTTTTCCCCCAAGTCGAATACCGTGGTTCTCTGGGAGCGTGGTTAGTGGTGTGTTTCTGCCACGAGAAGAGTGGACGTGGAAGCTGCAGGTGCTCAAGCTAGGACCCATTGGTCGCATACATAGAACTTTCCCTAGGGTTGGAAGAGTCGATAGTGTAAGTGAGCAGCCAGTAGCACATGTCCGAAAGCTGAAGCCTCGCTGTAGCCACTCCAATATCCTAGGTGCCTTAACTAGCTTTTTGGGTTGCAAGAATCAAACCCTTTCTCCTTAGGGTACTGGCTTTGAGGAGGGCGTGGGGCGAGGACAGCGTTTGTAAGGAGATTCAAGGAGATGTAAAGGAAAGAAACTCTCACAAACTGCTGGGATACGAAACGTTTATCTTGGCCTCATCAGGTGGGGATACAGCTTAAAGGATCTTTGCAGCGGGAGAATGAAAGTCTAAACTTACATCCCTCAATGTAGCACACAACTTTCTCCATGCCTATCCCCTTCTATTTGCTCCTGAGTTCCTTGTTCATTTCATATATCTTTTGTCTACCTCGCAGCCTCTGCTTGCTTTTTTGCTTCCTTATATCTCCGTACCCATGGTTACTGTATGCATCTTAATGATTTTCTCTCTGCATCCTTTCAGATTTGGTGTTTCCTACTAACTGCCTGATCATCTCAGATTTTGAGCCATATTTATGCTAGGTCTCACTTTGGGTGACTGGCCAGCCCAAGGATCGAGTGTCCTAGGACAGAGGCGCCACCCTCCCAGTGGGTATATGAGTTGCCAGTCCCTATGATAAGTAGACCCAACACAACATTGGTTATGGGACAGAATACTAAACCTCTCAAGCAGTGACTATCTAATTTTTAGATACCTGCATAGAACTGTAAATTTGAGAACAACATCTGGGTCCTACCAGTGAGACCAGTCAGATGGTTGAAAGAAACATTTCAAGGGAGAGCGTGATTTTACTTAATGGCTTTGTCTTTGGAAGGTAAAGTTTATAAACGTTGGAGATACTGGTGGAATTTTTAACAAAAAATTAACCAAGTACTTAGCACCAAGAACTTCACCAAGTCTGTTGAAGAAGCCTAACAAAATATTACAAGTGAATAAGTGGTAACCAGTTATTTGCAGTCTGGAAGAAGGTATTTTGTCATTTAAATTTACCGAGAATGAACAAGAACTGGGAATCAGCAACAGGTCCCACACTGAAGTGAGAGATAGGGTAGATGTGAAAGCACATTGTAGAAAAGTCAAGGAGGAGTTCTCAGAGAATATGTAACCTTCAACAAGTCGCTCAACCTTAGTAGTTTGGTTTTCTTGTTTACAAAATTAGCTTGTTGATAAGGTAATCTCTGAGGACTCTTACATTACTAAAAATCCTTTTGGAAATGATTTATGAGCCAGGTGGTGAAATCCACATTTGAGGCAAAATTTTCATCAAGTGAATAAATGCCAAGTCAACAGAGGTAAACTGTAGGAAAACCATTCAAAGCTGTGCCTGGTGGGCAGAAATTTGTAATACTTTGAGTAATGCTTTTGAACTAAATTTTTCATACACTACACGTGTAAATGTATTAACTATAGGAATCTGGTAATCATTTTACACTTTCTTGAAATCATGGACCTAAAACCTGAGATTCCCACTAGTATGATCTCTAAGATAATAAACTTACTTGCTAAAAAGTAATGTCATTCTGTATTAAGGCTATGTCTTATGAATTTCAAAGACAGCCCCTTTCCCCCTTGTGAAGTTCTCTCTATTGGGCAATGCCCTTTAAACACTCTTGTCTCGAGTTCATCCTTTTTTGAGATTCAGCTCAATCATGACCTTCTCAGGACACAGGATTTCCTAATTCTCCTCATCCACCACCCCCACCTCCATCCAAACAGGTCCTTTTCCTAAGTGTCATTTTACCTCAGTGCTTCCAAAACTTGTCTGAAGACTGATTTGCCCTGTGTGGTACCAAAACCTGGAGATAGAAAGATAAGAGCTTCGGACTCAGCAAAACACCTACCACCGGTGGCTTTTTTAACAAACCTCTGTGGGACACAGTTGTAGAAACCATTTTCACAAACTGTTAAGTGCTGTGATGGGTATGCTCACGGGTAGAATCAAGAACACTTCCCAGAAGATGAC
This sequence comes from Ursus arctos, assembly GCF_023065955.2. Taxonomy (NCBI): domain Eukaryota; kingdom Metazoa; phylum Chordata; class Mammalia; order Carnivora; family Ursidae; genus Ursus; species Ursus arctos. The sequence continues at coordinate 9,850,019 of NW_026622997.1, read as the reverse complement.
ACTGGGGGCGCCTGGGTGGCGCAGCGGTTAAGCGTCTGCCTTCAGCTCAGGGCGTGATCCCCGCGTTCCGGGATCGAGTCCCACATCGGGCTCCTCCGCTGGGAGTCTGCTTCTTCCTCTCCCACTCCCCTGCTGTGTTCCCTCTCTCGCTGGCTGTCTCTCTGTCACATAAATAAATAAAATCTTTAAAAAAAAAAAAAAAGAAGATGACATTGGGTCAAAGGCATGAAGCAGCATAGTATGCTCAGATAACAACAAACAGTAGAAGATTATTTAATTGCTAGAGAGATAAGTGTGTTCCAGGGGGTGACAGGATGAGACTGAAGGTGGAAAAGACCACAGATTCAGGGGCCTAGGCACCATGCTAAGGAACTTGGATTTTATTCTTAGCTAACAGGCAGCCAATAAAGCATTTTAAGCCAGAAAGCAGACATGGCCAGATTTGCATTTTAGGTAGATCACTGGCAGCAATGTAGAAGATAATTTTGAGGACTAGATATAAAGACACCAAATGGGAGTTGATTATAACAATGCTGAAGAGAGATTAGGGTCCTTTCTTTTTTTTTTTTTTTTTTTAAAGAAGTGTTTTTGTTTTTTAAGATTTTATTTATTTGTCAGAGAGAGAGAGAGAGTGCACAAGCAGGGGCAGCAACAGGCAGAGGGAGAAGCAGGCTCCCTGCTGAGTAAGGAGCCTGATGCGGGACTTGATCCCAAGACCCTGGGATCATGACTTGAGCCGAAGGCAGATGCTTAACCAACTGAGCCACCCAGATGTCCCAGAGATTAGGGTCCTCATGAATGCAAGAATAGTGGTTGATAGAGAAAAAAGACATATTTGATTAATAATTATAGGGTAGGGGCACCTGGGTAGCTCAGTCGACTGTTAAGCATCTGCCTTCAGCTCAGGGCGTGATCCCGGAGTCCTGGGATCAAGCCCTGCATTGGGCTCCTCTGCTGGGAGCCTGCTTCTTCCTCTCCCACTCCCCCTGCTTGTGTCCCCTCTTTTGCTGGCTGTCTCTGTCTGTCAAATAAGTAAATAAAATCTTTAGAAAAAAAACTATAGGGTAAACTTGTTAGAACCCTATGAATGATTGGATTCAGGAATAAGGGAGAATCCAAGCAGAGTCTAGAATCACTTCTACGTTACTAGTTAAGCTGAGGCACAGAAAGGTTAAGTGTAAAGTTGTGCCATTAACTGACTTAAGAAATACAGAAATAGCTGGTCTTGTGACGAGAAGACTTATGAGTACCTCTTCAGACATCTCTAGTGAGTGTCATCTGATGCCCAGCAAAAGCAGTTACTCACAAGAGTCTAGAGCTCAGAGAAGCAAACAGGGCTAGAGTTACCATCATCACTTACTTGCTCTATGACCCTGGGTAAGTCATTTCACCTCTCTGTTTTGCAGTTTCTTAATCTATAAAATGGAGATTCTATAAAACAGATAATTTCTCTCTCATAGGGCGAAGTTTAAATGAGTTAATACATGTCAGGTACTTACAGTTGTACTTGGAGCGCCTCTGTGGCTCATTCAGTTAGCATCCAACTCTTGATTTCAGTTCAGGTCATGATCTCAGGGTTGTGAGGTGGAGCCCCGTGTTATGGGGCTCTGTGCTGGGCGTGGAGCCTGCTTAAGGTCTCTCTCTCCCTCTCCGTTGGCCTCCCACCCTGACATGTGCACACTCTCTTTAAAAAAAAAAAAAAAAAAAAAGTTCTTGCTATTAGGTGAAATTTCCAGAATGAGTATTTAAGGCAGTTGTTCTAAACTGGGGCAATTTTGTATGACAGTGTCTGAAGACATTTTTGTTGTCACAGCTTGGGTGGAAAGATGCTAGTGGTGGCATCTAGTAGTTAGAGGCCAGGAATGCTGCTAAACACCAAGTCTCCCGTAATGAATTTTCTGACCCAAAATGTCAAATGTGCCAAGACTAAGAAATTTTAATGTACGGTGAGAAAATTAGTGGGCTGAGGATGCTGTTCTAGAGAACATCAAAATTTAAGGGGTTGGCCAAAGAGAGCTGCTAAAGGAGGCCGAGAAGACATAGTCTAAGAATGTAGTCCTCAAACTTAAGGGTCTCAGGATCCTTTTACATTCTTATTTGTAACTGAGGACCCAAAAGCTTTGTGTATGTGTGGCATAGTTACCAATCTCATATTAAAAATCAAAATTAGGGGCGCCTGGGTGGCTCAGTCGTTGAGTGTCTGCCTTCAGCTCAGGGCGTGATCCCAGAGTCCTGGGATCGAGCCCCACATCAGGCTCCTCCGCTGGGAGCCTGCTTCTTCCTCTCCCACTCCCCCTGCTTGTGTTCCCTCTCTCTCTGGCTGTCTCTCTCTGTCAAATGAATAAATAAAATCTTTAAAAAAAAATCCAAATTAAACCATTTTAAAACACCTATTTTTAAATGAATTAATAAACTCATTACATACTGACATAAATAACACTTTAATGAAAAGTAACCATTAAATTAGTGACAAGAGTGACATTGTGAGACATTTTTGCAAATCTCTTTAATGTCTATCTTAATAAAAGAAGGGCAGATTCTTATATTTGTGTCTGCCCACAGCCTGTGGCTGTATCACACGTCATGTAGCCTCTGAGAAATTCACTGTACACTCATAAGAAAATGAGAGTGGAAAAGGCAAATGTCTTCTTGATATTGTGAAAACAGGTTTCCTGATGGATCCCCTGAAAGATCTCAGAGCCCCCCAGTAGCCCCTGGGCCACACTTGGATAACTACTATAGTGTCTAGAAACAAGATGAGAACAAGCAATGGAATAGTGTCACAGAAGTCAAGATAGTCACGTGCTTTGGAAAAGTAGGTCCAATAAATAAAGATGAAAATGTGGTCCCTGGTGTTGGCAGTACAGAGATCTCTAGGGACCTTTACCGCAGCGGTATTAGTGAGGTGGTTAAGGCAGAACCTGGATTGTGGGGGTGGAGAAGTGAATCAGAAGGAAGTAAACAGCCACAAAGAGTAGAAACCAACCCACCAACCCAGGAAGTCTGGTTAACATGATATGGGAGTTTGGACAACTGCTAGAGCAAGACCCCGCAAGAGGTGAGAAGTGGTGTGTCTGAGAGCACAGTTGGTCTTTGGACAGAAGGAGGGACACTTTTTCACTCGGGGGGGTGGGAGGGGTGAAGGAGGTGAAGATGGGAAAGGATGGGAAGTTGTGATTCATGTCTGACAGCCAGTTTCTGGTTAAAGTGGAAAATAAGTGGATATTGAGGAAGCACTGTGCTCTCAGATTCATTATTACACATATCAAACACTTTTGTCTTTCTAGGTTTACTTGTGTCTGCCATTCATTCCTTGAAAGCAGAAATTCTGTTTTAGGTCAATATCCCTAGTGCTTAGCACAGTAACTATGCAGTATATGATTATAATTATTTGTTAAGAAGTAAGAAGAAATTGTATTCAGTGGTAATTTTTATCGGCCATTTCTCCTCTTAAAGGTTAAAATAATGCCCAAATGCTTACCAAATTGAGTATCGGAACTCCTTCTTTCTTCATTAAATATTTGAGTATTACACTTCTTGTACACTAAGCATTGTGAGAGCTGCAGACCAAAATGAGCCTCCCATTAATGGTAGAGAGTGGTAACTGACCGTTGACCCTCAAAAACAAAAGGGCCCATTATTTTACCAGGCAACGAGTCTATTTAGGAACAGAGGAATTGCAATTCAGGACTTGCAGGCTATGGCAAAACATAGGCTAGTCTGGAGAACAAAAGAGAAGAACGTTTTAGAGAAAAAGGAGGAGGTTGGGAGAGGTTGCAAACAGCTACTGAAGTTCCAAATATATCCTTATTCAAGGCAAGAAGCAGAAAGAAGGGCGTCCCAACCAGGAAAGAGTAAGCTTTCGTTTCATAAGGAAAGGGTAAACTTGGAACCATTCCAGTGGATTTCTGGTTATAACATTGACCAGAACTCTGTTACATTTTTATCACTAGCTGGGCATGGGGCTGGAAAATGAGGGTGTAGCTATTCTCGCCCCTGTAGTGGAAGCAGCAAAGAGAAAAGGGTTGGGAATCACTGCTGTGCCAGCCAGCAGTTAGTGACTGCCGCAGCTAGGGACACGTAGACACGGGTGGAGGAGCATTCCAGGCACAATGAGGTGTCGGGGAAGTAAAACACAAGGGGCACCTCAGAACCAGAGGCCCTGGATTGGAGTTCCAGCATAGATGACTTTGAGTGATGGTCGAAATAGCCAGCAAGGAATAAAATCTAAAACAAAGGTGAGGACAGAAAGGATAAACAGCTTGACTGAAGTCTCACACCTGGTGAATGACAAAATGGGAACTAGAATGCCTCCCAGCCTGCAGGGCACTGCTTTTTCCAGGACTCCACCCTCCGCAGTGGAAACTTTCTACAACCCCATGCATCTTCTGACTTGGCCTTCAAAAGTTTTAGAAACATCAATCCAAAGATATTTATTTTCACGATTTCTTTTTACAGCTGAAGTAGCTAAACAGGCTTTCCCTAGTTTTGTGACTGGTAAATTACTAACAGTTGATAATGGCAGGTCTCCATTACTACCTGCTACACGACTGAATGCAACATGATCGAAGCCTCTGATGGAAGTCTTAATGAATGGACTAAACAATTGTTTCTATTGAGTAGTCTATCCTCTCTTTGAACTAGAAGCTCAGGACCGGGAACCTTGAGCTCCTGGACACAGCAGGAGTCAGGCGGATGGTTTCCTCCACAGTTTCTGTACTCACTGTTGCAGATCTTCTGACGTTGACCACCTCTTTTGCCCCACGTGCCACTGATTGATCAAGAATGCCAAGGTGAATAATACTAATTCTAATGTGAGTAGCATCAACACCAAGCACCTTTCCCTTTCTGAAACAGGACAGCTACACTAAAGACCTTACTGCCCAGTATTCTTTGGCTTTGGAACAAATGGACAAATCCAGTTTGTTCCTAATAGTTCTTGAAAAATCATATATTATTGCACTAGAGCCTCGGAGTAGCTAGAATACAAACAGGATGGTCCACCAGCTTTTTGGCATTCTTAATAAGATTATTAGATTTTCCCCCAGTAAAAAGTTTTCTCTTTTGTTAAGTCTTGAAATGGATGTATGTATTATGAGCAAAGAAACCACAGAATTCTATAATCAGCCAAAGTAGAGTTTCGCTTACTATAAAATGTTGAACAGATCATACCTCTCTGTGAAAATTTTTTAAGTTTTATATTATAGGCTATGCAAGAACACAGAGAAGGAGGAGAGGAATAAAAGAGAAAAAGACAACTCTTAAATTTTCTAAGTTCTTCCCAAATTTACTCTTAAATTGTTCTGAGTATCTACTGTTGAACTCATGGGATAGCCTGTGGCACTTTATTAGATTATGTTATTTATAGGCACCTGATTCTTTCTTTCTACAAATCCACACAACTAGAGACAGTTCATTTGTTCTGAAAAAAACCAGCTTCTTAGACTTCAAAGAAAGATTATTCATTACCATTAAATATGCTTGAAATTTCAAAAAAAATTTTCTTTTATGGTTGCTAAATTCTGCCATGTTGAGTGATAATGATTTTGAAAAATAAGTAAAAATTGTACAATTGACTTTGAGAAGAAAATATTTTATATATTCAACAGCCTAAATTGGGGGAAAAATAATATTTTTTTACTCTTGAGAGTAGAGCTAAGTGTTAAAAAATTATTAGATCTATGTGTCATTGTTGACTTACTAAGTTTAGTTTGTAAGAGTTTCCAGATTCTATTCTATTTATTCTTCATCTTGGCCCCTAAAGCATTTAAAAAACTTATAAGAATACATACAATAAGATGAAATAATTGTCATAATTAAAAAATAATAAACGAGAGAATCAGGGCAAAGAGAAAATAAAGGTAGAGAATGTTGTAAGACAGTAAAGGAGTAAAGCTAGATCACAAAATGCTGGAAGTAAATAGGATTTCTGTAAAGTATCTTCAAGTTATTCTGTGTTGTACCAGAATAATACTTTTTTTTTTTTAAACACAAGTATACTTACAAAACATTGTTTGAGAACTGCTTAGTAATGAGCATTGTAGAAAATTGCCTGCCTCTTCATGACTTGCATAAATAGCCATATGACTACTTTGTCAAGGGTGAAAGGTACTTCATTTCCTATTTCTTCTCTTCTGTGACCCCTTTCCTGACACTGAATCCCATTTCATCAGGTAACAGATTTTTACATATGTCTTAGCACTTATCGTCTCAATTAACTGGTATCTCGCCAATTTAGGAAAATTCTACAGAAACAAATTAAGTAATAAAACTAGATCAGTGACATGAGCCAAGCTGTGAATTTCTGGATTTAGCAAGAGTCAGCTGAATTGGGATGGGTCCTCCTGGGTTTTGTTTGTGTTGGTAACAGGAATGCCTTGAATAGGGTTCCTTCAGTTGATCTCTACCCTCCCATTTTAAGAAGCAGATTTATAATTTCCAAAGTTATGACATTGTAATGTATCACTGTGACATCTTGGTTATCTGTGTGGCTTCATAGCCACTCATTATTGGAATTGTCTTTGAAAGTATAGCCGGGTTTTTTTAACTCAAATGTTTTGACATTTAAACCAAAAAAAATAGCTCAGAAAAATCTTTCATGGGGCACCTGGATAGCTCAGTCATTAAGCGTCTGCCTTCGGCTCAGGGCGTGATCCCAGGGTCCTGGGATCCAGCTCCGCATCGGGCTCCATGCTCCTCTGGGAGCCTGCTTCTTCCTCTCTCACTCTCCCTGCTTGTGTTCCCTCTCTCGCTGCCTGTCTCTGTCTCTCTCTATCAAATAAATAAATAAAATCTTTAAAAAAAAAAAAAGAAAAGGCTTTCATGACAAATAAAAGAGACATGAAAGTTGCAATGACTTGATGCTAGAACTTCTCTGTTCTTTTCTTTTACACCTATTTCTTCCCCTAATATTATCATTCCTGAACCAATTTGCTTTAAATATTTTTTCAGTATTATGACTGAGAATCATGAGCATGGCAGTCTTGGCTTAGAAAGATTCCTGGCCTTTGAATCAAGAAAACTTGTTTCGGGGGCACCCAGGGCCTCAGCTGGTAGAGCATACCATTCTTTTTTAAAGATTATTTATTTGGGAGGGCGAAGGGGGAGCAGAGGGAGAGAATCTCAAGGGTATTCCCCACTGAGCATGGAGCCCAACACAGGGCTTGATCCCAGACCCCAGGATCATGACCTGAGCCAAAGGCTGACACTTAACCAACTGAACCACCCAGGCACCCCTTCAGACACAATTTTAAAGCATCTCTTTGGCCCTAGATGTTAACTTAATCTGCAGTATTATATATGCTTAGCTCATTTTTGTTTCTCCAATTATGTATCTTTCATATATTAATTTTCTTTATTTGCCAGTTAATATTCACCAGTGTTAATTAGTTGGTTTTATTTATTCTCAGAGTAATTATTTGTTTTATTTATCAGATGGCTCATTAGATGTTATTAATGCATCTGTTAGCCTTATATTCTTTTGTTTCTGGGGTAATTTTTGAGTGGATTTAGTACACCCCCTTTGGCCTTGTTTAAAATTACTTATGTGATCAATTCATTATAATTATATACATTATCCTATACCATATTCATTTAATGCCCTCATCATTTCTTTTTGCGCATCCACAGTTTGAGAGTAAATACACATATTTTCACTATATAATTATCCCTCCCTGGCATCTGGTCCCTAACAGTGATGTTGTCTTCACCAGAAGTCATTTCTGTAGGCAGAAGTATCTCATCTAAAATCTCCTTTGCCCTTTACTAAGCAAAATACTAAATTAATTAAGAAAGCTGTTCCTTGCAGCCACGCTGGAGCCAGAAGAAGCCGTTGATCTTTATCCTGGTCCAGTTGTCTCTTACTCATTCAACAATTCTTCATTGAATATTCACAATGTACATGAGTTCAGTGTTCTGTTTTTTCCCTTCTCAGACCAACTATGAAAAGGCTGCGGCATTGTGGCAGACCTCTAAACTCGTGGAGAGCTAAAATAGTAAGCCCAGCGTTTCGTAAAGGCAACCGAGTGCTTTAACCCCAGACTTGAAACTCTATAGGAAGGCAATCCCAGGGAGGTGTGAAGTGAATTAGGGCAGACCCTGCTGGGCAGCGTCCTGGAAGGGATGTTGCTCATAGGCTCTGCCCACTGCAGGCCCCAGAATCCTGACTAGAACATTCAGTCTCAGCACCCAGTTTCAGCACCTCTCCTTCCTCAGGTCTGAAGGACTACCTTCTCATAAGACTCTGATGTGCCCAAAGGTCTCTTCGTTCCCAGGGTGGTCCTTCCTCTTTTCCCTCTTTGTACCTTCCCTGTAATTTTATCACAGTCCGTGGTTTCATTTGCCACCTTGATTTGGTGTTTACTCCCAAGTCTGTTTCCAGCCCAAGCACCAGATGCAATAGTCAACTCACACACATCGAGACCTTCCCAGCTAAGCTGGGGACTGGACATTCGTCCAGGATTCCTTCTCTTTACTTGGCTTCCTTTCTTCCACATTCTGCCTGGACCCTTCAGGCCCACCCCCTCCTCTTCATCGCCACTAGCTTAGTCCAGCTCATCGTTACTCCTCTTCTGGGTGGCTGTACCCATATTCTACTGTCAGTCTCCTCTGTACCCCTAAATGCAGGTGCAACTCACCAAACAGGGTGCTAGGCCCTGGGCTAAGCATGGTAGGTGGATGGTTTCTGTGAGGAAGGAGTACCATGGTTTATCCAACTGACGGACCTTATAAGGAGCAGAGTGAAGATTTGATCCCAAAACTGCTCCAAGATATGCTTGCTCCCACCCAGCCACTCTGCTCTCCCTGTTTAAATGCACCAGAGGCTGGACATGACTTTTGAAGTAAAATTCCTTCTTCGCTTCACATGTGTTCCCCGCTTTGTGTTCTGTCTCCTCTCTTCCTGTCTCTTTTCGCTTCAGCCCAATCAGATTTCTCCCATTTTCGTAATGGTGCCATGTGGCTTTGGGCCTTCATGTGATCATATACTGGTTCCTGTGTTTGAAACACACTTCCTCCCTTTGTACGGCAAATCCCTATCATCCTTCAGAATTCAGCTAACAGGCTGACTCTTGATAAGCTCTCTGAATCCTCCCAACCCCACTCTATTTCCTTATTGAACAATTAAAAAAAAAAAGGGGGGTGCCTGGGTGGCCCAGTCAGTTAAGCGTCTGCCTTCAGCTCAGGTCATGATCCCAGGGTCCTGGGATTGAGCCCCGAATCAGGCTCCCTGCTCAGCCGGAAGTTGGCTTCTCCCTCTCCCTCTGCCCCCGACTCTCTCTCTCTCAAATAAATAAATAAAATCTTTTTTGAAAAAACAACTTTTTTAAAAAGGAAAAAGAAAAACTTTAGTTGCATCTCATTGCTCCTGATAAAGTTCAAAATCCTTACCGTGGCCTGTGTTTGCCGCAGGGTCAGTGTCCCTGCCTCTCTGGCCTTATATCACCTTCCCGTTTGGGGAGTGCGCTCCTCACGTTGGCCTTTCCTTGACTTGCTTAGATCTGTGCTGCCTTGAACCCATGCCGTTCCTCTGTCTCTCAAAGGTCTTTCTCTGTTCATAGAGGTCACCCCTCCGTGCTCATTCATCTGAACCCGAGCAAAGGCACGCCCCAGTGCTGTAAGCTCTCACAGCCCTGTGACTAGTCTGTCATGACACTTGACCAGGTGTAATTCTGCATGGACTTTGTAATCACCTCCACAACATCTCCCCCGCTAGTCTGCCCGCAGGCTGCAGGAAGTCAAGGACCATGTGTGGTTTTGCTCACCACTATCACTGCAGCATCCAGGCCAGGCACGAATGGGTGCACCAGTGTGTGGCAAGTGTATGGGTCATATCTATGGTGGCTCCTCCCTTGTCTTCCAGACACTTTGTGCAAAATCCTGCCGTGTTAATTCCCCCATCACTCTTGTCCTTGTTCACTGTATTGTCATCCCCAGGGCATAGGAACCATGTTTGAGTCAACTTTGCTTTCTCAGTGATAACACACTGGAAAAGCAAAAGAAATGTATGAGTGAATGCCATGCGTACAGGTAACTGCTTATTAACAAGGATAAGTGAAAAGATTTCGATGAACTACCGGGGTAGCAGTGTTTAGGGCACAGATGGTCACATAATTTTCTTTAACTTCCTTCTTCTTCACATATCTGAATACAGAGGAATCTCAGAGAATTTTAATTAAACATTTGGTTTCCCCAACCAAATTTATATCTAGCCTTTGCACCCCCAGAAATTCACCTATTATATTTTAAAAAGGCCTTCCTGCAAATGAAACCAGCTTGATTTCTTTCTCTTTGGGATCACTGTAAGGTGTACGTAGGCAAGCCCGTTACTAACAAGTGATCGCTCAGTACTAGGGTAGTTGGTTTGCAAGCCACCTTACCAGGCTTGAGGAAGACCGTTAGGTGGTGCAAGCTGTAGCAGATGCCCCTAGGAAGGGCCTCCCAGCCTCCCCTCCCCCGCCCACTGGCTGTCTGTGTCTCCTGTTTGGAATGCTCACGTGTGCATGCTACACCACTACCAGCCTGCCCATCCACATGCACGTCGCCACGTTTGCTGAGGCCTCTCAGAGGCTCGAGCTACGTGAACGTAGAATAGGTCCTGACTTCCATCCCAAGCTAGGGCAGAACTGTTTCTCACAACAGAGTGAAGATGTCAGGTTTGGGACCGTTTCTTCCTGCGTTCTGGCTAAACACACGAGCTACATCAGACAGGATTCTCTTCTCCCTTCCCAGCGCTCCTGGTCTTGCATCCCCAGCCAGATACTCTCCGTGCCCTGAGACCTTCAGACTTGGTCTGTCCCTTAAAGGACGGGCAGGGTTGGGGGAAGGGGCTCTATCACAGGGATGTCCTGTCAGTAGCATTGTTAAGAGGTAGACCCGATTCAGAAAGCAAGATGTGTGGGCCATATGGTTTCTTCAAAGCCACTTCCTTTTCCTTCTAAAAAAATAAAAACACAAGGAAGAATTCTCTAAAACATTGAGACATCTCAGGTGATGAACAAATGAGACATCTCAGGTGATGAACAGAACTTGGTATGGGAAGAAGAAAAGTCCATGTTGCCAGAAATGTCTGTGACTGGTAGTGATTGTGGACACATTGTTAAGATGCCACCATTTGTTTCACTGAGAAGAATTTTCAAAGGTCAGAAGAACCAGTGCAAGATAGTAAAGAGGAAAATAAGCGTCTTTGTTTTAATTAATTAAAAATAACCAAAATGCAAAAAAACGACTTCTTGTTTCATAACCTCTACTACTAACCTATGCAGCCGTCTCCTGGCAATAATGTTATTTCCACAATAATTGACTTTAGTCCACAATCACCTGAAAACCTCATGTATTTCAGGCATACAGTTATCACGGAGGATTGTCTCCCTGGCATCCTTCTAACCCTGAGGAATAAGAGGGAATCCAGTGTTTATTTTTACTGTATCTTCTGGGTTTTTTTTTCTTCTTTAAGGATGAGGGAAAGAGTTATTACCTTTCAACAAAGCCTGTTTTCATTTTGCAGTTCCTTTATATTTTCATTTGCCAGCCTGAAGACAAATGTGTTCAGAATATTGGAACCTAAGAAAAGAGAATCTGGTTGATTTCTTTTCTATTCTCGAAGTCTTTAATATGTGCAAGAGAATGGGAGCTATGGACAGCAGGGTTCGAAACCTGCATTCTGTGCGCCTACGGTCATAAATCTCTCTGGAGTCCTGAGGGTCTGACTCTGTGATGGAGGCAAAACACCTGGGTCAGGTGTGGGTGGATCAGACAGATGAAGTTAATAGAATGTGCCCTTGAAGGGTTTCCTGGTTCCTGCCATATTTTAAGTCCTTGGAGAGCAGAAATCTTGTCATGCTCATGTTGTGTTTTTTTTAAACCTCCCCCACCTAACTTTGCCTATAGTAGGGACCCTCCTAAAAGTGCAAGCAGGCCAGCAAATTATTAAATGAGCATTTATGTGTGAAGGCTTTGTAATCTATGAAGCACTTTCAAATTAAGGTGGCGGTATTATGGTTGGGAGTGTTTGAGTTTGTCTTAGCTTGAAACAATCTTATTTTATGACATTGCTAAGGATGAAGGGCTCTGGTAGAATCCTCAGTATTCCTGAGTCAGACCAGTGCCATGTATCATTATTTTGTGGCATGGCAGTTGTCCACGACCAACACTATAGCTGCCTTCAGGCTTCCCGTGCCTACTTTCCTCTCCATGGTCCTTGTGGACGGTAACTTTTTGACAAAGACGCTGACATACAGCATATCTCTGGGAGCCATATTCGTTCAGTTAGCAAATATTTATTGAACTTCCGCTGTACACCAGGCATTCTGCTGGGTACCAATGATACAGCAGAGAATAAAACTTACCAGAGTCCTACGTTCCTAGAGTTTTCATTCTAGTAAGAATGTGCTATAACAGAAGCCTTCCAACACTTTGGTAACTAGATCCACTGGAGGTAGTCGTCTCACACACGCTTGTTGTACCAAATTCTGCACTCTGCCGAGGCTCGGTTACAGTTTCATTCCAGGGGTTAAAAGCATTGGGAGAACTGATTTTATTCAAATTCTGATTAAAATAATGTTAATAAAATCAGTTCCTTGCCACTGAGGCTTTTCACTGCCTCAGGGATATCTGTTCCATATTCACACAGATCCCCCCAGTGTTTAGAGGGAAAGAAGAAGAGAGGGGGACTCCAAAGTGAATTAACACGGATGGATCACATGCTGTGTATCAAGCACTGTATATCATGTACTTCAGTATGCATTGTCTTATTCACTGTGGAATCACTATGAGATTGGTATTATCATTCTATTTTACAAATACGATCATAATAATGGCTTTTTTATACTTAAACATTTCTCATGGGCCAGACACAAGTTAGGCCCTTCCTTGCATTATCTCAGTTAACCATCATAAAAACTCCACGAAGCAGATCCTTCTAATTTCCCCCAATTGGCAAGTAAGGAAGCTGCAGCTCAGCAGTGAAGTAGCAAACCTAAGTGATACAGCTGATGGGGAACTAAGTTAACGCCTGAGTCCTCCAATACCAGCACTTTTCCCCATGTTCCGTGTGGGCTCGGGTTAGGAAGCCTTCTCAACGTCCACCTGTCTCCCCAGGTAGATGTGGCTCTTTATCTTTGGGTGGGCTTCTTTCCATAAGAGATAAACTCGTGTGTTCCTGTGTCCTGCCAGATAGGTGCAGGTAAACTCCGTGAAAACCCCTGCTGAGGAGCTATTGCCAACATCACTGTGGATCTCATTCTACTCCTATTATCCCTTGACTTCAAAGTGCATGTCAGAGTTTGGACTCTATAATTTTAATTTCCCTAAATAATTTCATTTTCTTGGCAGTCCTTGCTTTCCGTTGGCCTTGCTTACAAAGCTAAAACCCACATTGAATACTGCTGCTCAGGATTTACAGCTCCATCTGGGGGAATCTCCCAGGGATACCTTGACTTTGGAATAGGTTGGTGACCCCTCTGTGTGCTCCTTTTTTTTTTTTTTTTTTTTTTTAAGATTTTATTTATTCCTTTCGACAGAGAGAGACAGCCAGCGAGAGAGGGAACACAAGCAGGGGGAGTGGGAGAGGAAGAAGCAGGCTCCCAGCAGAAGAGCCTGACGTGGGGCTCCATCCCAGAACGCCGGGATCACGCCCTGAGCCGAAGGCAGACGCTTAATGACTGAGCCATCCAGGCGCCCCTGTGTGCTCCTTTTAAGACAGAGGATGAAACATGCTTAAAATTGTCATTTCACAGTTGATATTGTTGATATTTAATAGATGTTGCTCCCAAGCGATACGTTGTTTTAGATTTCTTAAGTAAATATTCTGTAATGTGTGTGCATACCCTAGGGCACACACAAAGGGTGATATAAACTGAAAATAAATTAACTTGGGTACATGCCGTATTCCAAAATATCAGTGAGGGGTAGGAGCAGTATTAATGAAAAATAATATTTCTGCCAAGTAGTAGTAAGGGGAGAGAAAAAAAAAAGAAGAGGAAAGGAAGATAGGAGGCAGGATCTTATCAGAAAGAATAATCAAGAGGAGCAGAAAGAGTGGGCAAGGTCAGTGTGCCGTGAGGAGAGGTTCTCAGCAGAATACAGGTGAAGACTAGCTTCAGCAGAGCTGGATTCATGACCTAAAGGTGATCTTCCCAAGGAGAATCTGTGGTGCTGTGAGTCTCCTTTGGTGCAAGACCACATAGCCCCATTGACCCTGAAGGAAGGAAATATTTCTGGACCACGGGCCCCAGTTCCTTCCTGATTGGTGCCGAAGTGGAGTTGAGATGTGAGCTTCCCGCTGCCATCATCGCCTTCCCTCCCATGCTTCTGTCTGCTTATGCTCTTGTCTTGCCCCATGTCTGCATCTGTTCCTTTATGGGGATGACTAGAATGGTGGCTGGGAGCCTCTGCCAAAAGGAACCTTAGAACAACCAGCTTCTACAGGAGAATATTACTCTAAAAGAACCGATAGCCAATCCTGTAGAAAAAAAGACCAGTGTGGTTTGTGCTGTTTGAGGTATAGATGATTCCCTGATAGCCTGCTCATGGTAGGAATGGTCTACACATGCTTTCCACTGTCCCCTTCAACTTACTCCTCATTCCACTGCAGTCTAGCTTGCCAAATTCCTTCTGTTACTTTTTTGGCTTTGGCCCTTTTGCCACCAGGATCATCTTCTTTCCTTCCCTCCCTGACATCAGGACACCACTGTCTAGTAGTCTCCTCCCTGTTTGGGACACTCGTCCTCCTCTCCCTCTCTTCCTTCAATATGGGAGCTCCATTCCATTGCTTCCTGACCTTCTCCCACCCTCCCTACATGTGCTCATCAGTTGTGGCTTCAACCGTGTGTGATCTGATGACTCACCCTGGTTTATCCTTTCCCCTAGCCTGCAAACCCTTCTTTCCAAAGCCTTCCTTCACCTTCTCTGTATGCTACCAAACCAAATGTGTCTACACAGAATTCTGCATCCATCCCAGCAAACATGGCCCTCCTGCATTCCTTCTCATTGGATGTTCAGCTCTCAAGGAAATCACTTCACTTTTTCTCCTTATTTTACCCATAGTCTGTCTTCTTGCCCAGTGGATTGTCTCTCCCGTATTTCTCTTGCCAGCAGAAATTTTGTGTCCCCACAGTGATTGCCTTTGTTAGCCCTCCGCAGTTCCTGTCTGGATTTTATAATAGCCTTCTACTGATCTCTGTGCCTTCAGTTCTTAATGCTACCAGGCATCCTTCAGCTTGTCACCAGAGTACTTTCTAAATCCAAATCTGATGGTGCCCCTCTCTGAAGTCATGCATTTATAAGTAGCACCAAGGGTTAATAGAAGCAGAACTCTTCCCTTAGAAGCCAAGATTTATCAAGATAATTTGACTAGGTAGACTTCAAATGCATAAATGCTGAATGAGAGCCCAGTAAATATAAGCCATAGTCTAGACCTATGAATAACTATGTCCAAGACATTATTAGGTTAATCTATATGAAATATGTCGAGTTTGCTTGTAAAATTCAGGTATTCAAATAGATTTCCTTTTCTGCTGCTGGAAAATTAAGAATTGACCCTGAGTCAAAATTTGCATTTGTGTCCTATCATGAAGAAGCGTTAGCAAAATAAATAGGATCATAAAATTAACATTTTATTGTTCTTCAAAGATCTGTATTCACTTCACTACTCTCACTGAATTAAATTACCCTTAGTTATTTGTTTAAGGGGAAAAGAGCAAGTCAACTTGACTGAATAAAATATGGATGATTTATAAGGCCCTTGGACTTTGTCTTACTTAAATGCTTATGAATTTCTTAGCTGACTTACGTTATCTTGTGCCTATATGAGTTTGGGTAATCAGTGATGTGTCTTTACACACAAATTCTCTAATAAGAAAAATTTCTTTTTTTTTTTTTTTTTTTTTTTTAGGATTTTATGTATTTGAGAGAGAGAGAGCATGAGAGGGGGAGGATCAGAGGCAGAAGCAGACTCCTTGCTGAGCAGGGAGCCTGACTCAGAACTTGATCCTGGGACTCCAGGATCATGACCTGAGCCGAAGGCAGTCGCTTAACCAACTGAGCCACCCAGGTGCCCCAGAAAAATTTCTTTTTAAACATGAATGTAGAATTACCCTGCAGAACTTGTCTTGAATGACGGTAGCTTTTTTTAATACTACATCTTGCTGTATTGTGGTTAAATTAAATTTCCTTGGGCCAGCCTGGGAACCTTACCATCTTTTAACATTGTTTAAATTTTCGGTTAAGAAATAAGAAATTTTGCAACCTCATCTTTTCTCAAATGAACTGAAAACAAGCTGCATTGAATTTTATTCCTTATTTCAGTATATTTTTAATTAGCGAATCAGGATTGTATGTGTGTCATAAGTGAGAAAATCAGGAAAATAAGGGTAGGAATACCAAAATGAGACCTGGAATGAGGTTAACAAGCAAAATGGGTGCTGAGAAGACAGGACATTTGGTAGCCAGGAGCACGCTCCAGTATGGCTCCGAGCTTCGCGGTAGCCTGTGCAGAGAGAAGGTCATGAATGATTACGTGAGTCAGTGTCCATAATATACAAGCAGCCAGTTGCTTAGAAATACAATTCTTCTGGCAAGAAAACTCAAGCGATTTCTCATGAAGGGCAACACCCTTAACATCAATACAGTCAGTTTCAAAGGACAGTTTCTCTGGCATCTTCTAATGTGGGCTGATAGCCCCAGAGCACAGGGAATAAGGCAGCTCCACAAGAGACCCAAGATTGTAGGTCCTGTCGCCACCCACAAATAGACCCGAGTATCCAGGGGAATAGATAGAGGACTGGCCTTTCAGTCATTCCTACAGAGATGGTACTTACTTCAGTCAGACACTTGATATGTTTTGGGCAGCAGTGAGTAAAATTATACTCCCAGGCAAAATCTAACCTGAGTAGATAGGGAAAGCTTTACCCTTGCCTTGAGGAATTGCCGTGGACGGAACCAGAGACCTCTGAGAACTTTGGATCCACTCCACTTCAAAGCATGCCAGTTCTGGACCTTCAAGGTTTTTTTAAGAGGCTGTTATGGTGGACTATCTTTTTTAAGCAAAATAACTTTCAGATGAGACATTCAAATAAATCAGTGATAAAATGAGCCCCTGTGTAACTAAAATGGTTTATCCTACAGGATTAATTGAGCTAGAAGCCACTTAACATGTACCAAAAATTAAGACTTTGATTTCAGAAAATTTTATCTAAGGCTGAGTTTTTAAAATTATATTTTGAGATCACTCTCCTTGTTTGTCAGAACCTCTTTATCTGCATGCAGGTATACCTTTCCCTTTATGCTCAGCGAGGGCGATATTTTAGTTCCCCTTATCCGTGGTGGGGGGACACATTTCAGTACCTCCAGTGGATGCCTGAAGCCACAAATGGTGTGGAACCCTATAGTATTACACAAAGTTTTTCTCCTGTACATACGTATCTTTGATGAAGTTTAATACATTAGGCACAGTAAGAGGGTAACAACAATAACTAGTAATAAAGTAGAACAACTGTGAGTATATGCTGTAACAAAAGGTATGTGAATGTGGTATCTCTCTCTCTCAGAATACTATTCTGTGCTCACTGTTTCTCATCTGTGATGGTGTGAGATGATGAAATGCCCACACGAGGAGATGACATGAGGTGCATGACGTAGGCGCTGTGATATAATGTTAGGCAACTGTTATCTTCCGAGGTTATCTCAGAAGGAGGACCATCTGCTTCAGGACGGTGGTTGACCAAATGTAACTGAAAACGCAGAAAGCAAAACCGCAGATACGGGGGGTGGGGGAGAGGGACTGCTATACTTTGTTCTGATTTTCAAGTGGTCATAGTTTTGTTGGCATGGTTTCCTCCGAAGGGTAGAATTTAGCATTTAGCACGGTGATAACATTTTTTTCGGGTTCTAAGCTGAATTTATTAATCTATGTATCAGTAATCTCTAGTGAAAACATTATAAATTTTCAAATTTTTTCAGTGGCAGTCAGTCAATAAACACATTGTTTTCCAGTGAAACTGCTCTGTAACCAAGTAAAGCTTGGACACAGAGATAAAAGAACAAACTTTAAACTATGTACTTAAGACTAACACAACCAGATTATTTTTCTGTCTAAAGTATTCTAAAGTAACTTGGGGCGCCTGGGTGGCCCAGTCAGTTACGCATCTACGCCTTTGGCTCAGGTCAGGATCCCAGAATCCTCAGAGCCCTGCATCTGGCTCCCTGCTCAGCGGGGAGTCTACTTCTCCATCACCCTCTGCAGCAGCCCCCTGCTTGTGCACTCGCAGCACTCTACCCCCCCCCCCGCCCCCGGTCAAATAAATAAATAAATAAATCTTTAAAAAAAAACAAAAATAAAGTATTCTAAAGTAACTTAACTCTACATATTTGACGTTGCAGGAATAGAATTGTGATGGTGTGTTCAAATTATGCTTAATATAGGAAATGTTAAAGTATAATGTGCAGTAATTGGAGATATATGTAAGTTATTTCCAGAACTGTCTAACATTGCTAATTCGCTGTAATAATTATTAAATGATAGCAAAGAAAAAATACAAACATGTAGTTAGAAATAAAAAATAGGGGCGCCTGGGTGGCACAGCGGTTAAGCGTCTGCCTTCGGCTCAGGGCGTGATCCCGGCGGTTTGGGATCGAGCCCCACATCAGGCTCCTCCTCTATGAGCCTGCTTCTTCCTCTCCCACTCCCCCTGCTTGTGTTCCCTCTCTCGCTGGCTGTCTCTATCTCTGTCAAATAAATAAAAAAATAAAATCTTTAAAAAAGAAAGAAATAAAAAATAATATCTAAAATTGCTTGTTAGGTTAAAAAATAGTAATGAGTATCAATTTATCGCTGTATATAATTCTGTATATTCTGCTGTATATTGCTGGCTAAATATAGTTGAATTTTTATTCTTGTTGGTTTAGAAATCTTACATGTACCATTGGGTAACATTTTTATGACCGTTTTTGTAGAGCACCTACTATGAGCAAAGCATAGTATGACCTGTGGGGAAGTAAAGATGAGCAGGGTCTGGGCGCCTGTCTTGAAGAGGTGGAGAACCTGGCGCGGTGGGCACACTGTAAGCCCTGGGGGGCAAGACAGTGTACTGGGGGTACACAGTACGGCCAGAAACAAAGTGCTAGGGGCTGAGAGGCAGCCTGGGAGTGGGACTGCCGTGAAGCCGTGGGGCGTAGGACTTGGATGTGCTCACTTGGGTGGGAACTAAATTTTGCTTGCGAGCTATAATACGAAAACTACAACTTTACTGCGAAAGTACTTTCCTTCTCCCTTAATCTAGCAACTAAACAGTACTAGAGAATTCCATCCCATGTTCAGAGACTCATGTTTTAAAAAAGTAGTCTTTCTCTTTCCCTCTCTCCTTCCTCCAACGCTCTGTTCCTTCTTCCATCTTTTCTTCTTTCCTTTTCCATGTTTCCCAGTCATATAGAAATAGGGAATTTTGAATTCTGTGTTCATTATTGGCCTCCCTTTGCAGAATGGCTGCTGCACTCTGGTAAAATTCTGTTCATCTTTCAAAGACGTCAGCCTCCCAGAAGGACTTCCCAAACCCCCAGGCCGAGTTATTCCCTCCTTCCTCTCTGTACTCAGAGCACTGCATATATATTCCTGTTATAGTAATTTAGAGTGTGTCCCTGACACCATGAGCTTTGTAAAAGCCTTGGCCTATTTCCACTTGAACCTTCAGTACCTAACCCAGTCCATGCTGCTAAATGGATGCGTGTATGAGTGAGCAAACACATGGGCCAGTGACTCTCCCTTGACCAATGCATCTCCCAAAGTGCCGTTCTCTCCACCTCAGGGATATTGGTTACAAACAAGATAAATATTTTTAAATAATGGTGAAGAGTCCCCCAAAACAAGGTGGTTAGTTTTAGTGGAAGAGCGAAGGGACAAGATGGGGAAAGAGCTATAGAATCGCAACCTGATGGGAGATACTTGGCAAGACCAGGTTCCACATCTACAGATCAGTCAGCATCCTCTCAAGCCAGAATTGCCCACGGTCCTGAGCAATCCCACAGGCCACTGTAGCAGAGGAAAAACATAGGACAGTCCTTATGTTCTGTGTCTGGAACCTGCAAATTAAACTGAGAAGATTAACAGGAGACAAAGCATACGAATTCTGTTTCATGTTAATATTTTTATAGGGCATGCAGATGGCTACATAGAAAAATGAAGTCCCCCAAAAAGCAGTTAGACTTGGGGGCTCATATACCATTTTTACAAAGGGTGATAAACTGTGAAGTGACTAGGCACAGAAAAGGTTTAGGGCTTTGGGGTGTAGTATATTGTAGGAAAGAAACTAGGAAATAATGGGGAAAACTAATGGAATATAAGGGTTGTTTTAGTATGGTTTATGCTGACTCATCTTGGTGTAGATTCCCCATCTCCAGTGATAAGAATGTTCTTTTTCCTGGTACTGGGAGGACACCTTTCTCATGGGAAATTTATGCCCTGCTTTTTGGGCAGAAAGGACAGACAGCCCTTCCTGCATCTGCTGTTTCTCAGTTGCTTGCCGTTTAAAATAACCAAATGCCAGAGTGGTGTATTTGGGGGCAGAATGTTCTGATCCCCTTTATTACTGTGATCTGACTTTGGACTGGCTGTGGGATCTGTGTGGCAGGGGACTTTGGGGGAGAAGGGGTTGGGGATCTCTGTCGAGGATCTCTGCTGTAACTAATGGCATTCACACGTGAGAGCAGCTGATGCCCTTCTTAGGCTGTGTTGCTAGAGGGTTAAAGGAGATACAAGTAAAGTAACAAGGCTGTGCCTGGTGTGTAGTCAGTGTGCTGGACCAGTTAGCTGTTGCTGTGAGAGAAGGGTTTGAGGTTGGTCGTGATGCTCCGTAAGTAGCCTTTAATGACTGTGCAGGACTTGCATGTGGGAACCGCTGTTACAGGGCCTGGGACCTGCCCATTCAGTCTCCAGCTCTTGAACCTTAAAGAAACATCCTCAGTAGAAGGTTTGTCCAGATCAGCATTTCCCAAAAGGTAATGGGTATTACTGGGCATGGGAGGAGGTTCTATGAATGAATCTGGGTGCCTAACTTTGTCTTCCATGCTTCCAGGTTTCTTCACTTCTTTAATATGCAGATATTCTTTGTAACTCTTCCCCAGGGGATACTTGTATTTTTTTTTTTTTTTCACATAGCACATGTTAGAAAATGCTGTCAGATCGTATTTTCACCTGCTTTAGGCTCTTGAAAGCACAAGTAGGCAATTAGAAGGTCCTCCCCAGATCTGTCAGATCACCCGTTTTCTGCCTGCTATGGTTGATCATGCACAAGAGAGCTCCTTATTTCTAGGAAACATGTTTTGCAAAAGAATGCAGCGAGGAAAGCTTTGAGACTGAACCTCAGTGTATTGAACGTGGGCCGAGAGTTTGGGGCCTCTCTTTTTCTGTTAATCCATTGAATGATGGTTCTAAGTAATTACAGTTTATCACACGCGTGTGGCTTTTAGTGCAAGGTGGACAGTTTAAAAATTTTAAGAGGTAAAGAAGATGGAACTCATTTAAGTTTGTACACCCTACATTAGACTGATGGCTCGATATCCTCTGTGAATATGCTCTTTGTTATTATGGGATGGGCTTATCGGATCCTAGAATTACAGACAATACTTAGGCCAAATGCCATCATGCTCTGAGCATTTATGTATATTGAAAAGTCAGACTAGATTTAAGCCAAGTAATAAAAGTTTCATGCAACTCAGAATCAAAGTGTGTTGCAGATTTCCGATCCCTGAGTTTTCAGTACTAAAATGTAAGTGACAGGAAGGAAAGCCCTTCATAGTTTACCAGTTAGACCTGGTATCTATACCCTTGCGGTCAGTATCCAAAGAGCCGCAGTTGCTAAGACCTTGGACTTAAGCAGTTAGAAGAAGAATATCAAATTTCAAAAGAAAAGGCCCAGTGACATGTGACGAAGGGTTTTATTAGCAATGCAGTGCATTCCTCTCCTGCAGTTGGCTCCTGTCAGTGTAATGACATTTAATTGCCTGTCTTTAGAATACTATGTCTTCCTAACCAAGGCATGCACCCAAGTGTCCAGAAGGCGTCACCACCTGAGAATCATCTCTACCCCAAGAGAATTGCCAAGACTTGACTTTGGACAGAAGCTGTAGGTAGTAAGCAAGACATGGAAGGTTAGATGGATAGCCTGTGGCCAGCTTCCTTCAGCCACTGTGTGCCCTGAAGGGAAAGATGTAGTATGCCCACGACTAAAGATGCCTGTCACCGCCGGTCCGATGGCAGAATGAGGAGAGTTAGGTTTATATTAATCGTCAGAGTTTATTTTGAGACTGCATTTGTGGTGTGACCTACCATGTATACTTTATTGTCGTTTTGGCAGACAAATGGCAAGTGTCGTTCTAATATTATTTAGTATTGTGAAAAAGCAGTATGATAAACAGCAACCAAATTTGTAAATGCAAACGTTTGCTTGATTTTCGTCAGTCTTAAAGTCTTCAGGTTCTTTAAAATAAAATTAAATCCTAACACACAAACACCTACTAGATGCTTCACAAAGGTGTTATGGAAATAAAGTATGTAATGCATGGAAATATTTTGACCTACTTGGAAGAAAGATACAGTAACAACCTGTTTGTATTATAGATGGCCAAGCAAACAAACTTTGTTTCAAGGCAGAACAGCACCTAGATCAAAATTATAGTGCATGGTATTCCATGCCTCATGCTGCTTATGACATCCCAGGAGACACAGAGGTTAATTGAATTTTTAAATTCATAGAATTTTTAGACTACACAAGACTTTAGAGATGCCTTTTCTCTATGAAAAGCAAAATTAAATCTCTCCAAAGGGAGAAAGGGCTACCATTTTGTCAGTAAATCTAGGGCTGTGATTAATGTTTTCATTTGCATAAATTTACATATAGCGTTCAGAACCCCTTAACTCCAAATAAGCAAAGTAAAGTTAGTTAATGGCCTCCCTCACCCTAGATTCAATCCAGTATGCAGGGATTGAGAGAACTGAGACCCAGCTTGTCCCTTGCTGTCCTTTCCAAAGCCAGGATACTCAGGGGAAGCTCACCAGGATTTTGACTGTACTTTGCAGCCATGATTGCAGGACCTGACACCTTTATTATTTGTCTCCTGGTTTCTGGTTTTCCTTCGGATGAGTATGGGTACTATATACCTGGAATATCTTTATGTAGATTTTTCTTTCCTTCTGAATAGCCCAGCAAATATTGTGCTGTTTCATACGTTGTAAGAAGGGGGAGGGAAAATCATTCTGCATTTTTGGGGGTTTTTTGGTACGTGAATTATCCTTAATAATACATTGAGCACGAGCTAGGTGACTTATTTGTTCCCTCTTGTCTTTCCTTCTTTGCTCATTTGTTGTTGATGGTGTCTGATGGCAGGAAGAAAATAAAACAAGGCATTTCATTTGGCTCTTTTTTAGCAGCACTGATAGGAAATTTTAATGAAGACATTTGAGTTTAATGACCAAGAGGAATTTCCATCATTCCTGCTTTACACCACCCCCGCCAAGATGGAAAATCCAGAAGTAATTAATTGGATATTCTAAGTGTGGATAGTTATTCTCCATAAATTTTAAATCATCTAAAGGTCATGTCTTACACTGGCTAGTTCACACTATAATTTAAAATAAAATATTTAAAATTGTATTCTGTAGCCTGACTTTTATCCCTTATTACATAATGAAAACTTGAACTTGCTTTTGTGGTATAGGTCAAGCTCATTTCTGGTAAATGCAAGGGGAAACAGAGCCAGAAAGCCCTATCCCTGCACAGAGAGCCAGTGTGCCACAGTGATAACTTGTAAAAGAGGTATGGCCGGTTCCATAAGAGGAGGATTTGTGGATGTGAGGACAATTAATACTTGAGTATTATCTTGTGTTTCCCCTAACAAGAGTAGCTGCAGGACTCCACAAATGAAGGACCTGTTCATCTTACAGGCCAGGAATATGGGAAGAACGGACAGCGGGTCTAAGCCTTAGCCGCCAGCTCTGCACTGTCTAAACAGCTGTGTCTAAAACCAAATAAAAGAGAAGCCAGGACCTCCCCACTACTTGATCTGTATGCCTTACTGCAGAAAGCCGGACCACAGTTCTATGGGTGGCCTTTACTTTGATAAATTGGTTTACATTTTGAAAAATCTCGTTTGCAACAAAATGTCAGCGGCTGTGAGGAAGGATCCAAGTGATAATTACAAGTTCAATTTTGATGAATTATAGGTTAAAGATATTAAATGTTTTTAAGCACCAAAAACGAAACCCAGACAGAATGCTTGTAAACTTTGCCTCTGGGGCCTGAGGTTCAGAATATCTGCTACAGGATGGTGGCGCCTTTCCTTCTTTCTGTTATTTTATTAGTTTTTGTTTTGTTTTGTTTTTTTAAGAGACTTACTTTAAACAGTTCTCCATAGAAACCTACTGAAAATCTGTTGTTATAGGAAATTGTTTTTAAAGTCAGAGTGTTTTTGAAATATATTTTTTTCTCATTTGTACATAATTTTCACATTTATTATTTTAATAGATATAGTCCATTAATTTACCGTAATTTCTTTGACTGTTTATTATTGGACATTTAGATTAGGACTTAAATCCCACTAAGGGCATGCTGAGTGGGGTGATAGCCTAAGTTCTCCGAG
Source organism: Ursus arctos (assembly GCF_023065955.2). Taxonomy (NCBI): domain Eukaryota; kingdom Metazoa; phylum Chordata; class Mammalia; order Carnivora; family Ursidae; genus Ursus; species Ursus arctos. The sequence goes on along the minus strand of NW_026622997.1, from coordinate 9,825,395 downwards.
CTGGGGTTCTCAGAAGTTCATGCCACAGGGGAAGAAATTCCTAGCACCACCTGCTTTGAGCCCTGGGACGTTTTTCTCTTTTCTCTGTCTCTCACTCTCTGTCTTGCCCTTCTGTTACTCTCATCTGTCAAACCTACAAGTATAGATTTCCTCAAACATCTGTCTTTTCCATAACTAGACCTGGGCAACCAACCACAGCCGGAGAAAAAGAAGAATCACTGTGTTTGACAAGTTGGTACCACCATTCTGGCTGTTTCCAGCCTCAGCTGGCCCCTTCTCATTGTTCTGCAAGTTCTGGAGTCTACACATGGTCTCATTTTCTGAAATGATCTCTTCTCAAACTTCCAATACTCCTTACTCTTTTTTTCCTCGTAATTTTGTTTTCTGAAGCATATCCCAGAAACCATAACGTAAAAGAAAAAAACTCAGTTGGCTTAGCTAATTCCACTGGTTTATTTTTCATTTTTAATTTGTTTGACATATTTTAAAAAGACCTTGTTCTTATTTTCTTATGGGATACTGTTTTGCCTTTTCTAAAATGTTAAGAAAGGGGCACCTGGGTGGCTCAGTCAGTTCAGTGTCTAACTCTTGATTTTGGCTCAAGTTACCATCTCAGGGTCGTGAGATTGAGCCCCGTGTTGGGCTCTGTGCTCAGCGCAGAGTTTGCTTGAGATTCTCTGTCTCCCTCTGCCCCTCCCTTTGCACGTGCGTGCACACACGCACTCTCTCTCTTTCAAATAAATAAAATCTTTTTTAAAATGTTAGGAAATATTGTTAATTTATTAAACTCTGCTTTTATTTTATTACTAATTAGGCTATGTAAGCCATTAATTTTCATCTTAAGTATGGCTTTGACCTCATTCCGAAGAATTTATGCATAATCTTTTTCATTATTTTAAAAATATTCTGTTAGTACATGATGAAGTTTTTCTAGGCTTATTATTTATGAGTGTATTTCCAAGAATTTAGGGGTTTTTTCCTCTATACATTTACTGTGTTGTAGTTGATAAGTATATGCTGATGTTGTTGCTAAAGTTGTTGGGGCACCTGGGTGGCTCAGCCTGTTAAGCATCTGCCTTCAACTCAGGTCATGATCTCGGAGTCTCCGGATTGAGCGGCTCACTGGGCTCCCTGCTCAGCAGGGAGTCTGCTTCTCCCTCTCCCTCTGCTCCTACCCCACTCATGCTCTCTCTCTCTCTCTCAAATAAATAAATAAAATCTTTTAAAAAACATTTGTAGGGGCACCTGGGTGGCTCAGTTGGTTAAGCATCTGCCTTCAGCTCAGGTCATGATCCCAGGTGTCCTGGGATCCAGCCCCACATCGGGCTCCCTGCTCAGCAGGGGTCTGCTTCTCTCTCTCCCTCTGCCTCTCCACCTCTCTCGTGCTCACCCTTTTGCTCACTCTCTCTCAAATAAATAAAATCTTTTTTAAAAAAAATTGTAAAGTGACTAATAACATCCTAACTGCTTACTTCATTGGAGCCTTTTTCAGCCTTTGTCTTATCCTTTGTAGGACTTGTGACAATCTTATTTACTCTCTATGTATAAAGTATGCCTTCTTGTCTCCTGTCTCTGCTGCCTCTACTCTGACCCCCTCTGCCTACTCTTAAATATTTACTGTGTCTCCAGAGCTGTCTTCTCTTCCCATCCTACTGCTTTCCTCTGAGCAATCACATCTAACCCCCTGGTTGTGCCTCACTCATCTTCATCAGTGACTTTCCAGTTTATTGTCAGCCTGGACGTTCTCACCAGAGATCCAAGACCCAATCTCTTCTCCCGCAAATTGAGCCTTCTCTATTGCTGACTCTTCTTTATTTTGAAGTATATTACTGATTTTATGATGTCACTAGGAACTTAAAAATTATGAGGAAATTATGGTTATTGTAATAATTTAGAAAGCATAAACTCCAGTAACCGAAAGTAATTATTATTAACATGCTGTTGTATTTCCTTCTAGTTTTTCTGTGCCTATATATTCCACAATTGAGGTCATTCTGAGTATATAGTTATATCCTTCATTTTAAAAAACTTACCCTTAGAGGCTAAAGTTAGAATCATATTCAACACCTTCCACTAAAATAAATTCCAGAAAGAGTGAAACAAAAAACTAATCCATAAAGATTCTCAAGAATACATGGGTGAATGTTTTCTTGTGATCTCACAGTAGAGAAGTCTTTTGTACATATGATAATTTACCCAGAAGCCATACCATAAAAATTGATACACTTGACTCCATGAAAACTAAACATCTCTACATGACGAAAACACACAGGTACACCATAAAGCCAAATGACAAACTGGGAGAGCATTTCAACTCCTCACAACAGATCTTACAAATGAATCAGAAAGACAAATCATTTGATTCAAAAAAGATAAAGAATATAAACAGAAATATAAATGGCTATAAACTTGTGAAAAGGTGGTCAGCTTCATTCCCCCAAAATGGGCAGAGGATCTTAATAGACATTTTTCCAAAGAGGACATACTGGTGGCCAACAGACACAGGAAAAGATGTCCAACATCACTACTCATCAGGGAAATATAAATCAAAAACCACAATGAGATATCACCTCACACCTGTCAGAATGACTATTCTCAAAAAGAAAAGAAATAACAAGTGTTGGTGAAGATGTGGAGAAAAGGGGAACCATCATCATGCAGTGTTAGTGGGAATGTAAATTGGTGTAGCCACTGTGGAAAACAATATGGAGTTTCCTCAAAAAATTAAAAATAGAAATACCATATGATCCAGCAATTTTACTTCTTGGAATATATCTGAAGAAAATGAAAATACTAATTCAGAAAGATATATGCACCCACCTGTGTTCATTGCAGCATTATAATAGCCAAGATATGGAAACAACCTAAGTGTCCATCAATGGATGAATGAATGGACAAAGATGTGGGGGGGGGGGTGTATGTAAAGTGTATGTATGTGTGTATATAAAGTATATGTATATATGTGTGTATATATATGTATATATCTAATATATATATACATACACATACAATGGAATGCTACTCAGCCATAAAAAAGAATAAAATCTTACCTTTTTTGACAACATGGACAAACCTTGAGATTATTATGCTAAGGGAAATAAGTCAGACAGAGAAAGACAAATACCAAATGATTTTGCTTACATGTGGAATCTGAAAAACCAAATGACCGAACAAAGCATGACTAAAATCATAGATACAGTGAACAGAATGGTGGTTGCCAAAGGGGAAAGGGCTGGGCAAAACGGGTGAAGAGGGTCAAGAGACACAAACTTCCGGTTGTAAGTCAGTCATGGGGAAGTAATGTACAGCATGCTGACTAGTCAGTAATGTAGAGCATACTTGAAAGTTGCCAAGAGAGTAAGTCCTTAAAGTTCATTTTTTATGGTGACAGATGTTAACTAGACTTATTGTGGTGATCATTTCACTGTGTATACAGGTATCAAATTATCTTGTACACATGAAAGCAATATAATTTATATGTTATACCTCAACAAAAGCATTTTTCAAATAAAATGAGATACTGTTTTCACCTGTTATATTGGCAAAGATCAGAAATTTGGATAACACATTGTTTTGGCAAAGGTGTTCGTTAACAGTCACCCTTATACATTTCTGGTGGAACCTCTACACAGAATTTGGACAATATTTTATTAAAGCTATAAATACACATGCCCTTTGCCCTACAAGTTCTGTTTCTCCGAATTGGTCTCGCAGACACACATACGTGATGCTACAAGGATATTGATTAATTACAGCATTGTTGGTAGTAGCAGGATTATATATAACTAAATATGCATTAATAAAAGCCTGGCCAGATGAATCCTAATTCATCCATACAGTGGAATATGACCCAGCCATTTATGTGTCAGCTTCATTTGTATTGATATGAAATGCTTACTGGTACATTTTAATTGAAGAATTATAAGTACACAGTATGCTTAGGATGCTGCCACTTGTGGGAAAAAAAAATGCAGGAGTTTTAACAAGAATCTATTCTCTGAGAGGCTAATAAGAAACTTCTGTGGTTGCATCTAGAGAGAAGAACTGGGAGGGAGACTGATCTTTCTCCTTACATTTTTTAATACCTTTGACTTTTGCACCTGGGACTTTAAGTTTTTTGAAACATTGATTTTAAAAGCATAATTTCATAAATTATGTAGCCACTTCTCCATTGTTGAACATTTAGGGTTGTTTTTACTTTTAACGCTTACAAATAGTTCTGTAATGAACATCTTTCAATATACATCATCATGCATATTTCAGATTATTTCTGTAGGATTACTTAAAGTAGAATTACTGGATAAACGATTATCAACTTTATTGCACATCACTGTGCTACAGAAAGTAGAGTTCACACTCCTACAGCAGGATGTAAAGACCCTTTGGGTTTTGTTTTTTTTTTAAATTGTGCTGATTTGATGGCAGAAAATCGTACCTTATTTAAATTTGCATTCCTCTGATTATGACTGAAGCTGAACGTTCATGTATCTCTGTCCATTTATCTCTCTAAATTTAGTCCCTCTTTGTGCTCTCTTGTGAATTATTGTTTCTGGACTCTTACTCATTTATTTACTGTGGGCCTAATGTCTTTTCCACTCGATTTATATGTGCTATTTATATGCTAAGGATATTAATCTTTTGTCATATTTGTTTCTAACTGGGTTAGGTCTTTAAGGACGAGTAGGAGTTAGCCAAGAAGTCAGGCTGGGGGAAGACACTCCTCATATGGAGGACCAGCAGGCCTAAAGAGTGAGGCCTGAGGACACTACAGGTCTTCCCATATGGCCAGAGTTGGTGGTCATGCTGGAAGGGGTGCTTCATGGAGTGGGAGAGATGAGCCGGAATGTACCATCTGTGCATTTGACCCTTATCCTGAAGATAATGGAAAACCGTTAGGGGATTTTTTTTTTTTAAGGTTTTTATTTGTTTATTTCAGAGAGAGAGAGAGAGATTGAGAGAACACAAGCTGGGAAGACAGGCAGCGGCAGAGGGAGAAGCAGACTCCCCGCTGAGCAGGGAGCCTGATGTGGGGCTCAATCCCAGGACCCTGAGATCAGGACCTGAGCTGAAGGCAGACACTTAACTGACTGAGCCACCCAGGCGCCCTCCATTAGGGGATTTTAACAGAGATTTTATGTGGTAGGTTTTATTTACAGCTGCCCCAAGACTAAGAAGCCTTGGTCTCCGAAGTCGGTTTTCTGACAGTAACTTCACCTCCTCACTCCACAACTCTTCTTATTGTTCACTGTCTGCCTTTTTAAAACGATCTCGAGTATCTCACTCACTCTTGCTGCTTATATCAATAGCTCTTTCCCTCGTAATGCCCTCAGCTACTTGTCTTTTCATAAAACATTCTTGGTGCTTGAACTATTTGTAGGAACACTTGAAGCAGCTTGAGAGACCAGATGATCTTTTTAAGCTTTGTGATGCAAGAGACAATTTTTTAAAGGCCTTTTCAAATGATTAACAACTTGGCTTACACCAAGTACTTATCAAAATTTGGATGGAGTTTATTGACCTCTGGAGGAGGCATAGCTTAGAGTTGAAAATCACAGACTGTAGTCAGCTGGGTTCAGGACCCAACTCTGCCACTTACTAGGCATGTAATCTCAGCCTCACTGTTCTGAATCTCTCTGAGCCGCAGTTTGTGAGGATTAAATGAGATCACGTATATCCAGTCCTTAGCACAGTGTCCTGAGTATGGTCCTTGTGCCATCTATCATAGATATTATTTTCTTCCCCCTTTGGGCCCTCAAGACAGCAAATGACTGTGGAGAGCAGCCTTTTTCTTTGCAGTTTTGAGAATAGAAGTCTGAGAATATACTTATCTATATTCCATTCTCTTATTACCTACTTCAGGGTTTTTCTTTATCCTTTCTTAAAGTATTTTTTCTCTGACCTTGGACGTCAGGGCTTTATAAGTAAATATCTGGACATTGTCCTGTGGTTGTTAAATCTCAGTGAGTCTTCTCAATGTTTTGTAATCACTCCTGAGACATTTTCTTCCATTACGACTTTAATTACCTACCCAGTTCAGTTTGTTCACACTTATTATTCAGAGGTTATATACTTTTGCCCTGTTCTGAAGCTTAATTTTTTTCTTACATATTTCTCATCAACTTGCATAATTTTTCTGTTTCAGATTTGATTTTCCAGTTTGTCCTCCATCCTGGTTTCTATAATACAGCACTAATTTCTGCTTCAGCCATGTACATAATCATTCTCTAGCATTGCAGTCTTTGATGGTGTCTTTTGGCTTTTCTTAGAAGTGGACAAATATAACTCCTATACTATTTATTTTTTCAATTTTCTTTAAAAGTCACCCTAGTGAGAGGGGCATCTGGGTGGCTCAGTTAGTTAAGTGTCTGCCTTCAGTTCAGGTCATGATCTCAGGGTCCTGGGATCAAGCCCCACATCAGGCTCCCTGCTCAGTGGGGAGTCTGCTTCTCCCTCTCCCTCTGCACCCCACCCCCACTTGTGCCCTCTCTCTCTCTCTCTCAAATAAATAAAAACCTTTTTTAAAAAGTCACCCTAGTGAGAAATAATTTACCTACAATAAAACGCATCTATTTTAAGTGTACAATTTCAATGTTTTGACAAATGTAGAGGTCATGAAAACACCACCCCAATCAAACTAAGAACTGTTCCATTGCCCGCCAAAACTCTCCTTTAAATGACTTCTACCTCCTCTTTCATCTCTGTGTAGATTTCCTGTCTAGTCCCTGAGTCCAAAACCTTGTTGCTCTCCACTGTAGCCCTAGCATCGTACTTACGTAATAGGCATTCAGTACATATTTCTTCAGTGAATTCTCAGTGCACGCTTTGTAACCACTACCTCTCAGAGGTGATTTCGATCTTTGTGCTGCAAACCCTTTTCCTTCTATTTCCTTTTCAGTTTCATATTCTTAGTTGTGTTTTCCTTATTGATTATTGGCCTTTTTCCTAAAGATCTTTTTAATATTGCCTCTAGTATTTTGAGAAATTTATTTATTCCTTAACTATTTATTGAGTACAGTCTCTGAGCCAGTCACTTTATATCCAGTGGTAAACAAGAAAGATAAAAGTCCCTGTTGTGTGGGGCTTATATTCTAGTGGGTACTTAAATTCATAAGAAGGAAGCTTTCTGATCTGTCCCTCACCCTGTTATCCACCCAGAGTACTAATGACCTTCAAATGGTCCTTGACCTTTCTCTCTCTTGTTGTTAGTATCCATTTTATTGTATATCATCTATGCCATAATTCCAAGGCTATTGCATTAGTGTGAGAGGTAAGAGCCTGAACCAAGATTAGGGCTGAAGGTTTGGAGAAGTGGAAGGTGATTCAGAAGAGATGTAAAAGGTTGAAACAATGAAATATTGTTCTTGATTGAATATAAGGAGTTAAGGGAAAGGAGGGAATTTAGGATGAATCCCCAAATGTCTGACTTAGGTAGTTAGCTGTATGAAAAGGAAAATCTGGCCACTGGGGCCAGGGAAGAAAGAGGATGGTAACCAGTTTGAAAGTGTACAGTACAAGAAGCTGTAAGAGGTATAGGGGTGTCTTATGTTGGCAAGTCCAAAAGACAATCGGGTTACATGGATTTGGGACTCAGAAAGCAGGCATGGACTAGAGAAAGACTTTGTAGCTGAATGCACTGAGTGCCATTTGGATATTAAGCCTTGATGAGTCTTGAGACTTAACATCAAGAAGTCAGCAGACAACAATGTCATGGAGGCATACAATGTGATTTCGTTAGGTAGCTTGGCCTCAAAGATGTGTAAGGGTTAACCGATGACCCGTAAGCAGTAGTAGGATCCCAGAACACACTGCACTCTCCTCTCAATCCCATAGAATCTGGAGGCGTGGCAAAATTAAGCAGCTTTCTCTTCATGGTTATAAAGGAAGCACTGTCTTCAGAGGCAAGACACATTTGAGTTAAGGCAAGTAGATGGAGCACATGTCCTACCAAGCAATTGAAAGAGTTTGTCCCAGAGAGGCTAAAAGAAGGGTCAGGTGGTTTTGTTATTGAGATACTTGGGGTTGGGGAAAGAAAGAAAAAGCACGGACGTTTTTACAGGATGAATAAGCAGAGAAACCAGACTGTGGGGTGGGGTGGTGATGAAGGATGACACAAATGAGGGGTATTATATCAGCTTGTCTCCCAAATGCACCTTTTGAATGCTACAACCAGTGTGAGCCTCCAAATGCTGTGCTTATTAGGGCCTGCATTGGAAGGGAAGAAAGTAAAGCAAGACCTCGGGCACTACAGAGCTTTCATTACTGTCTGCTGTTGATTTTGCCGCTGGGAAATTATAATACGTGGAAGAATCTCATAAAGGAGTTTGATCCGTCAGTGGTGAAAGAATAGTCAGTAGAGCCTGTGTACACTCGGAGGTCTCATGGCAGACCAAAGGGCAAAGGCCAGGGTAGAGAAGAAAAGCCAAATGGAAATCTGCACAAAGAAGCATGAAGAAACTGGGCAAAGCTTCAGGAGGGTAGAAGGAGCGGTGACTGTATGAGCAGCATAGCCTTGCTGTTTCTGTGCATGTGGTCTGCTTTCTCGAGTTGGTGGCTCTTGCTATTGTGTTGCCTTTGATTTGTTAATTTTTCATGCCTTATTTCAGACAGCATCTGACTCATTCTAGGATCATCCTGAGGCAAGGCATTTTGTGCGGCAGCTGCACATTTTCATGGCAGCCTCTGCACATTTTTCTTTGAAATGTTCTTACTCAGTGATAGGGTCAAGAGGCCAATAGCCAGAATGTGTTCAAGGATAAATGGTTTCCCTTGTAGTGGCAGAAAAAATGCAAAGGATAAAAGCCAGGCGGGAGCAGAACAGAAACAATTGGTGGTTAGCCCTCTCCTACGAAATTTGAAGGTTCGGGCAGATTTGTGATTACCTTCACAAAGTTATGATCATTTGAAATAATCCATACAACTGGGGCATCTGGGTGGCTCTGTCAGTTAAGCATCCAGCTCTTGACTTCAGCTCAGGTCGTGATCTCAAGGTGGTGAGATCAAGCCCTGCGACAGGCTCCACGCTGGGCTTGGAGCCTGCTTAAGATCCTCTCCCTCTGCCCCTCCCCCCCTTAAAATTTAAAAATCTATTTAATAAAAAAGAAATAATTCATACAACTGAAAAATTGTTCTTGCAGTAGTAATTACTTGTATGGTTCTGAGCCACTGCAGTGACCTCTCCTGGGGCAAAGGAAAAAAACGTGTGTTTTAGACGCTGTAGGAGGAGGAGGAACAAGAAAAAGAAGAAATAGCCATCATCACATCATTCACGTTAGAGGTGCCTTCATATTTGGAACGACAACTTCTGATTGCTTTAGACACATTTAATTCAAACATCTGGAACTTTGTTCCATTAGGTGTGGACTTTGGAGATCTGGGGAGACAACAAGAATACACAGCTGACTATGTAAAAGACTGGACCTTCAGTTCAGTTGATAGAAATCGTTGAGTGCCATAAGTTATTTTCTGATTTCCTTAAACTTTAGAAAAACTTCAGACTTCATGTTCCAAGCCATACTTCTTTTTTTGCTAGCTATTCTGGGCTAGTCACTGGCTTCTAGAAAAAGGAATTCAGTAACGACTTCTATTGACCATTTCATTTTTCCAGAAAGCCCATGCAGTGTCCTGAGTGAAGAACTAAAACAATGGATGACTCCCTGGGGGAAATTCCTGTTCTAAAACCAGGTCTACATGTGGAACAGAATACTAGAATTAAATTACAGTGTCCCCTCTGCTCCCATCAGCACCAACAAAGAAACTGTCTTGAATATGTGGGTGTGAAGAAGGACAGTGATACTGTGTTATGTTATACTATGCAAGAAACTACCCCAGAAATTGCTTTTAGCTTTCCTGGCTACTGTCTAAAATCTTGTTAGATTAGCAGCTCTACAGGAAGAGGATATCTGATAGAGCCTACTAGTAAAACTCCTTTCCAAGCCTTCATAATGAAGGAGCCGCTGTCGTTACATAGTGTCTGCTAGTTTAGGGATTCCGTTTCCGGTCGTGGTTACCCCAAGATTGATCCTGAGCACCCAGGAGCACCTCTGCAAGTACTCCCACTGGTTCACCAAGAGAGGGTTCAGATGAACGTCTCTCCAGTGGCTTACGTCCTCAAAGTGTCTGCCTTTCTTCATCACAATTCTTAACGGCACAAGATTTCATTTTACTTTTGCTTTTATTTTTTTTTAAGATTTTTATTTATTTATTCGACAGAGATAGAGACAGCCAGCGAGAGAGGGAACACAAACAGGGGGAGTGGGAGAGGAAGAAGCAGGCTCATAGCTGAGGAGCCTGATGTGGGGTTCGATCCCATAACGCCGGGATCATGCCCTGAGCCGAAGGCAGACGCCTAACCGCTGTGCCACCCAGGCGCCCCTACTTTTGCTTTTAAACACAAAGGGACACGCCATTTGGATTTTTAATTTAAAATTTCTTTTTACTGTAAGAAACTTGACCTAAAACAAAAGTAGTCTTCTCTAAAACAAGTTTTCCCAGTAAATTATATCCATTTCCCCAAACATACTCCCAACTCCCAAAGAAATTATATTCCCCTTCTTTCATCTCTTTGCCTCTTCGTGCAGATGTTTTTAACAGTTTCACATGGATTCTTTAGCCGGTGTTTAAAGTTAAAAGCAGGGCCATCTGAGATCATAAGAAGACTGGAGAAAATGGTGTCTGCTGTGACTGACTTGGACTCCTCCTCCTTCGTCTCTTGTCTTCAGTCTTGCATACATGGGGAGGGCATGGAGTAAGGCCATGACTGTCTGCATAGGGGGTACATCAGGTTAAGGACCCTTGATTGTCCAGACAATCTGCCCTCTGTCCACACACCATGTGTGACCCTGAGGATGCGGGATGAAGGTGAGGCTGTGATGTGAGGAAAGAGGAGCCCTAATGCATTAAGGTATTAAGAAGAGTTTTCATTGATTGGGTTATATGATAAAGCTGAATCCTCCAGCGGCCCTGAGAGGTAGGTGGTATTATGCCCATTTGACAGATGAGGAAACATGGGCTTATGTTAAGAATCTTGCCAAAGTTCACAAAAACAGTGGGACCTTGGAGCAAAGCCAAGCTTGTCTGATTTGAAAGCTATGCTCTTGAGCTGCTGTCCTGTGCTGCATGCAGTGTATATTGGTGGGGAGAGGGTGTTTGTATGTGCGTATGTATGCAATTTAAAGATGGAGGAAAGCAGGGGGGCCTGGATGGCTCTGTCGGTTAAGCATCCGATTCTTGGTTTCGGCCCAGGGCATGATCTCATGGGTTGTAGGACGAGCCCCAAGTCCAGCTCCCCAATCAGTGGGGGATCTGCTTGAAGATTCTCTCCTCCTGCCCCTCCCCCTACTCGTACACGCGTGGGCCCTCTCTCTCTCTCTCTTTTGCATATAAATTAAAAAAAAAGAAAAAAGATGGAGGAAGGCATTTTGGTGTAATCTCCACTCTCGACTGTGATAGGATTCTCACCTGTTATATTCCAAAAGAGGAATGAACTGTTGAAAGATGGGACAAGACTGGAGAGCTGACCCGAGTCGGGCATAGATCACTGTCTTAGTGCATGAATATGCGGTGCATCATTTCACCTCTTTTAATTCTTGCTTCGTCTCAGTACATTAAAGGTTCAATTATCCGCGTTAGTGGAGAGAACGCAGACGTGAATAACTGAAGAACCGGGAATCTAAGGAGCAGTTCAGTAGCAGTTTGCCATTTATATGTGAATTGTTTGTGCTAGATTTATTTCCCTAATCTGTTTGCTTAGTCATCCCAGAATAGTAATAGATGGGCCTGTCCCAAGAGCAAAGATCTAAGTGGATTATCCACAGGGGAATACAGACAGTTAATTCGTAAGGAAAGGCTTTTGATTTCATTTAAAAGCACAGCTTCAGACTGCTGACACTTTTTCTTTTTTTCTCCTGAATTCATTTAGAACTTACGCTGTCAGGAGGATAAGAGATGCCTTCAGAGAAAATAAGAATGTAAAGGATCCTGTAGAAATTCAAGCCCTAGTGAATAAAGCCAAAAGAGACCTTGAAATAATTCGTCGACAGGTAAGATGGTTCGATGATGTACTGTCTTTCATTAAGAGCTGTAAACTTTGACATATCCCGCTTAATTGGCCATCACTGCTTTTGGTGTTTATGGTTTATACCACAGGGTCATGAAACTGTTCCTTTTACTCATATAAACACAAAGATGACCTATTACATTACTGAACTCAAGGAGAACGTAAAGGAAAATACCAGCTTTCCACAATCTCGGGGAATGCCTCCTTCTGGGATGCTGCATTCTCATCGTTCACTAAAGGCTGAGAAACTTTTTTAAAACTATTGTCCCTCTGTAAGATATATTTACACATTTATGCATTGACATATGTCAAAGAACATAAATATAGTCTACTCTTCCTAGTATTTTAAAATCATAATTCAAGGTGATGTTGCCCCTTCCTTGGAGACACGATTATTGGTGGGGAACGTGAATTTTGTTGCCACGTGGAAGGTGTATCTGCAGGTGCAAATGGTGTAAACACAGCTGCATAGCTCCTGACCCCATAACGGACCCTGGAAGGTGTTTTTGTCTTTATCTTGTAGAAGTGCCAGGGATCACCTTGATTGGTGCTTGTTTTTCTCTTTCTCCTGAGGTGGCCTGGAACATCTGCAGCAGTGTGGTCTCCTGGGTAGTGTGATATGTCCCTCTTTCTGCAAAATTAATTAGAGAGTCAGAGGCCAAGTGGCCTGCTCTCAGTTGCTTTTCTCACCCTCTAAAAAAATCATCCTTTTCACTACTTTTCTTTGATTTAGCAACAATCACCCCATAAGCCTGCTTCCATCCGTCTCTCTTACTTGCAGTAAATTTGTTTATAAAGTATGGAAGGGAAATCCCTTACCATTTCCCTCAGTTCTGCCTAGTGTTTTCGGAAAGGGCTTGTTTAGCATCATCAGGAGATACCCCAGCTCGGCTGACAGTATATCATCTCATACTATATGACATATGTATGCATATATACATGTATGTATGTATACATACATCCCTTACCCTTCTTCATGCTTGACTCTAAACGATTCAAAAAGAGAAGCAATATTAAATACTGTAGTTTTCTCTTTATGTCACATTCAGAAGTCTTCCAATGTAATGAAACAATCCCTTCTAGAATAACTTTTTGGATTCTGATAACCCTTCTTGAGTTCTCCAGTTATCTAGCAACAGAATAACTGCCACATTCAGACAAGCCTAGGAAATGATCTTTAAGGAAGGCCATGAAAAGATAATAGGATAGTCAGAAAAAGAAACCGATCTGTGTATTTGCGTGTACTTTGATCGTGACAGGTAAATGAGTTGTCATTTTGAAAACTCTAGGACGATGGCATTTTCCAGGCATCAGTGGTTGAATTTTATGGGATCCTTTAGCACTGGAACTTGGAAAAAAACAAGCAGCCTGAGTCCTTATTTCGCATAAACTCAGATTCAATTCTTTGGCACTTTCTGATGTAGATGTTGGCAAGCGTCTCCCAGACAGACTGGCTTTATCCTTTAGCATAAAGTTGCACAGAGTAGAAACTGCTTAGAAAAGGTGCCTGTGAGTACTCTGTGCCACCATTTCTTCTGTTATGTAATTGTCTGTGTCACCTCCACGTTTGAAATGCTAAAACCACCCTTTCAAGAACAAAAAGATTAGACATCCCCAGTGAATCCATACTCCAAACTGCCTCAAATGCTGCCCCCTCTGGACCTGTAGGGGCCAGGGCGCCCTCCCCAGGACAGCCTGGCAAGAGCACCTTCCTTGCCTGTGGGGAACAGGTGTGCCTACTTGCAGGCCTAGGGCCGTTCGCCAGGAGAGCAGCAGATGATGTTAGCCCTGCTCGGGAAGGTTCTGACAAATGAAAGCATTCACTCTAGCCAATTACAGGTCAACAACTGGGAAGTTGCTGTTCACTTCCCTTTCTTGTTAAGACTTCCTGAATCCAGGTGTAACACTTACGTAGGTAGCTTAGGAGATGTTGGCGACTTCTCGAGCTGCCTTGCTCTATGCTGGTATGAGCTGACCTTGACCTAAAGGCCTGAGATAAAGCAGTGTCTGTATTTTCTTCACACTGGCTGCTCTCATAGCCTCTAACGTGCCTCCCTGATATCCCCCGCCTGAATGATCTATCCTTCATGTACTGCCAGAGTGATCTTTTCTTAAAAGGAAAATTAGAGCAGGTTATACCCCTGCTCGAAACCCTCCAGAGGCTTCATAGCACCATGGCAATAAAATCTGAAGTCCTTAAGAAATCCTCAAAGGCTCTCCATTGCTCATGTCTCCCTCACACTTTCAGATGCCTTCTTGATGTCCCTCATACACCCCCAGCTTGTTCCCATCGCAGAGGCTTTGTACCCGCTGCCTGGAATACTCTCTCCCCAGACCTTCCAGTCACTCGATTCCCTTTTTCCCTTCAGACTTCTATTCTGATTTCACCTTCTCGCAGAGGGCTGTCCTGATCACGCTGTCTAAAATAGCCTTCCTTTTGTCACTCTATCCCGTACCCTGCTTTGGTTTTCTTTACGGCCTTTATCAGTCCTGAAAATAACATCACGTATCGCCTTGTCTGTTTTCTTCTCCTCCATGAGGATGGGGATCTCCCCTGTCATGGTCACCAGTGCCTGACTGGCCAGAGCATGGGCTCTGGGGCCGGCCTGCCTGTGTTCACATCCTGACTCAGGCTACTAACAATCTTGAGCCAGATATTTAGCCTCTTGGTGCCTAATATAAAATGCAGATGAGAACAGGCCCAACTTCATGGGTTATGGTGAGCATCAAATGAATTAATACATGTGAAGCCCTTAGAAGGATGCTGGCACATAGTAAATACTTGCTGTTATTATTATCAGGAGGATCTAGAAAAGCCCCACCTACAGTGGGCTCTTAATAATCCTCTGTGGACTAAAGGAATATATGAAGATATATTTGGCCCCTGGGATCATATATCTCAGGCAGGGGGTCTGTGCCACCAAAATCATGGTATTTTGCTGGCCACCCAGAACCTCTCCTCAAAGAGAATGAACCATGAAGGGAAAGCGGAAACCTAGTGAGGCCCTGAGCCTCTAATCTAATGAGACATAACCAGAATGAGCTGTAATAGCCTTCCCATCAGATCCCGCTTCCTCTTGCATACTTGGACCCAAAGACCATCCACCCAGATACACACTGATCTCAGTACCACTCTTCCATGGATGAGAAAGCCATCTTTGCAGCTGCCAGATATGCACATCTGTAAAGGCAGTGCTCAGAGTGGAACCCTCCACCTGACTTTCTCCTCTCTCAACACTGTTTACCTCTTCCCTGCCTTCTAGTCCATCTTTAAAGTGGATCTTGCTCTCTATGCATGTGTCTTCATTCCCTTCAATCAGCTAGGATGCTGATAATACAACTGTGCACATGGTAAGATTGTGAGGTTTTAAAGAAGTCTCTGAGCAAGGATTTTCTTCTGGCTTCTTTTGGGTAGAGAAATCAAGGTGCAAGCCGGATGCCTTGTCCCTGGTCACATGGCCAGATCTGAGCTTCAGGCAGACTCAGAAGTTCAAGGACATAAGCTCCTGAGTCAGTAGAAACTGAAGGATAAAGATATTCTTAAGTCATTCCCCAATTTTGTACCCAAGATATGTAAGGACCACACTAGCTCAGCCTCTCGTCAGAAGTCATTCTTCCTTCATATCCTTAGTGCGCAGGGAGATTTCATCTTCGTTGCGGCAACCCTGAAGGGTTCCACTTAGCATTAGTATTTCCCATTGGCCTTTCACACTACTCCTAAGGATTACTCTGATTTCAGGAAGTAACATGGCAGACCATTTTTCCTCCATTATGGACAAATCAGACTCCTTTTGCTCACTCTCCATAATTATGGCCCATTCAATAGAAGCCTGGCATACACATGTTCTTTCTTTGACATTCTTAGACCAACTCTCCCCTGAAAATTGTAATCCAGTCTGTCAGTCTCTAATCTCTTTCCAGCTACATCATCTCATCTCATATCCCACCTTTTTCTGAATTCCTATTATGTCCATATAAAATGGTTCTGCAAAGACAGATTGACCCTGGAAACTTGTATGAGTATTTCCTTTCTGCTGAAAGCAAGTTCTGGACCAGTCCCCACTAAGCCTAGCTTCCCTGTCTGCTTCCCAAGTGGGATCAAAAAGTTGGAGAAGCCTGGGCCACCTGGGTGGCTCAGTCGGTTAAGCATCTGCCTTCAGCTAGGGTCATGATCCCAAGGTCCTGGGATGGCACCCCACATCAGGCTCCCTGCTCAGCAGGGAGTCTGCTTCTGCGTCTCCACCCACTTGTACTCTCTCTGGATCTCTCAAATAAATAATATCTTTTTTTTTTTAAGATTTTGTTTATTTATTCGACAGAGATAGAGACAGCCAGCGAGAGAGGGAACACAAGCAGGGGGAGTGGGAGAGGAAGAAGCAGGCTCATAGCGGAGGAGCCTGATGTGGGGCTCGATCCCACAACGCCGGGACCACGCCCTGAGCTGAAGGCAGACGCCCAACCGCTGTACCACCCAGGCGCCCCTCAAATAAATAATATCTTAAAAAAAAAAAAAAAAAAAAAAAACGTTGGAGAGGCCTTTTGTGTATGTGCCAGATGGTGCCAGAAAGGATGAACAGAAGCTGGGCTGTGTATAGGGTTGGGCAAACAGCTCTCACACAATCTGGGCAGCAAAGAAGTACCTAAGTACTTTCTACGTCAGACGGTAAACAAGTCCCCTTGGGTGTTTCATATCAGAAAGAAGAGCAAGAAGGTCAACCATGCTTTCATCTTGGTTCTTTCTTCCAATTTGCTGTTCTGAAGATACTCCTTGTGATTCCTGTTTATAAGGCATGAATTAGAATAGCTCTCAGGTAATCACCCACACTCATTATAGTTTGTCATGCCCCTTTGGATTTTAAACAACCAGAGCCTGCTTTATGTGGTCTCACTACTTCTGTGTTCTATACCCTTGCAACTCGAGGTGACCTCTAAAGACCCACACCATTGCCGTCACCAAGGAGCCCTCTCTCCCTGCATAGTTCACAGAGGTTTTGTGTTCTTCAAAGTGAGAGTATTTTCCAAGCGTTTTGAAGTAGAGTGGTCACCTTTGTTACATACCTAGCTAAATAGCCCCATGTCTGTGAGAGAAGAAATGGAAGAAGCAGCAGAGGGCAGGAGACTCTGGCTGCCCTGGGGAGGCATTGCCAGAGCCATCTTTCGTTACTTTGACTATGCCAATTAAGATTGTGACTTTAGGAATACTCAGTTACAGCCTAAATGTGTAGCAGCTTTTTCTAGAAACCTGGTGAGCTCACGTAATGTGCAGAGTTTGGGTTTATTTCCAGCTATGTGATGCTCTCCGTGTTCATCAGAGTGCATCCTATGAAGGCCGCGCTGCTGTCCTGGGTTCTCAGGTAGCAGCACTCCTGGGTAACAGAAGGGGGGTGTGTGTGCCTGTGTGTGTGTGCGTGCACACACGCTTGTGCTCACATGTGTTATGGACCCTTTCCTTACACAGTTAACTGGGTAAAACCACAGTCTCTAGGAGAGGAATAGCTATTCCCTATTGAAACGTTCCCAACCACCAGCTTAAGTAGGCTAGCAGATTTAGCACTAAATTTCCATCCAAGCAATGTTCAGTTCTCCTACCAAACATTGGGTTGTACATGTACTGAAGTAAGGAAGGCATCCCACAAAACGAGGTTCACGTGTGACTTCAGTATTTGGGTGAGGATGCTTGACGCTGTAGTATGGGATTGTACATGCTGGGTAACAGCAAGGTTTTGGAGTCGCACTAGTCTTGCCAGCAGCTTTTCAGTGATGATGATTTTATACCACGTAGGTCATTCTTAAGCCAGTGTGGGTGTTTTTGGTGTTTTGTGAGTTTTGTTTTGTTTTCTTGTGGGTTTATTTTATTTTATTTTTTGCTGGGGGTGGAATTAAGGGTTTTCTTTGTTTTGCTTTGTTTTGTTTTTAACAAACAACTTCTTTGCATATATTTTTTCCTTTACATCAGGTGAAACAAAAGTTGCTATCATTTTAGAATCACTGATTACATCTTTTTTTAATTAGGAAAAAAAATCTTTACCTGAATATTTATGTAACTTCATTGCTGTTTATAACAACAAAAAAGTTTTAAACTGATTTGTCGAATCCATCTAGTAACATCTGAGATTAAAATCCATCTGTCAAGAAGATACAGTTATGGCTGAATGTATTTGGTGTTCAGAGTACAGCACGAATGAGAAAAATCCTTGCATGTCATTTGGTTCTTGGTGCAGTCCTCGGTGTTCATCTCTCGGAAAGCAAAAGAATCCATTTGATGTTTCAGTAAATATCAAAGTAGTTGTTTTCAAAAAAACAGCTTCCACAGAGAAAAACCCAAGAAAGAGCAGTTTCAGTGAATGATTCCTAGAATCAGGTGAGTCCTCCTTTAATCCGAAGAGGAGACGGTGTCAGGAATGATGCTTCCACTGCTGGTGATGACCCTTGTGCCACTCTGCTGCTGGATGAGCTAACATGTGGACTGCTTTCATGGGGGCTGGCGGTGGTGACAGACATTCTCTTGCTGTCAAGGGTGAGGTGAGACTATCCAAAACCACAAGAGGACAGTACTAGGGATCAAGTGGAGTAAGTGGAAGAAAATCCGAACCTGGCAGAGCTGATCATGAGCTTTATGTTGGCCTGTGTTGGAATGGTCTGAACATTCCAGCTCGTGAAGGTGAACAGCAGCAGGATCCACCGAGGTCACACTGGGTACCCATACAAAAGACGGCTGACACTCCTTTGGTTAGGCTGCTTTGTGTTTCTGACATCAAGGGGCATTTTCTATTGACAGGAGGGTCTTCCTCTTCCTGGGAAGAGCTTTCTAGTGTTAGGTCAATAACATCTACTTTCTTCTTGCCTCATTGGCTAACGTCCCTGAAGAAGGCTTATGAAGACACTTGAAATGCTTATTTTTGTACGTGATTGCTGGATACTTTCATAGTTTCTTTCTTCTGTCTCATTGGACACCAAGAATCATCTTCTTGGAATGTGATCTCATACACATCATAACAGTCATTGAGAATTTCCGTAAAAAGCCCATCTAAAATTAGACTTTTCATGGGCAACTTTTTTGTCACAGGACAAATCCAGGCGGGCTTCTCATTCATTTGCAGATAAAGGGCAGCATCAAAACACTATGGATGTGTATAAGTCACTGCATGGCATGAGATTGTCGGCCTCATTTTTCTTAAAGGGCACATCAAGGATACCTAAAGGAATTTCATTATCAGGAACTGCAGTAAGTTTTTCTTTAATTAGTTTTCTGGAATGATCAAGTTTTCTAATACCTCTCATTTTTAGTCTCTGTAATTACATGGCTGATGTGAGCTTTTATACAAGATACACAGACATGGAGTAATTCTTTCCAATTTCTAATGCCCAGGAAATGGAAATCTGATTTGGCACAGCTGAAGATAACCCAACTAAAGATGTATTTATGTTCAATCCCATTTTTAGGTGGTAATTCATAGCCAGGCAAAGGAAATGGCTTCCCATTTACTTTTATACATAGACTGTTAGGACAGTTTTGTTCTTGAGAGCAACTTGTGTCTGCCAGGCAAAGTCCCAGCTGAACTTGGACTATATAATCTGTCCTACCACCTGGGGAAAAAAAAAAAAATCCATGGACATACATCTCTCTCTAACTTGTTAAGGTGTCAGAACAAAAATAAAAACTTCTCTTGAAATTGTTGACTATTGCTTTCAGCTAAAATCGTGGGCTTGATGAGAACATCAGGGACATCATAAAAGGGCAAATTTTTAAACTGCCCATCAAGGATGGACAAGAGGAATTGGGGGAGATGGCTGCTGCATCTCAAACATGGGCTGACTATCTTGAAGCGAAAGAACCAACAGGAGAGGAGTCAGGAGTGAGTTGTCCCTGAGGTGGAAGGGAACCAGTGGCTTCCGGCCATGGCCAAGTCAGGTTCTTCAGGAGATGAGCTACCATCCAAATTAAAACCGATGAGCGGTGCCTGGGTGGCTCAGTGGTTTGAGTTTCAGACTCTTGGCTTTGGCTGGGACCATGATCTCAAGGTTGTGGGATCAGAACCCCACTATGGCTCCCTGCTCAGCAATGAGTCTGCTTCTCTTTGCCCTCTGTCCCCTCCGTGCACGTGTGCATACTCTCTCTTCCTCAAATAAATAAATCTTTAAAAAACAAGCAAATTGAAACTAATGATTTGATTATGAATAAACCAGAAAGCCCTTCAAGAGTCCATGGGTATCCAGTGATAACACCAAATGCAGGTGGATGCAGAGGAACTAGATCACTGCGTAGGTTGCTGGTAGGGAAGGAAAATGGTACACCACTCCTGAGCTCCTGGAAATCTGAAGGCACTGCCCCCACAGCACCCCACCCACCGCCAGCCATGACACCTCCAGCACTGTCCTTTGCTGGGCACCGCTACAGCCGCCACGCCTGCCATCCTCAGGCACCTCGCCCCACCACGTGATTGATACGGAAGCCCCACCCCACCACGTGACTGGCAGAGGCGCCTGGCCCACCACAGGTGCCCCAGCCACCAAGCTAGGCTTTTTTTTAATAATGAAACGGTTCAAATAATGGATGTATCAGATTCAGGGTTATGAAACTGTGGTTGTGAGCAATTAAGAACAGACTCCATGCAGCCATTTAAAATACTAGGAAAGGGGTTGATTGTATTTTGTAAACCTGACTGTGAGTATTTTCAGTGTTTCTTGGCTTACACTTAATTACTTTATTCGTAGGTCACTAAAAGCAAAGTAGTTCGACCAGTTTATTGGCATTTTGGATGGTGATAGATGAGAGTCTCTGAAACCATTTTTTTTTTACTTTTGTTTGCTATTTTATGGTTTAGTCTTTAAATGGCCATTCAAGAGAAATGTCCACCAGTAACTTTTTTAGTGTGCCGATTGTGCAATGAGAAGCTCGTGAACGATGTCTGTCTTCTCTCACTGCCAGTCACTGCAACATACATTCCAGTGCCCTAAATAATGGGCAAAACTTGAATTAAAAGTGATATCTTACCCATGGTTCTCATCCTTTAGAGCAGCCTGTGAAAAGATAGGATGGTTTTAGATCCTTTGGAGGAAAAGTAATAGCACCCAGTGTATCTCTCTTTGTGTATACTTTTGGCATGAGTACCATTTTGATAGTTTGGGGGAATCTCTAAAATTTATATGGCAGTTGTTTTGATGGAGTAAAGAAAAATCAACTCCTACAGTATGGGCATTGAAAATATATGAAAAGAATGATACAGCATTCATAATAGCAAGAGGTGGAAGCAACGCAAATTCCCACCAGTGGATCGCAGATAAACAAAATGTCGTATATACGTGCAATGGAATATTAGTCAGCTTTTAAAAGGAAGCAGCTTCTGACACATGCTACAGCATGGATGCACCTCCAGGACATTGTGCAAATGAAATAAGCTGGTCACAAAAGGGCAGATGGCAGGGGTGGTTGCCAGAAGCCGAAGGAAGCTGGGTGCCTGGAGTTATTGCTGAATGGGTACAGAGTTGCAGTTTTCAGGTTGAAAGGATTCTTAAGATCTGTTTCGCAACATGTGAATGTACTTAGCAGTGCTGAACTATACACTTAAAAATGGTTAAGATGGTTAATTTTAAGGGGCTTTTTTTCCATAATAAAAAGTATCTGCCCCCGCCCCCCAAAAAAGAATTATAGCTGGTCATCCATTTTTCCCTTAATTGGGAAAAATAAAATTAAATGCTTTAGACATTGGTATTTAATGTGGGAAACTTAAATCATTTGAAGCTTGAACAACTGGATTTATATCTGTGAACCTTCAGTTTCTTATCTATAAAATCAAAGGAATATACCATGATTTCTAAGGCTACTTCCAGTTCTAAAATCTCCTGGTTTAACTTTCACATAAATATCTGTCACCTTCTTTATTTGCAGAAACCTACCTGATAACATTTTTTTAGTAAACTACTCTATGCTCAGCTTTGCTTGACCAATTTTTACTAAGATCTTAACTCAACAGAGTTTAGGCTATAGATAAGCAAAGTTGTAAGCCAGCTTTGTATTTATACCATCATAAATTTCAGAAACTTCTCTTGGTCTATCCTTTCTGCTACAAGAAAAGTCAGGAAATTGAATCATTTTATTAATGTTGCTAACACTTCTGCTGTTGGCCTTCCTTTCTGATAGAAGATACGTCACTGGTACTAGAGCATATCCTCTGAGCAACACATTTTCTTTCAAAGAAAATTAAATAGCAATTCAAGAGCAATAATACGTTAACTTGATAGGCAAGAAAAAGATTAAAGTGCCTTCCTCAAGCCCCACCTTAATGTTAATACTAGTTTCTTCTTGATTTGACTTCTCCCTGCTCCCTGGCTGGCTTCTCAGCTGCATGAAACACGATCCGTTAGATAAATCAAATGTCACTATATATTTTGTAATTCCATGCCCACAGTTTCTTTCCCTAGATATTTGTCAAGCACCTACTTTATGCCATCTAATTATGAATTGACTTTATAAGCTCTTTGGAGGCAGAGTTGAGATTGGAATTTTGAAGTCCGTCAGAACCTTGTAGATGGTCTTTCTCATTTTGACTCGGGAGACAGACCTTTCCTCTTCATTCTAGATCACACCTATTTGTTCATTTAATAGAACAGAAATGTATGGACTCTAATAGGGTGCCCCAGCAATACTTTCCCCTCTGCCTATATAGATCAACTAAGATTTGATCAAAAGATCAATCTACATATTTAAAAACTAATAAAGCAGTCAGAAGCAAAGGAGATTTAAGCACTCTGTCTTGGACTTCAATAGAAATCCTCAGGAAATCAACATGAATTTATATACAGTGACCAGAATTGCCCCCTGAGTGAACCCTGGATCTTTTGGATATCTGAATTCTTTCAATATGAATGAAAGATTCCCCAAACCCCTGTCAAATGAGAAGGCTTGATTACTTTTATAGCTTGGCCAATGTATGACATTCATATTTTTTCAGTCTGTTCAATATATAGTTTCTCTGCAGCTATAAAGAGACCTCTTCATACAAGAATTTAAACTAATTTCCTCCCTCCCTGCATTTTCTAGAAATTCCAGTAAATCCTTGAATCTGGGGATTTACTGTTCCCACTGTTGGCATTCCTATAAAAGACATGCCTCTCCATTGGAGATTGTGCGTTAAATTTGCTTGACTCCTCCAGGGCTGACATGTACAAAACAAAATTCCATTTTCTTTCTAGAAGAAGCCTCTCCCACCTTTGCATTTTTCGTATACAATGAAGTTCTTTTTCATGTTTGCATATGCAGAAGAGCTCATGAGGAAGGTAGCAGTAATGCTATTTATAGAAAGCTTTGCATGGGATTTCATTTGGGAACTTTATTATCCTTCTCCCATCCAGCCTACTAGAGCTTTTCACTCTTGAATTCCTTGAAGAACCATTTTTGTTGCTGAAGCATCTAAAGTTGAAGTAGATACCATCAGCTCTGGTTCAGAAAGTACATTGATCTCATAGCAAGAGGTGGAAGTTGTAGTGTCAGCTCTGGTAGGACCATACTGTGTGATCTTGGGGTCATTGTTTATTTGCCTGATATACCACATGTGTAGAGAGATGATTTTATTGGGGAATATTGATGAAAGTGATGCTGGTAGTGGTGGTGGTGGTGATGATGATGATGATGACGACGTATGTTTGCTGTCAGTGTTGGCTCACTGTGTCCTCTTTATGCACTGACACTGCAAAGCACTTTGAACATGTCGTCTTGGTTTCTAACAGCAGCCTTGTGAGAAAAACACTGTTTTCCTCATGTGTTAGATGAGGAAATTCAAACTTTGCATGTTAGAATAACTCCCCAAAGACACACAATTAGGAGAATGGTGGGCCCACATCTATTCTCACTTTTTCGCCCAGTCTTAGAAGAGATATCAAACTGTGGGTGGTCCGATCTTAACGGGGGTAAACAGAAGAAGGCAAGATGTAGGTTTCCTTTTCTAATTGCTCATTTAGAATTCGTATTAGAAGGTAACAGCTTACCTTCTGTAGACTCATGAATAGTTTATCCCTAGGAGCCGATCTCCTTTAGCGTCTTTCAAAAAACTCTCTCTCTGTCTGCCTTCAAAAGAAAAAAAAAAAAAAATACAGAAACCACAGTCTGAAAATGTTAAAGTTCAGCCACCTTATTTAAGAAGTGTTTGCTCAGAATTTCCCCATGGATCTGAAGGTTTCAGCTCCAATTGTGCTTTTCCTGACAAGCTATCACTGAAGTGCCCTTCACTGGAAACCTTTTGATGCCTTGCTGCTTGGCTTGTCCTTTCAAGTAATCAAAGTTAATTTCAGTCTTCTTATGCAGAAGATCTTCTAAGATGACAAAGGAACAGTGTCCCACCTTCTGGGCAGGTCAGTGGAAAGGGCTCGCCCCATTTATGTTTACTTGTGTTTCTGTACCACGTCCCCTGAGGTGGCAGGGAGCCAGATCTCGCGCGCCCAGGGTGAGTGTGAGAACATACACTCGTTTCCTGAGCACTGGATAGCTGCAGTTGGGTTTTTTCAAACTTGATGTGTTTCATCTGTATACATATATAGGATAGATTCATTGGTGCTGTTGGAAAGATACCTCCTAATTATACATCTATGAGTCCAAAACACTGTTGTTGTCTTATGCAGAGACCTAATAGGAGTGGTAGCCATGAGAAGAGAAGAGGTTTGGAGCCAGATATACTGCAAATGAAATCCTAACCCTTTTTCAGTAGCTCTCTGGCCTTGGTCATGTTCTTTCATTTCTTTTAAAATGTGATCATCATTCAATTTTTCTACTCTAGGCAAAGAAATACCATTCTGAAGTTAATGTTAGTTTTGTACTTGCTCTGTTTTTGAAATACCAAAGCCAAACGTTGTGTCAGAAATTTTCTCTCTTGGGGCGCCTGGGTAGCGCAGTCATTAAACGTCTGCCTTCAGTTCAGGGAGTGATCCCAGCATCCTGGGATCGAGCCCCACATCAGGCTCCTCCACTGGGAGCCTGCTTCTTCCTCTCCCACTCCCCCTGCCTGTGTTCCCTCTCTCCCTGGCTATCTCTCTCTCTGTCAAATAAATAAATAAAATCTTTAAAAAAAAGAAAAAGGTTATTCTTGCTAGGTTAATCACTATAAGGTTACTATTTCCCCCCTTATAATTAATAAGTAATTTGTGGGGAGATACTCTTGAGTGTGTTTAAATTCTGGTTCTCATCCAGCTTTTGTTGCTAAAACACTAGTTTTAATATTCGTTGATGCTTCTTGACTGAATCAGTGATTACTAAGACTTACAAAATGATGATTTTCTAACTGTGCCATGCCTTCTACATTTATTTGTTGTAACAGAGAGTGTTCCCTCCTCCCCATCTTATTTTATTTTATTAATTTGTTAGTATGGACTCATAGGTCTTATTTTATTCCAGAAATAAAATATCTGTATCTATCCTTATTTTGTTACCATCTTTATTTTGATGCTTAAATTGTCTCAGATTTGGTCAGAGGAGGCTCCCTTCAGTCTGGCTCCTCTGTCCTTTTGACATTTTTACTTTAAAAAAAAAAAAATGAAAGAAATTTTCTCTCTTCCCCAATGTGGTAATTAAGGCTGTCATGTCATGAAATGTCCATTATAAATAATCACAAGGATCTAAAAATTCTCTTAAGATGTGCCGCTATAATAATCTTGGTTTTATTCAGTTAATGCCAGTGTTCAATTAAGTCAGTATTTTAAATATTTTCCTTTTCCTCAAACATTTCCACTTCATATGGCCTAAATTCGTCTCTTCCGCCCACCCATCCTGACTCCACAATGCAGTGAAAACAGCCCAACCCAGAGGCCACATGGAATTCCCCCTCAGTCTGTCAGAAATTAGCAGTAGCATCACCACTAAGCCCATGACCCTTTAGGCCTCACCTGTAAAAAGTAAGGACTGGGGTGCACTGGTTTCCCGGATCTCTAGGAGCACAAGAATTTGTGAATGAATCTGCTATATTGAATAAACCTGAGTTTAACTGCCTTGTTGAGATCGGCCTTGGGGTTTCTTTCAACAGGTTATTCCATCTCACTAGTAGGTGAGTGCATTCCAGAACTGTCTACACAGAGATGGACACGCCTTTGAACAGGCGTGAGTGGTGGGGGGCCCAGGAGCCCGCAGCCCTGGGGCTCGGGAGGGGGCTGCTCCGTGACACTCCGAGGTCTCCCTCACACCGGACGTTTTCCGATTCGGAAAATAATGGTAATGATTGTTAGGTCCCAGAAACACACCGGGAATGTTGGATTTTGACCAAGGGTGAGATATGTCACTGACCTCCTCTGTTTACTGAATTGACTTTAAAAAGAAAACCGAGCTGCCCTCAGCTCACAGACAGCGTGTTTTGTTGAGCGTGGGGGAGTAACCGGGTTATGTAATGCGAGTTATGTAATGTTCGTTCTTGGTGGCCAGCCTCAGCAGCAGGGCCGATTCAAGAAAACCCTTTGGCTATACTTTGTAAAAGCTTTTAATACCCAACGATGGCGGGACGGTTACCCGAATCCTGGTGACATCACAGGGCCTATGAACCGTGCACAGAAGCTGTCCTTCCAGACAGCTGGCCGATTGTAAATACCTCACTAACTCAAGAGGTTTTCTTCACTGGGCCTCGACAGGACTCTAGGAAGGAGTGGGATGGGGTGGGAGAGAACGGTAAAAAGAACAAAACCAAATGTGCCTCTTGCTCTGAGTTCTGAGCATTGCCACACTTCATGTTTTGTTTTGTTTTTTCAGTTACTCCCATATTTTTGAAAGTTTGCAGACATCTATGTAGCTATCCATGTTTTTCATAATACTGAGTATTTTTCTCACTGAAATGTGTTTTAGAACTGATTCCGTTTTTCCCTACAAGACACGGACCACTCTTTCCTCTGCTGGGCAGTTCAGAGATATTAGGAAGACGGCTGCCATGCAGAGCCGGTCCCCCGGACAGTCCTGCTTTATGTCCTGCCTGCGCAGCACGGCCATTGCTTCACGACTGGAAGCAACTGAGTCTCTCTCCAGCCAGATGGCAGGCTCCTTGAGGACTGGGCCTGCTGTGTCCATTGGACCAGCACAGCACAAGATACACGTACACGCCCAGCAAACACCTTTCTGCGTTCACTGGCTTCCCACGGGAAGGCCTTGAAGGCCCTTCCGAACCTCCTTTCTTGCCTGCCAAAATCTTGTCCACCAGGCCACCAAAGCACTGCAGTGTGACTCTAGAGCATTAATTACATGGCATTGCCGTGCTGTGTCCACAAGGCATGTCTGCCTTAGCCTCTGACCTTCCAGAGAGGCAGGGCTGTCTTCTTGTTCACCGTGGTACTCTCGGTGCCTTGTAGATACAGTGAGCCCTCCATTAATCCTTCACAGAGTCACGATAGCTTGGTAGGAAGACACAGAAGATAAACTGAAACTCAGAAGGACTGGTTCGAGCCGAGGCTGTGTCCCCACTCAGGGCAAGAAGAGCAGACTTGGCCTTTCTGACCAGAAGTCTTTCTAGCATCTTTGTGAATGCAAAAGGAGATAACGTGCACTAACACCGTCTAACATCAGCAAAGCCACTCACCAGTGAGTAGGGTTAACAACCTTCAGTACCCAGCGCTTGGCCCTCAAACTGAATATCCTGCTTTGCCTGAGGATGTGGCTACCTCCTGGGTACCAGAAAGGAGGCCAGAAACTCCTTCTGGAAATTAGTGTATTGGTTCTGCCGGAAGAAGCTGAAAACAAAAGCTGATCTGGTGAGGTGAATACCAACAGTAGGAAACATGGCTGTTAAACTCGGTTCCAATTTTCCTACCCAGCTAGGAGGCATGAGGGCACGGGACCAGGGAGTCAGGAATGGCTTCAAATCCTGGTCATCACTTTCTAGCTTTCTGAATTTAGGAAAATGACTTCCTGTGGAACTACTTCTCGTATTCTCACCTTGTTGGGACATCAGAAGACAGAGAAATGTGTCCGTAAAGCAAACACCACAGCACCTGGCCCGTGGTGAACATTCAGTAAGTCAAAGATGGTTGCAGCCTTGTCCGTGTGACAGCTTGTTTTTCTCCATACTAATTTTAAAATCTCAAGTGCTGAAATGACGGAGCTGTGTCACAGTTTGGTTTCAGATCTCTAAATGTGCAGAAAGGGAGCCGCCGCCGGTCCCTCTCTCAGGCGGCTCTGTTCTCCGGTCTCCTCCATGGCGACTCCAGAGGCTCTTGCTAATCTGTAGGCTCTTGGCATATGGTACTTGTTGTAATATAGGCCCGACTTTCCAAAATGCTCTTCAGTGGTTTCAGTGAAGCTGCGAAGACTAGATTCCAAGTGACAGTTTCTGTATGAAATATTTATCACATGCTGATAAAAGCATATCCACCGAGTGGAACTGGGAGGGCAAAAGGGAAATGCAGTCCACATATTCTTACTTTCTTATTTTAGATGTTCCCATCACATTGCAAACTGCCAGGCAATGAAATGAAGGAAAGGCTACAGGAAAATAAAAAGAGCAGGTAGGGCCAGTTGATGTTTGGAAGTGAAAACTGGGGGTGCCTTAATTTGAATAAATAAAGGTGTTCTCAAATTCAGAAGAAGGGAAGGCAGAACCAGGAGCCCTTAATGGGCCTAGCGGGAAGAGCACACTATTCAGGTAGAAAGATCTGGTTCCACCATTGTCTTTTCATCCACATTCATACACAGAGAACAGTGCCTGATCAACAAGGTGTGTCTTTGCAGAGCTTGGGGGACATTTTCCTTAGATTTCTGTAATGTTCGTCTCAGACAATCCATATTTATTCCTATGAATTATTGAGTGTCCACTGAAATGAGCTACCAGAGTAGGGTCTGAGAGGGCTAAGAATAGTCAGTATTTGAGGAGCT
This sequence comes from Ursus arctos, assembly GCF_023065955.2. NCBI lineage: Eukaryota > Metazoa > Chordata > Mammalia > Carnivora > Ursidae > Ursus > Ursus arctos. The sequence goes on along the minus strand of NW_026622997.1, from coordinate 9,796,509 downwards.
TGTTTTGTGGTGACAGATGAATGACAGACCTCACGTTGGAACACATGCCTTCGTAGCAGCAGACAACTCATGAGAGTTGCATGTGTGGTTTCTTCATCTAATAGGGGTTTTGATCCTTGTCTCCTTGAGGGCAAGAACTGTGTGTATCCCTATACTTAACCACAGTGCCTTACTGATAATGTTTAGAAAATCTTGCTGAATGAATTATATGCTTTGGGGCACCTGGGTGGCTCAGTCGGTTAAGTGTCTGACTCTTGATTTCGTCTCAGGTCATGATCTCAGGATCCTGGGATCAAGCCCCATGTCAGGCTTCACACTGTGCATGGGGCCTTCTTAAGATTCTCTCTCTCTTCCTTTGCCCCTCCCCTTCTTGCTCGCTCACTCTCTCTCTCAAAAAAAAAAAAAATATATATATATATGTGTATATATATATATATGCTTTAATTCTAAAGGACTAAATTATATGTGCTTAAATATCTTAGTAGTGGCTCAGTGTCATTCACTGTATTTATGGAATAACCTTTATCAACAAAGTAAAAAGCCTTTACCTGAGCTAACAAAGTTTTAATCCATAAACCATAACCTTTTAGAACTGTAACCAATTATAATAGCTCTTTGACATAGAAAGCAGTCCTGACATACATACAAACTTATGACATTCCATTCATATTTTGGGGGGAGGATTGGGGGAAATAAAAGAGAGTAGGGGTTACCAAAGCTGCTTTGGAGAGACCTGTTAAAACAAGTCATTCTTTTCCAAATATCTGCATGAAAAAGACTGGTGAGTTGGTCTGCATGCCTCTTCCATTGCCTACATCTTCCTTTGGTACCCTCTTGGCATGGCATAAGGTTCATGTTCCTTCTGTGTATATGTGAGAAGATTGGAAGCTGGGAAATCAGCCTGTCCATGATAGGTGGGGAATCAGAGGCAAGGCCAAGGAACCAAATGCTGCATAATGAGCCGGGCTCCCCTTTGCCTCTCTGGTCAGTTCTCCAAAGCTTTCTGGAATACAGGTGTTATAAACACAAAGGTCCTCAATACATTATGACATACTCACCTTTACCCTTTGGGAGAGCTCTTTTCACGTGAACTCACACATGCCCAGAAACATAGGAAGGTCAAAAGCAGTCATGTTCTTGCCAGGATTCTTTGTTTAAACAAATCCATTATGAAAATTCAGCTTTCCGGGGTACCTGAGTGGCTCAGTCTGTTAAGCATCCGACTCTTGGTTTGGGCCCAGGTCAGGGTCTCAGGGTCGTGGGATGGAGCCCCGTGTCCAGCTCTGTGCTCAGCAGGGAATCTGCTTGAGGATGTTCTCCCTTTGCCCCTCCCCCTGCTCAAGTACTCTCACTCACTGTGTCTAAGTAAATGAATAAATAAATCTTTTTTTAAAAAAGAGAGAAAACTTAGATTACCAAGAAAATGTAACTAAAGGTTGACTGAACATTTACAAAAATTATTCTGATTATGGTTATTCAATGACTACAGAGACTACAGGGGTTAACGTTTTTATCTCTTCCTCTGTGCTACCTGCTGTGGGCGTGGATCATTTCATTTACAGCTACTCTGCAGCATGTCCTCATTTTACAGGTGAGGAAACCAAGGCACAGAGAGAGGGGTTAAGGAGAGGGAGACTCCTTAGCCGTAGTGGTTGAAGGCAGGATTTGAGCTGAGGTCTCTGATCACCATCCCTTGTTGCCTGATAGTAGGGTCTTTCGCTGCATTGTAGTAAAGTGAATTTTATAAAAATTTGATTTAGATATACTTCTGTAGCCTTGAAAACCCCTTTTTTTTAAATGACACAACTTTTTTTTAAGATTTTATTTATTTATTTAACAGAGAGCACAAGCAGGCGGACTGGCAGGCAGAGACAGAGGGAGAAGCAGGCTCCCTGCTGAACAGAGCCCCATGTAGGGCTTGATCCCAGGACCCTGGGATCATGACCTGAGCTGAAGGCAGACGCTTTACCGACTGAGCCACCTAGGCGCCCCTGAAAACCCCTTTCAACTAAAAGCCAGTGGGTGCTCAAAATCGAGGCGTGGGTCTCTGGGGAAGGTGCCCACAGCACTGTGACTCTTGGATCTCCATGCCCTGGTCCTTGGTGCACACAGAATGAGGTGCAGTGACCCCGAGCCCTCAGAGCTCTTCAAACCTTATTGCTGGCGGGATCTGAAAGATTGATCGTTCCCTCTGGAGGCAGCAAGCATTAGCTCAGAGGGTGAGCCGAGGCCTGACCCAGAGCTGAGCAGAAGGCAAAGAAGGGAATTAAGTCTGACCAGTGAAATGACTCATTCAAAGAAAAGGGATAGTTTGTGGCATGAGCAGATTAAACTTCCTCCCCACCCCCCACCCCCCCAGCTAAGGGCCATTTGAGGCTTTGGTATATTTCCAGGCCATTTCAGGGATCTAAAGCTTTTGTCTCATCAAGAAGAAGGGCATATGCCTGTCCATGCACTTGTGCACACACGAGGGACCTTTTAGGTATTCATTACCAAGGTGTGCCAGGTTGCCTGTAGCCCTTCAGTGATAGTAGAAGGAAACTAAATGAAGACTAGCACATTCTGTATCAAATACCCGTGTTACTCACCCCAAATACTTGCAACCATACACAAGTGAAGTTTTCCATTATCTAAGCACTTTGTAATGTTTGTAAAGAAAAACTATAATCAATCTCAAAACAACCATACATTTCCCCAAGAAGAAGAAAGTTTTCATCTTTTGTGCCTGTATGTTGCAGTGTACATATGATTTCAACTCAGCTTTATATTTTGTATTTTATACTACTGGGGTAACCAAAGGCTACCTGGTCTTCAGTGGGATCTTCAAAGACAGGACTTTGCACTTCCTGCTCATGGTTTTCAGCTTGATTGTACATTAGAACCACGTGGTTGTTTTCACAAATCCCTAGGACCAGGCCACTCCAGGCCAATGGAGTTAGAGACTCTGAGGGTAGGACTCAGGTGTCAAAAGTATTAAAACTCCACAGGTGATTTCAACATGCAACCAAGGTTGAGAAACAGGAGTTGATACTGAGCCCCTGCACAGGTCCCCCCAAACCTGTCACCCCTCACAGAGTGCCTGTTCTCCAGAAGGCCAGCAGGTTGTCTTTGATTTTTGTAACTACTGATCTCTGGATCTCTCTAAATTAACCTTTTCCCCGGGCATCATTTTTGTTCTGTTGCACTTTTACAGAGATTCAGACACTAAGTTCTCTTACATATTGAACAACGAAACTCTCTCATTACAACTGGAAATCTTATTACGGCTGGAATTCCCACAGTGTGCGTACTCCTGATGAAGCTCTTTGGGGTTCGGCTGATAGCGCAAGACAATATTCTTAACAACCAAGTAGAATAACACGGCTTAATGTCAAAAGAATGGCATAGACGTCTTCTCAGGAATGCAGTCTTCATCTCAGGGAGAAGGTATTTAACACTCTTTGGGGGATATTTTTTAGTGCAACTGAGGGTTTGCTGCTCATATAAACTGTAGCTCATCCATCCTGCATTTCTGCTTGTCGCATAAACCCTGGCGATAAGAACATCTGCGGAGTCTTGTATCTTGATAGCAGCCATATTCCAAGGGCAGGTAAAATTATTCAGGAAGTCATGCACCTTCTCTCCTTTCAGGAGGAATAGATGGGAAGAATAGAAGATTAATAGAGCTATAGACCAAGAAACATACTTGTAAGATTTGCTCAGCCTTTCAGGATAGTTGATAGGACTGTGCTCCTTAGTTTGGTCTTTTTTGAAACTCCACGGCCCTCAGATGCACAAGTTGTCCTCAGCATCTCCTCTCAGATAGATAACCATGGGAACAGCAAGGAGACCAGTGGAAGCATAACAGGGCAGCAGCTTTTGGGAGCCAGCCCAGTGACAAATGCTAATGTACCAGGCCAAATGTTCTAGCACTCAAAGGAACTGGATTACCAGGGCTTAAATTGGGGTGGATTGGCCTGTTGGTACACCAAATTTTTCTCAGGCTGTTGTCTGGAAATTTCCTAGTCTGATTTTTCTCAACTCCAGAACCAATCAAGATTCAGCCCGTTGATGAAACTTTCTGATGAGATCTGGCAGTTCAATCTGTTCTTCCCTAGTATAGGCCAATATTGTGTAGATTTCACTAAATCATGTTCCTTAACTTGCTAAAACATTCAGTGTATGCCTTTTTTCTTTAAATAACAGCTTTATTGACACACACACACTCTCTCTCTCTCTTAAATAAATAAATATTTTGTAAAAGGGGGGAGGGCACGTAGGTGGCTCAGTCAGTGAAGCATCCAACTTTTGATTTTGGTTCAGGTCATGATCGCGGCCTCTGAGATCCAGCCCCTCCTCAGGCTTCACGATCAATAGGGAGTCTGCTTGAGATTCTCTCTCTCCCTCTCTCTCTCTGCCCCTCCCCCTGCACGCTCGCTCTCTGTCTCTCCCCTTCTCCCTCTGTTCCTCCCCCCACCACATGAGTTCACACTCTCTCTCAAATAAATCTTTAAAAAAAATAACTTTATTGAGACATAATTCATTTATCATAAAATTCACCCATTTAAGCTCTACAATTCAATGGCTTTTAGTATATTCACAGAGTTGTGTGACCATCACCACAATCATTTTAGAATGTTTTCATCGTTCCAAAAAGAAACGCCATACACATCATCAGTAACCCCATTTCTCCCCAACCCACTCTCCCCCAGCACTTGGAAACCACCAATCTCCTTTATGTCTCTATAGATTTACCTACTGTGGACATTCATATAAATGGAATTTATTTTTGTGACTGACTTCTTTCCTTTAACATAGTGTTGGCAAGGTTCATCCATTCATAGTATGTATTGATACTTCATTCCTTTTTAATAGAATTGTATGACTACATCACATTTTATCTATCCATTCATCAGTTGATGAACATTTGGCCATTTCCACTTTTTTTGCTATTATCAATGATGCTGCTATCAATCCTAGTGTACAAGTTTTAGTGTAGACATTTGTTTTCATTTCTCTTGGGTATATACCTAGGAGTGGAATTGCTGGGTCACATAGTAACTTTAACTTTCTGAAGATTGCCAGCCTGTTTTCCAAAGTAAGTGCTCCGTTGTACATTACCATCATCAGTGTGTAAAGATTCTAATTTTGCTACATTCTTACAAATATCCAGCCATCCCAGTGGCTGGGAAGTGGTATAGTATATACCTTTTATACATAAAACAACCAGATTTACGTTGGAAAGCTAATGTTGAATTAGTTAATCATGGAACATTCAAGGGAAGGTTAAGATTGTTTTTAATTTTAATGTATTTATTTTGTCCTCATGAACCTCAGGCCAGTTGTTCTCTAGATCTAAACCCCAGTTCTCTGTGAGAGCCAGTTTAAGCCCTCGTTGATTTTACAGTGTATGAAAGAGTTAAGTATGGCTTGGAAGTGTGCACTAGGTAGCCAGGGGTTGATTCAGAAGATCTGAAGCTCTGGATGAGAATGCTGTCTTTCAGTGTTCCATGAGGCCCTCGCTGAGCTTGGATGGAAGAGATGAACTTCCCAGATGACCAGGGTAATGTGCTTTGCCTTTCATAGTGCCTCATAGAATTCTTTCACACAGTAGGTCTTGGTCGTTTGGGTTTGTTTTTTTTTTTTAACTCTTACCTTCTTCCCTACAAAAATTCAGCTGCTGTCTCAAAAGCATAGACCTCCTTACCACTAAGTCAGTCAGTCTTTTTTATATCCTTATTCTTTACAGATTTGATGTCGTTTACTCCTTGAAACTTCGTATCTGGTCCTCTCTTTCATGTAAACTGTTAGCCTCAGTTTAGTAGATATTTGCACTTGGGTGTTTTATCAGCACTTCAAAGCCATCATGACCAACACTCAATGAGTTATCTTACCTTCACTTAAACTAATTTTCCTTTGCAAATTCCCAGTACTTCCATTCTCTTGGTAACGCAGGTTCAAATCCATCCTGTCCTCTATGCACAGAGAATGGAGCCTTGATTGTTTATGTCATCCATTTAAAATAAATCTAAGCATCTTTTCAGGTCCTCTAAAATAGGGTACATGGGAATATTAAAATATATTCTGAGGTACTACCCTAAAAACTACCTTTTTCTTTAGGTTCTGGCTTGGTGAATGCTATTCACTTATACAATCAGGTCTAACCAACTCAGGTACTTGGCCCAGCCTTTAGCTAAGTCAGTGTGTGTCCCAATCTTCAATTCCTTGAATACTTTCCTTTGCCTACCTTATCACAGATCACCAGTAGGCTTTCTGTTTTTTCTGTAGGACTTTACTTGAGGTTGTGTTAGATATCCCTGTTGACTAGATGCTCATCTGTTTAAATAATCTCACTGTTAATGTGAAAGCACCCTTTGTCTCCTGGCAGCCTAATTTCCCCGGGCATTTATAGTGGTTAGATGTGTATTGATGGACATGACTCTCTAACTGTTTGTGTCAAAGCACTCTGGGAGGCTCATCAATCTTGCACTTTTTTTAATTGACATCAATAATGTGTTTGCATTTATCAATATTTCCTAATTGCCGAGTTATAACAGTGGAACTTCTGTAATAAATCATGCCCACAGATATCTTCAGACGTTAAGGTTTAAGGTTTCTATCAATATTTTGATGTATTATAAATTATTTTTATGAGGATTTTTTTCCTATGAGAAAGGAGGAACAGTGTAGCAAGAGACAGAGAGAATTGAGTCTGTCACCATATAAAATTAAGTTAAAGGGCCAAATCATTCCAATGAAAAGAGAAGAAAGCTATTTCCCAAGCCAGTACAATACGTTCCCATAAAGTTCAGCATTACTGTCCAAATGAATGCTAATGTGTCTCCCTTGCGAGTGATGTACTGTGCCAAGCCTCTTCCTGGGAAAGAAATTTGGACAAAAGGACAGTTTGCCCTCTTGCAAAGAAGGATCTCTTATCAACTCATTTTTCAGGAGAGGATACTGAGGCATTGTAAGCTGAAGTTATTTGCAGAGTCAAATAGTGACTTCGCAAGGCCGGGACTCATGCCCAGGGCTCCAAGGAGTCCATGGCTAGATTCTTACGTTTCAGGGACAGACTTGACCAAACCCCCAAGGAGAGGGAGACCCACAGGTGTCGAAGGACTGAATCCACATTATCTGTTAGGCATTTGAAGACTCTAAAATGATCGGCTCAGGAAAAAGATGAATGTGAAAGGCTCAGGAGGTCTCGTATACCTGAAGGCCCTTCCCATGAAGCAGATTAGACATTGTCTTCTGTGCATGCAGGCAGCAGCAGTGGGGCCAGCCGTCTGACTGCTGAGAGGTGGTAATGTGCTGTAGTTAACAAGTGTGGACCGAGGAGTCACACTGGCCCCAGCAGATCCCAGCTCAGCCACTCACCAGCCCCCAACCTTGGGCAAGCTGCTTGACCACCCAGTGTCCCACTTTCTTCAGTTAAAATGAGAGTTTTGACAATACCTACATTATAAGGTAAGGTTGTGAGGATTCAGTGAGTTAATATGTGAAAAGTGCTTTTGATAATGGTGCTTGGCACATAGTAAGTGTGAAAAGTGCTGCTGATACTATTATTACATTATAAAGTCAGACTAGATGTGAGGAAGAGGTCTCTAAAAAAAAAAAAAACATTCACCATTTATACATTAATTCTGCAAATCTTAATGTATGAGACACTGTTCTAGACAGTGGGACACAGCAGTAAATAAGACAGATCTAGTCCCTGCCCCTGTCCTCATGCTGCTCACATTCTGTATTAGGGAGAAAGGAAATTACTGCGTGAATCAATAAAGCAGCCATTCAACCCCTGAATGAACCATTTCTGACATTCCCTTCCCTATTATCACTGAAGATGTCCAGGCACAGGCTGAGTAAGGTCATTGTGAGAGGGGCTTGCTACTGTGGGATTTTATAATGTTCTAACATCCCTCTCTAAAGTAAGGTTAATTTAATACAGTCAGTGATTAAAACATCAGTTCCAGCATTGCTTTACTTTAAACTGTCTGTCATCCTCTGGATCCTTGAGGTGAGGTGGGGAGATTATGCGACACAATCCTATGAGGTACAAGAAGGAAATATGGGACTTCTACTTATAATTTTTATCTCATCTTTTTAAATATGTATTATTGTGTGTATTTTGTAATGTGTATAATTTAATAGCACAGGAGCACATGTGGGTAATATCTAAATAAATATAAACGTATGTTAAAGTTGTATGTGTAAACATATTTTGCTATGAGGTAAATGATTTAAAAAGCTTGAAGTCTGCCATTGTAAGTTTTACCAAAATGAGCTTTCTAAAGTCAGAAGCTATTGCATTAATGAAACAGTGTTTTTATGTTTTCCTTATTTCTGATGTCATTTATGGATAATTTTCAACTTTAAAAGTAATAGTTTTCTTTTTTTTTTTTTTAAGATTTTATTTATTTATTTGCCAGAGAGAGAGACAGCCAGCGAGAGAGGGAACACAAGCAGGGGGAGCGGGAGAGGAAGAAGCAGGCTCATAGCGGAGGAGCCTGATGTGGGGCTCGATCCCATAACGCCGGGATCACGCCCTGAGCCGAAGGCAGACGCTTAACCACTGTGCCACCCAGGCGCCCCTAAAAGTAATAGTTTTCTACATGAATGGGAAATTAAGACATACTTTGACCTCTACTGAAGAGCTTAAAAATCAATCATGATAGTCCTTCATGTTTTTGTAGGACTTAACGGTTTTATTGCTTTTAATCCTCCTTTGAGCCCATGAGATAGGTCTTATACCCACTTTGGAGATGAGGGAGCAGAGCATGTTAGAGGGTATACCCAGAACTTTTAGCAACTAACCATTCTGCCAGAGAACAGAAATTTTAAAATTAAGTACTGTGAAGTTGATGCTCATTACTAGCAGTATACCACCAAATACCTGCTAGCATGGGTCAAGGTGAATGCTGACCAATCTCTCTGGTTGCTAGAAGGACTGTGGCTATTTTTTCTTACTATTCCCATCCTCTGCTCTTACCTCAAAGGCAAAACCCTATCAAATAATGTATCATTCAACAAGATTTATTAGGAATCTGCAACAAGCCAGGCCTTCAAGGAGCTTTCAGTTTACCAGAGGAGGTAACATTTCTTTTCTAATCCCCAGATCAGGAGCATGAAGTTGACTTTTAATTAGAGGCAAATTTTCAGTTTGGGAGATAGTCTCCATGTTCTCTCCTTCCCCGTCCCCATATATCAGCAGTCAGGATCCTTAGTTGCAGTCAACAAAAAACAACTCTGGCTAATTTCAGCACAAAGAAGATAGTTAAATATATGTTCAGTTAATGAACAGTGATTTCCTGTTTGTGTTCCTTACTCCCATTAATAGATAAGGTTTTAGGGGAAAGGGGACAGGGAGAGAGTTTGGAAGCTTGGAAAAGAAAGTTGGGCAGTATGTTCTAAAAGAATGCCTAGAAATTAGTTCTCTGCTAACTGTGAGTTGATAAAGATTTATGTGGATCTGTTGGATTTCATCTAGTAAGATTATTCTATAGCATGAAAAACAAATGACTTGGAGTTCAGAGATGTACATTTTCCACTGTTGAGCTGTGTGATCTTGGAGAGGTTACATAACTTCTGGGTCTTGGTCCTTTCTGCTCTGAAATGGATGAAATGATGGATTAATCTCTATGTCTTCCTGTGGACTGTCTCTGCTGATAGAAATGTTGCATGTCTGCCCTGCCTAACACAGTAGCCACTAGCCAGTTGCGGCTGTTGATTCAGCACTTGAAATGTGGCTGTTGTGACTAAGGAACTGAATTTTTACTTTAATTCATTTAAATTTAAATCACCACTTATAGGTAGTGGCTACCATATTAGACAGCATAGTTCTAGAGCATCCTATGATTTTCTGGGTTCTGCAGGTTTACTTATCATGAGATACAGGCCTAGAAGGTAGAAAAAATGAAGTTAGAACTTGATATTGGTGCAGAATTGCTTTCATATTTTATTACCTAATTATATGTCAGGAGAGAAGAGCATACTCTAGAAATTCGCATAAATAGTGTAAAAAGCACAAGATTTGGAGTTAAAGGATCTGAATTTGAACTCCGGCACCACTAATCGTGAACATACCAGCCCTATCTACCAATACAAAGTTTTAAGAATCAAATGGGATAATAAATGTGAAATCCTTTGTAAATATAAAATCACTTCATGTACATTAGTTATGCCATTATTACATGGAATCAGTACAATGATCCTACTAAATTACAGATACCTCATAGTTTTTCTTAGGTTTTTTTGGGTTTTGTTCATTGGTTTTTGGAAAAGATCAAGAGTAGTGAGTGAAAATCAATACATAAAACGTGACACTTAGTGTTACTTCATAACTTCTTACTAAATGATCGGTATACCTTTTATATTTCTTTTTCTTGTCTTATTGCATTAACTAGGACTTCCAGTTCAATGTTGAAAAGAGTGGTGAAGGGGATATCCTTGCCTCATTCCTGATCTTAGTGGGAACATTCCTAGTTTCTCACTATTAAGTATGATGTTAGCTCTAGGTTTCTTGTAGATATTCTTTATCAAGTTGAGGAAGTTTCTCTCTATTCCTACTTTACTGAGAATTTTTATCTTATTTCATAATTTTAGATTTATTATTTTAGCCCTTGCAGCTAGTTTGTTTGTTCTTTCCTTCCTTAGAAGCATTCCTTGGGATCTGATTTACTACTCCTAAGTGATAGAATTACCTCTTTTCAGGTCCCAAAGATAGGGTTTTGTGATGGTTAATTGTATGTGTCAACTTGGCTGGTCCAAGATGCCCAGATACTTGGTCAAACATTATTCTAGATATTTCTGTAAAGGTATTTTTTGGATAAGATTAACATTTAAATTGGTGGACTTTGAGTAAAGCAGATTACCATCTATGATATGAGTGGGCCTCATCCAGTCATTCACAGATCTAAGTACAACTAAAAGCTGCTACCTCCCCACCACCTAACCTCACTGAGCAAGGATTTCTGCGAACAGATGGCCTTTGGACTCAAACTGCAACTCTTCTCTCTGAGTCTCCAGTCTGGTGGCCTACCCCCTACTTGCTAAGCCTCTATAATCACATGAGCCTGTTCCATAAAATAAATCTCTTTATATATATATACATACATATATATATATATGCTACATATACCTATACATATTCATACACACACACACACACATTCTGTTGGTTTTCATGACCTGTTTAACATACTTTTAAACTATCAGATTGTATTTCTGTTAAAGCCCCTGACATTAAACATAAACCATTAATTTTAATTATTCTTGTCTGAATGTCAATTACGAGTGCCTTGGTGCTATATGTCCATCTTCTGTTTCTTTACCTTCGTCCTCTACCTCCTAACCAAACCATATATGCAGATTTTGATTAGTAGGCCCCTTTTAAGGCACCTGTAATCCTATAATCAGACTTTCCAAGGGCCTTTACTGATTGACTACCAGTTTCAGCTAGAGGATTGTTAGGGTCTCTGGTCTTCTTTCCTTGTCTGCTTCTGTCTGTCTCAGCCATAGACGGGGTCTCTTGTTACGTAGATTGTTAGGTAATTTAGAGAACAACTTCACTTTGCCTTTTTAGCACTTCCACTGTCTGGGAAACTGTACTTTATTTCCCCCTCCCCAATTTTCTCTAAGATTCCTTCTGCCTCTTTTTCAAAGGCCAAAGCAGGAAGAACAGAAGCACTATATACAGGATCTATCTGCTAATGTTACCAGATCTCTTCCTGGCCATTTTTCTCTACTCTCTCTGTAAAGATTACATGCTTTAGAAAGAGTCAAAGAGCCCTGCCCTTCCATTACGTGTTTCGACAGTTGGAGTGGCTAATGACCTACAACTTGCTAGTCTTCAGAAATACTGCTTTTAATAAACCTATCAAAACATTCTTTTTTTTTTTTTAAGAGTTTATTTATTTGAGAGAGTGAGAGAGAGAGCACAAGCTGAGGGAGAAGCAGAGGAAAAGAGAGAAGCAGGCTCCCCGCTGAGCAGAGCCCAGCTCAGGGGCTCTATCCCAGAACCCTGGGATCAAGACCTGAGCCAAAGGCAGACGCTTAACCGGCTGAGCCACCCAGGTGCCCCTAAGACATTCTTTAAATGTATTTTATGGGGGAAATAATCATACATAATACATGGTGATGCTGAAATAGAGCTTATTGCTCAACAGAAGGAGAAAGTGTACTGTCACTCAGAGTTTCTTCTGCAATATCAGCCCTTTCACTTTCTTGTTCAAGAATCTTGCATTTTAGGCTTTTTCCTATAGAACACTATGCTTTTTATTATTGTGTCTACCAAACTACAAATGGGGATTAAGCTTTTATGCGTAGACACACTTTGGATACATTATGGGTATAGCTTGTGGATTTGATGTCTTTTAACTGCACCAGTTCACAAGAATTGATCTGATCACAGGAGAGAGAGCAGCAGTGCCCCTCCCACAGAACACTTTCCATCGTGAACCATGACAAGCCCCCCACAAGCAGTGTGCTCTGCTCTAACAAGAGGGGGATGCATGAGGCGCAAAGATCTAATTGTCCCAATAGTCTAGTAATGATTAGGACCTCAGAGCTTTTTTTAATGTTTGCATTAACTTTTTTTTTTTTCTAATAGACCCTTGCTACATGTCACATTTGGAAGAGTATGTAAGGAATGCTTTTTCAGAATACATCTAGGGCATGTTCAGGGAGGTGAGAACAGAGTGCCATAGTCTATACTTTCCTAACCCTGCTTACCTGGTAAGGGAATCATTGTATGACAGGGGCAAACCCTGCCCTTGGGAGCCTCCTTCCTGGTCCTAGCAGTTCTCTCTGCCCAACTCTCCCTCCACTCCCTCACCCCTGGTCATCTTCAGCTGGAAGCGACAGCATGTTAAAAGTCATTCACAAGGTCCTATGGCGAGTATACTACTCAGCAAGGAAATAGACTGTGTGTCTGAAGAAGTGAATTATAGACTCATTCTCTCAGGCTTTCATTAGCTCTGCATTTTGAGTGGAAGTGATTTCTTAGTTTATTAATGTTGGGGGGGTGCACCAGCATTTTGTAGTATGACAAAAATCTCGTCTTAATTTATAATTCCTTATAATTCCTGTGATATTTATTGATAACATGTATGGGAGGTTTGCAAATTTAACTTTGAAGTTTATGATTCACTTTTCTAAATGTGTGCTCTGCTCAGTACGCATTGCCCCAGAACCTGTGGTAGGAACCAAGGATAGTGTATGGGCTGACTATTAAAACTAGCATCTCAACCATGTTTCTTTGGAAAGAAAAGTAGTATATTATTATTCTCTGGATAGTTTTCTTTATAATTGTAATAATAATAATTTTTAAATTACTCTTTTATTTGGATTTAAACAGTTTATGTAAAAGAATGAATATTTTATCCTTTACTGAATTCCACCAGTGTTGGCATTTTTTTTTTGCCATGTTTGTTTTATCTCTTATTTCCTTTTTTTTATTGAACTGTTTGAGAATAGGTTTTAATCATAATACTACCTCTGTATACTTCAATGTATATCTTAAAACAAGAGCATTCTTCTACATTATCACAACACTATTTTCACACCTTAGAATTGAACACTGATACATATTATGGAATATACAGTCCATTTTCAAATTTTTCCAATTGTTCTATAATACCTTTTGTAATTTTTTTTCCCCCTAATCCAGAATCCATTTAAGGATCAAGCTTGTCACATTTCTTATGTCTCCTTTAACAGAGAAAAGTTCCTCTGCCCCTTTTTTGGTAAATTTCATGATACTGACATAATTTAGTCTAGAATGTTCCCTAATATGAATGTGTGAGATTCCTTCTCCATTATTACACTCAGAGCAATCACTTTGGCAGGAACACTGCTTTGGTACTACGACGTTCTTCCGTTGCATCGTGTCAGGAGGCCCCTACTGCGGGTTGTACCATTATTTGTTTATGCTAAGTCTGATCATTTGTTAGCATGGAGTTGACCAGATATTTCCATTATAAGCATCCTGTTTCTCTTTGTAATGAATAAATAACCTGTGCCCCATCAACCTTTCACCTTTCACCAGTGGTTTTCAGACCCATTAACGTACCTTGCCTGAATCAGTTATTTACCGAGTGGTTACAAACTGTTGATTTTTCTTATTCCCTTGTCACCTAGTTTGCTCCTGCATATCACTGGGGGGGTGCTTTTTTAATGAGGATAAAACCTAAGTTACATTCAGGTACATTTCTGAGGTTTTATCTTGGAGTTCTGTTCTTCCCAGAGTCACATGGCTCTTCACACTCAGAGGTTTGGGGTCAGTCTGGTCTCAGAAGGATTTCAGATCATTCCTTGAATTGCCTGTGACAATCATTCAACCTACACGGACCACTGGCATGAACAAAAATGAAGACCAGGTTTGCCTTTCTAGCCCCTCTGGGGATCAGAAATGCACACTGGGTTTATAACCTCTTTTTTCATAAGGTTTGGTGAACAGTTCTAATGTGAATCAATTCTTTGGCCTCATGATTTTTTTTATGGCTTCCAGTATTCCATTTTATGCCTTACTATGATTTGTTTATTCTATCCCCCAAATGTGGAAAATTTACTTGTTTCTTTTTATTTTTCCCCTATTACAGATAATGTGGCCATAAATATCTTTGTGTACATCCCTGTTTTCTTAAGGCAAATTCCTAAAATTAAAGGCAATTCCAGTATAGTTAACATGCAGTATTAAATTAGTTTTAAGCATACAATATAATGATTCAATAATTCTACACATTACTCAGTGCTCATCATAGTAAGTGTACTCTTTCTTCCCCTTCACATGTTTCACCCATCCCCAACCAATTCCTCTCCACTAAGCATCATTTCTCTATTAAATAGTCTGGTTTTTTTGGTTTGTCTTATTTTTATTCTTTATTTGTTTTATTTCTTAAATTCCACATAAGAGTGAAATCATGAGGTGTTTGTCTTTCTCTGACTGACTTATTTCACTTAGCATTTTACTCTGTTGCAAATGGCAAAAGATTTCATTCCTTTTATGTCTGAATAATATTCCATTGCATATATATGCCACATCTTCTTTATCCATTCATCTGTCGATGGACACTTGGGCTGCTTCTATAATTTGGCTATTGTAAATAATGCTGCAATAAACATAGGGATGCTTGTATCCTTTTGAATTAGCATTTTTGTATTCTTTGGATAAATACCCACTAGATCATAGGGTAGTTCTATTTTTAATTTTTTGAGGAACCTCCACACTGTTTTTCATAGTGGCTGCACCATTTGTATTCCCAACAGTGCATGAGGGTTCCTTTTTCTCAACATCTTCGCTAACATTTGTTGTTTCTTGTCTTTAATTTTAGCCATTCTAACAGGTGTAAGGTGATACTGTAGCTTTGATTGCATTTCTCTGATGAGTGATGTTGAGCATCTTTTCATGCGCCTATTGGCCATGTGTATATCTTATTTGGAGAAATGTCTGTTCACGTCTTCTGCCCATTTTTAATTGGATTTGTTTTGGGGATAGTTCTTTATATATTTTGAATACTAAACCATTATCAGATATGTCATTTGCAAATATCTTCTCCCATTCAGTAAGTTGTCTTCTGGTTTCATTGTTTCCTCTGCCCTGCGGAAGTTTTTGGTGTGATATAGTCCCGATAGTTAATTTTCACTTTTGTTTCCATGGCCTCCAGAGACATACCTAGAAAGACATTGCTGTGGCCAATGTCAGAGAAATTACTCCCTTTGCTCTCTTTAAGGATTTTTTTGGCTTCAGGTCTCACATTTAGGTCCTTAATCCATTTTGAGTTTATTTTTGTGGGTGGTGTAAGAAAGTGGTCCAGTTTCATTCCTTTCTTGTAGCTGACCAGTTTTCCCAACACCATTTGTTGAAGAGACTGTCTTTTTCCCATTGCATATTCTTGCCTCCTTTGTTGCAGATTCTTGCCATGATTCTGTTCTATTATTTGGCACATATTTCAGTGTTCTATTCCATTGATGTGTGTGTCTGTTTTTGTGCCAGACAATATTGTTTTGATTACAGCAGCTTTGTAGTATAACTTGAAATCTGGAATTGTGATACCGTAGTTTTGCTCTTCTTTTTCAAGATTGCTTTGGCTATTTGGAGTCTTTTATAGTTCCATACAAATTTCAGGATTGTTTGTTTTATTTATATGGAAAATGCTGTTAGTATTTTGATAGGAATTACATTAAATCTGTAGATTGCTTTGAGTAGTTATGGACATTTTTTAAATATTTTTTCTCCCAATCTGTGAGCATAGAATATCTTTCCATTTGTTTGTGTCACCTTCAATTTCTTTCATCAGTGGTTTATAGTTTTCAGAATACAGGTCTTTCACCTCCTTGGTTAAATTTATTCCTATGTATTTTATTATCTTTGGTGTAATTGTAAATGTGATTATTTTCTTAATTCCTTTTTTCTGCTGCTTCATTATTAGTGTACGGAAATGCAATGGATTTCTGTATATTATTTTTTATTCTTATGGAATTCCTTTATCAGTTGTGGTAGTTTTATGGTGGAATCTTTAGGGTTTCCTATATATAATATCATGTCATCTGCAAATAGTGAGAGTTTTACTTTTTCCTTACCAATTTGGATTTATTCCTTTTTCTTATATGATTGCTGTGGCCAGGACTGCTAGTACTATGTTGAATAAATTTGGTAAGAGTGGACATTCTTGTCTTCTTCTTGACTCTAGGGAAAAAGCTCTCAGTTTTTCAACTATTGAGTATGATGTTAGCTATGAGTTTTTCATATATGGCCTTTGTTATGTTGAAGTGTGTTCCCTCTAAACCTACGTCGTTGAGGATTTTTATCATGAATGGATGTTGTACTTTGTCAGATGCTTTTTCTGCATCTCTTGAAGTGAACATATGTTTTTTATTCTTTCCCTTGTTAATGTGATGTATCACCTTGATTGATTTGCAAATACTAAACCACCCTTGTACCCCAGGAATAAGTCCCACTTGGTCGTGGTGAATGATTTTTTTAATGTATTGTTGATTCAGTTTGCTAATGTTTTGTGGAGGATTTTTGCATTTATGTTCATCAGAGACATTGGCCTATAGTTCTCTTTTTCAGTCGACTCCTTATCTGGTTTTGGTATCAGGGTAACGCTGATCTCATAGATTGAATTTGGAAGTTTTCCTTCCTCTTGTGTTTTTTGGAATAGTTTGAGAAGAATAGGTATTAATTCTTCTTTAAATGATAGGTAGAATTCACTTGTGAAGCCATTCTCTCTCTGCCTTTAAAACTCCCTGTTACTACTTTTTGTCATTTTAATTACTATGTGTCTTGGTGTTAATCTGCTTGGCTTGATTTTGTTGGATGATATCTGTGCCTCTGGATATGGATTTCTTTTCCTTCTCCAGATTTGGGAAGTTTTCAGCTATTTCTTCAAATAAATTTTCTGCCCCCTCTTCTCTCTGTTCTCCTGGGATCCCTATAATGCATATATTATGATACTTGATGGTATCGTCACTGAGTTCCCTAAATCTCTTCTCATTTTGCATAATTTTTTCTCTCATCTCCTCAGTTTGATTACTTTCCATTACTCTGCCCTCCTGGTCATATGCAGTGGTTCTCTTTACCTGTTACGGGTAGTGTTTGATTCCCGTGGTGTTAGTGGGCCAGTCTGTGGCTTTCTTGGCCTTGAGTTGAGTCAGACCAGGCATTTGGGAAAGGTCAGAGCACCAAACTGCAGGGTGCTTTCCCTGTATTGTCCCCTGCTAGGGCCACAGTCTGACTGGTGTGTGGGGTTTATCTTTCCCTCTCTCTGGGTCAGGAGTCTTTGGAGAGGTGCTGACCCCTATTGGGGCTGCTTGCACACTGCCAGGCTTGGGGCACCGCTTTTAATGAGCTTTGGCCAAGAGCATATTGGAGGAGGCAGATCTGCAACATGCAGGGGCTGGATGAACAGCGTTTGCAAGGTTTGCTCACAGGCCTTCTGGGGGTGCAGGCCTTCAGCACAGGGACTGCGGCAGGCCTGGCTGGAGGGGACAGATCCACTGAAGTGCAGTGGTGGGGGGAGAGGCAGTGTTAGCAATTTCGGTAGCTGATTCCTGCAGGTGCCTGTGTGTCTTCCTGGCGGCGGGGGGGGGGGGGGGGGGGGGGGGCGGGGAGAAGGGAAGAATAGCACCTGCTAGTGCCTTTGTTCCTGGGGGAATCCCTCAAGAATCTCTGTCCCTCCAGAACAGCTCTGAGATGAGTAAACAGCTCTCCCTCGTATAGACCTCAGCTGGGTTTTCAAACTGCTATTTCTACACTATATCTCTGTGGCTATTTGTTGTGTTGTCTCTCTAAGGTCAGGGACTCATTTCCCCTCCCTGCTCTCCCAGAGCTGAGCCAGCTGATCTTTAAAATTCAAGGTTTTAAGTCCCACTGGTTGTAAGAACTCATGATATTCAGTCTCTCCGGTTTTCAAAGCTAAATGTTACCAGGATTCACCTTCGCAGTGCAGGCTTCCCAGTGTGGGGGTCTGTTTCTCTCCTGTTTGCACCTGGGGGTCCCTCCCTCCCACCAAGAGCCCTGCAGATGTGTCTGCTTCCTACCAAGTCTCTTCAGTGTGGCCTCTTCTCTGCATTTAGTTGTGGAGTTTGTTCAGCCAGTCTTCAGGTTGTTTTCTGGGTTATTTAGCTGATATGCATGTTACCTAGTTGTGTCCCTGGGAGGAGGCAAGCTTAGGGTCCTCCTGCTCTGCCGTCGTCCCAGCAATCTGGTATTGAGGCAGGTTTTAAACACAGTGACTTCTATCTGATTAAAGCTCTTTACCCTTTCGCCAGAAATAGATACACCTATACATACAAAGTTTTGCATAAGAATATCTGGGTTTCTTAAAGCTGTGGGCTCAGGTTCGGAAACCAGTTTGCAAGACTGAAGTATTAAAATTATGATGGGGCGCTTGGGTGGCGCAGTCGTTAAGTGTCTGCCTTCGGCTCAGGGCGTGATCCCGGCGTTATGGGATCGAGCCCCACATCAGGCTCCTCCACTAGGAGCCTGCTTCTTCCTCTCCCACTCCCCCTGCTGTGTTCCCTCTCTCGCTGGCTGTCTCTATCTCTGTCAAATAAATAAATAAAATCTTTAATAAATAAAATTATGCAAGGCTGCATTCTCCAGGAAGCTCTCTCGGGCCTACTCTGATCATACCATTTCATGATTCCAAACACTAGCTTTAATTCTAGTAAGTAGTTGTGAGACTGTTAGGAGCTTTTCCATTATTTGTTGATAAGAAATATGTATGATCACATCTGAGTGAGATTCTCACTTCTTGAGAGTAGAGTTGGGATATTTTATATTCATAATTAATTTCTGCAGGTTCGCTTGTAATCCTCGGTGCAGTGAACACTGAACCTCTCATAATCAATAACTCACATTTGTTCTCCATAACTCAACGCCAGTAACTCTAATTGTGTCAGTTTTGGGAATGGCACGTTGGGTTTGAATTTCCCTGATCAGTTACATCAATTCAGTTGTTCTGACTTAATGTACGTGTACTATGGAAGACTAATTTGAGAACCTAGACCGATCAATCCACAGCTCTGATATATCTTTTTCACTTAAGATCTTAGAGTATCTCATGAAAAAGGACCCTTGATTTTGACTGTTGGGACTCTAAGCCGGGTACATCCCACAGTGGGAGTTGCAACCTAGATATTTTTTAATCTTTCTTTCAGTTGGGATGGAACATGCCGGTAAATTCTCAACAGCCCTTCCTGGGGAAAAGATTGGGATTTTGAGGTCACGTAAATCAGTAGCTGTCCTTCCACCTCACTATTAAAACATAGAGACTTTAACTTACACTGTCTGCTTCTTTCCCTCCAAGTACTCAATTTTGGGCAGCTGAGAGACATGGCACAGAGATTTCTAACTGCATTGTGTTCCAAGAAAGAGTCTGACCCAAAATGCTTCCAGAGATGTCAGAGGAAGATGACTGATGTAAATGATCTGGGACACCTGGGTGGCTTAGTTGGCTGAGCGTCCAACTCTTAGTTTCATCTCAGGTCATGATCTCAGGGTCTTGGGATCCAGCCCCATGTTGGACTCCACACCCAAGGTGGAAACTGCTTGGGATTCTCTTTCCCCTCCTCCCTCTGCCCCTTCCCACACTCCCACATGCATGCGCTCTCTCTTTGTTCTCTAAGGTAAATAAATAAATCTTTGAGAAGAAATTTTTAAATAAATGATGTTTTCCGACTACAGTTTTCAGTCACATCAGAGGTGACCAGTCGTACTGTGCATGCATGCGTGTGTGTGTGTTTGGGAGGGCAGTGATTTCAATTAAATAACAACATTAAATTAATTTTCAATGTACAGCCTATTAGAGCCATCATATTTCCTTGATTCCTCATTAGGATAGTTCAGAACAGAGATGGTGCTACTACGGAATACCAAGTGAATTTCCTTCTAAGTGGATGTTTCCTAAGCAGAGATACATTGTGCTAAAATACATTAATACATAAGGAGAGCATTTAGAAGTCACAGCTATTAAAAAAAAATGTGCATTCTCAGTTTGAGCCAAACTGTTTAAAAAAAAAAAAACTCAAGGAAGTCAATTATTTTCAGTCAATTAAGGAATTTACTGAGACTCCAGTTCTTTCTACTCTGTGTGCTCAGTGTAATGCTTTATTATTCCAAAATAAACTCAGAACTGATTTCAGGAAACGCCTATGAAAAAATTAAAGCAGGAAAGAGTGTGATCTCGGTGTGTGGCATATGAGGCAAATTAGAAAGCAAGCGACTGAACTCAGATCTGTTTCTGCCCTTAAATCACTGAAGGACCTTGGGAAAATTGTATAAATTCTTTGTCTTGTCTACTAAATGAAGATGCCAATATCACCTACTTTTCTAGTTCAGGGAAAAAAATTATTTGGGTCAGATCAGCTTCTGTTATATAAAGAATTATTGAACGTGGTAGTACTCTAATGAAAATGCCTAGATTTGGAACAACAGTGATCAGATTCATAGACTAAATGAAGCATATATTGATTTTTTTTGGACAGGTGATTTACCCATTTTTGTGAGGTTTTTTTTTTTCTTTTCTGTGCTTTTTGAACTTTTTGTGCTATCATTGCTAACCATGTTGACAGATTTATTTAAATCTTTTTAAGGAAAGTTGTACTCCTCAGAATTTAGTTTTAAGTAGCACTTTGGTTTCCTCTGTCCAAAGTACCATATGAAGTAATAAAGAGCTTAATGGACCCTAATGCCTAGGATTTTACAATCAACATTAATTCATGTCAAAATATAGGGGCCGTGGGCTTGTTAGTCGACAGACAGCTATGATCAAGAGGGAGAAAACTCTTGAAGTCAGAAGATTTGCTTTTAAACCCTAGGTTGTGATCTTAGGCTAACCACTTAATTTCTCTGAAACTCAGTAAAAATGGGGCTGTGTAGAATGCAGATAGGATAATAATGTTTTATAATCTAAAAGCAAAAGTCAAGCAAGAATTATTTGTAAAAGGGCAGTGGCAAACTGTAAAATGAAAGAATTTTATTAATAATGATAATAGATCACATTTATTGAGCACTTACTTCATATGCTAAATGATTTACATGCACGGTCTCATTTAATCTTTCAGCCAGTACTATGAGATGAGGTAAATGAAGTTTAGAGGAGTTTAATTATGTACCCTCTGTCTTTAAAAAGTAAGGGACCCAGGATTCACACAGACTGAGAGCCCTCACCCCTAAGGATCTACTTGACATGGTGATCATTATCAAATGTTAGAATGAAGGGGAATAGTACAAAACCAATAACCCCCTGTGATTTGCAAATTGGGTAACTTGATCTTTCAGAGATATACATCTCTTTATTACAATTTTTTAATCAAAATATTACATTTTCAAGAGAACTTAAAAGGCAGAAGAAAGTTGCTCTCACTCTGTTCTCTTGACTCTGAGTCTCACTTCCCACATTAAAATTCTTACATAGTGTTCCAGAAATTTCCTGTGCATTTAGAGGTAGTATGTGTGTATGCATATATGTGTACTCTTCTGTTTAAAACAGATGACATTTCACTAAAAATACTCTTTTACAGCCTCTTTTTTCTTAAATATATATTCTCCCACATCAGAACAGATAACCTTTTTTTCCCTTTATAATGTCTGGATAGTATTCGACAGTATGCATATGTGGTAATTTACTAACTGGGCCCCTAGTGACAGACATTTACACTGACCTCAGCTGTTTGCCATCATAAGCAGTGCAGCTAAGGACATCCCCAGTACCTGTCTTCATGTCAAATACAGGCCAAGAGGCGAAAGAGTTTAGTCAAAGGGACGGGCATTGAAGACACATCAACATTCCCACGCTGTGCAGCAGGCTACTATCCCGGCAACCCAGTCTTCACCTCACTGTAGCCCCGAGAACATCAGACATTGTCCTCTCTACCAATCCGACCTGTAAAAGGTGGTATCTCTTTAGTTATGGGTCAAGTTAAGGATAGTTTATGTATGTTAGCCAGCTCTGTCTCTTTTCTATGTTAATTTATTCACTGTTTTATTATTTCCTGTCATTTATCACAAATATATTTTCCCCATTTGTCATTTATTTTTTGGCCTTCCTTACTACATTTTTTAATACAGAAGATTTTAATTTGTAGTTACTTTTTACTTCATTGCCTTTAAATTTTGCATCATGCCAAATTCCCACTCCAAGACTCCAAAATTCTCTATTTTCTTCTAATGCTTTTATAGGTACTTTTTCATGTCTAATTTTTGATGCATTTAGAATTTATTTTAGTGTAAGAATGGAGGTATGGGTTCAGCTTAACTTTATCCAAAATGATATCTTCTTGTCCTAGTACCATTTATCAAGTAAGTTGGCATTTTTGTCCTTATCAAACTTACTGGGCCAGAAAATCCTCAGTTGCCTCCATTTTTTCCTCATAAAGAAGCGCCCATTATTTTTACCCAAGTTAGCAGTTCTACACTGCTATCGGTTACCACAGTTCCTGTCTCTGAAATCCCACTAATTTTCAGGTGCCTGCCCTCCTAAAACTTCCCCTTCCCTCTGCTGGCTCCTCGGCTCCCTCCTTAAAGCACACTCCCGTTTCGCACACGCACAAGTACACTTCGGCTTCTTTGCTTCCGTGTCAAGCTCCTGTCCCACTTATTTCCCTTTGGCTTCTATGGGGCCATTGGCACTCACGAGCTCCACTTCCTCACCTTCCTTTCACACCTCAACCACTGTCATCCCAATGATAGGCCAGCTCTTGCAGAAGTAGCCATGTTCCTAGTGGCCACCAATACTGCGTGTGCCCTCATCCAAGTAGGCACCCTAGCAGTGCCTGACCGCTTTGAAGGGCCTCTAGAGGTCCTCTGCATTGCTGGCTTTCTCACTTCTCACTGCCACCCGTCTCCCCCAGGCCTGTCCCAGTCTCCTCGGCTGCCCCTCTCTTTCCCTGTGATCACATTCACTGCCATGACGCGTCTGCCCCTTACCAGCCATGTGATCCTTAGGGAGGCACTAACTTAAGTGGGTCTGTTTCTCCTATTGGATGCTGGGTTTGGCATGGACAGAGACTTGATAGTATTGTATTTTGTATTGCATTCTAGATAAGATTAGATTCTGCTGTATTGAGGGCCCACTCTGTGTCAGGTATCATACTGTGGACTTTATACAGCTCACCTTGGACAAAGTAGGCACATGTTTGTATTCACTTCTTATTTAAACCCAGGGCTAATTGAAGCCAAAAGCCATCTCTTCCCATTATCTGTTAGTCTGTCTCCAGAAGCTTAGATTCCATCAGAAAGACCAGCTCTGTTCTAGGAAAATCCCCATTGCGGCCACTTCATCTACCTATGCTCTTTCCCTCCGCCATGTCGTCTCCCTACCTCAGCCAGCCTTCTGTCCCCCCAGCCCCAGCACAGGGCCAGCGTTCAATCACCAACAGACACAACTTTCCTCATTCATTCATTCATCCACTCATTCATCAAATAAATATCTATCCTTCGTGCCAGACTCCCCTGGGCGTTGGGACCAGAGTGGCGCTAAGACAGACTCAGCCCTTGAGGCACTGGTGTAGGACACTAGTGTAATGAGGCAAAGTAGGTACGAGGACCAGAGAACACACGGGGTGGGAGGTGGGAAGAGAGGGGCCGGTTCAAAGGGAGGCTTCCAGGAGCACTAGCCAAGGAGCAAGTAGGAGTTAGCCAGGAGAAGGCCAGGGCACTAGTGAAGAGAGGCTTAGGAAAGCTGCAGAGAGAAACAAGAGCCAGAGACCTGGGCTTTATCCAGAGGGAGGGGCCCTTCACCGTTTATTTGGAGGGCGACCCCATCACATTTGTTCTTCTGTTCTTCCACACAGCTCCCTGTCACTCTGCTGGTATCTGCACGGATCATCTGTTTATTTATTGCCCTTTGGAAGCACCTTAGAGCAGACTGTTTCTTTAACATGACAACCTAGAGTAGTCCCTGAATCACAGTAGGCGCCCAGCAGGGTTGGTGGGGGAATGAGCGAATGCTAGTGCAGGGTATATGATCAAGAGTCTCCTTTTCCTTTAAAAAAAAAAAAAAAAAAAAAAAAGGCATGAACTCAAGAGTTATTTATATCTTGTTTATTTTCTTTGGAGAACCAGACCCATTTTCTAAACACCAGATGGCTTAAATCAGTTTATTAAAATGTTAATATGGTTGATCTTTATAAAATATAAGCAAGTCCTTTTTGTTTTTGTAGGATTCTAACATCTCCTCAGAGTAAAATCAAGCCCTAATAGAAGTGTGAACACTAGGTTGTTTAATATCTATGGCGTTCTATGGGGGAGGGGGGAAGAAAAGTATAGCTTTTTTTTTTTTCTTTTAAAGAGACAGCTCTTTTGAGGGGTGCCTGGGTGGCTTAGTCGGTTGAGCTTCTGCCTTCGACTCAGGTTGTGATCCCAGGGTCCTGGGATAGAGCCCTATGTCGGGCTCTCTGCTTAGCGGGAGCTTGCTTCTCCCTCTCCCCGCTGCTCCCCCTGCTTGCACACTCTCTCTCTCTCTGTCAAATAAATAAATAAAATATTTTTTAAAATAAATAAAAATAATAAAATAAAAAATAATTTTAAAAAGACAGCCCTTTTGAGAAAGGAGTGGAGACTCTCCCAGGGATGTTATAATTCTGAACCCCTTTATTGTGAAATTCCACACCACTCGCCATTTGTATCCTGCTTTGGATTTTTGGAATTTGCCTATTTATTTTAATACACGGGACCTATAATGTAGACATTAAAAATATATATGACAAATCATTTGTCGTCAGTGAAGGCAAGTTTGAAGACAGGAAAACAGACCAGATTTGCCCCTTAGTCCCTTCCATAAAAGCTTTTGATACACAAAGAGAGAAAATAAGACTTGATTTTTATTCTTAACATCTCAGGCAGAGCTTTAAATAAGATCCGGTCTTTCTTATTTTGTGGTCAGATTCTTTTCCCTGCCTATTTTGTTTATTTCTACTCATGTAACCAAAAGACGAGAAGTGACCCCTTTTGTACCACATACTTGATTCAGTGGATCTGAAGGGGGGAAGGTGGGTGTGGAATAAAGAGAAATGAGGTCTGATGTGAAACTCACAATAGAAGATTGTATACACTTAGCAGAATTTGACTCAGTAGTAGACTCATTCTCCAGACGTTTCTTAACAACTGGGATCTCATAGGATTATTCTGTTGGTACCTGTTAATCCCTTTTGGTTGGAAAACCTTTGCTTCACTAAATAATAGTTCCAAATATAATAATGATAATAGTAAAAGTAGTAATAGTCATAATAATAATGACAGCTACTGTTCAGTTTCTTAATGCCAGACACCGTATAACATATTTTCACTAAGGCTGAAAAGGAACGATGCATGCCACTCAAAGCTTCAAAATCCCGCATTTCAGTGTTTAAGATTACTGCCCCAGCAGCAGATGGGAATGCTGTGCAGGGCTAGAAAGCACAAGGAGCCTTTCGTTTATACATCATAGGAGAGGGCAGAAATTACAAAGCAGCATACTTTATTTTCTCTCTTTCCTGTAGCCATTAGCCCATAAGCTCTGGATTAGCCAGCGAGAGACACTGTTCCCAAATGCCTTTCCAAATAAATGCACACTGGCTGTAGGTTAACATTTCTCTACACGGAAACTGAGCCAGAGGAGGAAAGGCAGAGAGGCAGAAAAGCCTTTAGTAATGAAATAATGTGTGTGTGCCAGGTACTCACTTAAAATCAAAAATCTACACTCTCATTATAGTTTCTACAACTTTATGTGGCAAACGCTAGTTTATAAAAATAAAACACACATGCAGACTAAATCTTTTCATAATAAGAAACCTCTCCATACCATAACATATTCCCCACTCTTAGGTTATGGCCTCTTTGAAAACTGATGCATTTCAGCTAAAGAATATAGAAGGTCCATCTCTGTCAAGCATGATGTGATTTGACTAGTAATTTACATGACTAGTAATTTAACTGCTGGCTCGACTGTATCTACCATGCTGATTAAAAGAAGAATCTAAACGGTGGTTCTTAAACAGGGTCACATCTCGGACCACCTCTTTAAAATACACGTGCCCGAGCTTGTAGGTTCTAAGCACCTGGACTCTCCTAGATAAAGCCATGGCGCTCAACCACTTTTAAGACAAAAGGAGACATGCATGACATACCTCTAAAGTATCAGTTGCCTTTTAATATCCAGGGGGCTTATGGCCATCGATAAGTATATTCTCAATTTAATGATCATTTTATTAATCTTATATATCCAGTAATTGAGGCTTTAAAGTGGATCTTTGCTAAACATTTATGCATTGATTAAAGGCTAAAATTTATTTTCTTAACCAGTTTAAAAAGCAATTACTAATGTAACAGAGCTGCTTCTTTTAAACTCTCCAAACATCTTTTTTTTTTTTTTTTTTTTTTAAGTGGGCTCCATGCCTAGCAGGGAGCCCCGTGCAGGGCTTGAACTCACGATCCTGAGATCATGACCTGAGCCGAAATCTAGAATCAGACGCTTAACTGACTGAGCCTCCCAGGTGCCCCAAAACTCTCCAGACATCTTAAACAGTAGCTGTAACAATACAAAAGTACTCATTACAAAACCAGTCACTGTACTTCCTCCTAAACCTATTCCAGCATATTAACAGTGTTGGTTTAGTTCAAGTCTCTGTTATTTCTTCACAACATCCTGTGGTTTCAGAAATGTCACATTGATTAATACCTATCTCAGCCTTACTAACAAAGGAAAAAGAATACTTGAGGTTGCAGGACCTGAAGTAGATACCACCTGATTCCTGTCAGGGCGCTGGGCACCAATCCGAGCTGCCCTTTTATGGGTAAAGTTCATTTGTTAAATCAGTGCATCTGTGTGTGTTTGTGCTTTGTTTCTTTGCTCAACGGGGCTACTATGAGCAGTAGGGAACAAAGGACCCATGGGAAGGAAGGAAATGGTCTCCCAGAGTCACACCAAGTCAGACATGCCAACATTATACCATCTAGGTATGTCCAGCCAACAGCAAAAATGCAGACCTAGAGGTCGGAGGCCACTTAGGGCAGGAGACCTAAGTTTGGAAGTCATCTGAGAAGAGGCGAAACCTGGACACTAGGCCATGTTGCCGAGAGGGAGCAGTCAGAGAAGAGGCCAAAAAGGGCATTCAGAACAGTTTCCAAGCATGATGTTTGCTATGTCCATTACTTAGAGCTCATCAGGAAGCTGTTGGGAGAGGCTGTTGGGAGGCCATTTGTATTTCTGAGAGCCGCTTAATTGGGAGAGAACAGAATCAGCAGGGCAAGTCTGTAGTGAAGAGCTGGAGAGAACAGAGAACTGTTTGAGAAGTGGGGGAATAAGTAGATGAGTCCATCTGGGATTTCAGGGGGGGAGGGTTTTGTTTTTTCAGGGTGCAAAGATTTTATTATGTTTGTTGACTAAGAGAAAGGAACTAATGCAAAAGAAATCATTAAAGACACAATAAAGAGTAGAAAAAAATTAATGGAGCAAGACCCCAGAGCAACTAGGAGAAAATGGTTTTCCTAAAGAAGTCTCAATTACCACTGGAGAAGGGAAAGAAAGAGAGCAGAATAGATAAAAAGACAGGTAAGATAAATCTGAGGCGAGGAAGGAGCAGTTGAAGAACCACACATTTTCTTTTCCCTCTTTGTCATTCATCTTTCAAGCTGGTTTGTGTTTGGGACTATAAAAAACTTGTAATACGGCATCAAACATCAACAGTTTCTTTTATACATTTGTTTTTCTTGGCATGAAAATTCATCCATCTTAAATTCTCTCAACTCTTCCCAAAAAAATTAGCAGAACTATACAAAGTTTAGGTTGTAGCATTGAGATGCATCGCTGTGAAAAGAGGTGAAGAGGGTTGTTAGAGTAGATGTAAAAGAAAGCCAAGGGAGGCCATTAACAATGCGTAAAAGGATCACTGTGCAACTGAGGTGACAGAGGGAAAGTCAAACATGCACTTTAGCAGCGAGATGCATCAGCCCGGTTTTGCAACATTTGGAGCGGGTAGAGAGGTTCATGCCATCTGCCAGGCTGGGATTGGCAAGGAGGATGCAGCGGTAGAAGTCAGATGAAGCAAGGACACCCACTCAAGCGTCACTGCAGTGACTGGCCCCCAGGCCCCAGCTGGGCAGCACTGCTGTAGGGCTGAAAGGGGCAGGTGGACTGTAGAATGGGAGAGACCAATCAACTAAGACCACAATGAAGAGGAGGAGCAAGCTCGGGGTGATGGATTGAGAAAAGCGGAAGGATGGGAGATTGAGTCCAGGTCTGGGGCTTGGCTAGGTCAGTGAGGTCCATATCCAAGGGTCAGTGACATTAGGGAGGCAGGGAGCATCACTGGACTGGAGGATGATAGGTATAAGACAGGGTGTTTGGAAGGTCATTAGCGTAAGAATGCAGGCAGAGGAAGGAGTGGATAGGAAAACTGAGCTAGGGGCTGAAGTTGTCAGAGAAAGGATAACAGATACAAGTTTGGAAAGATGGTCAGGACGGCCTCAGTATACACCTGCACCACCATACAGAGTAGCCCCAGAGAAGGTGGGGTAAGCAGGTGATAGAAACTTCAGAACAATCCAGAGGCTCTATAGGGGCCTCTAGGATTATAGGCTCTTTAGGTTTCATCAGTGACCATCTTCTGGAAGATGCTAGCATTCTCAGGTTAGTCCAGTAAACAAATCTACTTACTTAGCTGAATCACCATTTGTGGTTTTGTATTGAGATTTAGCTTGTTTGTTTCTACCTAAGAAACTGTGATGTGTGGCTAGAAGTAAAGGGAATTGATTAGCCTGTGTGACTGGCATAATAAGACTCCATCTGATATAGTCACATCTCCTGTGATTAAGCACAGTAAGGAATTAATGGTAAGCAGAGCCATAGCCAAAAGTGTATTATAAGCATGGTGGGGCAAGATACTACTAAACTCAAAAAAAAATGATCATAGAGTTATGATCCAGCATTCCACTTCTGAGTATATACCCCAAGAAATTGAAGGCAGAGTCTAAAAGACATATTTTATACCCATGTTCACAGTAGCATGATTCCCAATAGCCATAAGGTGGAAACAAGCAAAACAAATCCTTTGATGGATTAAGGGGTAAACAAAATGTGGTCTGTATGTACGGTGAAATAAGCAGTCACGAGAGGACGTATCTCATATACGATTCCACTTACAGAGGTATTTAGTATAACCAGATTCATAGACACAAAAAAAGTAGAGTGATGGTTTCCAGGGGAATGGAGTGTTTAATGGGTTCAGAGTTTCGGTTTGGGAAGTTTTAAAAGTTACAGACGTTGGGGCTCCTGGGTGGCACAGCGGTTAAGCGTCTGCCTTCGGCTCAGGGCGTGATCCTGGCGTTATGGGATCGAGCCCCACATCAGGCTCCTCTGCTATGAGCCTGCTTCTTCCTCTCCCACTCCCCCTGCTTGTGTTCCCTCCTCGCTGGCTGTCTCTATCTCTGTCGTATAAATAAATAAAATCTTTAAAAAATAAAAATAAAAAAAATAAAAGTTACAGACGTTGACGATGGTGATGGTTGCACAACAGTGAGGTTGTGTTTAATGCCACAGAACTGTACGCTTCAGAATGGTTTAAGTGATAAATTTTACATAAAATTAACCACAATTTTATAAAAATGTATGAATACGATTTTCTAAATAAGTGGCTTAATGATAAATTTTATGTTTTATATGTTTTCCCACAACTGTAAATAATACCAGCTTGGACCCTGACTTGGAATTGTTGGGGGGTGTTTGCTCCCCCTTTTCTTCAGTTGTGCATCTCTCAGTGAGAAGGTCAGTAAGAGCATGTTCTTAATGATGAAAATATAGTTTTCTAAACTTACAGGGCTGGGGCGCCTGGGTGGCACAGCGGTTAAGCGTCTGCCTTTGGCTCAGGGCGTGATCCCGGCGTTATGGGATCGAGCCCCACATCAGGCTCCCCTGCTATGAGCCTGCTTCTTCCTCTCCCACTCCCCCTGCTTGTGTTCCCTCTCTCGCTGGCTGTCTCTATCTCTGTCGAATAAATAAAATCTTTAAAAAAATAAAAATAAAAAAATAAACTTACAAGGCTGTATAACCGTGCCCACACACATGCGTGTGCACACGTGCAAATCCATGCTTCACTCAGCTTTGAGACAGAGAATATGAACTGCCAGTAAGTCCTCTTCCTTAAAAAGGACTCGCTTTATTTTAACCCTCTGTGGCATGGAAGTATAGCCAGAGAAAATGCTTTCTACCCACCCATTTTATTCATTTCTGCTCCTCTTTCTCTCTGGGTCAGAAAAGGTAATATAGGTATGAAAGACCTGTCTCTCAAAACCGTGGCACTCGATAAATGTAAGGCATCAAAAGGATGGTAGCATATCTTCCAATCTCCCCACTGGGACCAAGGCATCGCGTCCCTCCAGACAAGCAAAGCGGGGTTCGGGTGGAGGCAGCTGCCTCATTCCTTCTCCTATTTGGAGGAAAACTTTGAAAAGGAAATCTTCATTGGATCTCACCTTTTAATCACTTTGATAGTGTTTTGTCTTTTTCCAGCTTCGTATCTTAGACTTCCCCTTGTAGCCTGGGTCAGAGATACATCCTAAGAGTGGGCCAGCCGTGGGATGAGGCAGCCGTACAACCTTGGCCACCCTGCTGAGCCGGCAGCTTCCCTCTCTCCCTGCTCCTTGTACTTTTGCCCCAGTTCACAGTGAAGCTTGGGGAAAGCTGTTTTCCTCTTTGGGCTGTAAAATAAACGTGATGGGTTCGCTGATCTGCGGTTCCTTCCTATTGCCCAAAATTACCTGATTCCCCAACCTGACCTGGACTCACATTCAGTCCCCTCTGTAAGCTGTCTGCTCCTCTGCTAGAGTCTTGGTCGCATTGCTTGGATGACTGCAGTATGTGTTTTTATTTTATTTCACCAAGCATTCCAAGGAAAGATGAGGGATGAGTAGTTATTGGTGTAGATTTCAACTAAATCTTCAGTTGGTTGAAGTGTTAGCCTCCGTGAGCCATGACCGACTCTTCTATAAGTGAGACTCCCAGAGATTATTAGGAACTCATACATTCATAACTGACCTCTTGTTTCGGGATGTGTGGAGTAGTTATTGGGAAGTGTGTGTGCATTGTAAGGAAGGGGAGAATGACCTGCCAGGTCTGCTCTCAGAAGCAGTGAGCCCAGGTACACACGAGGACAAGTCTTCATGTGTAGACACATGTCCTAACTGTTATGGTGCCTCTGTGTTTTTGAGGGGATTACGTAAGCATCATCAGCAAGAGCCTGTGAAGTAGGACAGAGAAATACAGGTGTTCAGGAAGCATTAGCCTGGCAGAGCCCTAAAAAGTAAAATGGGAAAAGGTGGCTCCAGCAGACGGCTGAAGTAGAATTAGCCAAGCATACATCAGAGTATCTGTAGCCACTTTGGTGCTGGATTACCACCCGACTGTCTTCATGGTAGTGACAAAACGGTTCTCCGTGCCTGTTAGGGACTGATGATTGTGTCCCCCTCAAAATCATATGTCGAAACCCTACCCCCTAATGTGATGATCCTAGAAGGCAGGGTCTTTGAGAGGTACTTAGGAGTAGACGAGGTCATTAGGATGGAGCCCTTGTGAATGGGATCAGTGCCCTGACAGGAGTCCCGTTAGAGTGTGCTTCCTCCCTCTGCTCTCCACCCTGTGAGGACGCAAGGAGAAATCAGCAGTCTGCAACCCAGGAAACAGCCCCCTCACTAGCACCCGATCGTGCTCACACCTGATCTCAGACTCCCAGCCTCCAGAACCGTGAGGAGTTAGCGTCTGTTGTTTTAGAAGCCACCCAGCCACCCTTCCTGAGTGGACCAAGACCATGACCGTGACAGCTAAGAGGCAGAAGCAGACATGGTGACCAAGTGGGCTGGGAAGTTCACTTTCAGGACCAGCTTTGTGGTGCTCAGTGTTGATTCTTCCGGCCTGTCGTTTCACAGGAAATACATAAAATCTCTTTTCTACGTAACCTTTTTTAAAACGAATTTTTTTTCTGATTTTTAACTTCTTTGGACTGTACTAAAAATAATGTTGGGTATTAAATTTGTTTAGGTTTTTCTTCTCATTTTCAAGTGATCAATATTAATGCTAAAAGTGGATGTATTCACTTTTCCCTTGTAGACATTGCCAGAGAAGGGAATTACTTGCTTGCAGCCATAACGAAGATAGTTTGATTCATTAACGATATAAATGCTTTACTATATGTAAGTTATACATTGGTTTGTTTTGTTTTGTTTTTAAGAAGAAATTCTAAGTAGATCAGCTTTGCAATACATCCATTTGGATTAAAAGTTGC
This sequence comes from Ursus arctos, assembly GCF_023065955.2. NCBI lineage: Eukaryota > Metazoa > Chordata > Mammalia > Carnivora > Ursidae > Ursus > Ursus arctos. Next base: position 9,763,770 of record NW_026622997.1, on the reverse strand, counting down.
CATTTATAGCAATTGAGTAAAGAACGGTGGGTGTAGAGGGAGCCTGAGCTTCAACCCTGAGTCAAGGTTAATGGTATTGGGTCAGGCCGAGGAGGTCAGCTTCTGGCTAACTCACCGTAATGCTCACCCTCAGCATGTCTCACTCCCAGCCTTACATTGACATTACTCATTCCTGAGTTGACCCGGGTTGTCTTTTCACCGCATCCGCATTTTTTCATTTCTCCACAGTGCTGCACACCACAGGCATTAAGGGGAAGATGTTCACACCAGTACACAATCACCACCACAAATGTGAGCCTACGAATACGCAAGGTTGTCTCTTTCCAGTTTCTGCCTATGCTTCTGGCTGAGATGTAGAGAAATGGGAAGGAAATGGAACAGGAAGCCAAGATGGAAAGGCTAAGTGTATTTTTGGTCCCTTTTACACTAACACAGACTGCCAGAATGTGAAGTCTGTTCATATTTACATGTCCGTTTAAGAAACACGGATGCAAATGATTTTTGTGTTTTTCATTTCCACACACACACACGTCTGCAGAAAACAGGAGTTCACTTTTAGAAGCTTTTTTTTTTTTTTTTTGAAAAAGTTATGCTTGAGAATCCTGAGCAATGATTTTTAAGAAACACATGAGAATTTCTACATCCAAGTATGACTCTTTCAATAATTTGCCTTGAGGGTCTGCCTGTTTACTTCAGTAAACGTCCTTTTCAGAATTGCCATCAGTTTTAGTTTCTAACGCACATAAGAAAATTGAGTTGTATCATGGCCTCTTTCTTCAGACTTGACTCTGAATCACTTTTGACTATTTCCAAAAGGTAAATCTACCCTCAAGGGGTGAAACTTTGACAACACAGACACTATGCAAAGGAACGTATGCGTTATTCATTCAATAAATATTGAATACCTACTATGTTGCCAAGTGGTGTTCTGAGGGACAACAGGGATGTAAGATGATTTCAGTCCTTACTCCTCAGCTGCTGACAGTCTTAGGGGAAGACAGACATTCTCGAACAATTAAATATATAGTGAAAAGTGGTGGCACACATGGGGTATAGCAGGGGCCCAGGGTGAGGAGTGGCTTTCAGAAATGTTTTGAACAAAGATATCATCCCTGGAATACATTATCACATCTGAAAATGGCAGTCTTAAGAAAGGTATGAGGTCTCATATGTTTCTTGAAGACTATCTTCATTTCCTAATTATTACAGTAAATAGTAATAAATAGTAAATGCATTTGGCCTGACTTGTTTAGAATAATAGAAAACAGACACTGTACTGTGATAGCTTGTTCTGTAGCCCCTCAAACTATTCAAAGAAGATAAGTTAGAGCATCTTATGACTCTAGTTGGATTTTATATTTTTGTAAGTCATTGAAATACCCTGGCATCATCAGGGTGTATTTGATAAGCATAGCTAAAATGATTGAAGAAAACATTTATGTAAAATACCGCTCAAGCCAGAGCAGTAGGACAGAAACAACGTGTCATAACAAGACAACATGGGAGTGTGGCTTGAGAGGTAAATTAAACAAGCATCCTTCTCATGGATGATAATTGTGTTGGCACCAGAGAGCTTGTGTATCCCTGAATTATGCTCTTAAAGAAGCAGTTGGTGCTTAAAAAGAAATCATCCTGGAGAACAGGGGTAGGGTTTTCTGGTCAGGAGATTTCATTCCAAGCAAGGACATGATTATTCCTGACTGTCATTGCATTACTAGGAAAACTTCTTTCTGAGATCCTTAAGAATATATCAGTTATGCCATTTAGGGAAAGCCTAAAGAAGATAGACTGACTAGCAGTGAAATACAGGGTTGAGAAATTTCTGAAATCATCTGGTTTTTTTTGTTGTTGTTGTTGTTTTTTGCCAAATCTTACATTTCAGCAATGGTCACAGCTGTCAAGAGCACAGCAACCTTAAACACACAGTGAAATGGGAAAACTTGGTAGTCCTCCTTCAATTATTAATGATGCAGCTTCCATATTTGCCCTTCATATTGTCGTTCTCAAGTTCAACACACATTTATGACATTTAAACAGGGGGTTTTTGAAGTATTTTCAAAGACCCAACAACCCTAAACTAATTGAAATGTGTCATTTAAAGCATCAGAGAAGCATATTCCTAAGTACAGCAATGCTTATGTGTAGTTATGTGATGAGAAATTTGGGAAAAAATACAGGAAGTTTTGGAAGTAATACCTCTGTTTCCATGCCAATGGAGATAAAATAATATTCTCTCACTTTGGGAAATCTGAGATTCGTATTCGCCCAAACTTGGAAAGACTATGAAATAGGTAATCAACTGACAGTATCCTTGATTTCAAGACAAAGATGAAAACTTCATCTTCAAAGACAAATCTGGATCCAGTAATTCCACTGCTGGGTATTTACCCAAAGGGAAAGTAAAACACTAATTTGGAAAGATACACGCACCCCTATGTTTACTGCAGCATTCTGTACAATAGCCAAGATATGGAAGCAATGTAAGTATCCATTGATAGATGAATGGATAAAGAAGAGGGTGTGTGTGTGTGTGTGTGTGTGTGTGTGTGTGTGTGTATATGTATATATATATACATATATACGTACATACATGATGGAATATTACTCAGCCATCAAAAAGGATGAAATCTTGGCATTTGCAACAATGTGGATGGACCTGAAGGGTGTTATGCTAAGTGAAATAAGTCAGATGGTGAAAGACAAATACCATATGATTTCACTCATATTTGGACTCTTAAAGAGAAAACAAATGAAACAGAAAGGACTCATAAATACAGAGAACTGGTGGTATATAATGAGAATGCTTGTCCCTGATATGTGATTTCCGCCTTAATTGGGAGTACCGAACTGCTGGGGGTCACCGTTGAACAGAACGTCCACAACAACTGCAGGGGAGAGTATTCTAGAGGATAAGACACAGCTGCATGGCCTTTATGACCTGGTCTTAAAAGACACATAGCATCACTTCTGCCATATCCTGTTGGTCACAGCAGTCCCGAGTTCAGATTCAAGGAGTGGGGACATAGACCCCCAGTTCTCAATGGTAGGAGTGTCACAAAATTTGTGGCCATATTTTAAAACAACCGCAGACCCCTTCTCCTTAGTATTACAACAGCCCATTGTCCTGGAATTCTCAGAAGAATTACAACTCTTATATTACATTACAGTTATATGCTCTTTCTTCCCTCCCTCCCCATCCAGTTCAAGAATAAGGGCCTAGGAGCTCCACCCCTATCCCATTACGTCTTAAATCCCCAGGTCAGGCAGGAAAGAAAAGGTTGAATAAGCACACATAAAAAAAATCAAGTGGAAGAAAACTGGAAAGCTTTCGTCCATTTTAAAGGGACAGCTGTTGGTTCTAAATGAAGGTAAGAATGAAGTCTTTGTATTTCCACATCTTTCCATTGTACTGTGAAATTGGATTTTTGAATTGGCTCACATTGTTTTAAAAACACGCTGTGGGCCAGCCAAACACATTTGCTGGCTGCACATTGCCCAAGGACCACCAGTTTTTGACCTCTGGACCTTCCCTGGGATCTGGGTTTATACTATTTGTCTATGCACGGGGCTCTGAACCCCTCTTAGAAAGGACCACGACTCATAAAGCAAAGCAGTATTTAAGATCGCACTTTTATGTTTATTCACAAAAATCTGTGCGCTGGGATATAGAATGCAGTGGAATTACTGGATCCAGATTTGTCTTTGAAAATGAAGTTTTCATCTTTATCTTGAAATATTTGCAGAGCTTCTGTTCAAGAATCGAGGTTCTCACTAAGTGAAAGGCATCCTTCTTCCATCTGTAATTAGCATAGGAATGGCAGCATTTTATGTGTGTGGCATTAATTATGTGTGTGATGTCTCTAAGCCCGATTAGCTAAGGAACAGACCTTTAATGGCTGGCTGTTAAGATCGAGGGAGGATTGGCTTATATTTCATATCGTCAACTCTTCTGAGTATTGGTTAGAATTTAAACTTGTCCTGAGCATGATATCTGTTTAAAATAGAAGGGGAAATATATTTTTATATATGTACCTCAAACTAGTATTCAGGACTTAACAATTACGAATTATAAGTATAAAGACAAAATATATAGGAAAATGGACCAAGAAGAGATTTAGGAAATCTAAAGCTAAAGCCTTATTTTTCTTCCTGCCCTCCTTGAACTAATCATTAGCTGAGTTTATAAATAACCCCCTCCCTCTGGGAAGAAATGTCATAGTAACACCAAACAGAATGAGCACAGTGAATGATCTTCATTTTCCTTTTTATAACTTGAGTCTTTGTGAAAAGTCCCTATGCAATATACATCCCTCGGGCTCTATTCATTATCACCTCTGGGGGAAGCCAGGAGTGGGGAAAGAAGCATAGAGTCCTCCTTTTAACCACAGTAATTGATTTTAAGGGGACACGATCCTCAGTAACATGGCTGGTGAAGTTGGTTGTTTTTCTCTTGGTGAAGGTGGAATTGTAATGATTTTTCAGTATTCTCTAGAACATTCCCTGCTCTTTGTAAAAAATGCGCTGTGAGATCTAAACACAGGCAGCTGCTTGTGGGAAACTCTTTATTTCTCCTTTACCCTAACATGGGGTGGCGTGGGGGAGCAGCTGCAGCTGGGAATCTTTCCTGAGCACCTACTAGGAAAACCTCAGGTCTGGTGATGGAAGAGGTGGTTCTCTGCAGTCTGTGTGCTGGGTCATGATTCTCTCGTCAAAGAACCCTGGAGCCCAGGACCAGAAATGACATTAACGGTCACCAGGTCCTTTTCTCCAAGGCCTTGGCATATGTCCTTGAGTAGCTTCCAGTATCCCTTCTCGGCCTCCTTGTTCCACGGCAGCAGGTGCTGCAGGCGTCTGCCCCTCGTCCCCAGGACAGCTTGCTGGTAAAAGCAACTCTCAAAGCAGGTCACTATCATTTGAAATCTGGCTCATTACTTTAAGACCTACTTCTTTGTAAAGTGAATTTCTCTTCTGCATACGTATTTAAACCTGAGCCCTGTCTGTGCTCGGAAAACTTGACCGTCAGAGGTGTCTAGCTCATAATAGGCGCTCGGTATATAGTAAGTTTATAAATGAAGAAAGCTTAGCATCCTATGTCATGACGTATTCTTGATGACTCATATTCGTTAAGTGCTCTCTTCAGTAACATAATTAGTGGCATTTCAAATATGTTACTATAGGTTATCGTCATTTTCAAAGAAAAGGAATGCAATTTTAGATATCCTATTTAACTCTTTAAAGTGTGGCATCTTTAATGCAGCTTGTCGTTCTTCTGTGACTGATTGGCTCATGATTCATTAGCTCTGCACATCTTAGGTACAGACGTGAATGTGCTGCTTTGCAATAGGTTAGGACCCCGCCCGGCTTGAGGAGTGGCCTAAAGGAATCTTGCCAACAGAAGGTTCCAGTTCCTCGAGCAGCGCCCAGAACCTAGCTCCATGTACAGCATGTGCAACAGTGTGACTCTGTCTGATTGGTGTGTTGGTATTGACGAACACGTAATGGCACAAAGCACAGGAAATTTCACTACATCTCTAGCGAATTCATATTGAGAAAGAAGGGCAGATGGTTGAAAACAGCCATAAAATATTTTATTACATGTCTGCAAAAATCATTAGTAGTTAGAGAGATGTTATTAATGGATCAGATTCACTTAGGGAGTCGTGTTTCTGTAATGCACATTAAAGCAATGATACTTCTGGTATTTTTAATGTAATCAGGGTCAAAGATAAACATGTCTTTGTATGTAATTAGGAAATGGATTTATTGACAGTAAAGAAGCTGCTATGAAATTTGGCTCCACATCACTTGGGTGGTATTGTTCTTCTTACATTTAAGGAGTGAAACAATAATCAGGTGCTAGCCCTGTAGGTTACTGAAATAATACCATATCGTTTCATTGCTATAATCTGGGGAGATGGGGAAGGGGTAAAGTTATTATTTCTGAAAGTCATCAAAAACCTGTTTTTAAAAAGCCATGAATAACTAACCAGTTTGTGAACTTTGAATGAGTACTTTTAATCCCCCAAGTTCTCTAACAAATCCCTTTAGAATTAATAGGAACATCAGTATTTGGACTTCGGGAGCATGAGAATGATTTCAGTGGATTTTTTCTAAGTTTTGTTTTGTTGTGATCTCTACACCCAACATGGGGCTCAAACTCATGACCTCTGGAGATCAAGAGTTGCTCGCTCTTCCAACCGAGCCAGCCAGGCACCCCGGTTTCAGTGGGTGTCTCAGGTCTGTGTATCTGGGAGATGAAGGAGGCGCGTTAGGCCAGGTGCAGTGACTTGGCACGGTCCCCTCCATGCGGAGCTGAACTTGCCACCCTCCAAGTCAGAATGTCAGAATCACGAGGTGGCCAGTGCTTGGGGAGAGGGGCTTTCTGCGCAACAGGATCAGGGCAGCGGTGTGAATCTCGCATGGAAGCCAGAGGAATGGGAGTGTTCCTGGACCTGTGGTCATTGTTCTTGGGCTCTCTCTCGCTCAGAGTTTGGAAATGCTCTTTCCCCAGCTCTTTCTTTTTCTGGGCTTTCTGAAAATTGCTGCTCTTGGGACCGTGCGCTCTGCCACACCGTGGCAGCCCGTGTTTCTGCATGCCTTCCCGGCATGCTAGAATGCATGGGCCTACAGCGCACGTTTCCACTTGTTACCTTTTAGATGTGCTGCCAACGTTTGGCTTCCAGGCAGGTGTAATCACATAGTCAGTGTGTCTCCAGAGCCCCTTTTGGACGTGGGCTCGAGTTCCTCATGCAGCCAGTTAGCTCACGGTGCTTTTCCTGAAGTCCACGACCTAGAGTTACAAACAGACAGCAGTCCTGTTGCTGTCCCCACATGGCTCTGTGGGTGTCACAGTGAGGTCTGTGACGTCTGTTCCAACGGAGCGTTGATTCACAGTGCTGTCTTCTAGACACTGCTCACCTCTGAGCCAGGTTCCCCCAGTTCATAGCTGTTTCCTTATCCCGTCAACCTAAAAATAATAATAAACAATTTAAACATCCTGTGTAAATCTGCCATGTTTGATAAAAGCAGGGGGGGGGATCTCATCACCTACCGTGACGGTGGAATAAAATCCCCGCATTTTGCTCCGGCAGAGTTTTCACCACAGAAAGAGGTTGCTTTGTCATCACTTTGGGCTCTTAAAATGTTTCTGTTTTTTTGTTTTTCCTTCCCCACCCCTCCCCTTGCCCTCCTTCCTGGACTCTTAAAATGTTTATACGGTTGGTTAACAAGCATCAGCAAAATGATAACTGCTATTGATTGCTCTGTTACGGCTGTGGGAAGCTTAAACTTGCAGATTTATTCCTGATGATAAAATAAGTCTTGGCTTTCTGTTAGCATTCACTGTCCCCGCCAGCCCACCCGTTGTTCACTTTCGTGTGACATTGGTATGTCTTTCTCAGTAAGAGGTGTCAACCACGAACTGGAAGAAGCCCTCCGAGTGCGAGATGCCGGATGGCGTTCGTGATTCCTACTTGCACACGGAGGCTCTGAGGGGATGGAGGGCTCTCAAGAAGCAGTGCTTCCTGTTTTGTCTGACAAGGAGAGAGGGTAGGAGCTGGAGACAGACATGACGTTGATGAATGGTTAGTGGCTTTGTTGCCATTGGGAAGGTTGGTTCAAGGGAAGTATTGCATTTTTTATTACATGGATAATCTATAGTTACTGTAATAATATTTGAGGGGGAGAAAGAAAAATTATTCATAATTCTTCCATCCTGAAACACTATTGTGTTCATGTATATCCTTCCAGAATGTGACTTCGGCAGATAGACAGCATATGAAGGTATATTTTTTCATTAAATGGAATCCTACTAATCATGTATAAGGTTATGATTTCCTAATTAAAATTCACAGTTTTCAAGTCAGTAAAAATATGCATGCATCATCATTTTTAAATGGACACATGGGGTGCCACCAAGTGCACTAACCTCATTTATTTTGCTAATCCCCTATTGTTAGACCTGTAGACGTGCACCACTTTAAACAGTGCCCTGGCAAACATCCTCGTGAGTGAGATATCTTTGTTCACTTATCTAGCTCCTCGTTTAGGACGGATAACTGGAAATAGACTGGATAGGTCAAAATTTATACCGAATATATGGAGATTTTATGTACACCCAATTTGGGAGGAGAAGGTGTTTTTTTTTTTAATATTCTACAACTGTGTTGCTCCTGTGCGGGGAGATTAGATGAACTCTTGCCATTCATATGGCCATATTTAAAGGAACAAAGTGAGAAAAGCTGTCTCACATTTAATTACTTCTTGGGTCACAGAACCTTTGTGAATCTGACAAAGCTTTGGATGCTCCCCTAGAAAAATGCACATATGTACACAATGCCAGCAGTCCATCTGCTCCTGCATCCGGTTCAGTCTTTGACTTAGACAAGCACTTCTTCGTTTTTTGTTTTTAATTATTACCAGTTTCATACCAGTTAAGAGTGAAGTTAATTTATTGCTTCTGCTCCAGTCTAATAAATATTTTATGCTCTTCCACATATAGTCTGTTTCATATTGGACTGTTATAAAGTAGTACTGAAACCAAGAATGAAATCATTCTGAAGAAGGATAGACAGCCCCTACTACTCTAGACTTGTATTTGGCAGAGGGTTATCAAAGATTTATTTGAGGCATTTGGGTGAGACCATTTTAACCATATAGGATGTGATGTTCACATGCTTCACTTTACCCCATCTGTTCGTGCGTTTTTCCTTGCTTGCAGGATTTATCCAGTTGACTATCTCACTGTCCCATTTGGCATGACCAAAGCCAGACTCATCATTTCTTTCTCAAAACGTGCTCCACCTCCTTGCATCCATATTTCTGTTAATCATACCGCTCTTCTTCCAGTCACTCGTGAGGGCAACTTTAGATTCAGCTGGAGCTTTTCCTGCCCAAAGTATTAATCAGGGATCTCCACAGAAACAGAACCAAGACGATATTTAGGTATAGAGAGGGAGAGGGGAGAGATTTGTTACGAGGAATTGGCTCACGATTATGGAGGCTGGCAAGTCCCAAGATCTTGGGCAGGGCGAGTCGGCTGGAGACCCAGGAGAGGTGATGGTTTAGTTCCAGTCCAAAGGCCAGTAGGTTCAAGACCCAGGAAGAGCCTTTTTGTCAGTTTGAGTCCAAAAGCAGAATCAAAGCTAATACTCCTTTTAAGACCATCAGGCAGGAATCATTCTCTCTTCCTTAGGAGAGGGTCAGCCTTTTTGTTCTTTTCAGGCCTTCAACTGATTGGATAAGGCCCACCCACATTATGGAAGGCAGTCTATTTTATTCAGTGTTGGTTCACAAACGGGCCCCCATACATGAAGGGCAGGGAGAGACCAAAGAAAGAGGCGGACCACTCCACATTGGTAGGTGATGTGTTTAATAAGCAAGGAAATTGACTTACAGGGCTTACCTTGAGTGGCCACAGGAGAAACAGATCTTTGTATCTGCCTGCCAGAATCTTGAAAGTTTATGTAGAGGCCTGAACTGGATTCAGTCACATACCATCTAAATAGTCTCAGAAATACCTTATTCTCTCAAGGTGGTGTCCTTGAAATCAGCTCCCACTCTGGAGACGGTGGGCAAAAACACACATTCCAAGGACAGGGGAGGAGGTGAGGTGCCTCTGATTGCTGGGGTCCAGCTCACAGGTCAACTGGCAGCCACATCCTCTTGATGACCTCTTCCAGCACTCAGTCTACTGATTTAAATGTTAATATCATCCAGAAGCGTCACACTGGTCATCTCTTCTTCCCTGAATCCTAGTAGAAGTCACACGACAGATGCAGAGTGCAAGGTGATAGGATAAAATAGACTGGGGTTTTTCCTACGGGGCTTACAGAATACTGAGAGACACAGTTGGAAAAAGGCAAGCAAATAAATCGGCATCGCAGCCCTAGACAAGAAGCACTTTCAAGGTTGCAGAAGAGGTTTTAGCCTTCAGGGGGAACATGTGTGGTGTGTAGGAATGAAAGTAGGTATATGTTTCTCATACAGTTGATCCACATTATTTGCAGATTCCATATTTGAGACTTCACCTTCTCGATACCCGCGGTACCTTCCCCAGTGGTTGGTTATCTGCTCTGTTCCACATACCTAGTTATGCTGTTGGCCACACCATTAACGGTGCCATTGTTAACTCTGTTTTTAAAAGAGGTACTTGCTCGAAGGTGCTCTCATGTGCCCTGACGAGCTTTGCTCATACCTTTTATGGTGTGTCAGTTGGCTCCTTGTTCTTTTAAAAACTGACCAGTTTTATCTCTGCTTTGATTCCCAAATTGATCAGACCTAACTGCTGTCATCTAAGTGGTAAGATTTGTTGCTCAAGCAAGAAAGAGCCAAAAATACGTTGGTCTGGGTTTTTTTTCCTACTTATGTTGAAATTTTTCAAAAATACAAAAAAAAAAGTTCTGTAAATAATACAGTAATAACCCACACCCTTCGCCCTGGTTGACCAGTTGCTAGCATTAGCAACATTTGCTCACTCACTGATTTTCCAACCCTCTTGCTCTCTCTCCTCCCTCTTTCTCTGTCCCATCATGGTCATTCTCTCTGTATGTGTTTTCCTGAGCCACGTGAAAGTAAGTCGCACACGCAATGACACTCTCCTCCTAAATTTTTCAGCATGTGTCTGCAAAGAACAAGCACATTCTCCTACATAGTCAAGAGACCAGTATTACATCCAGGACAGTTATCAGTGATGCACTAGTATTATCCATTAGCATAAAATGCAATCCAATATGAATTTCCCCACCCTCCCCACATCATACTCGTCCCTCTCCCGGCTCCCACTGGCATCCAATAAAGGGTCCACCCGCTGGCCGCCATGTTTCTTTTGTCTCCTTAAATCTGGACCCCAGCACTTCTCCTCACCCCTCTCCTCACCCTTTTGTGTGTCTTCTGTGAGATTTCAGTTTTGGAGAGTCCAGGCCAGTTGTCTTGGATAATGTCCTGCCATTCGTACTTACCTCATTGTTCTTAGCTTCAGGTAAAACATTTCTGACACGAATACTACATGAATGATGGGTGGTTCTCGTCTTGTCACATCAGGAGGCACCCCGTTACTTGGGATGCTCAGGTTGCTCATTTGCTTGAGATCTCCCTTTCGCCCTGTAATTAGTGATATTTAAAGCCTAGTGAATATCCTGTTCTGCAGCAACTTTTCATCCAGGTTTTAGCATTCATTGGTGATGACCCTTGCCTGAATTAATTATTACATGAATGGTGGCAAAAGGTGATTTTCCAGCTTGCTGGCATTCTATACAGAAGAGCTTTCTCTTTCCTCCCTAACTCTTCTTCCCCTGTTTTTTTTAAGTATCACTAGAAATTTATTGTTTGTTCAAAGTGTAGTCCATTACCATCATTGTCCCTTTGATGTTCACACTGTCCCACATTTGCCAGTGGGAGCGTTTTCTATCCAGTTCCTGAGTCCCTTTGACATGGCCTGGCTAGTCTTTGAGCACCTCCTTGTTTTCTGACACAAAGTGGTTTTTTTTTCTTTATTTCTTCCCAATAATATGATATAAGAAACAATTATTATTTTCTATCCATAGCTATATTTTATCAGAGCAGCCAACTATTTTAAATAAGCAAACAAAATGTATACCCCATTCATAGCTAAAAATAAAATGCAATGTATTTCTCCAGAAATGGATTTCTGGATCAGAGCCCAGCTACTAATAACCCAAATAAACAGGCCCTTCCTCTCAGCAAAGAGTAGGCCATTAAGAAATATCTGAGTTGGCATTGTTTGTGTGTGAAAAGCCTCTTCCATGACAGCAGAAAAAGGAAGGTGAATTGTACTTACAATTCAGAATGTGGAGTCATTCATCGGACAGGTGTTTTTATAATTTACATCGTGTGCCCCTCACCGTCCTCAGTGCTATTATAGATAGATGAGGATATGTTGTTAAAAAGGCAAAAGGAGGTAAAGCCAGTTGAAAAATAAAAACAGGTCAATACGTGACAGTGTACTTATTAATGTTACAGGAATTCATAGGGGAAGAGGGAGCACGGAGCAGAATGTGGGGGAAGCAGTCTGTGAAGGAGCTCAAAGCAAAAGTGAACTTTGAGTCAGTGGTTGTGTTTCTGTATGTGTGTATAGTCATGATACGAGACTTTTTGTGACATAGGAAGCTGTTAGCAGTGATTATCTTTGGTGCCAGAGGGACAAGAGAGAAGGAAGCAACCTTTTTATTTTATGCCCTTCGGTACATATATTACTCTTACAACAACAAAGACAAATTTAAGATTTTGCTTACTGAAGATGTTTGGACTGATGGGAAGTGAATAAAAGGCTTGGGCTGGGCTGGGGAGTGAGAACAAAGTTAGAATTGCTCTTTCAGACTCTGCGGGACTGCCAAAGGTTGTGACAAAAGTAGGTGTACCTTGGGGGGACTAACGTAGCAAAACAGTAATTTGCACACACACCAAAGGCTTCTTTACCTTTCTTCAGAGAAGAGTCACTATGTGGTTTTTTAAATCAAACTGAATTGCTTCTAGTTTATTTAAAATACACTTTGATTTATATTTTTCAAAGCGGAGTCATTGGATGTGTCTTTTGAGTAACTCAAGGCGCACGTGTGTGTATTTATGGCATCTTTGAACAGTTTGTTTCCATCCACCATTTCTGAAATGACCCTCCTCAAAAACCGGCCACTTTGGCTTTCCCAGGACAATTTTTTTTTTAATTACCACAAAGGTTTAAATGTCAGGGATCATCTTGAAATAATCGTGTCCCCAGGGTAGACAGCAATCCTTGTCAAATTCTAGTGATACAACATTCGGGGACAGGATGCCACAGTAGAATGATCTTTGTGGGTTAATCAGTTTTGTACTTACCTACTGGGCTGCTTTCAGCTGTGGATCCCACTTACTCCTCACGCCTCACGGTGATGGTTTATGCGCAGGTAGGAATGGAGAGGAACGTGCATGTACAAGGCACTCCGTAAATGGATGACCCTTCCCTTTCTCCCTGCAAAGCCCCTGTTCCAACTACAGGGTTTTTGTGCTCCATTTGGTTTGGGTGTTGGGGGAGGGGGGGCGCAGTGGTTAGAGTTTTTTTGGTTTTACCTCCATTGAATATAACAAATCGTATCCAAGGAAAATTCTCAAACTCTCGAAATAAATTCAGTTTTTACTCAAGTACAAATGGTCCCAATTCTCAATAATTCATTCATCCAAGTGAGCTTTTAAAAACTAGTATTTTATTCCTCCTCATTCTAAGCCACTTATTTATTACTTTCCTCGTAAGTCCAAAAAATATAAGCATAGGAAGCTGAAGCCAGTTTTGTGTTACCGATGCTTAAGTCTCACCCGGTGGTGGTGATGGGGTGTTCATCCCAAATACGAGTCACTTATGGGGTCAAAGAACTGGTTTTTCTCCCTTCTACTCTCTGACAGATACCCTGGAACAAATAGGGACAAGTGGGAAATGGCTCAGGTATAACCTCATTCTCTACTCCACCTCCTACCTCACCCGCCACAATCACCAGAGGCAATAAGAACACCTTGGGGAAAAAATGAAGAATATCTGCATGACATATCCAGCATAGAAATTGGGCCCAAAAATCACACGGTGTGGCTTTTTTTTTCTTTCTCTTTTATTATGTTCAGTTAATCACTGTATTAAGTACATCATCAGTTTTTGATGTAGTGGTCGTGATTCATTAGTTACATATAACACCCCAGTGCTCATCACATCACGTGCCCTCCTCAATACCCATCACCCTGGTACCCCCTCCCCCTGAAACATGGTGTTTAAAACAGCTATCACCATCTCAGCTCCACGTTGTTCAGATGATGTTGGGGAGCAGCTAAGTTTTTTAAACAAAAACTTTCAGTATTTAATGTAGTTAAAAAAAAGTTTTTCCACAGACAGCTTTTAACATTACCACAAATCTCTGTCTGTGTGGTGATGGTTATTGTATCCCTTAAATTTTTTTTTTAATGTATTACCAACACAGGGGGGTAGATACAAACACAGAACAAAATATTCTTCAGACAGCTCTTTCGTAGCACTTTCTGTTCGATAGCGAATGAGATTTTTTTTTCTCACTATAATCATTTTTGGTATTTTTATTAAAACTTGAATTGTAGTTGTGTTATATTTATAATTGAAAAACAAAAAGCTACAATCGACCTCCTAGCCTTTCACTTTACTGGTTTTGTTAAACAGTCTCAACTTTGTAACTCTCGGTTTTGCTCTACACTTTTCATTTAGTGGATTATAGAAATGTAAGGCTCAATCTCAGTAACCTGTTTTCTAGAAATACACCAGAAGAAAGTAAGCTAGCATGCGTTGCCAAGTTTGGGGAAAATTATGTTGTGTCGTATCTAAAAATGAATTTCCTGGGATTCCGTAACTGCATCCACTGATTAGTTTAGTATCAACACAAAACTAGAGAAAAACAAATTAGGACAACTGGATGTTAGCGTAACAAATCTACAAAAAGATGGGCAAAGGGACCGTTAAAGAGGCTGCTCATGGAAAAATAAACACAGACCTACACTTGTGTCCGTGCTAAAGGCATTGCTTAATCACTCTTAATGGGCGGGAATAAGAAGTAATGATTTGAATGAGGGGGGCGCCTGGGTGGCTCAGCGGTTGTGCGTCGGCCTTTGCCTCCAGTCGTGACCCCAGGGTCCTGGGATGGAGCCCCGGTTGGGCTCCCTGCTTAGCAGGGGGTCTGCTTCTCCCTCCCCCTCTGTTGGTCTCTCTCTGTCAAATAAAAATCTTAAAAAAAAAAAATAGGGAATTAAGACAAACTCATTGAAAGTAGCAGTGTCTTCTATCCCTTAGTTCTCCATTTTCTTATCTGAAGAGTTAAAAAGGTAAAGAAACTGCTTCTAATTAGATGCTCACAATTGGTCGAAAGATAGAGTACCCGGAAGCGCTGCATGTAAACTAATTTCCAACTGGGGAAGCTCCTGGAGCATAGTTTCCCTTTCTTTTGTTCTGGTTTTGTTTGTTTTGTTTTTAAGAATTCAAAAAAAAGAAGAAGAAGAAGAAGAAGAAGAATTCCCTTTAGGTTATTGGTCATATAAATGCTCTAGAAAGGGGATGGGGCAGATGGGGAGAGGGAATTGTTTAAAAGCGATTTGGTTTTTCAACAGAAAACCCAATTATGAATTCCTTTAGAAACACTTTTTGTTAAAATATATAAACAGTGCAATGTCATAAGAGTATATAGCTCGGTGTCTTTTTGTAAATTGAAGATATCATGTACTCAGAACCCAAATCAATAAAGAGAACATTATCAACACTCACAAGCCTTTGTACTTCCTCGCCGCGGTACCCCACCAAGGATAACCACTGTTGGGATTTATCCCACAGATGGGTTTTCCTGTTGTGCTTCCTACAAATGGAACCAGGCTACTCCTCGATATTGTTGGAGATGTGTCCATATTATTGCATGCTGGTGTGAATGGCTTGTCCTCAGGGCTTTATATTTTTTCATTTTGTGAATATACCACAAAATGTATTTATCCTTTCTACTACTGATGGGTATGTGGGTAGTTTCCAGTTTCAGGCTGAATAGTGCCTATACACACACACACACACACACACACACACACACACATATGTATTTAATCTTTTAGTGAATGGTCATTCTAGGAATGGAAGTGCTAGGTCATAGGTTTTGCATCTCTTCAGCTTTAGAAGATACTGCCAAGCAGTTTTCCAAATAGATGCCCCAAATTGCATTCCCATGAGCAGTATATATTCCAGTTATTCTACATCCTTTTTAATACTGCGTATTTTCTGTCTTTTTTTCATTTTAACCACTCTAGGGGATATATGGTGGTTTTAATTTTAATTTTTCTAATAACTCATGAAGATGAGCTCCTTTCCATGTATTTGTACCTGAAGGGATAGTTCATGTTCAGAGATTGGAATACCCATTGTAAAGCTGTCAGTGTTCCCCAGGTTGATGCATAGATACAATACAATCCCAGTCAAATTACGAGCAATTTTCTTTTGCAGAAACTGAGATGCTCATTAAAATATTCACATGGAGGCACCTAGTGGCTCGGTCGGTTAAGCGTCTGCCTTCAGCTCAGGTCATAATCCCAGGGTCCTGGGATCAAGGCCTCCCCTGCTTTTCCCTCTGCCTCTGCCTGCCACTCCCCTTGCTTGTGCTCGCGCGCTCACTCGCTCGCTCTCTCTCGTCAAATAAATAAAATCTTTTTTTAAAAAATTCACATGGATATACAAAGGACCAAGGCTAGCCAAGGAATTCTTAAAGAAGAAAGCTAGAATACTCCCACTGTTGTATATAAAACCAATTAAAAACCTTTGGTGACTAAGACTGTGTTACTGGTGCAAGGCTAGGCTAACTGATCAACGGAAAGAATGCAGTTCAGAAAGGACCCACTTATATACCGTCACCTGATTTACGGCAAAGATCTGCAGTGCAGTGGGAAAGGGACACCCATTTCAATAAATGGGGCTCAGCCAACTGGATAGCTGTTTGGAGGGAAAAGAATCGTGACCTCTTCTTCATTTCATGCATGAAAGTGGAGTATAGATTTAAGTGGGAAAAGTGTGTGTGTGTGTGTGTATAATTTTAGGGGAAAACAAAACAACTTTATTACCTTGGAGTACACAAGGGTTTCTTAAACAGGACACAAAAAGTATGAACAATAAAAGGAAAAATACATTGGGCCATGTTAAAATTGTGATGGCAAGAACACCATTATTAAAAGAATGAAAAAGCAGAATGGGTGAAAATGTCTAAAAAAAAAAAGATCCACATCCAGAATATATTTTTTAAAATGCCTACAAATCAATTTTTTTTAAAGAGTGAAACCAGCTTTTAAGAAATGAGTAAGAAATATGAACATTCACAAAAGGTGATATCCAGATGGCCAGTTAACATGGGGGGGGTGGAATTCCTTTGTTTTTTTTTCCTTTTCTCCTTACTTTTAATGAGAGAATATATATGCCATGTACATATTCCGCTACTTCTTTACTACTGACACACTAAAATAGCATGCCTGTGAAACATCAGTAATTTGTGTAATTACAATAAAACGTGATGTCCTTTAAATATTACTGTTTTAGGTTCATGATGTTTTGATGCCATGGACATATCAACACGCGAAACCTAAAGGATGCAACAGCAGGAAGCACCAGATGGTTTCACACATACTTATAACCCTAAAAAAAATTAGTTTTTCCATTACCATGAAATGTGAGCAAACAGATCTCCCCTGCCGCCTGCTTCGCCCTCCACCGCCTCCCTCCCTCCTCCTTCCCCCCTCGCGTGCGCACACACACAACACACATGGACACACACACACTCTCTCTCTCTCTCTGAGCTGTGGACATCTCATCCCTGACCCAGAGCCACATCAGGTTCACTGTTGCTGGTGATGAGTGTCATCTTTAGGGAAATAATGAAGGGACATCTAAGTGGCAGGGATAGGTGAAGGTGCAAAAGCCTCTTGTGTTCTCTGCGTGGAAACTGTTCAAAGCTGAAGATTTAATGTTTTGGGGGTTTTTTTAGGTACATGAAATAGGTGTGAACTTGACCAGGTTAAATCGTTCTGCTCCCATACATATTAATTAGAATCATCTGGAGGGCTCTGAAAACTTGCTGACACCTGGGGTTCCCATTGCAGTCTGGACCCTGGGAGTTTTAGAAGCTCCCCCGGCGATTCTGATGTGCTGTTAAGGTCGTGAGCCCTGCTGGTACTTGAGTCAGGGGCACGGTTAGAAGTGAAATACTCCCTCAACTGCCCCAAAGAGCAACTATGTTAGACTGCGTCATGTGTGTTTTGGCTTGATTGGGGAGGAGGGAGATCTCTTCTATTTAGAGTTCTTCTCCAGGGATTATGAGTCCTGGGGATGCCTAACAGGAAGCAGTAAAACTGTCTTTTCAAGAAGACACTCAGATTTTCTACAGAGATTTCCTTCCCTTCCTAATTACCCCGTGAGCACCTGCTGCAGATAAACGTGCTCACAGAGCTAGCTCAGCAGAAGAGGCTACTGCAGACAGGAAGGGCCTACATCACTGGTACATCAGGCCCTCCTCCCTCTTTCCTTCTCCTCGGCCCCACCACACTGATTAAGAATTCGTGATTGTAACTCAAGTATTTCAGTACCGAGAAAGCACAAAGCCCTGGCAGCTCCTTCCAAAAAGAAACATGGTGGTAGTGGCTGTTTAAATTTTTATTTTTTAAATGCCATTGTGAATACAGATAGACTGTAATGAAAATACATCACTAGAATTTTTATATGATTCATACAGCCTTTGTAGCTGCTTTCTTCCATGATTAATATCTTATTTACTTTCCTCTTCAGTAACCAAAAATAATTGATGCACTATATTTTAATATTTTGTATTTGTACTGCTTTAATTGATTTCATAAGTTATTCCAAATGCTGACCGCAAAGGTTATTTTATGCTCATCGATAATCTATTTAATGTTGTGATATGTGGGGGGAAAATACGTTATATACAGCAGTGTGAAGAAATGCAGTAGAAAAGTCTAAATAAAGGTAAATAAAGGAAAGCTTTCAAAGGTACATCCTACTAATTTATTATTTAGCTAGTAGTTTTTTTCATATCTTATATTTCTTCTGTTGCTTTATCCATGTCTTCTACCAACCAAAGGGCAAATAGGGGATAGAATTTTAATCTACAACCCTTAATCTGATTCTTACTCTTAACATAGTTTTTCCTTCACTAGACAGAATATTGTTACATAATAAAAGACCTAATTTTGTATACTGCGAACCATAATTTGGAATATTTTGGTTACTCAATAATTCAGCAATTTGTTATAGTTTTACATATATCATATATATTATCCCATGCAGATTCTCAGCATTTTCAGTAGGTTGGGCAGGACCTGTAGTATTATACTCTTCATTTGTCTGAGAAAAAGAAAGCCAAAGTCCAGAGAAGTAAGACTGTGACTCTCTGTATTATGAATACAGGATGCATCCATTACTAGACTTCCATTTTTCTGATCTAAATCCTTTGCTCCCTATTTGTTTGGGGAGCATTTTCATCTCTGTTAATTTATGGCCCAGTTGACTGGGAGGCAGAGGAAGGAAAGGAAAAAGGGAAGGAGTGGATCTACCCATCAGTGATTGCCACTGACCTCAGGCATGGCTGGAGCAGCGTGCCGCTCACACCTGACTTGAACGAGAACCACACCCCTCGAAATCAGCATCTTGGCCTCCATTTTTCAGTTGAGGAAATGGAGATTCAAGGAGCCTACTCACCAATCCAAGAGGGTGGGACCCAGATCTGTCAGGTGCTGAAATGCCGAGTTTGCTACTTCTCCAGGAGCTCAGATCCAGTTGGGAGGGAGGGGAAATTATACACACAAGTGGACGCTTCCGAAATTAAATACCATTTACTGTTCTGAGTTGCAGAAAGAGTAGTCATTCAGCTAAAGCGTTCCAGAGAAACAGAAGATCATTTCTAAATGGGTGCTCAGCAGAACAACCTCTTCATAGAAAAGATCAACCATGGCTGAAGTTTGAGAAAGGGGATTTTGGGGGGCGCCTGGGTGGCTCAGTCAGTTAAGCATCTGAATCTTGATTTTGGCTCAGGTCATGAACTCAGGGTCCTGAGATCGAGCCCCAGGTCAGGCTCTGGCTCGGCAGGGAGTCTGCTGGAGAGTCTCTGTTTCTCTCTGCCTCTGTCCACCCCCGACTCCCGCATGTGCACACTCGCTCACGAGCTCGCGCTCTCTCTCTCTCTCTCCAAAAAAAGAAGGGGGGATTTTGGCAGACCAAAAACTCAGAAAAACATTCCAGGGAAAGATGATGGCTTAGAAGGAGAAAGCCAAAAAGAAGAGGAAAGTGAGGATGTGGGGAAATAGAAGAGCAGCAAGAAAAACAGATTCTGAGACACATGCTGAATGATCATGGCTACGTTAACATAGTCCCCCTGTCAAATATTAAGATAAATGCTTTTAGGTTATAAAGGAAATAGCAAGAACTTTTGAACTGAGGTGGTCCCATAAAACTTCACAGCAGAGGTGTGATTTGAGGTGGATAAGATAGGTATGAATTTTAAGGAAAATTCTTGAACAAAATGCCATGATGGGAAGACCTAAGACCTAAGTAAGGTATGATTGCCAGTTAGAGACCTGGAGGACAGCTTTGCTTTAAGAGAGAAACCTTGAGGTGGGTTAGTAGGCGGTGAAGAACCATTGAAAGTGTTTTAAGCTCCAATGCTGCCCTCACCGACCTCTTTGTTGTAAATACAATGAATAAAATATAAAATAATAAACAATTTTCATCCTTTATTTTCCATGATTTCTCTTGAGTTTCAACCATGAGGTGACCTGTTTCTCTTGAAAACTCTCTTGCCCTGGTTTTCAAAATGCCCCCACTTTCCTGCCTTCTCTCGCACCATTACACAGTCCCCTCTGCTGGCCCCCACTCACCTTCATCCTCTTCAGGGACGACCTGAGTGGCTGTGACACCTAGCTGTGTGTCTCAGGCCCACACGTCTCTCCAGGCGACACACTGACCTGCCTCCTTGACATTTCACCCGGGGTATGACACCTGCTGTCAGCCTTGCTCTCTCCAGCACTGCTCTTGCCTGGACACAGGCCTGTTGAAAACTCCTGTAACTCTCCCAGGGACTGGCATTAGAACACGTGTGCTCCCCACTTCCCAGTGTGGCCCAGCTGCATGTCTCATTCTGAATCTGCCTGCATGACAAGGGTACCAAGGCCTTCTTCCCATCCACATTCCACTATCATTATGGACCATTAAAAAATTCCCACTCAAACAGATGGGCATGATGCCTTTAGAAGTCTTTGCTTTTTCCAGATTTGACCCTCTTCCAAACCTAGCAAAGGCAATGGCAATGATTATTTCGATTTCTTATCAACCAGTATAATTCAAGACCAGAGGAAAGAACCCTCCATAGAGCCAGTTTGTCTCACTCTGTGGCAGGTGCTTTGGAAAAGAATACTGTTATTAAAGGTGGCTTATGACATTATGTTCAGGGTCAATTTTCATTGCCAAGAGTACCGGCCAAAGGTTTTTCTGCCTGTATTTGCTTATGCTTGAAATACTTTGAAATACTGCTAAGTTACTCCTACTGTGTATAAATACTTATGTATATAACTGTGTACATACATAAATACATCTGTGCATACACATATGTACAGACATACAAAATGTGCACATGCATGCATACGTACATAAACACAGTCACATTCACATACACACATATATATAAAACTTCTGGGGAATGGGGACCGTTTTTCTTCCCTCTTTGTTTCCCTTCTCTCTGATTCAGTCCCAGTTGGTAGTCAGAGCAGGCTGTGCTTTGTGGTGGTGTTGCCTTGGAGTTCAGCGCTGACACTTTTGTTCAAAGGCCCGTGTTCCCTTTTCCTCCGATGCCACGGACGGCAGCAGGGGCTGCTGACTGAGCTGAAGCCCCCAGTGCTCTCACTGCAGTGTCAGCCCACAGCGTTGCTTGAAATCCAACTCACGTTACAGCGCTCAGGCTCAGGCACTGTTAAAATTGAGAGCTACATCCAATTTTAAGCAAGAACAAACTAAATCTGCCTTCTAAAGAAAAGGAGGAACAGCCTCCTTGGTATTTCTTTAAATGGATTAATATGTTGATCTGGGAGAAATCGGGAGCCATCCTTCATGTTTTCATTATTAAGCCAGGTGAAATGAAAACCAAATCTCACTGCTAAATGCCACCTCTGGGAATTTCGCTGTGTTGTTTCTATTTTAAAGCAACCTGCAGGGTTTCTCCTTTAGTTAAAACATAATGTTGTAAATACAAAATTTCAGTACTTCTTTTTTTTTTTTTTTTAAACTTTAGACACCGTTTAGTTGCTTTCTATTTGCAGCTGAAACCAGGAACATTTTATAATGTTAACTGGCTGTGAATATCTAATCAGGTGAGAAACTGTTGCTGCGTATCTCCCTTCACGTGTTAGAGAAATTGCAGTCTGAGCCTGGTAATAAAGTACTAGTTACCAGAGTACTGCATCATAGTCCTTAGCAGATACCTACGTCTTTATTCACTTAAATGTTTGTTTTGTTTTAAAGATTTTGTGTATTTGTCAGAGAGAGAGAGAGAGCGCACGGCTCATAGGCAGGGTGAGCGGGAGGCAGAGGGAGAAGCAGACTTCCTGCTGAGCAGGGAGCCCGACGCAGGGCTCGATCCCAAGACCCTGGGATCATGACCTGAACTGAAGGTAGACGCTTAGCCGACTGAGCCACCCAGGCGCCCCTAACTATTTTTAAGTGAAGGTACCAGTCATAAAATAAACAGTAGGCGTTAAATGGGAACTTTTGCCATGCCAGGTTATTCTTGGTGATTTAGGGTAAAATACTTCTCCATGTTGTAGGCTTTCACTCAGTATCTGTTTATAAATGAGCAGATATCCTTACGATTTTCAGAGAATGGAAGAATACTTTTCTCTGTTGCATAAGAGTCACAAACTCTGAACTTGAACTTGACGTTCTGTGCTTATCTGAGTTCAAGGGGAAAGTTCTGGAAGAAAGACTGGGCACTGCTTTACTGTTAGTCACAAGGCACAGTGCAAAATGCTGGAAGGCTGTTTCTTCTTGTGCCTTTAAGAAGATGGAATTAGGCTGCAGTGGGAGGTGAGGGTCTTGTGATATTACCGAGATGTTTGTTGTGATTTGAAACCCTTAGAGGTTTGCGAGCAGCTGCCGGGCTACTTCTGGGAAGTCAGGACTGCCTTGCAGCAGTCAAGATTTCTCTCCCTAAGGGAACCCAGAATATCTCCTCGTGTTAGGCTTCTTCTGTTTGTACAAAATAGATAATAGGAGGTTCAGAAGTGCCGGTTGCACGGAACAGATCTGAGATCTGTTTATTCTAATAACACCTGGAGAAATGGGGCAGCTCAGCACAGATCCCCAGCAGTTCACCCATCCTCTCTTACCAAGACTGGAGGTCCTTCAAGATGCAGTAGCAGCTCCCCAAGTTCATCTTTCCCGTTGCTTTGCTGCCCCTTCTTTGCTTCCCCCCCACCCCTCCCACCCCTCCACCCCCACTTACTCTCTGCTACCAGCTGCGGGCTGGCTGACTCTCTCAAACAGTTGCTTCAGTTCCTTCAGTTTGGAGTACCCGCACCTGGCATGGGCAGAGTTCCTGTGGTCTGGGCAGGTACCTGTGGTCCACGTTATGCACCAACCCATACTTATTTCATAGGGAGCATGTGTGACACTTTGGAACACATGCAAACCATAACATACAATAATATATATATTTAGTGTGAACAATAATATATATGTACGGTGTGAACACAAGCTATAACATACCAAAAATCTCTGCTTTGCTTTAATGCTTTAGACTTTTCTAAGTGCTCTCCCACTCATTATCATTTTAATCTTCAAAGTAACTAGAAGAGACTATTATCCACCTTTTGCTGCTGAGAAAACAGGCCTAACACGACAGACAGAACGAGTATTAGAATCCCAGTTTTCTGATTGGTTCCACAACATCTTGATACAAACGTGCATGATCATTAAATGATACGTTGTATGCATGGCTTCCCCCCCACCCACCCCACCAAGTGCACGTACACACAGCTGTTGAGACTTGGTTATTGAAAAATGATAGAGTTTATCAGCATCAGTAATTTCCATTCTGTATGTGATCTTGGTAGCTGAGAAATTAATTATGAGCCCAGTAAAGTCGGAGTCTGAAAACCTAGCCTGTGTTTCTGTAGTGTTGTTAGCAATCAGTCTAACAGTAGGCAGTGGAGGCAAGTCAGTGATTCTCTACAGAAAAGAATCCGTGTTTCCATATCACTCTTCTTCCTCACATGCATCCATTCAGCCAGCCATCCTGTTAGAGTGACATCATTTATAAAAAGTCCCAGACCTGAGGGAAAAGGACCTGAATTCTGATGCCCCCCAATGCTAAGTATATAATTTGGGTTAAGTTACTGTACATTTGTTAATCTGATTTTTCTATAAAATGAGATGTTGGGATTTTGTTTAACGATGTTTCATCTGTGTGCAGCATGGTCTTAGGTCCAACACACTACTCTTATCCCCCTTGTAACCTCCTTTCCCACCCACTCCAGGGCTGAGAGACTGAGAACGCTAGTGTCACTGATATATTAAAAATCTTCCTTAGATAGGCCCAATTTCCAGGTATTATACAGAATTCACTCTACTGTTTAATTCCACTGAATTACATTTTTTATGTTAATGTAATAGACTAATACTTTTTGAACTTGTACGATTGAATGTATGGAATGAAATCAGTATTTCTGATAATGACTTGATGGGGGTGGGTAGGTTCAGTAGAAAGTCATTTAAAACTCACAGACTAATATTGATTAAAATTATTGGCTTAAAGATAGAAAATATCTAATTTATAGGGGGCTTTTTCTTCGTTTATTTTATAACTTAGGTAAAAATTGTAGCCCCAGCATTTATGATAACATTTAGCAAGTCATTTTCTTTACCAGATTTAGGGAAGAACCAGTTATTTAGAATCAGAGCATCCTGTGTATATCCCTGTATAGGGTATTCTCAGGCTTTATTCCTGTAATTTAGCATTTTTATGTGGGATTTCTACTTCTACAAGCAGTTTTCTCCTTTGGAATTATTAGAATCTTCCTTTTGTATCTTTCAGTATTCACAGAATGTGTGATCATTTCATTCAAGTGTTCACGAATGACTCTAGAGATATCAGTGGTTCCTCACATTTGTTGAGCACCATTAACAGCGGTTCCCAATCCTGGCCACGCATCAGAATATGTTTTTTTTAAGATCACACAGATGATTTTGGTGAGCATCCCTATTGAAAACCAGAGATTTACCAGGAGTGTCAGGTTATAATTCACATGGTTTTATGTCCCTTTCACTCATCACGAGAAAGATAACGCAAGTGTTATTGACGATCCCCTCTTTCACAGAGAAGGAAACTGAGGCTCTCAGGTTAAGAGAGCTGCCCAAGGTAACACTTCATCTACTTATTTTCCCAGTGTCCAACTTCTCCACCAACCCACTGCGTTGTAACCTGAGGTCTTAACCATGTTTCAGATTATCAAAGTTTCAACAGAAACAAAACTGAAAAACACAGTATATTGTGGCAATCATGGGACGACAGAGAGGCAAAGTTAGGCAAATAATCGTCTCATTTAAGGAACCTGAAAGCCCAGAGGTCTTAACTATCCTTTAAGGACATACCATACCACTGTTGTTACATAAATAATATCTAGGTAAGTAAAACACTGAATACTCTTATTGTTTTAATCAGCCCTTTATAGCATCCGCCCCCCACCAGCAAGTTCACCATCAGCAGGCAGGGGGTAAAGTATCAGCCCAGCCACACATTGACGTTAGCCTTCTGGTCTAGCCTGAAAACCCTACCCAGCCATTAACAGAGTAGACGCAAAGAGGAGGGCTTTCTGCAGAAGGGCTTTCTGCGGTTCATATCTCATTATCTGGGAACAGTTCCCATTGGCATGTTCATTTTAGCTGGGTTATGAGATTAGCTAGTAGTCAGCTCAGGTGGTGAGGAAACAGCCTTCTGGAGGGCGGGACTGTAGGAAGAAGGGAGCCTACAGAAGGTGGATAGCCAGGGGAAGGAGGGAAGAATCTTAAGATTAGAAGTCTGAAAGATGACTGAAAGCCAGCTCTGTTTCCTTGGTTAATCTATTGTGTCGTAGCAGGCACTGAGACACTACAGATGCGTAGTCAGACTACACGTTGTTTATCTCCTGTGGATGTTTCCCCAAGTGGCATAAGTTATATGGGTGGTAACATTTTCCTAAGAAATGCTTTTGGCATCACCTGCTGCCAGCAACATCTCGCTGATGAGGGAGGCAACGTGGTGGAGCCAGGAGAAGCCGGAGCTGAGAATCTGCCCCTGTTTACGTGCATGCCAACCAGAGGCAAGTCATTTAACCTCTCTGGGTTATGTAGTTTCTGCATCTATAAAATGAAATTGGGTTAGTGATTTATTTCTAAGGTCCTTTCCAGTTCTCTTACTCAGTGATTCCAGTGACTCATATTGGCAAGAGTACTGTAATCCTACTGTCATTCAATTACAAAATCTGTGTGTATCACCTTGTATGTCTCGGGGGTTATGCTAGATGCTGTGGGACATGCAGCAAGGAGTTCCACAGAGACCTGCCCTCCTGCAGCCCACCATCCAGCCTGGGAGAGGAAAGTGCATCCCAGATAATCCTCCCAGAAAGTAGGAGCGCCTGGGTGGCTCAGTCAGTTAAGTGTCTGACTTCAGCTCAGGTCATGATCCCAGGGTCCTGGGATCGAGCCCGGGTCAGGCTCCCTGCTCAGCAGAGAGTCTGCTTCTCCCTCTGCTTCTCCCCCTGCTTGTGCATTCTCTGCGTCTCTCTTGCTCTCTGTCAAATAAATAAATAAAATCTTTAAAAAAAAAAAAAAATTCTCCCAGAAAGTGAAAGGAAAAATATCCGTTGAGAAAGCCATGGAAAAATAAACTTACATTTATTAAGTCTCTCTGTGTGCCCGAGGAACTGTTCTTGATACTTTATATACATTTAGTTGAATTGTCACGATAATCCTGTGAGGTAGATATTATTACCCCATTTTATAGATAAGGGAGCAGACATTCAGGGACTACATAATCCACCCCTAGTTGTACAGCTAGTATGTTGAGCCACGATTCAGAAATAAGCCCTTCTGATTTCAAAGCTCAGGCTCTTTCTATTGGATCATGTTGCCTCCTGATAAAATGTTAGGAGACTCAATGGTTGGATAGTTTTGGGGGCAGGATAAGCCTTTTCTGGTAGAGGAACCATTTGCTCAAGGACTTAAAAATGATGGGACTGGCATATGTGAGCTGGGGAATCTGTTTCCAGCAAGGACACTGGGGGGAGAAGGCAGTGGGCGGGTAGGAACCCCTGCACATGCTCTCTGCTATGGGAGCAGCACCTGTGAGGGACTGGCAGCAGAGCGGGGAACGGGAAGGCAGGTGGCAAAGGCATGTTGGCGCTACTCCAGTTTTAGGTGAGAGGTCACATGTAGCTATGTCTCCATGAGTACTCCTGTGAACAGGAATGAGATTGGAGTCGGCTGGGCTGGCTGGGGAGCTCTGCAAGAATGCAGGGCCGAGCCAACAGCTGAGATTGAAGATCAGAAGTAGGGAAGGGAGAGGAGAAAGTGGAGCGTATTGTGGGCTTCTCATGAAGGTGCCGCCACTGGGAAACCACACCCAAGAGCAGGAGAGACTGCAGAGTCATGATGAGGACTCCGATTTCAGTGAGCCTGAGATGCACGCGATTTCTTCAGCTCTAGAACTCGAGAACATAGAGCCAGAGCACGAGGGGCATCATGCTTCTGTGGGGGAGCTGGAGGCTGGGAGGCCGTGTGTTGGCAGAGCCTGTGCACAGTTCGTATCTCGTGTGCTTTTTGTGGTGGCTGAAGAGAGCCTCAGAGAAAGAATAGCCATGCTGATAGCTAACAATTATTAACTGCCTACTGTATACCAGGCACAGTGCTCAGCGTTGTGCATATCTCCGTCCTCAATATCCCTTTGAGGTGGATATTTTTCCTAACAAGGAGCTAAGACAAGAGTAAACAAATTAACCAACTAGTAAATGGCAAAACTGGGGTTAGGGACCAAGTCTGATGGCCTTCAGGTCCCCAGACTTGGTTAAACAGAGAAGGAAAAGAGGTGCTAGAATCAGGGAAAGTCAGACTCCCCCCAAAAAAGAAAGAATTGCAAGAAAGGCAGAGACAGCTGATTCGTGTTTATCAGTTTGCTGCTGGATCCTTGGAGAGTAAAGGTGGGGACTGGAGTGACTTTGCAGGACAGGTGCTGGTTCACCACCATTAGCATTCACCCACCTCCCACAAAGCCTGCATATTGAGTTCTTAACTGATGTGCGAGGATTTTCCATCCACGCAGTAGAACAGATGGGCTGTGGCACATTACTGCCTCTCACTACCCGGTATCGCAGCAGCCTGCAAGGAGGGCGAACGTCTGAAAGTCAGCAAGGACTCAGGGAGACCAGAGGCGTGCTGCTGCTCTCGGCTGCTTCTGCGCATAAAGGTTTGACGTGTAACCTTTGCCCTTCTTTACGATCATCCTACATTATTTTTCAGTGACGAATGTTTTCTTTGCAGGAGTAGCAAACTTAGTACAATGATGAGCTAGTACGTTGACATATCCTGGAATGACTCAGACGCCGTGCGTGTTTGTGTGCGTACGTGCGTGCGTACGTATGATTTTCAACGGAATTGTGTATCTGATGCTTAAGGTTCTAAATATTTACATTTAAATTTAGGGGAACATTGGCTCCAAATTTTCCATTTTCTCATAGTTTTTCCAGTCATGGCTCAGTGGGGAGGGCTTCTTTGAAGCTCTGACCACTCACCTAAATTTAAGATATAAGAAGCCCTGGATGGCCCGATCTCCACAGCAATGAAAGACGTCAGGGATATTTTTTTTTTTCCCGTAAGACATACCAAGATTTTTAATCTACTTTTCCCACCAACCTTACTATATCTCCAATTATCCTGAGATATTTAATAACCAAATAGGTAGATCAGGCTGTGAGGGTCACTTGGCAGTTTCTGGTTCTTTCCACCCTGCTCCCACAAAGAACTTGGATATTGCAAAGGAGCAGGAAGGACCCACCAGTGGTTGGAGGTGTGACTTTCTAGGAAGGCTTGGATCCCAGTTCTGTGACACACTGTATGATCTTGATTTATCCCCCTACCACCATCCTGGCCTCCACTTCAGAGTCCAAGATAATGAGCCAGTTGCCATCCTTGATACCTGTGTCCTTCAGACCTGGGAGAATTAATGAGCTGATGACCATAAAATACTAAGAGAGTCTTGGATTGAAGGACCTCTCAGAGGAAGGCCTCCTGTCACATTGCTTCTCCATTGGCAGGCTTTTCCCACGTGGTGTGCTTCTTGTCAGGTCCTCATCGTATCATTATCCTCATTTTATACATACCTATGATGTCACTCAGTATCACCACAGTCGTACCTCTTTCACTTACGGTTTTTGAAAACCTGAAAATATCACACATCATAATGAAGTTTCACTGAATTATTAATGATCACTCAGGACCATACGTCCAAAGCTAAATTGGCTAAATGTTACCCAGTCATTTATCTGAAACATGTTGTCATCCTACAATCCTAGAAAATGTAATAATGAATACGAAATCTCAAGGATTTCGTAAAACTTAAAGGACAGTTTTGTAATATCAAACAAGCATCGTGTCAGAAAATGAAATTTTGGTAAAGGAGCTATTCTAGATAAATCAGAAATGAAACCTGAGTTCTGAAAGAAATCCAAAACTTATATTTGATTTATATTTGGAAGTACATTAATAATGACAAAGTAATCTTCCCATGTATATTTATAGGTTTAATTAGCAGTTATTTCATTATGTAGCTTTCATATAAATTCCAAATGAGAGGCTATTATTTTCAGTAATTGTTGTCGGCATGGTTTTAGAAGAGTTGAATTCTTGGTTGCTGTAAGGGGTGTGTGTGTGTGTGTGTGTGTGTGTGTGTGTGTGTGTGTCCATCCATCCATGTCTCCCATCTCTTCCCTGAGTAAAGGTTATCACCTCTCAACTAATCTGAAATTATTTCTTTCATTAAAAAAAAAAAAAACTCTTTATCATGACTAATCAGTTTTCCCACTTTTGCGTCTATGTTTTGTACTTAAGACCATTTAGAAGGCACGGTGACTTATTCAAGGCCACAGTTCCAGTGGACACACAGATCAGGGCTCAGGTTCAGAGTCTAGCTCTCACCGCCCGCAGCAGCAGCCCTGTGCAGTCCTCCCGCCAAGCCTCTGAGAGCCTGGGGCTTGTGGAGGCCTTCACTTCTTCTTCGTGGTTTCATGTTTCCAATAAACACCCGCTCTGTACAGTGCAAAGCTCTGGGGGGTAAACAGCGGGTGCAGCCCCAGCTCTCAGGACATTAAACAAATAAGCACACAGGTGAATCTATCAAGGATGTCTTCTCGGAGCAAGTGACAATTTGGTCTGGGCCCTGGTGACAAGGAGAGGCGCGTTAAGGGAAGGGTGGAGAAGGGCAGGCGCCCTGAGGGGAGCGGGCAGACGGTGCAGGCACGTTCCAGGAACCCTAAGAAGACAGGGATTGTTTCCTGCATTTGGACTCAGCGTCAGTGAAAAGCCCATTGCCCTGGCTTCCCCACTGCAGGCTGCTCTGTCTGCAAGAGAGGGAGTCTCCTCCGCCTCGGCTACCAACGGTTTTACGAAAGAAAAGGCAGACAACCATCTCTTCATCAGCGCTGCTCATTTATGAGACTTGGAGCTTCCAGAGCTTACAGGAGAAGCTGCTTCAGCAGCAGCACAAGAGAAAGGAGAGGTGAAACGGCACATAATTTGTGTGCCCCCCCAATCCACTGGTGCCTAACTACTTGCTAACAGGAGGAATTTAGACATTGGGGAGAGAAAGTGATTAAGTCCTATTTCTCTGCGTTGAATGCTTTTGTGGCTATGAAGTTTCGTATCTCTCTTTACTATCTTCCTTCAAACAAAGATTAAAAGGGATCCATTTAGGGGCGTCTGGGTGGCTCAGGTGGTTAAGCATCCTACTCTTGGTTTCAGCTCAGGTCATGATCTCTCTGCTATGGGATCGAGCCCCGCGTCAGGTTCTGTGCTCAGAGCAGAGTCTGCTTCAGATTCTCTCTCCCTCTCACTCTCTCTCTCTCTCAAATAAATAAATAAAATCTTCAAAAAGGGGGAGGAATCAGTTTATAAGATAAGCAGCCAAATATATTTATTTACAGTTATATATTAATATGATAAAGTAGTCATGAGCATATATAAAATTTGGTTAAGCAGACCCAAGGACTTTACTTAACCTGGGACAGTATATTTCTGGACACTGATAACCCACTATTTAAGCCATAACCTCACAATAAACCCCGGTTCTCAGGGAAAGGGACACTTACCTGCTTCTGCTCACTGGCATTTTGAGTGAAACCTGAAGTGATTGTTCATTGGTAGCCTAACCAAGCACTTTAATTATCATCTTTAATTACCCCCAGATCTAGGTTAAAATGTTAGGACGTCAGCTAGACTTGACTGCGTATGTTTGCTTCCTGGTTAAGGAAAAGGAAATCCCACATATCCTTGTTCTGTTAAGATAATAAAAGGAGTTCACATAGAACATAAATTAACATTTAAGTTGCTAAAAAAAAATGTTTGGCTCAAACACAAACATCACAGCAAAGCTTACCTGTCACCCAGTTAGGAACATCATTAAAAATACAAACCTCAAACCCATACACTGATACCTGATCAAGGCTTCTTGTAGGCTGTAAGGGTTAGTCTCATGCTCTGAAGGAGAAGGAAGTGGTGGCGAGATTATTCCATCATCTCTGTGCTATCGTCTCACGTGCTATTCCATTTTTTGGTCAAAGTCCAAAGTGACTCTTTGGTGGTCTCTCTCTCTCTGTCTACAAATCCCTGACACGAGGATGTGTTAGGACTGTTTCTTCTAACAACAAATCCTGGGTTGGTTAATTCAGTGGCCCATAAACCTCCTGGCTCCAGCCTGACAATGTCAACAGCAAAAAACAGAAAGTTCCTGGCGCCTGTCTTCTCCTAAGAGCAGGGACACTTTTTCCACGAGGCCTCAGCCATCCTCCCTTCTAGTCACATTGACCAGAGTTGTGTTACATGGTTGTCCTCCAGCCACACCCATCAGGTTGATTGAGACCACAGTGATTGGCTTAGATCAATCGAGGTGGACACCATGGGACTGGAGAGAGACCAGCCTCCCCTGAGGCTCACAGGGGGCTGAACAACTTGGGGCTTTGTTGGGAGGGAAGGAGGCAAAGAAGGGGCAGCTGTGGATGGGCAACCAACGGTCTCATCCACAGTGGGTTTAACACGTGGGGCCTGGGCTCCTGCCTCTGACAAGCACTCCGGGTAGTGCCTAAGATTGCTGATCGGGCAAGCACTTGGGTTTGACTCCTGCTCTCCCTTCGCCAGCTCTGTGACCTGAGATACATTACTGTGTCTCACATGTGCGGCGCAGTCTTCCCACTGATAATAACAGCGTCTACCTCAGAAGATGACATGAGAGGAAACATGAACGCTCGGGCCTGCTCTTCCTTCCCAGTCAGTCTAAGCTGTTTAAGGACAAGGTGTTAATCAGGGACCCCTGCATCACAGAGATCTGTTTATTCGGGCTGATGAGGGGACGATGCCACGCAACAGCCGCTGAGCTTACGGGCTAGCCTCACACGGCAAAGAGACACGGCCTGTGTTGCAGCCGCTGAGAGCCTGATGAGGCAGGCAGGTATGAAAGCAGTGCCATAAGCCCCATATGCAGTGAGAGCACGTTAGAATATTTTAAGCAGTGAAGTGGCAGTGTCAAATGTATGTGCTGGAGGGATCGCAGTAATGAACAAAATTAATTGTAGAGTGTTGAGAACGGAGGCAGAGTGTCCAGGTAGAGCTAATCTAAGTAAGAGAATTGCGGAGCTGAGGGAGGGGAGTGACGGTCGGGATGGAAAAGGATGGATGAACTCTAGAGGTAAATTGAGGATTGACTCTGCTGGGTTGGGGGCTCAGGAGAGAGGGCTGGTCTAGCAGTAGAGATTTAACAGGCAGTACTCTCAGCACCTCAGAGCCATGGGTATAAATGAGGGCCCAGGTAGTATTTATCAAAGACCTA
Source organism: Ursus arctos (assembly GCF_023065955.2). Classification (NCBI taxonomy): domain Eukaryota; kingdom Metazoa; phylum Chordata; class Mammalia; order Carnivora; family Ursidae; genus Ursus; species Ursus arctos. Next base: position 9,731,128 of record NW_026622997.1, on the reverse strand, counting down.
TTGGTGGCCTTACTGACGTTTTATCCCGTTTCATATCAATATGCATGAGTAATGAGGAAATGCAATGTTCTTTTCTCCTCCTTGGCAGCATGTCTCCTGAGACTTTTTTAACCCCCTCCTAATAACTAGAATCATATCACTTTCCCTTTGGATGAAGCTTGTTTTTACTTTGTGGGCTGGAGGGCCTGAGCTGTTACAAAGAAATGTCACCCCCATAGCCGTCACGGCCATCGTGATGACGAGCATTGACTTTATTGTCAGACGGGCTCTGGGTTTCGGTCCTGGCTCCCCAGCACATGAGCTGTGTGCAACTGAGCACATTCCTTAATCGTTATAAACCTCATTTTCCTCTCCTGCAAAATGAGAATAATATTATCTCCACTTATCATAACTGCATTTCCTTTCCTTTGTTTAAATAGACAAAGGAGAGGCAAATATGAGAAGGAGCAGGAAAAGCTTGCTTCAGACTTCAGCTAATACGGTGTATTAGTGATTGAAGCCACAGTGCCAACGGGCTGGTCGTGTACTTGAAATGGGAGGTTGGCATTTACCGCAGGCATTGGCTCGCCCCGCGGCACTTTCTGTAGAGCCATGTCCCAGCTCTAAGCCCGGTGACAGAGGCCGCGTTCTGCCTCTCGGACACATTCCCAGCGAGAAGTATTTCCTTCCCCGGCGGCCACGCCGTCAAAGGGAATGACACCTTGGGTTTATGCTAGCAGTTCCGTGGCTCGTACCCACTTACAATGGCACATCGAAACGTCACAGCACATCAGACCTCAGAGGCCTCAGAAGTCAGGTGGTGCAGCCCTGGCGGAGAAACCACAGGGGAAGGGATTGCAGAGGTGTGGCCAGAAATGGCCCGGGAGCCTTCGGAGCAAGCACCCCACACCTGCCGTTTCCAGACAGTTCTAGCTCAGGGTTGTTTGGGATGCTGAAGACATTTCCCAGCTCCCATAGCTGTGGGTAGCTGGGACTCCCTGGAAAAGACAGGAAGAAAAACTCCATGACTTAATACCCACTATGAGAATTTCACTTTTTCTTTTTTAATGTACATGACATATTCCTGACAAATAAGCCATTTATTTCTCTTCCTTGTCCATGCTGAGGCTAGTCCCCCCCACCACCACCACATGTCCAAGCCCATCAATTCAGTGGTGCTGAGCACAGCAGAACAAGGGGGAGGAAATCCAGGGACGAGCAGTGGGAGCTCAGGGAAACCCTGGACAGCTTTGCCTTGAGGACACCATCTGACAGACATTTGCTTTTCCTAACACATGCTTGCTAAGCCATTCTGATGATGTGGTCACATCAGATCTCTCTCAGCTCTCCCTAAGCATTTCTTTTTCTGGGTTATGGAGCGGCTATTCTGGAAGGAAAGCAATTTGATGTCAGGGGCTCCTTTGAGCCTTGGGAATTAGGACTCAGAAGCTTGGAACTGGAGCTCAGCTGCTGGTGGGAAATACACTGTGAATGTTTTATTCAGTAATGCATATATAACATTGAGCGGAATCCAAATACATAAATCACTTATACAATAGCCGTTAAAAGCTACCTTCCAGCATTTCTGAACTTGGAGGCCAGAATCGCTCACAAAGTCCTCTATTGCCACCTGCTGGTTGAATGTGTTACTATGCTGTGACATCCGACTCCTGTTTTCAGTTCCCTTCAGCCTCTTCATAGTCCTTTGGCACTCGGGTTTTTCCGGGGTAAAATTGGCCCTCACCCAAACCGAAATGCCTTATGTTTTTGAGAATTGCAAAAGAGAACCATAGTAATCTTTAGAACTCAGGCAGGACAGAGAGAAAAGGATGGAGAGAGACCTTGACTTCTGTTGGGAGGCTCCCGGCCAGCCTACATCTCAGTATTCCATTTATCTTTAGATTGGCAAGGACTCAGTATTCCATTTATCTTTAGATTGGGCCCTGTTATCATCGCAGCTGTCTACCTTTCAATGTGTGTATGTCACAGTCACCAATATGTTACATCAAAGAAGTAGGAATTTCTAGTATTAGCAGTAAAACTTGCCCATAAATCAGCATGAGCTCACATGATTCCAGGTACAGAAACCTCACCCCTGAGGTTGCCATGAGATGCAAGAGCCGGCAGGTACATTTGGTCACCTGTGCAAGACATAGTTGAATAATTGTGTAACTTTTTGACATCAGTTCAAAATAGTCATCATATCCTGTTTGACAGTGGTTTGCCAACCAGACATCAGCCTCTGATCCAAACTGAAGATCTCCAATGTAGTCATGGGTCTTGGAGCGCTAACAGATGTCACTTGAGCATTCTAGTGACTTATCGGCATCATACAGCTGCATTACAGCCATGAGCCCTTCTGAACTTGAAGTGGCATTATTGGTGTCTTACCAGCTCAGAAACAATACATTGACATCTTGGCTCCTGGAAGTTTCATGAAAGGCTGGATGGAGAATATCCAAAATGTAGTGATTCAGGGTAGGGCAGGGGTGCAAGAGTGCCGACTGAACCGTGGGACACTGGTGTGTGCATGATGCAGCTGTTGTGTGAGACATCTGTGACAGACGAGCAGGCTGAGGAGCCATGCCCGGAGAGGACAGCGCTCTTTTGGGGCAAAGGCGTTCTAAAAACTGAAATGAAGAGGCAGAGTTACTAAAGCATACTGAGCTCTTCCAATCTGGGCAAGGGTATAGCACCCAAAAAAGATGTTGTCAGGTAACATTATCTCCTAAAACAAAGGCTAAGTTAAAGAGGGGATCATGTTTCCAATTTAGGGGGAAATTAAATACAGATGGCTTTTCACTTTCACTATCAACCACAGAAAGCTGTGTGGAATGGTAAAGTAGTAGAGGTGAGCATCAAAAAATCTAACAAAGGCTGTAAACTCCAGACGTGGACATATTGCTTCTCTGTTGCTGCATGCTAAATTGTCAAAATGGAGCAGCATGAAACAGCAGTCTTCATTTATTACCACGCCCAGCTTCTGTGGGAGATAGCTATTCAGACTGCATGTGTCTTGTGGAGAATATTCTACAGTGACTAGACCTCAGGCAGAAGACTCAAAAGCAGGGAATCATCTCACTCACTTACTTGACTGGCGGTTGGCACCGCTGTCAACTGGGGGCCTGGCAGAGCTGGTCACCAGAACATACACCCACGGCCTTGCCATGTGCAGTGGGCTTCCTCACAACATGGTGGCTCTGTTCCAAGGGCAAGAGTCCCAAAGGAGAGAGCCAGGCAGGAGATAGATTGCCGGGGTGCCTGGGTGGCTCAGTCGTTAAGCCTCTGCCTTTGGCTCAGGGCGTGATCCCAGAGTCCTGGGATCGAGCCCCACATCAGGCTCCTCCACTGGGAGCCTGCTTCTTCCTCTCCAACTCCCCCTGCTTGTGTTCCCTCTCTCGCTGGCTGTCTCTCTCTCTGTCAAATAAATAAGTAAAATCTTTTAAAAAAAAAAAAAAAAGGAGATAGATTGCCTTTATGACTTAGCCTCAGAAGCCGTGCCACGTCACTGCCACCATCACAGGTGTTATCGGTCAAGGCAGTCAGAGAACCTGCCCAGGTTCGAAGAGAGGAACTGAAATCAAGCCATGTATTTGGAAACTGCATCAACCATCCCTGTCTCCATCATCGTCACTCCATCCTTACACGTGTACAGCAACAGAGTGCGGCGTGTTGTGGGCCTCAGGGAACACTGCACAGGTGCGCCGTGGATGACTGGGTGGGTCAGTGGGGTGGCTTTAGCTCTGCTTCTCTCTCTGACTTGTGGTTTGACCTGGTCTTAGTCTCGCTGGGCCTCAGTTTCCTCTCCTGGAAAACAAAACCACTGAGCTCTGGGTCAGTGATTAGTCCCTTTCTTTGGTAGCCTGATACCCATGCTCCCGTGGTAGTGGGGTTTGCCACAGCAGCAGTTCTGAGAGGGTGATGACAGAAGTTTGCAAAAGCCCCTCCCCCCCAAAAAAAGCCAAATTCCCCTCCCCCCCTTGAGAATCCCCAGTTAAATGATCTGTAAAACTTCTGCCAGCTCTGATCATGAGCCTTGAAACCTTGGACATGTTGCTTGGCCTCTTTGGATTTTAGTTTCCTGCCCCAGGAGCGTCTGAGAGGTTCAGTGGGTGAAGTGTCTGACTCTTGATTTCTGCTCAGGTCATGATCTCAGGGTCGTGAGACGGATCGACGCCCGTGTGGGGCTCTGCTAGGCACGGAGTCTGCTTAAGATTCTCTCTCCCTCTGCCCCTCCCCCCACCCCATGTGTGCGTGTGCTCTCTCTCTTAAAAAACAAACAAATAGAAAGTTTCCTGCTCTGTAAAACAAAAGGCCTATTATATTATCAGTTAAACTTTTTCAGCTTTTAAATGCGTGATTTTAGTATTTATTTTGACGTGAGGTTCCTTTATGCGCACTAATTCTGCTTTGCTGTATGGATTACTTGAGTCTATAGTATTCCTGTGTTTGTAAGTTTCCCCTCAGACCATTTGAGATGTTTTCCTTTGTGTGAAATGATAGAATCACAGAGTGGCTTTCTGATAGCGCTTGGAAATCATCCAACTCTCCATTTTACAACTGAGAAAACTGAGACGTAGAGAAGCCAAGCAGTGTGCCCAAGGTCAGAGGGTATATTAGTCAGGGTTCAACAGAGGAACAAACCAATTGGATATTAAAGGAGATTTTTCTTTGAGGAATTGGCTGAAATCACTGCAGAGGCTGAGAAGTCCCTCGATCTGCAAGCAGGAGACCCGAGAAAGCTGGCAGCGTAATTCAGTCCGAGTCTGAAGGCCTGAGAACTGAGAGGGTAAACTGGATCCTATCCCCAGCTCAAACAGTCCCCAGACTGGGGCGAGTTCTTCCTCGGGAGCACAAACTTAATTACTGGGAGGGCGTTCTCATTACTGAGTCCACCAACTCCTGTGCTAATCTCATCTGGACTCACCATCATAGACACACCCAGAAATAGTGCTAATGTGGCCATCCCTTGGCCCATTCCAACTGACATAAAATTAACCATCACAAGGGGCAGGGTTGGAGGCAATGCTAGCTAAAATCCTAGCACCTAAGGCCGTATACTGTACTGCTTGTGTGACATCATCCTGTTGATCAGAAATATGTAAATGTGCACCCTAGGTGACAGTGCCACCTTCTCTTTAATTCCACAGATGTGACAAATGTTCAATCACTTTTCATAAAAGTACAGATTTTTTAGACATGAAGACTCTTCATCAGAAAGTGGAAGTCCATGGGGCGCCTGGGTGGCACAGCGGTTAAGCGTCTGCCTTCGGCTCAGGGCGTGATCCCGGCGATCTGGGATCGAGCCCCACATCAGGCTCTTCCACTATGAGCCTGCTTCTCCCTCTCCCACTCCCCCTGCTTGTGTTCCCTCTCTCTCTGGCTGTCTCTATCTCTGTCGAATAAATAAATAAAATCTTTAAAAAAAAAAAAAAAGAAAATGGAAGTCCAAAACAATTTTAACGAGAGGTAATCATGATCACACATGGAGGTTCTTGGTATGATGGCTGTGGGGACCAACAAGGTTTGAATACATGTAGAACTAGGTATCTTAAATACAGGCTGATAGGCCTTTTAATCTAAGTTAATTATTTAGGAGGCGGTAGGTGGCATAAGGAAACGCGTACTGTTACGTTATAGTGTAGGAAAAAGGAAGGGGGCCACATTTTGGTTTAAATATGTGTTTGGGTTTTTTTTTTTTAATTGTGGTAAGATACACATAATTATCACCTTAACCATTTTTCAGTACGTGTGTCCCATTTCTGACAGGCTCTTATTGCGGGATAAAGAATGCAAGGAAATGCTACGCCTTCCATGTTCGCAGGTCCAAATCAAGTTGAAGCACAGGGTAACTTGCCCAGGCCCAGCCCCGCCCTGCATGGAGAACGTCCCTAGCCACAAACTGCAGATACCTGTAAAATACTATGAAAACCTTTTGCTTTGTAAAATACTTAGAGCCCATCATAGTTTGTCCAAGCTTATATACTGACCTTTTTGAATGCTAAAGCCCTACACCGTTTGGATGTATTCATCATATACTTAATACATTCTCCTTCCTCCCACCATTTTTTTAAATTTTAGCAAGTTCTAGTTACATTTTATATTTTAAAAAATATCTTGCATAATGCTAAACACAGTTACATCAAAAGTGTCAAAAGCTAGCAAACCACTACTGTTTTAAAACCAAACATTTACTTTTACATAACACTCTTCAATCTCCTACTCCAGTTTGTATTTTTTTGTAAATAGAGTGTGTGACCTGTGTCGTGAATGGAACTTGATATTCTGTTACCTAACTTTGAAGTATATCCCCGATCAAAGTTCTTGTTATGATGCCTTCGCCGTGTTTATAGAGCCAAGGTGATGACCCTGTTTCTCCGCGGGCAGCTGGCTAGCCACTAGCTGAGTTGCCACTCTGCAGTTCGCTAGCCTTTCCTGGCCTCTGGCCTCTCGTCCCTACAACAGAGATTTTAATACCAGTTTTCTAAGAGTGGAATCACAAGGACGGCATTCAGTTCCATTAAGTGCCTGGAACTTAGTAGGTGCTCAGAGAATATTAATATTCTTCTTTTGGGATTAAACTTTCTCAGGCTTTATCCACAGCAACCACTTTGAAGTCCTTTGATTGTCAAAAGACTACTTCTTTCAGACTTCAGAGTATTGGCATGATTGTAGAGAGCAGCATTTCTGTGTCTAAAGGATTAATCTCATCTTTAGCTCTTAACTTTTCTTACGTATCTCCAGCACTTGCTTCTATTCAAAATCCCAAAGAAATTTTCCTTTCTCATACTCTTTTCTCTTTTCCCCCCAGTCTTAAGTCCAAAGTCACATCTGTTGCTGGGTTGTTTTCTGTCGCATCTCGGGGTGGTTTTACTGGGTTTTGAGTTCGGGATGTGTGTAATACACAAATGTCAAATATAGAAGCCTTTTTGTGATATAGTCTGGAAATCACTCATAAGGACACTCATTGTCACTGGCTGCTGACTCCAAATTCTCTAAGTGAGGAGAAGTTTTGTTTTTGTTCTTGTTTTAAGGTTTTATCCATTTACCCGAGAGAGAGAGAGAGAGAGCGCGCGTGCAACGAGCAGGGTGAGGGGCAGGGGGAGAAGCAGGTTCTCCGCTGAGCCAGACTCGGGACTCAATCCTGGGACTCTGGAATCATGACCTGAGCCGAGAGCAGACACTTAACCTACTGAGCCACCCAGGCACCCCCTGAGGAAAAGTATTTAACATCCTTTTTTCTATGTATAAAATTTTGGCGGGTATTTTTTTTTTGTCTTCATGGAATTTACTTTCATGATACCTTCTCAGAGCCCCTTATCTACTGTTAATCTTTCTTAGAATCCTTTTTCATCTCCTAGAAGACAGCAAACTTGTTTTTCCTCTTTGTAACTCGTGGAGCCACTACCATACCCAGTAGACTTTGACCAAAGGCAAAATTAAGTCTGCTCCACCTCCAATGTGTGAGTAACGCAGCTGAGAGAGGTCAGATTTTATACAGCAGAGGTGACTTTCTCTGCAGCTAATATGAATTCAGAGCCTCTCATAAAAGTTGTTGCTAGAAAGAGAAGCATAATAGAAGTTGGAATTTGCAAAGCTGCAGGAGGAATGTTCCATATCTTCCTTCAAAAATATATCCTGATGGAATGGCTAGTATCAAAGAGACAAGAAATAACAGGTATTGATGAGGATGTGAAGAAAAAGGCACCTCATGCAGTGTTGGTGGGAATGCAAATTAGTGCAGCCACTGTGGAAAACAGTATGGAGGTTCCTCAAAAAAATTAAAAACTACAATATGATCGAGTAATTTCAGTACTAGGTATTTACCCAAAGGAAACAAAAACGCCAATTCAAAAAGATATATGCACCCTTATATTTATTGCAGCATTATTTACAATAACCAAGATATGGAAGCAACCTGAGTATTCATTGATAGACAGACAAAGATGTGTAGATATACAATGGAATATTACTCATCTATAAAAAAGAAATGAGATCTTGCTATTTGCAGGAACATGGTTGGATCTAGAGGGTATCGTGCTAAGTGAAATAAGACAAATGCCATATAATTACACTTACTTAAAAATTTTAGTGGAATTTAAAAAATGAAACAGAGCAAAAAAAAAAGCAAAAATAGATTCATAAATACAGGGAACAAACTGGTGATTGCCAGAGGGGAGGGGGGCAAAATGAGTAAAGGGGAGTGGGAGGTACAGGCTTCTGGTTATGGAATGAATAAATCACACGGCTGAAATTTACCACATAGGAGGGGACGCCTGGTGGCTCAGTCGGTTAAGTGTCTACCTTTGGCTCAGGTCATGATCCCAGGGTCCTGGGATCGAGTCCTACGTCAGGCTCCCTGCTCAGCAGGGAATCTGCCTCTGCCTCTCCCCTGCTCTTGCTCTCTCTCACTCTCTCTCTCTCTCAAATGAATAAATAAAATCTTAAAAAAAAAAAAGATACCACGTAAGGAAATGGTATTATAATAGCATTGTATGGAGACAGTTAGCTACAAGTACACTGAGCATAGCATAATATACAGAATTGTCCTACTGTACCCTACTGTATACCTGTACTAATGTAACATTATATGTCAACTGTACTTCAATTGAGAAAAAGAAATCTGCATTAAAAAATATATTCTGATGAAGAGAATTTGGATGGTGCTCCTCAGGCAACTTGCAAGGACAAAGCCTATCAACTCTTCCTCCAGTTTGTGACTAGAATGGAGGGAGATACCCAGAAGAGAGCAGGAATGCTGTCTTTTCTGAGAGTAGGTCAACAAACAATTGAGTGGCTTTAACTATACAGGTAGGAAAATAGGACATTGGATGCAGAATATTAAAATGTACATCATCCAAGGAAGGTGATTTTTTTTAAAGGTTTTATTTATTTATTTGACAGAGACAGCCAGCAGAGAGGGAACACAAGCAGGGGGAGTGGGAGAGGAAGAAGCAGGCTCCCAGCGGAGGAGCCTGACGTGGGGCTCGATCCCAGAACTCTGGGATCACGCCCTGAGCCGAAGGCAGATGCTTAACGACTGCGCCACCCAGGCGCCCCTGGAAGGTGATTTTAAATAGAGGTGGGCATACAGAGGACTAGCTCTAGCCAGGTCTCAAAGTCAACAGTAAAGCTCACTAGAGTTCATATAAGAAGGAACTCAAAGAAGATATAAGCACATAGCAAGATTACAAACTACAAGCTTGAACAGCTTTTCAAGGCTGTCACGGAGCAGAGCCAACCCCAGGAGTTCGGTTTCTGCTGGTCTGGTGCTCTCCCGACAGATCCTGGCAGCAACAGTTCTACTTTGGCCTTATAAAGAAGAAGCACTATGTTCCAGAGAACTGAGAACATGTGTTCACACGAAAAGGTATACCAAGAATGTGCACAGCAGCGCTATTCACGATAGCCAAAAAGTGGTAACAAACGCAGTGCTCATCGACTGATGAATGGATAAACAAAACACGGTATATCCATACAATGGAGAGCGTTCAGCCATAAAAAGTAATGAAGCACTGATGCATTCCAGGCACAAAAGGACATGTACTGGGTGATTTCAGTTTGATGAAATAGCCAGAATGGGCAAATCCATAGAGACAGAGTAGATAAGTAGATGCCAGGAGCTGGGAAGGATGGGAGGTTTGGGCGGTGACAACTCGTAGGTATAGTTTCTTTTGTGGGTAATGAAAATTGATTGTGATGATGGGTGCACAACTGTCAATATACTAAAAACCACTGAATTGTATATTTTGAAATCTTTTATGGGATGTGAATTATGCTAAGCTGTTACGAAGAGGCACCAGGAAGAGACCAGGTCTTTCTATGCACAGCTCTCGACAACAAGAAACGAAAAAAGTCTAACCAGTCTTCCTATGGGTGTCAGGACCCCAGGGCAGTTTAGCAAGCCATTAGAAGAGGCTGTGGTTAGAACCCGTGGGACTCATCCTGGTGCAGGTGCCACTTGCCTAACCAACACCTGGGAAGACTGAAGTGGAAGTAATCTAAATAATAGAAGCCATTCACTGACTGCTGTGGGCCAAGCATTGTGCTAAATCATTATAAATACTAATGATATAAGATCAGTGTTATTTTATTCTGCAGGTAAGGAAACTGAGGCTCCAGGGTTAAGTAATATAACCAGGGTTTCAGAGCTCGTGATTGGCAGAGTGAAGATGGAAACCAGCTTTGTTTCACGACAGAGCCCAGGCTCTTCAACATAGACTATCTCTCCTGCCTTCTCACGTGTCTACCCCCAGTCCAGCCCATTCTAATAGGCAGCAGGAAATTGTGGACAAGTTATTACTTAGAAGAATATTGGATTAGTTTGGGGTTTTTTTAAGATTTTATTTATCTATTTCTGAGACTGAGAGAGCATGTGTGCAAGTGAGGGAGGGGCAAAGCGAGAGGGAGAGAATCTCAAGCAGACTCCACGATGAGCAGGGACCCCAAACCGAGGCTCCATCCCAGGACTCTGAGATCATGACCTGAGCCAAAATCAAGAGGAGGACACTTAACTGACTGAGCCCCTCAGGCACCCTGAACATTGACTTAGTTTTGAAAGTACTGAATAGAATTACCAAATGATCCAGCAATTCCACTTCTGGGTGTATGCCCAAAACGAATTGAAAGCAGGGACTCAAGCAGATATTTGTATACCAGTGTTCACAGCATTATTCGTAATTCCCCAAAAGTGGAAAGAACCCAAATGTCCATCAGCAGATGAATAGGAAATAAGATGGTCTGTGCATACAATGGAATATTTTTCCACCTTAAGAAAGAAGGCACTTCTGGGGCGCCTGGGTGGCTCAGTCGTTAAGCGTCTGCCTTTGGCTCAGGGCGTGATCCCGACGTTCTGGGATCGAGCCCCACATCAGGCTCCTCTGCTGGGAGCCTGCTTCTTCCTCTCCCACTCCCCCTGCTTGTGTTCCCTCTCTCGCTGGCTGTCTCTCTCTCTCTCTCTCAAATAAACAAATAAAATCTTTAAAAAAAAAAAAAAAGGAAGAAAGAAAGAAGGCACTTCCGACATAGGCTGCAACATGGATGAGCCTTAAAGACATTATGCTCAGTGAAGTAGCCCAGGTAAAAAAGGACAAACATTGTATGATTCCACTTACAGGAGGTCCTACAGAAAGTAGAAGGGTAGTTGCCAAGGTGAGGGGGGATGGGAAGTTAGTGTTCGGTGGGCATCGAGTGTCAGTTTGGGAAGATGGAAAGGTTAAGATGGATGATGGTCACGTTTGTACAACATTGTGAATGTGCTTAATGCCTCTAAAGCATACACTTCAAAATGGTGAGAATGGCAAATTTTATGTTACGTGTATTTTACCACAATAAAAAACAGTATTGGGTTTGCTTCCAATTCTAGTGCAGGAAAGCTCTTTTGAGTGGATTTACCAGGAAAATGTAAAAGACAATCCTTGTCTGGGAAGGAGACAAGGCATGAGGCATCCAGAGTGAACCCCACCAAAGGAGCTAATCCATGACCGTAAGAGCCACACCTGGAGTGAGTTTGCACCCCATTCACAGTCCCAAGCAGTGTAGTCAGCTGGAGAGGAGGTTTCTTGAACAAACTGACATTGGGTTACTTTCTTTCCTGTGTATTCGTTTGCAATGGCTGGCACTTTCTCTTTGTTTCTTAACTACCCCTCTCCCCCTGACTATTGAGGTTTGACGGACAAATAAAAATTATATGTATATAAGTGTATAACATGATATTTTGATATACATATAAATTGGGACGTGATGACCACAAACTCATTAAAATACCCATCATCGTAGTTACCCTTCCGTGTGTATGTGATGAGAACACTTGAGATCTACTCTCTTTAGCAAATTTTATTAACTATAGTCACCATACTGTACATTAGGTATCCAGGACATACACATTTTATAACTCAAAGTTTGTACCCTTTGATCAATATCCCCTCCCTTTCCTCTCCCCGTTCCCCAGCCTTTGGTAACTACCATTCTCTCTGTTACATGAATTTGATTTTTATTAGTGGGATCATGCAGTAGTTGTCTTTTTTTGTCTGGCTTGTTTCATTTAGGATAAGGTCCTCCAGGTTCATCCATGTTTTTGCAAATGGCAGAAATTCCTTTTTTATGGCTGAATAGTACTCCGTTGTGTGTGTGTGTGCATATTCATTTATATACACACTTTCTTTATCTCTTCACGTGTTATGGACACTCGGGTTGTTTCCATATCTTGGCTGTTAGAATAATGCCACAGTTACCATGGGAGTACAGATGTCTCTTTGGGATATGGATCTTATTTCCTTTGGATATAGACCCAGAAGTGGGATTCCTGGATCATATGGTAGTTCTATTTAATATTTTGAGGAAGTTCCATACTGTTACTCTATAATGGCTATATGAATTTGTTTTTTAAAGTTTTATTATGGGAAAATATGAATATATACAAAAGTATACAGAAGAGCATAATGAGCTCTGTATATTGATCACCTTTAATGATTTTATACTCACGGCCAATGGTATTTTACCTGCATGCCCTCCCATATTATTTTCAGAAAATTTACATTTCATATAAAACTATTCTGGTACAAATCCAAGAAGTTTTTTTTAACATAACTTTAATACCATTATCATTCCTAAAATATTAACAGCAATTCCTAAATATCATCAAATATACAGTATCTAAATTTGAAACTGTCTCATAAATAACAATCCTTTAAACTTTGTATGTTTGAATTAAGATCCAAATTGGCTTCTGGATGACACATCTCTTAAATTTTCTTTAATGTTCAGGTTCTGGCCATGTCCTTTTTTTCCTCACTCTTGTTTTCCTTATGATTCATTTGCCGAAGAAGTTAAGTTCTTACGTCTGGTTTTTCCTGATTTCATCACTGATTTGTCATTTACCTTGTATAAAAACTGGTAGTTGAATCTTAACCCACTAGGTTCTTTTTTTTTTTTTTTAAGATTTTATTTATTTATTCGACAGAGATAGAGACAGCCAGTGAGAGAGGGAACACAAGCAGGGGGAGTGGGAGAGGAAGAAGCAGGCTCATAGCAGAGGAGCCTGATGTGGGGCTCGATCCCATAACACCGGGATCACGCCCTGAGCCAAAGGCAGACGCTTAACGACTGCGCCATCCAGGTGCCCCTTAACCCACTAGGTTCTTAACCTTGGCTAGATGTTAGACTCACCTAGGGAGCTTTAAAAAGAACAAAGAAAAAACCTGACATGTGTGGAAATAGTTCGGCAGTTCCTAAATAAGTTAAACATAACATTATCATGTGACCCAGCAAACTTACTGAAACAGGTGTTCAAAGAAAAACTTTCACACAAATGTAGCAGCAGTATTCTTCACAATAGCCAGAAGGTGGAAACAACCCAACAGTCCTTCAGGAGAGGAATGGATAAACAAAATATGGTATACCCATGCAATGGAACCCATTCCATAAATGGAAAATTAATGAAATACTGTAACGTGCTTCAACCCAGATGAGCCTTGAAAACACTTTAAGCGGAAGATGTCTGACACAAAGGCTATATATCTTACGGTTTCCTGTATATGCACTGTCCAGACTAGGGAAATCCACAGAGTTATCATGTAGGTTAGTGATGGCCAGGCTGAGCGGAGGCGAGGGGAAAAGTCGAGGGGCTACGTATAGGGGAATGGAAGAGTTCTGAGCTCAGTAGCAGTCATGGTTGTACAACACTGTAAATGTCATTAACATACACTTTAAAGTGGCTTAAGTGGTTAAGTTTTCTGTTATGTATTTGGCCACAATTTTTAAAAAATTCTGACATGTAAGTCACACCCCAGGCCAAGTAAATCATCGTCTCTTAAGTGTGACCCAAACATCAGAATATTCTAAGGCACTCCAAAGGATGCCAGTGTACAGCCAAGGCTTGGAATCCTTGATAAAGGCTGATTTCAAGCCTTCTTCGTAGGTGGTAGTGGAGGTGTGATATATTTAAGTTTGTGCCAGTCTGTTCACTTGTTCTTGGGAATAGCTACGTCTTTTCACCTCCTAGAGTCAGCAGATGCTGTCAGAAATCGCTTAGAGCCACGCAAAATGTTGTCTCTTTTTTTAGAAAAATAAATTTTGGAAAACCAGAGAAGAAAACGATCATCTTCTGTTGACCTGCGTGGGGTTTTTTTGTTTTGTTTTTAAAGATTTTATTTATTTATTTGAGAGAGAGTGAACAAGAGAGAGAGAGCACAAGCAGGGGAAGGGGCAGAGGGAGAGGAAGAAGCAGGCTCTCCGCTGAGCAGGGAGCCTGATGCGGGGCTCGATCCCAGGACCCTGGGATCATGACCTGAGCTGAAGGCAGACGCTTACCCGACTGAGCCACCCAGGCGTCCCTGGGTGGGGTTTTTTTTAAACTTGGATTATTGAAGTATAGTTGACATACAATGTTACGTTCGTTTCAGGTGTACGAAACAGTGATTCAACCTTTGTTTAAATATGAGAGCATTTAATATGGGGTTTTTTAATATGAGAGGCCCTCCATTTCTAACTGCCACTGAGATAAGGAAAGCAGCCAGCACCCTGTGGGGGTGGGAGCACCGCGACAGTGGCCCCTCATCCCCCAGCACACACCCTGCCAAAGCATGTGCTGTCCTGGCCTCTTCTTGAGCAAACCGCGGGTCCAGAGGCCAAAGAACCCCCCACAGCCGCCTCCGGGAGGGAAGTGAACTTTGTCTTGTCATCTTTCTAATCCAGGGATGGCTCGTGCTGCCATCAGTCCTATCGAATCTCAGCAGGGCTTGCTTCCCTAGCTCAGGAAGGAAAATGCCATTTCCTTAGCTTCCCATGAGCGCATATCAGGCCGCAGCTGCTGCCAGCTCTGCAGCTTTGGCAGGGCTGCAGATGGGCTAAATGCAGACCGGGCGTTCTCGTTCTCCTCTGCTTCGGCCAGCTTCCTTTTCTGGCAAAATCTGAATAAACTCACAAACACAGGGCAAGTGGCGTGTTGCTCCCTGTGGAGCTTCACAAAGTTCAGTTCTTTAGGAGATCCAAGAGATGGATGGCCGGTGCTGTTCTTTGCACGGCGTCACTCCGTGCACATCCAGAACTCCCGTTTCTGAAAACGATGGGGCGGAGATGTGCCCCTGAAGGACTACAAATTAAACTGGGAGATGAAATCGCCGACTTTCTCAGCCTTTTGTAGCCCAGCCTAAGAGACCAAAGGACTTTTCTCTTTGACTAAACATGGGGTTTCCATTTAAAATATTAATTAGAGGGCCGCCTGAGTGGTTCAGTCCATTAAGCGTCTGCCTTTAGCTCAGGTCATACCCCGGAGTCCTGGGATCGAGTCCCGCATCGGTGTCCCTGCTCGGCAGGGAGTCTGCTTTTCCCTCTCCCTCTGCTGCTCTCTCTTTCTCTGTCAAATAAATAAATAAAACCTTTAAAAAAAATTAAAAAGTAACGTATTAATTAGAAAGAATAGAAGACACTTATTCCAAGGACGTGTGTTGTAAAAGTTCATAGATTTGGCTCTGAATCAAATTCCCCTCACCAGCAACCTTTACTAGGTTCATCTCCAGGCCAGAAGCAGCCCCTGCTTCTTCCCATCCATGCTCTAACCTTTGATATGCCTGTTCAGCTCTAATAAAGTAATAAAGATTGCTTGTGAATATTAAAAAAGAAAAAAAGCGCATAGATTTTGGAGTCAGAAGACCTGGAATGGAATATGGCAGCTCTCTAGAATTCATTTACCAGCTGTTGAAAATGTAGACTGGCTAATGAATTTCTCTGATTCTATACTCATCCATAAGTTGTATGTGGGTATTATATGTTGTAGAGGATATTTGTAAAAACCAAAGTGAGCAACCAATCCATCTAAGCCTGGTGCAGGCCCAGTAAATGTTATTTTCCTAAATATGTATTGCTAAGTAGGTAAAGCAAGTAGTCAAACTTAATCCCTGAGGCCAGGGGGTTTAAGGGACAAGATGCAGAAATGCCTTCTCTCTTTCCTGTGGGAGTGTCCTAAGAGCCACAAGCATTGGGTACAATCGCGGAACTTTTCCCGGGGTTCAGCTAGGTTACAATTTAGGATCTGCTGATAAATCCTGATCTACCAACTGGGGATCCACAACTACTAAAGATATAAGTTAGGGATAAAGTTATGAGGCCAAGGCATATAACAATTGTCTTTCAGTTATGATTCATCTCTGCTTTTTTTCCCCTTTCAAATATAATTTCCAGGTCATTCAATATTCTTCTATAATGTCATTTTTAATGATTACATATTAAGGATATGCCGTAAGAGAAAGCTGTGGGCAACTCTGGGGCAGCTAATTTGAAAATCTAATGAAAAGTAATGTAACCTGAGAAATGGAAAACTTTTTAAGATTTTGCTTTGGCCAAGTCCTTGATCAATGTTTGTAAATGCCATTGTTTGTAAATATTTTATGGACACTTCTTTTTAAATATATTCTTTGAGATGCGAGTATGTGTATTTAGTTTGCTTACTGTGGAAATCAGATCCTGTGGGTCATTACCTTTTTAAATGTACTTGCTTTCTCCGGTGTTGCAAGAAGAATATCAAAGTCCTCCACTATGATTTTATTTGATTTTAATGATTATTTTCTCAGTTTCTCCTTTCATTTCTGCTAGTTTAGGTTTTGTATACTTCGTGACTGTCTTAGGTACTGTGCCCAGTTCATGACTACATCTTTTTTGTAAATGTTGTTCATTATCCATTTAGTGATTTCAGATTCAACTCTGCCTTGTCTAGTGTTCACATAGACTAGTGTTTTCTTCCCCAAAATATGCCTAGTGTAGTTTAATTCGCTCCTTGGTTTTCAGTCTTTCTCACTCTTGTTGTAGGTGTTTGTTTTGTTGTCTGTCCCAGTTAGTTCGTTCATGCCTGTATAATGGCTGACATGGTTGATTTTATTCCTCCCACCTCGTTCTGTTATTTATTATAGACTGTTTTCTCTTCCTCCCTTCTTTATGTTTGTGGTTTATCAAGTAGCAGTTCGTTCCCTTTTCCCCTCTTTTATTTGGGAATTCTACTTGTCCGTGCCTTCTGTGGCCTGATGCTTAGAACTGGAAGCATACATTTGTTACTATTACTTGACAAAGATACCTGTTTTTCCCGTCAAGGCATCCACTTCCCTACACAAATAAGTTTCATACATTTGCACCTTGCTTACTGGTTTCGTCCTGAATCTAAGTGCTCTTACTGTATACAGCTTTATGTTACCGTCAACAGTTTGGGTCTGTTTTCTCTTCTCTCTAGGCCCTAAATTCCCTTAAGTGTTCTTTCTTTCTTTCTTTCTTTCTTTCCTTTTTTTTTTTTTTTTTAATTTGGTCATCTCACTGGGGTTCAGGTCTGGCCGTTAGACTGCTCCCCATGGCTGCAGTTCCACAGTAATAAAAGGGAAGGGTTCTCTACTCCCCAGGAGACCAGTGGGATAGCAGGGGCGGCAGCTGCCTGCTTCCTGTTCCCAAGTCAGACAATCCCAGCCTCAGAAACAGGAGCGCCAGCCTTGACCTCCAATTCCTCCTTAACTGATAAAGCTCCCTTACGGGAGGCAGATGTCGGCCAGAACCCCAGGCCCACGGGCCTCATCCCAGAATCCCCAGCACTGGTTTCCAGACCCTGTGTGGTCTCCAGGAAGAATGCTCCCATGAACTTCCTGAAAACCCCACCCCTGTGGCCGAGACCTCGCTCACACCAGCCGCCCTACATACTTCAGCAGCTTTATGCCTGTCTCACTGAGTCGGAGATTGGCTAGGAGACTAGAGGGGAAGCATAGCACATTCAGGCCTCCAAGTTCCCAGAATCCCACTCTCTGGTACTACTTACTAGAGAGATTTCAGATTTAGTTAGTTTTATAGGGAGGGCAGGGAGCCTAATCAATATTTAGAACATAATCTATAAGAAAAGCTCATTTCAAGAACTTAGCTGACTTAGAATTAAAGACCTTTTAGAGCACAACCTCTCTCCCTCTCCAAGGCCCAACCTCTCTCCCCTTCCACGTCTCCCCGGTACTCCATCTTTTGACTTGGCCTTTTGGGGGTTGCCTTGTGTTCTCACTTCTCC
Organism: Ursus arctos; assembly: GCF_023065955.2. Classification (NCBI taxonomy): domain Eukaryota; kingdom Metazoa; phylum Chordata; class Mammalia; order Carnivora; family Ursidae; genus Ursus; species Ursus arctos. Next base: position 9,713,124 of record NW_026622997.1, on the reverse strand, counting down.
CTCCCTTCAGTGTGTCTGGTCAAGTAAATATGGACCTAGAGCTATATTTCATGTTTTCTACAATAACATTTGTTGAAGTTTAAAATTTTTGGTTTCAACAAAAATAAGGGACGGGAGGGTCAAAAATGGCCCCCAATACATGTCCACATCCTAATCCCTGGAACCTGTCAATATTACCTTTTATGGGAAAAGGGACTTTGCAGATGTAATCAGGTGACTGATTTAAGATGAGGAGACCACCCTGGATTTTTTACGTGGGCCCTAATTGTAATCACTAATGTCCCAGTAAGAGGAAGGCAGAGGGAGACTTGCTTACAGAATAGAGGGAGATGTAATGACAGTGCAGAGATTCGAGTGATGTGTTTTAAAGACAGAGAATGGGGGGCGCAGTCGTTAAGCGTCTGCCTTCGGCTCAGGGCGTGATCCCAGTGTTCTAGGATCGAGCCCCACATCAGGCTCCTTTGCTAGGAGCCTGCTTCTTCCTCTCCCACTCCCCCTGCTTGTGTTCCCTCTTTCGCTGGCTGTCTCTGTCAAATAAATAAATAAAATCTTTTAAAAAATAAATAAAATAAAAAAATAAAGAGAATGGGGCCACAAGCCAGGGAATACAGGCAGCCGCTGGAAGCTGGAAAAGACAAGACAAGGAAACGTATTCTCCCCTAGAACCTCCAGAAGGACCCAGTCCTACTGACATCTTGACTTTAGCCCGGTGAAACTAACTGACCTCTGGCCTCCAGAATGTGTGTTGTTTTAAGCCACTCAGTTTGCAGTAATTCGTTACAGCAGCAATTACTACATCAGGTAATCCTTCAGAGAGCCCGTAAGACCAATGCTACTCTCTCCTGTGTCCCCAGTCCCCAGGAAGGAATGGGACAGACACAGTCTTGAGACACACCACAAACATACACTGTGACCCTTGAGGTCCTGGGAGGTGGCTGTGGGTGGGGACGGTTGAAGCTGTTTGGTCCCTATAAGCCCTTAAAGATGGTGCCCATGTGGATATATTCTCCACTAGTGCCCAAAAGAAGTCCTTTGAGGGTATGAGGTCTTCTTTGAGTGAGTGCATATGCAAGCTGGACATCAGAGGCTCTGGGGAGGCAAAGCCAAGCTTTCAAAGGAGTGCAGGCCTCATTGTTGTGTGGGCTGTCTGAGGGAATTCCAGGCACCGTCTCTGGGAGAGTACCTAAACCTTGTCACACAGGACAGAGAGGGCCCCCATCAGACATGTAAGTGAAAAGCAAGATGGATGAACTTGGTCATCCCCCACATAAGGGTTCACATCCAAAGCTGTGTAAGAACATCAAGTGTGGACAGAGAGAGGAAACAGGAAATAGAGGGCCCATAAGACCAAGTCACAAAACGATTGTGGGGAAGGAAGGGAGGGGGGCATCATCTCCAAACACGCTTATTTGTGACGGTCAGTTTGTGAAAAGTGGCCTCTGAAATCTTCAGGTATGATTTCTTTCTTGAAAAGGGAAAGATAAGAGTGGTTCCTTTTTATCTGCTGTCAGTCAGCTGGGCGGCCTTGAAACTTCGACTCTCCCCAAGGAAGTGTGCTCAGCCATGATCAAGCCTGACAGCTTAATTTAGCCCTATGTGATTGGTGAGCTTGCGAAGCGACTTGTACCTACCGGGCCACAAGGTGCCCTTACGTTGCAACTCCATGACTGTGCAGGGGGGCCGCCCGCACCCTCAGCTAGGACCAGGGACCCTGCGCCCAGAATATGCATGTAACCACTGGTCCTCTTCACATCGACAGGTTCTGTAAAGTGTTTCTGTGCAGACAGCAAGAAATCTAAATTTAAATTTCCACTTAATTTTTTTATTCCAACAGGAGTAGTGTTTATTTTATAGAGGATCAAAAACCTTAGGATACCATTTTTTTTTTAATTCATTTGAGAGAGAGAGCGAGCAAGAGCACAAACAAGGGAGAGGGAAAAGCAGACTCCCTACTGAGCAGGGAGCCTGACGTGGGACTCGATCCCAGGATCCCGGGATCACAACCTGAGCCGAAGACAGCCGCTTAACCAACTGAGCCACCCAAGTGCCCCTAAGATACCATTTCTGTTGTACACCTAGATTTCTCCTCACCAAGGGTTGATCAGTCTTACACCAAAAAAACGTAAATGGAAGGTGTAAATGTCAGTTTCCTGGTTTTAGTATCGTGCTACAGTTAAGCAAAAAGCTACCTTCGGCAGAAATAGGCTGAGGAGTTTAATATGTTACTTATATGTAAAATATAGTATTTTACCACAATTTTTAAGCCCACTAAAAATAAATAAATAAATAGAACTTTTTTTAAAAGGATGATATAAACCAGCACTAGTCTACAGAAATATGATACAAACTATAAATGTAAGCCACATGTGTAATTTTAAAAATTGTCTAGTAGCCACATTCATAAGATTAAGAAGAACCTGGCAAAATTAATTTAATAATTTATTTTATTTAACTTGGTGTGTCTAGAATATTGTCATTTCAACCTGCAGTACAAAAAACATGTTAATTTTTTCATTCTTTTTTCCTTAATTAAGTCTTTGAAACCCAGTGTGTGTTTTATACTTCCAGAATATCTCAATTTGGACTAGCCACGTTTCAGATGCTAAATGGCCATGAGGCTAATAGGATTGTGCAGGTATAGACAGTGTTTTTAATATATCTTTACATATGTCCTTTTCAACACCCTTTAACATTATTTATTGAGATTTATATGCCATGCAGTTCAGCCATTTGAAGTATATAATTCAGTGGTTTTTAGTATATTCTGTGTTATGTAAATATCTGTCACCAGATAATCACTTTTAGAACATTTCACCACCCCAAAAAGGAACCCCATACCCATTGGGAGTCACCCACATTCTCTCCTACTCACCCACTTGACAACCACTAACCTACTTTCTGTCTCTATGGATTTCCATCTTTTAGACATTTCATGTACATGGAATCAGAGAATGTGTGGTTTTATGGGTCCAACTTCTTTCCCTCAGCATAATCTTTTCAAGAGTCATCCATGCTGTAGCATGTATCAGTGCTCCACCCCCTTTATGGCTAGATAAGAGTCCAGTACATGGATCCACTGTTTGGATATACGACATTTGTCTGTCCGTTCATCGTGGGCACTGGGTTGTTTCCACCTTTTCACAATCGTGAACAGTACTGTGGTACACAGTCTTATACACCTTTCCGTGTGGACATTCGTTCTCGTTTTTCATAAACATATACCGAGGAGTGGAATTTCTGCATAAAATCATTTTCACACAGTGCTTTAATTTTTATTAAATATGTATTTATTTGAGAGAGAGCGTGCACACAGTGGGGGTGGGGTGGACAGAGAAAGAAGGAGAGCCAGAATCTCAAGCAGACTCCGTGCTGAGCGCAGAGCCCCGAGGCGGGACTTGATCCCAGGACCCTGAGATTAGGACCTGAGCTGAAATCAAGAGTGAGGTGCTTAAATGACTGATCCGTCCAAGCGCCCCCATGCTTTCATGTTTTATACATTTTCCTTGACCATATCTGCCTGTTGTTTACATTCTTCAAATAACTGAGCAGTTACGGCCGTACCACTGCTTATCTCCTCGTAGCCTCCGGGGGATTTGTCTCCATTCCCCTGAACATTATCATGAGTTAGTGCTGGTGGCCCAGCTCTGTCAAGGTCACTACCAGCTGGCTAAGGACATAAACAGCTTTTATCAGCCTTCTTCTTTGTGTTCTCACAGCCCTGGGTGATCTTCACTGTGCATTACAAGAGTACAGGTTATTTCTCTCAAAAAGTAAAGGAAATCTACAAGGGTTGAATTCGTGGTAAGCTCTGTAGATTCCTGTGGTAGATCCCCAGCCCTAAGTGACAGGAGCACATCGCCCTAAGACACTGGGTGGAAAGGAAAGGAGAAAGGTGAGCAAACCACTCTAAAAGAGGGGCTTGGTGGGGCGCCTGGGTGGCTCAGCCAGTTAAGCGTCCGACTCTGGCTTTCAGCCCCTGGTCATGATCTCAGGATCCTGGGGTCGAACCCACGTCAGGCTTCGCACTTAGCAGAGAGTCTGCTTGGGATTCTCTGTCTCTCCGTCTCCCTCTGCCCCTTCCCTCTAAAATAAATTAATAAATCTTTAAATAAATCTATGAACAAATAAATAATAAGTAAATAAAAGAGGGGCTTGTCCCACTGGCTGGACCATGTCCTCAGGGCTGACTCCAGTGTGAGGGTCCCTTCACCGTGATGACAGAAATGGAGCAGCCACCTTACTTGAACCGAAAAGCAAATCAGAAGTCAACCCCAAGGAAAGCTACTTCTAGCAGGTCAAGTGTGGGACTCGGGGGTCAAAATGAACATCCCAAGGGCAGCTTTTAACGCTGGACCATCTTCAAAGGCTTCAAGGTTCACTCTTCCCAGAAAACAGCTGACTGCCTCGATGGTGAAGTTTCTCTCTTTCAGATGAGTGGAGCTAGAAGGTCTTATTCCTAAACACCGGAGGAACACTCCCAGGAGGGGCTGCCTCAGGAGGCAGCCTCCCTCTGCCAGGCTTGGCTCCCACAGCTCCTTTCTTCCTCCTCTTTTGTCGGCTTGTCCCGGCTCATGGGGATGCCGGCACCCAGACGGGTTCATGGGCTCAGACCTGCCTGCATTGACCCCGGGTTCCGTGTTCAGGCAACAGAAGCAAGTGTTTAGCTCCACCCACTTGCTCTGAAGGGGAGAAGAGTTGGTGGAGGTCCTAGAGCTCAGCTTCCCTACCACAGTTTTCTCTGCCAAAAACCTTCATAGGATCAGAGAAAGATGATTCTAGAAGGTGTGTGCTGTGGACTGAGGTGGGGCCGTGGCTATGCCAGCCGCATCAGCAAGGACACAAAAGGTACCCCACAGGCCGTGTGACGAGGACTCGCTTCCAGGTTCTTCTAAGACTGCGGCTTCATCAGGGGATGGGAAGGAAGCTAAGGGCGCAGTGCTGGGACAGACACAGCCCCTGAGTTCTGGTAGCTTCCAGCCTCGTGTCAGAGACAAACACATAAACTGCATAAAATATAAAGTCAGGATAGTGTGGCTGGTGCTGCAACAGACAGAACAGAAGGCCCTGAGTCCACAGAGCACTTTTCCAAACATGGTCCGAGGCCTCATCCCAGATCTGCTAAGTCAGTCTTGGGGGGTTGGCAAAGAGCCCTCTGGCAAACGCATGCACACGGGAGTTAGAGAAGCTCTGGCCGAGCAGGAGGCTGTGTGCCTGCCGTGGGGGGAGCCAGGCCTGGACGTGGGCCAGGGGAGACCCCCCTAGGCAGACGGAACCCAGTCTCAAGGCAACGTGTATTCCTCCCTAAATGACTGCCTTTGGGCAGTCATGGTGGTTACTTAACGTGTACCCCCATTTCCCTGAACTGAGTCTCTCAGAGATCCCATCCATGAGGGATGCACGTTTCTGAACGTTTCTGAAGTCACACTAGTAGCCCAGTCAGGTGCTCGCGGGCGGGGGGCGGAGGGGAGGAAAGAGTAGAAAAAAGAGGCAAAAGACACATGACTCATAAAAGTAATAATATGTTTTCCAGGAAAAAAGCCTTCTCTCCAAAATGTTTTTAAAAGGAGGCGGGTGGGGGGGGGGCGCCTGGGTGGCACAGCTGTTAAGCGTCTGCCTTTGGCTCAGGACGTGGTCCCGGTGTTCTGGGATCGAGTCCCACATCGGGCTCCTCCGCTATGAGCCTGCTTCTTCCTCTCCCACTCCCCCTGCTTGTGTTCCCTCTCTCACTGGCTGTCTCTATCTCTGTTGAATAAATAAATAAAATCTTTAAAAAATAAAAATAAAAAAATAAAAGGAGGCGGGGGGAGTTAAAGAACCATATCCGAGAATCGATCATGTTTTCAGCTGAGCTAGTAGACGCGAGGCTGACACAGATCTGTCGAAATGCACTGTTTACAAAACACAGTTGGGAAGGCTGTGTAGAAACATGGTTGGGGGGCGCTGCAGGGTTCTCGGTCAGTCACGTAAATAGTACATGCACGCAACAGTGTGCAAACAGCCGCTTTGAGTGTTTCATGTATAAACAGGGTAAAAGGGGTTTGCAGAAATAAAAATAAAGGTGATTTTGAGGTGGGGGGTTAGGATTGATTTTTTTTCTTGATTTTTTTTAATACTGTTTTTTTTTTTTTTAACCACACCGTACTCACAAATTTAAAGGATTAGAATTTAGGGCTTTGCTAAAACTCAGAGTCGTAAGTACTGACCCTGTGATGTTGGATAAATTAAGTTTACCTCTTCGACCTTTGGTCTTTTTAAAACAGAGAGGATGAGGGGCGCCTGGGTGGCTCAGTTAGTTAAGCATCTGCTTTCAGCTCAGGTCAGGATTCCAGGGTCCTGGGATCAAGCCCTGTGTGGGGCTCTCTGCTCAGTGGGGAGCCTGCTTCTCTCTCTCCCTCTGCCTCTCCCCCTGCTTGTGCTTTCTCCTTCTACCAAATAAATAAAATCTTAAAAAAAATAAAACAGAGGATGATGTCTGCTCTACATACAAGGATCAGACAAGCCAATAAAGTGTACAGATACCTTGTGAACTAACTGTAAAGTGCCAGACGGATATTAGTTGTTGCTATAATTATTACACACAGAGTATCAGGTTGTCACAATCTGCATAATAGGCTGTAGTATGATTTCATTGAAGCAAGTGAAAGTAAAGAAAAGGCTGGATTGCAGTTGCCCTGACGGAAGAGAATGATCACAGGCTCTTTTTAAAATCAGCAGAAAGTTGGGGCAAGCAGGTTAATTTCCTTGCACTTTCCCCTTAGCATGTTTAAAGGAAGTCCATGTCATTAAGAGAAAAGTCACTATTTATTTGCCCCTGCCCAGGGTGGGTGGAAGAAAGTTGCTCCTGTGGCTGCTGGGAGCTGATTGTCTCCTTCCAGGGAAACCAGGAGGGCACCGAAAGGGGGCAGGTGGTCCACCCAGATGATCCGGCCCGCTGCAGCCTGCCGTGCTCTGTGGCAAGTGAAAGCAGAACCTGGGCAGAAGAGCCACGTGTCCTGGCCACGACTGAATGCTGGCAGGGTGTCTGCAGCTCGCCCTTCAGAGGCCGGGTTTTCTCCCCCTGCTGGGGAGACAGACTGCAGTTCACTTCTTGACTGATGATTCCCTCAGTAGATTCTTTAGGGACTGGTTATTTCCTCCACCAGCGCAGCCTCCCTCTGTGGCAAGCCTCAGAAATCTGGAGTGCCCATCACATGGTGGAGGCATAGTGGGCACAGCCACAGGAGAAAAGAAAAGATGAATATCTTTTCTGTTGGCATTGGCGATGATGCGATGTTGGCATGGTTGCTTCTGTTTGAGAGTCAGTAGAGCCTTTCTGGGGTCAAGTCTTGGCTTCCCGGGTTTTTGATTGGAAGGTATGTTCAGTAACTGGGCTTCAGGGACAGTGTGGAGGCCATGTAAGCTGATGGCAAGTTCCCTGTGTCCTACTAGAGCCCCAAGGATCAGGGAGGTGGGCTTGGTGAGACAGAAAGCGCCCCCGCCCTCTCCTTGACCTTGTGAGTGCTGAGGAATACCAAAGAGCCACCATACTGGGCTGGCACCAAAAGAGAAGCTCCAGCCCCCTGTCTCATCAGACACATGGTGTCATTTCAGGCTCTAGCTTGTGGCCTTCCCTTTCTCCTTCATCCACAATAACGTCCAGGAGCAAACTATAGGCCATTCTGTTCAGCTGTCTTCACGTCTCCCCTGCAGCATGCTAGAAAGAAACAAGAAAATGTGAGCCTATGATCAGAGGCCTGCATATACTATGCATACCTTTGCAGTAATAGCCCAAATTTATCCTCCAAAGCCCCTACCCTACAGGTGATGTTCTGTGTTTAACCACCAATATGGCATAGGCCTTGACCCCTCAAAAGGAAAGCTGGCCAAGCTCGCCCAGGACAACAACCCACCAAGCCAGACAAGGACCCTGAGTGTGAGGTCCGGGCATCCTGCCCTGAAGGTGGCAGGAGGGAGGGAGGTCCAGACATCATGGACCCTCAGGGAGGGAAGGGCCCTGAGCAGCAGCCATTGACCCACAGTTTGGTGGTCATTCAACATTTTAATTTTAGCATGTCTGGTACGTACTGGCTGAATGTCAGCTTTTCCCGATCCCCTGGCCAACGGAGACCCTGTGTCTTCTAGTGGTTCCCTTTCCCCAGACATTTCTGAGAACACCCAAGAGTCCTTACATGTGTACTTAAGTGCCTCCTAGACCCTGCCAATTTGGGGGTCTTGTGGAAGATAGACGATGGTGGGTTCAGGAGTAGGCTGTTGTAGGAGTGAGCCACGTTAAGCAGCAGTACCATCCACTGACTGCCCACCACTGCTGACGTCTGCTGTCCCACCCCTGCCTCAAGTGCTGGGTGGGAGACTGGGCAAGCATAGCTTCTTAGTGCATCTGGACACGGTGCTCCCTCTAAGGTCCTGCCAGGCTTTCAGTTCACATGGGTGTTTTTCTCTCACGTCCATTTTGTGCTCTTTTCAACCTGACTTCTGGACGGGGAGAGACAGAAGAGAGGTACGTAATCAAACATGTTGATGTATGTCTGACCCCAATGTCGTTTGAGGTTTAATATCATTCCCAGAATGTTCCCAAGCCCTGGGAAAGTAAGGATGTTGCTGACCATCTGTCTTAATGTCCCTGGATATGACGTAGCAGGTCCCCGTGGGGATGGATGCAAAGGAATGCAAGGCAGCTGTTTGAAAGAAGGATCAGTGTCCTGACATGTAGAGATGCTTCACTTGACAAAGGGCAAGTTGGAGGAAAAGGGTGGAGTTTGACTTGTTGTTTGTTTCTGTTGTTTCACACCATTTCTTGCATGAGCCAGGCTCCGGCCCCAGAGATGGAGATAGGGCAGCTGCCAACGGCCATGGTGTTCCATCAGAAGCTGCTAAGCATGGGATTGTTGCAGAGAAACTGGTCCGGCAAACCGGGGTCTGTGAGAGGTGTGAGCACAGCAGGGGAGGGGATGCTCATCCGGGACACTCGGTCTCTGCCGACTTCCGAACACCAAAAGGCATCAAACTTATCCTTGTTTTTAAAAGAAGCCAGTAAGATGCCTGGGTGGCTTGGTTGGTTAAGCATCTGCCTGCCTTCGGCTCAGGTCATGATGCCCAAGTCCCGGTCATGATCAAGTTCCACATTGGGCTCCCTGCTCAGCAGAGAGTCTGCTTCTTCCTCTGCCCTTCAGGCTGCTGTGCTCTCTCTTGCTCACTCTCTCTCAAATAAATAAATAAAATCTAAAATATGTATATATACATATAAGAAGCCAGTAAATCCACACACTTCACAAACCTGAATTTTAAAAAAGCATTGTAAGTGCATCTTCTGGCTCATACTCTGGAAACTTTTTTCAGTGTCCAGAGCCTTTTCTTTGACTCTGTATAGCCTTGACTTTGGATCTGCTGTGGGAGTTGTGAATCTGTTCCGGTGACAGGTGCCTCAGTGCTCTCCCGGAACCTGGAAGCCCACCAAGTGAAGAACTTGTAACATCAAACAGAGTAGTGTGAGTGACCGTGCTCTGTACGGTCTGACCCCCTGTGGTGCCGTCCGCCATCTAAGGAGGGGGACAGAGCCAAACCAAATGAAATACAGTCGATCTGCAAGTCTCTAGAAACAGTTATCTGAAGTGGTGGGTAATCATCTAACTCAGTATTTCTTTCTTTCTCTATTTCTCTCTCTTTCTTTTTTTTTTTTTTCCGCCCTAACCTTTTCAGTTATATTTGCTTAAAGCAGATGTAAAATCAGAATTGAGGGGCGCCTGGATGGCTCAGTTGGTTAAGCATCGGACTGTTGGTTTCAGCTCAAGTCAGGATCTCAGGGCTGTGAGATCGAGCCTCCCCACCCCAGGCTTCGCCCTGGGCATGGAGTCTGCTTAAGATTCTCTCTCTCCCTCTGCCCCTCCCCTCCCTCTCTCCCTCTCTCTAGGAAAAAAAAAAAGTAAAATCAGAATTGAATCAAGCTGACCCTGAAAAAAGTGTCCCTGAAGGGATAATATAGCACCTGATTGGCCCAGAAAATTCGTCAAGGATCTTCCTCAAGCAGGTTGATAAGCTTGCAGTCAAGAGCTTGCTGGTCCCAGCCCATCCCAGGACTCGCCAGCCGAGACAGTTGCATCACCTTGTAACTAATTATAGCAGTGCCGGGATTCTAGTCTTGCTGCTGTGCGTTTGGTGACCCGAAGCACTGAGTTCAGGGGCTGAGGTGCTGCCAGCGCAGTGCAGGAACGCCTGCATCTCTGGCGCTTTGCCTGGGCCCTTGTCACCATCCCAGGGGTTTGCCCCGTTTCACTCTGACGTGCTGTTTGCGTCCTGAGTTCTGCCCGGTTCCAAGAAGGGCTCGGTGACCGAGTCTCAGTGGTGCTAACATGCGTGCTGGCCATTTGGATGCTTTCATCTCGCAGAGCCTTCGTTATGCAATGTTTCACCACCGACTGTTTGTATCCAGTGTCTCCACGTGGTCAGCTGTGCTTCAGGGGCGGGGGAGGGAGAATATCTGGATAAAGTAGGAAGACAGCTAGTGCCTGTCTCCTGTACTATAACTGTCTGCCCACCACGAGCAGTGGTCCAGACTCGCAGGTAGAAATCACCCACAAACGCCCAGTAGCTCTAAAGAACAGGTGTGGGAAGATTCCCTGGCCTTCAGTAACAGTGTGGTGTCCTAGAGCAACACTGAGGTACAAAGACACCTCCCTCGCCCAACCTGGTCTTGTAGTCCATCCCCGTACCTTCTGGAAGGGCTATGCTGAAAGAGCTCCTGGTGGGTAAATATCAACCCTGGCTTTTTGTTTGTTTTTTGGAAAAATAGTCACCCACCGAAAAAAAAACTGATAATTTTAAAATATTAATAATAAATACTGAGCCTGAAGGCGGTTATATTTATGCTCCTTCTTCACTCAGGGGTGCCAATCAGAACAAGAGAATGGTGACATTCACGGACCCCACCCCCACCTCCCTAATGAGAAACTCCATGAGTGGGGCCCAGCCATGTGTATCCTTGAAAGCTGACCCCGTGGTTCTGAGGCCTGTCTTGTTAGAAACCACTGCCTTACATGTATATTTGTTCAAAAAGGACTCATTCCTGCAGAGGGGACAGTATGCTGGTAGAATGGGAACCCCTGCTGGCTGCCCATGACTTCAGGCTCTTTGAGGCCACCGTTTTCTGAGACCCATTACAATGGTTTGATTTCCTTTACTCTGATGGCCTGGGATACAAAAGAAAGAGGCCGTCTCTTGGTGGGCTTTTTAAAAATTTTTTAACTGAACATCAGACATGCAGAAAAACAACAGAATGGCCTAGAAATCTAACAATGGTGGATGAGAGATAGGACAACCATATAATTCATCATCACACGTGGGGACCCTTGAGAGTGAAAGAAGGCTCTATTAATAATCATACTGGGACAGTGGGCATCTGGTCATGCTGATGAGAGGACACAATGCTCCATCTGGGGTGTCTCCTGTCCCTACCAGTGAGGAGGAAACACGCTAAGTATTAATTGTGACATGGGTTTTTAGAGAAGAGATAAGAATTTGTTCACTGCTCTGCCAGGAATATCACAGAGAAAATAAGAAGTCAGCTCCTCACCACCACCCTCCACATTAGGAATATCCAATATCTAAAATTCAAGGCTCACAGAGTTGAATGGAAACGGAGCATGTGTGGAGAGAGGAACACGAGATTCATCTCTGGATTTTCTGGACTGGCCTTTTTTCTCTGCTGTACTAATTGTGGACTGACTTCTCAAAGATCTACTTTGGCCATTTCAAGCATTCTTCTATTTCATAAAATGATAGCAAATTCAAAAGCAATAGTATTATGTTACTATATGTAAACATTTTGAAAAACAACTTAGGCTACCAAATTCTAGAAAGAAAAAGAGCATATGCATCAAGAGCTATTTTTAGAGGAAGACCATGTGACCTATATTCATAAGTTTGGATTTTACCTCTTACTGCTAAAAAGAAGAATTATATATAATTTCATGTATCCCTATTTCAGTTTGCTTCTTTAAAAACTTATTAGGAAACCAAGTATGATAAAAAATGGTCTCTTTGAAAAATGGTTGTTATAGCAATTGCTCTACTCTGGCAGGGCTGTGACAGTGACCTTCCACGCTGGGATATCACTGGGAGAATTGCGGAGAGAGCTGCAGGCAGCATGGAAAACTGTCTGACATCATTATAGGTCAGAGGAGGGGCACAGATGTCCTGCCCACTTTCCATGGGGCAAGCAGACAGGCGGCAGTCAGCAGAACGTGTGGTCTGACAGGAGGCCGAAAGCTGAAATTCTGCTATCAAAGACTCACTTATATTGGTGGTTCATAGGTTTTGGGGGGACTTTCCAAAGCCCCTATCAAGTGTAACTACCTTGGGAAATTAAAAAGATGCCTCTGAACTGGGTGTGTCGGGAGGCACTCAAAGGCACAGGGTAAATAAAGTGCATCTTCCCAAAGGGCCAGAGTTACTTGACAGATTGGGAGAACATTTTTACAAAGTGAGTATAAGTATATTACAGAACAGAATACACCATTTATATGAAGGTCAATAGGAGACTTCAAAGAAATGTTCCAGTTACCACATCCTCTTCAAGCTAAGCCCCAAACCCCCATGAATATGATTTTATGTATTTTATGTATTAACTACCTCTGTTCAGTAGGGTCTGCTTTCTAACTCTTACTCTGCTCATTTCTCTCTCCTTGGGCCAGTGCCAGTTGTTTCAACTGTATCTTAGAAATGCTTTAATATCTTCCTTATTCTTATTCTTGACTTTGTATTCATTCAAATAAGCATGAAAGTTGTTTCCTCACATATCTCAGAAAACCCCATTGGGATTTTCATTATCATGTTAAACAAACTAATTTGGGAGGCACCTGGGTGGCTCAGTCATTAAGCATCTGCCTTCGACTCAGGGCGTGATCCCAGGGTCCTGGGATCAAGCCCCAAGTCAGGCTCCATGCTCCGCTGGGAAGCCTGCTTCTTCCTCTCCCACTCCCCCTGCTTGTGTTCCCTCTCTCACTGGCTGTCTCTCTCTGTCAAATAAATAAATAAAATCTTTTTTAAAAAGAAATAATAATTTGGCAAAAGATTGACGTTTTTATATGATTCAGTCTTCCATGAACATGGTATATCTTATATCATTCAAACTCATTTTACATGTTTTAAGTTTTATTGTTTTCTTTCTTACAGCCTTGCACATTCTTTTTAGGGTTATGTCTAGGTGTGTTGTTTTTATTGTTGTTGTGACTGTTGTTACTGTCTTTTCTCATCATATTTTCAATGTGATCTGCTGCTGGCTTCTTATATCTGAAATAGAAGGGTATGCCCATCTGAGCAATCACACTCCTTCCAAATACCAAAGATGTAGAAAGCCTATAAATTAATAATGATAATGGTATCTTCCTCATAAAGTTGTCAAGATAGGAAGAATTAAGTACTTGTAATCAATTGATTAAATTAATTAAATATTTAGAACAGTGCCTGGCACACAGTAAATTGCTCATTAAATGTGACTGTTACCTTTCATCATCACTATCATTTTTATTTTTTAGTAGTAATAGTGTTATCATCATTGCTAGTAGTGGTGTGATCACTACAATGCCAGAGGCAGGTTTTGTCACTGTCCCCCATCGGACAGGGAACTGTCCCTACCCGGGTGGTTTTACCATCCTCAGGGCAGAGAGCAGGGACAGTCCAGCCCCAAGCTTCTCCAGCAGAGCCAGGTGTCAGTGTCTCTCCCGTAACTTTTCAGTGCCCAGGGCACCTCCTCACCCCAGACCACTCTGATGACCATTTGGAAGCATCATGGTCCTACCATGGGGGCCCAGAGCAGAGATGAGGAGGGTCCATCAGTCCTCACGTCCAACCCAGGAAGCTCAAGTTCAAAACCAGGAGGTGGTGTGAGACATCCCTGACACCCTCTCCACAGTGTGGGTGTGTTTAACAATTACAGAATCGTAGAGTAGTACAGCCAGAGCCTGAGGAGTCTTCGAGATCTTTAGGTCAGAATCTGACACCCTGTGGTATTCCTCTCCACAGCAGACGGGCGGTGCGCGACGCCATCCACATCGGTAACATTTAACAAGCCCCGACTGCATGCCTACTACTGTTCTTAGTTAATCCTCTCAACAACGTGAAGGCAGTGAATGTAATGGAGCCCTAGGAAGTATCTGGGGCAATTGGTACATTTTCTTCAAGTCTCCTATTGCTTTGATTCTCCTAACAATGGTGTGAAATAGGCAGGAAGTAGCAGAGGCCCCAGTGCAGCCTCCCCACCGCCCCCACCCCTGGTGATGGAGCCCAGCTCCTCTGAGTCCAAATCAGACTGAGATGTGTTGCACAGGAGACAGTGCATTGCTGCAGATGAGTGAGCAATGAAGACCTGAAACATTGTACTTAATTTTCTTTTCTTGGATCCTCCTCCTTCCTCCCCAGCAGATCATTTTACCTAATGAGTCTCAGAGCTCTGAAGTGTTTCTAGGCCAGCCAGCCAGCCCATCTACTTGCAGTTGAGTAAGCTGTGTATTTTTCTAATGGACTCTAATGCCAACTCCTGAAGTTTATAGAATAAAAGTGTGATCAGCTTTAATGACCAATTTATGCATGGTAATAGTCGGATGTGGCTGGTGAAGCCCCTCGCGGCTTCTGGAAGGGCTGTAAATTGAAGCTGGTAACCATACTTCCTCACTTCATTGACCAGTTCCTCTCACCTCCAGCTCAGAAGCGACATGCTCCGTCATTAGCACCGCAGCATCCATCCCCGGCTGGCCCCCCATGTGTGCTGACACGTTTTATAGCCAAAATAAATGCAACACAACTGTTATGCAAACATTTATTGCCTCCCCTCTGCAGCTCTCATTGGGATAACTTTTTAATATTTCCTCCCTGTGTGAACGGATATTTCTCTTCCATCTTCTGTAATTGCTCTGGGTTAATCCCTATAGCCCTGGATTACAGCTTTAAACTTTCTGCTGGGCCAAATTTAAATCATTTGATTTTCCTTAACAGTGAGTGAGCATTCTTGTTATAATAACATGGTCCTATTGCTACTTTCATTGACTTGCCTATATCAGTTCTGTAATTCCGCTGGTAGCTCACCACCAAAGCACTGCACAGTGACTTACAGATCGAGGTTTTAGAACTTGTGGACATAGAGCCTTGGTTATAACCAGGGATGCTTAGACACTGCTATTTTTAATTACCAGGTACTTACTGAGTACTTTCTATGTGCCTAGCACTGTCCTAAACTATGCTGTGAAAGCAGCTAAGTCAGAACAAGGAGAGCGTGAGCCCCACCTTTCTCCCCAGCAGCCACTGATAAAAGTAAATGAATCATTTGAGCTGTTGCCTAAAATTATTTTTATTAACCTAGACATCCCTCCAAAAAATGATTCTTTTTTTTTTTTCCTTTTAAAATAACTGGTGTTTTAGCCTTCCTTCTAAAAAGCATTGATAGTGGGCCCATTTGTCTGTTGAGCGTCTGAAAATAAAACCATATGGTATCCAGTGTGGCGAACACTGCTTCTCTGCCTCCTCTCTGGAGTAGGGTGCATATGGCTTCCGCTCACCCTGCAGCTATTCCAGGTCATCAAGAAGGGAGGCCAAGACAAGCCTCTGTGCTCCACTTGTCATGAAACGTCATCCAGCTAATCTCACCCCTCAAGATGGTTTAAGACTATGTTATGCAGAGTGTGGTCCACAGATTCCCAGGCCCACCCTTCCTGCTTGCATCTGAAGCCATAGGTGTTCTTTATAATGACAGGAGGAAGGGAGACTGAAGACACAGGAGCAGAGTTCATCGCCGACTTCTGTTGGGAATGGTGCAGAGCACTCTTCTCCACCACCGCCACCTCCTTTTCTCTTTTGTCAAATTAAGGAATTGACTTGCAGTGAAAATATCTACACCATCATCCTCATGCCCCTAAATCTCCACTCTGTACTTTGGCTCTCTTTGTCAATAATTTGGCAGCTCTGACCTCTTCCTTCACTTTCCCCTGGCACCATGATACATGTCAGTTACCAGTGCTCCCGGGCCATCGGGACACCTCTGTGCAAGTGTGTGCTGGAAGACATAACCAATGGCTTGGGAAAATGGGAACGTTCAGATGGTCTCTCAGGGTGTAGTTGTAGGAGAGCACAATTATACCTGAGTAGTGACAAAGCCTCCCCCTTTCGTGGGCCATCATTTCAAAGTAGAGTATTAACCATAAAAAAGGATGAGATCTTACCATTCACAACAATGTGGATGGACCTAGAGTGTGTTATGCTAAGTGAAGTAAGTCAAACTGAGAAGGACAAATACCAAATGACTTCATTCATATGTGGAACCTCAAAAAAAAAAAGAAACAACAAATGAATAAACAAACAAAAAGTATAATCAGACCTATAAATACAGAAAACAACTGATGGTTGCTGGTCTGGGGAGGGGATAGGCAGAACGGGGTGGAGGAGAGTGGGAGAGACATGCTTCCCGTGATGGAGTGAATAAGTTGTGGGGATAAAAGATACAGAATAGGGAGCATAGTGTTTAGTAGCGTTGTATGGTGATAAATAGCAGCTACGCTTGTGAGCACAGCGTAAGATACAGAGAAGTTGAATCATTACGTTGTACACCTACAACAGTGTAATGTGGTATGTCGACTATGTGCAAATAAAATAAAATAGATGGGGCACTGGGATGGCTCAGTGGGTTAACTTTCCGACTCTTGACTTTGGCTCAAGTCATGATCTTGAGTCCTGGTATCGAGCCCCATGTTGGAATCACACTTCAGCGGGAGTCTGCTTGAGGATTCTCTCTCCCTCTCCCTCTGTCCCTCCCTCATGCTTGTGCATACTCTCTCTCTCAAATAAATATTTTTTTTAAATAGAGTAGAATATTAAAGCAAGTTGGGAAAACCACATTAGGGCCTTGATTCTGACCCCTGGCTGCTCTGGGTAGCTGCTATAGCCACTGAGAGGTTCCCTCATTTACTGAAAGAGCGAAGACCCCAAATTACCCGTAGGTAGTGACCGATTGCTCTGAAATCGTTTCTGTACCAGTTGTACCCATTTCTAAGAAAGTATCACTTAGGAAACGCTTTTGGAGAAAACTCGTGAAGACCCTTTGTTCCAAAGGAAGGATCAGAAACACTCAGTGTAAGAGGACACTGAGAAGGAAAGGGCAGGAAAGGCAAGAGGCGAGAAGTGAAAGAACACAGACCACAGTCCTCAGCCCTGCCTGGAACAGACAGGCAGTCGTGTCGCTTTCAGGGCCCTTAATGCCACCTGCTGTCTAGCCCAGCATAGGCAAGACACATTTCTGCTTCATGCTGAAAGCCTTTCCTTATAGAAGAGCCGGTTCTAAAGGAAGCGGGTTATGTTCGGTGAGGAGCTGCTGTGCACGCATCCGGGTGGTCTCAGCCTGCTCAGGACAGCTCGAGGAACCAAGGCCATGGCTGCTGGTGCCATTGCAAAGGCCAAAAAGTGTGGATCTCTAACTTGTTCTCACAGTGAAGGAAGTAGGAATTGGAGGGTGTGGGGAATTAGCAAAGGCCAACCCGGTGACTGCACTTGGCCCCGCGATGCAGCCCCGCAATGCAGTTCCCTGTAAGGAACAGCCCTGTGATGGCAGGCGTTGGCATTTAAATGTTAGAAATGCTCTTTCTGACCCTTCGCAGCTAATGGAGACTGTCTTTCTTTGCCTTCAGGTCCACATCGGCCAAATGTATTCGACTGACAAGCTTATCATTGAGAATCAAGAGACGCCGAGGACCTAGGGGGCCAGGACCAACCCCCCCCCGCCCCGGCAGCTGTGGACCAGCTTCAGCACCCACTCTGCGCTTCAGCTGGGAGCCCCCACAGACCACAAGTGGCCTCTTCCATCAGCTTAGAATTGCTTCTTGCTCCGCCTGCCCTGTAGGAGCTGATAAACTGAGTCCGGGTTCCATTCTTCTGCAGCCTTAGTGGAAAAGGGTGGCTGGCTGTCCTTGATTCGAGTGTTTGAGTGACGAGCAGAGCTCGCCCGGAATACTGTTGTGTATTATTGTGTCTCCTCTCCAGCCCACTCCTCTTTTGTATCTCATCGCCACTTGTATAGAGCCCTCCACCCTCTCTCTCTTCGTTGTTAATAAACAGAATTGTCTCCCTACACCTTCTTACGCCAGATGCGCTCCTGACGATGAATACACTTTCGTTTCCTGCTGCGGCTGGACCTGCAGAGGGCAGTGGGGGCCCAGAGGGAGGGTCCAAACCTGAGCTGAGCCCTCCCTTTGTGGAGGGCAATCTAGGCACCCAAGATTTGGAGGGCAGGAGGGAGTAGGGCAGGGCCAAAGGGGTAGAGGACACATCCTGCAGTTTATACCTGGGCCCAGTGCAACCAGAGAGGGGCCTGCCTGTGGCTCCCCGCCCGGCAACAGGATCCTGCCAGCCCTGCTACTCCAAGTGTGGTCTGAAGATGGGCACCAGCATCCCCGCCTGGGAGCCAGCTGGAAATGCAGAATTTCAGGCCGCACCCCACAAGCTGTGAATCCGAATCTTGAGTCTAACACATCCAGGTGCCCCCAGCCCACACTGAGGTTGGGGAAGGGCCACTCGGCACTGCCTCCCAAAGCTAGCTTTCCCGAGCTCCCTTCACAGAGCCATAAGCATCTGCAGAACTGGAGAGTTTTTTAAGAGGAATTTCTCGGTGCTTCACTCCCCTTGGATTCTGACTTAGTAAGTGAGAGGTGAGGCATGGTCATTTATACCTACATTTTTTAAAAGTCCCCTAGTGTTTTTACTGTCTAGTCAGTTCGGGAAAACTGCTGTTGGAGGATGTTGCAGGTAATAAAGACATTTGTGTGCAATTAATGTTGGAAACACAGAAGCTAAAAACATAAAAAGAAGGTGTTAAATAACTTACTTGGTTTCTGGGGATTTTATGGGGGACCCAGAAACTATCTGAGTGACTTGTTTACCTTCGTGAACAGCACTAGTGAATTCATGACTTAGGTGCTGAGGTTTGGGACAGGCTCATGTAAATATTTACAGCTCCTAAAATCACTGTGACAGTGTCCCTGAGCCTGCCGCTGACCCACAGCCCCTGTCATTCTAATTCTTACAGTCATGTGAGTCAACTGAGAACAGTCTGGGTCCACATCCTCTCCCACGTGGAAAGATCACATCTGCCCTCCTCACCCATAGATTGTGGATTTTGTTGTAACCGTGCGTTCAGAAAAGATTCCAAGTGCATTCCTTCTGTTTGGCAGTACCACTGAGGATTTCAGAAAGCTTTTCCCGTTGATACTCATACACCCTGCACCTTGGTAGGTCTTGGACCTGACCCCCTAACCCCACCAACAATGTTAGGGCTACAGTGCAGAGCAGACAGGGAATGTATGTGACGTGGGCAATGTGCTCTGTCCCCTCAGCTGACTGTCATGGGACAGAGTCACCTACCCTGGGATGTGCGGCTCTGGGTCACTTTTTCCACTCTGCGTCAGTAGGATACGGTCCAAGGACTAGCTAAGGGATGTCACCTCTGATTTATACTTAACTAATTAAAGCAGCTGCTACTTGGAAACCTAAGTCCGGGGTTGAGCCTCTCCCCTAGAAGTGTCAAGTTACTAGCAGGATATCTGCTCCAGAGGAGACGTCCCCCCCAGATTTGAGTCACAGAGGCAGTGGACCAAGCAAACTCAGCTCCTTCTGCAGGACGTAACAGCAGGTCACTTTTATGTTAATTAAGGCCCATGAATGGGTTTGAACAGGCCCAAAGCCTCGAACAGCTAATTTTTGTGACTCAGATAAGAATAACTATGCATTAGGAATAGAAGGACATGAAAGAATCCTGTCCCATAAAATCCACAGTCTTGAGCCTGTCCTCCAGGCACAGGTGAGGCAGCCAGAGCCTTGCACTGGGCACTCCTCAACTCAGAGGACCCAAGGCGGACTCTAGAGTGTCGTGCCTGTGGGCATGATCTCTGTTTCTATACTTAAGCGTTCTCCGTGCTGGACCGGAGCCCCACATCACACTCAGCCTCACAGACCTCTAGTGTGCTGGGCTGTTCTGAAGGAGGGATTTGGACTGGGGTCTGGAGATCACTTCCCAGTGTCCGCATTTAGCAAATGAGAAATGTCAGTACAAGTTAACCTCTGAGACAAAACCAGTGGCCAAGCATGGCTGTTCTCTAGACCTTCAGAGATGACACTTGGTTGGTCTGGCTGCCATGCTTTAATACCCAGGAAACCTTTCTTGAGCACGGGCACGGCTACATTGTTCTGATGGCCCTTGTTCTCTGGACTCTAACTGAAAGAAGATCATGGATCTGACCTAGCTGGCTTCATGTGTACTCTGCCCCACCAACAACAGCAGTTACCTTTAACTCCCTTTGTCTGACAGCTCCAGCCCCTGAATACAACCAACGGTGCCACCCAGCATTCAGGAGCGAAGGGGACAGGTGAGGGGGACGTCTGCAGAGATGACACTATGGCAGAGCTGCCTGGCATTAGAGCCCACCTGGTCCAACCCCCAGATCTGCAGGTGTGAAAACCGAGATCCTAGGCATCCCCGGGTCATCTGCAGACCTTTCCCTGCCACCCCGTTTGCTGGTCTTTTCGGTCACTCAGTACGGACTGCAAGCCAGCTGGCGCCACGTGCCAGGGGGAGACCAGTGAACAAGGCAGCCCCTGCCTTCACAAAGCCTGCAGCCCAGCAGGGGAACTGGATGACAAAGGACACGTCTGAGGAGTGTTACAAAGAGTGAAATAAAAGTCCTCTAGGAGCTGATGGGGAGTTATCTGGAAAGCCCTTCCTGAGAGAAGGGTGATTTAAATTGAAGATTAAATGAGGAGTTGGCTGGACAAAGGGTAGAGAGAGGAGCTCTCTAGGCAAAAGGAACAGCATATGCAAAGACCACAATCAGGTGGGGGCGGGGGTGGGGGGGCGCGGCAGGAGGAGAGCACCATGCAAGGAACTAAAGGCAGCCCAGGATGGCGGGCAACCAAGGATTAGTCAAAACGCAGGGAGCACACTGTGCAAGGCCCAGGGAGCCTTGGCCTGAGGCTGTAAGAAGCTATTGAAGTTTTTCAGCAGGACGAAGTTTGTATGCAGGGAATAAATAGATTGGGAGAGATGCAAGGAGACCAACTTCTACAGGTGGTGGGGGAAGGGTTAGATTGGACACTAATCCAGGTGAGAGATGGTAGTGACTTCACCTAGGACGGTGACAGTTGCAGGGTAGAGTCCACATCACCCTGGGAAGAACTTGCTTTGGCGCAGCTGCTCTCCCAAGGCGAGTGAGAGACACGTGGAGCGGAGGCGCCCAGCCTTGCCTCCCAGCCGAGTCCCGCTGAGGTCAGTCCACGGCAGCCAACCCCCGGCCCTCGAAACAGAACGGGTTACTGTTTAGGGCACTGTGTTTGTGGGTGGTTACCGAGCAATGGCAAGCTAATACAGAGAGCCTGGATGGTAATGTATCTCTTTTTCAGGGCCACTTAGTAAACTGAAAAGTAGGCAAACTTGATAAAACTGTGGGGCTCCTCAGAGTACAGGTGTCGCATGTCTTTTTTTTTTTTTTTAAGGTTTTATTTATTTATTTGACAGAGAGGGACAGCCAGCGAGAGAGGGAACACAAGCAGGGGGAGTGGGAGAGGAAGAAGCAGGCTCCCAGCGGAGGAGCCCGATGAGGGGCTCGATCCCATAACGCCAGGATCACGCCCTGAGCCGAAGGCAGACACTTAACGACTGCGCCACCCAGGCGCCCCCAGGTGTCACATGTCTTACACATGAAAGGGCTTGCCAACTGCTGGCCCCAAACAGGACCCAAAAAAGAAAGAAAATAGAGTCAACAGGACTTGGTAATTGATTGGATGTGAAGTGCAGAGAGGGTGTCAGGGGAGTCCAGGAGGGGTCCCAGGTTTGGGGCCCGGGTGACTGAGCAGAGGTTGGACCACCAGCTAAGACAAGACAGCAGTGGGCACTGTCTGAAGCTTTGTCCCCCTGCCGGGTTCAAGCAACCTCAAGTTCAAACAGAAAAAGTAGCATCTACAAATGTATGTCTCACTTCCAAAGGTTGAAAATATTATTTCTGGTTTTTTTCAAAAAAAAAAAAAATAAGACACTGGAAGAAAACAATTTAAAAGACCCTTATAAAGAGATTTTAGCATAGCTCTGTAGAACAAATATACTGCTACAGGTAAAGCCTATAGATACGTATTATCTCTGAAGACAGGAGTAGGGGGAAATTTTTCTATATTTTTCAAAAGGTGATAGAAGATTTTTTGAAAGGCAAAGGAAGGTTGTCTACATACTCTAAGACTATGGTTCTAAGAACGCAACTAAAATGCACAGTAAAATATCAGCAAGTTTACAGAAAGTGCACCGATACATTTTATTTTTTTATTTTATTTTTAAAGATTTTATTTATTTATTTGACAGGGACAGCCAGCGAGAGAGGGAACACAAGCAGGGGGAGTGGGAGAAGAAGAAGCAGGCTCCTAGCAGAGGAGCCTGATGTGGGGCTCGATCCCAGAACACCGGGATCACGCCCTGAACCGAAGGCAGACGCTTAAGGACTGCGCCACCCAGGCGCCCCCACCGATACATTTTATAACAGAATGAGCTCCTTAGTTTGGTTCAGTAGCTTTCTAGACCAAAGGATATCACAGGTACTGAGTCCAGGCTATAAATACAGCAGCAGCAGAAGAAATGATAAGCACTCAAAACACAGGAGGAGAAAGCATTTCCTACGCCAAGAACGATGTTCTCTGAGTTGGGAACTCTTCTGGACCTACCCACAGTCACGAACAAGAAGTTCTTTTCTTTGGTAAATATGGCCAGAACCCAGATGACCAATTCTTTAATTTTATCTTTTTTTTTTTTAAGAGAGAGAGAGAGAGTGGGGGGCGCCTGGGTGGCTCAGTTGTTAAGCATCTGCCTTCGGCTCAGGGCGTGATCCCAGGGTCCTGGGATCAAGCCCCACGTCGGGCTCCCTGCTCTGCTGGGAGCCTGCTTCTTCCTCTCCCACTCCCCCTGCTTGTGTTCCCTCTCTTGCTGGCTGTCTCTCTCTCTGTCAAATAAATAAATAAAATCTTTTAAAAAAAAGAGAGAGAGAGAGAGTGGGAGGAGGGGCAGAGGGAAGAGAGAGAGGATCCCAAGCAGACTCTGTGCTGGGTGCAGAGCTGGACACTGGCCTCAGTCTCCAGACCCTGAGATCATGACCTGAGCCAAAATCAAGAGTCGGTCGCTCAACGGACTGCACCACCCAGGCGCCCCTAGATGACCAATTCTTGACTAAAGACAACCATGGGAACCAAAGAACATTTTAAAAGTTCAACCTGTTAAACTCTGCCGGTGGCTTCATGACAGTGGCCCAGTGTGTGATTCAGAAGCCATGAGGAGCGGCCACTTTTCCTGCATCATTGGAGCAGACACACCTGGTGAGGTCACGCCAGCGGGGGTGGGGAAGCCCATGCGGATGTTCGTTACTATGAACAAAAGAAACCCTTCACAGGAACCTGTGTTTTGCACTTCCTGGGTGGGCAGACGCCTCATCGCTAACCTAGTATTGGCCAGTTGTTACAGAAGGATCTGGAAGAAAGCTGGAACTTGGTAGGGAAAGCAATGATGTGTGTGTGATCCAGCAGGCTTTTCCTGTGACCGTTTGCCCGTCCCCTCTGTGGACAGCGGCTCCCCTCGCCTCTGAGAACAAATAAGTTCTTTGCTTTTCAATCTTTCTGCAGCCCTTATCAGTACTTTGGGGAACCATTTGTGAAAATTGCTTCTCATGTTGAGATCCATGTGAGGGGTAAGATAAATAATCTTGCTTTTGCTCCAGGGCCAAGTGTTAAGTGCAAAGAAGGAGAACTGGCAGAAATGAGTCTGACCGTGTTCTTTGCCGAAGGGGACCACGGACACAAGGGCAACAGCAAACGAAGTCCGTGTCTTGCCATCTTGAAATGGGACCGCACACAAATGCCAACCGGAGAAAGCTGGAGTTGCACTAGTTGGGGTCTTTCTGAACCGGCTGGCCTCAGTCTCAGCGTGCCTGTGCTGACCAGGGTGGCCGAGTCCATCACTAAACGTCCGGGTGGCGCCTCCCAGAGGAGCTCGACTTCTGCAGATCAGCGGGCTCAGCAGGAAAACTGCTTCCTAAAGATCGTCTGTTCCTACTGCAGTGGTAAGTGTTCTTAGAATGTTCGATGGTACTAAACCCTTTTTTTCAATAGCCCCCAAGTTACTTTATTTTCTTTGTTTGAGAGTATCACTTAAATGGCTGTCACTTAATCTCTAAAACATTTCGATAAAACTTCTGATCGGGGGCAGTTGAATGGCTCAGTCTGTTAAGCATCCAACTCTTGATTTCAGCTCAGGTCATGATCTCAGGGTCCTGGGATCGAGCCCGGCGCCAGGATCCCTGCTCAGTGGAAAGTCTGCTTCTCCCTCTCCCTCTGCCCCTCCCCTTCCCTCATGTTCTCTCTCTCTCTCTCTCAAATGAATAAATAAAATCTTTAAAAAAAAAAAAAAAGGAACTTCCGAACAGTTACTAAGTGAATTCATGTGATTTCATCTGTCTTGAATACAGAGACAGTTTAATAACAATATAATTGGTTCTGGGTTTTTAAAGGAATATTTCACGTAGGTGCATATAGCTGGTGTCCACAGCACGCACAGGATATAGGATCAAGGACTGCAATATTAATGCCACGTGTCTCATCCAGATTTGCCATAGTTACTCTTCCACTCATGCTTCAAACATGTAACAGGTTTAAGATGACTAAGTTGCCAACTTTGAGCATGTATTTTCATTTTAAAAGTACCAACTCTTTGTGGGACTCAGTAAATAGAAGCTTATTCAAATGGCGGGGGTGGGGGGAATGATGTATCAGTAACTCAGACTGCAAAAAAAGAAAATATTTCTTTTTCTAAAAAAAAGTGGAAGACGGGAATATGGAACGATGGGAAGAAGGAGGATGGTGGAAACTAGCCACTGGGACCAAACGGAGTCCTGGGGATGCCACCTGGATGAGGGGCTTTACCTCCAGCTGGGCCTCTAACTGACTTTGTGAAGTTGCCTAAGTCCCCCATCCGGGGCCTTTGCTCCTTCCAGGCAATGTGGGATGGTCAGATCCCAGGACCCCTAACAATTTTTCTAGCTCTAAAAGCTTGCAATTCCAGTTAAATGAAAAGAAAAGAACCCATCCTGGAGACCCTTTGAATGTTCGTTTTTGGAATAATTCCCAGGAAATCTTCAGGACCCATCCCCTGAGTAGCATGGGGGTTTGGTGCTATTTGGGTGGGCCATCGTTTGCAGCCCACCCCTTGGTCCATGAGAATGTGGATTTGGGGTTAAACTGGGCGGTGCAGACAGCTGGGCTCTCTGCAAAGGCAAAAGGAAGTCCCAGAGGCAGACCCTGGTCCCTGAGAATCCTCCCCAGCCTCCAGTCCAGTGTCTGACCAAACAAGTGGGTTTCCAATTTTTTTCTGAACTGAAAACTTTTTCTTGGGGCACCTGACTGGCTCAGTCAGTAGAGCATGCGACTCTTGACCTCCGGGTTGTGAGTTCAAGCCCCACATTGGGTGTGAAGCCTACTTTTAAAAAATTAAAAATAAATATAAATAAATAAATGAAAACTTTCCCTCCTGAGCCTCTGCTGGCTGCTGAGATTCCTAAGGCAACATTTGGAGCCTGCTGAAAAAGAAAGGGGGCACCTTTCTCTTGCTTACTCTTATTGCACCAGCAATAACTTCCGCTCTGCATGTTTTCCCACCGGGCATGTGGTTAAAAAAGAACATTCTGACTGTACTCAAGGAAGAGTGAGCACTTTGGGGTAGAGGCAGGTTACAGGCCAGCATGAGCCAGGAGTTCCTGCCCCCGAGAATTATTTGGGGGGCACAACTAAGCACATGTAGAACAACTAGGAACTGACCAAAGGCTAGCCTGGCTATGAGAGCAAGAGAACAGCGTGGACTGAAGAGAACTTGAGAGATCCTGGGGCATGAGTAAGCCTCAGAGTGGGAGTGCAGTGTCAGGACCGGGAAGATGGGGAACATTCCCATGGGAGCACTGTACGAGGCAGACACACTGAGTGCATGCCAGAAAAGAGAGCAAATCCTGGCTCCTGGTTCCTGGGGGCTTGGATTGACAAAAGAAGGACAGGTCCACAAGGTGAGCCCAAGCGGCAGACATCCCAGACAGTCCTTCATTCTTTTCATCTTCCAGCTCTGTTTCTTCCTGGCAGTGAGATCCTGGGTAAGCAGCTTCTCGAAACTTCTGTGTCCTGTTCTCTGAAATGGATCTAACTGCCTACCTGCCTTACGCGGTTGCTGGTAAGATTGCAAATGCATGATACACAGAAAGTTCTTCTACCATGTTTGATCAAACACCTGACGTCTGCTTGCTCATTTGTTTAGAAACTGTATCAGACACCTCAGGGGATGTAGAAATGAGCCAGATGTGGAATCTTCCCTTAATATACTTAATGACAGCACATTTCACACTGTACTTAAGACATGTAAATACCTTTGTGAAGTCGAAGGTGGTAAGTTACCTAGGAGGGCCTTACTTGTAGGGCCAGAAGCGGGAAGGGAGGTAAGATTCAAAAGGAGAAATTACTTCTGCTTGAGCTGTGAATTCTAGGCGAAGGAGTCTGAGTTTTATTTGGTGGGAAAGGGAGCCATTGAGAAGGGAATGGCGGGTACATAGCAGATTAGCTGCGTAGTGACATACAGAATGTCCCTGAGGGCAGACAGCCCGGAGATTGTTGCAGTAACTTAGATGCGTGGAGTCTAAGGCCCGGCCGGATTCGCAGCGGTGTGGCTTGGATAGAGGAGAAAGAATGAATCCAAAAAGTATTTCCAAATGACAGATTTGAGGAGAGATTACATACATAAAATAAAGAATGGGAGTGAGGCAAAGATAACTTGAATACTGGGTCCTGAAAGACTGGCTGGGCGGGTTGCCTCTCCCTGAAATAAGATACAAGACAAGGACACGGCTCCCTTAAGGCAAACTAACGTCCGTACACACGCACCTGACTGCACGGCCGAGTGTCTACAGTACTGTGGGTCGCATTCGCAGTAGAGACACTTCGGGGTATCTGCCCATCTCCTGAGACCCCAACAGGAGTCAGGAGCTCTTGA
Source organism: Ursus arctos (assembly GCF_023065955.2). Lineage (NCBI taxonomy): Eukaryota > Metazoa > Chordata > Mammalia > Carnivora > Ursidae > Ursus > Ursus arctos. The sequence continues at coordinate 9,686,048 of NW_026622997.1, read as the reverse complement.
CAACCAATTCGCATCATAATCCGACCCCACTTCCAGCCACAGCTAACGGAACAGGGCTGCATACCCTCTTTGACCCAAAGGGGGCCAAATTTGTTCTCCTAGAAACTCAGAACTAGGAGTGAGAGTTCTATTTCTATCTGGGCTATTTGCTGGAACCAAGGGGCACAGACTTGGGAGGTGACAGCAGCCGCCTTCCATCTATGATGCAGACAGAGAAGAGGAGATCTCTAGTCTGCAGGGAGAGCTGAATGCAGCAGAACAGAGCGAGATGAGGCGGGCAGAGTCCCTCCTGACTCTGGTAGCTCCAGGCCCTGCAGAGGCCGGGCTGTCTTTGGATGCCACGTGAGAGCCCGAAATCCATCAAACGACTCCCTTGTTTGCTCCAGCTGGCTTGAGTTAGTTTCTGTAATTTGCAGTTTAGAACAGACTCGTGCTGTTTATTGAGCTATGGGGCCATGTTGAAGACCACAAGAAGTTCACATTTCTCGGTAGGTAAGTTCTCCCGTGGAAGGGGGACCTGGTCCCCATGCCAGTCCCCCAGAAGAAGTAGGTAACTGGAACTTTGATGACAGAAAGTAGGAAGAAGACGGAGGTTGACCTCTTGTCCTGGTAAGAGGTCTAGATATCTAAGGCTGCACACTTCTGAGAGACCTGGAAGGAAAAACCCAAGCAAACTCTCTTTTCCTTCTTATGGATGAACTCCAGATATGTTGTCTTTCTGTGTTTGTGTCCGTGTTTATGGTGGCTGTACCTGGTTAAGAGCAGCGGATCTGGGTCAGGCTGTCCTGGATTCAAATCCAAGCTCAATCTCTTACTCACCAGGCACATTACTCAACCTCTCTGAGACACAGTTTCTTTAGCTGTAAAATAGTAGTAATATGTCTCTCCCAGAGTTGTGTTGGAGTGTCTAAGGGGGCCCGGTGGCCCAAGCTTTGTACCCCTTAAGAAATAAGAACAAGGAAGTTCAGTAGGAACAGAATGGCATCTCGGTCATTGGTACAGGCTCCAGTGAACAACACTGCAAATGTGTGAGTCAAAACGGTTTACATACGACCATATTCCCAAGGGACCCTTCCCACCAGGCAAGTGTGTGTCTGCAGAGTGTGTGCCCTGCTCAGGTTGTGGCCTCCCACTGCTGTGAGAGGGGACACCCTCAGAACCCGTGACGGGAGCTCACACAGCTGGAAAATGTGGCCCGATGGCCGCCACCCAACCAGCAGGTCACTGTGGGCAGCAGTGAGGGGGAGCAAGAGCCCAGCAGTGAGGGAGAAATCCCTCTCGGTGGCCAGGAGTGGAGACACGGTGCTTCTCCTCCCCAGTCCCCAGCGGACAGTTGTGAGGATTGAGTGAACTAATCCTGGCACGTGGCCTCACATCCCAGGGAAATCTCACCAGACCAAAATCAGACATTGTCTTCAGCAAGAGGGAGACATAGTTGACGAGTTAGGACACCCCTGACAAGTTCTGCCCCCAACTGCACTCGAGGGGTGCATATCTCAGGGAGATGTGGGACGGGACGTGGGCACCTGTGACCTTCTCGCTTGTTCCGTCCACCCTGCTTCAGACGGGCTGTGAAGCTCTCCGCGTGCTGGCCACGGCTGCCGTACGCATCGTTCGCAGGTTTACCGACAACGCTGCTGTTAACTTTCGTGGACGTGCCTCTTGGTGCCCTACGTATGCGCTTCTGCACCTCTGGAACTTCTGGTCAGGGATGGTGCGTGTTCCGCTTCAGCAGATGCGGCCAGACAGGTCTGCAGTGTGCCAGGCCCACTCCCGGGATGTCGAGACACACGCATGTGAGAGCAGGGGTGACGTAAGGGGGGTGAGGAACAGCTCTCCGCGGTGGGAGGCGCAGCCTGTGTCCAAAGCCCAGCCCGCCCTCCACCAGGAGGAAGGATCGTGTGAGGGGAGCAGAGGCAGAGCCACCAGGGCCTGCCAGCCCTCCCCTACCAGACCTTCTTGCAGTACCGGCTCCGGGCATTCTGAGGGGCAGATTTGGTCGAGGAAAACATTGCTCATGTGTGTGGAGCTGGCAAGGGTTTGTAGAAGAAAGGAAGGTGGGAGCATGAGTGCAGAGAATGTAGATTTGGAGTTGTCCCCATAAAGGCCCCACTGTCCTGAATGCAAGCTCCCCGAGAGCCACATTCCCTGTGCAGCTCCATCCCCTCGTAGCCCGATGCCACGGCCGTGCCGGCCACGTGGGAAGCGCTCCATCACCTCCCGCTGAAAGAGTGGATAGATTTCTGGTGAGGTGACCGAAGCAAGGGTGTGGCCACTGCAGGAGGCACGTGGCTGGCTCAGTGGTAGGACACGCAACTCTTGATCTCCGGGTCGTGAGTTCAGGCCCCGTGCTGGGTGAGGAGCCTACTTAAAAAAAGAAGAAAGAAAGAAAGAAAGAAAGAAAGAAAGAAAGAAAGAAAGAAAGAAAGAAAGAAAGAAAGAAAGAGAATCAATCATACATAATCTTCCCCCTGTGGAATTTGCAGCATCTTTATAACAGAAAGATGTTCAGTGTGGATTTCTGGAGGACTGTGTGGTGGACAGAAGGAGAGTCAGTCCCAGAGGGATCGACAAGGAGCAACCTGGAGGGAAAGGAGGAAATCAGAAGAGGGTGGTCGCAAAAACCAAAACAGGTCCCAAAGAATGGATTTTCGACAATATCAACAGGAGTCAACAAACAGGAAGCCCTCCCAAAGTAGTTCCTTAACACAGGGCCGATAATCTCCGGAGACGCTGTCTCCAGGAAATGCAAAGATGTAAGTGGGATGAACATAGGTACATCGTGTGTTTATAATATATACACAATACACGTCCCATCGAGTGAACAACAGGAAACAAACGGCGTGTTTGGTTAGCGCGGTAACTAGAACAGTTTGGTTAGCGCACTGGCGGCCACTGCGATGTGTGCCCCAAGATGGAAGTTTCATTTGTTCTTACGTTCAGACGCAGATAGACAGCATTTATCGCAGAATGAAATCAGTTGAACCCACCTGGCAGAGATCAAAGGGAAATGAGAAAGATGTTGAGAACCGACTGTCTGCTTGGTGCTTCATAAAAAAACCTCCCTTTGCGCTTGCAACAATCTAGTTAGGCGGGAATTACTACCCCTATTTCGCAAACGTGAAAACTCAGGTGCACAGGTTCAGGGAGCTGTTTGAAAGCACACGGATAGCTGAGCCGGGGTCAGCTGCAGGCCTGTGTGTCTTTCCCACATCGCGCCTCCAAGCCTCGCGTCTAAGTGTGCCTTCCTAGCATAGCACCGGGCAATGCTTTATATCCTCCTCAACGATAGGGATTTTTTTGGAGGTTACATTTAATTTTGCTATTGTTACTATTATGACTTTTTATTTGGAAATGGTTTAAAACTCCCAAGGAAGAGCAGAAATAGTACAGAGAATTCTCGTGTATCTTTTGCACAGCTTTCCCTGATAATAATATCTTTCATAATTATACATTGTCAAAACCAGCAAGTCACTATTGGTACAATACTAATAACTCAGAATTTTTCTTTTAAAAAAAAAGATTTCATTTATTTATTTGAGAGAGAAAGAGAGAGAGCACAGGTGGGGAGGAGGGGTAGAGGGAGAAGCAGATTCCCCACTGAGCAGGGAGCCCATCCCAGGACCCCCGGATCATGACCTGAGGTGAAGGCAGATGCTTAACCGACTGAGCCCCTCAGGTGCCCCTGACTCAGTTTTCCAACCTCTGCAGTGAGGGTTTAGGCCAGACAATTATTTGTGGGGGAGCGCTGTCCTGTGCCTTATTGGGTATTCAGAGCAGTACCCCAGCCAACAGCATCCCCCGCGCCAGTAGTGACCACTAAAAATGTTTCCAGACTCCGTGATGGCTTTTAAAGTACCAAACTGCTTTACATTCTTTACTCAAAATACGACTTTGGGTTCAGCATTTTTTAGATGCAACACATATAGAAAAATAACCACAGCAAACAAAGTTTTCTTTTTTTAATCCTCAGAATTTAAAAGACATTTTCAAACCACAAAAATAGAACTATCCTTTAAAAAATCAGGCAGAAAGATGAAGGCTGCGTTTTGACTACAGTTCTCTGTTTAAATAAACACTAACAAAAATCGCATTCACAGAAAACTGTTACTCATCCCCAGCATCCCACTGGGCACATTGCTCAAGCAAATCTTAAAACAGAGACTGATGAGGTTATTTTCTCTCACGTTATTAGAAAGAACTGTAAAAAAATTCTATGGAATCACATAACAATGTACTGTCAGAAAGAGTGGCCCATTCTTGCGGCTGCTGTCTGACTAATAAAGGAGTATTTGACCCCGTCTGGTTTCAGCTAAGGAGGGCAGACCCCGGCCAATCAAAGTTGGTGGTTATTTTTGCTCCAGCTCCGAGACCACCCCCTGCCCCCAGACAGGGCTGGGAAGCTCACCCACTTCCCGTGGCAAGTCAGAGCCCTCCACAGGCAGTTCCCCTAGAAAGCTCGGGACCTCCGGATGCACGGCTAGTTAGGCTGCGCTGCATCTCAGACTCTGGAGAAATGATGTGGCTGGGTCAGCGACATCTCAGTGGCGGCCAGCCTTAACAACATCTGGCCCTGGACTGACACATGAAAACCCAAATCCATCTTTACTCACAGAGGGAGCCATTGCACACCAAGCTGGGTCTCCCTGCCCACGGTCCCCAAACCTCTGCAATCACAGAATGGATTACGTCCCACCAGCATCTGCCGTTGTCTCTTACGCTTACGCCTACAGAGAATGTTGCCGAATCATTTTAGAAACCCTTGGCTGTCATATAATTATCTGGATAGTGAAGACTCCATTTGTGAGATCTTCTGAACCAATGGGAGGTGGCAGAGTCAAAAGCCAGGGCCCAACGAGTTATGCCTTCCCCCTCGCAGTGGCCATCAGCACGCTTCTGCCCGGGGCCAGGGCCTGCAGGGGCTGGGAGAGGACAATCGTGGTCCAAGCCTGAGACCTAAGACGGGAGCTTCATCTCCCTCCACCTTCTCACGGCCCTAGACAGTGGTAGGTAGTGTCGGGCAAGGCAGCCCCGAGCCTCAAAACTCAGTGCTTTTACAGCCCTTTTTTTTAAAAGATTTTATTTATGTGTCAGAGACAGAGAGAGCACAAGCACGGGGAGTGGCAGGCAGAGGGAGAATCAGGCTCCCCGCTGAGCAAGGAGCCTGATGCGGGACTCGGTCATGACCTCATGACCGGGACTCCGGGATCATGACCTGAGCCGAAGGCAGACACTTAACCCACTGAGCCACTCAGGCGCCCCCTTTCACAACCCATTTTGAAGCTGTTGTTTCCTCTGCCAGAAAACTAGTGTCTCTGGGCATGTGGCACCAATACATAAATTCATTTTTAATGACTTTATGGTAAATAGCAAAGTCCAAAATAACACAGGATCTAGGAGCAGAAGCAACCTCTAGTTCAGATTTGGGGAAATGGAGGACAAAGGGGTTACGCACAAACCTTTCTAAATATGTACTGTTACTGATTTACTCATTCATTCATTCATTCATTCATTCATTCATTTTTGGAAAAGAACATGTTATGTATTTCATGGTTAAGCACTTGTTTGCAACTTAACATCCGTTGATTTCCACAATTATCCATTTAATATCAATGTATAGATATCTCCGGGGTGCCTGGGTGGCGCAGTCGTTAAGCGTCTGCCTTCGGCTCAGGGCGCGATCCCAGCGGTCTGGGATCGAGCCCCACATCAGGCTCCTCTGCTGGGAGCCTGCTTCTTCCTCTCCCACTCCCCCTGCTTGTGTTCCCTCTCTCGCTGGCTGTCTCTCTCTCTCTGTCAAATGAATAAATAAAATCTTTTAAAAAAATGTGTAGATACCTCAAGGAGCTTCAAACTCAATTTGATGTATAGACTTATGACCCTAAAACAATAGACCTTGCTAATCTTGGGGTCCACACTCAATTGTGATATGAGTGACACATCAGCTTTGGGGGTTTCTGTCTGAAAACTGTAATATCAAAAGCAACATGCCTGGGGCAGCTGAGTGGCTCAGTTGGCTAAGAGGCTGCCTTTGGCTCCGGTCATGATTTGGGGGTACTGAGATCGAGCCCCGCATTGGGGGCTCAGCAACATGCCTGAAATCTGTGCCTAAAAACACAATTGCTCCTTAACCAGACAGGAATATGCAGATGGAATGCTCTGGACTATTTCAAGTTGTTCTGAATATAAACTCACATTTCTTTTTAAATAATGTAAAATTAGGAAAAAACCTAACTCTCTCCAAGAACTTGTAACCTGTTTCACTACACCAGAACAGCCTCCTGACAGCAAGGATGTTTTACCCAACGGTGTCGAGGAAGGACATGTCCTCCAGGGAGCACTGCAAGGTGGCCCCACAAAAGACTATTAGCATCCTGCGACCCTGAACCCCTCGTCCTGAACCGGAGTGGGTACCTCCTTGACATGACACGTGTGTCGCTATTTACAGAAAAGCCACCTGCAGGATGCACTCATGAATTTTTCAACTTGCAGATTAAATGTTTCAAGCTTAGTTCACAAAATCTACCTGTTTTCCATCTCTACTCAATTCAGATTTTCAGACAGAATTTCCCATTTCAGGAGACATTAATATGCTCTTGACTCTCGTCAGGAAACGACCTCAGGTAACAAGTTTCAAAGGACCTGAGCAACGCCAACCGTAAGAATGGGAGGAGTAAACACAGTCATGGAGAAATTATACTGGTTTAATTTCTCTAAATGTCTGTGAGTGCGTCTAAAATACCCTCGCTTTACCAGAGATGTTTGTAGAAACGTCGATTTCCCGGTTGCACTGGCTCTGAGCTCACGACTTACACTATTCTATGAGATTCACTAGCAGATACCGGCAGCACATCTTAAAAGTAAGCCCTTGATCTTCGCCATCTCAAAAACCGATATTCAGCTGAAAGGTGACTCTGTTCTCTCCTTGCCAAAATTCGTCCCTGCTGAGCTGGCCAAGGTCAAAGAACTAGACTCCGCACAATGCAAATAGAAAGTCTCCCCGAAAGACTCAAAAAGGTGTAAATTCTAATGAGCCTCCAACCAGCAGCCCTTGGAGGGTTAGAGGACCGTTGAGGGCTGCCTTCTGGTAGCCTCCCCGATAAGCTAAAGGGAGTCCAGAGAGGAACATGAAAACACAGCAGGTCACCTGGTGGAATGTGGCTATTGTGTAGTAGGAAAGAGAAACCTGGACTGGCCTCTCCCTGCGGGTTTCAGGCTCCGCCTGCTTCTCTCCAGGATGGCCAGGACTGCTCTGCAGAGGGAGAGCCGGGGTCACCGGGCTGAGCCGGGGCTGTCAGGTCCCACCCTGCTCCGGGCCCTTTGCCCCTGTGGCTGCACCGAGCACATCGGCGATCTCTGGAAGACCGTCCTGGCCCTGCTATCATAGGGACTGGCTGTGCGAAGCTGGACTGCAAACAGCTCACTGTTTGTCAGGGTTGCTTATTACGTTCCCACACGTCACGGGGCTGTCTTTAGCCTACAAACCTGTGCTCCATTGCGTGAATCCAAAATACACATTCGATTCAGTTCCATAATGCCACAAAAAAGGAAAGCATCCCATTTCCTCTCGAAGGCTGTTCCTTGCGCTCCTGACCAAGCACATGTGATGCAGATCACTGTACTCCAAGTGGCTCCCAGCCACACGCTCCTAAGAAACACGACTGAGTCAGGGGATGGAAGAACTTGGCGACTGAAGTATGCACGCGTGCTGTGCTAGAAAGCAGCAGTATGGGCAACTCCTGAAATAACGTGCAGAGTCCCACACTACGACTCCCCAAAATGAAATGAGCAGAAGGCTCTGCTTTGCTGTGAGCTGACAGGTGAACAGGCTCAAGAACCACCATGTCACCAGGGAAGACCTCTGCCCCGGTCAGGGCAGAAAGAAGGAAGGGCACGGCGGGTGAGGGCGTGGACAGATCGAAAGCCCCCTGAGCACCTGACCCAGGAGAAAGTTCCCCCACCCCTGCAGCTAAGGTTCTCGGATGACAACTGCCCCACCCCCACACTCTGCAGGAAAGCTGCAGGAACAGAGGTGCCTCAGTGTCCCCCAGAGCTCAGTGGGCTCCCAGACCCCAGCACCCACTCTCTGGAGCAGGATCCTGGCCTCCTTAAGTCTTCATAAACCTGGGGGAACCTCTGTTCCATACAGACTGTCACATTTCCAGCCATGGTTTCTGAAACTCTTCAGATAAGGACCCACACTTCATTCCACGTTCCCTGATCCAGGGACCCACGAACTCACTTGCCCATAAAGAGACTGGCATCTCTCTGGTGGAGGTCGGCATCATTAAATGAGCTGAGCAGAAGTGAGTTTGATCATGGGCGCTGGGCAAGATATTTCAGCTATTACATTTCAACCAGACTGACCCCTACTTCCTCGAGCTGAGGTAAATATTCCTGCCAAAAAACAACAACTGAATTTGGGAATTGTGCTTTGGGGGATGAGTGTGTGAGTTTTCATTCCACTCAGGAAGTATACTCTTACATCCTTCCTTGGTCTGGTCGGTATTGCCCCTTCCTCTGAAAATGCCTTTTCAAAAACAAAACCTATTTCGCTTCCTTCAGTTTCTTCACAAAATGTTCGTTATCAGTCTAGGAATGAAAAGTTGGCACTTTATAAAATAAAATTGACATTTAGAAGATTGCCCAGGACTTCGAAAGGCTATAATCACATGCAGACAGACTGGGCTGTTCCAAATCTTTCACAAAATTCTGAACCTTAGAAAAGCTCTTCTCCATGATTTGTGAGCTAGCAAAGCTAGATCTCCTTACCTAAAAGCCAGGTTTGACATTCATTATATTACGACCTAAGTGCTTCTAAAATTCGTTGCTTGAATTCCAAAATATACTTTTGAAAGTCAATAATGGTTTTTCTTTTAAGAATAGAAAATTTGCTCTTCACACCTCTTTAGAACCCATTTCTTATTTTATTCCAGATTTGAAGGTTTACCATTTTAAAGAATGCCAGACAAGGGGATCTCTATTTTGATCATGATATTGGGATCCTAATTTCATCCTTGTGTAATTTTAAATAATCCCAAACAATCCAAAATAATGCATAATTATCAGAGGAACTGGCATTTCACACTCTGCTGTAGGCTATATACACCATCAGTACTTTTCAACTAGGATGTGTTCCTAAACACATAAGAAAAATACAAAATATATTTATCTAAGGGTTATTATGCAATAATGCACTTTTAAAAAAGAAATAGTATACCAAACCCAAAAAGGGACGTTGCTTATTTTTGTAACAGAAAAATGATGTAATTCTAATGATTGCTTATTTTTATTGTTTTAAAGTTTTTTATAACTAGATGTGAATTAAGTATTATTATTTCATAGATGTGCCTATTTTTTAGCCTGCTTTACTCCAAGTGTAAATTATAATTTATTAGCTTCTGATGGCTTTCCACTAATAATTATTTAAACATTTTCCCCAAGATCAATGAATTACCTTCGGCAAACACCGTTATAGTCAAAAGGGATGTCTCCAAACCAGAAGCTAAATTAAGTATTGCTATGGCTTAAGACATCTCACTTTGGGGTGCCTGGGTGGCACAGCGGTTAAGCGTCTGCCTTTGGCTCAGGGCGTGATCCCGGCGTTATGGGATCGAGCCCCACATCAGGCTCCTCTGCTATGAGCCTGCTTCTTCCTCTCCCACTCCCCCTGCTTGTGTTCCCTCTCTTGCTGGCTGTCTCTACCTCTGTCGGATAAATAAATAAAATCTTTTTTAAAAAATAAAATAAAGAACATTTTTGGCCCAGAATGGGAAATCTGGGCCTCTGCCTCAGAGAGGAAAGACTGAAGAAAGGAAACTTGTAAATACTGTTTGATTATTGTTAAAGGGCCAGCATGATCAGCTGAGGAAGATCACCTATCAAGACCTCCCAGACTCCCCAGGAGCTGAAACAGGAAGTACAGCGTGAAAGGGTGTGCAAGTGGCCTTTATTTTTTAAAGGACATGTGTACACAAATGGCCGAGTAAATAACGTCCGGTCTGTGCAAACATCTCCCAGATCCCAGTTAAGAGAAAAGCCCAGCCAAGGCCCCACCCAATTTTTACGGAGAAACAGGCCCCTGCGCAAAGGCCTCGGCAGAGGCCCGCGATCCAGAGCCTTCTCTCCGCACGATGTGGCGGGATGCCTGTGCTTTCCCTGAGATCCGAGGCGTTTTCCAGCAAGCTGCAAAGGCTAAAACACGATGTCTACAATTGAAAACAAACCCCAAGGTCTTACAGCCGTGCACAAGGGTCAGGACCTTTTTCTTGAAGGAAGCTACGGCTCCGAGTCAAGACTTTCTTTCCCATTCTGACGCAGGCCGAGAATTCTAGAGGCAGCCTAGGGAGGCTTAAGCGAGGAGAAAACGGGCCGGGGAGGTTCGGTGCTTTGCCCGGGCTCGCGATGCTTACTCGAAGGATCCGTCCTGGTGCGCGTGAGTTTACAGCTGAACGGCTCCCTCCTTTCCTTCCCGGGTGGACGGTGCTCAAGAAAACGTCCCCGCAGGTCGCCGGGTCGCTGTCGGGCGGCGCGGGGCCTGGGGCCCGGCCTCGGGCTCAGAGCGCGTCGGAAGGGCGCACGTAGCGCAGCGTGTAGTTGGCCCCCGCGTTGTTGTCCCAGTACTCGCCCTGGGCGCAGCGGTAGCAGATGGCGAAGTGGACCGCGGCGCCCGGCTCGTCCGCGTCTTCCCCCTCCTGGGGCTGCAGACCCGGGGGCAGGCACAGCGAGAAGTGGAAGCGCTCGGCGCCGGGCTCCTGCTCGGCGTCCCCGGGCCCCCCGGACGACGCTTCTGACGGCTGCGGCTCAGCCGGCTCGGGCTGCAGCTCGGCAGGCACGTCCAGGAAGGAGCGCCACTCGGTGAAGGTGTAGCGCACCGCCACGGCTCTCGGCCCCAGGCAGCCCAGCACCCGGCCGTAGCCCGTCACCTCTGCGCCCGAGGGTGCCGAGCACTGCACGCGCTCCAAGCACACGCGCTGCCGCCGCAGTCGCTCGGCGGCGGCACTCGGCCCGGGAAGCTCGAAAAGAGGCCGAAGCCGGGGAGGTGGCGCAGAGAGGGGCGCAGCCGAGGCCGCCGCAGCCAGGAGGCCCGGGAGCTGCTCTAGGTCTTGGGTGCGCATTGGGAAGCTGCGGAGGCGGGAGAGCACGGCGGGAGGCACCTGCGGCTCCTCCGCCTCGCTGAAGTGCTTCACGCTGGCCAGGCTCAGCCCCAGAGCGTCGGCAAACTGCACCCGCTTCTTGCACTTGGCGCAGCAGCCGCCGGGGCTGTGCGGCGCGCCCTCGGCCCCCTCGCCGCCCTCCCGGCCCAGCCCCAGGCCAAGCTGCTGTCGCTGCTGCAGCAACTTGGCCGCCTCCAAGATCGGGTCCGCGGGCAGGGAGAAGGAACGCGGGAGGCGGCGGCGGCACTCCCACGGCTCCGCCTGCTCCCGGGGGGCAGCCTCTTCCTTCGCGGACAAGGGCTCAGCGTCTGGGCTCGGGGCCTCCGATGTGCCGCCGCCGTCCCCGCCACCCTCCATGCGGAGGACCCCTGGGGCGGGCAACCCCTCGGCTGGCGGGGGCTCTCCAAAGAGCGCAGATCCCTGCTTCTCCAAACTTAGCGCCCCCTGGGGCTCCATGAAGCCGCCTGGCCCCGGATCGCTTTTCCCCGCTCAGGACTCCTTTGGACACTTAACACCTTGGGTCTTTGCAGGAGCGCGCAGAGCCCGCCCCGGCCCCGAGAGGAGAGGGCAGTTCCACTCGGGAGCCTAGGGTTTTAGCGGCGGCTGCCCGGGACGGAGTGGGAGGAGGATGCGGGCGTGGGGCCGGCTCTGGGGATTGAACCTGCCCGCAGCGGGGGAGGGCCCGGGGCGGGGAGGCGCGGGCCGTGGGAACACCTGGAAGCGGGGCGGCGCGGGCCAGAGCGACTGGGCGGGCTTGCCGAAGGCTCGGGCAGAAAGTGAGAGACGGCTTTCTGGAAGTCGGGGCCTCCCACTTCCCTCCCGCCCACCGCGGCGGGGCCCGCGTCTGTCCTGCCTCCGGAGCTCCTGGGGTGAACCGGCGCTCAGCTCTCGTGGACTCGGGCGCGAACTGCCTTCCTTCTGCCCGTAAAGTTAGCCCGCAGGTCCTGGCGAGTCGCAGAGCGGTCTCCTCCCGGCTGTCGCATCGGCCCAGGAAGTCCCCGGGGCAGGCGCGCAATTAAGGAAGCTCGCCTGCGGGGGAGCCGGGAGGCGGCCGGCCGCGGACCGAGCGCAGAGCGCCTCCTTCGCTTTCTTTTCCTTCCTTCCCAAACTTCAGGGCGCCCGGGCTCCCGTCCCGCTCGCAGGCCGGCCCCGGCCCGGCGCGCTCGCCTCGGCGCTCCCGCAGTGCGGGCGCCCGGGGCCCTGGGGCCGAGTCCAGGGCGGGGACGGGGCCGGGCGGCGCGGAGTGGACGCGGCCCCGCGCCGAGCGCTGCCGGAGGCCATTAGCGCGGGGCCCGGGAGCACGTCCCCGCTCCTCCCCCTGTCCCGCCCGCCGCGCTCGGGGCGCGAGGACTGGGGCCCGCGGGACCGACGCCGCGCCGCGCACACCGCCGCTCCCCGCCGCCCCGAGGGGCCGTGGCGCGTGCGGGGGCTGCGAGGCGGCAGACCTGCGGCGCTGCGGACGGAGCCTGGCCTTGGGCTCCAGGGAGACTTTCGGGGGTGGGTTTTTGTGGTTGGTTTTGTCTGGTTTTGTTTTTCGGGCTGACTTTACCTTGGTCAGAGTTAGTGGTTCCCAAACACGAGCGCGCCTCAGTGTCACCTGGGGAGGTTGTGAAAACGTTCCTGCGCCCCACGCTGGTTCGGTGTTTCTAGTAGTATTTCTAACAAGGGCATACTGATGCTGGGCTCTAGGGTCTGCATTTTGGGAACTCCGTATAAACCTGTGTGGACGTATGGAGTTACTTGTGTAAAAAGCTAGGGATTCTAGCTTCTTTAGAAATAGATCCAGTATTTGTTTATTTATTTTTAAAGATTTCATTTATTTGACAGAGAGAGAGAGCAACGCGACTTGGGACTGGATCCCAGGACCCTGGGATCCTGACCCGAGTGGAAGGCATATGCTTAACCGGCTGAGCCAGCCAGCCACCCCAGGATCCAGTATTTAAACATAGATCCCGGGGCGCCTGGGTGGCACAGCGGTTAAGCGTCTGCCGCAGGGCGTGATCCCGGCGTTATTGGATCGAGCCCCACGTCAGGCTCTTCCGCTATGAGCCTGCTTCTTCCTCTTCCACTCCCCCTGCTTGTGTTCCCTCTCTCGCTGGCTGTCTCTATCTCTGTCGAATAAATAAATAAAATCTTTAAAAAAATAAAAATAAACATAGATCCCAGTATTTCAGAAAAAAGAAAAGAAAGGTGAACCTACCCAGGTCATTTAACCGAGGCATTGTAACTAAAATACCTTATGGTCTGGCAGAATTTAAAAGGGAATTAAAAGGGCCCAGCGCCTTAGGCAATTTGGTGAGGGGGCAAGCCGAAGGTGGTGAGTAGAGGTCATAGTCATAGCTCATATTCATGGAGACGCTGGGCATCAACAGTGCTGGTTTGAACTGACTCCTCTTGTGTGATCTTATTCTCAGAACATCATCTCTACTAGTGGGACACAGAGGCATAGAAAGATTGTTCCTTACCCAGGCCTCACAGCTAGGTGTGGTGGGATTTGAACCCAGGTGATTAAGAGGGAAGATTTCTCCCATGGCTAGGAAGCCAGGGCTGGAGATGGTGTTCATGACGTAGGGGCTCTGCCAGCCTCTCGATGGGATGGCAGGTCCTGCTGTACCCAATATAGAATACCATAACTGCATGTCAACTTGGGAGCTTACTCTTGCACCCGATGCTCCTGGTGTGCTTTCTGGAACAACTCCAAGATTTAAGGAAGAAGACATTATTTTTACAGTTAGGTTAACATTTATATATTATGGAGTTAAACACAAAATTTCCAAACTATCTGGAAGATAAAATAGGATATCAGAGATTTTGAGGTTGTGGTGATCCTCTCGGGGCATGTGCCCACTGCAGGGCAGGGACTAGAAAAGGTGAGGTGTCTAAGGAGTGGGATTGAAGGAGGCATCACTCTCAGCGTTGTGCAGGGCTCTGGGCCCAACCCTATCACTCTTCTCTTTGATGAAAATGTTAGAGGACTCCACCCTCACGGAGCTCTCAATAGACTGGAGGAGACCAATATTAACCAAAAATCCACACAAGCAAATACAGACTTAGCCACTCTAGCAGATGCTAAGAAGGATACGACCTGGTCAGGGAGGCCAGGGAGGCCTCCCGGAGGAAGGTGAGTGGGCCTGCAAGGAACATTTCAGCCCATACAAGGCCCCATGTGGGAGGAAATATGGGTCATAGGGAGAGACTGAAAGAAGCCTGTGTGGCCCAAGGGCTGGGGGCTGAGGATGCAGGGGTAGGAAGGGGCCAGCCACTCAGGGCCTTGAGCAATGAGAAACCATTGAAGGATTTTGAATCATAAGTATGACTAACCAGATTTAAGTTTTGAAAGCTCATTCTGGAAGCAGGATGAAGAGCAGATTGTGGGGAATAGAGGCAATGTGGGTGAATCTGTTAGGAAACTATCACCGTCTTTCAAGTGAAAGGTGATTATACGTAGGTCAAGAGTGGTGATGGCGGTGGGGTGGACATATCTGAGAGCTATTGAGAAGTGAAACCAGCATGCCATGCTTATGGACCCATATGGGGGGAGGTGAAGGAGTAGAGATGCCTTGAGGATTTGAACATGAGCGGTTACTAGAGGCAGTCACAGTCCCTGGGGCAGGGGACCACCAAGAAGAGGAATGGAGGGAGGGCAAAATCATGAATCCCATTTTGGGCCTTTTGAGTTTAGTAAATTCTCTGTTCTTTCTGACAACACCTGGGTATCCAACAACTGAAGTCTGATTGTAGCTACCTGGAGATAATATCGGATCCTACGGGTTAAAAGGCTCACTCCTGTGAGACTGCCCCCTCTCAGATGCCAGCCACACACGGTGTGCCCAGGCTACCACACTTTGGTCCAGCCAAGTACAAATTTGGGGATTCCCACGATCTCCCCTTTCAGGTTCAATAATCCATCAGAATGGTTCACAGAATTCAGGTGAAGGGGATAAGAATGTGCTATTGCAAATATGCCGCTTTGTCATAAGGATTATTTTGAGAAAGCAGTTAAAGACAGCTGGCTCAAGATCTCTGTCCTTCCACTTTTTGCCTAAAAGCAGAGCATAATTTTCCATTTGTAAAGGTGATATAATAACTATCCATGTCTAAATATGTTTCCCTCTCTTAATCACCAGAAATGCCCCTGGAGTGACTAACATAATATAATAAAAAATCATTGTTAATAAAAAAAAAAAAAAAAAAAGAAATGCCCCTGGAGACGATGCTGACTTAAGTCTGCACAAACTTACTAAATCTTATAACCTACATAAACCTGACTAACCTTTATCTTCCATTCGTTTCCCCTTTATATTTATCTTCCCACAATTACTGCCCCTGGAAGCCCAAGCACCTTTTCCTCTGTCACTTCCCACAATTTATCAGCTTTGGCTAAGGTGGTATGTAAGCTCCTTGGCCTAACAGCTTTTTGGGGTTTTCACTTCTTTCTAGTGAAATGCCCGTGTGCATATTAGATAAACCTTTTTTCCTGTTAATCTGTCTTTGTCAGTTTAACTTGTAGGCTCTAGTCACTGAACCTAAGAGGGTAGAGGAAAAGAGTTTCCTCCCCAACACAGGAAAACACTTTACTTGCATTTACCAGTTTGTCCAGTTGTATAAAGGATTCAACTCAGGAACGATGAAATGAAAAATATGTGGGGAGAAGAGTTCAGAGCTTCCAAGCCCTCCCAGCACGTCAATGTGTTCACCAACCTGGAAGCTCTCTGAAGCTTATTGTTCAAGAACTTTCATAGAGCTCAATCTCCAGCCCCATCCTCCTCCTCCCTGGGCTACCCTGAGGCCATCTAGGGGCCCTACCCTAAATCATCTCATTAGCATAAATAGGTGTGAACCAAAGGGGCTCATAACGTAAGGCACTCCCATCACTCAGGAAATTTCCAGGGTTGAAGGCCTTCTGTGCCAGGACTGGGGACAAAGGCCAAATACAAATTTTTATTACACCACAGAAGGATATACGGGTCTAGAGCCGAGAAGAGGACAAGGGCCCAGGACTGAGCTCTTAGCAACTCGGACATTTAAAGGCCAGGAGGAGGAGGATGAGCCTGCAGAAGGATAGAGAATGAGCAGTCACAAGGGCTGGAGGAAACAGGAGAGCTCTGTTCTTCAGAAGCCACAGGAAGACTTCAGAAGCAGGAGAGGTAAGAATTCCACTTGGGGCCCACAGGGACCTTGGGGTCCTCTCCCTTGTCTCCTGAAAGATGTGGACCCAGTGGGTGGTCTCTGGCCCCAGGCTCCCTTTCCCCTCAGCTTCCACTCAGAACAGGGCCCAGATCTTCCCTACACGGGGATCAGGATGCCTGGAGTCGATCATTAAATGATGCAACATGCAAAAGAACTTCAAAATGTCATCCACCGCACTGAAACGTGTTTAGTCCAACTTCAAATGTCACGTGCCTCAGCTGCTAGAACGTTTCCTCCAGGCATTCAGAGGCTCCTAGCTTGCCCATCAATTCCAGTTACCTGCCGCTGCATCGCAGACCACCCCCACACAGAATTGTTTATTAAAATAACAACAGCATTTATTTTCTGCATGAATCTGCAAGGCGGGGGTGGGGGGTGGGGGGAGGAGGGCTCTGGCTATGGCAGCTGGAAGGCTGGGGCTGGGATCCTCTGATGCTTGGGCTGGGAAGATCTGACAGCCGGGCCAGATCCCCTGGTGGTCCTCAGGCATCTCTGTATGACCTCCAGCTCAGTGGCTTCCGGGCTGGTCTGGTAACCTGTTTGCTCAGAGAGAGAGACAGAGACAGAGACAGACGCTGCGTGACTTTATGGTCTAGTCTCCGAAGACTCCCGGTGTCTCTTCTGCTACACTGTCTTCCTCAGAGGTGAGTCACAAACGCCAACATGGTCAAAGAGGCAGGAATTAGATTTCCTTTGATAGAAGAGTGTCTAAGAAATTGCACCAAACTATGATAGAACAGGACAAATTAGAAAGGACTCAAGAGAATTTAGCTAGCTTAAAACTCTCATTTTTCGGATGTGCAAGCTGACACTCGAAGGGGAAGTGTTGTTCAAACTTTTCACTCAAGGCAAGAATTGAGCCAGAATAAGAACAGTCTTTTGATTCCTAGTCTCTGAGACCGTGCCTCAGAATCACATCTTTTTTTCTTAAGATAACACCATTCCTTGATTACCATTGGTTTCCTTTTTTGATGGTACGACTGTTGGGTAAATAAGCTGATACTATTTACTTAACATGAAACTGTGAAGGCGATCAGAACATACCACCCCAAATATGCTGCCTTGGCATTGTCTTGGTCTGTTCGGAATGTTAGAATGAAAAAACAGACTGGGTGGCTTATGAGCCGTGAACTACTTCTCACAGTTCCAGAGGCTACTAAGTCCAAGATTAAGGGTCGGGCAGATTTGGTGTCTGGTGAAAGCCTTCATCCCAGACAGATGTCTTTCCACTATGTCCTCACGAGGTGGAAGGGGTTTACATGGAGGAGGGGCCAAGGCGGCTTTCTTGAGTCCCTCTCATAAGGGCATTAATCCCATTCATAAGGGCCATCCCTCATGACCCAACGATCCCCCAAGTCCCCACCTCCTAATACCTTCACACTGGGGGGTTAGATTTCAACATATGAACTTGAGGGGACACGAGCATGCAGACCATAGCAGGCACATTGATTATTTTGAGGTGAGGACAACTGAGAAACAGCAGATCCAGAAAGGGCTCTCTGCCCTCCTCCTTTCTACCTAAAAGGAGGGCATCCTTTTCCTGCACCAGGAAAAGGAAAATATTCTCATCACCTGAGACAGAGTTGACACCAAGATGAATCTGGACAAACAAACCTACTAAACTAACTCTTAGCTTCCATCAGCTTCCCCCATGTATTTCTGGGTCACTTTCCCAGTTTATCACCCTTAGCCTAGACCCCTTTTTCCTCTGATTTGCCACATCCCCCTATCCCCACTCCCCTGACTTATCATTCTTTGTTAAAATGCTACGTAAGCTCTCAGGCCTGTTTCTTCCGGTCTTCATTTCTTACATGTGAAGGCCTCCCTGTACACACAAAACTGCTAAAATGAGATAAACTTTTTATGCGTTTCTCTTGTAAATTTGTCTTGTCAGTTCAATTCTTAGGCCCAAACACAGAATCAAGGCTGATAGACACACCATATATAATATGTTAAAGTATTTCAAAAATACTTACTTTGTAAAGTATTTTAAAAGAGCGGAAGCATTTTAGAAACATTTCCCCTAACTCTTCTTTAGGTTTTTGAAGGAGATTGGGTTGATTAAGGTAAAGTCGGGGTGATTTTTCAGGGGCTTAAATGCAGCCATGGAAACTTGGTAGAAAAATGCCCTCTACCTGGAAAGGATCAAATTTCGTAGCGCCTTAGGCCACTTTTGTCAGCGCAACTGTAATAAATTTGAAAAAAACATTACCCTGCTCGCCTGGTTCATTCTTCTCTCTCATGTGGGCCTTTTAACAGAGTCAAGGAACTCTAAGCGGTCTTAGTATACAACTGACTTGCTTCAAAAATAGAGAAAATAAAGCCAAGCGAGATCCTAATGATTTGCTTAACCAAAGCCATTCAGCCACCCAGAAGAGTGAGGGCTGGAAGGATCTCTAATACAGCCAGCACCTGCTTATCATTGTGTGTTAAAAACTCCCAGCATCACAAATCCTCACACAGCTCACTGGGATGGGTACCGTTACACCAAGTATGGAGTCATGGGGGCTTAGAAAGATTTAATGAATCACTCGAGTTATCCAGGGTGGAATCTGCCAAGCCAGGATTTGGATACCATGTGCATGGCACAGCCTCCTGTTTGAACCCCACTGCAGCCCTCTTTGGGATCCCGTTGGAGACAAGTCATGTTGCTTTTGGCTCAAAAAAAAAAAAAAATCACCAAGTCAGAAGGGACCTTCCCACCTTCCTCCAACCAAGGGATGAGGAGTTAATAAGAAAGACTTAAGGGCAGATTTCTCTATTTTTATTCTTAATTTCTTTGGTTTCTGTCTTTCAGTGAGTTTTACTCATGTTTTCTAATCATCAAGATTTTAACATGATTTGCATGATATATTCTAAGTGTAATTTGTAAGTTTCCTACAGCTGATTGGCTTCATATCTAACCAATTAGTTTTCTGAAATTAACAGTCATTTAAACATTACATTTTGAAGATTTTATTTTTATTAATTTGAGAGAGAGAGAGCAAGTGAAAGAGCACAAGTTGGAGGGAGAACAAGACTGTCCACTGAGCAGGGAGCCCGACTTGGGGCTCGATCCCAGGACCCTGGGATCATGACCTGAGCTGAAGGCGGATGCTTAACCAGCAGAGCCACCCAGGCATCCCTAAACATTATATTTTAAAGAGCCCACGAGAATTGAGTTGACTTCCTATCTATTAACACTTCAAGTTTCAGTTAACTTTTTATTCTCATATCAATTTTCTGCCATGTTTAAGTCATTTCACTTATATTTAGTGACTTTTCTCACTTGACTTTGGATGACTATAAATACCAGTCATGATCACAAGCATAAACAAATGTGTAAAACTTAAAGTTCTTGGTATATGTGACACAATTCTGAGTGAAGCTAGGAAACTTTAGGATTGCAAGACTGATACCAATGTACTTCTGCATGGCTCCACGGAGACTCCCTCAGCTTCTAGAAGGAGGCCCTTCATTTGCGCTCTCAACCTTCTTGTCCAGAGCCTGCTTGCTTTTTTCCTCTGTGTGTGAGGCAGAACTGAAAGTTTTGGGAAACAACGGGGTTTGACCTCTTTCTTTGAAGGGAGGAGGGATGGAACCCACACATCTTGCTTTCGCACCACATGACAGAGATTTTGTCTCTCCGTAAGGTCCATGACAGCCTGTGAGGGAGTATAGTGGGCATGTGGCTGGCCAGCTCCACACCCACCCCTCTTCCTCCTTTCTAGCAGATATCCATCCCACCTCTCCCACACACACCTTTCCCCATCCCCTCCACAGTAGCATCTGTCTGATCTCGGAGGAAACCCCATCCTGCTCTTGACTGGTTCAGGAATGAGCAAGTGACCTGGCCAGGAAGATGTGAGGGGGAAGTCCGAGGGGAAGCTTCCAAGGGATGTTTCCTTTTCCCCAAGAGAGAGCAAGAGAGGATGTAGTCTCACTTAATGCCCTGGACCCACAATAGTCACAACTACCTTGCTACAGTCAGAGGTGAGGTGCTAACTGAGCATGGGAAATGGAAAGTTGACATGGTTTTGTGCGTGAGCTGCTAAGTTGATGCTTCTCAATGGGAAGGCTATTGGCTTTGTGAGCAGGGCAGGTCTTTGCTGTGACCGCCTACAGCAAACATTTTAAGATCTAAACATTAATGAGCCCTACCCTCAAAATGCCACTAGCAGCCCCAGGAATGGGACAACCAAAAAATCCATACTCTTGTTTCCAAACACCCTTCCCCCATCGAGAACCATGACACTCTGTCTTGGGACCTCTTACCATACAACCTTTTGATTTAAACCAGTTTAATTGAGCTTTCTGCTGGTTGCAGCCCAGGGTCTCTTAACAGGAAGGCATTATCATCGTAATTTTGAAAGAAGGAATAAATGAGCCTCAAGGAGGTCAAGGAATGTGCCCAAGGATATCAACAAGCACGTGGCAGAGCCAGCATTTGGGTCCAGATCTAACTTCAAAGCTTGGCTACTTCCTCTCTATCTGCTTTCTCTCCAGTCACATGGAAGTTATTCTGAACTTTACTATTCTGTTTTCTCCTTCCCATCAGTTTCCTCCAAAAGAACAAACGTGGTTAGTTTGTTCAGTGGAAAAATATGAACAAACAACAACAACAACAAAAAACAAAGGACAGAAGTTTTATATAGAAAAAATTAATATATGGAAACCATACATCTGTTTGTTTATGCATGTATTTCTGGAAAAATCCTATTACAGGGGTTGCCTGTGGGGAGTGGAGCTAAGGGACTGGGGCTATGAGATAGGAGGAACACTTACTTTCATTGTAGATCCTTTCTACTGTTTGAATTCTTGGTCTTGTGCAAGTATCTTTTCATTTTATTAAAAAGTAAAAATCTTAAAGCACTTGTAGATACATTTTATATTACATATATTTTGCCATAATCCTAAAAATATGATGGTAATGATAATGGTGATGATCATCGTGATGGTGATGATGGTGACGGTGATCGTGGTGACGGTGATCGTGGTGATGGTGATGATGGTGATGGTGACGATGATGGTGATGATGGTCATGGTGATGGTGATGATGTCATAGTAATAATGATGGTGATGGTGATGATGGTGACGGTGATCGTGGTGATGGTGATGATGGTGATGGTGACGATGATGGTGATGATGTCATGGTGATGGTGATGATGTCATAGTAATAATGATGGTGATGGTGATGATGGTGACGGTGATCATGGTGATGGTGATGATGGTGATGGTGACGATGATGGTGATGATGGTCACGATGATGGTGATGATGTCATAGTAATAATGATGGTGATGGTGATGATGATCATGGTCATGGTGATGGTGATGGTAATAATGATAGGGATGTTGATGGTGACGCTGGTGATAATGGTGATGATGATGACATTGTTTTACGGTGAAGTTCTTTGCTCAAACAATATGGTGGGGGAATCCCAATATGTAAAACAGGTAAAAGTACGGTTTCTCAGCTAGATTTGGAGCAGAGGGCCTAGGACTCTGTTGTCTCAGCTCACGTCAGCCCAGGGGGATCCTAGAAGAATTTTGCAGAAAATAACTTCTTATGGTGAATAGAGGAGAAGGGATAGAAAAGTTGCCAGGGATCCTGCCTCCTGATGTTCAGGCTATAGGGAGAGGCTATAGGGAGAAAGAAAAGTTTTCTTTTCTTTTAAACTACTAGGTTCTGGGGCACATGGGTGGCTCAGTCAGTTAAGCGTCTGCCTTCAGCCCAGGTCATGATCCTGGGGTCCTGGGATCAAGCCTCGAGATGGGCTGCCTGCTCAATGGGGAGTCAGCTTCTCTCTCTCCCTCTGCCCCTTTCCCCCCTGCTTGTGCTGTCTCCCAAATAAATAAATAAAAAATCTTTAAACTCCTAGGTTCTGCACCTGGGGACCTGAAAATTAAGCTGACAAAAGACAGATTAACAGGAGACAAGAAAACAGTTGATTTACATGTGCAGCACTCATTCACGGGGGAGAAATTCAGTGATAAGTAACTCACAGGGGTGGTTAGTGGTTAGAACTTGGGCTTAAACATTGTCTTAACAAAGAATAATAAATTTGTAGAGAAGTTACAAGACAAAAGAAAAGGACTAAACCCTTTCAGAGGTGGCAAAGCTGGGACGGTAAATGTGCAGGGAAAACGAACAGAAGATAGTGTAGTGTGAGTAAGGCTTGTGCTACAGACTCCTCCAGTGCCGTCTGAGCTGAGGTGAATCCAGAGTCATCTCCAGGGATGAGAAGTCTACGAGTTGTACTTTTCCTGGTAAGGAGAGGAAAACACTTTTACAAATAGAAATTTATGTTGTGCTTCTAGCCAGATAGGGGGAAGACAGAGAGCTTTTTTCTTTGTCTGCTGTTTCTTAATTTTCTTTAGCTCAAAATAATCCTCATACCAAAGGGCGTATTTTGGGGTGACGTATTCTGCTGCTCCCCAGTTATGTGTAATCTCTTCTCCTTGAGTGTGGGTAGAGCCCAAGGCCACCTTCCTACTGAATAGTGATAGGATGTCACTCCCAGGTCAGGTCTTCTGTTGACACTCTCTGGCTCTCTCTATCTTCACTGACATTCTGAAGAAGCCAGATGCCATGTTGTGAGATGTTCTGAAGGAAGAGGCTCATGTGGAAAAGAAGATTTTTCTTTTATGGTAATTATGTGAAATAGAATATATTAGCTTCCTGCACTTGTAGGCACAAACCTATAATACATCTTTTACAGCTGCTATGTGAAAGAAACTTGATGGGGGTTTTCCAAAATGTTCCTGTAATGAAGGATAATTGGAAGGTAGGCAGGCAGGGACAAGGGGCCCCCCGCCCTAAGAGGAAACCATCCTTAAAAGGATTTTATACCAGCCTGGAAGGAGCCCTCCACCCTTTCCCATGTGAGATGACAAAAACCTGGTTGGGTGACAGGCTCATGGCAACACTCTGAGGTCCGCCCTCTTCCAGAGCTTTGTACTATCGCTTTGCTGTTGCTCAATAAACTTCGCTTTGCTGCCCGCCACTCTAGCCTACCTCTTCAGTCTTCGAAGCGGCATGACCAAGAGCCACAGGCACTAAAGGAAAAATCCTGTAACACCTGCAATTTTGTAAGTTTCAGCCCCACGTAACTGGGATCTGTCCCCTCACCTTTTTACTTGTTCTGTTTTTAACATTTTGATGTTTTGTTTTTCATGAATTTCTTGCGTAATTTTGATTTTTGAAATATTGAATTAAAATATTATTTATCTTGATTGCTGAGGTTTTTTTGGTGCCCCCTTAAATTTCGTGCCCAAAACAAGTGCCTATCTCACCCCACCAGAGTCCTGACCCTGCTCATTGGAGGTGGTTGGAAAGTCACCCAAGATCCATTTCTTTCCTCAGAGGCACTTCCTGACTCCTTAGGTTAAGGTTAAATTTAATATGGTTTTGAAAAAAAGTTTAATATGTATTTTCATATAGCATATTTTATATATATCTATAATAAATATAATAATAATAATTAATATAATAATATTATATATAATAATAAATATAATAATAATAAAACATGTATATTGAAAAATTTTTGTCTCAAAACCATATTAAATTAAAACTTAACCATAAATATATTGCCATATATCTGCATTCACAGAGTATCACTGAAAAGTTATCCAAGGGGCTCCTGGGTGCTTCAGTTGGTTAAGCGTCTGCCTTTGGCCTAGGTCATGATCTCAGGGTCCTGGGATCAAGTCCCACATCGGGCTCCCTGCTCAGCAGGGAGTCTCCTTCCTCCTCTGACCCTCACCCTGCTTATGTGCTCTCTCTCTCTCACTCTCTCAAATAAATAAATAAAAATCTTTGAAGAAAAAGAAAAAGAAAAGTTATCCAAATAACCAGTGATAGAGCATGCTACAGGGGAAGCCAAATGGCAAAAACGGGGAAACTTGCCTTAGAAAATGTATTTTTCAATTATTATTTTTTTTTTTTTTGAGAGAGAGAAAGCATGAGTGGGGGGAGGGGCAGAGGGAGAGAGAGAATCCCAAGCAGGCTCCACACCCCCCTCAGGGCAAAATGCGGGGCTCCATCTCACAACTCTGAGACCATGACCTGAGCCAAGACCCAGAGTTGGACACCTAACTGACTGACCCACCCAGGCTTCCTATGTGTTCCAATTTTTAAGGGAAAATTTCCTAAGATAAATGTATTATTTTCCTTAATACAAAATGACTTACTAGGGAAAAATTAGAAAATACAGTAAAGTAGGAAATAGAAGTATAAACATTCATAATTTCATCCAGCAATAATCCTGTTAGTATCTTAGCGTTTATCTTTTTCTATCTGCCCCCTTTCCACTCCCTCAGACCCAGAGTTTATTGCCTGCTTCTCTGGTATGCTTCTTACCTGATTGAGTCTGACTCGTTTCCAAATCTTTTCTCCAATGAACACATCTCTGCTTGTAGAACAGGGATTGTGTCTAGTTGGTCTTCGTAATTTTCCTGGAGTGCGGGATAGGAGGCTTGGTCTGCGTAAGGACCTGGGAGACCATTTCTGCAAATTATGTGATCTCCCTGAGCTGTTTCCTCACCTGTAAAATGGAATAATGTTAGTGCCTACTTAAAGAAGAAAATCCATGCAAATTGCTTCCAATGATTGTTTTCTAATATGACCTATTCTTAGCGTAGTGCGTTCATTCATTCAGCACACATTTATTGCGTGCAGATTATATGCCAGACATTCTTCTAGGTGCGGGGGACACAGCGGTCAACAAAAGAGTCACAAAACCCTGCCTTCGGGGAGCTCCCATTCTGCTGTCTGGCTGGGAGTGGAGACCATATGCAAAATAGACAGCATATCCGATAATGATAGGTGCTATGGGAAACAAAGGTTTATACGTGGGTACTCGTTACATGTGTTTATTGAGTCATTTACTATTCCTTAGCCTACTCTCCCCCACTTTCTCTCTGTCCCAAGTCCTGCTTCCCCATGGGATTAAATCACACACATGAGGCTTAACCTTTCCAGACCTGCAGTGTAGACCGCAGTGGCTTCTGGGCATGAGACTGATAAGGGCTGCAGGTGGAAAAACCAGGCCAGAGGTCACGCACCATGGGTACCTATGCCATCCGGAGACACCAGTACGTGTTTTGACGTGAGTTTTCTTCCGGATGAGCACACGGTTGTACTCTGCCGTTTGCACTCCGCTGTGATCAATAGTTGCTCTGTGAAAGTCAGGACAGTAAACAGCAAATCCGGCACAGTGCGGGTGAGGGGTTGGGAGGCGCTGGCTGGAGCGTGTTTGACTCCTCGTGTCGCCAAGCAGCTGCTCCTGTCCTGGAAGTTTCTCGCCCTGTGCTGTTACAGGTGTTGACCTGTCCTTGCTTCTTCCCCAGCCCTTGGCTGTGGCACCGCGGACCTCACACAGTGGGGGGACACATAGCCGGCACTAGTGGAAGGCAAACGTCTGTTTGTAAATAAGCCAAGACCAAATCTGTGAGCCCGAGCCTGAAATAAATCCAAGTGCGAGGAACTGTGATTTTTTTTTTTTAAGGGAAAAAATAAAACTTAGAGCATATCCAACACTGAGATAAATGTAAGGTGTTCTTGTCAGAAGATTTTAAATACGTGGAAGTTAATTTATTACCACCGTATTCCCATAGCCAAGCATTCACTAATGTTCACACAAATTTTAAATCTCATATTATGTATTCATATTTGGTAATCTTATTATTCCATTATTATGAGGGTGAAAATTCCACCACACAAATTGCTACAAACTGGCATTGGATTTGGTTTTTTAAAGGATGATTTATTTATTTATTTATTTATTTATTTATTTATCTATCTATCTATCTATTTATTTACTTACTTGAAGATTTTATTTATTTATTTATTTATTTATTTATTTATTTATTTGAGAGAGAGAGAGCACAAGGCAGGGCAGAGGGAGAGGGAGAAGCAGACTCCCTGCTAAGCAGGGATCCCAACTCGGGGCTCGATCCCAGGACCCCAGGATCATGACCTGAGGCAAAGACAAATGTTAACCAACTGAGCCCCCCAGGCGCCCCATGGATTTGTTTTAATACTGCTTACTTTATATGGGTAAAGCCTAAATTAATTAAAATTTGTAAGTTTTCCTTTTGCCAAATATAAAGTTTCCCAGAAGAGTCACAAAGCAAATATATGATTCGCACTGTATGACAGCCTCCCAAATAGTCCTCAGTGATCCTCGCCTTCTGGTATTTAACGTCCCTTCCGCTCCCCCCCCCCTCCAGAACCGTGTAACCAGCAGGAGACCGTGGAAGTGACTGTGCATGACTTCCCAGCTTGGTTATAAAAGCCACTGAGGGCTCTCCTTGCTCTCCTGAGTCACCTGCTTCCGGGAAGCCAGCCGCTGTGTGGTGAGAACACTCAGGCCTCCCCCTGGAACAGCAAGCATCAACCTGCTGGTCCTCTGGGCAAGCCTCCTTGGAAGTGGAGCTAAGCCTTCAGATGACGGTAGCTCTGACTGATATCTTCAGTGCAACCTCAAGAGAAACTGAGTCAGAACCACCCAACTAAACCACTCCCAAGTTCCTAGCACTCAAAATCTGTAAAACAGTAAATGTTTATTGTTTTATGCTGCTAAACTGGAGGTAATTTTGTTAAACAGCAATAAAGTTAATGCAGTCCATGTACATAAATGTCTATAAAAGCATAAGAAGTGTCTAGAAAGATGCACATGGCAATGTGTTAAACTTGGAGGAGGTGGAGTAGTAACAATGTTTATCTGTATTGCTTTAATTTTTTTCTTCAGATGAATATATGTATGTTTCAATTATATAGTTAGAAATAAATTTAAAGGCAAAACGTTAAAGCAATCAAGAAGTCTCTTAGTAGGCTAATGGAAAACTGTCGTATATCTACACAGTGGAATATTATTCAGTAATTTTAAAAAATGAGCTATCAAGCCACAAAAGGACATGAAGGAAACCTAAATGCCAGATGAAAGAGGTCAATTGAAAAAGGCTACATACTGTATGATTCTGCCTATATGACCTCATGGGAAGAGGCAAAACTATGGAGACAGTAAAGAGATCAGGGATTGCCTGGGTTTGGGGGGAGGGATGACTAAGGCGCACACACAGGATTTTTAGAGCAATGAAACTATTCTGTATGAAACTATAAGAGCAGTGACATGTCATTATGCGTCTGTCCAACCCCACACAATGTACGACACCAAGAGTGAAACTTAATGTCAACTACGGCCTTGAAATAATAACAGTGTGTTAACACCGGCTTCTTAATTATAATCAGTGTGCCACACGAGTGCAAGATGTTAATAATACAGGAAACAGTGGGGTGAGGCGCTGTGGATATATGGGAACTAACTACACTTCCCACTCAATATTTCAGTAAACCTAAAACCGATCTAACAAATAAAGTCTAGGGGCACCTGGGTGGCTCAGTTGCTTAAGCGTCTGCCTGATTCCAGGGTCCTGGGATTGAGCCCTGCGTCTGGTTCCCTGCTCAGCTCAGTGGGGAGTCCGCTTCTTCCTCCCCCCCCCCCCCCGCCCACACCGCTCCTGCTCTTTCACTCTCTCTTGAATAAGTAAATAAAATATTTTTAAAAAGTCTATTAATTATTTTAAAAATACAGTAAATTTTAAAAGATGAATAAAGACACGTATACATACACGGATATCACATCTAATTTGCCAGAGAACCGATCAGGGTCAGCTGGAATAGCAACCTTTGAGAGCAAGGTGGGAAGAACGATTCATCTGTCACCCTTATTTCTATCAATTTGTTTTTCTTTTCTCCATCCAGGAGATAGATGTTCAAAAACTTGGACTTTGGAATGGAGAATAATCCAAAACCCGGGTCCCATATAGGCATGTATTGTTAAAACATGCCCTCCAAAGCTAACAGCAGATTGAGAAAGGACTCCTGTAATGTTCTAGGAGATTCTGGGCCAGGGAGAGTCCACCAGATCTGAAAGAATGTGGTTAAAAGCCTCACTGCAGAGCTTCAGACCACTAGACAGGCAGCTCCCACTGGACCACTGCCTCCACTGAACAGGTCACATTCCTTTTCTGGAAGGCAGAGTGTGGCCAGTCAGTTCCTGGGAATCAGATGACAGTCCCTGGCTCAGGTTACCAACATGCTGGTGTGAACAGAGATGAAGAGGATTGTTTAGGGTCTGGGGGAAGTGGAGCAGCAGGATACCAGGGGACGTGTAGCCTAGAGAGGCTGAGCAATCATTAAAAGGATTGATCTAGCCTCGGGAGATGGGGCCCCCCATCACGGTCCACGGTGGTACCCAACATGAGAGCTGGTGGGAAGTAATGATACACAGTCAGGAGTATTCTTGCTCATTCACGGAACAAACGACATGGTTTTGGTGCTGGGGTACAGAGGTGAGCCAGCTCAAAGTCCCGGGATTGTTGGAGATTCTATTCTAGAGGGGCTCAGATCATGTTCACACGAGTGTGAACGATGATACTCGCTAAAAACAAAGTAAGGAAGAGGGGTAAGGAGGCTAGGATGAGCGGAAGGTGCCATGATGGGTGAGGGGGTCAGGGAAGGCATGGGGACTGGAAACAGAAGTTTGGTGAATGTGGCTGCTAGGGAGGGACTCCAATCTCCCCAGAATAACACCTGGCTCTCCCTGGGGGTGCAGTGGACCCATAAAGCCCACCTCAGCCATTTCCTGCTGCACTGTTGCATCATGGGACCGAGGATTTGGTAGATGAAATGGGCCTCCCTTGCCTTCTTAGATTATACCATTGTAAAAAAAAAAAAAAAAAGGTCTAAGCATACTGCCCACCTTTTCCCGTTTAAACAATGCTACTCAGGACAGCTTTGTACTGAATGCCCACCGACGTTCCCCCTTGTGCCTCTTGAGAAAGGAAATGGAGAAATGGAAATGCCTTCACTGGAAAGCTGGTTTGTGAGCTGGCAGTTCAAGAGGCTGGTGGTGGACTGGCCACGCCACCCACCTCCATGGTCCCCTTGACCACGGGGACATCAGTGCCACATGGGTCCTACCAAGGTCCCTTCCCATGTGACTTCCTTCTTCCCTTCCCCTTGTGCTTGCAGAGGGCTTTGGTTTGCCCCCAATCCAGCAGTTACATACTCGTAAGGACTCACACACTAAGCTGTGCAGTGTGTCCGTAAGCATACGACTTCAGAAATCAGCTGACGGAGCCAGGAACTCATGTCCATTTACACAGAGACCTAAGTTTTGTCCTGAGAGTCACCCGGGACTGGGGAAGTGGTGAAGGCAGGTTTTGTTTTTGTTTGTTTTGTTATGTTTTAAAAGAACCATCCTTAAAAGTGATGAGCTTTCAATAGAAAAGGATGGGCAGCTCAGAATAAACAAGACTTCTAATCCTTCCTTTGGCCATACTTGACTCAGGCCTTTCTAAAAAAGAGGTTCTAAATTAAATAAAACTGTGGTGGGAGAAGAAAAACACAGAGAGGTCCTGAGATTGAGGAGAACTAAGTATTATCAGCAAATGAGAATAACAGCATTTTAAACCAGAAGAATAGGGGGAGGAAAGCAAAATAGCAGTGCTAAAATCTTACTTTTATGCAAAAGTACAGAGTTAATTATCCAGCAGTTGAACAATACACATGTATAAAAGACCTCCATTTCCAGAACCACACATATTACGACGTCCTCAACGATGGGGTAAATTCGGTTTCTGGGTGTCACAGCTCTGCATAATGTTTATTTCTCCCAATGGTTTGTAAGACTTTGTGAGCGAACTCATTTTCGTGGTTCTCTGTGGGAGTTCTGTGAGCCCTTGGTGGTAAAAATGTTGGCACAGTCTAGAAGAGTATGAAGAAGTTTCTTTCTGCGAGCACCTCTGGCGGTTTCCGTGGCCGCAAGCCTGCTTTTGTATTATTATTTTCTCAGGCTTCAGTCCTGGGCTGTGAAGGTGTTGGGTTCAGACCCCACCCACCTCACCCCCACATATGGCTCAGACCTGTCATTGTTCCCCTGCCAGTGACGCTGAGGGAGAGAGGGCACGCGTTCTCAGCACTTCGGACTGATGCACCCAGCACCACCTCTCTGGGATCCTGGGCGTCAGCCGTAGCCCTCAGCGCCTTGTGCTGGTATCCAGCCCACACTCCTGCATCAGCTGCTTCCTACCACGTGCGTCCTGTTTTCTCTCTACATTTCTGATACCAAGGGTTTACATTTCATTCTTTCAAACTTGGGTATGTGTTAAAAATAAAGAGAGTTATGTGGGTTTTTTTCTCCAACTTAAAACAATCAACTTTATGAGTATAAAGTATATAATTTACTGGGGATATGTGTGTATTTTATCCAGGCTTAATCCATGTTCTTGTAGCAAGAGAGGAGTCATAGACATCCTCCCGTCTGCCATGTTGCTGGAACCCAAGTGTCCACGAACAGGTGAATAGATAAACAAAATATGGTGTCTACATACAGTGGGATATTGTTAGGGCATAGAGAGAAAGTTCTGACACATGCTACAACTTGGATGAACTTTGAAAATATGCTAAACGAAAGAAGCCAAATTCAGAAGGCCACAAATTATAAGATTCCATATAAGAAATAGCCCAAGTGGGGAGCTCCATAGAGACAGAAATTAGATTCATGGTTGTTTAGGATTGGGGGACCGGAGAGGCAGGGAATGAGAGCTAAAGGGCATAAGGTTTGTTTTTAAGATGGTG
Source organism: Ursus arctos (assembly GCF_023065955.2). Lineage (NCBI taxonomy): Eukaryota > Metazoa > Chordata > Mammalia > Carnivora > Ursidae > Ursus > Ursus arctos. The sequence continues at coordinate 9,655,076 of NW_026622997.1, read as the reverse complement.
AGACATTCTCACACTGACTGTGGTGATGAATCCATGTATCTGTGAATATACTGAAAACCTTTGAATCATATACAATGGGTGAATTGCAAATTATATCTAAATGAAGCTGTTTTTTAAAAAGCGATTCTTTCCTTAAATCTGGTTCTCTCAGCTTACTCAGAGAGCCACACGGGCAAAGACAAGAGATGGATTTAGTTTGGGTTAATCTGCACAGACTGAACAGGGGTTTTGATGGTATCCTATCAACTTTCTTATCTTCTCTTTAAAACATACTTGTATCCCTATCAGTAGTTTTTTAAGCCTATTAAATCCTCTTAAGAAAAATTCTCTTTGCATTTGGATCAAAAGAATTTTTTATGACAATTGTCATCCCCAAATGTTCAAGTTCTCTCCATTTCCTATATTCCTACCCCAGGTTTATGGATATAATCTTCGGCGTTCTTTTCCCTCACATTTTTAACAGCTTCTTTCATTTGCTTTTACTGTTTTGAAAATATCTTTATTGAAGTATAATTCACATACCATACAATTCACCCATTTAAAGTGTAAAATTCAATGTGTTTTTTTAGTATATTCACAGATACATGCAACCATCACCACAGCCAGTTTTAGAATATTCTCATCAGGGTAACCCTCTTGTGTCTTCTCCCTCTTTGGAAGCTTTGTACTGTCACTCAATAAACTTTACTATTGCTCAATAAACTTTGCTTTGCTGCCCACCAAAAAAAAAAAAAAAAAGGAATATTCTCCTCACCTCACACACACACACACACACACACACACACACACTCACACAGACACACAAACCACTTACCCTTTAGTTATTTCTAATGAACACAGGTTAAATCTATGTAAGCCTAGTAAGCTGGAAGTTTGGGGCACAACTAATATTTCTATCTTTATCTCATTGTGTTATAAATAAAATTAACCCTCTTTCTTTTAGTTATTCATTCTTTTTTATTAAAAAGGGGCAAAAATGAAATAGAATATTCGTATAGTTGGGAAGTCACTGCTCGACAAGCAGAGATGGCAATTCAGCCAGAACTGAATAGTGTTTTTTGTTTTCAAAGATTTTATTTATTTACTTGAGAGAGAGTGAGCAAGAGTGAGAGAGAGAGAGCATGAGCAGTGGAGGGGGTAGGGGCAGAGGGTGAGGGAGAAGGAGACTCCCCGCTGAGCAGGGAGCCCCACGCTGGGCTCGATCCCAGGACCCAGAGATCATGACCAAAGCCGAAGTCAGACGCTTAACTGACTGAGCCACCCAGGCTCCCCCCAAAACTGAATTGTTAACTGAAAGCCACGCCCACATGGAAGACAGAGATGCTTGTTCATTGTCATATGTGAAAGGTGGTTTGTGAGTGTTAGTGGACAATGAGACAGCACACATTGGGTAATAGTCGGTACATGATACAGAAAACTGCTTACTGATCATGTTTGGGATAAAGGAGACAAAAAGCTAAAGCCTGAGGAATAAGTTTAAATCACAAAAATAGAAGGATTGAAGGATTAAGAATGAATTAAATATTAAAGAGTTAAAAGTAAAATAATACCCCCCCAAATAAAGACACTTAATTTTGTTTTAAATAATGAAACTAAAAATTTAGGGCAAGGGGGACAGAATGTTTAGTGAGAGAAATATTCCATTTAATAAAAGCTACAAGAAGTACAAAATACTTACAGATAAACTTAACAAGAAATATATAGGCTCAAATCTGTACGTTGAAGGAAACTATATTTCTATTGAGAGACACAAAAGTGTACATAAATGAAAAGAAGAGCCCTGTCCTTGAATAGGAAGAAACAATAGGAGAGAGATGTTCATTCTTCCTAAGAGAATCCACAAATTTACTGGGACCCCAATAAAACAAAAATATTTTGGAGAACTATATACTAAAATTCATATGAAAATAGCCAGGAAAATTCTGAGTAGAAAAAAAGAATGAGTAGGAGGTTTGTCCTAACACATATTAAAACATATTTTAAAGTTATTTACTTAACAGATTGATCCTGACATGTGACTAAGAAGACAGATCACTAAAACAGAACAGCTAACCTAGCAATGAATGCAATTAACAATAAGAACTATGTGATGAAGGTGATTTTTAGCATCAGTGGAGAAAATATGAATTATTTAATACGTACTACTGATGGGGCGCCTGGGTGGCATAGTCTGTTGAGCTTCTTGCTCTTGGATTTGGCCCAGGTCCTGGTCTCGGTGTCCTGGGATCAAGCCCCACGTCGGGCTCTGTGCTTGGCATCGAGTCTGCTTGGGATTCTCACTCTCCTCACCCTCTGCCCTTCCCCCCCCAAAATGAATGAATAAGTCTATAAAAAATAGATTACTATTGGTAAAAAAAAAAAAAGGCCATTTGGGAAGAAATAAAGCTCTTCCCTGATTCTAATTCTCAAAATAAATTCCAAAAAGATGGAAAATTTTTTTGTCGAAATTGAAAGCAAAAGAGACTAGAAAAAAGCACAGTACAGGGAAAAAATATCTTAAATAGAAGACCTGAATTAAGAAAGAAACAAAGATTAAAAGTCATACGTGAATTTACCTGCAAAGCATAAAAGATAATTTACTTGCATAAAAATCCATCATTTCTTCATGGCTACAATAAACAAAATCTAATGAAAACATACAGGGAACAATACTTCCAACACCTATGTTATGTATGACCTATGCCTTGGAGGGCAATGTGATAATATCTACCAACATTTTCAAAGCTAATAGTTTTGACCTAAGAACTGTGCTTCTAGAAATTTTCCCCTACTCTGTGTATGTACATATTTTACTGAAGTACTATCTGTAACAGGAAGAGATCAGAAACAACCTCCGTGTTCTATAAAAAGGGGACAGATGCAATGTATCACGTACATCCCTAATTTGTGTTATTGGTGCAACCCCTACAAATACTGGGATAGCTCTTTGCATGCTGATATAAGACAATCTCAAAGATACAAGGTTAAAAGGAAACAAAAGGTCCAGACTGTGTGAAAAGGAAGCTTCCATTGGTTCAATAAAGAGGGAGGATTATGCTTATTCTATGCCTAGACCATTTCTGGAAGACAACACCAGACGCTGGTAACACTGTGGCCTCTGGAGACAGGGATTAGCAGACCAGAGGTCTTGCTTGCTTTTCATTGTCTACCCTTTTATCATACTCCATTTCATCATGTGCTTTTATTACTTTTCTAATTAAAAATAGTTAATAGAAAATCCAGGAAAACAAGTTGGAAGCAGAACATTTTTACCTTAAAAAAATAAAGGAAATTAAAGCACAAAGATAAAATGGAAAACAAACAGCAGACATCAAGGCAATTTGCTATACTTGAGTAGTGTGGGGATACAGAGCTGTAAAATCAAATACACCACTGACAAAACAGGAAAAATAGTAAGGGACGACGGAAGAGGAGGTGAAGAGATAACCTCTGGAGAGGCAAAGCTAAGTCTTCAGTGCAGTCTATAGGCTGGAAATGGATGCCCACTGAGTACCCCCCCAAGGATGCCTGAAGCTGAGCCAACCCCACAGGGTCCACACAAGACCCAGAAGCAGAAAAGGGCAAGAAGGACAGAGGGAGTGCAGGCTGCGGGGTAGGGTGAGGCCAGGAAGCTCCTCCAGGTCCACTCTCTTTAGCACTGGTGCTGTGGTTTGGAGAATGATGGCTGAGTATGGGGTGTGAAGTAAAGACTGTGCCCTTGGAGCATCCCATTCCCATGGAGACAGTGGGCTTGGGCGGGTTGTTGGGGAAGTGGGTCTGGGCAGACAACTGGCAGCATCTGGGGGGTATCCTCTGTCACACAGGACAGAACTTATTTTCATTAGTGACCCCATGTGACAAAGACAAGCAGTGGCCCAAAAGGTCTCTTTGGGCTCCAGCCATCTCCTCTCTTTAGGCAGAGAGCCCCATATGGACTCTTCAGGGAGGTGAAACCCTTGAGAAGCAGACACTGGGTCTTGGGTAGTTGGAACAATGAAGGAGACGTAACTGTATTTGGAAACTCACAAGGAGTGGGTCATTTAAATAACTGAATGAAGAAAAGGAAGGGTATTGTCTAGAATGAGAGAACTTTAAGCTCTAAAGCCAAGTCCCTTTGGATCTTCCATACTGGCCTTTTTTTTTTTTTTATGATATGTTAATCACCATACAGTACATCATTAATTTTTGATGTAGTGTTTTATGATTCATTGTTTGTGTATAACACCCAGTGCTCCATGCAATACATCCCCTTCTTAATACCCCTCACTGGGCTAGCCCATCCCCCACCCCCCCTCCCCTCTAAAACCCTCAGTTTGTTTCCTGGAGTCCATAGTGTCTCGGGGTTCATTTCCCCCTCTGTTTACCCCCCCCCCCCTTCATTTTTTCCTTCCTTCTCCTCTTTGATTCCAAAGTCAGGATGGCGGGTAGATAGGGGAGGAGAGGGAAGGAAAAGGATCAGAAGGCCTTGAGCTCCCCCTCTAGGTTAGAGCACATGCCATGCTTTAGCAATTGTTACAGGGTAGGACAGAGGCGCTTAATGAAAGGTCTCCAGGGGTTCCAGGACTCTGGGAGGGGGGATGGGGATTCATGAAGTCAACACTATGTTTAGGACAACGTTAAGACATTGTTTGCCTTCCCTTGGAGGACATTCGCACTGGTGGTGCAAAAGCAATGGTGGGTAAAACCATGCCAGTAACATTTAAGAATATCCTAGATAAACCAGGCAAAATCATTCATTATATAAAACCTCAACCTTTGAGTCCATGGCATTTGATAGTCTATGCAACAAAAAGGGGAGTAATTATAAGGCGCTTTCAACTGCCAAGTGTGATGGCTGCCTTGAGGAAAAGCACTGTAGTGATAGTTGACTCGTGAGTTGAAGTAGCTGCTTTTCTCACAGCACCCTTTCTACTGTAAAGAATGACTAATAAACTATGAACATACAGCAGCATTTAGTAGACGTTTTCTTGAGAACCATTGAAATGAGCCTCTGACTTCAAGGAAAACATCAGAAAGAATGTGTTGCCACTTTTAAAATCTGAACTCTGGAAGAAACACTGTAATTTTGGAACACTTGTATCTACCATGAGATTGACAGCTTCCTAGCGCTTGAGGACTTCTCTGATGAGATCAGCAGTGAAGTAAATGTTTAATGGTGGATATAATGAAAGGTATGAACATTTGAAAGATCCGCATATCTCAATGAAATCTGATTTTCCAAACAACCATGAGTGATGTTACAAAATCACATGTGGATAAGAGATCCTTGCAAAATGGAAGAAAACCCAAATTGTAACGTAAGAGAGTATGAAAAGTTCATTGACAAGGTTTCGGATTCTACACTGTAACTACATGAAAGAAACCGCATCTAGTTGAGGTTTGGTGTAGTATCAAAGGAGAGTGTCTAACTCATCCAAGAGGCTACTAAAAACTAATTTCCTTCCTTCCTTCCTTCCTTCCTTCCTTCCTTCCTTCCTTCCTTCCTTCCTGCCTTCCTGCCTTCCTGCCTTCCTGCCTTCCTGCCTCTTTTCCTTTTTTAAATTTAAGTTCAATTAGCCAAAGTATAGTATCCTCTTTCAACTATATATCAAGTTGAGGCTGGATTTCCTTCATATGCCTCAAGAAGAATACAAACCACAACTGACTGAGTGCAGAAGTAGGTAAGGGAATCCCCTGTCCTCTTTTAAGCCAGTCACTAAAAAGCTGTGCAAATATATAAAACATTGCTGCCTTTCTAATTTTCTTTTGTTTTGGAAAATATAGGGTTTTTCTATAAAAGAGGGTTTTTTATGTTAACATACAATTGGTTTTTTAAAAAAATCAATCAATATTTTAGATTTTTCTGTTTTAATTTCTATTAAGGTAAATATGGTACAATCTGCATAAACAAAAGCTCCTTCACGGTCTTCAAAACCAACGATGACAAGAACAGTTCCAACAAAAGAGGTCTCGGGACCAAAATCTTGAGCTACTGATTTGGGAGTAACACCAGTAGGTCCGTCTAGCAGGGTGTGCATGGCTTTCAACTCTTCTGAGGTTACTTTTAGTAGGTCCCCTTTGGTTCATCCCTCCAGCCCCCTGAATTGAACCCACAATCTCAACCTCTGAGTAGATTCTGACATGGTGACCAGAGACCTACTTAGCTCAGGATCCCTCCCTCCTACTGCAAAGATTTCTGCCTGGTTGGGGTGGAGGTGGAGAGATGCAAGGCAGAATATATTCAGTCCTGAGATGGCAGTTGGGTAAATAAACCCCTTTTAACTGAAACAAGGAGATTAAAAAGTGGAGTATGAAGTGGAGACAGCACAGGGTCTGGGAGCATTTGGGCCCAATCTTGAGGGATGTGTAGCATTTGGCCCTGCATGTGATATAACATACGGAGATTTGAAACAATCTTAGATACCCTGACTTCATCATGGTGAAAGCAAGTCAGTTCTTGTCTCCTGCCTACTCTTCTTTCTATCTCTACGTCTCCTCCTATAACAAGCATCATTCCTCGGTCTCCTTGGCATGCCTTATAATAAGACTATTATCAGAAGTGTGTTTAGAAATACTCTGGATGACTTGACACTCAGAGTAAGTGCTTGTGAAAAGACCAGAGGCATTGGAGTAGGGCAGAACTCAATTAGAATTTTGGCTTTCCTATGTATATATTTGTCCAGAGATTCTGGTTTCAATGTCCAATTTTTAAATGAATGTTGCTTTATTGTGTCAGAGTACTTATTACTATTTTCAATAAGCTCCCAGAGATGATCCACATTTAAGAACGGAGTGCTTACCCATTGTATTCTAGAGAAATCTGTTTCTTCTATTTCTGGCAAAGGTCTGTTGCTACTTATTGCCCAGTGAGCAACATCCCTTTTCTCTCTCTCTGTCTTTCTTGTCCCCCCCTGCCCCAAGTCCCTCCCTCTCTCCTCCTCTGCCTCCCTCTCTATGCCCTCCTCTCTCTCCCTCAAGCCCCTCCTCTGCATTACTGGCCCCAAGGCCAAAGTCAGAGGCTTTACTCTATAGCCAACCATTCCTATTTTCTTAGTTCTGTGCTCTGTGGAACTATTAGTGAACTGGGGTGGAGAAAAGGGTTTATCCAACACTCTAGTCTCTGTTTATCTGAGTTTGACTTTTTTAAATTTCATATATAAGTGATATCATACAGTATTTGTCTTTCTCCATCTGACTTATTTCACTTTGCATAATGTCCTCAAGGTTCATCCAAATCGTCGAAATGGCAATATTTTCTTCTTTCTCATGGCTAAATAGTATTTCATTATATATACACCACATCGTTTTGTCCTTGAATCCACTGGTGAACATGTAGGTTGTTTCTATATCTTGCCTTTTGTGAATAATGCTGCAATGAATATGAGGGAGCAGATATCTCTTTGAGATCCTGTTTTCATTTCTGTTGGCTATATATCCAGAAGCGGAATTGCTGGATCATATGGTAGTTCTATTTTTAATTTTTTTTAGATACCCCCATACTGTTTTCCATCATGGCTGCACCAATTTACATTTCCACCAACAGTGCACAAGGATTCCCTTTTCTCCACATCCTCACCAACACTCATTATTTCTTGTCTTTTTGATGGTAGCCATCCTAACAGGTGTGAGGTGATATCTCATTGAGATTTTGGGTTGCATTTTCATGATGGTTAGTGATGATGAGCACCTTTTCATATACCTCTTGGGCATTTATTTGTATGTCTTCTTTGGAAAAATGTCTATTTGGTTCCTCTGCCCATTTTAAAATCAGTTTGGTTGTTTCTTGCTATTGAATTACATGAATTCTTCATCAGATTTGGATATTAACCCCTTAACAGATATATGATTTGTAAATATTTTCTCCCATTCTATATGTTGCCTTTTAATTTCTTGATTTTTTTTTTTTTTTTTTTTTTTTTTTTTTTTTTTTTGCTGGGCAGAAGTCTTTTAATTTGATGTAGTCCCACTTATTTCTTTTTGCTTTTGTTGCTTGTGCGTTTGTTGTCATATCTAGGATATTGCTGCTAAACCCAATGTCAAGAACTTTGTCCCTATGTAATCTACTAGTAGTTTTATGTTTTCAAGTCTTGCTTGTGTTTAAGTCTTTAATCCATTTCAAGTTCACTTTTTGTAAATGATGTAAGAGAGGGTCTGATTTTATTCTTCTGCGTGTGGTTATCCAATTTTCCCAATACCGTTTATTGAAGATACTATCCTTTTCCCATTGAGTATTCTTGGCTCTCTTGTCAAATATTAGTTGACTGTACAGTTGACCCTTGAGTGACACGGGTTTGAACTGTGTGGATCCACTTATATGTGGACTTATTATTTGATAAATACAGCATAGTGCTGTAAATGTGTTTTCCTTTCCTTGTGATTTTCTTTAAACTTTTTTCCCCTCTAACTTACTTTATTGTAAGGACAAAGTATATAGCACATATAACATACAAGTGTGTATTAATCAACTGTTTATGTTATTGGTAAGGTGTCCAGTCAACAGTAGGCTATTACTAGTTAAGTTTGAAGGAGCCAAAGTTATACACAAATTTTCAACTGCACAGGCAGGGGTTTGGGGGCACCACTTACCCTTGTGTTGTTCAAAGATCAACTGTATATGCAATAATTTATTTCTGGGCTCTTGATTCTGTGCCTTTGGTCTATTTTTTCCCCTGTACCATACTGTTTTGATTTCTATACCTTTGTGGTATGGTTTAAATTAGGAAGTGTGATACCTCCGCTTTTATTCTTCTTTCTTAGGATTGCTTTGGTTATGTGGGTTCTTTTGTGGATCCATACAAATTATAGTATTGTTTTTCTATTTCTATGAAAAATGCCATTGGAATTTTGATAGTGGTTGCGTTGAATCTACAGATGGCTATTGGTAATATGGACATTCAAACAATATTAATTCTTCTAATACATGAACATGGGATATCATTCCATTTGTGTCTTCTTCAATTTCTTTCATCAAAGTCTTATAGTTTTCAGGGTATAGATCTTTCACCTCCTCAGTTAAATTTTTTCTAAGTATTCCATTGTTTTTGATGTTAATGCTAATGACATTTTTAAATTTATTTCTTTTCCATATGGTTTGTTGTTAGTGTATAGAAATGCAACCTAAAAAAATTTTTTTTGCTAACACAAGCTACAGATTTGCACAATCTCACTTTATTAAAAAATTTTTATTTTATTTTATTTAAATTCAATTAACTAACATATAGTGTATTTCTAGTTTCAGAGGTAGAGTTCAGTGATTCCTCAGTTGCATATAAAAATGCCACTGTTTTTAGTATGTTGATTTTTTATACTGAAACTTTACTGAATTTGTTGATTCATCTTAAGAGGTTTTTTTTTTTTTTTTTGTGGTGTCTTCAGGATTTTCTCTATACAATATCATATCATCTGCAAACAAAGATAGTTTTACTTCTTTCTTTCCTGTTTGGATGCCTTTTATTTCTTTTTCTTTCCTGATTGCTCTGGCTAGGACTTCTGGTACTATGTTGAATAAGAGTGGTGAGAGTGAGCACACTTGTCTCATTTCTTATCTTAGAGGAAAAGCTCTCAGACGTTCCTCACTGAGGATCCTGTCAGCTGTGGGCTTGTCATAGATAGCCGTTCTTGTGTTGAGGTGTGTATGGCCATTGCATTCTTCAGCTCCAACATTTGGTTCTTTTTTATGTTTTCTATCTCTTTGTTGAACTTCTTATTTTGTTATTGTTTTGCTTTCCTGATATTGTTAAAACATTTATCAGTGTTTTCTTATAGTTCTCTGAGCTCAAGAGAGAAATCTCAAGAGATTTTTCTGAATTCTTTGTTCAGCAATTCCTATATCTTTGGTGACAATTACTGGAAGCTTATTGTATTCCTTTGGTGGAGACATGTTCCTTGATTCTTCATGATCCTTGTAGCCTTGTGTAGGTGTCTGAAGTAGTCATCTCTTCTAGACTTAATAAACTGATTTCAGTAAGGGAAGCTTTCGCCTGTGGATGGGAGCATGCTGGACTGTGCTGTGACCCTGGGTCTAATGGTGCATTGTACCAAGTTTGGGGACACATGGCAGCACTGGGTATGAGTGGGCATGATGTCTCTTTGGCTGTCACCGGAGTCCACAACATTAACAACTGTATGGTCCTCGGTGAGAACCTCAGAGGGTCTGCAGTGGCTGCAAGAGCTTTTGGAGTCTTCAGCAACACTTCTAGGTGCCAGGAACCTCAGCAGGCAGTGGTGGTGGCCAGAACTATAAGGGTGCGCACACTCACCTGTGGGGGTCAGCTGCAGGTGCCTATGTAGTGGCAGGGGTGTTGCAGACACATAGTGATGGGGCCAAGGCAGATACCAAGGGCTGGGGCCAACTATGAGCTTACCAGAAACTGGCCCTGATTATCAGCATGCTTTCCTGTGGCTGCATATCTTCCCCCCAGGCATGCACACTATAGTGGAGGTCAGTGACAGGAATCAAGCAAGGGACATGCAGGTACACAGCTGAAGGGGCTAGCTGTTGAGCACAGGGCTGCTGGCCAGTGACAGAAGGCAGGGCCTGATCCAGGACCACAAGCAGTTGGATGGTGGTGGGGGGGTGGCAGCTCTGGCTATTGGCATTCTCACCTGTGGCTTCACACTCTCCCCCCATTCCCATCCCCAGGGCATGCAGAGTATTGTGCAGGCAGATGACAGGCATCAGGCTGGTGGGATGCAGATGCACGCCTAGAGGGGCTAGCGTCCATGGGCACAACAGGGAGCAAGGGGTGTCAGCAGGGAGAGGGTTCTAGGCTAGAGTGTTATGCTTATGCAGCTGCAGAGGCCCAAGCTGGCTGCAGGCATGGCTCCAGGGCTCTGGCAGAGGCAAGGAGGGATTCAGGTGACTGGTCTGTTACACTTGCACAGCTGCAGCCTCAGAGACCTTGGATGCCTATCAGATGGCTGTCTCTGGCAGGGGCAGGGTGGGAGGGAATGAGAAGGGAATTAAGCAGCTGGTGTCAGTGAACAAATGTGTTTACCTGTGGGGTGAAAGCTGGCAAAATCTGCAGGGGGTCCGTGGCAGCTGTGCTGGTCACTGGCTTTATCAGTAGCAAAGTTTGCCGAGTTTGTCTGCAGATCAGATCTCTGTAAACTGCATTTGCTCTCACTGCATGTCTGCTAATCAAGCCGCTGCGTTTCTTCCTTGTTCCTAGCCAGCTCTGTGTGTTTCAGGTTTGCTAGTCTGGTTGGAGTGGTACGGAAGCAGGTCACTCACGCAGTGTCCCAAAAGGCTGTAAAAACGTGTTGCTCACCGTGCTCTTCCTTCCTGGGGAGAGGTACTTTTTCTAGCATCGAGCTCCTTCTTGATGCTGTACAATGTCAGTTTGGGGGATGGGATGATACAAGCAAATGCAGTTCGTGATTATTCTTTTTTTTTTTTTTTTTTTGTTACACTGTGTTGCTAAACTTTCTAAGTGGACTCTAGAGGTCTTCCACAGCTGTTTTTGTTTGTGGATAGCTGTCCAATCACTCATGGGATGACGGGGACGCTGTGTTCTCCATCACCATTTTTTCTGCAACTATTGATCCCTTGTATGTGATGAGTCACTTCTTTCTTGCTGCTTTCAAGATTCTCTCATCCTTGCCCAGGAGCCATGTTAAATCCTCTCTGCATTGTTGCTATTTTAGTGTATGTGCTGCTGAAACAAGCTCTCAGGATTCTTTGTCTTTTGATAGTTTATAACATCTCTTGGTGTGGGTCTCTTTGAGTTTATCCTACTTGGGTTCATTTGAGCTTCTTGGATGTTTATTTCCATGCCTTTAATCAAATTTGGGGAGTTTTCAACCGTTGTTTCTTCAAATAATTTCTTTGCCCTCTTCTCTCTCTTCTCCTTCTGGGACTCCTACAACATGTATGCTGGTCCACTTGTTGGCACTTCACATGTCCTGTAGTCTCAGTTGACTTTTCTTTAGTCTTTTTGTTGTGGTGGTTGTTTCCCAGACTTGAGAATATTGATGATCCTGTTCACTGCTTCTTCCATTTGCTTAAAGCTGTTCTGATTCTCTTACATGAACTTTCCATTTCAGTATTGTAGTTTTCAGCCCTGGATTTCTTTTTATGTTTTATATCTTTTTACTGATAATTACATCTTGTTCATACATCTTTTTTCTTGACTTTGTCTAAATCTTCTTTTAGCTCTTTGACCATCTTTAAGACTGTTGTTTTAAGGTCTTTGTCTAATAAATCTGCCATCTGGTCTTTCTCAGGGATGGTGTCTGTTCTTCTTCTTCTTTTTTTTTTCCCCCTTTGAATGTGTCATATTTTCCTGTCTCCTTATATGTCTTGTGATTCTTTTTGTTGATCACTGGACATTTGAATCTTATCAGGTGTTAAGTGTGGAACTCAGATTCTCCCCTCGCTGGTTTTTGGTTTTGTTTTTCTAATGATCAGCCTGAGATGTAAACCTAAGGTCTTCTCAGGATTTTTCTGAGCCTGTAACTTTCCCTGGGTACATGCTGTGACTTTCTAAATTCATGTGTGTAAATGTGTATGTATTCATATTTTTAAATGTATATGTGGTTGCTTTTGAATGTCCTAGTCCTTAAATGTCTAGCCCCCAAAATGAAAAAAGGGAAACAGGAAGGGAAAAAGTTCCCAAAACAGGGGCCAGCTGTTAAAATCCTTCTGAAAGCACTTTGGCTGGAGGAGTCAGGGTTTATAAAAACGGCAAGGAAGACTACAACACTGTTGCCTATCTCTGTCTGCATCTCTGCAATCAGAAGCAGCAATCAGTGATCAGAGACAAATCCCTGTTATCTAGAGGACCCGTTCGAGCTCTCGCAAGCTGTGTGCAAGCTGCTTTAGGGACATATGCACGGCTGCCCTGCCAGGGGCCTGGTGGGTGGGGGATGCTATTGTGTTAAGAGTTGAAGTTGACCAAAATTAACTACAACTTACCATTTAAGCCTTCTTCTAGATGTTGCAAGCTTTCAGTGGATTCCCTGGGTATAAAATAGTTACATCAGAGAGATTCTGCCAGTGCCATTATTGTCTACATGGGGAGGCTCTGGGTTCTTCCTACCTCACCATCTTCCTTACATCCAAACTTTTCTTTTGGAAGAGAGATCTCAAACTTTTCTACCCAAACTTTTCTTTTGAGGGACACCTAGGTGGCTCAGTCAGTTGAGGGTCTGCCTTTGGCTCAGGTCATGATCCCAGGGTCCTGGGATCGAGTCCCGCATTGGGCTCCTTGCTCAGAGGAGAGCCTGCTTCTCTCTCCGCCTGCCACTCCGCCTGCTTGTGTGCTCTCTCTCTCTCTGATAAAAAAAAAAAATCTTAAAAAAAAAACAAAACCCAAAAACTTTTCTTTTGAAAAAGAGATCCAAATTAGGTTCTCAATCAAAGAGGCCATGTACTACTGTAGTAATTCATTATTATTCCCATGTTAAAGATGAGGAAACAGTTAAACAGCCATACCTTACCTGTTGAATGTTCTACAGCTATTAAGTGTTAGGCCCTACAAATTCTTTTTTTTTTTTTTTAAGATTTTATTTATTTATTTGACAGAGATAGAGACAGCCAGTGAGAGAGAGAACACAAGCAGGGGGAGTGGGAGAGGAAGAAGCAGGCTCATAGCAGAGGAGCCTGATGTGGGGCTCGATCCCACAACGCCGGGATCACGCCCTGAGCCGAAGGCAGACACTTAACCGCTGTGCCACCCAGGCGCCCCAGGCCCTACAAATTCTGAAACTGCTGATCTCAGTTGCTGTGTTCTTTTGACAGGGGATAGTTCTGCGGAGGTGGCAGGATGCAAGGGACTGTCAGGCGCAGCCCATAGTGTACATTAGCTAACTCAGGTGGAAAGGTTGGGCTCTTGTGGATTGGATCTTCTGAGGGCAAGCTCCCTACTTGCCAATGCCTTCAGCCCTGAAAGAAGAGTCCATCGTCAGATTCTCAGCATGGGTAGCAGTGGCGGGAGCTCCATGTTATCTGTGCAGAGGAGGCTACAATTTCGCACTTCAGGAACACAAGAGTCCTCTGGGGCCAGAGGTGGTGGTGAAGGTCGAGTAGTCCTGACAAACATCAGGCCTGTCTCACAGTGGTGATGCCCATGAGATTCTCATCACCTCACTGCGCTTCCTTCCAATGCTGGTTCTTCTTCGAACCTTCCTCTGCAGTGAGCCCACTCACATCTTCCTCACCCTATAATTGAAACCCCCTTTGTCCTCAGCTCTCTTCACGACTTCTTCCCTGAAGGGTGCTCTATTTCCTTGCTCCCCCTGAGGGAACCACTTCCTTTGCAGCCCTCTGGAGCAAGTTCTGCCAATTCTTCCATACTGATTCCCCAGTTCCATGAGCTCAGAGGGACTACCAGCTTTCTGTCCCTTCTCATTGTCCCTTTAAGGCCAATACATACCTTCTTTTAAGCATTGGTTTCCTCCCTTGAGGTACACACTACTTAGCTACACCTACCCACCCTCCTTCTTAGGCTACCACCCTCCTCCTTGCATCACTGACCATACGGAGCCCTAATGTAAAAAATCACAAGGTGAAGTAGGGGTCCATGATGGACAGCACAGAATGTACAGCGTCAAAATAGAGCCTGTCTTTAAATGTGATGTTGCCACTCTGCTGAGCCCAGACAGCCACGAGAGAGAGTGATCATATGGAAAAGTTCCCACAGAATCATCAAGATCCCTCTGTTACCACAATTTTAGTCTATCATCTATATTCTTTTTTTAAAAGATTTTATGTATTCAATTGACAGAGAGAGAGACAGCCAGCGAGAGAGGGAACACAAGCAGGGGGAGTGGGAGAGGAAGAAGCAGGCTACCAGCAGAGGAGCCTGATGCGGGGCTTGATCCCAGAACTCCAGGATCACGCCCTGAGCCGAAGGCAGATGCTTGATGACTGAGCCACCCAGGTGCCCCTTGAAGTAGACTTTTAACCTAATCTCAAAGGACATATAATTTTATAAGAAATTAAGAAGTTTTTCTAGAATGGCAAAGGAAATTGGATAAAATAAAAAGGAAAGACTGTTTCATGTTTGTATTCAGATTGGACAGGCTGCTAACGTGTTCCGTCCACCAGGACGACGCAGGAGCCTAGCCTGGAAAATCAGAAGTGACTGGGTCAGGTCAGTCCAGGAGAACTGAGCACTGAGAATGGCTAATCAATCCTGGATTTCATCACAAACCAAGTGGGCTGAGTTCTCATGTGTGTCAAAGTTAATCAGGGGTGGGGGGGGGGGAAGCAAGCAAGCAAGGAAGAAACAAACCATGGCCACCTTCCTGAAAAAAATCCAACAAAGGTCAGAGCTAGGCACCAGGTGCATGTGGAAATCCTGAAATGAAACAGCTAAGCCTCACGCTCTTGAAGTTGAACCCCTGACATGTAGTGGGATTAGACGTTTCCTAGCTGTTTTAAAAAAACAGTGTATTAATAGAATATTTGAGGTATACTAAAGCCAACAGATTAGGAGACAATGACCTTTGAAAAGATGGTTTACTACTCACAGTTCCCAAGAGGAGGGGGCATGACACACCATGGGTGCCCCCCCCCCCCGGGGCAAGCACCAGAGTCAATCTGGAGGCAGAGGGAGAGGGGGTAGCTGTGGGCAAGGGCCTTTCTGTGGTTTCTGTGGGAAGGAATGGTTGAGGCAGGCCCCAGGACGGTGGTACCTATCCAGTGACACCTCCAGCCTTCTCAGACTTTCAAGGGTTGAACTGCCCCCTTGTCTGCTCTGGTTGTGGCAGCATGGGTCATTTAGTGGTCAGAGGCCCCTGGAAAGAAGTGTAACTTCCCCTCATCTCACTAGACACAGGGATCCTGGAGGAGGGGGAATTAAGCCCCTAAGCCAGTATCTTCACTCCCTGATCTGCAAAGAGAAATGTTGGAAACCCCCAGAGAGTGAGTGTCTTCAGAAGTCCCGGGTGATCAAATGGCAGGAGGAAAAACAGCATGGGATTAGGGCTGAGGCAAAGCCCCTCCGATGGGATTAGGGCTGAGGCAAAGCCCCTCCGGGAGATACAGTAACTATGCTTTCCTGCCTGGCCAGGCTCACAAACATCAACAAAGGAAGAGCACAAAATTGCATATATACCCCTTTTAATCTTGCCTCCTCCTGCCACCTCCCACTTTCTTATTATTAGATCAATTCCTGGTTCTTCGGGGCTATTTTGTACAGAATTCAGGTGCAAAGAAAATAAAACAAGAAAATGATAGAATCCAGAAAGGCACAATGGATGCAGAGAGTGAAGAGACTGGCAGAGAGGAAGGAGGGCAGGAGGGAGAGGGGCCATGTGGGCGGCAGAGGTAGGGTCCCTAGGAAGCTCTGACGGAAGGCGCAGGCGCCAGGGGAGAGAAAGATGAAGAAATAGAACCTTTTGTAGATGTTGTGCTGTGTCTAAAAACTGTTTCCTCTTTCAAGTTCCCTCAAGAGACTAAATACAGATTTGGACTCCTCTCAACCCTACTTTTATGTCCAACTCTTACTTCTTGGAAGGCGACACCATGCCAGGACTGGGCCATATTGGGATTCCGTGTTTATATGGATTACATTGTCCCGAGCTGTGTTTTCATAAGTGATAGTCACTGATGATTTTGCTGCTGTCCAACTTCCATAGAGAAGCAGAAAAAGTATTTTTGGCGTTCATGTTTTGGGAAAGAGAGAAGTCTGGGTCTCACTCCTAAGGACAGCGAATGCTCTGATTTCATTTCCCTTCCCAACGCTGCAAGCCCAGACCTTTCTATTCTGATTCTCAAACTGGGAGGTGAAGAGGACCTTTTTTTTCTGAAGAAACAGCTACACAACGCCAGAGAACCTGGAGGAAAAGTAAAACCTTCACAGCAGCAGTTTGGTCTACGGATTGCAAAATGACCAAAAGGGCTGGTTTGGCCCACTTTCTCTGTTTTATTGCTCGGCTTTTCACTCAACTGTCCTAAGAGTGACTGTTTCAGGTTTAAGACGGAGCCCAGAGCCGTCGTGACTTTTCTCAGCCGAGAGATTTGGGCTTCTTTGTTTTGGATGGCTGTATCGTCACCCGAATGGAACTTACTTCTGGCTAATTGGTGAACGCGGGGCCGGAGGCCTCCCGGAGGAGCGGGTGCCAGCGGAAGGGAATGTGCGGAGCCCCTGCAGCAGCAGTTAAGCCAGCGGGGACACCGCTCTCGGCAGCGCTGATGGAAAACCTCTGCTGAAAAAGAGCCACGCTCCTGCCGCAGTTTAAAGTCAAAAGACTAGCTGCTTGCTACTTTTTATTTTTAACTCTGAGGGGCTCAATTAGAGCCTCCAGATGTCGTCCCCAAGGGTCCGGGTCTGAGCCCGAGGACTCCGGAGAGGCCGACAGCACGGCCTCCCGGGGCCGCGGCGCTGCTCCTTAATTGGTTTGAAAAATTGCAGCTGGATCCCGACAGCAGCCGCTCTCAGGCTGGGTCAGGAGCCCGGAGGGACAGGAGGAGGAGGACAGCTCGGCTTCCCGCCTCGCAAAGCCCCTCCACTTCCTTGACCGCATCGCCCTCCCCTTCCCTCCCCTACGTCTGTGTCTGGGACCTCACCGCCAAACTCGTGAAAGCCTGGTCGCCTGCCGCTGCCCCTTGTCGTCTGTGATGACACTTCAGAGGCAGCACTTCCCGCCTGTGCCTGCAGGCTGGCGAGTCATTCGTGAGAGGGTTCCTCTTCCAGCGCAGAGCTCTGCCCAGGCCCCAGCTCGAGGGCCGCTTCTGTTATCACCTTTGATTTCAAGCTCATTGTCTGCTTTTCCCGCCAGCATTTGCCCTTCTGATCTTCAGCTGCTCCCTTTCCTGCTTCAGGGTCGCAGAGGTCCGCTGACGGCCACCTGCCTCGCCCCGCATCCCGGGGAAGCAGGGCCACCTGCCGTGAGCGGTCGCTCCCCAGGGGGGAGTGCCTCTGGCTTGCAGAAGTGAGAGCTCTGCGGGCTGGCCGTAGCCTTGCTTTCCTCGTCTGTCAATGAAGAGGGTTACAGAATTCCAGCTAACACACGGAAAAGAGTAATAGAATTAGAACATCCCCGCTTTGCAACGCCTAATGGGTCTTGGATTTGGCAATGAGCGTTAACGGCTGCTACCATCGCAAGAAAGACCACCAGACTTCGGATCTTCCCGGTAGAAGGAAATAGCACCGTCTGTGAAGTTGCTCTGTCCCTCCCCCAGCCCCGCCACAGAAACAAAACAGATCCTGAATCTCCTCAAACCTCTGGGTCTAACGAAGAATTTACAGGAGACAAACAGGCAGGAGGAACATGTTTAAAAAAAAAAATGAAGATACAAAATTGAGGCTGTGGGAATCTCTACAATACGAATGATCCAAATATCAACAAAATATACATGGGGGGTGGAAGCGACGGAGGTTTCACCTATAAGCGAGATCTAAGAGACATGAACCAATCACAATGGATGAAAATAAATAAATTTGTTCTCAGGTCTCCTTTTGCTTTCAGCTGATAAAAATTTTCCTTAAAAAAACCCCCATGCTTTGGAGCCCTGCCCACTTGATCTCCTGCCCTCTGCTCCCCCCCCACTCTGTTCCAGGACCCCGCCCCGGGGGGGGGGGGGTTCCCAGAGCACAGCCCACAAATCACCACCCTGGAATCTCCCAAGGCTCCTTAAAGTTGTAGCAGTCTGAGATCTTGAGTCTTGGATTTTCAGGAACGGCCCGAGGGGAGGAAAGAGAATCTGCACTAGGGCAGAGGACTGGGGGACAAGAAAGAAGCAAATGGTACTACAGCCAATGACAAGTGCTCATGCTGTGACGGCCCTCCCTGTAGCCTCAATTTACCTAAACATGAGTTGGGGGAAATTGGCCAGTCGTCCCGGGCCCGTCCTCACCCTGGAGACAAGGTTGAAGAGATAGGCCACATTGAGGTTTTTGGTTTTTGTTTTTTCTTCAGTGCAATGAAAGTTATTGAAAGGTTTTATCTTTTGGTTTTTGGTTTTTTTGTTTGTTTTGGGTTTTTTTTTTTTTTAAAGATTTTATTTATTTGACAGAGAGAGAGAGACAGCCAGTGAGAGAGGGAACATAAGCAGGGGGAGTGGGAGAGGAAGAAGCAAGCTCCCAGCAGAGCAGGGAGCCTGATGCGGGGCTCCATCCCAGGACTCCGGGATCACGCCCTGAGCCAGAGGCAGATGCTTAACTACTGAGCCACCCAGGCGCCCCAAAAGGTTTTAAATACAGGTTCAGAATGATCTGATTTACACACATAGAAGACTTACGTGTTTTAAAAGACTGTAATGTTGGTTTGGAGAATGAAGTGAGAGGATAAGCCTGGAAGCAGGAAAAACTGCAGGGTTTATCCACTAATGTTATTCAGAGCTGATGGGGTACCCAAGAGGATTGAAACCTCGTGTCCACACAGCAACTTGTACAGCATCTGTCATAGCGGCACTATTCATAACAGCCTCAAGGTGGAACCAACCCTCAAGCCCACCCACTGAGGAATGCAACAACAGAGTATGAGATATCTGCACAGCGGGGTATTTGGCCTTTACAAAGAAATAAGGTGCTGGTACTGACAGGTGCTACAGGAAGGATGGAGCTTAAAAACATTATGTTGAGTTAAGCCAGTCACACAAGATCCCATAATGTGTGATTCCATTATATGAAATGTCTGCAACAGGCAAATCTCTAGAGATATGAAGGAGAGTAGCAGGTGTCAGGGAGAGGCCAGCAGGGGGAATGTGTGGGGGGCTGTTAATTGCTGATGGCTGTGGGACTTCTTTCTGGGGAGGTGAAACGTTCTGGAATTGGACAATGGTGATGGCTGTACAACTTTGTGAATATACTAAAAACTAATGAATGTCACACTTTAAAATAATTAAATTAAAATTAAATTAGAATAATTTTTTAAAAAGACTATGGGATCTGGAACAAAGATGGTGATGGGGACAGAGTAGGCTCTAGAACTTTTAAAGAAAACAAATACAATTTGGTGAGAGATTGGGCACGGAGCGTGAGAGAGAAAAAGAAAGAGAAAGAGAAACAGAGAGAGGAGGCTGGTTCTGAGAAAGAGAAACAGAGAGAGGAGGTTTGGTTCTCAGGCTCCCGGAAGCACCATGCCTGCAGACAGGCCGCACACTACGGCAGGTACAGAGCCTGGGCCTCGAGACAGTGGAAACCAAGGCATGGGGGCAGAGGGGCGGTGTGAGCTGGGAAGGTCCCGGATGTGCTGTGAAGGCCTGGATGTGCTGCCTTGGGGCGGGACTTCCTTTCGGGGTGGCCAGTGGACATAGGCTGAAGTCTGATCGGAGATGGAGATTTCCGTGCTGCTAGCAGGTGAGCAGAACTGAACCGAGAGAGTCAAGGAAATCGCCCAGGGGGCCCTCCTGTTTGCTCCTGTGTGTTTTAGGCATCCTGAACACCTCTCCCACCTTCTTTACTCTGATGCTGGGCCGTGGGCTTACTTCTTTCTTTGCTTCGACTACATGGTATTGAGGGTTTTCAGTCTGTATCCCCTAGTAGGACAGGGATTCAACCCGGAGCCACGTTCCTGGTGGTGGCAGGTGTGCAACACATGGTTAGTAAACTGGATTAACATTTTATACAGAGTTGGTCCATTGTCATAATTATTTGGAATTGTTTTTCTGCCTCTGACACCTGTTTTTAAGCTACAATGGCCAGAACGCTCTGTGACGTTCCAAGCTGGGAGGCAGTGTGTGGGAGAAAGAGCGCGAGTGGAATTAACTGGTCGGGTTTTCAGCCTTAGCTCTGCCACGAGCTTGCTGTTTCTCTTAGCTGGATTATTACTCTTTTTTTTTTTTTTTTTTTAGTTTATTTATCTTTTTTTTAGACCTCTCTACACCCAACGTGGGGCACGAGCTCACTACTAGGAGATGAAGGGTTGCAAGCTCTTCTACCTGAGCCAGCCAAGAATCCTTTTAGCTGGATTATTTTATTCAACTTCTAGGACTTCATTACTCACCTATAAAATAAGGTCTGTGCCCTAGGTAATCTCTGAGACAGTGCTGCCTGCAAGAACTTCCATGGTGACAGAAATGTTCCATGTCTGCACTATCCAGTATGGCAGCCATTAGCCACCTGTGGCAACTGAGACCTTGGAATGTGGCAGGTGTGACTGTTGGGAGCTCAGCTCTAAGACCCCTCCCAGCTTTAAGATATCACTTTCTTTATGTGTTTCTACACATTCTTTCCTCTAGTTTTGTTTTCAAGTTGTAATGTAATCAAAGATTTTTTTGATTTTTGTTTGGACAAAATGTCAACATGTTTGTGACATAATTCATGAAAAGGAAACTTTTTAGATAAGGATTTTGGAGAACTGAAGAAAAACCAAAAGGATACCCTAGCTACAGAATGTAGGGAGGTGAGGCGTGAGACCTAGGAGGACCTGGGCAATGCTGTGAGCAGACAAGACTTGCCCGTAACCCCAGCTCATTCAAGGTTCCATGCGGACAGTCCCTGTTGTGCCTCTACTTCTGCCTGGGGGTGGGAAGTGGGAGCATACAAGCATCTGGAGGCTGCTGTATCTGCCCAACCAATGGGAAATGACAGTTTGGAACACAAAGACCTACTGCCACCTTGGACCTATGTCTTCAGTGCATGTAGCAGGGGTCCACTTGTGCACAGAAAGGCTTTTGTAGGAGTGGTTGGGGGGAGATTTTGCCCCCCCCCCAGGGACATTTAGCCGTGTCTAGAGATGGTTTTGGTTGTCACACATTGGGGTGGGAGTGCTACCCACCCCAATAGCTATGTACTGGGTAGAGGCCAGGGACGCTGCTAAGCATCTTACAATACACAGGACAGCGCCCCCCCCCCCGAAGAATTATCCAGCTGCCCCAAATCTCAGTAGTGCTAAGACTGAGAAACCGATTTGTAGCAACATTCCCTCTAGAAGTGCAAAGCCCTATCATTGTATAGTGCCAGATTCCTAAAGCAGAGGCAAATTTTGAATAAATAAAATGGCTAATCTTCAGGATAATTTCATCATTCTGCTTCTCTTCATTAGCTAGAATAAAAGGCCAGCAGTGTTCCAGTTTCCTGCTATATTAAATTTCATATGATTTAGGCAGAGCCCAAATGACATCAAACAATTAAGTGAAAAAAGATCAGTCACAAGATATTTTTATTATATTGATCAAAATAATCTCATATGAAAGAGATATTTTCTGTCTTTGTTGATTGGTAATTGTGGCTTTCTTTTCTTACTGGTATGTATATATATGCATATATTTGCATATATTTTCAAATGGGCTTTAATTTATAATTCTAATGTGACTGTAAAATGCTATTATTTATAAATGTAGTTAGATAGTATTTACCAGAAAATATTTATCATGTATTTAATATTTTATTCAAGAATTTCACATGTATTAATAACCTATGAGCAGTCTTGCAAGATGATACACTCCTGTTTCATAGTGAGGAAAACCAAGAATAAGGTAGAAGTGGTTTCCTTAAAGCCATAAGAAGGATCAAGTTCCAAATATTTAAATATTTCTATCCCTTAGGTCATTGTATACAAATTAACTTAGAAAATAATCACTTTTTGGTTTAAACTTCTAACCTTTTTATTTGCTCTGTTTTTAAAACTAAAGGTATGGTTTACATATATTAAAACTAAAATGTAGAGTTTCTTGAGTGTTAAAAACTCATTCAATTTGAGCCAGTTTTAAAGATCTTACAGCTTTTATTCAATAGTTCATCAAGCGGGTGGCATCCAGTCCAACAGATAGAAAGGAGCTCTGAGGAGCTGTACAAAATGGAAGACTTTTATGGGGCGCCTGGGTGGCACAGCGGTTAAGCATCTGCCTTCGGCTCAGGGCGTGATCCCGGCATTCTGGGATCGAGCCCCACATCAGGCTCCTCTGCTATGAGCCTGCTTCTTCTTCTCCCACTCCCCCTGCTTGTGTTCCCTCTCTCGCTGACTGTCTCTATCTCTGTCGAATAAATAAATAAAATCTTAAAAAAAAAAAGGAAGACTTTTATAGGCAGGAGGGAGCAGGAACAAGGAAGTTATATGAGGCAAAAACGCAGTTGGTTACAGGAAAATCACTTTCCTTTAGGGGATGGCAAGGGTCTGTCAGGCAGATTACCTAACTAGTGCTTATCAGGCAGTTCCTGATTGACTGGTTTAAGATTCCATTTCTGGGAGAGCCAAAACTGTAATTACATCTTGGTTTGGTGACATGGGGCTTAGCATAAGCAACTCCATTTTGGACCTGTTGTCTTATCTTCAACATGAGTTATGACTCCTGCTGTTTTTACACGTTTAAGTTTTCTTTCCAGTTTTATTGAGAAACAATTGACATACATCACTGTGTAAGTTAAAGTGTACAACATGATGATTTGATTTACATATATTGTGAGATGATTACCATAATAGGTTTCACTACCATTCATCTTCTCGTATAGACACAGTAAAAAGAAAAGAAGAAGAATAAAGGAAAAATTTTTTTCTCCGGTGACGAACACTTTTAGAATTTACTCTCTTAGCTCTCTCCAGCTTTCCTATGTATCATACAACAGTGTTAGCTGTAGTCATTGTGTTGTACATCTGTAGTACTAATTTATCTTATAACTGGAAGTTTGTGCCTTATGGTCACCTTTCTTCAATCCTCCTTCCCCCACATCCTGCCTCTGGTGACCTCAGTCTGATCTCTGTTTCTATGAGTTTGGTTTTTCTTTTATATATTTTTAGATTCCACGTATAAGTAAGATCATATGGTATTTGTCTTTCTCTGTCTGACTTAGCACAACGCCTTCCAGGTCCATTCATGTTGTCACAAATATTAGGATTTCTTTGTTTTCATGTCTAATATTCCATTGGGTATATGTATGTATACCACAACTACTTCTTTATCCATCCATCCATCAATGGACACTTAGATTGTTTCCAGGTCTTGGCTAATGTAAATAATGCTGCTATGAAAATGGGGATGCAGATACCTTTTCAACTTAGTGTTTTCACTTCTTTTGGATATATTCCCAGAAGTGGAATTGCTGGATCATATGGCAGTTCTACTTTTAATTTGTTGAGGAGCCTCCATATTGTTTTCCATAGTGGCTGCACCAATGTACAGTCCAACCAACAGCACAAAGGTCCTTTTTCTCCACATCCTTGTCAGCATTTATCTTTTGTCTTCTGGTGATGGTCATTTTAACAGGCATGAAGTGGTATCTCATTGTGATTTTAATTTTCATTTCTCTAATTAGTGATGTTGAGCACTTTTCCAGTACCTGTTGGCCTTTTGTATATATTTTTTGGAGAATATCCATTCAGGTCCTTTGCCTGTTTTTTATTTTATTTTTATTTTTATTTTTTTTGCTATTGAGTTGTATGAATTCTGTATGTTTTGGATATTAACCCCTTATCAGATATATGGCTTGCAAGTATCTTTTCCCATTCTGTAGGTTGTCCTTTCACTTGTTAATTATTTCTTTTGCTGTGCAGAAGCTTTTTAGTTTAATGCATCCCACTTCTTTATTTTTTATTTTGTTGCTTGTGCTTTAAGTGCCAAATACAAAAAATCATTACCAAGACGCATGTCAAAGAGTTTGGTCCTGTATTTTCTTCTAGGAATTTCATGGTTTCAGGTCATACATTTAAGTCTCTAGCCCATTTCCAGTTAATTTTTGTCAGTGGTGTATGTTACGGGTTCCAGTTTCATTCTTTTACATATGAACATCCAGTTATCCCAGGACCATTTACTGAAGAGACTGTCTTTTCTCAATTGAGCATTCTTGGCTTCCTTGTTGAATATTAGTTGACTGTATATTTCTTTTTTTTTTTAAGTTTTTATTTAAATTCCAGTTAGTTAACATACAGTGTAATATTAGTTTCAGGTGTACGATAGAGTGATTCAACACTTTCATATGTCTCTTGGTGCTCATCACAACAAATGCCCTCCTTCATCCCCATCACCTAATTAACCCACCAACCTCCCTTTGGTAACCATTAGGTTGTTCTCTATAATTAAGAATGTTTCTTGGTTTGACTCTCTCTTTTTTTCCCTCCTTTGTTTGTTTGTTTTGTTTCTTAAATTCCAACATGAGTGAAATCATATGGTATTTGTCTTTCTCTGGCTGACTGACTGGCTTCACTTAGCATCATGCTGTCTAGATCCATCCATGTCACTGCAAATGGTAAGATTTCATTCTTTTTATGGCTGAGTAATATTCCGTTGTGTATATATACACGTCTTCTTTATCCATTCATTAATCAGTAGACACTTGGGTTATTTCCATAATTTGGCTATTATAAATAATGCTACTATAAACATGGGGTGCATGTATCTCTTTGAATTAGTGTTTTTGTATTCTTTGGGTAATTACTAGTGCAATTACTGGATTGTAGGGTAGCTCTATTTTTAACTTTTTGAGGAAGTTCCTACCCTTTCTCCACATCCATGCTAACAACATCCTTGTCAACACCTGTTGTTTCTTCTGTTATTGATTTTAACGATTCTGACAGGTGTGAGGTGATACCTCATTATAGTTTGGACTTGCATCTCTCTGATGATAAGTGAGCATTGAGCATTGTTTCATGTGTCTGTTGGCCATCCGTGTGTCTTCTTTAGAAAAATATCTATTCATGTCTTCTGCCCATTTTTTAATTGGATTATTTGATTTTTTGGGTGTTGAGTTTTATAAGTTCTTTATATATTTTGGATACTAATCCTTTGTTGGATATGTCATTTACAGATATCTTCTCCCATTCAGTAGGTTGCCTTTTACTTTTATTGTTTCCTTCGCTGTGCAGAAGGTTTTTATTTTGATGTAGTCCTAATAGTTTATTTTTGCTTTTGTTTCCCTTGCCTTAGGAGATATATCTAAAAAGAAGTTCCTATGGTCAATGTCAAAGAACTCACTGCCTGTGTCCTCTTTTAGGATTTTTATGGTTTCAGGTCTCACATTTACATCTTTTATCCATTTTTTTTCTTTCATCCATTTTGAGTATGGTGTAAGAAAGTGGTCCAGTTTCATTCTTTTACATGTTGCTGAGTTGACTGTATATTCTTATGTTTTAAAATTCATTAGAGCCTGATTTACTTAAATGTACGGTATAAATAGATCTGCGAAGTACAGTTTGGTTGACTGTACTGCTTCTTTGTACATGGGAAGGTTAACAGTTGTTCTTACACAGCAATAAAAATCTCACTAATTTCATCACATTGGGAAAAAAGTCCAAAGTGACTGAATAGGAACAATTTTGAATTTTAGAATATTTATTGGAAAAAGTGTTTTATTACTCCTTAGGCCTCCTCCCATAGCAGGGATCCTGCTATGAAATCACAGTGTGACCTCAAGCAACTCACTACACCTCTTTGAATTTCCATCTCTTCATCAGAAGAGATAAGGGGATTAGGTTAAAAGATCTCTCGGGTCCTTTCCAGCTCAAAAGTTTTATGACTTTCAGTTTATGCTTTCAGAACCCTAACTGAACTCACTCCCTGTTGGGGACTCTCTTTCCCTGCCCTCCGTTATCCCACACTCTCCTGGTTTTCCTCCTCCTCCTCTTTCTTGATCTCCTTTCCAGCCTCTTCCTCTGTGCTGGAATTCCTCAGGCTTCGTCTTCAGACCTCTGAGGCTGGAACTACCTACCCATTCTTTGTGATTGTTGCAGCCGTGTGCCTTCTACTCACTTCCAAGTCTGTATGTCACTCTCCCAACTTCTCCGCTCCTGGCTTCCTGGGAGCATATCAAATAGCTTTTGTGCATGGATGCCCACAGGCATGTCCAACTTATGTGTCCAGTGGGACCCCTCTCCTTCTCCCCCCAACCCCACATGCTGCTGCTTTCCCTATTTCCCCTAATTAAGTGACAACACCAGCGCTTATTTAAATCTCAAAATAACTCTGGATGTAGTTTTCCCATTATATAGAACCTGTATGCAGAGAAGAAAACACTGAGGCTCAGAGAAGTGAAGGAGAATGTCTGTTGGCTACACAGCTAGTGAGTTGGTGGAATTTGGATTTAAGCTCAAGTATCTCTGACTCAGAGACTAGAGCTCTCATCCATGGCCCTACCCCACTCATTTGCCCAAGCCAGAACCCTGGGAGTTGTCCTCAATTCCTCCCTCACCATGCACACCCAACCCAACGCTGGCACCGGGATTCTAACGGCTCTCAGACCAGCTCCTCAAACCTCCGCCCTGGCTGAGTTCGTTCACTCTCACCCTCACCCTCACCCAGTACAGCATCCCCTGCCAGTCTCCAGTCTTCCCTTCTTCAAACCATGCTTTACATTTAGAGAAAAGTGCTTTTTCTATAGTAAGGATCACGTTACTCTCGTTTAAAATCCTTTGGTGGCAGTGCATGGCGTGCAGACAAGAGCAAGCCTTTCCACTCACAGCCCACCTGCATTATTTGCGGATTCCGTATTTGCCAGTTGCCTGCTCTCTACAATGCATTTGTAATTCCAAACTCAATACTCCTGGCACGTTCGCAGTTATTCACAGACGTGCAGAGAGGGGCAAACATTGACTCGTTCACGTGCACGTTCCCAGCTGAGGTTGAACCCGATGACACTCTGCCTTTCATTCCAGCTCATACTGTAAACAAGTGTCCTTTTCATGGCCTATTTAGTGCCACAGTTTTCATATTTTTGTGCTTTTTTATTGGTGATTTCACTGTTGAAAATGGCCCCCAAGCATAGGCTGATGTGGTATCTGGGGTTCCTAAGTGCAAGAAGGCTGCGATGTGCTTTATCGAGAAAGTACGTGTGTTAGATGAACTTCATTCGGATGAGCTCCAGGACCGTCAGCCATGAGTTCAATGTTGATGAAGTAGTGATACAGTACCTCCAGAAAAAGAAAGAAGAAATCACCGATTTGTACATGAGACCATTCCAGAAAGCGCTAAAGTAGCATCTTTAGTGGGTGATCAAACTATGAAAAAGATGGAAATGCAGCTGCACTTATGGATTCGTGAGATGAAGGTTGGTTAAAAAAAAAAAAAAAGCATAATGAGTAGTGTGGTGAGGAAATCCAAAGAAATTTATGGCTAGGGAAATACTAAACCCTTCTCAGCTAGGGCTGGCTCACTTGCATGTTTCAAAGGTGATATAGTGTGAGAAGCATTACACTTGCACGGGAGGCAAGTGAGGCAGATGAAGAGGCTCTGGAAGAATTTTTTTTAAAAAGATTTATTAATTTATTAGAGAGAGTGAGTGTGTGTGAGTGCATGCGGGAGAGGCAGAGGGAGAGGGAGTCCTCAAGCAGACTCCCCACTGAGTGCAGAGCTCAACAATGGGGCTTAATTCCAGGACCCTGAGATCCTGACCTGAGCCAAATCAAGAGTCGGACGCTTAACCAGGTGAGCCACCCAGGTGCCCCTGGAAGAATTTTTAACAACACTTGCTAAACATTATGCAGGAAAGGTGTTACGTGGAAGAGCAGGTTTTCAGTGCCAATGCAACAGGCGTCTTTTGCAAGGTTGTTGGCAAACGAACCTACATAACACACATGGGGTTTTGATTGACAAAACTGTACCTGGAGCCTCCCGGGAACCCAACCCTGTGTTTCCCTAGGAGCGGTGTTCCGGTACTCACTAATTTGGTATTGCACTCAGTTCACAGAACACACCTACCACGGATGGCGAGAACTGACTGTCCTTCCCGCTATGCCTGCCCTGTGGGCACCACTATTTGTCGTTGCCTGGCTGCCCTCTTTTTTCTCTCCATCTGGCCACCTGATCATCCTCAAACCTCCTTACCAGTTGTCCCCAGGAAGTCTCTCTGGACCCCAGCCCCAGGGTGACTGATACTCCTCTTCTGTGCGTAACATACTCTGCATATCCCTCTGTCTCAGCGATGCAATGGTTCATATGTTTGCCCGCCTCCCCGCCAGTCTCTAAGCGGCTTGAGGGCACGGTTCTCCCTTCCTTCCTTCCCTCCTCTCCTTTCTTCCTTCTTACCTTCCCCCCTCCTATCCCTTCATTCCTTCATCCATCCACATGCACGTGTGTGTGTATGTGTGTGTATTTGTGTATGTGTATACCTATAGATACATATTTTGTGGGTGGCAAAAACCAGCACTGAGATATTTCTTACACTGAACTTTTTTTTTTTAATTAACACACAGTACTATGCTGTATTTGGTTGATTCTGTGTTTCTGTGTTCTGATGCTTAGCACAGAGCCTGACCCAGAGAGAGGATCAGTAAATATTTGTTGAAAAAACAAAGCATAAATGTTAATAATATTTATCCATTCTACCTAATTGAAGTTCCTTGGGTCACACATTTTAAAAAATATTTAATTTATTTATTAGAGAGAGAGAGAGTGCACGCACACGCACGCACAGTTTGGGGGAGGGGCAGAGAGAGGGACAAGCAGACTCCCCACTGAGGGCAAAGCCTGATGTGGGTCTCAATCCCAGGACCCTGGGATCATGACCTGAGCTGAAGGCAGCTGCTTACCTGGCTAAGCCACCTAGGCGCCCCAGGTCATACGTTTTAAATAAGTAAAGTAGTTTTAAATTAACATATTAAACTAATAGCTTGTTCTCTGAAATATTTTAAATAATTCCTCTGACCTCTCTTTAATTTGAGCTATCTGTAAGAAAATTTTGCTGAGCAAAATAAACTTAAGTTTCGTCCAAAAGGAGTAATTAGAAACTTGGAACAAATGCACTGCATTAATGAGTTTTTACTGTGCTCAGTGTAATTCTAGAATTTAGAACCAGAGAGTTCTTATTTATATGTGTGTCAATTAGGCTCTTCCAGGTTAGCTGAGGAGACAGGAGGGGAAAGAACAGAGATGGCCCTCCGTATGGGGCTCTGGGGCCTGGCAGGAAGGTCGTTTGTGGACAGCTCTGCTCCGGCCCCCTGGCAGCAGCCGGGGGACTCCACACCCAGTGTCTTTTGGAGATTGGACATTAGCTCCTTCTGGAGCTCCTTCTGGGCTGCTGTTATGAGGACTCCGCTGCTCCAGACAATGCTTGGTCGTGGCTTGTCCGGACTCGTCACTTCTGCCACTTTTCTCTCTACCTGCCTTATGCTTCTGCCCAGATTACCAAGTGCTGATGGTCTCTACAGGGTCTCAAATTCACATCCCCACAAAGAAAGGATCCAATTGCTTAAAATAGTGATTCTCCTTCCTGCTGGGCAGAGATCTCATGCCAGCCCGCCTCCTACGATGGAGACCACTCATAAATTAGTGGCCCTTGGGACCAGCACCTCCTCCCTGAACTGGGATGGTGAGAAACGCAGCCACTTTCTCAGAAGGCCTGTGGGCTTGAGATGCACTCAAGTTGCACCAACGAGACTGCACGTGGCTCCGGGGGTCCCAAGCAGACCAGGTTCTGCCACTCGCTGCTGACAAAATCCACAGGTAGAGAGACTAGGGGTGGTGAAGCAAGAATTTTTTTCCATGAGGCTAACACTAGGAGGAGAGCAGACTAGTGTCTCAAACACTGTCTCCAAAGTGCTGCAGATCCTTCCAGGTTTAAGTAAGGAGAATGTGGGACAGAGGTTGGTGGGTACCCGGTGGGCGGTGAAGGTCAGGTTATTATTGTCTTGCGGTCATTCATGGGGATCCCCCTGGCTAAGGACAGTCCTTGGGGCTGGCGGGGGTAGTTTCGGCTCCCACAGGGAATGCTGTGCCCACAGCGTCTTCCGCCTGAGATCAGAGAGAAGCCGGAAAGAAGAACTTAATCTGGAAGCACAGACTGAGGTCAGAATACAGGTAGCTGAGGTCCTGTTTCAGGAGCTCCTCTGACTCAACAGAGGCAGATGCTAAAACCTGGAAAGTCAGGTGGGTCATTCCAAGGAGGGTCCTTTCAAAGTCCACTGTGATCTAGATCTCTGAAGGACGTCATCTCCCAGATTTTGAGAAGACTTGGCTTTGGCTAATTTCTTTTGACCTGCTCTAACTGTTTGGGTTAAACCTACAAGGCTGGTTAAACATCTCGTTTATAGATTGTCTAAACATATTGCCAAAGGGTCTTTTATCAGAATTACTTCTGGATGAAAATGAAGGATGTCTGATATGCCTGGAACACTGAATGAGTGGGCCAACAAAGTGCTTATTTTCATTTGTTTTCTTTAATCCAAATAAAGGGGTTGCTGCTTTGGGTTTTTTTTAAGATTTATTTATTTATTAGAGAGAGCACCCAAGGAGGGGAGGGGCAGAGGGAGAGAGAATCTTAAGCAGACTCCCCGATGAGCACAGAGCCTGACGAGGCGCTCGATCTCACGACCCTGAGATCATGACCTGAGCCAAAATCAAGAGTCAAACGCTTAACCAACTGAGCCACCCAGGCACCCCAAGGAGTTGCGCTTTAAAAATTAATGTGTAACACTGCAAAGGAAACTGTTATGAATCACTGATCTGAAATGTTGGGGTCTGGGAGTGAATGGTCAAGAGAGAATTCTTGAGGGGGGCCTCAGGAATCCTTGATTTGTCTTCCGTGCAAAAAAAGGTGGTTTTATGAAAGCACGGAGACAGGACCCATGGGAAGAAAGAGTTGCACTGAGGTTGTGAGGAGTGACTGATTATACACTTTCAAGTTGAAAGAGGGTTAAGGATAGCTTAAGTCTCTAAAGAGTTTGGAAGCACAGTTTCCAGGACCTTGCAGGGTCTAGCTATTGTTGGGAAAAGGTCATGTATTACTGTCTAGTAAAACCTTAGTCAGGAGACCCTTCAGGTGTATTTCAGGGGGCCATATGCTTGGAGGATGAGTATTAATGTATATCTTGTGGGGGTAGAGATAAAGGATGTTTTGAAAGGAATTTTTATACTTTAAAGAAGACTCATAGGATCCTGGGGGTTGGGCTACTGTCAAGCTAAGGTTGCCTTTTGCCTTTAGCAAAGTATTTACATAGAGGAGTTGAGCCCATGGAGGAAGGTCAACCCCCCCCCCCCCCCGCCCCGTCTCAAGTACTTGTCAGTGGGCGGTAAGTTGTAAGGAAGTTTAATTTTTTTCTGTATTTCTTTTGCCTTAGTTCTGCACATCACTTACCAGAAGTTGCTGTAACTCAGAAGCTATTAGTATTGTTTCAGGAGTTTGAAGCAAAGCGGTATGGAAAGTAGTATTCAGTTCATTGATATTTATTGACATCGTACTAAGCCCTGGCAATATAGCAGTGAACACCACAGACATATTCCCTGCTCTCATGGAACTTAAATAGTATATATTCAACCAAACTGTTTTCCATTTTTTTTAGAACAGTGGAGAGTAGGGCAAGGGGTGGAGTGAAGGTCAAAAAAAGTCCCAAAGTCCTGCAGCACAGTTTTCTAATTAAAGCATTTATGAAAGACCTTAAGCAACCAAATGAGCAATTTGAACATGAAAACAGCAATTAAACTCCAACCTGAAGCAAGCTGTGAGTCAGAATAATGCCACAATGATATCGTTAGTCATCGGTGGGCTTGATGCCCATTGGGGTTTCTTCCTTTTCCTCCTCCCCCATTCTCATTTCCCCTGACTAAAAGGAAAAATAACAACCCTCAACAAATAATTAGCAGTAGACATGTTAATTATCGCACTGGTTCTAGACTTCCATAAACCCAGTGAGGTATGATGAGAACCTCAGGCAGTCACCAGTTTCCATCACGGAAGACTCATTACTGGCTCAGCCAGCGTCCATCTGAGTTACTCGGCCCCAGGCCAGCGTGGAAAGCCCTGTCCTACCTGCAGCCCTGATTTACTTTATCTGCGGCACGTTCATCACTGCGCACCAAGTTCCCTTGAAACAGACCCATTAGAACCCCCAAAGTGCAGGCCCGTGAATGGGACACTCTTTCTCGTTGTTAACTCTCTGCACCGGGGAGGGCTCACTCACTCCTGTCTGTGGAGTCTCAGCGGCAGGTTTCTGGAAAGCATGTCGAATACAACTTGACAACTATAACTCA
Source organism: Ursus arctos (assembly GCF_023065955.2). Taxonomy (NCBI): domain Eukaryota; kingdom Metazoa; phylum Chordata; class Mammalia; order Carnivora; family Ursidae; genus Ursus; species Ursus arctos. The sequence continues at coordinate 9,622,336 of NW_026622997.1, read as the reverse complement.
TCCCCGAGAACTGATAAGGGCCTACATTCCTGTGGGGGGACCCTGTGGCCCAGAGCATCGAACCCCCAACCAGGGCCAACAGATGACGACCTCATCATTCCCCAAGACAAAGGATACTGAGCCTAAAAGTCAAACCTTGCCATGCGCCTGAACATTTTCCTCACACTTTTCGTATCACTTTATTAAAAATGGGACATGGATTTACACCTTTGAGCTGAGGAAGCACCCAACTGTGCTTCTGTATTTGACACAGTCTGTATACTCTGCTTCCTCAACCAAAGGCTCTCCCCGCCCTTGACCCCTGGACCATTTCTGTACGTAATGAGTAGATACACCCCTCCTCAATCCCACCCTAGCTGCCCCCAATTTGAACAGTACTATAATCCCCAACAGCAGAGGTAAGCACCCTAGGACACTGAACCACAGGGCAGTTTCACTGTAGAAAGGTGTGCCTGTGCCTCTGGGAGATGAACCAGCAGTTAGATTCACCTGGAAGCCACTCTTACATTGAAATGCTTGATGGATAGTTCAACTTTGGGCGCTGACTGACTCACACGTAGAGTGAAGTGTCTGGACAGCTTCACGCCTGCTCTGGTAGGCGGGTTGCTGAGTCAGTCTCAGGACAACACATTTATCGTGAACGAAATTAAAATATTTGTCACACTAGTAAATTTATAACACTGGAATAGATTCTCCTGAAGGCATATTCACTCTCATTGTGGTACTGTACCCTCATATTAAAAAAAAACCTAATAATGTCAATTATTAAAATCTGGTGAGTTACTGTCCACCAGATGGATGTACGAAACACGGGGCAACCTAAAGCCGTCATCCAGTAGTTATTTCATGTCAGCGGTATGAAGTGAGGCTTATAGGTTTTTGGTGAATCTGTGACATTTGATATGGAAGCATAAAGAAATTTACATATCACTCTCTGGCTTTCTTTATTGTAATTTTGGGCATAGGAATTAGACGACTTGGTTATAAAAATAAAGGCAATCCAAAATATCACACTGAACAGTGCTTAGCCCTGCTGGTGAGATTGTGGAGCACAGAGCGCGTTCTCATTACAGAGTACTGGTTTTGCCAACTAGCAAGTAGATTTGTTTTTCCATTGTTGGAATTTACGATTGGATGATTTGCATGCGTTAAATGGGAAACTAAAGCCTTACGGTATGTTTTCTCTTGGTGGTTTTGTTTTGGTTTTGGTGGGGTGGGGAGGTAAGCTAACTGTCCCTGAGGGCTCTTGTTGAGTGGGAGGACAGTTCTGGTGGAAGTGCTCATCCAGTGGGGTTCCTGGAGATGAGACATCAGGCACAGAGTTCCTCTCCATGCTGCCCCAGCAGGACTCCTCTTCCTCTCTCTGCTGTAGGTCTTGGTTTGCTTTGGGTTTTGTCTACATTGGAGGATAAAAACTTGTGTCTAGATGGAAGGTTCCAGAAATGCTCCCAGGGCTGATAATGGGAGTTTGATTTCCAAGTAAGTAATCCTATTCATCTGATTTAATTCTTTATTAATCAGTATTTGGATTAGTTCCAGAATGATCACTATCATTCACAGTGATAGCTCCCATCTTTACCATCCCCACCAAACATGATGGTCTAGTTTGAGAGCTTTTCCCTTAGAAGTCACCAATGTGTTATTACTTTTATCAGTATTAAAAAATAATAATTCTGTGTTTCTGGAGTTTGGTTTTTGGTTTTTAAAAGCATCTGTGTGTTTTTGATCTGAAAATTAAAAGTATTGATTATGGAGGTGCTGATAATAGACACACAGGAATAGAATATGTCATATAGTTTAATTATCATAAGATGTAAAAATTCTAGAAAATTTTCCTCTAATCTGTAATTTTTTCCTTGTACAGAAGGTTTTTCTTTATGTTCTAATACTTATTTTAAACACCTCCTGGGTCATGTAAAGTGACATAATTATGATGGGAAGGATAGTGTCTCATACAACCTTTCATGCCATCTTGGACTTACCCTGCTTCGTGCAGTAGAGGTACCAAGGCGTGGTCTTATGAAGGTGGGGTTATTTTTCTATAATGTTCTAAGAGATGCTCGAAGGACCTCCTGCTGCTTTCCTTAGACCCCAAATTACACAAGTAGTGAGTTAGGCTTTTAAGTCTCACAGACTTTTCATCAGGAGTTTCTGTGATATGATTACCTAGGACGAGAGCAGCGGTCACCCAGAGTCTTACCAAGACTTCCTGTCAGCGAGCTGGAGGCCAGAGTGGAGTGATCAGGCTGGTGAAGGGCTCATTACTGCTGGGCCTTAGGGAGTGGCAGGCAGGAAGCCGCCCTCACCAAGGAGTTTCCACGGCTGACCCTAGTTCTGCAGTGACTGCAGCCCCTATTGTACAGGGCTGTAAAATTATTCAGAAAAGAGCAAGGATAATGTGTATCCATTTTACCTGCTTGAAACTAATAGGCGACTTACTTCTGGGATTTGCTCTCTGTACCAATTAATTTATAATCTATTCTACTTTCTCTTCCCCACCTGCCATTCACTGCTCTTTTCAGGGATAACTGCAGGGAGGAGATGACGATTTTCTGCCAAGGTGTTTGCTACAGTTCCATTGCACTGTTTCTTGAATGTGTGGACACTCCCACCTCTCAGCCACTGTCCCTCCCCTTTCTCAGCTCTTGTTCTGCTACTTGCACGTTTTTTGAACATACTGGTGAAGGAGCAGTTGAGCCATTTTGGTGGCATGAATTTCCATTGACGAGTGTATGCAGAGTGCACACTCAGGGACCCCAAACATAGATATATGATAAACTGTGTGCAAACAGTGTTCAAGAAAGTCTAGCTGTTTCCCTAACAATTCAATACAATGAGTGATGGAGTCTAGCCTTTCCTCTGCCTTTCCGGGCTTGGCTCGCAGCCCCAGAGCTGCAGTCCTGCTTCTGGGAAGACGAGCACGAAGGTTACCATGTTCAGTTGAAGGGGAGTCAGACTGGCTTTGCACCGAGAACGGACCATATTTCCTTTGTCACTTCCCTGCCTCCTTAGACTGTCATGTGGAGAGACATGCCGTCTTGTCACAGGAAGGGGTTTGTTAGCAAACACTGGCAAACACCTGGCTCCTTGTACTTCCCATGTGCCTCATGGGTGCAGATCCCGAGAAATCTGAGCATTTATCAGATACGGCTTTCACCTTTCATAATAATCCTTTCTAGTTTGGTTAGTCTTTTTAGGTTAAAAAAAGAATGTGTCTGTGTTGCTTGTCTGTTCTACAGATACGTGGCCTATCAGTTCCTTTGGATGTCTCATCCCCTTGTAAGCTGGCAGCTCTAGGAGATGTTTTAAAATCTGTTTTGTTTTTTTTCTCAGTAAAAAGGGAGAGGAATTGCAGACATACCGTAAGCCAGAGCACCTGAAGCATATCTATTTCTCAATGAATATGGCACCTGAGGAACTTGCCAGAGTGATGCAGTATTATTTTTCCCTCCCGATGCTAAGTGCACTAACAGGTGTGCTGAGTGCTGCCCCCTCTGCCATCCCGTGGCAGGTAGGGACTGCCACGCTCTCCCCTGCTCTGCCTGCCTCCCTGTGAGGGGCCGATTTCAGCAGTGTGCAGTCTCCTCCAAGCGTGAGGAGTACAAAGGATTGCCCAGTTGCTGAAAAGCAGGGGCCGCAAGCATTTCTGGTTCTCTCTGATGTGTAAGTCAGTGGACTCAGGACTTAGGCGTGGTCTCCGTGCAAGCCCACGTTGCTGTGCCCTGGGCAGAGTGATCACAGATTCTAGAGCAGAGACCCCAACGTGTTGTCAGGAGAAACACTCTTCGTTTCCCCCAGTCATTAGCATCTGGCACAGGACCATCCCGGCAAGTCTGCGGAGAGGCTGAAGCCTTGCCCACAGGGCTGCTTCCCCAGGGCTCCAGTGGCTGCTCTGAGACCCTCCTGGAGGTCCTTATCCAGGACAGGTCAGGTTTCTCCCCCACTCACTGGCACCAGCAGGGACTAGAGACTGGCTGGGTCTGAGGCTCCTTTTTCTCACTCCTCTGAGGCCTTTGTTAAGGCTTTGTGTTCCAGGGACAATGGCCTTGTCACTCTGCTCCCTCTGAAACCTGGACCCGGAGCGGACCAGCCACGTGGGAGACCCGGAGTGAGCCGTCACGGCAGCAGTGTTTGCTCGGAGCATGACTGCATCTCCATGTGCAAGTGCCCTCGATGCTTGGAGCAGTGAGTGTGGGGCACATGCACTTGAGGTGTGGACTGTTCTTTCCCCAGAGGCAGCGTTTTGAATTAGGCCTATTTACATATACTTTGCATTAATTTACACACCAGCCTCTGATAACTAGCTCTAAATACCGTTCTATGAATTCAACTAGTTAGTGCAGCTAACCACTGTGGTACCCAGACCTGGTATCAAGGGCATTACACACATGAGAAACTGAAAAGATTTGTGAAAACATAATCACGAGCGGGGAAATCAGCCCAGGCCCCTCCCGGATGCAGCCGCTCCTTAGCCTGACTCCTTGTGCTGGGGTGATAGTGCCTTGAACACTCCTGAGGGAGATCGTGTCTTTCTAGCACTCAGCTGAGTTAACCCCCACCCTGGAAAAACAAGGAAGGAAAAGAGACATTTACCATTTTTCACTTAAATAAATTTATTTGCAGTCTTTCATTTAAATTGGAACTAATCCTACCAGTTATCATGTCATATGTTTCTGTTATTTGACATGAAATCTACGTAGTTTGCGAAGTTGGTTGGTGAAGAGAAGAACACACAGAAAAGGTGGTGTTGTAGAGGTGAAGACCACCCTTAGGGTTTGCAGTGTCCAGCCTGCGTGCTTGCACGCCATTCAGCTCCGAGATGACCTTTTCCTCCTTTTCTCCTTTCTCAGCCTTCGTCGTGGAGTGACAAGACCGCAATCTGCCTCACTTGAGAATGGAAATGGGGGGGGTGGGGAGACAGCTACACCTGCACCGCCCCCTGCCTTCTGTTGATTCCCACTTTGTGGGTTCCACTGGGTGTTGATATTATTCTGGGCTTTACTGAAACAACGTACTGACTCCTGGTTTGTACAGCTGACTTTTAATAGCATTTTGGGAAATGTTACCCTCTTCAGAGATTAGATAGGGAAGAGGAGGGATCTGTTCTCAAACAATGAAAGAGTCCTTGAAATTCATGCTACCCTTTGCAGGTACCCTTAAAATCCTGATCTCTTTTAGGGCTCCCAGACCCAATTCCAATGTGTGTGTGGATCCCTTCCCACACCACCAAAAAATTCTCAGGCAATTCACTGAGAATTCAATGCAATTCTGACACTATATACGGGAAGATAGCATCAGATTCCGTAGGTGAAGGGTTCATTCACTTGTCCAAGACTGCCTCCCACTCCCCAATTCAGATGCCACGTGAGAGCCCCAGACTGTTGTTTCCAGTGTCTCTGACCAACCGCTACAGATTGAGGTTCCCATGACCCTCCACTGCTTTGATTAATTTGCTAGAGTGGCTCACAGAACTCAGGGAGACACTAACTTACGTTTACCATTTTAATAAGGAATGTGATAAAGGATATAAATCAATGGCCAGATGAAGAAACACCAAGGGCAAGATCCTGAACAAAGACACTTTTATCTTCGTGGAGCTTGGGGCCCAGAATTGTGGCACATGGAAGCATTCTGATTTCCCAAGTGAGAAAGCTCTTTAAAAGGCTCAAAAACTGTTTCTTGGGTTTTTATGGAGATGTCATTGCATAGACATGATTGACTAAGTCATTGGCCATTAGCTGATTCAACCTCGAGCTCCTCTCCCCTCCCTGGAGGTGGGACTAAAAATTCCAACCCTTTCATCACACGGTTGGTCCTCCTGCCAACCAGCGCCCTGCCCTTGGGTGGGGTCCAAAAGTCACCTTCATTAATAACAAGACACCCATTTCACATTTATGGCTCTGCAGCATTTTCAGGAACTATGGAAATAGACCAAATATATCTGAGAAATATGACCAAATATATGTTTCTCATAAATCATTATATTGTATGATCTTAATAGATCCTTAAATGACTAAATTTATACCTTTTATATTTGTTCTTGTTAAATCAGACATCCATGCATACCAGAGACCGGGATAGGGCAGCATTAAGAAGTACCCTCCTCCCACCAAGTTGTAGGAGAATAACTCGGGAAGAGTCTACATATTTGCTTTCTTTTCTTTCTTTTTTTTCAAGGATATAGGAAAATATTTTAATTTTAGCAGGAGATTGCTCGTTCTCTCTCCCTCTCACCCCTTCTCCCCAGTCCACGTGAGCATAGCTATTTGAGAGCATGGTTAGAGCATAAGGGTGTGGTTTTGCAGAGCAGTTCTGTTGCTGTTGGTTTTGAACATCAATGTTATAAAGGAAGGAGACCCCCATGTTTCTTTCTTCTTCTCTTTTTAACATTAAGGACCTTGACTCAGGCTCTTTAGCAATGTCATGTCATGAAAGATTAACACCTTGAGACTCAGGAGATCCAGGTTCTGGCTGTGCTGTATCCTGAGAGCTCCCCGATGTTAATGGGAAACCTCTGGCTCAGTTTCCTAAGCTGATCCTTCTGGTCCTTCATACCTCCAGCAATCTAAATCTACATCTTTTCATTAGTGTTGATTTGTAGTTTTGAAGTATAACCGAAGCCAGTGTATTTATGGTGTCCTGATGCCCCCCTAGGTGATTTAATATGGAGCCCAGGGTTAGGACCACGGATTCGGCGCATCAGCTGTAAGTTATTTCCATGCGTGCTCCGAGGTCTTAGAAAACAGCGCTGCCCTGTTACAATCAAAGGGCTACTTCGGATTACTCAGCTGTCTAACCTGCAACAGGAGAAATGTCTTCTTAGCGGTTCTCTTTATGTCACTTGCTTTCAGAATAAGGGGTGCTTCGGGCACTGCAGTTTGATTTTGTCTGTGTTGAAAATCATTAATAGCGTACGGATACCAAAAAGGGATGAAAAGAATTTGCAAACATGTGGAGTGCATTATACATGTTTTCAAATTTCTCCTATGATTAGAAAGGAAAACTACATTGCCGAAGACTTGATTTCCTAAACTCAGCCCTCAGCCATTTCCCTAAATTATGCAGAGTTCTCTGAAGGGGATTATTCCCAGTGTGAAGAGTAGGAGATGCCGATCTCAAAGGAATTCTGCTTCTATTGCCGGAAGCCTCACTTGCAGAACCTCTGATGACGAGGGAAGCTGCAGGAGCAGCGCGATCCTCGTGGAGGCAGGGGAGCTCTGCAGTCCGGTGGAGTCAATACAGGGCCCCAGCCCAGCCACTTAGTAGCTTTGGACTTGACTTTGGATGACAGTTACATAAACCACTTGCAAGAAAAGGCATTAAGGGTACTGATTGCAAAAACAGCAGCGATTCTTCATTCCTCCTTGTGGCCCACGCCCTCTGCAACGTGATTTTACAGCTGCTCCCATTCAGAGGCAGACTCTCTTCCTCCAAATCTTGCATCAGAGCTGGTCTTACCTGCTCTGGCCTGTACAACACGGGGTGTGATGATAGTGCGCCAGTTTGGGGCGTGGGCTCAAAAGGTCTTAGATGCTTCTGCTTTTTCTTTCAGAATACAGCTGTCTCCAAGCCCACGTGAGCCCACTGGTGGATGAGATACCACGAGGAAGAGAACCAAGGTGCCCACTTGACAGCCAGCTCACCTCCAGAAGCAGAGCCCCCAGCAGCTGACCACGCACACATGAAGGAGCCCAGCAGAGACCAGACTGGTCCTGCGGAGTCCCGCCTGAACTGCGGACCAGCTCAGTCATGAGCTAGATAAGTACTGGGGTGGTTTGTTACACAAGAGCTAACTAGTACATACACCAATTGCAGACACGATGTCAAGATTCAATGATATATTAATTACAAGTTACTTGGCAAACAGTAGGCATCCTCTAGGTGATTTCCTTCTTCCCTTATTGAAAGTTGTATCTCTCGAGTTAAACAGAAATACATGTAGCGGTGTATATATGTGATTGGTCCTTAAGCTCACATAGCACCCACACTGCAAGAGGAAGTGGGCAACCAGAGTCTGACCGTGAGGGCCCAGGGCCAGATTGCAAAATAAATTTGCCTTTATTCCCTCCAAATCTAAACTCTGGCGGTCAAGGCTGTGGACCGATCTGAAAATATGGAGTTCATTCCTCCAGGGGCCCAATCTTCCTTCCATCGCTGTCTGACCTCTGGGAAGGGGGAGTGCACCCACCCCAGGAAGCAACTGGAAAGCTGTGTCTACTTTAGGAAACTTCCTCTCGGGGCACCCTCTCTTCTCACCTTGGGCCGAGGAGAGAGGTTGGTGGGGAAGGGGTGATGCCTCTGGAAGGGAAGGGGATGTTGAGGCACTTCACCTCCCCGAGGTCAAGCGGAGCCACAGCCCTGACTGCTGCATTTCCAATGCGGCAGCCTCTCAACGCATGTGAGTACTCAGCACCTAGAATGTGGCTGGTCTAAGTTACAATGTGCCAAAAGTGCAAAAGAGAGTGAATTTGAAATTTCATTATCAATATAATAATTTTATATTGATTACACATTAAAATATCTTAAGTGTATGAGGTTAAATAAATTCATAGTAATACCATCAATTCCCCTGTTTCTTCTTATTTTCTCCAATGTGAGTGTAGAGATTTTAAAACTACAGATGTGGCTCACCGCCTGCTTCTATCAGTCATGGCCATCTTAGAGGACTGCCTCCTTTTCAAAGTGCGGGCTCCCTCCTCAGAAGAGCAGAGGCCAGTAAGGTTAGGAAATAGGAAATTTTAAAAGAATTTGGTATTTTAATGGTTCCATTTGTGAATAAGGGATTTAATAAGCCTCTAAATTTAAGGTTTAATATTAAAAATAAAATGCATTCATTTCAACATCTTGCTAGGAATTGGTATTATTTTGCACGGGGGTTGCAGAAGCAATGGGAAGACACGCCCCTTGGCTCCAGGCCTTTACTAGTTAGCCTCTCACGGATTGGCTCCAGGTCCTGATATTTCCATTTTACATTAGATCTCCTTCTTCCGGGGTGACTAAGGAATAAGACTGAAATGAAGTTTGAAGCTCTCACAAACCAAAGGATTTTTCTTTCTGTGGCTTTACCAGCATTTTCGGTTTCTAATATCAGAGATAGCAATTGCAGGCCACAGCTGGGAAAAAGAACATAATGAATTGAGTCTAGAATCACACCGCAGCTAATTTTCACAGGCATGTGCATTACCTAAAAGGGACATCACTTCCAACAATTCCAGTACATTCCCAAGGCGTAGTCCACACCGAGCATTAGCCTGTGACAGTCCTCAGTGCCATCACTGGTATGGAAATGGGCCTGTGCCCTGCATCCTGACAGGGCTGGGATGCTGTGAAGAGAGATAATCTTCACAAAAACAGTAAATAATAACGTTCTCTAGCGAAAGCAAGCATGACGCTCCTTAGTTGATGCAAGGCCACTTTCTTCTTTCTTTTCCAATAAACAACATTTTCACGGAGAGAAGCCCAGCCTCCACGCAAATGCTTCCGTGGCTACTTGGGGATATGACTGAATTCAAGAAGAATAAAGGAGATGACAACCACATTTTAATTGTAAACAGATGTGTCACCGAAAAACTTTCAGATCCATAAATCCATGTAGACGTTACTCATCACAGTACTGGGAGAGGCGGGCAATGATAAAGCACGGGCCACTTATTATGTACCCCCTTTGTAAATTTCTCAAGTGCCTACGTGCAGATACTCTATGAGAAAAAACAATTCCCATTGACATCAATGTGAACATTCAATATTATAAAATTAGTTTTTTTCATTTTTTCATTTTGTTAACTTTAAAGCCAAAGATATATAGTCCTACACCTAACATATTGCATTTTTGTAAAAACTCTGAATGTGAAAAGCTTCCTTTCTTCAATTACTAACAATAATTGCAAAATTGCCCATTCTATGAAGAATACTCTTCCAGAAACTGTGGGGAGAGGAAAAAGAAATAACCAATATTGTGCCCATGACCTGCCAAGTCCCTCAAAGCTGGGGCAGGGAGATAGTCTCTCTGGGGCTTAGCACGGTGTCTGGCAAACAGCAGGAGCTTAATGAAGAGCTTGCTGATTGGATAAATGAATACTTCCAATGCGCATGGAGACCAAATACAGGTAATTTCCACACCTGGTGCCGTGGACGGACAACCGGAAACACACTGAGGCCACCTGTATACCCACTCTTCCTTTAGCCACTCCGGGCTCCCCAGCCCCAGGGCGATGCCTCCAGCTGTGGGATTTCTCTCACCCAAAGTTCTTACCTCATCACCATCTCCCTCCCCTCAGTCTGTCCCAGATGTCCTGCCACCTTTTATTCTGCCTTCTCTGCTCAGAGCTCTTCCTTCTGCTTGGAGTTCTCCGCCCCGTCTCCTGTACCTCGTCCCGCAGTTCGTGTCTGCTTTTCCTCCTGGAGGAACTCTTCTAGCGCTCCTGGCCTCATTCGCAGTCACTTGGGAATCAAACATTCACCCCCCAGCGTAGTATTCCGCAGATGTGGAGAAAAAGGAAGTCACGTTCTAGAACGAGAACCAATGCCCTCCACTTCTGGAGATCCCGGGAAGTAGTTTAAGAGTCTCTAGAATCTGCAGAGAAATCTTCATCATCCTTATTTCTTTCTAATTCAGTTATTTTTCTCCAAGCACCAGCATTCAAGACAAGTTTTTATTGTGCCAGCCATCGCAAGGGATGAAATAAAGACCCACCCCTGCTGTACCGTGGACGAACCTTGGGGACATTATGCTGAGTGGAAGAAGCCAGCGCAGGAGTCCAAATATTATAGGATTCCATTTGTATGAACTGCCCAGAAAAGACAAATCGAGAGAGACGGCAAGAAGATGAATGGATGCATAGGTCCAGGGAAGGCACATGGGAAGGTAGCAGAGTGACAGCTACAGGGAGTTTCTTAAGAATTTTATTTATTTATTTAGATTTTATTTATTTATTTGTCAGACAGAGAGAGAGCACACAAGCACACGGAACTGCCGGCATTGGGAGAGGGAGAAGCAGGCTCCCCGCTGAGCAGGGAGCCCAACTCGGGGCTGGATCCCAGGACCCTGGGATCATGACCTGAGCTGAAGACAGAGCTTAACCGACTGAGCCACCCAGGTGCCCCAGGGAGTTTCTTTCTGACGTGATGAAAAGGATCCAAAATTGACTGGTGTCAGTTACACACATCTGTGCATAGACTAAAAACCACTAAATTATACACTTTGAATGAATTATACAGTACATGAATTTTATCTCAAGAAAGCAGTTTAAAATTTTTACAAATCATGAAGTATTTTACACATACATTATATGGTGTACAAATAAACATTCTTTATGTGTCCCCTGCTGAATAAAATTCTACCCCTACCTTTGACGCCCTCTGCATGGCCATTCCCAAATACAACTCTTTGCCTCCCCTCCTGGTCATTCATCCGAAATTTAAAAAAATTATTCCACTTTCATTATAGTTTTGCTACATATGCATCTCTAAGTAGTATATTGTTTAGCTTTGCAAGTTTCTAGACTTTCTACCGATGTATGTGCCAAATATACTTCTGTCGCTTCTGTTTCTCTTTCCACATCATATTCTTTTTTTTTAAAGATTTTATTTATTCATTCAACAGAGATAGAGACAGCCAGCGAGAGAGGGAACACAAGCAGGGGAGTGGGAGAGGAAGAAGCAGGCTCCCAGCGGAGGAGCCTGACATGGGGCTCGATGCCAGAATGCCGGGATCGGGATCGCGCCCTGAGCCGAAGGCAGACGCTTAACGACTGAGCCACCCAGGCGCCCCTCCACATTGTATTTTTTGAGAGCCTTTCATATTTTAAAGTTTCTTATTCAATTCTATGCATTGTTTACTAATTAGCCTCTAAGTTGAAGATACTAAAACTTGCCTCAGAGAGGATTCTTGTGAGATAATTAATATAAAGTGCTTGGAGTAGTGCCTGATTCATTATAGGTGCTCAATATTGTGTATGTAATATATATAATATTATTACATAATTATTGATAATTATATATAAAATTACAGTGATTGCTCCTTTCTCCGTTAATGTATATTATTTCATCAACTGCATTATGCATTAGTAGTTTTCACACGATAGTAAAATCCGAGGTACAGAGAAATCGGGCCTCATTCTAGATATCTGAAGTCTCTGGATAGCTAAGATTTACATCTTTTACATACCAATTTACTTCTAAACATAAGTTTTTTCACTTTAAACAAAATAAAAGAATGAGCTTTATAAAAAAATGTCAACCATTTCCAAATTCTCTTCCAAAATTGTTATTTGAACATATGTGACAGAGCTTTAGTCAGACGGTGTGACTGTTTTGTGTTCTTTTTTCCCCAGCTTTATTGAGATATAATTGACATATAACGTTGTGTTCTGTTTTTAAAATACTCCTTCATTTGTACACCTGGACACAGTCCACATAGTCGCCATTGTGAATGCGTGCGTGTGCTCCACCAATTCCCAACCAGTCAGAGGGAGAGGACAGGAAGCAGTCTGGCTCTGAGCCCCGCGAGAACGCCAAGGATTCAAGTCCTCGCTTGGGGGGGATCACATACCCTTCTTGGGGGCCACTGATGATTTCCACTGCAGCCGATGGATCCAGTTCCCAGGCTGCCTACCGTCAGAGGGTAGTTTTGATCTTGTACGCCAACACCCGTCCGTTGGGGGCAGCCGCCTGGAGCCCTGGGCTGGAAAGGACTGTGAGGTCAAGGTTAGGCTTGGCAGGAGGGAGGCCTCTGATTTATTACCGATGTCTTCAATAGCTACAGGTCCCAGCATCACCTTCTCTGCTGCTCCCACCTGTAATAGGATGATGTTAACTGATTTCAGGTTAGCACTGCACTCCGATGAACATACCCAGGAGCTTCAGAGTTGGAGAGTTCTCTCCTCTCACCAATATAGATCCAACATATTTGCATGTACCGTTGACTAATATGGGGTTTGAAGTGTGTGGGTCGGATTTTTTACAGTACAGTACTGTAAATGTATTCTCCTTCATTATTTTAACATTTTTTTCTCTAGTTTCCTTTATCGTAAGAATACAGTATAAAATACACATACACAAAATATGTGTTAATTTATTGTTTATGTTATCAGTAAGGCTTCCAGTCAACAGTAGGCTATTAGTAATTAAGTTTGGAGGGGGGAGTCAAAATTAGATGTGGATTTCTGACTGCACGGGGCAGGGGAGTGTCAGCATCCTAATTTCCACGTTGTTCAAGGGCCAACTGTATATTTATAGGTACTGTACTTGTGTTTTCAATTTGCACACTGACCCAGACATTAATTTATGTAATATTCTAACATTTTCCCAGAGTTGAGCATACTTAAAATTGTTTCTGTACTTTTAATTTTATTGCATTGTAGCCCCAAAATATGATGATTAAAACTGTTGTCCTTTTAGATTTACCAAGCATATTTCTGTGTTGTCAGACTACAATCAAAGGTATTTTCACTTTTTTTTTGCAAGGCTGTTGGCTTGGCTTTCTAAAAAAATTCATTTTGCTACTTAATTCTTTTGGGGGTATAGATACAAATCAGTTATGTTTTATTTCCTGTGCTTTTCTTTCTTTCTTTCTTTCTTTCTTTCTTTCTTTCTTTCTTTCTTTCTTTCTTTCTTTCTGCAGGCCATATTTATTTATTCATTTATTCATTTATTTATTTATGCAGGCCATTCCTGGCCCATCATCCTTAGACTTTTTCTATGTCTCAAATCCATGATCTAATACCTATTTGTCAATTAAGATTTCTTTTAGCTCTAGATACCAGAAGTTCAGACAAGTAATAGTATGAACAAGCAAGGGCAGGAAATGAGGGAGGCAGGGGCCACGTCATCTAAGCTTTTATTCTACTGCAATGAAAACCAGTCTAAAGCCAGGCAGGGTCTGAACCGGGGGTGGGTAGCATATACAGGCCCACCTCAGAGATAGTGTGGGTTTGATTCCAGCCAACTACAATAAAGTGAATACTCGATTAAGTGAGTCAAATACATTTCCTGGTTTGTCAGTGCATATAAAAGTTATGCTCAGGGGCTCCTGAGTGGCTCAGTCAGTTAAGCATCTGACTCTTGGTTTCAGCTCAGGTCATGATCTCAGGGTTGGGAGATCAAGCCCCATGTTGGGCTCCATGCTCAGTGTGGAGTCTGCTTGAGATTCTTTCCCCCTCTCTCTCCTTCCCCCTCTACTCTTCCCCCTACTCACTTGCTCCTCTCTCTCACATAAATAAAATTAAAAAAAAAAGTTATGCTTACACTATACTGTAATCTATTAAGTGTGTAATAGCATTATGTCTAAAAAAGAATATACCTGGATTAAAAATTATTGCCAAAAAATGCTAACCATCATTTGAGCTTTCAGAGTTGTGATCACTGATCACAGATCACCATAACAAATATAATGAAAAAGTTAGAAATATTCTAAAAATTACCAAAATAGGACACAGTTACACGAAGCAAGCAGATGCTGTTGGAAAAACAGCACCAACAGGCTTCCTCAACATAGGGTTGCAACAAAACTTCAATCTATTAAAAACACAATACCTGCAAAGCAGGTAAAGTGAAGTGCAATACAATGAGCTGTCTGTATCTATTTTTCATGTTTTTGAGAAATCAGCCTGGATGCTGAGTGGAGAACAGACTGCAGGAGGGCAAGACAGGAAGCAGGGAGGTGGTTAGGAGCCTGTGTCTGGCAGCAGACTGACAGGGGAAGGTGGCTGAAACTGGTTGTAGAAATGGAGACAGAAGAGGCCGTAACCAGGATGCCTGTTGCAGGCACAGCCAACAAGCCACAGACTTGCAGTAGGATGGCACAGAGGGTGAGAAAGGAAGAAGAGTCAGGAGTGATGCCTGGTGCCCATCCTCCCTACCCCAGGGCTGAGGACCCAGGCCTGGTGGTTCTCAGCAGATAGATGGTACTGAAAGCTGTGAGACCATGAAGGATCACTCCAAGAAGAGAGGGCAGGGGTGGGGGGGTGGGGAGTAAGGATCACTGGAGATCTAAAGGAGGAGGAGCAGGAGGAAGATAGAGTCAGGTGGGAGGGAGTCCAGGAGCAGGGACGTTCTCAAAACTGCAGAGCTAAGTGTTTTAAGGAGTGTTTTCACATGTCCCCAGGGATTTGTTCTAACAGGTATGGCAAGCATGCACAGAAATGGCTGTCCTAAATGACAAGTTTTTACTCACAGTTCCCTAGAATCACAGGAATGACAGGCCATGCAGAGCCACCACTGCAAGCCAAACACGCCTAGGTGGGTCAGGAGGCAGGGGGAGTGAGGGGAAAGCATCTGTCAGAGCTTTTATTATGAGAAGGAATGGGTGAGGCAGGGTACACAGACTACGCAGGTTTAGGATTGGCAGGTTTGAAGAGTTTCCATGGGTGCTGGAATATAGGGACTGTCCCCAGTTATCTAGAACCTGCCCCTGGGGTTATTAGGGCAGGAGAACAGGAGCCTGGAGCGTAACAGTTTACAGAAGAGGTGTTTCAGGGTGTCAACTCCAGATTAGTAGGTTTACAAATGAAAGGCATGCTCATTGCACAAGTTATTTGCTATCTTTAGGAATTAGCTGACCCCGGAAGGGGCAGTCCCACCCTGGTCAGTGAGGGCCCCGATGCCAAACCATCAGAGAATTAGAATACAGAAAATAAGAAAATATAGTTAATACAAAAAAGAAGAAGTGCTCATCTGTATCAAGTGCATCTAAAACACTGAGATAAGAACAGAAACTTGGCCTTGAATTTGGCAAAATGGAAATCATCAGTGACCTTGATAAAAGCCAAGTCAGTGAAGTAGTGTGGAGGAAAGCTAGAATGGAATGGGGTCAGGAGAGAACGTGCGGAGAGGAGGCTCTAATCAAGCAGAGAAATACAGTGGGGAGAATGCAGAGGAATTCAGGGTCAAACGAGGTGTTCTGCTTAATGCACAACATTAAGGCACGTGTGTATACTGATAGACATGACCCAGCAGGCAGGGAGAAATGAATGAATGATTACAGACAGAACTCCAGAACAACATGGAGGTAGGCTGAAAGGTCTTCAGTCCCAAATTTACTGCAAGTTACAGCTTAAGTCTTATAATAAACGAGATTTTTGCCCTCTATTTCATAATACAGGGACACCCCACGCCAGAACATATCCTCAAGTACTGTTTTCCCTTGAAGAACACCTGAGTTATGAATACCCAAACTGCATAGTGGCTGTTCATCTGTATATTTTCCGCTGATATAATTTATATTGAGTTTCCAAAACTTAATAAAACATTTTTTAAAAAAGATTTTATTTATGTATTTGAGAGAGAGAGAGAGCAAGCATAAGTGAGTGGAGGGGCAGAGGGAGAAGCAAGCTCCTTGCTGGGCAGGGAGCCCGACGTGGGACTCGATCCCAGGACCCTGGGATCATGACCTGAGCTGAAGGCAGATGCTTAACCGACTGAGCCACCCAGGAGCCCCTTTAATAAAACATTTTAAGCTAAATGGCTTGCAAGAAAACCTTCACATTGGTTCCAAATACAACTGGTAGATACAACATCACACCACTTTGCAAATTTTGGAGTATCAGCAAAGGTGTACACATCTCCTCATGGTCTAAGAGAGGCCACTGCTGCTTCAATGTGAGGTAACCAAGAAGTAATGTTTTAAGCATTTTATATCCTAATATGACAGTTGTGACGTATCTAGGTGCCATACTGTGCATCTTTTCTTATAACTTTTCCTGTTTAAAATAATGGGAAATATGTTTTTTTTAGTTCTCAGAGACAGGCTGACATTTCAGGCACAGGTTTACTGACATTAACTGGCAGAAGACTTTCCAGCCTTGTCTCGGTTTAAAATTTTTAAGTATTTACCTTGTAAATTACTTAACTTCGGTTGTTCCAAATCTTATAGTAAAATCGATGGTCCAAAGTTGTACCACGTGTGCTGTTTTGCCTCCTTTCTGCACAGAATTGGGGCTGTGCATACTCCAGTTTGAGAAGCATGTACTAATGCAGCAGCTGATCAGAAGAGTTATGGAAAAATGAATTCTCGTTGCAACCCCCAACAACCATTCAGATGGGATTTTTAAGAAGGGATCTTAAAGTGGTTCCGAAGGAGTCGTATTTGTAGGGAAGGCAACAGAAACTGTGTATTCTCTTCCTGCACATAGTTCCTTAACCTTTTGGGAAGGACCAGAAGGAGAATTTATGGCAAGAGACAGCAGCAAGGGACGGATGGAGGGCAAGACGAGAAAGATGGGTTTGAAAAGACAAGTTCCAGGTTTCCAGGTATTTCCATTTTAGGTAATGAATTTGCGGTTTGAAGTACCCATGGCAAGCTTCTGCAAAGGTTTCTAAACCGAGGCCAGCTCTCACCCCCACTCCCACACGGAGCCCGGGCCACCTCAACCTAATCAGCGCGGCCGCACTGCGCATGCCTGCAGGGCGGGGCGAGGAGGAGGGGCGGGGCTCGCCGAGCTCGCCCAGGGCCGGAGCCAGGGAGAGCATGGCTACCCTGCGCCGGCTGCGAGAGGTTCCCCGGCACTTGCTGGTCTGCGAGAAATCCAACTTCGGTCATGACAAGTCCCGCCACCGGCATCTTGTGGAGACGCACTATCACAACTACAGGGTGAGTTCGGCCGCCGTGGGCCTCTCAGGCATTGCTTCACCCCTGGGAGCTGGAGAGCTTTGGGGAAAGTCGCTTTCGACTGAGTGACGGGCCCGCCCTCAACGCGCGGAGGGGCGGGGCTCCTCGCCAGGCATGTTGGGAATTGTAATCTCTTCACTGCTCTGACTTGCTCGCTTGCGGAGCTGCAGGACTACAACTCCCAGGATGCGCCGGGGACAGGGTAGTGTCCTCTCCTCTCGAGGGGAGGGGCTGGGCGGCGTGTCCCCGGCGGATTCCAAAGCGCCGCTGGCTACTTTGTGGTACCGCCCCTGGTGGAGTGCTTTCCCGGGAGGGACGTGAGAGTGGGGGCCGAACCTGGGGAGTTAAAGAGCGAGGGATGGGTGCGGTGTGGAGCCTCGGGTCGGCGGAAAATCGGGACCGGACCCGGTTCCCCTCCCCACTTCTTGATTCTTTCTCCCATCTCGTGGGAGCGTCTTGCCGAGTCCAGACCCAAGAAGCACGTGCTTTTCTAAACTATTTAGGGGTGCTAGGTTTAGATCTGAGAAAATTTCCACTTTGCCCGTTGTCTTATGTGGTCTCCAGCCAAAGCGCGCCAGTTCGGCAGCTTTGTGTAGAAAGCTTGGGAGCACAACTCAAGAGCTTTACAGGGGTGTTAACATCGGCTGTTGCTTCGTGAAAATGTCATCGTCGTGGGGGCGCTTTGTGTAAGTTGAGGCAGCAGTGAGGTGAATCTAGCATCTGGCGAGAGAAGAGGAGAATAACCCAAATGCCAGTCAAGTGTCCAGTGGCTCGGTTTCACCAACTCATTTAAGTGGGGAGGTCTCCAAAAACTCAACCTGAAAATAGTTTAAGCTTTTTACACTTTAAATTCATCAGCCTCATCTCCACCCAGGCCTGACTGGCATGGCAGTTTCTCAGAGACACAGCTGGTGACGCAGGTCCCTCAGGAATAGACTGGTGTATGAGCTTTGGGAGAGTGCTTTTCAAGGTGGGGAGCACTTGGGTAACATTTGAAACCCTTTAGGTTTAACATCTCTGCTTTAGATGGAAAGCTCATCGCAGGCAGCAATCGGGTGTGTATCTTATCTTGCCCAGGCTGATCTGTAGAATTTTTCTGTCCAGAAAATAGGAACAGCCTGACCACTTCTGCTTCCATGGGGCCTCTTAATGATTGATGTCCCTAATTTCCTTATGCCCTAAGGGACAGTCCCTTTGATTCCAGCCTGGTACCGGGTTAAACAAATCAAGGGATATTCCATTGTACCATGTTTCCTTAAAAATTAATTAGAGCAGTGGACAGGATATAAAACATACTGTTTATTTGCAGAAGCTTTCCATTAAAATTTTTTTTGCTCCTTTAGCTTTCCTATAATGTTTGAATACAGAAATGAAAAACATGAATTGTCAAATTTCTCTTCCTGAGACTGGTAAATTACGAGTTTTATAGAAACCAGTGGGGGAATAGTTAGCAGCTTTCATATGTTATAGCATCCTTAACAAGTTGGGGCTGATCTACATGAAAATAAGACTTTTATGTTACACATCCCAATAGGTTTCATTTCTGATTCCTGAATGTGGGATACTATCAAAAGAACTGAAAAACCTAGTCATGGAAACTGGACCCTATTACTCTGTGAAGAACTTACCTCTTCATGAGTTAATTACACACGAATTCATCAACACCTTTGTGAAGAAAGGTAAGAAAAACCTTGTGTCTGTGAAGGTGGCAAGATGAGGAAGTATAGTTAGACCACATCACGGTACTAGGGCTCTTCTCTTGTCTTCAGTAGGGCTCCACAGAGATAGTCTTCGTGGTCAAGTGCATGCATCACTCCGCCTTTCTCAGTAGCCTCACCCTACTTTTTCTCATGCTCTCTTTAGGTGGTGGTTTCTTCTTCTTTTTTTTTTTTTTAAAGAACTGTGGTGTTTTGTTTTGTTTTTAAAGATTTTATTTATTTATTCGACAGAGATAGAGACAGCCAGCGAGAGAGGGAACACAAGCAGGGGGAGTGGGAGAGGAAGAAGCAGGCTCACAATGGAGGAGCCTCATGTGGGGTTCGATCCCATAACGCCGGGATCACGCCTTGAGCTGAAGGCAGACGCTTAACCGCTGCGCCACCCAGGCACCCCTAGGTGGTGGTTTCTGATACACTTGTCCACTAGCGTGGCATGGGGATGTTGTAACATGAAAGTATCCCTCATCATAAACCAAGGATTCAGGGAGAGGAGAGAGTCTTGGGATCTGCATGTTTGGATACACTGCTGTTGGGAGCGTGGCCGCAAAGACCACTATGTTCCCAGCAGTCTCCACTCAGCTGTCTCAAAAGGTTCATCTCCTGATGCCACCATAGCAGCTGTTCACCAGGCAGTGTGCTCATTATGGTTCAGTGTCTTCTGCTCAGAGTTTGTGGCTCCGACCCTCTCTGCTCACCCCATTTCCATTCGTATCTGCCGGGTTGGTTGCTTTGTTCCCCTTGTTTCCTAGGAAGCACTTGTTTGAAACTGTATTTCCGACTGTCTTTAGGGATTCCCCTCTCCCTATGTAAGTCACTGTACTTAGAAGTAAGCAAGCCCCTTTCCTCGCTGGAGGCTCCATGTTTGTCTTCTACAGGGAGCTGGGAAGAATCTAGTACTCGCAGTTCCTCTCATTCGGGTGCTGCTGGCCCTGCTTGCAAAGCTGGCAGTGTTGTCTTTGGTCCTTTCATCTATTTTGAAGTTTGGTGCTACTTTGTTAATAACGTGGCCACTGGCTGTAACGGGCACTTTTACATATCTTAACCAGTTGAACTCTTGCAACAGCTCTGTGAGGCCGATGATCCCCATTTTACAGGTGGGGAAAACTGAGGTTCACAGAGACTGAGTGGCTTTCCTAACCTCACACAAGGTCCTTGCAATTTTGAATCTTTACTGGAACTCTTGTCTCAGGGGTGTGCACTTACCTAGAATTCTACTTTGTGCCTCTCTGCCAGCATCCCCAGAGGTGCATACTACACCCTGAGTCCGCTTTCCGCTTGTTGGTAGGCACAAAGAGGCCCCGGGTGGGGGCGTGAACTAGCTCTAGTGTGGCCTCTGTGTCCTCCAGCTCACCCTTGGCCAGTTTTAGGGTTTTTTTTTTTTTAAAGATTTTACTTATTGGGGTGCCTGAGTGGCTCAGTCGTTAGACATCCGCCTTCGGCTCAGGTCATGATCTCAGGGTCCTAGGATCGAGCCCCTGGTCTGGCTCTCTGCTCCGCAGGAAGCCTGCTTCTCCCTCTCCCTCTGCCACTTCCCCTGCTTGTGTTCCCTCTCTTACTGTCTCTCTCTCTGTCAAATAAATAAAATCTTTAAAAAAAAAAAAGATTTTATTTATTCATTTGAGGCAGTGAGAGAGCATGAGCAGGGGGAGGGGCAATGGGAGGAGGAGACTCCCCACTGAGCCAGGGGCCCAATGTGGGGCTCGATCCCAGGACCGGAATAGCATGACCTGAGCCGAAGGCAGAAACTTAACCATCTGAGTCACCCAGGAGCCCCAGGTTTTAGGTGTATTGAGGGAGCTGGAGCAGTGGGAGATATTGACCCTTACTCACCTGGGGGATATGTTATGTGAAGAGAATCCACTAACTCTTTGCAGTTGTGATTTTTTTTTTCCCCCTTAATTTCTCATCTGGGCTTTCTCTTACAGGTTCGTGCTATGCACTAACATACAATACAAATATCGATGAAGATAATACCGTCGCCCTACTGCCAAACGGTAACAACGCTCATTTGTTTCTTTCTTTAATTTTAAAAGAAATGGTGTAAGAAAAAAAAATATCAAATCTCCAGATTCATTCCCCTTCTTAGAGCGAACTGTTTTTAACAGGTTGGTTTTTATTTTTCTTGACATTTTCTATAAATTTATAAACACACATAAAGCTTGGTTTTTTTTTTTTTTTAACATAAATCACATTGTACGACGTTGTTTCTCAATTTTCTTTTTTCTCAGTATGTCGTAGACATCTTTCCATATCGGGGCATATAGTTCTGACTTAGTGTTTTTAATATTTTGAAGATATTCCAGTGAAGAGGTATACCATGATTTGTTTATTCCTTCTTTAATAGAAATTTAATAGAAATTTCTGTTTTCACTGTCATAAATAATATCCTTGTATGTGTAATATATTAAAGTATCCTTTTACATAAACAAGATATATGTATAAATAATATCCTTGTATCATAAAGAAGATCCTTGTATGCACTTTATTACCCTCATATCTAACTGCTCAATTTGGCTGTGCTTTCTTTCAGTCAGAGAACGTCATATTTTTAACATCTCTTTTATGGGAATTATTTAATTTATAGGGAAATTAATTTTATCACTGGATAAAGATACTTATGAAGAAACTGGCCTTCAGGGTCGTCCATCTCAATATTCTGGCAGAAAAATCATGAAATTTAGTAAGTATTATGCTTAAGTAATACTTAAGTATTAAGTATTAATACTTTAACTTAACTAATACTTAAACTTTAATCAGTTTCTAACAAGTTAGTAATCTTCCTGTAGCAATTTAAGTGTGAATGTTTGCCGCTGTTTTCTTTGCTCAGAAGGAGCATGGCTTTTTCTTGTCTTTAAAACTTCTAACCTATAGGGCTCTAGGTTGAGCTTCGGAGAGACTAAGATTGCTGTTCTGTTTTCTCTTTGGCTGTGGGCTGCATCTTATAAGGATCGCAGAATTGGAATGGTCCACTAAATATATATGTTTTGGGTCGAAAATTCAAAGTAATGAACCCAAGATAAGAGTCTACAGCTTGTTTTTAATAAAGAATTTCCTTTACTGTCACCAAGTTTTTATGATTACTAGTAGAGATAACCCCGTGGAGATACGGTTCTGCCGATAGTGTCCGGCTTGAACATGAGTGATTGAGGCTGTCAACATCCATAAGTCGATTAGGATTGACCTCCCAAACCTCTGCCCTTGGCCTTTGACCTCGGGAAAGTATGACTTTAAAACATCTGTTGTTACTATCAATGCTAGAAATACCCATGAAAAGCAGAGTTTTGATTTGGTAAACCAAAGGAGCGCAAGAAGAACAAAAGAATTTTTGCTAGTCTTAAAATTTCCCAAAATTCTAATGCTTTTTAATATAGCACTTTTTCCACAGTGTAGGCTGTGTATATACGAATGAACTGTTTATTCCTCTTTCCATTTAAGTTGTTTCCATTGATTTGATGGATTTATCCTTTAACCTGAATTCTAAGAAGTATGAAAGAGTATGTTGGTCCTTCAAAGAGAAGAAGCCATTGGAATTTGATTTTCTTTTGGCCTGGCATCATACAGGTATGGAAAATATGTAACCTTACAGTGCTTTGGAAATCTAATCGTTAATTAAAGGGGAGGAATGGAGGATTAAATTGTGATTCATCCCTATGGTCTCGGGTACTGTGTACACGTGTGCGTAAACATTATTCGGGAAGCTGCTTCGGGCCCCCAGCCAGCCCCAGGAGCCATAATTCAGGATGACCTAGGCACGCAGCCGTCTGCCTCCCTCTCAGGTTATGTGTCTATCCAGAGATCTTGGAGTGGCTTCAGCACAGCTGTCCTTTATCTGTTTCTCCCCTCCCTTCTACACCTTACCTCAAACAGCCTTCGCAGTATGTTTTAAAATAACACAAATTATAAACACAAACTGTGGGTTATTTCAGGGTCAAAATCAAGCATACTATTAAATGTCGAGTGGAATTTATTGTAACTTGGAATCGATTAGAACATGAAATTTCGTGGGGTGTTTGGTCGCCAAACGTGTTGGTGTGCTGACAACTGCCATGCCCCTTTTAGAGTGTATCTTTGGTCCATCACAAGATTGTAATGAGTCAGATCATCACAGTTATGATGGTGTCGTACTCGTTTTTGGAGGACAGGGAGGCACATAGGTCCATTTTGGAAATATGTCTGTCCATTTGCTCTTCGTGGGACGTTCCTGGTTGCTGGATGCTCCAGGCAGCTTGTAGGAGTCCTCAGTCTGTCATGCTTCAGTGCTTCTCCTCCTTAGGGTAGAGATACAGGAGGGCAGACAGACTGCCGGACGTTTCAGTTGCATGAAGTCCTCATTGAGGGCCATGTGTGCATTGGGTTCTCTGTGGAGACCTCTGTGTTCCTAAGGCTCCTAATTATTCTAAGGGCTTGTGAGGAACTGGGGAAAGTCCGAGATTTTCCCCCACTTGTAAGCTAAGTCATTAGCCTTCACAATCTCATGGATGCTGGCAGAAGACACAAGACTTGGAATTTAATTACTCAAATTAATCGCCGTGGCCACAGTCTCCACTCACACTAGTGCACTACGTCCCACTACTTACGGGGTGACACTCGGTGGGCCAGGGGATACCACACATGCCGTGGGCTGCGTTGCAGGAGAGGAATCCCGAGCTGCATGAACTCCAGCCTTTTATCTTGGCCAGTAAGCCTGCTGGCTTTTGCTGTGGAGGGGGTAGCAGATTATTTCTATTACACTGGACATGAAGCAAGCCTGCCTTTTGCTCCCAAGGGGGCACTATTTCTGTCCTCCAAGGCTGTTGGAAGATCCTTGAAGATATGTTAGATCTTACTGGGTTTTTTAAGACAAACAGAAATGAGTTTCTGCCATCATTCAGTTCCTCTTGTGTTTCCTTCACAGAGATTTTGCAAATAAACTCCTCTCTCTGTACAGTTCACTAATTTTATTTATCCACAAATAGCGCTTTTTTTGTTCAGTAAGTCAAAATTTTCTTATTAGAGCAAATGCTGAGACTAATACGGGGTTGAATCTGAAAGGATTATGCTTTTCCAGGAAAAGGGAAAGGAAATGAATGTTTACAGGACTTTGGCACAAGGAGCCATAAGCAACTTAGATGATTTTAATTTCAATACAGCTTTGCACAACTCCCTTCTGCGTTACTTAATCTCACCTGCTCCCTGGACTCTCATGTGGGAAAGGGGCGGTGGCAGGGATTCACTGAACTTGCTTTCAGGATTCACATGACCTTGTATGGTGTGTTTTAAGGTGCAGAAGAATCAACGATGATGTCATACTTTTCCAATTACCGAATTCAGGAGCATCAGCCAAAAATAGCGCTGAGCACAGTGCCGGAGCTGCAGTGCCCGGTGCTGCGGAGCAGCGCGCTCCGGGGGGAGCCAGAGGCGGCCTGCAGCGCCCCCGAGCTTCTGGACTGGCTGGGCGCCGTCTTCAGCCACGCTGAACTGTGCGTAGCAGCTCCTGGGCTATGGGCTCGGGCTCGGGCTGGCTTCTTGTGCTTCGTGGGGGTTTTTACTCTGAAAGTGAATCATGCAGGAGATGTAAATGTGTTTTCTTTCTTTTTTTCGTGTGTGTGACAGAAATAATGAGCCTCATAACTTCATATCAGCTTATTGCTGTCCTCAGCCAAGCACAGTGGTGGCCAAAGCTTACTTGTGTACAATCACTGGTTTCATACTTCCGGAGAAGATCTGTCTCCTCTTGGAACAGCTATGGTGAGAACGCTTTTTGCCTTTTATATCTTGCTTGTCCGTGCCCAAAGGACGTTTTAGGGGCAGTGCTACTGTCCCAAGTCGCAGTGTTCTCTCACACACGTTTCCCCTTTTTTCCTTGCTTGGGCTCACAGTGCGGTAACATTATCATCTTAAGTGACGTAATTATCCTTGGTGATGGGAAAATTGTATTGCCAAATACTTGTCCTTACTAAAAGACAAAGAGCAGAGTTTAAGCTTCTTGAAAACAAACCATTTTTCTTGTCATGCTCTGGAAGTTATAATATCACTTAAGAAAACAGCAGTACTCTATGGAACACATTTTGAACTGTTTTAAATGTTAGAGTTCTGCAGATGTTTTATTTTGAAAACAAGTTGACCATTTTTGAATCCAAATCATGTCCAAGATCTGTTCCAGCCTTAACATCCTGTGAAGCGCTGGGCATCCTTAACATGCCAGGGCTTGGACAAGGCAGTATGGGGTTTGTATTTGAGAAGTACTCTATAAATAAAATGCTACATTGTATCTAATGCAGGAAACTCAGATCCCATATTGAAAAGACCATAAGGCAAACATAATGCCTTCTCAGTCTTCCCTTTTTTTTTTTTTTAAACCCATTGCTGGGCTTGAGATTAAGAGTTGGATGCTTAACCAGCCAAGCCACCCAGGCATCCATTAGTCTTCACTTTTTAAATGTCTAAGATTTAAATCTTGAGGGTTTTCTTTTTTAAGCCCAATACCCTTTTTCATGTATTAGTTTGGTACTTTCATTTTCCTCAATAAGAAGGTTGGATTTTTTGTTTAAATCCAATAAATTCTGCAGTGTTTCATTTAACAGAGACTGAACAGCACTGTTAAATGGAGGGAAACTTTGTGGTTTGGTTTTGGTTTCTTTTCTTTTTGATTCTTACATGATGTTCCACAGTAAGCATAGGAACTGCTGAAATTGGTTTTGTGCATTCTGTAATTAGTTAACATTTACTGAATACACCACATAGGATCAGGAATGTAATTTGCATCTCTTAATTCTTATAAATAAAAGCTAAGGTCTAAGCTTCATTGAAACATCAGAAGTACCACTTATCCTAAATAAGTAAAAAAATGTGGACATTCCTAGCCCTCCCTGTTTGTTAAGATTTATCTTTCTTTTTCAGTCGCTACTTTGATGAGCCCAAGTTAGCTCCTTGGGTTACGTTGTCAGTACAAGGCTTTGCAGACAGTCCTGTTTCGTGGAGAGAAAATGAACATGGTTTTCGAAAAGGAGGAGAACATTTATACAACTTCGTGATTTTTAATAATCAGGACTATTGGCTTCAGATGGCTGTTGGGGCGAATGATGACTGTCCACCGTAAAAAATACAAAACTTAAAATCATGTTTGTTTATGTTCGTGCTTTCTTCCAGATTTTGTTAATGGTAAAGGACTGTGTGTTCACTCAGGTTCGTCTGATGATGGCATTTCTTAGATCAGCATCCATTAGCATTCTGCTCTTGACTTAGGGCCCATGCTGTGAGTGTAGCTGGTACTGACATTCCCCTGGTCAGTGTCAATATAAGGACAGAGGTGTGGGTTACTACAAGGTAGAGTGGACTAGGATGACCAGGGAACAGGAGCTCTTGGACCGTTGGGTGAGATGTGTGCTGTTACTCAGGTGTATGTTTACAACTTGTTCACATAATAATAAAAAGAAGTCCTTATATTATACTTCTCAGAACCAGCCCCTGCTTTAAGTGCTGATTGTATATTACCTCATTTATTTCTTGCATCAACAGCACAGAGTATAAATGAGCTACCAAGGTCACACTGCTTGTGGGTCTGAGACCTGAGCTTGGACCAGCTGGTTCCTAAGTGTGTGTTCTTACTCTTGCCTCTGGATCAAGGGAGGGGTATTTGGATACTGTGTATTGTAAAGAAGAAGTTGAATTTTTTTTCCCCAGCACTATGGCTGATAAGGACCAGCTGAAAACAACTAAAACGTCTAGAATACATATCAAGAACTATTTTTAAAAATGGATCAGTGAGCTATAAAATAAGTCTCAAAAAATTTTAAGTGGAAGTAGAAGCACAAAGAGGTAATTAGGACACTTGGGCCACTTTTTGCCCTTAGGACACTTGCCAAATACCTAATTAAACTGTTTTTCATCATCTGGGGTGGGAAAGGGGCAGTAGCATAGCAGACAAAGCTTAGGCCCTACCCAGGGTGGGAGGGATAATAGGAGATCTCATGAAGTTGAGACCCCAAAAAGATAGACTTAGTATAAGGGTGAACTATGAACAAATCTGCCTGCCTCCTCCGTCTCCAATCTCCCCTTCTCCTCCCTCATTCCCCACAGATAACAAAGAGGATTGCCCATCCTGATCGAATACATTCCATCTCCCCTGAGAATATATATATATATATATATATATATATATATAGTCACAAGCAGCCCTGAAGCTGGTTTGTTTGAACAATCTGGGTAGTCTAAAAAAGCCTCACACCAGAAATTTAAAGTGATAACAGATTTTTAGTGCCTTCCAGGTGACTGACAGAAGCAAAACGTATTGTCTTTGGAGGAATTCAGAAACAGTTTCAAGGAATATAAGTTCACAATCAAAAATCACAAACACATAAGATAGGAGCCAGCAGAAACAATGGGTGGAAGAAGCAGGCTTATAAAGACTTAAGCTATTAAGACTTACCAGACATAGTATAAAGTATGTTTTATATTTAAAGAAATAAGGGAAATTAAAGAGCATGATAGTAAAAACAGTCAAGCAGATTGGGAAAAGTACTAAGTGGAAGTCTAGGAATAAGGAACACCATAATTGAAAGTTCAGTGGATTGACTAACGTAACAGCAGACTAGGTACCACTGAGAAAAGAATAATAGGAAGAAACAAGGATGTTTTCAGACTTGCAGAAGACTTTATCACCAGCAGATAATGCACTACAAGAAAAATTAAAGGGTGTTCTTCAGGCAGAAGCAAAATGATACCAGATGGAAACCTAGATCTACACAAAGGGATGGAGAGCACTGGAAATGACCTATCTGTAGGTCATTTAACCATATGGTCAACCTAACCATATCAATAGTCATATTAAATGTAAATCATCTAAATGCTTCAATTAAAAGGCAGAGACTGTCAGATTGGATTTAAAAAAACACTGCCTTCAAGAAATGTACTTTAAAGATACAAGTAGGTTAAAAGTAAAAGGATAGAAAAAGATACCCCATGCTAACACTAGTTAAAAGAAAGCTGGAATGAGTATATTAATAACAAAATAGACTTTGAGCAAAGAATATTAACAGGGATTAAAGCTTATGTCATAGTCAGTGAATGTAACTGACAACAGTCCTAAATAATAGCAAAAGCTGATCACACTGCAAGGAAAAAATGGACACATTTTAGTATCTACTTTCTAAAACTGATGGAGAAAGTTGGCAGAACAAAAATATAGTCTGTTTGAATGATGGTAACAGCCAGTTTGACCTGGTTGATATTTATAGAACATTCCACCCCACCACAGCAGAACATGAGTGTACATGGAATATTTATGATAATAGACCACATTATGGCCCATTAAAAAATCTCAAATTTGAAAGTATTCATCATATCAAGTATGTTCTTTGGCCACAGAGGAATTACGTTAGAAATCAATAACAGAAAGATCCTTGACAATCCTCAAATATTTGGAAACTAACAAGTCAAATCTAAAGAGAAATTAGAAAGTAATTTGAAGTGAATAAGAAATTGTGGGTTGCCACTAAAGCAGTACTTAGAGGGAAACTTCTAATATTAAATACCTATAGTAGGACGGAAGAAAGGTCTCAAATCAGTGACCTGAGTTTCCACTTTAAGAAACTAGAAAAAAGAAGAGCAAATTAAATACAAGTTAAGCAGAAGAAGAGGAATAATAAAGATCAAAGAGACAATCAATGAAATAAAAGACAAAAACAATAGAGAACAATCAATAAATTCAAAAGCTTGTTCTTTGGGAAAGAAAACCAATAAAATTGTTAAGTCTCCAGCCAGATTGGTGAGGGAAAAAAGAAAGACAAATGATCAAGGAATATATATAAGGAATGAGAGAAGTAACATCACTACAGAGCCTACAGATATTAAAAAGAATATTAGGAGCACCTTTATGCCAATAAATTAAACATCATTGATGAAATTGACAGATTCCTTGAAAGATGACCAGAGCTCACTAAAAAAAAGATAACCTGAACAGCCCTACAAAATAGATTGAAGAAATTGACTCGGTTGGTTAAGCGTCTGCCCAGGGCATGATCCCAGGGTCCTGGGATTGAGCCCCATGTTGGGCTCCCTGCTCAGTGGGGAGTCTGCTTCTCCCTCTCCCTCTGCCCCTCCCCCCTGCTTGTGCATGCACTCTCTATCTCAAATAAAATCTTTATTTAAAAAAATTGAAATTGCAGTTTTAAAACCTTCTAACAAAAACCCAGGTCCAGGGAGCTTAGTGGTGAGTTTTACCAAAAACTTAAGAAGAAATCATACCAATTCTATGCAAACTTCCAAAAAATCAAAGTGGCAATAATTTCCAATTCATTCTGGGACTCTGGGACCAAAATTATCCTGGTACCCTGGCCAAACATACTACAAGAAAAGCTACGAAGCAATGTTCCACATAAACATAGGTACACCAATTCTAAGGAAAGGTTTAGTAAATTGAATCCTATGATATAATAAAAAGATGTCATGGGCATGGGGTTTACCCTGGGAATGCAGGGTTGATTTAGCATTCACACAATCATCTCAATACAGAAAAATCATTTGACAAAATTGACCGTCTATTTCTGAGAAAAACTCAGGTGCACTAGGAATAAAGGGAACTTCCCCAATTTGATAAAGGGCACCTACAAAAACGTTAGAGTTACCATCATACTTAATGGTAAAAGACTGAATACTTTCCCCCTAACATCAGGAACAAATAGGGATGTTTCTATCCAGTGTTGTACGGGAGATTCTAGACTGCACAATTGGGAGAGAAAGAAAGGACATCCAGATTGGAAAGAAAAAATAAAATTGCCTTTATTCACAGATGACATGATCTTCAGACATGTAGAAAATGTACAATGGAGTCTACAAACTATTAGAACTAATAAGTGACTATCAAAGTTGCAAGATAGAAAGCAACATACAAAAATCATGTTTATCCATGTAGCAACAATTAGAAATTGAAGTTAAAAATCCACATTTATAATAGCTTAAAAAATGTACTTAGGAATAAATCTGACAAAAAATGTGAAAGACCTGTACATTGAAAACTACAAAATATTGCTGTGATAAAGAAGACCTAAATGAACAGTAAGATATACCTTGTTCATGAGTTAAGAGATTCAGTATTGTTAAGATGTCATATTCCAAAATACAGATTCAATATAGAGTCAATACAATCCTGATCCAAATCCCAACAGGTTATTTTTGTGTGTGTCTATATCAATTGACTAGCTGATTCTAAAATCTCTGTAGAACTGCAGTGGACCTAGAACAGCCTCCAGGGCTGCTTTAGAACTTGATGATATTAACACCAAAAACGTCCGGCTGCTCTATTCTCTGCCTCGACATGATGTAAACCACCGGCCCAGGCAGGAAGTCGGAAGGTGTTTTTGTTTCAGTATGTCCCTCTGATCATCTATCTGTATGAGTGCATGCCGACTGAGAGGAAGTACTGTAATAAGGAACCTAATTTAGGAGGTGTCAATTGAAGTTGGAAATAAGATTTACTGCTGTTCATTCTTTGGAGTAATGTGGGATTGATAAGTGTTTTGCCAGTTAATACGATGTTCAACTATTTTCTATATAAGATGAAAATAAAAATCTGATATAAAAGGATTTTTTAAAGACTGAGTAGATGAATTTACATGCATAGGAAAATAGATTTGCAGATCTTCAAGGAGCAAATGTCAAGAGGTTTCCAGAAAAAAAGAAAAAGAGAGAGAAGGAAAGAAAGATCTACAAATTACCAAGCAGTTTTCTTAAGTTTAGAACAGGGAAATGGTAACATAGCAGCTGACCAAAACAACAACAACAACAACAACAACAAAAACAAGCCTATGCCAGAAGCACCTCTTTTAAGGAGCTTAGATTGTGCTCAAATTCTCGTAGTGTCATTTGCTGGGACTTGGGGACCAGAGGGACCACTGCAAGCATATTCTTCAGAATCCAGAT
The DNA here is from genome assembly GCF_023065955.2 of Ursus arctos. Taxonomy (NCBI): domain Eukaryota; kingdom Metazoa; phylum Chordata; class Mammalia; order Carnivora; family Ursidae; genus Ursus; species Ursus arctos. The sequence continues at coordinate 9,591,115 of NW_026622997.1, read as the reverse complement.
TAGGAAGAGGTTACACTTTAGATGCAGAGTTACTGCTGTAATCATCTTAATAAATCATATTAAATTACTTGGCAGAAAGCCAAGTGTGACCCACCCATTTCTGAGGAAATGATCAGAAGTCACAGATGACTATTTTCATCTTTTATAATTGAAGAAATATTTGTCTTGTTTTCCTATCGCACAACGTTGGCATTTTCTTCCTCCTTCTGGCACTTTGCCTCTAAAGCTATGTGCCGTTTTTACCACAAAGTTCCCTGGATTCTTCAGAGACATGGAACCAATAGAATATTTATAAAATGAAAATGTTTTTATGTATTAGATATATGTATTATGATGAATTGGCTCTCACAGTTATGGAGGCTGAGTGGTCCCACAGTATCTGCTGGAAACCCAGGAGAGCTGGTGGTGTAGTTCACTCCAGCCCAAACCCCTGAGGACTAGGAGAGCCAATGGTTAAGTCCCAGTCCAGCAGGGGAGGACTAATCCCCAACAGGGATTAGCCAAGCAATCAGGCGGAGAGAGTGCAGATTCTCCCTTTCTCACCATTTTGTTCTATTCAGTCCCTAAAGGGATTGGGTGAGGACCACCCACATTGAGGAGGGCAATCTCCTTTACTGAGTCCACTGATTCAAATGCTAATCTCATTCAGAGATACCCTCCCAGGTACACCCAGAAGGAATGTTTAGCCAAATGTCTGGATATTGGAATGATCCAGTCAAGTTGACACAAAACAAACCATGATAATCCCTCACGAATTACTTTCGTCTGTTGTAGGGTTTATTAAGCATCTAGGTTATACTCAGTAGTTACTCATGTGGGCTGTGGGGCTGTGAGAACAGAACAAATTGTTGGCATGACTTCTTTTGAGGAAAAGCTATTCAGGAGGACTGCTGTCTCTACCTTGACTTCATTAGCTCTTGACTCAAATTAACATGGTAGACTATTACATGAAAGAGCTGAGTGAACATTCTGGAAGAGGATGGAATTTCAGGTCAGCTAGGACTCTTTCCCTGGGGAGGAGAGCCACTTGGGGGCTTCCTGGTCTTGGAGCTATTCTTTTTCAACCACCCCACCACAACCCCCTGGGCCCTAACTTGGGAAGATATTGCTCAACAGGACACCAGCTCTCTTTGGCTAGAGCTTGGTAGGAGGCATTTTCCTCTAATGATGAAGAGAAAACTTTTCTTAGGAGAATGGATTAATTTATAGAAATAACCATTTTCTTAAATATAGCCTGGTGCCCCACTTATGGGCTAGCTGTTCATGCATTGCTTTTATAGAGTGACTATCATTATTTTAGGACAGGGAAGACTCATGGAAAAGGCAATTGGGCCTGGGGTAGGATTGATTTTTTTCTTTCTCTTTTAATATCCATATTAGGGGGGTTGGGGTAGGAGATTGCAGCAGCCAACCAAGTGTGAAGGAACTGCTGAAACCCATCACAATCACTTGAGCACCATTAGCAGGGAAAGCCTCAGTGAGAAAGGTGGAAATGTAAAGAAATTCAGGGACTGGATATCCGGGCTATCACTCTGTTAGCAACCATGAGCTCTTTCTGAGGGAAAAACAGGCACACACAAAAAAGTATATTTCTGCAGACTTTCTTTGTTTCCCTCAACTAATGAGGTAAGTTGGAGCCCTTTCATTTATGAAGAACTCACATCTGGCTCTTATTTCAGATAACAATTGGCAGCTTCAAGGCACTGCATTCTGTAAATCTTAGTAAGTCTCTTGGCTTTTAGGCCATGCTGCCTGATACTCTTCTGGGTGAGAGACCTAGATAAGATTTGGAGGGCTTGAAAATATAGGGCAGTCTCTCGGGTCTGCAAGCAGACAGAATCTGTGATGTTTCTTGTAGGCCGGTAACAGGCCCCAATGTCTTTGTTCCTGAGGGGAAGTTAGGGGCAGATAATGCCTTCTGAACTTCTAAAGCTTGTCTCTATTTCTCCACTGGTAAATTTTGCCCCTGTTTCATTTTAAATTCATTCTAAAGTTCTCAGAATAAAAGTACCAGCCAGTATATGCGATTTCATAGTAATAGCTGACATTTACTGAGCATGTCGCTGTGTGTTCAGACAGGCTAAGCATTTTCTACACACTCCACCAGTAAATGCCCACTAAAGACAGTTGAAGCAGGTGTTATCCACATTTTGCAGATAAGATTAGAGAAATTAAGTAATCTTCCCCAAGGCTACATGGCTAAAGTAAGCAGTAAAACCAAAGTCACAAATTAAGCTTGATTCCATAGCTGGAGACTTTAAACATGAAGACATGCTATCTCTCACAAATTCCCTTAGTCCTGTGTGATTACCAAAATGAGACTGGGAAGAAGAAAAGGAATTGTTTCAGCCATCCATTTTTTTTTTTTACGATTTTATTTATTTATTCATGTGTGTGAGATTGAGAGCACAAGTGTGTGGGGGGGGGAAGGCAGCAGGCAGAGGAAGAAGCAGGCTCCCCCTGAGCAAGGAGCCCGATGTGGGACTCGATCCCAGAACCCTGGGATCATGACCTGAACTGAAGGCAGATGCTTAACCGACTGAGCCACCCAGGTGTCCCTCATTTCTTAGATAACAAATCAGCCCTATGACTTAATGGCTTAAAATAATCCATTATTTCTCACAACAGTGCCAGTTGACCAGGAGGCCTTCTGTTTTACCTGATAGTGGGTTGGCTGGACGGTCCAAAATGGCCTCCCTCCCATGGGCCCCTCTGTGCGACTGCATGGGATTCCTCACAGCATGGTGACTGCTTCTAAGAAGGAACATTCCAAGACAAGCCCCGTTGTGAGAGTGCTAATCAAGGCTCCATTTTTCATATACTTGCGAATGGTCCATTGACCAAAGTTAGTTTCACGGCCAAGCCCTGAGTCAAGGTGGGAGACTATACAAGCGGATGAATGTGGTTCATTGCGGGCCACCAAGGTAACGGTAACAGGCGTTATGTGGTAATATTTTATTTACCTGAGACGCATCCTTTTCTTCCTCTCGGGCTAATAGCAAAGTTCACCAGTTAGAATTTCAAATTACACATATACCCGTTTGCATATAAATTTGATATTTTGAATGGTGGTGTTCAGGCTGCTAGATGAATCAATAACTGGAGAGTTCATTTATTAATTTAGTATTCTCTGTTTTCAAGGAGAGTTAGCTTGTCAACATACTCATTACCTTGTTTAATATTCATAAAACCCCAATTATATTATGATCTCTACAGATGAGAAGCGGAGGTAACTTGGCCCCGGTCACACACATGGTCCTCAGCAGATCTAGTTTTGAGCCACTGCTGGACTCCAAAGCCATGCTCCTTCCTCCTTCCCAGTCCACCCCTGGTGCTGAACACAGACTGGGGAGCTGAGGAGTAAGCAACGTGGGACAGTTGAAGGTTTGTAAGGAAAGGTGAAGTTGTTGTTTTGTTTTGGTTTTAAGTAAGCTCTACATCCAGCACGGTGCTTGAGCTTACGATCCTGAGACCGAGTTGTATACTCTACCTACTGAGCCAGCCAGGGACACTGGGTGATTTTTTAAAAACAATTGCAATCAAGTGTAGAAGGAAGCTCACAGGGGCAAAAGCCTGGAGTCTTTGGCTCATTTTGCGCTGATGTGTTAAACTAGTGGGCCTGATGTCTCTCTCTCTCTCTTTTTAAAGATTTTATTTATTTTAGAGAGAGAGGACAGGGGGAGAGGCAGAGGGAGAAGGAGAGAATCTCAAGCAGACTCTGTGCTAAGCATGGAGCCCGATGTTGGGCTCGATCCCACAACCCTGAGATCATGACCTGAGATGAAATCAAGAGTCGGGCGCTTAACTGACTGAGCCACCCAGGGGCCCCTAGTGGGCCTGGTCTTAAATTTTCATCATTTCTAACACTCTTTTAAAAAATTGTGGTAAAGTATACATAAGATGAAATTTACCATCTTAACCATATTGAAGATTGAAAGTTGAGTGGCATTGAGTTCACTCACGTTATTGTGTGACCATTATTACCATCCATCTCCAGAACTAGAAGAATTATTGGCAACTTTTGAAACTTTATTTGGAAGGAAGTGATGGGTACATGGCCTTTATGCAGGCACTCTGGCCTGGTCTGGACTGGGCACCTCAAGGTCCCATTGGGTCACCTTTGGAAGTTAGGGGTGCCACTTTGGGTATAAGGTCAATGAAAAGGAAGCCACTATTGGGGTCACCAGGAGGTTGCTGGAGGGACCTGGTTGCTGTGGGCTGAGTTATGTCTTCCAAAATTCATAGGCTGAAGTCCTAAACCACCCTACCCCCCACCCCCACCCCATATCAGAAGGCAAATATATTTAGAAATGAGACCTTTAAAGAAGTAAATAAGGTAAAATGAAATTATATAGGTGGGTTCTTAGTCAATATAACTGGTGTTTTTATTTAAAAAGGAAATTAGGACACAGACAGACACACAGGGAAGACACAGGGAGAAGGTGGTGTCTACAAGCCAAGGAGAGAGGCCCTAGAGGAAACCAACCCTGCTGACACTTTGACCTTGGACTTCCAGTCTCTAGAACTGTGACTGAATGAGTTTCTGTTGTTGAAACCACCAGTCTGTGGTATTTGTTATTGTGACCCTATCAGTCTAACACAGTGGTGAAGGGCCCTGAGGCTCAGGGCCTGGAAAGCTGTGGGGCCTCAGATCTAAGCTGGGCCAAGTGAGGAAAGCTCCTGGTGGTCACTAGGTGAGCAGTAGTGTCAAGAAAAGAGAGAGGTTGTTTTCTAAATGTCCCTACCATGTAGTACACTTGCTTTCAGTCAGAATGCTGGAATGTGGTTTCAAATCCTCAGTGCAGACCCTGTGGGCCGTGGGTTTCTGAGAGGGGCCTACGTCTCATGGACAAGAGATAGAAAGATGGAACCATGACCGTCAGCACTGATTCTACGTGCTGGACAGTAGCCCCCTTGGGGTTTTGTTTTTGTTTTTTTTTTAATACTTTTAAATTGTGACATAAAACAGGTACATACGTCAGAGACATTGTGGGCTCTGTTCCAGACCACTGCAATACAGTGGATATTGCAATAAAGCAAGTCAAATAAAGTTTTTGGTTTCCTAGTACATATAAAAGTTAGGTTTATATTGCAGTCTGTTAATTGTGCTATAGCATTATGTTAAAAAAAATGTACAGGGGTGCCTGGGTGGCTCCGTCGTTAGGTGTCCAGCTCTTGATTGCAGCTCAGGTCATGATCTTAGGGTCATGAGATCAAGCCCTGTGTCAGGCTCCACACTCAGCACGGAGTCTGCTTGTCCCTCTCCCTCTGCTCCTCCCCCAGTACTCTCTCTCTCTCAAATAAATAAATGAATAAATAAAATCTTAAAAAAAACCCCAATGTACATACTTTAATTAAAAAGACTGTTTTGCCAAAAATTGCTAACCACCATCTGAGCTTTCAGTGAATTGTAGTCTTTTTGCTGGTGGAGGGTCTTGCCTTCATGTCGATGACTACTGACTGAACAGGGGGGCGGCTGCGGAAGGTTGGGGGGACTGTGGCAATTTCTTAAAATAAGACATCAATGAAGTTTGCCACATTGATTGACTCTTCCTTTCTGGAAAAATTTCTCTAGTAGCTTGTGATGCTGTTTGAGAGTATTTTCCCCACAGTTTAACTTCTTTCAAACTTGAGTCCATCCTCTCACCCCTGCCGCTGCTTGATCAACTAAGCTTATGTCACATTCTAAATCCTCTGTTGTCATCTCAACAGTCTTCATGCCATCTTCACCGGGAGTAGATGCCATGTCAGGAAACCACAGTCTTTGCTCGTCTGTAAGAAGCAATTCCTCATTCGTTCAAGTGTATCATGAGATGGCAGCGGTTCAGTCCCATCTTCAGGCTCCACTGCTAATTCTAGTTCTCTTGCTGTTTCCACCACATCTGCAGTTCCTTCCTCCACTGGAGTCCTGAGCCCTCAAAGTCATCCATGGGGGTTGGAATCAACTTCTTCCAAACTCCTGTTCATGCTGTTTTGATCTCTTCCCCTGAATCAGGAATGTTCTGAATGGCATGTAGAATGGTGAATCCACTCCAGAAGGTTTTCAGTTGACTTTGCCCAGATCCATCAGAAGAATCACTATGGCAGCTCTAGCTTTACCAAATGTGTTTCTTAAATACGAAGACTTGAAAGTTGAAATGACTCCTGGCCCATGGGCTACAGAATAGATGCTGTGTTAGCAGGCATGAAAACAACATTAATCACATTGTACCTCTCCATCAGAGCTCTTCAGTGACCAGGTGCATTGTCAATGAGCAGGAATATTTGGAAAGGAATCTTTTCCTCTGAGCAGTAGATCTCCACAGTGGGCTTAAAATATTCAGTAAGCCATGTTGTCAACAGATGTGCTGTCATCAGGCTGTTGTTCCATTTACAGAGTACAGGCAGAGTAGACCTAGCATGATTCTCAAGGGCCTTGGGATTTCTGGAATGGCAAATGAGCACTGGCTTCAACTTCAAGTCACCAGCTGCATTAGCCCCCAAGAGAGTCAGCCTGGCTTTGAAGCTTTGAGGGCAGGCATTGGCTTCTCCTCTCTAGCTATGATGGCATCTTCTTCCAATAGAAGGCTGTTTTGTCTCATTGAGAGTGCGTCGTGCAGTGCAGCCACCGTCATTAGTGACCTTGGCTAGACCTTCTGGATGGTTTGCGGCAGCTTCCACACCAGCACTTGCAGCGTTACATTTGCACTTTGATGTTACGGAGACGGCGTCTTGCCTTAAAGCTCAGGAACCAACCTCTGCTAGCTTCCGCCTTTCCTTCTGGGGCTTCCCCACCTCTCCCAGCCTTCACAGAACTGAAGAGAGTTAGGGCCTTGCTCTGGATGAGGCTTTGGCTCAAGGGAATGTTGTGGCTGGTTTCATCTTCTATCCAGGCCACTCGCACTTTCTCCACATCAGCAATCGGGCTGTTTTGCTTTCTTATCATTCATGTGTTCACTGGAGTAGCACTTTGAATTTCCTTCAAGAATTTTTCCTTTGCGTTCACAACTTGGCAGACTGCTTAGGGTAAGAGGCCCAGCTTTTGGCCTATATTGGCTGTTGACATGCCTTCCTCTCTGAGCTTAATCATTTCTAGCTTTTGATTTAAAGTGAAAGACACGTGATTCTTCCTTTCACTTGAAAACTTAGAGGCCGTTGTAGGGTTATTCATTGGCCTGATTTCAATATTGTTGTGTCTCAGAGCAGAGACACGGAGGGAGAGAGATGGGAACAACGGGTTGGCGGGGCGGTCAGAACACATACTACATTTATTAAGTTTGCTTCCTATACGGCCGCGATTCCCGGTGCCCCCAAATAAGTACAGTAATCCTATCACAGATCACCAAATACAGTGAGCATGAAAAAGTTAAAATATTGCAAGAATTACCAAAATGTGACACAGAGACGCGAAGTGAGCAAATGCTATCGAAAAAATGGTGCCAATAGTCTTGTTTGATACAAACCTTTAATTTGTAAAAACAAAAACAAAACGAACAAAAAGTATCTGCGAAGCACCATCCAATGACATGCGATAAAGTGAAGTCTGCCTGTAACATAAAATGGACCGTCTTAACCATTTTTAACGTACGGTTCCGTAACTATGCTGACTTAACTATGTTCACATTGCTGTGCGACAGATCTCCAGAACTTTTTCTTGCAACGCTGAAACTCTACATCCATTGAACGATAGCTCTCATTTCCCCCTCCCCCTCAGATGTCAAAGGGAGAAACTGCTGACCTGGGAATTCACCCAGCTCTAGGAGGCTGAGATCTGCAGATCCACACGTGATATCCAGGGACTGAATTCTGACCAGTGCCCGCAGTACGAGATTCGAATAACGGCGCACCTTGTGCCGGGCAGCGTGAGCACCTGCAGACACGGCCCGTGTGGCTCTCCCGGTGACCCTGTGAGGTAGGCGCATGAATGGTGTCCCCTTCCAGCAAGTCTGTGCACTGAGCTTCCCTTTAGCTTTTATGCTCACAGCCGGAGGTTTAAGTCATTCTTCCTCCCTGGGACGGTGGGTGCCCTTTGTGCGCTGGGCCCCTCTCGTCTGGCACATTGCTCCGAGGAGCCTTACTCAGTGTCTGACGTGTAGGTGGCCTGTGCTGAGGCAGAACCTTCACTCTGGACAAAAGCAGAGCTTGGTCCTTCGTTGATCGCAAGTCCGCACCCTGAGCAGTTGACGCGCCAACGGCAGAGCCTACATAAAGGGGACGCTGGGCTTGTGTACTCTTCTACATCCAATGAATGAAACAGGGAGAAACAAAGTAGGAAGTAGGAAAATTTGACTCCTGCCAGACTGCACAATGGGTGGGAAGATGGAAGGAGAAAGGAGGGTGTTGGGGGTCAGAGTTCCTGAATTAGAGGCCCTGGAGGAGCTGGCAGCCTGGGTCCCACTTGAGGTCGGCTCCAGCCCTCCGGCAGGGCAACAGACGAGCACCCTGGGTGGTGGCAGGGCGGGAGCACTTGCTTCCTCCTGGATCCCATCCCTGAAGGAAAATAACCGCTCATTCCAAGAGCTGCAGTGGACTCTGGCCCTGGGGTTCCTTGGATTCCTTGGGAGTGAGCTTACCACATACCCAGCCTTTCTGGAAGCATGCTTCCCTCAGCCCCTGGTGTTCCCAGAGTCAACAGCAACCGGCCAGCGTGGAGACTCAGTCCAGGCCCAGTTCCCAGTTCCCAGAGCAAGTTGTGGAGAAGGCAACTTTGCCTTTCTCGAGTCTCTCTCTCTCTCTCTCTGAAGTAGAGGCAGGAAGGGGAGCTATTTGAAATATCTAGAATTATCTGAGGTAGATGTATGGGTAAGAATTTCTTTCACAAAACGCTGTTTTTCAAAGGAAAGCACGATATTTATTTTCACCAAGGTGGATATTTTACAGCACTTTGGGATGTTCATAAACACCATTTGCTTTCATTTAGCCCAGGAAACTGAGAAAGAGACAGACGTGAATGAATTTGCCTTCGTTCTTCTTTCCCGAAAGAGAGCAGACAGCAAGTCGCTGCTTGGCATAAACCCAAGGCCTCTGTGATTAAACAATATATAACCACGTGGAGCCAACAGGCAAACGAATCGGTTTTCTGACAAGAACATTTTCAGCCAAGCGGGTTAGCTGAGGAGACCCGCTCCCCTTCTCTGGGGAGACCAATAGCCTCGGGGCTTTCAAATGCAGCCACTGTCCTGCCTCAGGCGTAGTCCAGAAGAAAAATGTGTAGTTATGGAGCCTGAATTTTATGTAAAAAACAAGTCGACAGGACCCGTTGGAATGGCCCTGCCAGAGAGGGAAAAAAAAATCAATTTAAATATTTGATTTGCATCCAGAATTCATTCCATCAAAGACCTGGCACCCACAACAGTCTGCTGACCCACTTGAGAAATAACGCAGACATTTCTGGTGTGCCTGTAAAGTCATCTCGGCTCCCCAGGACCCCAGAGCCAAAAGCCTTAACTGGCTCAGAGCATTGGACATCTGATGACCCGTGTCCCAGGACAGTAATGCATATTCCAAAGCAGCAGACACTGGAGCCGCCCTCAGCCACTGGTTTACGTGGGCCCCGCGGGCCTGAACGTCCTCGTCCCAGCTGAACAGGGCCTGAGGTTGTGGGGGGGCCCTGCTGAGAGCCTGCTGCTAAGCCCGGCACTTCTCTGCGGCCTTTGGATCCTTGAGCAGCAGATTTTCGAGTTCTCTTGCCAACACCCACGACAGCCAGTGAATAATCAGCTGCAATTTGTAAACCCATTCCATTTTGCAACTGCTGTTTTCATTCAGAATTTTCTGGAATTCCAGTGGCCAGCCACAGCAGGTTTTTTTTTTTTTTTTTTTTTTTTTTTAATCTTCAGTCTCGCAAGGTGCTTGCCCTGTGCAGCGAGGACCTGGGAGGAACTCGGATCTGCTTCCCAGATTGGAAGGAGACCCCAGACACAGGGGGGCCACGGGGAGGGCTAGAGGGAGCATTCCCAGCTTCTGCAGGGGAAGGGCAGTGTGGCGCCCAAGTCGTGTCACTCCCTGACACCCTGCTGTCTATCCATCACACAGGATGCCATTCGTGACAAAGCAAAGCACGAAAAAATGCAAGTAATTCAAACACATGATAAGTGCCCAATAAATGGCAGTCGACTCCAACTGCTCGTCGGAAAGAAGGTTTTGCTGATATGTGAACTCCTTAACCCTCCTTCCATGGTTTGGAAAGGCCGGTACTTGTTCCTGGTAGACTTAGTGCCCAGCGAGTCTCCTGCCTGATGCTTTCGGGGGGAAAATATTTGTTAATCAAGAGCATGAGAGACATTTTGTCTCCAACATTTAAATGTCCACATCAAGGAGGAAAAAACTCTATTATAGAGTTTAAAAATCCAATTTATTTATTTAAATTGTGGTGAATAGACATCACATAACACTCACCATCTTAACCATTTTTGAGTGTTCAGTCAATGGGATTAAGTGCATTCACACTGTTGTGCGACCACCACCATCCGTCTCCAGAATGTTCCATCTTCCCAGACTGAAACTCTGTCCCCCTTAACCACTAACTACTCACTCTCCCCTCCCCCAGCCGCTGGTAGCCCCCATTCTACTTTCTGTCTCTATGATTTTGACGACTCCAGCAATCTCGTGTAAGTGCAAAGAAAATGTTTAATTTTAATTCCAGTAGAGTCAACATACAGTGTTATATTAATTTTTGTTATACAATATGGTGATTTGACAGTTCTATACATTACTCAGTGCTCATCATAAGTGCACGAAAAATTTTTTTTAATTTAGAAAATATCTTGAGGCTAAGGAGCAAATAATCTTTTCATTCACAAAGTCAAAGTTTCTGTGCTGTTCAGTCGCTGTGACAAGTCTCCTGGTGCTCTCCCCAGGTGACCAGCTTTTCTTTCGATCATCTGGGGCAAGTCACCATTCCGGTGGGGGTGGGAGTCAAGATGAAGCTGGGTTCGAAAGTCTGAGTGGGCCCCTTCTCTCACGGGGATGTAACTCGGGGTGCTCACCGTGGGGCAACCTGGTCCCGAGATGCGCTCGCGTCCTGCAGCCTGAGTGCTCCCCCCGCTCCGCACACAGTGAGGGGCCCTCTGAGCCTGACCTTCCGTTCCCTCCCGCCTCTGCGGACGTTTCCCTTCAGCTTTTCCACGTGCTCATTCTCAGCCTCCACCCTGGTCTGTGCCCCTCCGGCCCCAGGCTGCCCCACGCCCTGCCCCTCACGGCACCCAGTCCCTGCAGCCCGACCTCCTCCCCTTCCAGGGCTCTTGCGAGCTCCTCCACCTCTTCCTCTTGCCGACGCCATAGGCCTGTTAGGGTCTGAACTGCGTCCCCTCAAAGTTCTTATGGTGAAACCCCAACCTCTGGTGCCTCAGCACGCGACTGTTTGGGATACAGCATTAAGGGGTCATTAAGGTAAATGAGTGGGGGGCCCTGGTCCCGTGTGCCGCTGTCTGTCCGAGAAGAGATCAGGCCCCAGACGCACACACAGGGACGACCACGCGAGGCCACAGGGAGAGGTGGCATCTGCGAACCGAGGACAGAGGCCTCAGGAGGCACCGGGGCTGCTGTCACCTTGATCCCGGACCTCCAGCCCCCGGAACTGTGAGAAATCAGTGTCTGTTCTTTAAGCCCCAAGTCTGTGGTACTTGGGAGGGCGGCCTGGGCTGACTGACGCCGGCCCCTTCCGGTCCCCGTCTCGCGTGCCCCCCGGACTCCGCACTCTGCTGGGCCCCAGGCCCGCGTTCCCTCCTGCAGCCCCAGGGCGGCCTCCTCCGCCGCGCGCTGAGGAGCCGGCCCGCCCTTCCGCACGCCGTCCCCGCACGCCGTCCCCGCACGCCCTCCCGCACGCAGTCCCCGCACGCCGTCCCCGCACGCCCTTCCGCACGCCCTTCCGCACGCCGTCCCCGCACGCCGTCCCCGCACGCCGTCCCCGCACGCCTCACGCGTCACCCTGGCGCCCCTGCCCACGCGCCTCTCTCCAGGGCCCCCGAGCCTCGGTGGGCGCCGCCGCGCTGGGCACCTGCCGCAGGCCGCTCCGAGCACCTCAGACCCCGCCTGTCCGAGGCACGGCGCACAGCCCTCCTCCCGCCGCGCCTGGGTTTCTGCTCCGTCCTCCCTTCCCGGCGGCCTCCTCCTTCCCTCAAACCCAACTCGTCAACCCCCGAGTCCTGCTATTTTCCTTGGAAGGCTTTTTTAGAAAGCCCTTCCGTGGCTCGCTGCTACTCCCAGGATGAAATGGCAGCTCGCCAGCGTGGTGCGCAAGGCCCCCCAAGGCCCAACTCCAGACTCTTCTCCTCCACGGAGTGCTCCACCCCCAGCTCCTCGGAAGCTGCAGGCTGCCCGCGCTCACGGGCCTGAGACGTTCGGGCCGCGCGTCTGTCCCCCATTCTCCGTCCCCTCCCTAGCCTCCCAAACTCCCTGTCCTTCAAGATCTCCTCCAGACAGGCATCCCTGAATTCCCAGGCTGGGTCTTGGGGCTCCCCTCACCTCCTGGGTGCCCTCATCATCATTGTAACCACGGTCTGGTCACCGTCATCACAGACCTGGAGCAAAGTCACGCGCTGAGCCAGTACCGTGGGCTCCTGGCCAACTGTTTACACGCTTGATCTCACTTGGTCCTCACAGCAACCCTGGGAGGTGGGTACTATCTTTATCCCCCAGGGCACAGGTAAGGAAACGGAGGTACAGAGACGTTAAGCAACTTGTCCGGGGTCATGATCTATGGCTGGTGTAATTCATAACATTCATGTCGTCCCCCTGAATTGAAATCTCCTTTATATATAACTTCCTGCTCTTGAGAATAGGAACCATAGCTAATTTATTTTTGGGTCCCTAAGGCTTAGTGTAACTTCTGATAAGTAGTAGTTGCTATGTGGAACTGAAGGGAATAAAATAGAATGTCTCACTAGGTCAACCCGCCGGGCACAGGCAAGGTGCCTGAAGATGCTTGGCTTGAATTCGGCCCTTGCTGTGCCGGAGGCTGGCTTTGGGGTCTGCTCAGTTCGTGGGTACACGTGCGATCCGTTCCGACTCTAAGAAAGGAACCCTCTCTCGCTAAAAATGATCTTTCCCATCTTCTCTACCAAGTTTCTAATCTCTTTAACTGAATGAAGACCTTCATTCCATAAGTTTAAGTAGAAATTCCAAAGAGGGGCGCCTGGGTGGCACAGCGGTTAAGCGTCTGCCTTCGGCTCAGGGCGTGATCCCGGCGTTACGGGATCCAGCCCCACATCAGGCTCCTCCGCTAGGAGCCTGCTTCTTCCTCTCCCACTCCCCCTGCTTGTGTTCCCCCTCTCGCTGGCTCTCTCTATCTCTGTCAAATAAATAAATAAATAAATCTTTAAAAAAAAAAAAAAAGAAAGAAATTCCAAAGAAAATAAAGCCTGTCCTGTCCCAGTTTTCTGTTCGGCGTTTCCCAGTTCTACCCATTGTTCAGTTTGTTGATGTAGACGTTAACCCTTCCCTTTTATCCATTAATTCCAGAATCCATAGTTGCTCTTTTTTTTAAATAGTCACGAAGAATATATGCATAAATATAGCTAGTACATGGCAGCCAGTCTACTAAAAGCTTTCCTGCTTTGTATTACTTTATATGGGGTATGAAGATCAAGTGAGGTTGACAATTAGGAGAGTTTGTTTTTAAGAAAATATAATGCTTCTTTATCAGTAGGAGCTTTATAAAATAAACTTTAAAAAATGGAAGTATCATATACATAGAGAAAAGCCACTGATCCTAAGAATATAGCTCGGTGAATTATCACAAAGTGAATACACCGGAATCACGGGCCCCCAGATCAAGAGACAGATTATTACCAGAGTCACCTCCCCCTTAAGCACTAACGTAATCTGTATACTGATTTCTGACGCCATAGGTTCGTTTTACCTGCTTTTGAACGTCCTATAAACGGACTCGTGTAGGACGCACTCTTCTGCATCCGGCTTCTTTTGCTCCACATCATGTCGGTGAGTTTCATCAGCTGTGCGCAGCAATCCACTTGCTAATCCATTTTCACTTCTGTAAGAATTCCTTTTATAGATAATCATGTATCTTTCCACTCTCCTGTTGATGGCCGTTTGATGCTATTATGACTATTGCTGCTGTGAACACTCTAGTGCACATCGTTGGTGACAATATGTACCCATTTCTTTGGAGTCTGTGTCAAGAGTGGAATTTCTTGGATAACAGGGTATGCTCAGCTTTAGCGGATACTCCCAAAGAGTTTCCCAAAGTGGTTGTGCTCTTTTTTATTCCCGTTGTGGAATGAGTGGGAATGAGTGGATGAGTGTTTTGGTTACTCCTATTGTCCCCAGTACTTGGGGAGTCTTTTCAGTGTGAGCCGTTCTGGTAGGTGTGTACTGGTTTTTCACTGTGGGTTAAATTTGTCACAAAGCTGATGAGGTTGAGTCTTTTTTATATGCTTTTTAAACATTTGGGTGTCCTTCCTTCCTTCCTTTTTTGGTGAGGCATCTGTTCATGTCTTTAACTAGTTAATTAGACTACTTTTTATTATGGTGATGCATATATAACATTACCATTTTCAGCATCCAACGCCATGGTATCGGTGCATTCACACTGTTGTGCAACCATCACCATCCACTTCTAGGTTGCTCATCTCTCCCGCTCTTTTTTTCAATTGGGTCATCAGCCTTTTTCTTCTTAATTTGTAGGAACTCTTTACATATTCTGGACATGACTACTGTGTCTGTTATATATATTATGAATATATTTCTCCATCTGTGACCTTTTCACTCTCTTATTGATGAGAAGACACTTTTAATTTTGCAACTAAGAAGCTTCTGCACAGAAAAAACAATCAAAATGAAAAGGCAACCTATGGAATGGGAGAAAATATTCACAAACCACACATCTGGTAAAGGGTTAATATCCAAAATGTGTAAGGAACTCATGCAACTCAATAGCAAATAATAATAAGAATACAATAATAATAATAATCCAATTTGAAAATGACCGAAGGGCCTGAATAGACGTTTTTCCAAAGAAGATATCCAAATGGCACAGGTACAGGAAAAAGTGCTCAACATCACTCATCGTCAGGGACCATAAATCCAAACCACAATGAGATAGCACCTCACACCTGTTAAAAAGACAAGAGAGAATGAGTGTTGGTGAGGATGTGGAGAAAAAGGGACCTTGTGCACTGCTGGTAAGAATGTAAATTGGTGCAGCCACTGTGGAAAACAGTATGGAAGTTATTTAAAAAATTGAACATAGAACTACCCTATGATCCAGCAGTTCCACTTCTGGGTATATAGCTGAAGGAAAGAAAACCAATTTCTGGATTTCTTTTCTGCACCTCGTGTTCATTACAGTGTTACTTATAAGAGCTAACACATGGGAACAAGCTGTGTCCCTCAAAGGATGAATAGATAAAGAAAATGGATATAGGTGTATACATATATATATGAATATATAATATATACTAATTATATATATGAAATCATATGAATGTTATTCAGCCATAAAATAGAAGGAAATCCTGCCATTTGTGACAGCGTAGATGAAACTGGAGGGCATTGTGCTAAGTTAAATAAACCAATATTGTACGTTCTCACTTATATGTGGGCTCTAAAAAAATTGAACTCACAGAAACAGATCGGAGGTTGCCAGAGGTGAGGAGTGGGGGGTGGGACATGGGTGAAGAGGATCAAAAGCTACAAGCTTCTAGTTGCAAGTAGTGCAGAGCGTGGTGACTATAGTTAACACTGCTATACTGCATATTTGAACGTTGCTAAGAGAGTAAATCTTGAAAGTTCTCATCATAAGAAAACAACTTGTCCGTATGTGAGGGGATGGATGTTAACTAAACTTAATGTGGTGATCACTTCACAATATATGCATGTGTCAAATCATTGTGTTGTATTGCCTCAAACTTATACAGTGTTATATGCCAATGATCTATCAAAACTGGGGGGAAGGATTCTTCATTTTACTATTGTCCAATGTATTGATCCTTTTTTTGGGGGGGGGACTAGTCTTTTTTGCGTCCTGTTGAAGATATCTTTACCTGTCTCCTAAGGACATTTTATAATCGACCCTTTGCGGGAAAACACTATCTCCATCATCATTGGCCCAAAGCAGGGCACAGTAGGTATGCTGGACAATTTTCATGGTTACCCTCATCCGAACATCCTTGCTGCCCTGGAAGAGGATGGGCAGCGGTGCGGAGGCAGGCAGGCTCGGGTTCCCAGCCCCCCTGCGTCTCCCAGGGCAGGGCTCCCCGGGGGAGAAGGTGTGCGGTCCCGTGGGCAGAGCCCAGTCAGAGATGTAGTTCTGCACGTGGACTGAGGTAGAGAAGAGACTGTGACATTGACCTAGGGCTTCAGGGGCTGAGGGGACTGGGAACGGAGCAGACGGAGGAAAGACCCAGTATGTGGAGGAGCAGAGCAGTAAGGGCGAAGCTACAAGAAAGGAGAGAGGAGTACGTTTCATGTAGCCCCTAGGTAGTACAGGGATGAGACGTGAGGGGGCAGTGACTGGTCTCAAATGTCCTATTGCTGGCACTCCTTGTGTTGGTGCCAGAGCTGGCCAGGAGTCCCACGCTGTACCGAGCCTGCCGGAGAAGACAGTGGGCGTTATCACCAAGCTGGTAGAGGCTGCTTGGGGCTGTCCTGTGGGCAGGGGCTCCAGGGCACGTGAGCAAAGCTGAGGCTATGGTTACCCCTAGGAGGTGCCCCATACCTAGGAGAGGCTTCTGTGGGTCTCTGTTTCTCTCATTCTCTGGAAATTGAGAATTTTAAACACAATAAAAAGTTCACCTACAAAAAGTATTTGCCTGCTGGGCTCAGAACTCGAGTTGTAAGTAGTTACAAAACAACTTATTTGTGACAAAAAGCAAATCAGGAGCTGCTTGCAGAGAGGTAGTTTGGGGAAGGGCTGGAGGGAGGGATACAAAGTCGGGCAAGGACATCGGAGTGATGGTGGTCACTGTCTTGATTATGGAAATGATGTCGCAGGTGCATACGTATGTCAGAACTTCGCAAGTTGTACACTTTAAAGATGTGCCCTTCATTGTATGAAAAATATCCCTCAATGAAGCTGTTAAAAAAGCATCCCCCCAACACACACACGTGCACATGCTTGCACTCACACATTTGCACACAAGTGGCTCGTAATGAAGTGTTTCAAGTGATACTTCAATCACTCAACTACGAGCATCTCTGTCTCCAAACCTACCTGCTTTGCGGGAGCCATGGTTCTTCCAAGTGTCCTGGTCACAGGAAAGACCAATGCACAGAGGGCTTCAGTGAGGCTGCTGATACCACTTCCAACATTCCAGGATTCCGCGAGCGGAGGGGAGGACTCGCCAGAGGTACAGGGTAGGAAAAACTCCTAGTCCCACGTCTACGCTGTCCCCGTGACTATTGCACAGCAGACAGTCACTGGAGGTTTGACTTGAACTTCAGAATACGCGGGGCCCATGGCAGGAGCTCCCTTCTCGTCACACCACCGGGATATTCTTCTATCCTCCTACGGTCAGGGAATGAGGCCCAGCGGAGTCCCTGCAGCTGAGGACTGGCGCTGTTGTGATGACTGCCCATCTTTAGAGAACAAGAACTACAGGTCATTCTCCTCTCTCCAAACTGTGTGTTTATGCAATAGTTTCTCACTGCAGGAGGCTTTAAAGCTGAGATAAGAAAGCTTTCTAGTAATAAAGGGGAACAAAAACCCCGATGGTAAACTGTCACAATGAACAGATTGCTACCAACAACAATTTACAGCAAAGTGTAAAAATCAACAGATTATTTTTCCTTTTATTAAAATGATGCCTCTGGTCGAGGGAGAGATGGTTTGGAGGGTCGCGGACACATGGACTTGCTCCTTGAGGGGATGTGCAACCTTCTCCAGGAGCCCCGAGGTGGTCCCGGTCCCGTCTAGCTGCTCTCCTGGTCCCTCTGGTGATCAACAGTTGCCACGAGGCAGCTGGCCAAGGTCTTTGGCAAGGGATCAGAGGCTGGCACACGGGTCCCCGCGCCAGGACCACTGCCTCATTAGCACAGTGCTCCAGCCATCTGAGCACCGGCTCCAGAGTAGGAGAGAGAATCCGTGATGCTGAGCCCCAAAGCAGTAAGTTGTAAGAATCAAAACATTACACCAATTTATTTGAAAAGTAAATTGGCACTAGAGATAACCAGTGAGAGCCAAATCAAAGTTTGCTGTATTTCCTGTGCATGCGTAACTGTCTCTCACCACCCAAATCTAGTTGTTTCCTGATTCGGATAATGAAAGTCAGACACCGAGCTTGAGTCAGGAGGGATAGCGCAGATTCCAAATGAATTTGGTTCCTTAGTTTAAGACAGTGAAGAGCAAGAGTTTAAGTAACAAAGAATTTATTTAAAAAGTCATCTGACTTTAGCTGGGGCACCTGGCTGACTCAGTCAGTAGAGCATGTGACCTTTGATCTCAGGGTCATGAGTTTGAGGCCCAAGTTGGGTGTAGTACTCACTTAAAAAAAAAAAAACTGAACTATAAAATTCAAGTGTAAAAAAAGTCATCTGGCCTTAGCTGACTCTTAAATCTTAAACTCGATAGTGAAAGGTTGCATAGCAAGGATACCTGTAATGGCATACGTGTAACAAGTACACAAATTGCTTCTAAAATTCAAGAGGCCATAAATGTCACATTCACTTATATTTCTAGATAAAATCAAGTCTGGTTCTTAGTTGCCCATGAGAAATGAGAGAATGAGCAAGTTCAAGGGCTCACGGCTCCCTCCCCTTTCTTTGGGTTATGTATACCAGGACCTTAGGGTCTGCGGAGCCCAGGGGGACAATGAGGGAGAGAAACTGTTTTCTTTTTAATGATTTTATTTTTTCAAGTAATCTCTACACCGAATGTAGGCCTCAAACCCACAGAGAAGAGTCACATGCTATGGGGCACTTGGGTGGCTCAGTGGGTTAAGTGTCTGCCTTCAGCTTAGGTTATGATCCCAGGGTCCTGGGATCGAGCCCTGTATCGGGCTCCCTGCTCAGCAGGCAGCCTGCTTCTCCCTCTTCCTCTGCCTGCTGCTCCCCGTGCATGTGCTCTCTCCCTCTCTCTGTCAAATAAATAAATAAAATCTTTTAAAAAACGTTGTATGCTCTACCAACTGAGCCACCAGGCACCCCAAGAAAGCTGTTCGTGCTGTCAGACACCTGCCCCAGCATTTACTATGGGATGACTTTAGGGAAATCATATAACCTTTCTAAAACTCAGTATTCTCATCTGAAAAATGGAGTGGATTATAATTCTAATACAATTAGAGATCATTAATTAATAATTACTCTAAGAGATTAATAAATATATGAATATTTTCTACTACTACGTCATCATCATCAATATCATATTCATTTTAAGAGTTGCGTAGAATTCCATTGTATGAGTATAAAAACATTTGTGTATCCAATCCCTCATAAAAGGATATTTAAATGCAAAGAATAAACAGGATGTTAACATGAAAATTTTGTCTAAGACCCTGCCTATCCTTTCTATTTATATGTAGATGTATATTTCTTATCTATATTTTACCAAATGCCAAAGTAAGCTGTGAGACTGATTATCCCGAGTATACTAATTATCTTCTGTTGCATAACAAATTACTCTAAAACTTAGTGGCTTAAAATACCAGCGTTTATTAGCTCATAGTTTCTGGAACTCAAATCCAGGTATGGCTTAGCCGGGTCCTCTGGCTAGGGGCCTCTAACTGGCTACAGTTAAAGTGTTGGCCAGGCTTCAGTCTCCTCACAGCTGGACTGGGGCAGGATTTCTTCCAAGCTCAGTCATGTGGGCGCTGGCAGGATTTATTCCTCTTGGGTTCTTAGCCTGAGGGCCCCAGCTCCTCACTGGCTGTTGGTGGAAATCGCCCTCAGTGTCTTGGCTCATGGGCCTCTCCTTACAGCACCTCAAACATGGCAGCTGGCTTCTCCACAGTGAACAAGATGAGGCAGAAAGAGAGAAAGTGTGTGCAAGATGGAAGTCACAATCTTTCAGAGCCAGATTTCAGAAGTGACACCCCATCACATTTGCCATAATCTATTTGTTAAAAACAAGGCACTTAGTCCATCCCACACAGAAGGGGAGGGGATTACGCAAGAGTGTGAGTGTTGGGAGTTGGGATCATTGGGAGCCAATTTAGAAACTGCCTATCATACTCACGCTCAGAAACTTGCAGAGATAAAATAACTCAAAAGCAGGTACATGCTTGTTAAATTCCACATCCTCATTGCAAATGTAAGAGGGTCAGATTCTATCATTTACTGAGTGGTGTCAAAATCTCCTATAATGGTTTTGTGCTTGTCTTTTTTTTAATAGTAGAGCTGTCAATTTTTGCTTTATATATTTTGAGGATAAGTTAAGTAGGGCACACAAATTTGGTGTTTTAACTTTCAGTAGAACTCAGTTTGCTATCATTATAAAGTAATACTTTTTCTAACATGCTTTTTGCTTTAATAGTATTTTGATAATATGGTTATGGCAGGGTTTTGTTGATGTTGTTTGGTGTTGGCACATTATATCATTCTACCTCTTTATTTTGAGGCTTTCAGTTTTTTGACTTTTTTTTTTTTGGTAAACATATATATGTTTCCAGATATTTTCATACATTCAATCCATTTTCATTTAATCTTTTTATTAATATTTTGAGCAAAATCCACTATGTCAACTGTGTTTATTGTTCATCCTTTTTCATTCCTTTCTTATTTTGGATCAATTAAGTATTTTTCTATTTTCTCCCTATGTTAGTTTAAGGGATATATACTCTTTTTAAAAAATTGAGATACAATTAAAATACTATAAAATTAACCATTTTAAAGTATGGTAGTCAATGGTTTTTAGTATATTCACAAGGTCGTGCAAATATCACCACTAATTCCAGAACATTTTCATCAACCCAAAAGAAAACCATGTACTTGTTAGCAGTCACTGTCTCCCCTCCCCCACTTTCAGTTCAGTTTCTGTTTCTATGGATTTGTCTATTTTGGACATTTCATATAAGTGGAATCATATAATATGTGGCCTTTTCTTTCTGGCTTCTTTCTTCCACTTAGCATAATGTTTTCAAGGTTCAATCCCGTTGTAGCATGTATCAATACTTCCTTTTTATTGCCAAATAACAGTTTATAATTTGGATATATCATATCTTGTTTATTCATTCACCAGTTGATGAACATTTGGGTTGTTTCCTCTTTTTGACTATTATGAATAACGATGCTATGAAGATTTGTGTATAGTATTTGGTTGAGAATTTGTTTTCAATTCTTTTGAGTATGTAACTAGGAGTACATTTAATTGCAGAGTGACATAGTAACTCTATGTTTAACTTTTTGTGGAACTCCCAAGCTGTTTTGCACTGTGGTTGCACCAATTTGCATTCCTACTAGCAATGTAGGAAGAGTCCAATTTTTCCATATTTTCCTTGATATTTGTTATTTTCCATTATGGCCATCCTGGTGTTATAAAGTGGTATCTCATTGTAGTTTTGATTTTTATTTCCATAATGATTAATGATACTAATATCATCTTTTCATGTATTTATTGACCATTTGTATATCTTTGGTGAAATGCCTACTCAGATCTTTTTTTTTTTTTAATTGGGTTGTCTTCTTATTGTTGAGTTGCAAGATCTTTTGTATATTTTCTGGACAGTAGACCCTTATCACACATATAATTTGCAAATACTTTCTCCATTTTATGAGTTGCTTTTTACTTTCTTGGTAGTGTTCTTCGAGGTACACGAATTTAAAAAAAATTTTTAAAAATATAATCCAATGTATTGTTTTTCTTTGGTTGTCTGTACTTTTAATGCCATATCTAAAAAAATTATTGCCTAATTCAAGATCATGAAGCTACACTTATGTTTTCCTCAAGTTTTATACTTGTAGAGCCTACATTTAAATTTTGATCCATTTTGAATTAATTTTTGTATATGGTGAGTCCAACTTGCTTCCTTGGCATGTGGATATCCAGTTGTCCCAGAATAATTTGTTGAAAAGACTTTTCCCACTGAATGATCTTGGCACCCTCATTGAAGAATCAGTTGCTTATAGATGTTGATTTCTGGGCTCTCAATTCTGTTTCATTGATCTGTATGTGTATCCCTAGGCCAGTACCACACTGTCTTGACTACTGTAGCTTTGTAGTAAGTTTTGAAATTGGGAAGTGTGAGCCTTCCAAATTTGTCTTCACTTTTAAGATTGAATTGGCTACTCTGGGTCCCTTGCATTTCTATATGAATTTCAGGACTAGCTTGTCCATTTCTGCAAAAAAGGAGGTTGGAATTTTTACAGGGATATCAGTGAATCTGTAGATAAATTTAGTTTTTCCATTTTAACAAGGCAAGTCTTCCGGTCCTTGAATGTTTTTCTATTTATTTAGGTCTTCTTTAATTTCTTTCAGCAGTGTTTTATAGTTTCCAGTGCACAAGTTTGCACTTCTTTGGTTAATTTATTCCCAAGTATTTTATTGTTTTTGATTCTATTGCAATTAAAATTAATTTTATTTTCAGATTTATTGCTAGTGTATAGAAATACAACTGCTTTTTGTATATTTATCTCATATCCTGCAACCTTACTGAACTTATTAGTTCTAAAAAGTTTTTTTGTGGATTCCTTAGTGTTTTCTACATATAAGATCACGGTATATGCAAATAGACAGATTTACTTCTTCCTCTACCACCTGGATGTCTTTTATTTCTTTTTCTTGTCTAATTGTTCTGGCTAGAACTTTCAGTACAATGTTGAATAGAAGTGGCAAAGGCAAACATCTTTGTCTTGTTCCTGATTTTAGGGTGAAAGCTTTCAATTGCCACATTAAGTACGATGTTAACTGTGGGTTTCTGTAGATGTACTTTATCAAATTGAGGAAATTCCCTTCTGTTTAGGTTTTTTTTATTGTGATGGCAGTTGGATTTTAAAAATGCTTTCCTGCATTTTATATATACATAGATAAAACAAACCTTGCATTCCTGGGATAAGTCCCACTTGGTCATGATGTATCATTTTTATACAGTGCCAGGTTATTTTTTTGAGAATTTTTGCATCTATGTTATAAGGGATATCGATCTATAGTTTTCTTGTAATGTCTTTGTGTGGTTTTGGTATTAGAACTGACCATATAGAATATGTTAGAAAGTTTTCCTTCCTATTCTATTTTTTGCAAGCATTTGTGAAGGACTGGTATTGATTACTTTTTAAGCATTTGATAGAATTAATGAATGAAGACTTCTGGTCCTGGGCTTTTCTTGGTGGGAAGCCTTTTGATTACGGAATTCATCTCTTTACGTGTTATAGGTGTGTATGCAGGTTTTCTATTTCTTCTTAAGTCAGTTTCAGTAGTTTTCGTCTTTCTAGGAATTAATTCACCTCATGCATTTTAGCTAATTTGTTGGTATACAATTGTATTCCCTTATTATTCTTTTTATTTCTATAGGGCTGGTAGTACCGTCCCTCTTTCAGTCCTGGTTTTAGTAATTTGGGTATTCTCTCTTTTTTCATTGGTCAGTCTCATTAAGCTTTTCAAAGAAATTTCCTCGATTTTTTCTACTGTTTTTATAGTCTCCATTTCATTTATATCTGCTCTAATCATTTCTATTTCCTTCATTCTGCTTGCTGTGGGTTTAGTTTGCTCTTCTTTTTCTAGTTTCTTAGGGTAGAATGTTAGGTTATTGATTTGGTATCTATTTACGCTTCTATTTTTTAAATATAGATGTTTTGTTATAATTTATTATGTTTTGTCACTTTGTGTTTTCCATTTCACTCATTTCTGGATCTTTTCTAATTTTTCTTGTGAAGGTTTTAAGAATGTGAGGTTTAACTTCTACATATTTTTCTACTTCCTAAATTTGTTATTGATACCTGACTCCACTCCACTGTGGTTGAAGGATACACCTTCTATGATTTGAATCCTTTTAAATGTATTGAGACTTGTTTTATTGCCTAACCTATGTTCTGTTCTGGAAAATATTCCACATGCCCTTGAGAAGAATATGTATTCTGCTGCTGGGTGGAGGGTTCTACAGATGTGTGTGGTAGGTCTACATTTTTTAATTGAAGTGCAATTAGCATGCGATATCTTATTAATTTCAGTTGTACATCATAGTGATTCAGTATTGTTATACATTACGAAATGATCCCCACAATAAGTCTAGTTACCTGTATAGTCTGTACTGCTGTTCAGGTGTTCTATTCCCTTGTAATCTTGTGTCTAGTTGTTTCATCCAGGGTGTTTTACATGGGTGATTATATATATATATATAGTCTGTATGGGTATTGATATGGATGCACATCTCCCAGTTTTTGAATACAAGGGAAGATCAGAATTAATGTCAACACTCATTAGACCTTAGCTTTACTTTTAAAAATGCTGGTATTAAACAACTTATTAGTCATCTAAGGACAAGATATGGCTCTAAGACCATAAAGCTGGCTTTTAACTCAAGTTTCCACCTCACCAAAAAAGTAACTCTTAAACCAATGTTCAAATCCATTTTCAGTTCCATTTTCAGTGTGTTCAGACATACTGTCAGGAATATTCTTTAGAGAACAGGGAGGAGTTTCCTGGGATATAGCCAGTCCTTCCTCTGCTGCCAAGTATTGAGGATGTTCATTTGTAGATGTTAGTATTGAAGGTTTTGTGGACTGGTCCAGCTCCTCCAGATGCAGAAATAGCTTGTAAACCATCAAAACTCTCTAGGTAGGGCCAGCTTCCACTGGAAAAAGCCCTCAATCCCAAGCCACCAAGCAGCCTCGAACCACCCACTCTGCCCCACTGCCACCCATAGAATCTAGTCCACGAGATGCCAGAATGCACTGAGTTCTCCAGGCCATGTTCCTTACCATCACCACTTCCAGGCACCGACAAGTTAAGCTACTGGGTCAAATACCCCAGATACACGGATCCCAGCTCAGGGATTGTGATTTGTTTCCAGGTACAGCCAAGGCATTAAGAGTTTTCAGAATTTTCTAGGTGATTCTAATGTGCAACAAAGTTTGAGAACCACCACTCTACACTACCTGTAGCCAGTGTTCATCTCAATCTGATTTTTGCCGGTAAAGGTGTTTAGGAAGGCAGGCAGGCAGCAATGGAGTGTGAAGAACACTAGCTACTCGCGGATGCCAAGCCACTTACAGGCTGTCCTTACAGGATGCATAATGACGAGGTCACCTGACACCTCTAGTCTCCGTCTCCTTGTGTATAAACAGATGCACGCAATGTCCCAGATCCTCTCCCACTCTCCAGTTCTGGGCTTTACTCCAAGGCTAAGGCCTCTTGAAGGACTTTCACCTGTCCTGCGTCTCTATTCCTGCGAAGGCCATGGCTCCCCCTGGCATGTTCTGCAGGCCTCTAGAGTGCACTCTAGGGCTGGACAGAGTTGGTTACGGGAGGATAGAAAGGTCAGTAACAGAGAGGCCACCAGATGGGCTAGCTGGATTTGGGGAAAGCAGATGAGACTGAGCTTCTTGAGAGCAGTGACAGACTCAGCTGACAGGGCCCCACATCCCCAGGCTGTCCCTCTCTAAGATACGTGTTTATATTTGGTTAGGTGCCAATTCTCCCACAACGTACACAATTTCCTTCCTTTGGAGGATAACATTTGTTCATACTAGTGTCAGTGAGTAAGTAACGTAGGAGTGTGTTGAAGCCTCTGTAGTGTGGCTAAGGGCGAGTTGGTCATGGAGGCTGGCCCGTGGCCCACTGGGCTCCTGCTCTGCCCGGAGACCTGGGTTACCCCTCCTTCACTCCCAACCAAGCAATGAGGCCAAGAGCAGTAGGAGCAGCCTGGCCAGCAGCTCTCCAGGCATCTCTCCTCTTACACCACGGGCATGATTTCCTTCAAAAACCTCCAAAGTTCACTGTTCTTCTGATTTCTTTTCTTCACCGGTCTTCTTGTCAGAGTCACCAGAAACTAAATCAGCCTACCAGAAGATTTTTTTGAGAGCTCTCATTTGATAGTGATTGTATATTTATAGTACATTAATATTCTCTGAAAACACAGTTTCCTCAAAAAACCCATGAGCTAATACCTGAAAGTGGCCAAGTGCCCGGCACGTCCTTCAGGGTACGGGCAAGCTGCTTCACCACCAGCACAGCTGAGGCACGAAGACCAAGAAAGGTCAGCCCCGGTCAGAGCCCGAAGTGGGCAGCAGCGCCCGTCTCTGTCCGGCTTTCCACCTCTACTTGCCAAAGGCTGAGCAGTATTTAAACCCGGCGGCTGGGAAGCACCGGGGGAGAGGACCTCATGAGCAGAAGAGAGCCTGGTTTTTGTGCATATCCGTTTAAGCTCTTAAAAGCATACAATGGGTGTTTTGGACGTAAGTTGCTCTGTAACATGCTTTTTTTTCACCTAAGGTTTATGAATACTTTTTTCTTTTTTAGCAGCTGTGTATTCCATTGTATGGTGTGGCATAATTATTTAACTCAAACCCTACTGATGAATGCGCCTGCCATTTCCCGCTTTTCACTGTTAGGAAAAACCTTGAGATGACTTTAATTGCGTATGTATCTTCATTCTCATAGAGGACGTCCTGCAAGAATTCATTCCTTATGATGATTCCTGACACATGGAATTGCTAGCTTCTGTCAAATTCTCCTCTGAAGTTGAACCAACTTAGACTTCCACCAATCTGAAAGACAGCTTTCCTGCCACTGTCACCAACACTGGACACGGACACATCAGGATTTAAAGTTGTCAGTTCTTCCTCCTAGTTGGGCTCGATTCACGAGCCAGAAGTTGGAACATGAAAGCTTTGCTTCAGAGGAGAGGGGATGTGGCCAACATGGCCTGGAGAATGCAAAATCCAGGATGGTGTAGTCACATCCCTAATTTGAGGAGAACCCAACTCAATTAGTTCCCTATTTGTAAATTCTAGTAAACAGACGGTATGGGGTCGCTGCCAGAATGCTGGTTTTGCCACACTGACCTGGGCTGGAAGCCAGATCCCACCCCGATGTGAGGTGTTTCATACTTCAGGTTCTCTATGACACAGGAATGAAAACACCTACGTTGTAGGTTTGGGCAAAGAAGAAATAAGTTAAAACTCTCTTAATAGTAAATTAATCACTGAAGCTTACGTGTGATACAATGTAAAGTTCAGAAATAGGCAGAAGTAGGTATGTATTTAGGAATATGCATCTCTGACAGAGGAGTGAGGAGACGGACACAAAGTTCCGAGCATGGCGGCCTGGGGGGGAGCACAGGAGACGGGACTTGGGAGGACAGTCATCTTCTAGCTCCTCTCCGGTGCAGTTCTGCGGGCGTCCCTTACCCTCTAAACCGTGTAGAAGCTGTATCAGCCCACGTGCGTATCTCACGAAAAAGATGAAACGTCCCATGGGAAACTTCAGGAGTGAAGAATGAGACGAACATTTCAAATGTGTTAAGAAATATTAGTTTTATTTAACCAGTTTTCACAGCTGAATATTTATTCTATAAAAACTTTACAGATTGTACAGTTTATTATATATAGTTCAAACTACTGAACGAAAAAGTAGGTCCCACAGATGCAAAAATACTGCACCAACCAATCCAAGGTAAAGACAGATTTACACACTGTACAGCTCTCCACGTGGCTGGGAGGTGGTCAGTTCTAAGTATAAACTTCCAAACTGTACAAAAATAAGGTTTTGATTTTATTTCATTCTTCATACATTCAATATGATTGCAAGCTCAGAGCCTAACTAATAATAGGCGTCTGTAATCAGGAACCAGTCCCCACTCCTGGAAGGAATGTGAATGTCTATTTACACAGGGCACTCTTGGACACCCCACTGCACTCCGCGTAGTGCGTAGACATGGAAGCAGAGACCAGCAACATTAAACATTGAATATAAGGTAGTTCCTTTTTTTTTTTAAAAGGAGTTTTTGCATTTAATAGTGTGCCAAAAGAATTTTAACTTATTAAATAAAATATATTCTAAGTGAACCTAAAAATTACAATTTATAAACATAAAAATACTTTTTTTTTGGTGTAATACATCAATCGTAGCTGCAAATAGAAAACCAAAACTGTATATAAAGTAGTATTTCTCACCCAGCAACAAGAAGCACTTATGTAGTTATTTTTTCAAAAGGGTCAGAAAAACTCTTTAAACTCCACTAAGACTAACTTATAACTTAGATATTCATACTTAAGCTATTCAGTGATTCACTAATACTGCAAAACAAGCTTTCTTCTGGAGAGACAGTGGTTTCTTCATGTTAACTGGGTAAGAACTGGACATATTAAAAAGGAAGAATCAATGGATTTTCCAGCATGAATCCTAAGTGGACTTCAGTGCAGGGGTATGTTCGTCGGCGGGTTTTTCAGCAGAAATACTTAGCCGAAAAGATAAGTTTTACTTTTGATTCAGGACATCCCATCTCTGAGGTATCTGTACCTTTTTTGGAGACAAAGGCACGTCTCAGATCTTTGTGTGTCTCTGACTGGGGCAGGAGAGAGGAGGCTGGCCAATACCTCTCTAGCTTCTGTGTTCCAGAAGGAAAAAACCAGGAAAACGAACATTATTCCAGACCTTTCTGCCACCCAAAACCAGCAAAACACACTTCGTTTCTTTTTTATACAGTACTAGCTAAAGATAACAAAAATGAGAGCTTCGGAGAGCAGTCTAGAGCTCACCATTATACTTTTATACTTGTGTGTATATTAAGTATAAAATAATGACGTTTGGACAGAGGAGCTTTGTAGTTATTTATTTTAAAGTTACAGTACTTAAAAACTCCTTGATAATAAATAGCTTGGATGTCGTAAGTCCTGCTTCCAAGCATGAGCTAAGAGTGAACTTGCTGCGGGCCGTGAGGATGGAGGAGGGCAGCCTGGTGCCACGGACGTCCTGCTCTAGAATTCCAGTGTCAGCAGCGGGCACCTGCCGGTCAGAACTCGTCGATCTTCCTCTGCAGGTACTTCAGCATGGAGTCCATGCCCTGCGCCGAGCCCCAGATCTTCTTCAGCACTTCACACTCCCTCTCGTTGGCCTGCTCCAGCTCCATCTTCATGTTACAGCGCACGAGGGCTTTCGATTCTTCCAGCACCTGGAGCGGACAATGAGCGGTGAGTTAGCAAGGGTACGTGTCTGCAAGCACTGGCTCTCTCTGTCCCTAAATTTATGGAGGCAATTATCCATCTTGAGTTATTACCTGTTAAAATTAGGCTACCAGACATTTTGTCACAATACACGTCAGGCCTGAGACAGGGCTGGGGGGTAACCACACCAGGTATCGGACAAATTCTCAACTTCTCAGCTGGTGAGCTGTTTCAGGAGAGCTATGCTGCTCGCGCCCTGGCCCTCCCCACCGAGACCAAGCAGCCCGGGCCCTGTGCTGCGGCTGCTGCAGGCCGGTGCAGCCCGAGCTGAACGTCGA
Organism: Ursus arctos; assembly: GCF_023065955.2. Classification (NCBI taxonomy): domain Eukaryota; kingdom Metazoa; phylum Chordata; class Mammalia; order Carnivora; family Ursidae; genus Ursus; species Ursus arctos. The sequence continues at coordinate 9,561,806 of NW_026622997.1, read as the reverse complement.
CCCTCGGGACGCTCAGGGGAAGCTCTGCAAACACCTACTGACTGGACTGTCTAACCAAAACTTAATAGTGAAGGCTGTCATATCAGGGAGAGTCTGAATGGGAGTCATGTCAGTTAATATTCAGTAACATTTCGTCTTCTAATTTGCTAAATGCAGTTCTGTTACAAGACTGAATATTATCCAGCACATTTATCAAACAGAAGCTTATATCCACTGTGGGGGCGGGGGGACGGGAGCAAACATGATTACAGGAAAGAGCTCTGGAGACAGGAAAGAACCACAGAGATGGTTCTGGTAGAGTTTTATAGGGCACTTGGAAGTTCCTAAAGCTCTGAAATGCATTCCTTTCACCCTAAGGCCTCTGCAACCGGGAGGACAAGGTGAGCCCGTGTGGAGTAGTGGCACCGATTTTAGCTCCTGCGGCATTTCCCACGCAGGTGGCTGTGCAGGGAGCAGCGGTGGAGGACTCGGGAAACCCGCTACACGTGGAGCTCTCTGGAGGAAAGGGCACAGAAAAAAAAGAAATAAAAGATAACATATGTAAGAAAATGAATTCCACCTACAACTGGATTACAGGAGGCAAGCTCCTTGATGCGAACCATGACTTCTTGGGTGAAGGTCCCGGGCCAGAACACCTGGGAGACCAGGCCTTTGCCGCACGCCTCCTGCGCCGTCAGCTTCCGTCCGCTGAGCAACATTTCATTTGCCTGAAAGGAAGAAGAGTTGATACTGGTATGAAATGTGAGGGGGGACGCAGGCAGAAAAGACCCAACCTGAAAATTCATCTAACAAAATTCAAATCAGGGACAGGCGTGTAAACGTGCGGGCCCTGCTGGGGACTCGCTGTGCTTCCTCCAGGGTTCCTTCTCAAGTGCGCTGTTCCGGAGCTTGTGCTCGGAAAGAAACCCAACAAGGCACGATCAACTACGCAGGTGAGAAGTAACGCGCTGATGGGGAATTAAAAAAAAAAAAGTCAGGCTTATTTTAGGATGTAATACAGAATCACGTAGGCATAACCAAGCATCTCACTTAGAGAAGGCCTACTTGTTGGGAGCTCGAAGCTGCCCTCCTTCCCAGTGGCCTCCTCCTTCCCAGTGGCTATTCCCATGTGTGAAGTCATTTAATACACAAAAGAGGATCCTGGGAAACTGAGGCATAAGCAAAACTAGACAATTTGTAGTTTCAGGGATTTAATCAGTCACAGAATTACTAATCAATATTCTCCATTATCAGAGAGAGGCCAATGGTGATTTCTTCTCCATATACAAAGTTCTAAGGGCAGTATGTTTCTGCTCGAGTAGAACTTAGAAGGCCACATTTTACCACTTGGACATTAAAGTAAGAAACTATTCAGGACCTGAATGCATCCAAAATGACCACTACTGAGGTCTTCTCAGAAGGGTCCAACTATGGTCACCTCAAATGACTCAATGGAGGAAATTAATTTGTTTTTGTTAAAAAAAAAAAAGTATATATGTACGTGTGTGTATGTACATGCATGAAACTGACTTTAACTTTGTCTTGGATTCCGTATCACTTAAGGTCTCAACACTATGTGCATGGAGTTTAGTTCATTCAAATCACAGGCTCAGATATCCAAATAGGGAGAAAACCTATCTGACAAGGAAACTTTGCACTCGTCTGATGTGACAATTTCCTGTCTGCAGTTTATCTTGCACTGATAACTTTCCCAAAGAATCTGACGGTCACGATGAAGACCTGACCATAATCTAGTGTGACTCAGGGAAAAGCATACTCTTGGGAGGTGACGCTCCTTTTCCAAAAGAGGTAAAATACTGTTATGAA